>NC_060148.1:73644242-78444242 GCF_021461385.2 Schistocerca piceifrons | reverse complement strand
ATGGGACTCAACTGCTAAGGTCATCAGTCCCTAAGCTTACACACTACTTAACCTAAATTATCCTAAAGACAATCACACACACCCATGCCCGAGGGAGGACTCGAAACTCCGCCGGGACCAGCCGCACAGTCCGTGACTGCAGCGCCTGAGACCGCCCGGATAATCCTGCGCGGCGACTTGATAAGAGATTATAAGATGAACTTCAGTAGGAGCAAAATAATCAAATATCCCTGAACAAGAAACTTCCTGGCAGATTAAAACTGTGTGCCCGACCGAGACTCGAACTCGGGACCTTTGCCTTTCGCGGGCAAGTGCTCTACCAACTGAGCTACCGAAGCACGACTCACGCCCGGTACTCACAGCTTTACTTCTGCCAGTACCTCATCTCCTACCTTCCAAACGAGGTACTGGCAGAAGTAAAGCTGTGAGTACCGGGCGTGAGTCGTGCTTCGGTAGCTCAGTTGGTAGAGCACTTGCCCGCGAAAGGCAAAGGTCCCGAGTTCGAGTCTTGGTCGGGCACACAGTTTTAACCTCCCAGGAAGTTTCATATCAGCGCACACTCCGCTGCAGAGTGAAAATCTCATTCTGGAAACATCCCTGAACAAGTATGCTCGAGAATGAAGTGACATTCATGCCTCCAAATGTTATTCAATCAGTACACTGAGGAACCAGTAATTGAAACCAAGGAGAAATAAAAAGCTTGACGTTTCCCAATGAACTGTAATTCTGTGAGAGACAGCACAGTCATTTGTAATGCTGTGAGAGACAGAGTCTACATTTTATATCCTCTCTTCGTCGACCATCATCAGTTATTTTGCCCCCCAAATAGCAAAACTCCTTTACTACTTTACGTGTCTCATTTCCTAATCTAATTCCCTCAGCATCACACGACTTAATTCGACTACATTCCATTATCCTCGTTTTGCTTTTGTTGATGTTCATCTTATATCCTCCTTTCAAGACACTGTCCATTCCGTTCAACTGCTCTTCCAAGTCCTTTGCTGTCTCTGACAGAATTACAATGACATCGGCGAAACTCAAAGTTTTTATTTCTTCTCCATGGATTTTAATACCTACTCCGAACTTTTCTTTTGTTTCCTTTATTGCTTGCTCAATATACAGATTGAATAACATCGGGGAGAGGCTACAACCCTGTCTCACTCCTTTCCCAACTACTGCTTCCCTTTCATGTCCCTCGACTCTTATAACTGCCATCTGGTTTCTGTACAAATTGTAAATAGCCTTTCGCTCCCTGTATTTTACCCCTGCCACCTTCAGAATTTGAAAGAGACTATTCCAATCAACATTCTCAAAAGCTTTCTCTAAGTCTACGAATGCTAGAAACGTAGGTTTGCCTTCCCTTAATCTTTCTTCTAAGATAAGTGGTAGGGGTCAGTATTTCTACGGAATCTAAACTGATCTACCCCGAGGTCCGCTTCTACCAGTTTTTCCATTCGTCTGTACAGAATTCGTGTTAGTATTTTGCAGCTGTGGCTTATTAAACTGATAGTTCGGTAATTTTCACATCTGTCAACTCCTGCTTTCCTTGGGATTGGAATTATTATGCCATAGAAAATAAAATTAATTGCTAGGAGAATCATCGTTCTGTGAGGAACAAACCGCGGAACGAGAAAGAGCGGAACCAAGCAGTGACGGCCATCTGTGACATTTTTTTGAACAGCGTGGCGCATCGTTTAAGAGTACGCTGTAAGATGGAGGGAAAGACTCTTGAACCCCTCTCCCACCCGCACCCAAATAGCTGAGAAATCCGGATGTCTTGACGGCAGGAGACCTTGCTACATCAGAAAACATTGAGAGAGCAGCTTAAGAAGGCAAAGGAGTTTAACACGAGCCCACAGACAAATGCTGCTATTTACCGACGGATGATTTGTCTCTGGAGGCACCAGAAAAAAATGTAACAACATGACCCAAACGAATTTCAGAGAGCTAATGTACGAGCAGGTGTGGGTCTATTTAGTATTTATCCAATGCTAAAATATGATCGGGTCACAAAAAAACGCACACGCTATGGTCCAACTCGTACGGGACTTGGTAGATTAATCTGCCACGAGTAATGTGTGTGATTGGCAAACATCTATTAGGCGCCCTACGAATGTAGTGTTGTGGACATGTTGGGAATGTGGATCTCACGGGGAGCGTGCAAGGGATAAGTCCCTGTAGGCGCACTATCCTCTGTGCCCTCGGTGACAGATGGATAGAAAGTCTGCCATGTAAGCAGCAGATCCCAGGTTCGAGTCCCAGTCGTGGCACACATTTTCAGATGTCCCTGTTGATGTATATCAACGCCAGTTTGCAGCTGGGGTGTCTATTTCATTATCATTTCATTCTAGAGAATCCGCACGGTCATCAATGGTATCTGTTCTTTCGAGAACAGATACTACCTTCATATACACCGTATTACAAAAAGGTACGGCCAAAAATTCAGGAAACATTCCTTACACACAAATAAAGAAAAGATGTTATGTGGACATGTGTCCGGAAACGCTTAATTTCCATGTTAGAGCTCATTTTAGTTTCGTCAGTATATACTGTACTTCCTCGATTCACCTCCAGTTGGCCCAGTTGAAGGAAGGTAATGTTGACTTCGGTGCTCGTGTTGACATGCGACTCATTGCTCTACAGTACTAGCATCAAGCACATCAGTACGTAGCATCAACAGGTTAGTGTTCATCACGAACGTGGTTTTGCAGTCAGTGCAATGTTTACAAATGCGGAGTTGGCAGATGCCCATTTGATGTATGGATTAGCACGGGGAAATAGTCGTGGCGCGGTACGTTTGTATCGAGACAGATTTCCAGAACGAAGGTGTCCCGACAGGAAGACGTTCGAAGCAATTGATCGGCGTCTTAGGGAGCACGGAACATTCCAGCCCATGACTCGCGACTGGGGAAGACGTAGAACGACGAGGACAACTGCAATGGACGAGGCAATTCTTCGTGCAGTTGACGATAACCCTAATGTCAGCGTCAGAGAAGTTGCTGCTGTACAAGGTAACGTTGACCACGTCACTGTACGGAGAGTGCTACGGGAGAACCAGTTGTTTCCGTACCGTGTACAGCGTGTGCAGGCACTATCAGCAGCTGATTGGCCTCCACGGGTACACTTCTGCAAATGGTTCATCTGACAATGTGTCAATCCTCATTTCAGTGCAAATGTTCTCTTTACGGATGAGGCGTCATTCCAACGTGATCAAATTGTAAATTTTCACAATCAACATGCGTGGGCAGACGAGAATCCGCACGCAATTGTGCAATCACGTCATCGACACAGATTTTCTGTGAACGTTTGGGCAGGCATTGTTGGTGATGTCTCGATTGGGCCCCATGTTCTTCCACCTACGCTCAATGGAGCACGTTATTATGATTTCATACGGGATACTCTACCTGTGCTGCTAGAACATGTGCCTTTACAAGTACGACACAACATGTGGTTCATGCACGATGGACCTCCTGCACATTTCAGTCCACGTGTTCGTACGCTTCTCAACAACAGATTCGGTGACCGATGGAATGGCAGAGGCGGACCAATTCCGTGGCCTCCACGCTCTCCTGACCTCAACCCTCTTGACTTTCATTTATGGGGGTATTTGAAAGCTCTCGTCTACGCAACCCCGGTACCAAATGTAGAGACTCTTCGTGCTCGTATTGTGGACGGCTGTGATACAATACGCCATTCTCCAGGGCTGCATCAGCGCATCAGGGATTCCATGCGACCGAGGGTGGATGCACGTATCCTCGGTAACGGAGGACATTTTGAACATTTCCTGTAACGAAATGTTTGAAGTCACGCTGGTACGTTCTGTTGCTGTGTCTTTCCATTGCATGATCAATGTGATTTGAAGAGAAGTAATAAAATGAGCTCTAACATGGAAAGTAAGCGTTTCCGGACACATGTCCACATAACATCTTTTGTTTATTTGTGTGTGAGGAATGTTTCCTGAAAGTTTGGCCGTACCTTTTTGTAACACCCTTTTTAGTTCATAAATGAGTAGTCGCGTACAGGCGGGAATGCGCGCGTTTTATCATGGCGTGCTTCGTTAAGTCAGCCAACGGCCTTGCCGCAGTAGTAACACCGCTTCCCATCAGAAGTGAAGCACTGTCGGGCTGGGCTAGCACTAGGATGGGTGACCATGCGGTCTGCCGAGTGATGTTGGCAAGGTGGGTGCACTCAGCCCTTGTGAGGCTATTTGAGGAGAAGTAGCGGCTCCGGTCACGTAAAATGACAGACGGCTGGAAGAGCGGTGTCTCAGGTGTAAAGTGGTATGCCCAGGTTTCGTCTCCCGTCACAACTGAGTCCAGAAAATTGTCCAATTCAGCTGAAAGGCGGTGAAGAAATGCGCGGGAAGCATCAACTCGTTGCCGCATGTGGTCCTCAGTCAGCATGCGTGGCACCCATCTTGCGCACACCTTCCGGTAGTTCAATGTTTCCGTTAAAATTCTGTGGGCGGTGCTTCGGGAAACCTCAGGAACCAACGTGCGGAGACCATCCGGGGTGATCCGCCGATCTTCACGCACGCTTTGTTCAACCTTCAACGCTGTCTACTCAGAAATTGTCGGTCTCCCGCTCCTTTGTTCGTCGTGAATTTCGGCCCGACCAGTTGCAGACTCTCTACACGACTTTCGGACATTTTTGACATCCATGCGGGACTCGCCATACACTACCGTCAATTGGGGAAGTATTACAATCGGCGCAGTGCTGTTTGCGTTCAAACAACGAATAACTGCACGCAATTCGCACTCGGCGGTAACATCCAACGGGAGCTCCATTCTCAATGGCTGCCAAGCCAAGACTGAGCGCCTCAGCGCGGCGTGCGCATGTTTACACACAGCGCGTGGAGGACTCTTCATAACAGTGTGACCAACTGCCACACAAACAGAGTTCTGCACTTACAAAAAAATATGCGGTCTTAGTTTCGGGATTACCTTCGTATTTACCGGAAATAGCGGAAAAATATAATACGAAAAAAATATCGGCAGTTATTATTGCCATTTCGATATATCTATGTACTAGTGCGGGAGATGTGGTCCACATACCGGGTGATCAAAAAGTCAGTATAAATTTGAAAAGTGAATAAATCGCGGAATAATGTAGATAGAGAGGTACAAACTGACACACATGCTTGGAATGGCATGGGGTTTTATTAGAACCAAAAAAATACAAACATTCAAAAAAAGTCCGACAGATGGCGCTTCATCTGATCAGAATAGCAATAATTAGCGTAACAAAGTAAGACCAAGCAAAGATGATGTTGTTTACAGGAAATGCTCAATATGTCCACCATCATTCCTCAGCAATAGCTGTAGTCGAGGAATAATGTCGTGAACAGCACTGTAAAGCATGTCCGGAGTTATGGTGAGGCATTGCCGTCGGATGTTGTCTTTCGGCATCCCTAGAGATGTCGGTCGATCACGATACACTTGCGGCTTCAGGTAACCCCAAAGCCAATAATCGCACGTACTCAGGTCTGGGGACCTGGGAGGCCAAGCGTGACGAAAGTGGCGGCTGAGCACACGATCATCACCAAACGACGCGCGCAAGAGACCTTTCACGCGTCTAGCAATATGGGGTGGTTCTAATAAAACCCCATGTCATTCCAAGCATGTGTGTCAATTTTTACCTCTCTCTCTACATTATTCCGTGGTTTATTAAGTTTTCAAATTTATACTGACTTTTTGATCACCCAGTATATCGATAGTTTTTGGAAATCATAGGGCTATATGGACATATCGATATTTTATCAACAGCCATAATGCAGCTAGAGAGGGGCATGCGGTCGGCACACCGCTCATCCGGCATTTGCCAGTTTTCGTGACCGGTGCCAGTATTTCTCAATCAAGTAGGTCCTCAATTTGCCTCATACGGACTGAGTGCAGCCCGCTTGCCAACAGAACTCGGTAGACCCGGACGGTCACCCATCCGTGTGCTAGCCAAGCCCGACAGCGCTTAATTTGGGTCATCTGACGGGAAGTAATAACAAATAAGATAACGTAAAGGTCTACATCTGCACATTCGCAAAGCTTCGAAACAAAAGGTGAGCGACAAGTACTCGGGGCCAGTTTTCCGTGCGTCCTCCTGCAGGGCGTCAAATGGTTCAAATGGCTCTGAGCACTATGGGACTTAACTGCTGACGTCATCAGTCCTCTAGAACAGGGCATCCCAACCTTTTCAGCTGGTGGACACCTTCTTCAGTCGAAAATCCATGGCGCACCCCTAGTCAGTCAAGAGCACAATAACTTTAAATTTCAGAGCGAAACCCATGGGAACTGAAAGCTTCTTAATGCAAGTTCCATGTCCCAATGACCCCACGCCCCCCCCCCCCCACCCCCACCCCCAAAGTATCAATAGTCTTTAGTTTAGAGATGAATGAAAACAACTTTCAAAGATTGACTTATGAAATAGGTTGTGCACTGACAAAGCAAGTTTAACATTTAATGATGCCTGGGGCCGCATACGTGCCAGCGAGCGCTGTGATTGGTCGACAAAGCTCGCTCCGCGCATGCGTAAAAGGTTTCAGCGCATCTAGCGCCGTGAGCCGGCGCACAAACGACCCCCGTATTGTTGCTAAACAGTCCATCAGAGAAGCCGCATTCTCCGGCACTAAACTGCGTATGCGTTCTCACTTAGGAACCGCAAAGGCTGCTTGGAAATACGACCTGAAGTAAAAGTAGACATGTTTCTCACACGACAAAAAAAAAAAAAAATAGTGATGAATTTGATTTTCACGTTTTTATTCAATAATTTTACTCATTATTTTACACGATTTGGTGAAGGGTGGCCGCGGACCCCCTAGAAAGAGCCAGGGGAAGCCCTGCTGTAGAACTTAGAACTACTTAAACCTAACTAACCTAAGGACAACACACACAGCCATGCCCAGGATTCAAACCTGCGACCGCAGCGGTCCAGACCGTAGCGCCTAGAACCGCTCGGCCACTTCGGCCGGCTGCAGGCCGTCCTGTGCTTTAGTTGCGCCCCCTCCAACTGGAACTGGTGACGGCTGCTGGAGAGAGGTAAGGGACGAGGAGCTGGTGTACTCACGTCTCCCACCACTGCGCGAAGAAGGCGATCTCCGTCCACATGAAGGTCATGTTGCGCAGCGCGGGCAGCTTGTCGGCCATGTTGTTGAGGATGTTGCGGGTCTGGTAGTGATAGTAGCTCTCGAAGGTCTTCAGCCAGCCAGGGTCGTTGTGCGAGTGCGGCACGATCACCACCTGCAACAACAACAACAACAACAACACCGTGAGTTCGAAGGCACTGGAGCGGATGAATCGTGTTCGGGGCAATCGATTTCTCCTCTGCTCCGATTCTATTAGTGCGTTACAATCATTGCAGAATCTGTACCCAACTGAGGAGATGGACCAGCTGATACATGATCAACTCTACCTGCTCCAACGGCGGGGGAAGGAGGCGTCCTTCTGCTGGGTACTTTCGGCATTGCAGCGCGTCAGCAATCGTAAGTATCGAAATAATTATGAAAAATCCGCCTCGACTGCACAAACGACCTGGTGTTTACCTCGGTTTCAGCGTGGGTAACCACGCCTTCTTCAGAACAAATATAAAAAAAAATGGCTCTGACAAGGGATCCTCCCCATCGCACCCCCCTCAGATTTAGTTATAAGTTGGCACAGTGGATAGGCCTTGAAAACCTGAACACAGATCAATCGAGAAAACAGGAAGAAGTTGTGTGGAACTATGAAAAAATAAGCAAAATATACAAACTGAGTAGTCTGTGCAAGATAAGCAACATAATGGACACTGTGAGATCAGGAGCGCCGTGGTCCCGTGGTTAGCGTGAGCAGTTGTGGAACAACAGGTCCTTGGTTCAAGTCTTCCCTGCAGGGAAAAGTTTACTTTCTTTATTTTCATAAAGTTATGATCTGTCCATTCGTTCATTGACGTCTCTGTTCACTGTAATAAGTTCAGTGTCTGTGTTTTGCGACCGCACCGCAAAAACGTGCGATTAGTAGACGAAAGGACGTGCCTCTCCAATGGGAACCGGAAACATTTGATCGCAAGGTCATAGGTCAACAGATTCCTACACAGGAAAACACGTCTGATATATTCTATACGACACTGGTGACGGCATGTGCGTCACATGACAGGAATATGTTGTCGACCCACCTAACTTGTACACTTGGCGAATGAGTAAAAAGATTCATCTACCTTGCCCGATTTAGGTTTTCTTGTGGATGTGATAATCACTCCCAAAAAAGTGATGAAAATATAAGAGTTTGTCACATAAACTGCAACAAATGAATGCAACAGTTTGACAGTCGCTCAGTTTTCCCCGTGCTCTGTCAAAACATACGTTTTTAACGTTTTCAAATTTTTCCGTGTGTAGACCGTCAAATCTTGCATATGTCCAAGCAAATCTGAACATGTCCTGGAATTTTGGAGAGCGAAGTTGATTGTGTGTGTGTGTGTGTGTGTGTGTGTGTGTGTGTGTGTGTGTGCCTGAACTTTGATAATTGTTTGAAAATAAAAAATTAAAATTTTCATTCAAGGGAAGATTCGAACCAAGCTCCTCTCGCACCACAGCTGCTCACGCTAACCACAAGACCACGGCGCTACTAAGTCAGTGCTCTCCATAATGTTGCATATCTTGAGCATGGACTACTCAGTTTGTATATTTTGCTTATTTTTTTCATGGTTCCACACAACTTCCTGTTTTCTCGATTGATCTGTGTTCAGTTTTTCAAGGCCTATCCACTGTGCCAACTTATAACTAAATCTGAGGGGGGTGCGATGGGCAGGTTCCCTTGTGAGCACTATGGAACTTAACTTCTTAGGTCATCAGTCCCATAGAACTTAGAACTAATTAAACCTAACTGACCTAAGGACATCACACACATCCATGCGCGAGGCAGGATTCGAACCTGCGACCGTAGCGGTCACGCGGTTCCGGACTGTAGCGCCTAGAACCGCTCGGCCACTCCGGCCGGCCAAATGTAAAACAGCTTGCCTAAATAGGCATAGTCAAAGGCTAAAATCAGCTCCTACAGCGGCAAGACCCCAGAGCTCGGTGGAGACCCTGTGAACATCGTACGTTGGCTGGGGCGAGGCAGCACACACACGGTTGAGATAAGTAACATTATTGAATTGGTACATATGTACAGTTCATTTGCAAAAAAAATTTTATGGGGTCTTGCCGCTGTAGGTGCTGATTTTAGCCTTTGACTGTGTCTATTTAGGCAAGCTGTTTTATATTTGTTCTGAAGAAGGCGTGGTTACCCACGGTGAAACCTGGGTAAACACCAGGTAGTTTGTGCAATCGAGGCGGATTTTTCATAATTACTTCTGCTGGGTGGCTGGTCATGTAGGAATGTGGGGCAATGATCAGGCCGATCGGGCTGCCGAGGAGGCCAGCAGGGAGCAGGATGTGGTCCGGTGTCCTATTCCCTCTCTGTCTGTCATTTCTGCACACCGCAGGAAGTGCACGGAGTTGTGGGAGGAAGAATGGCTGGCGGTGACGGCCAAGAAACTGCGGCTGGTGAACGACTCGTCCGTGGCGTACCTCCTGCTGGGTGCTCAGGCGGGAAGAAGTGACCTTCACGCTAGAGATGGGTAGTTCGCGAACGAACGGGTGCAAAATAACGGTTCACCAAGATGAACGAAAGGACCGAGGAACGAATTCCAACGAACGATCGGTTCATAGTTCACTTCGGTCACGGTGGTCTACTTATAGTTCCCGGGAACGAGGAACGATTGGTTCATAGTTCACTTCAGTCGTGGTAGTCTACTTATAGTTCCCAGGAACAAGGAACGATCGGTTCATAGTTCACTTCGGTTGCGGCGGTCTACTTATAGTTCCCACGAACAAGAAACGATCGTTTCATAGTTCACTTCGGTTGCGGTGGTCTACTTATAGTTCCCGAGAACAAGGAACGATCGGTTCATAGTTCACTTCGGTCGCGGCGGTCTACTTATAGTTCCCAGGAACGATGAACGATCGGTTCATAGTTCACTTCGGTCGCGGCAGTCTACTTATAATTCCCGAGAATGAGGAACGATCGGTTCATAGTTCACTTCGGTCATGGCGGTCAACTTATAGTTCCCGAGAACAAGAAACGATCGTTTCATAGTTCACTTCAGTCGCGGCAGTCTACTTATAGTTACCGGGAATGAAGAACAATCGGTTCATAGTTCACTTCGGTCGCGGCGGTCTACTTATAGTTCCCGAGAACGAGAAACGATAATTTCATAGTTCACTTCGGTCGCGGTGGTCTACTTATAGTTCCCGGGAACGAGGAACGATTGGTTCATAGTTCACTCCAGTCGCGGCAGTCTACTTATAGTTACCGGGAATGAGGAACGATCGGTTCATAGTTCACTTCGGTCGCGGCGGTCTACTTATAGTTCCCGGAAAAGAGTAACGATCGGCTCATAGTTCACTTCGGTCGCGGCGGTCACTTCGGCAGTTCTCGTTCCAGCCTCGTTCGCGTGCTCGTCTCAGTCTCGGTCCCCCTCGGCCGCTCTCGTCGTTCTTCGCGTGACCACCTGTCTCAGTTCCACTGCCGACTGCTCCTAGTTAGTTCAGCATCCAGTTGTTCGTTTCGTTCACTGCGCTCGCCCATTTTACATGTGTTCCAAACTGTTCTTGCACTTGGTTCTGGCTATTCAGCGTCCACGACCGGTAATCAAAAAGTATTTTATAGTTACGTAAATTACATAAAAATTACGTTGTATGTAATAGGTACGTCTTTTCAGGTAACAAAAGGGCATATCAGCCCACTTCATTTTATCGATGAACAGCAGAAGACATACTTTTAACAAGGCAAGTAAGTTTCTTTGTTATTCATATATTATTTGGTTTCATTGACTTGATTTAGCAACTAACTTTCAATAATTTGCTTAATTTTTAGTGTAAGAAAATTCATATAAAACGATTTTCGCGTATCTTTCATATACAATACATTACATTTAGGAAGGCTCTTATCATTTTTATGTTCGGTTGTTTCCAATTTGCTTTACCTGCTAGTTTAGTTTCCTTGAAAAAAAAAAAAAAAAGTGGGTTGTGGGTCATTTTGGCTCAGTAGGAAAAGCGGTGCCTCTCCATTTTAAAAGACATAGATTGCCATAAAACCGTATTTACTTATTATATCAAAAACATTTGTTCAGAAGGAGCTTACAAAACAAAAACTTTATTACTGCGAACTTAATTATTATTATTATTATTGCTGCATTAACTTTAATAATTCAACATAAAAACCTAATTTTTACTAAGCGTGTGACGCAAGTATGATGAGAAAACCACATTTTATTTTATGCTTCCATAAAGTCTAATTCGCCTACGAAGTCAGAGACAACGTGAAGTATATATAGGGTGTAAACGATTATTGTTTACAGCGTAGCATAGCTATGTAGTGGAAGTCGAAATGAAGAATTTTATAGAAGACACTTGTGGTCTATTAAGTTGGGAAACAGCCACCAACAGGTTTACAATTCTACATGTGCAATAGCCCATGCGCGTCGCGTGGGATTTTCATGTTCTCTTCTCCATCTTTCTACACATCGTCATCGATTGTTTCGCCATTGTTGTTTGCATTAGCTTGTTATTTCTTCACTGCCTAATTATGACATGTTTGTCTATTTGTTGCATCTGCTCGTAACGGGCAACACATCGTCCGTAACTGGCGAGCAGGCTGTACTCGGGGCCGGTTTTCCGTGTGCCACCCCATGTTATTTTCCTGCGATCAGCCACACAAGGCTACGGCTGGCTAAACGAGACGTTCTGCAGAATCACAGAAATTACTTCTAAAAGTGTGTAAGAATTCTGTAATGAATAAAAACTCTATACTCCAGGGGGCAGGCAAGTGCCCCTTCTTGGTGCCCTCCATCCTTCAGTCACCTACACTACTAGTTTTAAGTTTTTCATAAGAACCATATACCAAGCACAAATGAACGGTGAACGAGTAAAAATGAACGTTTCCCAAAAAAGAACGATCAGCAGTGAACTAGTTCCCAAGAATGAACGAGTTTGCCCCCTCTTGGTGCCCTCCATCCTTCAGTCACCTACACTACTAGTTTTCAGTTTTTTATAAGAACCGTATACCAAGCACAAATGAACAGTGAACGAGTAAAAATGAACGGTCCCCAAAAAAGAACGATCAGCAGTGAACTAGTTCCCAAGAATGAACGAGTTTGCCCATCTCTACCTCACGCGTCTTCTGTCCTCTCACACATAGTTCTCTATTACCGCGGGAGGACCCCCAGTTTTGTGATGCTTGTGGTATGCACAACTTTCTGTCCGGCATATTTTAACAGACTGCATTTTACACCGTGATGCAAGGCCAGAAGCACACGTTGCTGGGGATCTGCCCTGTGTTTTAGCTAATGATGAGACGCGTGTGTCTAGGGTTTTTAAGTTTTGTGATGTGTCTGGAGTCTGGCCTAAACTTCTAGGCTGGAGGTTTCAGTGTATTGCAGAGTGGCTGACTCCTCCATTTTTTCCTTGCGGCCAGCCAGCCACTTCCATCTGCTCCATTGTTTTAGCTCCCTCTAACACTTTCTTCCTGTGTGCTTCGTCCCACGCTTCGGTGTGGGTAGGCACATATTTTTCCAAGCTAGTTTCCTGTGTCTTACGTTCTGTTATATCCTATAGTTCTGAGTCTTTTCTTGACACCCGTCTCAATCTGTTACTGAGTGGGCGCTGAAGACCTTGCCGTCGTGCAACGTCTCTTAGCAAAACACATATTATATGTGGTAAAAAAAAAAAGGAGAAAAGAATAATTGAACTAGATCATTGTAATTGCGTGGACAACGATTGTGTGAACTTTATGTAATAAAGAGAAAGCATTATGTGTCATGTTTTGTTCTTGTATAGACTTATGTACTGATTTTTTTAAAGATAATATCTGTGTCGGCGAGTACTGAAACCGCCACAGACGATACTTATTAAATATCCACCAAAGATGAGAATATGTGACTACTATAAATAGTAATAACCGAACATTAATTTCTCTGTCGTCTTCTTGGAGTGAGTGAGTGAGTAGGAACAGCCTGTGACGTTATATTGTACGCTTGCGTACCATTCTTTTGTCAAGATTGAGAGAGGGGTGCCATTAGACATTGATTTGCAAAGGTGTGTAATAACTTAATCTGTTTAAATGTTTTGAATAGAGTTAGTTAGTGAGAACTTGCATTATGATTTGTAATAAGCTTGCCTAGCATTTTATCCCGTCCCTTTAAGACATTTCGAAAGGTCTCTGTTGGATTCCTTTCACGTTAATTTCTTAAGTATGTTGTCATTTACGGCATAAATTCCTCTTCTAAATTTACTGTGGTGTCTCTGACTATCTGCGAGGAGACTAAGCAGTGAAACGTGTTTCTTTTACACATAAACAAGAACGATCTGTCACACTACTACACTTTAAAACACAGTTTATATGTAATTCATGTCACACAGTCTCATACGGAACATACATCCGCTTTCATTCATATACTGTATATGATAAGATACTGTCATCTCCTTTCCCCTGAGTGTGAAAGGATGAATGAGCAAATATATTTCTAGTTGCATGCTTGAGGGTAGCAGACAAGCCTGTCTGCTAGAGAACAGTAGGACCAACGTCGGAACAGGTAGCTACGCTTTCTAGAAGCAGAGAGGTTTCTATCCTTAGTATGGTCCTGTCCGTCCCTTGTCATGTTGGTATAGGAAGCTGCCTCTCTGGTCACTTCCGTTTGTATCTGTGAAGCACCCTCGGTAGGAGCCCAGGTCAGTCTGTCTGCGGCGAGCGTCTGAAGTGGTAAGATCTCCAGCTAAGCGCATGTCTGCTAAGTCCGTAGGACAATGGATTTCTTAAGTCCAGCCTAACTGAAAATTTAATCACCTTTATTTCAGGTTTAGCTCTAAAATATCTAATGTTATCTCAAATTGCAACGCAGTGTAATTCGAGTGTACAGTTCAGAATATCTTTCAGTAGTTGCTTTGTCACTACTTTGTGAGTAAAGTGGAACCATGTGTTGATCAGTAACTCTAACTAAGATCATCAATCTTAAATGCGAATGTGCGTGAGATTATAACGTCTCGTCTTCACAATATTTTTCATTATAGCAACTTTTCTTTATGTTCAACCCACGTGGGGTGTACTTTGTGAGAGCAGCAGCACGTGCTTATACAATTGTTTGACCCATCAGATTAATAGTAAGACGTTAGTAAACAGTTCGAGGTTTTTCTTTTGTAAATTGCTTTTCGATCTAACTTATTTTAATTATCAAAATTATTGTGGAGTTACACTCTTTGTGCAAACCAAGTTGACCACGTGAAGCATGTGGTGTAATCATCAAAGTAGCCCTCAGCTATTCTTTTCGGGAAGATTTCACAGAGAGTTAATATGAATTTAGTATACCAGTGTGTGGTAATTACATGACGGACAGGATTGCGCTACGAACGTAACTTCTTTGGGTGAAAATTGAATCGGTTGGTTGTGGTTAATTTCCTCTTGGATATGTTTCAACCTTCTTCGTGTGTTATTTTATGAATGCAGTGTTGTATGCAGTCTCCCAATCTTGGCTCCATATTTGATGTGTTCCGTAAGATTACAAACTAACATTTTCACAATCCTAAATAAGGCACCAGTTTAGTTATGAATCAAGTTTAATATGCTGAAATTTCAATGATCAATGTTAAAATAAATTTCTAAATATAAACTCATTTATTTCTTTTTATTTAGATTCTCTTTTTATATATATATATATATATATATATATATATATATATATATATATATATATATATATATATAACACCGCTTGTCGTAAGACGACTAGTAAAAGATTATAATTAATGTTAGTCTGGTTGGGAATTTGGTAAGCTAGACTGGATACCTGGTGAAACAGTTGCTCAGTAATGAAAGGTTAACTTCCGCAGACAGCGCACAGCTTTTAAACCGCTTTTATTGTCTATCAGCACCGCTTACATAAGACATTAAAGCAACGACATTACAATTTTCAGTTATTTAAATATTATTCGTGGTGCAGAGCTGCGCTACGAACGAACGAGCCGCTGCCGCGGCGCATTCAAACTGCATTAAATGAAACCAATCATACCGCAAAGAAGGGGGCAGGTAATTGTAAACTAAAATTATTTCTTTCAGCTTCCGGAATTGCAGAGCAGAGCAGCAGATTTTATGATGTGTTTTACAGGTTGACGCGGTCTGCCGATGATAAATTATTAACAGTGCAAAAAGATAATTTACCTTCATAACATAAAAGAAATCTTGCTGTGCGTAGTTTTGGTCTGGCAAACCTTATAGTAAAAACATCTTTTGCTATGATAATAGTCTCATGTTCTCGTGTTAGTCGTGGTACTTATTGGTGTTTTACTGTTAACAAAACTCCACTGCAAAATTTTGATGTTGAACAAACATTGCGTACTGTAACATCAGCATTGATAACGAAATAATTTTCAGTAACCTTCTCAATAACTGTAAAGTCAGGAAGATATGTTGAACTTTATGGCGAATTACAGTAACGAAAAAATGTTCCTTTAATAGAAAGTCAGATCCAGAACATAATATGTTTTGTTTTGTTGAAAATTAATGATCCAAAGAAAGTCACAGCACAGCATCACTAAAAGGTATTTCGGGGCTCTTTTCGTAGCAACATATTTTATCTCATATATTAGTTGTTACGCGAGTAATAATAAAACAAAGGAAAAAGCAATTACAGCGAAAGTCTTTTCTTGACACCCATCTCAATCTGTTACTGAGCGGGCGCTGGAGACCTTCCCCTCGTGCGCCCTTAAAACCCTCTCCATCCATCCATCCATCCATCCACAGTCCGCTCGGAAGTCTGGACTCACAACACGCCACTGCCAGCTTAATACCTCTCGAGAGCACAGCTACACCAACAGTGGCGGAAAAAAATCGCAGAACCAGGGAGGAGTTGTGCGACATAAACGAAAGTTGCTAAGCGTGGATCTACACCTGAAAGATGACGTCTGTTCAAATTTTGCGCCAGTCACATAAGAGATGTGCTAGCAGCGTCGCTGTGAGAACGCAGAACAGGTTTGCTTTAAATACACGCTGTACCGGTCGTAAGTGTTAGTTACCTTCGAGATCTGACGTGCTGAGTTGATGATAGTCAAGAACGCGTTTAAGACGACAAAGACGCCACTATGAACACCTCCCTGTGTTGAATGGGGCCGCCTAAAAGGGCTACGAGAAGTGGTTGTTCTTCTGCGACACTGCAGAAAGAATGGGCAGGAATGTGGCCACAGTACATGACTGCTGGTAGCGATAGTCACGAAAACGATCGATCGGAAGGAGACCTGGTTACAAACGGCCACGTAGCACTACCGAGAGGGAACAGCACAGTATTCGCCGTGTGGCTCTGGAGCACCGTACTGCATCTGCAGCAGCAATCTGAGCAGCGGTTGGCATCACTGTCACACAACGCACTGTTTCAAACAGGTTACTTCAATGACAGCTCCCAATTATATGCCCTCTATCGTGGATTCCACTCGCTCCAAACCACAACCGTTTGCGACTTCAGTGGCGTCAAGAGAGAGTTCATTGGAGGGGAGGGTGAAGTCTGCTGTGTCTTCTGTTGAAAGCTGGTTCTGCCTCGGTGCCAGAGATGTTGTGTAGGAGGAAGCCATCCGGAGACCAGCAACCAGCATGTCTGCATTCGAGACACGCTGCACTTACACCTGGAGTTATCCTCTGTGGTGCGATTTCGTATGACAGCACGACCCTAGAAGGCAGAAGCGGACCTCGGGGAAGATCAGTTTGGATTCCGTAGAAATGTTGTAACACATGAGGCAATACTAACCTTACGACTTATCTTAGAAGAAAGAGTAAGGAAAGGCAAACCTACGTTTCTAGCATTTGTAGACTTAGAGAAAGCTTTTGACAATGACTGGAATACTCTCTTTCAAATTCTGAAGGTGGCAGGGGTAAAATGCAGGGAGCGAAAGGCTATTTACAATTTGTACAGAAACCAGATGGCAGTTATAAGAGTCGAGGGGCATGAAAGGGAAGCAGTGGTTGGGAAAGGAGTGAGAAAGGGTTGTAGCCGCTCCCCGATGTTATTCAATCTGTATATTGAGCAAGCAGTAAACGAAACAAAAGAAAAGTTCGGAGTAGGTATTAAAATCCATGGAGAAGAAATAAAAACTTTGAGGTTCGCCGATGACATTGTAATTCTGTCAGAGACAGCAAAGGACTTGGAAGAGCAGTTGAACGGAATGGACAGTGTCTTGGAAGGAGGATATAAGATGAACATCAACAAAAGCAAAACGAGGATAATGGAATGTAGTCAAATTAAATCGGGTGATGCTGAGGGGATTAGATTAGGAAATCAGACACTTAAAGTAGTAAAGGAGTTTTGCTATTTAGGGAGTAAAATAACTGATGATGGTCGAAGTAGAGAGGATATAAAATGTAGACTGGCAATGGCAAGGAAATCGTTTCTGAAGAAGAGAAATTTGTTAACATCGAGTATAGATTTAAGTGTCAGGAAGTCGTTTCTGAAGGTATTTGTATGGAGTGTAGCCATGTATGGAAGTGAAACATGAACGATAAATAGTTTGGACGAGAAGAGAATAGAAGCTTTCGAAATGTGGTGCTACAGAAGAATGCTGAAGATTAGATGGGTAGATCACATAACTAATGAGGAGGTGTTGAGTAGGATTCGGGAGAAGAGGAGTTTGTGGCACAACTTGACTAGAAGAAGGGATAGGTTGGTAGGACATGTTCTGAGGCATCAAGGGATCACCAATATAGTATTGGAGGGCAGCGTGCAGGGTAAAAATCGTAGAGGGAGACAAAGAGATTAATACACTAAGCAGATTCGGAAGGATGTAGGTTGCAGTAGGTACTGGGAGATGAAGAAGCTTGCACAGGATAGAGTAGCATGGAGAGCTGCATGAAACCAGTCTCAGGACTGAAGACCACAACAACAACAACAACACGACCCTACGCCCACTGACTGCAAATTTCTACGTACACTACTGGCCACTAAAATTCCTACACCCTGAAGATGACGTGTTACAGACGCGAAATTTAACCGACAGGAAGAAGATGCTGTGATATGCAAATGATTAGCTTTTCAGAACATTCACACAAGGTTGGCGCCCATGGCGACATCTACAACGTGCCGAGATGAGGAAAGTTTCCAACCCATTTCTCATACACAAACAGCAGTTGACCGGCGTTGCCTGGCGAAACGTTGTTGTGATGCCCCGTGTAAGGAGGAGAAATGCGTACCATCACGTTTCCGACTTTGATAAAGGTCGGGTTGTAGCCTATCGCGATTGCGGTTTATCGTATCGCGACATTGCTGCTCGCGTTGGTCCAGATTCAATGACTGGTAGCAGAATATGGAATCGGTGGGTTCAGGAGGGTAATACGGAACGCCGTACTGGATCCCAACGGCCTCGTATCACTAGCAGTCGAGATGACAGGCATCTTATCCGCACGGCTGTAACGGATCGTGCAGCCACGTCTCGATCCTTGAGTCAACAGATGGGGACGTTTGCAAGACAACAACCATCTGCACGAAAAGTTCGACGACGTTTGCAGCAGCACGGACTGCCAGCTCGGAGACTGTGGCTGCGGTTACCCTTGACGCTGCATCACAAAATGGTTCAAGTGGCTCTGACCACTATGGGACTTAACTTCTGGATCATCAGTCCCCTAGAGGTTAGAGCTACTTAAACCTAACGAACCTAAGGACATCACACACATACATGCCCGAGGCAGGATTCGAACCTGCGACCGTAGCGGTCGCGCAGTTCCAGACTGTAGCGCCTAGAACCGCTCGGCCACTCCGGCCGGCGCTGCATCACAGACAGGAGCGCATGCGATGGTTTACTCGACGACGAACCTGGGTACACGAATGGCAAATCGTCATTTTTTAGGATCAATCCAGGTTCTGTTTACAGCATCACGATGGTCGCATCCGTCTTTGGCGACATCGCGGTGAACGCACATTGGAAGCGTGTATTCGTCATCGCCATACTGGCGTATCACCCGGCGTGACGGTCTCGGTCACCTCCTGTTCGCATTGACGGCACTTTGAACAGCGGACGTTACATTTAAGATGTGTTACGACCCGTGGCTCTACCCTTCATTCGATCCCTGCGAAACCCTACATTTCAGCAGGATACTGCACGACCGCATGTTGCAGGTCCCGTACGGGCCTTTCTGGATACAGAAAATGTTCGAATTCTGCCCTGGCCAGCACATTCTCGAAATCTGTCACCAATTGAAAACGTCTGGTCAATGGTGGCCGAGCAACTACTCTTGATGAACTGTGCTATCGTGTTGAAGCTGCATGGGCAGGTGTACCTGTACACGCCATCCAATCTCTGTTTGACTCAATGCCCAGGCGTATCAAGGCCGTTATTACGGCCAGAGGTCGTTGTTCTGTGTACTGATTTGTCAGGATCGATGTGCCCAAATTGCGTGAAAATGTAATCACATGTCAATTCTAGTATAGTATATTTGTACAATGAATACCCGTTTATCGTTTGCATTTGTTCATGGTGTAGCAATTTTAATGACCAGTAGTGTAGGTATGCGTACGTACTCGAAGGCAACGGATGAGTCAAAATTTGGAAGCAATCGCTGAAGAGTTTAGGGAGATTGAAGATTTTGGACAAACGAAGATTTACGTGTTTATTTATAGAGATGTGTGGAGTGTTGAGGCCAAAGTCGCGGGTAACTGGACGTGGTGGTGTGTGTGTTTGTGTTTGTGTGTGTGTGTGTGTGTGTGTGTGTGTGTGTGTGTGTGTGAGAGAGAGAGAGAGAGAGAGAGAGAGAGAGAGAGAATCGACGTAACGGAGGCACCGCAGTTACACCGCGGCCCTCGAGGCAAATGCCCGTTCCTGCGCGCCTCCCGGTGCTGAATTTAATAACGCGGGCCAGCAATAAGAGCGCAATTCCAGCATCCGCCTCCCGGCCCTCTCGTTTCATTTCTGTTTTAACGCGCGGCAGTTACGTGAGCGCTGCGGTACCTCCCGCTATTCGAGCTGGTGTCCGCGATTAATTTAGGGCGAGCTCGCGGCGCTGCACGCCGCCAGTGCAGACCTCAAACGTCAGGGGGGTTACACTCGCACCAAGCGCGGCACAATTCATTACTGCTCCACTTCGAAATTAAACGTTTTGCTTCAGTTCATTTTTTCCCATTAGAATACAGGCTGTAGCAGGGTCACCTAGATAGAGGAATGACTGCCAGTCGGACACACGGACGGCGCCTGTAGTATCAGTGAGCCTGCTGTCCCTGTGTAGAATGAGGAAGGCGCTCGATCTACCCGAGTCTGACCGAGGGCAGACTGTGATGGTCCGGGGGCTCGGCAAGAGCATTTCGGGAACTGCGCGACTCGTCGGGTGTTCAAACAGCAGTGCTATGATGAGTGTCTTCAATACGTGGCGAAGCCAAGGTACGTCCCATTAAAGACATCGGACTTCATAGGCTGGGCAGGGGTAAAATACAGGGAGCGAAACGCTATTTACAATTTGTACAGAAACCAGATGGCAGTTATAAGACTGCTGCGCCTAGAACCCGATGTTATTCAATCTGTATATTGAGCAAGCAGTAAAGGGAACAAAAGAAAAATTCGGAGTAGGTACTAAAATCCATGGAGAACAAATAAAGACTTTGAGGTTCGCCGATGACATTGTAATTCTGTCAGAGACAGCAAAGGACTTGGAAGAGCAGTTGAACGGAATGGACAGTGTCTTGAAAGGAGGGTATAAGATGAGCATCAACAAAAGCAAAACGAGGATAATGGAATGTAGTCGAATTAAGTCGGGTGATGCTGAGGGAATTAGATTAGGAAATGAGACAGTTAAAGTAGTAAAGGAGTTTTGCTATTTGGGGAGCAAAATAACTGATGATGGTCGAAGTAGAGAGGATATAAAATGTAGACTGGCAATCGCAAGGAAAGTGTTTCTGAAGAAGAGAAATTTGTTAACATCGAGTATAGATTTAAGTGTCAGGAAGTCGTTTCTGAAAGTATTTGTATGGGGTGTAGCCATGTATGGAAGTGAAACATGGACGATAAATAGCTTGGACAAGAAGAGAATAGAAGCTTTCGAAATGAGGTGCTACAGAAGAATGCTGAAGATTAGATGGGTAGATCACATAACTAATGAGGAGGTATTGAATAGAATTGGGGAGAAGAGGAGTTTGTGGCACCATTTGACTAGAAGAACGGATCGGTTGGTAGGACATGTTCTGAGGCATCAAGGGATCACAAATTTAGCATTGGAGGGCAGCGTGGAGAGTAAAAATCGTAGAGGGAGACCAAGAGATGAGTACACTAAGCAGATTCAGAAGGATGTAGGCTGTAGTAGGTACTGGGAGATGAAGAAGCTTGCACAGGATAAGCATGGAGAGCTGCATCAAACCAGTCTCAGGACTGAAGACAACAACAACAACAACAGGCTGGGCAGACTGGTAAAACAGGACAGTCGGCGATCTGGGACGGAAATAACATCAGACTCTAATGGTGAGCAGAGAAGAGTGTGTCTGAACACACAGTGCAGCAAACACTCCTAATGATGGGCCTCCTCAACCAATGAGTAAATGTTAACACCACGACATCAGTGACTACGACTGAAATGGGCATGTGCCCACTGACATTGGATGTTGGAGCAGTGTAGAGCACTGCACAGCCTGATGAATCCCGATACCTTCTCTATCGTGCTGTTGGAAGGGGGCGAATCCGTCGTCTTCCAGGAGAACAGCACCTTGACACCTGTAGTGCTGGTGAACATTAGTTAATTCATTACACGGTGGCGCTAACACACTGCTTTCGTCTTCACTGTCATTTCTCAGTTTACTTTGGAACCTAGTATTACGTTTTTCACACGCCATAATTGTCACAATATTTCACACGATAACGCAGAAAAGCACAATTTGAAGAGCGAAAATAAGAAAACACATTAACATATCACTGAAAATAATATCTAGTTAATTGCAAGCGCAGCTACGAAATACTTGGTGCAAATCTACATGCATGCCACAACTGTTTTACTGTACAACAATGAAAGACTGCAACTACAAAGGAGATTCTGTGGTGTCACCGCCAGACACCACACTTGCTAGGTGGTAGCCTTTAAATCGGCCGCGGTCCGTTAGTATACGTCGGACCCGCGTGTCGCCACTGTCAGTGATTGCAGACCGAGCGCCGCCACACGGCAGGTCTAGTCTAGAGAGACTCCGTAGCACTCGCCCCAGTTGTACAGCCGACTTTGCTAGCGATGGTTCACTGACAAATTACGCTCTCATTTGCCGAGACGATAGTTAGCATAGCCTTCAGCTACGTCATTTGCTACGACCTAGCAAGGCGCCATTATCATTTGCTATTTACCTTGTGATGCATGTACCGTCAGACCGATGTTCACCAATTATGGATTAAAGTTAAGTATTCCAGAAGCTCCGTACTTTTTTTTACTAGACTCAATTCCTTTAACTGTTCCAGACCTCACGCCAGCCTGCGTGAGCTTAAACGCGTGCCTTTCGGCTATCTCCTAGTGGCTTGGCTGTCTTGCCAAGTCACAACAAAAACAATAGCTTTTTGGTTGTCATATTTTTTTGTGCTTTTAAATGATTTAAAAATACATTAGCTGTTTGGTAACCGACACACTGCCCCACTGCAGACTGCTAACGAAGGTACGAGCATACGGAACAGGCTTCCAGATACGTGCACGGTTCCAGCAAGGAGGGTAGGACGTCAAACGGGCCGACTTGTAGCAGGAGAGGCATCACAGGACATATTAATTTCCACTGTCTATACTTTTACAAACAAATTCATAGCACTTTGTCAGCAGGACCAGGAAGGATTCACACTCATAGCAGTGCAAGTTCAAAAACATAACTAAATAATTTTTTTTACACGTGAAATTTCATCATTTTTTCACTTACTCTTGGCTGCATTTGTTGCTATAGGTACACATTTCTTCATAAGTAAGAGATACTCTTCGATGAATTTTGCACAGCATAGAAACCACACTTACAGGTGTATGAAACTCATGAATTTTCCAAATCTATTAAAAAAGACGGTGATAATTAACTATAAAATATGAGTTTTTTGTAAACATGAAGTTTAAAATGTAACAGCTCATTCATTTTTTCATGAATTAACTAAATTCGTGACTTTCATACACCAGCCGGCCGGAGTGGCCGAGCGGTTCTAGGCGCTTCAGTCTGCAACCGCGCGACCGCTACAGTCGCAGGTTCGAATCCTGCCTCAGGCATGGATGTGTGTGATGTCCGTACGTTAGCTAGGTTTAAGTAGTTCAAAGTTCTAGGGGACTGATGACCTGAGATGTTAAGTCCCATAGTGCTCAGAGCCAATTTTTTTTTTTCATACACCTGTAAGTATGGTTTGTATGTCGTGTAAAATACATCGAAGAATATCTCTTACATATGGAGAAATGTGTATCTACAGCAACGAATGTAGCCAATAGTACGTGAAAAAATGATGAAATTTCACGTGTAAAAAAATTTATTTTGTTATGTTTTTGAACTTCCAGAGCACTGGCGAAGGTATCCCCCCCCTCCCTCCCCCCCGAAACAGGAACCGTACGTGAGTTTGCGGAGAACGTACGTATGTCGACGCGGCCGCTTTATGGTGCGTTTATCACAGTGTGGGTGGTGGCGGCGGTGTCGTCATGCCGGCAGGACGCACCCCGCAGGCCAACTTCGGAACTCAAAGGAGATCAGAGGCGAGGCAAACAACAAAAAAATACACCTTCGCAAGTGCGGTCCAGCGGGCGACTTCACAGGGCCGCGCCGGTCAATATTGTAAAGTCCGCGGGAAACGCTAGGCCGGCGAGCCGTCTGGAGCCGCAGGCCTGCCAACATCCCCCGCCAAAATCACCCTGCACGCGCTTAAAGGAGCCAGGCCACCGCTGAGAAACTCGTCGATTTGGTGATTTTCGCCGGTTTTCCTTCACCCTTTCTTTTTCTTTTTAGATTTTCTCTATTGCCATTAGCCCTGTCTCGTTTTTAATTGTTTTATCGACTTTCGGATTATCTGCTGTAGACCCTCAGACTTCGAAAACAATATAATAATTCCCATTCCAACAAAGCAAGTGTTTACAGATGTAAATATTACCGAACTATCAGTTTTAACGTGACCAACTATCATTAACAGTGTTTCATAAAATATCAATAGTTAATAACTTACATTTGAAATGAAAACAAGAATTTGGCTGGCGATATACAGGGTGGTCCATTGATCGTGACCGGGCCAAATATCTCACGAAATAAGCATCAAACGAAAAAAACTACAAAGGACGAAACTTGGCTAGCTTGAAGGGGGAAACCAGATGGCGCTATAGTTGGCCCGCCAGATGGCGCTGCCATAGGTCAAACGGATATCAACTGTGTCTTTCTTAAATAGGAACCCCCATTTTGTATTACATATTTGTGTAGTACGTAAAGACATATGAATGTTTTAGTTGCACCATTTTTTCGCTTTGTGATACATTGCGCTGTAATAGTCACAAACATATGGCTTACAATTTTAGACGAACAGTTGGTTAACACGTAGGTTTTTTAAAATAAAATACAGAACGTAACTACGTTTGAACATTTTATTTCGGCTTTTTCAATGTGACACATGTACCTTTGTAAACTAATCATTTCTGAGAACGCATGCCGTTACAGCGTGATTGCCTGTAAATACCACATTAATGCAATAAATGCTCAAAATGATGTCCGTCAACCTCAATGCATTTGGCAATACGTGTAACGACATTCCTCTCAACAGCGACTAGTTCGCCTTCCGTAATGTTTGCACATGCATTGACAATGCGCAGACGCATGTTGTAAGGCGTTGTCGGTGGATCACGGTAGCAAATATCCTTCAACTTTCCCCACAGAAAGAAATCCGGGGACGTCAGATCCGGTGAAGGTGCTTCGACGACCAATCCACCTGTCATGAAATATGCTATTCAATACCGGTTCAACCGCACGTGAGCTATGTGCCGGACATCCATCATGTTGGGAGTACATCGCCATTCTGGCATGTAGTGAAACATCTTGTAGTAACATCGATAGAACATTACGTAGGAAATCAGCATACATTGCACCGTTTACGTTGCCATCCACAAAATGGGGGGCAATTATCCATCCTCCCGTAATGCCGCACCATACATTAACCCGCCAAGGTCGCTGATGTTCACTTGTCGCAGCCATCGTGGATTTTCCGTTGCCCAATAGTGCATATTATATCGGTTTACGTTACCACTTTTGGTGAATGACGCTTCGTCGCTAAATAGAACGCGTGAAAAAAATCTGTCATCGTCCCATAATTTCTCTTGTGCCCAGTGGCAGAAATGTATACGACGTTCAAAGTCGTCGCCATGCTATTCCTGGTGGACAGAAATATGATACGGGTGCAATCTATGTTGTAGCATTCTCAACACCGATGTTTTTGTGATTCCCGATTCTCGCGCAATTTGTCTGCTACTGATGTGAGGATTAGCCCCGACAGCAGCTGAAACACCTACTTGGGCATCGCCATTTGTTGCAGGTCGTGGTTGACGTTTCACATGTGGCTGAACACTTCCTGTTTCCTTAAATAACGTAACTATCTGGCGAACGGTCAAGACACTTGGATGATGTCGTCCAGGATACCGAGCAGCATACATAGCACACGCCCGTTGGGCATTTTGATCACAATAGCCATACATCAACACGAAATCGACCATTTCTGCAATTGGTAAACGGTCCGTTTTAACACGGGTAATGTATCACGAAGCAAATGTTATGTGATACCACGTACTTATACGTTTGTGACTATTACAGCGCCATCTATCAGAAAGTGAAAAAAGTGGTCCAACTAAAACATTTATATGTCTTTACGAACTACACAAATATGTAATAAAAATGGGGGTTCCTATTTAACAAAAACGCAGTTGATATCCGTTTGACCTATGGCAGGGCCATCTAGCGGGCCAACCATATCGCCATCTGGTTTCCCCCTTCAAGCTAGACGAGTTTCGTTCTTTGTAGTTTTTACGTTTGATGCTTGTTTCGTGAGATATTTGGCCCAGTCACGATCAATGGACCACCCTATGTATATTTGGTGTAGCGCAAACTAAGTTGACACTTGGCGCGGCAGCTGACTGAAATGGCCGCAGACGTATCTCCCACCTACAGTCGCTTCCATCAGCCGCCGCCCCGACTGTCAACTTAGTTTGCGCTAAATTATACACACTAAAAAGTCCGTCCGGATGTTCATTACAGTGTCGTGTAAGAATGTGACGTAAATCCGTCGAGAACTTTTTGAAACTTTTGGTGACAATCTTACCACGTTAGATATTGCACATATTAAAAAAATCGTACCCGTCCGAGCCGGCCGCTGTGGCTATGCGGTTCTAGGCGCTTCGGTTCCGAACTGCGCTGCTGCTACGGTCGCAGGTTCGAATCCTGCCTCGGGCATGGATGTGTGTCATGTCCTTAGGTTAGTTACGTTTAAGTGGTTCTAAGACTAGGGGACTGATGACCTCAGACGTGAAGTCCAATAGTGGTTAGAGCCATTTGAACCATTTAATATCAACCGAAAGTTCATTAATGTCTTGTAAAAATCTGAAGCAAATCGGTGAAAAACTTTCGGTGATTTAGGATTTTGAAGAAACCAACTTTTACATGTTTATTTATACAACATAGATTGGTACGATGTACCCCGACCAAACACTGCACAGCGGCTTGTGGAGTACAGATGTTCATCTGGATGAAGGGGTAGACGGCGCGGTGTAAAAAGTAACAGTGTTTCCGCAATAAAACAGGAAACAGGGCAGCACAAAAAAGAATGGACGCCTTTGAAAAACTAGCTAGGTAACGGAACAGAACGGGGCTATGGAGGTCTGGCTCAACAAGCAATCTCGTTGGCGCGCCTCGTAAAGTTGGAGAGGATGCAACAGGGCTCCAACGTTCCCCGCGGGAATTCCCCTCACCCCCGCGATCCTTGCGCGCGGGACTCGAGATCACAACTCTTTCCTCGCGGAGAAGCCCGTATGTGGGTCACGTGGCAATTTTCTTTCAGTCGATCGATTACACGCAATTCGTTCAGGTTGCCATCGGAGCGAACAGAGGCGAACGAGAATTCAATCTCGTGTAAGCGGTAGACGAACGCGGCAGAAATGCATTGTGCCCTGTTCGGTACGCACTCACTTGTTTTCGCTCGCGTTGGGGTCTTTCAGCGGCCCATCAGAGAAAGCTCGCGTCGCGTTCTTTTCGGCGCTAGCAGTATACAAACCTTTCCTCTTCTGTTTTTGTCTACTTCTCTTTCCGACATGAGCTGCATGACCGAAGGAGTAGTAAGAAGAGAAAGTAACGTCTCTGATGGGAGAATATAGATCGGACAGGTGTTTATGAAAGATGTTTATATTTTATTAGTAGGATTGAGTAGGAATAACTAATATGTGTCATGTTGGAAATAATTGTGGTAGCAGGGAATGTCTGCACCAGAAAGTATTGTTGGCGGGAGAGACCGCTCTTCGTTCGTAGGAAGTCAGCAGTATGCGAGAAGTGAAGCGAGTCGGTAGCAGGTCTGAAGCGAGAGGTTGAGAGGAGCGGTGTGCCTGCCAGCCACCAGCTATGATTTACAAGAGCTTATAAACGGATGCACAGAGACATCAGCTAACTATTATCATAAGAGAAACTAATATTATTGAATTATTTTGTTTGAGAAACTCAAGACAACTGAAGGTATGTTTGCGCAATGCTAGTTGTAAGATTATTGTAAAAAGTAAGTCCCTTTTGAACGTTTGTAAAATCATTTCATTCAGAATATAATTAACTTCTGCCACCAATATTGCATTTCTAATTATAATCCATCCCAAAAACCATCAACGTAAAACTTTGGAAAACTTTATTGTTGTGGAGAAAAAGTTTAGCTATGAATTACGTAACTTCAGTCAAATTAATTAAAGAATAACGTCAGCTTTGCTATTAAAGAATAATGTCAGCTTTGGTAATAAATACAACCACTTATTATGAAAACCGAGCGAGGTGGCGCAGTGGATTCGCATTCGGGAGGACGACGGTTCAATCCCGCGTCCGGCCATCCTGATTTAGGTTTTCCGTGATTTCCCTAAATCACTCCAGGCAAATGCCGGGATGGTTCCTCTGAAAGGGCACTGCCGACTTCCTTCCCCATCCTTCCCTAATCCGATGAGACCGATGACCACGCTGTCTGATCTCCTTCCCCAGCCAACCAACTATTATTATGAAAGCCCACCAGCAGCTAGTAGAGTATAGTAAACCAGAGTAAGTATATTCATGTCGCAGTTCGATGTAGCAGTCAGATGGTGATCCAGTAACAGTAAAAAAGGTAAGGAACAGTTTTGGGTTATTGCAGGTAACAACGGAGGGCGACGACGACGACACATTCTATGTTTCGTCGAAATAATCAGAAAATAACTTTTAATAAGCAGCAATTAAATTTGTACGCGAAGATTGAGGAAGAGAATTAATTTCAAAGGGAAGATTTCATTTGTTATTATTAAGCAAGAGACAGAAATCCTAAGGGAAGGTTTCATAGGTTATTGTCGAAGGGAAGGTTGCGTAACAAAAGAGATATGGAGGAGACGGGGAGGTTTGACCTGGGTGTCAAGGAAGGCAGGATTCGGTTACGATTGTGGACGGCGCCGTAATCACTTACTATTGGTTCCCTTTTACAGTTACATTCATTTTAAAACAATTCCAGACTCAACAATAAATAAAGATATCACACGTTATTAATGAAAGAATAAACAACTCTGTAATTAATAGTGGTTTCAGTGCATTACAGTTTGCCAAACGAGCTTAAAACACAGACACGACAAATAATGTTTTAAAAACAAGCGAATGTGACTCCAAATTACAATTTTAAGGCAAGTAACCACAGTTACGGCTGAACGCCTTTAACGACAAGAATGGCAATTGTAAAAAAAAATTAACAAACACACTGTAAAACAGCAATGCAATAGCAAAGCTTAATTTAGAAAGACAGGCAACTGATCACGAAACGGGTGAGGCAAAATGATGGTAAACTTGGTAGCACAACCATTTAGACCTGCTGTAATGCCAAGAATGGCAATTACATAAAAAAAAATTTAAAAGGAAATACGAAGTAAAGCAGCAAATACAACAGCAAAGGTTAATTTAAGGGACAAGCAACTGATCACCGAGCGGATGAGACAAAATGATGGTAAACTTGGTAGCACAATCATTTAAACCTGCTGTAACGCCAAGAATGGAAATTATGTAAAAAAATTTAGAAACATTGAAAGGTGGCTACACTAAGTCACAGCGCCAGAGATTCCGCCAAAGAGTATTATTCCGCCGCCTCCACTGGAGCTGTTGTAGTTCAGAGGTTGCCGTGGGCAGTACTAGTTGACAGCATGTCGTGCGCAGTTGTTGTTCTGCTGGGCGAGAGAGAAGATGCTGTTCGGTTGGTGTAATGTATATATGGAAAATGTTGCAATGATCACAGTGTATTTTTTGTTAATATATAAACAAAAAAAATTTTTATTTCAAATTTCCTAAATAACAATGCCTCTTGGTATTAGACTTGTAATATTGGTTTCTGTGTGCAATTATAGTATTTCTGGTTCAAAAATGGTTCAAATGGCTCTGAGCACTATGGGACTTAATATCTATGGTCATCAGTCCCCTAGAACTTACAAGGGAATCTCCCCATCGCACCCCCCTCAGATTTAGTTGTAAGTTGCCAAAGTGGATAGGCCTTGAAAAACTGAACACAGATCAATTGAGAAAACAGGAAGAAGTTGTGTGGAACTGTGAAAAAATAAGCAAAATATACAAACTGAGTAGTTCATGGGAAGATAGGCAACATCAAGGACACTGGGACCGCAGGAACGGCGTGGTCCCGTAGTAACGTGAGTAGCTGCGGAACGAAAGGTCCTTGGTTCAAATCTTCCATCGAATGAAAAGTTCAATTTTTTATCTCCAGTTTATGTGACAAACTCTTATGTTTTCATCACTTTTTTCTGAGTGATTATCACATCCACAAGAAAACCTAAATCGGGCAAGGTAGAAGAATCTTTTTACCCATTCGCCAAGTGTACAAGTTCGGTGGGTCGACAACATATTCCTGTCATGTGACGCACATGCCGTCACCAGTGTCTTATAGAATATATCAGGTGTGTTTTCCTGTGGAGGAATCGGTTGCCCTATGACCTTGCGATCAAATGTTTTCGGTTCCCATTGGAGAGGCACGTCCTACACTAAACTTATTACAGTGAACAGAGACACCAATGAACGAACGGACAGATAATAACTATGCAAATACACTCCTGGAAATGGAAAAAAGAACACATTGACACCGGTGTGTCAGACCCACCATACTTGCCCCGGACACTGCGAGAGCGCTGTACAAGCAATGATCACACGCACGGCACAGCGGACACACCAGGAACCGCGGTGTTGGCCGTCGAATGGCGCTAGCTGCGCAGCATTTGTGCACCGCCGCCGTCAGTGTCAGCCAGTTTGCCGTGGCATACGGAGCTCCATCGCAGTCTTTAACACTGGTAGCATGCCGCGACAGCGTGGACGTGAACCGTATGTGCAGTTGACGGACTTTGAGCGAGGGCGTATAGTGGGCATGCGGGAGGCCGGGTGGACGTACCGCCGCCGAATTGCTCAACACGTGGGGCGTGAGGTCTCCACAGTACATCGATGTTGTCGCCAGTGGTCGGCGGAAGGTGCACGTGCCCGTCGACCTGGGACCGGACCGCAGCGACGCACGGATGCACGCCAAGACCGTAGGATCCTACGCAGTGCCGTAGGGGACCGCACCGCCACTTCCCAGCAAATTAGGGACACTGTTGCTCCTGGGGTATCGGCGAGGACCATTCGCAACCGTCTCCATGAAGCTGGGCTACGGTCCCGCACACCGTTAGGCCGTCTTCCGCTCACGCCCCAACATCGTGCAGCCCGCCTCCAGTGGTGTCGCGACAGGCGTGAATGGAGGGACGAATGGAGACGTGTCGTCTTCAGCGATGAGAGTCGCTTCTGCCTTGGTGCCAATGATGGTCGTATGCGTGTTTGGCGCCGTGCAGGTGAGCGCCACAATCAGGACTGCATACGACCGAGGCACACAGGGCCAACACCCGGCATCATGGTGTGGGGAGCGATCTCCTACACTGGCCGTACACCACTGGTGATCGTCGAGGGGACACTGAATAGTGCACGGTACATCGAAACCGTCATCGAACCCATCGTTCTACCATTCCTAGACCGGCAAGGGAACTTGCTGTTCCAACAGGACAGTGCACGTCCGCATGTATCCCGTGCCACCCAACGTGCTCTAGAAGGTGTAAGTCAACTACCCTGGCCAGCAAGATCTCCGGATCTGTCCCCCGTTGAGCATGTTTGGGACTGGATGAAGCGTCGTCTCACGCGGTCTGCACGTCCAGCACGAACGCTGGTCCAACTGAGGCGCCAGGTGGAAATGGCATGGCAAGCCGTTCCACAGGACTACATCCAGCATCTCTACGATCGTCTCCATGGGAGAATAGCAGCCTGCATTGCTGCGAAAGGTGGATATACACTGTACTAGTGCCGACATTGTGCATGCTCTGTTGCCTGTGTCTATGTGCCTGTGGTTCTGTCAGTGTGATCATGTGATGTATCTGACCCCAGGAATGTGTCAATAAAGTTTCCCCTTCCTGGGACAATGAATTCACGGTGTTCTTATTTCAATTTCCAGGAGTGTATAAAGAAAGTAGAATTTTCAGTCGAGGGAAGACTTGAACCAAGGACCTCTCGTTCTGCAGCTGCTCACGTTACTACGGGACCACGGCGCTCCTGAGCTCACATTGTCCATGATGTTGCCTATGTCGCCCATGGACTGCTCAGTTTGTATATTTTGCTTATTTTTTCACAGTTCCACACAACTTCTTCCTGTTTTCTCAATTGATCTGTGTTCAGTTTATCAAGGCCTATCCACTGTGCCAAGTTATAGCTAAATCTGAGGGGGGTGCGAAGGGGAGGTTCCCTTGTTAGACCTACTTAAACCTAACTAACCTAAGGACATCACACAACACCCAGCCATCACCAGGCAGAGAAAATCCTGACCCCGCCGGGAATCGAACCCGGGCGCGGGAAGCGAGAAGCGAGAACGCTACCGCACGACCACGAGCTGCGGGCAGTATTTTTGGTTTTTTGTAATTAGTTCACTGTAAATGGTGTTTAAAATATCTTGTCGTATTGAGGAATAACCGTGCCAGATACATGTACGTTGAGTCACACTACCCGACACAGAACAGTTACACTTGTGCTTTATTGTTTAGTAGCTTTTATAGTTGCTGGGGACTTAATTAATTAATTGTGTTAACGGAAATTTCCTTTCAGGGCCAACCGGATACGAGACTTCGTAACCGGACATACAGCTACTAAAATTATTGTATTTTCATTTAACAATTAAGCCCCCATGCAACATACAATAAAACTGCAAATACAATAATAAAATACAAGCGCCAGTCACAGACGGTGCTCCAGGAATCGACCTCTGAGTAGGCCCGACAAAAAACACTTTCGCGAGCGATGAGATAGGCAGCAAAGAGTTGCATTCAATTCACAAGATGGTAACTCAGACTAGTGGCGGTCTAACGAATGACCAATGATAATCTTGGTGAGGCTACCTGACGTCCAATAAACCAAATGCAAAGGTGTAAAAATACGCCAAAGCCGGAACCAGCAGTCTGGACTGCGTCCGCAGAATACTGTGCTTAGAGCGCTCGGAACGAGAAAGGAATCACAACCACCGGAGTAGAAGAATGCCCAACCAACTTACACTGTCAAAACTACACACCTCACCAAGGCGAGGAAACGTACATTCCCATTACGTACACTAAGCTCCAGGGCAGGTAATTGGGGCGTTAGCGGCCACTAGATAGGAAAAATAACAGTGGTTGAACTTCACAAATTGTAACTACACTGCTGGCCACCGTAAGTGCAACACCCTGAAGGAAGCATCCGAATCAAGTGAAATTTACACCATGGGTTTGCAGCGATGAGATATGCAACTGATTAGAATTTCAGCGCAGACGCACATCACGCGCGCCTGTGTCGCCACCTCATAGCGCCATTTAAGGCTTGGCGATTTCGACGAGTGTACGTTCGGCACGTGTGTTTACCTTGTGGTTGTTTCACAAGGCGATCAGTTATGCCTCGTAGACAACAGCGAACATCTTTTGATCAAGTATCCGAGTTCGACAGAGGAAGGATAGTGGCTTACCGAGATTGTGGATTATCATACAGAGAAATCGCTAGTCGTGTTGGACGAAACCAAACAACTGTAATGCGGATATGTGACCGTTGGATGCAGGAGGGTACGACGGACCGACGTGGTCGATCGCATTCACCTCGGTGCACCACTGCACGTGCTGATAGGCAAATTGTGCGCACGGTAGTGACGGATCGCTCAGTGACATCCCGAACCATAGCACAGCACATTGCGTCTGTAACGCATCATCCAGTGTCTGCGCGTACCATTCGACGCCGTTTACGGCAGAGTGGTCTGTCCGCAAGACGTCCATTGCTTCGTCTACCATTGACGCAGAACCACAGACGTCTCCGTCGCCAATGGTGTGATGACAGACGGATGTGGACGGCAGAATGGAATGACGTTGTCTTTACTGACGAGGCACGCTTCTGTCTGCAGCACCACGATGGTCGGATTCGAGTGTGGAGACACCGTGGAGAGAGGATGCTGGACAGCTGCATTATGCACCGCCACACTGGTCTTGCACCGGGTATTATGGTATGGGGCGGTATTGGATATTACTCTCGCACGCCTCTAGTACACATTGCCGGTACTTTAAATAGCCGGCGCTACATATCCGAGGTGCTGGAGCCAGTTGTCCTTCCTTACCTTCAGGGCTCGGCCACAGCCATATTTCAACAGGATAATGCGCGACCACACGTGGCACGCATTGTCCAAAGGTTCTTCGTCAATAACCAGATTGAATTGCTTCCCTGGCCAGCTCGCTCTCCGGATCTTTCGCCGATAGAAAACATGTGGTCCATGGCTGCTCAACGAGTGACCCAGATTACATCCCCAGCTGCCACACCAGATGATCTTTGGCAACGTGTGGAAGCTGCTTGGGCTGCTGTACCCCAGGAACACATCCAACGTCTCTGACTCAATGCCGAGACGTGTGGCAGCGGTGATCTCCAACAATGGCGGCTACTCTGGCTACTGATTCTGGCAGGAACCACATTTCACAGATGTCTGTAAACGTAATCATTTGATACTTGCTCAACATGTTGTCTACCAAATAAATTGTGTTGTGCTACATTTTGTCTTTCTTGGTGTTGCATTTTCGGTGGCCAGCAGTGTAGTTGAATGCAGCAAACAGTAATACGAAGTCGAGGAAAAATAATCAGATCCGCCTTCCCCAGGCACTCCACTCGCTGCTCTTCGCCTCGGCAACACTACGAGCAGCAACACGAAGCCAAGTCACCGGAGAATCGCGAGGTTTAACTAGTTCTAAGTTCTAGGGGACTAATGACCTCAGCAGTTGAGTCCATAGTGCTCAGAGCCATTTGAACCATTTTTTTACTACATATCAATAACCGCCGCTGCTGCCACTAACAGTCAGTCCCCTAGAACTTAGAGCTACTTCAACCTAACTAACCTAAGGACATCACACACAGCCATGCCTGAGGCAGGATTCGAACCTGCGACCGCAGCGGTAGTGCGGTTCCAGACTCAAGCACCTAAAACCTAAACGATACAGTCTGGCCACCAACAGAGGACAGAAACCTAGAAACAGCACTAATGCAAGGTGCAGCATGGCTCAAATGGTTCAAATGGCTCTGAGCACCATGGGACTTAACAGCTGTGGTCATCAGTCCCCTAGAACTCAGAACTACTTAAACCTAACTAACCTAAGGACATCACACACATCCATGCCCGAGGCAGGATTCGAACCTGCGACCATAGCAGTCGCGCGGCTCCGGACTGAGCGCCTAGAACCGCTAGACCACCGCGGACGGCGCAGCATGGCTCATTTATTTATTTATTTATGAAGGAGAAGCACATTAGATTTCCTCGAAAGTAAACAAGTGCTAATATGTAGCTGTTAAGCTCATTAAACTAAAAAATATACCAATCATTTTCATTGCTTACGTTCACGGTAGTTGCACACCGAGGTGACAAAAGTCATGGGACACCTCCTAATATCGTGTAGCATCTCCTTTTTCCCGATGTACTGCAACAACTCGACGTCGCACGGACTCAACAAGTCGCTGTAACTCCTACGCGGAACGAACCTCCAGATTATGTTCCATACGTCTGGGTTGCCTGACCATTCCCTCGAACTGTCCAGAACGTTCTTCAAACCAATAATGAACATTATTTTCATCATGGCACCAACACCAGCAACCGTTACGAAATTGTATCGAATGAAAAACAGCCCAGCGTTGCACTAATTATGTTTATTCTAAACCTTGACCATGGTTTCAGCTTTTAAAAATGAAAAATGTCTTAGCCCTTATGGTCGAAACAGGCTTATGTCTGTTGAAGTTATTTTATTTTATTGATCTTGATGCAGCTGCTGAATTCTTTACACACGAATGGAAAAACTGGTAGAAGCTGACCTTGGGGAAGATCAGTTTGGATTCCGTAGAAATGTTGGAACACGTGAGGCAATACCAACCTTACGACTTATCTTAGAAGAAAGATTAAGAAAAGGCAAACCTATGTTTCTAGCATTTGTAGACTTAGAGAAAGCTTTTGACAATGTTGACTGGAATACTCTCTTTCAAATTCTGAAGGTGGCAGGGGTAAAATACAGGGAGCGAAAGGCTATTTACAATTTGTACAGAAACCAGATGGCAGTTATTACAGTAGAGGGACATGAAAGGGAAGCAGTGATTGGGAAGGGAGTGAGACAGGGTTGTAGCCTATCCCCGATGTTATTCAATCTGTATATTGAGCAAGCAGTAAAGGAAACAAAAGAAAAATTCGGAGTAGGTATGAAAATTCATGGAGAAGAAATAAAAACTTTGAGGTTCGCCGATGACATTGTAATTCTGTCAGAGACAGCAAAGGACTTGGAAGAGCAGTTGAACGGAATGGACAGTGTCTTGAAAGGAGAATATAAGATGAACATCAACAAAAGCACAACGAGGATAATGGAATGTAGTCAAATTAAATCGGGTGATGCTGCAGGGATTAGATTAGGAAATGAGACACTTAAAGTAGTAAAGGAGTTTTGCTATTTAGGGAATAAAATAACTGAAGATGGTCGAAGTAGAGAGGATATAAAATGTAGACTGGCAATGGCAAGGAAATCGTTTCTGAAGAGGAAAAATTTGTTAACATCGAGTATAGATTTAAGTGTCAGGAAGTCATTTCTGAAAGTATTTGTATGGAGTGTAGCCATGTATCGAAGTGAAACATGGACGATAACTAGCTTGGACAAGAAGAGAATAGAAGCTTTCGAAATGTGGTGCTACAGAAGAATGCTGAAGATTAGATGGGTAGACCACATAACTAATGAGGAAGTATTGAGTAGGATTGGGGAGAAGAGAAGTTTGTGGCACAACTTGACCAGAAGAAGGGATCGGTTGGTAGGACATGTTCTGAGGCATCAAGGGATCACAAATTTAGCATTGGAGGGCAGCGTGGAGGGTAAAAATCGTAGAGGGAGACAAAGAGATGAATACACTAAGCAGATTCAGCAGGATGTAGGTTGCAGTACGTACTGGGAGATGAAGAAGCTTGCACAGGATAGGGTAGCATGGAGAGCTGCATCAAACCAGTCTCAGGACTGAAGACCACAACAACAACAACAATGCAGCTGCTGGGGTAAGGCATTTTTCATTTTTAAAAGCTAACTACTTCTGAAGAATGCTATATTATTATAGCTGAAACCATCGTCAAGGTTTAGAATAAACATGATTAGTGCAACTGTGGGCTGTTTTTCATTCAAGACAATAACGAATAACTGTGGCCCAGTGACATGATGCATTGTTGTCCATAAAAAGTGCATCGTTGTTTGGGAACATAAAAGTCTGAGAATGGCTACAAATGGTCTCCAAGTAGGCGAACATAAACAGGGCACAGCCCACACCACCATGGAGCCGCCACCAGCTTGCACAGTGGCTTGTTGACAACTTGGGCCCATGGCTTCGTGGGGTCTGCAGCACACTCCAACCCTAACATCAGCTCCCTCACCGTCACCTGACCAGGCCACAGTCTTCCAGTCGTCTAAGGTCCAACCGATACGGTCACGAGACCAGGAGATGCACTGCAGGCGATGTTTTGCTGTTAGCAAAGGTACTCACGTGGTGTCTTCCACATTTTCTGCGATTATGTCGTACAGTGTTGCTTGTCTGTTATCACTGACTACTCTATACAAACGCCGATTCTCTCGGTCGTTAAGTGAAAGCCGCCGGACACTGCGTTGTCCGTGGTGAGAGATAGTGCCCGACATCTGGTACTGTCGGCACACTCTTGATAGTGTGGATCTCGGAATATTGGATTTCCTAATGTACAAAATGGGCGTGATCAAAAGTATCCGGACACCTGGCTGAAATTGACTTACATGTTCGTGGCGCCCTCCATAGGTAATGCTGGAATTCACTGTGGTGTTGGCCCACCCTTAGCCTTGATGACAGCTTCCACTCTAGCAGGCATACTCTCAATCAGGTGCTGGAAGGTTTCTTGGGGAATGGCAGCCCATTCTTCACAGATTGTTGCACTCAGAAGAGTATCGATGTCGGTCGGTGAGGCATGGCACGAAGTCGGCGTCCCAAAACATCCCAAAGATGTTCCATAGGATACAGGTCAGGACTCTGTGCAGGCCAGTCCATTACAGGGATGTTACCGTCGTGTAACCACTCCACCACGGGCCGTGCATTATGAACAGGTCCTCGATCGTGTTGAAAGATGCAGTAGCCATCACCGAATTGCTCTTCAACAGTGGTGCTTAAAACATCAATGTAGGCCTGTGTTGTGATAGTACCACTCAAAACAACAAGAGGTGCAAGCCCACTCCATGAAAAACACGGCCACAGCATAACACCACAGCCTCCGAATTTTACTGTTGGCACTACACACGCTGGCAGATGATGTTCACCGGGCATTCACCATACCCACGCCCTGCCATCGGACCGCCACATTGTGTACCGTGATTCGTCACTCCACACAACGTTTTTCCACTGTCCAATCATGCAATGTCTACGCCCCTTACACCACGCGAGGCGTCGTGTGGTATTTACCGGCGTGATGTCTGGCTTATGAGCAGCCGCTCGACCATGAAATACAAGTTTTCTCACCTCCCGCGTAACTGTCATAATAATTGCAGTGGATCCTGATACAGTTTGGAATTCCTGTGCGATGGTCTGGATAGATGTCTGCCTATTACACATTACGACCCTCTTCAACTGTCGGCCGTCTCTGTCAGTCAACAGACGAGATCGGCCTGGACGCTTTTGTGTTGTACGTCTCCCTTCACGTTTCCACTTCAGTATCGCGTCGGAAACAGTGGACCTAGGGATGTTTAGGAGTGTGGAACTCTCGCGTACAGACGTATGACACAAATGACACCCAATTACCTGACCACGTTCAAAGTCCGTGAGTTCCGCGGAGAGCCCCATTCTGCTCTCTCACGATGTCTAATGACTACTGAGGTCGCTGATATGGTGTACCTGGCAGTAGGTGGCAGCACAATGCACCTAATATGAAAAACGAATGTTTTTTAGGGTGTCCGGATACTTTTGATCGCATAGTGTAGCTCCAACTATTGATCCGCGTTCAAAGTCTGTTAATTCTCGTGGTGCGGGTATAATTACGTCGGAAACATTTTCACATGAACTCGCTGAGTACAAATAACAGCTCCTGCAGTGCACTGCCCTTTTATACCGTGTGCACCCGTTACTACCGCCGCCTGTGCAGGGTTATTACAAATGATTGAAGCGATTTCACAGCTCTACAATAACTTTATTATTTGAGATATTTTCACAATGCTTTGCACACACGTACAAAAACTCAAAAAGTTTTTTTAGGCATTCACAAATGTTCGATATGTGCCCCTTTAGTAATTCGGCAGACATCAAGCCGATAATCAAGTTCCTCCCACACTCGGCGCAGCATGTCCCCATCAATGAGTTCGATAGCATCGTTGATGAGAGCTCGTAGTTCTGGCACGTTTCTTGGTAGAGGAGGTTTAAACACTGAATCTTTCACATAACCCCACAGAAAGAAATTGCATGGGGTGAAGTCGGGAGAGCGTGGAGGCCATGACATGAATTGCTGATCATGATCTCCACCACGACCGATCCATCGGTTTTCCAATCTCCTGTTTAACAAATGCCGGACATCGTGATGGAAGTGAGGTGGAGCACCATCCTGTTGAAAGATGAAGTCGTCGCTGTCGGTCTCCAGTTGTGGCATGAGCCAATTTTCCAGCATGTCCAGATACACGTGTCCTGTAACGTTTTTTTCGCAGAAGAAAAAGGGGCCGTAAACTTTAAACCGTGAGATTGCACACAACACGTTAACTTTTGGTGAATTGTGAATTTGCTGGACGAATGCGTGAGGATTCTCTACCGCCCAGATTCGCAGATTGTGTCTGTTCACTTCACCATTAAGAAAAAATGTTGCTTCATCACTGAAAACAAGTTTCGCACTGAACGCATCCTCTTCCATGAGCTGTTGCAACCGCGCCGAAAATTCAAAGCGTTTGACTTTGTCATCGGGTGTCAGGGCTTGTAGCAATTGTAAACGGTAAGGCTTCTGCTTTAGCCTTTTCCGTAAGATATTCCAAACCGTCGGCTGTGGTACGGTTAGCTCCCTGCTTGCTTTATTCGTCGACTTCCGCGGGCTACGCGTGAAACTTGCCCGCACGCGTTCAACCGTTTCTTCGCTCACTGCAGGCCGACCCGTTGATTTCCCCTTACAGAGGCATCCTGAAGCTTTAAACTGCGCATACCATCGTCGACTGGAGTTAGCAGTTGGTGGATCTTTGTTGAACTTCGTCCTGAAGTGTCGTTGCACTGTTATGACTGACTGATGTGAGTGCATTTCAAGCACGACATACGCTTTCTCGGCTCCCGTCGCCATTTTGTCTCACTGCGCTCTCGAGCGCTCTTGCGGCAGAAACCTGAAGTGTGGCTTCAGCCGAACAAAAGTTTATGAGTTTTTCTACGTATCTGTAGTGTGTCGTGACCATATGTCAATGAATGGAGCTACAGTGAATTTATGAAATCGCTTCAGTCATTTGTAATAGCCCTGTATATGTGTTTGTCGCTATCCCACCACTTTTGTTACCTCACTGTATGTAGGCTACATGCCTGGTGTATCACTGTTATATTAGAGAATTTTGACGACAACTGAAAACAGCGTTGTCGGTATGAAGCTATCTGGTCTGTAAGAATCTACACAGGAGATTTTCAAAACAGACTATGTGAAAAATCATATATATTTTTCACACATGAGCAAATATATTTTATTGAGATTATATTCCAGACACGTACTGCAAGAATATCCTTGAAGTGCTTCCCATATATGACTCCAATGTACACATGTAAAGACACTGAAATATAGCAGCTATTGAAGCATTAAACATCCAGTATGCCCACGCTTCCTAATGATCTTAGTGTAAATCAGTGGTGGTCGAACGGCGGCCTCAGAGATGTATTTCTTACAATAATGCGGATCTGCAGCCGAATTCGAACACATCTGCTAACTTTAAGAATTCCTTAGGCCTGTAGTTTTCGTGCTAAGTAACAAAAAAATTTGTTACAGACACATTAATACTTTAAGATGGGCTCAGTTTTAAGTGAAGTTTGTAAAGAAGAAGAACAAGATGAACTTATGTACAGGGTGATTATAATAGAAGTTAAACTTTCAAACCTCTGTAGACATAAAACCACTGGTAGAATGACGTCAATTGGACCATGCACTGGATACGTATGTACCCAGTAGAACAGTTCGTAATAGGAGGGAACCTCTACGTGGTATACAGTCACTGTACAGAAACTTCTGAGAAAACTGAGATTACTGCGTAACAGGTAGGGCTACAAATAGAGAAATGCTGAACGAAACGCGTCTGGCTGTCAAGAGAGCAATGCGTGATGCCTTCAGTGACTACCGTAGCAGAAAATCGTCAAATGACATTCAAGTCATATGCAAAGACTTTTAGTGGCACCAAAATTAGCGTCCAGTCCCTAGTGTATGAGACAGGAGCTGAAATTCAGGGTAGCAAACCAAAAACACAAATGGTCAACTCCGTTTTCAAATGTTCAAATGGTTCAAATGGCTCTGAGCACTATGGGACTTAACATCTGAGGTCAACAGTCCCCTAGAACTTAGAACTACTTAAACCTAACTAACCTAAGGACATCACACACATCCATACCCGAGGCAGGATTCGAACCTGCGACCGTAGCGGTCACGCGGCTCCAGACTGAAGCGCCTAGAACCCCTCGGTCACACAGGCCGGCAAGAAATGTTCCTTCACAAAGGAAAACCCAGGAGAACTGACCAGATTTCATCCTCGTAACACTGAAAAGATGAGTGAAATAGGTATTAGTGTCAGCGGTGTGGAGAAACAGCTGAAATCGTTAAAATCGAACAAAGCTCCAGATCCGTGTCAGATTCTATATTGGACTTGCGGCTGAGTTAGCCGCTCTTCCAACTATAATCTATTGTGGAGCCCTCGGACAAGAAACCGTGCCAAGTTCTTGGAAAAAAGCACGGGTCACACCTGTCTACAACAAGGCTAGTAGAAGTGATCCATAAAATTACCGTCTAATGTCTTCGACATCGATTCAATGTAGAATCTTAGTACATATTCCGAGCTCAAACATAATGAAGTTTCTGAAACAGAATGGCCTCCTTAATGCCAGCCAGAATGGTTTTCGAGAACATGGATCATGGGAAACCCAACTCGTACTTTTCTCACATGACGTACTGAAAGCTTTGGATCAAAGCAACCAGGTAGATGCAGTGTTCCTTGATTTCGGAAAAGCATTTGACTCAGAACCGTACCGATGCTTATTGTCAAAAGTACGATCATAGGATGTGTTGTTGTTGTTGTTGTTGTGGTCTTCAGTCCAGAGACTGGTTTGATGCAGCTCTCCATGCTACTCTATCCTGTGCAAGCTTCTTCATCTCCCAGTACCTACTGCAAACTACATCCTTCTGAATCTGTTTAGTGTATTCATCTCTTGGTCTCCCTCTGTGATTTTTACCTCCACGCTGCCCTCCAATGCTACATTGGCGATCGCTTGATGCCTCAGAACATGTCCTACCAACTGGTCCCTTCTTCTTGTCAAGTTGTACCACAAACTCCTCTTCTCCCCTATTCTATTCAATACCTCCTCATTAGTTATCTGATCTACCCACCTAATCTTCAGCATTCTTCTGTAGCACCACATGTCGAAAGCTTCTATTCTCTTCTTATCCAAACTATTTATCGTCCACGTTTTGCTTCCACACATGGCTACACTCCATACAAATACTTTCAGAAACGACTTCCTGACACTTAAATCTATACTCGCTGTTAACAAATTTCTCTTCTTCAGAAGCTCTTTCCTTGCCATTGCCAGTCTACATTTTATATCCTCTCTACTTCGACCATCATCAGTTATTTTGCTCCCCAAATAGCAAAACTCCTTTACTACTTTAAGCGTCTCATTTCCTAATCTAATTCCATCAGCATTACCCGATTTAATTCGACTACGTTCCATTATCCTCGTTTTGCCTTTGCTGATGTTCATCTTATATCCTCCTTTTAAGACACTGTCCATTCCGTTCAACTGCTCTTCCAAGTCCTTTGCTGTCTCTGACAGAGTTACAATGTCATCGGCGAATGTCAACGTTTTTATTTCTTGTCCATGGACTTTAATACCTACTCCGCATTTTTCTTTTGTTTCCTTTACTGCTTGCTCAGTATACAGATTGAATAACATCGGGGAGAGGCTACAACCCTGTCTCACTCCCTTCCCAACCACTGCTTCCCTTTGATACCCCTTGACTCTTATAACTGCCATCTGGTTTCTGTACAAATTGTAAATAGCCTTTCGCTCCCTGTATTTTATCCCTGCCACCTTTAGAATTTGAAAGAGAGTATTCCAGTCAACATTTTCAAAAGCTTTCTGTAAGTCCACAAATGCTAGAAACGTAGGTTTGCCTTGTCTTAATCTATTTTCTAAGATGAGTCGTAGGGTCAGTATTGCCTCACGTGTTCCAACATTTCTGCGGAATCCAAACTGATCATAGGATGTAACAAGAGAAATTTGTGAGTGACTTTTTGGTTAGGAGGACACAGCATGTCATCTTGGATGGAGAGTCATCGTCAGATATAGAAGAAATTTTGGGTGTGCCCCACGGAAGTTTGTTGTGATTCTTGCTATTCATGTTATATATTAAAGACCTGGAAAAAATTTGGAAATTTGTGGTAAGGTCTTATGCGACCAAACTGGTGAGGTCACCGGTCCTACTTAATCTAACTTAAACTAACTTACGCTAGAGACAACACACACACCCAAGCCCGAGGGAGGACTCGAACCTCAGACGAGGGGTTTCGCGCGGGCCGTGACAAGGCGCCTAACACCGCGGGGCTACCCCGGGCGCAACGTTGCAGAGAATATTAATAGCTACATCAGGCTTTTTGCGGGTGATGCACTTATCTATAATGAAATACTGAGAGAAGCTCCATAAATATTCAGTCAGGTCTTGGTAAGATTTCAGATTGGCAACTTGCTGTAAATGTTCTGAAATGTAAAATTTTGCACTTCACAAAACGAAAAAACGTAGTATCCTGTAATATCAATGAGTCCCTGTTGGAATTGACCAACTCATACAACTACCTAGGTGTAACACTTTGTACAGATACGAAATGGAATGATCAGATAGGCTCACTCGTGCGTAAAACAGGTGGTAGTCTTCGGTTTATTCGTAGAATACTCTGGAAGAGCAGTCAGTCTACAAAGGATATTGCTTAGAAATCACTCGTGCGACCGGTTCTCGAATACTGCTCAAGTGTGTGGGACCTGTACCAGATCGGCCTAACAGGGGTATTGAAAGTATATAGAGGAGGGCAGCCAGAATGGTCACAAGTTTGTTTAATCGATGGGGGAGTGTCACAGAGATACTGAAGGAACTGAACTGGAAGACGCTTGAAGATAGACATAAACTATCCCGAGAAAGTCCATTGACAAATTTTCAAGAACCGGATTTTAATGATTACTCTAAGGATATACTACAACCCCCTACGTATCACTCACACACGCGTCATGAGGATAAGATCAGAATAATTACTGCACGCACAGAAGCATTCGAACAATTATTCTTCCCGCGCTCCATACGTGAATGGAACGGGAAGAAACCCTAATACTGTACAATGGGTCGTACCTTCTGCCATGCACCTCACGGTGATTTGCGGAGTGTAGATGTAGATGCGGAAGTAGATGCACACCAAGTGAAAACATGGCATACATTTTGAAGCAACAATGGAGAGACGAAAAACGGAACAAAATAACGATCGTTCCAAAACTTTTAAAATGCAGCATGGTGAGATGGTTACGTTCGGACGCTCAGAAATTATAGTTGTACGATTGTTCACGAAACAGTGTATACTACAGCATTATTTGGCGTATCAAAATTAGCAAATAAAAAAATTATGATTTTACCCGGAATCCAACTAGAGTACTCACCACAAACCCCACCCACAACACTAAATGAGGAGAACAGCTACGCTATATTTAACAAAGATCTTGTAGAAAAATGTGGTTACAATACTGCTAAACTGACTCGCTTTTACGCCAGTTTTCTACCGAAAATATGCACGAGGGACGAAATTGTGTAAGGATGTGCTGTTAGCATCGCGATGTGGTTGACCGAGTGGCCGAATTTCGGGTCTCTCGCGCTACGTTCTCGTGTTGAGGCCAGGAGCGGCGGTGGAGTAACAAGGCGCCGGCACTATAGAGGCAGGGCTGCCAACATTTCCCCCGGGGCGCGGCCCGGATACGGTAAGCCCGCGCCTGCGTGCAACAAGTAAGCAGCCGCTACGGGTCTGCCTCCAGCCTAAGAGCCTGGCTAGGAGAAAACGCATCCTTACGGCGTACCCACTGGCGCCGTCTTGTTCGCCTTCTTACAAAGGAGGCTCAAGCAGAAGCTACGCCGCTTAGGAAAAGAATATTAAATACACCACGGGGAGGAAAGTGCTACACCCTCGAGGGCAACATCATTATATTGACGAGTGAGGTGACATGTAGTCCACCTTTGTAGGATGATATTATAAGCAAATTCAGACCAAATGAAACACAAATTTCCCAGTAAAGGGTGGTCAAACGGTCGCATTTTAGACAGTCTAGCCCCTCTCTGGCAACAGTGCTAGCGTGAATTATCCGATGCAAACAATGACAAAGGCGGCGAATCGGAACCATGCGATTGATTGTCCCCAGAATCTTGCGCCTTTTGTTGCAGTTCGGAGTGGTTCCTGCAGGCCCTGGAGAACGAATAAGTTTCCGCTTCATCACATCCGTCACACATGTTCCACTAACAAGAGATCTGGTGATCTTGATCGCCAGGGCTGTTACATACCACGAAGAGCACATTGTGAAGCAGTGGCCAGATGTGGGCGTGCATTATCCTGTTGAAAAATCACATCACCTTCCAGTCGAAGAAATAGCACTAACACCGGGAAAATACCTATGCTTTGTAACGCGCACCCTGCAAAAGCACCAAATGTGACCGGAGTTGAAACTGATGAATGCCCACAGCATGAAGTCTGGGATGGCACCTGTATATCGTGTGCTGGAAGAAGCAGTGATAAATTGTCCCAAGCAACTTGTGTCTTTTGTCGCAATTCGTCAATGTGAAACTATTTCCTTAATTATTCTTTCATTAAAGACCGATCTACAGAATTTTCCCTGACAAAGAAACTCAAACACAACCTATTCATTTATTACCCACAACATACAAGCCCAACCCATTGTGACTGCTATACATATGCTATACAATATGAAACTACCTGGAACTCTGTTAATTGCCTAAACTCATTTCAATCACGAATCCCAACAGTGCAAACCACATTCTTTTTCATAAGCCACTTACCTCACACAAAAACTGCATAACACAAACTACAGCAACTAGCAATTACAGCCAGCTAAAAAAATATTCTAACTACTCTAGACTCTAACTAGTAAAAGGAATATAGTTAGCGAAAGGAAGATCTTGTTGAAGAGCAGCCAATGTACTTAGAATATTTTATCTCGTTCATAGGACATTCAGTTCCAAAAATTATATAGTTGACAATACTTCCACTGCCAAAACATTACCAACCAAACATCCATCACCATACATTTCCTTGAGTACTTTCTTACAAACACATCATTTCATCTCATTTTACAATGCATGTCCTACCAACACAGTGTCTCCACTAAGAATATCATGTACATACACTTCTCTATCCACTCGCAAACTGCTACTCCGTCCAACCACAGAATCTCCTGCCGAGGGCGCAGAGTCCTTTCAGCCATATTAAGACAGTCTGTAGCGCTGCCAACATACAAACAAACAGGCTGCTTACAAATGGTCCTTGCAGGCACTGAAGAACAAGTTATTGCCCACTTCACCATTTCCCATTCAGGTTGGAGTATAATGACTTTTCTGGAGACTAGAAATCTACTCTGTACGAATCAGCACGGGTTTCGAAAAAGACGGTCGTGTGAAACGCAGCTCGTGCTATTCGTCCACGAGATTCAGAGGGCCATAGACACGGGTTCCCAGGTAGATGCCGTGTTTCTTGACTTCCGCAAGGCGTTTGATACAGTTCCAAACAGTCGTTTAATGAACAAAATAAGAGCATATGGACAATGAGACCGATTGTGTGATTGGATTGAAGAATTCCTAGATAACAGAATGTCATTCTCAAGGGAGAGAAGTCTTCCGAAGTAAGAGTGATTTCAGGTGTGCCGCAGGGGAGTGTCGTAGAATCGTTGCTATTCACAATTTACATAAATGGCCTTGTGGATGACATCGGATGTTCACTGAGGCTTATTTCGGATATATATATATATATATATATAGGGTGTTACAGAAAGGTACGGCCAAACTTTCAGGAAACATTCCTCAGACACAAAGAAAGAAAATATGTTTTGTGGACATGTGTCCGGAAACTCTTACTTTCCATGTTAGAGCCCATTTTATTACCTCTCTTCAAATCATATTAATGATGGAATGGAAACACACAGCAACAGAACGTACCAGCGTGACTTCAAACGCTTTGTTACAGGAAATGTTCAAAATGTCCTCCGTTAGCGAGGATACGTGCATCCACCCTCCGTCGCACGGAATCCCTGATGCGCTGATGCAGCCCTGGAGAATGGCATATTTTATCACAGCCGTCCACAATACGAGCACGAAGAGTCTCTACATTTGGTACCGGGGTTGCGTAGACAAGAGCTTTCAAATGCCCCCATAAATGAAAGTCAAGAGGGTTGGGGTCAGGAGAGCGTGGAGGCCACGGAATTGGTCCGCCTCTACCAATCCGTCGGTCACCGAATCTGTTGTTAAGAAGCGTACGAACACTTCGTCTGAAATGTGCAGGAGCTCCATCGTGCAGGAACCACATGTTGTGTCGTACTTGTAAAGGCACATGTTCTAGCAGCACAGGTAGAGTATCCCGTATGAAACCATGATAACGTGCTCCATTGAGCGTAGGTGGAAGAACATGGGGCCCAACAAGACATCACCAACAATGCTAGTACTGTAGAGCAATGAGTCGCATGTCAACACAAACACCGAAGTCAACATTACCTTCCTTCAATTGGGCCAACTGGCGGTGAATCGAGGAAGTACAGTACATACTGACGAAACTAAAATGAGCTCTAGCATGGAAATTAAGCGTTTCCGGACACATGTCCACATAACATCTTTCCTTTATTTGTGTGTGAGGAATGTTTCCTGAAAGTTTGGCCGTACATTTTTGTAACACCCTGTATATATATATATATATATATATATATATATATATGTGTGTGTGTGTGTGTGTGTGTGTGTGTGTGTGTGTGTGTGTGTGTCCATCGCCCAGGATATCCTCCCAAGCTCTGGGATCAATTGCAGCCAATTTAACTCACTCAACAAGTGCCAGCACTGTGGGATTTATAGCCTCCTAGGTCCAATACGAGAAGAGACAGATACTATCTCTGTTCTTCCAGGCCCTGCTAGATAGGCTGTCCTGAATGGGACATTTGTTGGGTGGAAATAGAAGCAATCTGCTTTATCGTGGACAGAGGGGGAGGGGGCAGGGAGGGGGAGGATATTGACAAGGTGATGGACGAGACGGTCAGAGAGAGATGGAGGAGGGGATGGATAGAGTAGGGGGAGGGGGTGGGAATGTATGAGCAGTGGGAGCGGCGGAGGAGGAGTAGAAGTATGGAATATATGCGTCAAATACGAATACGGGCGAAGCTGCGGGAAAAACGCTAGTAAATTATAAACGTAAGTGACTGAAGGCGTTGCTACCATATACCGTCAGTGCAAACTGTGGTGTCACCGCCAGACACCACACTTGCTAGGTGGTAGCCTTAAAATCGGCCGCGGTCCGTTAGTATACGTCGGACCCGCGTGTCGCCACTATCAGTGATTGCAGACCGAGCGCCGCCACACGGCAGGTCTAGAGAGACTTCCTAGCACTCGCCCCAGTTGTACAACCGACTTTGCTAGCGAAGGTTCACTGACAAAATACGCTCTCATTTGCCGAGACGATAGTTAGCATAGCCTTCAGCTACGTCATTTGCTACGACCTAGCAAGGCGCTGTTACCAGTTACTATTGATACTGTAATAATGTACCGTCAAGACCGACGTTCACCATTTTTTAAATTTTTTTTTAGGGGAGGAGACCAGACAGCGTGGTCATCGGTCTCATCGGATTAGGGAAGGACGGGGAAGGAAGTCGGCCGTGCCTTTGAAAGGAACCATCCCGGCATTTGCCTGGAGCGATTTAGGGAAATCACGGAAAACTTAAATCAGGATGGCCGGACGCGGGATTGAACCGTCGTCCTCCCGAATGCGAGTCCAGTGTTTAACCACTGCGCCACCTCGCTCGGTGACGTTCACCATTAATGGATTAAAGTTAAGTATTCCACCAGCTACGTCCGTTTTTTCTAAAGTCTAATTTCCTTGTCCTGTTCCAGACCTGACGCCAGCCTGCGTGAGCTAAAACGCGTGCCTTTCGGCCTCCTCTAGTAACCCGGCGTTGGCTCTCCTGCCAACCCACAACACAAACTTCATACGAAGCACGCCGGCGTGCCACTGCCGTACAGGGTCGCGCATTCTCCCAACCCCCTCAGCAGGTGGGTTGCCCGTTGCCGCCGTCGACAGACTCTGTGAGCTGAGTCTCGTCTCTACACGGGCCCTGCAGGCGACGCGAACGCAGGTATCGACGCCATCCACCCCCGCTTCAGAGCAGGCGGGCAGCCGGCGGCGGTGAAATACCGCTGCTAATTAATTATCCAGCGGAATCAATTAACGGCCGCTCAATCCACGCTTTGTGCCGGCCGCACACAAAGCCCGGCAGATTTGCATACGGACCGCGGGAGCTGCACGCGCCGAGCTTTAAACTGACACCGCCGCGCCGGCGCCCACTGCACGCCACGTACACGCCCGGTCACGTGTCCCTGCCACTGGCCGCTTCACTGCTACGCGCGACTACCACCACGGAACTGCCGCGACTCTCGTCTCGATTGAAGCGGTTGGCATGACTTAGAAGGAGACGCCACTGCCATCAGAACACTGAATCTTTTTCTACAGGTTGGCGCAGATAAAACAAGGAAATGCAGTGAAATTACAGAATGAAGACCTGAAATGGACTTACCATTTATTCACAGTCGAAACTACAGTGAAAAATACGAGGGCTATCCACAAAGTACATTACGTTTTGGAATTAAAAATAAATAAAGTATTGGAATTTTTTTTTATTATATACAGATGAAAGCCACACTTAAATACTACTTTTCTACATATTTGCCATTTAAACTAAGGCACGTATCGTAGCGATGGCCGAGCTCGGAAATTCCTTCGTCGTAAAATTCGGCCGCCTGCGCCTTCAACCACGTGGTTACCTCTTCTCGAAGCTGTGCGTCGTCATCAAAACGCTGCACAGCCAACCACTTCTTCATTGCTGGGAATAAGTGGAAGTCGCTCGGTGCCAGGTCGGGACTGTACGGCGGATGAGGAAACAACTCCCATTTAAAAGATTCGAGAACTTCACGAGTGGCATTTGCCGTGTGGGCCCGGGTGTTGTCGTGAAACAGCTTACGAGAAAGATGGCGACTCATTACTCGATCGCATCGTTACTGGTGACGAAACATTGGTTAAGCATGTGAACTGCGAGACAAAATTGCAGTCAATGCAGTGGGGACACACAAATTCCCCCCCAAAACCCAAGAAATGCATGCAGACAATGTCGGCAAGGAAGGTGATGGCGACTGTCTTTTGGGACAGAAAAGGTGTGATTTCTGTGGATTTCCTGGAAAGAGGCACTACAATAAACTCTCAAAGGTATTGCCAAACTCTGCACAACTTCAGAAGAGCAATACAAAACAAGCGCAGGGGAAAGTTGGACTCAAAGATCTTGCCGATCCACGACAGCGCCCGGGCCCACACGGCAAATGCCACTCGTGAAGTACTCGAATCTTTCAAGTGGGAGTCGTTTCCTCATCCGCCGTACAGTCCCGACCTGGCACCGAGCGACTTCCACTTATTCCCAGCAATGAAGAAGTGGTTGGCTATGCAGCGTTTTGATGACGACGCACAGCTTCAAGAAGAGGTAACCACGTGGTTGAAGGCGCAGGCGACCGAATTTTACGACGAAGGAATTTCCGAGCTCGTCCATCGCTACGATAAGTGCCTTAATTTAAATGGCAACTATGTAGAAAAGTAGTATTTAAGTGTGGCTTTCATCTGTATATAATAAAAAAATTTCCAATACTTTACTTATTTTTAATTCCAAAACGTAATGTACTTTGTGGATAGCCCTTGTACATGTATGGAAGCCCCCCCCCCCAAGCCTTCCCCTCCCCCGCCCCCACTCACCCAGCTGGCGAAGGTTGGAGTCCTCTCTCAGGTATGGGTTTTGTGTTTTCCATAGCGTAAGTTAGATTAAGTAGTGTGCAAGGCTAGGGACCGGCAACGGCCTTGCCGCAGTGGATACACCGGTTCCCGTGAGACCACCGAAGTTAAGCGCTGTCGGGCGTGGCTGGCACCGGGATGGGTGACCACCCAGACCGCCGTGCGCTGTTGCCATTTTTCGGGGTGCACTCAGCCTCGTGATGCCAGCTGAGGAGCTACTCCACTGGATAGTAGTGGCTTCGGTCAAGAATACCATCATAACGACAGGAATAGCGGCGTGCTGACCCCACACCCCTCCTATCCGCATCCTCGATGAGGATGACACGGCGGTCGGATGGTCCCGGTAGGACACTCGTGGCCTGAAGACGGAGTGCTTTAGTAAGGCTAGGGACGAATGACCTCAGCAATTTGGTCCCATTGTAAGCACTCCATCTTCAGGCCACAAGTGGCCCATCAGGACCATCCGACCGCCGTATCATCCTCAACTGAGAATGCGGATTGAAGGGGCGTGTGACCAGCACGCCGGTCTCCCGGTCATTATGATGGTTTTCTGAGACCGGAGCCACTTCTAATCGGTCCAGTAACTCCTCACTTGGCATTACGAGGCTGAGTGCACCGCGAAAAATGGCAACAGCGCATGGCGGCCCGGATGGTCACCCATCCCGGTGCCAGCCACGCCCAACAGCGCTTAACTTCGGTGATCTGAAGGGAAGGGGTGTATTCACTACGACAAGGCCATTCCGCTGGTGCCATAGTACTTTACCACAAAGTTTCAGAATTTTTGACTCCCTGCAAAATTTATACATATTTGTGCACGTCTACGCCTGTTTAGATACACACAGCGTAAAGTTCGGATATCGACGGCGGGCATTTCACGGTTGATGTTGTCTTTCAGTTTCTGTAATGAGTGTGGCTTTGTTTCAAGTGTTTCCCCCCCTCCCCTCCCCCCCCCCCCTACACACACACAAAAAATCACATCTTGTTAGATCCGATATCCGACGAGCGTTGTGGCCCAAATGTTTGCAGACAGTTCGTAACCGGTGAAGACAAATGGCTCTGAGCACTATGGGACTTAACTTCTGTCATCAGTCCCCTAGAACTTAGAACTTCTTAAACTTAACTAACCTAAGGACATCACACCGGAGGGAGGATTCGAACCTGCGGCCGTAGCGGTCGCACGGTTCCAGACTGCAGCGCCGAGAACCGCTCGGCCACAGCGGCCGGCCAGTGAAGACACCATGGATTCATTCCAGGGATACTTTGACACGTGGCGTGTTGTCCCATCTTGCTGGAAGAAGCAGTCTTGTCTTTCATATTCAGTGAGGTGTGTTTTTTTTTTTTTTTTTTTTTTTTTTTTTACATGGTGTGGTTGTTGACACAAAATGTTAGGGATCTCCGTTATCCAGTATGTCGTGTTCTGAAAGTTGAGAGGACCGGAAAGACGAAACTATGTGTCGTCACTCATAATGAAATGGAAAGTGTCTAACGAACCATCCACGCTGTTATTCAGAAGCCAGGTGCAGTAACGTGCACATTTCTGACTGTTATACTCCAGTAATTGCTGCACAACCGTCACACGATACGGCATCAAATTAAGACATCCGCCGGCAGCTCCTAGTTACATGCGACGCTTGGGCCAATTTAATGGTAGACTTCTCCGAGCTCTGAATAATTCTTCGGCGAATTATGCAAGAACTTTTAGTGCACGAACTGGAGGAAAATTCTTTGTCGTTTTACATTTTGCACAGATCCTTAGATGCGCCAATTTTTATACAGACTCTGTATTGCTCTCTTTGCTGGCAGTATTCTGTCCGGACACTAGACCCCGAAAGTTTCACGTGTTTCCACAATCGAACCTGCTTTCACGTATGCTTCAACAATTTTATCGAGAAAGTCGTTTTGCAGATCACAGAGAGAAACGTCTTCACTTCATTGATGAAATAAACTGTAATGCTTACAAAAGGATGGTAACAATCGATTATTGCATAAAACTACCCAGAATTGTAGCATCGGGGAGAGGCTACAACCCTGTCTCACTCCCTTCCCAATCACTGCTTCCCTTTCATGCCCCTCGACTCTGCCATCTGTTTTCTGTACTAATTGTAAATAGCCTTTCACTCCCTGTGTTTTACTCCTGCCACCTTTAGAATTGGAAAGAGAGTATTCCAGTCAACATTGTCAAAAGCTTTCTCTAAGTCTACAAATGCTAGAAACGTAGGTTTGCCTTTCCTTAATCTTTAAGAGGCAGCAAAGTACTTGGAACAGCAGTTGAACGGAATGGACAGTGTCTTGAAAGGAGGATATAAGATGAACATCAACAAATGCAAAACGAGGATAATGGAATGTACTCGAATTAAGTCGGGTGATGCTGAGGGAATTAGATTAGGAAATGAGACACTTAAAGTAGTAAAGGAGTTTTGCTATTTGGGGAGCAAAATAACTGATGATGGTCGAAGTAGAGAGGATATAAAATGTAGACTGGCAATGGAAGGAAAGCGTTTCTGAAGAAGAGAAATTTGTTAACATCGAGTATAGATTTAAGTGTCAGGAAGTCGTTTCTGAAAGTATTTGTATGGAGTGTAGCCATGTATGGAAGTGAAACATGGACAATAAATAGTTTGGACAAGAAGAGAATAGAAGCTTTCGAAATGTGGTGCTACAGAAGAATGCTGAAGATTAGATGGGTAGATCACATAACTAATGAGGAGGTATTGAATAGAATTGGGGAGAAGAGGAGTTTGTGGTACAACTTGACAAGAAGAAGGGACCGGTTGGTAGGACATGTTCTGAGGCATCAAGGGATCACCAATTTAGTACTGGAGGGCAGCGTGGAGGGTAAAAATCGTAGAGGGAGACCAAGAGATGAATACACTAAGCAGATTCAGAAGGATGTAGGTTGCAGTAGGTACTGGGAGATGAAGAAGCTTGCACGGGATAGAATAGCATGGAGAGCTGCATCAAACCAGTCTCAGGACTGAAGACCACAAGAACAACAACACTGTAGCTGTTCACTCTATTTCAGAAGTCGAAATAATGCATTTGCGTTCAAAGGGGACGCGGGCTACTTTTAACTGCGCGGCCGTGTATTTACAATACGTGAAGCTCATAAATTAAAAATCAATTCGCAAACCGTTCGATAAAACTCTCAGAAATACTGGAGAAAATCTCGTTGAAAATTTCCGACGGAATTAATTCCTTGAGGCACGGCCTGCCTAGATAGGTTGGGGCTCTGTTGCAGAACCTCCCTCTGCCGGGTGGGATGTCTGCGTTCGATCCCTGGCCGTTGTAAATTGTTAAACAAGGATGCGTGTTCTAACAGCATTTCCGTGAAGCGTTCAATACATAAAGATGAAGTAAATCAATTTTTAATGTTCATTTTTACTTAACGAAGTATACATATGTCTGTAGGCTGATATCGAACTTTGGAAATGGAGAACACACTTCGTACGCCGCGATCGCAGTGTAGAAACTTTTTTTTTCCCCCATGACCGGTTTCAACAGTCTAATGCTGCCACCAAATAATGTGAGGGGAGAATATGAAGATATTGAGGAGCGGCGGAAAGGGGGGGGGGCAGGGCGGGGGAGGGGGGGGGGAAGAGAAACTAAAATTAATTCCACTTATTACGTAAAATACAAAATTCTAAGTACGTTATGGAACTTGCTATAAAAGTGTCATGTTATATGAAGAAAGGCTCTCCACAAGTATAATTATCTTGATAAAAAACACAGTTCATAAAATGTACAGAGTTGATAAAATCATTGTACCATGCTCGCATATCGGCGTCGGGCATGAGTGCAGTTTCCACACAGCGCTACACTAGAGCCAGAGTATTAACACAGAGGCTGCAGACCGGCTACAAAATTACCTATCTCGCCGTTAGATGGTGTTAAGCACTACATAATAAATGACAACATACTGACTTACGAGCAATAAATAGAGGAGAACCAGAAATAAAAGGTGTATTTTTCAGAATACCCGATATAACAATAAGGAGCGTCAGCTGACCACGCATTTAAAATTAGGCCGGCCGGAGGGGACGAGCGGTTCTAGGCGCTACAGTCTGGAGCCGCGCTATGTGTGTGATGTCCTTAGCTTAGTTAGGTTTAAGTAGTTCTAAGTTCTAGGGGACTGATGACCACAGCTGTTAAGTCCCATAGTGCTCAGAGCCATTTGAACCATTTGTAATGTTCCGATACAGAATTACTAGTGTCCCGCTTGAGTCAAGTCGTTTGAATATCTGGACGTAAGGTTGCAAAGCGATATGAGGTGGAACATCATGTGAGAACTGTGGTAGGGACGGCGCATGGTCTACTTCGGTTTATTGGGAGAATTTTAGGAAAGAGTGGTTCACCTGTAAAGGATACAGCATACAGGACGCTGGTGCGACCTACTCTAGAGTACTGCTCAAGTGTTTGGGATCCGCAGAAGGTCGGATGGAAGAAAGACATCAAACCAATTGAGAGGGGGACTGTTAGATAGGTTCAAAAAATGGCTCTGAGCACTATGGGACTTGACATCTGAGGTCATCAGTCCCCTAGAACTTAGAACTACTTAAACTTAACTGACCTAAGGACATCACACACATCCATGCCCGAGGCAGGATTCGAACCTGCGACCGTAGCGGTCGCACGGTTCCGGACTGAAGTGCCTAGAACCGGTCGGCCACAGCGGCCGGCGTAAACAATACTGTTTTCAGTGCGTTACAATTTAGCAATCACCATAAAATACAGATACAGACGGTGTTTAAAAAAAACAAGCCACGGTGATCACGTCTGAACGCCTTACACGCCAAGAACGACAATAAATTAAGAATGTTCAGCTTACAGGTATTGAAACATTAAAACGTAAATGGCCACAAACACAGCAGAAGGTATCAGACGCCAGCAATGGCAGTAAATAATGTTTTAAGGCTTACTGCTAAAATACAAACACAAAACTTTTTTCAAAGCAAAGGACCACAATCACGGCTGAAGGCCTGACACGCCAAGAGTTATATAAAAATTTAGAAACCTGCTGTAAAACAGCAAATACTCAAAGGTTAATTGAAAGAAACGAGCAACCGACCACCATACGCGTCAAATAAGATGATGGTAAACCTTGTAAGACAACCCTTACACTGCTGGATTTATTCCAGAAGGCCACCAGAACTATTAACTAGACATACATAAACTTTAATGTAGGCACTACAAAGTATGGTAATAAATAATGCAATAATAAAACACAAGGACCAGCCACACACAGTGCTCCAGGAACCGACCTCTGAGAAGGTCCGGCAACAAACACCTTCGCGAGAGATGAGACAGGCGCCCGAGAGTTGCATTCACTTCACAAGATGGTAACTCAGACTAGTGGCAGTCTAACGAATGACTAATGATACTCTTGCTAAAGCTACCTGACGTCCAATAAGCCAAAGCAGGAACCAGCAGTCTGGACTCCATCCGCAGAATACTGTGCTTAGAGCACCCGGAACGAGAAAGGACTCACTACCGCCAGGGTAGAAGAATCACAAACGGCCTACAATCAAGAAAGCTGTCAAAAATACACGCCTCACCGGGCAGCGGTGACAAGGCGAGGAAACGTACACTGCCGTTACGTACACTTACCCCCAGGGCAGGTAAGGCCGGTATTACACTATCAAATTTCTTTGTCCAATGTCTTTGTCAAAGATATTTGATAGTGTAATAGGGACTTTGTCAAATGTCGTCCAATATTTGATCAAATCTAGGGCCTCGCTGTATATTTGATCAAAGAAACCGCTTGTCTTCTGTTCACTGCAATGTGACATGTTACCACATGGAGCGCTAGCATCGCTGCAGCGTTCTGTCGTCTGTAGTGTTTTTATAAACATTGCCGGTAAATACAATTGGTGTGTGCCGACAACTACAAAATTAATAGAGATGTCTGAAGCTGATGAGGCGCTTTACAACGTGAGGCACCCTGAATATAAAAATAGATTAAGAAGATTGGAGACCTAACCTGACCTAACCTAACATAACCTAACATAACCCTCTCCTGTAGCAAGGAATCGGAGTGTTATAGTGAGCCTGTCTTCTGAAGATGTAGCAGTTCTTAAGTGAATATTGTGCTTTGTGATATGAGGATACACTTCATTGAGCACATACAGAAATGTATGCTCATCCATTCTTAAGTAATTGATGTACGACTTGATGTCTTCCACTGTAAGCTCACGTAACAAGTTTTGTTGAATGCTTTTATCGTGTCGTCGTAAAACGCACGGCTTAACCCAGATTAGATTAGTTTTTCGTTCCATAGATCCGTGCTCAGGAGATCCTCGTGGATGTGGAACATGTCGATTTTTTTTTAAGCTGAAATAACAATACTAATAGTATGAATAAATACAATACATAATTTGTTTCTATTAAAAATTTCGCCAATTGAGTAGAAGGACTTGGCCAGTAGTAAGTCTTTAAGGCTCCTTTTAAACTGATCTTTATTTGTAACTAAATTTTTTTATGTTTGCTGGCAAATTATTGAAGATGAGTGTTCCTGAGTAGTGGACCCCTTTTTGAACTAAATTAAGTGCCTTTTAAGTCCTTGTGCAGATCATTTTTGTTCCTGGTACTGTATGTATGAACTGAGCTGTTTGTTGGAAAAAGAGATATATTATTCAGGACAAATTTCATTAAGGAGTAAATAAACTGAGAGCCAGTAGTTAGTATACCCAGTTCTTTGAAGAGGTTTCTACAGGACGTCCGTGAATTTACTCCACAAATAATACGTATTACACGCTTTTGGACCTTGAAAACTTTTGTTTGACTTCAAGGTTTACCCCAAAATATTATACCATATGACATTATGGAATGAAAGTATGCAAGCTTTTTCATTTTTATGTTGCCTATGTCTGCTAACACTCGAATTGCAAATACAGATTTGTTAGGCCTTTCTGCAGTTCTGTGGTGTGCTCCTCCCAACTGAATTTATTATCAGGTTGTAATCCCAGGACTTTTAAGACTGTCAACCTCGTATGTATGGTTCCTTTTTTTCCTCCACTTCTTTTCCGCATGTGCACACAATGCAATTGGAGTACGTAGAACTGCTGCGGTTAAATAACAAGTTGTTGTCAACCATCTTGAACTTTGACGAAAAATTTGATGACAGTGTAATACCCCTTCTACCGCTACGTCAAAGATCTTTGTCAAATATACTGGACGGAATATTGGATCACATCTTTGACCAAATCTTTGATAAAGAAATTTGATAGTGTAATACCGGCCTAACTGGGGCATTAGCGGCCACGAGGCAGAAAAAATTACCGCTGGTTGGACTTAACACACGGTAACAAACTGAACGCAATAGATAGTAATTAGAAGCCCAGGACTGCTAATCAGATCCGCCTTCCCCAAGCAGTCCACTCGCTGCTCTTCGCCTCGGCAACACTACGAGCAGCAACACGAAGCCAAGTCACCGGAGAATCGCGAGATATCACAATGGTGGAGGTTTCTCTACTTGAATCCAAATGCACTCAAAGCTTACTGGATCTGGTTTACGACGACGGCGTGCACCCTCGTGACCACAGGCTTTCGATGCGGCAGTCCGTGCGCGCCGCCAGCGGTTCCGGCGTGTTCCTCGCACTGCACAGACCTGGCTCCACCTGACTACCCAACCGAACTGCCGGCTACCTCGACCCGGAAGAACCACGACGTCGCCACAAAATATGGCCATAGGTTTTTTTTTTTTTTTGGTCCTCAGTCTACTGACTGGTTTGATGCGGCCCGCCACGAATTCCTTTCCTGTGCTAACCTCTTCATCTCAGAGTAGCACTTGCAACCTACGTCCTCAATTATTTGCTTGACGTATTCCAATCTCTGTGTTCCTCTACAGTTTCTGCCCTCTACAGCTCCCTCTAGTACCATGGAAGTCATTCCCTCATGTCTTAGCAGATGTCCTATCATCCTGTCCCTTCTCCTTATCAGTGTTTTCCACATATTCCTCTCCGATTCTGCGTAGAACCTCCTCATTCCTTACCTTATCAGTCCACCTAATTTTCAACATTCGTCTATAGCACCACATCTCAAATGCTTCGTTCCGGTTTTCCCACAGTCCATGTTTCACTACCATACAATGCTGTACTCCAGACGTACATCCTCAGAAACTTCTTCCTCAAATTAAGGCCGGTATTTGATATTAGTAGACTTCTCTTGGCCAGAAATGCCTTTTTTGCCATAGCGAGTCTGCTTTTGATGTTCTCCTTCCTCCGTCCGTCATTGGTTATTTTACTGCCTAGGTAGCAGAATTCCTTAACTTCATTGACTTCGTGACCATCAATCCTGATGTTAAGTTTCTCGCTGTTCTCATTTCTACTACTTCTCATTACCTTCGTCTTTCTCCGATTTACTCTCAAACCATACTGTGTACTCATTCGACTGTTCATTCCGTTCAGCAGATCATTTAATTCTTCTTCACTTTCACTCAGGATAGCAATGTCATCAGCGAATCGCATCATTGATATCCTTTCATCTTGTATTTTAATTGCACTCCTGAACCTTTCTTTTATTTCCATCATTGCTTCCTCGATGTACAGATTGAAGAGTAGGGGCGAAAGGCTACAGCCTTGTCTTACACCCTTCTTAATACGAGCACTTCGTTCTTGATCGTCCACTCTTATTATTCCCTCTTGGTTGTTGTACATATTGTATATGACCCGTCTCCCCCTATAGCTTACCCCTACTTTTTTCAGAATCTCGAACAGCTTGCACCATTTTATATTGTCGAACGCTTTTTCCAGGTCGACAAATCCTATGAAAGTGTCTTGATTTTTCTTTAGCCTTGCTTCCATTATTAGCCGTAACGTCAGAATTGCCTCTCTCGTCCCTTTACTTTTCCTAAAGCCAAACTGATCGTCACCTAGCTCATTCTCAATTTTCTTTTCCATTCTTCATAGTTACTACATATCGATAACCGCCGCTGCTGGTACTAGCGGACAGGCAACGCTTGCGAAACCAAGTGGCGCCAGTCAACACGAGGAGAAGACAAACAACCACAACCGTGCCAACTAAACGATACTGTCTGGCCTCCAACAGAAACTTACAAACAGCTCCAACGCCAGCCGCAGCGTGGCTCAGGCGTAACTATGTCAAGCAAGACTACTGCTGTATGCGAGCACTGGAAGTTTGTTTTTCCTACATTTTATCACACTTAGAGCAAGGTGCCATTCAACATACCAAACCGAAATTCTCTCCCAATCGTCTCGTATTCTCTTGCAGTACGTCAACGGCGGCGCTGTAGCATACACCAGAGCATTATGAGCAAACAGCCGCAGACTGCTGCTAAGCCTTCCTCTCAGATGATTATGTAGTTTTCATACACAACAACACGGTGCTTCTACATTTACCTGAGACACTGACGAGGGCAAACCCTTGCCTGTGATGAAGAACGTACTCCCTTTTAATACTTGTACAGGGTTATTACAAATGATTGAAGCTACACTCCTGGAAATTGAAATAAGAACACCGTGATTTCATTGTCCCAGGAAGGGGAAACTTTATTGACACATTCCTGGGGTCAGATACATCACATGATCACACTGACAGAACCACAGGCACATAGACACAGGCAACAGAGCATGCACAATGTCGGCACTAGTACAGTGTATATCCACCTTTCGCAGCAATGCAGGCTGCTATTCTCCCATGGAGACGATCGTAGAGATGCTGGATGTAGTCCTGTGGAACGGCCTGCCATGCCATTTCCACCTGGCGCCTCAGTTGGACCAGCGTTCGTGCTGGACGTGCAGACCGCGTGAGACGACGCTTCATCCAGTCCCAAACATGCTCAATGGGGGACAGATCCGGAGATCTTGCTGGCCAGGGTAGTTGACTTACACCTTCTAGAGCACGTTGGGTGGCACGGGATACATGCGGACGTGCATTGTCCTGTTGGAACAGCAAGTTCCCTTGCCGGTCTAGGAATGGTAGAACGATGGGTTCGATGACGGTTTGGATGAACCGTGCACTATTCAGTGTCCCCTCGACGATCACCAGTGGTGTACGGCCAGTGTAGGAGATCGCTCCCCACACCATGATGCCGGGTGTTGGCCCTGTGTGCCTCGGTCGTATGCAGTCCTGATTGTGGCGCTCACCTGCACGGCGCCAAACACGCATACGACCATCATTGGCACCGAGGCAGAAGCGACTCTCATCGCTGAAGACGACACGTCTCCATTCGTCCCTCCATTCATGCCTGTCGCGACACCACTGGAGGCGGGCTGCACGATGTTGGGGCGTGAGCGGAAGACGGCCTAACGGTGTGCGGGACCGTAGCCCAGCTTCATGGAGACGGTTGCGAATGGTCCTCGCCGATACCCCAGGAGCAACAGTGCCCCTAATTTGCTGGGAAGTGGCGGTGCGGTCCCCTACGGCACTGCGTAGGATCCTACGGTCTTGGCGTGCATCCGTGCGTCGCTGCGGTCCGGTCCCAGGTCGACGGGCACGTGCACCTTCCGCCGACCACTGGCGACAACATCGATGTACTGTGGAGACCTCACGCCCCACGTGTTGAGCAATTCGGCGGTACGTCCACCCGGCCTCCCGCATGCCCACTATACGCCCTCGCTCAAAGTCCGTCAACCGCACATACGGTTCACGTCCACGCTGTCGCGGCATGCTACCAGTGTTAAAGACTGCGATGGAGCTCCGTATGCCACGGCAAACTGGCTGACACTGACGGCGGCGGTGCACAAATGCTGCGCAGCTAGCGCCATTCGACGGCCAACACCGCGGTTCCTGGTGTGTCCGCTGTGCCGTGCGTGTGATCATTGCTTGTACAGCCCTCTCGCAGTGTCCGGAGCAAGTATGGTGGGTCTGACACACCGGTGTCAATGTGTTCTTTTTTCCACTTCCAGGAGTGTATTTCACAGCTCTACAATAACTTTATTATTTGAGATACTTTCACAATGCTTTGCACACACATACAAAAACTCAAAAATTTTTTTTAGGCATTCACAAATGTTTCGGCAGACATCAAGCCGATAATCGAGTTCCTCCCACACTCGGCGCAGCATGTCCCCATCAATGAGTTCGAAAGCATCGTTGATGCGAGCTCGCAGTTCTGGCAAGTTTCTTGGTAGAGGAGGTTTAAACACTGAATCTTTCACATAACCTCACAGAAAGAAATCGCACGGGGTCAAGTCGGGAGAGCGTGGAGGCCATGACAAGAACTGCTGATCGTGATCTCCACCACGACCGATCCATCGGTTTTCCAATCTCCTGTTTAAGAAATGCCGAACATCGTGATGGAAGTGCGGTGGAGCACCATCCTGTTGAAAGATGAAGTCGGTCTCCAGTCGTGGCATGAGCCAATTTTCCAGCATGTCCAGATACACGTGTCCTGTAACGTTTTTTTCGCAGAAGAAAAAGGGGCCGTAAACTTTAAACCGTGAGATTGCACACAACACGTTAACTTTTGGTGAATTGCGAATTTGCTGCACGAATGCGTGAGGATTCTCTACCGCCCAGATTCGCACATTGTGTCTGTTCACTTCGCCATTAAGAAAAAATGTTGCTTCATCACTGAAAACAAGTTTCGCACTGAACGCATCCTCTTCCATGAGCTGTTGCAACCGCGCCGAAAATTCAAAGCGTTTGACTTTGTCATCGGGTGTCAGAGCTTGTAGCAATTGTAAACGGTAAGGCTTCTGCTTTAGCCTTTTCCGTAAGATTTTCCAGACCGTCGGCTGTGGTACGTTTAGCTCCCTGCTTGCTTTATTCGTCGACTTCCGCGGGCTACGCGTGAAACTTGCCCGCACGCGTTCAACCGTTTCTTCGCTCACTGCAGGCCGACGCGTTGATTTCCCCTTACAGAGGCATCCAGAAGCTTTAAACTGCGCATACCATCGCCGAATGGAGTTAGCAGTTGGTGGATCTTTGTTGAACTTCGTCCTGAAGTGTCGTTGCACTGTTATGACTGACTGATGTGAGTGTATTTCAAGCACGACATACGCTTTCTCGGCTCCTGTCGCCATTTTGTCTCACTGCGCTCTCGAGCGCTCTGGCGGCAGAAACCTGAAGTGCGGCTTCAGCCGAACAAAACTTTATGAGTTTTTCTACGTATCTATAGTGTGTCGTGACCATATGTCAATGAATGGAGCTACAGTGAATTTATGAAATCGCTTCAATCATTTGTAATAGCCCTGTACTTAGAAAATCCCCGAGCTACTCTTATATCTGAGAATGTTCGTTAACAGTCTGCACTGGCGCGATGTGTCAAAAGCTCTTCGGAAATCTAGGTACACAGAACCCGGCTGTTCCATTTCATCCATGGTTCGCAGCATATAATGTGAGAAAAGGGCAAGCTGAGTTTTGCATGAGCGATGTTTTCTGGATCCATGATAACAAATGTGTCTCGAAAAAAATGTATTATACTCGAACTCAGAATATGCTCAAGAATTCTGCACTTAACCGACATCAAGGATATTGGTCTGCTATTTTGCATTAATGTCCGGAGCACGTGGTCTTGCAGTAGCGTTCTCGCTTCCCACGCCCGGGTTCGATTCCCGGCGGGGTCAGGGATTTTCCCTGCCTAGTGATGACTGGGTGGTGTTGTTTCGTCTTCATCATCATCATTGAGCAAGCAGTAAAGGAAACAAAAGAAAAATTCGGGGTAGGTATTAAAATGCATGGAGAAGAAATAAAAACTTTGAGGTTCGCCGATGACATTGTAATTCTGTCAGAGACAGCAAAGGACTTGGAAGAGCAGTTGAATGGAATGGACAGTGTCTAGAAAGGAGGATATAAGATGAACATCAACAAAAGCAAAACAAGGATAATGGAATGTAGTCTAATTAAGTCGGGTGATGCTGAGGGAATTAGATTAGGAAATGAGGCACTTAAAGTAGTAAAGGAGTTTTGCTATTTGGGGAGCAAAATGACTGATGATGGTCGAAGTAGAGAGGATATAAAATGTAGACTGGCAATGGCAAGGAAAGCTTTTCTGAAGAAGAGAAATTTGTTAACATCCAGTATTGATTTAAGTGTCAGGAAGTCATTTCTGAAAGTATTCGTATGGAGTGTAGCCATGTATGGAAGTGAAACATGGACGGTAAATAGTTTGGACACGAAGAGAATAGAAGCTTTCGAAATGTGGTGCTACAGAAGAATGCTGAAGATTAGATGGGTAGATCACATAACTAATGAGGAGGTATTGAATAGGATGGGGGAGAAGAGGAGTTAGTGGCACAACTTAACTAGAAGAAGGGATCGGTTGGTAGGACATGTTTTGAGGCATCAAGGGATCACCAATTTAGTATTGGAAGGCAGCGTGGAGGGTAAAAATCGTAGAGGGAGACCAAGAGATGAATACACTAAGCAGATTCAGAAGGATGTAGGTTGCAGTAGGTACTGGGAGATGAAGAAGCTTGCACGGGATAGAATAGCATGGAGAGCTGCATCAAACCAGTCTCAGGACTGAAGACCGCAACAACAACAACATCATCATTCATCCCCATTACGGTTGGAGGAAGGCAACGGCAAACCACCTCCGCTACGACCTTGGCCAGCCGGTGGTGTGGTTCTGCCGCACCGTCCCATACACTACTTGGACTATGGGACCTCATCATCATCTTTTGCATTTGTGTGGCTTTTTGAGTCTACGGCAAAATGCAGCGGTATGGTATGGAATGACAGTGAACTCCCTGAAAGCGTCACTGACCAAGAGGTTGGAATACTGAAACAGTTGCACCAGCGAAACTGTAGTAATGACTGGAAAAAGGCGGAGGCCATTCGCGTTTTAATCAGGAGTCTTCGAATGGACACACAGACAACCATAGACCTTGTGATGTTACAAAATAACAGTGATGTTGTTATTCAATGGAAAGTTGGAAATTGAGATTTAGCTTACTGTTTTATCAATCACAATTGGCGTAAGAATCATGGATTGACCATTGTCATAAAATATTGCATTATGAGATGTGAATAGGTTTTTTTCTTGCAGTTTCGCGTAGCTTGAGGCAGTCACTACTAGCGTGCTATTGATTAAGAAATTGCGTTATCGTCTTTCTAATTACTTCATGATCGTAGATACGATCATACCCGGTTGTGAAGTTATTGTTATGACAAAACAATTTCCTGAGGGACCAGAAAGTTCTTAAGGGCGCAAAAACAACTGTAACATCACACAAAAGGGAAATTCGATATTAAAGCTGATGCAAGAAGACGATAAAACAGTTTTCTTTTTATCAATGTAACACGCACATTGGACTGCTGATCTTGGTGTCTGTAATATTAGCAAAATGCATAATTAAAATGAAAATAATACTGAGGAGATAATAGGAATAAGCACTGCTAAATGATTCAGTATTTCCAGAACAAATATTTATTATAACTAAAACATATATCGTACCTTAAGCTTAGTACTACAATGACGGTAGATTTTTATGTCCGTTTCATGTCCATTGAGAGCTCTGTTATATAGCCATTGTTCTCTTGAGTTGTCCGTGCGTCGTCATCCTAAGTTGTAACAGTTTTTTACACTTCATTCAAACTTAGACATAACGCGTTTTTATACATTTAGTAAAAATTAGATCAGACTGCCACAAATCAGCGTCCGTCTTACTTGAGAAAAACAGTACAAGTCTCTTTAGCGCTCAAGGCTTCATTTGCTCTACAGCGAACAAAATAGTGAAGGATCGCATATCTATCCGTATTTTTCTGTTTATATTGCCGCCCAAAGACGACGAATTACATTATTCAGAAAATTCCACCGTCGCCATGCGACGCCTCATTATACATTAATCATTATTTATAAACAAGTATTTGCCTTCTGGCTGAAAGTATTAACTACTCGCATTTGCTGTTTTAATGAAGTCAAAAATAGCGAATATCACAACCTATGGCTTGTAGAATTGTGGAGCATGTTTTATGCACGCATGTTACGCAATTTCTGGATACTGAAAACCTCCTGTATAGGAATCGGCATGGATTCCGGTGTGAAATTCCCAGTGGTTCGGCGCGACCATTTCGGAAACCACGGTTTGTTGGGTGTTCGAGGTGTGCTGTGGTGAGTGCCTTCAACACGTGGCGAAACCGAGGTGAACCCACGTCCGGATGCCGTGGAGGTGGACAGCCGCCACTCGTTACAGATGTCGGATGTCGTAGGCTGGGGAGAGTGGTAAAACAGTACAGGCGGCGAACTGTGGCGGAACTAACATCAGACTTTATTGGTGTGTGTCGGAACACGCAGCGCACCGAACTACGAATGGGTGTCCGCAACCACGACCTGAACAACTACGACTGAAGTGGACACGTGATCATCGGCAGTGAATGCTGGCGCAGTGGCAGAGCGTTGCACGGTCTGATGAATCCCAAGACCTTCTTCATCTTAGCACGGGGTCGTCGCGAATCCGTCATCTTCCAAGAGGGAGCAGCCTCTTGACTGGGACGTATTCATATCGTATCCATGGGTTCAGTGGAGCTCGTGCGTGCCTCCATCGTAGCCAAAGGCGTACACCGGTTTCAGACCACTTAATAACACCCCTCCATGACGATCACGTTTCCCGACGGCAGTGGCATTTTTCAGCAAGATAATGCGCCATGTTACAAGGCCAATATGGGAGCCTGGCCTATGGGTCTGCGTCACCCTCAGTGTTGAAGTTGTTAGACCCCATACACCACTGTGGGGTTCGGCTTGCCACTGGCGCTTTTCGCACCAGCCCCGTGGATAGTCTACTGGTGGAGGCCGGGGTTCCCCCGCTGCGGGTTCGCCGCCATCGTCTGCTCGCCGACTATGCTGTCCACGTGCATTGCTCGCCAGGCCATCCCAATCGTCGCCTGCTTTTCCCTGCCATGGTCCTCCATCTGCCCGAACGGCGACCTAGGTCTGGGCTTTCCGTAGCTGTCCGCGTCCAGTCCCTGCTGTCAGAACTGGGGTCATTCCCTCTTCTGCCTCCCTTCCGGGTCCGTACACCTCCGCCTCCCTGGTGTTTGTCCCGGCCGTCCGTCCGTCTGGACTTGGCGCAGGGACCCAAGGACTCGGTTCCGCCTGTGGCCCTCCGTCGCCGTTTTCTTGCGCTCCTCGAATCATTTCCGGGCTGTGAGGCTGTCTACACTGATGGTTCCCTGGTTGATGGTCGCACTGCCTACGCTTTTGCTCACGCTGCCCATGTTGAGCAACGCTCCTTGCCGGCTGGCTGCAGTATTTTTACTGCAGAGCTGGTGGCCATCTTGCGCGCTCTTGAGCATATGCGTTTCTGCTCAGGTAGGTCCATCGTGATCTGCAGTGACTCCCTGAGCAGCCTTCAGGCCATCGACCGCTGCTATCCCTCCTCTCCTCTGGTGCCCTCCATTCAGGAGTCTGTTTCCGCCATTGCCCGTTCTGGTCGTTCAGTGGTCTTGGTTTGGACGCCCGGTCATGTTGGCATCCCAGGGAACGAACGTGTAGACAGGCTGGCCAAAGGGGCGATCGACGCCCCGGCTTTGGAGATCGGCCTTACGGCTCGCGACCAGCAGCTGGTGTTGCGCCGTAAGCTGACTGGGATGTGGGCTGCTGTGTGGCGTGGCATGACAGTCCCGAATAAACTGCGGGCTGTCAAGGAGACGACCGATGTGTGGCGTTCCTCGCTGCGGGCTTCTCGGAGGGACTCGGTAGTCCTGTGTCGGCTGCGCATCGGCCATACATACCTGACGCACGACCATCTGTTGCGTCAGGAGGATCCCCCCTTGTGTCGGTGTGGGTCCCGGCTGACGGTCGGCCACATTTTGCTGGAGTGTCCTCGACTGCGCACCCTTCGGCAGTCTTTTCATCTCCAGGGCACCTTGCCTTTGATTTCATGCGACGATGCCTCCATGGCTGACAGTGTTTTACATTTTATCCGTGCTAGTCCTTTTTATGGTTCCATTTAGAGTGGTCCTGCACCTTTCCCTTTGTGTGTCTCTTGTCCTCGAGTCTCTCATATTTGGTTGCAAATTTTAGTGTGTAGTCGGTTGGTTGACTCTTTCCCTTTTTTGTTGTCGTGGTCAGTCAACCAGTCTCCCGTCATCTTCTTTTGTTCTGTTTCCTTTTGTCTGGTGTCTTCGTGTCTGTAGTGTTCGTTACCGCATTTATGTTCTTTTAGGGCCTGGGGGGGAGTCTCCTTCCCCTTGGGGTTTTACCTGCTTCGTGCATTTCTGTCTCGCCTTTTTTTTTTGGAATGGGGGACTGATGACCTTAGCTGTTTAGTCCCCCTTAAACATCCCAACAACCACCACTACAAGGCCAACAGTGCGATGGAGTGATTCGAGCAACACAGTGACGATTTCCAATTGACGTGCTGCCCTCCCAACTCGCCACATGTGGGATGTGACTGAATCTGGTATCAGACCTCATCTTCCCCCTACCCAGAATTTACGGGAATTTGGTCACTTGCGTGTGCACATATAGCGCTTCCACGGCACGACGCGCAGCCGCTGTTATCGGTCCCAGAGACGGACCTATCGGCTACTCGGTACGTGGACATAGTGTTATCGCTATTCGTGTACATCTCTCGGAAAGACTGAGAGAGATTCGAGTCCAGAGCGAGGCTTAGTGGGAATCTGTTTTGGCAGTAACTAGTCGGGACTGGAACACGGGAGGGGGTAAGTGATACACAAAGTACCCTCCGCCGCTCGCCGAGTGTGGACGTAGATTCAGACAGGGGGCGCTGTGGCGTGGTGTGGGAGTGTCCCACTGGAGGAGGGCGGCTCGCGCCACGCGAGGCCAGGGCAGGGCAGGGCAGGGCAGGGCAGGGCGTGTTCCGCTGTGTCGGCGTCCGCCCCCACCTCCACGGCCGCGCCCGCCCGATCAATACTGCGGGACTCGCCAGGGCGGCAGCCGAGCCGAGCCGAGCCGAGCCGCTCCCCAACTACACGGGCCGGACCGCCCTCCGGCGGGACCCGGTCGGTGTCCAGTATGCAGTGCAACGCATTTCTTTTTGGGCGAGCAGGTTGGTTGTAATCACTATTCCAGCATTCCACGTTACTCCCCACTCCTTTGGCTGCAGCGCCGTATTTTTCGAAATTATCACCGGTGAGATACTACAAGGTTTCAGATATGTAATGGTAAGACAGAGATTTAGGAATCAGATTTTAAAGTGTAAGACATTTCCAGGGGCAGATGTGGACTCTGACCACACTCTATTGGTTATGAACTGCAGATTAAAACTGAAGAAATTGCAAAAATGTGGGAATTTACGGAGATGGGACCTGGATAGACTGAAAGAACCACAGGTTGTAGAGAGCTCCATAGAGAGCATAAGGGTACAACTGACAAGAATGGGGGAAATAAATAGAGTAGAAGAAGAATGGGTAGCTTTAAGAGATGAAAAGTGAAAGTAGCAGAGGATCAAGAAGGTAAAAAGATGAGAGCTAGTACAAGTCCTTGGGTAACAGAAGAAATATTCAATTTATTTGACGAAAGGAGAAAATATATAAATGCAGTAAATGAAGCAGGCAAAAAGGAATACAAACGTCTCAAAAATGAGATCGACAGCAAGAGCAAAATGGCTAAGCGGGGATGGCTAGAGGAAAAATGTAAGAATGTAGAGGCTTACCTCACTAGGGGTGAGATAGATACTGCCTACAGGTAAATTAAAGAGACCTTTGGAGAAAAGAGAACCACTTGCATGAATATGAACACCTCAGACGGAAACCCAGTTCTAAGCAAAGAAGGGAAAGCAGAAAGGTGAAACGAGAAAATAGAGGTCTATACAAGAGCGATGTTTTTGAGGACAATATTATAGAAATGGAAGAGAATGTAGATGAAGATGAAATAGGAGATACGATACTGAGTGAAGAGTTTGACAGAGCACTGAAACACCTAAGTCGAAACAAGGCCCCGGGAGTAGACAACATTCCATTAGAACTACTGACGGCCTTGGGAGAGCCAGTCCTGACAAAAGTCTACCATCTGGTGAGCAAGATGTACGAGACAGGCGAAATACCCTCAGACTTCAAGAAGAATATAATAATTCCAATCCCGGAGAAAGTTTAATAAGTCACAGCTGCAAAATACTAACGCGAATTCTTTACAGACGAATGGAAAAACTGGTAGAAGTCGACCTCGGGGAAGATCAGTTTGGATTCCGTAGATATGTTGCAACACGTGAGGCAATACTGACCCTACGACTTATCTTAGAAGAAAGATTAAGGAAAGGGAAACCTACGTTTCTAGCATTTGTAGACTTAGCTATTGACAATGTTGACTGGATTACTGTCTTTGAGATTCTAAAGGTGGCAGGGGTAAAATACAGGGAGCGAAAGGCTATTTACAATTTGTACAGAAACCAGATGGCATTTATAAGAGTCGAGGAACATGAAAGGGAAGCAGTGGTTGGGAAGAGAGTGAGACAGGGTTGTACCCTCACCCCGATGCTATTCAATCTGTATATTGATCAAGCTGTAAAGGAAACAAAAGAAATATTTGGAGTATGTATTAAAGTCCACGGAGAAGAAATAAAAACTTTGAGGTTCGCCGATGACATTGTTATTCTGTCAGAGACAGCAAAGGACTTGGAAGAGCAGTTCAACGGAATGGACAGTGTCTTGAAAGGAGGATATAACATGAACATCAACAGAAGCAAAACGAGGATAATGGAATGTAGTCGAATTAAATCGGGTGATGCTGCCGGAATTAGATTAGGAAATGAGAGGCTTAAAGTAGTAAAGGAGTTTTGCTATTTGGGGAGCGAAATAACTGATGATGGTCGAAGTAGAGAGGATATGAAATGTAGACTAACAATGGCAAGGAAAGCGTTTCTGAAGAAGAGAAATTTGTTAACATCGAGTATAGGTTTAAGTGTCAGGAAGTCGTTTCTGAAAGTATTTATATCGAGTGTAGCCATGTATGGAAGTGAAACATGGAAGATAAATAGTTCGGACAAGAAGAGAATATAAGCTTTTGAAATGTGGTGCTACAGAAGAATGCTGAAGATTAGATGGCTAGATCACATAACTAATGAGGAGGTACTGAATAGATGTGGGGAGAAGAGGAGTTTGTGGTGCAGCTTGACAAGAAGAAGGGAGCGGTTGGTAGAACATGTTCTGAGGCATCAAGGGATCACAAATTTAGCATTGGAGGGCAGCGTGGAGGGTAAAAATCGTAGAGGGAGAAATGGCTCTGAGCACTATGGGACTTAACTTCTAAGGTCATCAGTCCCCTAGAACTTAGAACTACCTAAACCTAACTAACCTAAGGACATCACACACATCCACGCCCGAGGCAGGATTCGAACCTGCGACCGTAGCGGTCGCGCGGTTCCAGACTGTAGCGCCTAGAAACGCTTGGCGACCCTGGCCGGCGTAGAGGGAGACCAAGAGATGAATACACTAAGCAAATCCAGAAGGATGTAGGCTGCAGTAGGTACTGGGAGATGAAGAAGCTTACACAGGATAGAGTAGCATGGAGAGCTGCATCAAACCAGTCTCAGGACTGAATACCATAACAACAACAACAACAACATCACCGTTGAATGTGCGAAGGCATGAGACAGCAGTGCGTGCTAGAGAAATATGTGAAGTTAGTGAAGGAAATGTACAGAGGAGCAATCACACAGGTGAGAAGTAGTGTGGGCATGAGAAAGGTTTCCAGTGAAAGCAGGGTTACATCAAGGGTCTGCGCTTAGTCCCTACCTCTTTGACCTGATTGTGGATGTGCTGGTGAAAGATGTGAAGAAGGAAGCGCTGTGGAATATGATGTTTGCGGATGCTGTGGTTCTGTGTGACCAGAGCAATCGACAGACTTGAGGAAAAGCTGGAGGATTGGAGGAAGGCACTAGAACAAAGAGGGATGAAAATTAGCAGGACAAAGAAAGAATATTTAGCACTGAAGGATGTGCAGATGAGGTCTTGCAAGATCCAGGATGATGAGCTGGAATCGGTCTGCAAATTTAAATACCTGGGGTCGTAGATACAGAGGGACGGAGGACTGGAAAGCGAGATACGACAACGAATAAATTGCGGTTGGAACAACTGCAGGAAAATGAGTGGAGTGTTGTGACAAGAAGGTGAGCATTGGGTTGAAAGTGTACAAGTCGGTGGTAAGGCCTGATATGATATACGGGGCAGAGATGGCCAATGACAGTAGCCCAGGGAAGGAAGATGGAAGTAGCGGAAATGAGAATGCTGAGGTGGATGTGTGGGGTAACAAGGAAGGACAGGATCAGAAATGAATTTGTTAGAGGAGCTGTGAAAGTGGGACTCACGGGGAAAAAGATACAAGAGAGCAGAGTAGGTGGTAGGGGCACTTACAGAGAAAAGGGGAAGAGTATATCGGAAACAGAGTAGAAGGTATAAATATTGAAGGAGCGAGAAAGAGAGGAAGACCGAAGATGAGGTGGAAGGATAAGATATCCGGGGACCTAAGGGAGAAAGGATGGAAGAAGGATAGAGTACTGTGGAGGAGAAGGATCCAGAAGAGCAACACCGATCCTATGTGACGTGGAACAAGGCGACGATGAAGAAGAAGCAGAAGAAGAAGAAGAATGTGCGAAGGCCTCACGTCACCTTGCTGTTAGGGCGTGTAGGCCCGCATGGTGCCACTCTACTGGTCTACGTCGGAGCCGACATCTTGTTGCATCCAGACTCCCCCATCATCCACGTAGTGCTTCCTGTGGAATTCATCCTCCACTGGGACAAAAAGGTGGAAGTCGGAAATGCGAGATTTGGGCTGTAGGGTGGGCGAGAAAGGACAATCTGATGAAGTATTGTGCACACTTCTCTGAGGCCTCGCATTATCACGGAGAAGAAGAAGTTTGATTGAATTTTTGTGGTGACGAACACGCTGAAGTCGTTTCTTCAGTTGCCTGAGGGTAGCACAGAGTTGATCGTTTCTTGATGGGGGAGGACGTTAAACAGAATAGCCCCTTCAGAGTCCCAAGGTACGACTTCGAACATTTTCTTTGGAAGAGACATAGTATGGTGGTTCGAAGTGATGAACCCGTGTTTCATAGGCTGTGATGATGTTCGATAAAAAATGCTCACTGTCTGCGTCATTACTCACAAGCAGCTCCAGACAGATGGTCTTCCGTCTCTCTAAGGTCTTTGCCATGACTTTACCGGCTGCAGGGTGCGACTTTCAACTTTTTATGTGGCAGAGACGTAGTGTGGTGGTTCGAAGTGATGGACCCGTGTTTCATCGGCTGTGATGATGTTTGATAAGAAATGCTCATCATCAGCCTCGTAACTCACAAGCAGCTCCAGACAGATGGTCCTTCGTGTCTCTAAGACCTTCTGTCAGGCAGTGAGAATCGCAGGGGGTAAACACCTCTGAGGAACGCCAACTGGTGGAAAAGTGTGTCAGCACAACCATAGGAGACGTCCAGTTGTGCAGCGAGATGTCTGTGATCCGTCCAACACTTGAAATTAGAGTGTCCGCGTGTAACAATTCCTGATTGCAATCCGTAATCACCTCGAGTGAGAGTGTCCGCACGTTCCAACATTGCAGGAGTCACAGCCGTGTGTTGCCGCCCAGTACGCCGGAGATAGGACAAGTTTGCGCGACCTTCATGCGATGGTGACAGACGCCTCGCCCAGCGACTCAGCGTGCTTTTGTTCACTGCCAGGTGTCCGTACAGATTCTGCAAGTGCCTATGAATGGCTCCGATGCTCTGGTTTTCCGCCAAAAGAAACTCAGTGACAGCTGTCTGCTTGGAACTCATCCCCATTTTAAATGCTACGGATAGCTTCGTCACCAATCTTAACTTCATGAAACTATTGGAGGCGTAACCAAACAGATTTGTTTTAATGTTCTCTACCTCCTCTACTAATAGGAACAAATAGTTTCGGCTCAAATGGTTCAAATGGCTCTGAGCACTATGGGACTCAACTGCTGAGGTCATTAGTCCCCTAGAACTTAGAACTAGTTAAACCTAACTAACCTAAGGACATCACAAACATCCATGCCCGAGGCAGGATTCGAACCTGCGACCGTAGCGGTCTTGCGGTTCCAGACTGCAGCGCCTTTAACTGCACGGCCACTTCGGCCGGCAATAGTTTCGGAAGCCCTGTACAATCAAGACTTCGTGCAAAGTGTTCCCGGTGTAAAGTATACTTGTGTGTTAATGAGGGAAAAAACTTTTCATCTGTACCATTTCTCATGACACAGTATTTATCGATGTCTGTATCACTGTGACCCGTCGGGTTTCTCAAACCCGTTTTGGAAAAGAAAAATAACTACAGTTTAAAAAAAATAACTACAGTTTAAAAAAAAAAACAATCTGATCTGGTTTCTATTTTCAACCACAAAAAACTGCGAATTTTTAAAGTCGAAATAAACCTTGAGGCTATAAAGAGTTGAAAAGTAGCCGTGCAATCAAGAGAAGGGATGGGAAGTCATTGGAGAAGGAGGGGGTTGGGTGGAATAGGTGGGCAGGGGTTATAGCTGGCACGATAGATAAACATCGGGGCGGATTTCATATATACACTACTGGCCATTAAAACTGCTACACCACGAAGATGACGTGCTACAGACGCGAAATTTAACCGACAGCAAGAAGATGCTGTGATATGCAAATGATTAGCTTTTCAGAGCATTCACACAAGGTTGGCGCCGGTGGCGACACCTGCAACGTGCTGACATGAGAAAAGTTTCCAACCGATTTCTCATGCACAAACAGCAGTTGTCCGGCGTTGCCTGGTGAAACGTTGCTGTGATGCCTCGTGTAAGGAGGAGAAATGCGTACCATCACGTTTCCGACTTTGATCAAGGTCGGATTGTAGCCTATCGCGATTGCGGATTATCGTATCGCGACATTGCTGCTCGCGTTGGTCGAGAACCAATGACTGTTAGCAGAATATGGAATCGTATCACTAGCAGTCGAGATGATATGAATCTTATCCGCATCTACATCTACATCCATACTCCGCAAGCCACCTGACGGTGTGTGGCGGAGGGTACCCTTGAGTACCTCTATCGGTCCTCCCTTCTATTCCAGTCTCGTATTGTTCGTGGAAAGAAGGATTGTCGGTATGCCTCTGTGTGGGCTCTAATCTCTCTGATTTTATCCTCACGGTCTCTTCGCGAGATATACGTAGGAGGGTGCAATATACTGCTTGACACCTCGGTGAAGGTATGTTCTCGAAACTTTAACGAAAGCCCGGACCGAGCTACTGAGCGTGCTATCTCTTCTATCAACCCTATCTGGTACGGATCCCACACTGCTGAGCAGTATTCAAGCAGTGGGCGAACAAGCGTACTGTAACCTACTTCCTTTGTTTTCGGATTGAATTCCCTTAGGATTCTTCCAATGAATCTCAGTCTGGCATCTGCTTTACCGACGATCAACTTTATATGATCATTCCATTTTAAATCACTCCTAATGCCTACTCCCAGATAATTTATAGAATTAACTGCTTCCAGTTGCTGACCTGCTATTTTGTAGCAAAATAACAAGGGAACTACCTTTCTATGTATTCGCAGCACATTACACTTGTCTACATTGAGATTCAATTGCCATTCCCTGCACCATGCGTCAATTCGCTGCAGATCCTCCTGCATTTCAGTACAATTTTCCATTGTTACAACCTCTCGATACACCACAGCATCATCTGCAAAAAGCCTCAGTGAACTTCCGATATCATCCACAAGGTCATTTATGTATATTGTGAATAGCAACGGTCCTATGACACTCCCCTGCGGCACACCTGAAATCACTCTTACTTCGGAAGACTTCTCTCCATTGAGAATGACATGTTGCATTCTGTTATCTAGGAACTCATCAATCCAATCACACAATTGGTCTGATAGTCCATATGCTCTTACTTTGTTCATTAAACGACTGTGGGGAACTGTATCGAACGCCTTGCGGAAGTCAAGAAACACGGCATCTACCTGGGAACCCGTGTCTATGGCCCTCTGAGTCTCGTGGACGAATAGCGCGAGCTGGGTTTCACACGATCGTCTTTTTCGAAACCCATGGTGATTCCTACAGAGTAGATTTCTAGTCTCCAGAAAGGTCATTATACTCGAACATAATACGTGTTCCAAAATTCTACAACTGATCGACGTTAGAGATATAGGTCTATAGTTCTGCACATCTGTTCGAAGTCCCTTATTGAAAACGGGGATGACCTGTGCCCTTTTCCAATCCTTTGGAACGCTACGCTCTTCTAGAGACCTACGGTACACTGCTGCAAGAAGGGGGGCAAGTTACTTCGCGTACTCTGTGTAAAATCGAACTGGTATCTCATCAGGTCCAGCGGCCTTTCCTCTTTTGAGCGTTTTTAATTGTTTCTCTATCCCTCTGTCGTCTATTTCGATATCTACCATTTTGTCATCTGTGCGACAATCTAGAGAAGGAACTACAGTGCAGTCTTCCTCTGTGAAACAGCTTTGGAAAAAGACATTTAGTATTTCGGCCTTTGGTGTGTCAGCCTCTGTTTCAGTACCATTTTGGTCACAGAGTGTCTGGACATTTTGTTTTGATCCACCTACCGCTTTGACATAAGACCAAAATTTCTTAGGATTTTCTGCCAAGTAAGTACATAGAACTTTACTTTCGAATTCGTTGAACGCCTCTCGCATAGCCCTCCTCACACTACATTTCGCTTCGCGTAATTTTTGTTTGTCTGCAAGGCTTGGCTATGTTTATGTTTGCTGTGAAGTTCCCTTTGCTGCCGCAGCAGTTTCCTAACTCGGTTGTTGTACCACGGTGGCTCTTTTCCATCTCTTACGACCTTGCTTGGCACATATTCATCTAACGCATATTGTACGATGGTTTTTAACTTCGTCCACTGATCGTCAACACTATCTGTACTTGAGACAAAACTTTTGTGTTGAGCCGTCAGGTACTCTGAAATCTGCTTTTTGTCACTTTTGCTAAACAGAAAAATCTTCCTACCTTTTTTAATATTTCTATTTACGGCTGAAATCATCGATGCAGTAACCGCTTTATGATCGCTGATTCCCTGTTCTGCGTTAACTGTTTCAAATAGTTCGGGTCTGTTTGTCACCAGAAGGTCTAATACACTCCTGGAAATTGAAATAAGAACACCGTGAATTCATTGTCCCAGGAAGGGAAAACTTTATTGACACATTCCTGGGGTCAGATACATCACATGATCACACTGACAGAACCACAGGCACATAGACACAGGCAACAGAGCATGCACAATGTCGGCACTAGTACAGTGTATATCCACCTTTCGCAGCAATGCAGGCTGCTATTCTCCCATGGAGACGATCGTAGAGATGCTGGATGTAGTCCTGTGGAACGGCTTGCCATGCCATTTCCACCTGGCGCCTCAGTTGGACCAGCGTTCGTGCTGGACGTGCAGACCGCGTGAGACGACGCTTCATCCAGTCCCAAACATGTTCAATGGGGGACAGATCCGGAGATCTTGCTGGCCAGGGTACTTGACTTACACCTTCTAGAGCACGTTGGGTGGCACAGGATACATGCGGACGTGCATTGTCCTGTTGGAGCAGCAAGTTCCCTTGCCGGTCTAGGAATGGTAGAACGATGGGTTCGATGACGGTTTGGATGTACCGTGCACTATTCAGTGTCCCCTCGACGATCACCAGTGGTGTACGGCCAGTGTAGGAGATCGCTCCCCACACCATGATGCCGGGTGTTGGCCCTGTGTGCCTCGGTCGTATGCAGTCCTGATTGTGGTGCTCACCTGCACGACGCCAAACACGCATACGACCATCATTGGCACCAAGGCAGAAGCGACTCTCATCGCTGAAGACGACACGTCTCCATTCGTCCCTCCATTCACGCCTGTCGCGACACCACTGGAGGCGGGCTGCACGATGTTGGGGCGTGAGCGGAAGACGGCCTAACGGTGTGCGGGACCGTAGCCCAGCTTCATGGAGACGGTTGCGAATGGTCCTCGCCGATACCCCAGGAGCAACAGTGTCCCTATTTTGCTGGGAAGTGGCGGTGCGGTCCCCTACGGCACTGCGTAGGATCCTACGGTCTTGGCGTGCATCCGTGCGTCGCTGCGGTCCGGTCCCAGGTCGACGGGCACGTGCACCTTCCGCCGACCACTGGCGACAACATCGATGTACTGTGGAGACCTCACGCCCCACGTGTTGAGCAATTCGGCGGTACGTCCACCCGGCCTCCCGCATGCCCACTATACGCCCTCGCTCAAAGTCCGTCAACTGCACATACGGTTCACGTCCAGGCTGTCGCGGCATGCTACCAGTGTTAAAGACTGCGATGGAGCTCCGTATGCCACGGCAAACTGGCTGACACTGACGGCGGCGGTGCACAAATGCTGAGCAGCTAGCGCCATTCGACGGCCAACACTGCGGTTCCCGGTGTGTCCGCTGTGCCGTGCGTGTGATCATTGCTTGTACAGCCCTCTCGCAGTGTCCGGAGCAAGTATGGTGGGTCTGACACACCGGTGTCAATGTGTTCTTTTTTCCACTTCCAGGAGTGTATGTTATCGCCAGGAGTCGGTTCTCTGTTTAACTGCTCAAGGTAGTTTTCAGATAAAGCACTTAAAAAAAATTCCACTGGATTCTTTGTCCCTGCCACCCATTATGAACGTTTGAGTCTCCCAGTCTATATCCGGCAAATTAAAATGTGCACCCAGAACTATTACATGGTGGGGAAATCTACTCTAAATATTTTCCAAATTATCCTTCAGGCGCTCTGCCACAACAGCTGCTGAGCCAGCAGCTGCTGTCTGAGCCTGCTTTAACCGTGACCTTCATCCAAATTATTTCACATTTCGGATCTCCGTCAATTTCTTTCGATACTATTGCACTTCTTATCGCTATAAACACGCCTCCCCCTTCACTGTCCAGCCTGTCTCTGCGGTATACATTCCAATCTGAGTTTAGAATTTCATTGCTGTTTACATCTGGTTTCAGCCAACTTTCTGTCCCTAGTACTATGTGGGCATTGTGACCATCTATTAATGAGAGCAGTTCTGGGACCTTTCTATAGACGCTTCTGCAGTTTACTATTAGCACATTAATATTGTTATTCCCTGTTGCATTTTGCCTACTCCTACCTTGCCGTGTCTCAGGAGGCGTCTTGTCGGCCCTAGGGAGGGAATTCTCTAACCTAAAAAACCCGCAGTTGCACTCCACACGTACTCCGCTACCCTTGTAGCCGCTACCTGCGTGTAGTGCACGCCTGACCTATTCAGGGGGTCCCTACATTTCTCCACCCGATAGCGGAGGTCGAGAAATTTGCACCCCAGATCTCCACAGAATTGTCTGAGCCTCTGGTTTCAGCCTTCTACTCGGCTCCAAGCCAGAGGACCGCGATTGGTTCTGGGAACGATACTAGAAACAGTTAGCTCAGATTCCACCCCGCGAGCGAGGCTTTCCGCCTTCGCCAACTCCGCCAACCGCCTGTACGAACTGAGGATGACCTCTGAACCCAGACGGCACGAGTCATTGGTACGACATGAGCAACAATTTGCAGTCGGGTGCACCCAGTGCTCCCTATGGCCGCCGGCAGGGCCTCGTCCACATCTCGGGTGAGACCCCCGACAAGCAGACAGAGTGAACACTGGCCTTCTTCCCCTAACGATGGAGCTGCCAATAACTAGTAACCCCCCCCCCCCCCCCCCCCGGGTGTGCCTGCTCGGACCTTGCTGAAGGAGCGGCCACATGTCCACTCACAGGCAGAGCGGGCGATGCCACACGGCCAGCCACCACATTGACCCTCCGCCTCGTGCGCCGCGAACGCCGCTGAACCCGCCACTCCCCTTGGGGAGAGGGTGGCCCAACCGCGCCCGGTACCCGCGAAGATGTCTCGACAACAGGGACAGTGGGAGAAGCATGTAACACCTGGGGTGTACCTTGCGACGTACTAGACTCCCCACTGCTGCTACACTTCGAGGTAGCAGCCTGAAGACGGCTGACCGCATGGCTGTAACGGATCGTGCAGCCACGTCTCGATCCATGAGTCAACAGATGGGGACGTTTGCAAGACGACAACCATCTGCACGAACAGTTCGACGGCGTTTGCAGCAGAACGGACTATCAGCTTGGAGACCGTGGCTGCGGTTACCCTTGACGCTGCATCACAGACAGGAGCGCCTGCGATGGTGTCTTCAACGTCGAACCTGGGTGCACGAATGGCAAAACGTCATTTTTTCGGATGAATCCAGGTTCTGTTTACAGCATCGTGACGGTCGCATCCGTGTTTCGCGACATCACGGTGAACGCACATTGGAAGCGTGTATTCGTCATCACCATACTGGCATATCACCCGGCGTGACAGTATGGGGTGCCATCGGTTACACGTCTCGGTCACCTCTTGTTCGCATTGACGGCACTTTCAACAGTGGACGTTACATTCCAGATGTGTTACGACCCGTGGCTCTACCCTTCACTCGAGCCCTACGAAACCCTACATTTCAGCAGGACAATGCACGACCGCATGTTGCAGGTCCTGTACGGGCCTTTCTGGATACAGAAAATGTTCGACTGCTGCCCTGTCCAGCACATTCTCCAGATCTCACACCAATTGAAAACGTCTGGGCAATGGTGGCCGAGCAACTGGCTCGTCACAATACGCCAGTCACTACTCTCGATGAACTGTGGTATCGTGTTGAAGTTGCATGGGCAGCTGTACCTGTACACGCCATCCGAGCTCTGTTTGAGTCAATGCCCAGGCGTATCAAGGCCGTTATTACGGCCAGAGGTGGTTGTTCTGGGTACTGATTTCTCAGGATCTATGCACCCAAATTGCGTGAAAATGTAATCACATGTCAGTTCCAGTATAATATATTTGTCCAATGAATACCCGTTTATCATCTGCATTTCTTCTTGGTGTAGCAATTTTAATGGCCAGTAGTGTACGAGAGGGTGTTACAAGCCACATACCTGCCGATCATAAACAAACGAAAAATTCTAAATTATAAGTTAGGCTCAGTATCCAGTTCGCTCTGCCCTGTTATCTGAGGCAAACACTAAAAAAGATAAAACCGCCGCGTCTTCCGGAGACGGGGAACTGCGAACTCTTAAAAAGGCAAAGCACTCACCTCTGCGGATATTAAATTGCTGTTTGCTTTGCGCGGTTTGTCGGCGCTGCTGCGCTATCTGCAGGGAAAGTTCTTAACTAAGCTATAAAGGCGAGGCTGCGACGCCAACGCTACCTTCCGGCGGAGATTCTAATTATTCCGGTAATGGCACGATGCTTAAGAAACTCCGCCGCACAGAAAGCAACTTTTTAGCCTCCGAAATTCGAGACAGAAATTTAGCAGCTCTCGCGGCACACAACTGCTGCCTGCACCTGGAAAGAAATCGTCATGTAAAAGCTGTAATCATTAGAACTCAACCTCCATCCCTGCAACCAGAACGCATTTTAACGCACTTCGTAACTATGTTTTTCACGTCGCTGTGTTGTTCGTGTACAAGTGCTGAACGTTTTTTATTTTACTACACCTGTGAACGGCTCCGTGTTCTTTACTCATGTGTCTACTGTTTTTTGTCCACCATTATGTTTTGTTTTTCTGTGTCTTCTTTGCTTCTATTTGTACAATCTGTGGCCGAAAAGCGGCGTAATATTGCCGCTGCCGGCCCACCTTTTGAATAAGGTGTTAAAATAACAATAAAGGGGGAAAAAAGGCGCTGTGTTACGCAATGATGCATCAGAATGTGTCCGTTCCCTTCTTTTAGTGAAGTTGCGTCATTAATTTCTTCTGCACGTGCCTTCCCGTGAATTCGATTCAGTATTTTCATTTGTTATTCAGAGTATCCATCTTCTTCTTCTTCTTCTTCTGCTTCTTCTTGCGATACGGCCTCTCTAGGACCACGGGTAGCCCCTTCGTGGACTGCATTTTCCTCTTCTTCTCCCAGAACCTCTTCTTTCTTTGCCTTCTTCTCTCCCGCTCTTCTTCCGAGATCTTCAGTTCCCGTTGCTCCTGTCGGCTCCACTGGTGACTAATCTTTTCCTGTATTCCTCTCTGTCATTGATCTCCGGCATATTGGTCGGTGTATATTTGCTCCTCCAATTTTCCTTTCCTTCCACCTTGATCCCTAATTCCAACCAGTCCCTCCGAAGTTCAACAACCCATTTGGTTCCTGCCTTTCCCCTTGTCCCCCCTGTTGTTTCCCACACTCTCTTCCTCATTCTGTCCATACTCATCCTAACTACATGTCCAGCAAACCTTGCCCTTTTTGAGTTCTTATTGTTCTCATGTTCCAGTACAATTCTTCCCTTGGTCTCTGCATCCACACCTCCTCACCTCTTTTGGGACCTAGTATTTTTCTCGGTTTTTTTCTCTCTTCTTTCTCTAGTTGTTCTGCCCCATTTCTTCCTAGTGTCATCGTCTCAGCAGCATATAATACTGCATTCCTCGCCGTTGCCTAGTAGTGCCATATCTTTACCTCTGTGGATTTATTTTTTTTATTGTATATCTCTCTCGTCATGCAGAAGGCTGACCTCATCTTCTTTATCCTCTCTGTTATTCCCTCCCTGCTCCTGTTCCTTCCTCTTATAAATTCTCCCAGGTATTTAAATTTGTCCACCATTTGCAGAGTGCCTTCCGGTGTTTCCCAGTCTGCAGTGGTGTTTAATGTCTTTGTCTTGTTATAGGCGATTCTCAGTCCCACCTTTCTGGCTACCTTACTTAAGTTGTCGAGTTGTGTCCTTGCGTCTTCTTCCGTCTCGCTTACTATTGCTATGTCGTCTGCAAAGGCTAGACAGTCCACTTGAGCCCTGTTGTCCTTTTTGTCCCCCACATGGGTCTTTGGTATTCCCATTTCCTCATTTATTGCTCTCCATTGCCTGATCACTTCGTCCAGTAATATACTGAACAACAATGGTGACAATCCATCCCACCCTTGCTTTGGTGTCAGTCAGAATTTCTTTTATGAGTTCTTGTGTAGCTCCATCCAGCCCTCTGTTCTTCAGGATCCTAACAAGAGTCTGTCTGTCGATGGAGTCATATGCCTTTGTGAAGTCCACGAAGGTTATTACTGTCTTTTTGTTTTTTAAGGCCCTATCAGTTGCTTCAGGATAAATATCTGTTCTATACAGCCTCTTCCCTTCCTGAATCCCGCTTGGTAGTCGCCAACTGTACTTTCTACCTGTTCTTCTCTTGAGCAATAGTTTTGACAGCACCTTGTATCCGACCTCTAGTAGCGATATTCCTCTCAAGTTGTTTGCATCTCTCTTGTACACCTTCTTATGTATTGGTACTACAATTGCATTCTTCCATCCTTCTGGCTACTTCTTTGTTCTCCAGATCTGGTGAATTATGTTGGTCATGTTGTCTGTTGCTTTGTTGCCTCCCCACTTTATCATCCGGGCTGCTATACCATCTTCTCCAGTTGCCTTATTATTCTTTAGATCGCTTATTGCATGTGCAACATCATCCCTGGTTGGAGGGCGTGGCTCTCTCTCTTCTGTGTCAGTCCCCAGTTCCAGCTCCTCTTCAGGTGGTTCACGTCATCTTCTTCTGTAGCACCACATTTCGAAACCTATTGTCTCATTTCTGAACTGTTTATCGTGTAGTTTCGAGTTCTGTACAAAGCTACACCCCATACAAATACCTCCAGAGAAGACTTTATGAAGTTTCATATTAAAGCACCCAGCAGTGCTTCGCTACTGCTAAAAACTCCATCCGAAGAGGCCTCGGAGGGTCCAACGGTACCGACCGACCGCCGTGTCATCCTAAGACGACAGGTGCAGCTGGATGTTGAAACGCCTATGTATTCATTACCAGCGATGGCGAGGCATGACAGACTCTCTGACCAGAGAGTTATTTATCGTAGTAGCATGTAGCGAGTCGGCAGGAACAGTTGTGTGTAGCGAGTCGGCTCAAACAGGAGTAGTCAGTCGACAGAAGTAGTAGCGAGTGGACGGTTGTATTGAGCGGGCGTCGGCATGCCTGGACGGCGTGCTCTTCTCGCGACTCTGGTCAGGATTGTGGTGGACGATGAGTGTTGTTGTAGAACGTAATGAAGCAGCATTGCGCACATCTAATAATGTATGTTAATTGTGATTAATTTGTTCAAAAAAATGCCCCAATAATAATTATTTATAAAGTAACTCTTTTAAAGAAAAACATTCATTTCAATTTAAAGAGTATTTCCTATGCATTTCCTCCAAGAATCAAAATTAAATATACGCCAGCACTGCACGAAGCTGTGTCGAAGAATGTAATTAAGAGCGGATATAGATGCAGTTTTTTTTATTGAGGTAAGAATTTTTGCTTTTTTTATTCAGAATACAGGGCCGAAGGTCAGCGCTGCTGCCCTTATAAAATTTACCAGATATTATTATTTCTGTTGAGATGTTACATTCAGTTCATGGTTCATTATCTAATTAATATTATTGTGGCTTTATGATCAATCATCATTCTTTAATTTTGTGGGGAGGTTACGTTTGGCTTCATTTCAATTTAACGATATTTTGTGGGGAGTTAACATCTTTATTATCGTGGCAAACATTTCTGCGGGGAGGTTACAATGTGGATATGGAGGGCATGTGGTCAGCACACCGGTTTGCCGGCCGTTGTGAGTTTTCGTGACCAGAGCCGCTACTTCTGAATCAAGTAGCTCCTCGATTGGCCTCACAAGGGCTGACTGCACCCCACTTCCCAACAGCACTCAAGAGATCGACAGTCACCCATCCAAGTGCTAGCCCAGCCCGACAGCGCTTAACTTCTGTGATCTGAAGGGGAACCGGTGTTACCACTGCGTCAAGGCCATTCACACAGTTGCTAAATATGCACGGGAATTGGAAATAGATGTTACTCCATCTCCCCCTCTTTCTGTCCACTCTTGCTTCCCTCCCTTTATCCATCTCCTTCTCGTCCCCCATCTCTCCCTTATCTCCTTCTTCCGATCTTTCAGTCCACCGTCTCTTTTCTCCTCTGTCCGATCTTGACACTTGCCTATTGGTACTGCAAACGAAACCTTCATTGGGATTTGAATTTGCTTAAAATGAAGGGGTGAATCGATTGCGACTATTGGTGTGCGGTGTATGAGATACACCTCTCTCGCTGCTGCATCTACGAAGATAGTATTTTCAGAGCCAGTATTTCGCACCGTTTTAATCTGCAAATGGGTAGGATTCCAAAGATTCGGACGATACAAATTCCACAGCAGCAATCTCAGTGGTGGTAGCAAGGAGCGGGGGGGTATGGAAGCTATAGCACCCCCACCCCCCCCCCCATCCCGCCCATGGAGTGTCATATTACACTATATAAAATGACTTCAGAAATCAGCGAATATATTACTCCAACAGTTTCAATCATTTTTTTTTTTATAATTATGTAGGAATATAGGTTGCAATGTACACTACTCGCCATTAAAATTGCTACACCAAGAAGAAATGCAGATGATACGTGGGTATTCATTGGACAAATATATTGTACTAGAACTGACATGTGATTACATTTCCACACAATTTGGGTGCATACATCCTGAGAAATGAGTACCCAGAACAACCTCCTCTGGCCGTAACAACGGCCTTGATACGCCTGGGCATTGAGTCAAACAGAGATCGGATGGCGTGTACAGGTACAGCTGCCCATGCAGCTTCAACACGATACCACAGTTCATCAACAGTAGTGACTGGCGTATTGTGACGAGCCAGCTGCTCGGCCACCATTGACCATCTGTACCCAGAAAGGCCCGTACAGGACCTGCAACATGCGGTCGTGCATTATCCTGCTGAAATGTAGGGTTTCGCAGGGATCGAATGAAGGGTAGAGCGACGGGTCGTAACAGATCTGAAATGTAACGTCCACTCTTCAAAGTGCCGTCAATGCGAACAAGAGGTGACCGAGACGTGTAACCAATGGCACCCCATACAATCACGCCGGGTGATACGCCAGTATGGCGATGACGAATAGACGCTACCAGTGTGCGTTCACCGCGATGTCGCCAAAGACGGATGCGATCATCGTGATGCTGTAAACAGAACCTGGATTCATCCGAAAAAATGACGTTTTGCCATTCGTGCACCCAGGTTCGTCGTCGAGTACACCATCGCAGGCGCTCCTGTCTGTGATACAGCGTCAAGGGTAGCCGCAGCCACGGTCTCCGAGCTGATAGTCCATGCTGCTGCAAACGTCGTCGGACTGTTCGTGCAGATGGTTGTTGTCTTGCAAACGTCCCCATCTGCTGACTCGGGGATCGAGACGTGGCTGCACGATCCGTTACAGCCGTGCGGATAAGCGTGATGGTACGCATTTCTCCTCCTTACACGAGGCATCACAACAACGTTTCACCAGGCAACGCCGGTCAACTGCTGTTTGTGTATGAGAAATCGATCGGAAACTTTCCTCGTGTCAGCACGCTGTAGGTGTCGCCACCGGCGCCAACCTTGTGTGAATGCTCTGAAAAACTAATCATTTGCATTCCACAGCATCTTCTTCCTGGCGGGTAAGTTTCGCGTCTGTAGCACGTCACCTTCGTGCTGTAGGAATTTTAATGGCCAGTAGTGTAATAGAAATATTAATCTTTAACTCTGTATTGTAAAAATGTTGTTTCATATGTGCATTTCTTGTTCACTTGACACGTTGCACATCACAACGGTTACCGTATAGTGCAATTGATCAATGGAACAGGCAACAGATAAAAGTTGTCCAATGATTTAAATGCGCTGTTATCGTACTTGGAAATCACACCGAGAAAGAAAACGAAACTCTAAATTTTCATAGCACAGCTCATTATGTGCGCTGCTTGCTTTCTTTACAGAAACGAGCAAAGAGGTTGTACTTGATTCTCTCAAAGACTCGCCATTAACTTTCGTGTCACTTCCGCGACCCATTAAGTCATCACATGCCTGCTTTCTAAGCTGGCCGTTCTGAGAAAAGGGGGCGTGGCTTGTCTCAGCGGCCAATGTGATGCGAGCCGATAGCAACCTTCTGCTAATCCGCTCCCAGCATACTCCGTCCACGTGCGAAGCAAAGCTGTGCCATATGGTACCTCTGCCCATCTAAACGTTTCTATGAGTATTCTGTAAAAATTGCAATAAATAGATCAATAACTTTTTGTTTTTGCTACGTCCGCCCCCGGTAGCTGAGTGGTCAACGCGACAGAATATCAATCCTAAGGGCCCGGGTTCGATTCCCGGCTGGATCGGAGATCTTCTCCGCTCAGGGACTGGGTGTTGTGTTGCCCTAATCATCATCATTTCATCCCCATCGACGCGCAAGTCGCCGAAGTGGCGTCAAATCGAAAGACTTGCACCCGGCGAACGGTCTACCCGACGGGAGGCCCTAGTCACACGACATTTACATTTTCATTAAAAAAAATTTAATTTATCTATTTCTACATGGATATTCTGGAAATCACATTTAAGTGCCTGGCAGATGGTTCATCGAACCATCTACACATTTCTCTATTATTCCACTCGTATAACCCGCAGAAACCACGAACACCTGCATCTTTCCATATCGGCTCTCATTTCCCTTATTTTATCGTGGTGATCGTTCCTCCCTATGTAAGTTGGTGTCAACAAAATATTTTTGCATTCGGAGGAGAAAGCTGGTGATTGGAATTTCGTGAGAAGATTACGTCGCAACGAAAAACGCCTTTCTTTTAATGATGTCCAGCCGTAATCCTGTATTATTTCGGTGACACTCTCTCCCATATTTCGCGATAATACAAAACGTGTTGCCTTTCTTTGAACTTTTTCGATGTACTCCTTCAGTCATACCTGGTAAGGATCCCACACCGCGCAGCAGTATTTTAAAAGAGGACGGACAAGCGTAGTCTAGGCAGTATTCTTAGTATATCTGTCACATTTTCTAAATGTCCTGAAAATAAAACACAGTCTTTGGTTAGCCTTCCCCACAACATTTTCTATGTGTTACTTCCAATTTAAGTTGTTCGTAATTGTAATTCCTAGGCATTTAGTTGAATTTACGGCCTTTAGATTTGACTGATTTATCGTGTAACCGAAGTTTAATGAGTTCCTTTTAGCACTCACGCGGATGACCTCACACTGTTCGGTATTTAGGGTCAACTGCCACTTTTCGCACAATTCAGATATGTTTTCTAAATCGTTTTGCAGTTTGTTTCGATCTTCTGATGACTTTATTAGTCGGTAAACGACAGCATCATCTGGAAACAACCGAAGACGGCTGCTTAGATTGTGTCCCAAATCATTTGTACCGATAAGGAACAGCAAAGGGCCTATAACACTATATTGGGGAACGCCAGAAATCACTTCTGTTTTACGCGATGACTTTCCATCAGTTACTACGAAGTCCGATCTCTCTGACAGGAAATCGCAAATCCAGTGACATAACTGAGACGATATTACATAAGCACGCAATTTCACTACAAACCGCTTGTGTGGTACAGTGTCAAAAGTCCTCCGGAAATCCAGGAATACGGAATCGATCTGAAATCCCTTGTCAATAGCACTCAGCACTTCGTGCGAATTAAGAGCTAGTTGTGTTTCACACGAACGATGTTTTCTAAACCCATGTTGACTGTGTGTCAATAGACCGTTTCCTTCGAGGTAATTCATGATGTTCGAACACAATATATGTTCCAAAATCCTGCTGCATATCGACGTTAATGATATAAATCTGCAATTTAGTGAATTACTCCTACTATCTTTCTTGAATATTGGTGTGACCTGTGCAACTCAGTCATTGGGGATGGATCTTTCATCGAGCGAAAGGTTGTATATGATTATTAAGTATGGAGCTATAGCATCAGTATACTCCGAAAGGAACCTAATTGGTATACGGTCTGGACCGGAAGACTTGCTTTTATTAAGTGATTTCAGTTGCTTCACTACTCCGAGGATATTTGCTTCTACGTTACTCATGTTGGCAGCTGTTCTTGATTCGAATTCTGGAATATTTACTTCGTCTTCTTTTGTGAGGGCGTTTCGGAAGGCTGTGTTTAGTAATTTTGTGTTGGCAGCACTGTCTTCGATAATATCTCCAATGCTATCGCGCAGAGAAGACAATGATTGTCCGAACGTTTATTAGAGTATCGTGTAAAAATCTTAAGCAGATCGGTCAAGAACTTTCAGAGATTTTCTTCTTTTTTTTAAAATTGATTTTCTTGTTGTTGCGAGACTGAATTTCGTATCCTCTTTACTTCGGCTGTCGTCAGTTACTGGGCTATTTTGTTGCCCAAACTCATCAGTTGCTAAGAGCGTCTCATCCACTGATATAATTCCGTCAACACCACCTGATTTAACTCGCCTACATTCCGTTACTCGTGTTTTACTTGTATTAATGTTCATCGAACAACCTCTTCTCGAGACACTATCCATTCGACTCAACAGATATTCCAAGTTCTTGGTCGTTTCTGACAGAATTACAATGCCATCGCCAAACGTCACGGTTTTTATTTTCTCTCACTTCAATTCCCAGGTCAAATAACTCATCGTTTCTTTTATGCTTGCTCAATGTACAGATTGAATGACATCTGGGGTGGCTTACATCTCTATCTCATTTCCTTGTCAACCACTACTTCTCTTTCTTGTCCTTCGGCCGTTACAACTGCAGGATGGTTTGCGTACAAGTTGTAAAGAACCTTTCAAAAAATGGCTCTGAGCACTATGGGACTCAACATCTGTGGTCATAAGTCCCCTAGAATTTAGAACTACTTAAACCTAACTAACCTAAGGACATCACACACATCCATGCCCGAGGCAGGATTCGAACCTGCGACCGTAGCAGTCGCGCGGTTCCTGACTGAGCGCCTAGAAACAACCTTTCAGTCCCCTGAAATTTATCCCTGCTACGATTAGAATTTAAATTTCAATTCGGCCTCATTCAGCTCCCGTTAGCCAATGACGCTTTGACCTCACTTAAATCTGTGATTAAGCTCTTTTCAATACGGCTATTGAAACACAGTTGGTCTCATTCGTTCTTCACAAACGTTCTTGGCCCAACGCGAGAATGAAAAGTTTTCCATAATTCTACGACAGCTTGACATCAGCGATTAGGGTAGAGCTCCTATACAATAGGCTAAATCGCACGCCATGTTTTGGCCAACTCATAGGATATGGCAATTTTTTCCTTGTGAGTTGTCAACGTACTCACGCAACTTTTTATAACATTTCTTATAAAATTTGATACTGCATGTATGAAGTGTCTGAACAGTTATTAATATGTATAGAGCTATTTAGAATGCGCTTTTCATGTAAAACGAAAATAGAAACGTAATATTACACGGCTATACAAATGTGGCTCAGAACTTGCAGTGTAAATATTAAATCTAATGAGTTAAGAACTCGGTACCAATGTAATCGAATATGGGTGTTATGCAGTAAAGAAATACGTCATTTTTATTGTATAGAGGAGGAAAAATTATAGTTTGAGGTTACAGTGATACGAATTTTTATTCAGAATATCATTTGTTGCTTTATTCTTTGAAGGTTATATTATTCGTGCAGATTCCCTCACAATGTCCAGTCCGCTATAAACATATTTTAATACCATTCGTCCTACTCTACCTATATAGAAATGGGGTTAATTACTATTCAGTCCCTATATGTTTGTTTATGACAACGCCGTATAAAATCATCAAAAATATACCTCTCCGCTTTTCCAATTGCGAAAAGATCTCTGGAATCGAAAAATTTTGCGGCTACCTGCTTCAGTATAGTCTTCGACTCGGATTGCATAGCCGGCCGAAGTGGCCGAGCGGTTCTAGGCGCTTCAGTCTGGAGCCGCGCGACCGCTACGGTCGCAGGTTCGAATCCTGCCTCGGGCACGGATGTGTGTGATGTCCTTAGGTTAGTTAGGTTTAAGTAGTTTCAAGTTCTAGGGGACTGATGACCATGGAAGTTAAGCCCCATAGTGCTCAGAGCCATTTGAACCATTTTTTCGGATTGCATGCAACTAGTTTCATGTTTACAATTACTTTCATTAATATTTGCTTACAACACGCAACTGAACACCAAGGTCAGTGTCTTATGTGGCAATTCGTGGCTCATCTTTTTCTTCATTCGGGGTGACCTGAAAATCTTAACATGCGAAAACTATTTTTGCAATATTTAAGGTTGAATAACAAGTACGCTGTGTTTGTTTTACTGATTTTTGTTTATTTCCAACTAGTTTTCGGCTTACTATGCCATCTTCAGGAAACAATTGACTAGCGTCTGGAAGGAGACACTGGATCTTAGGTAACCAAATATTATCGCTTCCATGGGGTGCAGCGCATGAAACTTGTTTCTTAAGGCTGAAATGGCACTTTACACAGTGCACAATGTTGAGTACAATAAATAATTAAACTACACTATATTACAGGTTAAATGTTTATAATGTTGTTTTGTGTATTCTTGACGTTGGGTGAGAAACTGTTAAACTGAGTGCTCTTCATTTATGTTGTGCAACAAACGTGTTTCTCAACATTGTAAACTAAACTTCAGGCAGTAGAGAGTACTGCGTCCCACAAAACCGTAGGCATCAGTTTTCCTGAGGACGGTTGGGTCTTGAACTTTTCTTGCACGGCGAAATTGAATGTTTCCATTCCATACTCTGCCGTTTACTCTCCGGCTCGTAGTGATGGACCCATGTTTCATCACCAGTAATGATCCTGTCTAAGAAGTTGTCCCCTTCGTTACCATAGCGATCCAAATGTTTTTTTGCAGTTTTTTTTTTTTTTTTTTTTTTTTTTTTTTTTTTTTTTTTTTTTTGTGGTTTTCGGGCGCACAACTTCAATGGTCATTAGCGCCCTGACTACTCTAAGAATGCACCGCGAGGCACAAATTGACAACAACAACTAAAAGGGAAAACACAATAAAAGACAGACTGACAGGCATAGGATTAAAAAACATCATCAAATGTCCTTAGCAAGGTTTGTCAAATTGATAAAACAAAGAACACGAGCAGCTGCTCGTGGGTCATCCGCTAAAATGGCATCTAAAGTATTAGGCAGGTTAAGATCGAGGCGCAGTGTGTTAAGATCTGGACAGGACATTAAAATGTGTCTAACCGTCAGCAAGTGCCCACATGGGCAGAACGGCGCCGGCGCAGCCGTCAGCAGATGGCGATGGCTGAACCGGCAGTGTCCAATTCTTAACCGGGCTAAAACGACCTCCTCCCGCCGAGAAGGGCGTGAGGAGGACGTCCAAGCCACGGGAAGAGGTTTTAAGGCCCGAAGCTTGTTGTCGGTAAGTGCAGCCCAATCGGCATGCCACAGCGACACAACGCGCCGACAAATGACCCTGCTAAAATCGGACGAAGGGACACAACAAGAAGCTGTCCGAGGCTGGAGGACCGCAGCCTTGGCCGCGGCATCTGCAGCTTCGTTCCCAGGGATACCGACATGGCCAGGAACCCACATAAAGCTAACCGGCGTACCGACGTCCACCAGCTGCTGAAGAGAGCGTTGGATCCGGTGTACGAAAGGGTGAACCGGGTACGGATCACTGAGGCTCTGGATGGCGCTCAGGGAATCTGAGCAGATAACATAAGCAGAATGTCGGTGGCGGCAGATGTAAAGAACAGCCTGGTAGAGGGCAAAGAGCTCAGCTGTGAAGACCGAACAATGGCCATGGAGCCGGTATTGGAAACTTTGTGCCCCGACAATAAAGGAACACCCGACCCCGTCATTGGTCTTAGAGCCATCTGTATAAATGAAAGTCATGTTGTTGAACTTCGAACGAAGTTCCAAAAAACGGGAGTGGTAGACCGAACCGGGGGTGACCTCTTTTGGGGGGGAGCTGAGGTCAAGGTGAACGCGGACCTGAGCCTGGAGCCAAGGTGGCGTGCGGCTCTCGCCCACTCGAAAGGTTGCAGGGAGTGAAAAATGAAGGTGTTGAAGGAGGCGACGAAAGCGAACTCCAGGGGGTAGCAAGGCAGAGACATACAACCCGTATTGAAGGTCAAGAGAGTCGTCAAAAAAGGAACGATAAGACGGATGGTCGGGCATTGACAGTAGCCGACAGGCATACCGACAAAGCAGTATATCGCGCCGGTAGGTGAGTGGCAATTCGCCAGCGTCAGCATGAAGACTCTCTACGGGACTGGTATAAAATGCTCCGATCGCAAGTCGTAAACTCCGATGTTGTATGGAGTTGAGGCGGCGTAAGATGGATGGCCGTGCAGAGGAGTATACGAAGCTCCCATAATCCAGCTTGGAGCGGACGATCGACCGATATAGACGAAGTAGGACGGTTCGATCCGCTCCCCACGACATACCACTGAGAACACGGAGGACATTTAAAGAACGGGTACAACGGGCGGCCAAATATGACACATGTGGAGACCAGCTAAGTTTCCTGTCAAAGGTAAGGCCTAAAAATTTGATTGTCTCCACGAGTGGGAGAGCAACCGGACCGAGTCGTAAGGACGGTGGGAGAAACTCTTTGTAGCGCCAGAAGTTAATACAGACCGTCTTCTCGGCAGAAAAACGGAAGCCATTGGCGACACTCCAGGAGTAAAGACGGTCAAGAGAACGCTGAAGACAGCGCTCCAGGACACGTGTACACTGCGCGCTGCAATAGATGGTAAAATCGTCCACGAAAAGGGAGCCTGATACATCAGCTGGGAGGCAATCCATTATTGGATTGATCGCGATGGCGAAGAGAGCGACGCTCAAAACTGAGCCCTGTGGCACCCCATTGTCCTGGCGAAAGGTGTCGGACAGGACAGAACCCACACGTACCCGAAACTGTCGATCCATTAAAAAGGAACGAATAAAAAGAGGGAGGCGACCGCGAAAGCCCCATGTATGCATGGTGCGGAGAATGCCCGCCCTCCAACAGGTGTCGTAAGCCTTCTCCAAATCAAAGAACACAGCCGCGGTCGGGCGCTTCCGCAAGAAGTTATCCATAATGAAGGTCGACAAGGTAACCAGATGGTCAACAGCAGAGCGGCGCCTGCGAAATCCACATTGTACATTGGTAAGTAGGCGTCGAGACTCGAGCAGCCAAACCAATCGAGAGTTAACCATTCGCTCCATCACTTTACAGACACAGCTGGTAAGCGAGATAGGTCGATAACTGGAAGGCAAGTGCTTGTCCTTCCCCGGCTTAGGAATCGGGACAACAATAGACTCGCGCCAGCATGCGGGAACATGTCCCTCAATCCAGATGCGATTGTATGTACGAAGAAGAAAACCTTTACCCGCAGGAGAAAGGTTCTTCAGCATCTGAATATGAATAGAATCAGGCCCTGGAGCGGAGGACCGTGATCGGCCAAGTGCGGTTTCGAGTTCCCGCATGGTGAATGGGGCATTATAACTTTCACAATTCGAGGAGCGGAAGTTAGGTGGCCTAGCCTCCTCTGCCTGTTTGCGGGGGAGGAAGGCAGGGTGGTAATGAGCGGAGCTCGAAACCTCTGCGAAAAAGCGGCCGAAGGCATTGGAGACAGCCTCAGGGGCCACAAGGACGTCATTCGCGACCTTCAAGCCAGAAACTGGGGAGTGGACCTTAGTGCCAGATAGCCGGCGCAGGCTACCCCAGACAACAGAAGAAGGAGTAGAACTGTTGAAGGTGCTTGTGAAAGCAGCCCAGCTGGCTTTCTTGCTTTCTTTAATAATACGACGACACTGAGCACGTAATCGTTTATAATTAATACAATTCGCCACTGTAGGGTGGCGTTTAAAGGTGCGTAAAGCACGTCGACGAGCACGTAAAGCGTCTCTACATGCTGCGGTCCACCAGGGGACCGGTACGCGACGAGGAGAAGAAGTAGGGTGAGGGATGGAATATTCAGCAGCAGCGAGAATGACTTCCGTGAGGTGTGCGACCTGACGATCGCAGCTTGTGAAGGTTTGATCCAGAAAGGTCGCCCTGGAAGAGAAGAGCCCCCAGTCTGCCTTGGAGATGGTCCAACGAGAGGAGCACGGAGAGGGAGTATGCTGCAGGAGATGGATAACACACGGGAAGTGGTCGCTCGAATATGTATCAGCAAGTGCATACCACTCAAACCGGCGTGCAAGTTGGGGAGTACATATAGAGAGGTCTAAATGGGAATAGGTATGAGATGTGTCCGAAAGAAAAGTAGGGGCGCCAGTATTGAGGCAGACAAGATTGAGCTGGTTGAAAAGGTCTGCTAACAAGGAGCCCCTCGGGCAGGATGCGGGAGAGCCCCAAAGAGGATGGTGGGCATTGAAGTCTCCTGTTAACAAAAATGGTGCAGGTAGCTGAGCAATAAGTTGCGTCATGTCTGCCCTGGTAACGGCAGATGACGATGGAGCGTAAACGGTACAAAAGGAAAACGTAAAAGTGGGGAGAGTAATGCGGATGGCAACTGCCTGCAGGCCGGTGTGCAACGTGATGGGATCGTAGTAAATATCATCCCGGACCAGCAACATAACCCCTCCATGAGCTGGGATACCTACCACAGGGGGTAGGTCAAAACGCACAGAGGTGTAGTGTGCCAAGGCAATTTGATCGCATGGGCGTAGCTTCGTTTCCTGGAGGGCTACGACGAGCGGACGATGCAAGCGGAGCAGCAACTTCAAGTCCTCTCGGTTGGAGCGAATGCTGCGAATATTCCAGTTAATAAGTGCCATCGTAAGAAAAGGAAGATGAGAGAAGGGGTCACCTCGAAGGCCGCTTAGGGCCTGGCTTCGAGCGAGCACTGCCGCCGCTAGCAGGAGGCGGACAGTCATCGTCCATGGGGTCTATAGGGTCATCGGCCATCTCGGGAGGATGGCCGGGAGAGGGAGCTTCCTCCGCCGGTGAACGGCCAGATGTTCGGCTACCAGCGGTGCGGCCAGGCGAAACGGATGACGGCCTGGGGCGGCAACCGCTGGGTGGCGCAGGAGAAGAAAGGCGCCGCGGCGGAGAAGGAGAACTGTGCTTCCTATGCGCCTTTTTAGAAGGACGTTTGGTGGAAGTACCGGTCGAAGGCTGGGAGGTCGAGGGACGGAGGAAGTCTGCACGGGATGGTTCCTTCTTGAAGGCCCGTGCATCTGACTTCGGGGTCTTCGACTGAGCAGAAGCTGAGGAAGTGGCTGGTGTCTGTGGGGTGATGGGAGGAAGAGGAGACGTCGACCGCGCGATCTTAGCACTGGCCGAACGGACGACCGTGGTGCTGAAGGTCAGATCGCATGTCTGGGTTGCTACCTCCCGGGTAGTCCGAGGAGAGGCGAGGACAGTGCTGTATTTCCCCGCTGGGAGCAGCGTGGGCTTCCTACTAGCCAATAGCTTGCGAGCAGCCGAGGTGGACACTTTCTCTTTGACTCGAATTTCCTGAATACAGCGTTCTTCCTTATAGACAGGACAGTCGCGGGAGGATGCAGCATGGTCACCCTGACAGTTCACACAACGAGGAGACGGAGGTGGACAGTCACCCTCATGGGCATCCCTGCCACAAATGACACATTTAGCCGCATTGGAGCAAGACTGTCGAGTGTGATTGAAACGCTGACACTGGTAGCAGCGCGTAGGTGTCGGGACATAGGGGCGAACAGAAATAACCTCGTAGCCCGCCTTGATGCGCGATGGCAGCTTAACACTATCGAAGGTTAAGAAAAGTGTCCGGGTCGGTATAAGGTCATTGTTGACCTTTTTCATGACCCGATGGACAGCCGTCACGCCCTGCTCAGCGAGGAAAGATTGAAGCTCCTCGTCAGTGAATCCGTCGAGGGAGCTAGTATAGACTACACCACGAGACGAATTCAAAGTTCGGTGGGCCTCCACCAGGACAGGGAACGTGTACAGGAGGGTGGCCCGAAGCAGTTTTTGTGCCTGAAAGGCACTCTCAGTTTCTAGTAATAAGGTGCCGTTACGCAACCTGGTACAAGATTTGACAGATCCGGCTATGGCATCTACGCCCTTCTGAATAACGAAAGGGTTGACAGAGGAAAAATCCTTTCCGTCCTCAGATCGAGAAACTACGAGGAACTGTGGGGCAGGCGGTAGTACTTTTGTCACTGTAGGCTGGTCACGTTTCCGTTTTTGGGTCGAAGTCGAAAGAGATGGAGTAGAACCCATTGCGGAGGAATCCCCCATGATTGCCAGCGTCTCCGATGGCGCGCTCCTTCCTTGTGGGGACCCTCTCAGAGGGCACTCCCGCCTTAGGTGAATGTTTACACCTCAGGTCACACCTCCCGAGAAACAGACGGAGGGACCAATCGGCATGGTCAGAAGTTATCAGCTCAGGCAATCACCCCTCCCCGGGCCTGGCCTTTACCAGGGGGTACGCGCGTGCCTTACATGTCTACCCAGGGCGGGGACTTACGCGTTACCCCGTCACCGGCTACGCGTGCGAACGCGTGGGTCGGCCTTCAGACACGCACAGGGAGGAAGGAAGTAGAGGAAAAAGAAGAGAGAGGGAGAAAGAGGACAGACTGTCTCAAACGCCGAGGCGGAGACCAGAGAAGGCAAGGAGAAGAAGGCAATGAGAAAGCAAGGAGAAGGAGGCAATGAAAAGGCAAGGAGAAGAAGGCAATGAGAAGGCAAGGAGAAAAAGGCAATGAGAAGGCAAGGAGAAGTCAAGGGAAAGAGTAAGGAAGACAGTGAAGTGGAGAAGAGCAAAGAAAGGAACCAACAAAAGGAAGGAAGAAACGAGAAGTGAAAAACCAAAAAGACCACGATTATAGGTCGTGAAACCGTCCGTCTCCGGACGCAGGCGCTAACTACCCCCGTGAGGGGGATGGACTCCTTTTAGTCGCCTCTTACGACAAGCAGGAATACCTCGGGCCTATTCTAATCCCCGGACCCGCAGGGGGGTCTTTTGCAGATGTCCGAGCGCGTTTGTTTATGCAACTGTGTGGGTTGCTTTGGAACCCATCTCGCACAAACTTTATGAATCCCAAGTCAGTTGTGGATGATTTCGCAGGCAGAAGCGTGACTAATTTGCAGACTATGTGCCACTTCGTCAATAGTTAATCGCCTGTCTAAGAGAATCATTTCACGGGAACGCTCAATGGTTTCTTCATTTGTGGCGGTAAACGGTCATCCGGCTTCTTTTGTCCGACAATTTCGGAATTTTTCAGTCCATTCGCAGAAACTCCACTGTGGCAAAACATTGTTCCCGTACTGTACCGAAAGTCTTCGATGAATTTCGGCCCCTCATACTCCTTCCGACCACAAATAACGGATCACAGAACGTTGCTCTTCTTTGGTGCAAATAGACAGCGGAGAAGCCGTGATTAACAGCACGGCAGCGATAACGAAACTAAACTAACAGCTTGAAAATTGCAAAGATATAACAGCAAATAAACAAAGCATGCGTCATCAACGTAAAACGACAGTACTACCAAAAAACAAAAATTGCAGATAATAATTGACTTACCATCTAGTAAACTGTGCAGCATTGCGTAATTAATAATACAAATTTTAAGTGTGTCAATAATTCGTAATTTCAAATGTTTCTAAAAAAATTGTAACTGTACATTCGGAAGTAGTATTTATCGATTATAACATCGACACTAAAACGTTTTATAAAGTGATTCCTTTTCATAAATTTTAGCTCGAAATGTAACATACTGTGTATAAAGACATACAAAAGTTTTCAGAAAAAGCAACTGAGGTAATACTGACGTATCCAAAATCCGAAAAATAATACTGGTATCGACAACTGCTGTTGACGAAAAGTAATGCTGGAGGATGATTTCCCGTTACATACCGGGTGATCAAAAAGTGAGTATAAATTTGAAAACTGAATAAATCACGGAATAATGTAGATAGAGAGGTACAAATTGACACACCTGCTTGGAATGACACGGGGTTTTATTAGAACCAAAAAAATACAAACGTTCAAAAAATGTCCGACAGATGGCGCTTCATCTGATCAGAATAGCATAATTATTGCATAACAAAGTAAGGTGAAGCAAAGATGATGTTCTTTACAGAAAATGCTCAATATGTCCACCATCATTCCCCCAAAATAGCGGTAGTTGAGGAATAATTTATTTATTTATTCCATGTGATCTGATGGTACACAGTGTGTTGCAGATGTCGGAAAATATCATTTAACATTGTTAACATATATTAACGTAAGCCTATAGTATCCTGATGTATTATATTGCTCAATGTTTTCAATTTAACACAAACAGCATGATTACTGTTCTAAGTATTCATTTACAGAGTAAAAACAGTGACACAACAAATATGACTTCACGGCTTTGCTAAATTTTATGTTGTCTTCGATGGACTTAATACTAGTGGGAAGATTGTTGAACAGTTGGAGGGCCATGTGGAAAGCTCCCTTTTTACACAGTTGAGTGTTTGTACGTATAACATGCAGGTTTGCATTTTCCCTGCTGTTGTGTTCATGTATTTCATTATTTTTTACGACTCTGGGGTCAGTTGGCACTATGTGTTTTCTGAAGAATTTTAGAGTCTCAAGAATGTAGAGGCAAGGCAGTGTAAGGATTTCCAACTTTTTGAAGATGCGTTTGCAGGAGTCTCTGGGTTTGCTCACAGTAATAATCCTCATTGCTCTCTTCTGGATTCTGAATGTGCTCAGAGCAGTTGGAGCATTTCCCCAGAATATTACACCATATTTTAGGTGGGCTTGTATGTAAGCGTAGTATGCACTGGTTAATGTTTTCAGGCTAGCATATGTTTTCAGTACACCCAATGCATAACAGCCAGTACACATCCTGGCATTTACCTTTCCTGTATGTGTATTCAATTACAGGTTATCTTGAACCCACAGACCTAGGAATTTGAAAACAGTGTCAGTATCTATTGACTGGTTATTTATAGTGACAGATGGCTGAGAGGAGTTTGCATTTTGTGTTGTGTGGAAGTTCATGGAAGCTGTCTTTTTGGTGTTGATAGTTAATCTGTTGACTTTTGCCCAATTGCTGAGTTGATCAGTAGCCAAGTTCACAGCTTTTTGCACAGCCTCTGTATTCTCCCCTTCGAGGAGTACAGTTGTGTCATCAGCAAATATTATTGTTTTGTGTGCATCAACATTCAGGCTCAAGTCATTAATATAAAGGAGGAAAAGTAGGTGTCCCAATACTGAGCCCTGTGGAACAGCACTGTAAAGCATGTCCGGAGTGATGGTGAGGCATTGGCGTCGCATGTTGTCTTTCAGCGTCCCTAGAGATGTCGGTCGATCACGATACACTTGCGACTTCAGGTAACCCCAAAGCCAATAATCGCACGGACTGAGGTCTGGGGACCCGGGAGGCCAAGCATGACGAAAGTGGCGGCTGAGCACACGGTCGTCACCAAACGACGCGCGCAAGAGATCTTTCACGCATCTAGAAATATGGGGTGGAGCGCCATCCTAATAAAACCCCATGTCATTCCAAGCATGTGTGTCAATTTGTACCTCTCTATCTACATTATTCCGTGGTTTATTAAGTTCTCAAATTTATACTGACTTTATGATCACCCGGTACTGTGTGGGGGTGGTATGTGTGTCCAGGACATGTTCGGCAAAGATGGGCTCTTGAGTTACGTAATCTCGAGCTGCGTTCAAGTTCTATGATCCTAGTCTTTAAGGCTCTGCCTCTCTGACCAATAGTTTGCTGCAGACACTGCAAGTGAATTTGCAATGGTTAGTGCAGTTCGCACCTGAGAAGCCACCACTGTTTGCGAGGGATTCTTCGACACATTTAATTAGAGATCTCCACGAATGTCCTATACTTTGTCAGGCAGCCAAGCTCAGGTTCCAGGAGTCTCCCAGATTCGGGCTATAATTACGAGCACCTGCCCTAATCCACGCGCTGCAGAGTAACCGCGTACTGTTTTGTGGTGTCTGGCGGGCTTTTTCCCGCAGTCCAGAAGCAGCAAGCGCATCCGAGCTGTTCAGTAATGAGCTGCCTCCGCTCCTATTAAGCGGGAATTTCCTGGGAGCCGCCGCGCGCCCGTTTTTAATTTCACACGCCGAAGAGCACTAATTGCCGACCGCTCGCTCGATCGCAAACAGCTTCTCATTAACCCGCAAACGCAAACCCCAAAGTACTCCGCGCTTTGCAAAGCTGCAGCTACTTTTAGCTTTAAATTACGCTGCTTGACCATTGCTAAGAAACAGAGACATTGTTGGACAGGAAAAATCACGGGCAACGATGCACGATATGAGACACAGAACATACGTAATAGACGTGGAGTGGTACACACATAAAAAAAAAAATTTTCGTCACCCCGGTTCCCAGAACTCCTCAAGATACATGTTGACTGTGGATATTGTATCAGACACGCAGTCCCTTTGACTGTTCAAAGATGTCACCAAACCCGCCGGAAGATGTAAACAACCACGCATCAGCAGCGCCTATTAGACGGAGGGGTTCCAACAGCCGATCAGTTCCAGTCATTCCACCAGGAAGGAGGTACACGGCTCGTGTTGTCTGTAGTTCAACCGTGCCTGGACTGTCAATACAGCGGTTCGATCGCGTCGGCATTGTTACTTTGTGCCAGGAAGGGCTCTCAACAAGGGAAGTGTCCAGGCGTCTCGGAGTGAACGAAAGCGATGTTGTTCGAACATGGAGGAGATACAGAGAGACAGGAACTGTCGATGACATTCCTCGCTCAGGCCGGCCAAGGGCTACTACTGCGGTGGATGACCGCTGCCTAAGGATTATGGCTCGGAGGAACCCTGACAGCAATGCCACCATCTTGAATAACGCTTTTTGTGCAGCCACAGGACGTAGTGTTACGATTCAAACTGTGCACGATAGGCTGTATGGTGCGCAACTTCGCTCGCGACGTCCATGGCGAGGTCCATCTTTGCAACCACGACACCATGCAGCGCGGTACAGATGGGCCCAACAACATGCCGAATGGACCGCTCAGGATTGGCATCACGTTCTCTTCACCGACGAGTGTCGCATATGCCTTCAACCAGACAATCGTCGGAGACGTGTTTGGAGGCAACCCAGTGAAGCTGAACGCCTTAGACACACTGTCCAGCGAGTGCAGCAAGGTGGAGTTTACCTGCCGTTTTGGGATGGCATTATGTGGGGCCGACGTACGCCGCTGGTGGTCATGTAAGGCGCCGTAACGGCTGTACGATACGTGAATGCCATCCTCCGACCGATACTGCAACCATACCTGCAGCATATTGGCGAGGCATTCGTTGTCGTGGAGGACAGTTCGCTCCCCCATCGTGCACACCTTGTGAATGACTTGCTTCAGGATAACGAAATCGCTCGACTATAGTGGCCAGCATGTTCTCTAGATACGAACCCTATCGAACATGGCTGGGACAGATTGAAAAGGGCTGTTAATGTGCGACGTGACCCACCAACCACTCTGAGGGATCTACGGCGAATCGCCGTTGAGGATTGGGACAATCTGGACGAACAGTGCCTTGATGAACTTGTGCATAGTATGCCACGACGAATACAGGCATGCATCAATGCAAGGAGACGTGATACTGGGTATTAGAGTTACCGGTGTGTACAGCAATCTGGGCCACCACCTCTGAAGGTCTCGCTGTATGGTGGTACGACATGCAACGAGAAAAAAAAAATGACGTTTATGTTGATCTCTATGCCAATTTTCTGTACAGGTTTCGGAAATCACGGAACCGATGTGATGCAAATGGTTCAAATGGCTCTGAGCACTATGGGACTTAACATCTGAGGTCATCAGTGCCCTAGAACTTAGAACTACTTAAACCTAACCTACCTAAGGACATCACACACATCCATGCCCGAGGCAGGATTCGAACCTCCGACCGTAGCAGTGGCGCGGTTCCGTACTGAAGCGTCTAGAACCGCTCGGCCACCACGGACGGCTGAGGTGATGCAAAACACCTTTTGATATGGTTCATAACGTAATATTATAGAGGAATGGGAATACTAGAATGTCGCAAATTTTCATTTCGGTTAAAACGACCAAGGTGCTCGAAAATCTGTGGCAAAGTTTTGATGTACTTGAGAAAAATGGTCAATGTCCACAATGTCGACTCTCTGTTGAGTAAGAACGACCAAGATCCATTTTCTACTTAGAACTTTCTTCCACTCTTTGTATGTCGTGTAATGCTGTAGCTTCATGTTACTGGCTTTCCAACAATACTTGGCAGACACAGATTTAAACCAAGTTCGAACTGTTCCATTGTGCAGTGATAAAGCAAATTCCGATATAAAATTGCGTCACGTTGTTGACCCAAAGTAGGTCGGAAAAGGAGCTATTCTCGGTAAGCTCGGCAGTCCTGTGCAGAATACAAGGAAAACTGTTTTTGGGATAATTCTGTTTCTTCAAAAAAGGTTACGGGTCATCAGTCACGTTACACGTGACGATTGTAAATGCTTCGAGTGACATGTTTTCGCAATGTTCAGTTTATAGAAAAGAACCGAGTAATAGAGAAATTCAGTCAAATGGCTTGCTATAAAACACAAAACTAACGAGACTGGTCTTTTTAGCGTAGATCCTGTGATGCAAAGAAGATCAAAGAAAAGTCCAGATGAAGCTACATATCATGACTTGTTCCTATGTCTATATACTGACAAGGCAAAACATTATGACAACTGCCTACCACGACCTTGGGTGCTGCCTGCTGGCGTTGCGGGCACGTGACGTGGTAACAAAACCATGTAAGTGGAGAAGACACGACGGCGAATCACCCTAGCGAAGATACGGTCTGCAAATGGGGAAATCCATTAGGATAACAGACGTTCACAAAGGCCGTATTATTATTACGCAGAGCCATATCTCGAAAACGGCGAAGCTGAGCGAACGTTCATGTGCTAATGTCGTCAGCATCTACGGAAAGGGGTAGAAGGACAGTGAAACTACCACTAGACGCTAAATGGTTTGGATGTCCACCACTCTTCACAGAACGTGGGGTTCGGAGGCTTCAGCTGCTGAGAATTTTTCCGGGTTGTATGGCCGTGGTCCATGGAACTCTTCAATCCCTGACGTTTCGTCCAAGGCTACGTCGGACATCTTCGGAGGTGCTCCTGGTTGTGCTGAATCTTACCGGGAGCATCTCTGAAGATGTCCGACGTAGCCTTGGACGAAACGTCAGGGATTGAAGAGTTCCACGGGCCACGGCGATAAAACCCGGAAAAATTCTCAGCAGCTGAAACATCCGGTCGTGAAAGCCTTCACTACAGTTCGGAGGCTTGTCTGCTCTGTGAAGTAGGATAGAGGGTGATGTGTGGCATCTCTGCCGAAAGAGCACAATGCTGGTGCACGAAAATGTGTTTCGGAGCACACCGTTCATCGTACATTGTCGAAAATGGAGCTCGGCAAGAGACCACCCCTGTGTGCTGACATGTTCACCCGGCGATACCGTCACTTGCGATTACAGTGCGTTAACTGTAAGACGGCAGAGTTGTGAGGGGAGTGCGGGGACAGGACAGGAGGAAGCAAGCATTGGTTGGCGAGGGGAGAGGAGGGGGGGGGGGGGGACAAGGCACGCCTACCAGTTGCAGTGCTGGCACTACAAATTGCGCGTCATGCTTACACGAAGGCAGACGAAAGGCTTGGAGGTAAAACTCGCTTTAAATGTTGTTCGTAAACGAAACTGAAATCGTCATGTGCATTATATATATATATATATATGTGTATATATGAATGTATATATGTTTGTCTACTATGCGCTCACAAATCATTTGGAAATGTACTGCAATATGAATGTGTTTCGAAATAATACAGTAACCAGTGGTGTTTCCATACAAAGCAATACGGTAGCAAGGAAAATTGAAATAAAAGGTAATTCGGACGAAATAGGGGGCTCCTTCAAAGTGATCGCGAACAAAATATCTGAAATGGAAACTCACCTTTGCTTGCCAGGCGTTTGTGGTGATACGCCAGGATGACTCTTGGAAAACTGTTCGAACCTAACAATGCTACGCATGCTTTGTCCTATGTATGTAGCAGCTGTCACTGAAGATTTGTAAATGGGGTGAAGCAATTTTTTCTGCTCCCTTTCCCTTTCGCAGCATTCAATCACACGCAATATAATTTTGCGAGCATCGCTACGTAATACTGGTTTCCTCCTAACCGTAGGCCTGCCGGTAGAGGTTATTAGCGACTCCCGAGATGGGCCAGCAACTGCCTCTTCACTCATTCTGATAATGTTTAGCACAACTGCACAATAAAAACGCGCAGAACAGTACAGCGCACAACAATAACGAAGCAGATGACAACGGCTACCTTGTACAACACAGTCAGCTATGTAATGTTGGCAGCAGTCGAAACTGCGTGCCTACCGAAGCCTCCCGACGTTTACCGACTTCTACCGATTCAGGATTAGGGAGAGGTCTGCCATCTAAAAGTTTACACACTGTACAGTGGGGTCGGGACCATTGGGATTCGACCGTCGATCAATGGAAACGTGTCCGCTCGTCACATTTTTCCTAAACTAGGTCGAAGGCCGTCTCCAGAAACGCCGTCATCGAGGTGAAGGGCGGCTCGAAACTTGCAGCGCGTCACGGACGCAGGCTGGTGGCAGCAGTATTATGCTACGGGAGACATTCTCCTGTGCTTGCATGGTACCTGTGGTAGTAATCGAAGACACGCTGACAGCTCCCAACCACCTGCATCCATATTTGATAGTCTTCCCCGACGGCGGTGTCATCTTTCAGCAGTATAATTCTCTGTGTCTCGGAGGCAGAACAGCGCTACAGCAGTTTGAGGAGCATTATAGTAAACTCACGTTGATTTCTCGGCGACCTAATTCACCTGACGCAAATCCTATGGAAGCCACCTGGGTCGCTATCGGGCGCCATCACCGCGTACGCAAATCAGCGGCCCCTTATTTACGCGAATTAATACGAAGAGGGGCAGCAGCCTTGTCAGTAGTTGCAGGGGCAACAGTCTGGATGATTGACTGATCTGGAATTGCAACACTAACCAAAACGGCCTTGCTGTGCTGGTACTGCGAACGGCTGAAAGCAAGGGGAAACTACGGCCGTAGTTTTTCCCGAGGACATGCAGCTTTACTGTATAGATAAACAATTATGGCGTCCTCTTGGGTAAAATATTCCGGAGGTAAAATAGTCCCCCATTCGGATCTCCGGGCGGGGACTACTCGATAGGATGTCGTTATCAGGAGAAAGAAAACTGGCGTTCTACGGGTCGGAGCGTGGAATGTCAGATCCCTTAATCGGGCAGGTAGGTTAGAAAATTTAAAAAGGGAAATGGATAGATTAAAGTTGGATATAGTGGGAATTAGTGAAGTTCGGTGGCAGGAGGAACAAGACTTCTGGTCAGGTGACTACAGGGTTATTAACACAAAGTCAAATAGGGGTAATGCAGGAGTAGGTTTAATAATGAATAGGAAAAATAGGAATGCGGGTAAGCTACTACAAACAGCATAGTGAACGCATTATTGTGGCCAACATAGATACGAAGCCCACGCCGATTACAGTAGTACAAGTTTATATGCCAACTATCTCTGCAGATGATGAAGAAATTGATACAATGTATGACGAGATAAAAGAAATTATTCAGGTAGTGAAGGGAGACGAAAATTTAATAGTCATGGGTGACTGGAATTCGTCAGTAGGAAAACGGAGAGAAGGAAACATAGTAGGTGAATATGGATTGGGGGGAAGAAATGAAAGAGGAAGCCGCCTTGTAGAATTTTGCACAGAGTACAACTTAACCATAGCTAACACTTGGTTCAAGAATCATAAAAGAAGATTGTATACCTGGAAGAATCCTGGAGATACTAAAAGGTTTCAGATAGATTATATAATGGTGAGACAGAGATTTAGTAACCAGGTTTTAAACTGTAAGAGTTTCCAGGGGCAGATGTGGACTCTGACCACAATCTATTGGTTATGAACTGTAGATTAAAACTGATGAAAACTGCAAAATGGTGGGCATTTAAGGACATGAGACCTGGATAAACTGACTAAACCAGAGGTTGTACAGAGTTTCAGGGAGAGCATAAGGGAACAATTGACAGGAATGGGGGAAATAAATACAGTAGAAGAAGAATGGGTAGCTTTGAGGGATGAAGTAGTGAAGGCAGCAGAGGATCAAGTAGGTGAATAGATGAGGGCTAGTAGAAATCCTCGGGTAACAGAAGAAATATTGAATTTAATTGATCAAAGGAGAAAATACAAAAATGCAGTAAGTGAAGCAGGCAAAAAGGAATACAAACGTCTCAAAAATGAGATCGACAGGAAGTGCAAAATGGGTAAGCAGGGATGGCTAGAGGACAAATCTAAGGACGTAGAGGCTTACCTCACAAGGGATAAGATAGATACTGCGTAGAGGAAAATTAAACAGACCTTTGGAGAAAAGAGAACGACTTGTATGAATATCAAGAGCTCAGATGCAAACCCAGTACTGAACAAAGAAGGTTCAAAATGGTTCAAATGGCTCTGAGCACTATGGGACTTAACATCAGAGGTCATCAGTCCCCTAGAACTTAGAACTACTTAAACCTAACTAACCTAAGGACATTACACACATCCATGCCCGAGGCAGGATTCGAACCTGCGACCGTAGCAGCCGCGCGGTTCCGGACTGCGCGCCTAGAACCGCGAGACCACCGCGGCCGGCCAACAAAGAAGGGAAAGCAGAAAAGTGGAACGAGTATATAGAGGGTCTATACAAGGGCGATGTTCTTGAGGACAATATTATGGAAATGGAAGAGGATGTAGATGAAGATGAAATGCGAGATACGATACTGTGTGAAGAGTTTGAAAGAGCACTGAAAGACCTGAGTCGAAACAAGGCCCCGGGAGTAGACAACATTCCATTAGAACTACTGACATCCTTGGGAGAGCCAGTCCTGACAACTCTACCATCTGGTGAGCAAGATGTATGAGACAAGTGTAAAACCCTCAGACTTTAAGAAGAATATAATAATTCCAATCCCAAAGAAAGCAGGTGTTGACAGATGTGAAAATTACCGAACTATCAGTTTAATAAGTCACGGCTGCAAAATACTAACGCGAATTCTTTACAGACGAAAGGAAAAACTGATAGAAGCCGACCTCGGGGAAGATCAGTTTGGATTCCGTAGATATGTTGGAACACGTGAGGCAATACTGACCTTACGACTTATCTTAGAAAAAGATTAAGGAAAGGGAAACCTACGTTTCTAGCATTTGTAAACTTAGAGATAGCTTTTGACAATGTTCACTCTTTCAGATTCTAAAGTTGGCAGGGGTAAAATACAGGGAGCGAAAGGCTATTTACAATTTGTACAGAAACCAGATGGCAGTTATAAGAGTCGAGGGACATGAAAGGGAAGCAGTGGTTGGGAAGGGAGTGAGACAGGGTTGTAGCCTCTCCCCGATGCTATTCAATCTGCATATTGAGCAAGCAGTAAAGAAAATGAAAGAAAATATTGGAGTACGTATTAAAATCCATGGGGAAGAAATAAAAACTCTGACGTTCGCCGATGACATTGTAATTCTGTCAGAGACAGTAAAGGACCTGGAAGAGCAGTTGAACGGAATCGACAGTGTCTTGAAAGGAGGATATAAGATGAACATCAACAAAAGCAAAACGCGGATAATGGAATGTAGTCGAATTAAGTCGGGTGATGCCGAGAGAATTAGGTCAGGAAATGAGACACTTAAAGTAGTAAATGAGTTTTGCTATTTGGGGAGCAAAATAACTGATGATGGTCGAAGTAGAGAGGATATAAATGTAGACTGGCAATGGCAAGGAAAGCGTTTCTGAAGAAGAGAAATCTGTTAACATTGAGTATAGATTTAAGTGTCAGGAAGTCGTTTCTGAAAGTATTTGTATGGAGTGTAGCCACGTATGGAAGTGAAACAAGGACGATAACTAGTTTGGACAAGAAGAGAATAGAAGCTTTAGAAATGTGGTGCTACAGAAGAATGCTGAAGATTAGATGGGTAGGTCATATAACTAATGAGGAGGTATTGAATAAGATTGGGGAGAAGAGAAATTTGTGGCAAAACTTGCCTAGAAGAAGGGATCGGTTGGTAGGACATGTTCTGAGGCATCAAGGGATCACCAATTTAGTACTGGAGGGCAGCGTGGAGGGTAAAAATCGTAGAGGGAGACCAAGAGATGAATACACTAAGCAGATTCAGAAGGATGTAGGCTGCAGTAGGTACTGGGAGATGAAGAAGCTTGCACAGGATAGAGTAGCATGGAGAGCTGCATCAAACCAGTCTCAGGACTGAAGACCACAACAACAACAAATGCATAGGCTACAATAGAGAAAGCACATGTGGACGCCAGGGGAAAACGTAAGACTAGGCCAAATAAGCTTAAATGAGACAGCGTATGTTGTGTGCATCAATCACTGAGACGCCACAAACCACATTATAGAATTCGTGATACCAAACGGTTAAAATTTGTAACTGCATTTTTGACTTTCAGAAAAATATAGTTTAAACACTGCGTGATGCAATATCGACAGATTTTCATGAGATACCACACAACGTAATGTATGAATGAAGAGTCTTGCGGCGATAACATTGAATAAAATGTTCTCGCGTTTCCAACCGCGTCAATTGCTTAAAACTACACGAGATTTCTGCCCAGCACTCCTTGGCCATTGTCATGACTGCCAGTGAGCTGTTGGTGCGCCCTTATATACAGGGTGTTACAAAAAGGCACGACCAAACTTTCAGGAAACATTCCTCACACACAAATAAAGAAAAGATGTTATGTGGACATGTGTCCGGAAACGCTTAATTTCCATGTTAAGAGCTCATTTTAGTTTCGTCAGTATGTACTGTACTTCCTCGATTCACCGCCATTGGCCCAACTTAAGGAAGGTAATGTTGACTTCGGTGTTTGTGTTAAAATGCGACTCGTTGCTCTACAGTTTGGCCAGGCATTGTTGGTGATGTCTCGATTGGGCCTCACGTTCTTCCACCTACGCTCAATGGAGCACGTTATCATGATTTCATACGGGATACTCTACCTGTGCTGCTGGAACATGTGCCTTTACAAGTACGACACAACATGTGGTTCATGCACGATGGAGCTCCTGCACATTTCAGTCCAAGTGTTCGTACGCTTCTCAACAACAGATTCGGTGACCGAGGGATTGGTAGAGGCGGACCAATTCCGTGGCCTCCACGCTCTCCTGACCTCAACCCTCTCGACTTTCATTTATGGGGGCATTTGAAAGCTCTTGTCTACGCAACCCCGGTACCAAATGTAGAGACTCTTCGTGCTCGTATTGTGGACGGCTGTGATACAATACGCGATTCTCTAAGTGCTGCATCAGCGCATCAGGGATTCCGTGCGACGGAGGGTGGATGCATGTATCCTCGCTAACGGAGGACATTTTGAACATTTCCTGTAACGAAATGTTTGAAGTCACGCTGGTACGTTCTGTTGCTGTGTGTTTCCATACTATGATTAATGTGATTTGAAGAGAAGTAATAAAATGAGCTCTAACATGGAAAGTAAGCGTTTCCGGACACATGTCCACGTAACATATTTTCTTTCTTTGTGTGTGAGGAATGTTTCCTGAAAGTTTGGCCGTACCTTTTTGTAACGCCCTGTATGGCACATCGAACGCCGGCTCAAAACATGCCCATATATGGCAATGTCACGGGCACCAGTGACGTCACAGCCGGCAGCTAGCGTATATAGGGGCGCACCAACAGCCCACTGGCAGTCATACCACTTGACAATGGACAATGAGTGCTTGGCCGAAAGCTCGTGTAGTTTTAAGTAATTGACGCGGTTGGAAACCCGAGAACATTCCAAAAATGGTCCTGAGCACTACGGGACTTTACTTCTCTGGTCATCAGTCCCCTAGAAGTTAGAACTACTTAAACCTAATTAACGTAAGGACATCACACACATCCATGCCCGAGGCAGGATTCGAACCTGCGACCGTAGCGGTCGCGCCCTTCCGGACTGTAGCGCCCAGAACCGCTCGGCCGCTCCGGCGGGCCCCGAGAACATTTTATTCATAGTTCCGGAATGTTTTGAACACAACCCGTACATTTTGCTGCTTGTAGATTAAAATCATTTTCGCTTTATAAATTTGGTGTTCCCTTTTACTTAACGGCGTTTATTGCCCTTCTTCGCGTGTTTTGACATTGACACTTTTTTCTACAGTTGTTGGCACAGTTTTTAATCCCAAAAATAGCTTGTTGCGCTTTTCTCGCAACGCGGTTTATCGGTTGTAAGGAACGCGCTTTTCTTTGCCTGCATTTGCCGTCTTTGCACCTCACCGAGCCTTTGTACAACTTCACAAAAGTTGTGTCACAGATGTCTTTACTGTGGTTCCGCTTGTTTTACAGTGAGCGCTGGGTTTCTGTGCGTTCGTTTATACTTGGTGTACTCTGTCAGTAACTGCCGACCCTTGTGAATGCATCGCTTTTAGTAGACATGTCGTATTCATGTGCCCCAGTGGAGATTTTAAATATTCTAGCGAGCCTCGCTGCGTCATTCACGGTGGAATAACAACGGAATAACTGGTACACAAGTAGGGTTTATTCGCAGCAGCATCGCAGCAAGCCGTGCGGCTGTATTGCAGTCGCTGTGTCGTTTTCAATGCGTGTCTGTTTACACTAGGGTAGAACTTACGGTGCGTTTAGCCGGGCCACAGAAATTGCACATTGCCAACAATACACCCAGGAACAGTGGCGCCAGCTAGCTTTTCGACCAAACGTACAGCAGCCACATGTACGTCAATATTTCTGGCTACTATTGCCGGCAATATCTGCTCCAATACACTTATGGGCTACAAGGGCCGCAGGACAGTCGCATAAAGGACGAAAGCTAGATAGTGGAGGTCAGTCTGGTAACATAAGTGATTTCAGGCGTTCCCCAAAATACTGCTATAGGCCCTTTGCTGTTCCTTATCTATATGAAGGGTTCAAATCGTTCAAATGGCTCTGAGCACTATGGAACTTAACTTCTGAGGTCATCGGTCCCCTAGAACTTAGAACTACTTAAACCTAACTAACCTAAAGACATCACACACATCCATGCCCGAGGCAGGATTCGAACCTGGGACCGTAGCGCCTAGAACCGCTCGGCCACTCCGGCCTGCCTATATGAACGATTCGGGAGACAATCTGAGCAGCCGTCTTCGGTTGCTTGCAGATGACGCTGTCGTTTTTCGACTAATAAACTCATCAGAAGACCAAAACAAACTGCAAAACGATTTAGAAAAGATATCTGAATGGTGCGAAAAGTGGAAGTTGACCCTAAATAACGAAAAGTGTGAGGTCATCCACGTGAGTGCTAAAAGGAACTCGTTAAACTTCGGTTACACGATAAATAAGTCTAATCTAAAAGCTGTAAATTCAACTGAATACCTAGGCATTACAATTACGAACAACTTAAATTGAAAGGAATACATAGAAAATGTTGTGGGGAAGGCTAACCAAAGGCTGCGTTTTACTGGCAGGAAACTTGGAAAATGTAACAGACCTACTAAGGAGACTGCCTACACTATGCTTGTCGGTCCTCTTTTAGAATACTGCTACACGGTGTAGGATCTTTACCAGATAGGACTGACGTAGTACATCGAAAAAGTTCAAAGAAGGGCAGCACGTTTTGTATTATCGCGAAATATGGGAGAGAGCGTGACTGAAATGATACAGGATTTGTAATGGACATCATAAAAAAAAGGCGTTTCTCGTTGCGACGGAATCTTCTCACGAAATTCCAGTCACCAGCTTTCTCCTTCGAATGCGAAAATATTTTGTTGACACCGACCTACATAGGGAAGAACGATCACCACGATAAACTAAGGGAAATGAGAGCTCGTACGGAAAGATATAGGTTTTCATTCTTTCCGCGCGCTATACGAGATTGGAATAATAGAGAATTGTGAAGGTGGTTCGATGAACCCTCTGCCAGGCACCTGAATGTGATATACAGAGTGTCCATGTAGATGTAGATGTAGAATCAGATTACTTTTCTTAAAACAGTGACCTTTTTCGTCAGATAATCTCGGGAGATTTCCACTGCCTCGTCAAATGAACAGAACGACATTTTCAGGATACTGGAAAATTTAGCGCTGTAAGTTCTCAAATCATTATAAAACTGTCAAATAACGCGTTAATACAAGGCGTGTTTTGTAAGTAAGTACCGTTTTGAAATAAAAAAAAAGACGTGCTAAGATATCTCAATAATTTTAGTTTTACATGAAAGCGTGTACCTTAATCTACTTTTCTACATAATTTCCGTCAATACTGAGGCACTTGTCATAACGTTGCACCAGTTTTTGAATACCCTCCTCATAGAAGTCTGCCGCCTGACTTGTTAACCACTGCATCACCACTGAATTTGACTTCGTCATCGTCTGGAAGACGCTGACCGCCCAGGTGTTTCTTCGAGTGCAGAAACAGATGGTAGCCACTGTGCCCAAGATCGGGGCTGTACGGAGGATTATCTAGAGTTTCCCATCGAAAAAGATGTGATGAGATCTTTGGTCTGATTCGCCACATGCGGACGGGCATTGTCTTGCAGCAAAACGATGCCCTTGCTCAACTTCCACGCACTGTTGCTTTGATTCTGGTGTGAAGTAGGCCACCCATGTTTCATCTACCGTAACAATTTGGCTTAAGAAATCGTACCGCTCAAGGAAAGTCAATGTACTGTCTAAACGTTTGGTTTTGTGCACATCCGTCAACATTTTCGGCACCCAACGTGCGCACAATTTTCGGTAATTCTAGTGCTCGGTCACAATGCCGTACAAAACACTACGAGAAACATTAGGAAAGTCATCCCGCAAGGAGGAAACCGTAATGTGTCTGTTTTCTCTCGCCTTATTGTCCGCTTCCTACACCAAACTTAACGACCAAAGGACGCCTACTCCGTTGTTGATCGTGCACATTTGTGCGGCCATCTTTAAATGCTCTCACCCACTTTCTTACCATTCCGCCACTCATAATGTTTTCTCCGTAAACTGGACAGACCTCACAATGAATAACGATCACTTTTAGGCCTTCAGCACGAAGAAATCTCATAACAGCCCGTACTTGTCAGTCGGCGGGACTCACGATTATCGGAGGCATCTTAAACACTCAGTACACAACGTAAACAACGAAGAATCAGACTGTAATGGCGTCAGTGCGCAGATTAAGGTACAGGCTTTCATGTGAAAATAAAATTATTGAGATATCTTAGCACGTCTTTTCTTTAATTTCAAAACTGTACTTAATTTAAAAAAACACGCCTCGTATCATGATCCGTGATGAACATGATGTGCCTAGAACTTACTTTTGTGGATTACCTTTTTATTTCGAATTTGCGCACTTCTACTGAACGGAGAGAAGGCATTGCTCTTGCGCCTCGCACCGCCAGATCTGAATGTTGCCAGCAATGCGGCCCCAGTGCGGTAGGACCTCGAACAGCTGCTTTGGATTCACTCGCTGTGACGTAGGCGTCCCGCATCCTCGTTGTGTCACGCGGGTTGCCGATGTCGCAGGTCGGTTACGACCCAATCACGCCAGCCAGCTGTATCTCGTGACGTGGGATATCCTAAACGTTAAGGGGCTCATCATCATCAGTTATCTGCTATATTAGCAGGTCCTTCGCCTCTCCATTTTCTGCGATCCATTGCTTCCTTCTTAAGGCTGCTGTATTTTGTACCGTCCATCATGTCATCCAGTATCTGGAATCTCTTCCTTCCTCGCTTCCTTTTCCCTTCTACATAACCTTCTAAAACTGTTTTTATCAGTCCGTCATTCTTTCTTAATATATGCCCAATCCAATTTCTTTTTCTTCTCTTTATTACATCTAGTAACTGCCTTTTCTCTCCCACTCTTCTCAGTACCTCTTCATTTTTTACTCTGTCCATCCAACTTATTCTTTCCATCTTCCGCCATGTCCAGATCTCAAAAGCCTCCAGCCTTTCTCTGTCTTTTTTCCTCATAGTCCATGTTTCAGCGCCATATAGAAGAACACTCCATACAAGACATTTTATGAGTCTCTTTCTGAGTTCTCTGTCCATACCACTGCAGAAGATTCTCCTTTTCTTATAAAACGCCTCTTTTGCCATTGTTATCCTTGTTTTAATTTCTGTGGTGCACTTCCAGTCGGTGTCTATCCTGCTTCCAAGATACTTAAAATTTTGCATCTGTTCTAGTGTTTCTCCATTCAGCACAATTTTTATTTTCTTATTTCCTCCTATTGCCAATACTTTTGTTTTATTTGTGTTAATTTTCATTCCATATTTTTTCCGTTAGTTGCAATGGTCTCAATGGTGTCCACCAAATCATGTAGTTCTTTTTCCCCTGTGGCTAGAAGGACCATGTCATCAGCAAATCTCAAGCACCCTACTGTTCTTGCTCCAATTTCTACTCCTTTGTCATCTAATGAGCATTGGTCAATCATATTTTCCAAGTACAGGTTGAAAAGAGTAGGTGATAAACAGCATCCTTGTCTTACTCCTTTTCCTAGTCTGATCCAGTTTGTACTTTCTCCTCTCACTTTAACTGAAACTTTTTGATTAAGGTACAATGAGTTTATAAGTCTTCTGGTTTTCCAGTCCACTCTCTTTTTTCTCATAATAGTCGCCAACTTGTCCCAAACCACATTGTCAAATGCCTTTTCTAAATCAATGAAGCACATACATAGTTCTCTTCCTTTTTCAATAAACCTTTCTCCCAAGATTCGTAGGAGCCCTATTGCATCTCTGGTGCCCGTATTCCGTCTAAAGCCAAACTGCTCCTCGCCGAGGTTCTCCTCTATTACTTTTTCAAGTCTTTTATTAATTATTCTTAACATCACTTTGGCTGCATGTGAAATGAGGCTGATTGTCCTGTGCTCGCTGCATTTCTTGGTTCCTTGTTTTTTCGGTAATGGAATCATTACTGTTGTCAAAAAGTCCTCAGGCCATTCACCACTGTCATATTTTATTACATAACCTCAATATTTCTCTTATTCCATTGTGGTTCAAGCATTTTAGTATTTCTCCCGGTATTGTATCTGTACCTACTGCTTTGTCATTTTTCATTGCAGCAATGGCAGACTTTACTTCTTCCATTATGATGGTTGGTCCTTTCTCGTCATCACTTACACTGTTGCGTGATTCAAGTTCCAGAGTTTCTGGTTTGTTATTTGTGTCATATAGCTCTTTTATATATTCTTCCCATCTCTGGAGGACATCGTCACGATCTTTATACACTACCTCTTCGTCTTTACTCAAAATTTCCATAGTAGCACTTCCTGCTCTGTTTTGTTCCCATGTCATAGTCTTTACTCTGTTGTATAGTAAGTCGTATCTTCCCTTCCTGTCCAGTTCTTCAATTTCATCACATTCCTCTTTTAGCCATTTTTTCCTAGCCTGCTCTGTTTCTCTTCGCAGTTCGTTATTTAACCTTCGGTATATCTTTCTTGCATCTTCAGTGTTCTCGTTTTTCAATTTTCCTCTCTCCTCCATCTTGGAAATCATTTCTTGTGTGACCCATGGTTTTTTTGACCTTTTCCCTTTTACATATCCTATATTTTGCTGTCCTGCTTTAATGATTCCTTCTTTCAGCATATTCCAGTACTCGTTGGCATTATCAGGTGCTTCTTTGTCTCGTAATGTGTTCAGAAAGTCCCGAGACAGCATTTCTGTAATTTGTTCTTTGTTGGACCTTATCTTCTCTAGATCCCATTTCTTCACCATTGTCGCCTTTTTCAGCTTTTTCATTCTTATTTCTATTTCTGCCATAAGTAAGTTGTGGTCACTATTAATATCTGCACCTGGTAATGTGTGCACCTTCTTGATTCCATTCCTGTATCTTTCTTCTACCAGTATAAAATCGATTTGGTTTCTATATTTATCCACCGCGAACTGTACTGGTCCTGCACGACAGCCATCTAGCGGCATAAGGGGTGAAACTACGAAAATTAGCAGACACATTATCTGCGCTCCGGGATAGAGAGCAGTTCTAAACTGCCGTCATTCCGCGCATGCGCAGTAGCCAGAGACAAGTGGCGCATGCGTAGAAGGGGGTACCACAGTCGTTTCTGCTTGTTTGGTTGCTAGGCGACTAGTAACTATTTTCAGATTTTCGTGTAGGGGATTTTCCGCATTTTTATTCAGTAAGTAGGTTTCATATAAGGCACAAAACAAAACTTCTTTTTTACAGTAGACCCTTTTATACTAGCTACCTGTGAAAGCATTTTTTTTCTTTTGGTTAGTTCATGTCATACGAATGAAATGGAGCAAAGAGGCGTTACGCGTCTAAACTCAGGCATACAGCGAGGAAAGATGTATCTATGACCCGTTGTATCATATTAAGGTACGTCGGGAATCGTTTCTTTCTGAGTAATGTGCATATAACGTTACACAGTGATTTTCGATTTGTATTGTAATGCCTTACTTACGAAAGTTCATGTTTGATTCTACCTCTTGCTTTATCTCAGCATGTCAGAAAAGAGAAACTGGCAGTGGTAGAGGAGAAAGTGTTTGTAATTTGCCCCAGTGGACAGACGCACACTGCAAAACTGTTAGTAGCGTAATATATATTCCAAACTAAGAAAAATAGCACAAGTGCACAAGTATTGGCCCTTGAAAGTGTTGCAAATTGTAGTGCATACATCCACAACTACTTATGAAATGGTGGGTTGTGCTATTCTGTAAGATTCCCCAGTAGCCAGGAAACGTAATGTTACAACCAGCCTGCAACGTAACAGGGCATTTACCGGTATTTTACCAGTGATCTAGGCTGATACGATCACAAAACGTATAAAGATATGATTTAATTCCTACTTTCGAGAATGTGAGACAGCCTCCCTCATGACTGTGTCACACTCGCTAATTCCATCTTCTATCACAGACAGCAGCTTCTCGAAACAGGCCATGTCCATCCTCACGAAGTTCCGAAATTCATGCGGATCTTCGAGCCTCAGTTCTTTCATCGGTGAATACAATCCCCAGCCTTTGTCCCTTCTTTTCAGCTAGGGTCGAACTGGACAACGTCTGGCTTTACGTTTTCGTCGTCGTTCTGTTGTTCTAATCCGACGGTTCCCTGCCACTGCCACGGCAATAGCTCCAAAAACAAGTGGATTCCCCGAGTGCAAAATTGTGTAGAAATGTAAATTTATATTTACATATACCTGTGTAACGAAGAGTCGTAATATAAAACTAACCGTTGAGTCTTTGATTCAGAATAGTAGTAACCTACGAGGGCAGTTCAATAAGTAATGCAACACATTTTTTTTCTGAAACAGGGGTTGTTTTATTCAGCATTGAAATACACCAGGTTATTCCCCAATCTTTTAGCTACACAACACTATTTTTAAACGTAATCTCCATTCAATGCTACGGCCTTAGGTCACCTTGAAATGAGGGCCTGTATGCCTGCACGGTACCATTCCACTGGTCGATGTCGGAGCCAACGTCGTACTGCATCAATAACTTCTTCATCATCCGCGTAGTGCCTCCCACGGATTGCGTCCTTCATTGGGCCAAACATATGGAAATCCGACGGTGCGAGATCAGGGCTGTAGGGTGCATGAGGAAGAACAGTCCACTGAAGTTTTGTGAGCTCCTCTCGGGTGCGAAGACTTGTGTGAGGTCTTGCGTTGTCACGAAGAAGGAGAAGTTCGTTCAGATTTTTGTGCCTACGAACACGCTGAAGTCGTTTCTTCAGTTTCTGAAGAGTAGCACAATACACTTCAGAGTTGATAATTTGACCATGGGGAAGGACATCGAACAGAATAACCCCTTCAGCGTCCCAGAAGACTGTAACCGTGACTTTACCGGCTGAGGGTATGTCTTTAAACTTTTCCTTGGTAGGGGAGTGGGTGTGCCGCCACTCCATTGATTGCCGTTTTGTTTCAGGTTCGAAGTGATGAACCCATGTTTCATCGCCTGCAACAGTCTTTGACAAGAAATTGTCACCCTCAGCCACATGATGAGCAAACAATTCCGCACAGATGGTTCTCCTTTGCTCTTTATGGTGTTCGGTTAGACAACGAGGGACCCAGTGGGAATTGGGAATATCCCAACTGGTGAACAATTGTGACAGCACTACCAACAGAGATGTCAAGTTGAGCACTGAGTTGTTTGATGGTGATCCGTCGATCATCTCGAACGAGTGTGTTCGCACGCTCCGCCATTGCAGGAGTCACAGCTGTGCACGGCCGGCCCGCACGCGGGAGATCAGACAGTCCTGCTTGACCTTGCGGCGATGATGACACACTCTTTGCCCAACGACTCACCGTGCTTTTGTCCACTGCCAGATCACCGTAGACATTCTGCAAGCGCCTATGAATATCTGAGATGCCCTGGTTTTCCGCCAAAAGAAACTCGATCACTGCCCGTTGTTTGCAACGCACATCCGTTACAGACGCCATTTTAACAGCTCCGTATAGCGCTGCCACCTGTCGGAAGTCAATGAAACTATACGAGACGAAGCGGGAATGTTTGAAAATATTCCACAAGAAATTTCCGGTTTTTTCAACCAAAACTGGCCGAGAAAAAACATGTGTTGCATTACTTATTGAACTGCCCTCGTACATAAGAGAATAACAATTACTTAATAAATAATGATAAAAAAATTCTTATTAAATACGAACGTTGATCTGACATAAATAACTTGAACGAATGATGTTCCAACATGTCAGACGGTGTCCCCTGTATTTCGCGCGGTAGAACGGACGACTTTGCAAGAGATCAGGCAGTCCTATTTGTGTTTCGCGCGTTATTACCGTCTACTGCGCATGTGCGCCAGGTATGTCCTGCGTGGGTGGTGCGATGGATCTACGTGAACGAGCGTGTAGTCACAGATATGCACACTTGGGCTCTGGTTCAAAAATCAAATGGCTCTAAGCAGTATGGGACTTAAGATCTGAGATCATGAGTCCCCTAGACTTAGGACTAGTTGAACCTAACTAAGCTAAAGGCATCACACACATCCATGCCCGATGCAGGATTCGAACCTGCGACCGTATCAGTAACGCGGTTCCGGACTGAAGCGCCTAGAACCGCTCGGCCACCCCCGCCGGCGGGGGCGCTGGTGCATAGGTGTATGGTTTGGGCGCATCGTGTAACAGGGGCTTTAGCTGTCCCACCCAGTGTGTCGATGGCGGAAGTCCGAGAGTCTTGCGAGAGCACTTACACGCAGCATGGTCAGCGTGTCTGTGAGAGGCGAGACATCACTCTGCGCGAGATTTTTCTTTCGTAGTTTTCAGTGTGAAAGATGGAACAGCGTGTACATAATGTCTGGGAACACTTTCAATTATTGTACAGGTATCATACATATGCCATTTTGAAGAGAAACTCTGCTTTTTTTTTCATGTATACCGCGACAGCGAACTTTGGTAATTTGCCGATAATCAGCGATAGTCGCAAATACGTCGAGTTCAGGTGCGGAACGAGCTTTCTGTGCCGGCCGTTGTGGCCGAGCGGTTCTAGGCGCTTCAGTCTGGAACCGCGCGACCGCTACGGTCGCAGGTTCGAACCCTGCCTCGGGAATGGATGTGTGTGATGTCCTTAGGTTAGTTACATTTAAGTAGTTGTAAGTTCTAGGGGACTGATGAACTCAGATGTTAAGTCCCATAGTGCTCGAAGCATTTGAACCATTTTGAGCTTCCTGTGTGTTGGAGTTTGACAAAAACAAGTGTGCTACAGCTGTTCAGCGGATGTTTAGAACAAAGTACGGTACGAAACCACCAACAAGGAGGTCCATTTACCACTGGCACAACAAATTCGTTACGACGGGTTACTTGTGCCCGGCAAAGAGAAGCGGACGTCCCAGTGCGAGTGAAGTGAATGTGGAGTGCGTAAGAGAGAGATTCATAAGGAGTCCAAAGAAATCGGTGCGTCGTGTATCCCGTGAACTCGCAATGGCTGCTATCACAGTGGGGAAAGTCCTGCGACAGAAGCTGTCTATGAAACCATTCAAAGTGGAGCTAGTGCAGAAGCTCGATGACGACGTCAAAGAGAAGCGTTTTGAAATTTGTTCGCAGTTGCAACCAATGAATGAGGATGGGGATGGCATTGTTGATCGCTTAATTTTTAGCGTCGAAGCCACTATTCACACTAATGGGGAAGTGAACAGGTATAATTGTCGAAACTGGGGTACAAAGCACCCACACGAATGCACTGAATTTGAGCGTGATTCTCCAAAGGTAAATACGTTTTTGTGCCATGTCAGGTCGAAACCGTACGGGCCATTCCTCTTTGCCGATATCAGTGTCACTGGATACTCCTACTCGGACATGTTGGAGGAATGGCTGACGCCTCAAATGCAATCTGACTCTCCGTTTATCTTTCAGCAGGATGGGGCTCCACGCCATTTTTATGGTGAAGTTCGTGGGTACCTGGACACGGAGCTGCCACATCGATGGATCGGTCGTGCTACAGAAGGGGACAGCTGTTTCACGAAACGGCCTCCCCGACCACCAGATCTCACTCCGTGTGACTTTTTTCTGTGGGCGGACATTAAAGATCTGGTGTATGTACCGCCTCTACCACGTGATACTCGCCCGCCGTGACCGAGCGGTTCTAGGCGCTTCAGTCCGGAACCGCGCTGCTGCTTCCGTCGCAGGTTTGAATCCTGCCTCGGACATGGCTGTGTGTGATGTCCTTAGGTTAGTTAGGTTTAAGTTGTTCTATGTATAGGGGACTGATGACCTCAGATGTTAAGTTCCATAGTGCTGAGAGCCATTTGAACCACTTTCAATTATTTACTGCACACGAACCAATGTACAGGTATCATACATATGTCATTTTGAAGATAAACCCTGAAAGTTTTTTTTTTTTTCATGTATACCGCCACAGCCTTATTTGGTAATATTCCGATAGTCAGCGCTAGTCGCAAACATGGCAGCCGCGCTACAGAAGGGGACAGCTGTTTCACGAAATGGCCTCCCCGATCACCAGATCTCACTCCGTGTGACTTTATTCTGTGGGGACACATTAGAGATGTGTATGTACCGCCTCTACCACGTGAAGCAGCAGAGCTCCGGGAGGGAATACGGGAAGCGACTGCCACAGTCGACGATGCCGTGCTGGGACGCGTATGGCAAGAATTCGACTAACGTACTGATGTCTGAGGGGTCACTCATGGTTCGCATATCGAATGTTTGTAAAAAAAACTTTCTGAGTTTCTCTTCAAAATGCAATATGTATGACATCTGTACAATGTTTACTTCTTGTGCAGTAAATAATGGAAACTGTTCCCGGACAATGTACACCCTGTGCACCAGCATTGTACTCTTTCGGGAGAGACCTCACAAATCCACACCAATCCCACTTTACAGAGTAGATAATCTTCTGAACCCCACGTTCTGTGAAGAGTCGCGGACGTCCACCCATTTGGCACCTAGTAGTAGTTTCACCGTCCTTCTACCTCTTTCCGTAGATGCTCACGACAGTAGCACGTGAACATTCGACCAGCTTCGTCGTTTTCGAGTTACGTGTTCACAGGCTCTGTATAATAATAATCTGCCCTTTGCCAAAGTCGCTTTTCACACTGGATTTCTCCATTGGCAGCCCATATCTTCGCCAGAGTGCACCCCGTCCTTGTCTTCTCCGCTTACATACTTTTGTTACCACATTACGCGCCCGCAACACCACCGTGCGGCATCCAACGTCGCAGTGGGCAGTGGGCATAATGTTTTGGCTTGTCAGTGGATACCTGTTCCATAGAGTGAAGACCACGGTAAAATGTTATCGTTTAGAAGGCACAGAAGAACCAGTGAGTGTGGAGCCCCGGAATGCCGTTAATGTGGGTCAACAAAGTTGTTCGTACACACTCGGGTGTCTTGCAGAGGCCCTGTGTAGAGAGCTACGGAGAGTGTGAACATTCAGGAAGGCAGTGCCCTAGCTGGAGTAACAGTCGGCCGCAGAGGAAGAGAGAGCACGTCCGAATAGCGGCAGGTACTGGTTGGTCCAAATGGCTCTGAGCACTGTGGGACTTAACTTCTGAGGTCATCAGACCCCTAGAACAGAACTACTGAAACCTAACTAACCTAAGGACATCACACACATCCATGGCTGAGGCAGGATTCCAACCTGCGACCGTTGCGGTCGCGCGGTTCCAGACTGAAGCGCCTAGAACCGCTCGGCCACCGCGGACGGCGTTGTTGTCGTGCTCTTCAGTCCTGAGACTGGTTTGGTGCAGTTCTCCACGTTACTGTATCCTGTGCAAGCTTCTTCATCTGCCAGTACCTACTGCAACCTACATCCTTCTGAATCTGCTTAGTGTATTCTTCTCTTTGTCTCCCTCTATGATTTTTACCCTCCACACTGCAGTCCAATACTAAATTGGTGATGCGTCGATGTCTCAGAATATGCCCTACCAACCGATTCCTTCTTCTAGTCAAGTTGTGCCACAAACTCCTCTTCTGCCCAATCCTCATTAGTTACATGATCTACCCATCTAATCTTCAGCATTCTTCTGTAGCACCACATTTCGAAAGCTTCTATTCTCTCCATGTCTAAACTATTTATCGTCCACGTTATTCAGTCCATGTGGAACCCATCTTCCGCACCTTTCCTATAGCTTTCAAGCGAAGAGAATCGGCTTTCTGCGTCACATACAATTGTTCCGCTAGTTCCTGTTGAGTCCGAATATAATCTTCATCCAATAAGGCCTGCAATTCGTTGTCTTCAAACTTTTTCGGTGGTTTCCCGCGCTGGTCGTTTCTCACGTCAAAATCCACTTTCGAATTTTGAAAGCGCTCGAAACAGTGTGTTTTCACGAGAGCATGTTCGCCGAAAGCTTCGACAAGCGTTCGATGCTATTCTGCAGCAGTTTTCTTCAAATGCTAACAGAAAACCAATGCTTTCCGCAAATTGTAGTTCGTAGGTACAACACTTGACGTGTTTGAAACCGGATGCCATCGTATGGAACTTGTGTTACTGTGTGTTGACATTCGTCGTCAGCCGTTACAGGGAGCAGATGGTTCTGCAGACGCGGTCTCACGGGCCGTACACTGACGGCTAGCACGACCTATAGGGATATCCCGGTTTCGTACTTGTACACCTGGCACTTACCCTGCGGCGCTCCACATTTCCCTGACACCGCCTGCCCCTTGCCACCACCGCTGCCGGTCACCCCACTCGTGCCCTGCTCTCTGTGCACCTACCGGTCACAGTATTCTGCACGGACTCTATGTAAACAAAAATCAGTTCCGCATTCTGCCGTCGGCAATCGTAAAGTGAACAGGCTATACAGTTAACTTGAATACTAACAAATCTAAAGCAAACCTGACAGAAAGGCAAGGCGAGACAGCGAGTAAAGAAGCAGACCCACGGTAAACAGCAGCCCGCGTGCTGCTGCGCTATGCAGTGTAGGTACCCAAGGGATAGGGCACCCGGGCATGGCCCTCCGGTCCTACGCCACTGGAACGGCCGCTCAACTTATTTCTATGCTCTGTGTTCCTCATGCAGCACGAAATCGGTCGTTTACGTTTTTCCTTTGCCACCAAAAGTACAGGGTGTACACAAAGTCCGGGAGCAGTTTCAATTATTTACTGCACAAGAAGTAAACATTGTAGAGATGTCATACATATTGCATTTTGAAGAGAAACGCTGAGAGGTGTATTTTATTTTATTATTTTTTTTTACAAGCATTCCATATGCGAACCATGAGTGACCCGGCAGATGTCATTACGGTAATCGAATTCTTGTCATACCCGTCCCAGCATGGCAGACTGTGGCAGTTGCTTCCCGTATTCTCTCCCAGAGCTCTGCTACACCACGTGGTACAGGCGGTACATACACCACATCTTTAATGTGTTTCCACAGAAAAAACTCACACGGAGTGAGATCTGGTGATCGGGGAGGCCATTTCGTGAAACAGCTGTCGCCCTCTGTAGCGCGGCTGCCATGTTTGCGACTAGGGCTGACTATCGGAATATTACCAAATAACGCTGTGGCGGTATACATGAAAAAAAAAAAACTTTCAGGGTTTATCTTCAAAATAACATATGTATGATACCTGTACATTGGTTCTTGTGCAGTAAATAATTGAAAGTGGTTCAAATGGTTCAAACGGCTCTGACCACTATGGGACTTAACTTCTGAGGTCATCAATCGCCTAGAACTTAGAACTACTTAAACCAAACTAACCTAAGGACATCACACACATTCATGCCCGAGGTAGGATTCGAACCCGTAGCGGTCGCGCGGTTCCTCATGTCAGCACGTTGTAGGTGTCGCCACCGGCGCCAATCTTGTGTGAATGCTCTCAAAAGCTAATCACTTGCATGTTACAGCATCTTCTTCCTGTTGGTTAAATTTCGCGTCTGTAGCACGTCATCTTCGTGATGTAGCAATTGTAATGACCAGTAGTTTACTTATTAACTTACATGGACGTGTCCGAAAGAACAGACTCCATATCCATATAAGTATATAGTTCCGGTGATACCGGCCATGACCTCCTTCTTCTCTGCGGATGTACATATATTCCCCAAACTCTTACGGGACTTGATAAGAGTGTCTTCCACGAGTAATGCCTGTGTTGGGGTGGGACACTAACAAGGGAACCTCCCCATCGCACCCCCCTCAGATTTAGTTATAAGTTGGCACAGTGGATAGGCCCTGAAAAACTGAACACAGATCAATCGAGAAAACACGAAGAACTTGTGTGGAACTATGAAAAAAATAAGCAAAATATACAAACTGGGTAGTCCACCCGCTTGATAGGCAACATAAAGGACAGTGTGAGCTCAGGATCGTCGTGGTCCCGTGGTTAGCGTGGGCAGCTGCGGAATGAGAAGTCCTTGGTTCAAGTCTGCCCTCGACTGAAAAGTTTACTTACTTTTTTTTAAAGTTATGATCTGTCCGTTCCTTAATTGACGTCTCTGCGCACTGTAAAACGTTTAGTGTCTGTGTTTTGCGACCGCACCGCAAAACCGTGCGATTAGTAGACGAAAGGATGTGCCTCTCCAATGGGAACCGAAAACATTTGATCGCAAGGTCATAGGTCAACCGATTCCTCCACAGGAAAACACATCTGATATATTCTATACGACACTGGTGACGACATGTGCGTCACATGACAGGAATATGTTGTCGACCCATCTAACTTGTACAATTGGCGTATGGGTAGAAAGATTCTTCTACCTCGCCCGATTTAGGTTTTCTTGTGAATGTGATAACCACTCCCAAAAAAGTGATGAAAACATAAGAGTTTGTCACATAAAATGCAACAAATTAATGCAACCGTTTCACAGTCGCTCAGTTTTCCCTGTGCTTTGTCAAAACATATGTTTTTAACGTTTTCAAATTTTTCCGTGTGTAGACCGTCAAATCCTGCCATATGTCCAAGCAAATCTGAACATGTCCTGGAATTTTGGAGAGCGAAGTTGATTATATGTGAGTGCCTGAACTTTGATAATTGTCTGAAAATAAAAAATTAAAATTTTCACTCATGGGAAGACTTGAACCAACGACCTCTCGTTAAGCAGCTGCTCACGCTAACCACGGGACCACGGCGCTCCTGATCTCACATTCTCCTTGAGAATGCCTATCTTGCACATGGACTACTCAGTTTGTATATTTTGCTTATTTTTTCCGTAGCTCCACACAACTTCTTCCTGTTTTCTCCATTGATCTGTGTTCAGTTTTTCAAGGCCTATCCACTGTGCCAACTTATAACTAAATCTGAGGGGGGTGCGATGGGGAGGTTCCCTTGTAAGAATGTAGTGTGTGGACATACAGGCTGAGAATGTGGGTGTCGCGGGAGGCGTACGCGAGATAGTCCCTGCTGCCGCACTGCCCTCAGTGGCTCAGATGGATGGCGCAGATGGATAAAGCGTCTGCCGTATAACCTGTCCCCCTTGAGATATTTCGACGCCCTTCAGCAGCTGAAGGTATTAATATAATTTTAATTTCGCGAGTTATTAACGACTGTCCGAATTATTACGTGAGTGGCAATCGCAGAGGGTGGGCTTATTGGTAGTTGGGAGCTCCAATGTTAGGCGCGTAATGGGGCCCCTTAGGGATATGGCGGCTAAGGAGGGGAAGAAATCCAGTGTGCACTCCGTGTGCATTCCGGGTGGAGTCATTCCTGATGTGGAAAGAGTCCTTCCGGATGCCATGAAGAGCACAGGGTGCAGCCAGCTGCAGGTGGTGGCGCTTGTCGGCACTAATGACGTGTGTCGCTTTGGATCTGAGGAAATTCTCTCTGGATTCCAGCGGCTATCTGATTTGGTGAAGGCTGCCGATCTTGCTTACGAGATGAAGGCAGAGCTCACCATCTGCAGCATTGTCGACAGAACCGACTGCGGACCTTTGGTGCAGAGCCGGGTGGAGGGTCTGAATCAGAGGCTCAGACGGTTTTGCGACCGTTGTTGGCTGCAGATTCCTTCACTTGCGCCATAGGGTGGTGGGGTTGCGGGTTCCGCTGAATAGGTCAGGAGTTCACTACACTCAGCTGGCGGCTACGCGGGTAACGGAGGCTGTGTGGCATGGACTGGGCGGTTTTTCAGGTTAGAAGGCCTCGGGAAAGTACGGGGTGGGCTGCAATCTCGAATGCTGCGTGGCAAATACAGGACGTGCCTGGATCAAGGAACAGTCGGAATTGTAGTTGTAAATTGTTGTAGTTGTGCTGGGAAAGTTCAAAAATGGTTCAAATGGCTCTGAGCACTATGGGACTCAACTGCTGAGGTCATTAGTCCCCTAGAACTTAGAACTAGTTAAACCTAACTAACCTAAGGGCATCACAAACATCAATGCCCGAGACAGGATTCGAACCTGCGACCGTAGCGGTCTTGCGGTTCCAGACTGCAGCGCCTTTAACCGCACGGCCACTTCGGCCGGCTTCTGGGAAAGTCCCTGAGCTTCAAGCGCTAATAGAAAGCACGGAAGCTGAAATCGTTATAGGTACAGAAAGCTGGCTAATGCCTGAAATAAGTTCTGCAGAAATTTTTACGAAGTCTCAGACGGTGTTCAGGAAAGATAGATTAGGCAGAATTGGTGGTGGAGTGTTTGTGTCTGTCAGTAGTGGTTTATCTTGTAGTGAAGTCGAAGTAGATACTCCGTGCAAATTGGTATGGGTGGAGGTTATACTTAACAGCCGAACTAAGTTAACAATTGGCTCCTTCTACCGACCCCCAGACTCCGATGATAAAGTTGCTGAACAGTTCAGAGAAAACTTGAGTCTCGTAAGAAATAAATACCCCACTCATACAGTTATATTTGGTGGGGACTTCAACCTTCGCTCGATATGTTGGCAAAAATACTTGTTCAAAACCGGTGGTAGGCAGAAAACATCTTCCGAGATTGTCCTAAATGCTTTCTCCGAAAATTATTTCGAGCAGTTAGTCCACGAACCCACGCGAATTGTAAATGGTTGCGAAAACACACTTGACCTCTTAGCCACAAACAATCCAGAGCTAATAGACAGCATCATGACTGATACGGGGATTAGTGATCACAAGGTCGTTGTAGCTAGGCTCAATACAGGTTCTTCCAAATCCACCAGAAACAAACGCAAAATAATTTTATTTAAAAAAGCGGATAAAGAGTCACTAGAAGCCTTCCTAAGAGACAATCTCCACTCCTTCCGAACTGACTATGCAAATGTAGACGAGATGTGGCTCAAATTCAAAGATATAGTAGCAACAGCATTTGAGAGATTCATACTTCATAAATTGGTAAGAGATGGAACTGATCCCCCTTGTACACAAAACAGGTCCGAACGCTATTGCAGAGGCAACGGAAAAAGCATGCCAATTTCAGAAGAACGCGAAATCCCGAAGATTGGCTAAAATTTACAGACGCGCGAAATTTGGCACGGACTTCAATGCGAGATGGCTTTAATAGGTTCCACAACGAAACACTGTCTCGAAATTTGGTAGAAAATCCGAAGAAATTCTGGTCGTATGTAAAGTACACAAGCGGCAAGATGCAGTCAATACCTTCGCTGTGCAGTGCCGATGGTACTGTTACCGACGACTGTGCCGCTAAAGCGGAGTTATTGAACGCAGTTTTCCGAAATTCCTTCACCAGGGAAGACGAATGGAATATTCCAGAATTTGAAACACGAACAGCTGCTAGCATGAGTTTCTTCGAAGGACATACCTTAGGGGTTGCGAAGCAACTCAAATCGCTTGATACGGGCAGGTCTTCAGGTCCAGATTGTATACCGATTAGGTTCCTTTCAGATTACGCTGATACAATAGCTCCCTACTCAGCAATCATATAAAACCGCTCGCTCACCGATAGATCTGTACCTACAGATTGGAAAATTGCGCAGGTCGCACCAGTGTTTAAGAAGGGTAGTAGGAGTAATCCATCTAACTACAGACCTATATCATTGACGTCGGTTTGCAGTAGGGTTTTGGAGCATATACTGTATTCAAACATTATGGATCACCTCGAAGGGAACGATCTATTGATACGTAATCAGCATGGTTTCAGAAAACATTTCTTGTGCAACGCACGAAGTAATGGCCGCTATCGACAGGGGATCTGAGGTTGATTCGTATTTCTGGATTTCCGGAAAGCTTTTGACACCGTTCCTCACAAGCGACTTCTAATCAAGCTGCGGGCCTATGGGGTATCGTCTCAGTTGTGCGACTGGATTCGTGATTTCCTGTCAGGAAGGTCACAGTTCGTAGTAATAGACGGCAAATCCTCGAGTAAAACTGAAGTGATATCAGGTGTTCCCCAGGGAAGCGTCCTGGGACCTCTGCTGTTCTTGATCTATATATATGACCTGGGTGACAATCTGAGCAGTTCTCTTAGGTTGTTCGCAGATGATGCTGTAATTTACCGTCTAGTAAGGTCATCCGAAGACCAGTATCAGTTGCAAAGCGATTTAGATTGCTGTATGGTGTGGCAGGTGGCAGTTGACGCTAAATAACAAAAAGTGTGAGGTGATCCACACGAGTTCCAAAAGAAATCCGATGGAATTCGATTACTCGATAAATAGTACAATTCTCAAGGCTGTCAATTCAACTAAGTACCTGGGTGTTAAAATTACGAACAACTTCAGTTGGAAAGACCACATAGATAATATTGTGGGGAAGGCGAGCCACAGGTTGCGTTTTATTGGCAGGACACTTAGAAGATGCAACAAGTCCACTAAAGAGACAGCTTACACTACACTCGTTCGTCCTCTGTTAGAATACTGCTGCGCGGGGTGGGATCCTTACCAGGTGGGATTGACGGAGGACATCGAAAGGGTGCAAAAAAGGGAAGCTCTTGTATTATCACGTAATAGGGGAGAGTGTGGCAGATATGATACGCGAGTTGGGATGGAAGTCATTACAGCAAAGACGTTTTCGTCGCGGCGAGATCTATTTACGAAATTTCAGTCACCAACTTTCTCTTCCGAATGCGAAAATATTTTGTTGAGCCCAACCTACATAGGTAGGAATGATCATCAAAATAAAATAAGAGAAATCAGAGCTCGAACAGAAAGGTTTAGGTGTTCGTTTTTCCCGCGCGCTGTTCGGGAGTGGAATGGTAGAGAGATAGTATGACTGTGGTTCGATGAACCCTCTGCCAAGCACTTAAATGTGAACTGCAGGGTAGTCATGTAGATGTAGATGAGTCACTGCACCGACGGGTCACAGCAAATAATCTCCACCCTTGTCGGACAATACCGTGGCAACTACTCGTAACAGCGTGATCCACGTTGCAGGAAGGTTGACGGCAGCACTATTGGCTCGACACAACCCGTGTAAACACACCTCCGCGACCAGCAGAGTAGAGTGCACGAGAACGGAGAACACTCGAGTATCCGTGACGTCACGCCGGGCTCTTAATTAGAGTTCATCGGCGTGTGAAATTAAAACTGCGGAGCGGCGCGGAAATAAGGCGGCCGCCATCTCGTAATTAAACTGAGCGGCAGCTGCTCTCGGCGGCACGGGTGACAGCGAGCCGATATACATGGGGTGCGCTTTCTGCAGGGCGCAGTTCTGGAACGGCGGTAAAAGACGACAACGTTCCCACCGCAGACAACTGGTCAGCGATGTTATTTATTTCGTTTATTTACCCCTCTAACGGTAAGGTTGGGGTTGGATCTGACCCCAGCGAGTCTTGTTTTGTTTATAACTCCCCACTCCCTTTTGTGAGAGCGCTGTGGTTCCAGCCAGTCGTCCCGAGTACGCCGAGGAGGCCACGTCAGTCAGGTGAGTGACCTGCAGCTACCCTCTCTATCCGAAACATACATTACCCGCGGCTCGGGTTGGATCCGACCCCACCTTACTGTTTACGTCACGCTTATTATAGTTGAATTCTTTTACCTTGGCAGCTCGCGCATGCCCGCCCAGACGCGGGAGATTGCTGCGTTGCCAGTTGCACACGACACAGGCGCCAAGAGAAGCAGCGCCATACTATAGTATAGTTCGCAAGCTTAGGTTTAGGGGGGAGCGCGCAGTTTATGAAGTAAAGCCACCACGGCCGCATTAACCCTTTCGCTGCTGCAGAGACGTGCTCCCCGCATTCCGTGCTGTGCGCGATTTTGTCATCACTGCACTGCTCGCCTGTGCAGACACATGGTGTTCCTACTGCTTTGACACTCTTATCATTCGATTCCACAAAAACTATTTGGCCCAAAAATTTGATTTTTGCATATCTTCTTGACTGATACCTTCCCCCCATAAATGACTTAATTTTGTTTCGATGTTCAACGCAGTTATTATGCAGCATTAAATTTTGAAGATTTGCAGAGGTAAAAGTCCATAGAGTATACTTTCCGTATGGTCGATTTTAGTTGCCACAATGTTGAGAATGAAATGTGGGCAAGATACCTAAATTTCATATAAAATTTACTGTATAACAATATCTCATTTAATTTAAGTACCACATAGGTGTCGTATGTAATATTGAGAAATATTCCTTCTTGGCCGGCCGGAGTGGCCGTGCGGTTCTAGGCGCTACAGTCTGGAGCCGAGCGACCGCTACGGTCGCAGGTTCGAATCCTGCCTCGGGCATGGATATGTGTGATGTCCTTAGGTTAATTAGGTTTAATTAGTTGTAAGTTCTAGGCGACTCATGACGTCAGAAGTTAAGTCGCATAGTTCTCAGAGCCATATTCCTTCTTTCGCGACTGTAACAAAAGTTTTATTTACACCGGGCACGTTTGGCGCAGCGCGGAATGCGGGGAGCACGTGACTGCAGCAGCGAAAGGGTTAATGAAGAGAAAAAGCACTAGAAATTTCAAAAAACTGCATTCAAACGAATAAAATTCGTGAAGTAAGACACTTCGGTATTGTTTTTAAATAAAGAAAATATTTAGTATCGCACAAGGTTTGAACTCTGTACCCATCACATGCCATCCCAACGCCTTAACCGTTATGCTAACGCAGCTCGTTCTGCAATGTACCTCCATAAGGACTCTAACAGGTCACGGAAAATTCTGACAAATACTGTTAGTATGCCTATGAATTACTCGCACTTCGTCGAAGTACAATAGGAAATAAACAATTATCGCTGTTCTCTATTGCGAAAAAGCCGTTCGTGAAATTGATACAAACACCTTTCCTTGCTATCGTCTGAATTAGGAGTCTTATTGCTTGTTTGGTTTAATTAATTAATAGAATATGAAGCAATTGGTATAAAGAATGCTTTTTCCAAACTTTCTATAAAAGAAAGTCTGCTATCAAGACATTGCTTTTGATCTATTACTTTATTTATGACTGAACGTTTCTAAAACTGAAGACAGTCGTCCGTGCTCTGCACTGCATTCGAGATGTGGCAACGTCGTTCTCTGTTCATTGGCTGACTGTGTTTTGTAACGTCAGATGCGCAGAACGAACCTAAACTCGGCCGTCAACATAAATGACGAGCACTTAAGTTTCTTTTGTGGGGAGCATTCCACCCCATATTGATGTTTATATTATATCTAAGTTTTGTTTTCTCTTCTAGTATCTTACTAAAATGGCGCACCAACTCCTTAGAACTGCTGAGGAGATAAACGAGTTTCTCCGACAGGAGGCTGAGTCAGAGGATGGCGACAATATCGATGCAGAAAACTGTTCAGAAACCACCTATTACATTATGTGTACAAAGACATTTATTATTAAGAACTTTATATTTCGAAACTGCTGACACTATAATTATTTTCTACAAGTAGTATGAGATGTTTCTCATTTAGTTCCCATCTTTAGAAATTCTAAAGCACTCAAGTTCCTAGTTGATGACTGAATCTATTGATTTTTACTATGTTTTCAATAATTTTATAGAGAATATTTCCATTAAGGTAGTTTTTTGTAATCAAGTTTCTTTTTTTACAGAGTACTTTATATTCTTACTTATTGACTATAAAAATAAAAAAAACTTGTTATAACAAATATAATATGTGTTTAATTGATAATAAAACATTTTCCCATTATTTATTTTTATTTCACCCCGAAAAATCGATATTTGGAGGGTGGGGTCTGATCCAACCCCACCTTACCGTTTATGTCAGCAAACTGCACCTTGCCGTTAGACAGTTAATGCTGTTCTTACAACTATACAGCACGAACATGAATGAAACAGACAATCTGCAGGGACGGATTTCTGACTGTAAATGAAGGAAAAAATGCCCTGTGAACATGTGTCTTCCATGGTGGCCGGCGGTACAAACGAATTTTCCTCTGATGGCGTGCCGTGTCTTCGTCGTGTATTGCAGGCTGTGTGATTGACGCAGCGCACTGTTCAAATGGCTCTGAGCTCTACGGGACTTAACATCTGGGTTCATCAGTCCCCTAGAACTTACAAGGGAACCTCCCCATCGCACCCCCCTCAGATTTAGTTATAAGTTGGCACAGTGGATAGGTCTTGAAAAACTGAACACAGATCAGTCGAGAAAACAGGAAGAAGTTGTGTGGAACTATGAAAAAAATAAGAAAAATACACAAACTGATTAGTCCATGTGCAAGATATGCAACATCAAGGACACTGCAACCGCAGGAACGCCGTGGTCCCGTGGTTAGCGTGAGCAGCTGCGGAACAAGAAGTCCTTGGTTCAAGTCTTCCTTCGTGTGAAAAGTTTAATTATTTATTTTCAGACATGTGACGCACATGCCGTCACCAGTGTCGTATAGAATATATCAGACGTGTTTTCCTGTGGAGGAATCGGTTGACCTATGACCTTGCGATCGGATCCCATTGGAGAGGCACATCCTTTCGTCTACTAATCGCACGGTTTTGCGGTGCGGTCGTAAAACACAGGCACTAACTTATTACAGTGAACAGAGACGTCAATTAACGAACGGACAGATCGTAACTTAAAAAAAAAAGTAAGTAAACTTTTCAGTCGAGGGAAAACTTGAACCAAGGACCTCTCGCTCTACAGCTGCTCACGCTAACCACGGGACCACGGCGCTCCTAAGATCTGATTGTCCTTGATATTACATATGTTGCTCATGGACTACTCAGTTTGTATATTTTGCTTATTTTTTCGTACTTCCACACAACTTCTTCCTGTTTTCTCGATTGATCGGTTTTTCAAGGCCTATCCACTGTGCCAACATAACTAAATCTGAGGGGGGTGCGATGGGGAGGTTCCCTTGTTAGAACTACTTATACCTAACTAACCTAAGGGCATCACACACATCCACGCCCGAGGCAGGATTCGAACCTGCGACCGCAGCGGTCGCGCGGTTCCAGACTGAGGCGCCTAGAACCGCTCGGCCAGTTCGGCCGGCTGCAGCGTAATGTAAGCAGCAGAACAAACCGAGATGGTGTTTGCGTGCGGCCAAGCAGGGGAAAACGGTTCAGAGGCAGCACGGCTATACCGAAACAAGTACTTTCCGAGACAGCAGTATACAGGTCCCCCTCCGGACAGCCAAACGTCAAAAGTGGCAACTAATTTTAAACACACTATAAAGCACTGGATATATGGAGGCGATTCTGGCACTAAGACTCGTTATCGAAAGACAATGACAGAAAAATAAACCAACTTGTATTGCCTCTGTAGACACGAAAAAGGCGTTTGATAACGTTCTCTGGCAAGAGATGTTCGGAGTGCTGAGTAAAAGTGGAATAAAGTACAAAGACATCCGTGTGATATTCAGTTTGTATAAGAGTGAGGTGGCAGAGATTAGGGACTGTCACCAGGAACAAGAAGCAGATATTAGAAACGGGGTAAGACAAGGATGTGCTCTCTCTCCTCTTATATTCAATGCTTACATCCAGGAAGCTATAGACCAGAAGATAGACATGGTACGTTACGCAGATGATATTGCTATAGTCACGGAGACAAAAGAAGATCTGTGGGAAGTCCTCAGAACGATGGAAAAAATTCTATGCAATCAGTGTGGGATGAGAAAAAACAAGAAAAAGACTAAAGTGATGGTATGCAGTACAGGAGCAGAATATGAAAGTCTGAGAATGAGAATTGGAAGGGAGGAGCTGGAAGTCATAGAGGAATTTACTTACCTGGGAAGCAAAATCACAAGGAATGGTAGAAGCTGGAAAGAAATTGCGACCAGAATACAAAAGGCCAAAATTCCATTTAACTGGCGGAGGAACTTACTCACCAGCAACAACATCAGTCTGAAAATGAGGAAACGTATCATGAAAGCTTTCGTTAGGAGTGTGGCCCTATAAGGGTGTGAAACTTGGACAATTGGAAGAGAAGAGAGAAGAAGGCTAGAGGCCCTGGAGATGTGGTGCTATCGAAGGACGATGAAGATCAGCTGGAGAGACAAAAAGTAAGAAATGAAGAGGTGCTTAGAAGAGTACAGGAAACCAAATGTCTGTGGAGGCACATCTAAACAAGAAGAGACAAACTTGTAGGGCACGTCCTACGACACAACAATATGATTGGAACAATAGCAGAAGGAGCTAATGAGAGAAGGAATCGGCGGGGGCGACCAAGGATATCACACATGCAACAGATCATGAATGACGTTGGATGTAACACATACGTGGAAATGAAGAGAAAGGCAGAGAGAACAGAGGAATGGCGCTCTGCTGCAAACCGACCTCAGGGTTGAACAGTAAAAGAAGAAAAGATATGCACATGTTGCACAATAAACACTACGTTAAACCGGCTGCGAGAAAGAATATAGCTAAGCTGTGCTGTCAAAATGTGCGGTTTTGTTTTCATTTTCTAAGTCATTTTAACAGAAAACAGGAAAGTTCTACTCGTGTCTCAATTGATGATCCTACCTGTTCTTGGATTAAAACCATGCGAAATGCTGTCAATTAAAAGCTAATATCCCCAGAGGTCCTGCGGCTGCAAAGGTCTCTCGCATACCCCACGTAATAATGATTCCAACCCACTTGCCTATTCGTTTCGACTTCTGTTCCCAATCACTGTTAGGTTTGCTGTAACAATAAGTAAGGTCAGAGAGAAGGGGAGCAAGAGATGGGCGGAGAACGGAGGGGGCGGGGGGGATGGATATAAAGAACGGGAAGGAGGATATATACAGAGCAGTCAAGGAGGAGATGGATGGAGAGAGAGTGAGATAAGAGATGCAGAGCGAGTAGGGTGAACCTGATGGACAGAGATAGGGAGGAGGAGGAGATGAAAAAGGGAGGAAGAAGGAGGAGAGGGATGGAGGGAGGAGGAGGAAAAGGAGATTAGAGAGCCCATCCAATACCCATAAACATTTAACAGGGCCAATCACTGCCGGCTTCCCTAATATGATATGAATTTCAACTATACTCATTTCATCATAAGAATAAACATAATGTCAACATTACGCCACGTATTCTTCCGCGTTTGCAAGAATGTCATTGGATTTCGTTCCACGTGGAGCGGACGCCAAACTGTGACCAACGACATATAAATGTGTCACCTCATTTTAGGTTGACATGGCCTAATAGCCATGACATCTTCACTTCATAATGGCCTAAGGCCGAAATTGCAATCGTGAAATGAGTGTTACCGTCACTGGCGTAAATATGATGTCTTTTATAAAGTTCTACATGACTGTGGATCTCAGGTATAAAAAGCTAATTAAATGTTACCAGTACAGTCAAGTACGAACGTATGGATACGTTTTATGCTGTGTCACACTCACATAGACCGAGCGATAATGCGGGACAACAGCTTCACTGGCGCACTAAACGTGGACTGCACTGGCCAGCCAGCGGTCCAACTAACCCGGAATGATGTGAGCAGTTTCATTTCGGGCATAAAAAGAGACGAGCAAAGAAATAATGATGTAGCTTCGAATGTCATATTTGGAGAAACTCCAGCACTACCGCGCGCTTTTTAGGTGACCAGACGGAAAGCACAAAATGCTCCCGATCTCGCCTGACATAGTATTCTAATTACAAACAAGGGTGATTAAATTTTCTAGCTTAAACGTAGGGTAATTTTTCCGAGCGAGCTCTGTGTAATGCAAAAGCATACTGCAGAGATTTCACACAGAAGCCACAGAGTACAGGGTGATTCAAAAAGAATACCACAACTTTAGGAATTTAAAACTCTGCAACGACAAAAGGCAGAGCTAAGCACTATCTGTCGGCGAATTAAGGGAGCTATAAAGTTTCATTTAGTTGTACATTTGTTCGCTTGAGGCGCTGTTGACTAGGCGTCAGCGTCAGTTGATGCTAAGATGGCGACCGCTCAACGTAAAGCTTTTTGTGCTATTGAGTACGGCAGAAGTGAATCGACGACAGTTGTTCAGCGTGCATTTCGAACCAAGTATGGTGTTAAACCTCCTGTTAGGTGGTGTATTAAACGTTGGTATAAACAGTTTACAGAGAATGGGTGTTTGTGCAAAGGGAAAAGTTCTGGACGGCCGAGAACGAGTGATGAAAATGTAGCACGCATCGAGCAAGCATTTGTTCGCAGCCCAGGAAAATCGACTCGCAGAGCTAGCAGAGAGCTGCAAATTCCACAATCAACTGTATGGAGAGTCCTACGAAAAAGGTTATTTATGAAACCTTATCGTCTGAAATTGGTTCAAGCACTGTCTGCAGCTGATAAGATTAAAAGAATCGATTTCTGTGATTTTATCCTTGCTCAAATGGAAACAGATGAATCTTTCGTTTCAGAGATTGTGTTTAGTGATGAAGCAACTTTCCACACTAACGGGAAAGTCAACCGTCACAATGTCTGTTACGCCTGATATGCTACAGAGAGTGTGGAACGAGTTGGAGTATCGGGTTGATATTGCTCGAGTGTCTGGAGGGGGCCATACTGAACATCTCTGAACTTGTTTTTGAGTGAAAAAAAAACCTTTTTAAATACTCTTTGTAATGATGTATAACAGAAGGTTATATTATGTTTCTTTCATTAAATACACATTTTTAAACTTGTGGTATTCTTTTTGAATCACCCTGTATATTAATTACAGTCACTCGTCTGGTAAACTCTTAGCTCCTTCCTGATCCGAATAACGAGAAATACGCTTCAATTCTGGAAGCGTCACCTGCTACGTTGATAACGAGAGGATTAACAACAGAATCCACGAAGCCAACCGGGCGCCACATTTCTCCTCTTCTTTTATGACGAGCCATTGTGTATCCCGCCAGCGTTCAGCAGTGACGCGTGAAAAAGCTGCGAACGTTAGTTCTGGTACGTCTGCCGGCTTAACAGTCTCGGATATGGACAGAGTTTACTGTGTTATTTTCGAAAGATGTACAGTAAAGGGATACGACTTTTTAAATAAGACAATAGTTGTTTCTACCATGCACTGGAATCACTGATACCAGCTGTGTGCAAATGAATCTAAATCACATTGCTATCACGTTTAGTTTGGACCTACAACACTCCAAAGTTTAAGGGGCGGGTACCGCTCGCTGTACATAAAACGTGACTGTGTGGGATGGATGCTCTGGCAGCGGAATGTTCATTTAAATGAGGTGTTCAAATGTGTGTCCATGTTCCTGAATGCATAACAAAATGTGTCTGTTAAAGGATCTACGGACGAGGTGCAACGTCAGTAGTGTCATGGAACGACAGACTTTCTCAATGCGTCGCTTTAGATCATTTGCGGTTGCGGGCTCAGTGACATAAAGATGATTCTTTAGATATTCCCACAGAAAGGATTCTGCTGGTGTTAAATCGGGTGACGTGCTGGCCATCCATGAGGACCACCGCGCCCCAACCATCTTCCAGGGAATCTGTTCAAAAATGGTTCAAATGGCTCTGAGCACTATGGGACTTAACTTCTAAGGTCAGCAGTCCCCTAGAACTTAGAACTGCTTAAACCTAACTAACCTAAGGACATCACACACATCCATGCCCGAGGCAGGATTCGAACCTCCGACCGTAGCGGCCACGCGGTTCCAGACTGTAGCGCCTTTAGCCGCTTGGCCACACCGGCCGGCAGGGAATCTGTTTCTCATTGCTTCCACAACAGCATGCGCAAAGCGGGGTGGGTGACCATCATATGGACTCTGATGTCTAGATACACATGTTCGACGAGAGCACCCAAACTGTCGACTATACAGGGTGAGTCACCTAACGTTACCGCTGGATATATTTCGTAAACCACATCAAATACTGACGAACCGATTCCACAGATTGAACGTGAAGAGAGGGGCTAGTGTAATTGGTTAATACAAACCATACAAAAATGCACAGAAGTATGTTTTTTAACACAAACCTACGTTTTTTTAAATGGAACCCCGTTAGTTTTGTTAGCACATCTGAACATGTAAACAAATACGTAATCAGTGCCGTTTGTTGCATTGTAAAATGTTAATTACATCCGCAGATATTGTAACCTAAAGTTGACGCTTGAGTACCACTCCTCTGCTGATCGATCGTGTGTATCGGAGAGCACCGAATTACGTAGGGATCCAAAGGGAACGGTGATGGACCTTAGGTACAGAAGAGACTGGAACAGCACATTACGTCCACATGCTAACACATTTTTATTGGTCTTTTTCACTGACGCACATGTACATTACCATGAGGGGTGAGGTACACGTACACACGTGGTTTCCGTTTTCAATTACGGAGTGGAATAGAGTGTGTCCCGACATGTCAGGCCAATAGATGTTCAATGTGGTGGCCATCATTTGCTGCACACAATTGCAATCTCTGGCGTAATGAATGTCGTACACGCCGCAGTACATCTGGTGTAATGTCGCCGCAAGCTGCCACAATACGTTGTTTCATATCCTCTGGGGTTGTAGGCACATCACGGTACACATTCTCCTTTAACGTACCCCACAGAAAGAAGTCCCTGCAGATGCTGCTCGCCGACCGTGGTCCGTGTTTGTTACAACACGCAACTGAACGTCGGAGGTTTCAAGCGTCAACTTTAGGTTACAATATCTCCGGATGTAATTAACATTTTACAATGCAACAAACGGCACTGATTACGTATTTGTTTATATGTTCAGATGTGCTGACAAAACTAACGGGGTTCCATTTAAAAAAACGTAGGTTTGTGTTAAAAAACATACTTCCGTGCATTTTTGTATGGTTTGTATTAACCAATTACACTAGCCCCTCTCCTCACGTTCGGTCTGTGGAATCGGTTCGTCAGTATTTGATGTGGTTTACGAAATATATCCAGCGGTAACGTTAGGTGACTCACCCCGTATACGCCCGATACTCTTACCTGTGATTTCCCTAAATCACTCCAGGCAAATGCCGGGATGGTTCCTCTGAAAGGGCACGGCCGACTTCCTTCCCAATCCTTCCCTAATCCGATGAGACCGATGACCACGCTGTCTGGTCTCCTTCCCCAAACCAACCAACCAATCAACCTCTCACCTGATAGTGTACGTGTGAAGTAGTGTGGACGGATGATTTCATCCCGAGAGATTCCACGTCATAAATTAATAGATCAAAGAGTTGTCTGTGGTACAGCAGTGCATGCTTGACGGTTCACTGCACCGTAACTTGTGAACATGGGTGATCAGAGAACATGACCCATTGTAAAGAGTAGGTTCATTGGTTGATCTGAGGAAGGGCAAGAAACAGTCATCGGTCCTATCGGAATAGGGAAGGGTGGCGAAGGAAGTCAGCCGTGTCCTTCCAAAGGAACCATCCTGGTATTTGCCTGAGGCGATTTAGGGAAATCTCGGAGAACCTGAATGAGGATGGCCTGACGCGGGTTTGAACAGTCGTGCTCCCGAATGTGTGTCCAGGGTGCTAACCACTGCGCCACCTTGGCCAGTTTTGTAAGGAATCCACAGTGAAATTATGCATGGGACATTCACTCGGGCCAAATCCCGCAACTTGGCTCCAGATCAATTCTGTTGGTTTCACATTGTAATCGTATAGTAGCAAATGTGTCCGCAGCTTGTGGTCGCGCGGTAGCGTTCTCGTTTCCCAAGCAAGGCGTCGCTGGTTCGGTTCCCGGCGGGGTCAGGGATTTTACCTGCCTCGACATGACTGGGTGTTGTTGTGTTGTCTTCCTCATCATCATTCGTTACCACTACGTTCGGAGGAAGGCAATGGCAAACCACCTCCGTTAGGTCCTTGCCTAGTACGGCGGTGCGGGTCTGACACTCTGTCAGAATATGGGACGTCATCGTCATCATCATCATCATGTAAGAATGCAGTTAGTGGTGTGCTCGATGCTCTGAAAATGATTGTTCTTTTATGTTGCTACGACACTTAACTACCTCTGTGGTATAAAACGATGGACTTAGTCCAGATAAAGAGGATTTGGTTTGTCACTCTTGTCTTAAAAACTTAAATTGTTACGATTTCTTAATTTAAGCAACTTTTATGAACTGTCTTTCATAAAACACCTATAATTAAGAATTTGTATTTGAAATGAAAACGGGAATTTCGCGTCGAATATGTAATAAGAAACAGGAAGACGTGCATTATATTATTCATAAGAAATTTTTTAATTACGAGAAGTAGGTATTTCAAATTGAACGAGAAAAAAACGGAAATTAGTGAGATTTAAACCTATAAAACAGTTCTCATTTGGTTACCAATCCCTTACTCTAACGACTGCGATATACGTACGACGTGGATTTTCGTGTCAACTTTATGACATACGCTAAATGGGAAAACTTCAAAGCCGATTATCTCTGTACATTTATGATAAAAAAATCAAGAACAGCCTATTTCTCGGCACTTTTTAACCGTATTCCACAGGCGCGTCTCACTACGGAGCAGAAAGCAGCCTCAGCCATTTTCTCATACCGCGCGTTAACAGCGCGACAATCAGAGCACAATGCTGCAGAGGCTGAGACCGTACACCATTTTCGAAATACAAACTACGTAGCTAAAGCGTGATTAAGAAAAACGTTGATGGCTGTTAATATATTTGAATATCTTAAAGTTTCATTTAACGTAACTCAGTAATAAGACATCTAATACGTAAGTAGGACCTACTTCTAAGAGCGTAACAACACCAGTGTACGTGTGCTACGGCTTCCGACCAATCATCGCGTTTGTCTTTGTTTACATCATGTTTATTCTTATGACGAACGGATTTTACGAGGGTCGTTTGAAAAGTCCGTGCAAAGTCCTAGAGATGGCACCAGCGGCGCATATCGAGGTCATGTTTAGTTAGTAGAATCTGTGGTCTATTTCTTTGTGTTTGGCGTTCGTGTGAATCAAAAAAGTCGAGTGATTGTCAAAAAATGGACGAAAAAGAATTTCGTATGGTGATTCAACATTACTCTATGAAAGGCAAAACGCCTCAGGAGACTAAAGAGAAGCTTGATAAACATTACGGTGATTCTGCACCTTCGATTAGAACAGTTTATAAGTAGATTCAAAATTTTCGGAGTGGCCATATGGACAAGTGATGCTGAACGTTCTCGACGCCCTGTGGAGGTTACGAGTCCAGAAATCATTGATAAAATCCGTGATATGGTGATGTTTGACAGAAGAGTTAATGTGCGTGAGATTGCTAGTGCTGTGGGCATCTCGAATGAACGGGTACATATTATTTTGCATAAACATTTGGACACGAGAAAGCTGTCTGGAACATGGGTTCCGGATTGCTCACACTTGACCAAAAACAGAATCGTGCGAAGTGTTGCAAGGATGGTTTGCAGCTGTTCATGAAGAACCCGCAGGACTTTAAGCGTCGTTTCGTCACTGTGAATGAAACAATCTAATCAGTCGGTTACCGAGGGAGAACATCCTTTTAAATAAATTAGAATTCTATGGTATCACGGGCAGTGCTGCAAAATGGTTCAAGTCATACCTCGCTAACAGGAAACAAAGGGTGTCACCGCAAGGGACTAGTGAACTAAGTCATCAATCACCATCAGAATGGGAAGAAATTACATGTGGTGTCCCACAAGGATCCATCTTAGGGCCATTGCTTTTTCTTGGGTACATTAATGATTTCTCATCAGTTACACTGCCAGAAGATGAGTTCGTTTTGTTTGCAGATGACACAAGTATTGCAATAAATAGTATGTCAAGTGTAGTTCTAGAAAGATCTGCTAATGATATTTTCATGGATATTAATAAATGGTTTAAAGCCAACTCACTGACATTAAACTTCGAAAAGACTAACTATATGCAATTCAGAACCTGTAAGACGTTTCCACTCAGCATATGCATAAAGTATGAAGAAGAGCAGATAGAAGAGGTTGACAGTCTTAAATTCCTGGGATTACAACTGGATAATAAATTCAGTTAGGAAGAGCACACCACAGAACTGCAGAAACGCCTTAACAAATCTGTATTTGCAATTCGAGTGTTAGCAGACATAGGCGACATAAAAGTGAAAAAGCTTGCATACTTTGCCTACTTTCATATCATAATGTCATATGGTATAATATTTTGGGGTAAGTCTTGAAGTCAAACAAAAGTGTGTAATACGTATTATTTGTGGAGTAAATTCACGGACGTCCTGCAGAAACCTCTTCAAAGAACTGGGTATACTAACTACTGCCTCTCAGTATATTTACTCCTTAATGAAATTTGTCCTAAATAATATATCTCTTTTTCCAACAAACAGCTAAGTTCATACATACGATACCAGGAACAAAAATGATCTGCACAAGGACTTAAAAGCGCTTACTTCAGTTCAAAAAGTGGTCCACTACTCAGGAACACTTATCTTCAATAATTTGCCAGCAAACATAAAAAATTTAGTTACAAATAAAGATCAGTTTAAAAGGAGGCTGAAAGACTTACTAGTGGTCAACTCCTTCTACTCCATTGACGAATTTTTTAATAGAAACAAATGATGTATTGTATATACTTATACCATTAGTATTGTTATTTCAGCTTCAGAATGATGTATTGTATATACTCATAATATTTGTATTGTTATTTAAGCTTAAAAAAAAATTTGACATGTTCCACATCCACGAGGATGTCTTCAGCACGGATCTATGGAACGAAAAACTAAGCTAATCTAATCTAAGAATCTGCACAAAAAAAGGAGAAGACCATTCCTTCGGGGGAAAGGTTATGGCGATTCATTTGGCATTCGCAAGGGATAATCTTTATCGACTATCTGGAAAAGGGTAAAACTATTACAGAAGTCCTTAGGTGATGTCCTTAGGTTAGTTAAGTTTAAGAAGTTCTACGTTCTAGGGGACTGATGACAGAAGTTAAGTCCCATAGTGCTCAGAGCCATTTGTCTTCACCGGTTACGAACTGTCTGCAAACATTTGGGCCACAACGCTCGTCGGATATCGGATCTAACAAGATGTGATTTTTTGTGTGTGTGTAGGGGGGGGGGGGGGGGGAGGGGAGGGGGGGAAACACTTGAAACAAAGCCACACTCATTACAGAAACTGAAAGACAACATCAACCGTGAAATGCCCGCCGTCGATATCCGAACTTTACGCTGTGTGTATCTAAACAGGCGTAGACGTGCACAAATATGTATAAATTTTGCAGGGAGTCAAAAATTCTGAAACTTTGTGGTAAAGTACTATGGCACCAGCGGAATGGCCTTGTCGTAGTGAATACACCCCTTCCCTTCAGATCACCGAAGTTAAGCGCTGTTGGGCGTGGCTGGCACCGGGATGGGTGACCATCCGGGCCGCCATGCGCTGTTGCCATTTTTCGCGGTGCACTCAGCCTCGTAATGCCAAGTGAGGAGTTACTGGACCGATTAGAAGTGGCTCCGGTCTCAGAAAACCATCATAATGACCGGGAGACCGGCGTGCTGGCCACACGCCCCTTCAATCCGCATTCTCAGTTGAGGATGATACGGCGGTCGGATGGTCCTGATGGGCCACTTGTGGCCTGAAGATGGAGTGCTTACAATGGGACCAAATTGCTGAGGTCATTCGTCCCTAGCCTTACTAAAGCACTCCGTCTTCAGGCCACGAGTGTCCTACCGGGACCATCCGACCGCCGTGTCATCCTCATCGAGGATGCGGATAGGAGGGGTGTGGGGTCAGCACGCCGCTATTCCTGTCGTTATGATGGTATTCTTGACCGAAGCCACTACTATCCAGTGGAGTAGCTCCTCAGCTGGCATCACGAGGCTGAGTGCACCCCGAAAAATGGCAACAGCGCACGGCGGTCTGGGTGGTCACCCATCCCGGTGCCAGCCACGCCCGACAGCGCTTAACTTCGGTGGTCTCACGGGAACCGGTGTATCCACTGCGGCAAGGCCGTTGCCGGTCCCTAGCCTTGCACACTACTTAATCTAACTTACGCTATGGAAAACACAAAACCCATACCTGAGACAGGACTCCAACCTTCGCCAGCTGGGTGAGTGGGGGCGGGGGAGGGGAAGGCTTGGGGGGGGGGGGCTTCCATACATGTACAAGGGCTATCCACAAAGTACATTACGTTTTGGAATTAAAAATAAGTAAAGTATTGGAAATTTTTTTATTATATACAGATGAAAGCCACACTTAAATACTACTTTTCTACATAGTTGCCATTTAAATTAAGGCACTTATCGTAGCGATGGACGAGCTCGGAAATTCCTTCGTCGTAAAATTCGGTCGCCTGCGCCTTCAACCACGTGGTTACCTCTTCTTGAAGCTGTGCGTCGTCATCAAAACGCTGCATAGCCAACCACTTCTTCATTGCTGGGAATAAGTGGAAGTCGCTCGGTGCCAGGTCGGGACTGTACGGCGGATGAGGAAACGACTCCCACTTGAAAGATTCGAGAACTTCACGAGTGGCATTTGCCGTGTGGGCCCGGCCGTTGTCGTGAATCAGCAAGATCTTTGAGCCCAACTTTCCCCTGCGCTTGTTTTGTATTGCTCTTCTGAGGTTGTGCAGAGTTTGGCAATACCTTTGAGAGTTTATTGTAGTGCCTCTTTCCAGGAAATCCACAGAAATCACACCTTTTCTGTCCCAAAAGACAGTCGCCATCACCTTCCTTGCCGACATTGTCTGCATGCATTTCTTGGGTTTTGGGGGGGAATTTGTGTGTCCCCACTGCATTGACTGCAATTTTGTCTCGCAGTTCACATGCTTAACCAATGTTTCGTCACCAGTAACGATGCGATCGAGTAATGAGTCGCCATCTTTCTCGTAAGCTGTTTCACGGCAACGTCCGGGCCCACACGGCAAATGCCAGTCGTGAAGTTGTCGAATCTTTTAAGTGGGAGTTGTTTCCTCATCCGCCGTACAGTCCCGACCTGGCACCGAGCGACTTCCACCTATGCCCAGCAAAGAAGAAGTGGTTGGCTGTGCAGCGTTTTGATGACGACGCACAGCTTCAAGAAGAGGCAACTACGTGGTTGAAGGCGCAGGCGGCCGAATTTTACGACGAAGGAATTTCCGAGCTCGTCCATCGGTACGATAAGTGCGTTAATTTAAATGGCAACTATGTAGAAAAGGAGTATTTAAGTGTGGCTTTCATCTGTATACAATTAAAAAAATTTCCAATACTTTATTTTTTATTCCAAAACGTAATGTACTTTCTGGATAGCCCTCGAATGTTACCTAGACCAATGTATTCCTGAAAACATATTACTCACGTTAATTATTTTTTGGTGTTGTGGTTTTTTTCCGTGAGTGTACAATTCCAGAAGAATCGTATTTTATCTATGGAACCAACAATCGGCAATGTTACGCTGATGTTATAAATACGATTTATGTTTGGTTGGTTGGTGTGGTCTTGATGCAGCTCTCCATGCTACTCTATCCTGTGCAAGCTTCTTCATCTCCCAGTACCTACTGCAACCTACATCCTTCTGAATCTGCTTAGTGTATTCATTTCTTGGTCTCCCTCTACGATTTTTACCCTCCACGCTGCCCTCCAACGCTAAATTGGTGATCCCATGATGCCTCAGAACATGTCCTACCAACCGATCCCTACTTCTAGTCAAGCTGTGCCACAAATTTCTCTTCTCCCCAATCCTACTCAATACCTCCTCATTAGTTATGTGATCTACCCATCTAATATTCAGCATTCTTCTGTAGCACCACATTTCGAAAGCTTCTATTCTCTTCTTGTCTAAACTATTTATCGTCCATGTTTCACTTCCATACATGGCTACACTCCATACAAATACCTTCAGAAACCACTTCCTGACACTTAAATCTATACTCGATGTTAACAAATTTCTCTTATTCAGGAACGCTTTCCTTGTCATTGCCAGTCTACATTTTATATCCTCTCTACTTGGACCATCATCAGTTATTTTGCTCCCCAAATAGCAAAACTCCTTTACTACTTTAAGTGTCTCATTGCGTAATCTAATTCGCTCAGCATCACCCGACTTAATTCGACTACATTCCATTATCCTCGTTTTGATTTTGTTGATGTTCATCTTATATCCTCCTTTCAAGACACTGTCCATTCCGTTCAGCTGCTCTTCCAGGTCCTTTGCTGTGTCTGACAGAATTACAATGTCATCGGCGAACCTCAAAGTTTTTATTTCTTCTCCATGGATTTTAATTCCTACTCCAAATTTTTCTTTTGTTTCCTTTACTGCTTGCTCAATATACAGAGTGAATAACATCGGGAATAGGCTACAACCCTGTCTCACTCCTTTCCCAACCACTGCTTCCCTTTCATGTCCCTCGACTCTTATAACTGCCACCTGATTTCTGTACAAATTGTAAATAGCCTTTCGCTCCCTGTATTTCACCCCACGCACCTTCAGAATTTCAAAGAGAGTATTGCAATCAACACTGTCAAAAGGTTTCTCTAAATCTACAAATGCTTTGCCTTTCCTTAGTGTATTTTCTAAGATAAGTCGTAGGGTCAGTACTGCCTGACGCGTTCCAACATTTGTACGGAATCCAAACTGATCTTCCCCGAGGTCAGCTTCTACCAGGTTTCCATTCGTCTGTAAAGGATTCGCGTTCGTATTTTGCAGCCGTGAGTTATTAAATTGATAGTTCTGTAATTTTCACATCTGTGAACATCTACTTTCTTTGGGATTGGGAGTGGATATGTGGAAAAATAAAAGGTTTACCCCAAAAACGTAAGTTTTTAGCAGTCGGAGAGGCTCACACACTGAACAAGAGAGACGGCCGGACGACGAAGTGGCCCTGCAAAGGCTCCGTTTTCACCGAGTGAGTTAGGAAACCCTAAGGAAGGTCCAGGGTCTTCCAGAAAGCCGTGCTTGTTGCGCGCCGGCGCCAGAATCGTGACGTACACGAGGACTCGGCGTAGCTGCAGCCACGGCGGCGGGGCGGTGTCGCGTGGACCGAGCATGTCCGAGCGCTCGATACGGCAGTGAAGGGGGCGTGGGTGGGTGGGGGCAGCTGGAGCCCCTGAAAGCGCTGCTCTCAGCAAGGGCCGACGAGGGCCCCGATAGCGGCCCGCCGCAGCTAGCTAAAGGGGAAGTCCCGCCCGTAAAGGGGAAGTCCCGGCGCTACAGACACTGTACAGCAGAGATGGGCAAACTCGTTCATCCTTAAGAGCTAGTTCACTGCTGATCTTAAACGCTCAGTACACAACGTAAACAAGGAAGAATCATAATGGCGTCAGTGCGTAGATTAAGGTACAGTCTTTCATGTAAAATTACATTATTGAGATATCTTAGCACGTCTTTGTTTAATTTCAAAACGGTGGTTACTTAAAAAAACCACGCCTCGTATTTCACTGCGATCAGCCACATAACGCTACAATTGGATAAAAGATATGTTGTGCAGAATCACGAAAATTACAAATGTGTGAGAATTCTGTTATGAATAAAACCTTTGTTCTCCAGGGAGGGAGGCAAGTGCGCCCTCTAGGCTACTAATTTTCACTTTTGCGTAAGAACCATATACCAAACACAAATGAACGGAGAACGAGTAAAAATGAACGGTTCCCAAAAAAGGGCGATCACCAGTGAAGTAGTTCCCAAGGATGAACCACCCAGACCACCCCCCGGGACGATCCACACCTCATGTGAATGGCACTGCAGAACAGATCTGCGTCTTCCTCCGCTCTGGTACAACAGTGGAGCAATGTAACATATCGTGCACTATCAGCGGTGACAGTCCGTCGCCGTTCGTTACGGCACGGTTTACGTGCGCGCCATCCACTTCTCCGCCTACCTTCCACGAATGTGCAGAAACATGCTAGACGGCAATGCTGTATGGAACGACGTCACTGTGGACAGGAGTGGCTTAAGATAGCGTTTTCGGACGAATCCTGGTCTAAATCTACATCTACATCCATACTCCGCACGCCACCTGACGCTGTGTGGCGGAGGGTACTTTGAGTACCTCTATCGGTTCTCCCTTCTACACCAGTCTCGTATTGTTCACCGAAAGAAGGATTGTCGGTATGCTTCTGTATTGGCTCTAATCTCTCTGATTTTATCCTCATGGTGTCTTCGTGAGATATACGTAGGAGGGAGCAATATACTGCTTGACTCCTCGGTGAAGGTATGTTCTCGAAACTTCAACAAAAGCCCGTACCGAGCTACTGAGCGTCTCTCCTGCAGAGTCTTCCACTGGAGTTTATCCATCATCTCTGTAACACTTTCGCGATTGCTAAACGATCCTGTAACGAAGCGCGCTGCTCTCCGTTGGATCTTCTCTATCTCTTCTATCAACCCTATCTGGTACGGATCCCACACTGCTGAGCAGTATTCGAGCAGTGGGCGAACAAGCGTACTGTAACCTATTTCCTTTCTTTTCGGACTCCATTTCCTTAGGATTCTCCCAATGAATCTCAGTCTGGCATCTCCTTTACCGACGATTAATTTTATATGGTCATTGCATTTTAAATCACTCCTATTGCCTATTCCCAGATAATTTATGGAATTAACTGCTTCCAGTTGCTGACTTGCTATATTGTAGCTAAATGATAAAGGATCTTTCTTTCTGTATATTCGCAGCACATTACACTTGACTACATTGACATTCAGTTGCCATTCCCTGCACCATGCGGCAATTCGTTGCAGATCCTCCTGCATTTCAGTACAATTTTCCATTGTTACAACCTCTCGATATACCGCAGCATCATCCGCAAAAAGCCTCAGTGAACTTCCGATGTTATCCACAAGGTCATTTATGTATATTGTGAATAGCAACGGTCCTACGACACTCCCCTGCGGCACACCTGAAATCACTCTTACTTCGGAAGACTTCTCTCCCTTGAGAATGACACGCTGCGTTCTGTTATCTAGGAACTCTTCAATCCAATCACACAATTGGTCTGATAGTCCATATGCTCTAACCTTGTTCATTAAACGACTGTGAGGAACTGTATCGAACGCCTTGCGGAAGTCAAGAAACACGGCATCTACCTGGGAACCCGTGTCTACGGCCGTCTGAGTCTCGTGGACGAATAGCGCCAGCTGGGTTTCACACGATCGTCTTTTTCGAAACCCATGCTGATTCCTACAGAGTAGATTTCTAGTCTCCAGAAAGGTCATTATACTCGAACATAATACGTGTTCCAAAATTCTACAACTGATCGACGTTAGAGATATAGGTCTACAGTTCTGCACATGTGTTCGAAGTCCCTTCTTGAAAGCGGGGATGACCTGTGCCCTTTTCCAATCCTTTGGAACGCTACGCTCTTCTAGAGACCTACGGTACACCGCTGCAAGAGAGTACTTGTTTGAAAATGGTGGCCACATTTTGTTTCGCCACAGACAGGGGGAGCGGCATCACAGTGACTGTATTCGCACAAGACAGTATGCCAGGCTTTTAGCCTCACCCGCCAGATGACCAGACTTGTAGCCAATGGGAAATGTGTGGGATATGGTGAAACGACGGGTCTGCAGCGCTGTGACCCAGTTCCAACCACCATACACAAGGTGAACGCAACATGGATGCCTCTACCACAGGACGCTTTTCGCACATTATACCCATGACACTTGGAACAAGTTATCACTAGAGATGGGCAAACTCGTTCATCCTGTGGAACTAGTTCACTGCTGATCGTTCTTTTTTGGGAACCGTTCATTTTTACTCGTTCACCGTTCATTTGTGCTTGGTATATGGTTCTTATGAAAAACTAAAAACTAGTAGTGTAGTGAGTGAAGGACACCAAGAGGGGGCACTTGGCTCCCCCCTGGAGTACAGAGTTTTTATTCATTACAGAATTCTTACACACTTTTAGAAGTAATTTCTGTGATTCTGCAGAACGTCTCGTTTAGCCAGCCGTAGCCTTGTGTGGCTGATCGCAGGAAAATAATATGGGGTGGCGCACGGAAAACCGGCTCCGAGTACAGACTGCTCGCCAATTACGGACGATGTGTTGTCCGTTACGAGCAGATACAACAAATAGACAAACATGTCATAATTAGGCAGTGAAGAAATAACAAGCTAATGCAAACAACAATGGTGAAACAATCGATGACGATGTGTAGAGAGATGGAGAAGAGGACATGAAAATCCCACGCGACGCGCATGGGCTATTGCACATGTAGAATTGTAAACCTGTTTGTGGCTGTTTCCCAACTTAATAGACCACAAGTGTCTTCTATAAAATTCTTCATTTCGACTTCCACTACACAGCTATGCTACGCTGTAAACAATAATCGTTTTCACCCTATATATACTTCACGTTGTCTCTGACTTCGTAGGCGAATTAGACTTTATGGAAGCATAAAATAAAATGTGGTTTTCTCATCATACTTGCGTCACACGCTTAGTAAAAATTAGGTTTTTATGTTGAATTATTAAAGTTAATGCAGCAATAATAATAATAATAATAATTAAGTTCGCAGTAATAAAGTTTTTGTTTTGTAAGCTCCTTCTGAACAAATGTTTTTGATATAATAAGTAAATACGATTTTATGGCAATCTATGTCTTTTAAAATGGAGAGGCACCGCTTTTCCTACTGACCCAAAATGACCCACAACCCACTTTTTTTTTTTCAAGGAAACTAAACTAGCAGATAATGCAAATTGGAAACAACCGACAATAAAAATAATAAGAGCCTTCCTAAATGTAATGTATTGTATATGAAAGATACACGAAAATCGTTTTATATGAATTTTCTTACACTAAGCAAATTATTGAAAGTTAGTTGCTAAATCAAGTCAATGAAACCAAATAATATATGAATAACAAAGAAACTTACTTGCCTTGTTAAAAGTATGTCTTCTGCTGTTCATCGATAAAATGAAGTGGGCTGATATGCCCTTTTGTTACCTGAAAAGACGTACCTATTACATACAACGTAATTTTCATGTAATTTACGTAACTATAAAATACTTTTTGATTACCGGTCGTGGACGCTGAATAGCCAGAACCAAGTGCAAGAACAGTTTGGAACACATGTAAAATGGGCGAGCGCAGTGAACGAAACGAGCAACTGGATGCTGAACTAACTAGGAGCAGTCGGCAGTGGAACCGAGACAGGTGGTCACGCGAAGAACGACGAGAGCGGCCGAGGGGGACCGAGACTGAGACGAGCACGCGAACGAGGCTGGAACGAGAACTGCCCAAGTGACCGCCGCGACCGAAGTGAACTAGTGAACAATGAACCGATCACTCCTCGTTCTCGGGTTACTGTAAGTAGACCGCCGTGACCGAAGTGAACTATGAACCGATCGTTCCTCGTTCCTGGGAACTATAAGTAGACCACCGCGACCGAAGTGAACTATGAACCGATCGTTCCTCATTCCCGGTAACTATAAGTAGACTGCCGCGACTGGAGTGAACTATGAACCGATCGTTCTTCATTCCCGGTAACTATAAGTAGACTGCCGCGACTGAAGTGAACTATGAAATGATCGTTTCTTGTTCTCGGGAACTATAAGTTGACCGCCATGACCGAAGTGAACTATGAACCGATCGTTCCTCATTCTCGGGAATTATAAGTAGACTGCTGCGACCGAAGTGAACTATGAACCGATCGTTCATCGTTCCTGGGAACTATAAGTAGACCGCCGCGACCGAAGTGAACTATGAACCGATCGTTCCTCGTTCTCGGGAACTATAAGTAGACCGCCGCGACCGAAGTGAACTATGAGCCGATCGTTACTCGTTTCCAGGAACTATAAGTAGACCGCCGCGACCGAAGTGAACTATGAACCGATCGTTCCTTGGAATTCGCTCCTCGGTTCTTTCGTTCATCTTGGTGAACCGTTCCTTTGTCCCTCCTATCCGCATCCTCGATGAGGATGACACGGGTGTCGGATAGTCCCGGTAGGCCACTCGTTGCCTGAAGACGCTTTTTTTTTCGGAACAAATAACAAAGCCATCATAATGAGGTTAAGTCCCATAGGTATGCAACGCACCTAACATATAGGTAACACGGTTAAGATCGTTACTGGCCAAAGACACGGAAATCTACCGTAGTGTATCCTTCCTAAGAGAGTCTACGGTAGCGCGGTACGTGAATCTGCACTTGTGGGAAACAGTGGAGAAGGCACCTGCGCGCCCGCAAAAGTGATGGAGCTGCCCAGAAGCCTGGAGCCGTAAATCCGCGTGTGAGTTGCGGCGCGTCAGACGTCTTAAAAACGTCGGCTGGCCTCGTATGCGGACTGGACGGCGCAGGGTCGTAAGTCCCGCGTCTCAATCCACTCTGCTCTGCGGTGGCCGTGCGGTTCTAGGCGCTCCAGTGCGGAGCCGCGCTGCTGCTACGGTCGCAGGTTCGAATCCTGCCTCGGGCATGGGTGTGTGTGATGTCCTTAGGTTAGTTAGGTTTAAGTAGTTCTAATTCTAGGGGTCTGATAACCTCAGCAGTTAACTCCCATAGTGCTCAGAGCCATTTGAACCATTTGAATCACCCATTCCTTGTCACGTTGTCCAGAGATTCCCTGCCAACTCAGTCACAACTGTCGCCCATTACGTCGATGGCGCAAGTTCGAAGCGTTTTACGCGAAACATTTCGGTGAAAACTCTTTATACGCCGCATATCATTACTCACGTCTTTCTCAAGTTTGTCGAATGCAGACGGGAAAGAACATACGAGCGTAATCCCAAAAGTAAGGACTCCTATTTTTTTATAAGTACGTAGACTTGTTTATTTCTACAATGGTTTACATCAGTTTACAGCTTGAACATTTAGCTATTTTTCGACATTATCACCATTTCTGTCGATGCATTTTTGTAGACACTGTGGCAGATTTGTATGCCCACATCATATCACACGTCCTTAGGTTAGTTAGGTTTAAGTAGTGCTAATAACTTCTAGGGGACTGATGACCTTAGAAATTAAGTTCCATGGTGCTCAGAGCCATTTGAACCATTTTAACAAGTTGTAATTGCTACAAAACAAATTCTATTTTAGGGGCTATTTCATCATCAAAATCACTACTAGCTTTCAGTGCTTGTTTGAGAAAATTGACTAAAATTATAATCTTGTCAATGGTACCAACAGAGCTACCACACTGTCAAACCGTTTAGGTGAATCACCAGATGTCAAATTTCGTCCATTTGCCACATTTCAAGTTCTGTTGCCCCCCAGCCAGTAATATCCATTTCAAGATTTCTGTAGGCAAACACACATTTTTGTGAAACACTTTTACTTCTAAGGAACTTCATATTTTGAAGCACACTGGAGCTAATGGCACATCTCTGGCTGAATCATCCTTTAATTTAATAAAAGACACGTAGTCATCCTTTAGCAAAAGTGTAAATGGATGTTGTTGTTGTTGTGGTCTTCAGTCCTGAGACTGGTTTGATGCAGCTCTCCATGCTACTCTAACCTGTTCAAGCCTCTTCATCTCCCAGTACGTACTGCAGCCTACATCCTTCTGAATCTGCTCAGTGTTTTCATCTCTTGGTCTCCCTCTACGAGATTTACCCTCCACGCTGCCCTCCAATACTAAATTGGTGATACCTTGATGCCTCAGAACATGTCCTACCAACCGATCCCTTCTTCTTGTCAAGTTGTGCCACAAACTCCTCTTCTCCCCACTCCTATTCAATACCTCCTCATTAATTACGTGATCTACCCACCTTATCTTCAGCATTCTTCTGTAGCACCACATTTCGAAAGCTTCTATTCTCTTCTTGTCCAAACTAGTTATCGTCCATGTTTCACTTCAATACATGGCTACACTGCATACAAATACTTTCAGAAACGACTTCCTGACACTTAAATCTATACTCGATATTAACAAATTTCTCTTCTTCAGAAACGCTTTCCTTCCCGTTGCGAGTCTACATTTTATATCCTCTCTACTTCCACCATCATCAGTTATTTTACTCCCTAAATAGCAAAACTCCTTTACTACTTTAAGTGTCTCATTTCCTAATTTAATTCCCTCAGCCTCACCCGATTTAATTTGACTACATTCCATTATCCTCATTTTGCTTTTGTTGATGTTCATCTTATATCCTCCTTTCAAGACACTGTCCATTCCGTTCAACTGCTCTTGCAAGTCCTTTGCTGTCTCTGACAGAATTACAATGTCATCGGCGAACCTCAAAGTTTTTACTTCTTCTCCGTGAATTTTAATACCTACTCTAAATTTTTCTTTTGTTTCCTTTACTGCTTGCTCAATATGCAGATTGAATAACATCGGGGAGAGGCTACAACCCTGTCTCACTCCTTTGCCAACCACTGCTTCCCTTTCATTCCCCTCAACTCTTATAACTGCCACCTGGTTTCTGTACAAATTGTAAATAGCCTTTCGCTCCGTGTATTTTACCGCTGCCACATTCAGAATTTGAAAGAGAGTATTATAGTTAACATTGTCAAACGCTTTCTCTAAGTCTACAAATGCTAGAAACGTAGGTTTGCCTTTTCTTAATCTTTCTTCTAACATAAGTCGTGAGGTTAGTATTGCCTCGCGTGTTCCAACTTTTCTACGGAATCCAAACTGATCTTCCCCGAGGTCCGCTTCTACCAGTTTTTCCATTCGTCTGTAAAGAATTCGCGTTAGTATTTTGCAGCCATGACTTATTAAACTGATAGTTCGGTAATTTTCACATCTGTCAACACCTGCTTTCTTTGGGATTGGAATTATTACATTCTTCTTGAAGTCTGAGGGTACTTCGCCTGTCTCATACATCTTGCTCACCAGATGGTAGAGCTTTGTCATGACTGGCTCTCCCAAGGCCATCAGTAGTTCTAATGGAATGTTGTCTACTCCCGGGGCCTTGTTTCGACTCAGGTCTTTCAGTGCTCTGTCAAACTCTTCACGCAGTATCTTATCTCCCATTTCGTCTTCATCTATATCCTCTTCCATTTCCATAATATTGTCCTCAAGTACATCGCCCTTGCATAGACCCTCTATATACTCCTTCCACCTTTCTGCCTTCCCTTCTTTACTTAGAACTTGGTTTCCATCTGAGCTCTTGATATTCATATAAGTGGTTCTCTTCTCTCCAAAGGTCTCTTTAATTTACCTGTAGGCAGTATCTATCTCACCCCTAGTGAGGTAAGCCTCTACATTCTTACATTTTTCCTCTAGCCATCCCTGCTTAGCCATTTTGCTCTTGCTGTCGATCTCATTTTTGAGACGTTTGTATTCCTTTTTGCCTGCTTCATTTACTGCATTTTTATATTTTCTCCTTTCATCAATTAAATTCAATATTTCTTCTGTCACCCAAGGATTTCTATTAGCCCTCGTCTTTTTACCTACTTGATCGTCTGCTGCCTTCACTACTTCATCCCTCAGAGCTACTCATTCTTCTTCCACTGTATTTCTTTCCCCCATTCCTGTCAATTCTTCCCTTATGCTCTCCCTGAAACTCTCTACAACCTCTGGTTCTTTCAGTTTTTCCCACCTTTTTGCAGTTTCTTCAGTTTCAATCTGCAGTTCATAGCCAATAGATTGTGGTCAGAGTCCACATCTGCCCCTGGAAATGTCTTACAATTTAAAACCTGGTTCCTAAATCTCTGTCTTACCATTATATAATCTATCTGATACCTTTTAGTATCTCCAGGATTCTTCTAGGTATACAACCTTCTTTTATGATTCTTGAACCAAGTGTTAGCTATGATTAAGTCATGCTCTGTGCAAAATTCTACAAGGCGGCTTCCTCTTTCATTTCTTCCCTCCAATCCATATTCACCTACTATGTTTCCTTCTCTCCCTTTTCCTACTGATGAATTCCAGTCACCCATGACTATTAAATTTTCGTCTCCCATCACTACCTGAATAACTTCTTTTATGTCGTCATACATTTCATCTATTTCTTCATCATCTGCAGAGCTAGTTGGCATATAAACTTGTACTACTGTAGTAGGCATGGGCTTTGTGTCTATCTTGGCGACAATAATGCGTTCACTATGCTGTTTGTAGTAGCTAACCCGCACTCCTATTTTTTTTATTCATTATTAAACCTACTCCTGCATTATCGCTATTTGATTTTGTATTTATAACCCTGTATTCGCCTGACCAAAAGTCTTGTTCCTCCTGCCACCGAACTTCACTAATTCCCACTATATCCAACTTTAACCTATCCATTTCCCTTTTTAAATTTTGCTAACCTACCTGCCCGATTAAGGGATCTGACATTCCACGCTCCGATCCGCAGAACGCCAGTTTTCTTTCTCCTGATAACGACGTCCTCTTGAGTGGTCCCCGCCCGGAGATCCGAATGGGGGACTATTTTACCTCCGGAATATTTTACCCAAGAGGACGCCATCATCATTTAATCATACAGTAAAGCTGCATGTCCACGGGAAAAATTACGGCCGTAGTTTCCCCTTGCTTTCAGCCGTTCGCAGTACCAGCACAGCAAGGCCGTTTTTGTTAATGTTACAAGGCCAGGTCAGTCAATCATCCAGACTGTTGCCCCTGCAACTACTGAAAAGGCTGCTGCCCCTCTTCAGGAACCACACGTTTGTCTGGCCTCTCAACAGATACCCCTCCGTTGTGGTTGCACCTACGGTACGGCTATCTGTATCGCTGAGGGACGCAAGCCTCCCCACCAACGGCAATGTCCATAGTTCATGGGGGGGCCTCTTACGTATTGAGAACAATATATCATTGTCTCACGCAGGTCGCAGTAGATACTATCGATAGTTGAGCGCCCAGTGCGTCAGTGTTGAGACTCCGAGCAAGTAAGTTATTGGCTGCTAAGCCGGCCGGTGTGACCGAGCGGTCCTACGCACTTCAGTCTGGAGCCGCGCGACCGCTACGGTCGCAGGTTCGAATCCTGCCTCGGGCATGGATGTGTGTGGTGTCCTTAGGTTAGTTAGCTTTAAGTAGTTTTAAGTTCTAGGGGACTGATGACCTCAGAAGTTAAGTCCCATAGTGCTCAGAGCCATTTGAACCATTTATAGGCTGCTAAGCGGGCAGAGCGCATTTCGCAGGACGGCCAAACTCATTTACAATTGTTTAACGGCTGTGTGTGTCACCCAAGGCCGTCGGCCTGACCTTCAGCAAATAAGTGAATGGCGTTAATTGATTTGTTTGATGTGTTTAAGTGTTCATTTGTGCACCGGGATTACGCGACAACCGCGCCGGACACCCGCGATTTGAGCTGCAGTGAGGACTGTGTATTCAGTGCCACATGAAGAATACTGGCGTGTGACGACATTAACAGGCGACCTGCGATGAGTTAACCGTGATTACTTTGTCGTACGAAGGGAGTTAACTGCCTCTTTCGTGCTGTTTAGACAAAAGATATACAACAAGAGCAGCCGTCTTCGGTTGTTTGCAGATGACGCTGTCGTTTATCGACTAATAAAGTCATCAGAAGTTCGAAACAAACTACAAAATCATTTGGAAAAAATATCGGAATGGTGCGAAAAGTGGCATTTGACTCTAAATAACGAAACGTGTGAGGTCATCCACATGAGTGCTAAAAGGAACTCGTTAAACTTCGGTTACACGGTAAATTAGTCATATCTAAAAGCCGTAAATTCAACTACATACCTAGGTATTACAATTACGAACAACTTAAATTGGAAGGTTCAAAAAATGGTTCAAATGACTTTGAGCACTATGGGACTTAACATCTGTGGTCATCAGTCCCGTAGAACTTGGAACTACTTAAACCTAACTAACCTAAGGACATCACACACATCCATGCCCGAGGCAGGATTCGAACCTGTGACCGTAGCAGCAGCGCGGCTCCGCACTGGAGCGCCTAGAACCGCACGGCCACACCGGCCGGCAAATTGGAAGGAACACATAGAAAATGTTGTGGGGGAAGGCTAAGCAAAGACTGCGTTTTACTGGCAGGACACTTAGAAAATGTAACAGACCTATTAAGGAGACTGCCTACATTACGCTTGTCCGTCTTCTTTTAGAATACTGCTGCGCGGTGTGGCATCCTTAGCAGATAGGACTGAGGGAGTACTTCGAGAAAGTTCAAAGAAGGCCAGCACGTTTTGTATTATCGCGAAACATGGTAGAGAGTGTCACAGAAATGATACAGGATTTGGACTGGAAATCGTTAAAAGAAAGCCGTTTTTCGTTGCGACGGAATCTTCTCACGAAATTACAATCAACAACTTTCTCCTCCTAATGCGAAAATATTTTCTTACCACCGACTTACATAGGGAGGACCGATCACCATGATAAAATAAGGGAAATCAGAGCTCGTACGGAAAGATATAGGCGTTCATTCTTTCCGCGTGCTATACGACATTGGAAGAATAGAGAATTGTGAAGGTGGTTCGATGAACCCTCTGCTAGGCACTTAAATCTGATTTGGAGAGTATCGATGTAGATGTAGAAAGCACATAAAGTATGCAATGTTTTTTACTTTCTTTGAAATTACAATGAAATGAACACCCTTAGCTGCTTACAGGCGATGACATACGTCAACGGGGACAGATGAAAATGTGTGCGCCGACCGGGACTCGAACCCAGGACCTCCTGGTTACATGGCAGACGCTCTATCCATGTGAGCCACCGAGGACTCAGAGAATAGCGCGACTGCAGGGATTTATCTCTGACACATCCCCAACGTATCCCACATTGTCAACGCATTGTCCCGCACTACATTCGTAGTGCCCCCGCCCATTATACTCATTACTCGCGGCGCGTTGCCGATTCCCGTAAGAGTTCGGGCACTGTTTGTGCAAGTGGCCCGTGAGCCTTAACTATGTATACAGGGTGTTACAAAATGGTACGGCCAAACTTTCAGGAAACATTCCTCACAAACAAATAAAGAAAAGATGTTATGTGGGCATGTGTCCGGAAACGCTTACTTTCCATGTTAGAGCTCATTTTATTACTTCTCTTCAAATCACATTAATCATGGAATGGAAACACACAGCAACAGAACGTACCAGCGTGACTTGAAACACTTTGTTACAGGAAATGTTCAAAACGTTCAAAAAAATACGTGCATCCACCCTCCGTCGCATGGAATCCCTGATGCGCTGATGCAGCCCTGGAGAATGGCGTATTGTATCACAGCCGTCCACAATACGAGCACGAAGAGTCTCTACATTTGGTACCGGGGTTGCGTAGACAAGAGCTTTCAAATGCCCCATAAATGAAAGTCAAGAGGGTTGAGGTCAGGAGAGCGTGGAGGCCACGGAATTGGTCCGCATCTACCAATCCGTCGGTCACCGAATCTGTTATTGAGAAGCGTACGAACACTTCGACTGAAATGTGCAGGAGCTCCATCGTGCACGAACCACATGTTGTGTCGTACTTGTAAAGGCACATGTTCTAGCAGCACAGGTAGAATATCCCGTATGAAACCATGATAACTTGCTCCATTGAGCGTAGTTGGAAGAACGTGGGGCTCAATCGAGACATCACCAACAATGCCTGCCTAAACGTTCACAGAAAATCTGTCTTGATGACGTGATTGCACAATTGCGTGCGGATTCTCGTCAGCCCACACATGTTGATTGTGAAAATTTACAATTTGATCACGTTCGAATGAAGCCTCATCCGTAAAGAGAACATTTGCACTGAAATCAGAATTGACACATTGTCGGATGAACCATTCGCAGAAGTGTACCTGTGGAGGCCAATCAGCTGCTGATAGTGCCTGCACACGCTGTACACGGTACGGAAACAACTGGTTCTCCCGTAGAACTCTCCATACAGTGACGTGGTCAACGTTACCTTGTACAGCGGCAACTTCTCTGACGCTGACATTAGGCTTATCGTCAACTGCACGAAGAATTGCCTCGTCCATTGCAGGTGTCCTCGTCGTTCTAGGTCTTCCCCAGTCGCGAGTCATAGGCTGGAATGTTCCGTGCTCCCTAAGACGCCGATCAATTGCTTCGAACGTCTTCCTGTCGGGACACCTTCGTTCTGGAAATCTGTCTCGATACAAACGTACCGCGCCACGGCTATTGCCCCGTGCTAATCCGTACATCAAATGGGCATCTGCCAACTCCGCATTTGTAAACATTGCACTGACTGCAAAACCACGTTCGTGATGAACACTAACCTACGTACTGATGTGCTTGATGCTAGTACTGTAGAGCAATGAGTCGCATGTCAACACAAGCACCGAAGTCAACATTACCTTCCTTCAATTGGGCCTACTGGCGGTGAATCGAGGAAGTACAGTACATACTGACGAAACTAAAATGAGCTCTAACATGGAAATTAAGCGTTTCCGCACGTATGTCCACATAACATCTTTTCTTTATTTGTTTGTGAGGAATGTTTCCTGAAAGTTTGGCCGTACCTTTTTGTAACACCCTGTATATACTAAGCTGGTATCTGTCGGACATGTCCGAAAGGACAGATACCATCTTAGTATATATATTTTTTATTTTCTCTTACATACTCCGTAATTCTCGTCAATGTAGCGCTAAGCAGTACGGAGCCCCAGCTGTTGCTAAACGCTGTGTTCGCTTTGAATCGTCCTGCACGTCTGAATGCAGACGGCTGCGCGGGGCGAGGCGGCGGTGAAGCAGGCGCCGGGTCGGCCGGGCGCCAGGCTTGCAGCCTTCGCGTCCCGCCAGCAGTGAGTCACTGGAGACCGCAACACCAGCGGCGCAGCTCGCATATAAACTGCCGGCGCGCGCCTGCTCGGCGCCACACAGCTTCCTGCTCAAGGTCTGCCGGAAAACACGTCTCAGCGTCTACATACACTGGAGAGCCAAACAGACTAGTACACCTGAAACTTCCTAGCGCATTAAAACTGTGTGCCGGACAGAGACTCGAACTCGGGACCTTTGCCTTTCGCGGGCAAGTGCTCTACCAACTGAGCTACCGAAGCACGACTCACGCCTGGTCCTCACAGCTTTACTTCTGCCAGTACCTCGTCTCCTACCTTCGAAACTTTACGTTTCTTATCAGCGCACACTCCGCTGCAGAGTGAAAATCTCATTCTGGAGACAGGTACAGCTGTCTAACATCGTGTAGGGGCCCCGCGAGCACGCAGAAGCGCCGCAACACATCTACATCTACATCTACATACATACTCCGCAATCCACCATACGGTGCGTTGCGGAGGGTACCTCGTACCACAACTAGCATCTTCTCTCCCTGTTCCACTGCCGGCCAGTGTGGCCACGCGGTTCTAGGCGCTTCAGTCTGGAACCACGCGGCCACAACCGTCGCAGGTTCGAATCCTACCTCGGGCATGGATGTGTGTGATGTCCTTCGGTTAGTTAGGTTTAACTAGTTCTAAGTTCTGGGGGACTGATGACCTCAGATGTTAAGTCCAATAGTGCTCACAGCCATTCGAACCATTTTGTACCTGTTCCACTCCCAATCAGATCGAGGGGAAAGGACTATATGCCTCTGTACGAACCCTTAGCTTATCTTTGTGGTCTTTTCGCAAAATGTAAGGCAGTAAAATTGTACTGCAGTCAGCCTCAAATGCTGGTTATCTAAATTTCCTCAGCAGCGATTCACGAAAAGAACGCCTCCTTTCCTCCAGAGACTCCCACACGAGTTCCTGAAGCATTTCCGTAACACTCGCGTGATGATCAAACCTACCAGTAACAAATCTAGCAGCCCGCCTCTGAATTGCTTGTATTTCCTCCCTCAATCCGACCTGATAGGGATCCCAAACGCTCGAGCAGTACTCAAGAATAGGTCGTATTAGTGTTTTATAAGCTGTCTCCTTTACAGATGAACCACATCTTCCTAAAATTCTACCAATGAAGCGAAGACGACTATCCGCCTTCCCCACAACTGCCATTACATGTCCTACCTCATATCGCTCTGCAATGTTACGCCTAAATATTTACTCGACGTGACTGTGTAAAGCACTACACTACTAATGGAGTATTCAAACATTGCGAGATTCTTTTTCCTACTCATCTGTATTAATTTACATTTATCTATATTTAAAGTTAGCTGCCATTCTTTACACCAATCACAAATCCTGTCCAAGTCATCTTGTATCCTCCTACAGTGACTCAATGACGACACCATCCCGTACACCACAGCATCATCAGCAAACAGCCGCACATTGCTATCCATCCTATCTAAAAGATAATGTATGTAGATAGAAAACAACAGCGGACCTACCACACTTCCCTGGGGCACTCCAGATGATACCCTCACCTCCGATGAACACTCACCATTGAGGACAACGTACTGGGTTCTATTACTTAAGAAGTCTTCGAGCCACTCACATATTTGGGAACCAATCCCATATGCTCGTACCTTAGTTACGAGTCTGCAGTGGGGCACCGAGTCAAACGCTTTCCGGAAGTCAAGGAATATGGCATCCGTCTGATACTCTTCATCCATGGTTCGCAAGATATCATGTGAAAAAAGGGCGAGTTGCGTTTCGCAGGAGCGATGCTTTCTAAAGCCGTGCTGATGCATAGGCAGCAACTTCTCTGTCTCAAGGAAATTCATTATATTCGAACTGAGAATATGTGCGAGGATCCTGCAACAAACCGATGCCAATGATACTGGTCTGTAATTTTGAGGATCCGTCCTTCTACCCCTTCTTATATACAGGCGTAGCATGGGCTCGATTGATGTCTGAAGTAGTGCTGGAGGGAACTGACACCAAGAACCCTGCAGGCCTGTCCACAAATAAGAACGAGAGGGTGAAGATCTCTTCTGAACAGCACGCTGCAAGGCATCCCAGATATGCTCGTAATGGTCATGTCTGGGCAGTTTGGTGGACAGTGGAAGTGTTTACACTCAGAAGAGTGTTGCTGGAGCTACTCTGTAGCAATTCTCGACGTCTGGGGTGTCGCATTGTACTGCTGGAATTGCCAAAGTCAGTCGGAATGCGCAGTGGACATGACTGGATGCAGGCGATCAGACAGGATGGTTACGTACATTTAACATGACAGAGCATCAGGGGTCCCATATCACTCCAACTGCACACGCCCCACACCATTACAGAGCCTCCACCAGCTTGAACAGTCTCCTGCTGACATGCAGGGTCCATGGATTCATGAGGCTGTCTCCACACCCCTACACGCACACCCGGTCGATACAATTTGAAACGAGACTCGTCCGACAAGGCAACATATTTACAGTCATCAACAGTCCAATGTCTGTTTTGACGGTGTGATATTTCTGGCTTATTCAGCCATCACATTAGGCTCCAGGAAGCTATTCCCCGGGGCAGTGGAGATGCAAGAAGCATAGAGATGACGCAATGTGGGATGAGGTACCGGTGACAGATGTTAGATTCGGTACCATTCCCGTGAGAAAGACCGCCTCTATGATGCTGCTGCTCTGTGATTGGCTGCTGTGTTCGGCGGTAGGGCGCCAAAACGTTAAGCTTTAGTTGCCATTATTAATTAAACCTGTGACAAAAAATTACTTCTTTTTTTTTTAAATAAACATCTCTCAACAGCCAGCTATCAATCAGTCTTTTCAAAATTATTAAACTCAAAGTATTACTAAAACAAAAGACTGACGATATTACTGCCGATGCACTTCGGTGGCGTTCGGGTCACGCCTTGCTGCCCTGGCGCGCGAAGTGTCTCGGGCAGTCCGGCTCTCCACTTCTAACCATTCCAGTAGACAGACATGTTGTCTGTTATACCAGTATTTGTTTCATACAATTTTATTTACTACAGTTCCGACCATCGCTAGGTTCAAAAATGGTTCAAATGGCTCTGAGCACTATGCGACTTAACTTCTGAGGTCATCAGTCGCCTAGAACTTAGAACTAATTAAACCTAACTAAGGACGACGCACACAACCATGCCCGAGGCAGGATTCGAACCTGCGACCGTAGCAGTCACGCGGTTCCAGATTGAAGCGCCTAGAACTGCACAGCCACACCGGCCGGCCGTCGCTAGGTACAGACATGTTGTCTGTTATAGCAGTATTTGTCTCATGCAATTTTATTTACTACAGTTCCGACCGTCGCTAGGTACAGACATGTTGTCTGTTATAGCAGTATTTGTTTCATACAATTTTATTTACTACAGTTCCGACCGTCGCTAGGTAAAGACATGTTGTATGTTATAGCAGTATTTGTTTCACGCAATTTTATTTACTACAGTTCCGACTGTCCCTAGATACAGACATGTTGTCTGTTATATCAGTATTTGTTTCATACAATTTTATTTACTACAGTTCCGACCGTCGTTAGGTACAGACATGTTCTCTGATATAGCGGTATTTGTTTCACGCAATTTTATTTACTACAGTTCCGACCGTCGCTAGGTACAGACATGTTGTCTGTTACAGCAGTATTTGTTCCATGCAATTTTATTTACTACAGTTTCGACCGTCGCTAGGTACAGACATGTTGTCTGTTACAGCAGTATTTGTTTCATGCAATTTTATTTACTACAGTTCCGACCGTCGCTAGGTACAGACATGTTGTCTGTTACAGCAGTATTTGTTCCATGCAATTTTATTTACTACAGTTCCGACCGTCGCTAGGTACAGACATGTTGTATGTTATAGCAGTATTTGTTTCACGCAATTTTATTTACTACAGTTCCGACCGTCGCTAGGTACAGACATGTTGTCTGTTATAGCAGTATTTGTTGCATGCAATTTTATTTACTACAGTTCTGACTGTCGTTAGGTACAGACATGTTGTCTGTTATAGCGGTATTTGTTTCATGCAATTTTATTTACTACAGTTCCGACCGTCGCTAGGTACAGACATGTTCTCTGTTATAGCAGTATTTGTTTCACGCAATTTTATTTACTACAGTTCCGACCGTCGCTAGGTACAGACATGTTGTCTGTTATAGCAGTATTTGTTGCATGCAATTTTATTTACTACAGTTCCGACCGTCGCTAGGTACAGACATGTTGTCTGTTATAGCAGTATTTGTTTCATGCAATTTTATTTACTACAGTTCCGACCGTCGTTAGGTGCAGACATGTTCTCTGTTATAGCAGTATTTGTTTCATCCAATTTTATTTACTACAGTTCCGACCGTCGCTAGGTACAGACATGTTGTCTGTTATAGCAGTATTTGTTGCATGCAATTTTATTTACTACAGTTCCGACTGTCGTTAGGTACAGACATGCTCTCTGTTATAGCAGTATTTGTTTCATGCAATTTTATTTACTACAGTTCCGACCGTCGCTAGGTACAGACATGTTGTCTGTTATAGCAGTATTTGTTGCATGCAATTTTATTTACTACAGTTCCGACCGTCGTTAGGTACAGACATGTTCTCTGTTATAGCAGTATTTGTTTCATGCAATTTTATTTACTACAGTTCCGACCGTCGCTAGGTACAGACATGTTGTCTGTTATAGCAGTATTTGTTGCATGCAATTTTATTTACTACAGTTCCGACCGTCGTTAGGTACAGACATGTTGTCTGTTATAGCAGTATATGTATCACGCAATTTTATTTACTACAGTTCCGACCGTCGCTAGGTACAGACATGTTGTCTGTTATAGCAGTATTTGTTTCATGCAATTTTATTTACTACAGTTCCGACCGTCGTTAGGTACTGACATGTTCTGTTATAGCAGTATTTGTTTCATGCATTTTATTTACTACAGTTCCGACCGTCGCTAGGTACAGACATGTTCTCTGTTATAGCAGTATTTGTTTCATGCAATTTTATTTACTACAGTTCCGACCGTCGCTAGGTACAGACATGTTGTCTGTTATAGCAGTATTTGTTTCATGCAATTTTATTTACTACAGTTCCCATCGTCGCTAGGTACAGACATGTTGTCTGTTATAGCAGTATTTGTTGCATGCAATTTTATTTACTACAGTTCCGACCGTCGTTAGGTACAGACGTGTTGTCTGTTATAGCAGTATTTGATTCACGCAATTTTATTTACTACAGTTCCGACCGTCCCTAGGTACAGACGTGTTGTCTGTTATAGCAGTATTTGTTTCACGCAATTTTATTTACTACAGTTCCGACCGTTCCAGTAGATAAACATATTGTCTGTTATAGCAGTATTTGTTTCACGCAATTTTATTTACTACAGTTCCGACCGTCGCTAGGTACAGACATGTTGTCTGTTACAGCAGTATTTGTTCCATGCAATTTTATTTACTACAGTTCCGACCGTCGCTAGGTACAGACATGTTGTATGTTATAGCAGTATTTGTTTCACGCAATTTTATTTACTACAGTTCCGACCGTCGCTAGGTACAGACATGTTGTCTGTTATAGCAGTATTTGTTTCATGCAATTTTATTTACTACATTTCCGACCGTCGTTAGGTACAGACATGTTCTCTGTTATAGCAGTATTTGTTTCACGCAATTTTATGTACTAAAGCTTCGACCGTTCCAGTAGACAAACATATTGTCTGTTACAGCAGTATTTGTTTCACGCAATTTTATTTACTACAGTTCCGGCTGTCGCTAGGTACAGACATGTTGTCTGTTATACCAGTATTTGTTTCACGCAATTTTATTTACTACAGTTCCGACCGTCGCTAGGTACAGACATGTTGTATGTTATAGCAGTATTTGTTTCACGCAATTTTATTTACTACAGTTCCGACCGTCGCTAGGTACAGACATGTTGTCTGTAATAGTAGTATTTGATTCATGTAATTTTATTCTCCAGTTCTGACCGTTCCAGTAGACAGACATGTTGTCTGTGGCAGGATGTATTTCACGTTATTTTAGCCAGATATAATGACTGTGGAAAGATATGTTCAATACTTTACGATAAAGACTAGTTTCTCGTGTCTATATCAATAAAAACGCGAATGGCATCCCAAATGAGTTATAGTTTATTCGTAGCAGCAGTCCCTTGCGAAGTTAATTTCAGCCTCAAGAAAATGAATCCACGACCTGCGTGCTGTTTTCTGCGCTGGGGACATCATCATCATGAAGACAGCAGGTCAGTGAAGTGTACAAGAACTTACGTATTCCACACAGGGCAGCGGAAACAACTACGCACCTCACGTGTACTGCATGCACAATACAAACGTGCTCAGTGACACGTCATCGGCAGTAATGCAGAGGAGGTATAGAAGGATGAAAGTATTAACACTATCTCACTTTTATTCCTTTCTTCTTGCCATAACGGGCCCAGGCGAGGCGTAAAGCTGCGTGTCGTGGAGTCAAGAGTACACGAGCGGGTCTTCGGATCTGTAAGCCCACATCTATGATTTCCAGTTGAATGGTTCGCACGCTGTTGGTCCCGTTCTTGCAGGATCTTTTTCCGGCCGCAGCGATGTCGGAGATTTGATGTTCACCGGATTCACGATACTCACAGTACACCATGAAATGGTCACATGGGGAACTCCCCACTTCATCGCTACCTCGGAGATGCTGTGTCTCATCGCTCGTGCGCCGACTATAAAACCACGTTCAAGATCACTTAAAACGTCATAACCTGCCATTGTAGCAGCAGTAACCGGTCTAACAACTGGGCCACACACTTGTCGTCTCATACACGCGATGCAGACCACAGCGCCGTATTCTCCCCGTTTATATACACTACTGGCCATTAAAATTGCTACACCACGAAGATGACGTGTTACAGACGCGAAATTTAACCGACAGGAAGACGATGCTGTGATATGCAAATGATTAGCTTTTCAGAGCATTCACACAAGGTTGGCGGCGGTGGCGACACCTACAACGTGCTGACATGAGGAAAGTTTCCAACCGATTTCTCGTACACAGACAGCAGTTGACCGGGGTTGCCTGGTGAAACGTTGTTGTGATGCCTCGTGTAAGGAGGAGAAATGCGTACCATCACGTTTCCGACTTTGATAAAGGTCGGATTGTAGCCTATCGCGATTGCGGTTTATCGTATCGCTACATTGCTGCTCGCGTTGGTCGAGAACGAATTACTATTAGCAGAATATGGAATCGATGAGTTCAGGAGGGTAATACGGAACTCCGTGCTGGATCCTGACGGCCTCGTATCACTCTAGCAGTCGAGATGACAGGCATCTTATCCGCATGGCTGTAACAGATCGTGCAGCCACGTCTCGATCCCTGAGTCAACAGATGGGAACGTTTGCAAGACAACAACCACCTCCACGAGTAGTTCGACGACGTTTACAGCAGCATGGACTATCAGCTCGGAGACCGTGGCTGCGGTTACCTTTTCACGCTGCATCACAGACAGGAGAGCCGGCTGAAGTGGCCGTGCGGTTAAAGGAGCTGCAGTCTGGAACCGCAAGACCGCTACGGTCGCAGGTTCGAATCCTGCCTCGGCAATGGATGTTTGTGATGTCCTTAGGTTAGTTAGGTTTAAGTAGTTCTAAGTTCTAGGGGACTAATGACCTCAGCAGTTGAGTCCCATAGTGCTCAGAGCCATTTTTGAACAGACAGGAGCGCCTGCGATGGTGTACTCGACGACGAACCTGGGTGCACGAATGGCAAAACGTCATTTTTTCGGATGAATCCAGGTTCTGTTTACAGCATCATGATGTTCGCATCCGTGTTTGGCGACATCGCGGTGAACGCACATTGGAAGCGTGTATTCGTCATCGCCATACTGGCGTATCACGCGGAGTGATGGTACGGGGTGCCATTGGTTACACGTCTCGGTCACTTTGAACAGTGCACGTTACATTTCAGATGTGTTACGACCCGTGGCTCTACCCTTCATTCGATCCCTGCGAAACCCCACATTTCAGCAGGATAATGCACGACCGCATGTTTCACTTCCTGTAGGGGCCTTTCTGGATACAGAAAATGTTCGACTGCTGCCCTGGCCAGCACATTCTCCATCTCTCACCAATTGAAAACGTGTGATCAATGGTGGCCGAGTAACTGGCTCGTCACAATACGCCAGTCACTACTCTGGATGAACTGTGGTGTCGTGTTGAAGCTGCACGGGCAGCTGTACCTGACACGCCACCCAAGCTCTGTTTGCCCAGGCGTATCAAGGCCGTTATTACGGCCAGAGGTGGTTGTTCTGGGTACTGATTTCTCAGGATCTATGGACCCAAACTGCATGAAAATGTAATCACATGTCAGTTCTAGTATATTTGTCCAATGAATACCCGTTTATCATCTGCATTTCTTCTTGGTGTAGCTATTTTAATGGCCAGTAGTGTAACTATTTGAACATGCATACCTATACCAGTTTCTTTGGTGCTTCAATGTACGTACTCCACAAGCCACCGCACAGAGCGTGACGGAGTGTACATCGCACCTGTATTATCGATTCTCTGTCCTATTTTATTCGTGTATACAGGGAGCTAGAAATGTCTGCCACTATACCTCTGTACGCGCCCGGAACTCTCTTAATGTATTCTCACGATCCTTGCGTAACTTATACAATGGCGACAGCATAATGATCGAATAGTGGCCTTCGCGCGCAGATTGTCTAAACTTACCAAACTTGGTTTATTCAAAATGTTGAACGGTGTGTGAAATCTTATGGGACTTAACCGCAAAGGTCATCAGTCCCTAAGCTTACACACTACTTAACCTAAACTATCCTAAGGACAAACACATACAACCATGCCCGAGGGAGGACTCGAACCTCCGCCGGGATCAGCCGCACAGACCATGACTGGAGCGCTTTACACCGACCGGCTAAACCCGCGCGGCTTTTGTTTATTAATGTCGCTGCTTATCAGTACCGTAGCGCGACCCCTAGGTTTGGTTGCAGGGTTTTAATATGGGTCTGAGATGGCGAGGCAAACCAATGTCAATGGGAAATAAAAGATCACGTAAAGTTAGACCTAGTTTAAAATGTCTATGTTCGCGCGCCATTTAAAACAATTTTTCATTAGAAAACCTAAAACTGGGAAGAACATTAAGATGGCATATTATTTTGGGGCATGTTACGTACGTAAACTGTACATAGACTACGACAAAAACAACGGCGCATGTAACTTATACCCAATAGCATTATGCGAGTACAACCTCATCTTTCAAATACACAGAAAAAAATCGCAACACCAAAAACTAATTAATGAGGAGTAATGAAACTTCTGGAATAAATTTAATGAGGAGGTGTTGAATACGATTGGGGAGAGGAGAAGTTTGTGGCACAACTTGTCTAGAAGAAGGGATCGGTTGGTAGGACATGTTCTGAGGCATCAAGGGATCACCAATTTAGTATTGGAGGGCAGCGTGGAGGGTAAAAATCGTAGAGGGAGACCAAGAGATGAATACACTAAGCAGATTCAGAAGGATGTAGGCTGCAGTAGGTACTGGGAGATGAAGCAGCTTGCACAGGATAGAGTAGCATGGAGAGCTGCATCAAACCAGTCTCAGGACTGAAGACCACAACAACAACAACATTTAAGTAATTTACAATGCGAAGTCAAAGGTTAATCCAAGTGCGAGATACGTCATTGTAAATGTGAGAAACTGGTACGTAATAAGCGGTGTGCTGGCCGCTGTGGCCGAGCGGTTCTAGGCGCTTCGGTCCGAAATGGCACTGCTGCTACAGTCGCAGGTTCGAATCCTGCCTCGGGGATGGATGTGTGTGATGTCCTTAGGTTAGTTAGCTTTAAGTAGTTGTAAGCCTAGTGGACAGATGACCTCAGATGTTAACTCCCATAGTGCTTAGAGCCAATAACCGGTGTAATCGACAGAATGTTGAATGTAAGCATGTAACCGTGCATGCAATGTGTTGTACAGGCGACGAATATCAGTTAGTGGAGTGGAGTTCCATGACTTTTCCATTTGGTCAGTCAATATAGGAACGCTTAATGCTCTTTGTGGGTCACACAGGAGTTGTATGCGATGGTGTCCGATATGTGCTCGACTACAAACAGATGCGCAGATGTAGCAGGCCAAGACACCTACTAGAGCACGTCGGGCAAAAATGGCGAGCGTTATCCTATTGGAAAACCGCCCCCGTAATGTTGTTCCTGAATGGGAGCACAACAGGTCGAATGGCCAAATTGACGTGCAAATTTGCTGTCAGCGTGAGTTTAATAACCACGAGAATACCTTTGTTGTCATACGAAATCGCACCCTAGACCATAACTCCAGGTGTTTGTCCAGTGTGTGTACCACGCTTGGCTGCAGACACTTCGCTGGAGTCCCGCTAGCATACACACTGGCATGTTGACACAGGGACAGAACTAGGTTTCATCAGAAAACAGAACAGAAATCCAGCCTGCCCTCCAATGAGCTCTCGCTTGACACCGCTGAAGTCGCAAATGGCGGTGGGTTGGGGTCAGTGGTATGCACGCTATAGGGCGTTTGGCTCGGATCTGCTTTTGAAGTAACCCATTTGTAACAATTCACTGTGTGCTACTCCACGTACTGAAAAAGCCGGGATTCATCGCCAGTAATCACACGACTGCAAAATACTAACACGAATTCTTTACAGACGAATGGAAAAACTGGTAGAAGCCGACCTCCGTAGAAATATTGGAAGACGTGAGGCAACACTGACCCTACGACTTATCTTAGAAGATACTCTCAGGAAAGACAAACCGACGTTTCTAGCATTTGTAGACTTAGAGGAAGCTTTTGACCATGTTGACAGGAATACTCTCTTTGAAATTCTGAAGATGGCAGGGGTAAAATACAGGGAGCGAAAGGCTATTTACAATTTGTACAGAAACCAGAGGGCAGTTATAAGAGTCGAGGGGCATGAAAGGGAAGCAGTGGTTGGGAAGGGAGTAAGACAGGGTTGTAGCCTCTCCCCAGTGTTATTCAATCTGTATATTGAGCAAGCAGTAAAGGAAGCGAAAGAAAAGTTCGGAGTAGGTATTGAAATCCATGGAGAAGAAATAAAAATATTGAGGTTCGTCGATGACATTGTTATTCTGTCAGAGACAGCAAACGACTTGGAAGAGTAGTTGAATGGAATGGACGGTGTCTTGAAAGGAGGATATAAGATGAACATCAACAGAAGCAAAACTAGGATAATGGAATGTAGTCGAATTAAGTCGGGTGATGCTGAGGGAATTAGATTAGGAAATGAGATACTGAAAGTAGTAAAGGAGTTTTGCTATTTGGGGACGAAAATAACTGATGATGGTCGAAGTAGAGAGGATACAAAATGTAGACTGGCAATGGCAAGGAAAGAGTTTCTGAAGAAGAGAAATTTGTTAACATCGAGTATAAATTTAAGTGTCAGGAAGTCGTTTCTGAAAGTATTTGTATGGAGTGTAGCCATGTATGGAAGTGAAACATGGACGATAACTAGTTTGGACAAGAAGAGAATAGAAGCTTTCGAAATGTGGTGCTACAGAAGAATGCTGAAGATAAGGTGGGTAGATCACGTAACTAATGAGGAGGTATTGAATAGGATTGGGGAGAAGAGAAGTTTGTGGCACAGTTTGACTAGAAGAAGGGATCGGTTGGTAGGACATGTTCTGAGGCATCAAGGGATCACCAATTTAGTATTGGAGGGCACCGTGGAGGGTAAAAATCGTACAGGGAGACCAAGAGGTGAATACACTAAGCAGATTCAGAAGGATGTAGGCTGCAGTAGGTACTGGGAGATGGAGACGCTTGCACAGGATAGAGTAGTATGGAGGGCTGCATCAAATCAGTCTCTGGACTGAAGACAACAACAACAACAACAACAACAACAACAACCACACGACTGAACCATTCGTGGTCATTGCGACTCCTCAGGAAGACCAGCGGACACGTTTCTTGATTGATGTTCTTGTTCAGTTGTGAGTCTTTTCGGCACTATTTTGGCACACACCTTTCGCATGTGCAAAACTCCCGGAAATAAATGTACAGGCGAAGTGTTTACGTTTTGCACGTCACCCATCAGCCTTCTTGTTAAACATCGTTGTGATTCCGCAAGAGCAGCCGGCCGCGGTGGCCGAGCGGTTCTAGGCGCTTCAGTCTGGAACCGCGTGACCGCTACGGTCGCAGGGTTGAATCCTTCCTCGGGCATGGATATGTGTTATGTCCTTAGGTGAGTTAGGTTTTAAGTAGTTCTAATTTAGGGGACTGATGACCTTAGAAGTTGAGTCCCATAGTGCTCAGAGCCATTTGAATCATGTTCTGAAGCCCCCGACTAGTTTTCAGTTCCGCAGCGACGGACGGCAGATCGCTGTCGCGCTGTTTCACGCTCTCCGCCCGCGCCCTTTGTCCGCACCGACGCTTGCCATTTAGCTCAAACTCGCTTCCCGCACAGCTTCCGACCGCTCTTCACAAACCGCCCGTGTTCGTATTTCCGCACACGAGTGTCACACAGTACCGCAGAACACCACAGTGGAGCTCATCTGGTACGCAATCTAGAGGGAACTGCTGCAGAACTCATCCGGGAAACAGAACAACAGTGTCTGAGCGTCACTAACCTGTGCAGAGCACGCAACTAAAGCTACACTCTGTCCATGGTAACAATAAACTTGATCTACACAAACATAAACGCGATGATTGGTCAGCAGCTGTAGCACGCGTACATTGGTGTTGTTACGCTCTTGGATGTAGGACCTACTTACATATTAGATAACATATTATTAAGTTACGTTAAATGAAACTTCAAGATATTCTAATACAGGGTGATTCAAAAAGATTACCACAACTTTAGGAATTTAAAACTCTGCAACGACAAAAGGCAGAGCTAAGCACTATCTGTCGGCGAATTAAGGGAGCTATAAAGTTTCATTTAGTTGTACATTTGTTCGCTTGAGGCGCTGTTGACTAGGCGTCAGCGTCAGTTGATGCTAAGATGGCGACCGCTCAACAGAAAGCTTTTTGTGTTATTGAGTACGGCAGAAGTGAATCGACGACAGTTGTTCAGCGTGCATTTCGAACCAAGTATGGTGTTAAACCTCATGATAGGTGGTGTATTAAACGTTGGTATAAACAGTTTACAGAGAATGGATGTTTGTGCAAAGGGAAAGTTCTGGACGGCCGAGAACGAGTGATGAAAATGTAGCACGCATCCAGCAAGCATTTGTTCGCAGCCCAGGAAAATCGACTCGCAGAGCCAGCAGAGAGCTGCAAATTCCACAATCAACTGTATGGAGAGTCCTACGAAAAAGGTTAGTTATGAAACCTTATCGTCTGAAATTGGTTCAAGCACTGTCTGCAGCTGATAAGATTAAAAGAATCGATTTCTGTGATTTTATCATTGCTCAAATGGAAACAGGTGAATCTTTCTTTTCAAAGATTGTGTTTAGTGATGAAGCAACTTTCCACACTAACGGGAAAGTCAACCGTCACAATGTCTGTATATGGGGCACTGAGAATCCGTGGGAAACAACTCAGTATGAACGTGACTCGCCTAAGGTGAACGTTTTCTGTGCCATTTCAGCCAATAAAGTTTTTGGTCCCTTTTTCTTCGAAGGTGCTACTGTAACTGGACTACAGTATCTGGAGATGTTAGAGAATTGGCTGTTCCCTCAGCTCGAACAAGAAGCACAACAATTCATATTTCAGCAGGATGGAGCGCCACCACATTGGCACTTATCTGTCCGTAACTACCTGAACGTCAACTACCCGAGGCGATGGATCGGCCGCCAGGCAGCCCGTGACAGAGCACTTCATCACTGGCCTCCAAGAAGCCCTGATCTTACCCCCTGCGATTTTTTCTTATGGCGGTATGTTAAGGATATGGTGTTTCGGCCACCTCTCCCAGCCACCATTGATGATTGAAACGAGGAATAACAGCAGCTATCCAAACTGTTACGCCTGATATGCTACAGAGAGTGTGGAACGAGTTGGAGTATCGGGTTGATATTGCTCGAGTGTCTGGAGGGGGCCATATTGAACATCTCTGAACTTGTTTTTGAGTGAAAAAAAACCTTTTTAAATACTCTTTGTAATGATGTATAACAGAAGGTTATATTATGTTTCTTTCATTAAATACACATTTTTAAAGTTGTGGTATTCTTTTTGAATCACCCTGTATATTAACAGCCACCAACGGTTTTGCTAACCATGCTTTAGCTGTGTAGCTTTTATTTAAGGAACCGTGTACAGTCACAGTATCTGTACTGTTGTGTTCACACTGTCACGCTGTTACTGTCATTTCTGTTGTGGTCTTCAGTCCTGAGACTGGTTTGATGCAGCTCTCCATGCTACTCTATCCTGTGCAAGCTCCTTCATATCCCAGTACCTACTGCAACCTACATCCTTCTGAATCTGCTTAGTGTATTCATCTCTTGGTCTCCCTCTACGATTTTTACCCTCCACGCTGCCCTCCAATACTAAATTGGTGATCCCTTGATGCCTCAGAACATGTCCTACCAACCGACCCCTTCTTCTAGTCAAGTTGTGCCACAAACTTCTCTTCTCCCCAATTCTACTCAATACCTCCTTATTAGTTATGTGATCTACCCATCTAATCTTCAGCATTCTTTTGGAGCACTACGTTTCGAAAGCTTCTATTCTCTTTGTGGTGTCACCGCCAGACACCACACTTGCTAGGTGGTAGCCTTCAAATCGGCCGCGGTCCGTTAGTATACGTCGGACCCGCGTGTCGCCACTATCAGTGATTGCAGACCGAGCGCCGCCACACGGCGGGTCTAGAGAGTCTTCCTAGCACGCGCCCCAGTTGTACAGCCGACTTTGCTAGCGATGGTTCACTGACAAATTACGCTCTCATTTGCCGAGACGACAGTTTACCATAGCCTTCAGCTACATCATTTGCTACGACCTAGCAAGGCGCCATTACCAGTTACTATTGATGCTGTAAAACGTGTACCGTCAAGAGCGATGTCACCAATTGTGGATTAAAGTTAAGTATTCCAGAAGCTACGTACGTTTTTTGTTAGTCTCGATTCCTTGTCCTGTTCCAGACCTCAAGCCAGCCTGCGTGAGCTAAAACGCGTGCCTTTCGGCTTCCTTATAGTGGGTTGGCTGTCTTGCCAATCGACAACACTCTTCTTGTCTAAATTATTGTAGTTGTTGTTGTTGTTGTCTTCAGTCCAGAGACTGATTTGATGCAGTCCTCCATGCTACTCTATCCTGTGCAAGCTTCATCTCCCAGTACCTACTGCAACCTACATCCTTCTGAATCTGCTTAGTGTATTCATCTCTTGGTCTCCCTCTACGATTTTTACCCTCCACGCTGCCCTCCAATACTAAATTGGTGATCCGTTGATGCCTCAGAACATGTCCTACCAACCGATCCATTCTTCTTGTCACGGTGTACCACAAACTGCTCTTCTCTCCAATTCTATTCAATACCTCCTCATTAGTTATGTGATCTACCCATCTAATCTTCAGCATTCTTCTGTAGCACCACATTTCGAAAGCTTTTATTTTCTTCTTGTCCAAACTATTTATGGTCCATGTTTCACTTCCATACATGGCTACACTCCATACAAATACTTTCAGAAACAACTTCCTGACACTTAAATCTATACTCGATGTTAACAAATTCCTCTTCTTCAAAAACTCTTTCCTTGCCATTGCCAGTCTACATTTTATATCCTCTCTACTCCGACCATCATCAGTTATTTTGCTCCCCAAATAGCAAAACTCCTTTACTACTTTAAGTGTCTCATTACCTAATCTAATTCCCTTAGCATCACCCGACTTAATTCGACTACATTCCATTATCCTCGTTTTGCTTTTGTTGATGTTCATCTTATATCCTCCTGTCCATTCCGTTCAACTGCACTTCCAAGTCCTTTGCTGTCTCTGGCAGAATTACAATGTCATCGGCGAACCTCAAAGTTTTAATCTGCCAGGAAGTTTCATATCAGCGCACACTCCGCTGCAGAGTGAAAATCTCATTCTGGAAACATCCCCCAGGCTGTGGCTAAGCCATGTCTCCGCAATATCCTTTCTTTCAGGAGTGCTAGTTCGCAGGAGAGCTTCTGTAAAGTTTGGAAGGTAGGAGACGAGGTACTGGCAGAAGCAAAGCTGTGAGTACCGGGCGTGAGTCGTGCTTGGGTAGCTCAGTTGGTAGAGCACTTGCCCGCGAAAGGCAAAGGTCCTGAGTTCGAGTCTCGGTCGGGCACACAGTTTTAACCTGCCAGGAAGTCTCAAAGTTTTTATTTCTTCTCCATCAATTTTAATACCTACTCCGATTTTTTTTGTTTTGTTTCCTTTACTGCTTGCTTAATATACAGAGTGAATAACATCGGAGATAGGCTACAACCCTGTCTCACTCCCTTCCCAACCACTGCTTCCCTTTCATGTCCCTCAACTCTTATAACTGCCCTCTGGTTTCTGTACAAATTGTAAATAGCCTTTCGCTCCCTGTATTTTACCCCTGCCATCTTCAGAATTTCAAAGAGAGTATTCCTGTCAACATTGTCAAAAGTTGTCTCTAAGTCTACAAATGCTAGAAACGTACCCATTCTTCTTCTACTCTCAACTGTATTCCTTTCCACTGTTCTTGTTAATTGTTCCCTAATGCTCCCTCTGAAACCCTGTACAACCTCTCGTTGTTTCAGTTTATCCAGGTCCCATCACCTTAGATTCCTGCCGTTTTGCAGTTTCTTCAGTTTTAACCTACAGTTCATAACCAATGCATTGTGGTCAGTGTCCACATCTGTGCCTGGAAATGCCTGACAATTTAAAACCTGGTTCCTAAATCTCTGTCTTACCATTATATAATCTATATGAAACCTTCCAGTGTCTACAGGCCTCTTCCACAAATACAAGCTTCTTATATGATTCTTAAACCAAGTATTAGCTGAGAATGAATTACGCTCTGGGCGACATTCCACCATGCGGCTTCCTCTTTCATTCCTTTCCCCCAGTCGATATTCACGTACTACTTTTCCACCTCTACCTATTCCTACAATGGAAATCCGGTCCCCCATGAATATTAAATTTTCATCTCCCTTAGCTATCTGAATAATTTCTTTCCATCGCATCATACATTTTCTCAATTTTCTGCTCATCTGCTAATGTGGTGGGTGTGGTATTAGCTTATACGCGTTCCTATTTTCTGATTCACTATTAAACCCACTCTTGCATTACACCTGTATGACTTTGTATTTATAACCCTGTATTCACCAGAAGAGAAGTCCTGTTCTTCCTTCCAGCTAACTTCACTAATTCTCACCATATCTAACTTTAACCTATCCACTTCCCTTTCGCCAGCCGTGCGGCTCTAGGCGCTACAGTTTGGAACCGAACGACCGCTACGGTCGCAGGTTCGAATCCTGCCTCGGGCATGGATGTGTGTGATGTCCTTAGGTTAGTTAGGTTTAATTAGTTCTAAGTTCTAGGCGACTGATGACCTCAGAAGTTAAGTCGCATAGTGCTCAGAACCATTTGAATTATTTTTGAACCACTTCCCTTTCTCTGTTAATATGCAGTATGAAAATGGCTGGGACCCTTTCTACTCCATAGTGAAACACGTGTTGCTCTTGTTAACGTTTTTCAGAAATTTACAGAAAAATCGGATTTGAAGTTTTCCGAGGGCTGTATTTGATACAGTGAGAGTACATTGGAGATATAGAGGAATCGGTAGCGTAGTACAGGGTGATTCAAAAAGAATACCACAACTTTAAAAATGTGTATTTAATGAAAAACATAATATAACCTTCTGTTATACATCATTACAAAGAGTATTTAAAAAGGTTTTTTTTCACTCAAAAACAAGTTCAGAGATGTTCAATATGGCCCCCTCCACACACTCGAGCAATATCAACCCGATACTCCAACTCGTTCCACACTCTCTGTAGCATATCAGGCGTAACAGTTTGGATAGCTGCTGTTATTTCTCGTTTCAAATCATCAATGGTGGCTGGGAGAGGTGGCCGAAACACCATATCCTTAACATACCCCCATAAGAAAAAATCGCAGGGGGTAAGATCAGGGCTTGTTGGAGGCCAGTGATGAAGTGCTCTGTCACGGGCTGCGTGGCGGCCGATCCATCGCCTCGGGTAGTTGACGTTCAGGTAGTTACGGACAGATAAGTGCCAATGTGGTGGCGCTCCATCCTGCTGAAATATGAATTGTTGTGCTTCTTGTTCGAGCTGAGGGAACAGCCAATTCTCTAACATCTCCAGATACTGTAGTCCAGTTACAGTAGCACCTTCGAAGAAAAAGGGACCAAAAACTTTATTGGCTGGAATGGCACAGAAAACGTTCACCTTAGGCGAGTCACGTTCATACTGAGTTGTTTCCCGCGGATTCTCAGTGCACGCTGAACAACTGTCGTCGATTCACTTCTGCCGTACTCAATAACACAAAAAGCTTTCTGTTGAGCGGTCGCCATCTTAGCATCAACTGACGCTGATGCCTAGTCAACAGCGCCTCAAGCGAACAAATGTACAACTAAATGAAACTTTATAGCTCCCTTAATTCGCCGACAGATAGTGCTTAGCTCTGCCTTTTGTCGTTGCAGAGTTTTAAATTCCTAAAGTTGTGGTATTCTTTTTGAATCACCCTGTATATTGTATATTCTAGTGCAGTTCAAGGATCGCTGATTCCAATTTCGCCTTCGTCATCCTATTTTTTTTCGTTCAATCTGAAATATTTACATCTCGTAACTGTAAAATTCATCACCATTTCTTACAAATAGTGCGCGTCTTCTTATTTCTAATTACATATTGCGCGCGAAATGCAGATATGGCCTCAAGACATACCTCCAGGGTATGAAACGGGTCTGAGACGCTGCAGTCATGTTCTGTACGGCTGGTCCCGGCGGAGGTTCGAGTCCTCCCTCGGGCATGGGTGTGTGTGTTTGTCCTTAGGATAATTTAGGTTAAGGAGTGTGTAAGCTTAGAGACTGATGACCTTAGCAGTTAAGTCCCACAAGATTTCACACGCATTTTTATGAAATGGGTCGTCATACAGTGAAAACATAATAAATAGCTATGGCGCATTTGGGCTTTCAATTTCAATATCGACTATTTTACATGTCTGATTTTAAATTGTTTGATTGTCCTTCACATTATGGACAAGTTTTCTGCTGTAGTTGCACAGCCTGTAGGTTATTTGTAGTGTCCTAGTGTCCTAGATGTGTCGGGCTTAAGGGGGGAAGTAAGTAATTTTTTTCCAAATCTGGAACACTATTTCTTCTTTATACAGCCAAGGACTTACCAGCGCCCCCCTCCCTCCCCCCCCCCCCCCCATAGATTAAGACTTCTAAACTTTCTGAAGCTTCGTCATGTGTGTTTCCGTGTTCGTAGGCGTCATTTAAGGAGGTACATCGAACTGTCGGTATGAATCATCAGTACCAAAAACTGAAGGGAGATCGGTAATGTGGTTGTAAGTGGTATAACAGTCGGTCATATTGGTACTGGTCTTACCAGACGGACGAAATAGTTTTAAACGATATATTCCAAGTCGTGTTTCGTCAGTGTCGAAGAGGTGTGTATCCAATGCCAGTTCACGAGTTAAAGATTCGCAAACAGTTCAGTTACGTAAAAGAGAATGCTTCCACAAAGCCATATTTCACTTTTACTCCGCAATTTTTCTCTTTAAAACTAAACTCTTCCAGGAAAGGTCTTGGAGGGCCCAACGGTACCGACCGGCCGCCACATCATCCTCTCAGCCCAGGAGCGTCACCGGATGCGGATATGGAGGGTCATGTGGTCAGCACACCGCTCTCCCGGCCATACGTCAGTTTACAAGACTGGAGCCGCTACTTCTCTATCCGTAGCTCCTCAGTTTGCCTCACACGGGCTGAGTGCAGCCCGCTTGCCAACAGCGCTCGGCAGACCGGATGGTCACCCATCCATGTGCTAGCCCAGCCCGACAGCGCTTAACTTCGGTGATCTGACCACTGCGGCAATTTTTTCTTCTTTGCGGAATGTAAAAGACGGAGAGCCTTTCTCACTTAGGTAGCTCCCTTTCATTCATATCGCGGCCTCTGACCCGAAAGGAGGACGATATTAGTGTTTAACGTCCCGTCGATAACGAGGTCACTAGAGACGGAGCAAAAGCTCGGATTAGGGAAGGATTGGGAAGGAAATCGGCCGTCCCCTTTCAAAGGAACCATCGCGGAATTTGCCTGAAACGATTTAGGGAAATCACGGAAAACCTAAATCAGGATGGCCGGAGACGGGTTCGAACCGTCGTCCTCCCGAATGCGAATCCAGTGTGCTAACCATTGCACCAGCTCGCTCGGTCTGAGCCGAAAGTGTACTGCCACAAATATTGCTTTGCAATACTGCAATAGCTGCCGAACACGTTGCTGCAATTCGTATGTAACGACAACATTCCCGGCTCCTATTACCGGTAATACGCAGCCTTTACAGCCCATGTAAACACGTAGCTCTGGGAGAGAGACCTCCCTGGTATGTACGGCAACTGAAGTCAGCCGGGGTTATGCCCCCTCCAGACGCTCCAATTGGCCGGCGAGAGAGTGGGAGGCAGCAGGTGGTTTCCCGGCGGAGCTCAACTAGCGGACAACTCGGACAGAGTTGGCTCGGCTCGCGACTTGCTGCGCCCAAGTTCTCCATTTAAAGGAAATGGCGGCCGCTCAATTACCTCATAAAGCTAGCACGGGGGAGGGGGTGGCGCGAAGTGCTCGGCAGGCACACAGGAACGGCAAGTGGCTGCTGCGCTTCCCATAGCCAACGGAGTCAGCTTGCAGCCACGACTTGTCAACACTAAACAAGCCGTGCATTGTAAACTTCTAATTTCAGTCGATAGCCCACTCCCGTTTCACATTACACAGTGTGTACTTGAAATCCAATAGCTGTACTGTAATCCAACGTCGTTTGTTCCCTTTGTAACACATGCCACCAGTTTCGACACCATGGTTTCATCTTCAGGCTTCGAGCGTTAGCACACTGGACTCGCATTCGGGGCCGGCCGCTATGGCCGAGCGGTTCTAGGCGCTTCAGTCTGGAACCGCGCGACTGCTACCGTCACAGGTTCGAGTCCTACCTCGGGCATGGATGTGTGTGTCCTTAGGGTTAGTTAGGTTTAAGTAGTTCTAAGTTCTAGGGGACTGATGATCTCAGAAGTTAAGTCCCATAGTGCTGAGAGCCATTTGAACCATTTTCGCATTCGGGAGGACGACGGTTCAAACCCGCTTCCAACAAGCCTGATTCGGGTTTTCCGTGATTTCCCTAAAACGTTTCAGGCAAATTCCGGGCTGGTTCCTTCCCTAACCCGATGGGACCGATGACCTCGCTGTTTGGCCCCTCCCCCAAATCAGCCACTCAAACGTAACCTGCGATTCACAACAGTTATAATGTGCCACAACAGAGCCGTATGCAGTGGAGCCAAAATTGACTAGCATCCAGTAAACGGGTAGCACGTGTTAAAAAGAATAAACGACGTTGATATTTCAATACAATGGCTGGCTCTCAGCACTATGGGACTTAACTGCTGAGGTCATCAGTCCCATAAAACTTAGAACTACTTAAACCTAACTCACCTAAGGACATCACTCACATCCATGCCCGAGGCAGGATTCGAACCTGCGACCGTAGCGGTCGCGCGGTTCCAGACTGTAGCGCCTAGAACGGTCTCACTTTCCTTGACAGACTACCAGACTGGCTGGTTGGTAGAATTGGTTGGAGGAGGAGGGGGGGGGGGTGGAGGGGACGAAACAGCGAGGTCGTCGCCCCATTGGATTTGGGAAGGAAGTTGGCCGTGCCGTTTCAGAGGAACCGTCAAAGCGATTGCCTGAAGCGATTTAGGGAAATCACGGTATACTACATCAGAATGGCCGGAAGTGGGTTTGAACCATCGTCCTCCCGAGTGCGTGTCCAGTGTGCCAACCACTGCGCCACCTCACTCGGTGGACTTAACAGAGTGTGGTCCGCATATGACGTAAGAGTAATTTTATTTCCTGAACGGTTCAACGTATCTAAAATAGTTTTTCAAAAATAAAAACCCGCCTTGCAACCCTGGAATTGAGATACATTCATGGAACTGGAAGTCTTCAAACATGCGCTGTGCGAAAAAGGAAACTGGTCTGCAAAATATTTATAACAGCGCCTTTGTAAGCGCTGGAGGACTTGCATTGAGTGTGGGGGAGATTATGTTGAAAAGTGGTACAGCTTTGTACCACTTCGGCGAAAAATATTTAAGGTTTTCATTTGACTCACCCTCGCATAAATACATAGACCTGTTTATTTCTACAATGGTTTACATCAGTTTACAACTCGAACATTTAGCTGTTTTTCGACATGATCACCATTTCTGTCGATGCAGTTTTGTAGACGCTGTGGCAGTTTTTGTATGTCCACGTCATACCAGCTCGCCGGCATGCTGTTCAGAAAGTTATGTACACCTTCTTTCACCTCGTCGTCGGAGCTGAATTGCTGGGACCACAATTAACGCTGACAGGTACTGTGAGACTCTGAAAAAACTTAAACGGGCAATTCAGAACCGGAGAAGAGGAATATTGAGCAAGGGCGTACACATTCTCCATGACAACACTCGCCCAAACATCGCTCGACAAACCGTTGCTCTCCTGCAACAGTTTCAGTGGAACATAACCACCCACCCACCCTACAGTCCTGGCTTGGCGCCCTGTGACTATCACCTGTTCCCTAGGTTAAAAGAACATTTGGCCGGAAAGCGATTCAGCTCCGACGACGAGGTGAAAGAAGAGGTTGATAACTTTCTGAATACCGTGTCGGCAAGCTGGTATGACGTTGTTGTTGTTGTTGTTGTTGTTGTTGTGGTCTTCAGTCCTGAGACTGGTTTGATGCAGCTCTCCATGCTACTTGTATCCTGTGCAAGCTTCTTCATCTCCCAGTACCTACTGCAACCTACATCCTTCTGAATCTGCTTAGCGTATTCATCTCTTGGTCTTCCTCTAAGATTTTTAGCCTCCGAGCTTCCCTCCAGTACCAAACTGATCTTCCCTTGCTGCCTCAAAATTTATCCTAACAACCGATATTCTAGTCCGATTCTACGACAAACTCCTCTTCTCCCCAATTCTATTCAATACCTCCTCATTAGTTTTGTGATCTATCCATCAAATCTTCAGCATTCTTCTGTAGCACCACATTTCGAAATCTTCTATTCTCTTCTTGTCCAAACTATTTATCGTCCATGTTTCACTTCCGTACATGGCTACACTCCAAACAAATACTTTCAGGAACGCTTTCTGACACTTAAATGTATACTCGATGTTAACAAATTTCTCTTCTTCAGAAACGCTTTCCTTGCCATTACCAGTCTACATTTTATATCCTCTCTACTTCGACCATCATTAGTTATTTTGCTCCCCAAATAGCAAAACTCCTTTACTACTTTAAGTGTCTCATTTGCTAATCTAATTCCCTCAGCATCACCCCACTTAATTCGACTACATTCCAATATCCTCGTTTTGCTTTTGTTGATGCTCATCTTATATCCTCGTTTGAAGACACTGTCCATTCCGTTCAACTGCTCTTCCAAGTCCTTTGCTGTCTCTGACAGAATTACAATGTCATCGGCGAACCTCAAAGTTCTTATTGCTTCTCCATGAATTTTAATACCAACTCCGAACTTTTCTTTTGTTTCCTTTACTGCTTGCTCAATATACAGACTGAATAGCATTGGGGAGAGGCTACAATCCTCACTCCCTTCCCAACCACTGCTTCCCTTTCACGTCCCTCGATTCTTATAACTGCCTTCTGTACAAATTGTAAATAGCCTTTCGCTCCCTGTATTTTACCCCTGCCACCTTTAGAATTTGAAAGAGAGTATTCCAGTCAACATCATGTGGGCATACAAGAACTGCCACAGCGCCTACAAAAATTCATCGACAGAAATGGTGATTGTGTTGAAAAATAGCTAAACGTTGAAGCTGTAAACTGATGTACACCATTGTAGAAATAAACAGGTCTATATACTTATAAAAAAATAGGAGACCTTACTTTTGGGGGGCAACGGCCTTACCACAGTGGATACGCTGGTTCCCGTCAGATCACCGAAGTTAAGCGCTGTCGGGCGTGGCCGGCACTTGGATGGGTGACCATCCTGGCCGCCATGCGCTGTTGCCATTTTTCGGGGTGCACTCAGCCTCGTGGTTCCAACTGAGGAGCTACCCGACCGAATAGTAGCGGCTTCGCTCAAGAATACCATCAGAACGACCGGGAGAGCGGTGTACTGACCACACGCTCCTGCTATTCACATCCTCATCTGAGGATGACACGGCGGTCGGATGGCCCCGATGGGCCACTTGTGGCCTGAAGATGGAGTGCTTACTTTTGGGATTAGCCTGGTAGTAGAAGGGCAGTACGCCTTACCTTGAGCGGCATGTCGGTCCACTTCTCCTTCCTGTCCTTGTAGCGCGACTCGAAGTTGGCGTCCCAGTACTCGCGGCTCTTCATCCAGTACGGCTGCAACATACAAAACAACGGGCGCTGTAGCACACCAAACACGTACGACAAACAGGGCGGCAATAACACCTAAGATTCTATCGTATCGCAAAAAGTGAATGATTACCTACCACCCCCGTTTTCGTGTTACACTCAAGCGCCAAAGAATCAGCTATAGGCATGGGTATTGCAATACACAGATATGTAATAAGGCAGAATACAGCGCTACAGTGGGCAACGTCTGTATGAGACAACAAGTGTCTGGCGCAGTTGTTAGATCGGTTACTGCTGATACAATGGCAGATTATCAAGATTTAAGTGAGTCTGAACGTGCTGTTATAGTCGGCGCACGAGCGATGGGACACAGCATCTCCGAGGTAGCGATGAAGGGGGGAATTTTCCTTACGACCATTTCACGAGTGTACCGTGAATATCAGGAATCTGGTAAAAAAATCAAATCTGCGATGTCACTGCGGCCGGAAAAAGATCCTGCAAGAACGGGACCAACGACAACTGAAGAGAATCGTCAACGTGACAGAAGTGCAACCCTGGCAAATTGCTGCAGATTTCAGTGCTGGGCCATCGATAAGTGTCAGCGTGCGAACCACTCCAAGAAACTTCATCGATATGGGCTTTCGGAGCCGAAGGCCCATTCGTGCACCCTTGATGACTGCACGAGAGAAAGCTTCACGTCTTGCCTGGGCCCGTCAACACCTACAGTCGGCTATTGATGAATGCAAACTTGTCTCGTTTCAAATTGCATCGAGCGGATGGATGTGTACGGATATGGACCCTACATATCACCAGGGGACTGTTCAAGCTGATGGATGCTGTGTAACGGTGTGGGGCGAGTGCAGGTGGAATTATATCGGATCCCTGATACGTCTAGATAACACACTGACAGGTGGCACTTACTTAAGCTTCCTGTCTGAACGGGACCATCGACGACTGAAGAGAATCGTTCAACATGAAACAAGTGCAGCCCTTCCGCAAATTGATCCAGATTTTAGTGCTGGACCAGAACAAGTGTCAGCATGCGAATCACTCAACCAAACATTATCAACATGGGCTTTCGGGGGCAAAGGCCCACTGGTGTACCCTTGATGACTGCACGACACAAAGCTTTAATAAACCTCGCCTGAGTCCATCAACAACGACATTGGACTGTTGATGACCGGAAACAGGTTCCCTGGTCGAAAGAGTCTCGTTTCAAATTGTATCGAGCGGATGGACGTGTACCGGTATGGAGACAACCTCATGAATCTATGGACTGTTCAAGCTCATGGAGGCTCTGTAATGGTGTGGAGTGTGTGCTGTTCGAGTGATATGGGACCACTGATACGTCTAGATACGACTCTGACAGGTGACAAGTACGTAAGCATCCTGTCTGATCACCTGCATCCATTCGTGTCCATTGTGCAAGCCGATGGACTTGGGCAATTCCAGCAAGACAATGTGAAATTGTGGCTCCAGGAACACTCTTCTGAGTTTAAGCACTTCCGATGGGCACCAAACTCCCCAGACATGAACATTAATGAGCATATCTGGAATCCCTTGGAACGTGCTGTTCAGAAGAGATCCCCACCCCCTCATACTCTTACAGATTTATGGACAGCGCTGCAGGATCCATGGTGTGAATTCCCCCGCACTACTTCAGACATTAGTCGAGTGCAAGCCACGCCGTGTTGCAGCACTTCTGCATGCTTGCTGGAGCCGTACACGATATTAGTCAGGTATACCAGGTTCTTTGGCTCTTGAGTGTATTTATTTACCGTCATTTACAAATTGGCTCTGAGCACTATGAGACCAAACATCTGAGGTCATCAGTCCCCTAGAACTTACTACTTAAACGTAACTAACCTAAGGACATCACACAAATCCATGCCCAAGGCAGGATTGGAACCTGCGACCGTAGCGGAAACGATCTCACAACTGCGCCAGACACTTGTTGTCTCATACAGGCGATGCAGACCGCAGCGCCGTATTCTCCCCGTTTATACACACTACTGGCCATTAAAATTGCTACAGCACGAAAATGACGTGCTAGAGACGCGAAATTTAACCGACACGAAGACGATGCTGTGATATGCAAATGATTAGCTTTTCAGAGCATTCACACAAGGTTGGCGCCGGTGGCGACACCTACAACGTACTAACATGAGGAAAGTTTGCAACCGATTTCTCATACACAAAAAGCAGTTGACCGGCGTTGCCTGGTGAAACGTTGTTGTGATGCCTCGTGTAAGAAGGGGAAATGAGTACCACCACGTTTCCGACTTTGAGAAAGGTCGGATTGTAGCCTATTGCGATTGCGGATTATCGTACCGCGACATAGCTGCTCGCGTCGGTCGAAATCCAATGACTGTTGGCAGAATATGGCATCGATGGGTTCAGGAGGCTAATACGGAACGCCGTGCTGGATCCCAACGGCCTCGTATCACTAGCAGTCGAGATGACAGGAATCTTATCCGCATGGCTGTAACGGATCGTGCAGCTACATCTCGATCCCTGAGTCCACAGATGGGGACGTTTCCAAGACAACAACCATCTGCACGAACAGTTCGACGACGTTTGCAGCAGCACGGACTATCAAATCGGAGACCGTGGCTGCGGTTACCCTTGACGCTGCATCACAGACAGGAGCGCCTGTGGTGGTGTACTCGACGACGAACCTGGGTGCACAAATGGCAAAACGTCATTTTTTCGTGTGAATCCAGGTTCTGTTTACAGCATCACGATGGCCCCATCTGTGTTTGCCGACATCGCAGTGAACGCACATTGGAAGCGTGTATTCGTCATCGCCATACTGGCGTATCACCTCGCGTGATGGTATGGGGTGCCATCGGTTACACGTCTCGGTCACCTCTTGTTCGCATTGACGGCACTTTGAACAGTGGACGTTACATTTCGGATGTGTTACGATCCGTGGCTCTACCCTTCATTCGATACCTGCAAAACCCTACATTTCAGCACGATACTGCACGACCGCATGTTGGAGGTCCTGTACGGGCCTTTCTGGATACAGAAAATGTTCGACTGCTGCCCTGGCCAGCACATTCTCCAGATCTCTCACCAATTGAAAACGTCTGGTCAATGGTGGCCAAGCAACTGGCTCGTCACAATACGCCAGTCACTACTCTTGAACCGTGGTACCGTGTGGAAGCTGAATGGGCAGCTGTACGTGTACATGCCATCCACGCTCTGTTTGACTCAATGCCCGGCGTATCAAGGCCGTTATTACGGCCAGAGGTGGTTGTTCTGCGTACTGATTTCTCAGGATCTATGCACCCAAGTTGCGTGAAAATGTAATCACATGTCATTTGTAGTATAATATATTTGTCCAATGAATACCCGTTTATCATCTGCATTTCTTCTTTTTATGGCCAGTAGTGTATGTACCAAATTATTTTCTCGAACGTCCCTCCCTCGTTCAACCGATTCTGGAGTACTGCACATCAGTGTAGCATCGGTGCCTAGTAGCAACAACAGAAGAAGTGGAGAAGATACAACGAAGAGCGCCGCCTTTCTTCACGGGATCGTTCAGTGTGTGTGAGAGCGTTACGAAGATGTTCGACAAACTCCAGAGGCAGATGCTACAACAGAGTACGTTCCCGGAAGGGTGGGTCAACGTATTGCTTCCTGTCACGCGTGTCTCACGAAACCAACACGTCGAGAAAAATCGGAGAAATTAAATCTTATACCTAGCCTACACTGAGCTCCTGCAGTACGACGTACAAATTTGGATAGATGCTCTGTTCACTAATGTATGTTTGTTTTCTTACTTCTTGTACACTTAGCACAGATGTCTTCTCAAACCTGTGAATAACGCCGTATGGTATGTGTCACCCCCCCCCCCCCCCCCCCCATGTAGCGACTATAAAACAACGGACCCGAAGAATCGCCCCTGCGCCTAATTTCTTCCACCTAGAAATTTCCGGTTCCCACAGTTGGTATGAAATGTTTAACTGTGCGTGCATGCGTGAGCTCAGCCCACAATTTTGTTAAGTGTGTCTGCTGCGTGCAGCACGTTTGGCATCCGTGTACGAGGGAATTCACGTGTTCGCACTGAGGTCAGCTAGTGCAGGAGTAACATTAACAGCCTGCTATTCCTAGTGCGGGCAGTACTTTGTGTTCAAATATTGGGCTTTACTTTAGTCGCGCGTTGCAATTTCTGGCGTGTAATCGCTACTGTCAGCGGACTAGCCTATGTTGCTCTAGCGGCCATTATAATAAATCCCAGTGATGTTAGTAACTTCGTCCGCATTCCAGTTCCTTCCTTCGTCCCATATACAAAATTTGGAACTATTATTATAAAATCCATTTTATTTGATATTTCCGGAAGCTACTTTACTTTTTCCTGTTGAAAAATGCAAGCCAAGACAAATGTACATTCGTTGCACAAAACGTTTGGTTTATTAAAACGAAACATGCTCTTCATCTACCCTCACACAAACTCATATGTGACACATGTTTAGAAGACTGCCGGCCGCGGTGGTCTAGCGGTTCCGACGCTCAGTCCGGAACCGCGGGACTGCTACGGTCGCAGGTTCGAATCCTGCCTCGGGCATGGATGTGTGTGACGTCCTTAGGTTAGTTAGGTTTAAGTAGTTCTAAGTTCTAGGGGACTGATGACCTCACATGTTAAGTCCCATAGTGCTCAGAGCCATTTGAACCATTTTTGATACTAAAAAAAGAGTTAAGAAGGAAGCAATTGAACCCGAGAAACGGAGTCGCAGAACGCCTAGCGTTGTCAGTTTAAACTGACAAAAGTACCGAACACAATCTGGCGACAGGATTTGCTGAGTTGACGTCTGAGGGTGAAGCAAATGAAGCACTTAACAAATATTAAGGATTATATTTCACTATTGCTAGGTACAGATCTCCACAAATTTTTGTTACCTTTTATTTTTTCGAAAAAGTCGTTGTATGTTGCAAATTCTGCTATTACTATATCGACACTCAATTTGTTTCTAGCACCAGAAATGAAACATTCATGTGACAGAAAACTTTTTTCCGCATAGGCATCGCTGCACGGAATCGCCATTATGCGTTTCTTCTCCCTTTAAAAACATTTTCCTTGAAAATGAGTTTGTGGAATAGGAACCTGTCTGCGTATTTGTGCCAAAGAGTCATGCAGTATACAGATCTCTTCGTATAGGCTATCTTTACCGATGTCTTGTTCAGTACTCACCACCGAGCTACTTTTCTTACATCCACATAAGTGAATGTTTCATAGCAAGAAAAGATTTTTCGTAGTCAAGCCACTTTTTTAACAAAATCTTCCGCTCTCTGGTAGGCTACAAGAGCTCCATTCGTGAATTTATTTCGCTCAACCTAATTTAGTTTTAAAATTTCTTGGTTTGCTTCTGTTCTGAGGAAACAAGCGTTCTTACGTGATTCCATATTCTCTGTTAGTGCGACCACTGTGGTGCCACCGCCAGACACCACACTTGCTAGGTGGTAGCCTTTAAATCGGCCGCGGTCCGTTAGTATACGTCGGACCCGCGTGTCGCCACTATCAGTGATTGCAGACCGAGCGCCGCCACACGGCAGGTCTAGTCTAGAGAGACTCCCTAGCACTCGCCCCAGTTGTACAGCCGACTTCGCTAGCGATGGTTCACTGTCTACATACGCTCTCATTTGCAAAAAAAAAAAAAAAAAATTATGGTTCTGAGCACTATGGGACTTAACTTCTGAGGTCATCAGTCCCCTAGAACTTAGAACTACTTAAACCTAACTAACCTAAGGACATCACACACATCCATGCCCAAGGCAGGATTCGAACCCGCGACCGTAGCGGTCGCGCGGTTCCAGACTGTAGCGCCCAGAACCGCTCGGCCACTCCGGCCGGCCTCTCATTTGCAGAGACGACAGTTTAGCATAGCCTTCATCTTCGTCATTTGCAAGCCGCCATATTCAGTTACTATGTCTTCTGAACAGGTAATATTGTGACTCATGTACCGTCAAGAGCGACGTTCATCATTAATGGATTAAAATTGAGTATCAAACTAATTTCGTCCGCTTTCTGAATTCTAATTCCTTGTCATGTACCAGACCTCAGGTCAGTATAGTTCTTCCCTCCTCACGCCAGCCTGCGTGAGCTAAAACGCGTGCATTTCGACCTCCTCTAGTAACACGGTGTTGGCTCTTCTGCCAACAACAACAACCACAGTATTATATACCGAAGCGCGAAAGGAAATGGTATGGGCATGGCTATTCAAATACAGAGATACGTAAACAGCCAGAATACGGCGCTGCGGTCGGCAATGCCTGTATACGACATGTGTCTGGCGCTACTATGCAAGTTATCAAGATTTAATTGGGACTGAACGTGGTGCTATTGTCGGCGCACGAGCGATGGGACACAGCATCTCCGAGGTAGCGATGAAGTGGGAATTTTCCCGTACGGCCATTTCACGAGTGTACCGTGAATAGCAGGAATCTGGTAAAGCCTCAAATCTCCGACATCGCAGCAACCGGAAAAAGATCCTGCAAGAACGGGACCATCGACGACTGAAGAGAATCGTTCAACGTGACGGAAGTTCAACCCTTCCGCAAACTGCTGCAGATTTGAGTGCTCAGCCAGAACAAGTGTCAGCATGCGAACCATTCAACGAAACATCATCGATATGGGCTTTCGGAGGCGAAGGCCCACTCGTGTAGCCTTGATGACGGCACGACACAAAGCTTTACGCCTCGCCTGGTGCCGTCAACACCGACATTGGACTGTTGATGACTGGAAACGTGTTGCTTGCTCGGGCGAATCTCGTTTCAGATTGTATCGAGTGTATGGACGTGTACGGGTATGGAGACAACCTCATGAATCCATGGACCCTGCATGTCAGCATAGGACTGTTCAAGGCCGGCCGGTGTGGCCGTGCGGTTCTAGGAGCTTCAGTCTGCAACCGCGCGACCGCTACGGTCCCACGTTCGAATCCTGCCTCGGGCATGGATGTGTGTGATGTCCTTGGGTCAGTTAGGTTCAAGTAGGTCTAAGTTCTAGGGGACTGATGACCCCAGATGTTAAGTCCCATAGTGCTCAGAGCCATTTGAATCATTTTTGACTCTTCAAGCTGGTGGACGCTCTGTAACGGTGTGGGGCGTGTGGAGTGATGTGGGACCCCTGATATGTCTAGATACGACTCTGACAGGTGACACGTACGTAAGCATCCTGTCTGATCACCTGCACCCATTCGTGTCCATTGTGCATTCCGGAGAACTTGGGCAATTCCAGCAGGACAATGCGACACCACGCACGTCCAGAATTGCCACAGAGTGGCTCCAGGAACAATCTTCTGAGTTTAAACACTTCCGCTGGTCACCAGACTCCCCAGACAAGAACCTTATTGAACATATATGGGATGCCTTGCAACGTCCTGTTCAGATGGTTTCTCCACCCTCTCGTACTTTTACGGATTTACGGACAGGCCTGCAAAATTCATGGTGTCAGTTTACTCCAGCACTACTTCAGACATCAGTGGAGTCTAAAAATGGTTCATATGGCTCTGAGCACTATGGGACTTAACATCTATGGTCATCAGTCCCCTAGAACTTAGAACTACTTAAACCTAACTAACCTAAGGACAGCACACAACACCTAGCCATCACGAGGCAGAGAAAATCCCTGACCCCGCTGGGAATCGAACCCGGGAACCCGGGCGTGGGAAGCGAGAACGCTACCGCACGACCACGAGATGCGGGCTCAGTGGAGTCTATGCCACGTCATGTTGCGGCACTTCTGTTTGCTCGCAGGGGGCTTACGCGATATTAGGCAGGTGTACCAGTTTCTTTGGCTCTTCAGTGTATAATTCTACAGGATTTATTTATTCGGATTCCAGAGATTCAATACATTTCCGAAAAAAATTTAGCAAACGAACTGCTAATCAATAACTAAATCAAGGAATTGGAAAAATACGGAACACGGGGTTGAAGTACCTCAGTGTTCGATAGAAAACCCAGCACTTCGCAAGCCAGAAAGCGCCTGCTCACACACATACGTAGCAGAAGACTGACGATGGACGAAGGTCACTCCGGAGAGGTTACGCCATGCACAGCCGGCCATGTAAACACAGAGCGTCGCTGTGTTTCCATTGGGTGCCGTGCCTATCTGTGAGGGAAGTCGCCTTCCTGCTTCCTGGAACGGCGGAAGGCCAACCAGATTACGCGGCTCGCCATTTGATGGTGCCATTGTCGTTCGCACGCTACGTCTAGGAATTAGACTACAGATACATGTACCACGATGATGAGTTTGGTTTGCGCGGTGCTCAAGGGCGTGGTTATCAGCGCCCCTACAACTCTGCACTCTTTACACTGTCCAATCTCATCATTTTCCCGAATGATGATAAGATTAACACAAAAACGCAGTCCCCGGGTAAAGAATATCCCCAACGCGGCTGGGAATCGAACCCGGGACCCCACCACGCAGAGGCAGCAACGCTAGCCACTAGACCACGATACAGCTAGACTGCGCACGTCGCTATCTCTGTCGTGTTGCGGGTTGAAACCAACATCTGACAAGTAAATCCGGCCGGAGTGGCCGAGCGGTTCTAGGCGCTTCAGTCTGGAACCGCGCTGCTGCTACGGTCGCAGGTTCGAATCCTGTCTCGGGCATGGATGTGTGTGATGTCCTTAGGTTAGTTAGGTTTAAGTAGTTCTAAGTTCTAGGGGACTGATGACCTCAGAAGTTAAGTCCCATAGTGCTCAGAGCCATTTGAACCATTTGACAAGTAAAGCTGCTCGAAGGATACACTCCGGTTTTGATCGGGTTTGAGTGTGTTGTAGTATAGATCATAAAACGACACATATTTATTTCATATGTATCCATACAGCCGTTTATGAGGTAAGTACCCCGTTGAAAAAAAATTAGTTTAATATTTCTTAATGAATACCGTTGAAACGGTACAGATATGAAAAATTTACATAAAATTTCGATGGTTCTTTAAAGTACGTTATAACGGTGCACCCACATTTGTCGAAGAATTCATTTTTTCGTAATCCCCTCCGCCCACTACTTCGTTTTTCATTTTGACAATTGACTAGTAGCAAAACGTATATCACCGTCAAAATAAAATTCGGTCAATACCAAGGAAAGACTGCTGTCATGAAACTGCAATTGTCCCATGTGCTTGGTGCGCAAAATCAAAGTGCATTAAACACTTTTTTTTAACCCGAACAATTCTGCGCGTTGTCATTATTCTACACGTTTACAGTAATGTTACAACAACAATATATGAAGGAGATACATCTAGACTACATTTATCTCGGGAAGAAGTATAAAACAACCCTAGATGACAACTGGCATTGAAGCGGACACAAATCGGGCGTGCGCACAGCTATACAGAGACATTTGTAGCCTATTTTCTGACATACGTATCTTTGGAATACCACTTGACTGTATTTGCTACTAACAAACTATTCGTCAAATGTCTAAATTAAAAACAAAATAGTTGGGGGGAGTGGATTTCGAAAAAAAAACATAATAAATGGCGTAAACTCATACAGTTGAAAGTACACGATACTAGAAGCAAAAAAGTCTCGGTAAACATAGGATCCAAAAGCACACCGGTACCTTAAGAGATACGAGCAATTTCTCATCTTCGATACTGTGAAGCAAGCCTCTTCTACTGCAAGCTCTTTGCTTTCCACATTTTGGGAAGTGGTAGTACGGACCAAAGCAAGAAAAAAATATCCAGTAAACATTTGCTCTAAAACGCATATCTTAAGAGCTATGAGCACGTGCTCATCTTCGCTACTTGGAAACACTTCTAATGAACAACTGTTTATAACTTTTACGGTAATCTGGTGTTTATACAGCTTGTAGATAGCCCTGCGCTCCAGTCCTTTATCCCTGATAATGTCACAGTTTCGAAGTGAACTCCCGGAAACGTCGTCTAAAGTAGTGATCGCCAAGCAGTCCATCGCAAGCTACTAGTAGCTGGCGGGGAAATTTTGGTACATCTCGCTAACGGTGTCGAGTTTCAAAAATTATTGTACAGAACAAGAAACCGAACATGAAGGTGAATTAATCAAGACTGCATTTTTAGATGCTGCAGATTCATTACGTATTATTCTTTCAAAAATAAAACTCAGACAATGTTCCCTATTACATCTGCACAGCTATCTGCAAATGAATACCCTCAGCTGCCGACAGGTGTTGTTGGTTGTTGATATACCTCGATGGGGACAGCTGGTAATGTGTGCCCCGACCGGGACTCGAACCCGGGATCTCCTGCTTACATGGTAGACGCTCTATCCATCTTTTTTTTTTATTTCATTTTGTTCGCTTTTGTTCGTTGCATCTGCTCGGGACGGACGTCGTAAGACATCCGTTTAAGTTCGTTGTTGATCGATTAACTCAGTTTTTTTTTTTTATTACGGACGGCAGCTAACCCTCTAACCGAACACGCTGAGCTACCGTGCCGGCTAAACAAATTTGTGTCAAACAAAGAGATAACTTTGACGATCCATCTCAGCCGCCGAGGACAAAGATGAATAGCGCGACTGCAGGGACTTATCCCAACACGCTTCCCGTGAGACCCACATTCCCAACTGTCCACAATCTACACACGTAATGTTCCTAATAGATATTTGCCCATTGATATACCTCGATTGGGACAACACCTGTCGGCAGCTGACGGTTTCAATTAATGATCATTTACTTCTAGAGAAGCTGTACGGTCATCAATGGTCCTTGATATACAGGGTGAGTCACCTAACGTTACCGCTGGATATATTTTGTAAACCACACCAAATACTGACGAACCGATTCCACAGACCGAACGTGAGGAGAGGGGCTAGTGTAATTGTTTAATACAAACCATACAAAAATGCACGGAAGTATGTTTTTTAACACAAACCTAGGTTTTTTTTAATGGAACCCCATTAGTTTTGTTAGCACATCTGAACATATAAACAAGCGTCAACTTTAGGTTACAATATCTCCCGATGTAATTAACATGTTACAAGGCAACAAACGGCACTGATTACGTATTTGTTTATATGTTCAGATGTGCTAACAAAACTAAATGGGTTCCATTTAAAAAAACGTAGGTTTGTGATAAAAAACATACTTCCGTTCATTTTTTTAACGTTTGTATTAACCAATTACACTAGCCCCTCTCCTCACGTTCGGTCTGTGGAATCGATTCGTCAGTATTTGATATGGTTTACGAAATATATCTACTGGTAATGTTAGGAGACTCACCCAGTATATAAAAGACCTAGTAGAGAGTGTCGGAAGTTCCATGCTGATTTTCGCGGATGATGCTGTAGTATACAGAGAAGTTGCAGCATTAGAAAATTGCAGCGAAATGCAGGAAGATCTGCAGCGGATAGGCACTTGGTGCAGCGAATGGCAACTGACTCTTAACATAGACAAATGTAATGTATTGCAAATACATAGAAACAAGGATCCTTTATTGTATGATTATATGATAGCGGAACAAACACTGGTAGCAGTTACTTCTGTAAAATATCTGGGAGTATGCATGCGGAACGATTTGAAGTGGAGTGATCATATAAAATTAATTGTTGGTAAGGCGGGTACCAGGTTGAGATTCATTGGGAGAGTCCTTAGATGCCAGCCGTAGTGACCGAGCGGTTCTGGGCGCTACAGTCTGGAACCGCGCCACAGCTACGGTCGCAGGTTCGAATCCTGCCTCGGGCATGGATGTGTGTGGTGTCCTTAGTTTAGTTACGTTTAAGTAGTTCTAAGTTCTAGGGGACTGATGACCTTAGAAGTTAAGTCCCATAGTGTTCAGAGCCATTTGAATCATTTTTGAAACGGTCTAATGACACACAGTCAACATGGGTTTAGAAAACATCGTTCCTGTAAAACAGAACTAGCTCTTTATTCGCATGAAGTGTTGAGTGCTGCCGGCCGGGGTGGCCAAGCGGTTCTAGGCGCTTCAGTCTGGAACCGCGCGACAGCTACGGTCGCACGTTCGAATCTTGCCTCGGGCATGGATGTGTGTGATGTCCTTAGTTTAGTTGCGTTTAAGTAGTTCTAAGTTCTAGGGGACTGATGACCTTAGAAGTTAAGTCCCATAGTGTTCAGAGCCATTTGAACCATTTTTGTTGAGTGCTACTGACAAGGTATTTCAGATCGATTCCGTATTTCTAGATTTCCGGAAGGCTTCTTTCACTGTACCACGCAAGCGGCTCGTAGTGAAATTGCGTGCTTATCGAATATCGTCTCAGGTATGTGACTGGATTTGTTATTTCCTGTCAGAGAGGTCACAGTTCGTAGCAATTGACGGAAAGTCGTCGAGTACCACAGAAGTTATTTCTGGCGTTCCCAAAGGTAGTGTTATCGGCCCTTTGCTATTCCTTATCTATATGAACGATTTGGGAGACAATCTGAGCATCCGTCTTCGGTTGTTTGCAGATGGCGCTGTCTCTTATCGACTAATAAAGTCATCAGAAGAGCAAAACAAACTGCAAAACGATTTAGAAAAGGTATCTGAATTGTGCGAAAAGTGGCAGTTGATACCAAATAACGGAAAGTGTGAGGTCATCCACATGAGTGTTGAAAGGAACCGGTTAAACTTCGGTTACACGATAAATGAGTCTAATCTAATGGCCGTAAGTTCAACTAAATACTTGGGTATCATAATTACGAACAACTTAAGTTGGAAGGACACATAGAAAATGTTGTGGGGGAGGCTAACAAAAGACTGTGTTTTATTGGCAGGACACTTGGAAAGTGTGACAGACCTACTAAGGAGACTGCCTACACTACGCTTGTCCGTCCTCTTTTAAAATACTGCTGCGCGGTGTGGGATCCTTACCAGATAGGACTGACGGTGTACATCGAAAAAGTTCAAAGAAGAGCAGCACGTTTTGTATTATCACGAAATATGGCAGAGAGTGTCACAGAAAAGATACGGGATTTGGGCTGGAAATCATTAAAAGAAAGGCGTTTTTCGTTGTGACGGAATCTTCTCACGAAATTCCAATCATCAACTTTCTCCTCCGAATGCGAAAATACTTTGTTGACACCGACGTACATAGGGAGGAACGATCACCACGATAAAATAAGGGAAATCAGAGCTCGTACGAAAGATATAGGTCTTCGTTCTTTCCGCGCGCTACACCAGATTGGAAGAGTAGAGAATTGTGAAGGTGTTTCGATGAACCCTCTGCCAGGCACTTGAATGTTATTTGCAGAATATCCATGTAGATGTAGATGTAGCCTGGTCTCTAAAGCAAGATGTGCGGGAGTGCAACACATTCGTTTTTCGTCTATAGTATTTGATGCGTCAGTTTGTAAGCGCGGCGTATCAGAAAACGTGAGGCGAAACAAGACGCTCTTGCCTTTGTGAAGAGATACAGAAGCGAGCGAGTGTGGCCCCCGGGTTACCCCATTTCACTGCTACCAGCGATACGTCTTCATAACGCGCGTGTGCTCCACATACATACAGTACAAAGGATTGCACCATAATCTAAGAGTGGAATTCAAAGTTACAATAGCTTTTGCGAACTTCGTTAGTGAATGCTGCAGTGCACTGATGGCAACACTGTTAAGTCTCACAATGATCAAATGTATAGGTTAGGCAAAATATACGGTCTTAAGAAAAAAATAAGCGGCGCTGAATAATGCGATTAGAAAGCTAAAAACTGTTCAGAATAAGTAAATGTGTATCGCAGTTGAACATTACAGGTCTCAGCTCCATCAGAGCAATACTCTGGTTAAAATCGACGTTTTTACGAAAAATTGAAGCAGCTTAATATCAGACGCAGAAAGATGAAAATTCGTATGTACCCTCAATTTGATGTAAAAGCATTAAATACGTGACACCAATAAGCTACCTCAATTAGTTTTCAAGTTATTAACTAAAATCGAAATTTGGAAAGATAACGTCCTTATTCATGATAGATTATCATTTGCATTTGCAATAGACAGTTCTAATCACAGCAGTCGATTACGTTCATGCAATAATGCAGTTCTAACGGGTTTCGAGACCGTATTGTAATTAACAATGGTTACGGAGATCCTTAAAAGAGGCAATTCAGAGATGTTCTGCTGTTGGTTCCGTTCTAAGAATTCTAACCAGCAAAGTTTAAACGCACGCAGTCGAGTCAAAACTCTTTCTGTAACTAAAGCAGACTGAACTGTATTTATATCAAAAGTCAGACGAGTAGTAGCTGTATGGTATTCTGCCTTACGCAGATATTGTCAGGGGTTAAGCCTCTTCCACTTTTGTCTGTCCATAGCCAGTCTTTTCATTTCTGAATATTTGTCTCCTGTTATATTGTTCAGCATTTGATACCTTAGTTTTCCTCTTCCCCTTTTTCCCTCCACCATTCCTACTATTCCTTCCTTCAATAAACAGTCCTTCCTCAAACGATGTCCAATCCAGTTCCGTTTTCAATTTCTGATAACTTTCAGCATGTTTCTTTCTTCTCCAACTCTTCTTAATACTTCTTCATTCCTTACTCGGTCTTCCCATTTCACTTTTTCCATTCTTCTCCATATCCACATCTCTACTGCCTCCAAACTTCTTTCATCTTCCTTCCTCAACGTCCAGGTCTCCGCACCATATTGTGCAACGCTCCAGATGTAACAAGTCTTTTCCTCAGTTCTTTGTTCAGTGGTCCACAAAGTAATTTTTGTTTCCTCTTGAATCCTCCTTTTGCCATTACAATTCTTTTTCTAATTTCTGTTGAGCAATACATATCATCGATTATTACACTTCCCAAGTAACTGAAGTTATTCACTTGCTCTATTTCCTCTCCCCCTATTTTCATACGGCATTTTCCCTTTCCTCCAGTTACCATGCTTTTCGTTTTCCTCTTGTTAACCTTCATTCCATATTCTTCCAATGTTGTGTTTAGATCATCTAACATTTGTTCCATCTCTCTTGCACTCTCTGCCATCACAACCATGTCGTCTGCAAATCTTACACACTCCACTTTCCGACCCCCTATACAAACTCCTCTCCTTCCACCGAAACTTTCACTAATAATTTCCTCCAGATATATATAGAACAGTGTTGATGATAAACAACAACCTTGTCTTACACCTCTTCCCAGTTGAATTTCTTCACTCATCACATCTCCTATTCTTACTCTTGCTCTCTGCTTGAAATATAAATTTCTATTTAGCCGTCTATCCCTCCAGCCAACTCCATGTTTCCTTAGTAATACGAGTGTAAATGGTTAAATGATAGAGCTGTTTGTTAATACGTTCCCGAGAAAGGGGTCAATCAGATAGATACTGGTATCTGTGCCTAGGGCGGCTCGTAGCAGATGTTCCATTTGACAGTCGGCTGCGCCCACGTATAAATACTGCCATAGGGGCAGTGAAGAAGACACACTTCGCACCGAGATAACAATCTGTCTGCAGCAGTTTAACGCCCGTGTGCTTTGTGCCTCGGATGACGTCATAGCTGCGCAGAGCTGAATGCATTTTCAGTAAAGCCTAGTTTACCCGACGACATTGGGTTGCGCCAATCGTTGCGTGGAATGAGTTGCACGCAAGTGGTTTCATATATGACTGTACACACGGCGACATAGTATACACTTCAGTTTCGTCGTTTTGAGGGTTCCTGAGTCGTGTCTGAAATGAAAGTTTTGGCAGCTGCACGTCGCACGAGTTGTGATGGAGTCAAAGCCTGTTGCGTGGAATCGCTACTTAAGAAAAAAATAAGAAACATGTTTCGATTCGTGACTGGATGAAGAAAAGACGTCAGCTCCGTTGCTCAGCATCCTTGAAGAAATAATTTATAACGGAAGATCCAAGAAGTTCTTTTAATTATAAGGAACAAAGGTACTGTAATGCATGAAGCACTGTCGCCAGAACTGATATTACATATCATACTGCGTGCATTACAATCGAGAACACTCGGCATGCTGAGAATGGTTTGCAAACTACTCTCTTGAATACAGATCTGGACGGTGGGAATATTTCAAAATTCTAACATATGTGAATGGGGAGCACCGCTGCGATGTTTTAAATAGATGAATACTGAGTAAAGAATATGGCTTCTTGATTTGTGCAGCCTTCCCTTCTGTCAATTATATCCTTAGAAAAAATAAAGAGAGTCGGCCAACTCGAACGATGGGATTTTAGTATTGTAGACGAGAGCGTTTCCACAGGTAGAATTACATTTGCTTATATTTTTCTTAATTCAGTTGTATATTTGCTTCTAATTCAATAAATTTTGCCCTGCAGCTCGGATATTGTCAAACTTTCTGTGCGCTGATCGCACGTGAAGCTCTCAGGAGCAGCAATATATTGCTTATTTTTGTAACATTATCACTGAAATCACACAAACACCTATGCAGTGCATAGATATCCATAAAGCGAACATTATTCTCCGTTCCCCACTTGATATTTCAGTTTTTCTAGACTCTACGAACATACATAACCTCAAAAACTCATGCAACTAGTGTCACCAAAGTTGGAACACGCCGTAAGTGTTTAGTTTCACCAACGAGCTGCCCAAACGCGCGGCGCGCATGCGCAGTGGCCGATCGCGCAGTTGCCCGCAAACTATAGTCGTCGTGTAAACTAGGCTTGAGAGTAGGAAGTGAACTGGCGAGCACTGTACACAGTCCTGGACCGCCTACATTTCACGGGAGTAACTATTTGTGTGCCCCACGTAATGTTGAGAAATCCGTGCGGCACGTGCCCGAGATTATGTTCCACTTTTAAGGCGAGCAATTGACTTTTGGTAATTAGAAGACCATTTTACTTGGAACTTCCGGTAGAGGTCGCATCTGAATTGTCAATAGTGCTGTTTCCGACAGGTATATTAGACAGAATACTAAGACTAATATCTTATGCGTGTGGGACTTACACGGAATATCTCGATTAGCTACAACTCAAACCTTTTATTTATAGTCATAGTTGCTGATCCAGCTGAGTAAGTAGGGAATAGGAACATTTCTTTCAGTGAACACAAAGAGTAATGTGGTGCTTCAGACTGGAAATTATGGTCAGTATGTTCTCTCTCGCTTTCTGGCTAACAGCAAAAATAGTTTTCAGGTAGGTAGGAGTAAAGCACGCAGACACAATTTGCGTGTCTTTTCATAACGAAGTAACGACCGCTCATATTTAGCGGCAGCACAAATGGCTGTTTCGCTGTTTGTCCGCCCGTTACGTAATGATGGAGGAAGGGAAAACCGCAGCGGCTGCGACCGGCCTTAATGCGGTTGCATTATTTTGTGGCGGTCCGGCTCGTCCAAGGCCAGGGCAAAGGCGACGGCGACCTCTGGCTGTTAGGGAGAAGCCAGTGACGTCAGGACGTGGTTTTCCTTGTCCTCCGGGGAAAAAATCGGACGGAAGAGGGGGAGACGGAGGAATCGGCACTGCTGACGTCACAGGCGCCGCCATTGCCGCCACCAGCTGTTAAGCCGACCCAGTTGCCACGCGTAATCTTAAGCCGTCGGCACACGGACCGTGCATCCGAACGTTGAGCGTGCCGAGTTTCTGACGTCATAGAATGGAACAGGACGTTCGGGAGTCTTTCCGAACGTGCAGAGCGATATCTGGCGTGTCAGATGTTCTGAGCGTGCGCCTGAGCGTTGACCAATGACATGGCGCAATGCCACCTACGTCACAAGCACGCCGTCTCCCTTCAGTACAGAGTTGAGAGGCGCCATATTGGCATTCATTTCAAGCCTATACGTATATATGCCGTTTCTGAGCACCAGAAAATTGAGAATCACTGCAAAACCCGTTGTTAACTGTGTGATTCGTTCCAATAAAATAATGAGAAACATCATATTGGTGGCAAAAGAATTACTGTAACTTGCGTGTTATGAGAGCAGGGTATTTGAAGGCCAGCGACACACTGAAGATCCACCCAAAACGCATTGTTCTTGGTACAATGTGTTATAATTACATTTCAGTTAGTAAAATATCTACGATTAAAATTTTTAGCAAGAGGTAAGATACTATAATTAGATACAGAAGATGTGATGTTGGTTTAGCGTAATGAATAGCGTCACTGTATAATAATGAGGTTTTCTTGTTGGGGCTGTGGTTTGTGTCCTGACAACAATTTTTTTTTCCTAACATTCGCGTTTTTATTAGGTTCTGATACTTTATTATTCGTTTAATATAAGTATGTTTGATTTTATGTAAACAGAAGTTCACCTTTTTTTGAGGGGTCACTTAGTTCGATTGGCTTAATCTAAAGGACAGCTTACGCTACTTGTATAAAGATTTTTGTTCCTTTTTCTTTTGCGCTTCCTAAGTCACATGTTGCAAAGATTCTGCTACTTGGTAGGAACAGTGATCAAGTAAAACTGACCTTGCGGTTTTACTAAAATGTGGGAATGATGAAATAATGTTCATCTTATGCGCAGAAGTATTCCATTTTTGTAACGCAGTGTTTTTAATGGAACTTTTATAAGCCTGTGTCCTTATTGATTGGACATGCTACTTTCCTTTTCGTGGACGATGGAGGAATGTGCGTTTTAATAGAGCTAGAGCTAGCGTGGGAATTGTATGCGCGCCCGTTAGGTAAATAGTGTCAGTAACGAACCAGAAACATCCCTCAAACTGCCGCTGGAGTGCGTTGCGATCGCGTATACCACGTTGGGGCCCACGTACCGTGTGCACAAGTCGCATCGTTCGTGAGCGTTCAGCAGCACGTTGCACTTGGCACGCTCGACGTTAACGTTCGGCAGCACGCTCCGTGTGACGACGGCTTAAGCGACAGAATATGAATGTTTTAGTTAGACCACTTTTTTCGCTGTAGTAGCCACAAACGTATAAGTACGTGGTACCACGAAACATTCCCCCAGTGCGGACGATATTTGCTTCGTGATACATTACCCGTGTTAAAATGTACCGTTTACTAATTGCGGAAAAGGTCGATATCGTGTTGATGAATGGCTATTGTGATCAAAATGCCCAACGGGCGTGTGCTATGTATGCTGCTCGCTATCCTGGACGACATCATCCAAGTGTCCGGACCGTTCGCCGGATAGTAACGTTATTTATGGAAACAGCAAGTGTTGAGCCACATGTGAAACGTCAGCCACGACCTGCAACAAATGATGATGCCCAAGTAGGTGTTTTAGCTGCTGTCGCGGTTAATCCGCACATCAGTAGCGGACAATTTGCGCGAGAATCGGGAATTTCAGAAACGTCGGTGTGGAGAATGCCCGTGTTCGATTCCCGGCTGAGTAGGGGATTTACTCCGCTCAGGGACGGAGTGTTGTGTTGTCTTTATCATCATTTCATCCCCATCCGCCGCTCAGGTCGCCCAATGTGGCGTCGAATGTAATAAGACCTCCACCAAGGCCCCCCCCCCGGCCAATGACGCCAAACGATCATTTCCATTTACCTTATGAATGCAGGAATATCCTCACTAAGTTTGGAAAGGTTCTAGTATGGGAAGGTTTTCCTATGACTTCTAGCGGATTGTTAAAGAAAAGCCTCTCTCCCATGGCTTTCAAAATGATGGATGTACGAGCAATAACTTAACAGAAAAACCAATGGTAAGACTTACTGTGGTGTTAAAACGACGTATTTCGCTCTATCAGAAGTATAATTCGAGGGCATTCCTTCGTTCAAAGCCGTGGAAAGTGCTGTGATTATTCCCAAGATAGCCGGCCGGAGTGGCCGAGCGGTTCTAGGCGCTAAGTCTGGAACCACGCTGCCGCTTCGGTCGCAGGTTCGAATCCTGCCTCAGGCATGGGCGTGTGTCATGTCCTTAGGTTAGTTAGGTTTAAGTATTTCTAAGTTCTAGGGGACTGATGACCTCAGCAGTTAAGTCCCATAGTGCTCAGAGCCATTTGAACCATTCCCAAGATAAACCACATGTTTGCAGAAAAGAGGAACGATGTAATGAAGCTGTTGCGCTTCCTTACTCAAAAAAACGTTCAAATGTGTGTGAAATATTATGGGAATTAACTGCTAAGGTCATCAGTCCCTAAGCTTACACACTACTTAACCTAAATTATCCTAAGGACAAACACACACATCCACGCCCTAGGGAGGACTCGAACCTCCGCCGGGACCAGCCGCGCAGTCCATGACTGCAACGCCTTACACCGCTCGGCTAAGTTTCCTTACTATTCCTAAGAATGTAACAAGTTTCTACAATGACATACGGTCTGCAAGTGGTGACGAATATGAAGATTACGACGGCTCACGGAGAATTCATGGGACGAAGCGTCCTCTGGAGTTGTTTCATAACTTTAATGTAAAAAACAGGCATTTAATATTCAATATTGTTTTCATAATGTGGGGCCACACTCATAATATATTTCTGTAAAGTCAGTACCGCCATTAGGCTTTTTTTTTAATTTGGAGTGTTACATTTAAATGATCATGATTTCGGCTGTACAATGCCATTATCAAGTGTTTTAGTGTTATACATTGCCTAAGATGGCATACTGTCGTATTTAAATAAACGACAGTATGCCATCTTAGGCAATGTATAACATTAAAACACTTGATAATGGCATTGTACAGCCGAAGTCATGATCATTTAAATGTAACACTCCAAATTAAAAAAAGTCTAATGGCGGTACTGACTTTAAAGAGATTTAATATTCAGGTGTCACTGACCTACTTTGACCATAACGCGAGTTTTGAAGAAGAAAATTGTTCAGTTGGTAAACTACCAAATATTTTATGTATATGCAAAGGATGTTTTGAAAACGAATGTACGAAATTTGCTAATCGTAAAAAATTTCAGCTTCAGGCAAGAGCCGTAATGGTTTCTTTGAAAGGACACAGCCGACTTTCCCATCCTTCCTTAATGCGATGTGACCGATGGGCCCCTGTTTGGTCCACTTCCCCAAATTAACAAACACCCAAGCAGACTTAATAAGAAGGATATACACAAAGAAAACGCAAGTAGTCGGGAAGAAAATCAGACGAAAGTAATGAAACAAAAAGAGGAGATAAATGTACTATGTTAGTCCTAGTGTAAATTTCTCTGGGTAGTTCCGGTTTGCGACAGCCTCGGTACATCTTGGAGTTTTGCCAGCGCTGAATGGGAAAATAGTCTATGCTTCAGTCGTATTTAATAAATTGTCCAGTTGTTTAGCAGCTCACCGCCGGCCGCGGTGGTCTCGTGGTTCTAGGCGCGCAGTCCGGAACCGCGCGACTGCTACGGTCGCAGGTTCGAATCCTGCCTCGGGCATGGATGTGTGTGATGTCCTTAGGCTAGTTAGATTTAAGTAGTTCTAAGTTCTAGGGGACTGATGACCACAGCTGTTAAGCCCCATAGTGCTCAGAGCCATTTGAACCACTTTAGCAGCTCACCAAAAACATCGAGTCATCACACTTATTACTACTAACTAATGTATTTATATTAAAACTAAATCGCAGTCCAAAGTGGTCTTATTAACAGACGACACACAACGCTTCACTGATCACGCAGAGTTTGTCTCTTCCACCACCGTCCTTTCATATCTGCTTGTCATTCGCACATTCCCTCTGTCTCAACCTCCCTCTTCCGTTGACAGTTCTTATACTGTTCTTTGATCTCGTTTAGTTCACTGCTCGATACATTGTTCAAAAATGGTTCAAATGGCTCTGAGCACTATGGGACTTAACTTCTGAGGTCCTCAGTAGCCTAGAACTTAGAACTAATTAAACCTAACTTACCTAAGGACATGACACACATCCACGCCGCAGGCAGGATTCGAACCTGCGACCGTAGCGGTCGCGCGGTTCCCGACTGAAGCGCCTAGAAGCGCTCGGCCACACAGGCCGGCTGGCGAGTGGAACGGGAAGGTATTACTAACAAGGGGAAGGCCTCAGACACGGTCAACCGATTCGGCTCAGATTTCGTAGGTCGCTTGTGTACAACCTGAAACAAAGGAATCTAAGATATTTTGGGTCAACACCCCCGCGTTTTTGAGAAAATCACCCCTAAAGGTTATGACGAGCGATCGACTCGAAGTTGGCGGGATCGATAGATAATTGTAAATAGAGCATTTTTCATCACCAGGTATGGGGTCCGAAAACGCATACTTTTCCAGAAATCGACGTAAGAAACTTTTACAACTGCCGCTTCTGTACCCACATGGTCAACGCTTTTCGCCGACAGCACCGATAGCGCAACGACCAAGGCTGTGAATCTCGAAGATATGTAGTGGATGTTATTCTTTGGGCTTGTATTTTTCCATATCTCAATTGATAGGAGGGTTAATAAGGTAAGTAAATCAACAAGGAATGATAATAAGGTAGACAATAAATCAACAAGGAATGATAATAAGGTAGACAAATAAATTTCTCAAACCTCTTGGGATAGTACACAACTAAAATGTTACTCCAGGTCACTTTACAATGTCTCTTCCAGCCACTGTGTGTCCTCACTTTTCTTCGAACAACTAAATGGATGGTACTTGCTATATAAACTTTCGAAACAAATATACTCACGGTACCAAGAGCATCTAATGAATGCAATCTTTCGACAGCTACACTGTTCCTTCCCTGTGATGCGACGAAGAGGCAACCGGGACAACTTAACTCTGCCCGCATGCATTCTGTCCCGTGCCTCGCTGTAAACAAGCGTCGCACGGTTGGCTATCTGTGATCCCTCGTGAGGAAGTCGCAGCACTTTTACTCGGAGTTGTTTTCATGTGACAGGCCTTAAAAGTTTAATACTTTACTAACTTACGGCGTTTGGGAAATTAGTTTGCCTACCCTATTATTATCATTCCTTATTGATTTGCTTACCTTGTTAACCCTCCTATCCCATTCAATAGTCCGCAGCTCGTGGTCGTGCGGTAGCGTTCTCGCTTCCCACGCCCGGGTTCCCGAGTTCGATTCCCGGAGGGGTCAGGGATTTTCTCTGCCTCGTGGTGGCTGGGTGTTGTGTGATGTCCTTAGGTTAGTTAGGTTTAAGTAGTTGTAAGTTCTAGGGGACTGATGACCATAGATGTTAAGTCCCATAGTGCTCAGAGCCATTTGAACCAATTTTTTGAACCCTATCAATAGAGATATGGGAAAATCAAACGAGAAGAATAACATCCGCTAGGTTTCTTCGAGATTGGAACCCGGGTTTTCCGATTCCCAGCCAGTTACCTTGTTCATGGCGCTGTCGGCGACAGGCGTTAACCATGTGGGTACAGACGCGGCAGTTATAAAAGTTTCTTACCTCGATTTCTGGAAAAGTATGCGTTTTCGGACCCCATACCTGATGATGAAAAATGCTCTATTTACAATTGTCTATCGGTCCCGCCAATTTTGAGTCGATCGCTCGTCATAATCTTTAGGGGTGAATTTCTCAAAAACGCGGGGGCGTTGACCCAAAATATCTTAGATTCCTTTGTTTTAGGTTGTACACAAGCGACCTACCAAATCTGAGCCGAATCGGTTGGCCGTGTCTGAGGCCTTCCCCTTGTAAGAGTGGTACAAGGTATCATAGGGCGTGCACCTTTTGGTGACCTGCGGTGTATGATTACAGATGTACATAGTTCCTATAAGTGATCTCCTTCGCGTGCTTACTGTATTTTCTCCGATACCTTGTGACTGAACCGGCCACCTGCCTTATGCCTACGACTAGGATCGTGAGACAGTCCCATTTTCGTATCGCTACAAACTGTGACGCCTAGGTATGAGTTGACCCATTCACTTCAGTGTTCAGACTACGCTCCGCGGTCGGCGGTGGAGTGCACGTGCAGACTGCAGGCACGGCTGGGCTCAATGCAGTCCCCTCCCCCACTACTACAGTGGAGTGTCGCCGGCAGGACCCTGAAGACAGGAGCGCGCCCGCCCGTAACCGGCGACTTCCTAATTACCGCGGCCACCAGCTGAGGTGGTCCGGCGAGACACTCGCCTGGCGGGCCGTTGGCCTGGCCGCCCAGCGGGGATCCCCCGTTAGGCGGTCGCCACGGCTGCCAACGGCGCGACGCCACACTTCCGGGCGCGAGTCACGCATGCAGTGGCAGCCAACTCGCTGCACCTGCTTCAACTACACTGACGGAAGAAACATCGCAACACCAAGAAGGAGTTGTACGACATTAACGAAAGTTGGTAGGCGTGTTTCTACGTATGGGAGATGGTGTCTATGAGGATGCAAATCGGGTTTCCTTTAAGTAGACGATTTAACGGTCATGAGTGTTAGCTACTTTTACATTGGACATGTTGAGTCGTTGTTACTCAAAACAGGATCCATGTTGTCAATTCCTCCCAGCACTACTTCAGGCATTAGTCGAGTCCATGCCACGTCGTGTTGAGGCATTTCTGTGCAGTCGCGGGGGTCCGACACGATATTAGTCAGGTATACCAGGTTCTTTGGCTCTTGAGTGTATTTATTTACCCGTCATTTACAAAATGGCTCTCAGCACTATAGGACTTAACTGCTGAGGTCATCAGTCCCCTAGAACTTAGAACTACTTAAACCTAACTGACCTAAGGACATCACGCATATCCATGCCCGAGGCAGGTTTCGAACCTGCGACCGTAGCGGTCGCGCGGTTCCAGACTGAAGCGCCTACATCTACATCTACATCTACATTTATACTCCGCAAGCCACCCAACGGTGTGTGGCGGAGGGCACTTTACGTGCCACTGTCATTACCTCCCTTTCCTGTTCCATTCGCGTATGGTTCGCGGGAAGAACGACTGTCTGAAAGCCTCCGTGCGCGCTCGAATCTCTCTAATTTTACATTCGTGATCTCCTCGGGAGGTATAAGTAGGGGGAAGTAATATATTCGATACCTCATCCAGAAACGCACCCTCTCGAAACCTGGCGAGCAAGCTACACCGCGTTGCAGAGCGTCTCTCTTGCAGAGTCTGCCACTCGAGTTTGTTGAACATCTCCGTAACGCTATCATGGTTACCAAATAACCCTGTGACGAAACGCGCCGCTCTTCTTTGGATCTTCTCTATCTCCTCTTCAAACTTACCTGGTACGGATCCCACATTGATGAGGAATACTGGAGTATAGGTCGAACGAGTGTTTTGTAAGCCACCTCCTTTGTTGATGGACTACACTTTCTAAGCACTCTCCCAATGAATCTCAACCTGGTACCCGCCTTACCAAGATTTAATCTTATATGATCATTCTACTTCAAATAGTTCCGCACTCATACTCCCAGATATTTTACAGAAGTAACTGCTACCAGTGTTTGTTCCGCTATCATATAATCATACAATAAAGGATCCTTCTTTCTATGTATTCGCAGTACATTACATTTGTCTATGTTAAGGGTCAGTTGCCACTTCCTGCACCAAGTGCCTATCCGCTGCAGATCTTCCTGCATTTCGCTACAACTTTCTAATGCTGCAACTTCTCTGTATACTACAGCATCATCCGCGAAAAACCGCATGGAACTTCCCACACTATCTACTAGGTCATTTATATATATTGTGAAAACCAATGGTCCCATAACACTCCCCTGTGGCACGCCAGAGGTTACTTTAACGTCTGTAGACGTCTCTCCATTGATAACAACATGCTGTGTTCTGTTTGCTAAAAACTCTTCAATCCAGCCACACAGCTGGTCTGATATTCCTTAGGCTCTTACTTTGTTTATCAGGCGACAGTGCGGAACTGTATCGAACGCCTTCCGGAAGTCAAGAAAAATAGCATCTACCTGGGAGCCTGTATCTAATATTTTCTGGGTCTCATGAACAAAGTCCCGTAGTGCTCAAAGCCATTTCAACCATTTTTTTTTCTTGAACAGTAAACATATCCCGCTGTTGTGTTTCGGCGTCAACGTACAACTAACACTGGCGGAAAGAAGAAACTAAAGGCAGAAGCGAGCAGCAAGATTGAGGGCGTAGAGTCAAGCGGCCATTACTGTTGTCGACAGCTGGGACCGTCACTCAATGCTACAAGTTAGTTTCCAGACAAGAAACCCGGCGAGAAGCGCCCATATTCGCTCTATTGTGCAACTGTTTTCACTGCAATGCAAATTCAAAGATAGATGGAGGTAATAACTCTAAGGGAGTGGAACTTCTATGTAACAAGCCACCGGACACCACGGGTCGCTTAAAGCAAATTTCTCAGGCAACGTGCGCGAACAGCCTGCCTGGCAGAGTTCGCGCATTGCCTTATCCGGAGTGTCGGACACGCCGGCGGCATGGAAAGCTGGAAGGCTGGGGTCTGGAGACTGCGCTCAAGGTGAACGCGATGCAGCCCGCAACCGGTGGATCAACTTTCACTCGCAGCCGACCATCTGTGGCGAGGCAGGTGATTTGTCTCCACACGGCGACCGTGTGCACACCCGTACACACCGTCACAGATGCACAATGCTCACTCCTGGGCGCTTTACGTAGTCTAGAAATGGTGATGTTGACTCGTGCCCATGAACGAAGCTATTCATAGCTAACAAGGGGAGGCCGCCAATTGTGAAATTCAGATTCGATTCATACTGCGCATAATAAAAGCTGATGGCCAGAGGTGTAATGTGGCAAAGCACCAAGATGCACTTCTCAGCCGTTGTCGAGAAAATCGACAGTTAAAAGAAACCGTTGCGGTGAAATACTCTCTACGATTAATAATTTTCTACAGCGTCGTGGCGCAGCGGTAAGCGCTCGGATTCGTAATCCGTAGATCGCCGGATCGAATCTCGCGCCATGCAATATTTTTTTATTATTAGTTTTCTGTAATTCAAATATATATAGTTTATATATATAAAATATATATATAATATATATATATTCATTAATAGTTTATATATATATATATCTATATATATTAATGAATTGCTTATGCATGCTGGTGAAGGCGGATCGCTCTCCAATTGTACCGCCTCCATTTTTCCGTTTGGTTAACAGGGTGTACCAAAGCTCTCCCGTCCGCACTGATTTTCGACGATGTTATAAGTTGCGCTAGGGGCCGCATCTACCTTCTTTCGAAGTTAGCAGGCAACTACGCTGTTATGGGGCGGCTCGTTTCGGCCCATTCAACGTCTGTCCTCCAAGTGTAACGAGCGAGTAACGGAGTTTATATTTCATACCTGCCACAGCAAATTTGTGTTCGTGGGGTCTCTATTCTAATTCGAACGTTTGACTTACGCTATACGTATTCGTTTCTACGTCTTCCGTTAACTATACGTGGTTAACATTATGAAGACAATTAATAACATTTGTGAAATACAACTTTGTTTGCGGAAAACATAATGATGTTCAAAGTCGCAAGTTTTTCCACGACAAACGACTTTCAACAACTTATTATATGCATAATTGTTGTAACTGATTGCCGGGAATTATTTATATATATATATATATATATATATATATATGAATTACAAAAAACAAATACTAAAAAAAAAGTTGCATGGCGCGAGATTCGATCCGGCGACCTTTGGATTACGAACCCGAGCGGTTACCTCTGCACCACCACGCTGTAGAAAATTACTATTCGTAGAGAGTATTTCACCGCAACGGTTTCTTTTAACTGTCGATTTTCTCGACAACGGCTGAGAAGTGCATCTTGGTACTTTGCCACATTACACCTCTGGCCATGAGCTTTCATTATGCGCAGTATGAATCGAATCTGAATTTCACAATTGGCGGCCTCCCCTTGTAAGATGGAGCTACTCACAGAGGTCCAGTGTGGGCTGTAATTGTCGTATAGTGGAGAAACTCCGTAGATATGCTAATGTGTTAATGCGGAAGCGATTTAAGTTGGAAAAAAATTAGTTCCAATTTTGGCCGCCAGGTGCAAATTTGGCGCTGTACACCGACTATATACCGGAATGACATCTACATCTACATTTATACTCCGCAAGCCACCCAACGGTTGCTGGCGGAGGGAACTTTACGTTCCACTGTCATTGCCTCCCTTTCCTGTTCCAGTCGCGTATGGTTCTCGGGAAGAACGACTGCCGGAAAGCCTCCGTGCGCGCTCGAATCTCTCTAATTTTGCATTCGTGATCTCCTCGGGAGGTATAAGTAGGGGGGAAGCAATATATTCACCGCTTCAGTTGGTACGAAAATGTACGAAAATGGCTCGCTTCGAAAGAAAAACTGGCTTTTTGGGGTGGCATTGATCGGCTGCCGGAGAGGTGGGAGAAACGCATACACAGCAATCCAGGTTATTTTGAATAAAATATTGTTTATCAGTTTCAAACAACAGATGTGTAATTATTGCAACCAAATTCCGGTTTCACGCTTCTGCACCTGGTGTTCGCAGTTGCGAATATGGAGAACCATCAGTTATATAATGGAATAACGACAAAAGAAATTGTACAGTCAGAGGGCATTCAGACATCATTTTACACGGCTGTGCCCCAAAAACATAAGAAGATAATCGAAGCACAGCTAGCTGACTGTATTCCCAAGCGACAATCAGCAGGGTACAGGAAACTCGGCCTATAAATGCATGTGACCATGCATCTCCTGTACGTACGTGTCTCAGTACAGGTGTACGTGTATCAACGGGTAGGATCTTTATTGCTTACTACTTCTGTGTACCGAGTGTTACATTTTCGTCTTGTTCGCTGGTTTCATTATACTGTCGACGTAAAATTTGTTTTGTGTAACTCGGTACCAGAGTACGAGTTAAGCTAGTGTTTAGTTTGGCCGCCCGCCTAGCCGCGCGGTCCGACGCGCTGCTTCCCGAGCGTGAAGGCGTGCCGGTCCCGAGCACGAATCGGCCCCACGGATTAGTGTCGGTTTTTCCATCTGCCTCGGCGAATCGGGGGCTGTTTACCCTCATGCTGCCTCAGTTACACTACGTTGGCAAAAAAATTCAAATGGCTCTGAGCACTACGGAACTTAACATCTGAAGTCATCAGACCCCTAGAACTTAGGACTACTTAAACCTCACTAACCTAAGGACACCACACACGTCCATGCCCGAGACAGGATTCGAACCTGCGATCGTAGCGGCAGCGCGGTTCCAGACTTAGCGCCTAGAACCGCTCGGCCACTCCGGCCGGCTATCTTGGGAATAATCACAGCACTTTCCACGGCTTTGAACGAAGGAATGCCCTCGAATGATATTTCTGATAGAGCGAAATACGTCGTTTTAACACCACAGTAAGTCTTACCATTGGTTTTTCTGTTAAGTTATTGCTCGTACATCCATCATTTTGAAAGCCATGGGAGAGAGGCTTTTCTTTAGCAATCCGCTAGAAGTCATAGGAAAACCTTCCCATACTAGAACCTTTCCAAACTTAGCGAGGATATTCCTGCATTCATAAGGTAAATGGAAACGATCGTTTGGCGTCATTGGCCGGGGGGGGCTTGGTGGAGGTCTTATTACATTCGACGCCACATTGGGCGACCTGAGCGGCGGATGGGGATGAAATGATGATAAATACAACACAACACTCCGTCCCTGAGCGGAGTAAATCCCCTACTCAGCCGGGAATCGAACACGGGCATTCTCAACACCGACGTTTTTGAGATTCCCGATTCTCGCCCAAATTGTCCGCTACTGATGTGCGGATTAACCGCGACAGCAGCTAAAACACCTACTTGGGCATCATCATTTGTTGCAGGTCGTGGCTGACGTTTCACATGTGGCTGAACACTTGCTGTTTCCATAAATAACGTTACTATCCGGCGAACGGTCCGGACACTTGGATGATGTCGTCCAGGATACCGAGCAGCATACATAGCACACGCCCGTTGGGCATTTTGATCACAATAGCCATTCATCAACACGATATCGACCTTTTCCGCAATTGGTAAACGGTCCATTTTAACACGGGTAATGTATCACGAAGCAAATATCGTCCGCACTGGCGGAATGTTGCGTGATACCACGTACTTATACGTTTGTGGCTACTACAGCGAAAAAAGTGGTCTAACTAAAACATTCATATTCTGTCGCTTAAGCCGTCGTCACACGGAGCGTGCTGCCGAACGTTAACGTCGAGCGTGCCAAGTGCAACGTGCTGCTGAACGCTCAGGAACGATGCGACTTGTGCACACGGTACGTGGGCCCCAACGTGGTATACGCGATCGCAACGCACTCCAGCGGCAGTTTGAGAGATGTTTCTAGTACGTAAATCACACTGTTTTCCTAACGGGCGCGCATACAATTCCCTCGCTAGCTCTAGCTCTATTAAAACGCACATTCCTCCATCGTCCACGAAGAGGAAAGTACCATGTCCAATCAATAAGGACACAGGCTTATAAAAGTTCCATTAAAAACACTGCGTTACAAAAATGGAATACTTCTGCGCATAAGATGAACATTATTTCATCATTCCCACATTTTAGTAAAACCGCAAGGTCAGTTTTACTTGATCACTGTTCCTACCAAGTAGCAGAATCTTTGCAACATGTGACTTAGGAAGCGCAAAAGAAAAAGGAACAAAAATCTTTATACAAGTAGCGTAAGCTGTCCTTTAGATTAAGCCAATCGCACAAAGTCACCCCTCAAAAAAAGGTGAACTTGTGTTTACATAAAATCAAACATACTTATATTAAACGAATAATAAAGTATCAGAACCTAATAAAAACGCGAATGTTAGGAAAAAAAAATTGTTGTCAGGACAGAAACCACTGCCCCAACAAGAAAACCTCATTATTCTACAGTGACGCTATCCATTACGCTAAACCAACATCACATCTTCTGTATCTAATTATAGTATCTTACCTCTTGCTAAAAATTTTAATCGTAGATATTTTACTAACTGAAATGTAATTATAACACATTGTACCAAGAACAATGCGTTTGGGTGGATCTTCAGTGTGTCGCTGGCCTTCAAATACCCTGCTCTCATTATACGCAAGTTACAATAATTATTTTGCCACGATGATGATGTTTCTCATTATTTTATTGGAACGAGTCACACAGTTAACAACGGGTTTTGCAGTGATTCTCAATTTTCTGGTGCTCAGAAACGGCATATATACGTATAGGCTTGAAATGAATGCCTATATGGCGCCTCTCAACTCTGTACTGAAGGGAGACGGCGTGCGTGTGACGTACGTGGCGTTGTGCCATCTCATTGGTCAACGCTCAGACGCACGCTTTAGAATATCTGACATGCCAGATAATGCTCTGCACGTTCGGAAAGACTCCCGAACGTGCTGTTCCACGCTGTGACGTCAGAAACTCGGCACGCTCAACGCTCGGATGCACGGTCCGTGTGCCGACGGCTTAAGGACATCACACACATCCATGCCCGAGGCAGGATTCGAACCTGCGACCGTAGCAGTCGCGCGGTTCCGGACTGTAGCGCCTAGAACCGCTCGGCTACTCCTGCCGGCCACTATGTTGGTAATTGACACTGTCACCACGTACGTGTACACCATAATTACTTTACCATGGAAACATTTGGGGTTACACGTCTGGTATGAGACGTTTCCAGGGGGGTCCACTGGAGGCCGAACCGCCCTGGGTTGTGTGTGGGGCGGCGGTGGGGTGGGTGGACTGCTGTAGCCTTTTGTGGGGCTGTGAACCATTGAGGGCAACGGCGGGCCGAAGCCTCTCCGTCGTTTCTAGGTCCTGAGTTCCATACAATACAATACAATGTATAGTTTGAGTTCCCAAAACAATCTCTAGTATAACGTTTGCAGTGTTGAGATGGTTGCACGGGCACGTTCGCGACAAAAGATGTAGCAGCATCTGGTCTTGTGAGATGGACAGTTTTACTGCTGGAAAATGCCATCACTGTCGGGGAGGAAATCAAGCACGAATGGATGCAGGTGGTTCGTAGTAACATTGAAGTAATCCACAGATGAGACAGTACTTTGGATTACTATCGCAGATTCCATGGAAGCGCAAGTGACTGTCCTTCCCTCCCCCTCACCGGGCATAATACACTACTGGCCATTAAAATTACTACGCCAAGAAGAAATGCAGATGATAAACGGGTATTCATTGGACAAATATATTATACTACAAATGACATGTGATTACATTTTCACGCAATTTGAGTGCATAGATCCTGAGAAATCAGTACGCAGAACTACCACCTCTGGCCGTAATAACGGCCTTGATACGCCTCGGCATTGAGTCAAACAGAGGTCGGATGGCGTGTACAGGTACAGCTGCCCATGCAGCTTCAACACGATACCACAGTTCATCAAGAGTAGTGACTGGCGTATTGTGACGAGCCAGTTGCTCGGCCACCATTGACCAGACGTTTTCAGTTGCTGAGAGATCTGGAGAATGTGCTGGCCAGGGCGGCAGTCGAACATTTTCTGTATCCAGAAAGGCCCGTACAGGACCTGCAACATGCGGTCGTGCATTATCTTGCTGAAATGTAGGGTTTTGCAGTGATCGAATGAATGGTAGAGCCACGGGTCGTAACACATCTGAAATGTAACGTCCACTGTTCAAAGTGCCGTCAATGCGAACAAGAGGTGACCCAGACGTGTAACCGAAGGCACCCCATACCATCACGCCGGGTGATACGCCAGTATGGCGATGACGAATACACGCTTCCAATGTGCGTTCACCACGATGTCGCCAAACACGGATGCGACCATCATGATGCTGTAAGCAGAACCTGGATTCATCCGAAAAAATGACGTTTCGCCATTCGTGCACCCAGGTTCGTCGTTGGGTACACCATCCATATTCAATGCTGCTGCAAACATCGTCGAACTGTTCGTGCAGATGGTTGTTGTCTTGCAAACGTCCCCATCTGTTGACTCAGGAATCGAGACGTGGCTGCACGATCCGTTACAGGTATGCGGATAAGATGCCTGTCATCTCGACTGCTAGTGATACGAGGCCGTTGGGATCCAGCACGGCGTTCCGTATTACCCTCCTGAACCCACCGATTCCATACTCTGCTAACAGTCATTGGATCTCGACCGACGCGAGCAGCAATGTCGCGATACGATAAACCGCAATCGCGATAGGCTACACTCTGACCTTTATCAAAGTCGGAAACGTGATGGTACGCATTTCTCCTCCTTAGACGAGGCATCACAACAGCGTTTCACCAGGCAACGCCGGTCAACTGATGTTTGTGTATGAGAAATCGGTTGGAAACTTGCCTCATGTCAGCACGTTGTAGGTGTCGCCACCGGCGCCAACCCTGTGTGAATGCTCTGAAAAGCTAAAGATTTGCTCATCGCAGCATCTTCTTTCTGTCGGTTAAATTTCGCGTCTGTAGCACGTCATCTTTGTGGTGTAGCAATTTTAATGGCCAGTAGGATAATACTGTCCCTACGGGTCAGCGCCAGTGTCGAGCAGTCTGTACTTAAGGTCACCAGTCGTTTGTTAAAGCGAGCGTAAATATTCTGTGCGTGAAGTGCCGTTTTGTGACGACGTCCGCAGCTCAGAGCGACTGTAAACAGGCTGTCATCGCGCAGACGGCGACTGGGGCGCCGATTACACTGCACACAGCCGAGACAAACACTGCGGTGTAGTAGTTGGCATCGCCTGTGTGTCCACTCTGTCCCCTAAACTACCAGAGACCGGCCAGTCGTCCGGTTCGGTCATTAGGCACAACTCACGGACTGAACCCACAAAGGGAGGGCACGACGGATTATGTCAAAATTTCTACGTCTTTAGTAGTACATTAGGACAACATAATCACCAAATAGTGAGGTCAATGAGCCACTTGTGACAAAATGGTTCAAATGGCTCTGACAACTGTGGGACTGCAGCGCCTAGAACCGCTCGGCCATACCGGCCGGCGCAGTGGTAACACCGGTTCCCGTCAGATGACCAATGTTAAGCGCTGTCGAGCTGGGCTAGCACTCGGATGGGTGAGGCAAACTGAGGACCTACTTGATTCACAAGTGGCGGCTCCGGTCTCGGAAACTGACATACGGCCGGGAGAGCGGTGTGCTGACCACATGGACCTCCATATCCGCATTCAGTGACGCCTGTGGGGGTAGGATGACACGGCGGCCGGTCGGTAACGTTCGGCCCTGACGGCGTGTTCGAGAGGAGTTTAGTTTAGTTTAGTAAGTCGTGTGAGTTACTCGATTTCGAGAAAACCGCAAGAGAAGTAGATGATGTACCGGTGCCTTTCGACCGTGAGCCTGGGAAGGCTGCGATCACGTGGTGAACTCCAGACTTCGTAATCGCTGGATCGAAGCCTGCTCCCCTTTTTTTAAATTTATATTTGTTTCGACCCTTGTCATATTAATTCATGCATATCTGCAGCACCGTTTATTGGCTTTCCAGTGTTCTTTGGCTGTTTACTGGTCTGTACTTTTACGAGATATGTTGTTGTTGTGGTCTTCAGTCCTGAGACTGGTTTGATGCAGCTCTCCATGCTATTCTATCCTGTGCAAGCTCCTTCATCTCCCAGTACCTACTGCAACCTACATCCTTCTGAATCTGCTTAGTGTATTCATCTCTTGGTCTCCCTCTACGATTTTTACCCACCACGCTGCCCTCCAATACTAAATTGGTGATTCCTTGATGCCTCAAAACATGTCCTACCAACCGGTCCCTTCTTCTAGTCAAGTTGTGCCACAAACTCCTCTTCTCCCCAATCCTATTCAATACCTCCTCATTAGTTATGTCATCTACCCATCTAATCTTCAGCATTCTTCTGTAGCACCACATTCCACCAGTTATTAGCGTTTCTTTCCGTTCCAGAGATATATTACTCCACTTTTATTTCCACATGCAAGTTAAAAACTTAATCAAGCGAATTCAAACTTCTTTATATTTCATTGACAAGGGACGAGAAATTCCTTTTCGCGAAGACGCTTTGAAAACACGTTCTATTGTACATTGCCAATTTTCAGCACCGATATGTACGAAAATGTTGCGTTATGCATCCAAAGTGTGGGAAGAAACAGAAACTTTTCAGAACGTCAACAAGCTTTCTTTTTTTCATTTACATCTACATCTACACTCTACAAACCACAGTGAGGTGCATGGAAGAGGGCACGTCCCATTCCGCCAGTTATTAGCGTCTCTTTCCGTTACATTCACCCATGGAGAGTGGGAAAATTGTTGTAATGCTTCTGTGCGTGCAGTAATTATTTTAATCTTCTCCTGACGATCTCTGTGTGAGCGATACGTAGGGAGTTGTAGTACACGGTGGTTATAATTAAAATTAAAGTTTTGCCGGCCGTTGTGGCCGAGTGGTTCTAGGCGCTTCAGTCTGGAACCGCGCGACCGCTACGGTCGCAGGTTCGAATCCTGCCTCGGGCATCGATGTGTGTGAGATGTCCTTAGATTAGTTAGGTTTAAGTAGTTCTAAGTTCTAGGGGACTGATGACCTCAGATGTTGTCCCATAGTGCTCAGAGCCATTTGAAAGTTAAACTTTGAAAACGCTGTAGAAATGACACCTCTGGTCAGAATAACGTCGCATTTCAGCGGGATATTTTCGGCGAAGGGGGTAAACGTATCGGAGAAGAAGAAAAATTGTGTGGAGATTGATCAATAGATGGCGCTGTATGTGTCAGAATACGTAAATGAAAGCACCTGTCATGCGCACGACCCAGTGAAGTTGGAATAAACACGCCTGCTACACGGCTTTTCCATCTTTCGTGTCTGCTACATTCGCCATGACTGTCTCAGTGCAGGATCGTGCTCTGCTTGTAAAGCTGCATTACAAGAACGATGGCTGTGCACACGTCGCTCTGCAGACGTTTCGGACACTGGAGGGTTTGAAAAAAGGCTTTGGTCCGATGACTGCCGTGGGTCTGGAGAAAAAAATATTGGAAATTCGAAAGACGGATTATTTTGGTGTGCAACCTGGTAGAGGGCGGAAACGCATTGATTCGACGTCAGTGGAAGCAGCGGCCACAGCAGTGCAGGAGGAGACGAGGGGTGGAGTGCAAACGTGTGGAGCACGGAGAACTGCCCGAACGTTGGGCGTACCCGTGAGCACGGTGCAGAAAATCCTACGAAACATTCTTCTTTGCTATCCATTCAGAATTTCCCACGTGCCCGAGTTGCTTCCTGTTGATCTGCCAGCAAGAGAGATCTTTGCTGTAGAATTTCTTGCTCGCACGGAAGTGGTCAATGACTGGCCGTGGAAGATTTTGTGGACAGACGACGCCCACTTCCATCTGACAGGATGTGTCAGGACACAGACTTGTCGAATATGGGCAACGGAAAATCCACAGGCAAATCAACCAGTACCACTTCATGCTGAAAAGGTCTCCGTGTGGTACGGGTTTACGGTGTCGTTTTTCATAGGGCCATACTTTTTGGAAGAGACAGGTGCTTCCGGTCCCGTTACCTGTACCGTCGCTGCTAAGCGCTATCAGTGTCTTTAGGGCAACCACGTCATTCCAGCTTTCCAACAGCGTGGATGGGATCATTTTTATGCAAAATAGCGCACCTCTGCACATTGCGAATCCAGTTAAGCAGTTGTTGAAGCGCCATTTCGGAAATGATCATCCACCATTTCCCTACAGCCCACAGAGAGCACACTGACTATACATCGTCTGTACAGTTATTTTAAAGATTTTAACTGATATTTTATACACTATTTAAGTAGTCCCATGGTTTTAAAGAGATATTTTATACATAATTATTTTTATGTTATTACTGTACTTTGTTTTTACGTTTTGGCGATTATGTGAACCCGTTTTACACTGATTGGTTGACGTGAGGTAGAGGGAGAAGAGGTAGCCCGAGCAACTTCATATTTAAGCGTATGCCCGTCACTTGGTGGCTCCAGTTGACATGACAGCAGCTGAGAAGAGTGCTCCACCTACCATCTTCGAATGATACCACGGGTATAACAAGTCTTATTGTATTTTATCCTTATAAGCATTTCGTCATATTTTAATGTCAGTCTAGTAAGGGTTCTGTTACTTTCTGAATTAAATTACAGGTCTGATGATGGTCATGTGATATGACCGAAACCGGTCACTTATGTTCTTGTAGCATACATGGTGCGATGAACACTGAATTTTACAAAAGAAAATTTCATATATTTCTATTGTGAGTGGTGTTCCTAACTATCTGTTTTCAGAGAAGGAAATTGGAAATTTGTGGCAAGTTCCTATGGGACAGAACTGTTGAAGGTCATCGATCAAAAATGGCTCTGAGCACTATGGGACTTAACTGCTGAGGTCATCAGTCCCCTAGAACTTAGAACTACTTAAACCTAACTAACCTAAGGACATCACACACATCCGTGCCCGAGGTAGGATTCGAACCTGCGACCGTAGTAGCAGCGCGGTTCCCGAATGAAGCGCCTAGAACCGCTCGCCCACAACGACCGGCAACTGACTCTATCATTGAATAAAGTTGCTTACAACTTTATTTATCAATGTTTGACTTGGGCTTTCCATTCCAAGTCTGTCCCTCGTTCCTGAAAGCTGTGTCTGCAGATCGAAGCGTCCAGGTGCAAAGCAGTTCCCCGTACTTTACCCGCTAACAGGTATGAGTGATTTCTCAAAACACGACACGCAAACATTTCCAGGAAAACTTTATTGCGCTTTCCACGCATATTTACACATACCAGATAAACGACGTCTTGTAAGGAAAAACCTGATTACAAGCCTCCACTCGTCAGCCAGGAGACTTGACCTTCCTCTTCTTTTTTTTTTTTTTTTTTCTTTCTACAAATGAGAAACTCAACGCCGTCACCTCGTGCTCATGGACGCAACGCACCGGCACACCACGAACGAGTAAAACTTCTCTTCCGATTTTCGCGAAATCGCCTAAATAGTACGCATCACTACTTGGACATTATGTTCTCCTAATGGACTACTGAAAGTGTACAAAGCTGCGAGTAAATCGGTGGTGCGAACGTCGTGGTCTGTCCTCCGTAGCCAGCTTCGGCGGTAGTACTCAGCACGCGGCTATCCGCTTTGCAGTGTATTAACTTACTGACCGACTAAAACTGTCTGCCAGGCAGTAACACGCACAACGATTGTCGTCTTTCGCGGACAAAGCACTTATCAATTTTTGTTTCCAGCGCATACAGCTATTTTATACAACTATAGAACAAATGTACATCCTTTATATATATTTCTTCCATCTTCTCTGCTCAGTACCGGTTTCCATTACAGCCGCTGATAAATTATCGACATATCGATATTTCTAGAATGAAATTTTCACTCTACAGCGGGGTGTGCGCTGATATGAAACTTCCTGGCAGATTAAAACTGTGTGCCCGACCGAGACTCGAACTCGGGACCTTTGCCTTTCGCGGGCAAGTGCTCTACCGACTGAGCTACCCAAGCACGACTCACGCCCCAACCTCACAGCTTTACTTCTGCCAGTATCTCGTCTCCTACCTTCCAAACTTTACAGAAGCTCTCCTGCTCATTCTGGAAACATCCCCCAGGCTGTGGCTAAGCCATGTCTCCGCAATATCCTTTCTTTCAGGAGTGCTGGTTTTGCAAGGTTCGCAGGAGAGCTTCTGTAAAGTTTGGAAGGTAGGAGACGAGATACTGGCAGAAGTAAAGCTGTGAGGACGGGGCGTGAGTCGTGCTTGGGTAGCTCAGTCGGTAGAGCACTTGCCCGCGAAAGGCAAAGGTCCCGAGTTCGAGTCTCGGTCCGCCACACAGTTTTAATCTGCCAGGAAGTTTCATATCGGTATTTTTCCAATAGGCACCGATATACGGTGCGGTCATTTTATTCCGCTGTATATCGATATGTCGATATCGGATTGGTCATAAGGAGTGACGTTATTTTGTTTTATATTAATTTTTCCGCAATTTTCGGTAAATAAGTTGTCGTTTTGAAATTGTAGAAGTAGAACATAGTTTTACTTGCAATGTCTGGAGAACTTTTTGGGGTTTCATCACGACCAGTCTTTTTCTTTGACTCTTTGAAGCGAGTATATGCGGCACAAAAGAAGAAGTCCGATTATACTGTGAGACGCAGGTGTTAAATGAAATAACAACATTTCCGATGTGAAAAAACAGCACACATCGACAGTCTCCAAAAACAGCTGCCGAAAATGATGAACAAAAACCTAAACGACGAGATTGGTCTTTACGGTGAGCGGAGACGTGTGAGGGGAAATGCTGACGTAATTGGCGCGACCAGCAGACACTGGAACGTTTGGCTTCCCTGCGCTATCTTGACGCTGCAACTGCTAGTTCGCTGGCAATTGCAGAAGTGAAGAAACAGGAAAGTCGACATGAAGTACCTATTGATGACCTGCAACCGTCTAGAACGAAATTAGAATTATATATTAATACCTTCAGCTGCTGACGGGCGTTGATATACATCAATGGGGACAGGTGAAAATGTGTGCCCCGACCGGGACTCGAACCCGAGACCTCCTGCTTACATGGCAGACGCTCTACCCATCTGAGCCACCGAGGACACAAAGGACAGCGCGACTGCAGGAACGTATCTCCGGCACGCCTCCCGCGAGACCCACATCCTCACCTTGTGATGTCCACACACTACATTCGTAGTCTCCGTATCCAACGCACTCATTACTCGTGGAAGACATGTCTGAAAAAACAGGCACCATATCCATATAAAAATATAGTTCTGGCAATATCGGCCATGACCTTCGTCTTCTGTGTGGATGCACACATATTACCCGAACTCTTACGGGACTCGGTAAGAATGTCTTCCAAGAGTAATGAGAGTGTTGGGGTGGGACACTACGAATGTAGTGTGTCGACATAAAAGGTGAGAATGTGGATCTCGGGGGAGGCATGCGCGTAACAGTCCCTGCAGTCGCACTATCAAAAATGGCTCAAATGGCTCTGACCACTATGGGACTTAAAATGTTACGTCATCACTCCCCTAGAACTTAGAACTACTTAAACCTAACTAACCTAAGGACATCATACAACACCCAGTCATCATGAGGCAGAGAAGGTCGCACTATCCTCTGTGCCGTCGGTGGCTCAGATGGAAGATAAGAAGATAATGACGAGCATCGGTTTGTTTGCGGACCGGCGGCGGAGGTTTGGCACTTGATTCGTCGTATTGTGGCTTTTCTAACGCGGGACATTCCGGATCGGATTACTCCCCTTTCATTATTATTTCCGGAACGTGACTATTATCCTCGGACAAAGACCAATGCTGTGAACTGCATTCGCGGACACGCCATTCACTACCTAATTGGACAAACTGTAGACTCTGAATATTTTTGGACATACCTCAATGACCGTCATTATGTCGTTGTCCGTCACCCAAAATACAGGCAACTTCCTTGGGAATGCTTTGGACGACCTGCCTCGCAGCTGGAATGTGTTAAGCCAGGAGAGAAGAAGGCTTCCTGTTTGAACCAATGAACATTTCTGAACAATTGAACGGAACACATCAATTTCGAGAAGACGTGACTCAACATATTACCAGCGGGGCGCAGAAGGCCTCTGATCAATTTCACAACAAAATTAAACACACAAAAAAAACAAAAAAAAATCATCAAGAGGAAGATTTTGTTTTGTTTGTAAGGATAGCCCTAACCTTGATTTCCCATATTTCCCCTGGTATATAGGCAGCTCTCTGGGGTAGGTTTAGTCAGGAGCGAACGCCTGAAGTGGACCAGATTTTTTTGTTATAGGATGAAAAGTGGCGGTGGCACTTAGGTTTTTTCTTTACAAAATAAAAATAAAAAAAAATCTGCGAACAATATAGAACAAAATTATTATTTTTTTTTTTTTAAAAGAACTGGTTGTCGTTCAAGCCGCTGTGGACCGCTGGACCGAGTTCCGTTCGCAATTTTTTTTTATTTTCAACAGTCATTTTCTTTAATATTTATATTTTAATATTTACATTACAATTGATATAATGGAAAAAATACGTGTAATCAGATGAACTTTTGTTGAATTTACAATGTTATTTGGCATTCTACTAATTTTTATTATCACAAATAATAAAAGAATAAAAAATAAAATAAAATAAAACCAAATTTTAAAAAAAATGAATAGAGCGTCTGCCATGTAAGCAGGAGGACCCGGGTTCGAGTCCCGGTCGGGGCACACATTTTCACCAGTCCCCGTTGATATAAATCAAGGCCCGTCAGCAGTTAATGGTATTATTATTTAATTCTAACTTCCTAATGTCGTGTGGGATGTCCTTGGGACAGTGCGGCGCCATTCGGCGCTAATGAGCTATGGCAGCAGACGACCGACAAGACTGCCCCTGCTAGCAGCACGACAATCACCTGCTGCTCTTCTCCTCGGCTCGTAATAATATCGGTTGGACCCTATACAACTAGGAGAACGTGACCAGATCAGACCAGACCAGTGCCGATTTCAGTTGGTAACAGCTGATGGTAGGGTTCGAGCGTGGTGCAGACTCCACGAAGCCATGGACCCAGGCCGGCCAGGGTGGCCGAGCGGTTCTAGGCGCTACAGTCTGGAACCGCGCGACCGCTACGGTCGCAGGTTCGAATCCTGCCTCGGGCATCGATGTGTGTGATGTCCTTAGGTTAGTTAGGTTTAAGTAGTTCTAAGTTCCAGGGGACTGATGACCTCAGATGTTAAGTCCCACAGTGCTCAGAGCCATTTGAACCATGGACCGAGGTTGTCTACGTGGCACTGTGCAAGCTGGTGAAGGCTCCATAATGGTGTGGCTCGTCTTTAGATGGAGTAGAGTGCGTGCTCTGGTTCAGCTGGAGCAGTCGTTGACTAGAAACGGTTACGTTCGACTACTTGGAGACCATTTCAATCATTGACGGACTAGGCGCTACAGTCTGGAACCGCGAGACAGCTACGGTCGCAGGTTCGAATCCTGCCTCGGGCATGGATGCGTGTGGTGTCCTTAGGTTAGTTAGGTTTAACTAGTCCTATGTCTAGGGGACTGATGACCTCAAGTTAAGTCCCATAGCTCTCAGAGCCATTTGAAGCATTTTGAACGGGTTTCAAGTACGCAAACACGGCGTCGGGCCACAGTTGTTCGGGAATAGTTTGAAGAATATTCTGGACAATACGATAGAAAGATTTGGCCTCGCACATCGCCCGACATGGATCGCATCGTACAGCTGCGTTTGTCGTACGTCCCAAACAGATTTCTGCGCTTATTTCAGGCAGTGTCACTTGTCTCTTTGAGCTGACAATTCTAACCAAACGCCGCTGCTCTCGGTCGTTAGGTGAATGCCGTCGGCCGTGAGAAGTAATGCTTGTATTTGGTATTCTCTTGACACTGTGTACCTCGGAATACTAAATTCCCTTGCGGTTTCCGAAATGGAATGTCTACCTACAGCTACCAACCGGGGTCAAAGGTCCGTTATTCCTGTCTTGCGGCCATAATCACTTCGGAAACTTTTCACATGAATCACCTGGACTTCAAATGACAGCTTCGTCAATCCACGGCCCTTTTATATCTTGTGTACGTTCTAATACCGCCATTTCTATACGTGCATACCGGTATCCCATGAGTTTTGTCAGTGTGTCTACATACCTACACCAAGTGATCAAACGTATCCGGACACCTGGTTGAAACTGACTTAAAAGTTCGTGGCGCCCTTCATCGGTAAATCTGGAATCACTATGGTGTTGGCCCACCCCATAGCCTTGATGACAGCTTCCACTCTAGCAGGCATAACTTCAATCAGGTGCTGGAAGGTTTCTTGGAGAATGGCAGCCCACTCTTCACGGAGTGTTGCACTGAGAAGAGGTATCGATGTCGGTCGGTGAGGGCTGGCACGAAGTCGGCGTTCCAAAACATCCCAAATGTGTTCGACAGGATTCAGGTCAGGAATCTGTGTAGGCCAGTCCATTACAGGGATGTTATTGTCGTGTAACCACTCCACCACAGGCCGTGCATTATGAACAGGTGCTCGATCGTGTTGAGAGATGCAATCGCCATCCCCGAATTCCTTTTCAACAGTGGGAAGCAGGAAGGTGCTTAAAACATCAATGTGGGCCTGTGCTGTGATGGTGTCACGCAAAACAACAAGGGGTGCAAGCCCTAGCCATGAAAAGCATCACCACACCATAACACCACCAGCTCCGAATTTTACTGCTGGCACTACACACGCTGGCAGATGAAGTTCACTCGGCATTCGCCGTACCCACACCCTGCCATCGGATCTCCACATTGTGTACCGTGATTCGTCACTCTACACAACGTTTTTCCACTGTTCAATCGTCCAATGTTTACGCTCCTTACCCAAAAGAGGCGTCGTTTGGCATTTACCGGCATGATGTGTGGCTTATGAGCAGCCGCTCTACCATGAAATCCAAGTTTTCTCACCTCCCGTCTATCTGTAATAGGACTTGCAGTGGATCCTAATGCAGCTTGGAATTCCTGCGTGATGGTCTGGATAGATGTCTGCGTACTACACATTACGACCCTCTTCAACTGTCGGCAGTCTCTGTCAATCAACAGACGAGGTCGGCCTGTACGCTTTTGTGCTGTACGTGTCCCTTCACGTTTCCACTTCACTGTCACATCGGAAACAGTGGACCTAGGGATGTTTAGGAGTGTGGAAATCTCGCGTACTGACGTATGACACAAGTGACACCCAATCACCTGACCACGTTCAAAGTCAGTGAGTTCCACGGACCGCCCCATTCTGCTCTCTCACGATGTCGAATGACTACTGAGGTCGCTGATACGGAGTACCTGGCAGATGGTGGTAGCACAATGCACATAATATAAAAAAACGTATGTTTTTGGGGGTGTGCAGATACTTTTGATTACATATTGTATAACGTTTACCTGTATAGAAAAACGAAATATATTAATTCGTGCAGGCGCCAGTTGAATGCGCCCTTGTGATTCCTGGCGTCCCCCAAGGTTGTGTTATAGGCCCTTTGCTGTTCCTTATATATATAAACGATTTGGGACACAAGCAGAGCAGCTGTCTAGTTTGCAGATTACGCTGTCGTTTATCGACTAGTACAGTCATCAGAAGATGAAAACACACTGCAAAACGATTTGGAAAAGATATTTGAATGGTGCGAAATTTGGCAGTGGACCCTAAATAACGAGAAGTGTGAGGTCATCCACATGAGTACTAAAAGGAATCCGTTAAACTTCGGTTATACGATAAATGAGTCAAATGTAAACGCCGTAAATTCAAATAAATTCCTGCGAATGACAGTTACGAGCAACTTAGATTGGAAGGAACACATAGAAATTGTTATGGGGAACACTAACCAAAGACTGCGTTTTATCGGCAGAACACTTGGAAAATGTAACAGACCTACTAAGGAGAGTGCCTACACTACGCTTGTCCGTCCTCTTTTAGAATACTGCTGCGCGGTGTGGGATCCTTACCACATAGGACTGAAGGAGTACATCCAAAAAGTTTCAAGAAAAGCAGCACGTTTCGTATTATCGCGAAGTATGGGAGAGAGTGTGACAGAAATGATACAGGATTTGGGCTGGGCATCATTAAAAGAAAGGCGTTTTTCGTTGCGACGGAATCTTCTCACGAAATTCCAATCACCAACTTTCTCCTCCGAATGCGAAAATATTTTGTTGACACCGAGCTACATAGGGCGGAACGATCACCAAGATAAAAAAAGGGAAATCAGAGGTCATATGGAAAGATATAAATGTTCGTTCTTTCCGGGCGCTGTACGAGAGTGGAATAATAGATAATTCTGCAGGTGGTTCGATGAACGCTCTGCTAGGCACTTGAATGTGATTTGCAGAGTATCCATAAACCAGGTGGCAGTTACAAGAGTCGAGGGACATGAAAGGGAAGCAGTGGTTGGGAAGGGAGTAAGACAGGGTTGTAGCCTCTCCCCGATATTATTCAATCTGTATATTGAGCAAGCAGTAAAGGAAACAAAAGAAAAGTTCGGAGTAGGAATCAAAATCCATGGAGAAGAAATAAAAACTTTGAGGTTCGCCGGTGACATTGTAATTCTGTCAGAGACAGCAAAGAAGGAGTTGGAAGAGCAGTTGAACGGAATGGGCAGTGTCTTGAAAGGAGGATATAAGATGAACATCAACAAAAGCAAAACGAGGATAACGGAATGTAGTCGAATTAAGTCGGGTGATGCTGAGGGAATTAGATTAGGAAATGAGTCACTTAAAATGGCAAGGAGTTTTGCTATTTGGGGGAGCAAAATAACTGATGATGGTCGAAGTAGAGAGGATATAAAATGTAGGCTGGCAATGGCAATGAAAGCATTTCTGAAGAAGAGAAATTTATTAACATCGAGTACAGATTTAAGTGTCAGAAAGTCGTTTCTGAAAGTATTTGTATGGAGTGTAGCCATGTATGGAAGTGGAACATGGGCAATAAATAGTTTGGACAAGAAGAGAATAGAAGCTTTCGAAATGTGGTGCTGCAGAAGAATGGTGAAGATTAGATGGGTAGATCACATAACTAATGAGGAGGTATTGAATAGAATTGGAGAGAAGAGCAGTTTGTGGCACAACTTGACTAGAAGAAGGGACCGGTTGGTAGGACATGTTCTGAGGCATCAACGGATCACCAATTTAGTATTGGAGGGCAGCGTGGAGGGTAAAAATCGTAGAGGGAGACCAAGAGATGAATACACTAAGCAGATTCAGAAGGATGTAGGCTGCAGTAGGCACTGGGAGGTGAAGAAGCTTGCACGGGATAGAGTAGCATGGAGAGCTGCATCAAACCAGTCTCAAGACTGAAGACAACAACAACAACAACAACATCGTCATCGACATTGTCGTACCGGGACAGAGGAGAGTTAAATATCATTAATAGGAAGAAGACCCTCTAAGTTAATTAATTCGAGTGTATCTTACAAAAGCTTGAAATCGGTACCTATCGTCATGTCCTACATGACGCTTGTGTAAAGGAGAAACAACTTCCGACATGCGTCGTTGATCGTAAGGTCACACCTCTCTCTCTCGACAAATTAACTATATTTTTACACAAGTGTAGTCTTCAGTTCCGGCATTAGAGAGGGGTCTCCGGGAAGTTTTGGTGAGACAGTGTAGGTACGTAGTGGACGTGGCTGTGTCCAGCAGCAAAGCACCCACCGCGGCTTGACTGGCTTCCCTAGCGCCGTGGCCCGTAACCGCCGACTGGCTGATGCCGGCTGCTTTCTCACGCGGAGGGTCCGAGGTCCGACTTTGCGGCAGCAGGGTCGCGGACGCGCAGTAAATCGCAGTTAGTCGCTGGCGCCGCTCTGCTGCGTGCCGGAGCAGCTCTACTGCCAGATTTCCCAGAAGTTCATAGTCGCCGACGACTCGGGGAATCCCCGGCCCGCCTCCGCGCTTCCGCGGCAGAACCGCCGAAGTACGAAAGCAACCGCGCGGAGGCGGGTCTGCCGGCTCTGCGTTCCCACAACTACAGCCCTCTGGGGCCAACATCGTAAGGGAGCCGCTACAGCGCAGCATACAAAACTACACTAATGCCCATTAAAACTGACACACCAAGAACCAATGCAGATGATAAACGGGTATTCATTGGACAAATATATTATACTACAACTGACATGTGATTACATTTTCACGCAATTTGGGTGCATAGATCCTGAGGAATCAGTACCCATAACAACCACCTCTGGCCGTAATAACGGCCTCGATACGCCTGGGCATGGAGTCAACAGAGCTCGAATGGCGTCTACAGGTACAGCTGCCCATGCAGCTTCAACACGATAGAGTAGTGACTGGCGTATTGCTACGAGCCAGTTGTTCAGCCACCACTAACCAGACGTTTTCAATTGGTGAGACATCTGGAGAATGTGTTGGCCAGGGCAGCAGTCGAAATTTTCTGTATCCAGAAAGGACCGTCCAGGACCTGCAACATGCGGTCGTGCATTATCCCGCTGAAGTGTAGGGTTTCGCAGGGATCGAATGGAGGGTAGAGCCCCGGGTCGTAACACATCTGAAATGTAACGTCCAATGTTGAAAGTGCCGTCAATGCGAACAAGAGGTGACCGAGACGTGTAACCAATGGCACCCCATACCATCACGCCGGGTCATACCCCAGTATGGCGATGACGAATACACGCTTCCAATGTGCGTTCACTGCGATGTCGGCAAATATGGATGCGACCATCGTGATTCTGTAAACAGAACCTCAGTTCATCCGAAAGAATGACGTTTTGCCATTCGTGCACGCAGGTTCGTCGTTGAGTACGCGATCGCAGGCGCTCCTGTCTGTGATGCAGCGTCAAGGGTAACCGCAGCCGTGGCCTCCGAGCTGATAGTCCGTGCTGCTGCAAACGTCGTCGAACTGTTCGTGCAGATGGTTGTTGTCTTGCAAACGTCCCCATCTGTTGACTCAGGGATCGAGACGTGGCTGCACGATCCGTTACAGCCGTGCGGATAAGATGCCTGTCATCTCGACTGCTAGTGGTACGAGGCCGTTCGGATCCAGCACGGCGTTCTGTATTACCTTCCTGAACCCACCGACTCCATATTCTGCTAACAGTCATCGGATCTCGACCAACGCGAGCAGCAATGTCGCGATACGATAAATCGCAATCGCGATAGGCTACAATCCGACCTTTACCAAGGTCGGAAACGTGATGGTACGCATTTCTCTTCCTTACACGAGGCATCACAACAACGTTTCACCAGGCAACGCCGGTCAACTGCTGTTTGTGTATGAGAAATCGGTTGGGAGCTTTCCTCACGTCAGCACTTTGTAGGTGTCGCCACCGCCGCCAACCTTGTGTGAATGCTCTGAAAAGCTAATCACTTGCATATCACAGCATCTTCTTCCTGTCGGTTAAATTTCGCATCTGTAGCACGTCGTCTTCGTGGTGTAGCAATTTTAGTGGCCACTGGTGTACTGTCGTGGCCTGTTCTGGACGAACTGCCTGTTTCCTTTAGTCTCGGATTCTTCTCTCAACGTTCGCCTCATGATTTCTCTGACATTTCGGCAGGACGAGTGGCTGGCATTGTCAAAGCTTCACCCTCCATTGCCGGTGGTGAACTGGAGCCGAGCTCGCGGGCGCAGACTATATGTTCCGGGCGCGCCAACGTCCGAGGGCTTCTCCGCGGTCATTTCCGGTGCGGTTCTCCTCTTGCTACCTGCGACGGTCGTTCGCTGCAGTACGGGAAGCCAGGATCCGTTGACCTTAAGGCTTTCCTCTTTCTTGTTGAAACTGTTCGCGTGTTTTTGTATTTCTACAGCTTCTCTGAACAAGCGCGTGTGATAATGCTTCTCTACAGCCACAACTCCCGTGTCGGCGAATTTTATTAAGTGGTCGGTCTCATTCAGTGCGTGCTCTGCCACGGCCGATTTCTCCAACTGCCCCAACCTGCAATGTCGCTTATGCTCTTTGATCCTGGTGTTAATTGATCGTCCAGTCATTCCGACATAAACATTTCCGGATGTGCATGGTATACGGTATATTCCCAACATTGCAAGTGGGTCTCTTATCTCCTTTGTCGATCTAAGACACTCTTTGATCTTCCTTGTCGGTTTGAAAATCGTGTTTTCACCGTGTTTGCGCAATATACGGCCGACTCTGTCCGTCACTCTGGGAATGTATGGCAGAAAGGCCGTACCCGACATTTCTTTTTCTGGTTCCTTACTTCGCCGAGTGTTTGGCTCTGTTACACTTCTAATGTAATTTGTGGAGTACCCATTGCTCCTCAGAACAGTTTCCAGGTGTTGCATTTCTCGTTTGAGGTGTTGCGGCTCACATATTCGTCCTGCTCTCGTTACGAGCGTATTAATCATGTCTCTTTTATGGCTCGGGTGGTGGTTTACCAGTCTGTGCAGGTATCGATCCTTGTGTGTCGGTTTTCGATACACGCTGTGTGCCAGGTACACAAACACGAGAATAGCTTCAACAAGAAAGAAGAAACCCTCAAGGTAAACGGATCCTGGGTTTCCGACCTGCAGAGAAAGACCATTACATGTAGCAAGAGGAGAACTGCATTGGAAATGACCGCGGAGAAGCCCTCGGACGTTGGCGGGACAGGTACATACAGGGTGGTCCATTGATCGTGACCGGGCCAAATATCTCACGAAATAAGCATCAAACGAAAAAACTACAAAGAGCGAAACTCGTCTAGCTTGAAGGGGGAAACCAGGTGGCGCTATGGTTGGCCCGCTAGATGGCGCTGCCATAGGTCAAACGGATATCAACTGCGTTTTTTTAAATAAGAATCCCCATTTTTTATTACATATTCGTGTAGTACGTAAAGAGATATGAATGTTTTAGTTGGACCACTTTTTTCGGTTTGTGACAGATGGCGCTGTAACAGTCACAAACGTATAAGTACGTGGTATCACGTAACATTTCGCCAATGTGGACGGTATTTACTTCGTGATACATTACCCGTGTTAAAACGGACCGTTTACCAATTGCAGAAAAGGTCGATATCGTGTTGATGTATGGCTATTGTGATCAAAATGCCCAACGGGCGTGTGCTGTGTATGCTGCTCGGTATCCTGGACGACACCATCCAAGTGTCCGGACCGTTCGCCGGATGGTTACGTTATTTAAGGAAACAGGAAGTGTTCAGCCACATGTGAAACGTCAACCACGACCTGCAACAAATGATGATGCCCAAGTAGGTGTTTTAGCTGCTGTCGCGGCTAATCCGCACATCAGTAGCAGACAAATTGCGCGAGAGTCGGGAATCTCAAAAACGTCGGACTTGAGAATGCTACATCAACATCGATTGCACCCGTACCATATTTCTATGCACCAGGAATTGCATGGCGACGACTTTGAACGTCGTGTACAGTTCTGCCACTCGGCACAAGAGAAATTACGGGACGATGACAGATTTTTTGCACGCGTTCTATTTAGCGACGAAGCGTCATTCACCAACAGCGGTAACGGAAACCGGCATAATATGCACTTCTGGGCAACGGAAAATCCACGATGGCTGCGACAAGTGGAATATCGGCGACCTTGGCGGGTTAATGTATGGTGCGGTATTATGGGAGGAAGGATAATTGGCCCCCATTTTTTCGGTGGCAATCTAAATGGTGCAGTGTATGCTGATTTCCTACGTAATATTCTACCGATGTTACTACAAGATGTTTCACTGCATGACAGAATGGCGATGTACTTCCGATATTATGGGTTCAAATGGTTCAAATGGCTCTGAGCACTATGGGACTTAACATCTGTGGTCATCAGTCCCCTAGAACTGAGAACTACTTAGACCTAACTAACCGAAGGACATCACACACATTCGTGCCCGAGGCAGGATTCGAACCTGCGACCGTGACAGTCGCACGGTTCCGGCCTGAAGCGCCTAGAACCGCATGGGCACCGCGGCCGGCATTTTAGTAAAACCCCAAGGTCAGTTTTACTTGATCACTGTTTCTACCCAGTAGCAGGATCTTTGCAACATGTGAATTACGAAGCGTAATAGAAAAAGGAGCAAAACGTCTTTATGCAAGTAGCGCAAGCTGTCCTGTAGATTAAGCCAATCCAACAAAGTCACCCCTCGAAAAAAGGTTAACTTATATTTACATAACATCAAATATGATAGTATATACTTACATTAAACTAATAAGGAAGTATCAAAACCTAATAAAAACGCGAATGTTAGGAAAAAATTTGGTACTGTTAAAACGCGAAGCACTGCCCCAACAAAGAACTTTATAGTGGACAGTGATACTACTCATTACGCTAAACCAACTACACACGCTTTGTATCTAATCATATTATGTTAGCCCTTGCTAAAAACGTTAATCGTAGATAATTATGTTACTAATTGAAATTTAATTATAACAAATTGTACCAAGAACAATGCGTTTCGCGTGGATCTTCAGTGTGTCGCTGCCTTCAAATAGCCTGCTCTCATAATACGCAAGTTACAATAATTCTTTTGCCACGAATACGATGTTTGTCATTATTTTATTGGAACGAATAACACAGTTAACAACGGGTTTTCCAGTGATTCTCAATTTGGTGGTGCTCAGAAACGGCATGTATACATATAGGCTTGAAATGAATGCCAATATGGCGCCTCACAAAAAAAAAAAAAATGGTTCAAATGGCTCTGAGCACTATGGGACTTAACATCTATGGTCATCAGTCCCCTAGAACTTAGAACTACTTAAACCTACCTAACCTAAGGACATCACACAACACCCAGTCATCACAAGGCAGAGAAAATCCCTGACCCCGCCGGGAATCGAACCCGGGAACGCGGGCGCGGGAAGCGAGAACGCTATCGCACGACCACGAGCTGCGGACTGGCACCTCACAACTCTGTGCTGAAGGGAGACGGCGTGCGTGTGACGTAGGTGGCGTTGTGCCATCTCATTGGTCAACGCTCAGACGCACGCTCAGAATATCTGACCTGCCAGATTCCCGAACGTGCTATTCCACGCTATGACGTCAGAAACTCGGAACGCTCAACGTTCGGATGCACGGTCCGTGTGCCGACGCCGTCTCTGTGGAGATCCGATGGGACGTCCCGTCTACGTCCATGTCAACGTCAGCTGCCTCGCCCCGTGAGAGGAAGGCCTCACTTGTAAACAGACACACAGCACGTTGCCGCAAATAGTTTCACAGTAAGAATGAGATTTTCACTCTGCAGCGGAGTGTGCGCTGATACGAAACTTCCTGGCAGATTGAAACTGTGTGCCGGACCGAGAATCGAACTGTGGACTTCTGCCTTTCGCGGGCAAGTGCTCTACCATCTGAGGTACCCAAGCACGACTCACGCCCCGTCCTCACAGCTTTACTTCTGCCAGTACCTCGCCTCCTAGCTCTCAAACTAAACAGAAGCTCTCCTGCGAACCTTGCAGAACTAGCACTCCTGAAAGAAAGGATATTGCGGAGACATGGCTTAGCCACAGCATGTGGGATGTTTGCAGAATGAGATTTTCACTCTGCAGCGGAGTGTGCGCTGATATGAAACTTCCTGGCAAAGGTCCCTAGTTCGAGTCTCAGTCCGGCACACAGTTTTAATCTTCCAGTAAGTTTCAGTTTGACTGTAAGCAGACTACCTCTCCGTGATTACTCATTACGTCTGAGGCGTTCCATTTGGTTAACAAGAGAGAGTATAATTAAACGCACGTCCTATCATTACCGGGTTACGTAGACACTATATCCTTTCTGCACATTCAGCATTCGCGGCTGAGTTTCTGCCGCCCTCTTTCCGCCTGCTCTACACTTTACGACCGCCGGGCTGCAGGTGATAAGCGATGCTGCAGACATCCGCCTCCCCCCCTCCCCCCCACCCCTCCACGTCCATCCTGTTCTGGCTCTGGATGCAGTCGGGGGAGCGAGGCTGCACGGGCACAACCTCTCTCCACCGCTCCTTTATAAGCCCCCACCCCCCCATTCCCCAGTCGCCTTATAACGGCGAGGTGCAAATTCCCCTGCACGTTTTATGCGCACCACGGTTTATTGAGATCTCTCGCCCGCGGGAGCTCCTCACCGCCAAGTAACTCGGCGGTCTGCCCTAAGACGGAGCGAGTACAGTTTATGAAGACATCCCGCAAATTTACCAGACTGTGTGAAGTTCTAGCAGAGTGTTACCGTCCAGATCAACTGCGCGTGGCCCGACTCCGTGGTTCCATACCCCGCTATTGCCAACATTTTACGATTAATGGTGTGCTCCCTGTGGCACTGCGGACACAGCAGGGTTTCCATATTTGCAGGATACGGTGGCCACTTCAAGTCTAATGCTGTGTGCGAGTTCATTTGTTTGTTCACAAAGCGACATTTCGGTCGGGCTGCGATGACAGAATCGAGGAGTAAACCCTGCAATCTCCCTCAAATGAATTTACAGAAGCTATTCGATAAAGAAAAAAATTCATTTTTCCGCTACTTATAACTTCATATCCCAGCTTGTCCGCCCCGATAGCTGAGTGGTCAGCGTGACGGAGTGCCTTCCTACGGGCCCGGGTTCGATTCCCGGGTGGGTCGGAGATTTTGTCTGCTTAGGGACTGGGTGTTGTGTCGTATTTATCATCATTACATCCCTATCCGGCACGCAGGTCGCCCAATGTGGCGTCGAATGTACACTACTGGCCATTAAAATTGGTACACCAAGAAGAAATGCAGATGATAAACGGGTATTCATTGGACAAATATATTATACTAGAACTGACATGTGATTACATTTTCAAGCAATTTTGAGTGCATAGATCCTGAGAAATCAGTACCCAGAACAACCACCTCTGGTCGTAATAACGGCCTTGATACGCCTGGGCATTGAGTCAAACAGAGCTTGGATGGCGTGTACAGGTACAGCTGCCCATGCAGCTTCAACACGATACCACAGTTCATTGAAAGTAGTGGCTGGCGTATTGTGACGAGCCAGTTGCTCGGCCATCATTGACCACACGTTTTCGATTGGTGAGAGATCTGGAGAATGTGCTGGCCAGGGCAGCAGTCGAACATTATCTGTATCCAGAAAGGCCCGTACAGGACCTGCAACATGTGGTCGTGCATTATCCTGCTGAAATGTAGGGTTTCGCATGGATCGAAAGAAGGCTAGAGTCACGGGTGGTAACACATCTGAAATCTAACGTCCACTGTTCAAAGTGCCGTCAATGCGAACAAGAGGTGACAGAGACGTGTAACCAGTGGCACCCCGTACCATCACGCCGGGTGATACGCCAGTATGGCGATGACGGATACACGCTTCCAATGTGCGTTCACTGCGATGTCGCCAAACGCGGATGAGACCATCGTGATGCTGTAAACAGAACCTGGATTCGTCCGAAAAAATGACGTTTTGCCATTCGTGCACCCAGGTTCGTCGTCGAGTACAACATCGCAGGCGCTCCTGCCTGTGATAGAGCGTCAAGGGTAACCGCAGCCACGGTCTCCGAGCTGATGGATGGTCCATGCTGCTGCAAACGTCGTCGAACTGTTCGTGCAGATGGTTGTTTTCTTGCAAACGTCCCCATCTGTTGACTCAGGGATCGAGACGTGGCTGCACGATCCGTTACAGCCATGCGGATAAGGTGCCTGTCATCTCGACTGCTAGTGATACGAGGCCGTTGGGATCCAGCACGGCGTTGCGTATTACCCTCCTGTACACACTGATTCCATATTCTGCTAACAGTCATTGGTTCTCGACCAACGCGAGCAGCAATGTCGCGATACGATAAACCGCAATCGGGACAGGCTACAATCCGACCTTTCTCAAAGTCGGAAACGTGATGGTACGTATTTCTCCTCCTCACACGAGGCATCACAACAACGTTTCACCAGGCAACGCCAGTCAACTGCTGTTTGTGTATGAGAAATCGGTTGGAAACATTCCTCGTGTCAGCACGTTGTAGGTGTCGCCACCGGCGCCAAACTTGTGTGAATGCTCTGAAAAGCTAATCATTTGCATATGACAACATCTTCTTTCTGTCAGTTAAATTTCGCGTCTGTAGCACGTCATCTGCGTGGTGTAGCAATTTTAATGGCCAGTTGTGTAGTAAGACCTGCACCGAGGCGGCCGGACCTGCCCCGCAAGGGGCCTCCGGGCCAATGACGCGAATTCTTTACAGACGAATGGAAAAACTGGTAGAAGCCGATCTCCGGGAATATCAGTTTGGATACCGTAGAAATATTGGAAGACGTGAGGCAATATTGACTCTACGACTTATCTTAGAAGAAAGATTAAGGAAAGGCAAACATACATTTCTAGCATTTGTAGACTTAGAGAAAGCTTTTGACAATGTTGACTGGAATACTCTCTTTCAAATTCTAAATGTGGCAAGGGTAAAATACAGGGAGCGAAAGGCTATTTACAATTTGCACAAAAACCAGAGTTATAAGAGTAGAGGCGCATGAGAGAGAAGCAGTGGTTGGGAAGGGAGTGAGACAGGGTTGTAGACTCTCCTGGATGTTATTCAATCTGTATATTGAGCAAGCAGTAAAGGAAACAAAAGAAAAATTCGGAGTAGGTATTAAAATCCATGGAGAAGAAATAAAAGGTTCGCCGATGACGTTGTAATTCTGTCAGAGACCGCAAAGGACTTGGAAGAGCAGTTGAACGGAATGGACAGTGTCTTGAAAGGAGGATATAAGATGAACATCAACAAAAGCAAAACGAGGATAATGGAATGTAGTCGAATTAAGTCGGGTGATGCTGAGGGAATTAGATTAGGAAATGAGTCACTTAAAATGGCAAAGGAGTTTTGCTATTTGGGGGAGCAAAATAACTGATGATGGTCGAAGTAGAGAGGATATAAAATGTAGGCTGGCAATGGCAAGGAAAGCATTTCTGAAGAAGAGAAATTTGTTAAAATCGAGTATAGATTTAAGTGTCAGGAAGTCGTTTCTGAAAGTATTTGCGTGTTGTGTAGTCAAGTATGGAAGTGAAACATGGACGATAAATAGTTTAGAGAAGAAGAGAATAGAAGCTTTTGAAATGTGGTGCTAACAGAAGAATGCTGAAGATTAGATGGGTAGATCACATAACTAATGAGGAGGTATTGAATAGGTTTGGGGAGAAGAGACGTTTGTGGCATAACTTGAGTAGAAGAAGGGATCGATTGGTAGGACATGTCCTGAGGCATTAAGGAATCACAAATTTAGTATTGGAGGGCATCGTGGAGGGTAAAAATCGTAGAGGGAGACCAAGAGATGAATACACGAAGCAGATTCAGAAGGATGTAGGTTGCACTAGGTACTGGGAGATGAAGTAGCTTGCACAGGATAGAGTAGCATGGAGAGCTGCATCAAACCAGTCTCTGGACTGAAGACCACAACAACAAAAGATGATGTGTACATTGATTCAAGCGTTCTGCCGGCCGCAGTGGCCGAGCGGTTCTAGGCGCTTCAGTCCGGAACCGCGCTGCTGCTGCGGTCGCGGGTTCGAATCCTGTCTCGGGCATGGATGTGTCTGATGTCTTCAGGTTAGTTAGGTTTAACTAGTTCTAAGTTTAGGGGACTGATGACCTCAGATGTTAAGTCCCTTAGTGCTTATAACCATTTGAACCATTTGAACCAAGCATTCTGCTTAGGGCTTCTGAAACCTCAGTCCAAGATATGTGCGTCGCAGGTGTTTTTACTACGCTACTCTCAGTTTCTGGTGCCTCCTGTGGGTTCAAAACACTGTAATATCATACCGTCAGTCTTCAACTCCAAAATTCCTCTCAATGTCGAGCCATCCGGCCACTTCTGCTAGAAACGCCCTCATTTCATTAGTGGGTGCAGAACTTGACAGTGCTGAAATTTCAGACCGATCAATTGTCGACTAATCATCATTTATATCTCTTTCCATCTCGGCTTATTCGATCAGTGTAGGCCATAGGATCCTCCAGGTTCTGTTGAACTAATGTTAGATAAAACTGCACAGCTCTTATGCAAATATAAGAACTTTAGGTGTAGTGAACGAAGAATCGTTGATATTAGCACAATGCTAACAATGCACCAGCTTATATTAGCGAAACTATAATAGCTCACTGAGGCAGACAACTGTTACTGACGAGGCGCCGGGCCGAACGGTCCCGATGATTCTCGAAGGCGCTCAAATGAGCTGCCAACCGCGCAGAGGTAAAAAATACGAGAAAATTTCTGATGCGTGGCCGACATTCCGGCCTGCCGTGTTATGGAGTGCCGATCTTACCGTAATTAACTAGTACATAATCTACAAATTATGACTTCCCATGAATAAAATATGGAGCAGTACGAGTAAGAGTGTAACATTTTACTCGGTTTGCTGTTCTTGAGTTAGTGATCCTGTACTAGCAGTCTTTCAACATACAGAAGCCACCATCACAGCATCAATGGTTATGTCACTATTTTCATTCGGAAACCAGATTTGAGTCAAGATGTCGGAAAACTATCAACAGTTTGTTACCGTTTTATTAACTAAGGCTGAGTGTGGACGGATTACTCCTGTAACCGAAAGTGCAGATCTGAAGATGGTTCCAGAGGAACCGAAACCGGTCATACGAATAAACATTTTGCATTGAAGACGGATTGTAAGTAACACTGTATAAAAAAGGGATTTCCGTGTAAACAAGCGCCTCGTCACTCCGCTCTTCTAAGATCTTTTTTTAATATAATTTATCGGCCTTCAGCATTAACCATTTCGCCAGAGAAGCGAGAAGCTGCAGATCTGGTATACAATACCACATATACAGCACACACATTAGAAACTGCGTTAATTACAGGTAAACAGTCTGTACATTCACGGACTCTCCATATATCACAGCCTCTTACGCTCGAAATTTTGTATCTGACTTTTAACTAGATATCCGCTTCTTGCAGAAATTGGGCAATACCAACGTAGTCCGTTGTAGTCAGTTGTCGAAACAGGTTCGTCACAGATGTAGGCTGAAGAATTCCTGCCTCTGATCAACGCCGTTAGAATCTAGCGGCGTTGTTTGTCATTTCTTGAGAGTTGTGGGAGGGCAGCGAGGGGGGAGGGGGAGGGGACAGGTAACCATTCCTCTCCACCAGCTTAACTCTTCCGTGAACCGAGGGTATCCACATACATCATGTGATCGAAAGTACCCGAATACCCCCGAAAACGTGCGTCTTTCATATTAGGTGCATTGTGCTGCCACCTACTGCCACCAACTCCATATCAGCGACCACAGTGGTCATTAGACATCGTGAGAGAGCAGAATGGGGCGGTCCGTGGAACTCACTGACTTTGAACGTGGTCAGGTGATTGGGTGTCACTTGTGTCATACGTCAGTACGCGAGATTTCCACACTCCTAAACATCCCTAGGTCCACTGTTTCCGATGTGACAGTGAAGTGGAAACGTGAAGGGACACGTACAGCACAAAAGCGAACAGGCCGATCTCGTCTGTTGACTGACAGAGACCGCCGACAGTTTAAGAGGGTCGTAATGTGTAGTACGCAGACATCTATCCAGACCATCACGCAGGAATTCCAAGCTGCATCAGGATCCACTGCAAGTCCTATTACAGATAGACGGGAGGTGAGAAAACTTGGATTTCATGGTAGAGCGGCTGCTCATAAGCCACACATCACGCCAGTAAATGCCAAACGACGCCTCTTTTGGGTAAGGAGCGTAAGCATTGGGCGTTTGAACGGTGGAAAAACGTTGTGTGGAGTCACGAATCACGGTACACAATGTGGTGATCCGATGGCAGGGTGTGGGTACGGCGAATGCCGAGTGAACTTCATCTGCCAGCGTGTGTAGTGCCAGCAGTAAAATTCCGAGCTGGTGGTGTTATGGTGTGGTGATGTTTTTCATGGCTAGGGCTTGCACCCCTTGTTGTTTTGCGTGACACCATCACAGCACAGGCCCACATTGATGTTTTAAGCACCTTCCTGCTTCCCACTGTTGGAAACGAATTCGGGGACGGCGATTGCATCTCTCAACACGATCGAGCACCTGTGCCGGAGTGGTTACATGACAATAACATCCCTGTTATGGGCTGACCTGCACAGAGTCCTGACCTGAATCCTGTCGAACACATTTGGGATGTTTTGGAACGCCGAATCCGTGGCAGGCTTCACCCACCGACATCGATAGCTCTTCTCAGTGCAGCGTTCCTTAATGAAGATGCCCAAGCAGGTGTTTTAGCTGCTGTCGCGGCTAATCTGCACATCAGTAGCAGACAAATTCCGCGAGAATGGAAAATCTCAAAAACGTCGGTGTTGAGAATGCTACATCAACATCGATGGCACCCGTACCATATTTCTATGCACCAGGAACTGCATGGTGACGACTTTGAATGTCGCGTACAATTCTGCCACTGGGCACAAGAGAAATTACGGGACGATGACAGATTTTTTGCACGCGTTCTATTTGGCGGCGAAGCGTCATTCACCAACAGTGGTAACGAAAACCGGCATAATATGCACTATCGGGCAACGGAAAATCCGCGATGGCGGCGACAAGTGGAACATCAGCGACCTTGGCGGGTTAATGTATGGTGCGGCATTATGGGAGGAAGGATAATTGGCCCCCATTTTATTGGTGCAAACTAAATGGTGTAATGTATGCTGATTTCCTACATAATGTTCTACCGATGTTACTACAAGATGTTTCACTGCATGACAGAATGGCGATATACTTCCAACATGATGGATGTCCGACACATAGCTCGCGTGCTGTTGAAGCGGTATTGAACAGCATATTTCATGACAGGTGGATTGGTCGTCGAAGCACCTTCACCGGATCTGACGTCCCCGGATTTCTTTCTGTGGGGAAAGTTGAAGGATATTTGCTACCGTGATCCACCGACAACGCCTGACAACATGCGTCTGCGCATTGTCAGTGCCTGTGCGAACATTACGGAAGGCGAACTACTCGCTGTTGAGAGGAATGTCGTTACACGTATTGCCAAATGCATTGAGGTTGACGGACAGCATTTTGAGCATTTATTGCATTAATGTGGTATTTACAGGTAATCACGCTGTAACAGCATGCGTTCTCAGAAATGATAAGTTCACAAAGGTACATGTATCACATTGGAATAACCTAAATTAAATGTTCAAATGTACCTACGTTCTGTATTTTAATTTAAAAGACCTACCTATTACCAACTGTTCGTCTAAAATTGTGAACCACATGTTTGTGACTGTTACAGCGCCATCTGTCACAAACCGAAAAAAGTGGTCCAACCAAAACATTCATATTTCTTTACGTACTAGACGAATAAAAAGGAGTGCCTACTTAAAAAAAACGCAGTTGACATCCGTTTGACCTATGGCAGCGCCATATAGCGGTCCAACCATAGCGCCATCTGGTTCCCCCTTCAAGCTATACAATTTATGTTCTTTGTAGTTTTTTGGTTTGAGCTTATTTCGTGAGATATTTGGCCCGATCACCATCAATGGACCACCTGTATATCGATATTTTTATGGAACACATATGAATATACTGATATTTTATCAGCAGCGCTAATACGTGCGACAGGCCACATTTCCGTGGAACGAGGTACACACCAGGGTTTCGGAGACCTACATTACAAGCAAGACTACTTGTTATCTTGTCGACGGGAGGTTGGGGCGAGGTTTCGGCACCACGTTTGATACGGTCGCTCCTGTCTCCCTACAAACACCACACATTCCGGTTACCTTCGGCTCGATCAACAAAGTCCGTCCCGAGGTCTTACTGTGTATTCCTCGTCTCGGTTTAAATTTTTTGCCGTTTATTCTAACCTACGCCGCGCTCTTTACAATAGCTGTGCGGGGTTGCCACGCGGTCGGGGCGCCTTGTCACGGTTCGCGCGGCTCCCCAAGTCGGAGGTTCGAGTCCTCGCTCGGGCACGAGTGTGAGCGTTGTCCGTAGCGTTAGATTACGTAGTGTGTAAGCTTAGGGACCGATGACCTAAGCAGTTTCGTCCCATAAGATCTTACCACACATTTGCCCTTTACAATGGACACCAATATGATGACGCATGACGGAAGACTAGAGTCTTTTCAGATCGTATATAAGTCCAGTGGCTTGGTACCGATGAACAGTTAAGACTACCGAACGACCAGGAAAAGTTTGACAATTATTATTAACTGTGCACGGAAAATGGGGCCGCAACAGTTTCTGCTGCCATTTGTGTGGTCGTTTTCTTGTCTCTGGCAGCCCCATTTCACAAACTTGTGCGACTGGCGCCAGTTAAATATTCAGTCGCCTCGCAGCGTTCTAATCCCCCCCCCCCCCTTTCCCCCGCACAGTTTCCCACCTGGCTTTTTCCTCATCCGCTTCTTTTCTCCTGCCGGTAATTTCTTTTTTTCCGCGGCTGCACTTCCCCACTTCTTTAACGGCGTAATTTTGCTCTCATCCGCATTAGCGGCAGGTGAAAGTTGCAAATCCCATGCGACCAGTTCTTTTCGTTTCTTTCTACTTTCCCTTTTCTGAAACGGCACTTGCTCCCTTTCCCTTTTGCGCATATAAGGCACCGTTCCAGAACGCCCTTAAATTCACAGCACGTCGCCAGGATACACACCGAAATCGTCACACGTCTGGTATTCCGTCCTTGTTTCACGGAGGGACGATTCGCCTACTCCGGTCCCACATGATGTTGCTGTCGTCGTTTCCTAAGGATTCCAATGACTCTCACCATTCAGTCTGTAACACAACACTTCTGTGCTTTTCTCCTGCTTGGATTGTATTCCGTGTGAAAGTCATCTTTCCGTATGTTTGTTGATTCTATTTTCTACTTTAAAAACATCGAGTTCTCTTTGCACGCCGTCATTTTTAGATGCAGCCACCCCAGAAAGATTTTCAGGGACCTCTGACACCTGTATCTTACTTACAAGAAGACCTTGCCGAGTGTCCTGCCGTATTCCATTCCCTACATAGTAACACGATTTGAAGGTCACTGTAGAGACACTGATCGCGTCAGATCGTGTGTGAATGTGGGGCCAAACGTCGTTTAACCAGTTCTTGTTGTTGTGGTCTTCAGTCCTGAGACTGGTTTGATGCAGCTCTCCATGCTACTCTATCCTGTGCAAGCTTCTTCACCTCCCAGTACTTACTGCAACCTACATCCTTCTGAATCTGCTTAGTGTATTCATCCCTTGGTCTCCCTCTATGATTTTTACCCTCCACGATGCCCTTCAATGCTAAATATGTGATCCCTTGATGCCTCAGAACATGTCCTACCAACCGATCCCTTCTTCTACTCAAGTTGTGCCAAGAACTCCTCTTCTCCCCAATTCTATTCAATACCTCCTCATTAGTTATGTGATCTACCCATCTAATCTTCAGCATTTTTCTGTAGCACCACATTTCGAAAGCTTCTATTCTCTTCTTGTGCAAACTATTAATCGTCCACGTTTCGTATCCATGCATGGCTACACTCCATACAAATACTTTCAGCAACGACTTCCTGACATTTATATCTATACTCGATGCTAACAAATTTCTCTTCTTCAGAAACGCTTTTCTTGCCATTGCCAGTCTACATTTTATATCCTCTCTACTTCAACCACCATCAGTTATTTTGCTCCCCAAATAGCAAACTCCTTTACTACTTGAAGTGCCTCATTTCCTAATCTAATTCCCTCAGCATCACCTGACTTAATTCGACTACATTCCATTATCCTCGTTTTGCTTTTGTTGATGTTCATCTTATATCCTCCTTTCAAGACACTGTCCATTCCGTTCAACTGCTCTTCCAAGTCCTTTGCGGTCTCTGACAGAATTACAACGTCATCGGCGAACCTTTTATTTCTTCTCCATGGATTTTAATACCTACTCCGAATTTTTCTTTTGTTTCCTTTACTGCTTGCTCAATATACAGATTTAATAACATCAAGGAGAGTCTACAACCCTGTCTTACTCCCTTCCCAACCACTGCTTCTCTTTCATGCCCCTCTACTCTTATAACTCTGGTTTTTGTGCAAATTGGAAATAGCCTTTCGTTCCCTGTATTTTACCCTTGCCACATTTAGAATTTGAAAGAGAGTATTCCAGTCAACACTGTCAAAAGCTTTCTCTAAGTCTACAAATGCTAGAAATGTAGGCTTGCCTTTCCTTAATCTTTCTTCTAAGGTAAGTCGTAGAGTCAATATTGCCTCACGTGTTCCAATATTTCTACGGAATCGAAACTGATATTCCCAGAGATCGGCTTCTACCAGTTTTTTCATTCGTCTGTAAAGAATTCGCGTTAGTATTTTGCAGCTGTGACTTATTAAACTGATAGTTCGGTAATTTTCACATCTGTCAACACATCCTTTCTTTGGGATTGGAATTATCATACTCTTCTTGAAGTCTGAGGGTATTTCGCCTGTCTCATACATCTTGCTCACCAGTCCCGTACTGAATTAGAGTCATATATTAATACCTTCAGCTGCTGATGGACGTTGATACATATCAACGGGGACAGGTGCAAATGTGTGTCCCGACCGGGACTCGAACCCGGGATCTCCTGCTTACATGGCAGACACTCTATCCATGTGAGCCACCGAGGGCACACAGGATAGTGCGACTGCAGGGACTTATCGCCGGCACGCTCCCCTTGAGACCCACATTCTCAACTGAACTCTTACGCGACTCGGTGGATTGTCTGCCGCGAGTAATGGGTATAACGGCAGCGGCACTACGAATGTAGAGTGTGGACTGTATAAGTTGAGAATGTGAGTCTCACGGGAAGCGTGGCGGGGATAAGTCCCCTGCAGTCGCACTATGTTCTATGCCCTCGGTGGCTCACATGGATAGAGTGCGGTCACAGTGTTTGCTGCCCCCTGTTATTAAAAAACTGAGTTAATCGATCAACAACCAGCTTAAACGGATGTCTTACGACGTCCGCCCCGAGCAAAGTGAACAACATGAGATTTAAAGAAAAAAAAAATATGGATAGAGCGTCTCCCATGTAAGCAGGAGGTCCCGGGTTCAAGTCCCGGTCGGGGCACACATTTTCACCTGTCCCCGTTACATATATCAACGCCTGTCAGCAGCTGAAGGTATTAATATCTAATTCTAATTTCGTTTTAGATAGCTGCAGGTCATCAATGGTGTCTGTTCTTTCGGACCTGTCCGAAAGAACAGATAGCCTACCATATCCATATAAGTATATACTCGCGTACTGAGTTTGCCTGTGAGGCGGCGCACGATCTTGCTCACAAATAAGGATGTGTCATTGAGGCGGGTCATAGCTGTGCCCGAGCGGTTCTAGGGGCTACAGCCGCAACGGTCGCAGGTTCGAATCCTGCCTCAGGCAAGGTTGTGTGTCGTGTCCTCAGGCTAGTTAGGTTTAAGTAGTTCTAAGTTCTATGGGGACTGATGACCTCATCAGTTAAGTCCCATAGTGCTCAGAGCCATTTCAACCATTTTGAACCATAGCTGTAGCACATCAAGATAAGAAACATAAGTTGCAGTTGATTCACCGAAAAAAAATGGTTCAGATGGTCATCAGTCCCCTAGAACTTAGAACTACTTAAACCTAACTAAGCTAAGGACATCACACACATCCATGTCCGAGGCAGGATTCGAACCTGCGACCGTAGCAGTCCCGCGGCTCCGGACTGAGCGCCTAGAACCGCTAGACCACCGCGGCCGGCTTCACCGAAAAAGAAAGGCCCATAAACTTTCCGCAGGGATATTTCTTGGGGCTGAGCGTGAAAGACTCGCACTCGTTCAACATGTTTTTCAGCCACCCTTTGTCATTCCATACTCTTCCCATTCCGCACAGGTGTACAAACAAAACTGTTTGAGTTACTCTTTCATTTGGTGTATTATTTACAATAGTAAGTTGTACGTAAAAAATACCACAACGCCTTAAAACCGGTGTGTTCATTTTTAAACACCCTGCATTTGTCGTGTATTGTAGAAGCCCATGGGTTTTTATGGTTATTGGTACGATTTGTTGTAAAAAAAATGACGGGAAGCATCACACTGATGGTTAAAGAAATTTCTTCGTTTCTTATTTTCGTATTATGACTCGCGTACAATGACAGTAAGCTGTTTTAAGGCAACGACCCACTTAAAATTCATTAAAACGCATCGTCCTTATTAGGATTTGTTGTATAATTGCGTGTGATTAACATTTCGACGATTAAAGTAAATAAAACGAGGCTGCCAACAGGCGGGTTTCAGTATGTCGTAGTTAGTTGTTATGTAATTTTATGAGCGCTTTCTGTCAGGAGTGAGTTTGATTTGGTGAACTTTTATAATCTGATCTCTTCCGTCAGTGGACATGTATCTTACATTGTCGTCTTATTACACGTTCACTGGTATTAAAGTTATTATTTATGTATATTGGTTCAAATGCCTCTGAGCACTATGCGACTTAACTTCTGAGGTCATCAGTCGCCTAGAACTTAGAACTAATTAAACCTAACTAACCTAAGGACATCACACACATCCATGCCCGAGGCAGGATTCGAACCTGCGACCGTAGCGCCTAGAACCGCACGGCCACTCCGGCCGGCATTTATGTATACCGTTGACAGAACAACACGACTAGCATGTGGTCACAAAAGGAAATGTTCGTTTTAATAGAGCTAGCGTAGACACTATACAGATTATAACCCTGTCCATTTTTGTCAACAAACTGTACGGTTTGCGAGCCAAATAAAGCGAACATCTGCCGCTGGATAGTTACCGAGAGCGCGAAATCATTCGTGCCGTGTGCCGACAGCTTTTAAATTAGGAGTGTTGATATTTTTTAAAAATATCGCGAATCCGATACATCGATAATTTAAAAACTAACATTACCTGATCTCGATATAAAAAAAAGAGTATCGATATGCCGATGTACCGCCGAAAAGAAATTGACGTGCCGGCCGAAAAGAAATATCGGCAACACATTCTAAACATATTGCCAGTTTTAGAGCTGTAAATTTAAGTATTGATTTATTCTGAGATATTTTGCACATCGACAAGCTAGCAGTCTGCCCATCCCCCTCAGAGCAAGAATTGAAAGGAAAACGACGCTGCAGTCTGGAGCCGGGCGACCGCTACGGTCGCAGGTTCGAATCCTGACTCGGGCATGGATATGTGTGGTGTCCTTAGTTTAGTTAGGTTTAAGTAGTTCTAAGTTCTAGGGGATTCATGACTTCAGAAGTTAAGTCCCATAGTGCTCAGAGCCATTTTTTTGAAAACGACGCACGTTCACTCTTCGCGGTAAACACTTTCCTCTCGATGGTAACTGCACGTAACGGGCACAACTAAAGGGTGTCCGATGGCTCCGTCGTTCGGTTTCGTCACATATCGGATTTGTCCGCAACACTTCATGTCGACTTCCCTGGTTTTTCATTTCTGCCAATGTCAGCGACCAAGCAGTTGTGGCCTCAAAATTGCCTGATGAAGCTAATCGATGCAATTTCTGTTGGTAGCGCCGAGCGGCGATTACGTCAGTTCAAATGGCTCTGAGTAATATGGTACTTAACATCTGAGGTCATCAGTCCCCAAGACTTAAACCTAACTAACCTAAGGACATCACACACATCCATGCCCGACGCAGGATTCGAACATGCGACCGTAGCAGCAGCGCGGTTCCGGACTAAACCGCCAAGAACCGCTCGGCCACAACGGCCGTCGATTACGTCAGCATTTCCCCAAACCTCAGCATTTCCCCTCAGACGTCGCCGCCCGCCGCAACGACCAATCTCGTCATTTAGATTTTTGTTCGTTACTTTCACCAACTGTTTTTGAAGAATGCCGATGTGAAGGAATAGCACACTAGTTGCGTTAAAAATTGTTTTTTAACGCAACAGGTGTGCAACATCGTCATACTGGAAATCTTGTTACTCAATTCACACCGCCCTCTCCCAGTGCAATTTTTATCTACATAAATTATCTTTGGATAGGGTGGATAGCAATGTGCGGCTGTTTGCTGACGATGCTGTGGTGTACGGGAAGGTGTCGTCGTTGAGTGACTGTAGGAGGATACAGGATGACTTGGACAGGATTTGTGATTGGTGTAAAGAATGGCAGCTAACTCTAAATATAGATAAATGTAAATTAATGCAGATGAATAGGAAAAAGAATCCCGTAATGTTTGAATACTCTATTAGCAGTGTAGCGCTTGACACAGTCACGTCGATTAAATATTTGGGCGTAACACTGCAGAGCGATATGAGGTAGGACAAGCATGTAATGGCAGTTGTGGGGAAGGCGGATAGTCGTCTTCGCTTCATTGGTAGAATTTTGGGAAGATGTGGTTCGTCTGTAAGCGAGACCGCATATAAAACACTACTACGACCTATTCTTGAGTACTGCTCGAGCGTTTGGGATCCCTATCAGGTCGGATTTAGGGAGGACGTAGAAGCAATTCAGAGGCGGGCTGCTAGATTTGTCACTGGTAGGTTTGATCATCACGCGAGTGTTACGGAAATGCTTCAGGAACTCGGGTGGCAGTCTCTGGAGGAAAGGAGGCGTTCTTTTCGTGAATCGCTACTGAGGAAATCTAGAGAACCAGCATTTGAGGCAGTACAATTTTACTGCCGCCAACTTACATTTCGCGGAAAGAGCACAAAGGTAAGAGAGATTAGGGCTCGTACAGAGGCATATAGGCGGCCATTTTTCCCTCGTTCTGTTTGGGAGTGGAACAGGGAGAGAAGATGATTGTGGTATGAGGTACCCTCCGCCACGCACTGTATGGTGGATTGCGGGGTGTGTATGTAGATGTAGATGAATCTGACTTCTTCTTTTGTGCCACACGTAATTCCTTCACACAGTCAAAGAGGAAGACTGGACGTGATGAAAGCTCAAAAAATAGTAAGACTCCTACACAAAGGGAATGTAAAATTATGTTCTAGTACAATTTCAAAAGAATAACTTCAAATATTTACAGAAAATTGCGAAAACAAAATAATATAAAATGAAAATATGGACACTCGATATTGCCATTTCGATATCGATGTATGGGTTAGAAAACTATAATCGGCGTATCGATATTCCATGGGAGAAATATCGATATACGACATTTTATCGACAGCCCTAGTGTGAAACTGTGGAGCCGTGTACAGTAAGGCAGAGACGGTGCGAACTCGCCGCGTTTTTCGGCGACCACAGCTGCATCGTACACATCTCGGCTATCGCCGCGATGTGGCAGCCGCTATAGGTCGAATGGGGCCGCAGCATCAGCTGCCGTAAGACTGCCACCGATGCAGCCCGCTTAGGGCTGGACCCGTTCGCTGAAAGGGTGAAAAATACTCCGAAATACTGGAGATGTGTCGCGAGGAGTATCGCGATAGGATTAAGAAGGGAAGCGCACGGTTTCAAGTGTATGTAAGGACTTGCGAGGGTCCAGGCTTCGAAAGCGCGTGTGAAAATAAACTGTTTTCTGTCTCTTCTAAAGGAAGCGTTTCAGCCCGAATGTTACCTTTTAAAACTTACAATAGCGCTAAGCAGCAAATGCTCTGCTCTCCGGCTCTGAAGAAATCTTCAGTTAATTACGTTACCCCATCCGGCTCACTGTAACCTACGCTTCATTTACAGCTACAAAAGTACGTAACTGGACATACACTACTGCCCATTAAAACTGCTACACCAAGAAGAAATGCAGATGATAAATGGGTATTCATTGGACACATATACCTATTATGCTAGAACTGACATGTGATTACATTTTCACCTAATGTGGGTGCATAGATCCTGAGAAATCAGTACCCAGAACAACCACCTCTGGCCGTAATAACGGCCTTGATACGCCTGGGTCAAACAGAGCTCGGATGGCGTGTACAGGTACAGCTGCCGATGCAGCTTCAACACGATACCACAGTTCATCAAGAGTAGTCACTGGCGTATTGTGACGAGCCAGTTGCTCGGCCACCATTGACCAGACGTTTCCAGTTGGTGACAAACCTGGAGAATGTGCTGGCCAGGGCAGCAGTCGAACATTTTCTGTATCCAGAAAGGCCCGTACAGGACCTGCAACATGCGGTCGTGCATTATCCTGCTGAAATGTAGGGTTTCGCAGGGAATGGATCGAATGAAGGGTAGAACCACGGGCCGTAACACATCTGAAATGTAACGTCCACTGCCGTCAATGCGAACAAGAAGTGACCGAGACGTGTAAACAATGGGACCCCATTCCATTACGCCGGGTGGTACGCATCTCTCTCCTTACACGAGGCATCACAACAACGTTTCACCAGGCAACGTCGGTCAACTGCTGTTTGTGTATGAGAAATGGATAAGCCTCTTTCTTTTTAGAGGTTATCTGTGTGGCAGCTGCTTAAACGAACCCGCTACCTCGCTGCCAGCACGCGCGGCTGTTGGTCGCTCTAGCGAGCACCGAGCCTTAGCGGTGCCAGCGGAGATAAGGGCGGTCAGGCTGGCAGGAGAGTTTGTACACCTCCGCCGGCATTACCGGAATTATCATTGTTGCTTTCACAGCCCTCGTCGCTCGTTTTCGCGACCGCGTAACGGCTGATTGGCAGCAGTTGCCAGCGACGGCGGCGATACGACACGCCGCCTCGCGAGTCGTCGATAGGGCGGCGGCCGGCAGCGGCTGCCAGACACCTCAAGGTCGGCAGCCGTCTGGCGGGTAGAATGGGGCAGCGTGCCACCTCCGGTTGCCGGGCAACGCGGCCTGGCGCAGCTGACGAAACCTGCACCGCGCTGTTAACGAGCGGCACGCTTCCACTGCACTGCACGCCCGCACTAAATTACCTGCTCGCGCCGTTCATTAGTGCCCCCAACACTGTGCGCGCGTAACATCCTAAACAGCTCTCACACCAGCACACCTCCACCGTGACAGCATCAGCGCTGGCCCGCTACCTCTACTAATGCCGCGGTGTCTAGCTGGCACACGTTCCAACACACGTGACACACACACACACACACACACACACACACACACACACGAGGAGAGATGCCACGTCTCCGGCTTTTCACTGTCGTCTACGGTCAAATACAGTCATGGAAAAAGGTATTCACACTCAGTCGTTGATGCAGAATAACTTTATTTATTAGAACTCAAGATCGCAACCGGATATGTTATTTGGTAAACTAACAGAATTCCGAGTAGGTATTAAAATCCATGGAGAAGAAATAAAAACTTTAAGGTTCGCCGATGACATTGTAATTCTGTCAGAGACAGCAAAGGACTTGGAAGAGCAGTTGAACGGAATGGACAGTGTCTTGAAGGGAGGATATAAGACGAACATCAACAAAAGCAAAACGAGGATAGTGGAATGCTGCAGGAATTAGATTAGGAAATGAGACACTTAAAAGTAGTAAAGGAGTTTTGCTGTTTGGGGAGCAAAATAACTGATGATGGTCGAAGTAGAGAGGATATAAAATGTAGACTGGCAATGGCAAGGAAAGCGTTTCTGAAAAAGAGAAATTTGTTAACATCGAGTATAGATTTAAGTCTCAGGAAGTCGTTTCTGAAAGTGTTTGTATGGAGTGTCGCCATGTATGGAAGTGAAACATGGACGATAACTAGTTTACACAAGAAGGGAACAGAAGCTTTTGAAATGTGGTGCTACGGAAGAATGCCGAAGATTAGATGGATAGATCACGTAACTAATGAGGAAATATTGAATAGGATTGGGGAGAAGAGGGGTTTGTGGCACTACTTGACAAGAAGAAGGGATCGGTTGGTAGGACATGTTCTGAGGCATCAGGGGATCACCAATTTAGTATCGGAGGGCAGCGTTGAGGGTAAAAATCGTAGAGGGAGACCAAGAGATGAATACACTAAACAGATTCAGAAGGATGTAGGTTGCAGTAGGTACTGGGAGATGAAGAAGCTTGCACAGGATAGGGTAGCATGGAGAGCTGCATCAAACCAGTCTCAGGACTGAGGACCACAACAACAACAACAACAACAACAACAACAACAACAGAATTCCGTTTCCTGTACACATAAAAGGATTAACTAAAAAGTAAATAAAAACAACAGCTGTCTTGACACAGTGGGGAAAAATGTATTGATACATCCAAAGAAAATTACAATGTACCAGGTGATCAAAAAGTCAGTATAAATTTGAAAACTTAATAAACCACGGAACAATGTAGATAGAGAGTTAAAAATTGACACTAGGAATGACATGGGGTTTTATTAGAACCACCCCATATTGCCAGACGCGTGAAAGATCTCTTGCGCTCGTCGTTTGGTGATGATCGTGTGCTCAGCCGCCACTTTCGTCATGCTTGGCCTCCCAGGTCCCCAGGCCGCAGTCCGCGCGATTATTGGCTTTGGGGTTACCTGAAGTCGCAAGTGTATCGTGATCGACCGACATCTCTAGGGATGCCGAAAGACAAAATCCGACGCCAATGCCTCACCATCACTCCGGACGTGCTTTACAGTGCTGTTCACAATATTATTCCTCGACTACAGCTATTGTTGAGGAATGGTGGTGGACGTATTGAGCATTTCCTGTAAAGATCATCATCTTTGCTTTGTCTTACTTTGTTGTGCTAATTATTGCTATTCTGATCAAATGAATCGCCATCTGTCGGACATTTTTCGAACTTTTGTATTTTTTTGGTTCTAATAAAACCCCATGCCATTGCAAGCATGTGTGTCAATTTGTACCTCTCTGTCTACATTATTCTGTGATTTATTCAGTTTTCATATTTATACTGACTTTTTGATCATCCGGTACATAACTGTAATGACGGTGTCAGTACACTGCAGGTATTCCTCTTCTAGGTATCACTTCTGTTCACTTCTTTGGCATAGAATGAACGAATATTTTGGTAGCCTCTGAACTAATATTTGCCCATTTTTGTTGCTGATATTGTTTCAGATTAGTCTTATTTCTTATTTCGTGTTTTCTGGCCGCTCTTCCAAGACTACTTCAAAGATGTTCAATTGGCTCAAATGGGTCTGAGCAGTATGGGACTTAACATCTGAGGTCGTCAGTCCCCAAGAACTTAGAACTACTTAAACCTAACTAAACTAAGGACATCACACACACACACATCCATGCCCGAGGCAGGATTCGAACCTGCGACCGTAGCGCTCGCGCGGTTCCAGACTGAAGCGCCTAGAACCGCTCGGCCACATCGGCCGGCATGTTCAATGGGATCGAGGTCTGCGGTCTGTGCTGAAAACGTCAGGACATGGGAGTGTGGTACAACAACAGCCACAGACGAACAATTTCGGCTGTATGCCTAGAGTCATTGTCTTGTTGAAAGTAGTAATCTGTGCCTAAACCCAAGCCATCAACACTTTTTTGCAGATTTTCGTCTAGCATATTTAAATGCTGAAATTTGTACATGTCACCTTCAATGAAACCAAGTTGCCCATCACCTGAACTATCAGCCATAAATCCGCATACCACCATTACCCCACCACCGTGCTTTAGTGTGGTTTGAATGTCTTTGGGATCCAGCTGAGTATCATCATCTCCATACCAAAACTGTGTCATCATTCACAAATACGTCAAATGCATGGGTCATCTATAACATAGTAACGAACAGGAAACTGGAAAGCAGGAAGTTCATACTTCGACTGGCAACTGAACTCAAGGGAACGAACGAGCAAGAACATCAGCCAGAGGAAGAGGATATGGGACTGAAATCACCTAGAAAGCGGAGGAAGTGCCAAAACAGCCTCTGCATAAGCAACAAGATCAGCAGAAACTGTGTAAATCTCACAAAGCCGTGAGAGGAAAATGTGCGCTAAAATAGAAATCACCTGTGCAAAGTGCGTCTAGCAGCTAAAAATGATTTGAGTGAAACGTAATACAGAGCTGTTTGTAAAACACATGTGAGAGTAAAATGAACCAAATATACTAAACTTGTCTAGAAAGTTGTATGAATAGTTAATAAATTAAAAGAAACTTTTTAGCAGTAGCAACAATAAAATGGTTCAAATGGCTCTAAGCACTATGGGACTTCATATCTGAGGTCATCAGTCCCCTAGAACTTAGAACTACGTAAGCCTAACTAACGTAAGGACATCACACACATCCATGCCCGAGACAGGATTCGAACCTGCGACCGTAGCAGCAGCGCGGTTCCGGACTGAAGCACCTAGAACCGCTCGGTCACATCGGCTGGCAGTAGCAACTATAAACTTGTATGATAGATTGTTGTTCAAATAAATCAGTAATTATTATTTATAATTGTAAATAACTGTTGTGATTACTAGAAATAAAGTATGGATTGACAAACACTAAAAAAGGTACTTGTTCAAGTCAAATATGAAAATATTTTATGTGCGGTCAAAATGACCCCTTTCCGCCGTTTTAGTAATGTCAAAAAATCCGCCGTTCTAGTGTTAATCCACTTAAACGATCTTCATCAAACCGCGAAGGTCTTCCTGAACGTAGAGTCACTAATGTCAAAACGATCCTCCTTAAAACCAGAAAACCATATTCTTGCTGTGGTATTTCCAACACCATTATCCCCACACACGGCGCAAATGTTTTGCCACTACTTCCGCCCATGTCACCCCTGTACTGAACTCAGACAGAAGAATACGTTGGAAATGTTCCGATTTCTCCACTTGGGACTCTCATTTCCTAACGTCCACCGTTCCACTCACTATCTCCAAATGGCAAAATGAAGATGTGTATACTCAGATAGCGACAGTGAACTACAAATAGAAAATGACAATCGATAAATAATTCAATAGCAACCCGAATAGCAGTATGAAGAAGAAAAACGCTACAACTTACTGCACCAAGCAAATAGTTGCACGAACCAGGACTTTAGGAAAAGAAAAGATGTCGCTGGATGACTAAATTGTTTGATCAGTGGCAAAATGTCACGATTTTCATGGAACAAAGCAAACACGACTTTGTCTTTTAACAAGCTTTTAGCATATGAAAAGTGGACGTCTTATTTCAAATTAGATCATAACGAAGGATTTTATTCGCAATTATTGAATTTGCCAGAATATTACTTTGCAATTCCAGGCCATAATGTATCCTAACGTGTCTTGAAAGGAGGATATACGGTGAACATCAACAAAAGAAAAACGAGGGCAATGGAATGTAGTCGAATTAAGTTGGGTGATGCTGAGGGAATTAGATTAGGAAATGAAACACTTAAAGTAGTAAAGGAGTTTTGCTATTTGGGAAGCAAAATAACTGATGATGGTCAAAGTAGAGAGGATATAAAATGTAGACTGGCAATGGCAAGGAAAGCGTGTCTGAAGAAGAGAAATTTGTTAACATCGAGTATAGATTTAAGTGTCAGGAAGTCGTTTCTGAAAGTATTGCTGAAGATTAGATGGGTAGATCACATAACTAATGAGGAGGTATTGAATAGGATTGGGCAGAAGAGGAGTTTGTGGCACAACTTGACAAGAAGAAGGGATCGGTTGGTAGGACACGTTGTTAGGCATCAAGGGATCACCAATTTAGTATTGGAGGGCAGCGTGGAGGGTAAAAATCGTAGAGGGAGACCAAGAGATGAATACACTAAGCAGATTCAGAAGGATGTAGGTTGCAGTAGGTACTGGGAGATAAAGAAGCTTCGACAGGATAGAGTAGCATGGAAAGCTGCATCAAACCAGTCTCTGTACTGAAGATCACAACAACAACAATGTATACGATGATCTTTCATAACGCCTTAATGGACAAAGGAACGTAATAAACTGCGAACCGACAGAATAACAAAGATGATATTGTTGCATAATTTAACCGTACATTAAGTAGAGTTCCACGAAATGATTTACGAGGAAATAAGATTCTTGATAAAGTGGGTTCAGAGTGGAAATATTAATACGGAACTTAACTGCAGGTTATATTATTTCTTTATAAATAAAATTGCAGTGACTAAACTTGTCGCATATCTTTTCGATTTCTGTTGGAGAATAGGTAATAGTTTATTTTGTTTAATGAAGAACTTCCAGCTTATGTTGAAGGAAGATTACTTTCGGAACAGGACTGAGCACTTAGTTGCTATCGTAACTGACAGATTACAAGGCTTTCTACACACTGCCTTTTTGTTGAAGCACGTTTTAAGGTTGATCTAGCAGAAAAACTGACTGGAACTGATTACTAATAAGCGACTTATAATGTGCAGCTGGCTTTCTCTGTTTAAAATAGGCAGTCCGGCTTTTAGGGCAGAATCTCCGGCTAAACATAACTCCTCGTCCGGTTTTTCTATTTTTGGACCTGGCAAGCCAACGCACGAGAGCCAAATCGCCGCAGACTGTTCGTAACGCTCACAGCTGCCGCACCGTACCGCGATCAAAATATAACGCTGTGACTCACGTTTATCAGCGGTCGAGTGGTAGGGGTCAGCTGCCAGCCAATGGCAGATGTTCCACGTGCCCGCCGTGTTGCCTGTTTTTGTAGGGACATGCTGAGTCTCAAGAGCCGCCGGAACTTCCATCCCCTGCCATCCTTTGACTGAAGGATGTGCAGATGAAGATCCAGGATGATGACCTGAAATCGGTCTGCAAATTTAAATACCTGGGAGTCGTACATACGGAGGGATGGAGGACTGGAAAGCGAGATACGACACCGAATAAAATGCGGTTGGAACAACTGCAGGAAAATGAGTGGAGTGTTGTGTGACAAGAAGGTGAGCATTGGGTTGAAAGGGAAAGTGTACAAGTCGGTGGTGAGGCCTGATATGATATACGGGGCAGAGATGGCCAATCACAGTAGCCCAGGAAAGGAAGATGGAAGTGGCGGAAATGAGGATGCTGCGGTGGATGTGTGGGGTAACAAGGAAGCAGTATCCTTTCTTTCAGGAGTGCTAGTTCTGCAAGGTTCGCAGGAGAGCTTCTGTTAAGTTTGGAAGGTAGGAGACGAGGTACTGGCAGAAGTGAAGCTGTAAGGACGGGGCGTGAGTCGTGCTTCGGTAGCTCAGATGGTAGAGCACTTCCCCGCGAAAGGCAAAGGTCCCGAGTTTGAGTCTCGGTCCGGTACACAGTTTAAATCTGCCAGGAAGTTTCATATCAGCGCACACTCCGCTGCAGAGTGAAAATCTCATTCTGGAAACATCCCCAGGCTGTGGCTAAGCCATGTCTCCGCAGTATCCTTTCTTTCAGGAGTGCCAGTTTGGCAAGCTTCGCAGAAGAGCTTCTGTAAAGTTTGGAAGGTAGGAGACGAGGTACTGGCAGAAGTGAAGCTGTGAGGACCGGGCGTGAGTCGTGCTTCGGTAGCTCAGATGGTAGAGCACTTGCCCGCGAAAGGCAAAGGTCCCGAGTTCGAGTCTCGGTCCGGTACACAGTTTTAATCTGCCAGGAACTTTCATATCAGCGCACACTCCGCTGCAGAGTGAAAATCTCATTCTGGAAACAATGCACTAAATTCAAAACTTCCGGCCGCGCCAAGTGATAAACGCTTCCGGCGTACTGATTGCATGTAGGCTTGCTCTGTTCAGAGGCGACATTAGTCGGGCAGAAGCACCGAGATTTATCATGTGGGCGCTACTACATGAGGAAAAGACGTTTGCGTATCACTGTTTACAAGGCAGTTGATAACCTTGAATCAGTTGCCCAACCTGTTAATGGTCAAGTGTTTTTACACGGCCCTTCAGTGTTTATGAGTGCTGTTTTCAACTCCACAGTTGACAATGCAGGCGATAATGATCATAGAAGTTGAGTAGTGGTTTCAAGTACCCAAGCCACGTCCAATTCATGTTGTGTGCTTCGTTTCAGTGGTTCGCTGTTGGGGAGGTTTTCCTGTGAGCAACACCAAGTGTTTGTATTGCTGAAATTTAGCCGCCATGCGGAGGAATTAACTATATTGGTTGACTACAATTCAAGTGCACCAGCGGAATTTTCTGCCTTGTGACCGTTAGTGTTCCGGTTACCTGCCCTGGCTACTGACGTAATTTCAGGCAGTGTCCTTTCCTCACCTGTTGCCGCTCTGCAACACGGTGTGTAGTTTTGACAGCTCAGTACATATACATATTTGATTGTGGATAATCACGTCCGTAACATTCCGTGTTTGAGTTCTCATGTACCGACTGGTGGCAAGCAACTCGTTTGTTGGTCGGTCCGTGGCTGTCCCTTGGTTGGCTTCCGACGGATCAAGTGTAGTTGGGCTCAACACCTGTCTCACCTAAGTGAACGAGGGCAGACCGACCCCCTGAAGGTTTCTGAGTGCCGTTTTCTTTACTGTCTTTCTCACCGGTGTTTAATTGTCTGTTTATAATCTATCATAGTCAATGATTAAAAAAAATATTGGTTTTACTGTGTTTCATGTAAGTCTGAATTCTGGCAAGTGGGTATTTGCTTAAATGTTATTGCCGTTGGGTTGTCTTTTCTTTTAGTGCGGTTTCAGCTACTTAAAACTTGAGGCTTATATTTTTTTTAAAAAATTGGAAAATTAATTGTGGGCCCTTCAGCCTTGGAACCTTATTCTTAAAATTACCTTTCACGCTTAAACATTGCGGCTTGGAACCCTACTTTTAAATTTACCTTTCAAGCTTAAACATTACGGCCTTGTGCCTTTGAAAGGTTGTGGTAATTTATTTTAAAATCATGAAAATTTTATTGTGGCCTTCAGCCGTTTGTATTGCATCTTGTTTATGTTTGTCTATCGACCCTTACCTTGAGGCTTTCAGCCTTGCTGTGATATCCATATATTTCAACTATTTTATTCCAATTTTAACTGCATTTTATCTTGTTGCCTTTTAAGATTTCTTGTTTTCAGGCTTTCAGCAGTAGTTGTAAAAGTTCGGCTATGTGCCGCTTTGGTTGTAAATGTGTTATTAGACTACTGGCCATTAAAGTTGCTACTCCAAGAAGAAATGCAGATGATAAACGGGTATTCATTGGACAAATATACTAGAACTGACATGTCATTGCATTTTCACGCAATTTGGGTGCATAGATCCTGAGGAATCAGTACCCAGAACAACCACCTAAGGCCGTAATAACGGCCTTGATACGCCTGGGCATTGAGTCAAACAGAGCTTGGGTGCCGTGTACAGGTACAGCTGCCCGTGCAGCTTCAACACGATAACAGAGTTCATCAAGAGCAGTGACTGGCGTATTGTGACGAGCCAGTTGCTCGGTCACCATTGATCAGGCGTTTTCAATTGGTGAGACATCTGGAGAATCTGCTGGCCAGGGCAGCAGTCGAACATTCTCTGAATCCAGAAAGGCCCGTACAGTACCTGCAACATGCGGTCGTGCATTATCCTGCTGAAATGTAGGGTTTCACAGGGATCGATTGGAGGGTAGAGCCACGGGTCGTAACACATCTGAAGTGTAACGTCCACTGTACAAAGTACCGTGTAACCAATGGGACCCCATACCATCACGCCAGCCAGTATGGCGATGACGAATACACGCTTCCAATGTGCGTTCACCGCGATGTCGCCAAACACCGATGCGACCATGATGGTGCTGTAAGCAGAACCTGGATGCATCCGAAAAAATGTTCTGCCATTCGTGCACCTAGGTTCGTCGTCGAGTACACCATCACAGGTGCTGCTGTCTGTGATGCAGCGTCACAACAACGTTTCACCAGGCAACGCCGGTCAACTGCTGTTTGTGTATGAGAATTCGGTCGGAAACTTTCCTCATGTCAGCACGTTGTAGGTGTCACCACCGGCGCCAGCCTTGTGTGAATGCTCTGAAAAGCTAATCATTTGCATATCACAGCATCTTCTCCTTGTTGGCTAAATTTCGCGTCTGTAGCACATCTTCGTGGTGTAGCAATTTTAATGGCCAGTAGTGTATACAACTCTCCAGGAAGCAAAAAATCTCACGCGTCTTATTCTGCCTTTGACGCTTCGGAATGCCCCGCGACGTGTAATTCCACGTTGTGACGTCACGAAACTCGTCCAGCTCCACGTCCCGTGTGAGGACGGGCTTCTCCTTCCTTCCATTTCTTTTTCTTCCCTTTGCGAGCCACACAGAAATGTTCTCGCGTCGTCCCCCCCAGCAATAAAGAAACTGAAGCGATGCACCTTACGGCCGTGTAGCGGGTCGGGAAGTTTCCCAGAAACAACAGGTATAAATCCCGCGCACGGCTGGCGTAATCCGTGACTCTGGGGGGGAAAGTTGCAGCCGCCCGCTGTTCAACACCATCCCACCGTCTCGTGCCACGAAATACTGCCGGCCAAAAGAACTGGCAGTCACGCCGAGCCGCCGTTCTATAAATACATCTGCACCCGGAATTAACGTGGGCGCATTAAGTCTTCGACTGTGCCGCCGGTGATAAACCTTGCACACAGTTAACAACCATACAACACCTTGGGCTAACCGCTCTAGGCGTCCGGCTGTGGAACGACCGCGTAAAACTAACAGGAAAACCAGATTCACGCTGAGGCAGACAGGAAGAAACTATAGGAAATTTAATTCGTGGCTTAACAAACACTCGTTTGATTCCTGGCATCGGTTACTGTTGCAGTACTCTTAAGTTACACTGCCTTTTGCGATTGTCAGGCGTATAGCTTTATTTTAAAATTTCTTTAGTGGTCAGTCTAACAAGGTGGTTTATTTTGCAAATCTATTTGAAAATGGCTCAAATGGCTCTGAGCACGATGGGACTTAACATCTGAGGTCATTATAGTTCAATTCTTTTATCTTGGCAGCTCGCGCATGCCCGCCCAGACGCGGGAGATTGCTGCGTTGCCAGTTGTACACGACACAGGCGCCAAGAGAAGCAGCGCCGTAGTATAGCATAGTTCGCAAGCTTAGGTTTAGGGGGGAGCGCGCAGTTCATGAAGTAAAGCCGCCACGGCCGCATTAACCCTTTCGCTGCTACAGAGACGTGCTCCCTGCATTCCGCGCTGTGGGCGATTTTGTCATCACTGCACTGCTCGCCTGTGCAAACACATGGTGTTCCGACTGCTTTGACACACTTTATCATTCGATTTCACAAAAACTATTTGGTCCAAAAATTTGATTTTTACACATATTCTTGACATACCTTCCCCCCATAAATGACTTAATTTTGTTTCGAAGTTCAACGCAGTTGTGCAGCATTAGATGTAGTAAACCACTGCACGAAATATTGAAGAGTTTGCAGAGGTAAAAGTCCATAGCGTATACTTTCCGTATGGTCGATTTTAGTTGCCACTAGGAATTTCAAAAAATTACATTCAAACGAATAAAATTCATGAAGTAATACATTTTGATTTTGTTTTTAAATTAAGAAAATATTAAGCACCGAACAAGGTTTGAACTCAGAACATTCCACTTAGCAGTCACACACTTTGACAATTACGCTATCGCAGCTCGTCGATGAATACATCGACCAGAGGACTTTAAAATATCACGCAAAATACCGACAAACACTGTTGGTATGACTATGAATTACTCACGTTTCGTCGAAGTACAATAGGAAATAACAATTACCGCTGTTTTTTATTGCGAAAAAGCGGTTAGTGAGAATGATACAAACACCTTTCCTTGCTATCGCCTGAATTAGGAGGCTTACTGCTTGTTTGGTTTAATTAATTAATAGAATATGAAGCGATTGGTATAAAGAATGCTTTTTCCAAACTTTCTATAAAAGAAAGTCTGCTATCAAGACATTGCTTTCGTTCAGTTACTTTATTTATGACTGAACGTTTCTAAAACTGAAGACACTCGTCCGTGCTCTGCACTGCAGTCGAGCTCTGGCAACGTCGTTCTCTGTTCATTGGCTGACTGTGTTTTGTGACGTCAGACGCGCAGAACGAACCTAAACTCGGCCGCCGTCATAAATGACGCGCACTTTAGTACCCTAGAGCTACTTAAACCTAACTAACCTAAGGACGCCCTGCCCAAGGCAGGATTCGAATCTGCGACCGTAGCAGTCGCGCTATTGCAGACCTAAGCGCCTAGAACAGCTCGGCCGCAGAGGCCAAATCTATTTGCCGGGGTCGTAAAACAGCAGTCATATTTTAAAATACTAATTTTAAACAGTATTAAATTACTATTACTATTCACTTCATTCCTAACGTTCTTCTACACAGAGGCGATCGACTTCAGTGCATTGCACTTCACTTCACTGACAAGGAAAATGGTCTTGTTTTTATTTTTTGTAGATCAACTAGCACCGCGTGAACTTTGTGTTGACGTTGCGATCGTGTGTTGTTTTGTTTTTGTGGTTGTGGAAGCGTCTGTTATTTCCTATTTGCTCCGCGTGTGTGATTATTGTTTTAGATTTAGCTGTCCCTGCCGCTGGCTTTTATGCAACCCACAATGCCTTCAAATACCACATGCAAGATTGTCCACTCTCTCACTCTATACCTGCAAACCATTACTAATACAGAAATAATGAGCATGAATTTTTTCTTGGCAATATAATGAAGTTAAATTTTGTACTGGTATGTGTTTTCAGTACAAGCTGTACATATCGAAATATTAAAGAAAAACGTACAAAACTTACCTTCAAACGCGTTTTTCTTCCGCTTTTCTCGAATAAATCGAAAACCATGGCCCCTAGCGAAAACGTATCCAAGTACAAAATTAAACTATAAGGGGCGTTCAGAAAGAAACGAGCTGGAGGCATAATTACAGAAACCAGTACCTATACGTTAGAAGTACGGACCCTGTCTGTCGAGACACAAGGCGGTGAATGGCTGCGACGTTAACCAGTTCCGCACGTACAGCTGGACGTTGTCGTCCGAGGTGAATCGTTTGCCCCTCAGAGCCTTTTTACGGACACCAAAAATGGCGTAATCACAGGGGGAGAGATCCGGACTGTATAGAGGGTGGCCGAGAACCTGCCATTTGAATTTCTGCAAAAGTGCCGCGACTGTGTTGGCCGTACGAGGCTTTGCATCGTCGTGGAGCAGAATGACCCCACGGGTGAGATAGCCTGGTCGTTTTCATCTGATCGCTTGGCGAAGGGTGGTCAAGGTTTGCGAGTAACGCTGGGCTTTCACTGTTGTCCCGTGCTCCAGGAAGTGAATCAGAAGGGGATCATCTCGCTCAAAGAAAAACGTCAGCATAAGCTTTCCTGCAAAAGTCGCATTGAGTCAGCTCGTGTGTGAAGGTAGAAGTCATGAAAACAAGCTCTGTCATTCGGCCCCTCGCGGCAAATCCAGTGGTGAGGTACAAAGTCGTTTAACCAGTCGCGCACTGAGTTATGCCGGTGAGGTGTCGCAACATCCTGCTGCCAAATAAAGACCTGTGGTTAAGAGACATAATTCTAGCGCATCAAGATAAAAAACAACAATTACAGTGGTGTGCGGACATCAGCCACGGCGGACATTTGCCACGATTTTAGCTGCTCTGAAGAGTTGGGTCCCTTGTCTCTCCCCCCCCCCCCCCCCCCACCTCTTTCTCACCCACCGCGCAGTAAAGGTACTTACTGAGCCTTTCAGCTGATTTACTTAACATAGGACCAGAATCTCTTTGGATTTTCCGCCACATTCCTAGAGATAGTTTCGTTGTGGAAACTATTAAATGCATCTCGCATTCAAATCCGCCCCAAATTTCGAGCCTCAGTAAAACTTCGCCAATCTCGGAGATTTTGCGTTCGTCTAAATTATACTTGCCTTTTTCGGTGCTCCTGCAGCAGCTTTCTGTCGTGGTTTGTGTACCATGGGGGATCAATTCCGACTCTTATTAATTTATTTGGTATGAATCTCTCTTTGAACTTAAGCCACATATTATCTTCACTTACATAGTTTGGAAGGATTGGAGACTGTCTCTTAGAAAGACGTCAACCGAATTTTTAGCTCCTTTTATAAATAGATATCTTTCGCATATAGTTTTGGTGAATTTCTTTGTTACGGAATTAAGCCTCGCTACGACTGTAATCCCTATATCCGTCGTCATGCTCAGGATTATTTGTGGCTAAGAGGTCAAGCGAGTTTTCGTAACCATCTACAATTGAATGGCCTCGTGAATTAATTGTTCAAAATAATTTTTAAAATAAGCATTTAGAACAATTACGGCAGTTGTTTTCTATCTACAACAGGGTCTGAAAATGTATTTTTGTCAACATAGGGAAGGTAAATTGAAATCACTGCCAACTATAATTCTATGAGTAGCGTACCTATTCGTGATGAGACTCAAGTTTTCTTGGAACTGTTCAGCAACTGTTTCATCTGAGACCGGGGGTCGGTAGAAGGAGCCAGTTATTAATTTATTCCGGTTGTCGAATATAAGCTCTGCCTGCACTAAGTCACAGGAACTACCTGCTTCTACGTCGCCTGTGAGCGGAACACACGTTACATTATTTTTCTTTAAGTTGTGCTCCTTGTATCTGTTGTAGTGCAGATCATCACAATTACGGTTTTTCCGTCCAAAATCTAGGATGCTTTCTCTGTGACCCTGTAAATACCAGAGCTAAACAATGTAGAACAACGTACGTTACAAGCATAGCATTCTGTATTACTTCATTTCCTTATTTCTAACATTTTAAAATTGTATGTCGACTTTAGATGACATGTCAATCACAGACGTTCTTGTCTCTATTTAGTGAACGTATTTTCAGTCATGTTTTGAACATTGTCGCGCTACACTTTATTAACTAATGTTTCGGCGCAAGTGATGTCGGATTTTAGAGAGTAAATTAATATGGAGTATGTCGTTCTTCTTTTCAAACATTCACATCCCCATTTCTTCTTTCCTTATTGTCTTTTGGACATGCAGTTGTAGTAATTAAAGTAAGCACATATGCAGTGATGAAAAAGAAATGATTAGCGTACATTCGCATTCTATTTGCATCGTTCGTTTCTTGTTGCTCCCATGGCGCAATGAATAAGCGATAAGCGTGAAAGGAAGCTACCGTACAGACAGAGGAATCTATATTTATACCTGGCAGAACTAATTACATACTGACGTAATCGTCGGTATTGCTTTCGTTTCCCAAAAGTTATAAATATTTCTATTTCGGAAAAGAAGCTCTGTATTTGGCAAAGCTGTCGAAGAAGAAGGTCCCTTAAGTACTGGTTGTACCGAGTAAGATGTGGAGACGGTGGTTTGAAAGCGGACAGAAGAAGTACGAGGAAGGCCGTCCCTTACCTGAGGGATCGCTACCTGGCGAAGGTGCAAGTGTGGCGTGGCGAATGTCCGGCATTCGTTACAGTTGGTCCACGGAAAAAGAATGGCTCAAACTTTCCGGCAGTATATGAAAGAGAAATTCAGGTTAGGGTAGTCTCGTTCCAGCTGTACCATCTGGTGGGGATTTTTTGACCCCCCAGATGCGCACATTACGTGTGTTCACATTTCCAGTTACGTAAAATGTCGATTCATCACCGAAGACGGCACGGTCTAGAAAATCTTCATTCACAAGCAGCAACGTTTCGTTCTGGAATGTTGCGACGTAAACTGTACGCTGTAGGCTTCAGAACTTGTAACAACTTCAAACGATAACGACATAGTTCCAAGCGTCTCCTTAAAAGTTTCCACCCAGACATCATTGGAATTGCTAAATCACGACTACCCATCCAATCTGATTTCTTGGGGCTACGCATGGAAGGGTCTCACTAGTTCAGCACGTTCTTCAGTCACTCTTGGTTCGTTCCACTCTCTTCGCTTCGCGTGCAGGTACACAGACAAAACTGTTTGAGTTGCTCTTTAATTTGGTGTATAATTTATAATTGTAAGTTGAATGTAGCCCGCCCGGTTAGCCGATCGGTATGACGCACGGCTTTCCGGGGCTGGAAGGAGCGCCTGGTCCCCGGCACGAATCCGCCTGGCGGACTTACGTCGAGGTCCAGTGAGCCGGCCAGTCTGTGGATGGTTTTTAGGCGGTTTTCCATCTGCCTCGGCGAATGCGGGCTGGTTCCCCTTATTCCGCCTCGGCTACACTATGTCGGCGATTGCTGTGCAAACAAGTTCTCCACGTATGCGTGCACCATCATTACTCTACCAAGCAAACATAGGGGTTTAACTCGTCTAGTATGAGACGTTAGCCGGCCGAAGTGGCCGTGCGGTTAAAGGCGCTGCAGTTTGGAACCGCAAGACCGCTACGGTCGCAGGTTCGAATCCTGCCTCGGGCATGGATGTGTGTGATGTCCTTAGGTTACTTAGGTTTAACTAGTTCTAAGTTCTAGGGGACTAATGACCTCAGCAGTTGAGTCCCATAGTGCTCAGAGCCATTTGTGAGACGTTTCCTGCGGGGTCCACCGGGGGCCGAACCGCACAATAACCCTGGGTTCGGTGTGGGGCGGCGGAGGGGTGAAGTGGACTGCGGTAGTCGTACTGGGGTTGTGGACCACTGCGGCTGCGGCGGAGACGGAGCCTCTCCGTCGTTTCTAGGTCCCCGGTTAACATACAACATGTGTGTATGAATGTAATAAATGAATGCTTCAAAGCCTTAAAAACACGTGTATTAATTTTGAAACACCCTGTAGTTTTCCTTTCATTGGTGGTGGTTAGTGTTTAACGTCCCGTCGACAACGAGGTCATTAGAGACGGAGCGCAAGCTCGGGTAAGGGGAGGATGGGAAAGGAAATCCGCCGTGCCCTTTCGAAGGAACCATCCCGGCATTTGCCTGAAACGATTTAGGGAAATCACGGAAAACCTAAATCAGGATGGCCGGAGACGGGATTGAACCGTCGTCCTCCCGAATGCGAGTCCAGTGTGCTAACCACTGCGCCACCTCGCTCGGTCCCTTTCATTGCCTTCCCCTCAAGGGCACGTTTAAATTATTAATGTTAACGAAAGAGTGCAGTTATAAGAGTCGAGGGACATGAAAGGGAAGCAGTGGTTGGGAAGGGAGTGAGACAGGGTTGTAGCCTATCCCCGATGTTATTCAATCTGTATATTGAGCAAGCAGTGACGGAAACAAAAGAAAAATTCGGCGTAGGTATTAAAATACATGGAGAAGAAATAAAAACGTTGAGGTTCGCCGATGACATTGTAATTCTGTCAGAGACAGCAAAGGACTTGGAAGAGCAGTTGAATGGAATGGACAGTGTCTTGAAAGGAGGATATAAGATGAACATCAACAAAAGCAAAACGAGGATAATGGAATGTAGTCGAATTAAATCGGGCGATGCTGAGGGAATTAGTTTAGGAAATGAGACACTTAAAGTAGTAAAGGAGTTTTGCTATTTGGGGAGCAAAATAACTGATGACGGTCGAAGTAGAGAGGATATAAAATGTAGACTGGCAATGGCAAGGAAAGCGTTTCTCAAAAAGAGAAATTTGTAAACATCGAGTATAGATTTAAGTGTCAGGAACTCGCTTCTGAAAGTATTTTAATGGAGCGTAGCCATGTATGGAAGTGAAATATGGACGATAACTAGTTTGGACAAGAAGAGAATAGAAGCAAGAAGAGAATAGAAGCTTTCGAAATGTGGTGCTACAGAAGAATGCTGAAAATTAGATGGGTAGATCACATAACTAATGAGGAGGTATTGAATAGAATTGGGGACAAGACGAGTTTATGGCACAACTTGACTAGAAGAAGGGATCGGTTGGTAGGACATGTTCTGAGGCATCAAGGGATCACAAATTTAGCGTTGGAGGGCAGCGTGAAGGGTAAAAATCGTAGAGGGAGACCACGAGATGAATACACTAAACAGATTCAGAAGCATGTAGGTTGCAGTAGGTACTGGGAGATGAAGAAGCTTGCACAGGATAGAGTGGTATGGAGAGCTGCATCAAACCAGTCTCAGGACTGATGACCACAACAACAACAACAACAACGAAAGAGTCAACTATGCTGATGGCGTAATAGCGCAATCAACAGAGATCGAGAAAGGTCGAATATCGGGAATAGTTGGTGCTGTCGCATACTTTTTGTTCAGTGTTGGGAGTGAGTGCCACGAACAAGATGCTAGAAATCCTGACTGGTGAGGGATGAGTGTGGGAGTGGAGGAGCGTTTGAAGGTCACTTTTGTACGTTTCTCTTCAACAACCTAAAAACTGCGGCCTCTAAGGGCAATCGTACCCCAGTACAAAATTTAACTACGGTACACTAAATTTTGTACAAAACGGTCCTGCTCATTTATTTTCTGGAACTAATAGTTTGCGAGTAGCGAGCAAAAATAATGTAAAATTTTTGTGCGATTTTCTTTTTTTTTTTTTTTAAAGCCATATTTACAACACTGCGGGTTGCATACAACGACGTCAGTAGGGGCAGCTGACGTGCGTGTGTGTGTGTGTGTGTGTGTGTGTGTGTGTGTGTGTGTGTGTGTGTGTTGTGTGCATACCCTATTTATTTGAATAACTACGACTGCAGAAGGCAGGCCTAAATAAAAAGAAGATAAAAGCTCATACTAAGTTCGCCAACTGACGTCGCAGGTGGGTCCAATAGAAAAGTTCACTCACATCAACGCCATCTGTGCGCCACGCCCGTAAAGCCCGTATTACACGCTGTGCCTAAACCGTACACCTACGCACCAACGCCCCTAACGTGCATACCTGTAACTACAGACTGGTTCACTTCCGACCTATTGCACCATCTACGCGGGATATACCTAGCGCGCATGCGCAGCAGCAGACTGTACGCGCGAAAAGAAAATAGATGTCTTATGTCCTGATGTCTTGTAAAGTCGTTCGTTCTACCGCGCGCAACTCAAGGGCAATTGTATGATATACTGAAGCGTCATACGTTCAAATTATTTGTGAACTCAAGGTTCCTATTTATAAAGAAACTGTTTTCTACCATTATGTATTAAGTAATAGTTTTTCTCTAACGTAGGTTAGTACTGTTCTGAATTACAGACGCAACTGTTTTATATTACGATACTTGATTACACAGGTATATGTATATCGAAATTTACATTTATACAGTATATTGCACATGGAGGATCCACTTGTTTTTGGAGCTATTGCCCTGGCAGTGACAGTAAATCCTCCGATTAGGCAGAACGGTGACGAAAACGAAAAGTCAAACGTTGTTGGGTTCGACCCTGGCTCACAAGAATGGTGGAAGGCAGGGAAATATATTCACTGTTAATGAAAGAGCTGAGGCCCGAAGATGCGCAAGAATTTCGGAACTTCGTTAGGATGGACATGGCCTGTTTCGAGAAGCTGCTGTCTATGATAGAAGATGGAAACAGAAAGTGTGACACAGTCTAGAGAGCAAGAATTATATGGTTATGTTTTGTGATCATACCAGCCTAGATCACTAATAAAATACCGGCGAACGCCTTGTTATGTTGCTGGCTGGTTGTAACATTACGTTTCCTGGCGAATGGGGAATCTTTAAAGAGTCTGGCTTATAGCCACAGAATAGCACAGCCCACCATTTCAAAAGTTGTGGATGTATGCACTGCAATTTGCAACACATTAAATGGCCAATACTTAGGTGACCTTGTGTTATTTTTCCAAGTTTGGACTATACTCAGAATTTTGCAGTCCTCGCCTGTCGCACTGGGGCAAACTGCGAGGACTTTCTCCCTTTCACTGCCAGTTTCTCTTTACTGGCATGTTGAAATCAAGCAAGAAGTGCAATTAAATCAAACCTGAACTTTCGTAAACTAAGGCATTACGATACAGTACGAAAATCACCGTATAACGTTATATGCATATTCCTCAGAAAGAAACGATTTCCGACAACCTTATTATGATACAGTGGGTCATACATACACTAAGCTATCAATAGAAAAAATCCTTTCACAAGCAGCTAGTACATAAGAGTCTACTGCAAAAAGAGTTTCTTTTCTGCATTTGTGAAACCTGTTTACCGAAAAAAATGCAGAAGATCTCCAACACGAAAAATCTCCAACACGAAAAATCTCCAACACGAAAAATCTCCAACACGAAAAATCTCCAACACGAAAAATCTCCAACACGAAAAATCTCCAACACGAAAAATCTCCAACACGAACGTCTGAAATTAGCCATTAGACGCCTAACAATAACCAAACAACAAGCAGATAGCACCGTGGTACACAGTTCTGCGTATGCGCGAATTATCGCTGCCTACTGCGCGTGCGCGGATTGACGGCAGTTTAGAACTGCTCTCTATTCCTGCGTGCAGAAAATGTGTCTACTAATTTTCGTAGTTTCACCCGCTCTACCGCCAGATGGCTGTCGCGATAGACCAGTACCGTTCGCGGCGGTCCGTCGTGTAATACCGGCTTAACTCCTCCCCTTGCTGTCCGCATATCCGTTTGCAGGCTGTGTGCCAAACTTGACGACCGCAAATCAATTTCGAGGCATTTGACGGTAACTGTGTGAGGCCATCGGACCGGATATATCTGTGACGTGTGTGTGAGCGCGCTGGATCTGCTGCGAGCCTGGCCACACGGGCCTGGTGGAACGTTCTGTATTATATTCACGAGTACCGGCCGTATCGCGGCATCATCGCGCGGGTATATGTTTCCTCGAATAAATAGCCTCGCGTGCGCCATATCGCAGGACCGAACACGGACACAACCGGCCATCCATCGCGGCCACACACGGGGCGAAAGCATTTTTTCCCGTAGTCTGGCTTCGGCCAACATTGACTCTACGGCCAGCAGCAGTTAGAACTGTACACAGGTATCGTTAAATATGGAATTCATGTAAACTGACAGGTCAGTGCAACATTGTGGATAGTGCGACATATTAAGATCACATTGCGCGGAAAGACATAATCCGTTCATTATAAAAATAAACCTGATGTAAACAAACACAAACGCGATGATTGATCAGAAGCCGTAGCTCTCGTACACTGGTGTTGTTACACTCTTCGAAGTAGGTCCTACTTACGTATTAGACACCTTGTTACTAAGTTACGATAAATGACACTTTAAGATATTCAAATGTATTTAACAGCCATCGAAGTTTTTCTTAATCACGCTTTAGATTTTTTTTATTTCAAAGAGGTACAGTGACAGCCTCTGGAGCGTTGTGCTCTGATTTTCGCGCTGTTTAATAGGCAGTGTGAAAATGGCTGAGGCAGCTTCCTGTTCCGCAGTGAAACACGCGCGTGCAACACGGTTAAAAAGTGCCGAAAAAAAAGCTGTTCTTAATGTTTTTCATAAATTTATGGAGATAATCGACTTTGAAGTTTTGTCAGTCTTGTATACAGTGCAGTTGATCAATGAGCCCAGATTGAAGGCCGGCCGGGGTGGCCGAGCGGTTCTAGGCGCTACAGTCTGGAACCGTGCAACCGCTACTGTCGCAGGTTCGAATCCTGCCTCGGGCATGGATGTGTGTGATGTCCTTAGGTTAGTGAGGTTTAAGTAGTTCTAAGTTCTAGGGGACTGATAACCTCAGATATTAAGTCCCATAGTGCTCAGAGCCATTTGAACCATTTTGAACCTCTTTTCATTTCAAATAAATTTCTTAATTATCGATGTTTTACGAAAGACTGCTCATAAAAGATGCTTAAATTAAGAAAACATAAAAATTTAATTTTTTAACACAAAACGAAGAACCAAATTCTCTGTATTTGGACTGTGTTCATTATTCTATACCACAGATGCAGATAAGTGTCGCACAAACATGAAAAACAATCTTGAGAATGCAGGCTTTTTCGGCGAATCTCGATGATAAAATCTTTCGGGTTCACAGCAGAGTCGATGTGTTGTTTTCCAGCAAGGTTCTCACTTGCCATCTTCAGCCGAAGCGTCGAGTTCATGTCTCGTCCGGATCTTTGGACAGCATACACGAGAACATCAAATTCACGATGGAATTGGAAGAGAATGGGTGGTGCCTACCCTTCCTCGATATCCTAATAAAGAAGAAAACAGAACGGCACACTGAGACACTCGGTGTACCGAAAGAAAACACACACAGAGCTGTACCTGAACGCCAACAGCTGCATAACCCAGCACAACGGAAATCCGTGCTCACTACAACACAGACTTCATGACATATCCGACAAGGACAGTTTATCTACTGAGGTTCAGCACCTGAAGAAAACCTTCCAGAAGAATGGATGCATCGAAATGCAGATTAGACGAGCTCTCAAGATAGGCAAGAAGGAGAAGGACCTTCAGGAAGAAGAGAACATCAAAGGTCTGGTGTTCCTCCCGTACGCATGGCCGCCCACGGCGAACATTGCCAGGATACTGGAGAAGAACAAGATAAAAACCGTCTTCCATCCTACAGCAAAAATCTGAAATATGCTGGACTCAATGAAGGACAACTTGCGTCTAAGAATACCAGGTGTCTACAGTATTTCCTGTGAATGTGGGAAACAATATATCGGACAGACGCAGCGTTGCGTAACACAATGCATCTCTGATCATGTGCGCCTCGGACAAAAAGAAAAGTCCGCGGTAGCGGAGCACGGCGTCAGTGAAGAACACACGTTTCAATTTGAAGAAACCAACAGACTGTGTACAGCGAAATGTTTCTGGGACTGTATTATTAAAGCGGCACTGGAGATAGGGGTCAGTGATAACCTGGTCAATCGGGATAGTGGCATCCAACTCACAAGGGAACCTCCCCATCGCAGCCCCCTCAGATTTAGTTATAAGTTGGCACAGTGGATAGGCCTTGAAAAACTGAACACAGATCAATCGAGAAAACAGGAAGAAGTTGTGTGGAACTATGAAAGAAATAATCAAAATATACAAACTGAGTAGTCCATGCGCAAGATAGGCAACTTCAAGGAGAATGTGAGCGTAGGAGCGCCGTGGTCCCGTGGTTAGCGAGAGCAGATGCAGAACAAGGGGTCCTTGGTTCAAGTCTTCCCTCCAGTGAAAAGTTTACTTTCTTTGTCTTCGCAAAGTTATGATCTGTCCGTTCGTTCATTGACGTCTCTGTTCACTGTAAGAACTTTAGTGTCTGTGTTTTGTGACCGCACCGCAAAATCGTGCGATTAGTAGACGAAAGGACGTGCCTCTCCAATGGGAGCCGAAAACATTTGATCGCAAGGTCATAGGTCAACCGATTCCTCCACAGGAAAACACGTCTGATATATTCTATACGACACTGGTGACGGCATGTGCGTCACATGACAGGAATATGTTGTCGACCCACCTAACTTGCACACTTGGCGAATGGGTGAAAAGATTCTTCCACCTTGCCCGATTTAGGTTTTCTTGTGGATGTGATAACCACTCCCAAAAAAGTGATGAAAACATAAGAGTTTGTCACATAAACTGCAACAAATGAATGCAACAGTTTCACAGTCGCACAGTTTTCCCTGTGCTCTGTCAAAACATATGTTTTTAACGTTTTCAAATTTTTCCGTGTGTAGACCGTCAAATCCTGCATATGTCCAAGCAAATCTGATCATGTCCTGGAATTTTGGAGAGCGAAGTTGATTATGTGTGAGTGCCTGAACTTTGATAATTGACACACGATTACGGACGGATAATTGTCAGAAAAAACAACCTTAAACTCTTCACTCGAGGGAAGACTTGAACTAAGGTCCTCTCGTTCCGCAGCTGCTCACGCTAACCACGGGACCACGGCGCTCCTAAGCTCACATTGTCCTTGATGTTGTCTATCTTGCACGAACTACTCAGTTTGTATATTTTGCTTATTTTTTTCATAGTTTCACACAATTTCTTCCTGTTTTCTCGATTGATCTGTGTTCAGTTTTTCAAGGCCTATCCACTGTGCCAAATTATAACTAAACCTGAGGGGGGGGGGGGGGAGGTGCGATGGGGAGGTTCCCTTGTCAGCAGCGCGTGGAACGCAACATTATCAGGAATGAGACGAGAGCGCACCGATGGACGCAGGTCGGCGGCGTCGGATGGAACAAACAGGCCGCACCGAGACGTGAAACCAGGAACCTGGCGCCCGCGGATCCCCACCCCCCTCACCCCACCAACGACGCGCCTGATTGGCCCGCCCGGCGCCGAGGATGCAGAGAAGCCCGTGGTCCAGCGGCTATAAAGATCCGGACGAGACGTGAACCCGAAAGGCTACAAAAGGTTTTAGATGACACAGAAACTTGGGCCCGTCGCTGGCGCATCACCATCAACTCTGAGAAGACACAGGCAATGCTGATTACCCGCAGGCTCGGAAGGCGCGAACCTCCTTAACGTCCCCCTATCCTACTTCACCTAAATGGAACCCTACTCCCCTGGCGCAGAACCGCCAAGTACCTTGGCGTAACCTTGGACTCTCGTCTCACGTGGAAACCCCACATAGACGAGGTCCACAGGAAGGTCTGCGCCAGAATGTCCATCCTATACCCAATCCTGAACTCAACCAGCTCCCTTCCCTGCCCAGTAGCAGTAAACGTGTACCAGGCCCTGATCCGGCCAGTAATGGAATGTGCGTGCCCTGTCTGGGGATACGCGGCGAAGCAGCACCTGGACAAACTCCAGAGGCTGCAGAACCGCGTCCTCAGGAGGGCGTGGCATTTACCCCTTGGATTCCCCATAGATGATCTGCACGCCGCAGCTGAAATTCCACTCCTGAGAGAGCGTTTCCAAGATCTGGCAAGGGTTTTCTATGAAGGTTCTTCCAGATCAGGAAACGCCCTCATCCACTCCCTAGGTCGGTATAACATGTCCCGCGATAAGCACAAGCGCCCCATGACGATCTTTGACGACTAAGTCGAAGAGAAAATCCCAATATCCATTCCCAAAACCTGCTCCTACCCAAATCACTACAATTATCTCGCCAAACCTCAGGCAAGTACCAGACACGAACATAACAATCGTCACATATCACAGACACCAAAAAAACTATAGAAAAATCACACACACAAGTTCACAGGGGAGTAAAAGCCGAAAGGCTACAAACTCCCACTCACGCTTCCCCAAAGAGGGGAAAGTAAAAGCTGAGAGCAGCAGCGTGAACCCGACACAGTGCCTGAAGATGGCGACTTGCTGAAACTATGCTGGAAAACAACACAATGACTCGGCTGCCAACCGGAGAATATTTTATCATGAAAAATAATCTTTTCACAGCATCGAACACACCATACAAATGCTGCATTTTTACATTTGCCACTGTACTATTACAGTATGAACCCAACAGAAGTGATCTGGAGCCGACTTAACGGGATTTGGCCCGAGAAGTGACAAGACGTACTGGCACCAACGCACCCAGCTTTTTCACACGTCACTGCTGAATACTGGCGGCATTAGGAACAGCCAGCCGGAGTGGCCGTGCGGTTCTAGGCGCTACAGTCTGGAACCGAGCGACCGCTACGGTCGCAGGTTCGAATCCTGCCTCCGGCATGGATGTGTATAATGTTCTTACGTTGTTATTGTTGTCTTCAGTCCTGAGACTGGTTTGATGCAGCTCTCTATGCTACTCTATCCTGTGCAAGCTTCTTCATCTCCCAGCACTTACTGCAACCTACATCCTTCTGAATCTGCTTAGTGTATTCATCTCTTGGTCTCCCTCTACGATTTTTAACCTCCACGCTGCCCTCCAATGCTAAATTTGTGATCCCTTGATGCCTCAGAACATGTCCTACCAACCGATCCCTTCTTCTGGTCAAGTTGTGCCACAAACTCCTCTTCTCCCCAATTGTATTCAATACCTCCTCATTACTTATGTGATCTACCCATCTAAGCTTCAGCATTCTTCTGTAGCACCACATTTCGAAAGCTTCTATTCTCTTCTTGTCCAAACTATTTATCGTCTGTGTTTCACTTCCATACATGGCTACACTCCATACAAATACTTTCACAAACGACTTCCTGACACTTAAATCTATACTCGATGTTAACAAATTTCTCTTTTTGAGAAACGCTTTCCTTGCCATTGCCAGTCTACATTTTATATCCTCTCTACTTCGACCTCTCTACCTTAGGTTAGTTAGGTTTAATTAGTTCTAAGTTCTCGGCGACTGTTGATCTCAGAATTTAAGTCGGGTAGTGCTCAGAGCCATTTCAACCATTTTTTGATTAGGAACAGCACCTCATAAATGAAGAGGAGAAAATGCGGCGCCTGGTTGGCTTCGTGGATTCTGTGGTTGATAGGCTCGTTGTCAACGTAGGAGACGACAATTCCAGAACTACGACGTATTTCTCGGTTTCGGATAAGGAAGAAGCTAAGAGATTACCTGACGACTGACACTAATTAATACCTTCACTGGCTTCAGTATTTAACAGTACGGTGAAATCCTTGGAGTGCGCTTATGCATCATATAGTTTCTTTGCTCGTCTCATTTTGCGTCTGAACTCTAAATACTCACACCGTTGCAGGTTAGTTGGACCGCTGTCTGGGCAATGCTGTCCAAGTTTAATGAGCCGGTAAAGCTGTTGTCCCGCCCGTTATCGCTCAGTCTATAAGACTTATCTTAGAAGAAAGATTAAGGAAAGGCGAACCTAAGTTTCTAGCATTTGTAGACTTAGAGAAAGCTTTTGGCAATGTTGACTGGAATGCTCTCTTTCAAATTCTGAAGGTGGCAGGAGTAAAATACAATTTGTACAGAAAGCAGATGGCAGTTATAAGAGTCGAGGGACATGAAAGGGAAGCAGTGGTTGGGAAGGGAGTGAGACAGGGTTGTAGCCTATCCCCGATGTTAAGCAATCTGTATATTGAGCGAGCAGTAAAGGAAACAAAAGAAAAGTCAGGAGTAGGTATTAAAATCCATGCAGAAGAAATAAAAACTTTGAGGTTCGCCGATGACATTGTAATTCTGTCAGAGACACCAAAGGACTTGGAAGAGCAGTTGAACGGAATGGACAGTGTCTTGAAGGGAGGATATAAGATGAACATCAACAAAAGCAAAACGAGGATAATGGAATGTAGTCGAATTAAGTCGGGTGATGCTGAGGGAATTAGATTAGGAAATGAGGCACTTAAAGTAGTAAAGGAGTTTTGCTACTTGGGGAGCAAAATAACTGATGACGGTCGAAGTAGAGAAGATATAAAATGTAGACTGGCAATGGCAAGGAAAGCGTTTCTGAAGAAGAGAAATTTGTTAACATTGAGTATAGATTTAAATGTCAGGAAGTCATTTCTGAAAGTATTTGTATGGAGTGTAGCCATGTATGGAAGTTAAACATGGACGATAAGTAGTTTGGACAAGAAGAGAATAGAAGCTTTCGAAATGTGGTGCTACAGAAGAATGCTGAAGATTAGATGGGTAGATCACGTAACTAATGAGGAGGTACTGAATAGGATTGGGGAGAAGAGGAGTTTGTGGCACAACTTGACCAGAAGAAGGGATCGGTAGGTAGGGCATGTTCTGAGGCATCAAGGGATCACCAATGTAGTATTGGAGGGCAGCGTGGAGGGTAAAAATCGTAGAGGGAGACCAAGAGATGAATACACTAAGTAGATACAGAAGGATGTAGGTTGCAGTAGGTACTGGGAGATGAAGCTTGCACAGGATAGAATAGCATGGAGAGCTGCATCAAACCAGTCTCAGGACTGATGACCACATCAACAACACTATCTGCGTGTAATACAGCATAAAACGTATCCTTTTGATCGTACTTGACTGTACTGGTCACAGCTTGGCTTCCGCCCCACGTGAAACGAAATCAAATGAGATTCGAGCAAACGCGGAAGAATACGTGGCGCAATGTTTGCAACAGGTTTACTCTTATGACGAACAGGTATAGTCTAAGACTAGTTTCACATGACGTGGAGTATTTTATTCAAGATGGTCTGAGACTGCATACACAGATACAAATTCTTAGTTTCTTTTTTTTTAAAAAAAAAAAGTCTATTTGCAATTAGTGCTCGCGCATTGCCGGTTCCATACGAACTTAATTATGTACACAAGCAGTTTATCTACACATGAATATATACAGTTCATGATCGGAGGTTTGGCCGGCGACAACGAAGAGTGAGCAGATTCTCCACGTGATGGAAATGCGTGTGCTTCGGTAGAACCTTGGGCTTACACAATGTGACCGTGCAACACACTTCGACTTTTGGCTGCGACTTGCAGTTGCACTCGCCTCAGACAAACTACGAGGAAGCACGTTAAAATGATACGGACAGGTCATGTGCAGTAAAGCAGACACCGTGGCAACAACAGCTATGCACCTGGACATAAATGACCGACGACCTCGTGGCAGGCCCAAGACACGGTGGGTTGACCGTATCAAGAAAGATATGGAATTCATCAATGCCACCTACAAACATGCTCTTGACAGACCCAAATGGAGGCAGATGTGTCAACAAGCGAACCCTGCTAGCACGGGATACACGCTAAGAAGAAAAAGAGGAAGAAGAATCTCAACGATCAACGATTTTTGTCTGTTACCTGTATGCGGGCAGGATATTGGTCCTCAGAATTGCAACACCGTGCCAAAATCTCTCCAGTAATTCCTCTGACAAGCCCGGGCACAGGAACAGTAGCGAACACGATATATAAAGAGAGAGAGAGAGAGAGAGAGAGAGAGAGAGAGAGAGAGAGAGAGAGAGGGAAGATATAATAAAACATTTTTTATTTACTTGCTAAACACCCTCAGCCTTCAAGAAGATTTTTGTAGAAAGGGAAGAATTGTGGAAACGAGTTCTAGTCACACAGGCTGTACATTGGTCGGCACTGGCAAACTGGCCGGCTGGAGTGGCAGAGCGGTTCTATGCGCTACAATCTCGTGCCTCGCTACCGCTGCGGTCGCAGGTTCGAATCCTGCCTCCGGCATGGATGTGTGTGATTTCGTTAGGTTAGTTAGGTATAAGTAGTTCTAAGTTCTATGGGACGGATGACCTCAGAAGTTAAGTCCCATATTGCTCAGAGCCATTTGAACCATTTGAACTGGCAAACTGGGTATTTTGAGAGCTTCTGGTGATGTGACTCGCTCAGTATAAAAGTTGAGGTGGGAAAACAGAGGTGAAGAGCTATCTTGCTCGACTCTCTGTAGAGGTCTGCCGTTCTGGGCTCTCGTACTGAGAGGACGATATCCAAGTCGTCCTCCGTCTTGGTCTTTGTTCTGAGAGGACGTTAGCCGCGCCAGCTCTTCGCTGCCACGAAGATGGTCGCAATTAGAGAAGTTTGCGCCCCCGGAGTAGACAATATCCCATTAGAACTACTGACAGCCTTGGGCGAGCCAGTCCTGATAAAACTCTACAATCTGGTGAGCAAGATGTATGAGACAGGCGAAATACTCTCAGACTTCAAGAAGAATATATTCCTATCCCAAAGAAAGCAGGTGTTGACAGGTGTGAAAATTACCGAACTATCAGTTTAGTAAGTCACAGCTGCAAAATACTAACGCGAATTCTTTACAGACGAGTGGAAAAACTGGTAGAAGCCAACCCTGGGGGAAGATCAGTTTGGATTCCGTACAAATGTTAGAACACCCGAAGCAATACTGACCCTACGACTTATCTTAGAAGAGAGATTATGGAAAGGCAAACCTACCTTTCTAGCACTTGTAAACTTACAGAAAGCTTTTGACAATGTTGACTGGAATACTCTCTTTCAAATTCTAAAGGTGGCAGGGGTAAAATACAGGGAGCGAAAGGCTATTTACAATTTGTACACAAACCAGATGGCAGTTATAAGAGTCGAGGGACATGAAAGGGAAGCAGTGGTTGGGAAGGGATTGAGATAGGGTTGTAGCCTATCGCCGATGTTATTCAACATGTACACTGAGAAAGCGGTAAAGGAAACCAAAGAACAATTAGGAGTAGAAATTAAAGTTCAAGAAGAAGAAACAAAAACTTCGAGGTTTCCGAATGACACTCTATTGTATTTCTGCCTTATGACAGATGATTGATTTTTAATTTATTATTTGAATATTTTGTCATGTCTGACCGATAACGTGTTGTGTTCAGCATTAAGACCTATAGTTGTAGCACATAAATAAGAGATTATGCTACAGCAGTATTGGGCAGATCAAACATACAATAATCCGTAAACCTAAACCGAGAATCGAAATCTAGAACTCGAGTACTGTAACACAAACCTCTACCCACTGCACTAAATGGACAGCACACGTATACAATAAAAATAAAGATACTCGTCGTACATGTTAATTTTGTTGCCAAATTGCGTTTCTTTGACGTTCATTTTCTACCAAAATTATGCACGAGCCGGACTTTCGTTAAAGACGTTTTTGTACAGCTGGTATGCAACAGTGGTGTGCGACGGCCTGAAATTTTGGTTCATCCTCAGTTTATACACCTCGAGTCAGGACTGGTTATATCGCCACAAGCGCTAGCTGCGTCGTAACGTGATAGCGCCACAGTCATCGCCACGTGCCATCTTTTTGCCTTCCCCCAACTCCCTCCTCATCACCCCCTCTCCTTTTTTTTCGCGAGTGCTGCAATTCCTAGCGCGGTGGCCGCCAAGGCCGCTCGCCTTACATAAGGCGTTTATTTTCATCAGATGGCCGCTCGCCACATCAAGATTTGCATACAGTATCCCCTACACGGCCCGCCACGGCAGATTATACTCTAGAACCAACATGTTAGTTGATCCAGCAATAGGCCGGCCGGAGTGGCCAAGGGTTCTAGGCGCTTGTCTGAAACCGCGCGACCGCTACGGTCGCAGGTTCGAATCCTGCCCCGGGCATGGATGTGTATGATGTCCTTAGGTTGGTTAGTTTTAATTAGGTCTAAGTTCTAGGGGACTGATGACCTCAGACGTTAAGTCCCATAGTGCTCAGAGCCATTCGACCCATTTGATCCAACAATAGCATCCTACAAACTTCGAAACATACACTACGTGATCAAAAGTATCCGGACACCTGGTTGAAAGTGACTTACAAGTTCGTGGCGCCCTCCATCGGAAATGCTGGAATTTAATATGGTGTTGGTCCACCCTTAGCCTTCATGACAGATTCCACTCCCGCAGGCATACCTTCAATTAAAAATGGTTCAAATGGCTCTGAGCACTATGGGACTCAACTTCTGTGGTCCCCAGTCCCCTAGAACTTAGATCTACTTAAACCTAACTAACCTATGGACATCAGACACATCCATGCCCGACGCAGGATTCGAACCAACGACCGTATCGGTCGCTCGATTCCAGGCTGTAGCGCCTAGAACCGTTCGGTCACCCAGGCCGGCTCGTTCAATCAGGTGCTGGAATGTTTCTTGGGGAATGGCAGCCCATTCTTCACGGTGTGCTGGACGGAGGAGAGGTATCGATGTCGGTCGGTGAGGCCTGGCACAAAATCGACGTTCCAAAACATCCCAAAGGTGTTCTATGGGATTCAGGTCAAGACTCTGTGCAGGCTAGTCCATTACAGGGATGTTATTGTCGTGTAACCACTCCGCCACAGACCGTGCATTATAAGTCGCTTAAAACATCAATGTAGGCCTGTGCCGTGATAGTACCACTCAAAACAACAAGGGGTGCAAGCCCCCTCCATGGAAGACACGACCACACCATAACACCACCGCCTCCGAATTTTACTGTTGGCACTACACACGCTGGCAGATGACGTTCACCGGGCACGCTGCCATCGGATCGCCACATTGTGTACCGTGATTCGTCCCTCCACACAACCTTTTTCCACTGTTCAAACGCCCAATGCTTACGCTCCTTACCCAAAAGAGGCGTCGTTTGGCATTTACCGCCGTGATATGTAACTTATGAGCAGACGCTCGACCACGAAATCCAAGTTTTCTCTCCTCCCGCCTAACTGTCACAATACTTGCAGTGTATCCTGATGCAGTTTGGAATTCCTGTGTGTTGGTCTGGATACGTGTCTGCCTATTACGACCCTCTTCAATTGTCTACGGTCTCCGTATGTAAACAGACGAGGTCAGCCTGTACGCTTTTGTGTTGTACGTGTCCCTTCACGTTTCCACTTCACTATCGCATCGGAAACAGTGGTCGTAGGGATATTTAGGACTGTGGAAATCTCGCGTACAGACGTATGACACAAGTGACACCCAATCACCTGACCACGTTCAAAGTCAGTGAGTTCCGTGGAGCGCCCCATTCTGCTCTCTCACGATGTCTAATGACTACTGAGGTCGCTGATACGGAGTACCTGGCAGTAGGCGGCAGCGCAATGCACCTAATATGAAAAACGTATGTTTTTTTAGGGTGTCCGGATACTTCTGATCACATATTGTACCACCAACTATGTCGAAACAGTTCCGTCTAGTATGTGTCGGACAAATCAGTCTGTTATGTAACGCAAGAGGGCTGCTTGACGTTCAAGGATTTAGTAAGAGTGACAGAACATTGACAGAGCAGATGTCCACGCAACATGATCATGATGAAAGACACGTCACATCAAGGTTTCCAGGATGGAGGAGGGATGCAATCTCTGTATTTGGCAGCTTAGTAGTTTTTCGAGTACGGTTGGCTTTCTGTTGGATGGCGAATAGGTCGGGTTTCCACGTTAGTTGCCAGGTGAACATTACTCAAGCGCTATTTTTTAGAACAGTTTATTGGACTGGGCAATCTGTCGTGATTATGTACACCTAACGGACGCGCACGCTGCGGGAGTGTAATTCTATAGTTGTGGAATGGGTTTTGGGAGCGGTTTATCAAGCGGAGCTACTGGTCACGCCAGGAAGAAAGCTGGCTAGCTAAAGCGCGCTAGAAGGACCGATGAGGTTTCTGGAGTGTAGCGCCATATTTAGCTCAGATGCGAACCGCGTAGAAACCTTTGGGGAATACTTGCAAGGTGGGCTTATCAACGTGGAAGGCAATTTGAGGCCGTATGTGAGCTCAAAAGTGCTATGGGAGGAGAGTGGGCGACAATTCACTGCAAGAACTACAAACTGTAACAAAATTAATTCCGAAAAGAATTTTTGAGGTAATTGGGGAGAACAGAGATTGGACAAAGTAATAACAATGCAAAAATACATCAGGACAGAGAATGTCTTTATACCAATTTTCATTCACGAAATGGAGATGCCTTATTTTGTTACTCGTGTTATGAAAGAAATTTTGTAATTCTGTCATGAGCGTTTACGGCTTATATGTGTCTACTACTTTCATAATAAATTCGATGCAGTTGTTGTTGTTGTGGTCTTCAGTCCTGAGACTGGTTTGATGCAGCTCTCCATGGTACTCTATCCTGTGCAAGCTTCTTCATCTCCCAGTACCTACTGCAACCTACATCCTTCTGAATCTGCTTGGTGTATACATCTCTTGGTCTCCCTCTACGATTTTTACCTTCCACGCTGTCCTCCAATAATAAATTAGTCATCCATTGATGCCTCAGAACATGTCCTACCAACCGGTCCCTTCTTCTGGTCAAGTTGTGCCACAAATTTCTCTTCTCCCCAATCCTATTCAATACCTCCTCGTTAGTTACGTGATCTACCCACCTAATCTTCAGCATTCTTCTGTAGCACCACATTTCGAAAGCTTCTATTCTCTTCTTGTCCAGACTAGTTATCGTCCATGTATCACTTCCATACATGGCTACGCTCCATACAAATACTTTCAGAAACGACTTCCTAACACTTAAATCAATACTCGATGTTAACAAATTTCTCTTCTTCAGAAACGCTTTCCTTGCCATTGCCAGTCTACATTTTATATCCTCTCTACTTCGACCATCATCAGTTATTTTGCTCCCCAAATAGCAAAACTCTTTTACTACTTTAAGTGTCTCATTTCCTAATTTAATTCTCTCAGCATCACTCGACTTAATTCGACTACCCAAGGATTTCTACTAGCCCTCGTCTTTTTACCTACTTGATCCCCAGCTGCCTTCACTACTTCATCCCTCAAAGCTACCCATTCTTCTTCTACTGTATTTCTTTCACCCATTCCTGCCATTTGTTCTCTTATGCTCTCCCTGAAACTCTGTACAACCTCTGGTTCTTTCAGTTGATCCAGGTCCCATCTCCTTAAATTCCCACCTTTTTTTCGATACAGTATTCTACACATATTGTACTATTACAATCGTAGAATCCCTGCTTTTAAGCTGATTTCCACAATTCTACTTTGGATCTGCAGCTTTTATTCTTTCTTTCCGCATTTGCAGATAAATTATAAGATATGGATTCCACCTTTTTGCTAGCACACTGTTTTTCTTTTTAACCCAAACATGTTTCAGCACCTCAGTGGCATCATCCGTGGGTTTTCGTTTACTGAAAACCGTAAAAGTGAAAATATTTTAGGTTTTACCTGATTTAACAAAGCGACGCCGAAAGAAAGTTTTTGTTCGTTTTGCTTCATACCGTGATTTTACATTTTTTTTCCAGGGCCAACTGTATGCTGACCTGCACTGATAGCTTGTCATCGGCGAGTTAACACATCCCGTGATTTTTTTTTAAAAAACGTGATTTTGGGGTGTTAAAATGTTTTTCGTACCGTATATAATTGTTACTACTCATGTTTTGTTGTGACTGATCCTTCTTCTTTTAGGTTCAAAGGACACTGCACACACACATTTATTTACTGTGCATAATGTTTCCTTATAAACACCATTCTACTTCGCATTAGTTTACTGCGATTTTCATTCATTTGCAGATACAAGTGTAGATAATAGCTGCTATTGTTTTGAGTGACTATTATCGCTCATTGCAGATGGGAATGTCGCTATACATGTTTTAAAGTGCATTATCCGGAGAAGGCAGGCACGGTTTTGACATCTAGCAACCACTAGAGATGGCGACCTTCCATTCTTCCTGCTTTCTGCAGAATCAGAAGTAAGTTACATCCTGCTTTCGTCGTACCAACAGCTACCTTAATACGTCAGAGCCATCCCTACTTCGCCTGCAGTAACAGATGTCACTTGCATTATTAATGAAGGACGGCACAAGCGGCTTTACTATTGTTCTAGGTCCCTCGATCGACGGAAACATTCATTTCATGGTCAGCGTCTTGTTTGTGCATCACATATAACTCAAATAATGTTCCGCATTAACTCAGTGAGTCTATCAACGTTTCTCTTAAATGCATTTACAGGTAGAGAGCGCAGTGCTTATTACACTCGCAGGGTGCTCGGAAATTCCCGTAACAAACTTCTAGGACATGTAAAGGGGAGTGAGTACAAAATATTTTGAATAGCAATCCATGTCCAAAAATCTTTGTTGGCCCATCATGGCCACAGGACATCGGTCGGTTAAGTAATTGTCAATGTCAATAAAATTCACCAACAGCTGTGTACCTTAACATATTGTTTTATTTTATTCTCAAGACTACCATTTTCGGAATTTCATTATGCCCTCTTCAGGCCGCATACGCTTCTGTCCAAATGAACGAACTATTAGTATAGCGCCATGAATCAGTGGATATCGTGAATTTAATCATTGTACAATTGCTTCATTCCTGACAATTCCTGTGAAATTATACCACTGTACGACATATACATTACTGGCCATTAAAATTGCTACACCAAGAAGAAATGTATCATAAACGGGTATTCATTGGACAAATATATGATACTAGAACTGACATGTGATTACATTTTTACGCAATTTGGGTGCATAGATCCTGAGAAATCAGTACCCAGAACAACAACCGCTGGCCGTAATAACGGCCTTGACACGCCTGGGCATTGAGTCAAACAGAGGTCGGATGGCGTCTACAGGTACAGCTGCCCATGCAGCTTCAACACGATACCACAGTTAATCAAGAGTAGTGACTGACGTATTGAGACGAGCCAGTTGCTCGGCCACCATTGACCAGACGTTTTCGATTGGTGAGAGATATGGAGAATGTGCTGGCCAGGGCAGCAGTCTAACATTTTCTGTATCCAGAAAGGCCCGTACAGGACGTGCAACATGCCGTCGTGCGTTATCCTGTTGAAACGTAGGGTTTCGCGTGGATCGAATGAAGGGTAGAGCCACGGGTCGTAACACATCTGAAATGTAACGTCCACTGTTCAAAGTGCCGTCAATGCGAACAAGCGGTGACCGAGACGTGTAACCAATGGCACCCCATACCATCACGATGGGTGATACGCCAGTATGGTGATGAAGAATACACGCTTCCAAAGTTCGTTCACAGCCATGTTGCCAAACACGGATGCGACCATCGTGATGCTGTAAACAGAACTTGGATTCATCCGAAGAAATGACGTTTTCGTGCACCCATGTTCGTCGTCGAGTACACAATCGCAGGCGCTCCTGTCAGTGATGCAGCGTCAAGGGTAACAGCAGCCACGGTCTCCGAGCTGATAGTCCGTGCTGCTGCAAACGTCGTCGAACTGTTGGTGCAGATGGTTGTTGTCTTGCAAACGTCCCCATCTGTTGACTCAGGGATCGAGACGTGGCTGCACGATCCGTTACAGCCGTGCGGATAAGATGCCTGTCATCTCGACTGCTAGTGATACGAAGCCGTTGGGATCCAGCACGGCGTTCCGTATTACCCTCCTGAACCCACCTATTCCATATTCTGCTGACAGTCATTGGATCTCGACCAACGCGATCAGCAATGTCGCGATACGATAAACCGCATTCGCGATAGGCTACAATCCGACCTCTATCGAAGTCGGAAACGTGATGGTACGCATTTCTCCTCCTTATACGAGGCATCACAACGTTTCACCAGGCAACGTCGGTCAGCTGCTGTTTGTGTATGAGAAATCGGTTGGAAACTTTCCTCATGTTAGCACGTTGTAGGTGTCGCCACCGGCGCCAGCCTTGTGTGAATGCTCTGAAAAGCTAATCATTTGCATATCACAGTATCTTCTTCCTGTCGGTTAAATTTCGCGTCTGTAGCACGTCATCTTCGTGGTGTAGCAATTTTAATGGGCAGTAGTGTACATCAGGAGGTATGATGTCATAGACTCGGCGGTGCCTCAAAGTCACGTTTTTGCTTAAAATGGAGCGCGAATTACGCAGATTACAAGGTGTATGAGGAACATAATGAAACTGACACCATTGCGAGCGATCTGGGGAAACGCTTGTCTATACGGGTGTGTGTTCGTCCCTTCCAGATGTTCAGTCCGCCTTCAGCTCCGTACAGCCATCAAGTGATTTTTGAGAGCACCATCACTCAAGTTTTGTTTTGTTGTGTGTTAGGAAAACGGAACAGCGGTATTTAGAGCAACGTTATGCCGTCAAGTTTGATGTCAAACTTGAGGGATTCGTGAGTGTGACCTTTGAAAAGTTGAAACAAGCCTGTCGGAAGCATTCCTGATCAAGAGCACAAATTTCGCCCTGACACAAATAACTTGAAATCCCAAGAACACGCTGAAGATGAACGTCGCTCAGAGAGGCCTCCAACTTCAATAACCGACGAAAAGGTCGAACGTTTGCGTGCTCTTGTGAGATCAGAACTATGTTTAAGAGCAAGGATGATGGGTGATCTGTAAAATGGAAACACGTCCCCTTACGTTTTGCACATGCGAAAGGTCTGTGACAAAAAAGTGACGAAAAGCATCACAGCTGAGCAGAACAACAATAAAGAAACGTGTGCGTTGATCCTGACAGTACTGCCAGTGCCCACGAATGGTTCAGTCGTGTTATCACAGGTGGTGAATCCAGGAGTTTTCAATACCATCCCGAGACAAAGCGGCAAGGGCACATTGAGACATCTCGTCGATATAAAAAAGCTCGAATGAGCAAATCAAAGATGAAACCAACGCTGATGTGCTTTTTGTCATTCATATAGAATTTATTCCTCCAGGCCAAACTGTCAATCAAGTATTTTACAAAGACATCCTTGAAAATCTGAGGGAAAGGGTGAATCGAATTGGATGGGACATTGCAGACAAGTGGATGCCTCACGACAACATCCCATGTCACTTCCATAACGGAATTTTTTACCTCAAAAGTCCTTTCTGTTGTTCCAAAATCCTTCTATTCACCTGATCTGAATCCCTGTGACTTTCTTCTTTTACCGAAATAGAAAAAGTCTTAAAAGGACGTCACTTTGGGACTGCGCAGAAAATTCAAAAGAACGTGACCGATATGTGAAATTATAAGCCCTAGCAGTGGGAGCCCGGGTAGAACGACACCACCCGTATACAGCTGCCGAAGGGAACAACATTGTTGTTTCGAAAAAATAAAGACTTTGTTATACAAAAAATCAGTCTCATTACTTTTCTCACACACGTCCTAAATACATCTATTATTTGATAATGATTGCACTTCGCAGCTTCAATGAAAGTTTAACAAAAGTACAAACTTTTTCTCGCTTACACACTCAAGAGTCGAAACAAGGCCCTGGGAGCAGACAACATTCCATTGGAACTACTGACGGCCTTGGGAGAGCCAGTCCTGTCAAAACTCTACCATCTGGTGAGCGAGATGTATGAAACAGGCGAAATACCCTCAGACTTCAAGACGAATATAATAATTCCAATCCCAAAGAAAGAAGGTGTTGACAGATGTGAAAATTACCGAACAATCTGTTTAAGAAGCCACAGCTGCAAAATACTAACACGAATTCTTTACAGACGAATGGAAAAACTAGTAGAAGCCGACCTCGAGGAAGATCAGTTTGGATTCCGTAGAAACACTGGAACACGTGAGGCAATACTGACCTTACGACTTATCTTAGAAGAAAGATTAAGGAAAGGCAAACCTATGTCTCTAGTATTTGTAGACTTAGAGAAAGCTTTTGACAATGTTGACTGGAATACTCTCTTTCACATTCTGATGGTGGCAGGGGTAAAATACAGGGAGCGAAAGGTTATTTACAATTTGTACAGAAACCAGATGGCAGTTATAAGAGTCGAGTGGCATGAAAGGGAAGCAGCGGTTGGGAAGGGAGTGAGATAGGGTTGTAGCCTCTCCCCGATGTTATTCAATCTGTATATTGAGCAAGCAGTAAAGGAAACAAAAGAAAAATTCGGAGTAGGTATTAAAATCCATGGAGAAGAAATAAAAACTTTGAGGTTCGCCGATGACATTGTAATTCTGTCAGAGACAGCAAAGGACTTGGAAGCGAAGTTGAACGGAACAGACAGTGTCTTGAAAGGAGGATATAAGATGAACATCAACAAAAGCAAAACGAGGATAACGGCATGTAGTCGAATTAAATCGGGTGATGCTGAGGGAATTAGATTAGGAAATGAGACACTTAAAGTAGTAAAGGAGTTTTGCTATTTGGGGAGCAAAATAACTGATGATGGTCGAAGTAGAGAGGATATAAAATGTAGACTGGCAATGGCAAGGAAAGCGTTTCTGAAGAAGAGAAATTTGTTAACATCGAGTATAGATTTAAGTGTCAGGAAGTAGTTTGTGAAAGTATTTGTATGGAGTGTAGCCATGTATGGAAGTGAAACACAGACGATAAATAGTTTGGACAAGAAGAGAATAGAAGCTTTCGAAATGTGGTGCTACAGAAGAATGCTGAAGCTTAGATGGGTAGATCACATAAGTAATGAGGAGGTATTGAATACAATTGGGGAGAAGAGGAGTTTGTGGCACAACTTGACCAGAAGAAGGGATCGGTTGGTAGGACATGTTCTGAGGCATCAAGGGATGACAAGTTTAGCAGTGGAGGGCAGCGTGGAGGGTAAAAATCGTAGAGGGAGACCAAGAGATGAATACACTAAGCAGATTCAGAAGGATGTAGGTTGCAGTAGCTACTGGGAGATGAAGAAGCTTGCACAGGATAGAGTAGCATGGAGAGCTGCATCAACCCAGTCTCAGGACTGAAGACCACAACAACAACAACATACTTAACGTCAAATATTTTCTATATGGTTCAGCTGTGAAGGACGTGCAAAGAAAGCCCTTTCATACATGTAGGGTGACCAGACGTTCGGATTAATCCGGACATGTCCTTTTTAGCTCTTTGTCCGGGGTCCGGGCGGATTTTTACAGTGTCCGGCTTTTCGCAAAGTTGAGCGTAATGCAGTTAAATTTACAATTCGATCCGTTCTATTGCTCTTTTCGTAAATACCTTAATTGTTGGCACAGCCTTCGTGATAAACACGCACGAAGTTGATCGACCTATAAGCGAAAGCATTATATCGATTATTTAAAATTTTCGTTTCGTATCTTCGCTTTGTATTGGCTTGGCTTCCTGTAAATTACGGAGTGAGTTACGTAAAATATTTGGCTATGCCTAAACGAAAGTGTACATTTTCTGATGTCCTTTCCTGCAAATATCCGGCTTTCAAGAAAGGGAATTTGAAGCGGAATGTAAGATGTGTGCAGCGTACGTCTCAGTGGCCAATAAAGGTAAGAAATAACTCGACAGATTAACTTTCATGGTTTTATTTCATTGTTTCAACTGGCTCTGAGCAGTATGGGACTTAACATCTGTGGTCATCAGTCCCCTAGAACTTAGAACTACTTAAACCTAACTAACCTAAGGACATCATACACATCCATGCCCGAGGCAGGATTCGAACCTGCGACCGTAGCGGTCACGCGGTTCCAGACTGAAGCGCCTATAACTGCACGGCCACACCGGCCGGCTTCATTGTTTCATAGTCATTCAATTTCTTTGTATTCGGAAGGTTAAACTGCAGTTTACATGTCGTCGGCTGCTGCTTGAATTTTAAATGTTGGTAGCGGTGTGTCGAATGAAGGGAGGTGAATGGTCTTACGTTTTACGCTTTGTAAACAAGTCCGTGTTGTTGACATAACAAAACAATTGATGATGCCACACTGTCACCACAATCAATGTCTTTAATTTTTTTTATATTGCTCAGTTAACTACCACCTGACCATCAGTAACAATTAACTACTAGTTTTACCAGTAATTCCTGGCAGTCACGTGACTTGTCCAAAGCTGACGGGTGGCATCCTCGTCTGCAGTTGACCCGTTTGATGTGTCCTCTTTTTTCTTCCTTTGTCCTCCTTTTTGAAGCTGTTGTCCTCCTTTTTAATTGTATCTGGTCACCCTATATACATGGCAACTCGATTCTTTATGGATCTAGGGGTTTACCGGTACTAATAGAAATAGTAAAGTGACGGAACACTAAGGAGACAGCATGTTTATGAGCAAGAGGTTATAAGCATCCGGCAGGGTAAGTAAAGAAGTAAGCGAAACTGTCCCAACCTCACAGCTTGCTCTGTGTATCCCATGCGCGGACTGCGCGGTGCCTGCCGCCGGAGGTTCGAGTCCTCCCTCGGGCATGGGTTTGTGTGTATTTCTTAGCATAAGTTAATATATTAAGTTACACACATGTTCATAAATTAAGGATAATTGCAGAATCTGGTACCATACAACGTGGCACTACACAAAACTGGCGCTAATAACATAGGCACATAGGGAACACACACGACACAGATCTGTAAGTCCATGGTATTGGTGATAAGTTGAGAAAACCGTCCCGAAACATGTTTGCTACAAAACGCCACTGTTTCCTGCGCATGTATGGGATATGATCACCGTGCACAGGTACACAGGCCGCACAAAGGGTTGGCATACTCTGGATCAGATGGTCGAGCAGCTGCTGGGGTATAGCCTCCCACGCTTGCACCAGTGCCTGTCGGAGCTCCTGAAGTGTCATAGGGGTTTGAAGACGTGCAGCGATACGTCGACCGAGAGCATCCCAGACGTGCTCGATGAGGTTTAGGTCTGGAGAACAGGCAGGCCACTCCATTCGCCTGATTTCTTCTGTTTCTAGGTACTCCTCCACGACGTCAGCTCGGTGGGGCCGTGCGTTATCATCCATCAGGAGAAAGGTGGGACCCACTGCACCCCTGAAAAGGCGGAAATACTGGTGCAAAATGACGTCCCGTTACACCTGACCTGTTACAGTTCCTCTGTCAAAGACATGCAGGGGTGTACGTGCACCAATCACAATCACACCCCACACCATCAAACCACGACCTCCATACATTAAGAGGTTGGTATGTGGTTCCTGGTTCACGCCAGATGAAAACCCGGCGAGAATCACTGTTCAGACTAAACCCGGACTCGTCCGTGAACATAACCTGGACCACTGTTCCAATGACCATGTACTGTGTTCTTGACACCAGGCTTTACGGGCTCTCTTGTGACCAGGGGTCAGTGGAATGCACCTTGCAAGTCTCTGGGCGAATAAACTGTGTCTGTTCAGTCGTCTGCAGACTGTGTGTCTGGAGACAACTGTTCCAGTGGCTGCGGTAAGGTCCCGAGCGAGGCTACCTGCAGTACTCCGTGCTCGTCTGCGGGCACTGATGGTGAGATATCGGTCTTCTTGTGGTGTTGTACACTGTGGACGTCCAGTACTGTGGCGCCTGGACACGTTTCCTGTCTGCTGGAATCGTTGCCATAATCTTGAGATCACACTTTGTGGCACACGGAGGGCCCGTGCTACGACCTGCTGTGTTTGACCAGCCTCCAGTCGCCCTAGTATTCTACCCCTCACAACGTCATCAATATGCGTTCTTTGAACCACTTTCAACACACAGCCACGTCTGAAAACGTCTGCACAATTATTCGCTGCACCGTACTCTGACACGCACCAACACACCTCTGCGTATGTGGACTGCTGCCAGCGCCACCGTGCGACGACAGCAGGTCAAATGCACCGCACGGTCAAACCCCGAGGTGATTTAAACCCGCAAACCGCCCACCAGAGCGTTGTTTCACCATGTATCAGCATTATCCTTAATTTATGAGCATGAGTGTACTTTAAGTAGTGTGTAAGTCTAGGGACCGATGACCTAAGCAGTTTGCTCCCTTAGGAATTCACACACATTTGAACATTTTTTTTGCACCCTCTGCGGCAAGTCTGCTAACACGGTCCTCCTCTGCCTGCTGAGTCGAACGCCAGCCTGACATTTCATGGCTAGCGGTGCAAAATGTCAGCCGAGGTTTGCAGGCATTATAATAGGTGATTCCTGCAGAAGCATTTTAATGTCAACTCGCGTTAGCGCTGCGCAAGTAATTAGGAAAAGTTCTGCAACGTATTCGGCAACACAATTCAAGAAGTCTGGCATCACGCCTATATGTACTGATTGTCCTTATTCCTCGTGACATTCCAAAGGCTTCCAAGTCCATAAGTTCCTGTTCAAAAGTTGCTGAGCCGGCTGTTATGGCCGAGTGGTTCTAGCAGCTTCAGTCCGGAACCGCTCCGCTGCTACTGTCGCGGGTTCGAATCCTGCCTCGGGCATGGATGTGTGTGATGTCCTTAGGTTATTTAGGTTTCAGTAGTTTTAAGTCTAGGGGACTGATGACCTCAGATGTTAAGTCCCATAGTGCTTAGAACCATTTTTAAAAGTTGCTGTATCTCAACTACTCTACCAGTTCCTTCAATCTCTGGGCAACTTTCCGGTCATCCAGTGCTTAAATACACTGTTGAGCCAAAACATTACGACCTCCTGCTTAATAGCTTGCTTGTCCGTCTGTGAAAGGAAATACATTCTGCGTATCACGGATCCGACAGTTTGTTGGTAGGTTCGTGGAGGTATGTGGCATTAGATGTCTACGCACAGACCACGTAATTCGCGTAAGTAACGGACCGCTGATTTGCGTACGCCGTGATGGCGCCCGATAGCGACCCAGATGTGTTCCCTAGGATTTACATCAGACGAATTAGGTCGCCGAGAAATCAGCGTTATTTCACTCCTCAAACCACTGTAGCACAGTTCTGCCTCCGAGACACGAACACTTAAGGCCGGTTCCCACTAGGGCTGCCACGCGTCAAAACCGCGCGTCAGCGGCGTCGTTGCCATGGAAACGGCGTCAGCGGCACGGCGCGGCGGGCTCTGCGTCGCGGTTTGCCCATGTCGAACCGCTTCCGCTGCCGCGTGCCGCGCTCCAGGTGCGCGCCGCCAATCACAGAACGCGCTGAGCGTGACGTCAGGTACGGCACCCCGGGCCACACAAACTTTCGCCGAACCGCTGGCGCGGACGCGGTGGCAGCTATGAAATACTTATCATCCGATTCCGGTCCGCCCTGGTAGCTGAGTGGTCAGCGTGACAGACTGTCAATCCTAAGGGCCCGGGTTCGATTCCCGGCTGGGTCGGAAATTTTCTCCGCTCAGGGACTGGGTGTTGTGTTGTCCTAATCATCATCATTTCATCCCCATCGACGCGCAGGTCGCCGAAGTGGCGTCAAATCGAAAGACCTGCACCAGGCGAACGGTCTACCCGACGGGAGGCCCTAGCCACACGACATTTCCATTTATCCGATTCCGAGGAAACTATTCGGCAGAAAAATTTGGTTCTTGGGCATGTTACAGCCCGATATCTTCTCTCGATAAAGGACCGAATTTCTTTTCGTTATTCGTCGTGGTTTCTTGCTGTATCGCATTTACGTAAACCTTTACACGAAATTTTGATGAGTGTGCAGAGGTAAAAACGCATTGCGTGGACTTTGCGTACAGTTCATTTTAGGTAATACATTATTGCGTATGAAATTTAGTCAACATATCGAAATTGTTTTTAAAACTGAGAGCAGATCGATAGCTATCACCGTTCTCGAGATATTTAATGATATGTCGGCGGACGGGCTGTGCCGTGTCGCGCGCAGGTTGCTCGCGACGCGACCGGTACTTCGTCCTGCTCGTCGTAAACCATGCGGTTGTATCAACCGCAAATTACGTAAACGGTTCAAGAAATCGAAACGTGTTTTTTTGCAAACGATAACTTGTGAAAAGTCATATATTTCTTCTCATGATAAATATCCTAAATCTGTTTATCTACTGAGATATGAAAGTAACTACAGTTTTTCAGTAGGGATAGATGAATTTTTTTAAACAGCATTTAATAGCATGTGGAATGAGAAGTTAAACCTAAACTAATTTACTGGTACGTTATAAGATGTAATTCACTAAATATCTACAGCTATTGATTATTTCCTTTGGTAAGTAACAAACTTTTTTTCTTTATCCAGTGTACTTTACTGATTCAAGACGCGTTTCGCCTTTTACTTTAAGGCATCTTCGGTGGAATCTAGAACGATTCAGTTTTGTTTTGATATGTGATACTTGCAGATTATAAAACAGTTCACATCTTTTTTTTACGTGAATGACTGATTACTTACAGTGAATCGAGTTTTTGGCGGACATATGCGTTTCCCCTCACCTGGTCACATGCTGGAGGTTGAACTAAAACTAAGCACATTTTCATGTTCGCTCTTTTTTCTTTGTCACTAGCAGTAGACGTTTTACCGAAAACTCTGATTTTAAGTCGTTACTACGGTGTGTTCACATGTCCCTTCCTGTCTGGTTTGTTTATGTACATGTTGCCAACCTGCAGAATTATTGCTGAAAACTAATGTTTGTTTATTTTTGTTCTCCTTATATCTGTATGTGTGTGTGGCTAGCCAGTGATAGTTATAGAAAGTTGAAAGTGAATCCAGTAGTTGTCAGACAGTGATTGAAAGATTTGGTGTTCAGCTGATTTCAGTTTTGGTTTAAATGTTTTGTGGAGGAGTGCATGGAAGAGTAAATTCGCTGCTTACATTAATAGATAAAAGAGTAGAATAGTATTTCAACAGATGATTATTATCAGAATACTATCACCCAACCCCTTTGTCCTCACTCTGCGACGCCCTATAATACGTCCTGTCAACTAATCCCTATTGTTGTCAAAGTTGTGCCGTAATTTCCTCTTCCTCCTCTATTTAATTCCGTACCTCTTCTTTAGTCACATGATCCTCGTATCCAATCTTCATCATTCTTATTGATCACCACGTTTTGAAAGCGTCCATTGTCTTCTTGACAGAACTGTTCATCGTCCACGTTTCACTTACATACAAGGCTGCACTCCACACAAATACCTTTGTAAAATAGTATCCAACCATTAGAATTTATATTCGATGTGAACAAATTTTCTTTTTCAGAACGCTTTTCTTGCTATTGACAGTCTTCTGTCAGGTTTACGTCTGCACCAGGAAATGCCTTACAATTTAAAATCTGGTTTCGAAAACTGTGTTCCAAATATATACTATTCTTTCGTGATTCTTAAGCAAGGTGCTGGCGATGATTACATTATGCTCTGTGGGAAATTCTATCAGGTGGCTTCCACTTTCATCCCTTCCACCTAGTCCAATTTGTGTTCTTACTGTTTTCGTGTACCCGCTACCGTATCACATTTTAAATTTTGTCTCGCTTAGCTATCTGAATAATCTCTTTTATCGTACATTGTTTCAATGTGTTAGGAGGTAGTGAACAATCATGAACGGTAGTCATGAAATCTGTTTATGTTGAAATGAGAAAACACGAATAATGAAATATGTGAAAGAGTACATTGTACAGAAAATGAAAAATTGGTATGTCTTCACCCAACTTCGTCTTTCCTTCATGTAGGTGTAAGATATAGTTATTCAAACACACCGGTCGTTTCGGTGGGTCCCACCCCGTAACTCTGTGGCTGTCCGTCATTGGCTACCGCTAGCGTCTGCCGCTTCCAGATGGGAACGCCAATTCCGCGAGCCGCCGCGTCAAAGCGGAAAACGCTTGCCGCTGGCGCTGCCGTTGCCGCACGCCGCGCAGCCGCGCTCTAGTGGGAACCGGCCTTTACGAGGGGGGACCCAAAAGAAACCGGACTAGGGCGCTGCCACTCGTAGACGTAGTGCAGGGTTCTGACGCTAGATGGTGTTAGTAGGGACCTTCATCATGAAACAGTTGTGCAGATGGCGTCAGTGTTGAGCTGAACGTGCAAGTGTGGTAGTTTGTTTCTCTGACCGTTGGCGGGTTACCTCTGCGCAGTCGTTATGGCAACTTTAAAACAAAAAGAGTGCGTGTGACATTTTGTTTCCTACTTAAAAAAACTACAACGGAGACACACGAAATGCTTCAGGAAGCTTTCCAGGAGGACGCTATGAGCCGCACACAGGTTTTCGAGTGGTTTGGGCGCTTTAAACGTGGTGAGATGTGTGTTGAAGATCGTTCTGGACGCCCTTCAACATCGCGAAACGAGGAGAACATTGAAAAGGTCCGCCAAAAGATCAACGAGGATCGTCGCCAAACGATCGACCAAATTTCGGCAGAGACAGGAATCAGTTGGAGCTCGTGCCAGCGGATTTTGAGTGAGGATTTGCACACGAGACGTGTTGCTGCTAAATTTGTTCCGCTCCTTCTCACACAGGAGCAAAAAACCATCCGCACGAATGTGTGTCAGGACTTGAAAACAGATATTGCAGGTGATGCAAACTTCTTGAACAAAGTCATTACAGGGGATGAGAGTTGGTGTTACGGGTATGACCCAGAAACCGAGCAAGCGTCAAGCCAGTGGAGGACTCCCAATTCTCCCAGACCAAAAAAAGCGAGGCGAGTGAGGTCAAATGTGAAGACTATGATCATTGTCTTTTTTGATGTTCGTAGAATTGTGCATCGGGAATTCGTACCCCCTGGCCAGACTGTTAACCAGCACTTTTACTTGGATGTCTACGAGAGGATACGAGGAGGAAACACCCGGAACTTTGGCGATCAGGTGACAGGTTTCTCCATCACGACAACGCTCCACCACACACGGCCTTACGAGTGACCGACTGTTTGGCATCTCAGAGGCGGTCTGTCGTTCCCCACGCTCCGTATTCGCCGGACCTAGCCCCGTGCGACTTCTTCCTATTTACGCGAATGAAAGAAACGCTAAAAGGGGAGCGTTATGACGATGTGGAGGCGGTAAAAACAGTTTCGCAAAGGGCACTGGACAATATCAAAATTGAAGAGTTCCAAACATGCTTCCAACAGTGGGAAAAAGAGACTTGACAAGTGCATCGCATGTAATGGAGAGTATTTTGAAGGTGACTGAAGTAATTTTGTAAAAAGGTTCATCAATCAATTTTTTAATCCGGTTTCTTTTGGGTGCCCCCTCGTATTCTGCTGAAAGAAGACATCAAGCGTGAAGGAATGCGGGTGGTTCGCAGCTGTCAGCGTGTCTTCGATTACTACCACAGATCCCATGCAAGCACAAGAGAATGTCTCCCGTAGCATAATACTGCTGCCACCAGCCTGCGTCCGTGACGCGCTGCAGGTTCGAGCCGCCGTTCACCTCCATGACGGCGTTTATGGAGACGACCATCATCCTTGTATTGCAAAAATGTGGTTCACCCGAAACGCCGAGACGTTTCCACTGACCGACGGGCGAATCCCAATGGTCCTGTTCTCACTGCAGTCGTAACTGACGATGTCTTTGGGTCAACATGTCAACACGTGGAGGTGGTCTTCTGCGGAGGTCCATGTTTGACAATGTACGATGAACGGTGTGCTCTGTAACACTTGTACGTTCACCAGCATTGTGCTCTTTCGGCAGAGGTGCCACAGATCACCGTCTATCCTACCTTACAGAGCAGAGAAGCCTCCGAACCCCAGTCTTGGACGTCCAACCATTCAGCGCCTAGTGGTAGATTCAGTGTCCTTGTACCTCTTTGCGTAGATGCTTACGACAAAAGCACGTGAACATTCGACCATCGTCGCCGGTTTCGCAATACTTGTTGACAGGGCTAATAATAATCTGCCATTTGCCACAGTGGATTTCCTCATTTGCAGTCCATATGTTCCCTAGGATGATCCATCTACATCTACATCTACATCTACATCCATACTCCGCACGCCAACTGACGGTGTGTGGCGGAGGGTACCCTGAGTGCCTCTATCGGGTCTCCCGTCTATTCCAGTCTCGTATTGTTCGTGGGAAGAAGGATTGTCGGCATGCCCCTGTGTGGGCTCTAATCTCTCTGATTTTATCCTCATGGTCTCTTCGCGAGATATACGTAGGAAGGAGCAATATACTGCTTGACTCTTCGGTGAAGGTATGTTCTCGAAACTTCAACAAAAGCCCGTACCGAGCTACTGAGCGTCTCTCCTGCAGAGTCTTCCACTGGAGTTTATCTATCATCTCCGTAACGCTTTCGCGATTAATAGATGATCCTGTAACGAAGCGCGCTGCTCTCCGTTGGATCTTCTCTATCTCTTCTATCAACCCTGTCTGGTACGGATCCCACACTGCTGAGCAGTATTCGAGCAGTGGGCGAACAAGCGTACTGTAACCTACTTCCTTTGTTTTCGGATTGCATTTCCTTAGGATTTTTCCAATGAATCTCAGTCTGGCATCTGCTTTACCGACGATCAACTTTATATGATCATTCCATTTTAAATCACTCCTAATGCCTACTCCCAGATAATTTATGGAATTAATTGCTTCCAGTTGCTGACGTGCTATATTGTAGCTAAATGATAAGGGATCTATCTTTCAATGTGTTCGCAGCACATTACACTTGTCTACATTGAGATTCAATTGCCATTCCCTGCACCATGCGTCAATTCGCTGCAGATCCTCCTGCATTTCATTACCATTTTCCATTGTTACAACCTCTCGATATACCACAGCATCATCCACAAAAAGCCTCAGTGAACTTCCGATGTCATCCACAAGGTCATTTATGTATATTGTGAATAGCAACGGTCCTACGACACTCCCCTGCGGCATACCTGAAATCACTCTTACTTCCGGAAGACTTCACTCCATTGAGAATGACATGCTGCGTTCTGTTATCTAGGAATTCTTCAATCCAATCACAAAATTGGTCTGATAGTCCATATGCTCTAACCTTGTTCGTTAAACGACTGAGGAACTGTATCGGACGCCTTGCGGAAGTCAAGAATCACGGCATCTACCTGGCAACCCGTGTCTATGGCCCTCTGAGTCTCGTGGACGAATAGCGCGAGCTGGATTTCACACGATCGTCTTTTGCGAAACCCACGCTGATTCCTACAGAGTAGATTTCTAGTCTCCAGAAAAGTCATTATACTCGAACGTAATACGTGTTCCAAAATTCTACAACTGATCGACGTTAGAGATTTAGGTCTATAGTTCTGCACATCTGTTCGACGTCCCTTCTTGAAAACGGGGATGACCTGTGCCCTTTTCCAATCCTTCGGAACGCTACGCTCTTCTAGAGACGTACGCTACACCGCTGCTAGAAGGTGGTCAAGTTCCTTCGCGTACTCTGTGTAAAATCGAACTGGTATCCCATCAGGTCCAGCAGCCTTTCCTCTTTTGAGCGATTTTGTTTCTCTATCCCTCTGTCGTCTATTTCGATATCGACCATTTTGTCATCTGCGCGACAATCTAGAGAAGGAACTATCGCCCGTGTCTGCTCGGCTTACGTTACCGCGTCACGCGCCCGCCCCCGGTAGCTGAATGGTCGGCGCGACAGAATGTCAATCCTAAGAGCCCGGGTTCGATTCCCGGCTGGGCCGGAGATTTTCTCCGCTCAGGGACTAGGTGTTGTGCTGTCCTACTCATCATCATTTCATCCCCATCGACGCGCAAGTCGCCGAAGTGGCGTCAAGTCAAAAAAGACTTGTACCGGGCGAACGGTCTAGCCGACGGGAGCCCCTATACACACGACATAATGTTTTGGCTGATCCGTCTATATGGCAAACTGTATCTATCAGGTGAGATGATTAGTGTGTCTCCACTCAAGTTAACTACTAATTACTGTACAGCATGAACAATTCTACCAAGGTGCTTTGTGAACATTTTCACAGGATGTCCATTTCCCAGTCCTGTAGGCCGGCCGCTGCAGCGAGCAGTTCTGGGAGCTTCAGTCCGGAACCGCGCTGCAGCTACGCTCGCAGGTTCGAATCCTGCCTCGGGCATGGATGTGTGTAATGTCCTTAGGGTAATTAGGTTTAAGTAGTTCTAAGTCTAGGGGGCTGATGACCTCAGGTCTGAAGTCCCATAGCGCTCAGACCCGTTTGAACCATTTTGAACCCAGTCCTGTAGGCTGGGTGACGGTCGATGTATACCAGTTAGGTTCCTTTCGGAGTATGCTGATGCTATAGCTCCATACTTAATAATCATATACAACCGTTCGCTCAACGAAAGATCCGTACCCAAAGACTGGAAACTTGCCAAGGTCACACCAATATTCAAGAAAGGTAGTAGGAGTAATCCACTAAATTGCAGGCCCATATCGTTAACGTCGGTATGCACCAGGATTTTGGAACATATATTGTGTTCCAACATTATGAATTACCTTCGAAGAAAACTGTCTACTGACACAAAGTTAAGATGGGTTTAGAAAACATCGTTCCTGTGAAACACAACTAGCTCTTTCTTCACATGAAGTATTGAGTGCTATTGACAAGGGATTTCAGATGGATTCCGTGTGTCTGGATTTCCGGAAGGCTTTTGACACTGTACCACACAAGCGATTCGTAGTAAAGTTGCCTGGTTATGGAATATCGTCTCAGTTATGTGACTGGATTTGCAATTTCCTGTCAGAGAGGTCACAGTTCGTAGTAATTGATGGAAAGTCATCGAGTAAACAGAAGTGATTTCTGGCGTTCCCCAAGGTAGTGTTATAGGCCCTTTGCTGTTCCTTATCTATGTAAACGATTTGGGAGACAATCTGAGCAGCCGTCTTCGGTTGTTTGCAGATGACGCTGTCGTTTATCGACTAATAAAGTCATCAGAAGATCGAAACAAACTGCATAACGATTTAGAAAAAAATATCTGAATGGTGCGAAAAGTGGCAGTTGACCCTAAATACGACAAGTTGACTCTAAATAATGAGGTATCCACATGAGTGCTAAAAGGAATTTCGGTTACACGATAAATGAGTCTAATCTAATGGCCGTAAATTCAACTAAATACCTAGGTATTACAATTACGAACAATGGAAATTGGAAGGAACATATAGAAATGTTGGAGGGAAGGCTAACCAAAAGCTGCGTTTTATTGGCAGGAAGCTTAGAAAATGTAACAGACCTACTAAGGAGACTGCCTACACTACGCTTGTCCGTCCTCTTTTAGAATACTGCTGCGCGGTGTGGGGTCCTTACCAGATAGGACTGAAGGAGTACATCGAAAAAGTTGAAAGAAGGGCAGCACGTTTTGTATCTTCGCGAAATATGGCAGAGAGTGTCACAGAAAAGATACGGGATTTGGGCTGGAAATCATTAAAAGAAAGGCGTTTTTCGTTGTGACGGAATCTTCTCACGAAATTCGAATCACCAACTTTCTCCTCCGAATGCGAAAATACTTTGTTGACACCGACGTACATAGGGAGAAACCATCACCACGATAAAATAAGGGAAATCAGAGCTCGTACGGAAAGATATAGGTCTTCGTTCTTTCCGCGCGCTACACCAGATTGGAAGAGTAGAGAATTGTGAAGGTGTTTCGATGAACCCTCTGCCAGGCACTTAAATGTTATTTGCAGAGTATCCATGTACGTAGATGTAGATGTAGCCTGGTCTCTAAAGCAAGATGTGCGGGAGTGCAACACATTCGTTTTTCGTCTATAGTATTTTATGCGTCAGTTTGTAAGCGCGGCGTATCAGAAAACGTGAGGCGAAACAAGACGCTCTTGCCTTTGTGAAGAGATACAGAAGCGAGCGAGTGTGGCCCCCGGGTTACCCCATTTCACTGCTACCAGCGATACGTCTTCATAACGCGCGTGTGCTCCACATACATACAGTACAAAGGATTGCACCATAATGTAAGAGTGGAATTCAAAGTTACAATAGCTTTTGCGAACTTCGTTAGTGAATGCTGCAGTGCACTGATGGCAACACTGTTAAGTCTCACAATGATCAAATGTATAGGTTAGGCAAAATATACGGCCTTAAGAAAAAAATAAGCGGCGCTGAATAATGCGATTAGAAAGCTAAAAACTGTTCAGAATAAGTAAATGTGTATCGCAGTTGAACATTACAGGTCTCAGCTCCGTCAGAGCAATACTCTGGTTAAAATCGACGTTTTTACGGAAAATTGAAGCAGCTTAACATCAGACGCAGAAAGATGAAAATTCGTATGTACCCTCAATTTGATGTAAAAGCATTAAATACGTGACACCAATAAGCTACCTCAATTAGTTTTCAAGTTATTAACTAAAATCGAAATTTGGAAAGATAACGTCCTTATTCATGATAGATTATCATTTGCATTTGCAATAGACAGTTCTAATCACAGCAGTCGATTACGTTCATGCAATAATGCAGTTCTAACGAGTTTCGAGACCGTATTGTAAATAATGGTTACGGAGATCCTTAAAAGAGGTAATTCAGAAGAGATGTTCTGCTGTTGGTTCCGTTCTAAGAATCAGAGCTCTGCCAGGCACTTAAATGTGATTTTCAGAGTATCCATCTAGATGTAGATGTAGAAGAAGGTCCCTTACGTACTGGTTGTATCGAGTAAGATGTGGAGACGGCGGTTAGAAAGCGGACAGTACGAATAAGGGCGTCCCTTACCTGGCGAAGGGGGAAGTGTGGCAAATGTCCGGCGTGGCAAATGTCCGGCTGTTAGGTGGGTGGTCATAAAGTTTTGGCTGATTAGTGTACCAAAAGAAAAAGTGCCTGAAACAAACAGGTGACGATTTTTCACAAAATACGGAGCCGAAGAGATGCTCTGTGTCGGTAGCACCGGAGATGTCGCGGAAATGTCGGGACGGATGGTAGCTCTGCACAGACTCTCGCGACGGCGGCGAAGGTGCCGGGTAGCTCCGGCGCGGCTCCGCTTGGCGGCGCTGGCGTCGCGGCGGCCGGCGTCAGCGATCAATACGGCGCCGCCGCCCACAGACACAAACGGCGCTGCGCTTTGTGCAGCCCTGGACAGCCGCTGCCCACACCGCATTCCCCCGCCCTGGCGCGGCTCACCCCCCCCCCCCCCCCGCTATGTGGATCGCCACTGTCGTCTCCTCACCATTGCTTCAGTGCTCACAGTTAAGGGCTGCACGAGGCTCAAGGAAAAGGCGCGGAACGCTCCCAGCCAATCCTCGAGACCTTTAGCCGCAGCGACAACCGGCGTTTGTCGGACAGCAATACTATCCTCAGCTACACTCCGAGGTTTTGATTCGCTTCTCATACACACAGGTGAGAGCCGGCCGGTGTGGCCGAGCGGTTCTAGGCGCTTCAGCCTGGAATCGCGCGACCGCTACGGTCGCAGGTTCGAATCTTGCCTCTGGCATGGATGTGTGTGATGTCCTTAGGTTAGTTCGGTTTGAGTAGTTCTAAGTTCTAGGGGACTGATGACCTGAGTTGTTAAGTCCCATACTGCTCAGAGCCATTTGAACACTTAGGTGACAAAATACATGGGATACCTCCTAACATCTTGTCTGGCCTCCCTTACCCTGGCGACGTGACATTCGCTCAAATATCGAGCCATGCCGCCTCTACAATAGTCCACAACTGCGAACCTGTTGCCAGTGCAGGATTTTGTGTCCAAACTGAACTCCCGATTATCTCCCATGAATGTTCGATGGTTTCTTGTTGTTGTTGTTGTGATCTTCAGTCCACAGACTGGTTTGATGCAGCTCTCCATGCTACTCTGTCCTGTGCAAGCTCCTTCATCTCCCAGTACCTACTGCAGCCTACATCCTTCTCAATCCGCTTAGTGTATTCATCTCTTCGTCTCCCTCTACGATTTTTACCCTCCACGCTGCCCTCCAATACTAATTTGGTGATCCCTTGATACCTCAGGACATGTCCTACCAACCGATCCCTTCTTCTAGTCGTGCCGCAAAATCACCCCCTCCCCCAATTCTATTCAATACCTCCTCATTAGTTATGTGATTTACCCATCTAATCTGCAGCATTCTTCTGTAGCACCACATTTCCAAAGCTACTATTCTCTCATTGTCCAAACTATTTACCGTCCACGTTTCACTTCCATACATGGCTACACTGCATACAAATACTTTCAGAAACGACTCCCTGACACTTAAATCTATACTAGATGTTAACAAATTTCTCTTCTTCAGAAACGCTTTCCTTGCCATTGCCAGTCTACATTTTATATCCTCTCTACTTCGACCATCATCAGTTATTTTGCTCCCCAAGTAGCAAAACTCCTTTACTACTTTAAGTGTCTCACATCCTAATCTAATTCCCTCAGCATCACCCGATTTAATTCGACTACATTCCATTATCCTCGTTTTGCTTTTGTTGATGTTCATCTTATATCCTCCCTTCAAGACAGTCCATTCCGTTCAACTGCTCTTCCAAGTCCTTTGCTGTCTCTGACACAATTACGATGTCATCGGCGAACCTCGAAGTTTTTATTTCTTCTCCATGGATTTTAATACCTACTCCGAATTTTTCCTTTGTTTCCTTTACTGCTTGCTCGATATACAGATTGAATGACATCGGAGAGAGGCTACAACCCTGTCTCACTCCCCTCCCAACCACTGCTTCCGTTTCATGCCGCTCGACTCTCATAACCGCCATCTTGTTTCTGTACAAATTGTAAATAACCTTTCGCTCCCTGTATTTTACCCCTGCCACCTTCAGAATTTAAAAGAGAGTATTCCAGTCAACATTGTCAAAAGCTTTCTCTAAGTCTACAAATGCTAGAAACGGTGGTTTCCCTTTCCTTAATCTATTTTCTAAGATAAGTCGTAGGGTCAGCATTACCTCACGTGTTCCAATATTTGTACGGAATCCAAACTGATCTTCCCCGAGGTCGGCTTCTACCAGTTTTTCCATTCGTCTGTAAACAATTCGCGTTAGTATTTTGCATCCGTGACTTATTAAACTGATTGTTCGGTAACTTTCACATCTGTCAACGCCTGCTTTCTTTGAGATTGGAGTTATTATATTGTTTTTGAAGTCTGAGGGAATTTCGCGTGTCTCATACATCTTGCTCACCAGATGGTAGAGTTTTGTCAGGACTGGCTCTCCCGAGGCTGTCAGTAGTTCTAATGGAATGTTGTCTACTCCCGGCGCCTTGTTTCGACTTAGGTCTTTCAGTGCTCTGTCAAACTCTTCACGCAGTATCATATCTCCCATTTCATCTTCATCTACAAACTCTTCCATTTCCATAATATTGTCCTCAAATACATCGCCCTTGTATAGACCCTCTATATACTCCTTCCATCTTTCTGCTTTCCCTTCTTTGCTTAGAACTGGGTTTCCATCTGAGCTCTTGCTCTTCATATAACTATCTTACCGCCAGTGAAATAAGCCTCTACATCCTTACATTTGTCCTCTAGCCATTCCTGCTTAGCCATTTTGCACTTCCGCCCGATCTCGTTTTTGAGACGTTTGTATTCGTTTTTGTCTGCTTCATTTATTGTATTTTTATATTTTCTTCTTTCATCAATTAAATTCAATATTTCTTCTCTTAACCCAAGGATTTCTACCAGCCAGCGTCTTTTTACCTACTCGATCATCTGCTGCCTTCACCACTTCATCCCTTAAAGCTACCCATTCATCTTCTACTGTATTTCTTTCCCACATTCCTGTCAATTGTTCCTATGTGCTCTCCCTGAACCTCAGTACAACCTCTGATTCTTTCACTTTATCCAGGTCCCATCTCCTTAAATTCCCACCTTTTTGCAGTTTCTTCAGATTTAGTCTACAGTTCATAACCAATAGATTGTGGTGAGAGTCCACATCTGCCCCTGGAAATGTCTTACAATATAAAACCTGGTTCCTAAATCTCTGTCTTACCATTATATAATCTATCTGATACCTTTTAGTATCTCCAGGGTTCTTCCATGTATACAACATTCTTTCATGATTCTTAAACCAAGTGTTAGTTATGATTAAGTTGTGCTCTGTGCAAAATTCTATCAGGCGGCTTCCTCTTTCATTTCTTAGCCCCAATCCGTATTCACCTACTACGTTTCCTTCTCTCCCTTTTCCTACACTCGAATTCCAGTCACCCATGACTAATAAATTTTCGTCTCCCTTCACAATCTGAATAATTTCTTTTATTTCATCATACATTTCTTCAATTTCTTCGTCATCTGCAGAGCTAGTTGGCGTATAAACTTGTACTACTGTAGTAGGTGTGGGCTTCGTATCTATCTTGGCCACAATAATGCGTTCACTGTGCTGTTTGTAGTAGCTAACCCGCACTCCTATTTTCCTATTCATTATTAAACCTACTCCTGCATTACCCCTATTTGATTTTGTATTTATAACCCTGTATTCACCTGACCAAAAGTCTTGTTCTTCCTGCCATCCAACTTCACTCATTCCCATTATATCTGTCTTTAACCTATCCATTTCCCTTTTCAAATTCGACAGTATTCATATCAAATATGGGTGGCCAAATGAATCGCTCCAACTGTCCAGAATGTTATTCAAATCATTCGCAACCAACTGTTGCCAATGACGTGTTTGGGGACACGAAGTACATCAATGGCTGCAACTGCTGTCCAGTCGGCCGAACGTAGCCATTTACAATCAACAATCGGTGCTGTTGGACCAGAGGACACGGTGCATTCCTTGTAAACACAGTCCACAACATTAGGAAGCCACCACCACCTTGCATATTGCCCTGTTTACAACTTCGCTCCTTGGCTTCGTGAGGTCTGTCCCACAGCGGAACCCTACCATCAGCTCTTACCTATCGAACTGATATCATTACGAGGCCAGGAGAGTCGCTGTAGGCGATGCCGTGCAGTTAGCAAAGACACAGGCGCCAGTCGCCTGGTGCCACAGCTCATTAACCCCAAATTTCCCTGCCCTGTCCTAACGGAAGCGATCGTCGTACGTACCACAATGATATCTGCGATTATTTCAGGCATTGATGCTTGTCTGTCAGCACTGACAACTCTAGCTAAACGCCGCTGCTCTCGGTCGTTAAGTGAATGCTGTGCGCCACTGCACCGTCCTGGTGAGAGCCAATGCCTGAAATGTTGTACTCTCGGTACACATTTGACGCTGTGGATCTCAGAATACTGAATTCGTCAACGATTTCCGAAATGCAAAGACTCATGCGTCTGGCATTTCATGTCGAAAGTCGTAATTCCCGCTGTCCGGCCATAATTACGTGGGAAACGTTTTCACATGACAGCTTCAAATGACAGCTTCGCCAGTTCACCGGCCTTTCATGTCTTGTACAGGCGATACTACTGCCATCTGTATATATGCATATCTATGTTCCATCACTTTTCTCACCTCAGTGTATTCTATTTGTTAGGTGATATGCGGGTGAGCTCCCATTGTAAGTGGGCTGCTTCTGTGTTGGCAGCTTTGTGTAGCACTTCGAATTGAATCTGTGACTGCGCTTTATCTGTAAGAGACTCTGTGGTTGGTCGGACTCGTTGTTGGAAGTTAATCGGCTGTAGCGTTGAGCAGTTGGAAGTTAGTCGCCAGCAGTGATTTCGAAGTACTGTTGGGCAGTTGGAGGTGAACAGCCAGCAGTGACAGATGTTAGATGTGAGAAGTTAGCATCGATGGAGGATAGAAAAAAATGGTTCAAATGGCTCTGAGCAGTATGGGACGTAACATCTGAGCTCACCAGTCCCCTAGAACTTAGAACTAGTTAAACCTAAGGACATCACACACATCCATGCCCGAAGCAGGATTCGAACCTGCGGCCGCAGCAGCAGCTCGGTTCCGGACTGAAGCGCCTAGAACCGCTCGGTCACAGCGGCCGGCCATGGAGGGCGGAGGTCTGAAGTGTTACCGTAGGCTAACGATCTGTACATGTTCGACTTGGAGATTGCAAATTATTCATGATAATATATACGTTTGTACTAGATGTCAATGACGATTTATATTCGTGTTTGAACTGGATGTCACATTATTAAAGTAAAAAAATAGGTTATTTGGCATGCAACAAAATCTTTACTTTGCTAACCACATGCCTATTAGTAGTTAGTGGCTTTAGTAGTTTCAATCTTTCATGTAGTTGGCAGTACTGACGCTCGCTGTATTGCAGTAGTTCTCGTAATGAAGATTTTTGTCAGGTAAGTGCTTAAAGAAATGTATCGGTTACTGTTAGGATTTCTTTTTTAGTCAGGGCCATTTTTTTAATTAATTATTTCAAGTCCGGTTGTAATATTTTTGAGCAGTCAGATTGCGTTGCGCTAGAATATTGTGGGTCAGTGTTGACATGATAAGAAAAAGTAAAGAGAAAGTAGGCACAGTACGCTCAGTTTTACTCAGCTGTTTCAGAATCAGATAACGTAGAAGTTTCAGTCTGACCAGAGTCGTCGTAATTTTACCTGACCCAGAGAGAACCATGCGTTAAAAAAAATGGAAAACAACCCTTCAAAGCAACCCAAAAACCCAAAGAATATTTAATTATGAAAATTTAATTAACATGCAAAATGTTATATAGATACCCTTACACAAATAAAAAAGGAGCCATCTGATTTACTGAAGGCTACTGCACGGCCAACTGTGTTTTTACCTTTATACGGACCTTTCTTAACTGTGTCCCACATGAACGTATCCGTGTAAGCGTGTATTGTAACCCGGAGTGTCTCCCGCCTTACTATGTTCTCATGTTCCCCCTTTTTATACGTTTTGTTTCATCTTTTATAATGACTGTATTGTCTCTCGGCTGAAGACCCAGACCGGTGGACTGTGCCTCTTACATCTGTCCCCTGACCTTATGCGGCTGGCGAATCAAATTACAATAAAGAAAAAAATATAGTGAAGTCTACTATTTAGTATCACAAGAATTTATAAAACTAGCGAACTCAGCATTGCTTCGCAACTGCTAAATACACTACTGGCCATTAAAATTGCTACACCAAGAACAAACGCAGACGATAAACGGGTATTCATTGGACAAAAATATTATACTACAACTGACAAGTGATTACATTTTCACGCAATTTGGGTGCATATATCCTGAGAAATCAGTACCCAGAACCAGCACCTCTGGCCGTAATAACGGCCTCGATACGCCTGGGCATTGAGTCAAACAGAGCTCGGATGGCGTGTACAGGTACAGCTGCCCATGCAGCTTCAACACGACACCACACTTCATCAAGAGTAGTGACTGGCGTATTGTGACTAGCCAGTTGCTCGACCACCATTGACCAGACGTTTTCAATTGGTTTTCTTTTAAGTTTCTGGTACGTAGTCAGAGTCGGTATTTTTTTATAGCGCCAGTTTTCCTCCGATGCAACAACCCTCTGACGATCCTTTTACTTTGGTGCAACACCTTGTTTATTCTCGCGATCAAAAAATTTAAAAAAATGGGAAACACTTTTTTTTTCACTGATTACTTCAATTTTAGATCGTAATAAATAACACAGAAATCATAATAAAATTTAAAAACAATAATTACTACTATCAAATGTCTGAAAACAACGGCCATATTATTAGTAGTTCTTCACAGAGCACTTAGGTTTCTCAGAATAATGTAAATTTTACGGCGAGTCGATTCAGATTGTGTGTTATAAACCGAATGAAAATTCTCAGACGGATTTGTGGTTACACGACGTACGGAGGAATCGTCCGCGCTAATACAAGCATAGAAGGGCACAATCTCTTCGTCAACATAATTTTCTCTCAGCTACAAAGCAAACTGTGGGAGTAGCTCATCTACTGGCAGCATTGTCTTTTGATCGCTCCTTTCCACTTTCCTCGACGTCTTTCATTAATGTCGTCTTTCTGCGTGTTCAGCCGGGATTATATCACCGTTTTCGCACAGTATTTCGATTACAAAGGCAGCCGTCCTCTTCAGGTGGTGCGACTTCGTGTATTATGTGTACTTGCCGCCTGGTCTCCAACCAGAATGCTGTCAGCCCGTGTTCGTCTCGCGCCGCTATTTATAGCCGGGTTCGATTCGCTACGGCCACTACGACCTTTGCTGCTACTTTGTTTTTTCAGAGTCCGCACTGACATTCCGTGGAACGCAAATTCTGCCAGCTGTATTGTCTGTCATGGCCGGCGAGACGCTAATAAACTTACTGCCGGATACCAAGTCTTCTTCATAAACTGAAACCTCCGTCCCTGTTCATTAGTATCGCTTGTACGGGTTGAACCACCTAAAAATTTCACTGCAAATATTGCGCAAATGGAAAGTACTACTGATGTGCGGTTTTCGCACACTGGATTAATAGTCACCCGACCGTATTGTTAGCCACTCAACAGATTGTAATAATACTTCGAAAGTGTATTTTTTGTACAAACATACACTTTTTAAATCGAACAGTCTATACTGATATGTACAAACTGAGAGTGGCGTAAATTCGAATGTGAGTGGTGTTTGTTGCAAGATTTTGCTGAGAGTCGTTTATGAGATATTATACATACACCCAAAAAAGTTTCGCATCACCTCGGTTCCAGAAGATTGGAATAGAGATCAACATAAACATCATTACCGCCCTATTTATTGCTCATGAAAACCACACATTGCATGTTGTACCACCATACAGCGAGACCTTCAGAGGTGGTGGTCCAGATTGCTGTAACACCGGTATCTCTAATACCCAGTAGCACGTCCTCTTGCATTGATGCATGCCTGTATTCGTCGTGGCATACTATCCATAAGTTCATCAAGGCATTGTTGGTCCAGATTGTTCCACTCCTCAACGACGATTCGGCGTAGATCCCTCAGAGTGGTTGGTGGGTCACGCCGTCCATAAAGAGCCCTTTTCAATCTATCCCAGGCATGTTCGAAGGGTTCATGTCTGTAGAACATGTCGGCCACCCTTGTCGAGCGATAAGGAAGTCATTCACAAGATGTGCACGATGGGGGCACGAATTGTCGTCCATGAAGACGAATGCCTCGCCACTATGCTGTAGGTATGGTTGAACTATCGGTCGGAGGATGGCATTCACGTACCGTACAGCCGTTACGGCGCCTTCCGGTCCACCAGCGGCGTACGTCGGCCCCACATAATGCAACCCCAAAACAGCGCGGAGCCTCCATCTTGCTGCACTCGCTGGACAGTGCGTCTAAAGCATTCAGCCTTACCGGGTTGCCTCCAAACACGTCTCCGGCGCTTGTCTGGTTGAAGGCATATGAGACACTCATCGGTGAAGAGAACGTGATGCCAATCCTGAGCGGTCCATTCGGCATGTCTGTACCGAGCTGCATGGTGTCGTGGTTGCAAACATGGACCTCGCCATGGACGTTGGGAGTCAAGTTGCGCATCATGCAGCCTATTGAGCACACTTTGAGTCTTAACACGACGTTCTGTGGCTGTACGAAAACCATTATTCAACATGGTGGCGTTGCTGTCAGGGTTCCTCCGAGCCATAATCCATAGGTAGCGGTCATCCACTGCAGTAGTAGCCCTTGGACGGTCTGAGTGAGGCATGTCATCGACAGTTCCTGTCTCTCTGTATCTCCTCCATTTCCGAGACGCCTGGACACTTCCTTGTTGAGAGCCCTTCCTGGCACAAAGAAACAATGCGGACGCGATCGAACCGCTGTATTGACCGTCTAGGCAGGGTTGAACTACAGACAACAGGAGCTGTGTACCTGCTTCATGGTGGAATGACTGGAACTGATCGGCTGTCGGACCCCCTCCGTCATACATGGTTGTTTACATGTTTAAGCGGGGTTAGTGACATCTCTGAACAGTCAGAGGGACTGCGTCTGTGATACAGTATCCACAGTCAGCGTCCATCTTCGGAGTTCTGGGAACCGGGATGCTACTAAACTTTTCTTGATGAGTGTATTTTGAAAAGTTTCCACAGACTAAAGAACAACACAAGTGCAAGCACCTATGTGGATTCTGACCAGTAGCGAGACAACTGACCATCATAGGTTGTGTCCAAAATGACCACCGGCAGCAGCAATACACGGTTCTAGTGTGATATGGAAAGACTGCTGTACACAAGTTTGCAACTAGCCGAGATGGCTCTGAGCACTAAAGATCTGTGGTCATCAGTCCCCTAGAACTTAGAACTACTTAAATCTAACTAACCTAAGGACATCACACACATCCATGCCCGAGGCAGGATTCGAACCTGCGACCAGCGGTCACGCGGTTCCAGACTGAAGCGCCTAGAACCGCTCGGCCACCTCGGCCGGCCGGTCTACAGTAATACGTCGTTGCATATCATGGGTTGTAGTTGGTATGTCTTTGAAGACAGCATCTTTAATCTTTCCCCACAGAGAAAAGTCTACAGGCGTCAGATCCGGGGAACGGACAGTCCAAGGTACAGGCCCTCTGCGACGAATCCAACGGTTTGGAAACAATTCGTGTAGACTTGCTGTACACCTTTGTGCTCCGTGCGGTTCGACAGCCACAATGTTGGTACCTCAGCTTCCTCTTCGTCTGCAGAGGAACGTCTTCTAGCATCCGTTGAACACGCTCTGTTAGGAGGCTGCGATGCTAGTGTTCCGTCTATGAAAAACCGGCCTATGATCTGAAGGTCCACTATACCACACCGCACGTTTACTCCCCATGGACGCTGAAGCTCCACCTGAGGAAGACGACGGGGATTGTCAACAGAACAATTGTGCATCTTCCGGATGTTTACCTGGCCGCGGTTGGTAGATGTGGCATTATCATTAAATGAGGTATGTGATACATCATGGATGATGCCCATGTACAGAAGTTAACACGATTCTCGCAATCGTTTCTATGCAGCTCTTGACGGACAGAGATGTGGTAGGTATGGAACCTACGTCGGTGGAGAATTCGTAGGACCCTTACCTGACTCAAACCACTTCCTCGTGCGGTTGCGCGGGAAGTAACGTGCGAATGAACTACAACAGCAGCGAGAACATTAATTTCTCCCTCTTCTGTCGTCACTTGTTTCCTTCTGTTACGTAAGTGGCTGAAGAGGTTGATAAATAACAGCCGAGACGGTTGACGCCTATTGGGATATCTAGCGGCAAACACCGTACATGAACGAACTGCATTCTTCCTACACCCTCCATACAGAGGGGTCCAAAAAAATGTATCCACTGTTTAAATGTCCATAACTGGCAAACTAATTGACGGAGTTGTCTCATCTTTGGTAGTGTAATAGTTTGTAGTTCCGGCAATCGCCACGCAAGCGTTGTATTGCGTTGTTTTGTTTTGTCAGATGACATTCGCCAGATAGTGTTTTGTTCTTAGTTGCACCCAGTTACTCGAGTAAACAAGGCTGGCGCAAGGCTTACATTCGATGAAAGGAAGTCAGTTTTGAAGTGGTATTTTAAGTACGAAAACATTAATGAGGTTCAACGGCAGTGGCGAAATGAGTATCAAATAGAGCCACGGACACGTTTAACGATTCAACGCATTCGAGACAAATCTGAAGCCGAAGGCTGTGTTAAAGACGTACACAAACAACGATCGGGACGACCTGTAACAGTAAGAAGTCCAGCTAACTCCCGTCGTGTGTTACAACAATTCTCTCGCTCACCATTGTCTGTGAGACAGTGTGCCCGTGGAACTGGAGAGAGTCGCTCAAGTGTTCGGCGAATGTTGAAGATAGCAAAGTGGAAGTCCTACATCCCACGATTGCTACACGCAATGAACGAGGACGACCCAGATCGTGCAATGGAGTACAGCGAGTGGATTACTAACATGGTGCGCAACGATGAAGAGTTTGCAGAGATCATTGTGTGGTGTGATGAGCCACAATTGCATCTACTGGGCAGCCGAAAATCCGAACGTCCATGCAGACAAAGCCGTGAATTTGTCAGGAGTAAATGTGTGGCGTGGGTTGTCTTACCGGGGCTCGTTTGGGCCACTGTTATTTGGCGGCACAGTTACCGGTGAGGTGTACCTTCAGAAGCTTCAGACATCCATTTTACCTGCCATCCGAGACTTGTATGGAGACGGAAGAGTTTACTTTCAGCAAGATGGTGCCCCAGCTCACTACCAAAATCGTGTTCGGGCGTATCTCGACGAAAAGGTGGATAGGCCGTAGAGCTGCTGTGGCGTATCCACCACGTCCCCCAGACCTAACTCCTCTAGACTTTTACCTGTGGGGAACACTAAAGGACGTCGTTTATCGACAAAAGCCACGCACATTGGATGAACTTCGAGAATCCATCGTACATTCGTGTGCAAATATCCAACTGAACACGTTGCAGTCAGTAGTTCGTGCTGCAGTTCGACGGCATCGTTTGTGTGTGGATGTTAATGGTGACCATTTCCAACACCTACAGTGATATCTTTAAGTTGGACTTTAAGCTACACTTTCATCAAAAATGAGAAAACACCGTCAACTAGTTTGCAAGTTACGGACTTTTAAACAGTGGATACACTTTTTTGGACCCCTCTGTTCACCACCAGAAGGGTTTTCTCTGGGCTGGTAAATCCCATCGTCCACTCACTACCTACTGCCTCGACTCACACACTAACTGACGAGCAAGTCAGCTAACTGACTATTAAGTCGCAGTGCACTGGCGGAACACAGAATCAAATGGTTAAAGTAGCTCTGACCACTATACGACTTAACTTCAGAGGTCATCAGTCGCCTAGAACTCAGAACTACTTAAACCTAACTAACCTAAGGACATCACACACATCCATGCCCGAGGCAGGACTCGAACCTGCGACCCTAGCGGTCGCCCGGCTTCAGACTTTAGCGCCTAGAACCGCACGGGCACTTCGGCCGGCGGTTTCAGACTTAGTTCAACCTGTTCCCGTGAGTGGCGCCGTCACAGCATGTCTTCAAGATCGCTGTTACACTTGACCTTAGTCAGAAGCAACGTGCTGTCGTAGAATTCCTGTGCTGTGAAAACGAGACAGTGGGAAGCATCCACAAGAGGTTGAAGCAGGTGTACGGAGATGCTGCTGTCGATCGCAGTACAGTTAGTCGGTGGGCGAGCAGGTTACGTGACGAAAGCGGGCACGGCAATATTGAGGATTGTCCTCTCAGCGGCAGGCCTCGTACTGCACACACTCCAGGCAATGTGCAGAGAGTTAACGAATTGGTGACTGCTAATAGACGCATCACAGTGAACGAATTGTCACGCTACGTTGAGATAGGGGAAGGAAGTATTTGCAATATACTGAAAGCGTTGACGTTAAAAAAGGTTTGCGCGAAGTGGGTTCCCAGGATGTTGACAGTGGCTCACAAGGAAACAAGAAAAAAGGTATGCAGCGAACTTTTGGAACAGTACAAGAATGGTGGAGGTGAATTTCTTGGGAGAATTGAGATGAAACATGGCTCCATCATTTTTCAACAGAGACGAAGAGGCAATCAATGGAGTGGCATCATGCAAATTCAACCCTAGAAAAAAAAATTCAAAACCACACCTTCTGCTGGAAGAGTTATGGCTACGGTGTTTTTCGATTCCGAAGGACTCTTGCTTGTGGACATCGTGCCAAGTGGAACCACCATAAATTCTGATGCATATGTGACGACCCTGGAGGAACTTCGATCTCGACTGAGTCGTGTTCGACCACATCGGCAAAAGCAGGATGTTTTGCTGTTGCACGACAGTGCACGGCCACGTGTCAGTCAAAAAACCGTGGAAGCGATCACAATACTCGGATGGACAACAGTGAAGCACCCGCCTAACAGTCCTGACCTGGCTCCGTGTGACTACCATCTCTTTGGGAAACTTCGTGGAACAAGGTTTGAAGATGATGACTCCCTTGTGCACGCTGCCAAACAGTGGCTCCAACAGATTGGTCCAGAATTTTACCGTGCGGGTATTCAGGCGCTAGTTCCAAGATGGCGTAAGGCAGTCGAGAGGGATGGAAATTACGTGGAGAAATGAAAATATTGTTCCTAAAGGCTGTGTCTTCACACTGTAAAACTTTCAAACATATAGAATAAAAGGTGGATTTAAAAAAAAATAGTGTGCATTTATTTTGGAGTGACTCTCGTATTAATTAAGAGACATTAGAAACTGTTGACCGACGGTTCTAGTCGTTTCAGTCCGGAACTGCGCTGCTGCTACGGTCACAGGTTCGAATCCTGCCTCCTGGACGTGAACGGATGTTGAGACAACCTCATGAATCCATGGAGCCTGCATGTCAGTAGGGTACTGTTCGAGCTGGTGGAGACTCTGTAAAGGTGTGGGCCGTGTGCAGTTGTAGTGTTGTGGGACCCCTGATACGTCTAGATGCGACTCTGACAGGTGACACGTAAGTAAGCATTCTGTCTGATCACCTGCTTCCATTCATGTCCATTGTGCATTCAGACGAACTTGGGCAATGCCAGCAGGACAGTGGCACACACCCGTAATTGCTACAGAGCGACTCCAGGAACACTCTTCCGAATTTGAACAAGTCTGCTGGCCACGAAATTCCCCAGATATGAACGTTACTCAGTATATCTGGGATGCGTTGCAACGTGCTGTTCAGAAGAATCTTCAACGCCTCGTACTCGTACGGATTTATGGACAGCCCTGCAAGATCCATGGTGTTAATTCCCTCCAGCACTATTTCAGGCATTAGACGATTCTATGCCACTTGCCAGCCGCTTTGACCGACGGTTCTAGGCACTTCAGTCCAGAACCGCGCTGCTGCTACGGTCGCAGGTTCGAGTCCTGCCTCAGGCATGGATGTGTATGATGTCCTTAGGTTAGCTCGTTTAAATAGTTCTAAGCCTAGGGGACTGATGACCTCAGAGGTTAGGTCCGGCCGGCCGGGGTGGCCGGGCGGTTCTAGGCGCTACAGTGTGGAATCGCGCGACCGCTACGGTCGCAGGTTCGAATCCTGCCTCGGGCGTGTGTGTGATGTCCTTAGGTTAGTTAGGTTTAAGCAGTTCTAAATTCTAGGGGACTGATGACGTCAGAAGTTAAGTCCCATAGCGCTCAGAGCCATTTGAACGGCGCCACTCACGGGAACAGGTTGATCCAAGTTTGAAAACAAGCGGGAAGAATGTATCTACACACTATAAAACTTTGACACATTCGGAATGAAAACTGTATTTTTACAAAAATAGTGTGCATTTCTTCTGGAGTGACCCTCGTATTAACCTGGTCACTCGCTCCGCGCCGGAGACTCGCAAGACCTGCAGCGTCACGTACTGTGACGTTGCCGTCACGGACGCGTGACGGCCTGTCATTCTCGTGGGCCTCGAATTACATGTTGTGACGTCACGAGCCCCTCGTCCCGCGGTTTTTTCTCGTCCCGTGAGAGGACGGCTGTAAGTGACGGCTCCACACAGCACAGCGCGTGACGACATAAAATCGACTCTCTGCCCTCCGTCACGTGACTCCACGTCAGTTCAAAACCTGAACACAGTAGCGGAAGGGGCGTGCGTAGTCTACACGTACGCACCGAACCGGCCGCACCTGCCACTACCGAGGTGCCTAGCAGAGAGCGCGGGAACACAACTGACGCAGCTGGGCAAAGCGGACGGCAGGGAGCGGCGGCGTTTAACGCACCCTCCGGTGCGCCGCTTTTAACTCGATATCGCTTTGCTCTCGGATAAGGCGTAGGCGCGCGTGAAAAAAAGGAAAAACGGCGAATGCTCGCCTCTTTGAGCGGGCGGCTCGGCTACTGAAAGCCAGAAAGAGCGGGCGGTATGGGCGAGAGCGCGCATAGGCAAGGAGGGCAGAGGAGGCAAGGAAAAAAATAATAAGGGGGGGGGGGGGGAGGGAGGGAGGGAGGGCAGCACGGGGTAAAAGTTGACTCAGTGCAGCGGCGCCGGCTACAAAGGTCACACTGCCTAGCCCCTGCGCGTTTCCATCTTTTTTTTCCCCCTTTCCCCTCGCCAAAACGGGCCTTCCGCACCGGCGGACTTCAAAAGGCAGAGCCGCCCCGCTACGCCAGCGCGCCGCCACGCCCTCTTCCTGCTCCGTCGCACCGTTTGGCCGGCAAGGTCTCTCACACCCGACACGTTGCCTTGTGTGTCGTCCCGGAGTTCACAGACGCACCGACCACGCTCGCCCAGACACCGTCGCATGGTAACATCGGCCGATGGCTCCGTCACTCTGCGGCCTATCTCTTTGGGGTGACCGCGGAAGTTAGTTTAGAACCCATGTAACCAGAATGGTTTGAATTTGTTTTACCTTCCATTGAGCGAGAGACGCCCGTCTACTTGGATAAGAGTACTGCATAGCAGATATGTTACACTGAAGGGCCAAATAAAATGGTGCAACTGCCTAATACCGTACAGGGTTGAAACGGCTCTACCAAGGGAACCTCCCCATCGCACCCCCCTCAGATTTAGTTATAAGTTGGCACAGTGGATAGGCCTTGAAAAACTGAACACAGATCAATCGAAAAAACAGGAAGAAGTTGTGTGGAACTATGAAAAAAATAAGCAAAATATACAAACTGAGTAGTCCATGCGCAACATAAGCAACATCAAGAATAATCTGAGCTCAGGAACGCCGTGGTCCGTGGTTAGCGTGAACAGCTCCGGTACGACAGGTCCTTGGTTCAAGTCTTCCCTCGAGTAAAATTTTTAATTTTTTATTTTCAGACAATTACCAAACTTCAGGCACTCACATATAATCAACTTCGCTCTTCAAAATTCCAGGACATGTTCAGATTTGCTTGGACATATACAGGATTTGACGGTCTACACACGGAAAAATTTGAAAAAGGTTAAAAACATATGTTTTGACAGAGCACAGGCAAAACAGTGCGACTGTGAAACTGTTGAATTCAGTTGTTGCAGTTTATGTGACGAACTCTTATGTTTTCATCACTTTTTTGGGAGTGATCATCACATCCACAAGAAGACCTAAATCGGGCGAGGTAGAAGACTCTTTTTACCCATTCGCCAAGTGTACAAGTTAGGTGGGTCGACAACATATTCCTCTCATGTGACGCACATGCCGTCACCAGTGTCGTATAGAATATATCAGACGTGTTTACCTGTGGAGGAATCGGTTGACCTATTACCTTGCGATCAAATGTTTTCGGTTCCCATTGGAGAGGCGCGTCCTTTCGTCTACTAATCGCACGGTTTTGCGGTGCGGTCGCAAAACACCGACACTAAACGTATTACAGTGAACAGAGACGTCAATCAACGAACGGACAGATCATAACTTTGGGAAAATAAAGAAAGTAAACTTTTCACCCGAGGGAGGACTTGAACGAAGGACCTCTCATTCCGCAGCTGCTCACGCTAACCACGGGACCACAGCACTCCTGTGCTCAAATTATCCTTATGTTGCATATCTTGCACATGGACTACTCAGCTTTTATATTTTCCTTATTCTTTTCATAGTTCCACACAACTTCTTCCTGTTTTTTCGATTGATCTGTGTTCAGTTTTTCAAGGCCTATCCACTGTGCCAACTTATAACTAAATCTGAAGGGGGTGCGATGGGGAGATTCGCTTGTAAGCACTATGGGAACATATGAGGTTATCAGTCCCCTAGGGTTAGAACTATTTAAACCGGCTAACCTAAGGACATCAAACACATCCATGCCCGAGGCACGATTCGAACCTGCGACCGAGGCAGCGGCGGTTCCGGACTGAACCGCGTAGAACCGCTCGGCCACAGCGGCCGGCTAATTATGTAGACAGTTCATCTATACATGAATATATACAGTTCATAATCGGAGGTTTGGCCAGCGACAACGAAGAGTGAGCAGGTTGTACACGTGATGGAAATGCGTATGCTCCGGTAGTCCCTTGGGTTTACATGATGTGAGCGTGCAACACAATTCGACTTTCTGCTGCGACTTGGAGTTGTCTCAGACAAACTACGGGCAAGCAGGTTAAGATGGTACGGACCGAAGCGCCTAGAACCTCTCGGATCGTATAGGGCCCCCGCGAACACGCAGAAGTGGCACGGAAAATGGCTCTGAGCACTATGGGACTTAACATCTCAGGCCATCAGTCCCCCAGAACTTAGAACTACTTAAACCTAACTAAGGACATCACACACATCCATGCCCGAGGCAGGATTCGAACCTGCGACGGTAGCAGCAGCGCGGTTCCGGACTGAAGCACCGTCGGTCACAGCCGCTGGCAAGTGGCATGGAATCGTCTAATGCCTGAAGCAGTGCTGGAGGGAATTAACACCATGGATCTTGCAGGGCTGTCCATAAATCCGTACGAGTACGAGGCGGTGAAGATTCTTCTGAACAGCACGTTGCAATGCATCCCAGATATACTGAGTAACGTTCATATCTGGGGAACTTGATGCCCAGCAGAAGTGTTCAGACTCGGAAGAGTGTTACTGGAGTCAGTGTGTAGCAATTATGGGTGTGTGCCACTGTCCTGCTGGCATTGCACAATGGACACGAATCGATGCAGGTGATCAGACAGGATGCTTACGGACGTGTCACCTGTCAGACTCGTATCTAGGCGTATCAGGGGTCCCATATCACTCCAACTGCACACGCTCCACACCATTACAGAGTCTCCACCAGCTCGAACAGTCCCCAGCTGACATGCAGGTCCATGTATTCATGAGGTTGTCTCCATACCCGTATACGTCCGTAGGCTCGATACATTTAGACACTGCACTCGTCCGACCGGGCAACATGTTTCCAGTCATTAACAGTCCAATGTCGGTGTTTACCAGCCCAGATGAGGTGTAAAGCATTGGTATCGTGCAGTCATCCAGGGTACAAGAGTGGGTCTTCGGCTCCGAAAGCCCATATCGATGATTTTTTCGATGAATCTTTCGTACGCTGACACCTGTTGATGGCCCAGCATTCAAATCTGCAGCAATTTGTTGAAGGATTGCACTTCTGTCACGTTGGGCGATTCAGTCCTTGTTGGTCCCGTTCTTGCAGGATCTTTTTCCGGCCGCAGTGACATCGGAGATTTGATGTTTCACCAGATTCCTGATATTCACGGTACACTCGTGAAATGGTCGTAAGGAAAAATCCCCACTTCATCACTACCTCGGAGATGCTGTGTCCCATCGCTCGTGCGCCGACTATAACACCACGTTCAGACTCACTTAAATGTTAATAACCTGCCATTGTAGCAGCAGTGACCGATTTAACAACTGCGCCAGACACTTGTCGCCTTATACAGGCATTGTCCACCGCAGCGCCATATTCTGCCTGTTTACATATCTCTACATTTGAATACGCATGTGAATACCAATTTCTTTGTCGCTTCAGTGTAAATACTTTATATTTCCGTTTATTTCCCAGTGTAAGTAACGTAAAATTTGGAAATAGAGAAGATAAAACAGTATCGCCATGCGGACTCTAACCCGCGACCGTCGGTTACTGTTCCACATTGTTTCCACTATGCCACGCTCAGCTTGAATTTGACTAGTCAAGTCTTACATCCCTTGGCCTTAAATACTATTTAAGGTTAACGCCTAGAGCCTTCTCTCTCAAAAATAATTTAAAAAATAAAAAAAATTACAGCAGTTGTATTTAATTCATGGGTTCTCAGCCGTTTTAGAATTAAAGACGTTTTCTGTCGACAGTCAAGCTTAGAAGCTGCGCTGTAATGTTTGGACAACTAAATAAAGTGTTGTGTCTTGAGTGTAACGGACAGCCGCTCATTCCGGCCCCCTTCCACAATTCCTACTACTTGTCCTGTCCCGTGGGTTTATCAGGGCGTCTCAGCCGCACTCGTAAATGAAAATCTACTGGAGCACCGTCATGCACGAACCACATATTCAGGCGTCGGTTTAGTGGGACATCGTCATGTACATCTGCAAGTACAGTCCGCAGAAAACGCACGTACTACTGCCCGGTTAGTCTCTACTAGGAAGTGTGGTCCAATTATACGGCCGGTATCGGTGACCGATTGTTCTAGGCGCTTCCGGCCGGAATCACGCTGCTGCTACGGTCGCAGGTTCGAATCCTGCCTCGGGCATGGATGTGTGTGATGTCCTTAGGTTAGTTAGGTTTAAGTAGATCTAAGTCTCGGGGACTGATGACCTCAGATGTTAAGTCCCATAGTGCTCAGGACCATCTGAGCCAATTATGCCGCCTCCGTGCAGTCCTGCCCTAGACGTTTAAAGAATAACGCTGCTGATGTCGTGATACGTGTGTTGCATCAGGAATGACATCGGCCCAAATGGGACTGTTCTGTTAGTTAAAAATGCCGTCACGGGTAAATTCAGCCTCATCCGTGAAGAGAAGACTGCTTACAAACGGGGGATTTAGGAAGTAATGTTGTTGTATCCATTGGCAGAAATTCTCCTCGTTGGAGCTGATATGGCGAGTACTTGCCGATGTAAAGTGCGCCACACAGACCGGTACGACTCAGGACACGTTCGTGGGTAGCATTCGCCCTTGTTGAAGGACCTTCGTGTACAATGCCGTAAAACATCCTTTCCTCAGCACCGCGTGTTAAGGTTGGGTTGTTTTGGGGGAGGAGACCAGACAGCGAGGTCATCGGTCTCATCGGATTAGGGAAGGACGGGGAAGGAAGTCGGCCGTGCCCTTTGATAGGAACCATCCCGGCATTTGCCTGGAGCGATTTAGGGAAATCACGGAAAACCTAAATCAGGATGGCCGGACGCGGGATTGAACTTTCGTCCTCCCGAATGCTAGTCCAGTGTTTAACCACCGCGTGTTAAGGATGTGAGTCGGCCTTCTCGTATACGGTGTGCGAAACTCGCGGTTTCTCTAGGGCGCTGCCATACATGAAGTGCACGTCAGAGTACTCTTCATTGGTGCAACCTCTGTCCGTGGTGCCTTCACGGTCGTAACTGATTGTCAGGCCGCTACGGCACAGTGCACGGACGGGGAAGGGAAGTACTTGCGCAGGCGTAAACAAACAGATATTCGATTCCAGACCTTGAGCTACCAACGTAAACACTGCGATATGCGGAGGCGTTTACAGTTAGTTCCCGGCTATAATTAATGCTATACCTCGCCAACGGCTGATTTCTGGACCCAAGTTTATTGCAGCTTTTTAGCTACTTTTGGCCTGTACTTTCCATCACTTCTGGAACACCCTGTATAAATCTGGTCACAAAAAAGCCAGTTGCTTGTAGGCAATAGTGCCAATCGATGGTTAGATAGGGGGGAAATGGATGCGCAGTTCCTTTTATGACAGCACAAAGAAACAGCGGTAAGCTGTAATGTTTCGTGGTACTTCATATTTGCTGACGCTTATTCAAAACGAGATTCTGTATCTGAAATTCTAGGAGATCTTAGTGACAACGATCCCGACCTTGGGACGCTATTCATTGTAGGGAATCTGGTACGGTTATAGAAGAATCATAAATACAGGGTGTTACAAAAAGGTACGGCCAAACTTTCAGGAAACATTCCTCACACACAAAGAAAGAAAATATGTTATCTGGACATGTCTCCGGAAACGCTTACTTTCCATGTTAGAGCTCATTTTATTACTTCTCTTCAAATCACATTAATCATGGAATGGAAACACGCAGCAACCGAACGTACCAGCGTGACTTCAAACACTTTGTTACAGGAAATGTTCAAAATGTCCTCCGTTAGCGAGGATACATGCATCCAACCTCCGTCGCACGGAATCCCTGATGCGCTGATGCAGCCCTGGAGAATGGCGTATTGTATCACAGCCGTCCACAATACGAGCACGAAGAATCCCTACATTTGGTACCGGGGTTGCGTAGACAAGAGCTTTCAAATGCCCCCATAAATGAAAGTCAAGAGGGTTGAGGTCAGGAGAGCGTGGAGGCCACGGGATTGGTCCGCCTCTACCAATCCGTCGGTCACCGAATCTATTGTTGAGAAGCGTACGAACACTTCGACTGAAATGTGCAGGAGCTCCATCGTGCATGAACCACATGTTGTGTCGTACCTCTAAAGGCACATGTTCCAGCAGCACAGGTAGAGTATCTCGTATGAAATCATGATAACGTGCTTCATTGAGCATAGGTGGAAGAATGTGGGGCCTCTTCGAGACATCACCAACAATGCCTGCCCAAACGTTCACAGAAAATCTGTTTTGATGACGTGATTGCACAATTGCGTGCGGATTCTCGTCAGCCCACACATGTTGGTTGTGAAAATTTACCATTTGATCACGTCGGAATGAAGCCTCATCCGTAAAGAGAACATTTGCACTGAAATGAGGATTGGCACATTGTCGGATGAACCATTCGCAGAAGTGTACCCGTGGAGGCCAATCAGCTACTGATAGTGCCTGCACACGCTGTACACGGTACGGAAACAACTGGTTCTCCCGTAGAACTCTCCATACAGTGACGGGGTCAACGTTACCTTGTACAGCAGCAACTTCTCTGACGCTGACATTAGGGTTATCGTCAACTGCACGAAGAATTGCCTCGTCCATTGCAGTTGTCCTCGTCGTTCTAGGTCTTCCCCAGTCGCGAGTCATATGCTGGAATGTTCCGTGCTCCCTAAGACGCCGATCAATTGCTTCGAACGTCTTCCTGTCGGGACACCTTCGTTCTGGAAATCTGTCTCGATACAAACATACCGCGCCACGGCTATTGCCCCGTGCTAATCCATACATCAAATGGGCATCTGCCAACTCCGCATTTGTAAACATTGCACTGACTCAAAAACCACGTTCGTGATGAACACTAACCTGTTGATGCTACGTACTGATGTGCTTGATGCTAGTACTGGAGAGCAATGAGTCGCACGTCAACACAAGCACCGAAGTCAACATTACCTTCCTTCAATTGGGCCAACTGGCGGTGAATCGAGGAGGTACAGTACATACTGACGAAACTAAAATGAGCTCTAACATGGAAATTAAGGGTTTCCGGACACATGTCCACATAACATCTTTTCTTTATTTGTGTGTGAGGAATGTTTCCTGAAAGATTGGCCGTACCTATTTGTAACACCCTGTAGAATTAGATAGTGACAGCCCCGATTCTGGTACTGTTGAGTACTTTGCTTAGTACGTTAAATAAATGACAAAAGAGACAGAGGAAGAAAAATTCATCCAGAGCGTAGACAGTCCCTTAGACTCAACGACAGAGTGCGCTATTACATTAGACTTAATATTAGCGAGGCACAACGGCAGTAGTTCAAATAGCTCTTCGACTCTTTAATAATGGACACAGTACACAGAAGGAGAAATGGTTTGTTGATCGTAGGAGGGGAGGGGAGAAGAAAGGTTGGCACACCGTCAATGCATGCAACACAACCTGCTGAGAAGAAGAAGAAGAAGAAGAAGAAGAAGAAGAAGAAGGAGGAGAAGAAGAACAAGAAGAAGAAGAAGAAGAAGAAGAAATCAGCAATTCCTATGCCTGGCAAAAAGATTGCGTATGACAGTGTACACCACTGGCCTGAATGTGGAATTAAAGCGAGGTGCCGATTCCCTGAAATCTGATAGTCTACAGTAAGATGCGGGAAATGTAATGCTTTACTGTGTGTTGCGATGAGATAGTGGACTGGAATGCTACCTTGTATTTCTGTGGCCCTGTGGGTAGAAGGTGAACCTCAAACTAGCAAAGTTGCTTAGAAGCAACATCCTCTATTTCCAAAGCCGGCCGCTGTGGCCGAGCGGTTCTAGGCGCTTCAGTCCGCAGCCGCGCTGCTGCTACGGTCGCAGGTTCGAATCCTGCCTAGGGCATGGATGTGTGTGATGTCCTTAGGTTGGTTGGGTTTAAGTAGTTCTAAGTCTAGGGGATTGATGACCTCAGAAGTTAGGTTGTTCAAATGTGTGTGAAACCTTATGGGACTTAACTGCTAAAGTCACCAGTCCCTAAGCTTACACACTACTTAACCTAAATTATCCTAAGGACAAACACACACAGCCATGCCCGGGGTGGACTCGAACCTCCGCCGGGACCAGCCGCACAGTCCATGACTGCAGCGCCCCAGACCGCTCGGCTAATGCCTCGCGGCTAGATGTTAGGTCCCATAGCGCTTAGGAGCCATTTGAACCATCTCTATTTTCGAAACATAAAAATTGTAAAAAATTGTTTGACATTGTTCATATGAGTATATACAATGAGAATAAGTAGTTAAGTAATTTTTGCTGTAAATATTTTTTTTTTCATGTCTAGTTACGTAGGACCAAAATGAGGAGCACACCTCCAACCTCACGGAACGTGTCAGTACATGAAATTACAACATAAAAGTAATAACAGATGAAAATAAATGTTTATGAACCCGAAAAACGTCAAGCTATAAGATTAAGTAAACGCAATCAACAATACAATAAGAATCATCTTAATTTTTCAAGGAACTCCTCAGCAGAATAGAAAGAGTGTGATGACTGGGTGTTGTGTGATGTCCTTAGGTTAGTTAGGTTTAAGTAGTTCTAAGTTCTAGGGGACTGATGACCATAGGTGTTAAGTCCCATAGTGCTCAGAGCCAATAGAAAGAGTGGCCCAAGAGGAAACTCTTCAGTTTCGATTTGAAAGCGCGTGGATTACTGCTAAGACTTTTTAATTCGTGTGGCAGCTTATTGAAAATGGATGCAGCAGTATACTGCACACCTTTATGCACAAGAGTTACGGAAGTCCGATCCAAAAGCAGATTTGATTTATGCCGTGTACTAACTGAGTGAAAACTGCTAATTCTTACGAATAAGCTGATATTGTTAACAAGAAACGACAGAAAAGACTATATATATATATATTGAGAGGCCAATGTAAAAATAACCAGACTAGTGAACAGGGGCGACAAGAGGTTCGCGAACTTAACAATCATCACTTATTGCCCGAACTGCCCGTTTCTGAGCAAAAATTATCCTTTTCGAATGGGAACAGTTACCCCCAAAATGTAGTACCACACGACATAAGCGAATGAAAATAAGCAAAGCAGACTAATTTTCGTGTCGAACCATCACTTGTTTCAGATACTGTTCGACTGGTGAAAATGGCAGCATTAAGTCTTTGAACAAGATCCTGAATGTGGGCTTTCCACGACAGTTTACTATCTGAGCACCTAGAAATTTTAAATGTTCAGTTTCACTAATCATTTCGGGGTTCACCAAACGAAGGGACGGTACAAACCGGCGTCACTAGATCTCGGGTTGAGTGAAAACTCAAGAAGTAAGCTGAATGCCTGGTGAGGTCTTGTATTTATTTACTAGTTGCTAGAATGAAGTTTTCACTCTACAGCGGAGTGTGCGCTGATATGAAACTTCCTGGCAGATTAAAACTGTGTGCCCGACCGAGACTCGAACTGGGGACCTTTGCCTTTCGCGGGCAAGTGCTCTACCAAATGAGCTACCGAAGCACGACTCACGCCCGGTCCTCACAGCTTTACTTCTGCCAGTACCTCGTCTCCTACCTTCTAAACTTTTCAAATCTGTGAGGACGCGGCGTGAGTCGTCCATGGGTAGCTCAGTTGGTAGAGCACTTGCCCGCGAAAGGCAAAGGTCCCGAGTTCGAGTCTCGGTCCGGCACACAGTTTTAATCTGCCAGGAAGTTTCATATCAGCGCACACTCCGCTTCAGAGTGAAAATCTCATTCTGGAAACATCCCCCAGGCTGTGGCTAAGCCATGTCTCCGCAGAATCCTTTCTTTCAGGAGTGCTAGTTCTGCAAGGTTCGCAGGTGAGCTTGTGTAAAGTGTGGAAGGTAGGAGGCGAGGTACTGGCAGAAGTAAAGCTGTGAGGACGGGGCGTGAGTCGTGCTTCGGTAGCTCATTTGGTAGGGCACTTGCCCGCGAAAGGCAAAGGTCCCGAGTTCGAGTATCGGTCCGGCACACAGTTTTACCAGGAAGTTTCATACTAGTTGCTGTTTTAACATATGACCTGGGCCGTACGAGGTATTTCAGTCCCTGTTCCACGTTTATTTCCATTAATGATATTTATAGCACATTAAAAACTGTGAGATCCGTCGTAGAAATAGTAGCAAGAGAAGCTGTGACGTAAACTGGTCGAACAGTTCGTGTCCGAGCCCGACAGCCGGCGGTGGACTGGAATAGCATTCACATTCATAAGCCTCTGGCCGCGCTCTTACGCAAGAATGTGCGCCGTTGGACGTGTGCCCACGCGCCCGAAAAACACACACACACACTAGTACAAACACCTCTTAAAATGTTTTTACTATCCTTTTTCAGAAATGCTTTTCTTCGGAGTTTTATGGCCTCTCTACCGAGCCTTCTTCAACAAATGGCAAAAGTGAACAGTAATTACCTTTTCATGTTTCTGACTGGTTCCTTTAACGCTCGCTCAATATACAGTTTACGTAACATCGCGTATAGCCTGCAACCTTCTCTCTCTCCCTCCTCAATTACTCCATCCTCTTCAGTTCCTTTGACTCTTTATAATTGCATTCTGCTCTCTAGAACGTGAACCAGAACTCCGCCGACAGACTTTCGGAGATTGTTCTGCGGCATCTTCTGAGTGTTTCGTTATAAGTGACCCATGGTCTCCAGCGCCTCATTCCTGAGTAGTAATGTAATCCAATCGGTATTTAAAAAAGGTCACAAGTCACAAAAGTAAAATTTTACAGGAAAAGGCAGAAACTTCCTACAGCACACACCATCTATGTATTTATTGCTATTTTCATCCCCCTGGGCCGGCAGGAGTGGCCGAGCGGTTCAAGGCGCTACAGTCTGGAGCCGGGCGACCGCTACGGCCGCAGGTTCGAATCCTGACTCGGAGATGGATGTGTGTGATGTCCTTAGGTTAGTTAAGTTCAAGTAGTTCTAAGTCTAAGGGACTGATGACCTCAGATGATAAGTCCCATAGTGCTCAGAGCCGTTTGAACCATTTGAACCATCGCCATGGTTACTGGGTCTTCAAAGATTGTGTAGAAATGTCTGTTTTTGTTTCGTAATTTTTGGTTTAGCAGAAAGCTAAGTTTAAAAAAACGCTGGCCCATGTTCTTCTGCAATGAACATCTAATCGTTACAATAAATGAAACATACTTTTGGAAAAACACGTTCATTTTACTGTAGAATCAGTAAATATGGTGTACTGCAAACTCAAACGGGACTTCTACTGTTTTATTCACATTTTGAGCTGCAGCTGGCGCTTCTTATAAAAACGGCCAAACAAAGCACTATGAAACAAGTTAATCTTCTTGATCATCATTGTATCTGTTTGTTGCATCTGCTACTAGCGATTCATGATCCACATACACACGTGCAATACAACTTTTCACCTTCAGTACATCTTGCATGTTATGTTATTGACAGACACCAATTTTTCAGCATGTGCTACCTCGTTGCGATGTACAGCGTCCTTACAAGAGGAACACCCCCTCGCACACCCCCACCCCCCACCTTGATCCACGATTTCGTGGGCAGCACGCCAAAAACTGAACACAGGCCAACCATGAGAACAGGAGGAAGGTTCATTCAACATTGGGAAAAGAAGCAAAATAGTGAACGATCCAGGAGCAATAGAATGCATACGGAGCGTTGGGGGGGGGGGGGGGGGGGTGACGTGACGTGGTTGTGTGCTCATGGTGTTGGACTACGACGTGGAAGGTCCCGGTTCATATCTTAACCGCTCCCATTGTTTTCCTTCTCTTTACTTCACAAAATTACGAACTGTCCGTCCAGTTATTGACGTGTCTCTTCGCTGTATTCAAATTTAAATAAATTTATGTCTGTGTCGTGATGCAACGTCCGCTTGCAACAGCGAGGCGTAAGGAAGGGAACTCCAAGAGGTACGTGCCTCGTGTTTGTTCTACACAAATGCCATATGTTATGACTCTTGCGTTCCATTCTGGAAGTTTTGACTCTTGAATTCCTTCGTTGTAACACAGCTCATACCAGTTTATTTGTTGTCTTTATTTCTCTGCGAGAGGTCTATGCGGCATCTCGTTCCTCTTAGTATTCTTCACATTTACTTGCGACGACAATACATGGTTGTCCAAATATATCACGAAATAAGCATCAAACGAAAAACCTACAAGGAACGAAACTTGTCTAGCTTGAAGGGGGAACCAGATGGCGCCATGGTTGACCCGCTAGATGGCGCTGCTGTGGGTTAAACGGATATCTACTGCATTTTTTAAAACAGAAACCCCCATTTCATATTACAAATTCGGGTAGCACGTAAAGAAATACGAATGTTTCAGTTGGACCACTTTTTTCGCTTTGTGATAGGTGGCGCTGTAACAGTCACAAACGTATAAGTACGTGGTATCACGTAACATTCCGCCAGTGCGGACGGTATTTGCTTCGTGATACATTACCCATGTTAAAATGGACCGTTTACCAATTGCGGAAAAGGTCGATATCGTGTGGATGTATGGCTATTGTGATCAAAATGCCCAACGGGCGTGTGCTAGATATGCTGCTCGGTAACCTGGACGACATCATCCAAGTGTCCCAACCGTTCGCCGGATAGTAACGTTATTTATGGAAACAGCAAGTGTTCAGCCACATGTGAAACGTCAACCACGACCTGCAACAAATGATGATCCCCAAGTAGGTGTTTCAACTGCTGTCGCGGCTAATCCGCACATCAGTAGCAGACAAATTGCGCGAGAGTCGGGAATCTCTAAAACGTCAGACTTGAGAATGCTACATCAACATTGATTGCACCCGTACCATATTTCTATGCACCAGGAATTGCATGGCGACGACTTTGAACGTCGTGTACAGTTCTGCCACTGGGCACAAGAGAAATTACGCAACGATGACAGATTTTTTGCACGCGTTCTATTTAGCGACGAAGCGTCATTCACCAACAGCAGTAACGTAAACCGGCATATTATGCAATATTGGACAACGAAAAATTCACGATGGGTGCGACAAGTGGAACATCAGCTACCTTGGCGGGTTAATGTGTGGTGCGGCATTATGGGAGGAAGGATAATTGGCCCCCATTTTATCGATGGCAATCTACATGGTGCAATGTATGCTGATTTCCTACGTAATGTTCTATCGATGTTACTACAAGATGTTTCACTACATGCCAGAATGGCGATGTATTTCCAACATGATGGATGTCCGGCACATAGCTCACGTGCGGTTGAAGCGGTATTGAATAGCATATTTCATGACAGGTGGATTGGTCGTCGAAGCACCTTCACCGGATCTGACGTCCCCGGATTTCTTCCCGTGGGGAAAGCTGAAGGATATTTGCTAACGTGATCCACCGACAACGCCTGACAACATGCGGCAGGGCATTGTCAATGCATGTGCGAACATTACGGAAGGCGAACTACTCGCTGTTGAGAGGAATGTCGTTACACGTATTGCCAAATGCACTGAGGTTGACGGACATCATTTTGAGCATTTATTGCATTAATGTGGTATTTACAGGTAATCACGCTGTAACAGCATGCGTTCTCAGAAATGATAAGTTCACAAAGGTACATGTATCACATTGGAACAACCGAAATAAAATGTTCAAACGTAGCTACGTTCTGTATTTTGATTTAAAAAGCCTACCTGTTACCAACTGTTCGTCGAAAATTGTGATCCATATGTTTGTGACTATCACAGCGGCATCTATCACAAAGCGAAAAAAGTGGTCCAATTAAAACATTCATATTTCTTTACGTACTACACGAATATGTAATAAAAATGGGGGTTCCTATTTAAAAAAACGCAGTTGATATCCGCTTGACCTGTGGCAGCGCCATCTAGCGGGACAACCATAGCGCCATCTGGTTTCCCCCTTCAAGCTAGACGAGTTTCGTTCTTTGTAGTTTTTTCGTTTGATGCTTACTTCGTGAGATATTTGGCCCGGTCACGATCAATGGACCACCCTGTATACGTCCCATCATGAAGGCACACCAACTTCTTTACTTTTCTATCTTTATCATTTGGTGGAAAATTAAGTCCATTTATAGAGAAATAGTGTTTCATCTTATTCTATGTCCTAGTTGAAACTAGTATCAAACAAAATTGAATCATTGTGTTGTTATTGTTCCAACTGGGACACCCATTGGACAACAGATGAATCACATTCACATCCTTTTGGATATGTTTCCGCATATAGTGGTATAAAACTGAGCAACTTTCATTTGGACTTTTGTTGGCTTCTTGTTCACGGTACATTTAAAAGTGTGAGTGGTTACTTTTCAAATTACGTATGTTAAAAACACTCACACGTAGGGTTTGGAGATAAAAAAATATCCTCAACAGGATTATTTGGTAATGGTAAATTTTGTAGTCAAGTATTCAACCCTCAGACATTATTTTCCTTCCCGCTGCGTTAAGAATCTTCATTGATATTACAGTAATATTTTTCCGGACATTTTGCAGTGAATCACTCACTGGATTGATACAGTTTGTCAAAATTAACAAGACGAAATTCGCGTGAAAGCAGCAACAGGCCACCAATGACTTCTGGTTCCGGCGAAATACACTTCCATATCATCGAGGTAGTCTGGACACGAGTCAATGACTCATGACCTTTCTACATGGAGTCAAGGTTTCGAAGTCCATTACTAATGCTATTTTCGATGTCCATTACTGATGCTATTTGATGGTTGACTACTGCCCTTCTTGTAATGTATGTATTTAATCTGGCTACCCTCCCTCATACAGTTACAGTATATAAGTTGACTCATGACCTTTCTGCAATCACCGATACAATTAGGACTTACTGGCTTTGTTACCGCAGTCCTTCCGCCGATATATCGATATCGAAATGACACTATCGAGTCCCCCGATATTGTTATATTATATTATATTTTTTTCTCAATTTTCGGTAAATATTTGAACTGTTGTTTTAAAGTTGTAGTAGAACATTATTTTACTTACACTGTGTGAAGGAATCTTACTACTTTTTGATCTTTCATCACGTCCAACCTTTCTCTTTGGCTGTGTGAAGCAAGGATATGTGGCACAGTGAGGAGAAAGGGGGGGTGGTGTTTTGAATATTTCCGATGTGAAAAAACAGCACACCAGTTGCGTTAAAAAACCATTTCTTCGCATGAGCTTTCTTCAAAACACTAGCGGAAATGGATAAAAAATCCAAATCACAAGATTGGTCTCTGCGGTGGGCGGGGAAATGATGTAATCGCCGCTACGAACAGAAACTACAGCGTGTAACTCCACCACGCAGTTTTGACACTACAATTACTAGAGCGCCGACGATTACAGAAATGGAAAAAACAGGGAAGTTGATACGAAGTGTTGCCGACAAAACCCATATGTGACGAAACCGAACGGCGAACCCATCGAGGACCTTTTCTTGTGCAGTTACTATTGTTAGCAAACTGGTTCTCGCAAAGCGTTAACTTGCATCGTTTTCCTTTCAATTCTTGTCTGAGGAAGATAATCCGGCTGCTAGCGTGTTGACGTGCAGAACATCTACTAATAAACCAATACCTAAATATACAGGCCTAAAACCGGCAGTATACAGGGTGATTCAAAAAGAATACCACAACTTTAAAAATGTGTATTTAATGAAAGAAACATAATATAACCTTCTGTTATACATCATTACAAAGAGTATTTAAAAAGATTTTTTTTCACTCAAAAACACGTTCAGAGATGTTCAATATTGCCCCCTCCAGACACTCGAGCAATATCAACCCGATACTCCAACTCGTTCCACACTCTCTGTAGCATATCAGGCGTAACAGTTTGGATAGTTGCTGTTATTTCTCGTTTCAAATCATCATCAATGGTGGCTGGGAGAGGTGGCCGAAACACCATATCCTTAACATACCCCCATAAGAAAACATCGCAGGGGGTTAGATCAGGGTTTCTTGGAGGCCAGTGATGAAGTGCCTGGCGGCCGATCCATCGCCTCGGGTAGTTGACGTTCAGGTAGTTACGGACAGATAAGTGCCAATGTGGTGGCGCTCCATCCTGCTGAAATATGAATTGTTGTGCTTCTTGTTCGAGCTGAGGGAACAGCCAATTCTCTAACATCTCCAGATACTGTAGTCCAGTTACAGTAGCACCTTCGAAGAAAAAGGGACCAAAAACTTTATTGGCTGAAATGGCACAGAAAACGTTCACCTTAGGCGAGTCACGTTCATACTGAGTTGTTTCCCGCGGATTCTCAGTGCACGCTGAACAACTGTCGTCGATTCACTTCTGCCGTACTCAATAACACAAAAAGCTTTCTGTTGAGCGGTCCCAATCTTAGCATCAACTGACGCTGACGCCTAGTCAACAGCGCCTCAAGCGAACAAATGTACAACTAAATGAAACTTTATAGCTCCCTTAATTCGCCGATAGATAGTGCTTAGCTCTGCCTTTTGTCGTTGCAGAGTTTTAAATTCCTAAATTTGTGGTATTCTTTTTGAATCACCCTGTATTTACAATGCGCAGCCGATATTTTTTCTCAATATACTGATACATTTTTTTTCGATATATCGACGAGTGGTAATGATATTTTGTTAAATATATCGGATTCGCAACGTTTTTGAAAAGATCACCAGTCCTAGTACAATGTGAAACTTGAGTTTCTCCTGGCGTCTACAATTTTCAAACAACTTACGGGAATTCAGCCAGGTAATACACTACTGGCCACTAGAATTGCTACACCACGAAGATGACGTGCTACAGACGCGAAATTTAATCGACAGGAAGAAGATGCTGTGATACGCAAATGATTAGTTTTTCAGAGCATTCACACAAGGTTGGCGCCGGTGGCGACACCTACAACGTGCTGACACGAGGAAAGTTTCCAACCGATTTCTCATACACAAACAGCAGTTGACCGGCGTTGCCTGGTGAAACGTAGTTGTACGGCCTCGTGTAAGGAGGAAAAATACGTACCATCACGTTTCCGACTTTGATAAAGGTCGGATTGTAGCCTATCCCAATTGCGGTTTATCGTATCGCGACATTGCTGCTCGCGTTGGTCGAGATCCGATGACTGTTGGCAGAATATGGAATCGGTGGGTTCAGGAGGGAATTACGGAACGCCGTGCTGGATCCCAACGACCTCGTATCACTAGCAGTCGAGATGACAGGCATCTTATCCGCACGGCTGTAACGGATCGTGCAGCCACGTCTCGATCCCTGAGTCAACACATCGGGACGTTTGCAAGACGACAACCATCTGCACAGACAGTTCGACGACATTTGCAGCAGCACGGACTATCGGCTCGGAGACCGTGGCTGCGGTTACTCTTGACGCTGCATCACAGACTGGAGCGCATGCGATGGTGTGCTCGACGACGAACCTGGGTGCACGAATGGCAAAACGTCATTTTTTCGGACGAATCCAGGTTCTGTTTACAGCATCACGATGGTCGCATCCGTGGTTGGCGACATCGCGGTGAACGCACATTGGAAGCGCGTATTCGTCATCGCCATACTGGCGTATCACCCGGCGTGATGGTATGGGGTGCCACTAATTACACGCCTCGGTCACCTCTTGTTCGCATTGACGGCACTTTCAACAGTGGGCGTTACATTTCAGTTGTATTACGACCCTTGGCTCTACCCTTCATTCGATCCCTGCGAAACCCTATATTTCAGCAGGATAATGCACGACCGCACGTTGCAGGTCTTGTACGGGCCTTTCTGGAAACAGAAAATGTTCGTCTGCTGCCCTGGCCAGCACGTTCTCCAGATCTGTCAGCAACTGGAAACGTCTGGTCAATACTGGCCGAGCAACTGGCTCGTCACAATACGCCAGTCACTACTCTTGATGAACTGTGGTATCGTGTTGAAGGTGCACGGGCAGCTGTACCTGTACACAGCATCCAAGCTCTGTTTGACTCAACGCCCAGGCGTATTAAGGCCGTTATTACGGTCAGAGGTGGTTGTTCTGGGTACTAATTTCTCAGGATCTATGCAACCAAATTACGATAAATTTAATCACGTGTCAGTTCTAGTAAAATATGTTTGTCCAATGAATACCCGTTTATCATCTGCATTTCTTCTTGGTGTAGCAATTTTAATGGCCAGTAGTGTATTTACGGGGGTGGCTGTTAATATTACCTGGCTGAATTCCCGTAAGTTGTTGGAAACAAGTCCCAGTACAGACCAACACAGCGGCGTAGTTCGCTGCGTTCTGCGAACCCACACACGAGGTGCGGTATCGGCAACTTTTCATCAGCTACGTAGCACTGATATCGTACAACTAAAGCTGTCAGCAAAATAAACCCTAGACAAAACTGAGCAGTACTGGAAACACAAGCTTGAAGGCGCGCAGAGTACTATACTGGCAAATACTACGCCGTGGTTAGCACACTGGTCTCGCGTTCGGGAGGACGACGGTTCAAACCCGCGTCCGGCCACCCCGATTTATATTTTCCGTGATTTCTCTAAATAGCTTCGGGCAGGTACCAGGACTGTTCCTTTGAAAGGGCACGGCCGACTTCCTTCGCCATCCTTCCCTAAGCGTAACTACTGCTACGTCCCTGACACTTCGTTGTCGGCGAGACGTTAAACTCTAATCTCCCGTTGTTGAATACTGGTACTTCTGTTGTTAGCTGTAAGTTAGAGATGGCGGTTACCCCCGAAACAAGCGATTTTCCGTTACGTTCATTATCTCCAGCGCTCAAAATAATCAGTGTGAAGAAATCGATTTTATTTTGCTACTACTTCCAACAACAAACCTAGACATACCATAAACGTTCAAAAATACAACGTCTCCCTCAGATTTCTGCATAATACGATTCAACTGCAATCCCAAGGAAAGCAGGTGTTGACAGATGTGAAAATTACTATCAGTGTAATAAGTCACAGCTGCAAAATAGTAACGCGAATTCTTTACAGACGAATGGAAAAACTGGTAGAAGCTGACCTGGGGGAAGATCAATTTGGATTCCGTAGAAATATTGCAACACGTGAGGCAATACTGATCCTACGACTTAGATTAAGGAAAGGTAAACCTACGTTTCTAACATTTGTAGACTTAGAGAAAGCTTTTGAGAGTGTTGACTGGAATACTCTCTTTCAAATTATGAAGGTGGTAGGGCCAAAATACAGGGAGCGAAAAGCTATTTACAATTCGCACAGAAACCATTGAGGTTTGCCGGTGACATTGTAATTCTGTCAGAGACAGCAAAGGACCTGGAAGAGCAGCTGAATGGAATGGACAGTATCTTGAAAGGAGGGTATAAGATGAACATCAACAAAAGCAAAACGAGGATAATGCAATGTAGTCGAATTAAGTTGGGTGATGCTGAGGGAATTAGCCTAGGAAATGAGACACTTAAAGTAGTAAAGGAGTTTTGCTATTTGGGGAACAAAATAACTGATGATGGTCGAAGTAAAAAGGATATAATAAGTTGACTGGCAATGGCAAGGAAAGCGTTTCTGAAGAAGAGAAATTTGTTAACATCGAGTATAGATTTAAGTGTCACGAAGTCGTTTGTGAAAGTATTTGTGTGGAGTGTAGCCATGTATGGAAGTGAAACATGGACGATAGATAGTTTGTACAAGAAGAGAATAGAAGCTTTCGAAATGTGGTGCTACAGAAGAATGCTGAAGATTAGATGAGTAGACCACATAACTAACGAGGAGGTATTGAATAGAATTGGGGAGAAGAGGAGGTTGTGGCACAACTTGACTAGAAGAAGGGACCGGTTGGTAGGACATGTTCTGACGCACCACGGGATCTCCAATTTAGTATTGGAGGGCAGCGTCCAGGGTAAAAATCGTAGAGGGAGACCAAGAGATGAATACACTAAGCAGATTCAGAAGGATGTAGGTTGCAGTAGGTACTGGGAGATGAAGAAGCTTGCACAGGATAGAGTAGCATGGAGAGCTGCATCAAACCAGTCTCAGGACTGAAGACCACAACAACGATTCATGGTACATAGACTCAAAACATCCAACAAAACACGTAAATAAAAAAAGACTTAGATTGTCCACCGTTCGCTGCTTTTCTCCAAAAATGAGGAGTTGAATACTACAAAAAAATTCACCGGTATTCTCCTATTCATTTTAGTTTTTTAAATCTCTGTTAAAAAATCACGATTTAATCATGGATCATACCACGAATTGGGCAACACGAATAGTTAGAGCTCTTAAGTGAAAACTGACTTTGGAGACCTCTTAATTTTTTATGTTACATTCATTTCTTAGCGTGCAAGCAAAGGCATATTATGTAGAAACAGTGAGCAGGTCAGGTACTTCTTTATTTTTATTTTAAAATATAAATGTTTGCGTTTGTAATTTATTACCGTTGGCATGACTTTATTCGTCTTTTAGCATTTCACATGAAATAATCGCTGTTGTGTAAAACTTGTGGCTTTCTTTCTCTTTACGTATTTCGAATGAAAAATCGTTTCTTAGTGAAATATTTGCTTTTCAGCGGGACTTTGGGTCAATTTATTTTTCCTCAGAAAACCAAAAATACTCTTTCAAAATATCAAATAAACAATTTAGGTAGGTAGCGAAATATATCACTTGGCAGGAACAATTTGGTGACAGTCGTCAAAATTTCAATATTGTATTAAACAAGTGGACAATGTTTATTGTCCAATATGTTCATAAATACTCGTTCTATAATACAGGGTGTACATAAAGTCCAGAAACAACTTCAATTATTTATTGCACAAGAACCAAACATTGTACAGACATCATATTTATTTCATTTTGAAGAGAAATCCTGAATTTTTTTTCCTTCATGTACACCGCCACAGCGTAGTTTGGTAATTTGCCGATAGTCGGCGCTAGTCGCAACATGGCGAGTTCAGGTGCGGAGCGAGGTTTCTGTGTGTTGGAGTTCAACAAAAACAAGTGTGCTACGGCTGTTCAGCGGATGTTTAGAACCGAGTACGGTAAGAAGCGACCAACAAGGAAGGCCATTCACTACTGGCACAACAAATTCGTTACGACGGGTTGCTTGTGCCCGCCAAAGAGAAGCGGACGTCCCAGTGTGAGTGAAGTGAATGTGGAGCGCGTACGAGAGACATTCGTAAGGAGTCCTAAGAAATCGGTGGAAGCAGATTTCGTTTTGTTTGCAGATGACACAAGTATTGCAATAAATAGTATGTCAAGTGTAGTTCTAGAAAGATCTGCTAATGATATTTTCATGGATATTAATAAATGGTTTAAAGCCAACTCACTGACATTAAACTTCGAAAAGACTAACTATATGCAATTCAGAACCTGTAAGACGTTTCCACTCAGCATATGCATAAAGTATGAAGAAGAGCAGATAGAAGAGGTTGACAGTCTTAAATTCCTGGGATTACAACTTGATAATAAATTCAGTTAGGAAGAGCACACCACAGAACTGCAGAAACGCCTTGACAAATCTGTATTTGCAATTCGAGTGTTAGCAGACATAGGCGACATAAAAATGAAAAAGCTTGCATACTTTGCCTACTTTCATTCCATAATGTCATATGGTATAATATTTTGGGGTAACTCTTCAAGTCACACAAAAGTTTTCAGAGTCCAAAAGCGTGTAATACGTATTATTTGTGGAGTAAATTTACGGACGTCCTGTAGAAACCTCTTCAAAGAACTGGGTTTACTAACTACTGCCTCTCAGTATATTTACTCCTTAATGAAATTTGTCGTAAATAATATATATCTTTTTTCCAACAAACAGCTCAGTTCATACATACGATACCAGGAACAAAAATGATCTGCACAAGGACTTAAAAGCGCTTACTTTAGTTCAAAAAGTGGTCCACTACTCAGGAACACTCATCTTCAATAATTTGCCAGTAAACAAAAAAAAAATTTGTTACAAATAAAGATCAGTTTAAAAGGAGCCTAAAAGACTTACTAGTGGCCAACTCCTTCTACTCCATTGACCAATTTTTTAATAGAAGCAAATGATGTATATATTCATACTATTAGTATCGTTATTTCAGCTTCCAAAAAAAAAAAAAAAAAAAAAAAAATTGACATGTTCCACATCCACGAGGATCTCCTCAGCACGGATCTATGGAATGAAAACTAATCTAATCTAGATTCTTGAGTTTCTCCCGGCGTATTTGATAATCAAAATATCCACGGGTATGCTGCCGGTCTATAGTGTCCAACGGGCACAATATTTCGGCGATCATACATGTCGCCATCATCAGGTGAACTGACGGACTGAGCTCCTGTGAACGTGCCGGCACGGAGATCCGTACGCTATGGCTGCTCAGAGGGAACTGGGTTCGGTCGCGGCGGCGGCCGATTTAAATACCCTCCGCCCGCGGCGCGCTCCCTCCGCCGTCCGCGCCCAGCGCCACGGTCGCGCGGTGGAACAGATTGCGACGGCGTCTGAGATGACGTCGGTGTGATGGCTCTGTCCGCCGTGGTCGTCACAACTATACGTTTGCTCGATTTACTCTAGATGAACCCAATCGCTGGTTCCCAAGCCTTGCTAAGATTATAGCCACAGTCACGGTTTATGAGGTCGTCATTGGTGCGAATTTCGATGGCCTCTCTAACAACGCTGTCCCAGTATCTCGACGTCTGTACCAGAATCCTCGTGCGGTCATACTCCATGGCGTGATTTTCCGACAAACAATGTTCAGCGACCGCCGACTTGCTCGGATACATCAGTCGAGTGTGCCTCTGGTGTTCACGGCATCGATCCTCGACGGTACGCATCGTCTGACAAATATGCGACTTGCCACATTGACACGGAATCAGCTGACACCCAGGTGATTCCGCCCATAAGAAGGCTACGGGACGTCAAACAGCCAAGTTCTCACGTCTCCTTGGCAAACCATCTCTGCAGGTTCCGTGCAAGACTGTCGTCAATTTGAGTGGCATGGTGTTTAGTGATGATGCGGTCTCGGTTTTGCAGAAAGGTCTCAACTTCGCTCCCACCCCCAAGTTCACTCCGGTCGCAGAAATTGTTAGTGCTGTTGAATAGGTTGCAGCTCGACTTCCGCCAGAATCAGCCGAGGAAATACATCGTGAAACTTGTCGTGTGTTGACGAAATCCAAGCCGATGAAGTCAAATATCAGCAGTAAAGAGAGGGCGGCCATTCGTGATCTGAGGGAGCGCTCTGGAATTGTTGTCTTACCGGCTGACAAAGGCAATGCTACAGTTGTTGTCTCCCATAAGGACTACACTGATAAGATGCAGAGTCTGCTAAATGACGATTCCTACCGGAAGATCAGCGTTGACCCTACAAAGAAGGTGGAGAACAAGACGAGGGCGCTTCTCAAGGACGCAGATTTACCGGAGGGTGACGCTAAGAAATTGTTACCCCAAGGTCCGGTACCGCCTAGACTATATGGACTCCCGAAGGTTCACAAAGAGGGGGTACTACGCCCTATTGTGAGCAACATCAGGGCACCTACATATTTGTTGGCCAAATACCTGACGGGAATATTAAGTCCTTATGTGGGTAAATGCCCTCATCACATCCGTAATTCCGTGGATTTTGTTAAACGCCTTGATAGCTTCAGGTTGGATGAGTCAGATATCATGGTGAGTTTTGACGTCGTTTCCTTGTTTACGAGGGTACCCCTGCGAGAGTCACTAGAATTGATTAGTCAGAAGTTTGACGAGAAGACCACTGAACTTTTTAGGCATGTCTTGACTACCATGTATTTTCTTTTTAATGGAGAATACTACGAACAAACGGAGGGAGTCGCCATGGGTAGCCCACTCTCACCGGTGGTAGCGAATTTGTACATGGAGAACTTCGAGGAGGAAGCCCTGTCGTCATCCGAATGAAAACCTACTTGCTTTCTCCGTTACGTGGACGACACGTTCGTCATCTGGCCACATGGTATGGATAAACTCCTTGACTTCCTTACACATCTAAACTCCATACACCCCAACATCAAATTCACTATGGAGACTGAAACCTTTCCTTGACGTCTTGGTCAAGAGAAGGGCTGACGACACCCTAGGTCATGGGGTGTATCGGAAGGCTACGCACACTGATCTGTATTTGCATGCAGACAGCTGCCACCACCCTTCACAGAGGAATGGCGTACTTAAAACTCTAGTACATAGGGCGCGCACTATCTCTGACGCAGAGAGTCTACCCCAGGAATGGGAACATCTGGGAACTGTATTTCGAAAAAATGGGTACTCAGAGTGGCAGATTCAACGTGCTCTCCGCCCAACCACTGCAGCACAACCTGTTGAGATGGATGAAGTCACGAGGGAGGAGGTAGGCACTGCATTTATTCCATACACAGGCGCACTCTCGGGAAAAATCGCCCGCATTCTGAAGAAACACCGGGTCGGAACTGTGTTTTGTCCTCCGAATAAAACTCGTGCACTGGTGGGGAGCACCAAAGATGACCTCGGTTTGAGGAAGGCCGGCGTGTACGAGATTCCGTGTCAATGTGGCAAGTCGTATATTGGTCAGACGATGCGTACCGTCGAGGATCGATGCCGTGAACACACTCGACTGATGTATCCGAGCAAGTCGGCGGTCGCTGAACATTGTTTGTCGGAAAATCACGCCATGGAGTATGACCGCACGAGGATTCTGGTACAGACGTCGAGATACTGGGACAGCGTTGTTAGAGAGGCCATCGAAATTCGCACCAATGACGACCTCATAAACCGTGACTGTGGCTATAATCTTAGCAACGCTTGGGAACCAGCGATTGGGTTAATCTAGAGTAAATCGAGCAAACGTATAGTTGTGACGACCACGGCAGACAGAGCCATCACACCGACGTCATCTCAGACGCCGTCACAATCTGTTCCACCGCTTGACCGTGGCGCGGGGCGCGGACGGCGGAGGGAGCGCGCCGCGGGCGGAGGGTATTTAAATCGGCCGCCGCCGCGACCGAACCCAGTTCCCCCTGAGCAGCCATAGCGTACGGATCTCCGTGCCGGCACGTTCACAGGAGCTCAGTCCGTCAGTTCACCTGATGATGGCGACATGTATGATCGCCGAAATATTGTGCCCGTTGGACACTATAGACCGGCAGCATACCCGTGGATATTTTGATAATCTAATCTAATCTAGGTGCGTTGTGCATCCCGTGAACTCAAAATGGCTGCAATGGCAGTGTGGAAAGTCCTGCGACAGAAGCTGTCTGTGAAACCATTCAAATTGGAGCTAGTGCAGAAGCTCGATGACGACGACAAAGACGTGCGTTTTGAGTTTTGTTCGCAGTTGCAACAACTGAATGAGGATTGAGATGGCATTGTTGATCGCTTAATTTTTAGCGACGAAGCCACCTTTCACACTAATGGGAAAGCGAAGAGGCACAACTGTCGAATCTGGGGTACAAACCATCCACACGAATGCATTGAATTTGAGCGTGATTCTCCAAAGATAAATGTTTTCGTGCCTTGTTACGTCGAAAACCGTACGGGCCAACCCTCTTTGCCGATATCAGTGTCACTGGATACTCCTACTCGGACATGTTGCAGCAATGGCTGATGCCTCAAATGCAATCTGACTCTCCGTTCATGTTTCACCATGATCGGGCTCCACACCATTTTCATGGTGAAGTTCTTTGGTACCTGAACACGGAGCTACAGCATCGACGGATCGGCCGTGCTACAGAAGGGGACAGCTGTTTCACGAAACGGCCTCCCCGACCACCAGATCTCACTCCGTGTGACTTTATTCTGTGGGGACACATTAAAGATCTGGTGTATGTACCGCCTCTACCACGTGATGGCCGCCTATGTGGCCGAGCGGTTCTAGTCGCTTCAGTCCGGAACCACGCTGCTGCTACGGTCGCAGGTTCGAATCCTGCCTCGGGCATGGCTGTGTGTGATGTCCTTAGGTTAGTTAGGTTTAAGTAGTTCTAAGTTCTAGGGGACTGATGGCCACAGATGTTAAGTCCCATAGTGCTCAGAGCCACTTGAACCACGTGATGTAGCAGAGCCCCGGGAGAGAGTACGGGAAGCGACTGCCACAGTCGACGATGCCGTGCTGGGACGGGTGTGGCAAGAGTTCGATTACCGTATTGACGTCTGCCGGGTCACTCATGGTTCGCATATCGAAGTTTGTAAAAAAAAACTTTCAGAGTTTGTCTTCTAAATTCAATATGAATGACATCTGTACGATGTTTAGTTCTTGTGCAATAAATAATTGAAAGTGTTCCCAAACATTATGTGCACCCTGTATATCGAGCTATTTCAAAATCGATATCAATCTACGAAGCCAGAAAACGCTCTTCCAGAGTCATTTTCTTTCATAAAAAGTTTTATCGAAATCCAAAAAATTTACCACCATTGTTGCAAAAAAAGAAAAATACCTCTTATAACCGCGACCAAACAAATACCTAAAATACCAGTTATTCAAGAGTAATAAACCGATACCGTTTTTAACGGGTCGGCCTTCCCCATGTCTTCAGTAAGCACGGTACACAGCGTATACTGCCGATATTTGAACTGTTGTGCATTACTTTCAGCGCAATACAAACGCCAAGCTTACTGGGGCAAGGAAGCGTTCAAAATGTTCAAATGTGTGTGAAATCTTATGGGACTCAACTGCTAAGGTCAACAGTACCTAAGCTCACACACTACTAAACCTAAATTATCCTAAGCACAAAGACACACAACCATGCCGAAGGGAGGACTCGAACCTCCGCCGGGACCAGCCGCACAGTCCACGACTGCAGCGCCTAGACCGCTCGGCTAACCCCGTGAGACCAAGGAACCGTAACAAGATACCAGAGGTGCGTCCTTCATATCACAATACGCTAAAATTTTCTATGAAGAACAAGTGGAATGTTGTCGGTGGAGTTGTGGCTCACCCAGCATACAAGTTGCAGGTAACCTACCGGTCCGTCTTCTTCATTCCTGAAGACAAACTCTTACTGCAAGAGTGAATTTCACTGAAGATTCCAGCAGAAGCTTTCTCTTAATACACGTGCGCAGGAAGTGTAGGTTGCACGTTGCCCACTTCGCTAGTAGAAACGACGAGACAATCTTTCGACTCTGTCGCGACCGCCAGCGCAGAAACTTGTTGGGCACCGTGTGCGGCGCCGCACTGCTGGGGCACCCTGTGGCTGGCTGCCGCTCTCAAGCGGCTCGCCTCGTGACGCGGGTTCAAGGCCACGCGCTGGCCGCACCGCTCTACTCCTCCCTCTCTCTCTCTCTCTCTCTCTCTCTCTCTCTCTCTCTCTCACTCTCTCTCTCTCACTCTCTCTGTCTCTGTCTCTCTGTCTCTACACTCCGCCCTGCTTGCCTACGCTCTGCCCCATTTGACTCGGCGGTACCGAGACGGGAACGGTCCAATCCCACATGCCATAAAGTTTATTCATACACGAGGAGTACAGCGAAAGAAATCTACTGACGAAATTTTCACTGCCTAGACGCACTGTAAGTATTTTTAGAGAACAGCTGAAAATAGCAAAATCCTTTGGCGGCCAGGCGGCTGGAGAAAATATGTACAGCCCTGTCGGAGCCGTAGCAGCCGCGCGAGACGGCAGCACCGTAGCTTCAGTCGAAGGTGCATCAGTAAACATATAACACGAGACAACGCGATCGTAAGTTATAAAGCGAATTTCAGTTTCCTCCGGAAGTCTCTCACGACAACTTTCACAGTAGCTATTCGCTACTATTTGCAACTTACTTAATATCCACAATCAACAAGTCACTAGTTGATTTTGCGGTTACGGTAGCCGCGTTAACAATGCAGATGGAAGGAAGGAAGAAAGTAGATTCGGTCGTTAAAGACAGAAGCGAGCATTGTTTCAAGGAGGGGGAAGGAAATCACCGTGCCCTTTCAAATGAACCATCCCGGCATTCGCGGGTGTTCAAATACGCGTGAATTCCGAAGGGACCAAAATGCAGAGGTCATCGGTCCCTACACTTACACACTACTTAAACTAACTAATGCCAAGAACAATACACAAACAGACACACACACACACACACACACACACACGAACACACACGCGCGCGCGCACACACACACACGCACACACACAGTCCGCAGCTCGTGGTCGTGCGGTAGCGTTCTCGCTTCCCACGCCCGGGTTCGATTCCCGGCGGGGTCAGGGATTTTCTCTGCCTCGTGATGACTGGGTGTTGTGTGATGTCCTTAGGTTAGTTAGGTTTAAGTAGTTCTAAGTTCTAGGGGACTGATGACCATAGATGTAAAGTCCCATAGTGCTCAGAGCCATTTGAACCACACACACACAGATGCCCGAGGGATGACGAACCTCCGGCGGGAGGAACCTCGAATTCAGCGACATGGTGCTTCTAACCGCCCATCCCGGTATTTGCCTGAAGCGATTTAGTGAAATCACAATAAATCCGGATGACAGGACGCAGATTTGAATCGTCGTTCTCCCGAATGCGAATCAAGTGCTATAACAACTGAGCCACCTCGCTCGAAACAATGCAGTTAAAACGGAATTAATATTAATTCTGCTTTCTTCATATACGCGTGCTAATACGATTTGGCATTCTGTTGCTTCCAGAGCTTCACACTAATATAGAATTCAATTAACGCCACTGTGCGTCCTGTAATTAGCCTTACCTTGTCCGCACGGTCCCTAACGGAGCAATACGTATGGCATTTTACTACATCCCAAGAGCTGTCTTGAAACTTTGTAAGTAGGGTTTCTCGCGATAGTGTACGTCTCTCTTCAACAGTGTTTAGTTCTTTCAACATCTGGGTGACTCTCCCATAACTCTCGCCATTCGTGCTGCTCTTCTCTCCAAAATTTCAATATACACTGTTACTCCCACGTACTTTGACTATATTCTAGCGTTATCGCATGAGTGACTCGTCAGCAATGCCCTTTGTAGACTGATTTCACTTCCCCACGGTTCTACCAATAAGCCGAACTCTACCATCTGCTTTACCCACGATTGAAAGTATCTGATCATTCCATTTCATATCCCTACCGAAGTGATACGCCCAGGTATGAGTTGGCCGATTCCACATGTGACTCGTTCATTTTGTAGCCATATCATAGCATGTCTTTTTCGATTCATGACGGGCACAATTTTACATTTCTCAATATTTACCCCTAGTCCCGAATATTTGCGGCAGTCTGTAATCTTTATCAAGTTCCGACCACATGTCTCTGCAGCTTTATTGAGACATTACTTTTGAGCGAGCAGTAAAGGAAACAAAAGAAAAATTCGGAGTAGGTATTACAATCTGTGCAGAAGAAATAAACACTTTGAGGTTCGCCGATAACATTGTAATTCTGTCAGAGACAGCAAAGGACCTGGAAAAGCAGCTGAACGGAATGGACAGTGTATTGAAAGGAGAATATAAAATGAACATCAACAAAAGCAAAACGAGGATTATGGAATGTAGTCGAATTAATTGGGTGATGCTGCGGAAATTAGATTAGGAAATGAGACGCTTAAAGTAGTAAAGCAGTTTTGCTATTTGGGGAGGAAAAAAACGGATGATGGTAGAAGTAGAGAAGATATAAAATGTAGTCTGGCAATGGCAAGGAAAGTGTTTCTGTAGAAGAGAAATGTGTTAACATCGAGAATAGACTTAAGTGTCAGGAAGTCGTTTCTGAAAGTAATTGCATGGAGTGTAACCATGTATGTAAGTGAAACGTGGACGATAAATAGTTTGGACAAGAAGAGAATAGAAGCTTTCGAAATGTGGTGCTACAGAAGTATGCTGAAGATTAGATGGGTAGATCACATAACTAATGAGGAGGTACTGAACAGGATTGGGGAGGAGTTTGTGGCACAACTTGACAAGGAGGGATCGGTTGGTAGGACATGTTCTGAGGCATCACACGATCATCAGTTTAGTATTGGAGGGCAGCGTGGAGGGTAAAAATCGTAGAGGGGGACCAAGAGATGAATACACTAAGCAGATTCAGAAGGATGTAGGCTGTAGTAGGTACTGGGAGAGGATAGAGTAGCGTGGAGAGCTGCATCAAACCAGTCTCAGGACTGAAGACCACAACAACAACAACAACTTTAGTATTGAACACGGTATCAGGTGCGATAAGTCTGAGGTCACTGTAACTGCAAAGCAATTACTACCGCGAGTATACGTGTATACAGCAGCGGTTACCGCCACTGGCACAGGCTTTTATCCGTAAAGCGAATATTAGTTGCGGATATACACTGATCAGCTACAACATCACGACCACCTGCTTAATAGCCGGTATGACCAACTTCGGCACGGTTAAGAGCGGCGACGCGTCGTGGCGGAGAAACAATGAGGCCTTGGTAAGTCACTGGAAGGAGTTGGGGACATGAGCTCTGACGCCACATTCAACAACATCCCAGAGATGTTCGAGTGGATTCAGATGTGTTGAGTTGGGAGGCCGGCACGTCAACTGGAACTCGCCACTATATTCCTCGAACCACTCCATCACACTGCTGGCCTTGTGCCACGGCGCGTTGTCTTGCTGAAAAATGCCACTGCCGTTGGGAAACATGATCGTCACGAAGGGGTGTACTTTGTCTGCAACCAGTGTACGTACGATACCCCTCGGCCATCGTGGTGCCTTGCACGAGCTGCACCGGACCCATGGACGCCCCCGCGAATGTTCCCCAGAGCATAATGGAGCCCCCGCCAGCTTGTCTCCGCCCGCACCAGAAGTGTTGAGGACCTATTCACCTGGAAGACGACGGATTCGCAGCCTCCCATCGCAGTGATGAAGAAGGTGTCGGGATTCATCAGACCGTGCAATGCTCTACACTGCTCCAACATCCAATGTCAATGGTCATGTGCCCATTTCAGTCGTAGTTGACGATGTCGTGGTGTTAACATTGACTCATTGGCTATGGAGGCCCATCATTAGGAGTGTTTGGTGCACTGCGTGTTCAGACACACTCTTCTCTGCTCAACATTAAAGTGTGATGTTTCCGCCCCAGATCGCCGGCTGTCCTGTTTTACCAGTCTGCCCAGCCTATGACGTCCGATATCTTCGCTATTGGCCATTAAAATTGCTACACGAAGAAGAAATGCAGATGATAAACGCGTATTCATTGGACAAATATATTATACTAGAACTGACATGTGATTACAAATGGTTCAAATGGCTGAGCACTATGGGACTTAACTTCTGAGGTCATCAATCCCCTAGAACTTACAACTACTTAAACCTAACTAACGCAAGGACATCACACACATTCATGCCCGAGACAGGATTCGAACCAGCAACCGTAGCAGTCGCTCGGTTCCAGACTGTAGCGCCTAGAACCGCTCGGCCACCCCGGCCGGCCTTGTGATTACATTTTCACGCAATTTGGGTGCATAGATCCTGAGAAATCAGTGCCCAGAACAACCATCTCTGGCCGTAGTAACGGCCTTGATACGCCTGGGCATTGAGTCAAACAGAGCTTGGATGGCGTGTACAGGTACAGCTGCCCGTGCACCTTCAACACGATACCACAGTTCATCAAGAGTAGTCACTGGCGTATTGTGACGAGCCAGTTGCTCGGCCACCATTGACCAGACGTTTTCAGTTGGTGAGAGATCTGGAGAATGTGCTGGCCAGGGCAGCAGTCGAACATTTTCTGTATCCAGAAAGGCCCGTACAGGACCTGCAACATGCAGTCGTGCATTATCCTGCTGAAATGTAGGGTTTCGCAGGGATCGAATGAAGGGTAGAGCCACGGGTCTTAACACATCTGAAATGTAACGTCCACTGTTAAAAGTGCCGCCAATTGGAACAAGACTTGACCGAGATGAGTAACGAGTGGCACCCCATACCATCACGCCGGGTGATACGCCAGTATGGCGGTGACGAGTACACGCTTCCAATGTGCGTTCACCGCGATGTCGCCAAACACGGACGCGACCATCGTCATGGTGTAAACAGAACCTGGATTCATCCGAAAAAATGACGTTTTGCCATTCGTGCACCCAGGTTCGTCGTCGATGCAGCGTCAAGGGTAACCGCAGCCGTGGTCTCCGAGCTGATAGTCAATGCTGCTGCAAAAGTCGTCGAACTGTTCGTGCAGATTGTTGTTGTCTTGCAAACGTCCCCATCGGTTGACTGAGGGATCGAGACGTGGCTGCACGATCCGTTACAGTCATGCGGATAAGATGCCTGTCATCTCGACTGCTAGTGATACGAGGCCGTTGGGATCCAGAACGGCGTTCCGTATTACTCTCCTGAACCCACCGATTCCATATTCTGCTAACAGTCATTGGATCTAGACCAACGCGAGCAGCAATGTCGCGATACGATAAACCGTAATCGCGATAGGCTACAATCCGACCTTTATCAAAGTCGGAAACGTGATGGTACGCATTTCTCCTCCTTAGACGAGGCATCACAACAACGTTTCACCAGGCAACGCCGGTCAACTGCTGTTTGTGTATGAGAAATCGGTTGGAAACTTTTCTCGTGTCAGCACCTTCTAGGTCTCGCCACCGGCGCCATCCTTGTGTGAATGCTCTGGAAAGCTAATCATTTGCATATCACAGCATCTTCTTCCTGTCGGTTAAATTTCGCGTCTGTAGCACGTCATCTTCGTGGTGTAGCAATTTTAATGGCCAGTAGTGTATAATGAGGGGTGGCCCCCCAACCCAATTACGCCTGGATGTGGTTTCACCTTGGTTTCGCCTGTCACGTGTTGAACACCCGGAAAGTCGTGCAGTTTCCGAAATGCTTGTGCCCAGCCTCCGGGCCAACTCAGTCTGCCCTCGGTCAAACTCAGATCTCGCGCATTCCCCATTCTACACAGGGACAGCACGTTCACCTGTATTACATGCACCGTGCGTGCGTCTGATTAGAACTCATTCCTCGCCAAGTGACGCTACTATGCTCCTGGACGGATTTATATCGATGGTAGCTCGGTGTTCATAATATTCTAGCTGACCGGTGTACCTGCATCTGCGGACACCCCCATTCATAGCCTCGTATCATGACTCCTACTCGCCTCGTGCCTGCACGTATCCTGACCACACGGACTCAGCTGCCACAGAACTGTCAACTAGCTCTCCCCCCCCCCCCCACCCCATCACCGCTATATAGCTAGAATAGCCCGGATGATGGCCGTCCATTAGTACGCCCCCTTATCTTTAGTACGGCCCGTTTTACCCCGTCTTTTACGACGAAACGAAATGGAGCGCGCATTAAGGCGTCTTTCTTCTCACAAGAGCGCCTCCCTTATCCGTCTCTCCTTGCTACAGACCACCGTCTACATCCTGCTGTGTCCGCCGTCACAATATTTATGACGCATTAACCATTAAGCCGTCCGCCTTCATTAAACCGAACATTATTCCCACTCTTTTTCTTTCCTCACGGCACCGGATTAATCAAGCGGATATTTTAGCTACATCGAGGACCACAGATAAATAGAGATTCATTTTCTAAGATCACGAGCATGCACAGGAACTATGGTTCAAATTTAAAAGAATAGTTGACTACGCACAAGATAAATAAGTACCTATTAGAACAGTTCATAATAGAAGTAACCCTCCATGATATACAGTCACTGTAAAGATGTAAGTAGGCTGTTTAGGTTTTTATGTTGCTAACATCTGTATGAAAATCACTGACTGTGCTGTGTGCAGTCTGTGCCTGGTTGGCACTGCTGGAATATTCGCTATTGTTATGTGAACAGCGCGTAGCGTTGCGCAGTTGGAGGTGAGCCGCCAGCAGTGGTGGATGTGGGGAGAGAGATGGCGGAGTTTTGAGAGCGGACGATCTGGACGTGTGTCCATCAGAAAGAGTAAATTTGTAAGACTGGATGTCATGAACTGATATATATATATATATGACTTTTGAACATTATTAAGGTAAATACATTGTTTGTTCTCTATCAAAATCTTTCATTTGCTAACTATGCCTATCAGTAGTTAGTGCCTTCCGTAGTTAGAATGTTTTATTCAGCTGGTAGTATTGGCGCACGATGTCCTGCAGTAGTTTAAGTAACGAAGATTTTTGTGAGGTAAGTGATTCATGAAAGGTATAGGTTAATGTTAGTCAGGGCCATTCTTTTGTAGGGAGTTTTGAAAGTCAGATTGCGTTGCGCTAAAAGAAATACTGTGTGTCAGCTTAGTGATGATCAGAATAAGTAAAGAGAGAACTGTCTGAGTACGTTCAGTTTTGCTCAGCTGTTTGAAAATCAAATAACGTAGAGGTTTACTGGCACAGTAATACACAATTTTCTAAGGGGATGTTTCAAAGAAACTTCGAAAATGGTTGAAATGGCTCTCAGCACATCTGTGGTCATCAGTCCCCTAAAACTTAGAACTACGTAAACCTAGCTAACCTAAGGACATCACACACATTCATGCCCGAGGTAGGATTCGTACCTGCGACCGTAGCAGTCGCCCGGTTCCGGACTGAAGCATCAAGAACCGCTCGGCCACAGCGGCCGGCAAACTTCTAAAGAAACAGACATTACTGCATGACAGGTGTAAAACAAAGCACAGATAAAGAGAGATACTGAATGAAACGGATTTGGGGGTCAGGAGGGCAATGCGTGAAGCCTTCAATGACTTCTGTAGCACAATATTGGCAAATGATCTTCCACAGAACCCAAAGAAATTCTGGTCGTATGTAAAGGCTTTTAATGGCACCAAAATCCAGTGTCTAGCAAATGAAGCAGGAGCTGAAATAGAGGGTAGCAAAGCAAAAGCTGCAATGCCTAAGTCCGATTTCAATTGTTTCTCTACAAAGGACAATCTTTGGAAAAAAAAAGCGCAGGTCACGTATGTCTACAAGAATGGTAGCAGAAGTGATCCAGAAAACTACCGTCCAATACCCATGACGTCGATCTGCTGTACAACCTCAGAAAATATTCTGAGCTCTAGCATAGAGAGGTGTCATCAACAGAATGAGCTCCTCAGTACCAACCACCACAGACTTCCGAAACATCGATCTTTTTTCTCAGATGACATACTGAAAGCTACGGATCAAGGCAACCAGGTAGATGCAGTGTTTCTTGATTTCCAAAAGCGTATGATACAGCACCGTACCTACGCGTAGTATAAAAAGTACCATAATATCGCGTATCAAGTGAAATTTATGACTAGACAAAGGACTTTTTGGTGAGGACGACGGAACATACTACCTTGGATAGAGAGTCATCGCATATACGGGGTGAGTCACCTAACGTTACCGCTGGATATATATCGTAAACCACATCAAATACTGACGAACCGATTCCACAGACCGGACGTGAGGAGAGGGGTTAGTTTAATTGTTTAATACAAACCATACAAAAATGCACGGAAGTATGTTTTTTAACACAAACCTACGTTCTTTTAAATGGAACCACGTTAGTTTTGTTAGCACATCTGAACATATAAACAAATACGTAATCAGTGCCGTTTGTTGCACTGTAAAATGTTAATTACATCCGCAGATATTGTAACCTAAAGTTGACGCTTGAGTACCACTCCTCCGCTGTTCGATCGTGTGTATCGGAGAGCACCGAATTACGTAGGGATCCAAAGGGAACGGTGATGGACCTTAGGTACAGAAGAGACTGGAACAGCACATTACGTCCACATGCTAACACCTTTTTACTGGTATTTTTCACTGACGCACATGTACATTATCATGAGGGGTGAGGTACACGTACACACGCGGTTTCCGTCTTCAATTACGAAGTGGAATAGAGTGTGTCCCACTGGAAACACATCGACGTGTGTGGTATCAGCATGATGGTGCACCTGCACATTCCGCAATTAACACTAGGCTGACCCTTGACAGGATGTTCTACGGGCGTTTCATAGGACGTGGAGGACGCATAAAGATGTGCTAACAAAACTAACGGGGTTCCATTTAAAAAAACGTAGGTTTGTGTTAAAAAACATACTTCCGTTCATTTTTTTATAGTTTGTATTAACCAATTACACTAGCCCCTCTCCTCACGTTCGGTCTGTGGAATCGGTTCGTCAGTATTTGATGTGGTTTACGAAATATATACAGCGGTAATGTTAGGTGACTCACCCTGTATATATATAGAAGTAACTTCGGGTGTGCCCCTGGGAAGTGTATTGAGATCCTTGCTGTTCATGTTTTCTATTAATCACCTTGCAAATAATATTAATAGTAAAAGTCAGGCTTTTTGCAGGTCATGCAGTTATCTATAATGAAGTACTGTCAGAGAAGCTGCAGTCAGATTTCGAAAAGATTTGAACACGGTGCAAAGATTGGCAGCTTGCTCTAGATGTTCCGAAATGTAAAACTTTGTTATTCACACAACTAAAAAACGTAGTATCCTATAACATGAATGAGTCACTGTTGGAATCGGCCAACTCATACAAATACCTGAGTGTAAGGCTTTGTAGAGATATGAAATGGAATGATCACATAGGTTCAGTCGTGGGTGAACCAGGTGGTAGACTACGGTTAATTGGTAGAACACTGGGGAAGTGCAATCAGTCCACAATGGCGATTGCTTAAAAATCACTCGTGCGACCAGTTCTAGAATATTGCTCAAGTGTGTGGGACCCATACCAGATAGGACTAACAGGGGATACTGAATTTGTACAGAGAAGAGCAGCACGAATGGTCACAAGTTTGTTTAATCCATGGGGGAGTGTCAGAGAGATAGTGAAGGAACTGAACTGGCAGACTCTTGAAGACAGACAAAGTATCCCGAGAAAGTCGAAGTTGCAATAACTAGCTTTAAATTATGTCTCTAGGAATATACTACAATCCGCTACTTGTCGCTCACATAGGATTAATGAGGATAAGATTAGAATAATTACTGCATGCAAAGAGGCATTCAGACAATTATTCTTACCTCGCTCCATACGCGAATGGAACAGGAAGAAACCCTAATAACTGGTACAGTGGGATGTACCCTCTGCCATGCACCTCACTGTGGTTTGCAGAGTATAGATTGGAAATAGTAGACGGCACTGGATGTGGTAACTGGAATCAAAGTGTCCTTTTACTATCCAATTTTTCACAATCGCAATGGGACAGCTAAGTATTTATTTTCAAGCGAAGGAAATTCATACCTGATATAATATTCAGGGTATATGCCACGTGGACAACCGGGAGATCCAGGAAATACCCGGAAATGTTTTCATCCAAGAGAAAACCGGGTAACACACGGGAATTTTTTAAAATTCCGGGAGTTTTTCATTGTTTTAGTTTTCAGTTAATCTTTTGTCATTTTGACCGGTAAGAACCGATAGTCTAACAAAGGATATTACTGTATCCCGCTACTAGAGAATATTACTGCAGCAACAAAACATTAACGACAAAAAACGAAAAAAAAAGTTTCAAAGGAAATGCACCACATACAACAAAACACAGTGCTCATATAAGCGTCTGCTACCAGCAAAGTTTGTCGCTGGCTTTAGGTACACTGTGCAATACTTCATAACAACAAATTGCCGCCGATGAACGTGACGTGACAGCTGTTTAAATTAGATTCGTTTGAGCAGTTGCGGGCGGGCTCTTGCGCATGCGCAGTTGAGTCGCGTACGAGTCTTACGTTACAAGCGAACCTCCCCATCGCACCCCCCCTCAGATTTAATTATGGTTTGGCACAGTGGATAGGCCTTGAAAAACTGATATAAATCCTACGGAAGCCATCTGGGTCGCTATCGGGCGCCATCACCGCGTACGCAAATCAGCTGTCCATTAGTTAAGCAAATTACGTGAGCTGTGCCTAGACATCTAATGCCACATACCTCCATAAACCTACCAACAAACTGACGAATCTCTGATACGCACAATCAGTGCGGACAAAGAAGCTATTAAGCAGGTGGTCATAAAGTTGTGGCTCAACAGTTTAAATTTGGAGAAATACATGTAGATGTGTTGTTTAACAAAGTATATAGCCTATGTCTGTCTGGATGCCTATTGGAGCACTGTGTAGAAATTTGAAACAAGTTGGTGAAGTGTTGTTGTAAAAATACGAAGTACATTGGAGGACAACGTTTCGACATTTTTGGCAACAATGTTACATTACGACTTGTCTTTACAGGAGTACAGTGGTACAGTCTTTTCTAATATCAGTCGTATTGCCTCACGTCTTCGTACGTTTCTCCAGAATGCATGCTGGCAACAGAAAGCTTGCTCTGTGCAACAGATCGCTAGCTTCGTAAGTGTTACTTGAATCGTGAATTTACTTTCAAAACCTATTCTTAAAGAATTTACTTTATTTACTAGCGATTCATCAAGAACATTAACACATTTAATCACACTATGTAAGCATGGAAGTGGTTGCCAGGGAGTAACTGATGAAATCATAACCAAATTCCTTTTACAAATGGGAATTTTATTCACTTTAATAGTGCCTAAAACCTTTTTTTTTAACCAACATTTAAAATTATAATTTTTTTTGAGTGTATGAGCTTTCGGGCAGAGAACCTTGCCGCTCCCTTTTGACGCGGCCGAGGTTACGACCGCTCACAACAGCTTCTGAAAGACTACACTGGTGCAAATTTGCGGCACACCTGATTACTTTAAACTAAAAGTTTTAACAATTCACACAAGCACACAAACTATGCACCCCACAGGAGGGATCGAAATGGTACAAAACCCTAAAAGTAAAATATTAAATTTGCCACCGAAGGTGCAACTTGATTTTAACTTCTAAGAGAAGTCCTACGGTGAAAGGGTGGCAACTTTATATACTAAACTGATCATTTAAATAAAAGCCCATGAAATGCAATCTTATATAAAATTCTACAAGGTTGGCCAAACAATAGTTAAGATGCTCTACAGTACACAGATACCGCCTCTCAAGATCATAGGCAATAATATCAGTTTCCAAAGATCAAAACATTTCACGTATTTGGCCGTTACACTCCAATCAGTAAATTCGTTAACACACCAAATCCGACAAATATGACAGAGGCAGCTACAAACGTACGATAGCGAGATTACCGAACAACCCGAACCGCAGGTTCCTCTAACCCGCCCCTACTCCAGAAGGGAAAAACGGACCACCGAATTCATAAACAACCACCTTCCCGCGGGTGGGCAAACGGAGAAGAATGGTGGGACGACCCCAAAACAAAAAGGCTGGAGACCTCACCAAGAAAACGAGTAGAATTTAACAAGTAAATGAAACGGCGTATTACCAGTCACTTAACTTCTAATAAACTGCGATATCTGCCGAAGACCTGGCGAAGCACCCCCAAAACGCTCTCCCGGACCGTCCGCTGCCAGCCGCTTCAACGGACGCAGGAAGGCGCGCCGATCTCCCGTCTCACGGCGTCGCAGCTCGCGCCGTCCAGACCGACGTCGTGGGTTGACTCCTGTTGCTCTCGTGTCGGCCGCGAAGCCACTACCCCTCGCTATACGGCGCGGCCCACTGGACTCACATGGCGACCTCACATGCGCCGACGCTCAAGGCGGACAAGTCATCTCGTGTCTCAGTGCGCGACCGACCAACCGATCGATCCAACCGCCAATGACCATTGCCTGAACAAACTCGAGCAGACTGGTGGCTTAACGCGCAAACTCAGATGCAGGAACTAAGCCCCGACCGGGCGACCTCTCGCTGGATTCTCTTACTGGGGGAGTGGCAAGACTCTCATTTTGCTGGCTCTAAAGGTTGATCCGAACGACTGACATAGTAGCACTCCGAACGACAGACGGGCACTAACAGCCTAACAAATGCGGAATAGAGACAGACTAGCAAGCTGGGGACGAGAGACTGACCCAGACTGAGCAAGTAGCGAGCTCATAGCGCCCCTTAACTGCACGTGAACAGGCAACCTTTCCCCTTTCCCACCAGAGGGAGACACCAAAGCTGCGATTGCCACAGCGGCGCCACCGCCAGAAACGGAGGGCGACTGCTTCACACCACGCGCTGCAGTTCGCTCTTCAAAACAGCAAATTTTACCGCGGCTCATTACTATCGTGAAATGTTGTACACGAGGACATCATTATGTTAGGGGAGCAGCGGCGGTGAAGCGAGCTCACAGCACGTCAAATAAAGAGGGGTTCGCACTGCAGCGCAGTTACATCTGTCAGCAGGGGGGAAGCGAGCAATTACTGCCCGTGACAGTGGCCGGGGATACGCGATGACGTGTATCTGCGCTCCGGACCGATACCCGTTGCTGGCGGATGCGAGCTCGCAAACTGCCGCCGAACGCCACGTCAAATGCAGCCGCGCCCAACCACGGAGCCCCATTAGACCGATACCGCCCCTGCATGGTCGAATGAAAAGTACGTGACGGACGAAAATGTTTTCTAAATTCTCTGACTTCGACAGTGCGTACGTGTGTGTGTGTGTGTGTGTGTGTGTGTGTGTGTGTGTCACAGAGAGGCACTGCCTGAAACATACCACGTAGCACGCAAATGCCGAAACTCAATACCGACTGACAAAACACATCGATATTGAGACACGTGGGTAACCGCTGAGTTGACGACAGATATTTCAAACATTCTGCCTCTGCAGCGGAATTTCAAAAGCTTCCTGTCAGAAACTGTCTGCCGGTCAGGCCTCGAACATTTTTTAACTTATTTCATTGACATACTTAATTTTATTTGTATGATTTTACAGCGTGAGTTTACGGACAGCCACGGCACATTGGTCATACAATAAGGATCAGTAATCGCACAGGAACCGTGTGACGGTACAGACTCCCGTTACTAGATGAATATTTCTAGTATGCAAGGATTGCTTTGTGGAGAGCCATGGTGCGCGATTCGCGTAAGATCCACTACCAGGCGACCACGTGGCCTGCAGCTTGGGCCATTGTTTCGTTTTTCGCGCATTACGTGAAAACTGCGTAACTTACAGTGAAGAGCGATGTGGCAGTGTATTGTGGTCAGCAATATGCACCTTCTGAAAGATCGATCTTTATTTCAAGTCACGAGACGCAAAAGTTACAGTGACCTCAAAATCGGTTACTATCACGAATACTGGAATATCAGTAAAAACAGAAAACAACAACTTACAGGGATGAGTGAGCACTCATTAAAAACGTTTCGTTAAAGCGGATCGAGTGCCGTAGTCATGTGTTAAGATTCATAAATAATTAAGCCCGCAAAGACCTACAAACAAAGTTTGAGGGAAAATTGTTTATAAAATTCAGTAGAAAATTCATAACGTAAAGGACGGCACTATATAATATTTTGGGGCGCATCACACGTATTTTAAACTAGTTAAGTTATACTATACATGTAACTTGCAATAGTTTTCATTGTTTGCAAATTGTTATTAACATTTATCGCCCATAGTTAATTAATTATTATAGATAAGAAGATTTTGAGCAGCGCAATGTGTAGATCGCTATAGACTACGTCTGAACACGGTGCTATATGCAGTCCTATGTCAAAACTTTGCAGCACAGGTGTCAACAAAAAAACTTGCACTAAGTGGTGAAATGTTGCAAAAACTGAAACTTGATTTATGGACGATAGAATAATCCTAGAAATTAATGTAAAATAGTGAATAAGATGTACTTTTTAGCGCGGCTCCGATGTTGTGCTTATTTCTGTTGAGGGAAGTATGCATCAAAATTTGTAGCCTTAACTGGAGAGACTGGTACTTGCATAACCAGGGGGTTGACTTCCGAGGCTATATATAAGCGAGCGGCCATCTTCGCCAGGGGTCAGCCGTTGGTCAGTTGTTTTATGGAGGATGCTAAGTTCATCGGACTTGGATACGATGTGACGTCATTATGACGTATACACGCTACATCGAAAACGATAGAAACCGTATATCGACTATTCGACTTTTGTGGACTTTCGAGAGGTTGTGACAGGATAGCGCTGTGCTCTGCGCCGTTCGTTTAGATGTGTTTTGCGTTCCTTGCGTTTAAATCGTGTGTTGTACTGCGTTTGTGTCCTGTGTGTTGTTTTTCGTTTGCTCGTCTCTAATTATGTGTTCAGCATTCGAGAGACTAACGAGAGAAAATCTGAAAGAGTTCAGCATCGATGACGACGGGCAAATGCGTGGTTATTGTGAATCTCAAGCTGAAACTGATGTACTTCTGACCCAGCTGAAGTGCGTCGGTTATTTGTACTCGGTGAGAAGGAGCACTCAGCAGCCAAAATCTTTAGATGCGTCAAGACACTAACCTTTCGTTAAGATTACATTGAGAAATCCACTTCCCCTCGTATTTCATCTCCGGTCGACGATTTTTCTTCAACAATGCCTCATATTTTTCTTTTTAAGTTCGAAATTCAATCATTCTACACACCAGTCATTACTGGACACTAAGGTACCTGTCTCTGCGGTCCGAGTGTAAAATTACTTGGAATTATGGTTGATAAAAGACTATCTTGGGATGGACATATAAATTACTCAGCTAACAAACTTGCACGAGTTCTCTTTCAGCTATATAAATTAAGAAAGAAAAGTCAGCAAGAGTATGCTGCTACAATCTAATATGTACTGACAAGACCAATTGTATGAAACCATACTAAAATATTGATAATAAATAAATATTATTTTCGGCGTAAGCGTTCAATACAACAATCACACAATCTAATCTGGTCGGGACACAAGAAGACTTCACTTTTTTACGAAACGTGTTGTCCGTGGTGTTTTCAAGGCCACGGTCAGGAATATTTCTATTAATATCCAGCTCTTTTACTTTTATTTTGGCGAAATACATATAAGCTGCCACACTGAGCTGTTATCAGAATCGCACGTGTCAAAACAAACCACTAGCTGACGACAGTTTCGAATCTCGAACGTTCGTAAAAGTCGATAGGTGTGTTAATCGACTAAAGCGTGTTACGTCATAATGACGTCACATCATATCCAGGTTGGGTGAACTTAGCATCCTCCTTGTTTTGTTGGCTGGGTGGTGAGCGAGCCCCACTTGACGGTGGGACATGTGGTCGTTTGAAAATTTATTTCGACAAAAGAGTATTGTTTAACAGCGCATGTGTGCAAGCATATATGTGGTGAACTGGAAGTGCTACGATTATTTGTGTGAGTGCGAATTACGAGGTACACATCGGCGTAAGTGAACATGTGCCGATCTGTGATTTCGCGCCAAAACTGCTAGAAGAAAGAGGGCAGTGGGACTTGTGGTTCTGTTCGAACTGTTTGATTAATTTTCGTTTACAGCAGCCTACACTACTGCTATTGGGGGCTCGGAGTCAAATTATTATTAAAGTAAAACTGTAAACCGTCTCGCCAGTGCTAATTTCATTGTATGAAAGAAAAGAACAATGCCAATAAATAGCGATTGAACTGTGACGTGAAAAACTGATTTTTTATAATAGTCGCCTAATACTTGTACCCTACCATAAACTGTACTTATGTCTGAGTGAATAATGAATTCAAAACTATAACAAATGCGCGGTTCTGCAAGTGTAGTAATGCACCAAGTGTGGAAATCATCCCCTGAGACTTACGTGGGAGCCAAAATTTGCAGTAACATTTTTAACCAACATTTGTATACGTACATTCGTGAGAACTCTGTGCAACCCTACTTCTTATCTGATTTACCGCCCCGTCGCATCAGGGACGTCACAAAGTTCATCTGGGGCTAGTACATTGCGCTGCAATTACTTGCAAGGGGAACCGACGATGTTGGTATCACATATTTACTTCAAATTTTGCACACCTTTAGCAGACCATTGAGAATACATAGTGTGCAAGTAATAAGGTACACGGTTCTGGCAATTCCCACAAAATCGCAAGAGAAGCATAACGCACAATATGGTAGCAAGAGACAGTACCAATTCCAAAATTGGACTATGATGTACTGGGTGATCAAAAAGTCAGAACAAATTTGAAAATTGAATAAATCACGGAATAATGTAAATAGAGAGGTACAAATTGACACACATGCTTGGAATGAGAACCAAAAAAATACAAAAGTTCGAAAAATGTCCGAGAGATGGCGCTTCATCTGATCAGAATAGCAATAATTAGCATAACAAAGTAAGGCGAAGCAAAGATGATGTTCTTTACAGAAAATGCTCAACATGTCCACCATCATTCCTCAATAGCTGTAGAGGAATAATGTTGTGAAAAGCACTGTAAAGCATGTCCGGAGTTATGGTGAGGTATTGGCGTCGGATGTTGTCTTTCGGCATCCCTAGAGATGTCGGTCGATCACGATACACTTGCGGCTTCAGGTAACCCCAAAGCCAATAATCGCACGGACTGAGGTCTGGGGACCTGGGAGGCCAAGCATGACGAAAGTGGCGCCTGAGCACACGATCATCACCAAACGACGCGCGCAAGAGATCTTTCACGCGTCTAGCAATATGGGTTGGAGCGCCATCCTGCATAACAATCATACGTTCCAGCAGGTGTTTATCAGCCAGGCTGGAGATGATGCGATTCTGTAACATATCGGCGTACCTCTCACCCTTCACGGTAGCAGTTTTGCTGTCCAGCGCCATCTGTCGGAAATTTTGTGATCTTGGTTTTTTTGGTTCTAATAAAACCCCATGTCATTCGAAGCATGTGTTAATTTTTACCTCCCTATCTACATTACTCCGTGGTTTATTAAGTTTTCAAATTTATACTGACTTTTTGATCACCCCGTATCTGCGCGGAGTTGCTGACCGGCTAGAGTACATGGTGGTCAAGTGGATGCCGGCACGGTAGCTCAGCGTATTCGGTCAGAGGGTTAGCTGCCCTCTGTAATAGAAAAAACAAAAAATAAACGTGAGTGAAGGGACTTCCGCCCCGCACAAATGCAACGAACGTTAACGAAGAAAATGAGATCACGAAAGAAGTGGTCAGCGTATGAGCGTCGTCAGACAACAGTATGTGACGCGACGGTTCGACTGCTACTCAAACTTAATTTTTAATGTGTATTTTTTTAATAACTGATCATATCATTTAATTTATATGACATTTGAGAGGCAATATAATTGAAAAAAGCCACGTATTTGCACGAAGTTTTACTGAATTTAATGTTATTTGATTAGTTACTGTTGTTAATTAAATTTAATTATTACAACAACCAAACTTATAGACAAGTAAATGAAGAAACACATAGCGTTTTCCTGAAACGTATGCCTGTCGTGATTTGCTAAATCCCTTATACATGCAATCTGGTAAGGCGCCCGGAACTAGCTTGCACCTCGACGCTTCGAGCTGCAGACACAGAGACAGGCTCCATTTGACAGTTAACCTGCGTAGCGATGAGACGGTGCTCAAGTACCAAGAACGAATAGGGTGGGCGCAAATTTTTTGACTATCACAGAATTTACAGTTTTACTACAAGAATGAAGGTTTGATCGGGAGTCAAACCGTCGCTTCATACCCGTTCGTCTTACGAAGCTCGAACGCTAGCCTCTGGAGCACCATGAACTCTAACCTGTAGCACCTACGCACGGATACGTCGATTAGATAAAAGATTCGGAAAAGTTCTCTTGCGATTTTCTCGGAATTGTCAGATTAGTGCACCTTACTACTTGCACAAGATGTTTTAATGGCCTACTAAAGCTGTAGAACGTTTTAACTAAATCCGTGCTCCCAACGTCGAATTCCCCCATTGTGAGTCACACGGTACAAAGGAACGTCCGCTAGAGGAAATGCTCAAGTTTTGTCCAGATGCATCGAGACACGCCCGACATCGACGCTGCGCTCAACGGCGGATCCTCTCGAAGATACCTGGTGTGTCTGGAACACATCCCACTGCCCACTAGGTCCTCCGGCGACGTAACAGATGTTTCATACACTACACTCCGTTCATCATAAGAGTAAATCTCATGTAATCATTACAATGTGTATTCTTCCGCCTTTGCTGGAACCTCATTGGATTTCATTCCACGTGGAGCAGAAGCCAAGCTGTCTCGGGCACAGTCAAGTACGATAATGAGGCTAAGTTTTGTGGCGGCGCTTTACGCGTACATCGACTCAGCGATAATACAGGACAACAGCTTTAGCGGCGCATTTGACTTGGAAATCACTGGACAGCCAGCTGTACAACTAACCTGCAGTGACATGAATAGCTGTAGTAAAGACGCCAAAAGCGACGAGCAGAGAACAATATAACGTTGAATGTGATCAATTTTTTGAAAAGAATGATATGTTGTTGTTGTTGTTGTGGTCTTCACTCCTGAGACTGGTTTGATGCAGCTCTCCATGCTACTCTATCCTGTGCAAGCTTCTTCATCTCCCAGTCCCTACTGCAACCTACATCCTTCTGAATCTGCTTATTGTATTCATCTCTTGGTCTCCCTCTACGATTTTTACCCTCCACGCTGCCCTCCAATACTAAATTGGTGATCCCTCGATGTCTCACAACATCTCCTACCAACCGATCCCTCCTTCTAGTCAAGTTGTGCCACAAACTCCTCTTCTCCCCAATTCTATTCAATACCTCCTCATTAGTTATATGATCTACCCGTCTAATCTTCACCATTCTTCTGTGGCACCACATTTCGAAAGCTTCTACTCTCTTTTTCTCTAAACTATTTATCGTCCACGTTTCACTTCCATACATGGCTACACTCCATACAAATACTTTTAGAAACGACTTCCTGACATTTAAATCAATACTAGATGTTAACAAATTTTTCTTCTTCAGAAACGCTTTCCTTGCCATTGCCAGTCTGCATTTTATATCCTCTCTACTTCGACCATCATCAGTTATTTTGCTCTCCAAATAGCAAACCTCCTACTTTAAGTGTCTCATTTCCTAATCTAATTCCCCCAGCATCAGCCGATTTAATTCGACTACATTCCATTATCCTCGTTTTGCTTTTGTTGATGTTCATCTTATACCCTCCTTTCAAGACACTGTCCATTCCGTTCAACTGCTCTTCCAAGGGCTTTGTTGTCTCTGACAGAAATACAATGTCATTGACGAACCTCGACGTTTTTATTTCTTCTCCATGGATTTTAATACCTACTCCGAACTTTTCTTTCTTTTCCTTTATTGCTTGCTCAATATACAGATTGAATAACATCGGGTAGCGGCTACAACCCTGTCTCACTCCCTTCCCAACCACTGCTTCCCTTTCATACCCCTCGACTCTAATAACTGCCATCTGGTTTCTGTACAAATTGTAAATAGCCTTTCGCTCCCTGTATTTTACCCATGCCACCTACAGAAATTGAAAGACAGTATTCCAATCAACATGGTCAAAAGCTTTCTCTAAGTCTACAAATGCTAAAAACGTAGGTTTGCATTTCCTTAATCTTTCTTCTAAGATAAGTCGTAAGTTCAGTATTGCCTCACGTGTTCCAACATTTCTACAGAATCCAAACTGATCTTCCCCGACGTCGGCTTGTATCAGTTTTTCCATTCGCCTGTAAAGAATTCGCGTTAGTATTTTGCAGCTGTGACTTATTAAACTGATAGTTCGGTAATTTTCACATCAGTCAACACCTGCTTTCTTTGGGATTGGAATTATTATATTCTTCTTGAAGTCTGAGGGTATTTCGCCTGTCTCATAAATCCTGCTCACCAGATGGTAGAGTTTTGTCAGGACTGGCTCTCCCAAGGCTGTTAGTAGTTCTAATGGAATGTTGTCTACTCCCGGGGCCTTGTTTCGACTCAGGTCTTTCAGTGCTCTGTCAAACTCTTCACGCAGTATCGTATCTCCCATTTCGTCTTCATCTACATCCTCTTCCATTTCCATAATATTGTACTCAAGTACATCGCCCTTGTATAAACCCTCTATATACTCCTTCCACCTTTCTGCCTTCCCTTCTTTGCTTAGAACTGGGTTGCCATCTGAGCTCTTGATATTCATATAAGTGGTTCTCTTCTCTCCAAAGGTCTCTTTAATTTTCCTGTAGGCAGTATCTATCTTACCCCTAGTGAGACAAGCCTCTACATCCTTACATTTGTCCTCTAGCCATCCCTGCTTAGCCATTTTGCACTTCCTGCCCATCTCATTTTTGAGACGTTTGTATTCCTTTTTGCCTGCTTCATTTACTGCATTTTTATATTTTCTCCTTTCATCAACTAAATTTCTTCTGTCACCCAAGGATTTCTATTAGCCCTCGCCTTTTTACCTACTTGATCGTCTGCTGCCTTCACTACTTCATCTCTCAGAGCTACCCATTCTTGTTCTACTGTATTTCTTTCCCCCATTCCTGTCAATTGTTCCCTTATGCTCTCCCTAAAACTCTCTACAACCTCTGGTTCTTTCAGTTTATCCAGGTCCCATCTCCTTAGATTCCCACTTTTTTGCAGTTTCTTCAGTTTCAATCTGCAGTTCATAACCAATAGATTGTGGCCAGAATCCACATCTGCCCCTGGAAATGTCTTACAATTTAAAACCTGGTTCCTAAATCTCTGTCTTACCATTATATAATTTATCTGATACCTTTTAGTATCTCCATGATTCTTCCAGGTATACAACCTTCTTTTATGATTCCTGAACCAAGTGTTGGCTATGATTAAGTTATGCTCTGTGCAAAATTCTACAAGGCGGCTTCCTCTTTCATTTCTTCCCCCCAACCCATATTCACCTACTATGTTTCCTTCTCTCCCTTTTCCTACTGACGAATTCCAGTCACCCATTACTATTAAATTTTCGTCTCCCTTCACTACCTGAATAATTTCTTTTATCTCTTCATTCATTTCATCAATTTCTTCGTCATCTGCAGAGCTAGTTGGCATATAAACTTGTACTACTGTAATAGGCGTGGGCTTTGTATCTATCTTGGCCACAATAATGCGTTCACTATGCTGTTTGTAGTAGCTAACCCGCACTCCTACTTTTTTATTCATTATTAAACCTACTCCTGCATTACCCCTATTTGATTTTGTATTTATAACCCTGTATTCACCTGACCAAAAGTCTTGTTCCTCCTGCCACCGAACTTCACTAATTCCCACTATCTCTAACTTTGACCTATCCATTTCCGTTTTTAAATTTTCTAACCTACCTGCCCGATTAAGGGCTCTGACATTCCACGCTCCGATCCGTAGAACGCCAGTTTTCTTTCTCCTGATAACGACGTCCTCTTGAGTAGTCCCCGCCCGGAGATCCGAATGGGGGACTATTTTACCTCCGGAATATTTTACCCAAGAGGACGCCATCATCATGTAATCATACAGTAAAGCTGCATGTCCTCGGGAAAAATTACGGCTGTAGTTTCCCCTTGCTTTCAGCCGTTCGCAGTACCAGCACAGCAAGGCCGTTTTGGTTAATGTTACAAGGCCAGATCAGTCAATCATCCAGACTGTTGCCCCTGCAACTACTGAAAAGGCTGCTGCCCCTCTTCAGGAACCACCTGTTTGTCTGGCCTCTCAACAGATACCCCTCCGTTGTGGTTGCACCTACGGTACGGCCATCTGCATCGCTGAGGCACGCAAGTCTCCCCACCAACGGCAAGGTCCATGGTTCATGGGGGGGCCTTGCTCTTGTATCGGGCCAAAAATTTTCCTGGGAATTTTCCTTTATTGTTTCTCTATTTCTTTGATTTTAGTTTGCCCAATTATTTGTGTTGTTTCAGATGCATACAGTTCCTCCGGAAGTACGACAGTGATGTAGTGCCTCAATTTTGCGTTAATGCATATGGACTTTTTGTTATAATAGTTACACGTGAGTTTATATGCTTTCTGTAGTTTTTTTATTCTTTCCTGATCGGCCTTTAGGTTGATCCCTGACGGCTGGATGATTTTTCCCAGGTACTTAAAATGTGGTACTTGTACGATTTTCCCATGGGTTGTCACAATAGGCAATTTGTCTCGTGGCACTCTTTCTATGTACTCGGTTTTCTCGTACGAAATTTGCAGGCCAGTTCTTTGTACAATTTCGTGTAACTTCTCTATGGCGTTAGTGGCTTCTTTTCTATTATTTGTGAGGATTTCAAGGTCATCTGCAAAAGCTAAACATTTCACATTGATTCTGTTATATTTTCTAATGCCAATTTGGATTCCTTTGACTTCTTTTTCCCATGTCCTGATAATTTTTTCAAGAATGATATTAAAGAGTAATGGTGAAAGTCCGTCACCCTGTCGCACTCCAGTTTGGATTTCAAATGGCTCAGAGATATCCCCCATACATTTGACCTCGGAGACTGTGTCAGTTAATGTCTGCCGAATGATTGCTCTTGTCTTTCTGTCAATGCTGAATTCTTCCAGCGTGTTACAGAGCGCTACTCTGTCTATTGAGTCGTAGGCCTTTTTAAAATCTACAAAAGTGACCACTGTGTTTCGGGTGTTTCTCATCTGCAGAATCATTTTCAGATTCCAGATCTGTTCTATGCATGATCGTCCCTTGCGAAAAGCAGCCTGGTATTCTCCTATTTGTGGGTCAGCTTGTTCTTCTAATCTATTCGTGAGAACTTTTGATAGGATATTATATGTGACCGGCACGAGTGAGATACCCCTGTAATTATTTGGTTCAGTTCTGTCCCCATTTTTGTAGAGTGAATGGGTGACTGCGCATTTCCATTCAGAAGGGATATGTTCTGTTTCCCAAATGTTTAATATGATTTTGTGAATTTTTCCTGTTAATCTTTCATCATTTATTATTATTATTATTCTATCGATGGCATTGTGGAAACATCAAGTCTATAACCATTAGGGAAACAGTATAAATCGAAACCGATCATTTCACAGTTAGCGGTGTCGGGATGAACCATGCAGAACAATATCTGTGAGAGGGGTAATGCGCGTTATGTCGGACACCGCTCAGGTGTGACGGCGTATGCACTGTCCACCAGACAGGGAGTAGTTGCGAGTGGAGTAATGCGCCCATGACAGACTCCAATTTACATGCACACACATATCCAATATTCTCATTGAAAACCTCCACAGTCTGGAACTAATGTGCGACAGTATTTGGACAGAACATTTCCAGGGAAATGGCTCGGATGTGGAGGTCCAGTTGTATGGCCACCGCATTCACCTGACCTAAATCCCCTGTATTTATTCCTGCGGGGATACTTGAAGGAGCATGTGTACTCTACTCCGCCAACGGATGTGGAACAATTGGTAGCTCGTGTTCATGCTGTTTTTGTTACTGTGCACGCAACTTCGCTGCCAAGGTTCCAGAGATGTACAATTCGGCAAGTTGCGCTGTGTTTGGACGTCTAGGGAAGTCGCTTTGAGCTTCTGTTGTTCTGAAGACAAAGTGTTCCGTTGTGAAGGTCATGCAGTCATTAATATGGACATTACTATTGTCACTGGTTGCTAATGTGCGACATCATCTGTGCACTCATGTTACATGTAGTACAACTGACAAGTAGATGTTGTGTTATTGTACTGTGCTATCATCTGTAGCATCTCGAAATTGATATTGTTTTTGTAGTTATTCTGTCCTATGACAGGTCATTTCTTTCAACTGTCTATTTCGTAGAAGTCTAACCACGAATTTGTTATGTTCAACGTTACAAGATGTTGTAAATTTAGGACATACTTTACCTAAGAAACGGTTTATACAAGGGCGATGTACTTGAGGACAATATTATGGAAATGGAAGAGGATGTAGAGGAAGACGAAATGGGAGACAAGATACTTCGTGAAGAGTTTGACAGAGCACTGAAAGACCTGAGCCGAAACAAGGCCCCGGGAGTAGACAACACTCCATTAGAACTACTGACGGCCTTGGGAGAGCCAGTCCTCACAAAACTCTACCATCTGGTGAGCAAGATGTATGAGACAGGCGAAATACCCTCAGACTTCAAGAAGAATATAATAATTCCAATCCCAAAGAAAGCAGGTGTTGACAGATGTGAAAATTACCGAACTATCAGTTTAATAAGTCATAGCTGCAAAATACTAACGCGAATTCTTTACAGACGAATGGAAAAACTAGTAGAAGCCGACCTCGGGGAAGATCAGTTTGGATTCCGTAGAAACACTGGAACACGTGAGGCAATACTGACCTTACGACTTATCTTAGAAGAAAGATTAAGGAAAGGCAAACCTACGTTTCTAGCATTTGTAGACTTAGAGAAAGCTTTTGACAATGTTGACTGGAATACTCTCTTTAAAATTCTAAAGGTGGCAGGGGCAAAATACAGGGAGCGAAAGGCTATTTACAATTTGTATAGAAACCAGATGGCAGTTATAAGAGTTGAGGGGAATGAAAGGGAAGCAGTGGTTGGGAAGGGAGTAAGACAGGGTTGTAGCCTCTCCCCGATGTTGTTCAATCTGTATATTGAGCAAGCAGTAAAGGAAACAAAAGAAAAATTCGGAGTAGGTATTAAAATTCATGGAGAAGAAATAAAAACTTTGAGGTTCGCCGATGACATTGTAATTCTGTCAGAGACAGCAAAGGACTTGGAAGAGCAGTTGAATGGAATGGATAGTGTCTTCAAAGGAGGGTATAAGATGAACATCAACAAAAGCAAAACGAGGATAATGGAATGTAGTCGAATTAAGTCGGGTGATGCTAAGGAAATTAGATTAGGAAGTCAGACACTTAAAGTAGTAAAAGAGTTTTGCTATTTGGGGAGCAAAATAACTGATGATGGTCGAAGTAGAGAGGATATAAAATGTAGACTGGCAATGGCAAGGAAAGCGTTTCTGAAGAAGAGGAATTTGTTAACATCGAGTATAGATTTAAGTTTCAGGAAGTCGTTTCTGAAAGTATTGGAGCGTAGCCATGTATGGAAGTGAAACGTGGTCGATAGATGGTTTAGACAAGAAGAGAATAGAAGCTTTCGAAATGTGGTGCTACAGAAGAATGCTGAAGATTAGATGGCTAGATCACATAACTAATGAGGAGGTATTGAATAGGATTGGGGAGAGGAGGAGTTAGTGGCACAACTTGACCGGAAGAAGGGATCGGTTGGTAGGACATGTTCTGAGGCATCAAGGGATCACCAATTTTGTACTGGAGGGCAGCGTGGAGGGTAAAAATCGTAGAGGGAGACCAAGAGATGAATACACTAAGCAGATTCAGAAGGATGTAGGTTGCAGTAGGTACTGGGAGATGAAGAAGCTTGCACAGGATGGAGTAGCATGGAAAGCTGCATCAAACCAGTCTCAGGGCTGAAGACCGCAACAACAACAACAACAAGAAACGGTGTATATTAGATTATGAAATGTCAGAATGAAATCAGCAAATAAAAATAATGCGGCCCAACCCAGGATCGAGCCCTCGACCTCCTGCGTGCTAACCGAAGACTCTATCTTTATTATTATTATTATTATTTAATCTCATTTTGGTCTATATTGTTCGTTGTATATGTTCGAGGCGGACGTCCCATGACATTCGTTCAGGTTGTTCGTTGAGCTTTTCACTCAGTTTTTTTTTTTTATTACAGAGGGTAACTAAACCCTGTGACCGAACACGCTGAACTACTGTGCCGGCATATCTAGTGCACTAACTGTACAGTATAACTAGTGTGTGTCGTGACAGAGGTAGGTACCATACACGTGATTGCAGTGTTGCCACTCTTTAATGTCGTTTTTCTGCCGGATGTACTTGCCGGACGAAATTTTGTGAGAGACATTTTTTTATCGCTGGCATGCGAAGGCCGAGTGCGCGATTTTCGCTTCACCCTGTATAATTAGAAACCAGAAGGCCTGCATTTTTATTGAAAAAATGATGGTTAAGTATGAGTTAATTACCACATATTTAATAAACTTCATATTTAAGTATTCAAACGGAACAAAAAAATTTGTGGATCACAACGTGTTTCTACCCACGGCTCACCACGCCGCTTAATTTGCAATCTAAAACGCTGCCGATTGCTCCAAAATTATGTCGAAGATACTGACCCTTTTATTCAGTACATACTGTTCCTCGAGAAACGTCAAAGCTCATTTTTCTCTGAAATGTTGTGAAGGACATTAAGAACACCTTCCTTCTGGCCACTGACGGTGCTGCACGCTCGTGTGCCACTACGAAGCACCGGCCGTTGTGGCAGAGCGGTTCTAGGCGCTTCAGGTTGGAATCGCGCGACCGCTACGGTCGCAAGTTCGAATCCTGCCTCGGGCATGGATGTGTGTGATGTCCTTAGGTTAGCTACGTTTAAGTAGTTCTAAGTTCTAGGGACTGATGACCTCAGCTGTTATGTCCCACAGTGCTCAGAGCCATTTGAACCATTTTGAACCACTACGAAGCAGGAAAGCAGTCTCAGCTAATTTCCTGCTGCGATTTAACAGTGCGACAATCAGAGCACAACGCTGTGGAAACTGTGACTGTACATCATTTTTGAAATAAAAATTACGTAGCTAAAGCGTGATTCGGAAAAACACTGACGGGTGTTAACACATATGAATATATTAAAGCTTCATTTACAGTCACATAGTAATGAAAGGTGTAATACATAGGTTGGACCTACTTCCTAGAGCGGGACAACACCAGTGTACGAGAGCTAAAAAAAAAAAAAAAAAAAAAAAAAAAAAAAAAAAAAAAAAAAAAAAAAGTTTAAATGTGTGTGTAATCTTATGGCACCTAACTGCTAAGGTCATCAGTCTCAAAGCTTACACACTACTTAACCGAAATTATCCTGGGGACAAACACACACACCCATGCCCGAGGGAGGACTCGAACCTCCGCCGGGACCAGCCGCACAGTCCATGACTGCAGCGCCTTAGACCGACGAGAGCTACGGCTTCTGACCAATCATCGCGTGTGTTTTTGTTTACATCCGGTTTATTCTTATGGTGAACCGAGTATAGTCCCTTCCTCTAGCCGCACAGAAAAAAAAAAAATTCGATTGGGGGACACATCGGGTGATTGTGGAGGCCATGCGATTGGGCCAACGCGACCAATCCAGCGGTCGGGAAAGGTTGCCTGCAGATGTGCCCGCCCGCCCCCCCCCCCCCCCTCCTCCCCCCACCAGTGCGCTGAATGCGCTGGTGCTTGCTCCCTCGCGCTGAAATCTAATGCGGCGGCCGACAGCCGTGGTCACTTCATTGGACACGACCGCTAGAACCTCTCCCGGGAATACGAGTTTACGTGCGATCATCAAGTCGGCCTGGGAGAATGTACAGTGTGTAAACTTTTAGATGGCAGACCTCTCCCTAATCCTGAATCGGTAGAAGTCGGTAAACGTCGGGAGGCTTCGGTAGGCACGCAGTTTCGACTCTTGTCAACATTACGTAGCTGACTGTGTTGTACAAGGTAGCCATTGTCGTCTGCTTCGTTATTGTTTTGCGCTGTACTGTTCTGCGTGTTTTTATTGTGCTGTTGTGCTAAACATTATCAAAATGAGTGAAGGGGCAGTTGCTGGCCCATCTCGGTAGGCCTACGGTTAGAAGGAAACCAGTATTGTGTAGCGATGCTCGCAAAATTGTATTGCGTGTGATTGAATGCTGCGAAAGGGAAAGGGAGCAGAAAAAATTGCTTCACCCCTTTTACAAATCTTCAGTGAGAGCTGCCACATACACAGGACAAAGCAAGCGTAGCATTGGAAGATTCAAACAGTTTTCCGAGAATCATCCTCATCAAATAGTGGATGCATAAATCTGGCTATTTTCCCGCGGTGGCGTCTCATTGTTTACGACGTCATATCTCCTCAAGCATGTGTCTTATTTCTTTTTTTTTCGCCTAGGAACCGTCGTGGGCGTACGGAGAACAAATCACCAAAATTTCATCGCAATCGGATGAATGGTTTGGGAACGCACAGAAGGCATACATACATACATTCATTTTTATATACAGAGATTGACAGTTACGTTATACTATATGACCTGTTTAAGTATATTTAAATTTTATAATTAATAGTTTAAAATTGGGGGAATGAAATAAAATGAAAAAAAAAATTGCGAGCAGTGCAAATCAAACCCGGGTCCGCTGCATGACAAGCTTTTACCTAATCAATTGCACTACGCTCGCTACAGTGACCAAACTGTTGAAACATTATTCATTATTCTTTTCGGGCGTTCGGAGAACAACTCACCAAAGTTTCATTGCAATCGGATGAATGGTTTGTGAGCGCATAGTAGACAACATACATACATTCATTTTTATATATAACTATAGATTTTAATGTACACGACGATTTCAGTTTCGTTTACGAACAACATTTAAAGCGAGTTTTACGTCCAAGCCTTTCGCCTGCTTTCGTGTAAGCATGACGCGCAATTTGTAGTGCCAGCACTGGTAGGAGTGCCTTGCCCCCTCCCCCCCCCCCCCACGACTCCAGTCCCCACCCCTCGTCAGCCAATGCTTGCTTGCTTCCTCCTCTCCCCACACTCCCCTCTCAACTCAGCCGTCTTACAGTTAACACACTGTACCGTCCAATGAAACAGTCTGCGGCGATACCAGCCTACATGCATGTCACCGTAGCACCTTCTCGCGGCGTTCGCGACCCACCGTTCCCATTTGATTACTGATCCTCGCCGTATGTCCAAGGTCCCATGTTAGTTTGTACAGTTACCGCGATCACCGCAAACAACTACTTGCCCACAAGCAAAGCAAAACATTCGTAAAGCAAATGTTGTCAGGCTACCAAACGGACTGGCTTTCTTGTAGCTTTGTTCGTTACGAAGATATGTACAGCGCTACCTCTCTTTCTAAACAGTACCCTGTACTTTTTGTTAGGTAATCCGTTTCTCCTTCTCGACAACTGTTCAAAAAACGCACCATTTCACGTAAGCATCAAGTTATTAAGAACGAACACAAAACAGCCTTTGACTCTGCTGTAACAGCATGCAGCGTGGTTACCGACGGTAACGAAACTTGCTGTAGCTGACACTAAACAAACTGAAACGCAAGGAAAATACACACCAGTAATTCATTCAACCGTCTTCAGTTGAAGGTAACGATGGTACACTTTTTAAGTCAAGGACTGGCTTTACTGCTTGCAACATATCGTTTCAACGTGATACAGTACGACATTACATATACTCGTATTGTAAATAAGAAAACATTACTGCAGTTACTGTTACGCTGTCTTCTGTCCTTCAGCATGTACTATAGTGGCAAAAACACAACTGACGACAAACGACCGGTGTACATTCTTCTTGCCTGTCCACTTGTTTCGTCAAATCATGAACTTACTATACTTCTTTCATCGTAAGAATAAACCCAATTTTAACAAAGACAAGCGCGATGGTTCAAATGGCTCTGAGGGCTATGGGACTTAACATCTAAGGTTATCAGGCCCCTAGACTTAGAACTACTTAAACCTAACTAACCTAAGGACCTTTTGAATGTTGGGCTCCATAAGGTTCCCTTTCTGTTCAGCGACCGTGGAATATAAAATTATGAAGAATGTAGCAACCAGTCGCAGAAACATAATTTATTTATCTTGGTGCAAAACGATTTCGACTGATATCAGTCATCATCGGTGCTAAAACAAAGAGACAGGGCATAAACAACAGCTGCTTTAAGAAACGAAAAAAATTGACAATAAAACATAGGTACATCAATTGCAACATATACAGATGTCTGAAATTAAAATTCAAAGTCATACCATTTTTCTAACCGATACATGCCATAAGCAGAAGAATTGTTCACATGGTTTAAAAATACGAGGTGCATTCAAGTTCTAAGGCCTCCGATTTTTTTTCTCCGGACTGGAAAGAGATAGAAACATGCGCATTGTTTTAAAATGAGGCCGTGTTCATTGTCAATAGGTCCCAGAGATGGCAGCACTGTACGGCAGATGGAATTTTACCGCCAGCGGCGAGAATGAGAACTGTTTTAAATACTTAAAATGGCGACGTTTTCCTTACTTGAACAGCGCGCAATCATTCGTTTTCTGAATTTGCGTGGTGTGAAACCAAACTGAAATTCATCGACAGGTGAAGGAGACGTGTGGTGACGGAGTTACGGATCTGTCGAAAGTGCGTTCGTGGGTGCGAAAGTTTAACGAAGGCAGAACATCGTGTGACAACAAACCGAAACAACCTCGGGCTCACACAAGCCGGCCTGACAACACGATCGACAAAATGGAGAAAATTGTTTTGGGGGATCGCCGAATGACTGTTGAACAGATCGCCTCCAGAGTTGGCATTTCTGTGGGTTCTGTGCACACAATCCTGCATGACGACCTGAAAATGCGAAAAGTGTCATCCAGGTGGGTGCCACGAATGCTGACAGACGACCACACGGCTGCCCGTGTGGCACGTTGCCGAGCAATGTTGACGCAAAACGACAGCACGAATGGGACTTTCTTTTCGTCGGTTGTGACAATGGATGAGACGTGGATGCCATTTTTCAATCCAGAAACAAAGCGCCAGTCAGCTCAATGCAAGCACACAGATTCACCGCCACCAAAAAAATTTCGGGTAACCGCCAGTGCTGAAAAAATGACGGTGTCCATGTTCTGGGACAGCGAGGGCGTAATCCTTACCCATTGGGTTCCAAAGGGCACTACGGTAACAGGTGCATCCTACGAAAATGTTTTGAAGAACAAATTCCTTCCTGCACTGCAACAAAAACGTCCGGGAAAGGCTGCGCGTGTGCTGTTTCACCAAGACAACGCACCCGCACATCGAGCTAACGTTACGCAACAGTTTCTTCGTGATAACAACTTTGAAGTGATTCCTCGTGCTCCCTACTCACCTGATCTGGCTCCTAGTGACTTTTGGCTTTTTCCAACAATGAAAGACACTCTCCGTGGCCGCACATTCACCAGCCGTGCTGCTATTGCCTCAGCGATTTTCCAGTGGTCAAAACAGACTCCTAAAGAAGCCTTCGCCGCTGCCATGGAATCACGGCGTCAGCGTTGTGAAAAATGTGTACGTCTGCAGGGCGATTACGTCGAGAAGTAACGCCAGTTTCATCGATTTCGGGTGAGTAGTTAATTAGGAAAAAAAGTCGGAGGCCTTAGAACTTGAATGCACCTCGTAGAAGCACGTAAGTTAAAGGTGACCCTCGTTCAGGGCGCCTTTCGACATCTACCGACGACGCTCATGTGAGGAACGTCAACGAAATTGTACGTGCCAATCGAAGACTGACTGTCCGAGAGATTCCACGAGAATGTAACATTTCAGTTGTACCGTGTCATGAAACACTGATAGAGCATCTTGGAATGCATCGTGTTGCCGCCAAGTTCGTACCACAGCTTGAGTCAAGACCAGAAACACCTTCGCCTCGCAATATGTAAGAGCTTTTGAACCGCGCAAATGAGAACGAGATGTTCCTCAAGAGAATCATAGCTGGTAATGAGGCGTGGGTCTACAGTTATGATGTTGAGATCAAAGTTCAGTCTTCACAATGGGTCGGAAGCCTGTCCGGCTAGCCGCGCGGCCTAGCGCGCTGCTTCCCGAGCGGGAAGGCGTGCCGGTCCCCGGCACGGATCCGCCCAGCGAATTAGTGTCGAGGTCCGGCGTGCCGGCCAGCGTGTGGATGGTCTTTAAGTCGGTTTTCCACCTGCCTCGGCGAATGCGGGCTGGTTCCCCTTTTTCCGACTCAGTTACACTATATCGACGATTGCTGTGCAAACACTGTCTCCACACATGCGTACACTATCATTACCCTACCACATACAATACAATACAAGATCTCCAGGAATTCTAACCTACCCGCGCATAGCGACCTGCCACTTTTAAATCGCAAGAGACTGAAATCACGCCATCCAACTCTGTGCGATGCTGATGACATCGTTGCTAAGGATTTCAAACCTCTTGAAGAATGGAAGCAGTGACAGATGTGCACCTGCATAACATCTTCTCAGGTGCTAAACTTCCAAGTGGATTCGACTTACCACGCAAGACCTGGTCTACTCTCAACAGAATCCGTACCAGCCATGGGCGATGCAGGGATGCTCTCTTTAAGTGGAAGAAGCTGCCTGATCCAGCCTGTGACTGCGGGTCTCCATACCAGACTGTTCACCACATTGTCAGTGAATGCAGGATTCAAGCCTATCACGGCGCCAAAGAGGACTTCCTGCTTGCAACTCCAGATGCAGTGCGCTGGATTGAAGGACTGGACATTCAGTTGTAAAGACAAAATTAAGTTTCTTGTGTGTCAATATGTACATATGTATATGTAATTTCATGATTGTATTAGCCATACGCTAAATAAATACCCTACTGCACAAACATTTGGGGTTACACTTGTCTAGTAAGAGACGTTCCCCGGAGAGAGGAGGGGGGGGGGGGGGGTGGAATCTACTGGGGCCGAACCGAACAATAACCCTGGGTTCAGTGTGGGGCGGCGGTAAGGTGGGTGGACTGCTGTGGCTTGTTGTGTGGTTGTGAGCCACTGAGGGCTACGGCGGGACAAAGCCTCTCCGTCGTTTCTAGGTCCCCAGTTTAATACACAATACATCTACAAACATTACTATCTGACATCTCGGTTACAAATAAAAAAAAATACATGTTTCAGTGTTTCTGAAAACTGAACACCTAAGGGGATCAGATTTTTTATGAAAATATTTTATTATGAAAGTATTTACATTTGGCTTCTCAGTTAGAAATTAAAAAATACATATTTCAGTGTTTTCCGAAATTCAACTCGTATAAAGGTGGAATGTTGTTGTTCTTGTTGTCTTCAGTCCTGAGACTGGTTTGATGCTACTCTATCCTGTGCAAGCTTCTTCATCTCCCAGTACCTACTGCAACCTACATCCTTCTGAATCAGCTTAGTGTATTCATCTCTTGGTCTCCCTCTACGATTTTTACCCTCCACGCTGCCCTCCAATGCTAAACAGGTGGAATAAGGGATGAAATTTTTCTGCAAATATTTCATTATGCAAGCATTTCTATGCTAAAAGTATGAAAATTTGTATTTGGCTTCTCCATTAGTAATTGAAAAAAAACTCATTCCTCTGTTTTTGCAAACTCAACCCCTAAAGGAGGTTACATAGGAATACAAAGTTTTACGAAAATATTGCACTGCGGAAGTACTTTTAAAGCTAAAGCTTCCAAAATTGGTATTTCGGTTTTCGGACAGAGATGAAGAAATACGTCAATCATTGTTTTTTGGAAATTCAACATCTAATGGGGTGAAATAGCGCCAGACCGATTCATTGCCTCGACATCGCACAGCCCAAACAGCTAACGACAGAAAATTGAAGTTTGGAGAAAATGTGGATCTTACACTGTAGGCATAACATAAGAAGGGATTGTGAGAAATACCACTCCCATGGGGCTGTAATAGGGGACGAAAGGCTTTTTGAAAGTATGACGATATTAAGGGAATTTCGAAGCTGGAACTACGAAAACAGGCATTTGATTTCTCAATCAGAAAATAAAATTACGAGTTTCATAGTTTTTGGAAGGGAACAAAGTAGTGGGAGAAAGGTTTTTTGAAAATAAATAATTACACTACTGGCCATTAAAATTGTAACACCAAGAGGAAATGCCGATGATAAACGGGCAGTCATTGGACAAATATATTATACAAGAACTGACCTGTGATTACATTTTCACGCAATTTGGGTGCATAGATCCTGATAAATCAGTACCCAGAACAACCACCTCTGGCCGTAATAACGGCCTCGATACGCCTGGGCACTGAGTAAAACAGAGCCTGGATGGCGTGTACAGGTACAGCTGCCCGTGCAGCTTCAACACGATACCACAGTTCATCAAGAGTAGTGATTGGCGTATTGTGATGAGCGAATTGCTCGGGCACCATTGACCAGACGTTTTCAATTGGTGAGAGATCTGGAGAATGTGCTGGCCAGGGCAGCAGTCGAACATTTTCTGCATCCAGAGAGGCCCGTACAGGACATGCAACATGCGGTCGTGCATTATCCTGCTGAAATGTAGGGTTTCGCAGGGATCGAATGAAGGGTACAGCCACTGGTGATAACACATCTGAAATGTAACGTCCACTGTTGAAAGTGCCGTCAATGCGAACAAGACGTGACCAAGACGTGTAACCGATGACACCCCATACCATCACGCCGGGTGATACGCCAGTATGGCGATCACGAATACACGCTTCACATGTGTTTTCACTGCGATGTCGCCAAACACGGATGCGACCATCACGATGCTGTAAACAGAACCTGGATTCATCCGAAAAAATTACGTTTTGCCATTCGTGCACCCATGTTCGTCGTCGAGTACACCATCGCAGGCGCTCCTGTCTGTGATGCAGCGTCAGGGGTAACCGCAGCCACGGTTTCCGAGCTGATAGTCGGTGCTGCTGCAAACGTTGTCCAACTGTTCGTGCAGATGGTTGTCGTCTTGCAAACGTCCCCATCTGTCGACTCAGGGATCGAGACGTGGCTGCACGATCCGTTACAGCCATGCCGATAAGATGCCTGTCATCTCGACTGCTAGTGATACGAGGCCGTTGGGATCCAGTACGGCGTTCCGTATTACCCTCGTGAACCCACCGATTCCATATTCTGCTAACAATGATTGGATCTCGACCAACGCGAGCAGCAATGTCGCGATACGATCAACCGCAATCGCGATAGGCTACAATCCGACCTTTATCAAAGTCGGAAACGTGATGGTACGCATTTCTCCTCCTTACACGAGGCATCGCAACAACGTTTCACCAGGCAACGCCGGTGAACTGCTGCTTGTGTATGAGGAATCGGCTGGAAACTTTCCTCATGTCATGTAGGTGTCGCGACCGGCGCCAACGTTGTGTGACTGCTCCGAAAAGCTAATCATTTGCATATCACAGTATCTTCCTGTTGGTTAAATTTCGCGTCTGGAGCACATCATCTTCGTGGTGTGGCTATTTTAACGGCCAGTAGTGTATGTCATCTGAAGTCCGCAACGACCAAACACAACGATTAAAACAAAACAAAAAATGTGTTCAGCGCGACAGAATGTCAATCCTATGGGCCCGGATCGATCCTCAGCTTTGTCGGAGATTTTCTCCGCTCAGGGACTGGGCTTTGTGTTGTCATCATCATCATTTCATCTGCATCGACGCGCAAGTCGCCGAAGTGGCGTCAAATCGAGAGACTTGCACCCGGCGAACGGTCTACCCGACGGGAGGCCCTAGTCGCACACTTATTTACTCAAGCACCGCGGTGTGGCAGTGCAGGAAGTGTGCGGCCGGGCTGAGCGCTACGGCACGCGAGCAAGACGGCGGCTCGTGGGGCGAATTGTTAGACATTTGGGATATAGGCGCACGTTCCGCGAAGTTATTTTTCTTGTTGCAGTTCTCAAAGAGGAATGTAAATTGTGTGTTTATATCTGACTGCTGTAATATGGAAATGTCCGATCCTGTATTATATGTAACTTATATGATGCTAATCGTAGTGTTGTTGTTGTTGTTGTGGTCTTCAGTCCTGAAACTGGTTTGATGCAGCTCTCCATGCTACTCTATCCTGTGCAAGCTTCATCTCCCAGTACCTACTGCAACCTACATCCTTCTGAATCTGCTTAGTGTATTCATCTCTTGGTCTCCCTCTACGATTTTTACCCTCCACGCTGCCTTCCAATACTAAATTGGTGATCCCTTGATGCCTCAGAACATGTCCTACCAACCGATCCCTTCTTCTGGTCAAGTTGTGCCACAAACTTCTCTTCTCCCCAATCCTATTCAATACTTCCTCATTAGTTATGTTATCTACCCATCTAATCTTCAGCATTCTTCTGTAGCACCACATTTCGAAAACTTCTATTCTCTTCTTGTCCAAACTATTTATCGTCCATGTTTCACTTCCATACATGGCTACACTCCATACGAATACTTTCAGAAATGACTTCCTGACACTTAAATCAATACTGAATGTTAACAAATTTCACTTCTTCAGAAACGCTTTCCTTGCCATTGCCAGCCTACATTTTATATCCTCTCTACTTCGACCATCATCAGTTATTTTGCTCCCCAAATAGCAAAACTCCTTTACTACTTTAAGTGCCTCATTTCCTAATATAATTCCCTCAGCATCACCCGACTTAATTAGACTACATTCCATTATCCTTGTTTTGCTTTTGTTGATGTTCCATCTTATATCTTCCTTTCAAGACACTGTCCATTCCATTCAACTGCTCTTCCAAGTCCTTTGCTGTCTCTGACAGAATTACAATGTCATCGGCGAACCTCAAAGTTTTTATTTCTTCTCCATGAATTTTAATACCTACTCCGAATTTTTCTTTTGTTTCCTTTACTGCTTGCTCAATATACAGATTGAACAACATCGGGGAGAGGTTACAACCCTGTCTTACTCCCTTCCCAACCACTGCTTCCCTTTCATGTCCCTCGACTCTTATAACTGCCATCTGGTTTCTGTACAAATTGTAAATAGCCTTTCGCTCCCTGTATTTTACCCCTGCCACCTTTAGAATTTGAAAGAGAGTATTCCAGTCAACATTGTCAAAAGCTTTCTCTAAGTCTACAAATGCTAGAAACGTAGGTTTGCCTTTCCTTAATCTTTCTTCTAAGATAAGTCGTAAGGTCAGTATTGCCTCACGTGTTCCAGTGTTTCTACGGAATCCAAACTGATCTTCCCCGAGGTTGGCTTCTACTAGTTTTTCCATTCGTCTGTAAAGAATTCGTGTTAGTATTTTGCAGCTGTGACTTATTAAGCTGATAGTTCGGTAATTTTCACATCTGTCAACACCTGCTTTCTTTGGGATTGGAATTATTATATTCTTCTTGAAGTCTGAGGGTATTTCGCCTGTTTCATACATCTTGCTCACCAGATGGTAGAGTTTTGTCAGGACTGGCTCTCCCACGGCCGTCAGTAGTTCCAATGGAATGTTGTCTACTCCGGGGGCCTTGTTTCGACTCAGGTCTTTCAGTGCTCTGTCAAACTCTTCACGCAGTATCATATCTCCCATTTCATCTTCATCTACATCCTCTTCCATTTCCATAATATTGTCCTCAAGTACATTGCCCTTGTATAGACCCTCTATATACTCCTTCCACCTTTCCGCTTTCCCTTCTTTGCTTAGAACTGGGTTTCCATCTGAGCTCTTGATATTCATACAAGTCGTTCTCTTATCTCCAAATCGTAGTGTATATAATGAATATTATGCAGAATGACTGGTTAGACGTGACAGGGCACTATCCCCCAATGGCGGGTTCAATAAAAAATTAATAATTTATGACTTTTTTGCGTCGACGGCGGCGTGCTAAAGTGCGGAGGGGCAGAAGGGGAGCCGGTGCAGCGCTTGCGACTGACCTGGAACTCGAACTTGCGGAACTGCTCCGAGGTGTCGACGTCCGCGTCGGCGACGACGAGCGCGGGGCAGTTGTCGCGGCTGACGACGGCGTCGGGCAGGTCGTCCGCCTCCGGGGGCTGGAGCGCGGGGGGCGGCTCGCCTCCGCCGGCCCCCGGCGGCTGCGGCAGCACCTCGTTGTCCTCCTCCCTGTCGCCGCCGCCGCCGTCGCTTTGCTGCTGCTGCGGCTGTTGCTGCTGGGGCAGCGGTTCGCGCGGCCCGCCCTGCGCCGAGCTTCGGCCCGCGGCCGCCAGGGGCGCCGGCGCCGGGGACTCCCCGGCGGCGGCCATGTTGCGGTAGTAGAGGCACAGCAGCGCCACGGCCACTGCGGCGGCCAGCGCCGCGAACCGCACCGGCCGCCGGCGCAGCGCCTTCAGCATCGCGACCGCCACGCTCTGAAACACACACACGCCCTCCATGTAACGCACACTCGGCCACCAGCAGGCCAGAACCCGCTTCTGCAACGAATACTGACACTATATAGTCTGTAAACTCAGTGAGCAGTGGTTTTGGCGGCCTTTCCCAGAAGAACCGTGCCACTGGCCTGTAGGGGCACCCAAAATCAGTTGCCCGTTACCTGCCTAGCGCTGTAGATCGGCGTGCAGTGATATACGTCGTTCTGTTCATGGGATCTTAATTTTCAGAGTCAGACAGTTAATTTTGTATGCTTACTGATGTACTTCGGTATCCGGAAGTGATGGATAATCACCCTGCATGTGGAGAATATGGAGGAGATATTTATGGAGTAAGGAGCGATCGATCGTCTCTAACGTTACATCACGTGTTAAAGAGGCGGCACAAAAAAAACTGTTGGCTAATATTACCAGTCCCAGTCAGAGGGCTGCAAATTTATGCAAACGTCAGCCTCGCCACAATATGACTCATAAGGAAGGAACGCGAAAATAAACCACGTGGTTTACTGGAACCGCCAGGAAGGAAAACTGATAATTTTGGGAGGTCGTTATAGGCAGCAATCTACAGCAATGTTAACCTCTTCAAAATATTCTCCTGTACATACTGTACACTTATGCAAGTGATTTTTTTCCAATTCCCGAAACACATTTGGAACGGTTTCTTCGGGATAGTTTATAGGTCTCGTAACTGTGCATTTTTAATCTCATCCATGCTAGTCCTTTAAGGCCTGCTGGCAATATACTAAAAATTTGATACACTTCATTCCATTCTTACAAAAAAAATTAATATAGATTCTCTAATATATTTATATACAAAACAAATAATCTTTGATACTACCAAAACACATGTAACCATTTTGACAAATGACAATAGAATAAATACCCAATATGCATAACATTATACACACACTTTTCAGACGTGTTTACGAAGACAGTGACAAAAAATGTAGTGCAAATCGGACAATACAACACGCAAAATTATAAATTTCTCCTTACTTTTCAAACACTCTTCGTGTTGCAAGAATTCTCAAGTTTCAACGCACCCCTTCAAAGAAAACTTCTAGCTTTTAGTGGAAACACGAAGTAAGAACAAGCCTTAAATTCTACAAATTGATTGCGTTATATGGAGTTCGTTTTACAAATAGCAGTACAGAGTACAGAGATTCACATGAACAGGCATTCGGTTCTGTGTTTGTAGTAGAATCCTGACTTCCGTTCTTATGTTAGTATTATTTACGCTACAATGTTGTGTTTCGGAAGCAGCTATCGTCTTTTGTATCCCTTACAGTCTTAACGCATTTCTCTAAAAATAAACGCAGCAGCCGGGGCGTATCTCTACACGGCGTCGCCACAGATATGAAGCCCGCGCCGCGGCAGGGCCGGCACTACAGCCTGTAGAGCGCGTGACGTAGCTGGGTAGGCCAAATTTCATAGAGTGGCTATAGGTCCGCCATGTTTGAAGCAAATTGAAGTTCTGGCCGCCATGTTTTCTTTAGTCAAGGCATTCGTCTGCTGTGTCCCGCCCCCTTGTAACTGCGTTTGACTTACTTGAAATAGCCCATACTAGCTTTATTTTTTCTAAAACAAGCAATAGACAGCAGTGATTTCAGTGTACACTGACAGCAAAAAGGGATGTTTTTGTCGAAATATGGCTAAACTTTTCGATGTAGATAACACTACAAGACAACTCAAATAAGTGTGTCCATCCACTATAACGTTACTTGTTGCCCATAAATTAATGCAATTTGAGCAGGTACCACCAGAATATTACGGTGAAACTTCTAAACATGCTGTGGTTAACTATTACAAACAGTAACGGGCGCAGAAATGCGATATTTTTGTCGCTATTTCAAAGTAAACAGTCAAAGCCTCAAAAACCAGTACACTGTGAACGAGAATTTATTTGAAATATGTGTCACAAGTAGTTAACACAAGCATAGTAATTCAATAACAAAGTCGAAGCGTTCTTGTGTGGGGTAATTTCACAAATTTTCGTAAGTAGCTGTATGCCTTGGCAGAATAAAAGTGTAGGGTCAGGGCAAATTTCCTTATTTGCTGAGAGTAATGGCATACTTTAGCATTGCACTGAAGTTCCAATAGCTCCTTCAACAAACCAAATACATGTTCACTGTTTTAACATATCAGAAAATGAACTACATAGTCTTCTTCTCAAACCAGCAACTAAAGTCTGTAACTGCACTATTCTTCTTTTGTGTCGTACACTAAGTTGCTTCATTTGCTTTATCCGCTTCTTTAGTCGCACATTCTCTGCTTGTACTCTGTTATATTGTGTTTTCAACTTCTTAGGGCTTGGTAGACAGTAATTGTGGTCAGCAGAAACAGATGTGGGTCCGACAGGCACTGAAAGAATGCAGTTACATCATAAGTTTATAACAGAGTTACACCATAAGATTATAATAGAAAGTATGTAATTCAAAGTAATAAGAACACGGAGTAAAATTAAATTATTGACTTACTTTGTGCTAATGATGTCACTGTAATAGCACTATCTTGCAAATTGTCGAAAGATCGCTTTCTGGGTTGTGGTCGTAATACTTTATCTTGCTTTTGTAAATGTGGTGGAAAGTTAAAGATAGTAGGTACTGGTTTTGACAAAAGGCGCCTCTGGACATTTGTGTGGTACGTACTTCCAGACCACTGCTTCCGTAGAGGTCGAGCAAAAGGTATTTGTGCCTATAGTTCCGTCAAATCGAAGTTTTATGGAAGTATACTACAAGATTATTGTCCTCAGCACGCAATACGTGCATTCTACACAAAACTTGGTCTTTGCTGCTGCAACGTTTCTGCATTCCATTAAAAATTTTCATCCACTTGCTGAATTAAAAACCAATTGAGTGGAGAAGACACCGAACGTATGTCTCTATGCCACAATAATTAATTTTTCACCGATACCACCCCGCAGTTTCTAGCTGTCGGGTACTCCCATCTGCAGTGGTATATGCAGGGTGACAATTACTGAACTACACTGAAGAGCCAAAGAAACTGGTACATCTGTTTAATATCGTCTAGGGTCCCCGCGAGCACGAAGAAATGCCTCAACACGACGTGGCATGGACTCGGCTAATGTCTGGCGGACGGAACTGACACCATGAATCCTGCGGGCGGTCCATAAATCCGTAACAGTACGACGGGGTGGAGACCTCTTCTGAACAGCGAGTTGCAAGGCGTCCCAGATGTGTTCGATAATGTTCATATTTGGGGAGTCTGCAGGCCAGCAGAAGTGTTTAAACACAGAACAGTGTTCCTGGAGCCACTGTGTAACAATTCTAAACGTGCGGCGTGTCGCATTGTCCTGCTGGAATTGCCCGTCGGAATGCACAATGGACACGAATGGATGCAGGTGATCAGACAGGATGCTTACGTACGTGTCACCTGTCAGACTCGTATCTAGGCGTATCAGGGGTCCCATATGGCTCCAACTGCAAACGCCGCAAACCATTACACAGCCTCCTCCAGCTTGAACAGTCCCCTGCTGAGATGCACGGTCCATGGATTGATGAGGTTGTCTTCACACTCGTACAAGTCGATCTGGTCGATACAATTTGAAACGAGACTCAACCAACCAGGCAACATGTTTCCAGTCATCAACAGGCCAAAAGGCGAAAAGCTTTGTGTCTTGGACTCTTGAAGGGTACACGAGTGGGCCTTCGGCTCCGAAAACCCATATCGATGGTGTTCCGTTGAATGGTTTGCACGCTGACACTTGTTAATTCGCCCAACACTGAAATGTGCAGCATTTTTGCGGGAGGGTTGCACTTCTGTCACGTTGAATGAGTCTCTTCCGTCGGCGTTGCTCCCGTTCTTGCAGGATCTTTTTTCGGCCGCACCGATGTCGGAGATTTCATATTTTACCGGATTCCTGATATTTACGGTACACTCGTGAAATGGTTTTACGGGAAAATCCCCACTTCATCGCTACCTCGGAGATGCTGTGTCCCATCGGTCGTGCGGCAACTATAACACCACGATCAAATTCACTTAAATCTTGATAATATGTCATTGTAGCAGCAGTGATCCAACTAACAACTGCGCCAGACACTTGTCTTGCATAGGCGTTGCCGACAGCACCGCCGTATTCTTCCTGTTCACATATCTCTGTATCTGAATACGCATGCTTATACAGGTTTCTTTGGCGCTTACGTGTATATGAAATAAAATCCTCTTAAGTTCTGAACGGTTTGCGTTACGACGTTCAAACTGTCCGGTCAGCCGTGAGGGATTATGGGAATTAGTATGCGCTGTATGGTTTCGTTTAGCGTCGAAGCCCATTTTCATTCGAATCTGTTCGTCAATAAGCAAAATTGGCGCATTTGGGGGACTGAGAATCCGCATTTCTCGACTGAGAAATCTCTTCACTCTCAACGATTGACTGCGTGGTGCTAAGTGTCCAGTCACGAAATATACGGTGCGATATTCCTAGATGGCACGGTGACTAGCGAATGGTACCTGGAGGTTTCGGAAGATGATTTCATCCTCATTATCAAAAGTGACCCCGATTTTGACACGATGTGGTTCATGCAAGACGGAGCTCGAGCCCACCGAAGCAGGAGAGTGTTTGATGTCCTGAAGGAGAACTTTGGTGACTCTGGGGTACCCAGAGGCCACTGGCGTGGGTCTCAAAAAATGGTTCAAATGGCTCAGAGCACTATGGGACTTAACAATCTGTGGTTATCAGTCCCCTAGAACTTAGAACTACTTAAACCTAACTAACCTAAGGCCATCACACACATCCATGCCCGAGGCAGGATTCGAACCTGCGAACGTAGCGGTCACGCGGTTTCAGACACCACCACAGTCGTACACGGGAATCACCATAACTTCCACCATACTGGGGCTCTGACGCACTTTCGACTTCCGCGGCGACCCATAGTGACGCCATTCGTTGGATTGGCGTTTCAGTTTTGGCTTCGTGGCATTCGCTTCAGAACTGTTCCAGAGATTCGACAGGCAGTAGACTGCTCCATTCGCACCATCAACAGGACAGGCTCTGCTAAGGGTATTCTACGCCTTCCACATCGCTGGCAACGGGTTCTACACAGCGCTGGTGACTACTTTGGAGGACAGCGACAGGTGCAAATACGTAACTCTTTTGTATCGGTTGTGAACAAATAGTTGCCCCTATTTAAGTTCCAATCCTCGTACAATTCCAATACAAGTGAAGTAATACAGTTGACGCTTGTATTGAGGTCGCTGGTACTCAAGTTTATCTTCGACCGGTCCGCGACCAGTCAAACACGGCGCTTATGTCCTCTTTGCATAGAGGCCGCTGCTGCTGTCCCGTTGTCGTCCTGGAGAGGTGTCGGTCAGTGTGCAGTTGGCTTCACAGCCCTCGTTCCCGGCCGGCGCTTACGCCGGAACATGTTGTGTTCACTGCTCCAGTTTACGAACGTAGCTGAACTGAAGGCACGCACTGCGCGACGCACTCTGAACGCGATCCCTGAAATACTTGCACCTGTTGTGAAATATGCTGTTACTTGATTTTAACTTGTGTCTGAAAACGGTGAACAGCATATTGAACATGACTTCCGTCAGTATCACTGCAATTAGAAACTGATGTCATTTTGATTTTTATGCAGTTATTGCCCTCAGGACAATTAAAAAGTAGTGTCATTTTGTTTTTAATCGAATTTCGGCCCCAGTAGAATTAACAAGCAATGTCATTTCGTTTTTTGTGCCATTTTTGGCCTCGGGACATTTTAAAACCGATTCTTGCCATGCAATGTGGTTTCACCTTGCCGTGGCGGATGGGCTTACCTTGATATTATTGGTACAGCTGCCGAAATTGTACCATCATCCACACTCAACACTACGGATGGTGTAACCTGCAGCTCAAACCGTAGCCACCGTATTGTGATTCATCTATCATTCGTAGCGGATCCCATTCTGAGAAGCGGTTCTGTTTCTACACCGTTTTGAAACTAGAACTTTAATTATGGACGCCCTGCATATTGAAAACTTTGATATTACAACGAGGCGAGTTGCCTTCTACTGCACTGACAGAAAAATTGGTAAAAATCGGGGAAACATAGTCATTTCAAAGTTTCCTGAAGACTCCAGAACAACACGTTTCCTACATGACTGATCATTGTAGGCAAAACCACCCCTTCCTTCCGCCTCCTTGATTTCTATCTCACCATCTATGGCCGTACTATCGGCCTCACTCCTACCCTCAAGTGCCTTGGCGTCGCCTTTGACCGTCGCCTCTCCTGGACCCCCCATCTCCGGACAATCCAAGCCAAGGCACGCTCCTGACTCCGTCTCCTCAAGCTCCTTTCTGGCCGTACGTGGGTTCTGGGCCCCTCCACCATCCTCCACACCTATAACTCCCTCATCTGCCCAATCATCTGCTATGCCCATCCCACCTGGATCTCCGCCCCTCCTACCTTCTACAAGTCCCTTCAAATCCTGGAACGCCATGCGCTCCGCCTCGCCCATCACATCTGCCTCCCTTCTCCCACGCGGATCCTCTACGACTTAATTCCGTTCCCACACCTCCTCCTTTTCCTTGAACGGATACGGATCTCTTACACTTCCCGTAAACTTGATCCCCCTCGCCCACTTGTCTCTCCCGTCCTTTCCCAGCCCCGTCCGCTGCCGCACCTGTACTCCCACATCCCACCCGCTCTGCATGTCTCCACACTCCATACCTTCGCCCAAGGTGGCTTCCGCCAACTCCCCCTCCCTGATGATGCCCTCATCTTCTCCAGCTACCCCTCTTACCAACTTTCATCCTTCCCTTCCTCCCCCTGTGTTTTTCCTCCAGGACACCCTCTTCCCCTTCTCTCCCTCCCCCCCCCCCCAGGCTAAAATAACCTACCCTCCTACCCTCTCTCCCTCCCTTCTCCTTTCCCACTGGCTTCAACACCCTTCCCCTCTCCCTCATACCCGCACCTCTTCCCTTTGGCAGATTCGTGCGTGCACAGTGGCTCTTAGTGCGCCGGAGATCGTCGCCATTACTCGTGTGTGTCTTCGCGTCAGTCTCCGTTTGTAGTCCTCCGTTCACGTGTGTAAACTCGTTCTTCCCCATTCTGTACCGTCTTCGTAAGTTGGAAGGTTAAAGGGAAAATTGAAATGTGATCATGGGAACATAGGTTTGATGTGGTGCCGCAACTTTTGTAGTGAATGTCATTCATGGCCGTCATCTTGAAATCCAACATTTTGGATTCAAGTCATTTTTTTAATGGGAAGGGGAGTCAGTCAGTAATTAAAACTTCCGGGCTAAGTACGTATGACACACCAAATAACACTCGCTTCAGCTCTGGAATTTAGTGGTGTAATTTGTTTTTATATATCTTGTACCGTTTAGAGGTTATTAATGTTCAAATTTGGGAAATTACCTTCATACCGGCTGCTACAACACATGTTCTACGTGTTGTCCATTGATAACTTCCAAACTGTACAAGATAGACAAAAACAAATTACACCACTCAATTCCAGAGCACAAGCGAGTCTTACCTGATGTGTCATACACCCCCTTCCCATTAAAAAAAATGACTTGAATCCAAAATGGCGGATTTCAAGATGGCGGCCACTCCAAAAGTTGCGGTCCTACGTCAAGCCTTTGTTCCCATCATCATATTTCAATTTTCCCTTTAATCTTCCAACTTATGAAGGTGTCGAAAGACTTTTGACTCGCCCTGTATTTTAATATGTCTGTCTCCCGTTTGTGTCCACCCCTTGTTTTGTTTTTCTGTCTTTCTATTTCTTGTATGTGACAACTGTGGCCGAAGAGCGGCGTCCACAGGCCGCTGCCAGCCTACCTTTATTATGAAGGTATGAAAATAACAATAAAGAAAAAAAAACTAGGTCACAGCAAATTTCGAGATAAACCGTAGACTTGTTATAAAGGACAATCAAATCTAAACGAGACAGTTGGAAAAAAATTAAGGAAATTGTTCGTTATTTCAAAAGTAATCTCCATAACTGCCAATACATTTATCCCACTGTGCGTTCATAGAAAAATGCTTGTGCTTGTGTACGGAACAATCCATGATTGAACGTGTCCGCCATGTAGGGCGCGGAGGCTTGCGAGGTGAGAGTGACCGGGTTCGATTACAGACCGGGTCGGAGTTTTTTTGCGAATGTTGTGCTGTCCTTACATTCGTATCGTCATAATTGAGATGACTGCTGGGCACGTCCCGGTAGACAATAAATTAAAATAAACGGAACTTCCACAGCATACTCGGAACGGTCTTGGCTGCAAGTCCGTGCGCGTTATCCTGCAACAGAATTTTGCCGAACCGACAACGCTGCAGAACTCTCGTTGGGAGACCCATACTCACTCTGCGTACAGTCCAGATCTCATCCCATGCGAGTCCTATATATTTGAAGTCGCGAAGAAAGGAATTCGTGGCTGTTGCTTTTTCTTCGGACGAAGACGTGCACGGCTGGGTACAATCAGGAGTGGTTCCGTAGCCAACCGCAAACGTTTTCCCCTTAAACGCCTTGACCGTCTTGTCGCACAAAGGAATAAATGTACACTACTGGCCATTATAACTGCTGCACCACGAAGATGACGTGCAACAGACGCGAAATTTAGCCGACAGGAAGAAGATGCTGTGATATGCCAATGATTAGCTTTCCAGAGCATTCACACAAGGTTGGCGCCGGTTGCGACACCTACAACGTGCTGACATGATGAAACTTTCCAACCGATTTCTCATACACAAACTGCAGTTGACCGGCGTTGCCTGGTGAAACGTTGTTGTGATGCCTCGTGTAAGGAGGAGAAATGCGTACCATCACGTTTCCCACTTTGATAAAGGTCGAATTGTAGCCTATCGCGATTGCGGTTTATCGTATCGCGACATTGCTGCTCGCGTTGGTCGATATCCAATCATTGTTAGCAGAATATGGAATCGGTGGGTTCAGGAGGGTAATACGAAACGCCGTGCTGGATCCCAACGGCCTCGTATCACTAGCAGTCGAGATGACAGGCATCTTAACCGCACGGCTGTAACGGATCGTGCAGCCACTTCTCCATTCCTGAGTCAACAGATGGGGACGTTTGCACGACAACAACCATCTGCATGAACAGTTCGACGACGTTTCCAGCAGCATGGACTATCAGCTCGAAGACCGTGGTTGCAGTTACCTTTGACGCTGCATCACAGACAGGAACGCTTGCGATGGTGTACTCAACGACGAACCTGGGTGCACGAATGACAAAACGTCATTTTTTCGGACGAATCTAGGTTCTGTTTACAGCATCCGTGTTTGGCGACATTGCGGTGAACGCACATTGGAAGCTTGTATTCGTCATCCCCATACTGGCGTATCACCCGGCGTGATGGTATGGGGTGCCATTGGTTACATGTCTCGGTCACCTCTTGTTCGCATTGACGGCACTTTGAACAGTGGACGTTACATTTCAGATGTGTTACGACCCTTGGCTCTACCCTCCATTCGTTCCCTGCGAAACCCTACATTTCAGCAAGATAATGCACGACCGCATGTTGCAGGTCCTGTACGGGCCTTTCTGGGTACAGAAAATGTTCGACTGCTGCCCTGGCCAGCACATTCTCCAGATCTCTCACCAATTGAAAACGTCTGGTCAATGGTGGCCGAGCAACTGGCTCGTCACAATACGCCAGTCACTACTCTTTATGAACTGTGTATCGTGTTGAAGCTGCATGGGCAGCTGTACCTGTACACGCCATCCGAGCTCTGTTTGACTCAATGGCCAGGCGTATCAAGGCCGTTATTACGGTCAGAGGTGGTTGTTCTGGGTACTGATTTCTCAGGATCTATGCACCCAAGGTGCGTGAAAATGTAATCGCATGTCAGTTCTAGTATAATATATTTGTCCAATGAATACCCGTTTATCATCTGCATTTCTTCTTGGTGTAGCGATTTTACTGGCCAGTAGTGTATTAACACTTACGGCGATTACTTTTGATATAATAAGCAGTGTACTTACCTTTCGACCTCACTCGCTTTCATTAGATTGCCTCTTATACAACTGAATTTTATGCTCTCTGCTTACAAGGAGAGGTTTCCATCGGTGCGTTCGATTTTTTAAGACTATTTACACGATGATTTAGGTTAAGATCCCACGTATCATACACTGCAGTCATTCACCATGGTGGTCCCTCGTTTGTGAATAATTAACGAAGAAAAAAATTTGGAATTTTGTGTGACACTCCATGGCATTAAAAAAGTTACGTCGCACAGCATGGTTGTACGCTATAATGCATAGTATAACAGCATCGCATGCAGGAGATTGTGAGTTCGAATCTCGTCAGGTTCCGGAAGTGTTCTTTATTTTTAAATGTTTATCGAAGTTACTTCCGTCATTATTTTTATTTAATTAACTGATATAAATGAAATTTTTAATTCCATTCCTTTGTCATAATTTTAATCACCATATGAACGCTTTCATTTGTTTCATTTTTTCTTTATATAATTCTTCTTCCAATCGGAAATTTGTGAACATGAATTCAATAGTATTTATGTATTATAATATTCAATTATTTGAAAATTCTGGTCTATCAGGTAAAAAACAAAGACGGAATAATCTATTTATATTTGTGAAGTGATGGGAAAAGTGTACTTATGTTACAAGATGTGGAATTCTTTTTTGAACAGTAATCATCATACAAACAGTTAAAACATAAATTAAATACCCATTGCACTACGATGAAAATAACGCAGATGGAAATTTAAATGAAAGATGGATTTGTACGTAAAACGAAATTCGAACAAAATGAGCAACAGATATAATGAACGCAACATGTGGAAGAAACAACAGTGTGAGAGAACAATAGGAATTAAATCTGGATTGATACACGAAATTATTTAAAAACACATTAATACAGATATAAAATGGAGGAAGAATGACAGAAAGAAAAATGAGAGCGAATGAACAAACTGATATTATGATTGCAATTATATGAGAAAGGAATGGAATTGAAGAATTACATTTAAATCAATTAACTGAATAAAAGTGATGATCAAATTCATTCTAATACAGATTTAAAATTGGAAAAAAATTAATGCGTCTGACTAGATTCGAACTCACAATTTCGAAGCTGTTAACTTATCCAGTACACCAGATAGCCAGACTTTTTTAACACTGTTGAGCATCACACAAAATTCAGAATTGTTCTATTCTTCAGTTACTCACAAACAAGGACCCGCAAGGGTGGGTGGCAGCCTCTCGTTTCTGAGTAACTGACGAGTAGAACAATACCTGATACCTGGCATCTTAAAGTACAATATGTCATCAAAGATATCCGGACACCTGGCTGAAAATTACTTACAACTTCGTGGCGCCCTCCATCGGTAATGCTGAAATTCAATATGATGTTGGCACACTCTTAGCCTTGATAACAGCTTCCACTCTCGGAAGCATACGTTCAGTCTGCTGCTGGAGGGGTTCTTGGGGAATGGCAGCCCATTCTTCAGGGAGTGCTGCATTGAGGAGAGGTATCGATGTCTGTCGGTGAGGCCTGGCACGAAATCGGCGTCTCAAAACATCCCAAACGTGTTCTATAGGATTCAGGTCAGGACTCTGTGCAGGCCAGTCCATTACAGGGATGTTATTGTCGTGTAACCACTCCGCCATAGGTCGTGCATCATCAACAAGTAGTTGATCGTGTTGAAAGATGCAATTGGCATCTCCGAATTGCTCTTCAACAGTGGGAAGCAAGAAGGTGCTTAAAACATCAATATAGGCGTGTGCTGTGATAGTGCGATGCAAAACAACAAGGGGTGCAAGCCCCCTCCATGAAAAACACGACCACACCATACAACCACCGCCTCCGAATTTTACTGTTGGCACTACACACGCTGGCAGATCATGTTCGCCGGGCATTCGCCATACCCACACCATGCCATCCGATCGTTACTTTGCGTACCGTGATTCGTCACTCCACACAACGTTTTGCCACTGTTCGATCGTCCGGTGTTTACGCACCTTACACTAAGTGAGGCGTCGTGTGGTATTTACCGGCGTGATGTGATGCTTATGAGCAGCCGCTCTACCATGAAATCCGAGTTTTCTCACCTCGCGCCTATCTGTCACAGTACTTGCAGTGGATCCTAATGCAGCTTGGAATTCCTGCGTGATGGTCTGGATAGATGTCTGCGTACTACACATTACGACCCTCTTCAACTGTCGGCGGTCTCTGTCAGTCAACAGACGAGGTCGGCCTGTACACTTTTGTGCTGTACGTGTCCCTTCACGTTTCCACTCCACTGTCACATCGGAAACAGTGGACCTAGGGATGTTTAGGAGTGTGGAAATCTCGCGTACAGACGTACGACACAAGTGACACCCAATCACCTGACCACGTTGGAAGTCCGTGAGTTCCACGGACCGCCCCATTCTGCTCTCTCACGATGTCTAATGAGTACAGAGGTCGCTGACATGGAGTACGTCGCAGTAGGTGGCAGCACAATCTACTTAGTATGAAAAAAGTATGTTTTTGGGGGGTGTCCGGATACTTTTGATCACATAGTGTATATTCACGTTTCTGTGTTGTGAAGAACCATTGTTATAACCCTACCTGTACTATTATAATTTAGTATGCTTTTATGTAAATAACAAAAAAAGCCTGTCCCTATGTTGTCACGTATACTATATACCCCAACAGAACCAATAGTCCTGTTACAGGGAAAGCCACGTATAATGCTGTTACTGACATTTAGTTTAGTTTCCATATAAAGTACCCTATGGGAGGATAGTCTTGTTAATAGGAAAAGGTAATCAATAGAGTTACTCTTTTTACAGGATTTGACCGTGTTATCTGTATAATGGATAAGTAAATCAGACTATTCAATTATTTTCCTAAGGTTTTACGCAGCGGTTAAACAGAAACGCAGTATGAATAGTATTATATTGAAGCTAGGACAACTCAGTTTCAAGTTCATTTAGTGGTTTAAAACGTGTACTAACGGTGGTCAGCCTATCCACGCAATGAAGCAGTGAAGTATTGGAGAAGCATAGAGTACATCTCCGTTTAGATGGGTCCAAAAAGTCGATCGCACCCCACGGGACCTCTCCTTGACAGTATAGAAAATCTCAGAAAGGTACTTACCCAATATCTCATTTCTGAGGCTGCTGGCTTCTCGCTATCCTTTGAAAATTCAATTTTGATGCTACTGCTTTGTGGGTATGTTTCCATTGCAGTTATACTTCTCCTTCACACCATAGAAACGGTGATGACTCACGCAAACAACACTTGACACTAACAGTCGCGAAAGAGCACACCTCACAGCGGAACTGCAACAGCAGGTAAACAACGAGAGAGCACAGCGACATCCGCTCGCCAGCAGTACCGACTGCCGACTGCACTGCACACGACCAAGGGCGGGCCTAGCGTCAAGCGACTGCTCGCAAAATAAGCAACAGCTGTCCGGGTGCCGAGGACAAAAACAACTGGGCCGTTGAGATATCTGCTGCTCTGCCACGATCTCCCGACCCTGGGGTCAGCGCTGATTACCTCGGAGAAGCAGAGGCGCGACGCTCTAGACAGACACACACTATCCTTTCAGATCCTGTATACGCACTGAATACGCACTGAAAGGCTAAACAAGCTGGTATAGGCATGCGTATTCAAATACAGACATATGTAAACAGGCAGAATACGGCGCTGCAACGCCTATACAGGGTGTTACAAAAAGGTACGGCCAATCTTTCAGGAAACATTCCTCACACACAAATAAAGAAAAGATGTTATGTGGACATGTGTCCAGAAACGCTTAATTTCCATGTTAGAGCTCATTTTAGTTTCGTCAGTATGTACTGTACCTCCTCGATTCATCGCCAGTTGGCCCAATTGAAGGAAGGTAATGTTGACTTCGGTGCTTGTGTTGACATGCGACTCATTGCTCTACAGTACTAGCATCAAGCACATCAGTACGCAGCATCAACAGGTTAGTGTTTATCACGAACGTGGTTTTGCACTCAGCGCAATGTTTACAAATGCGGAGTTGGCAGATGCCCATTTGATGTACAAATTAGCACGGGGCAATAGCCGTGGCGCGGTACGTTTGTATCGAGACAGATTTCCAGAACGAAGGTGTCCCGACAGGAAGACGTTAGAAGCAATTGATCGGCGTCTTATGGAGCACGGAAAAATTCCAACCTATGACTCGCGACTGGGGAAGACCTAGAACGACGAGGACACCTGCAATGGACGAGGCAATTCTTCGTGCAGTTGACGATAACCCTAATGTCAGCGTCAGAGAAGTTGCTGCTGTACAAGGTAACGTTGACCACGTCACTGTATGGAGAGTGCTACGGGATAACCAGTTGTTTCCGTACCGTGTACAGCGTGTGCAGGCACTATCAGCAGCTGATTGGCCTCCACGGGTACACTTCTGTGAATGGTTCATCCAACAATGTGTCAATCCTCATTTCAGTGCAAATGTTCTCTTTACGGACGAGGCTTCATTCCGACGTGATCAAATTGTAAATTTTCACAATCAACATGTGTGGGCTGACGAGAATCCGCACGCAATTGTGCAATCACGTCATCAACACAGATTTTCTGTGAAGGTTTGGGCAGGCATTGTTGGTGATGTCTCGATTGGGCCCCACGTTCTTCCAACTACGCTCAATGGAGCAAGTTATCATGGTTTCATACGGGATACTCTACCTGTGCTGCTAGAACATGTGCCTTTACAAGTACGACACAACATGTGGTTCATGCACGATGGAGCTCCTGCACATTTCAGTCGAAGTGTTCGTACGCTTCTCAACAACAGATTCGGTGACCGACGGATTGGTAGAGGCGGACCAATCCCGTGGCCTCCACGCTCTCCTGACCTCAACCCTCTTGACTTTCATTTATGGGGGCATTTGAAAGCTCTTGTCTACGCAACCCCGGTACCAAATGTAGAGACTCTTCGTGCTCGTATTGTGGACGGCTGTGATACAATACGCCATTCTCCAGGGCTGCATCAGCGCATCAGGGATTCCGTGCGACGGAGGGTGGATGCATGTATCCTCGCTAACGGAGGACATTTTGAACATTTGCTGTAACAAAGTGTTTGAAGTCACGCTGGTACGTTCTGTTGCTGCGTGTTTCCATTCCATGATTAATGTAATTTCAAGAGAAGTAATAAAATCAGCTCTAACATGGAAAGTAAGCGTTTCCGGACACAAGTCCACATATATTTTCTTTCTTTGTGTGTGAGGAATGTTTCCTGAAAGTTCGGCCGTACCTTTTTGTAACACCCTGTATAAAATAATAAGTGTCTGACGCAGCTGCAATAGTAGGTTACCAAGATGTAAGTAATTCTGAACCTGGTGTTACAGTCGGCGCACGAGCGATGGGACACAGCATCTCCGAGGTAGCGATTTTCCCGTACGACCATTTCACGAGTGTACCGTGAACATCGGGAATCCGGTAAAACATGAAATCTCCGACGTCGCTGCGACCGGAAAAAGATCCTGCGAGAACAGGACCAACGCCGACTGAAGAGAATCATTCAACGTGACAGAAGTGCAACCCTTCCGCAAAAATGCTGCAGATTTCAGTGCAGGGCCATCGAACATTCAACGAAACATCATCGATATGGGTTTTCCGAGCCGAAGGCCCACTCTTGTACCCTTCATGCATGACAAAAAGCTTAGCGCCTCGCCTGGACCGTCAGAACCGACATTGGACTGTAGGTGACTGGAAACATGTTGCCTCTTCGGACGAGTCTCGTTTTGAATTGTATCGAGTGGATGGATGTGTACGGGTATGGAGACAGCCTCATGAATCCATGGACCCTGCATATCAGCAGGGGACTGTTCAAGCTGGTGGAGGCTCTGTAATGCTGTGTGGCGTATCCAGTTGGAGTGACATGGGAGCCCTGATACGTCCAGATACGACTCTCACACCTGACACGTTTGTAACCATCCTGTCTGATCACCTGCATCTATTCATGTCCGCCGGCCGGGTGGCCGAGCGGTTCTAGGCGCTTAAGTCCGGAACCGCGCGACTGCTACGGTCGCAGGTTCGAATTCTGCCTCGGGCATGGGTGTGTGTGATGTCCTTAGGTTGGTTAGGTTGAAGTTCTAGGGGACTGATGAACTCAGATGTTAAGTCCCATAGTACTCAGAGCCATTTGAACCATTTTTATTCATGTCCATTGTGCGCTGTGACGGACTTGGGCAGTTCCAGCAGAACAATGCCACACCCCACACGTCCAGAATTCGTACAGACTGGTTCGAGGACCGCTCTTCTGGGTTTAAATGCTTCCGCTGTCCACCAAACTCCCCAGACATGAACATTATTGAGCCTATGTCGGATACCTTGCAACGTGCTGTTCAGAAGAGATCTTCACTTGCTAGCAGTGTATGTTATGCTCCTTACCCTCTAAAATATCTGAAACTTAGCATCAGAATTTTTTTTTTTTTTTTTTTTTTTTGATGTACGTCTCCATCACAAAAACTTTAACAATTAACTGTTACCGGTTTCGGCTATTACCATCTTCCCATCTGCTAAAAACAAAAACAGTGTGTAACGAACTAAGTTCAGTTTGCTGGCGCTAAACCTATAAAAGGCCTGGTGCCGCATAAGAAAGTTAAAAAGTGTTTACATGTATACCAGCCATGTTTTTGTTGTTGTGGTCTTCAGTCCTGAGACTGGTTTGATGCAGCTCTCCACGCTACTCTATCCTGTGCAAGCTTCTTCATCTCCCAGTACCTACTGCAGCCAACATCCTTCTGAATCTGCTTAGTGTATTCATCTCTTGGTCTCCCTCTACGATTTTTACCCTCCAATACAAAATTGGTGATCCCTTGATGCCTCAGAACATGTCCTACCAACCGATCCCTTCTTCTAGGCAAGTTTTGCCACAAACTTCTCTTCTCCCCAATCCTGTTCAACACCTCCTCATTAGTTATGTGATCTACCCATCTAACCTTCAGCATTCTTCTGTAGCATCACATTTCGAAATCTTCCATTCTGTTCTTATCCAAACTATTTATCGTACATCTTTCACTTCCATACATGGCTGCATTCCACACAAATACTTTCGCAAACGACTTCCTGACACTTAAATCAATACTCGATATTAACAGATTTCTCGTCTTCAAAAACGCTTTCCTTGCCATTGCCAGTCTACATTTTATATCCTCTCTACTTCGACCATCATCAGTTATTTTGCTCCCCAAATAGCAAAACTCATCTACTACTTTAAGTGTCTCATTTCCTAATCTAATTCCCCCAGCATCACCCGATTTAATTCGACTACATTCCATTATCCTCGTTTTGCTTTTGTTGATGTTCATCTTATACCCTGCTTTCATGACACTGTCCATTCGATTCAACTTCTCTTCCAAGTCCTTTGCTGTCTCCGACAGGATTACACTCCCATCGGCCAAACTCAGAGTTTTTATTTGTTGTCCGTACATTTTAATTCCTACTCGGAATTTTTCTTTTGTTTCCTTTACTACTTGGTTAATATACAGACTGAATAACATCGGCAATAGGCTACAGCCCTGTCTCACTCCCTTCCCAACCACAGCTTCCCTTTCATGCCCCTCGACTCCTATAACCGTCATCTGGTTTCTGTACAAATTGTAAATACCCTTTCGCTCCCTGTATTTTACCCCTGCCACCTTCAGAATTTGAAAGAGAGTGTTCCAGTCAACATTGTCAAAAGCTTTCTCTAAGCCTAAAAATGCTGGAAACGTAGGTTTGCCTTTCCTTAATCTTTCTTCTAAGATAAGTCGTAGGGTCAGTATTGCCTCACGTGTTCCAACATTTCTACAGAATACACACCATAAAATATTCTGATGTAGCAGCAACGTCAAACTAAACATGTAGGTAAGGGCTGGTGTTGATCAGAATGCGTCTGGTATTTATGCGAGGAAACTGAGGCCGGCAGAGGCCACTATAGCTGGGCTATACATGACTAACCAGTAAGGCAAATGAAATGGTTAAAATGCGGTATGCGTACTCACTAATTAAAATTACTTCACATGGCAAAAGGAGCGTCTGACAATAAAACATGTACGGACGCAGAATACGTGGAATTGAATCCATACTTAAAATCCACATAAAAGTGCAAATACTAATAATGTGAAGCTCCTAGTCTGGCAAGGTAAAACATATAATTGCATAAAAGCCAGTATAAAACGTATAGGATTGAAAACATCTATAAAATAAAATGTTCCAGCCTGGCAGATCAATTACTCTTCACGTAATTGTAATCAACGAAGACGCGGCGTTCGAAGCCGCTCAGGCCAGCAGGTTCCTGAATACGTTACAGAACTGTGACTGGCTCGCGAACAACAGGGAACTGACATGAATCGAGACTAGAAAATAGTGCACTGACAATGGCTAGGCACTAGCCGAAAATCTAGATTTGTCAAATAAAACATGCAAAAAAAAAGGACGTCTGATTGCTGCGCTCTATAATTTATAAACTCATCCTGTTCATTCAGCAGTAATGTCGTTTGCCGTTTTCTGTGCATATAAATCTCCATTTCCTTTAGGAGCGTAAGTAACTGCCACTTTGCCCATTATGCAACACTTTCATTTATTGTCTACGTTTCCTGCCGCAGAAAAAAGGGTTCAAATGGCTCTGAGCACTATGGGACTTAACTTCTGAATTCATCAGTACCCTAGAACTTAGAACTACTTAAACCTAACTAACATAAGGACATCACACACATCCATGCCCGAGGCAGGATTCGAACCTGCGACCGTAGCGGTCGCGCGGTTCCAGACTGTAGCGCCTAGAACCGCTCGGCCACCTGCCGCAGAAAAACAAGAACGTCGTACATAGAAGCAGCCACGCGTCGCCATGTACACCACACTCCGGATGGATTATCGACTATGGTTTTTTTTTTTAATTTTTAATTAATAGTCGGTGTTTCGTTAATTGTTTGTCATCCTGGAAGATTTCGTTTTATAGATGTGATTTTAATCTTATACTTTTTACACTGGCTTTTAAACAATTGTATGTTTTACTCTGCCAGGCTAGGCGCTTCACGTTATTATTATTTGCACTTTTTATGTGCATTTTAGGTATGAATCTAATTCCACGTATGCTATATCAGTACATAGTTTATTGTCAGACGCTCTTTTTGCTGTTGTTGGGGTCTTCAGTCCTGAGACTGGTTTGATGCAGCTCTCCGTGCTACTCTATCCTGTGCAAGCTTCTTCATCTCCCAGCAAGTAGTGCAGCCTACATCCTTCTGAACCTGCTTAGTGTATTCATCCTTTGGTCTCCCCCTACGATTTTTACCCTCCACGCTGCCCTCCAATGCTAAATTTGTGATCCCTTGATGCCTCAGGATATGCCCTACCAACCGATCCCTTCTTCTAGTCAAGTTGCACAAGCTCCTCTTCTCCTCAATTCTATTCAATACCTCCTCATTAGTTACGTGATCTACCCATCTTCAGCATTCTTCTGTAGCACCACATTTCGAAAGCTTCTATTCTCATCTTGTCTAAACTATTTATCGTCCATGTTTCACTTCCATGCATGGCTACACTCCATACAAATACTTTCAGAAACGACTTCCTGACACTTAAATCTATACTCGATGTTAACAAATTCCTCTTCTTCAGGAACGCTACGAGAGGTCCCAACAGTGATGTCAGGTATTTGCCAACAAAATAAGTAGGTGCTAGTATGTTACTTACAATGGAACGGAGAGGCGCCCCATTCTTATGGATACTGGGTAGGGTATCTTGGGTTGACAAACGCAGCGTGCAGCGCACGCGCGCGAGAGCCGCTCTGCGATTTTCGGCAGAGGGAGTTGGGTTGGGTTGTTTTTGGGGAAGGAGACCAGACAGCGAGGTCATCGGTCTCATCGGGTTAGGGAAGGACGGGGAAGGATGGCGGCCGTGCCCTTTCAAAGGAACCATCCCGGCATTTGCCTGGAGCGATTTAGGGAAGTCACGGCAAACCTAAATCAGGATGGCCGGACGCGGGATTGAACCGTCGTCTTCCCGAATGCGAGTCCACTGCGCCACGGCCGAGGGAGTTTGAATAGGGCAAATCACTGCGCATGCGCGATATCGGCGGCTGCGCATTGTTCGCGCGCGTGTTCTAAGAACGAGGCGTGCGTGTGTCCGGATACCGTCAGTCATACCTAGCCACGAGCAAGTTTGAACCGCCTGAAGATGTCAGAGAGTTGCCCCGGGGAAATAGTTGGAATTTGCACAACGTGATCCGGCGGCAAACCAGTGAAGACTATTTACAACGTTAGGTCTGTTATTGGACGAAATACCTTCAGGAGCCAGGAACAGAATGTGGTATCAACACGATGGGGGTCCGGCACATTTTTCGCTGATGGCCAGAAATGAGTTGCAGAGACGATTCCCAGATGGTTGGATGGGATACGGAGGAGACGAGTCGTGACCGGCTCGTTCCTCAGACTAGACGCCTCTGGATTTTTTCTTGTGGGGATTCGTAAAAGACATTGTTCACAAAGACGTTCCAACTACACTCCTGGAAATGGAAAAAAGAACACATTGACACCGGCGTGTCAGACCCACCATACTTGCTCCGGACACTGCGAGAGGGCTGTACAAGCAATGATCACACGCACGGCACAGCGCACACACCAGGAACCGCGGTGTTGGCCGTCGAATGGCGCTAGCTGCGCAGCATTTGTGCACCGCCGCCGTCAGTGTCAGCCAGTTTGCCGTGGCATACGGAGCTCCATCGCAGTCTTTAACACTGGTAGCATGCCGCGACAGCGTGGACGTGAACCGTATGTGCAGTTGACGGACTTTGAGCGAGGGCGTATAGTGGGCATGCGGGAGGCCGGGTGGACGTACCGCCGAATTGCTCAACACGTGGGGCGTGAGGTCTCCACAGTACATCGATGTTGTCGCCAGTGGTCGGCGGAAGGTGCACGTGCCCGTCGACCTGGGACCGGACCGCAGCGACGCACGGATGCACGCCAAGACCGTAGGATCCTACGCAGTGCCGTAGGGGACCGCACCGCCACTTCCCAGCAAATTAGGGACACTGTTGCTCCTGGGGTATCGGCGAGGACCATTCGCAACCGTCTCCATGAAGCTGGGCTACAGTCCCGCACACCGTTAGGCCGTCTTCCGCTCACGCCCCAACATCGTGCAGCCCGCCTCCAGTGGTGTCGCGACAGGCGTGAATGGAGGGACGAATGGAGACGTGTCGTCTTCAGCGATGAGAGTCGCTTCTGCCTTGGTGCCAATGATGGTCGTATGCGTGTTTGGCGCCGTGCAGGTGAGCGCCACAGTCAGGACTGCATACGACCGAGGCACACAGGGCCAACACCCAGCATCATGGTGTGGGGAGCGATCTCCTACACTGGCCGTACACCACTGGTGATCGTCGAGGGGACACTGAATAGTGCACGGTACATCCAAACCGTCATCGAACCCATCGTTCTACCATTCCTAGACCGGCAAGGGAACTTGCTGTTCCAACAGGACAATGCACGTCCGCATGTATCCCGTGCCACCCAACGTGCTCTAGAAGGTGTAAGTCAACTATCCTGGCCAGCAAGATCTCCGGATCTGTCCCCCATTGAGCATGTTTGGGACTGGATGCAGCGTCGTCTCACGCGGTCTGCACGTCCAGCACGAACGCTGGTCCAACTGAGGCGCCGGGTGGAAACGGCATGGCAAGCCGTTCCACAGGACTACATCCAGCATCTCTACGATCGTCTCCATGGGAGAATAGCAGCCTGCATTGCTGCGAAAGGTGGATATACACTGTACTAGTGCCGACATTGTGCATGCTCTGTTGCCTGTGTCTATGTGCCTGTGGTTCTGTCAGTGTGATCATGTGATGTATCTGACCCCAGGAATGTGTCAATAAAGTTTCCCCTTCCTGGGACAATGAATTCACGGTGTTCTTATTTCAATTTCCAGGAGTGTACACCTGAAGATATGCGAGAGAGTGTAGGGAAGCAGCCTACTCGCGCCTTATAAAATTCACATCAGTCTTTCCATTGTGTGCCAGCCTAGTCCGCTGTACTAGCTCTGACGTCATAAATGTTGCGCAATACTTTAAAAATCAAGTAAATAACCTGAAACGTTTCTAGCATGTCAGGAGTAATACTAAATCAATATGTATTGAATATCAGTTCAATAACTTTAACCATTTTCGAAATTTGGACGTTTTTCTGTAAAAATCATTGGCGCAACAGAAAAGAGCTAGAAACTTAAAAATTTATATTTGGATTCCTTTTTCATAATAATTTAGTAGAAACAGTATTCTGTATCTCACAAATTAAAATTTTAGTTGAAATTCATGATTTTCTGGTTTTTGTCTTAAAAATGAAGGAAGCAAGATAGATTAAGTAGGCGAATAAATAAGGCTAGGACGTTTAAATTTAAGTGCAAGGGAGATCGGCTGTAATCATAAAGATGTGAGAAGTTTCAATTGAATAACTATAAAACTATAGCGATAGCGTATCTCCAAAGGGCAAGTTCAGAGCTCATCTACGGCATGTGGTGTAATTAAATTAATTCTCTCGCCCAAAATAATTGACTTAGCCAAGTCAGACTTTTATTATGATTACTTACCTGTGTGCTGATTGCACATTTAAATTGAGAGCTTCATCGGCCATCAGCAAAGGAAGCAATGATTTATTCGATAACTTAAAGTGGTGCATTACTAGCCCAGCGGCTAGTCGGGAGAGCCGATTTGATCAGGCGTTCCCTCAGCCGTCCACACCGCTCCGCACCGCGGCTCTACATGTAAGAACGCTGCGCGAGAGAGTAAGGCCCCAGTTCTCTCCAGACGCTGATTAGCGCACCACCTGTGCCAGGAGTCGCGTCGCTATCATTGCTATAAACAGCCTCGGATGCCGTAATAAGTTACTCGGGATACGCGTAACCATGAAATCGTTTTCGAGTGAAGTGTTAATTTTGGGATGACGTTAATGATCTATCTTTAGTTTGCGTATGTCGTATTTTCACGTGCCGCCGCAGGACAGACATTCTACCATTATTTAGCGTGGCGTTTCATGAACATTATCATCAAATTATGGCGAGCATTCACTTAAACCTTTATTTTGAACAGTTATAGTTGCGTCAGCGCTTTAGACTCTGAACTGCTCTGGTAGTTGGATTGTGTGGATTCTTTTTCGTCTGTAACTTTCAGAATATAGTGAACATTTTAGAGATAATGGTTTTTGATTATGAACCCCAGACAATCTCCTAATTCCTCAGAGCTATAAGCTGTAGCTATAAATGTATTTCTCAGATGAACTGGGCACTAGGAATTCTAATTAGAGGCTTCACATTTTGCTAATCACTTTCTGGTTGCCAATATTGTAGTTAGAGAGCCAGTGTTGAGAACGGCAAACAGCATAAATACAAAACATTTATACCATTATTCCACCCGCCGCCCCACAAGAGAATTGCCAGAGCATGTGCTTCGACAAATGCCGATGTGATAAGGAATACCATTCAATCCACGATAAGAAGTTGCAGCACTGCATTGATACCAATGGTCCTCACTTTGAACACCCTCTGTAAATGGACGTTGACCTTCAAAGACTTTATTGTTACACATCATTGGGTTCGTCTCTATACCAGCTATCGGAAAATAAGTACCAAACTGTAACATCCCAGAAAAAAAAGTTGTCCTACATATCACAGAAGCGACCCCACCTAACAACAAACGACCAACGTCATTTTATGACCCCCGTTGTCCCATGCAACTTTTGTCGCAGAAACTTTTCAGCTACTATCACACGTTCGCACGTTCGGAGTTATTCTAGGTGGCAATAGTTAAAGACTCATGCTATATATATATATATATATATATATATATATGTGTGTGTGTGTGTGTGTGTGTGTTTGTGTATGTATAATTGATTTTAAGTGCAGCTGCAAGAGTGCGACTAGAAAAATAATGTGTTCATTACTGTTAACACGAATCAAGAATAAATGTCCTGTAATCTGAATGGTTCAATACCATTTAGACAGAATGATTGTTCAAATGATTTATGGAACTTGGAACTGACGAACTCTGCAACTTGATTTGTTTTCACTTTCACATCTTGTTTGTCATGTGCTCTCCTGACCTTAGTTTTTCTCTGATGATTTTTATTCTGTGCTCTTGCATTTCCTCCAAGTCTGGATAGTGTTCCAGGAAGAGATATTATGTTATCTGCACGCAGCGGCATGTCACCAGCGAGCCTGACGCAGTCGACATTCCGGCCACCTCCTTCCTTCTCTACTAGTACCGTCTTCATTATCGAGTCTACGGCTACAGCTACGTCCGAGCATCTACATCTAGTCGTCTACTGACTCACCTGACGCTGTGTGTCTGAGGGCACCTCTGGTAGCAATTACTGATTCCAACCTTTCCCGTTCCTGTCGCGAACGGCGCTTGGGAAAAATGATTGTCGGTAGTATTAGCTCTAACTTCTGGAATTTTCTGTTCGTGGTCAATACGCGAGATGTATGTGGGGGGAAGTAATATGTTGTCCTACTCCTGCTAAAAAGTGCGGTCCCGAAATTTTAGTAGTAACTCTATCCAAAAATGGTTCAAATGGCTCTGAGCACTATGGAACTTAACATCTGAGGTCATCAGTCCCCTAGAACGTAGAACTATTTAAACCTAACTAACCTAAGGACATCACACACATCCATGCCAGAGGCAGGATTCGAACCTGCGACCGTAGCAGTCGCAATATGTTACATTTATTTACGTTCAGGGTCAACTGCCACAGCTTGAACCAATCATTAATTCTCTGCAGGTCATTGTGCAAATTCTTACTATCTTCTGGCTTTGCTACTTTCCTATAAACAACTGCATGATCTGCGAATAGCCTTATAGAGCATCCGACGTTTTCCACTACGTCCTTTATATACATCGTGGTCCATTGATCGTGACCGGGCCAAATATCTCACGAAATAAGCATCGAACGAAAAAACTACAAAGAACGAAATTCGTCTAGCTTGAAGGGGGAAACCAGATGCCGCTACGGTTGGCCCGCTTGATGGCGCTGACATAGGTCAAACGGATATCAACCGCGTTTCTTTAAATAGGAGCCCCCATTTTTTATTACATATTCGTGTAGTACGTAAAGAAATATGAATGTTTTAGTTGGACCACTTTTTTTCGCTTTGTGATAGATGGCGCTGTAATAGTCACAAACATATGGCTCACAATTTTAGACGAACAGTTGGTAACAGGTAGGATTTAAAATTAAAATACAGAACGTAGGTAGGTTTGAACATTTTATTTCGGTTGTTAGAATGTGATTCATGTACCTTTGTGAACTTATCATTTCTGAAAACGCATGCTGTTACAGCGTGATTACCTGTAAATACCACATTAATGCAATAAATGCTCAAAATTATGTTCGTCAACCTCAGTGCATTTGGCAATACATGTAACGACATTCCTCTCAACAGCGAGTAGTTAGCCTTCCGTAATGTTCGCACATGCAAAGACAATGCGCTGACGCATGTTGTCAGGCGTTGTCGGTGGATCACGATAGCAAATATCCTTCAGCTTTCCCCACGGGAAGAAATCCGGGGACGTCAGATCCGGTGAAGGTGCTTCGACGACCAATCCACCTGTCATGAAATATGCTATTCAATACCGCTTCAACCGCACGCGAGCTATGTGCCGGACATCCATCATATTGGAAGTACATCGCCATTCTGCCATGCAGTGAAACATCTTGTAGTAACTTCGGTAGAACATTACGTAGGAAATCGGCATACATTGCACCAATTAGATTGCCATCGATAAAATGGGGGCCAATTATCCTTCCTCCCATATTGCCGCACCATACATTAACCCGCCAAGGTCACTGATGTTCCACTTGTCGCAGCCATTGTGGATTTTCCGTTGGCCAATAATGCATATTATGCCGGCTTACGTTACTGCTGTTGGTGAATGACGCTTCGTCGCTAAATAGAGCGCGTGCAAAAGATGTCATCGTCCCGTAATTTCTCTTGTACCCAGTGGCACAACTGTACACGACGTTCAAAGTCGTCGCCATGCATTCCCGGTGCATAGAAATATGGTACAGGTGCAATCGATGTTGTTGTAGCATTCTCAACGCCGACGTTTTTGAGATTCCCGATTCTCGCGCAATTTGTCTTCTACTGATGTGCGGATTAGCCGCGACAGCAGCTAAAACACCTACTTGGGCATCATCATTTTTTGCAGGTCGTGGTTGACGTTTCACATGCGGCTGAGCACTTCCTGTTTCCTTAAATAACGTAACTATCCGGCGAACGGTCCGGACACTTGGATGATGTCGTCCAGGATACCGAGCAGCATACACAGCACACGCCCGTTGGGCATTTTGATCACAATAGCCATACATCAACACGATATCGACCTTTTCCGCAATTGGTAAACGGTCCATTTTAACACGGGTAATGTATCAGGAAGCAAATACCGTCCGCACTGCCGGAATGTTACGTGATACCACGTAGTTATTCGTTTATGACTATTACAGCGCCATCTATCACAAATCGAGAAAAGTGGTCCAACTAAAACAGTCATATTTGTTTATGTAATACACGAATATGTAATAAAAACGGGGGTTCCTATTCAAAAAACGCAGTTGTTATCCGTTTGGCCTATGGCAGCGCCATCTAGCGGGCCAACCATAGCGCTATCTGGTTTCTCGCTTCAAGCTAGACGACTTACGTTCTTTGTAGTTTCTTCGTTTGACGCTTATTTCGTGAGATATTTGTTCCGGTCACTATCAATGGGCCACCGTGTAAGCTGTAAACACCAACGGTCCTATCACACTTCCCTGTGGTACTCTGGATATTGCCTTTACATCTGTCGATTTAGTTCCGTTAAGGGCGACGTGCTTGAGTTCTATCTGCAAGAATGTCTTGAATCAAATCGCAAATATGTTCCGATACTCTCTAAGCTCGTATTTTTTTTCACTAAACCGCAGTGCTGGACGATGCCAAATGCGTTCCTGACGTCAAGGAACACGACGCCAACCTGTGCACCGTTGTCTGCAGCTTTATGTACTTGTACCACACGGACGGACAGAGCGAGTTGAATTTCGTAAGATCTCCGTTTGAGGAATCCATGTTGATTTTAATAGACGAGATCTGTGTTCCCCAAAAAAAAAAAAAAAAAAAAAAAAAAAAACCTCATAATTCTGGACCATAAAACATTCTATAACGGGAAGACCTGAACGATATATGCCTATAACTAGGTCAAATGGGTCAAATGGCTCTGAGCACTATGGGACTTAACATCTGTGGCCATCAGTCCCCTAGACTTAGAACTACTTAAACCTAACTAACCTAAGGACATCACACACATCCATGCCCGAGGGAGGATTCGAACCTGCGACCGTAGCAGTCGCGCGGTTCCGGACTGAGCGCCTAAAACCTCTAGACCACCGCGCCCGGCTATAACTAGGTGCAACGGTCTTACGACCCTTCTTGAAAATGGGTATGACCTGCACTTTTTTCAGTCGGTAGGGTACTCTTCGTTGCTACAGCGACCTGGGATAAAAGTCGATAGCATACTACGGTAAAAAGCAACCGGTGCAACGTACCTCACGGACACTTTTCGGAGAATAAAGAACAGACGAAGACGATTTTTAAAACAGTTATAAGAGTCGAGGGGAATGAAAGGGAAGCAGCGGTTGGGAAGGGAGTGAGACAGGGTTGTAGCCTCTCCCCAATGTTATTCAATCTGTATATTGAGCAAGCAGTAAAGGAAACAAAAAAAAAATCGGAGTAGGTATTAAAGTCCATGGAGAAGAAATAAAAACGTTGAGGTTCGCCGATGACATTGTAATTCTGTCAGAGGCAGCAAAGGACTTGGAAGAGCAGTTGAACGGAATGGACAGTGTCTTGAAAGGAGGATGATGAACATCAACAAAAGCAAAACGAGGATAATGGAATGTAGTCGAATTAAGTCGGGTGATGCTGAGGAAATTAGATTAGAAAATGAGACACTTAAAGTAGTAAAGGAGTTTTGCTATTTGGGGAGCAAAGTAAGTGATGATGGTCGAAGTAGAGAGGATATAAAATGTAGACTGGCAATGGCAAGCAAAGCGTTTCTGAAGAAGAGGAATTTGTTGACATCGAGTATAGATTTGTCAGGAAGTCGTTTCTGAAAGTATTTGTATGGAGTGTAGCCATGTATGGAAGTGAAACATGGACGATAAATAGCTTAGACAAGAAGAGAATAGAAGCTTTCGAAATGTGGTGCTACAGAAGAATGCTGAAGTTTAGATGGGTAGGTGACGTAATTAACGAGGAGGTACTGATTAGATATGGGGAGAAGAGAAATTTGTGGCACAACTTGACAAGAAGAAGGGATCGGTTGGTAGGACATGTTCTGAGGCATCAAGGGATCACAAATTTAGCATTGGAGGGCAGCGTGGAGGGTAAAAATCGTAGAGGGAGACCAAGAGATGAATACACTAAGCAGATTCAGAAGAATGTAGGCTGCAGTAGGTACTGGGAGATGAAGAAGCTTACACAGAACAGAGTAGCATGGAGAGCTGCATCAAACCAGTCTCAGGACTGAAGACAACAACAACAACAATAGCGGCGAGATCACAAGGCAGAGCGATACGTAACGCAAGTCATGCCCCGGACCCCGGTCGCAGGCTACGTTAGCCTAGGGTCGCGCTAGGCGTGGCCGGTGTGTGTTTTTACGCGCGCGGCTAATTGCATACGTAGGTGAGTAACGCTTCTAATTATACGGGCCCTCTGCCGGCCGTTAAACCCGGCTCTCTAATTAAACACGGCGGCAGTTCTCTTAGCCCCTCGCGCACTGCGGCACCGAGCACGGAGTAACCACTTCATTAACACCCACCCGAGTCTCCTTAACATGCCGTGCTCATTAATTAATACGTCAGCACCAATCGAGCTATCACATAATTTCCCCCCATCCCTCTAAAGCTGGCTGACATATTATGAATTTTTGGAGAAACAAAATTTCCTCTACAAACATGGACACCGGGAAGAGACAGCCAGCCGCGGTGGCCGTGCGGTTCTAGGCGCTGCAGTCCGGAACCGCGGGACTGCTACGGTCGCAGGTTCGAATCTTGCCTCGGGCATGGATGTGAGTGATGTCCTTATGTTAGTTAGGTTTAAGTAGTTCTGAGTTCTAGGGGACTGATGACCTCAGATGTTGAGTCCCATAGTGCTCAGAGCCATTTGAACCTTTCTTTTCTTTTCTTCTCTTTTTTTTTTTTAAAAAAAAAAAAAGACTCATCGGCGCCGACATTGGTGTTATACTCCTTGACTTCACAAAGGCATGCGACACAGTTCCGCACTGGCGCCTAATGAACAAATCACGAGAGCAACGGGTGTCGGGCCAGATTTGTGAGTCGATTCGTAACTTCCTAGCAGCCACAACTCAGCACGTCGCTCTTAACGGAACAAAATCGACAGATCTAAAGGCACTTTCAGCGATACCATGACGAAGAGTGATGTCACAATCTCTATACCCACTCTAGAGCCAACGAAACTGGTACACCTGCCTAATACCCGCAGAAGCGCCGAAACACGACGTGGCATGGACTCTGAAGTAGTGGTACCATGGCTGGTTCAAATGGCTCTGAGCACTATGGGACTTAACTGCTGATGTCATCAGTGCACTAGAACTTAGAACTACTTAAACCTAACCAACCTAAGGACATCACACAGATCCATGCCCGAGGCAGGATTCGAACCTGCGATCGTAGAGGTCGCGCGGTTCCAGACTAAAGCGCCTAGAACCGCTCGGCCACTCCGGCCGGCAACTGATACCATGAATCAGGCGGGGCTGTCCATACATACCTAACAGTACGAGGGGGTGGAGATCTCTTCGGAGCAGCACGTTGCAAGGCATCCCAGATATGCTCAATAATGTTGATTTCTGGACACTTGCTGGCCACCGGAAGTGTTTAAACTCATAGGAGTATTCCTGGAGGCACTCTGTAGCAATTCTGGACGTGTGGGGTGCTGCATTGTCCTGCTGAAATTGCCCGATGCACAATGGACATAAATGGATGCAGTTGAGCACACACGATGCTTACGTGCCTGTCACCTGACACAGTCGTATCCAAACGTATCAGGGATCCCATATCGTTCCAACTGCACACGCCCCACACCATCACAGAGCCTCCACCAGCTTGAGAAGTCCCCATGCAAGTTCCACGGATTCATCAGGTTGTCTCCATACCCATGCACGTCCATCCGCTCGATACAATTTCAAACGAGACTCGCCCGACCAGGCAACATGTTTCCACTCATCAACAGTCCAATGTCGGTGTTGACGGGCACGGGCGAGGCGTAAAGCTTTCTACTGTGCAGTCATCAAGGGTACACGAGTGGGCCTTCGGCTCCGAAAGTCCATATCGAAAATGTTTCGTCGATTGGTTCGCACGCTGACACTTGTTGATGGCCCATCACTGAAGTCTGCAGCAATTTGCGGAAGGTTTGCACTTCTGTCCCGTTGAACGATTCTCTTCAGACGTCGCCGGTCCCGTTCTTGCAGGATCTTTTTCCAGTCGCAGCGATGTCGGAGATTTGATGTTTCACCGGATTCCTAATATTCACAGTCATCATCATCAGTTATCTGCTATATTAGCAGGTCCTTTGCCTCTCCATTTTCTGCGATCCATTGCTTCCTTCTTAAGGCTGCTGTATGTTGTACCGTCCATCATGTCATCCAGTATCTGGAATCTCTTCCTTCCTCGCTTCCTTTTCCCTTCTACATAACCTTCTAAAACTGTTTTTATCAGTCTGTCATTCTTTATTAATACATGCCCAATCCAATTTATTTTTCTTCTCTTTATTACATCTAGTAACTGTCTTTTCTCTCCCACTCTTCTCAGTACCTCTTCATTTCTTACTCTGTCCATCCAACTTATTCTTTCCATCTTCCGCCATGTCCAGATCTCAAAAGCCTCCAGCCTATCTCTGTCTTTTTTCCTCATAGTCCATGTTTCAGCGCCATATAGAAGAACACTCCATACAAGACATTTTATGAGTCTCTTTCTGAGTTCTCTGTCCAGACCGCTGCAGAAGATTCTCCTTTTCTTATAAAACGCCTCTTTTGCCATTGCTATCCTTGTTTTAATTTCTGTGGTGCACTTCCAGTCGGTGTCTATCCTGCTTCAAAGATACTTAAAATTTTGCATCTGTTCTAGTGTTTCTCCATTCAGCACAATTTTTATTTCCTTATTTCCTCCTATTGCCAATACTTTTGTTTTATTTGTGTTAATTTTCATTCCATATTTTTTCCGTTAGTTGCAATAGTGTCCACGAAATCATGTAATTCTTTTTCCCCTGTGGCTAGAAGGACCATGTCATCAGCAAATCTCAAGCACCCTACTCATCTTCCTCCAATTTCTACTCCTTTGTCATCTAACGAGCATTTGTCATCATATTTTCCAAGTACAGGTTGAAAAGAGTAGGTGATAAACAGCATCCTTGTCTTACTCCTTTCCCTAGTCTGATCCAGTTTGTACTTTCTCCTCTCACTTTAACTGAAACTTTTTGGTTAAGGTACAATGAGTTTATAAGTCTTCTGGTTTTCCAGTCCACTCTCTTTTCCCTCATAATAGTCGCCAGCTTGTCCCAAACCACATTGTCAAAAGCCTTTTCTAAATCGATGAAGCACATATATAGGTCTCTTCCTTTTTCAATAAACCTTTCTCCCAAGATTCGTAGGAGCCCTATTGCATCTCTGGTGCCCGTATTCCGTCTAAAGCCAAACTTATCCTCGCCGAGATTCTCCTCTATTACTTTTTCAAGTCTTTTATTAATTATTCTTAACATTACTTTGGCTGCACAGTACACTCGTAAAATAGTCGTACGGAAAAATCCCCACTTCATCGCTATTTCGGAAATGCTGTGTCCCATCGCTTATGCGCCGACTGTAACGCCACGTTCAAACCCGCTGAAATGTTGATAACCTGCCACTGTAGCAGCAGTAACCGATCTAAAAAAAATGGGTTCAAATGGCTCTGAGCACTATGGGACTCAACTGCTGAGGTCATTAGTCCCCTAGAACTTAGAACTACTTTAACCTAACTAACCTAAGGACATCACAAACATCCATGCCCGAAGCAGGATTGGAACCTGCGACCGTAGCGATCTTGCGGTTCCAGACTGCAGCGCCTTTAACCGCACGGCCACTTCGGCCGGCCAACCGATCTAAGAACTGCGCCAGACACTTGTTTATCTCATGCAGGCGTTGCCGACCGCAGCGCCATATTCTGCCTGTTTACACATACGCTTGCCTATACCAGTTTCTTTGGCGCTTCAGTGTGTAAAAGTAAATGTCCTGACTGACTGACCGACTCATCATAGCCCATCCCAAACCGCTGAGGATAAAAACCTGAAGTTTGGAGAGGGTGTGGTTCTTACACTGAGTCATCGCTTAAGAAGGGATTGTCCGAAATTCGCCTGCTAAGGGGGTGAAGTAGGGGATGAAAACGTTCTTGGAAGTCTTTCACTATTAAGGGGATTTTGAAGCTTGAACTACGAGAACTGATAATTGGTTTCTCAGTCAAAAAATAAAAAAAAAATTGTGTTTCAGTATTTTCGAAAATTCCCCCACAAAGGGGGTAAGATAGTGCCTGAAAGCTTTTTTTAAAAATAAATAATTACTAAAAGCTACTGAAGGATTTTAAAACTACATCTATGAAAATACTATTTGAATCCTACGTTATAAATAAAAAAATACGCGTTTCAGCGTTTCAGGAAATTCAGCCCGTAGGGGAGTGCAATAGGGGATGGAAATTTTTAGTAAAATATTTCGTTATGTTAAAAAAAATGTATAGCTGACTTTTTGAAAATTGGTATTTCACTTCTCGCTTAGATATAAAGAAATGTCTCTTAGGGGATGAAAGTTGCTGCCAGTTGATCCTGAACGTAAATAAATGTAACATAGTGTGCATACATAGGAAAAAAACTACTACTGTACAACTACACTAACGATAAAAAATTGTTGCACACAAGACCGTAAAATATCTAAGAGTAACTATCCAGAACTACCTTAAGTGGAATGAGCACATAAAAAAAAAAAAAACAGTATGAAAAGGAGATATCAGACTGAGATTAAAGGGAAGAATCTTAAAGAATTGTAGTTCATGCAGTAGAGAAATGGCTTACAGCGTGCTTGTGCGACCGATTCTTGAGTGTTGTTCATCCATCTGGGACCCTTAACACGTAGGAATGGAACAAGAAATACAGAAAATCCAACGAAGAGAAGCATGTTTCGTCACGGGATAGTTTGATCGACGCGAGAGCGTTACAAAGATGTTCTACAAAGTCTAGTGTCAGATTTTAGAAGACAGACGTGCATGACGGAGGGGCTTACTACAGAAATTTGGACAGAGTACCTTCTGCGAACGGTCTGTCACCATATTACTTCCTCCCACATACATTTCGCGACATGAGCACGACAAGAAAATTCGACAAACTGGAGCCAGTACAGACATAGACTCTGATCAACAATATAGTAGTGATGAAGAGTAGGCTGAAGTTCAAGGCATTAGTCACGAAGAATCAATACGCAAAGAAGTGGGATACGTAAGTACTAAGGAATGACGAGATACGTTTGAAGTTCTCTAACCCTATAGATACAGCAATAAGGAATAGCGCAGTAGGCAGTACAGTTGAAGAGGAATGGACATCTCTAAAGAGGGCCATCACAGAAGTTCGGAAGGAAAAAATAGGTACAAAGAAGGTAGCTGCGAAGAAACCATGGGTAACAGAAGAAATGCTTCAGTTGATTGATGAAAGGAGGAAGTACAAACATGTTCCGGGAAAATCAGGAATACAGAAATACAAGTCGCTGAGGAATGAAATAAATAGGAAGTGCAGGGAAGCTAAGACGAAATGGCTGCAGGAAAAATGTGAAGACATCGAAAAAGATATGATTGTCGGAAGGACAGACTCAGCATACAGGAAAGTCAAAACAACCCCTTGGTGGCATTAAAAGCAACGGTGGTAACATTAAGAGTGCAACGGGAATTCCACTGTTAAATGCAGAGGAGAGAGCAGATCGGTGGAAAGAATACATTGAAAGCCTCTATGATGGTGAAGATTTGTCTGACGTGATAGAAGAAGAAACAGGAGTCGATTTAGAAGAGATAGGGGATCCAGTATTAGAATCGGAATTTAAAAGAGCTTTGGAGGATTTACGGTCAAATAAGGCAGAAGGGATGGATAACATTCCATCAGAATTTCTAAAATCATTGGGGGAAGTGGCAACAAAACGACTATTCACGTTGGTGTGTAGAATATATGTGTCTGGCGACATACCATCTGACTTTCGGAAAAGCATCATCCACACAATTCCGAAGACGGCAAGAGCTGACAAGTGCGAGAATTATCGCACAATCAGCTTAACAGCTCATGCATCGAAGCTGCTTACAGGTATAATATACAGAAGAATGGAAAAGAAAATTGAGAATGCGCTAGGTGACGATCAGTTTGGCTTTAGGAAAAGCAAAGGGACGAGAGAGGGAATTCTGACGTTACGGCTAATAATGGCAGCAAGGCTAAAGAAAAATCAAGACACTTTCATAGGATTTGTCGACCTGGAAAAAGCGTTCGACAATATAAAATGGTGCAAGCTGTTCGAGATTCTGAAAAAAGTAGGGGTAAGCTATAGGGAGAGACGGGTCATATACAATATGTACAACAACCAAGAGGGAATAATAAGAGTGGACGATCAAGAACGAAGTGCTCGTATTAAGAAGGCTGTAGCCTTTCGCTCCTACTCTTCAATCTGTACATCGAGGAAGCAATGATGGAAATAAAAGAAAGGTTCAGGAGTGGAATTAAAATTCAACGTGTAAGGATATCAATGATACGATTCGCTGTGACATTGCTATCCTGAGTGAAAGTGAAGAAGAATTAAATGATCTGCTGAACGGAATTAACAGTCTAATGAGTACACAGTACGGTTTGAGAGTAAATCGGAGAAAGACGAAGGTAATGAGAAGTAGTAGAAATGAGGACAGAGAGAAACTTAACATCAGGATTAATGGTCACGAAATAGATGAAATTAAGGAATTCTACTACTTAGGCAGCAACATAACCAATGGCGGACAGTATCAAATATCGACTTTAATTTGATGAAGAAATTTCTGAGAATGTACGGCATTTAGTATCGGGAGTATCGTCCCATTCCTTATTTTAATTGGTGAATTACACATTCTAGAAGTAAAAACATTGCAAAGAACATTTTTTATACATACCCAGATGTTGGTCATTTAAAACTTCTGTGGGAGAAGTCCCGAGAAAATGCCCATTTGTAAACGTCCTGCCCACTGTGGTATCCCGCGAATCTTTTCGTCGAGAATGCGTTCTACATCCACATCTACAAGGATACTCTGCAAATAACATTTAAGTGCCTGGCAGAGGGTTCATCGCACCACCTTCACAACTCTCTGTTATTCCACTCTGGAATAGCGCGCGCAAAAAAACGAACACCTACATCTTTCCGTACGAGCTCTGATTTCCCTTACTTTATTATGACTATCGTTTCTCCCAATGTAGGTCGGCGACAGCAAAATATTTTCGCATTCGGAGGAGAAAGTTGGTGACTGGAATTCCGTGAGAAGATTCCGCCACAACGAAACGCGCCTTTGTTTTGATAGTGTCCAGCCCAAATCCCGTATAATTTCAGTGACACTCTCTCCCATATTTCGCGATAATACAAAACGTACTGCCCTTCTTTGAACTTTTTCGATGTACTTCGTCCGTACTATCTGGTAAGGATCCCACACCGCGCAGCAGTATTCTAAAAGAGGACGGTCAAGCGTAGTGTAGGGAATCTCCTTAGTAGGTCTGTTACATTTTCTAAGTGTCCTGCCAATAAAACGCAGTCTTTGGTTAGCCTTCTCCACAACGTTTTCTATGTGTTCCTTCCAATTTAAGTTGCTCGTAATTGTAATACCTAAATATTTAGTTGAATTAACGGCTTTTCAATTAGACTGATTAATCGTGTAACCGAAGTTTAACGAGTTCGTTTTAGCACTCATGTGGATGACCTCACACTTTTCGTTATTGAGGGTCAACTGCCACTCTTCCCACCATTCCAATATTTTTTCTAAATCGTTTTGCAGTTTGTTTTGATCTTCTGATGACTTTATTAGTCGATAAACGACAGCGTCATCTGCAAACAACCGAAGACGGCTGCTCAGATTGTCTCCCAAATCGTTTATATAGATAAGGAACAACAAAGGGCCTATAACACTGCCTTGGGGAACTCCAGAAATCACTTTTGTTTTACTCGATGACTTTCCGTCAGTTACTACGAAATGTGACCTCTCAGACAGGAAATCGCAAACCCAGTCACATTACTGAACGATATTCCATAAGCACGCAATTTCACTACGAGCCGCTTGTGTGGTACAGTGTCAAAAGTCCTCCGGAAATCCAGGAATACGGAATCGATCTGAAGTCCCTTGTCAATAGCACTCAGCACTTCATGTGAATTAAGAGCTAGTTGTGTTTCACAGGAACGATGTTTTCTAAACCCATGTTGACTGTGTGTCAATAGACCGTTCCTTCGAGGTAGTTCATGATGTCCGAACACAATATATGTTCTAAAATCCCGCTGCATATCGACGTTGATGATATGGGCCGGTAATTTAGTGTATTACTCCGACTACCTTTCTTGAATATTGGTGTGACTTGTGCAACTTTCCAGTCTTTGGGTACGGATCTTTCGTCGAGCGAACGTTTGTATATGATTGTTAAGTATGGAGCTAATGCATCGGCATACTCTGAAAGGAACCTAATTGGTATACAGTCTGGGCTGGAAGAGTTGCTTTTATTAAGTGATTTAAGTTGCTTTATTACTCCGAGGATATTACTTCTACGTCGGCCGCGGTGGGCGGGCGGTTCTAGGCGCTACAGTCTGGAGCCACGTGACCGCTACGATCGCAGGTTCGAATCCTGACTCGGACATGTATGTGTGTGATGTCCTTAGGTTAGTTAGGTTTAAGTAGTTATAAGTTCTAGGGGACTGATGACCTCAGAAGTTAAGTCCCATAGTGCTCAGAGCCATTCGAACCATTTGATATTACTTCTTCGCTACTCGTGTTGGCAGCTGACCTCGATTCGAATTCTGGAATATTTACGTCGTCTTCTTTTGTGAAGGAATTTCGGAAGGCTGTATTTAGTAACTCCGCTTTGGCAGAACTGTCGTCGATAGTATCTCCATTGTTAGCAGAGAAGGCATTGAATGCGTCTTGCCGCTAGCATACATTTGACCAGAATATCTTCGCATTTTCTGACAGGTCTTGAGAGAAAGTTTCTTTGTGGAAACTGTTATCAGCATCTCGCATTGAAGTCCGCGTCAAATTTCGAGCTTGTGTAAAAGATCGCCAATCTTAGAGATTTTGCGTCCTTTTAAATTTGTCAAATTTCGAAGATCTTCATCGAGGGGTGAGTGATCCGACCGGGCGGTAACTGCAGCACTCAGCTTTCGTTTTGAATGCTGGTATAGTTTTACGTCTCCTCTGATGATCTGGTTGAAAAGATCTGTTAGCCAACCTGCAGCATTCCGCTGTTGAGAACACCGTAACTCTCGTGCTGGAACATCATCGGCGGTCACAGCCGGTGTTAGTGTCCATTAATAGGCGTCCGGATACTTTTGATCAGGCGAGAACTGAGCAAAACTGGCGAAGCGCTGGCCGTCCGCTTTCGCTGCGGTCAGGCGGTGTGCGGTTCGGTTTCCGCGTGGAGCATGGGGGTGAAAATAAGAGGAGTTGTCGTGACGTCACAAACTTCAAGCCGACCCAAGTGAAGATTCGCCATGTTAGCTACCCCAAAACATTCGGTTCTGGTAGTTTGATTCCACGTAGTCGTGAAGTGTTTTGATAAAAAATGCCGGCTTGCGTCGCTTACTGTCTAAAGTCTAAACAAATCACATTTCATTCGTAAGTGGACTTATTTAAGCGCTATTTTCTTATACAGGGTATTACAAAAAGGTACGGCCAAACTTTCAGGAAACATTCCTCACACACAAAGAAAGAAAATATGTTATGTGGACATGTGTCTGGAAACGCTTACTTTCCATGTTAGAGCTCATTTTATTACTTCTCTTCAAATCACATTAATCATGGAAAGGAAACACACAGCAACAGAACGTACCAGCGTGACTTCAAACACTTTGTTACAGGAAAAGTTCAAAATGTCCTCCATTAGCGAGGATACATGCATCCACCCTCCGTCGCATGGAATCCCTCATGCGCTGATGCAGCCCTGGAGAATGGCGTATTGTATCACAGCCGTCCACAATACGAGCACGAAGAGTCTCTACATTTGGTACCGGGGTTGCGTAGACAAGAGCTTTCAAATGCCCCCATAAATGAAAGTCAAGAGGGTTGAGGTCAGGAGAGCATGGAGGCCACGGAATTGGTCCGCCTCTACCAATCCCTCGGTCACCGAATCAGTTGTTGAGAAGCGTACAAACACTTCGACTGAAATGTGCAGGAGCTCCATCGTGCGTGAACCACATGTTGTGTCGTACTTGTAAAGGCAAATGCTCTAGCAGCACAGGTGGAGTATCCCGTATGAAATTATGGCGGTGAATCGAGGAAGTACAGTACATTCTGAAGAAACTAAAATGAGCTCTAACATGGAAATTAAGCGTTTCCGGACACATGCCCACATAACATCTTTTCTTTATTTGTGTGTGAGGAATGTTTCCTGAAAGTTTGGCCGTACCTTTTTGTAACACCCTGTATATACGGAACTTGAAATTCTGATGCACTGTAAGTTTTACAGTATGGTTTTATTTCTGTGATTTGACTTTAGATTTCCTATCAATCCAACGCGAAGAACTCTGTGGAGGTGAGCAATAATCTTGGTTTTAATTGTTTGGTTATTCCCAAGTAACTGAACAGTCCTGGCAAGAAATATCCTGGAAATGGGGACTAATGTTTTAACATGCGATAATTTAATATAAAAGTAATGTAACTACATGTAGTTAATTACATCTTTAGTAAAATGTGTGGAACACCTGTTACAGTTGTGGTGTTACCGCCAGACACCACATTTGCTAGGTGGTAGCTTTAAATCGGCCGCGGTCCATTAGTACATGTCGGACCCGCGTGTCGCCACTGTCAGTGATCGCAATAGGGGATGGAAATTTTTAGTAAAATATTTCGTTATGTTAAAAAAAATGTATAGCTGACTTTTTGAAAATTGGTATTTCACTTCTCGCTTAGATATAAAGAAATGTCTCTTAGGGGATGAAAGTTGCTGCCAGTTGATCCTGAACGTAAATAAATGTAACATAGTGTGCATACATAGGAAAAAAACTACTACTGTACAACTACACTAACGATAAAAAATTGTTGCACACAAGACCGTAAAATATCTAAGAGTAACTATCCAGAACTACCTTAAGTGGAATGAGCACATAAAAAAAAAAAAAACAGTATGAAAAGGAGATATCAGACTGAGATTAAAGGGAAGAATCTTAAAGAATTGTAGTTCATGCAGTAGAGAAATGGCTTACAGCGTGCTTGTGCGACCGATTCTTGAGTGTTGTTCATCCATCTGGGACCCTTAACACGTAGGAATGGAACAAGAAATACAGAAAATCCAACGAAGAGAAGCATGTTTCGTCACGGGATAGTTTGATCGACGCGAGAGCGTTACAAAGATGTTCTACAAAGTCTAGTGTCAGATTTTAGAAGACAGACGTGCATGACGGAGGGGCTTACTACAGAAATTTGGACAGAGTACCTTCTGCGAACGGTCTGTCACCATATTACTTCCTCCCACATACATTTCGCGACATGAGCACGACAAGAAAATTCGACAAACTGGAGCCAGTACAGACATAGACTCTGATCAACAATATAGTAGTGATGAAGAGTAGGCTGAAGTTCAAGGCATTAGTCACGAAGAATCAATACGCAAAGAAGTGGGATACGTAAGTACTAAGGAATGACGAGATACGTTTGAAGTTCTCTAACCCTATAGATACAGCAATAAGGAATAGCGCAGTAGGCAGTACAGTTGAAGAGGAATGGACATCTCTAAAGAGGGCCATCACAGAAGTTCGGAAGGAAAAAATAGGTACAAAGAAGGTAGCTGCGAAGAAACCATGGGTAACAGAAGAAATGCTTCAGTTGATTGATGAAAGGAGGAAGTACAAACATGTTCCGGGAAAATCAGGAATACAGAAATACAAGTCGCTGAGGAATGAAATAAATAGGAAGTGCAGGGAAGCTAAGACGAAATGGCTGCAGGAAAAATGTGAAGACATCGAAAAAGATATGATTGTCGGAAGGACAGACTCAGCATACAGGAAAGTCAAAACAACCCCTTGGTGGCATTAAAAGCAACGGTGGTAACATTAAGAGTGCAACGGGAATTCCACTGTTAAATGCAGAGGAGAGAGCAGATCGGTGGAAAGAATACATTGAAAGCCTCTATGATGGTGAAGATTTGTCTGACGTGATAGAAGAAGAAACAGGAGTCGATTTAGAAGAGATAGGGGATCCAGTATTAGAATCGGAATTTAAAAGAGCTTTGGAGGATTTACGGTCAAATAAGGCAGAAGGGATGGATAACATTCCATCAGAATTTCTAAAATCATTGGGGGAAGTGGCAACAAAACGACTATTCACGTTGGTGTGTAGAATATATGTGTCTGGCGACATACCATCTGACTTTCGGAAAAGCATCATCCACACAATTCCGAAGACGGCAAGAGCTGACAAGTGCGAGAATTATCGCACAATCAGCTTAACAGCTCATGCATCGAAGCTGCTTACAGGTATAATATACAGAAGAATGGAAAAGAAAATTGAGAATGCGCTAGGTGACGATCAGTTTGGCTTTAGGAAAAGCAAAGGGACGAGAGAGGGAATTCTGACGTTACGGCTAATAATGGCAGCAAGGCTAAAGAAAAATCAAGACACTTTCATAGGATTTGTCGACCTGGAAAAAGCGTTCGACAATATAAAATGGTGCAAGCTGTTCGAGATTCTGAAAAAAGTAGGGGTAAGCTATAGGGAGAGACGGGTCATATACAATATGTACAACAACCAAGAGGGAATAATAAGAGTGGACGATCAAGAACGAAGTGCTCGTATTAAGAAGGCTGTAGCCTTTCGCTCCTACTCTTCAATCTGTACATCGAGGAAGCAATGATGGAAATAAAAGAAAGGTTCAGGAGTGGAATTAAAATTCAACGTGTAAGGATATCAATGATACGATTCGCTGTGACATTGCTATCCTGAGTGAAAGTGAAGAAGAATTAAATGATCTGCTGAACGGAATTAACAGTCTAATGAGTACACAGTACGGTTTGAGAGTAAATCGGAGAAAGACGAAGGTAATGAGAAGTAGTAGAAATGAGGACAGAGAGAAACTTAACATCAGGATTAATGGTCACGAAATAGATGAAATTAAGGAATTCTACTACTTAGGCAGCAACATAACCAATGGCGGACAGTATCAAATATCGACTTTAATTTGATGAAGAAATTTCTGAGAATGTACGGCATTTAGTATCGGGAGTATCGTCCCATTCCTTATTTTAATTGGTGAATTACACATTCTAGAAGTAAAAACATTGCAAAGAACATTTTTTATACATACCCAGATGTTGGTCATTTAAAACTTCTGTGGGAGAAGTCCCGAGAAAATGCCCATTTGTAAACGTCCTGCCCACTGTGGTATCCCGCGAATCTTTTCGTCGAGAATGCGTTCTACATCCACATCTACAAGGATACTCTGCAAATAACATTTAAGTGCCTGGCAGAGGGTTCATCGCACCACCTTCACAACTCTCTGTTATTCCACTCTGGAATAGCGCGCGCAAAAAAACGAACACCTACATCTTTCCGTACGAGCTCTGATTTCCCTTACTTTATTATGACTATCGTTTCTCCCAATGTAGGTCGGCGACAGCAAAATATTTTCGCATTCGGAGGAGAAAGTTGGTGACTGGAATTCCGTGAGAAGATTCCGCCACAACGAAACGCGCCTTTGTTTTGATAGTGTCCAGCCCAAATCCCGTATAATTTCAGTGACACTCTCTCCCATATTTCGCGATAATACAAAACGTACTGCCCTTCTTTGAACTTTTTCGATGTACTTCGTCCGTACTATCTGGTAAGGATCCCACACCGCGCAGCAGTATTCTAAAAGAGGACGGTCAAGCGTAGTGTAGGGAATCTCCTTAGTAGGTCTGTTACATTTTCTAAGTGTCCTGCCAATAAAACGCAGTCTTTGGTTAGCCTTCTCCACAACGTTTTCTATGTGTTCCTTCCAATTTAAGTTGCTCGTAATTGTAATACCTAAATATTTAGTTGAATTAACGGCTTTTCAATTAGACTGATTAATCGTGTAACCGAAGTTTAACGAGTTCGTTTTAGCACTCATGTGGATGACCTCACACTTTTCGTTATTGAGGGTCAACTGCCACTCTTCCCACCATTCCAATATTTTTTCTAAATCGTTTTGCAGTTTGTTTTGATCTTCTGATGACTTTATTAGTCGATAAACGACAGCGTCATCTGCAAACAACCGAAGACGGCTGCTCAGATTGTCTCCCAAATCGTTTATATAGATAAGGAACAACAAAGGGCCTATAACACTGCCTTGGGGAACTCCAGAAATCACTTTTGTTTTACTCGATGACTTTCCGTCAGTTACTACGAAATGTGACCTCTCAGACAGGAAATCGCAAACCCAGTCACATTACTGAACGATATTCCATAAGCACGCAATTTCACTACGAGCCGCTTGTGTGGTACAGTGTCAAAAGTCCTCCGGAAATCCAGGAATACGGAATCGATCTGAAGTCCCTTGTCAATAGCACTCAGCACTTCATGTGAATTAAGAGCTAGTTGTGTTTCACAGGAACGATGTTTTCTAAACCCATGTTGACTGTGTGTCAATAGACCGTTCCTTCGAGGTAGTTCATGATGTCCGAACACAATATATGTTCTAAAATCCCGCTGCATATCGACGTTGATGATATGGGCCGGTAATTTAGTGTATTACTCCGACTACCTTTCTTGAATATTGGTGTGACTTGTGCAACTTTCCAGTCTTTGGGTACGGATCTTTCGTCGAGCGAACGTTTGTATATGATTGTTAAGTATGGAGCTAATGCATCGGCATACTCTGAAAGGAACCTAATTGGTATACAGTCTGGGCTGGAAGAGTTGCTTTTATTAAGTGATTTAAGTTGCTTTATTACTCCGAGGATATTACTTCTACGTCGGCCGCGGTGGGCGGGCGGTTCTAGGCGCTACAGTCTGGAGCCACGTGACCGCTACGATCGCAGGTTCGAATCCTGACTCGGACATGTATGTGTGTGATGTCCTTAGGTTAGTTAGGTTTAAGTAGTTATAAGTTCTAGGGGACTGATGACCTCAGAAGTTAAGTCCCATAGTGCTCAGAGCCATTCGAACCATTTGATATTACTTCTTCGCTACTCGTGTTGGCAGCTGACCTCGATTCGAATTCTGGAATATTTACGTCGTCTTCTTTTGTGAAGGAATTTCGGAAGGCTGTATTTAGTAACTCCGCTTTGGCAGAACTGTCGTCGATAGTATCTCCATTGTTAGCAGAGAAGGCATTGAATGCGTCTTGCCGCTAGCATACATTTGACCAGAATATCTTCGCATTTTCTGACAGGTCTTGAGAGAAAGTTTCTTTGTGGAAACTGTTATCAGCATCTCGCATTGAAGTCCGCGTCAAATTTCGAGCTTGTGTAAAAGATCGCCAATCTTAGAGATTTTGCGTCCTTTTAAATTTGTCAAATTTCGAAGATCTTCATCGAGGGGTGAGTGATCCGACCGGGCGGTAACTGCAGCACTCAGCTTTCGTTTTGAATGCTGGTATAGTTTTACGTCTCCTCTGATGATCTGGTTGAAAAGATCTGTTAGCCAACCTGCAGCATTCCGCTGTTGAGAACACCGTAACTCTCGTGCTGGAACATCATCGGCGGTCACAGCCGGTGTTAGTGTCCATTAATAGGCGTCCGGATACTTTTGATCAGGCGAGAACTGAGCAAAACTGGCGAAGCGCTGGCCGTCCGCTTTCGCTGCGGTCAGGCGGTGTGCGGTTCGGTTTCCGCGTGGAGCATGGGGGTGAAAATAAGAGGAGTTGTCGTGACGTCACAAACTTCAAGCCGACCCAAGTGAAGATTCGCCATGTTAGCTACCCCAAAACATTCGGTTCTGGTAGTTTGATTCCACGTAGTCGTGAAGTGTTTTGATAAAAAATGCCGGCTTGCGTCGCTTACTGTCTAAAGTCTAAACAAATCACATTTCATTCGTAAGTGGACTTATTTAAGCGCTATTTTCTTATACAGGGTATTACAAAAAGGTACGGCCAAACTTTCAGGAAACATTCCTCACACACAAAGAAAGAAAATATGTTATGTGGACATGTGTCTGGAAACGCTTACTTTCCATGTTAGAGCTCATTTTATTACTTCTCTTCAAATCACATTAATCATGGAAAGGAAACACACAGCAACAGAACGTACCAGCGTGACTTCAAACACTTTGTTACAGGAAAAGTTCAAAATGTCCTCCATTAGCGAGGATACATGCATCCACCCTCCGTCGCATGGAATCCCTCATGCGCTGATGCAGCCCTGGAGAATGGCGTATTGTATCACAGCCGTCCACAATACGAGCACGAAGAGTCTCTACATTTGGTACCGGGGTTGCGTAGACAAGAGCTTTCAAATGCCCCCATAAATGAAAGTCAAGAGGGTTGAGGTCAGGAGAGCATGGAGGCCACGGAATTGGTCCGCCTCTACCAATCCCTCGGTCACCGAATCAGTTGTTGAGAAGCGTACAAACACTTCGACTGAAATGTGCAGGAGCTCCATCGTGCGTGAACCACATGTTGTGTCGTACTTGTAAAGGCAAATGCTCTAGCAGCACAGGTGGAGTATCCCGTATGAAATTATGGCGGTGAATCGAGGAAGTACAGTACATTCTGAAGAAACTAAAATGAGCTCTAACATGGAAATTAAGCGTTTCCGGACACATGCCCACATAACATCTTTTCTTTATTTGTGTGTGAGGAATGTTTCCTGAAAGTTTGGCCGTACCTTTTTGTAACACCCTGTATATACGGAACTTGAAATTCTGATGCACTGTAAGTTTTACAGTATGGTTTTATTTCTGTGATTTGACTTTAGATTTCCTATCAATCCAACGCGAAGAACTCTGTGGAGGTGAGCAATAATCTTGGTTTTAATTGTTTGGTTATTCCCAAGTAACTGAACAGTCCTGGCAAGAAATATCCTGGAAATGGGGACTAATGTTTTAACATGCGATAATTTAATATAAAAGTAATGTAACTACATGTAGTTAATTACATCTTTAGTAAAATGTGTGGAACACCTGTTACAGTTGTGGTGTTACCGCCAGACACCACATTTGCTAGGTGGTAGCTTTAAATCGGCCGCGGTCCATTAGTACATGTCGGACCCGCGTGTCGCCACTGTCAGTGATCGCAGACAGAGCGCCACCACAAGGCAGGTCTCGAGAGACTGACTAGCACTCGCCCCAGTTGTACGGACGACTCTGCTAGCGACTACACTGACGAAGCCTTTCTCTCATTAGCCGAGAATATAGTTAGAATAGCCTTCAGCTAAGTCAATGGCTACGACCTAGCAAGGCGCCATTACAGATGATATTCTTTATACGTACGTCAAGAACGATGTATTCAAATGATGGATTAAAGTTAAGTATTCCAGCAGCTACGTACTTTTCTTTATAGCATTCATTCCGCATCCTGTTTCAGACCTCACGCAAGCCTGCGTGAGCTTATAGCGTGCATTTCGGCCTCCCCTAGCTATATAACAACAGTGGTTAAATTTTAATTACATAAAGGGTTACATATTTGTTAAAGGCCGGCCGGGGTGGCCGAGCGGTTCTAGGCGCTACAGTCTGGAACCGCGCGATCGCTACGGTCGCAGGTTCGAATCCTGCCTCGGGCATGGATGTGTGTGATGTCTTTAGGTTAGTTAGGTTTAAGTAATTCTAAGTTCTAGGGGACTGATGACCTCAAATATTAAGTCCCATAGTGCTCAGAGCCATTTGAAGTATTTCTTACAGCAGAATTCCCTACCTATGACCAGGCTAATACGACCTATTCTTGAGTACTGCTCGAGCGTTTGGGATTCCTATCAGGTCGGATTGAGAGAGGACATAGAAGCAATTCAGAGGTGGGCTGCTGGATTTGTTACTGGTAGGTTTGATCATCACGCGAGTGTTACGGAAATGCTTCAGGAACTCGGGTGGGAGTCTCTAGAGGAAAGGAGGCGTTCTTTTCGTGAATCGCTACTGAGGAAATTTAGAGAACCAGCATTTGAGGCTGACTGCAGTACAATTTTACTGCCGCCAACTTACATTTCGCGGAAAGACCACAAAGATAAGATAAGAGAGATTAGGGATCGTACAGAGGCATATAGGCAGTCATTTTTCCCTCGTTCTGTTTGCGAGTGGAACAGGGAGAGAAGATGCTAGTTGTGCTACGAGGTACCCTCCGCCACGCACCGTATGATGGATTGCGGAGTATGTATGTAGATGTAGATGTAGATGTAGATATTTAGATCATTACATTAGTCACTGTGTTCTCGTGTTACCCTGTAAATTGGTGTTATTTGCCACACTGAGTGTCACTTGGTAGATACAATTTAAAAACAAAGCAGATGTGTAAACTACAATGGGCCTAACAATCTTAAATTTCGTTGCTGGCTTGTTTATTTCATCCCTGCAAACATGTATGGGACACCAAAGGAAATAAGGCAAGGTTCTTGCAAACTTGAACATTTAAAATTTGCATCTCACTTGAGAACGCAACGAATACAAATCGGTGCCTCTAAACTATCAATCATTGCTTTTGGAGCTCTGGCTTTATCAATTATCGACACAAACACAAAGAAAGTGAACAGAAATGGACGACGAAAGCACGCTTTTCATACCAGATACTGCCGGCCGGTGTGGCCGTGCGGTTCTAAGCGCTTGAGTTTGGAACCGCGTGACCGCTACGGTCGCAGGTTTGAATCCTGCCTCGGGCATGGATGTGTGTGATGTCCTTAGGTTAGTTAGGTTTACGTAATTCTAAGTTCTAGGGGACTGATGACCACAGAAGTTAAGTCCCATAGTGCTCAGAGCCATTTGAACCATACCAGATACTTCTCTTTTCGGTGTATAAACAAAAAGGGATTACAGTAATGAGGCCAGAAGCGTCATATTTGCGTGTCGTATTACTGTATCGAATACGCATTTAAGACCAGAAAAACGTTTGAAGTTGCGTTCCTTATGCTCTGTTGTTCACTAATACAGTGTAACATTTACTACACGAAATAAATATCGCGTGCACACGACAGAAATAACGAACAAGAAGGAATTGTAAACACTCGTCTGCTGATGTTTTCGGGGATCCAAGATGGCGGCAGGCCCCGCCCACTGGCTTCAAAACAGCGAACAGCGCAAGTCTGTAGCGCCATCTCTCCTTATTCTACCTCCACGGAACAAACATACGCGCCCTGTCGGCCTATGCCATCCGATCAGCGAAACAGGCATCACGAGTGACGTCTGTCAACGCAGCAATGGCAGGAGCGAATTATTCAATTCCACAACGAGTGTTTATTTACAATTCGTGTGTGCGTACAAAGCCCGTTCGTACTGTTCGGAGACTGAACAGAAGTTTCCAGGTGTTCGAGTTCCGAGTCGAGATGCAGTTCACGAGTTAGTGAACAGATTTTGTGAAAGGGGAAATGGTCGACGCAAGAAGCGTGAATGACGACGAATAATACTGACAGAAGCTCGTCTCGATGACGTTGCATACCACCTGGAAAATTCCCATAAAAAGTCTCTTAGACGTCTTTCTTCTGTCAGACACAGCAAAGGATTTGGAAGAGCAGTTGAACGGAATGGATAGTGTCTTGAAAGCAGGATATAAGATGAACGTTAACAAAAGCAAAACGAGGATAATGGAATGTAGTCGAATTAAGTCGGGTGATGCTGAGGGAATTAGATTAGGAAATGAGACACATAAAGTAGTAAAGGAGTTTTGCTATTTGGGGAGCAAAATTACTGATGATGGTCGAAGTAGAGGGGATATAAAATGTGGACTGGCAATGGCAAGGAAAGCGTTTCTGAAGAAGTGAAATTTGTTAACATCGAGTATAGATTTAAGTGTCAGGATGTCATTGTTGAAAGTATTTGTATGGAGTGTAGCCATGTATGCAAGTGAAACGTGGACGATAAATAGTTTGGACAAGAAGAGAATAGAAGTTTTCGAAATGTGGTGCTACAGAAGAATGCTGAAGATTAGATGGGTAGATCACATAACTAATGAGGAGGTACTGAATAGAATTGGGGAGGAGTTGTGGCACAACTTGACAAGAAGATCGGTTGGTAGGACATATTCTGAGGCATCAAGGGATCACAGATTTACCATTGGAGGGCAGCGTGGAGGTTAACATTCGTAGAGGTAGACCAAGAGGTGAATACACTAAGCAGATTCAGAAGGATGTAGGTTGCAGTAGGTACTGGGAGATGAAGAAGCTTGCACAGGATAGAGTAGCATGGAGAGCTGCATCAAACCAGTCTCAGCACTGAAGACAACAACAACAACAGACGTCTTTCGCTACGAACACAAGTATCGTGCACCTCTGCACACAGGTGCTAAGCTGCTTAAGTTTTGCAAATGGGTTTTAAAACGAGTGCATGACGGCGAAACGAATCCTTACCTCATTCTGTCTCCAGACGAGGCTCGGCTGCATTTGCACGGGTATGTTAATTCCCAAAACTGTAGACACTGGAGAGCAGATAGACCTGTTGTGCTCCATGAGGAACCCCTTCCTGATCATAAATTAGGGGTGTGGTGCGCAGTTACTGGTGACAGAATAATAGGCCCATTTTTTTTAATGACACAGTTACAAGTGAAAGATGTGAGAGAAACATATTGCTACTGTTTTTTAATTAACTGAGTGAAATAGAACGAAGCTTCTTATTTTTCAACAGGATTCGGCAAGGGCTTATACGACCAATGTTTCTTTGCACGAAATTCACAATGTGTTCGATGAAAGAGAGATTAGTAACAATATCTGGCCCGCTAGAAGCCCTGATTTAACTCCGTGCGATTTTTAGTTGTGGGGTGCCGGGAAGGGCAAGGCGTACACAAGAAATACTCGTGCAGTAGAGGAACTCAAGGATAACACACACGAATCAATTAATTCAATATCTAAGGGAGAATTACATCGTGGGATTAATAATTCCTTGAGTGGCAAAAAGGTGGCTATTTAAGGAGATGGGACCTGGATAAATTGACTAAACCAGAGGTTGTACAGAGTTTCAGGGAGAGCACAAGGGAAAAATTGACGGGAATGGAGAAAAGAAATACAGTAAAAGAAGAATGGGTAGCTTTGAGGGATGAAGTAGTGAAGGCAGCAGAGGACCAAAGAGGTAAAAAGACGAGTGATAGTAAAAACCCTTGGGTAACAGAAGAAATGTTGAATTTAATTGATGAAAACAGAAAATATAAAAATGCAGTGAATGAAGCAGGCAAAAAGGAATACAAACGTCTCAAAAATGAGATCAACAGGAAGTGCAAAATGGCTAAGCAGGGATGGCTAGAGGACAAATGTAAGGGTGTAGAGGCTTATTTCACTAGGGGTTAGATACTGCGTACAGGAAAATTAAAGAGACCTTTAGAGAAAGGAGAACCACTTGCATGAATATCAAGAGCTCTGATGAAAACCCAGTTGTAAGCAAAGAAGGGAAAGCAGAAAGGTGGAGGGAGTATATAGAGGGTCTATAGTCTATACAAGGGTGATGTACTTGAAGACAATATTATGGAAATGGAAGAGGATGTAGATGAAGATGAAATGGGAGATACGATACCGCGTGAAGAGCTTGACAGAGCACTGAAGGACCAGAGTCTAAACAAGGTCCCGGGAGTAGACAACAATCCATTAGAACTGCTGACGGCCTTGGGAGAGCCAGTCCTGACAAAAGTCTGCCATCTGGTGAGCAAGATGTATGAAACAGACGAAATACCCTCAGACTTCAAGAAGAATATAATAATTCCAATCCCAAAGAAATCAGGTGTTGACAGATATTAAACTGATAGTTCGGTAATTTTCACAAGTCACAAATGCAAAATACTAACACGAATTCTTTACAGACGAATGCAAAATATGGTAGAAGCCGACCTCGGGGAAGATCAGTTTGGATTCCGTAGAAATGTTGGAACACGTCAGGCAATACTGACCCTACGGCTTATCTTAGAAGAAAGATTAAGGAAAGGCAAACCTACGTTTCTAGCATTTGTAGACTTGGAGAAAGCTTTTGACAATGTTGACTGGAATACTCTCTTTCAAATTCTGAAGGTGGCAGGGCTAAAACACAGGGAGCGAAAGGCTATTTACAATTTGTACAGAAACCAGATGGCAGTTATAAGAGTCGAGGGGCATGAAAGGGAAGCAGTGGATGGGAAGAGAGTGAGACAGGGTTGCAGCCTCTCCCCGATGTTTTTCTATCTGTATATTGAGCAAGCAGTAAAGGAAACAAAAGTTCGGAGTAGGTATTAAAATCCATGGAGAAGAAATAAAAACTTTGAGGTTCGCCGATGACATTGTAATTCTGTCAGAGACAGCAAAGGACTTGTAAGAGCAGTTGAACGGAATGGACGGTGTCTTGAAAGCAGGATATAAGCAAAACGAGGATAATGGAATGTAGTCGAATTAAGTCGGGTGATGCTGAGGGAATTAGATTAGGAAATGAGACACTTGAAGTAGTAAAGGAGTTTTGCTATTTGGGGAACAAAATAACTGATGATGGTCGAAGTGGAGAGGATATAAAATGTAGACAGGCAATGGCAAGGAAATCGTTTCTGAAGAAGAGAAATCTGTTAACATCGAGTATAGATTTAAGTGTCAGGAATTCGTTTCTGAAAGTATTTGTATGGAGTGTAGCCATGTATGGAAGTGAAACATGGACAATAAATAGTTTGGATAGGAAGGGAATAGAAACTTTCGAAATGTGGTGCTACAGAAGAATGGTGAAGATTAGATGGGTAGATCACATAACTAATGAGGAGGTATTGAATAGAATTGGAGAGAAGAGGAGCTTGTGGCACAACTTGACTAGAAGGAGGGATCGGTTGGTAGGACATGTTCTGAGGCATCAATGGATGACCAATTTATTATTGGAGGGCAGCGTGGAAGGTAAAAATCGTAGAGGGAGACCAAGAGATGAATACACCAAGCAGATTCAGAAGGATGTAGGTTGCAGTAGGTACTGGGAGATGAAGAAGCTTGCACACGACAGAGTAGCATGGAGAGCTGCATCAAACCAGTCTCAGGACTGAAGACCACAACAGCAACATGTCAGCAATTCGTGGAAAATAATGGCAGACAGTTCCAACATCTCGTTGCATGACATCGGTGAGTACAAAGTATATTCGCTCATATCTTAAATGTAACCACGTCGTACCTCAGCGTGGGATCTGATCGCCGGGCAACGGAGCGCCACACAGCCAGTCACCTGATACACTTTGTGGTCAAAAGTATCCGGACACCTGGCTGAAATGGCTTACAAGTTCGTGGCGACCTCCATCGGTAATGCTGGAATTGAATACGGTGTTCGCCCATGCTTAGACTAGATGACAGCTTCCACTCTCGCAGGCATGTGTACAGTCAGGTGCTGGAAGGTTTCTTGGGGAATGGCAGACCATTCTTCACGGACTGCTGCACTGAGGCGAGACATTCTACCTCCACGGTGCGGAGGAACTGCACGCGGCCTGCTTAGTCACACGGCCTGCTTCCCGTGAAGCCGCGTGCAACGGGCTTCGCATCCGGAGTGAAACTCCCCTAACTGCTCGGGAAACGTTTCACCGGCGACCGCTGCTCACGAGACACACCACCGCACCAAAGACGTTGCCCGAGTGGCGGAATGGATTACAAGTAGGAGCCATTTGCAGTACCGTATTCTCTGTTCGAACATAATCAATAATCTCGAAGAAAATGATTTATTGACTAATATCGTGGATTGAGGCAAAATCGTTCTTGTGAAACACAATTAGCTCTCTGTTCTCACGAAGTAATGAGAGCTATCGACAATGTAGTCGAACTGATTCCGTATTTCTAGACCCTCCAAGACCCAGGCGATCATCATAGGCCGCGATTTCTACCTCACCATTTATGGCCGTCCTATCCTCCTCACTCCTACCCTAAAATACCTTGGCCTCACCGTCGACCGCCACATGGGCTCCCCATCTGCTTACCATCCAACACAAAGTTCACAACCGCCTCCCCCCGATGAAACTCCTGTCCAGCCGGACGTCGGGTTTGCATCCACCTACAAATCCTTGATACGCCCCATCCTCTGTTGCGCCAGCGTGGCTTGGATTTCCGCCCCTCCCAGGTTCTACACTACTGGCTATTAAAATTGCTACACCACGAAGATGACGTGCTACAGACGCGAAATTTAACCGACAGGAAGAAGATGCTGTGATATGCGAATGACTAGCTTTTCAGAGCATTCACACAAGGTTGGCGCCGGTGGCGACACCTACAACGTGCTCACATGAGGAAAGTTTCCAACCGATTTCTCGTACACAAACAGCAGTTGACCGGCGTTGCCTGGTGAAACGTTGTTGTTATCCCTCGTATACGGAGGAGAAATGCGTACCATCACGTTTCCGACTTTGATAAAGGTCGGATTGTAGCCTATCGCGATTGCGGTTTATCGTATCGCAACATTGGTGCTCGTGTTGGTCGAGATCCAATGACTGTTAGCATAATATGGAATCGGTGGGTTCAGGAGGGTAATACGGAACGCCGTGCTGGATCCCAACGGCCTCGTATCACTAGCAGTCGAGATGACAGGCATCTTATCCGCACGGCTGTAACGGATCGTGCAGCCACGTCTCGATCCCTGAGTCAACAGATGGGGACGTTTGTAAGACAACAACCATCTGCACGAACAGTTCGACGTCGTTTGAGCAGCACGGACTATCAGCTCTGAGACAGTGGCTGTGGTTACCCTTGACGCTGCATCACAGACAGGAGCGTCTGCGATTATGCACGAACGGCAAAACGTCATTTTTTCGGATGAATCCAGGTTCTGTTTACAGCATCGCGATGGTCGTATCCGTGTTTGGCGACATCACGGTGAACGCACATTGGAAGCGTGTATTCGTGATCGCCATACTGGCGTATCACCCGGCGTGATGGCATGGGGTGCATTGGTTACACGTCTCGGTCACCTGAGACATTTAAGTATCTAATTTATCTACGATAACGTTGGAAGCTGAGGAAGTGAATTAAAATTTGTTCTGTGGCCAGGACTCGAAGTCGGGTCTTCTTGCTTACTAGACAGCATATGCTGACTATTACACCATCGCAGCATTATAGCAACAGACCTGGTAATAGTGATAACATAAGGGGAGATGTGAATTGGAGTTTGTATTGGGGAGGGTACTTGACTTGGTAGTTTGTGCAGCTCTGTTTACCGTTGTGCCGCCGTGATGTAATGATCAGCATATATGCCTACAAAGCAAGAAGACCCGGGTTCGAGTCCGTTGTGGTAGATAAATCAGAGATTTAAATGTGTCAGGGAAAGTTTAATTTACGTTCAGCAATTGTCACCCTGCTGACCTTTCTTTGCGAGGCGCCCACCGGCGTCAGCTAAGTGGTCAGTTGGCTGCCACACAGCACTGGCACAGCACGTCCTGACGCCACACAAGCAGCCAGATCCTCGCCGCCAGTCTGCATTACATTACCCAGCCGAGATTCCTGGCAGATGTCATTGAATAGCAGCTGCTGTTGTGGCGCAGTATCTTGTGACAGAGCCAAGGAAGAAAAGGGGTGCGACAGGTTCAAGAGAACTTTATTGGATCAATTTCTTTTCTTCATGAGTCCCATTTATCTTGGCCACCCTAAATAACTCTTTGTCCAGATGCAAATTACAAAATGTTTCAAGCGTATGTTCCTTAGCCGTCAGGGGAACATCAATCAGCATGTTTGCCTTCGTTGTAGCTTTGTTTTTTACAAAGATATGAACAGCGGTATGACTTTTTTAAATGGCAATGTTTATTTCGTGACATATTTGGCCCGGTCACTATCAGTGGACCAACCTGTATATCTCTAAATTATGTGCAATTCCATTTAAATCGTACGAGACAAATGCTTTGTAACCCTATTTTTAAGATCACTTTTCACATAATTTATCAAGCTATGTTTTCCAGTGGAAGAAATCGTCTGTTCGTCTACTGACAACTTTTCACTCATGGGGGTGCTTGAAAAATTTCCAACCGATGACTCCAGAAAGGGCCTGATCTTATACAATTTGTCAGCTGGATCTATATTTTCGTTATCGTTGAAATGGAGTCCTCATTTTAGCTGGAATCCAAGTAGCAGTTCTCCAATACATACAACAACCAAAAAATCGTTATCAGTGTTTGCTGGTTTAGAAATGCCATTCTGTAGTGCATATAAGTTGGTTTGAGGAGCAACTTTTTCCACAATTTTTTCATCTAACAACTGCCTGAAATATGTCACAGGTTGATGAAGCTCTTTCGGTGCACAAGGGAGAGAACTCTTCCACGGTTGAACAGGACAAATAATACGATGGGTAGTACGTCTCCAGTCATTACTGACTTGCGCTTCATCACTAATGTTCTCGTTATCACTTTCATTATGCACAAGTACACCATTATCAGTGTCATCTCCACTATCATTTTCATTCTCGGCTATAATTACACTACTGACCATTAAAATTGATACCCCAAGAACAAATGCAGATGATAAACGGGTATTCATTGGACACATATATTATACTAGAACTGACATGTGATTACATCTTCACACAATTTGGGTGCATATACCCTGAGAAATCAGTATCCAGAACAACCACCTCTGGCAGTAATAACGGCCTTGATACGCCTGGGTACTGAGTCAAACAGAGCTTGGATGGCGTGTACAGGTACAGCTGCCCATGCAGCTTCAACACGATACCACAGTTCATCAAGAGTAGTGACTGACGTATTGTGACGAGCCAATCGCTCGGCCACCCATGACCACACGTTTTCAATTGGTGAGAGATCTGGAGAATGTGCTGGCCACGGCAGCAGTCGAACATTTTCTGTAACCAGAAAGGCCTGCAACATGCGGTCGTGCATTATCCTGCTGAAATGTACGGTTTCGCAGTGATCGAATGAAGGGTAGAGCCACGGTGCGTAATACATCTGAAATGTAACGTCCACTATTCAAAGTGCCGTGAATGCGAATGCAAAAAGACCCGACTTCGAGTCCTGGCCACAGCACAAATTTTAATTCACTTCCTCAGCTTCCAACGTTATCGTAGATAAATTAGATACTTAAATGTCTCAGGGAAAATTCAAGATCTATATGATCACATGTAGTACAGCACTTCCCCATTACGACCAATGCTGGGGTGCTATTCCAATATCGGAGAGCCCTGGTAATAGGAATAATATAACAGGAGATGTGAATTGGAGTTTGTGTTGATGAGGGTACTTGACTTGGGTAGTTCGTGCAGCTCAGTTGAGCTTAGTGATGCGGTGGTGTAATGGTCAGCATATTTGCCTCATAAGCAAGAAGACTTGGGTTAGAGTCCCAGTTGCAGTACAAATTTTAATTCAATTCTTCAGCTCCCAACGTTATCGTAGATAAATTATTGAACTACATGAAAGAAATGTAAATTAGTTACAAACTACACGCTTTATTCAACATGTAAACGTCATTACATATATTAGGATTTAGGTTATGACGTGTATCGAATACGTCATAAGCTAAATCCGAATATCTGTAGTGCCTGCCACCATTGGCGCCGACGAATAGCGGAATTCGTCATGACCCCCTGAAGTACTGAAACATCTATGCTGTCTACAAACCACATTTACATCTACATCTACATCTACATTTATACTCCCCAAGCCATCCAACGGTGTGTGACGGAGGGCACTTTACGTGCCACTGTCATTACCTCCCTTTCCTGTTCCACTCGCGTATGGTTCGCGGGAAGAACGACTGACTGAAAGCCTCCGTGCGCTCTCTAATCTCTCTAATTTTACATTCGTGATCTCCTCGGGAGGTATAAGTAGGAGGAAGCAATATATTCGATACCTCATCCAGAAACGCACCCTCTCGAAACCTGGCGAGCAATCTACACCGCGATGCAGAGCGCCTCTCTTGCAGAGTCTGCCACTTGAGTTTGCTAAACATCTCCGTAACGCTATCACGGTTACCAAATAACCCTGTGACGAAACGCGCCGCTCTTCTTTGGATCTTCTCTATCTCTTCCGTCAACCCCCGGATCCGTGTAGTACGGATCCCACACTGATGAGCAATACTCAAGTATAGGTCGAACAAGTGTTTTGTAAGCCATTCCTTTGTTGGTGGACTAGATTTTGTAAGAACTATCCCAATGAATCTCAACCTGGTACCCGCCTTACCAACAATTAATTTTATAGGATCATTCCACTTCAAATCGTTCCGTACGCATACTCCCACACATTTTACAGAAGTAACTGCTACCAGTGTTTGTTCCGCTATCATATAATCATACAATAAAGGATCCTTCTTTCTATGTATTCGCAATACATTACATTTGTCTATGTTAAGGGTCAGTAGCCACTCCCTGCACCAAGTGCCTATCCGCTGCAGATCTTCCTGCATTTCGCTGCAATTTTCTAATGCTGCAACTTCTCTGTATACTACAGCATCATCCGCGAAAAGCCGCATGGAACTGCCGACACTATCTACTAGGTCATATATATATATATATATATATATATATATATATATATATATATATATATATATATATTGTGAAAAGCAATGGTCCCATAACACTCCCCTGTGGCACGCCAGAGGTTACTTTAACGTCTGTAGATGTCTCTCCATTGACAACAACATGCTGCGTTCTGTTTGCTAAAAACAGCTGGTCTGATATTCCGTAGGCTCTTACTTTATCAGACGACAGTGCGGAACTGTATCGAACGCCTTCCGGAAGTCAAAGAAAATGGCATCTACCTGGGAGCCTGTATCTAATATTTTCTGGGTCTCATGAACAAATAAAGCGAGTTGGGTCTCACACGATCGCTGTTTCCGCAATCCATGTTGATTCCTACAGAGTAGATTCTGGGTTTCCAGAAAAGACATGATACACGAGCAAAAAACATGTTCTAAAATTCTCCTGAATGACTGTTTTCAGCTCAGAAATATTTTTGGGGTTATTTCTGTACACCTCGTCTTTAATGCAGCCTCACGAAAAGGAGTCGCATGTTGTCAGGCCCGGAGAATACGGCGCCTAATGGAGGATCATGGCAGTGGCTTCTACGTACCCCAGAGCCAAAATGCGGTCCCATAAGTACTCCTCCAGGGCATCAGACACTCTCCAGCTTCGATGGAATCGAGCTCCGTCTTTGCATAATGGGTATGAAATCATCTTCCGAAACCTCCACGTACGGTTCGGTAGTCACCGTGCCATCTAGGAATATCGCACCGATTATTCCGTGACTGCACACTGCACGCCACACAGTCACCTGTTGAGGGAGAAGAGACTTCTCGATCGCGAAATGCAGATTCTCAGTCCCCCAAGTGCGCGAATTTTGCTCACTGACGAACGCATCCATATGAAAGTGGGCTTCGTCGCTAAACCGAATCGTTTTCACATCAGTGTCCTGTTCGTCAATAGTGTCGACAGTATGTCGGCGAAACACAACCGCTCTTCCATGGCCCTGCGGGTTAATGGCTGACGGGTTCGAATTTTGTATGGAAAGAGATGTAAAATGGTTCAAATGGCTCTGAGCACTATGGGACTTAACTTCTGTGGTCATCAGTCCCCTAGTACTTAGAACTACTTAAACCTAACTAATCTAACGACATCACACGCATCCATGCCCGAGGCAGGATTCGAACGTGCGACCGTAGCGGTCACGCGGTTCGAAAAGAAATCCGTTGCAATTCGATTACTCGATAAATAGTACAATTCTCAAGGCTGTCAAATAAAACTAAGTACCTGCGTGTTAAAATTACGAACAACTTCAGTTGGAAAGACCACATAGATAATATTGTGGGGAAGGCGAGCCAAAGGTTGCGTTTCATTGGCAGGACACTTAGAAGATGCAACAAGTCCACTAAAGAGACAGCTTACACTACACTCGTTCGTCCTCTGTTAGAATATTGCTGCGCGGTGTGGGATCCTTACCAGGTGGGACTGACGGAGGACATCGAAAGGGTGCAAAAAAGGGCAGCTCGTTTTGTATTATCACGTAATAGGGGAGAGAGTGTGGCAGATATGATACGCGAATTGGGATGGAAGTCATTACAGCAAAGACGTTTTTCGTCGCGGCGAGATCTATTTACGAAATTTCAGTCACCAACTTTCTCTTCCGAATGCGAAAATATTTTGTTGAGCCCAACCAACATAGGTAGGAATGATCATCAAAATAAAATAAGAGAAATCAGAGCTCGAACAGAAAGGTTTAGGTGTTCGTTTTTCCCGTGCGCTGTTCGGGAGTGGAATGGTAGAGAGATAGTATGATTGTGGTTCGATGAACCCTCTGCCAAGCACTTAAATGTGAACTGCAGAGTAGTCATGTAGACGGCACTTAGTTGGTGTTGTTGTTGTTGTTGTTGTGGTCTTCAGTCCTGAGACTGGTTGGATGCAGCTCTCCAAGCTACTCTATCCTGTGCAAGCTTCTTCATCACCCCGTACCTGCTGCAGCCTACATCCTTCTGAATCTGCTTAGTGTATTCACCTCTTGGTCTCCCTCTACGATTTTTACCCTCCACGCTGTCCTCCAATACTAATTTGGTGATCCCTTGATGCCTCAGAACATGTCCTACCAACCGATCCCTTCTTCTAGTCAAGTTGAGCACAAGCTCCTCTTCTCCCCAATCCTATTCAATACCTCCTCATTAGTTATGTGATCTACCCATCTAATCTTCAGCACTCTTCTGTAGCACCACATTTCGAAAGTTTCTATTCCCTTCCTGTCCAAACTATTTATCGTCCATGTTTCACTTCCATACATGGCTACGCTCCATACAAATACTTTCAGAGACGACTTCCTGACATTTAAATCTATACTCGATATTAACAAATTTTTCTTCTTCAGAAACGCTTTCCTTGCCATTGCCAGTCTACAATTTATATCCTCTCTACTTCGACCATCATCAGTTATTTTGTTCCCAAGTAGCAAAACTCCTTTACTATTTTAAATGTCTCATTTTCTAATCTAATTCCCTCAGCATCACCCAACTTAATTCGACTACATTTCATTATCCTCGTTTTGCTTTTGTTGATGTTCATCTTGTATCCTCCTTTCAAGACACTGTCCATTCCGTTCAACTGCTCTTCCAAGTCCTTTGCCGTCTCTGACAGAATTACAATGTCATCGGCGAACCTCAAAGTTTTTATTTCTTCGCCATGGATTTTAATACCTACTCCGAACTTTTCTTTTGTTTACTTTATTGCTTGCTCAATATACAGATTGAATAACATCGGGGAGAGGCTACAACCCTGTCTCACTCCCTTCCCAACCACTGCTTCCCTTTCATACTCCTCGACTCATATAACTGCCATCTCCTTTCTGTACAAATTGTAAATAGCCGTTCGATCCCTGTATTTTACCCCTGCCACCTTCAAAATTTGAAAGAGAGTATTCCAATCAACATTGTCAAAAGCTTTCTCTAGGTCTACAAATGCTAGAAACGTAGGTTTGTCTTTCCTTAATCTTTCTTCTAAGATAAGTCGTAAGGTCAGTATTGCCTCACGTGTTCCAGTATTTCTACGGAATCCAAAACTGATCTTCCCCGATGTCGGCTTCAATCAGTTTTTCCATTCGTCTGTAAAGAATTCGCGTTAGTATTTTGCAGCGGTGACTTATTAAACTGATAGGTCGGTAATTTTCACATCTGTCAACACCTGCTTTCTTTGGGATTGGAATTATTATATTCTTCTTGAAGTCTGAGGGTATTTCGCCTGTCTCATACATCTTGCTCACCAGATGGTAGAGTTTTGTTAGGACTGGCTCTCCCAAGGCCGTCAGTAGTTCTAATGGAATGTTGTCTACTCCCGGGGCCTTGTTTCGACTCAGGTCTTTCAGTGCTCTGTCAAACTCTTCACGCAGTATCATATCTCCCATTTCATCTTCATCTACTTCCTCTTCCATTTCCATAATATTGTCCTCAAGTACATCGCCCTTGCATAGACCCTCTATATACTCCTTCCACCTTTCTGCTTTCCCTTCTTTGCTTAGAACTGGGTTTCCATCTGAGTTCTTGATATTCATACAAGTGGTTCTCTTCTCTCCAAAGGTCTCTTTAATTTTCCTGTAGGCCGTATCTATCTTACCCCTAGTGAGACAAGCCTCTACATTTGTTTCATAGTTCCACACAACTTCTTCCTGTTTTCTCGATTGATCCATGTACAGTTTTTCAAGGCCTATCCACTGTGCCAAGTTATAATTAAATCTGAGGGGGGTCCAATGGGGCGGTTCCCTTGTGAGCACTATCGGACTTAACATCTGAGGTCATCAGTCCCCTAGAAGTTAGAACTACTTAAACCTAACTAATCTAAGGACATCACACACATGCATGCCTGAGGCAGGATTCGAACCTGCGACCGTAGCGGTCGCGCGGTTTCAGACTGTAGCGCCTAGAACCTTTCGGCCACCCCGGCCGGCAGTGATAGTCCGTAAAAAACCGAACACAGAATGAAAACAGGAAGAAGGTGTACTGAACTGTGGAATAAAGAAGCAAAACAGAAATAGTGAACGGTCCAAGCTCAAAATAACTAAATCCTAGTGTTTCATACCCCCGCAAGTATGGTTTGTATGCTGTGCAAAATTCATCGAAGAATCTCTCTTACTTATGAAGAAAAGTGGACCTATAGCAACAAATGCAGCCAATAGTAAGTGAAAAAATGATGAAATTTGACATGTAAGAAGGAGATCCCGGGTTCGAATCCCGATCGGGGCACACATTTTCACCTGTCCCCGTTGATACACATCAATGCCCGTCAGCAGCTGAAGGTATTAGTATATGGTTCTAATATCGTTCACACTCAGTGAAGCGTTGATAATGGCCTCGTTGTCGCCTTAAAGGCAGTCTAAAGTAACATCATCTCAGCATGTCCAAAGATGACAGACGCTCACGACCGCTACAGCGTCTACACTACTGGCCATTAAAATCGTTACACCAAGAAGAAATGCAGATGATAAACGGGCATTCATCGGACAAATATATTATACTAGAATTGACATGTGATTACATTTTCACCCAATTTGGGTGCATAGATCCTGAGAAATCAGTACCCAGAACAACCACCTCTGGCCGTAATAACGGCCCTGATGCGCCTGGGCATTGAGAGTCAAACAGAGCTCGGATGGCGTGTACAGGTACAGCTGCCCATGTAGCTTCAACACGATACCACGGTTCATCGAGAGTAGTGACTGGCCTATTGTGACGAGCCAGTTGCTCGGCCACCATTGACCAGACGTTTTCAATTGGTGAGAGATGTGGAGATTGTGCTAGCCAGGGCAGCAGTCGAACATTTTCTGTATCCAGAAAGCTCCGTACAGGACCTGCAACATGTGGTCGTGCATTATCCTGCTGAAATGTAGGGTTTCGCAGGGATCGAATGATGGGTAGAGCCACGGGTCGTAACACATCTGAAATGTAACGTCCACTGTTCAAAGTGCCGTCAATGCGAACAAGAGGTGACCGAGACGTGTAACCAATGGCACCCCATACCATCACGCCGGGTGATACCCCAGTATGGCGATGACGAATACACGCTTCCAATGTGCGTTCACCGCGATGTCGCCAAACATGGATGCTGTAAACAGAACCTGAATTCATCCGAAAAAATGACGTTTTGCCATTCGCGCACCGAGGTTCGTCGTCGAGTACACCATCGCAGGCGGTCCTGTCCGTGATGCAGCGTCAAGGGTAACCGCAGCCGTGGTCTCCGAGCTGATACTCCACGCTGCTGCAAACGTCGTCGAACTGTTCGTGCAGATGGTTGTTGTCTTGCAAACGTCCCCATCTGTTGAATCAGGAATCGAGACGTGGTTGCACGATCCCTTACAGCCATGCGGTAAGATGCCTGTCATCTCGACTGCTACTGATACGAGGCCGTCGGTATCCAGCACGGCGTTACGTATTACCCTCCTGAAGCCACCGATTCCATATTCTGCTAACAGTCATTGGATCTCGACCAACGCGAGCAGCAATGTCGCGATACGATAAACCGCAATCGGGATAGGCTACAATCCGACCTTTATCAGAGTCGGAAACGTGATGGTACGCATTTCTCCTCCTTACACGAGGCATCGCAACAGCGTTTCACCAGGCAACGCCGGTCAGCTGCTGTTTGTGTATGAGATATCGGTTGGAAACTTTCCTCGTGTCAGCACGTTGTAGGTGTCGCCACCGGCGTCAACCTTGTGTGAATGCTCTGAAAAGCTAAACCGTTTGCATATCTGAGCATCTTCCTGCTGTCGGTTAAATTTCGCGTCTGTAGCACGTCATCTTTGTGGTGCAGCAATTTTATTGGCCAGTAGTGTATTTAAAGCAGACCTGATTTGCATCCTCATCGCCTTGTCTCAGTTCGCGCGGCTTCCCCCGTCGGAGGTTCGAGTCCTTCCTCGGGCATGGGTGTGTGCGTTGTCCTTAGCGTAAGTTTGATTAAGTAGTGTGTAAGCCGAGAGCGTTGTCTTTTTTTTTGTCATCGGCCTTCTGACTAGTTTGATACGGCCCGCCACGAATTTCTCTTAGTAACTCACGATCAAAAAAATTTTCATTTTCGTACTGACGCCACCAGCGCCACTCTTAACGACTTTGGCGCGGAAGTTGAATTGACATGTCGTTTCAGATGTAAAATAAAGCCTACCAACTTTCGTTTATGTCGCATAACTCCTTGTCGGTGTTGCGATTTTTCTTCGACCACTGTACGTGTTGCACTTAACATTTCCAGCTAGTGTTATGGGAAAGGCGTGTTGAAAACGAGCAAACACGGCGGCCGGTTAGTATGGCGAACTGTTCGCTACAGTAGCGGCGATGTGCTAACCATGTCGACCGATACACCAGACCGGGACCGCAAAATGCCATCATAGCCCGCGAGGGCATTTCGTTTTATCACTGTCGATAAAAACACACATATAAGCGGCCAATAATACCCCGTGTCACCGCGTGCAAAAAACTCACTTCTGACGGAAAAAAAATGAATAAAAGGGAACAAAAAAATCGGCGACTGGGGGTAATTTAGACCGCAGGACCACAAATAAAAGCATTTACGGCGACATTCTGCGTGTCAATATCCAGCTGAATGAAGCGACAGGGAAATACAGCTCTATGGGTGAAGCGACAGGAAACAGGTCGGGTTTTCTGAACACGCCGACGTATCTGGAGCTTTGCCAGTCCGTTAACCGGCTAGGAAAATCATGTTGGAGCAGAAAAAAATTATGCCCTGAGCACTTAGGTACCGGCAGCAACACATGACATCCCGCTGACAGATCGCTAAACAAACGGTGCTTTAGGTGGCGCCCCGAGAACTGTGCACAATAAGTTGAGCGCCGGCAAACTGTTAATGTCAATCACCTCTCTGTCACCTTCTGAAACTTAGAACACCGAAGCGAACACAAGCGAACGAGAATTCCATGTGAAATAAACGATTGGCGAGTGCGAGCACACTAGATTCGGCCGTGTTCGGTTCGCATTCGCTTGTGTTCGCCCCCGTTCCGCTCGTTGCGTCTTTTAGCGAACCATGAAAGCAAGCTCGTGTCCTATCCACTTCGGCGCTAGTAGTACAGAAAAGTTTCATCTGCTCTCTTTGTCTACTTTTGTTATTGACATGCATTGCGTGAGCGAGGGAGCGACTACAAAGAACGAAACTGGTCTAGCTTGAAGGGGGAAACGAGATGGCGCCATGGATGGCCCGCTAGATGGCGCTGCCATAGGTCAAACCGATATCAGTTGCGTTTTTTTTTAAATAGGAACCCCCATTTTTAATACATATTCGTGTAGTACGTAAAGAAATATGAATGTTTTAGTTGGACCACTTTTTTCGCTTTGTGATAGTCACAAACATATGGCTCACAATTTTAGACGAACAGTTCGTAACAGGTAGGTTCCTTGAATTAAAATACAGCGCGTAGGTACGTTTGAACATTTTATTTCGGTTCTTCCAATGTGATACATGTACCTTTGTGAACTTATCATTTCAGAGAAGGCATGCGGTTACAGCGTGATTACCTGTAAATACCACACTAATGCAATAAATGCTCAATATGATGTCTGTCAACCTCAATGCATTTGGCAATACGAGTAACGACATTCCTCTCAACAGCGAGTAGTCGCCTTCCGTAATGTTCGCACATGCATTGACAATGCGCTGACGCATGTTGTCAGGCGTTGTCGGTGGATCACGATAGCAAATATTGTTCAACTTTCCCCACAGAAAGAAATCCGAGGACGTCAGATCCGGTGAACGTGCGGGCCACGGTATGGTGCTTCGGCGACCAATCCACCTGTCATGAAATATGCTATTGAATACCGCTTCAACCGCACGCGAGCTATGTGCCGGACATCCATCATGTCGGAAGTATATCGCCGTTCTGTCATGCAGTGAAATATCTTGTAGTAACATCGGTAGAACCTTACGTAGGAAATTAGCATACATTGCAGCATTTAGATTGCCATCGATAAAATGGGGGCCAATTATCCTTCCTCCCATAATGCTGCACCATACATTAACCCGGCAAAGTCGCTGATGTTCCACTTGTCGCAGCCATCGTGGATTTTCCGTTCCCCAATAGTGCATATTATGCCGGTTTACATTACCGCTGTTGGTGAATGACGCTCCATCGCTAAATGGAACGCGTGCAAAAAATCTGTTATCGCCCTGTAATTTCTCTTGTGGCCAGTGGCAGAACTGTACACGACGTTCAAAGTCGTCGCCAAGCAATTGCTGGTGCATAGGAATACGGTACGGGTGCAATCGATGTTGATGTAGCATTCTCAACAACGACGTTTTTGATGTTCCCGAGTCTCGCGCAATTTGTCTTCTACTGATGTGCGGATTAGCCGCGACAGCAGCTAAAACACCTACTTGGGCATCATCATTTTTTGCAGGTCGTGGTTGACGTTTCACATGCGGCTGAGCACTTCCTGTTTACTTAAATAACGTAACTATCCGGCGAACGGTCCGGACACTTGGATGATGTCGTCCAGGATACCAAGCAGCATACACAGCACACGCCCGTTGGGCATTTTGATCACAATAGCCATACATCAACACGATATCGACCTTTTCTGCAATTGGTAAACGGTCCGTTTCAACACGGGTAATGTATCACGAAGTAAATACCGTCCACATTGGCGAAATGTTACGTGATACCACGTACTTAGGCGTTTGTGACTATTACAGCGCCATCTATCACAAAGCGAAAAAAGTGGTCCAACTATAACATTCATATTTCCTTACGTACTACACGAATATGTAATAAAAAATGGGGGTTCCTATTTAAAAAAAAACGCTGTTGGTATCCGTTTGACCTATGGCAGCGCCATCTAGCGGGCCAACCATAGCGCTATCTGGTTTCTCGCTTCAAGCTAGACAAGTTTCGTTCTTTGTAGTTTTTTTGTTTGACGTTTATTTCGTGAGATATTTGGCCTGGTCAAGATCAATGGACCACCCTGTAGAGGCTCAGTATTTCTGCAGGGGACTTGTTGAGTCCATGCCACGTCGAGTGCTGGGCAAAACGAGGGATGCTGGTTGTGGATCACGCTGGGGTTCAGGAGGGTAATACGGAACGCCGTGCTGGATCCCAACGGCCTCGTATCACTAGCAGTCGAGATGACAGGCATCTTATCCGCACGGCTGTAATGGATCGTGCAGCCACGTCTCGATCCTTGGGTCAACAGATGGGGACGTTTGCAAGACAACAACCATCTGCACGAAAAGTTCGACGACGTTTGCAGCAGCATGGACCATCAGCTCGGAGACCGTGGCTGTGGTTACCCTTGACGCTGCGTCACAGACAGGAGAGCCCGCGATGGTGTACTCGACGACGAACCTGGGTGCACGAATGGCAAAACGTCATTTTTACGGACGAATCCAGGTTCTGTTTACAGCGTCACGATGGTCGCATCCGTGTTTGGCGACATCGTGGTGAACGCACATTGGAAGCGTGTATTCGTCATCGCCATACTGGCGTATCACCCGGCGTGATGGTATGGGGTGCCATCGGTTACATGTCTCGGTCACCTCTTGTTCGCATTGACGGCACTTTGAACAGTGGACGATACATTTCAGATGTGTTACGACCCGTGGCTCTGCCCTTCATTCGATCCCTGCAAAACCCTACATTTCAGCAGGATAATGCACGACCGCATGTTGCAGGTCCTGTACGGCCCTTTCTGGATACAGACAATGTTCGACTGCTGCCCTGGCCAGCACATTCTCCAGATCTCTCACCAGTTGAAAACGTCTGGTCAACGGTGGCCGAGCAACTGGCTCGTCACAATACGCCAGTCACTACTCTCGATGAACCGTGGTATCGTGTTGAAGCTGCATTGGCAGCTGTACCTGTACACGCCACCCCAGCTCTGCTTGACTCAATGCCCAGGCGTATCAAGGCCGTTATTATGGCAAGAGGTGGTTGTTCTGGGTACTGATTTCTCAGGATCTATGCTCCCAAACTGCGTGAAAATGTAATCACATGTCAGTTCTAGTATAATATGTTTGTCCAATGAATACCCGTTTATCATCTGCATTTCTTCTTGGTGTAGCAATTTTAATTGCCAGCATTGTAGCATACCAGAACGTTGTCGAATGACATCGCAGAACGCTACCTGCGTTACACGTACGCCATCTCTCTTCGTTACATAGTCGCAAGCTCCAGATGTCACACACTCAAATTGGTACCAAACGTCGTGTGTGGGTAGAGTATCAACCAAAACACCGATTCAGCTCGTACTGTGTGTTGTCCTTCAGCAGAACTGGCGTAAACGTCAATTAAAAGGAACGCCAGAGCTACGGAGCACATCAAATGGATAACTGTGAGTACGTAAGACCTGTTCCTTAGGTAGGAAAGCCAGTAGAGAGATAGATCCTCATACCAAGAGTTCCACATTGAAACCCCAATGACGAGCAACTTCCTTTTTTCGCTATAATATGCGTGAAAGTGTTTATGACATATAAAAGGGCTGTTTGGAGTTTACAGTAATGTTCTGTTGGCAGTCTGCTTTCGCTTCGTTTCTTTCATAACAGGAACACTTTCAATTATTTATTGCACAAGAACTAAACATTCAACAGATGTCATACATATTTCACTTTCAAAAGAAACTCTGGAAGTTTTCTTTACAAGCATTCGATGTGCGAACCATGAGTGACCCGGCAAACGTCAATACGGTAATCGAATTCTTGCCACACCCGTCCCAGCACGGCATCGTCGACTCTGTCAGTCGCTTCCCGTACTCTCTCCCGGTGCTCTGCTACATCACGTGGTTCAAGTGGCTCTGAGCACTATGGGACTTAACATCTGAGGTCATCAGTCCCCTAGAACTTAGAACTACTTCAACCTTACTAACCTAAGGGCATCACACACAGCCATGACCGAGGCAGGATTCGAACCTGCGACCGTAGCAGCACCGTGGTTCCGGACTGAAGCGCCTAGAACCGCTCGGCTACAGCGGGCGGCCATCACGCGGTAGAGGCGGTACATACACCAGATCTTTAATGTGTCCCCACAGAATAAAGTCACACGGAGTGAGAGCTGGTGGTCGGGGAGGCCGTTTCGTGAAACAGCTGTCCCCTTCTGTAGCACGACCGATCCATCGATGCTCTAGCTCCGTGTTCAGGTACCAAAGAACTTCACGATGAAAATGGTGTGGAGCCCGACCACGGTGAAAGATGAACGGAGAGTCAGATTGCATTTGAGGCGTCAGCCATTGCTGCAACATGTCCGAGTAGGAATATCCAGTGACACTGATCTCGACGAAGAGAAATGGCCCGTACAGTTTTCAACCTGGCAAGGCACAAAAACATATTTACCTTTGGAGAATCACGCTCAAATTCGGTGCATTCGTGTGGGTGCTTTGTACCCCAGATTCGACAATTATACCTGTTCACTTCCCCATTAGTGTGAAAAGTGGCTTCGTCGCTAAAAATTAAGCGATTAACAATGCCATTCCCATCCTCATTCGTTGGTTGCAACTGCGAATAAAACTCAAAACGTTTGTCTTTGTTGTCGTCATTGAGCTTCTGCACTAGCTCCACTTTGAATGGTTTCATAGACAGCTTGTGTCGCAGGACTTTCCACACTGCCATTGCAGCCATTTCGAGTTCACGGGATGCACGACACACCGATTTCTTTGGACTCGTTATGAATGTCTCTCGTACGCGCTCCACATTCACTTCACTCACATTGGAACGTCCGCTTCTCTTTGCCGGGCACAAGTAACCCGTCGTAACGAATTTGTTGTGCCAGTGGTAAATGGACCTCCTTGTTGGTCGCTTCTTACCGTACATTGTTCTAAACGTCCGTTGAACAGCCGTAGCAAACTTGTTTCTGTCGAACTCCAACACACAGAAACCTCGCTCCGCACCTGAACTCGCCATGTTTGCGACTAGCGCTGACTATCGGCAAATTACCAAACTACGCTGTGGCGGTAACCAGGGAAAAAAAAAACTTTCAGGATTCCTCTTCAAAACGACACATATACACTCCTGGAAATGGAAAAAAGAACACATTGACACCGGTGTGTCAGACCCACCATACTTGCTCCGGACACTGCGAGAGGGCTGTACAAGCAATGATCACACGCACGGCACAGCGGACACACCAGGAACCGCGGTATTGGCCGTCGAATGGCGCTAGCTGCGCAGCATTTGTGCACCGCCGCCGTCAGTGTCAGCCAGTTTGCCGTGGCATACGGAGCTCCATCGCAGTCTTTAACACTGGTAGCATGCCGCGACAGCGTGGACGTGAACCGTATGTGCAGTTGACGGACTTTGAGCGAGGGCGTATAGTGGGCATGCGGGAGGCCGGGTGGACGTACCGCCGAATTGCTCAACACGTGGGGCGTGAGGTCTCCACAGTACATCGATGTTGTCGCCAGTGGTCGGCGGAAGGTGCACGTGCCCGTCGACCTGGGACCGGACCGCGGCGACGCACGGATGCACGCCAAGACCGTAGGATCCTACGCAGTGCCGTAGGGGACCGCACCGCCACTTCCCAGCAAATTAGGGACACTGTTGCTCCTGGGGTATCGGCGAGGACCATTAGCAACCGTCTCCATGAAGCTGGGCTACGGTCCCGCACACCGTTAGGCCGTCTTCCGCTCACGCCCCAACATCGTGCAGCCCGCCTCCAGTGGTGTCGCGACAGGCGTGAATGGAGGGACGAATGGAGACGTGTCGTCTTCAGCGATGAGAGTCGCTTCTGCCTTGGTGCCAATGATGGTCGTATGCGTGTTTGGCGCCGTGCAGGTGAGCGCCACAATCAGGACTGCATACGACCGAGGCACACAGGGCCAACACCCGGCATCATGGTGTTGGGAGCGATCTCCTACACTGGCCGTACACCACTGGTGATCGTCGAGGGGACACTGAATAGTGCACGGTACATCCAAACCGTCATCGAACCCATCGTTCTACCATTCCTAGACTGGCAAGGGAACTTGCTGTTCCAACAGGACAATGCACGTCCGCATGTATCCCGTGCCACCCAACGTGCTCTAGAAGGTGTAAGTCAACTACCCTGGCCAGCAAGATCTCCGGATCTGTCCCCCATTGAGCATGTTTGGGACTGGATGAAGCGTCGTCTCACGCGGTCTGCACGTCCAGCACCAACGCTGGTCCAACTGAGGCGCCAGGTGGAAATGGCATGGCAAGCCGTTCAACAGGACTACATCCAGCATCTCTACGATCGTCTCCATGGGAGAATAGCAGCCTGCATTGCTGCGAAAGGTGGATATACACTGTATTAGTGCCGACATTGTGCATGCTCTGTTGCCTGTGTCTATGTGCCTGTGGTTCTGTCAGTGTGATCATGTGATGTATCTGACCCCAGGAATGTGTCAATAAAGTTTCCCCTTCCTGGGACAATGAATTCACGGTGTTCTTATTTCAATTTCCAGGAGTGTATGATGTCTGTACAATGTTTGGTTCTTGTGCAATAAATAATTGAAAGTGTTCCCAGACTTTATGTACACACGGTAGCAAACCTATAGAATACATCTGTAGTTTCACAGAATATACAACTGTTGTTGTTGTTGTTGTGGTCTTCCGTCCTGAGACTGGTTTGATGCAGCTCTCCATGCTACTCTATCCTGTGCAAGCTTCTTCATCTCCCAGTACTTACTCCAACCTCCATCCTTCTGAATCTGGTTAGTGCATTCATCTCTTGGTCTTCGATTTTTACCCTCCACGCTGCCCTCCAATGCTAAATTTGTGATCCCTTGATGCCTCAGAACATGTGCTACTAACCGGTCCCTTCTTCTCGTCAAGTTGTGCCACAAACTTCTCTTCTCCCCAATTCTATCCAATACGTCATCATTAGTTATGGGATCCACCCATCTAATCTTCAGCAGTCTTCTGTAGCACTAAATTTGCAAACATTCTATTCCCTTCTTCTCTCAATTATTTATCGTCCATGTTTCACTTCCATACATGGCTACACTCAATACAAATACTTTCACAAACGACATCCTGACACTTAAATCTATGCTCGATGTTAACAAATTTCATCGGAAACGCTTTCCTTGCCATTGCCAGTCCATCATCTCTACTTCGACCGTCATCAGTAATTTTGCTACCCAAATCGCAAAACTCCTTTACTACTTTAAGTGTCTCATTTCCTAATCTAATTTCCTCAGCATCACCCCACTTAATTCGACTACATTCCATTATCCTCGTTTTCCTTTTGTTGATGTTCACCTTATATCCTCCTTTCAAGACACTGTCCATTCCGTTCAACTGCTCTTCCAAGTCCTTTGCTGTCTCTGATATAATTACAATGTCATCGGTGAGCGTCAGAGTTTCTATTTCTTCTCCATGGATTTTAGTACCTACTCCAAATTTTTCTTTTGTTTCCTTTACTGCTTGCTCAATTACAACAGAAAAAAGAAACGATTGCGTCACACGTGCGGAAGTAATAGTAATAACAATTTTTAATAACACACAAAATAATAAGATCAGTACTACTTACATAACGTTCAACTAATGAAGCGAAAGCAGACTCTTAAAAGATCATTTTCACAAACTCCGAAAAGTCGTTTTACACTCATATAACAGTTTCACGCGTAAAGAGTGAAAAATATTGTCGTCCGTGGGGTTTGATCGCTTACCTTCTCAGCCACGTGAGATCTACGCTACAATAACTAACGCTTTTGCGTAGGTCTGGTGTTACTTTTATTACCATTTACGCACATTCTCCTGGGGGACAGAACATGGCCCGAACTAAATCCGTGTTTTGACCCATACTCTATCGCCACACAACGTTTGGTACCGATCTGTGTCCGACACTTGGGTTTGGGTGTGAGCACCAGCAAATTCAGGAGCTCTCGTAAACCCGTCGATAACTGTATGACTGTAATAAAATGACGAGAAACGTCTTATTTGTGGCTAAATAACTGATTTGCGTATTATCACACCATGCTGTTTGAAGGCAATGGCACACTGAGGATCCATTAAAAACGTATTAGTCTTGGTACAGTTTGTTATAATTAAATTAAGAAAATATTTACGATCAAAGTTTGCACGAACGGTAAGAATCTTAGGTAAGGGCCAAGGCACTTCATGGTCAGTTTAATCTCTAGTCGAATTTCAATTTCATTACACGGAAACTTCCCATCAAATAAAATGGAAGAGCAAGATGGGTGGCTATTTGCCGGCAGTTTTTGTAAAGAGCGTTACAAAGCAAAGAGCACCGTCTACGTATGTAGTCGTGTCTTACTGCCTTCTCGCACTACGCAAGGAATTTGACTTTACGCATGCTTTATTATCCTAAATGAAAGATATGTACCCTGAAGGTTATTTATATTTACATAACGCCTATGTTTACATTTTCAGAAAGTTTGTTTATTTATGAGTGCACCGCGCACGCTTAGTGCCTTTAGAAAAAAAGTTTTGTGTTTTGGAGAAACGTAAAGGCACATTTACCTCTCAGGCAACAGGCATGTCCGAAATTGCTATTTCTGTTTGAGTTAAATTCTTACAAAAAAAAAAAAAAGGTACCTTCGTCATTATCTGGAGCAACGACGATGCAACTTCAAATGAGCACATTTGGGCGAGCGGCGCGCTGTAAGTTACGAGAAGCCGAAATAGTGAACTAAATCTAGAAAACGCACAGGACACAAGACAATCAGGACGTGTTTTTAGTTTACGTTAACTATGTACTATAATATTCGACGTTATATAAATTTTATTGCCCTCTTTTTGAGGAGTGACTTCGTTCGATAGGCTCAATGGTTCAAATGGCTCTGAGCACTATGGGGCTCAACATCTGTGGTCATAAGTCCCCTCGAACTTAGTACTACTTAAACCTAACTAACCTAAGGACATCACACACATCCATGCCCGAGGCAGGATTCGAACCTGCGACCGTAGCAGTCCCGCGGTTCCGGACTGCAGCGCCTAGAACCGCATGACCACCGCGGCAGGCGATAGGCTCAATGTGCAGGACAATTTGCGATACTTGCAGTAAGATATTTTTGCCCTTTCATTTTTAAGTTTTATATTTCCTATGTTTTAAAGTTTCTAGTACTAAATAAGAACAGTGATCAAGTAAAAATTACTGATCAAGTAAAAATTACCGTAAGGTTTTACCAAAAAGTAGTGATGAAATAATTTCTCTCACTAGGAGAACTATTGTAAAGCTGTATCGCGCTATTTGCAGTGGAACTTTTACAAGTCGATGTCCTTACTGACTGGACATGGTACTTTTCTTTTCGCCTTATAACATTTTCACCGATATTTAAGTTTTTATTTGTGTATCCTACAGACACGAAGCCCACGCCTACCACAGTAGTAAAAGTTTATACGCCAAGTAGCTCCACAGATGAGGAAGAGATTAATTAAATGTATGATGAGATAAAAGAAATTATTCAGATAGTGAAGCGAGACTAAAATTTAATAGTCATGGGTGACTGGAATTTGATAGTAGGAACGGAAGAGAAGGAAACGTAGTAGGTGAGTATGGAATGCGGGTAAGGAATGAAAGAGAAAGCCGCCTGGTAGAATTTTGCACAGAGCATAACTTAATCATAGCTAACACTTGGTTCAAGAATCATGAAAGAAGGTTGTATACATGGAAGAGGCCTGGAGATACTGGAAGGTTTCAGATACATTATATAATCGTAAGACAGAGATTTAGGAACCCGGTTTTAAATTGTAAGACTTTTCCAGGGGCAGATGTGGACTCTGAGCACAATCTATTGGTTATGACCTGCAGATTAAAACTGAAGAGACTGCAAAAAGTTGGGAATTTAAAGAGATGGGACCTGGATAAACTGACAGAACCAAAGATTGCAGAGAGCTTCAAGGAGAGCATTAGGGAACGACACGCGAAATACCCTCAGACTTCAGGAAGAATATAATAATTCCAATCCCAAAGAAAGCAGGTGCTGACAGATGTGAAAATTATCGAACTATCAGTTTAATAAGTCACGGCTGCAAAACACTAACATGAATTCTTTACAGACGAATGGAAAAACTGGTAGAAGCCGACCTTGGGGAAGGTCAGTTTGGATTCCGTAGAAATGTTGGAACACGTGAGGCAATACTGACCCTACGACTTATCTTAGAAGATAAATTAAGGAAAGGCAAACCTACGTTTCTAGCATTTGTAGACTTGGAGAAAGCTTTTGACAATGTTGACTGGAATACTCTCTTTCAAATTCTGAAGGTGGCAGGGGTAAAATACAGGGAGCGAAAGGCTATTTACAATTTGTACAGAAACCAGATGGCAGTTATAGGAGTGGAGGGCTATGAAACGGAAGCTGTGGTTGGGAAGGGAGTGAGACAGGGCTGTAGCCTATCGCCGATGTTATTCAGTCTGTATATTAACCAAGCAGTAAAGGAAACAAAAGAAAAATTCGGAGTAGGAATTAAAATCTACGGACAAGAAATAAGAACTCTGAGTTTGGCCGGTGGTAGTGTAAAGCAAAGGACCTGGAACAGAAGTTGAACGGAAAGCGGAGCGTCTTGAAAGGAGGATATAAGATGAACATCAACAAAAGCAAAACGAGGATAATGGAATGTACTCGAATTAAATCGGGTGATGCTGAGAGAAACAGATTAGGAAATGAGACACTTAAAGTAGTAAGGGAGTTTTGCTACAAAATAACTGATGATAGTCGAAGTAGAGAGGATATAAAATGTAGACTGGCAATGGCAAGGAAAGCGTTTCTGAAGAAGAGAAATTTGTTTACATCGAGTATAGATTCAAGTGTCAGGAAGTCGTTTCTGAAAGTATTTGTGTGGTGTGTAGCCATGTATGGAAGTGAAACGTGGACGATAAATACTTTGGACAAGAAGAGAATAGAAGCTTTCGAAATGTGGTGCTACAGAAGAATGTTGAAGATTAGATGGGTAGATCACATAACTAATGAGGAGGTATTGAATAGAATTGGGGAGAAGAGGAGTTTGTGGCACAACTTGACTAGAAGAAGGGATCGGTTGGTAGGACATGTTCTGAGACATCGCGGGATCTCCAATTTAGTATTGGAGGGCAGCGTGGAGGGTAAAAATCGTAGAGGGGGACCAAGAAATGAATACACTAAGCAGATTCAGAAGGATGTAGGTTCCGGTAGGTACTGGGAGATGAAGAAGCTTGCACACGATAGAGTAGCAGGGAGAGCTGCATCAGACCAGTCTGTGGTGTGAAGACCACAACAACTGTGGTGTCACCGCCAGACACCACACTTGCTAGGTGGTAGTTTAAATCGGCCGCGGTCCATGTAGTACATGTCGGACCCGCGTGTCGCCACTGTGATCGCAGACCTAGCGCCACCACCAAGGCAGGTCTCGTGATACGAGAGTGGACTCGACCCCAGTTGTACGAGAACCTAGCTACCGCCCAGTTGTACGCGAACCTAGCTATCGCCCAGTTGTACGAAGCCTTTCTCTCTCATTAGCCGAGAGACAGAATAGCCATCAGCTAAGTTAATGGCAACGAACTAGCAAGGCGCCATTTGTATCAGTGCCTATAGCTTACGAGTATTCAAGAGAGATGTATTCCAAAGAACCATTAAAAGATAAGTAAAAAGCATCTACATACTTTTCTTCTTATTCATTCATAAGTTCTCATGTTCCAGACTTCACGCCCGCCTGCTTTATGCTGCGCGTGCACTATCGGCCACAGCGTTAGTCTATAGCTTTCTTTTTCAGCAATCCACTCCACGGTGTCGGTCCAGCTACCGACACTACAACAACAACAATCGTACAGGCTTAATAACGTGACTAGGGTGTAGACAAAGAAGGAAACAAGCATTTCAGTAGAGGTAACGTATGAATTTTACATGCGTCCATTTCGTAAACAGTGTGATTTTCGAGCCAGATACAGGCGCCAACTGCCGCTGGGGCGCGCTGCTATCGCATGTACCACGTTGGGAGGCACGTACAGTGTGCGCAAGTGGCGTCGTTTCTGAGCGTTCGGGAGCACGGTGAACTCGGCACGCTCCACGTTGACGTTCGACAGCACGGTCCGTGTGGCGAGGGCTCGCTACGATCTGTGAGGAGAGGGGCCACGCACCGAACGGTGACGACCGAGGGTTCGTGCAGCGCGGACAAATTACGCTGCGCTGCTGGTCCGGCCGCGCGCTTTGGAGAGGCGGGGGCAGCTAATGCCAGGTTCGGGCCCGACCCGGACAAAGGCCGCCTTCCGAAGCGCTTCTCGTGCCCTCTCAAGGTCACACAAGGTCGCAGGGGAGCCCGCCCACGCGTCGCCCAAGCAGGCGAAGCGGGGCTCCATAAAGCTGGTGTCTACTACGTAACTTTTAACAAATGTTTAACAACTGTACTCACAAGACTGATAATTTTCCCGATAGTGTAATTCGCAGTTAAACGTTTGTCTGTATTTTCAAATATTGCGTTAGTACTAGTCCCAATGTCGACTTGTAACTGTAAGATCACTGCTTTCCAATATTTTCACTTGCGCACCATCAATCTTAAAACACGTAACCTTCCAGCCTAAAGCCGTCGGCACACGGACCGTGCTGCCGAACGTTAACGTCGAGCGTGCCAGGTTCAACGTGCTGCTGAACGCTCAGGAACGATGCGACTTGTGCACACGGTACGTGGGCCCCAACGTGGTATACGCGATCGCAACGCACTCCAGCGACAGTTTGAGAGATGTTTCTAGTACGTAAATCACACTGTTTACCTAACGGGCGCGCATACAATTCCCTCGCTAGCTCTAGCTCTATTAAAACGCACATTCCTCCATCGTCCACGAAAAGGAAAGTAGCATGTCCAATCAATAAGGTCACAGGCTTATAAAAGTTCCATTACAAACAGTGCGCTACAAGTTTGGAATACTTTTCCGCATAAGATAAACATTATTTCGTCATTCCCACATTTTAGGAAAACCCCCAAGGTCAGTCTTATTTGATCACTGTTCCTACCCAGTAGCAGAATCTTTGAAACATATGAATTACGAAGCGTAAAAGAAAAAGGAGCAAAATATCGTTATACAAGTAGCGCAAGCTGTCCTGTAGATAAAGCCAATCGAACAAATTGGCCCCTCAAGGAAAGGTGACCTTATATTTACATAACATCAAATATTGTAACATACACTTATATTAAACTAATAATAAAGTATCAGACCCTAATAAAAATGCGAATGTTAGGACAAAGAATTTGCAAGTGTCAAGACGCGAACCACCACTCCAACAAAAACTCTTAACCGGGCAGAGACACTACTCTTTTTTTTGTTTTTTTCTGATCTCATTTTCTTCGAACTTATTCGTTGTGTATGTTCTGGGCGGACGTCCCATGACACCTGTTAAAATTCATCGTTGATCTGTTCACTCTTTTTTTTACTCATTTTGTTCGATATAGTTCGTTGCGTTTGGTCGGGGCGGACGTCACAAGACATCCGTTCAAATTGATCGTTGGTTCCCTGACTCAGTTTTTTATTACAGAGAGCACGCAGCCCTCTAACCGAACACGCTGAGCTACCGTGCCGGCTAAAATGTACATGAGCTATGAGCTGGATTCGAACACTGTACCTCCGGCGCGGCAACCACGAACTTTTACCGCTGCGCTACGCTGACTTGACCTTCTGACCGAACACGCTGAGCTACCGTGCCGGCGATTACGCTAAACCAACAACACGCTGCTTAATATTAGCCATATTGTATTACCCCTTCATAAAAACGTTAATCGTAGATAATTATGTTACTAATTGAAACTTAATTATAACAAATTGTACCAAGAACAATGCGTTCTGGGTGGATCTTCGGTGTGTCGCTGCCTTCAAATAGCCTACTCTCTTAATACGCAAGTTACAATAATTCTTTTGCCACGAATGTGATGCTTCTCATTATTTTATTGGAACGAATAACACAGTTAACTACGGGTTTTCCAGTGATTCTCAATTTGCTGGTGCTCGAAAACAGCATATACATATAGCCTTGAACTGAATGCCAATATGGCGCCTCACAACTCTGTACTGAAGAGAGAGACGGCGTGCGTGTGACGTAGGTGGCGTTGTGCCACCTCATTGGTCAACGCTCAGACGCACGCTTTAGAATATTTGACATGTAGAGGTGGGTCGAATTCGTTCATTCCCGTGAACTACTTCATTCATTTAACTCTTTGCCGTGAAGCGTTCAAATGAAGTAGTTCATTCGTGAAGTACGGAAGCCTAGCGAAGTTGCCCAGTTCGCCGCTCAGCCGCTGCTACGCTCGCTTCGCCTCGCTCGTACAGTAAAGCTTCGTAATACTTCACAATTTTACCAACAGATGGCGGAACTATGGAGTAACGTGCACGCAACGTTTTACGCTCTTACAGCGTCTGAGTTATCTTAAATACAGCATGGTCGAAGGGGACAAAGGGCGTTTCTGCCTGTGTCCAAGTGTCTGAACAATTTTATCTTGGACTTTACGCCCGTGAACGGCACCTTGTATTTTAAAAAGTGTTTGGCTCCGTTTATATGTCCACCATCTTTTTTCTCTAATTGCCTTCATTTCTATCTTTTGTGTTTCTCTGCGGCCAAAGAGCGGCGTAGTATGCTGCTGTAGGCCTGCCTGTATTACAGGTTTCAAAATGACAATAAAGAAAAAAAAGGGGGGACAAAGGAAAGATAAACAGAGAAGGCTGTCACATATAAAGAAGGTACTACATTTAATCTTGCTCGACATTTTCTCATGAAGCTCCCAAAAAAGTCTTTATCTGCCAAATGAAACATTATTTGTTGTATTCATGAACTGAAAAATAGGGCTACCAACGAAATGCAGTCCAATTTTATGTTCCTTTTAAAATTTAATCCAAAATAGAATGAGTATGTTTAACACTGTCAGAAAGTCTATATACCTACGTTAAGTAATTATTCAGAAGTTTTCCTGTAGATTTTATTTTTGTTGACAATAATAACCCACTAGATTCAAAACGTAAACTGTCACCTGTAGTCACTGGTACGATTTCAGGTAAAATCCATCTCTCAGTGTTATTAACAAACCTTTTATTTTCATGTTTGCTGTGCGTGCTCACACAGATAGCCACTTCATTTCTATCTTTAATATTCATTTGTCTTCAAGCGCTGCCAACGGTAGGCTACCCGTAGACGCGAAGTTTAACTGCACAAATAGTCACGGGTAATGATGTCAGCACTGCAGGTAGCAGCTGACGTTGCCTTCTCCTCACCCCTCACCTCCTCCACCCGTCCTAAACCTACGTTCCCCACTAACACCGCGTGATTCGTCGACAGGCAGGACAGGGGGAGTGAAGTGATGGGAGGAGGAGTGACGAGGGAGAGGGGAAGAGAGTGAGTGAACTAGAAAAAAGTGTGGAGTGTGCTATCTGTGAAGAGTTTGAAGTACCAGTTCATTGAAATTGAATGGTTAGTTCACACTTCACAGGAGTGAAGCGTTCATTTGAACGACTCATTCACGAGCTCCCCATCACTACTGACATGCCAGATACTGCTCTGCACGTTCGGAAAGACTCCCGACGTGCTATTCCACGCTGTGACGTGAGAAACTCGGCACGCTCAACGCTCGGATGCACGGTCCGTGTGCCGACAACTTAAAAGATGGCGCGAAGGTCGGAGATGTACCAGCGGTGGCGACCCCCACCTCACGTTACCCCCAAGGTCGCACGGCAGCTGGAGAGAGGCGAACCGACATTTGGGCCATCTGTACATTTAGAAATAGCATTTGGCGCGGGTGGGCTAAACTACGATATTCCGATATCGGTGATTTCTGTGAATGCTACTTTTCGGAAACTGCGATTCTTAACTGCGATTTCTCGCAGTTAAAAGTCGCAGTGACCGAACTCACAACTTTTATCCCTCCCGTATTTCTGCGACTTCTGCGCTTTCCGCGATTTATCAAAGTAGATGTTACACTGCCATTAGGCGCAAGTAAGGAGTGGACTGTGTCAATGCAACCGAGGGATATAAGGGGCTTCCAAAAAGAAACGAGCCGGAGGCATAATTACAGAAACCAGTATGTTAGAAGGATTGACCGTGGCTGTTGAGACGAATGCCGGACATTTGCCACACCGGACATTTGCCACACCAGACATTTGCCACACTTGCCCCTTCGCCAGGTAGCTTGAGTAGCGATCCCTCAGGTAAGGGACGCCATTCCCCGCACTACCTCTGTCCGCTTTCAAACCGCCGTCTCCACATCTTACTCGATACAACCAGTACGTAAGGGACCTTCTTCTTCGACATCTCGGCGAAATACAGAACTTCTTTTCCGAAATCGAAATATGTATAACTTTTGTGAAACGAAAGCAATACCGACGATTATGTCAGTATGTAATTAGTTCTGCCAGGTATAAATATAGAGTCCTCTGTCTGTACGGTAGCTTCCTTTCACGATGACACGAGAATGCGAATGTACGCTAATCATTTCTTTTTGATCACTGCATTTGTGCCTACTTTAATTACTACAACTGCATACCCAAAAGGCAATAGGGAAAGAATAAATGGGTTTGTGAATGTTTGAAAAGAAGAACGACGTACTCCATATTAATTTACTCTCTAAAAACATTAGTTAATAAAGTTTAGCGGGACAATATTCAAAACGTAACTGAAAACCCGTTCACTAAATAGCGATAAGAACATCTATGATTAACATGTCATCTAAAGTCGACTTGTTGTTGTTGTTGTTGTGGTCTTCCGTCCTGAGACTGGTTAGATGCAGCTCTCCATGCTACTCTATCCTGTGCAAGCTTCATCATCTCCCAGTACCTACTGCAACCTACGTCCTTCTTCTTCGACTTACAGTTTTAAAATGTTAGAAATAAGGAAATGAAGTAACACAGAATGCTACGCATGTAACGTATATTGTTGTTCTATATTGTTTAGCTCTGGTATTCACAGGGATACAGAGAAAGCATCTTAGGTTCTGGAGGGAAAAGCCATAATTGTAATTATCTGCACTACAACAGAAAGAAGAAGGACAACTTAAGGGAAAATAATGTAAGCTCACAATCGACTTTGAAGCAGATAGTTCCTGTGACTTAGTATGGGCAGAGGTTATATTCGACAACCGGAATAAATTAGTAACTGGCTCCTTTTACCGACCCCCGGTCTCAGATGAAACAGTTGCTGAACAGTTCAAAGAAAGGGAAACTTGAGTCTCATCACAAATAGGTACCCTACTCATACAATTATAGTTGGCAGTTACTTCAATCTACCTTCCGCATGTTGACAAAAATACAAAATGGCTCTGAGCACTATGGGACTTAACTTCTCAGGTCATCAGTCCCCTAGAACTTAGAACTACTTAAACCTAACTAACCTAAGGACATCACACAACACCCAGTCATCACGAGGCAGAGAAAATCCCTGACCCCGCCGGGAATCGAACCCGGGAACGCGGGCGCGAGAAGCGAGAACACTACCGCACGACCACGAGCTGCGGACTGACAAAAATACATTTTCATACTCTATTGTAAATAGAAAACAACTTCCGTTATTGTTCTAAATTCTTTTTTTAAATTGTTTTTAACAATTAGTCGACGAGGCCATTCAAATTGTAAATGGTTACGCCGGCCGCGCTGATCTCGCGGTTCTAGGCGCTCAGTCCGGAACCGCGCGACTGCTACGGTCGCAGGTTCGAATCCTGCCTCGGGCATGGGTGTGTGTGATGTCCTTAGGTTAGTTAGGTTTAAGCAGTTCTAAGTTCTAGGCGAGTGATGACCACAGAAGTTAAGTCCCATAGTGCTCAGAGCCATTTGAACCATTTGTAAATGGTTACGAAAACACACTTGGACTCTTAGCCACAAATAATCCTGAGCATCACGACGGATACGGGGATTAGTGAACACACAGTCGTAGCGAGGCTCACTTCCGTAACAAAAAAAATTCACCAAAACTAAACGCGAAATATATCTATTTATAAAAGCAGCTAAAAATTCGGGTGACGTCTTTCCAAGAGGTAGTCTCCAATCCTTCCAAACTATGTAAATTAAGGCCATATATGGCTTAAGTTCAAAGAAATAGTATCAACAGCACTCGAGATATTCATACCAAATAAATTAATAAGAGACGGAACTGATCCCACATGGTACACAAAACACGACAGAAAGCTGATGCAGGAGCACCGAAAAAGCCACGTATAATTTAGACGAACGCAAAATCTCCAAGATTGGTGAAGTTCTACTGAGGCTCGAAATTTGGTGCGGATTTCAATGCGAGATGCATTTGATAGCTTCCACAACGAAACTCGCTCTAGAAATGTGGCGGAAAATCCAAAGAGATACTGGTCCTATGTTAAGTAAACCAGCGGAAAGGCTCAGCAAGTACCTTTACTGTGCGACAGCGACGGTAATGTTACTGTAGACAGTGCCACTAAGGTGGAGTTAGTAAATGCATTTTCCGAAATTCCTTCACCAAAGAAGACGAAGTAAATATTCCAGAATTCTAAATGAGAACAGCTGGAAACATAATTTAGAAGTAGATATCCCTGGTGTTGCAAAGCAACTGAAATTACACTGTCAGTGACAGAGGAAATGATCAAATATCTTTTCAAAAATTCTCTAATGTAAAAGAAAAGCAGGTCTAATACATTCCTTTCTGATGTTCTTTAGTAACAATTAATTTTCAGTAGTAAGCTCCTTGCTTTTACTGACCTGTTTAAAGATAATCAACAATTTAGTAAGAAATTTTAATTTTTAAAGGACTATATCTAAATGTACTTAAGTAGATTTACATCTACTATAAATGTTTGCAGCTAAACTTAAATAAAAAATATTTGAGGTGCCAAAATTGTCAACCTTAGGATCATATCAGTTTTGGGATGTCAATTTTAGGTGCAGTTCAAAGGTTCAGTTACCATTTTCTTTTACAAAAGCGTATACTATCAGTTTAACAAACCATGATATTTTAGGTGATAGTTGCGATTCTGAAGCTTCAGAAAATTATTTTAGAACTCACAATTATTTAATAGTATGGCCATAGTATTGGAAGGTAGAAAAAAGTTATCTTAACGTGACAACAATAAGGATACTTTTGTGAGGCTTGAAACACTTTTTAATTTTTACATTAAAGGCTGATTCGCATCACACTTTGCACAGGCTTTGGACCGCGAAAATGATAAATGACCATCTACCATTCTGGCGTGTTTAAAATCAACCTAAACGCGCTGAACTAATGTACACTTTATTTACAATTAAAACTTAATATTAGCTCCGATACTGCTGCTTTAATGTTTTAAAAATTTATCTCAGTAATCTGCGAGGACTCTGTGTTCTTCATAGCTTATAATACATTTTCAACGTATTTTAGTCCAGTTTCTGAATATGGGCAATGGCTTTCAAGCAAGGCCTAATGTTGCCAGTCTCTTCATAATTCTTTACGATTCTCTCTATCCTGTCGTCCAAGTACTTCTTCTTCCTCTTCTTACCTTCAAGATTTATCTCCAATTTAATGTACATGCAGTTTGTGAGCTCTGCTTCCTTTTTCAAGCACTCCACCAAATATTTGATTATAGGGTGAGGGTTTCCAATAATACTATTTATTTTGTTTTGCCACCCTTCAACAGCATTCGTCGTTCGGTGCCTTTTTCCGTAACAGTCCCACATTTCTATTGCGATATCCTCATTCTATAGCCAGTTATCCACAAAGCAGTCAAGAAAATGAGAGAACCTTCCGTTACCAGGAGCTTCTGCATGAATCTCAATCCATCCATTGCTTACGTCCTCCGGTTTTACAACTGCCAGCGCTGCACACACGCTGACGTGAAGTCTTAAATCCTCGTTCTAGCGGTACTCCTCAGCTAGACCGAGAACTTTAATTCTTCTCCATAAACTCTTCTTCATATGGAAATAGAATCCATATATTTCAGTTGTGGGAAAAACTTGACGAATGGTCGATATCGCAGCTGCCTCAAAGTCCACCTTTACTTGTTTAGGACACCACTCAGACACTGCCTGTTTTATCAGACGAAACAGACGAACATACGTGTCTTTCTTGTTATTAGGGAGCAGTGCAAATACAATAGGAAGAATGTTTGTTTCTTTAATTGGGCTTCCTAAGTCTACGTGTATGGTGAATGTCTGTACAAACTGCTTGCTGCATCTCTTAAATGTTCCATCCATAAAAAAATGGGCACATGTTTTTAAAATTTCTTGTCCTTTGCTTCCACTAAAAATCATTATTCTCGCCTCTAATCGATCGTCTTGCAGAGGAAAACTACTGCCATCTCCCATTTTTAATAGATCTTCATGAAGATCAATTTCATAAGAGTTCTTAGGCTGTTGTTGGTTCTCTTCATAGATTCTGAATTAGGCATCACTGTAACAAAGTCACAAACTGTATTATGTAGATTTCCCATTTCATCCGCGTATATATCCGATAATTGTGTAGTTTCTTCTCGAGACATTCTCTCCGCCCACTCCACTTGCTTTCTCACTTTCAGAGCTGCATCGTCAGGTGGTCCAGAGAGATTTTCTAATACGTTCAACCTTCTCCGTTCCTCGAAACCAGCTTTCCCTTGCAATGATCCGCTTTTCGGGGTAAGCACATCCACGTAACAACACCTTCTTTAGATTCCCTCTGTTTAAGATACGCGTAACCTTTGTAATGAGCAGGAGGCCTGCCCTTGTTTGTTGTAATATCTTCCGTACTGATGTCACGTTCGGAACTTCGAAAGCAAACTGGGCGGGCGGGTGAGGAGCAGGAGGAGGAGGAGGAGGAGGAGGAGGAGGAGGAGGGGTGGGGGGGGGGGGCAAGGGGCCCGACCCTTCGGAGCAGGTAAAACCGTGGCAAATGTCCGGTGTGGCAAATGTCCGGGCACCGTTGACACACTTGTCCCACTGTGACACAAGGCGGTGAATGGCTGCCTCATAAAATTCCCGGAGCTGCTATGTTAACCAGTTGCGCACATACAGATTAGATTAGATTAGATTTTTAGATTAGATCTACTTTCATTCCGATTGATCCGTTGTGAGGAGGTCCTCCAGGATGTGGAACATGTCAGAAAAACAACAATACAAGACAAATATTTACAACTAAAACAAATAAGCTAATGTACCATTCCACAAGTGCCAACTGGAATGATCGTCATTTTTTAATGAACGGTATTGAAAGAATCATTTTACAAATACTAATGCACTGAATTGAAAATAAAAAAGTTTTTTTACTTATTTATAAGGTAATAAACATGTAATACAAGTACTGTAATACTTATTTGTAAAGAACACATTACTGCACTGAAATGGTGCAGAAATTAGATTGTACGTACACAGACACACACACACACACACACACATTTACAATGAACACATTACTGCACTGAAATTATACAGAAGTTATATTGTACTATTGTACTTATATATATACAAATCAGTTGGTTTTAATGAGAAATTCATCAATGGAGTAGAAGAATAATAAATCCTTTACGCTTCTCTTAAAGTGAATTTCATTGGTTGTTAAGCTTTTTATGGCTGCTGGCAAGTTATTGAAAATGTGTGTTCCTGAATAATGCACACCTTTTTGTACAAGACTAAGTGACTTTAAATCCTTGTGAAGATTATTCTTATTTCTAGTATTGATTCCATGAATTGAGTTGTTGGTTTGAAAAAGTGATATATTTTTAATGACGAATTTCATTAAGGAATAAATATATTGGGAAGCAGTAGTTAGTATACCTAGTTCCCTAAACAGGCTTCTGCAGGATGTTCTTGAGATCACACCACATACAACTCTTACTGCACGTTTTTGTGCCCGGAAAACTTTAGCTTGCCTTGATGAATTAACCCAAAAAATAATCCCAGCTGGACGTCGTCTTGCGGGGTGAATCGTTTGTCCCTCAGAGCCTTTTTAAGGGGACCAAAAATGGCGTAATCAATGGGATAGAAGTCCGGACCGCAAGGAGGGTATCCGAGAACCTCCCATTTGAATTTCTGCAAAACTTCCGGGACTGTGTTGGCCGTATGAGGCTTTGCATTGTCTTGGAGGAGAATGACCCCACGGGTGAGATTTCCGGGTCGTTTTGATCTGATCGCTTGGTGAAGGGTGGTCAAGGTTTGCGAGTAACGCTGGGTATCCACTGTTGTCCCGTGCTGCAGGAAGTGAATCAGAAGGGGGCCATCTTGGTCAAAGAACAGTATTATCACAAATTGAGTCCGCCTTGATGCAAACACCGTGTTATTTATTTCTGTATTATCCCAAACTATTTTCGGCGACAAATATCACCATCGTCAGTGGGGGATTTTTAATCTAAAACATGCAGAAAATGGTATGGTTGTACAAACACAGTAAAACATAATTACATTTTTACAAATCGTCTTTTGAAATATAGTTTTATATTGATACTTTCATACTACCTTATTTATTGTATAAAAAGACGGCAACAGAAAAAAGAGCACAGAAAATATGTCACAAACAGCGCCAATAATAGCTTGAAACATGCTGTAGCAACAATAAATAAGGTAGTATGAAAGTATCAATATAAAACTATATTTCAAAAGACGATTTGTAAAAATGAAATTATGTTTTACTGTGTTTGTACAACCATACCATTATTTGCATGTTTTAGATTAAAAAAGCCCCACTGGTGATGGTTATATTTGTCGCCGAAACTCGTTTGGGATAACAAAGAAATAAACAAATAACTCGGTGTTTGCATCAAGGCGGACTCAATTTGTGATTTTACTTGTTTTCTATGCAAACACGGACCAAATGGAAGAGTTGCAAGATAATATTATTGTTGGTCAAAGAAGAACGTCAGCATAACCTTTCCTGCACTCGTGAGGATTGCCTTGGCTTTTTTAGGTGGTGGTGATTCTGGATGCTTCCACTGGAGACTTTGTCGTTTCGATTCTGGTTCGAAGTGATGCCACAATGACTCGTCTCCAGCCAACACTCGTGCCAGGAAGGCATTCCCTTCCCGAGCATAGCGTTGCAGGCGGGCAAGACTGTGGCCCATTCGATATGCTTCCTGGTGTGGTTGAAGACTGGGCACACGCTTTGCGCATGTGCAGTCGTTCCTTCGTGATGGTGTGAACACATCCAAGCGCGGCGGCTGTGGCTTTCACTGTCACTCTGCGGTGCATCCACCAGCTGGACGATGTCATCGGTAATGCTGTGTGGTGCTCCAGACCGTGCATCATCGGCTACCGACACCCGTCCTTCCCTGAACTGTTTGTGCCACGCCTTGACCCTTGCAAGGGACATGCAGTGCTCGCCGTACACTCGTGACATTCGTCGATGAATGTCCTACTCCTTCCGCTGCCAGAAAACGAACAACACCCCTTTGCTCTTCTGTTGACGCCTCCATGTCACTGTTTGCAGTGCGACTGACAGCATTGGGCGATTGATGCTTCCTTCTGCTAGCTCTGTACAGTCACGTGACGTGCACGCCTGCCCTCTAGCGACGGGCTGTGAACTTCCACGCTCTGCTCGGAACCACACCTCGTTTACACACGCCACGACATTAAGGCTAGGCGCAAGTTGAGATGCGTATAGCGCGTGCGGCGCGACGCAGCACATTGCGCGTTTTTGTAGCATCACAGGTCAAGTGGGACCGCGGCGCAAACTGCGACGCGACGCGACTGGGACGCGACACGCGCCTGCGCCAGGTCGCGCGGCGTTGGGGCTAGGCGCAAATTGAGACGAGTATAGCACGTGTGGCGCGACGCAGCGCAGCGCCCGTTTTGGTAGCTTCACAGGTCAAATGGGACCGCGGCGCAAACTGCGACGCGACGCGACTGGGACGCGACACGCGCCTGCGCCAGGTCGCGCGGCGTTGGGGCTAAGCGCAAATTGAGACGAGTATAGCACGTGTGGCGCGACGCAGCGCAGCGCCCGTTTTGGTAGCTTCACAGGTCAAATGGGACCGCGGCGCAAACTGCGACGCGACGCGACTGGGACGCGACACGCGCCTGCGCCAGGTCGCGCGGCGTTGGGGCTAGGCGCAAATTGAGACGAGTATAGCACGTGTGGCGCGACGCAGCGCAGCGCCCGTTTTGGTAGCTTCACAGGTCAAATGGGACCGCGGCGCAAACTGCGACGCGACGCAACTGGGACGCGACACGCGCCTGCGCCAGGTCGCGCGGCGTTGGAGCTAGGCGCAAATTGAGACGAGTATAGCACGTGTGGCGCGACGCAGCGCAGCGCCCGTTTTGGTAGCTTCACAGGTCAAATGGGACCGCAGCGCAAACTGCGACGCGACGCGACTGGGACGCGACACGCGCCTGCGCCAAGTCGCGCGGCGTTGGGGCTAGGCGCAAATTGAGACGAGTATAGCACGTGTGGCGCGACGCAGCGCAGCGCCCGTTTTGGTAGCTTCACAGGTCAAATGGGACCGCGGCGCAAACTGCGACGCGACGCGACTGGGACGCGACACGCGCCTGCGCCAGGTCGCGCGGCGTTGGGGCTAGGCGCAAATTGAGACGAGTATAGCACGTGTGGCGCGACGCAGCGCAGCGCCCGTTTTGGTAGCTTCACAGGTCAAATGGGACCGCGGCGCAAGCTGCGACGCGACGCGACGCGACTGGGACGCGACACGCGCCTGCGCCAGGTCGCGCGGCGTTGGGGCTAGGCGCAAATTGAGACGAGTATAGCACGTGTGGCGCGACGCAGCGCAGCGCCCGTTTTGGTAGCTTCACAGGTCAAATGGGACCGCGGCGCAAACTGCGACGCGACGCGTCTGGGACGCGACACGCGCCTGCGCCAGGTCGCGCGGCGTTGGGGCTAGGCGCAAATTGAGACGAGTATAGCACGTGTGGCGCGACGCAGCGCAGCGCCCGTTTTGGTAGCTTCACAGGTCAAATGGGACCGCGGCGCAAACTGCGACGCGACGCGACTGGGACGCGACACGCGCCTGCGCCAGGTCGCGCGGCGTTGGGGCTAGGCGCAAATTGAGACGAGTATAGCACGTGTGGCGCGACGCAGCGCAGCGCCCGTTTTGGTAGCTTCACAGGTCAAATGGGACCGCGGCGCAAACTGCGACGCGACGCGACTGGGACGCGACACGCGCCTGCGCCAGGTCGCGCGGCGTTGGGGCTAGGCGCAAATTGAGACGAGTATAGCACGTGTGGCGCGACGCAGCGCAGCGCCCGTTTTGGTAGCTTCACAGGTCAAATGGGACCGCGGCGCAAACTGCGACGCGACGCGACTGGGACGCGACACGCGCCTGCGCCAGGTCGCGCGGCGTTGGGGCTAGGCGCAAATTGAGACGAGTATAGCACGTGTGGCGCGACGCAGCGCAGCGCCCGTTTTGGTAGCTTCACAGGTCAAATGGGACCGCGGCGCAAACTGCGACGCGACGCGACTGGGACGCGACACGCGCCTGCGCCAGGTCGCGCGGCGTTGGGGCTAGGCGCAAATTGAGACGAGTATAGCACGTGTGGCGCGACGCAGCGCAGCGCCCGTTTTGGTAGCTTCACAGGTCAAGTGGGACCGCGGCGCAAACTGCGACGCGACGCGACTGGGACGCGACACGCGCCCGCGCCAGGTCGCGCGGCGTTGGGGCTAGGCGCAAATTGAGACGAGTATAGCACGTGTGGCGCGACGCAGCGCAGCGCCCGTTTTGGTAGCTTCACAGGTCAAGTGGGACCGCGGCGCAAACTGCGACGCGACGCGACTGGGACGCGACACGCGCCTGCGCCAGGTCGCGCGGCATTGGGGCTAGGCGCAAATTGAGACGAGTATAGCACGTGTGGCGCGACGCAGCGCAGCGCCCGTTTTGGTAGCTTCACAGGTCAAATGGGACCGCGGCGCAAACTGCGACGCGACGCGACGCGACTGGGACGCGACACGCGCCTGCGCCAGGTCGCGCGGCGTTGGGGCTAGGCGCAAATTGAGACGAGTATAGCACGTGTGGCGCGACGCAGCGCAGCGCCCGTTTTGGTAGCTTCACAGGTCAAGTGGGACCGCGGCGCAAACTGCGACGCGACGCGACTGGGACGCGACACGCGCCTGCGCCAGGTCGCGCGGCGTTGGGGCTAGGCGCAAATTGAGACGAGTATAGCACGTGTGGCGCGACGCAGCGCAGCGCCCGTTTTGGTAGCTTCACAGGTCAAGTGGGACCGCGGCGCAAACTGCGACGCGACGCGACTGGGACGCGACACGCGCCTGCGCCAGGTCGCGCGGCGTTGGGGCTAGGCGCAAATTGAGACGAGTATAGCACGTGTGGCGCGACGCAGCGCAGCGCCCGTTTTGGTAGCTTCACAGGTCAAATGGGACCGCGGCGCAAACTGCGACGCGACGCGACTGGGACGCGACACGCGCCTGCGCCAGGTCGCGCGGCGTTGGGGCTAGGCGCAAATTGAGACGAGTATAGCACGTGTGGCGCGACGCAGCGCAGCGCCCGTTTTGGTAGCTTCACAGGTCAAGTGGGACCGCGGCGCAAACTGCGACGCGACGCGACTGGGACGCGACACGCGCCTGCGCCAGGTCGCGCGGCGTTGGGGCTAGGCGCAAATTGAGACGAGTATAGCACGTGTGGCGCGACGCAGCGCAGCGCCCGTTTTGGTAGCTTCACAGGTCAAATGGGACCGCGGGGCAAACTGCGACGCGACGCGACGCGACTGGGACGCGACACGCGCCTGCGCCAGGTCGCGCGGCGTTGGGGCTAGGCGCAAATTGAGACGAGTATAGCACGTGTGGCGCGACGCAGCGCAGCGCCCGTTTTGGTAGCTTCACAGGTCAAATGGGACCGCGGCGCAAACTGCGACGCGACGCGTCTGGGACGCGACACGCGCCTGCGCCAGGTCGCGCGGCGTTGGGGCTAGGCGCAAATTGAGACGAGTATAGCACGTGTGGCGCGACGCAGCGCAGCGCCCGTTTTGGTAGCTTCACAGGTCAAATGGGACCGCGGCGCAAACTGCGACGCGACGCGACTGGGACGCGACACGCGCCTGCGCCAGGTCGCGCGGCGTTGGGGCTAGGCGCAAATTGAGACGAGTATAGCACGTGTGGCGCGACGCAGCGCAGCGCCCGTTTTGGTAGCTTCACAGGTCAAATGGGACCGCGGCGCAAACTGCGACGCGACGCGACTGGGACGCGACACGCGCCTGCGCCAGGTCGCGCGGCGTTGGGGCTAGGCGCAAATTGAGACGAGTATAGCACGTGTGGCGCGACGCAGCGCAGCGCCCGTTTTGGTAGCTTCACAGGTCAAATGGGACCGCGGCGCAAACTGCGACGCGACGCGACTGGGACGCGACACGCGCCTGCGCCAGGTCGCGCGGCGTTGGGGCTAGGCGCAAATTGAGACGAGTATAGCACGTGTGGCGCGACGCAGCGCAGCGCCCGTTTTGGTAGCTTCACAGGTCAAGTGGGACCGCGGCGCAAACTGCGACGCGACGCGACTGGGACGCGACACGCGCCTGCGCCAGGTCGCGCGGCGTTGGGGCTAGGCGCAAATTGAGACGAGTATAGCACGTGTGGCGCGACGCAGCGCAGCGCCCGTTTTGGTAGCTTCACAGGTCAAATGGGACCGCGGCGCAAACTGCGACGCGACGCGACGCGACTGGGACGCGACACGCGCCTGCGCCAGGTCGCGCGGCGTTGGGGCTAGGCGCAAATTGAGACGAGTATAGCACGTGTGGCGCGACGCAGCGCAGCGCCCGTTTTGGTAGCTTCACAGGTCAAATGGGACCGCGGCGCAAACTGCGACGCGACGCGTCTGGGACGCGACACGCGCCTGCGCCAGGTCGCGCGGCGTTGGGGCTAGGCGCAAATTGAGACGAGTATAGCACGTGTGGCGCGACGCAGCGCAGCGCCCGTTTTGGTAGCTTCACAGGTCAAATAGGACCGCGGCGCAAACTGCGACGCGACGCGACTGGGACGCGACACGCGCCTGCGCCAGGTCGCGCGGCGTTGGGGCTAGGCGCAAATTGAGACGAGTATAGCAAGTGTGGCGCGACGCAGCGCAGCGCCCGTTTTGGTAGCTTCACAGGTCAAATGGGACCGCGGCGCAAACTGCGACGCGACGCGACTGGGACGCGACACGCGCCTGCGCCAGGTCGCGCGGCGTTGGGGCTAGGCGCAAATTGAGACGAGTATAGCACGTGTGGCGCGACGCAGCGCAGCGCCCGTTTTGGTAGCTTCACAGGTCAAATGGGACCGCGGCGCAAACTGCGACGCGACGCGACTGGGACGCGACACGCGCCTGCGCCAGGTCGCGCGGCGTTGGGGCTAGGCGCAAATTGAGACGAGTATAGCACGTGTGGCGCGACGCAGCGCAGCGCCCGTTTTGGTAGCTTCACAGGTCAAATGGGACCGCGGCGCAAACTGCGACGCGACGCGACGCGACTGGGACGCGACACGCGCCTGCGCCAGGTCGCGCGGCGTTGGGGCTAGGCGCAAATTGAGACGAGTATAGCACGTGTGGCGCGACGCAGCGCAGCGCCCGTTTTGGTAGCTTCACAGGTCAAATGGGACCGCGGCGCAAACTGCGACGCGACGCGACGCGACTGGGACGCGACACGCGCCTGCGCCAGGTCGCGCGGCGTTGGGGCTAGGCGCAAATTGAGACGAGTATAGCACGTGTGGCGCGACGCAGCGCAGCGCCCGTTTTGGTAGCTTCACAGGTCAAATGGGACCGCGGCGCAAACTGCGACGCGACGCGACTGGGACGCGACACGCGCCTGCGCCAGGTCGCGCGGCGTTGGGGCTAGGCGCAAATTGAGACGAGTATAGCACGTGTGGCGCGACGCAGCGCAGCGCCCGTTTTGGTAGCTTCACAGGTCAAATGGGACCGCGGCGCAAACTGCGACGCGACGCGACTGGGACGCGACTCGCGCCTGCGCCAGGTCGCGCGGCGTTGGGGCTAGGCGCAAATTGAGACGAGTATAGCACGTGTGGCGCGACGCAGCGCAGCGCCCGTTTTGGTAGCTTCACAGGTCAAATGGGACCGCGGCGCAAACTGCGACGCGACGCGACGCGACTGGGACGCGACACGCGCCTGCGCCAGGTCGCGCGGCGTTGGGGCTAGGCGCAAATTGAGACGAGTATAGCACGTGTGGCGCGACGCAGCGCAGCGCCCGTTTTGGTAGCTTCACAGGTCAAATGGGACCGCGGCGCAAACTGCGACGCGACGCGACTGGGACGCGACACGCGCCTGCGCCAGGTCGCGCGGCGTTGGGGCTAGGCGCAAATTGAGACGAGTATAGCACGTGTGGCGCGACGCAGCGCAGCGCCCGTTTTGGTAGCTTCACAGGTCAAATGGGACCGCGGCGCAAACTGCGACGCGACGCGACTGGGACGCGACTCGCGCCTGCGCCAGGTCGCGCGGCGTTGGGGTTGCGGCACAGTTTCTCGCGTCACGCGTCACGCGTGGGATGTTTGAGGCGGGGAGCGGAAAAGTAGCCCGGCCATATGACCACATCGGAACGGCTCATATGAGCATTGGTAGTACTGCCAATACGATAAATTTTGTCTTACTGTCTATTAAATTTTATTGCCTTTGGGTAGTGTTTCGTTTTTCGCCATTTAAGCGCTCCAGCTCTCTTCGTAGGTACATTATACTTTTCTGTTATTTATATCAGTATAGTTTTGTTTTTTCTTCTGTCAAGAAAAATGCATACTTCAGTAAATAATGAACCATTGGCCGCTAGAATTGCACCATATGCCTCCGCGATGTTTTCAGATCGAAAGAAGGCACAGAGGGTAGTGAATAAGGAAGCAAGGAATATTATAACATCATGTGATTCAGAACCAAGGCAGAAAAGTAAAACAAGGTTATATTCTCGCTGCCTAGTAAGCTAGCGTATCTGTACGATCTGTTACAAAAATTTAGAAAGGGATAATATCACTGGTGTGATCCCTTTGTTCTTGTGGTAAAAAGCGTCCAAGATCTGAAGTATAGAAGTTTCACTGTGATTACTCTGATATGGATGTAATAATGTAATACGACACACTGTACTACACGCATGTGAACAACATATTTCCACTGCAAGCTAGAAACAGTCGAAAAGCAGTCACAAATAACAATGTTTTAATTTGTTCACCGTGATGAGAAAAAGCAGTTCAATTGTTGCATGCGCATTATCAGCATTGTTGTTGTTGTTGTGGTCTTCAGTCCTGACACTGGTTTGATGCAGCTCTCCATGCTACTCTATCCTGTGCAAGCTTCTTCATCTCCCAGTACCTACTGCAACCTACATCCTTCTGAATCTGCTTAGTGTATTCATCTCTTGGTCTCCCTCTACGATTTTTACCCTCCACGCTGCCCTCCAATACTAAATTGGTGATCCCTTGATGCCTCAAAACATGTCCTACCAACCGATCCCTTCTTCTAGTCAAGTTGTGCCACAAACTTCTCTTCTCCCCAATCCTATTCAATACCTCCTCATTAGTTATGTGACCTACCCATCTAATCTTCAACATTCTTCTGTAGCACCACATTTCGAAAGCTTCTATTCTCTTCTTGTCCAAACTAGTTATCGTCAATCTTTCACTTCCATACATGGCTACGCTCCATACAAATACTTCCAGAAACGACTTCCTGACACTTAAATCTATACTCGATGTTAACAAGTTTCTCTTCTTCAGAAACGCTTTCCTTGCCATTGCCAGTCTACATTTTATATCCTCTCTACTTCGACCATCATCGGTTATTATGCTCCCCAAATAGCAAAACTCCTTTACTACTTTAAGTGTCTCATTTCCTAATCTGTTTCTCTCAGCATCACCCGATTTAATTTCACTACATTCCATTATCCTTGTTTTGCTTTTGTTGATGTTCATCTTATATCCTCCTTTCAAGCCACTGTCCATTCCGTTCAACTGCTCTTCCAAGTCCTTTGCTGTCTCTGACAGAATTACAATGTCATCGGCGAACCTCAAAGTTTTTACTTCTTCTCCATGAATTTTAATACCTACTCCGAATTTTTCTTTTGTTTCCTTTACTGCTTGCTCAATACACAGATTGAATAACATCGGGGAGAGGCTACAACCCTGTCTCACTCCCTTCCCAACCACTGCTTCCCTTTCATGTCCCTCGACTCTTATAACTGCCATCTGGTTTCTGTACGAATTGTAAATAGCCTTTCGCTCCCTGTATTTTACCCATGCCACCTTCAGAATTTGAAAGAGAGTATTCCAGTTAACATTGTCAAAAGCTTTCTCTAAGTCTACAAATGCTCGAAACGTAGGTTTGCCTTTTCTTAATCTTTCTTCTAACATAAGTCGTAAGGTTAGTATTGCCTCACGTGTTCCAACATTTCTACGGAATCCAAACTGATCTTCCCCGAGGTCCGCGTCTACCAGTTTTTCCATTCGTCTGTAAAGAATTCGCGTTAGTATTTTGCAGCTGTGACTTATTGAACTGATAGTTCGGTAATTTTCACATCTGTCAAACACCTGCTTTCTTTGGGATTGGAATTATTATATTCTTCTTGAAGTCTGAGGGTAATTCGCCTGTCTCATACATCTTGCTCACCAGATGGTAGAGTTTTGTCATGACTGGCTCTTCCAAGGCCATCAGTAGTTCTAATGGAATGTTGTCTATTCCCGGGGCCTTGTTTCGACTCAGTTCTTACAGTGCTCTGTCAAACTCTTCACGCAGTAACATATCTCCCATTTCATCTTCATCTACATCCTCTTCCATTTCCATAATATTGTCCTCAAGTACATCGCCCTTGTATAAACCCTTTATATACTCTTTCCACCTTTCTGCCTTCCCTTCTTTGCTTAGAACTGGGTTGCCATCTGAGCTCTTGATATTCATACAAGTGGTTCTCTTCTCTCCAAAGGTCTCTTTAATTTTCCTGTAGGCGGTATCTATCTTATCCCTAGTGAGATAGGCCTCTACATCCTTACATTTGTCCTCTAGCCATCCCTGCTTAGCCATTTTGCACTTCCTGTCAATCTCATTTTTGAGACGTTTGTATTCCATTTTGCCTGCTTCATTTACTGCATTTTTATATTTTCTCCTTTCATCAATTAAATTCAATATTTCTTCTGTTACCCAAGGATTTCTATTAGCCCTCGTCTTTTTACCTACTTGATCGTCTGCTGCGTTCACTACTTCATCCCTCAGAGCTACCCATTCTTCTTCTACTGTATTTCTTACTCCCATTCCTGTCAATTGTTACCTTATGGTCTCCCTGAAACTCTGTACAACCTCTGGTTCTTTCAGTTTATCCAGATCCCATCTCCTTAAATTCCCACCTTTTTGCAGTTTCTTCAGTTTCAATCTGCAGTTCATAACCAATAGATTGTGGTCAGAATCCACATCTACCCCTGGAAATGTCTTACAATTTAAAACCTGGTTCCTAAATCTCTGTCTTACCATTATATAAACTATCTGATACCTTTTAGTATCTCCAGGATTCTTCCAGGTATACAACCTTCTTTTATGATTCTTGAACCAAGTGTTGGCTATGATTAAGTTATGCTCTGTGCAAAATTCTACAAGGCGGCTTCCTCTTTCATTTCTTCCCCCCAAGCCATATTCACCTACTATGTTTCCTTCTCTCCCTTTTCCTACTGACGAATTCCAGTCACCGATGACTATTAAATTTTCGTCTCCCTTCACTACCTGAATAATTTCTTTTATCTTGTCATACATTTCATCTATTTCTTCATCATCTGCAGAGCTAGTTGTCATATAAACTTGTACTACTGTAGTAGGCATGGGCTTTGTATCTATCTTGGCCACAATAATGCGTTCACTATGCTGTTTGTAGTAGCTTACCCGCACTCCTATTTTTTTATTCATTATTGAACCTACTCCTGCATTACCCCTAATTGATTTTGTATTTATAACCCTGTAATCACCTGACCAAAAGTCTTGTTCCTCCTGCCACCGAACTTTACTAATTCCCACTATATCTAACTTTAACCTATCCATTTCCCTTTTTAAATTTTCTAAGAACTTAGAAGTAGGTAAACCTAACTAACCTAAGGGCATCACAAACATCCATGCCCGAGGCAGGATTCGAACCTGCGATCGTTGCGGTCTTGCGGTTCCAGACTGCAGCGCCTTTAACTGCACGGCCACTTCGGCCGGCGAAGAAAGTGGTCCGTATTATTACGAAAGTAGGAATATCCTAAAAGAGTATTATGATTAGATATATTTAATTTGTTGAAATGTGCTGCTGACAAAGGCAGATCTACTTTTGTGAGAATGTTTTCCGAACTCGATCTCACAAGGCACACATGGCTAGCTTGTGCATTCCTGTCGCGCGCATTATCCTCCGCTGCTGACAATACACTGACCATTGCGTTGTGCGACAGATCAATTGTTTATTTTTCTCAATAACAACTATTTTATTCGCGGTCACGCATTGTCAGCTTGGCAAGCCCTAGGTGAGTAACCAGTATCTGGCATGTGCCTATCATTCCGCCTGAAGGAACGCTCGACATTATTTTAATACTGCACAGATCAAGAGAAGGAATAAAATCCTTTGGTGAGTTTCCATTCCAGTCGCTCAGTGTTAAAAATACGATGGGTTACGGGGATTCCAACAGAATTGGCAATCTAATTTTGTGTGAGTTGTTAACCTATTCTCATTCGAAGAAGCATCACCGTTTATGAGTAAAGGCCACATTTGTCTTGGTGAGTGGTTTAATTGTACTTCCTTTGTCACAATGTAATTTGCCAAACTCATCTCACAGCAGCTATTGAGGCAGAATTCCGAAACGTAGGGCCTCATTAAACAATTAATTGGCAATTACAGAGCTCAATAGCTTACGAAAAACCTCATAGTATCGGTTTGCAGTAACATAAAAGAAGAAATTTCATGTTTATTTTCATACTAGGAAGCTCTTGTTTAGCTAGCTGTCGATAACTCTTAAAAAATTACAAAGTGAAATAAATAAAAAAAGAAGTATAAGTACTGATATATCGCCATAGATAAGAAAGTTCCGTGTGCTTAAGAGTTGGCAAAACACTCTCCTCCTTGTGTGCTATCATTCGCCAAACTTTCGTTTCGACGCCTCGAGCGGTTGAGGAGATACGAGAGATGTTGCGAGTATTTCATTCTCGCGGGCGTGAGATCGGAAGAGAGCGCGCTACATGCGATCCATTTTCTCGAGATCGGAGGCAGATAGAGACCTCCTCCCAAGTCTAAACAAAAATTCAGCATGTTAGCTAAATTTCATACGCAGCAACATACGGCGCAATACGCACCAAACGCAAAATCACAGCGACCCCTAGTTTTCGTTACAAACTTTTTTAGTTTTGCGTAGTGTCTTACTAAAATGTGTACATCACAATAAGAATGGTCATTAGCGAGGTGACATATAACGCTACTAGTAAGGCGAAAATCAAATATTTTCAGTGAATAGTTTCTGTAGAATCGTTTGAGGAAGATAAGAGGTTGCGCGCGCTTCGGTTCTGTCAGCGCAGAGCGTCGCCAGCCGGCGCGTGCGAAGTGTGGTGGTATACGCGTCGCAATATACGCTGCACCCGCGTGACTCGTGCGTGTCGCGTTGTAGTCTAGTGTCACGTGACACGGCCTATACGCGTCTCACTTTGCGCCTAGCCTTTACAATTGTTTAACGGCTGTGTGTGTCACCCCAAAGCCGTCGGCCTGACCTTCAGCAAATACGTAAATGGCGTTAATTGATTTGTTTGATGTGTTTAAGTGTTCATTTGTGCACCGTGATTACGCGACAACCGCGCCGGACACCAGCGATTTGAGCTGCAGTGTCACCGCTTTGCGCATTCCAGACTCCGGCTCGTTTCTCTTTGAGCGCCCCTTACATGATCTTCCTTTATAGGCCATTATTTATGAGCGCCGAATGTAACGTTTGCGTAACACAACTGACAAAACGTTACCTGAAATGGTATTACTAATATTTTCAACGATTCTTCCTCAGTTGTTACATGATACACGTATATAGGTTACGTTTTTTCCGCGCGCTTTACGCGAGTGGAATAATCTACATCTACGTGATTACTCTGCTATTCACAATTAAGTGCCTGGCAGAGGGTTCAGTGAACCACCTTCAAACTGTCTCTCTACCGTACCACTCTCGATCGGCACGCGGGAAAAACGAGCACTTAAATTTATCTGTGCGAACCCTGATTTCTCTTATTTTATCGTGATGATCATTTCTCCCTATGTAGGTGGATGCCAACAGAATGTTTTCGCAGTCGCAGGAGAAAACTGGTGACTGAAATTTGATGAGAAGATCCTGTCACAACGAAAATCGCCTTTCTTTTAATGATTGTCACTCCCATTCACGTATCATGTCTGTGACACTACCTCCTCTACTTCGCGATAATACAAAACCACCTGCCCTTCTTTGTACTTTTTCGATGTCATCCGTCAGTCCCACCTGATGCGGATCCCACACCGCACAGCAATACTCCAGAATAGGGCGGACAAGCGTGGTGCAAGCAGTCTCTTTAGTAGACCTGTAGCACCTTCTAAGTGTTCTGTCAATGAATGGCAGTCTTTGCTTTGCTCTACCCACAATATTATCTATATGATCGTTCCAATTTAGGTTATTTGTAACAGCAATCCCTAAGTATTTAGTTGAATTTACAGTCTTCACATTTGCGTGACTTATCGCGTAATCGAAATTTAGCTGATTTCTTTCAGTACTCATGTGAATAACTTCACGCTTTTCGTTATTCAGGGTCAAATGCCACTTTTCGCACCATACAGATATCTTATCGAAATCATTTTGCAATTAATTTTGGTCATCTGATGACTTAACAAGAGGTAAATAACAGCATCATCTTCAAACAATCTAAGACGGCTACTCAGATTGTCTCCTGTGCCGTTAATATAGATCAGGAACAACAGAGGGCCTATAACACTTCCTTGGGGAACGCCGGATATTACTTCTGTTTTACTCAGTGACTTTCCGTCCATTACTACGTACTGTGACCTTTCTGGCAGGAAATCACGAATCCAGTCGCACAACTGAGGCGATACTCCGTAGGCACGCAGTTTGGTTAGAAGACGCTTGTGAGGAACGGTGTCGAAAGCCTTCTGGAAATCTAAAAATGTGGAATCAATTTGACATCCCCTGTCGCTAGCACTCATTACTTCATGAGTATAAGGAGAAAGTTGTGTTTCACAAGAACGATATTTTCTGAATCCGTGCTGACTATGTGTCAATAAATCGGTTTTCTCCGAGGTACTTAATAATGTTTGAATACAGTATGTGTTCTAAAACCCTACTGCAAATCGACGTTAGTGATATAGGCGTGTAATTCAGCGGCTTACTCGTACTTCCCTTTTTGGGTATTGGTGTGACTTGAGCAATTTTCCAATAAAAGAGAATTGTTGTGAAGGTGGTCTGATGAAGCCTTGCACGTAAGTGCGATTTGTAGAGTAGCTACGCAGATATACGTGTAGATGGGAAAAATAAAATAAAATGGCATGGACCAATGAAGGAATATGATCGTGTGTCGGAAGTTTCGAAGTGATTTTTTTTCTTTTTTTTTTACGGCGGCAGATGAGACCGGTCAGAACTTGGGGTGTGCACGGTACTGAGCTGTCAGAGCGTGGGGCGAAGAGGCCCCTCTGCAAGAGCCCGGTATTACTTTTGTTATTGGGTTGTGGAAACATCCTAGTTCCCCCAAGAAATCTCATAAAACTCCAGCACAGGGAGGCTCGAAAAGCCTGCAACGCCTACTGTGCGAACGAACGTTCGATACTCGAGGCGGAACTTGTGGGGCAGCCGGTGTGCAGGCAGCAGTAGCGTCGCCCCAGGGCACGATGTGATACGGGCAGACTGCTTCTGTACAGATTACTTCACGCCACAGCCCTGTCCAATCGCATATATGTCCCAGCTGTTGAGTAGTTTCCACGTACCTGCACGTACATGTATATAGGGTGTTACAAAAAGGTACGGCCAAACTTTCAGGAAACATTCCTCACACACAGATAAAGAAAAGATGTTTTGTGGACATGTGTCCGGAAACGCTTAATTTCCATGTTAGAGCTCATTTTAGTTTCGTCAGTATGTACTGTACTTCCTCGATTCATCGCCAGTTGGCCCAACTGAAGGAAGGTAATGTTGACTTCGGTGCTCGTGTTGACATGCGACTCATTGCTCTACAGTACTAGCATCAAGCACATCAGTACGTAGCATCAACAGGTTAGTGCTCATCACGAACGTGGTTTTGCAGCCAGTGCAATGTTTACAGATGCGGAGTTGGCAGATGCCCATTTGACGTACGGATTAGCACGGGGCAATAGCCGTGGCGCGGTACGTTTGTATCGAGACAGATTTCCAGAACGAAGGTGTCCCGACAGGAAGACGTTCGAAGCAATTGATCGGCGTCTTAGGGAGCACGGAACATTCCAGCCTATGACTCGCGACTGGGGAAGACCTAGAACGACGAGGACACCTGCAATGGACGAGGCAATTCTTCGTGCAGTTGACGATAACCCTAATGTCAGCGTCAGAGAAGTTGCTGCTGTACAAGGTAACGTTGACCACGTCACTGTACGGAGAGTGCTACGGGAGAACCAGTTGTTTCCGTACCGTGTACAGCGTGTGCAGGCACTATCAGCAGCTGATTGGCCTCCACGGGTACACTTCTGCGAATGGTTCATCCGACAATGTGTCAATCCTCATTTCAGTGCAAATGTTCTCTTTACAGATGAGGCTTCATTCCAACATGATCAAATTGTAAATTTTCACAATCAACATGTGTGGGCTGACGAGAATCCGCACGCAATTGTGCAATCACGTCATCAACACAGATTTTCTGTGAACGTTTGGGCAGGCATTGTTGGTGATGCCTCGATTGGGCCCCATGTTCTTCCACATACGCTCAATGGAGCACGTTATCACGATTTCATACGGGATACTCTACCTGTGCTGCTAGAACATGTGCCTTTACAAGTACGACACAACATGTGGTTCGTGCACGATGGAGCTCCTGCACATTTCAGTCGAAGTGTTCGTACGCTTCTCAACGACAGATTCGGTGACCGATGAATTGGTAGAGGCGGACCAATTCTGTGGCCTCCACGCTCTCCTGACCTCAACCCTCTTGACTTTCATTTATGGGGGCATTTGAAAGCTCTCGTCTACGCAACCCCGGTACCAAATGTAGAGACTCTTCGTGCTCGTATTGTGGACGGCTGTGATACAATACGGCATTCTCCAGGGCTGCATCAGTGCACCAGGGATGCGACGGAGGGTGGATGTACGTATCCTCGCTAACGGAGGACATTTTGAACATTTCCCGTAACAAAGTGTTTGAAGTCACGCTGGTACGTTCTGTTGCTGTGTGTTTCCATTCCATGATTAATGCGATTTGAAGAGAAGTAATAAAATGAGCTCTAACATGGAAAGTAAGCGTTTCCGGACACATGTCCACATAACATATTTTCTTTCTTTGTGTGTGAGGAACGTTTTCTGAAAGTTTGGCCGTACCTTTTTGTAACACCCTGTATATGCGGGAAGCACGTCACGCATTCCGCCAACCGCACCGCATCTGTAGTCGCAGCGATTGCGAATCTCGGTGTTCAGACGTGCTGCTCTGTTATTGTTAATGCAACGCCAACACCCTTTCGCAATACATGCCGGCTGCAGGACACGACGGTGCCAGAAAATACCACTTTACAACGGCAGCTGACAAATGCACACTTGCATCTAACGCGCGATACTACGTTCTACTTGTTCATACACGGCGAGGCAACAGGGGCCCTTTTACCCACCTAACAGCTGGCGGCTTAGATGGCAAAGCCGCCTCGCCATCGTTGTTGCCTGGGCAAAACGGTGTCACCTCCCTATCGGTGAACCAAACGTCAAATGTCGCAACTAACTTCATACGCGGTATACATTACTGCCATTAAATTGCAACACGGCGAGGACGAAGTGCAACAGACGTCAAATTGAAACTTCCTGGCAGATTAAAATTGTGTGCCGGACCGAGATTCGAACTCGGGACATTTGCCTTTCGTCTGCAAGTGCAAGGCTCGCAGGAGAGCTTCTTTGAAGTTTGGAAAGACGAGGTACACGGCAGAAGTAAAGCTGTGATGAGGGGGCGTGAGTCGTGCTTGGGTAGCTCAGTTGGTAGGTTGGCAGAGAAAATAATTTACAATAAAAAAACAAAAAATAAATAAAAAATAAATAAAAACAAATAAAAACACAAAACAGTTGGTAGAGAAAAAAAAGCGGTTCTAGAAAAAAAGTGGCCGGGCGGGAAAAAAAAGTGGACAGCGCGACAGAATGTCAATAGTGAGGGCCAGGGTTCGATTCCGAGCTGGGTCGGAGATTTTCTCCGCTCAAGGACTGGGTGTTTATTGTCCTAATCATCATCATTTCATCCCCATCGACGAGCAAGTCGCCGAAGTGACGCCAAATCGAAAGACTTGCACCCGGCGAATTGTCTACCCGACGGGAGGCCCTAGTCACACCACATTTATTTACTTCGTGTGATTCACGCCGCAGGGCCATGTATGTCGCTGGCTCCTGGTTGGGCTTAAACAGGTGACAAGATCCCACTGGAGTGCTGTCTGCTATCGGCGGTATATGTCAGTAGATTTTATCATGTCCTTCATCCACCCTCCACTTTCACCGTCCATGAAAATTCTGCAATAGCAACTCGCTTTGCCCAAAAGCTACAAAAGATTTTTAAGAAAAAGCGATCTAGGTATTTAACAAAACAAAAAAAAAAGTTGGTAGAGCACTTGCGCGCAAAAGGCAAAGGTCCCGAGTTCGAGTCTCGGGCCGGCACACAGTTTTAATCTGCCAGGAAGTTTCATGTCAGTGCACACTCCGCTGCAGAGTGAAAATCTCATTCTGTTTGAATGTTGTTGGGCGATCCGAGAAAGTGGGGTTCCTAGACTACCCATAGTTCACGACTAGGCAGGATTCAACAATGCCTGTGCTGTCCGGGTCATCTCCTAACACGTCTTCGGTCTGGAATCTCACTGACTGGAGTAGAGTCGTCTTCATTGATGAGTCGCGCCTGGACAGGGACATGATGGCAGTTTGACTGTCACCCGCCATACGGGCGAACAACCAGCAGTGATAGTTTGTGGTTGCCATTCCTTTTTATAGTAAGATCCTTTTGGTTGTCATCTGCTGTCAAACGCCTCGTTTTGCCGCCCTTTATGGCAAGCCATCCTGGTGTTATATTTCAGCACGATAATGCCCGCCACACACAGCGAGAGATTCTACTGCTTGCACTCGTGCGTGACACACCCAACCTTGGCCAACATCATCGGATCTCTCCCGTACTGAGAGCCTTTGGAGCATTACGGACCTGCTCCATCAACCATCTCCGGATTCTAACTCACAAATTAGACAGAATATGGGGCGATATCTCTCAGAAGGGCATCTAACAACTCTATCACTAAATGTCACGCCGAACAACTGCTTGCATAAGGGCCAGAAGTGCACCAAAGCGTTACTGATTTGCTCACTTTGTGAAGCTCTTTCTGAAATAGTAATCATTTCTTTGTTTGCACATGTACATCAGAGCTGCTGATTGCCGTCCCGTTCGGATAATTCCTTCGCCGGCCGCTGTGGGAGAGCGGTTCTAGGCGCTGCAGTCCGAAACCACGCGACCGCTACGATCGCAGGTTCGAATCCTGCCTCGGGCATGGATGTGTGTGATGTCCTTATGTTCGTTAGGTTTAAGTAGTTCTAAGTTCTACGGGACTGATGGCCACAGGTGTTAAGTCCCATAGTGCTCAGAGCCATTTGAACCATTTTTTGATAGTTCCTTCGTGGTGTGTCTTTTTCTTGTCTTAGAATAAATATCCACAGTGTAGTTCATCTTCTGTGAGTTGGTCAACGTAGGACTGAGTACAAGGGATGGGTATAAAATGATGATTGGATTCTTCTATCGTCCTCTAGACTCATCTCCTGACGTAGCCGAAAAGTTTGAACAAACCTCAGTTCATTTGCACATAAGTTCCACAATCATACTGTAATCATCATTGGATACTTTAATCATCCAATAATTAATTGGGAATATTACGAGGCGTGTTTTTTAAGTAAGTACCGTTTCGAATTTTAAAAAAAGACGTGCCAAGATATCTCAATAGTTTCATTTTTACATCAAAGCCTGTACCTTAATTATTTTTCTACAAATTTTCCGTCAATACTGAGGCATGTCTCATAACGTTGTACCAGTTTTCGAATACCCTCCTCATAGAAGTCTGCCGCCTGACTTGTTAACCACTGCATCACCACTGTTTTGACTTCATCGTCTTGAAGACGCTGACCGCCCGGGTGTTTCTTCAAGTGCAGGAGCAGATGGTAGTCAGTGGGCGCAAGATCGGGGCTGTACGGAGGATGATCAAGGGTCTCCCATCGAAAAGATGTGATGAGATCTTTGGTCCGATACGCCACATGCGGACGGGCATTGTCTTGTAGCAAAACGATGCCCTTGCTCAACGTCCACGGCCTGTTGCTTTCATTCTGGTATGACGTAGGCTACCCATGTTTCATCGCCCGAAACAATTTGGCTTAAGAAATCATCACCGTCGTTGTGGTACCGCTCAAGGAAAGTCAATGCACTGTCTAAAAGTTTGGTTTTGTGCACATCCGTCAACATTTTCGGTACCCAACGTGTGCACTGTTGTGGCGTAACAAGACAGCTACGCCACACTGAAGTAGCTGAAAGGCACGCGTAATCTCACGTTGGCTAAAGAGAGGTCTGAAACAGGATACTTAATGAATGGTAGCAAGAAAAGTACGTAGCTGCTATAATACTTAACTTTTAATCCTTCATTTGAACACAGCATTCCTTGATGATACAAGTGAGACTCTATCTTAAAATGGTTAATGGCGCCTTGCTAGGTCGTAGCCATTGACTTAGCTGAAGGCTATTCTAACTGTCTCTCGGCAAATGAGAGAAAGGCTTCGTCAGTGTAGTCGCCAGCTACGTCGTCCGTACAACTGGGGCGAGTGTTAGTCAGTATCTCGAGACCTGCCTTGTGGTGGCGCTCGGTCTGCGATCACACAGTGGCGACACGCGGGTCCGACATGTACTAAATGGACCGCGGCCGATTTAAGCTACCACCTAGCAAGTGTGGTGTCTGGCGGTGACACCACATGCACAATTTTCGATAATTCGAGTGCTCGGTCAAAATGCCACACTAAACACTACGAGAAACATTACGAAAGTCATCCCGCAAGGAGGAAACCGTAATGCGTCTGTTTTCTCTCACCTTATTGTCCGCTTCCTGCACCAAACTTTCATTAACGACGAAAGGACGCCCACTCCGTTGTTCATCGTGCACATTTATGCGGCCATCTTTAAATGCTCTCACCCACTTTCTTACCATTTCGTCACTCATGATGTTTTCTCCGTAAACTGCACAGATCTCACGACGAATATCGATCCCTTTTAGGCCTTTAGCACTGAGAAATCTTCTAACAGCCTGTACTTCACAGTCGGCGGGACTCACGATTATCGGAGGCATCTTAAACACTCAGTACACAACGTAAACAAGGAAGAATCAGACTGTAATGGAATCAGTGCGTAGATTAAAATGGTTGAAATGGCTCTGAGCACTATAGGACTTAACTTCTGAGGTCATCAGTCTCCTAGAACTTGGAACTACTAAAACCTAAGGACATCACACACATCCATGCCCGAGGCAGGATTCGAACCTGCGACCGTAGCGGTCGCGCGATTCCAGGCTATAGCGCCTAGAACCGCTCGGCCACACCAGCCTGCTTGCGTAGATTAAGGTACAGGCTTTCATGTAAAAATAAAATTATTGAGCTACCTTAACACGTGTTTTTTTTTATTTCAAAACGGTACTTACTTAAAAAAACACGCCTTGTACAGTTTTGCTAGTGGTGGGCGTGTTCAGACATCCAGTGAAAGATCGCTGAGTGCCTTCTCTGAAAAATACCTAGAACAGATAGTTAGGATCCCCACTCATGAACGAAAAATATTGGGTGTAATGTCCGCGTGCTTAGCTGGGTGGTAACGTGCTCGCCTCCCAGGCTAGCGGGCCTGGGTTCGATTTACGGCTGGGTCAGAGATTATCTCCGCTCAGGCACTGCGTGTTGTCTTCATCATCAACATCTCAACCCCATCGACACGCAAGTCGCCGAAGTGGCGTCAACTAGAAAGACTTGCAAAAGGCAACCGGTCTACCCGCCAGGGGGGCCTAGCCACACGACATTTCATTCCACCGACTGAGTGATGCGTTAACACTGATCTGTTCGGTCACACAAAAGAGGACGATGTTGGTTCTACGTTCACGCCACCTCCCTCCCATGTAAGTCACTTATTAAGACTCCAGCCGGCCGGAGTGGTCGTGCGGTTCTAGGCGCTACAATCTGGAGCCGTGCGACCGCTACGGTCGGAGGTTCGAATCCTGCCTCGGGCATGGATGTGTGTGAAGTCCTTAGGTTAGTTAGGTTTAAGTAGTTCTAAGTTCTAGGCGACTGATGACCTCAAACGTTAAGTCGCTTAGTGCTCAGAGCCATTTGAACCATTTTAATTCAGACTCCACTGTTCTACACATCCTCTTACCACGACGTGTTGCAAACCATTGCTTGCGTGTGTTCCACTTTTTACAAACAGCAGTTTATATTGTTAAGAGTCAAGAGGTTAATAACAGTGGTACACATCAGTAGTATGCATAGGTTAACTGGCAAAGAGATGAGAGGTATACCGCTCGTGTGTGCGTAAGTGCAACAGCGACCACGTCACACTACTTCTGCACCTGTCTGAGGGGTCTTGCATTACTGTGTATCACGTGTTGTACGGTCTGGTCATTACATACACAACTGGCCATTAAAATTGCTACACCGCGAAGATGACGTGCTACAGACGCAAAATTTAACAGACAGGAAGAAGCTGTGATGGCCGGCCGGAGTGGCCGTGCGGTTCTGGGCGCTACAGTCTGGAACCGAGCGGCCGCTACGGTCGCAGGTTCGAATTGCCTCGGGCATGGATGTGTGTGAAGTCCTTAGGTTAGTTAGGTTTAATTAGTTCTAAGTTCTAGGCGACTGATGACCTCAGAAGTTAAGTGCTCAGAACCATTTTTGAAGCTGTGATATGCAAATGATTAGCTTTTCAGAGCATTCACAGAAGGTTGGCGCCGGTGGCGACACCTACAACGTTCTGACATGAGGAAAGTTTCCAACCGATTTCTCACACACAAACAGCAGTTCACTGGCATTGCCTGGTGAGAGATGTTGTGTTGCCTCGTGTAAGGAGGAGAAATGCGTACCTTAACGTTTCCGACTTTGATAAAGGTCGGATTGAAGCCTATCGCGATTGCGGTTTATCGTATCGCAACATTGCTGCTCTCGTTGGTCGAGATCCAATCACTTTTAGCAGAATATGGAATCGGTTGTTTCGGGAGGGTAATACGGAACGCCGTGCTGGATCCCAACGGCCTCGTATCACTAGCAGTCGAGGTGACAGGCATCTTATCCGCACGGCTGTAACGGATCGTGCAGCCACGTCTAGATCCCTGAGTCAACAGATGGGGACGTTTGCAAGACAACAACCATCTGCACGAACAGTTCGACGACTTTTGCAGCAGCACGGACTATCAGCTCGGAGACCGTGGCTGCCGTTACCCTTGACGCTGCATCACAGACAGGAGTGCCTGCGATGGTGTACTCGACGACGAACCTCGGTGCACGAATGGCAAAACGTCATTTTTGCGGATGAATCCAGGTTCTGTCTACAGCATCACGATGGTCGCATCCATGTTTGGCGACATCGCGGTGAACGCACATTGGAAGCGTATATTCGTCATCGGCATACTGGCGTATCACCCGGCGTGATGGTATGGGGTGCCATTGGTTACACGTCTCGGTCACCTCTTGTTCGCATTGACGGCACTTTGAAGAGTGGACGTTACGTTTCAGATGTGTTACGACCCGTGGCTCTACCCCTCATTCGATCCCTGCGAAACCCTACATTTCAGCAGGATAATGCACGACCGCTTGTTGCAGGTCCTGTACGGGCCTTTCTGGATACAGATAATGTTCGACTGCTGCCCTGGCCATCACATTCTCCAGGTCTCTCACCAATCGAAAACGTGTGGTCAATGATGGCCGAGCAACTGGTTCGTCACAATACGCCAGTCACTACTCTCGATGAACTGTGGTACCGTGTTGAAGCTGCATGGGCAGCTGTACCTGTACACGCCATCCAAGCTCTGTTTGACTCAATGCCCAGGCGTATCAAGGCCGTTATTACGGCCAGAGGTTGTTGTTCTGGGTACTGGTTTCTCAGGATCTATGCATCCACACTGTGTGAAAATGTAATCACATGTCAGTTCTAGTATAATATATTTGTCCAATGAATACCCGTTTATCATCTGCATTTCTTCTTGGTGTAGCAATTTTAATGGCCAGTAGTGTATTTGGAGCGCATCAAAATCTGTTATTTACAGTATGGAGGGAGCCCTTGTTAGCCACGGAAACCTAAAAGTAATGTTAAGCAGAAACGAAGCGGCTTGCACAACACAGACTAGCCCGCACGGCTGAGTCACACCACAGTCTTCGGACTGAAGATCACACACACAATCTGAGGCGAAATACAAAGATAGTAATAACTTTAACGCGAAGTCCGTTGTGCAGCAGTGCGCAACCACTGCGAATTCAATCGGCAGCAGTTAGTCGGGGCTAATAGGCCACACAAATCGACAAGGCCGGCGCCTGCCGGGGGTTTGCATCTCGGCCCGCTCGCTCGAGGGCGGGCCAATTCCGTGGCGCGATCCGCGCTGCCGATAAGGAATTAATTTGCGGGCGCATCCGTGCTAAATGAAGGCGGCGGCGTAATTACGCAGATAGCGGGGGTCGCCAGCGCTCTGCTAAACTTGGCGCGAACTCTGTGCTGGGCACGGAACGGCCAGAAGCCAGAAGTGGGCTGGCCGCCATCTTCTGGGCGGCGGTACTGAACTTATGGTCAGCGCCTCGAAAAAACTAAGCTACGTAATTACACTGATCCGCCACAACACTGTGACCACCTGCTTAATAACTTGTTTGTCCGTCTCTGGAACGAAATAGAGCACTCATTCTGCCTATCTGTAATGCGACAGTTTGTTGGTAGGTTTGTGGGGGTATGCAGAGATTGTTGTTGTTGTGGTCTTTAGTGCAGAGACTGGTTTGATGCAGCTCTCCATGCTACTCTATCCTGTGCAAGCTTCTTCATCCCCCAGTACCTACTGCAACCTACATCCTTCTGAATCTGCTTAGTGTATTCATCTCTTGGTCTCCCTCTACGATTTTTACCCTCCACACTGCCATCCAATACTAATTTGGTGTTCCCTCGATGTCTCAGAACATGTCCTACCAACCGATCCCTTCTTCTAGTCAAGTTGTGCCACAAACTCCTCTTCTTCCCAATCCTATTAAATACCTCCTCATTAGTTACGTGATCTACCCATCTAATCTTCAGCATTCTTCTGTAGCACCACATTTCGAAAGCTTCTATTCTCTTCTTGTCTAAACTATATATCGTCCAGGTTTCACTTCCATACATGGCTACACTCCATAAAAATTCTTTCAGAAAAGACTTCCTGAGACTCGATCTTAACAAATTTCTCTTCTTCCTTGCCATTGCCAGTCTGCATTTTATATCCTCTGTACTTCGACCATCATCAGTTATTTTGCTAACCAAATAGTAAAACTCATTTACTACTATAAGTGTCTCATTTCCTAATCTAATACCCTCAGCATCACCCGATTTAATTCGACTACATTCCATTATCCTCGTTTTGCTTTTGTTGATGTTTATCTTATATCCTCCTTTCAAGACACTGTCCATTTCGTTCAACTGCTCTTCCACGTCCTTTTCTATCTCTGATAGAATTACAGTGTCATTTGCGAACCTCAAAGTTTTTATTTCTTCTCCATGGATTTTAATACCTACTCCGAATTTTTCTTTTGTTTACTTTACCGCTTGCTCAATATACAGATTGAATATCATCGGGGAGAGGCTACAACCCTGTCTCACTCCTTTCCCAACCACTGCTTCCCTTTCATGCCCCTCGACTCTCATAACTGCCATCTGGTTTCTGTACAAACTGTAAATAGCCTTTCGCTCCCTGTATTTTACCCCTGCCACCTGTAATTCGCGTAAATAACGGACCGCTGACCTCCACACGCGGTGTTTGTGCCCAATAGCGACCCAGATGGGTTCCATAGGATTTACATCACGCGAATTCGGTCGCCGAGATATCAACGTAGGTTCAGTATAATACTTCTGAATCAACTGTAGCATGCTTCTCGTTCTGACGAAAATTTTGGAAATTAGTGGTAAGTTCCTATAGGACCAAACTGCTGAGGTCATAGGTCACTAAGCATACAAACTACCTAATCTAACATAAACTAACACACACCGATGCCCGAGGGAGTACTCCACCTCCGACAGGGGAGGCCGCAAGAACCATGGCAAAGCGCCTAAGACCACGCGGCTACTCCGAGACACAGACAATTATAGCGCTAGCAGATGACATCGCCGTCGGGGAAAACATCGACCACGAAGCGATGCAGGTGGTTGGAAGCTGTCAGCGTGTCTTCAATTACTACCAGAGGTCCCATGCAGTCGCAAGAGAATGTCTGCCACAGCATAATACTGCTCCCACCATCCTGCGTTCGTAGCGCGCTGCACGTTTCGAGCCGCCGTTCAACTCCATGACGGCGTTTGTGGAGAAAAATTATGATTCACCCGAAGAGCCGACACTTTTCCATTGATCGACGCTCGAAAACCAACGGTCACCTGCCCACTGCAATTGTAACTGACGACGTCAACACGTAGTGGACATTAATATCGAGTGTGTCCAACCTTTCTACATCTACATCCATACTCCGCAAGCCACCTGACGGTGTGTGGAGGAGGGTACTTTGAGTATATCGGTTCTCCCTTCTATTCCAGTCTCGTATTGTTCGTGGAAAGAAGGATTGTCGGTATGCCTTTGTGAGGGCTCTAATCTCTCTGATTTTATACTGCTTGACTCCTCGGTGAAGGTATATTCTCGAAACTTCAACAAAAGCCCGTACCGAGCTACTGAGCGTCTCTCCTGCAGAGTCTTCCACTGGAGTTTATCTGTCATCTCCGTAACGTTTTCGCGATTACTAAATGATCCTGTAACGAAGCGCGCTGCTCTCCGTTGGATCTTCTCTATCTCTTCTATCAACCCCATCTGGTACGGATCCCACACTGCTGAGCAGTATTCAAGAAGTGGGCGAACAAGTGTACTGTAACCTACTTCCTTTGTTTTCGGATTGCATTTCCTTAGGATTCTTCCAATGAATCTCAGCCTGGCATCTGCTTTACTGACGATCAACTTTATATGATCATTCCATTTTAAATCACTCCTAATACCTACTCCCAGATAACTTATGGAATTAATTGCTTCCAGTTGCTGACCTGCTATATTGTGGCTAAATGATAAAGGATCTTTCTTTCTATGTATTCGCAGCAGATTACACTTGTCTACATTGAGATTCAATTGCCATTCCCTGCACCACGCGTAAATTCGCTGCAGATCCTCCTGCATTTCAGTACAATTTTCCATTGTTACAACCTCTCGATATACCACAGCATCATCCGAAAACAGCCTCAGTGAACTTCCGATGTTATCCACAAGGTCATTTATGTATATTATGAATAGCAACGGTCCTACGACACTCCCCTGCGGCCGGCCGCGGTGGTCTCGCGGTTCTAGGCAAGCAGTCAGGAGCCGTGCGACTGCTACGGTCGCAGGTTCGAATCCTGCCTCGGGCATGGATGTGTGTGATGTCCTTAGGTTAGTTAGGTTTAAGTAGTTCTAAGTTCTAGGGGACTGATGACCACAGCAGTTGAGTCCCATAGTGCTCAGAGCCATTTGAAAGAAAAAAAACTCCCCTGCGGCACACCTGAAATCACTCTTAGTTCGGAAGACTTCTCTCCACTGGGAATGACATTCTGTTATCTAGGAACTCTTCAATCCAATCACACAATTGGCGTGATAGTCCATATGCTCTTACTTTGTTCATTAAACGACTGTGGGGAATTGTACCGAACGCCTTGCGGAAGTCGAGAAACACGGCATCTACCTGGGAACCCGTGCCTATGGCCCTCTGAGTCTCGTGGACGAATAGCGCGAGCTGGGTTTCACACGATAGTCTTTTTCGAAACCCATGCCGATTCCTACAGAGTAGATTTCTAGTCTCCAGAAAAGTCATCATACTCGAACAGAATACGTGTTCCAAAATTCTACAACTGACCGACGTTAGAGATACAGGTCTATAGTTTTGCACGTCTGTTCGACGTCCCTCCATATCAGTGCTTGTATACCAGCAGTACCTTAGCGCCTGTTACTTTGCTCACGTGGCTATATAGCCTGCAGAGGTTATTTTTTGTTTCCATTTAATCGTATTTGTATAGCATTCACAAACGAAAGCATATGACATTCAGCTCACTAAACAGATGTGTTTGTTAGGACAATAAACTGATTAAAGACATAGCAGTAACTCGCTACTTCAGCACACCTTTCTTGCGAACTCCGCGACGGTTACCTATCTTCTGTAACCTATTCCCCTCCAACTAAACAGATTTTTCCCTCTCACGTCCGCTGTGAAGGTTGAAAACCTGACACGGTATTCTGCTGCTACAGGGTGATTTTTCACCACCGAGTTCAAACTCTAGGGATTGATCGATGAGAGGATACGGAACACAAAAGTTGTACTGAACTTATGTCCGGAAATACATGGTTTCCATGTTAGAGACCATTTATTCAATCATACTTTGTTACAGAGACTGCAGTCTAATAGGGGAGCGAGGGGCTTGTCGTAAACGTTTTCATGAAAACTAATATATCTTGAGATCCATTGATGAAATTGCTACTAAATAAAGATGGATGGATGCTGTAACTCTTCGTCTACCAAATGAAGTAAAAGTAATACCATAAGTATTGGTCATTATTTTACAATCAATTACACTGCTGGCCAACGTAAATGCAACACCCTGAAGGAAGTATCCGAATCAAGTGAAATTTACACCATGGGTTTGGAGCGATGAGATATGCCACTGATTAGAATTTCAGCGCAGACGCACATCACGAGCGCCTGTGGCGCCACCTCATAGCGCCATTTAAGGCTTGGCGATTTCGACGAGTGTACGTTCGGCACGTGTGTTTACCTTGTGGTTGTTTCACAGGACGATCAGTTATGCCTCGTAGACAACAGCGAACATCTTTTGATCAAGTATCCGAGTTCGACAGAGGAAGGATAGTGGCTTACCGAGATTGTGGATTATCATACAGAGAAATCGCTAGTCGTGTTGGACGAAACCAAACAACTGTAATGCGGATATGTGACCGTTGGATGCAGGAGGGTACGACGGACCGACGTGGTCGATCGCATTCACCTCGGTGCACCACTGCACGTGCTGATAGGCAAATTGTGCGCACGGTAGTGACGGATCGCTCAGTGACATCCCGAACCGTAGCACAGCACATTGCGTCTGTAACGCATCATCCAGTGTCTGCGCGTACCATTCGACGCCGTTTACAGCAGAGTGGTCTGTCCGCAAGACGTCCATTGCTTCGTCTACCATTGACGCAGAACCACAGACGTCTCCGTCGCCAATGGTGTGATGACAGACGGATGTGGACGGCAGAATGGAATAACGTTGTCTTTATTGACGAGGCACGCTTCTGTCTGCAGCAGCACGATGGTCGGATTCGAGTGTGGAGACACCGTGGAGAGAGGATGCTGGACAGCTGCATTATGCACCGCCACACTGGTCTTGCACCGGGTATTATGGTATGGGGCGGTATTGGATATTACTCTCGCACGCCTCTAGTACGCATTGCCGGTACTTTAAATAGCCGGCGCTACATATCCGAGGTGCTGGAGCCAGTTGTCCTTCCTTACCTTCAGGGCTCGGCCACAGCCATATTTCAACAGGATAATGCGCGACCACACGTGGCACGCATTGTCCAAAGGTTCTTCGTCAATAACCAGATTGAATTGCTTCCCTGGCCGGCTCGCTCTCCGGATCTTTCGCCGATAGAAAACATGTGGTCCATGGTTGCTCAACGAGTGACCGAGATTACATCCCCAGCTGCCACACCAGATGGTCTTTGGCAACGTGTGGAAGCTGCTTGGGCTGCTGTACCCCAGGAACACATCCAACGTCTCTTTGACTCAATGCCGAGACGTGTGGCAGTGGTGATCTCCAACAATGGCGGCTACTCTGGCTACTGATTCTGGCAGGAACCACATGTCACAGACGTCTGTAAACGTAATCATTTGATACTTGGTCAACATGTTATCTACAAAATAAATCTTGTTGTGCTACCTCTTGTCTTTCTTGGTGTTGCATTTACGGTGGCCAGCAGTGTATTTGCTAGAAGAAGTGCGGTGTTACAACTTACCTCGTGCTTGGGGTAAGCTGTAACGTCTACCGGGGCAAGTAATAACGAGAAACATTGTTTCATCAATGTTCCATATTCGAGAAGCATTAAACTGATATTTTTGGAGAAGTCGTTGATATATTGCAAAGAATGAATTAACGTCTTATTGAACGACGTCGCTCCTGGTGTCCTTAAAGATAATTGTGGATTTTTGCGCACAAAATACTGGAACCGGTCAGTACCAGCCATGTTATTTTGATGCCAAGAAGGAGGAATGGTTTTAGCATTAAGCTGCACACCGGATTGCTAAGCTAGTTTCCTTACTTCTATAGGAAGTAGTCCAAAATATATTTCGGCGCACTTGAGTAGATAGGAAGCCGTCTTACCCTCTTCTTCTGCAGTAAATACTTGTCCAGGCTTAACATAACCAGCTCTTAAAAGTTCATTATTGTTCTTTTTCTTTATGTATGTATAAAGAGAGACATGACATAATGCGAAAGTCTGACTAGGTTTCCGAATACTGCATTTTTTTCTGCCGCTAACTCGTACACTTGGCGTTGTGTTGCGCGCTCTGACTTTCTTTTATACGCCCGCATTCTAGAAGAACGGAAAAAAAGTAGGTATCTACATCATGGCGCGGGGCATGTTGTAACGCGTTACAACAAGCCCCGGGATTTTGTTACAACTAACGCCATGGTATGATTTTTAACATTTATCAAGATAACTATTTAAACAATTTAGCAATCTGAAAAACTGTTAACACATTATCAGAGATAGATAAATTTGAATGTAAATAAGATATAGAAAGTTTGCAATTAGTCGATAATAATAACGCAGACCAAAATGTTACGACAGTACAATTTTATATTACCTGGCATAAGTGAAGCGCGTGCACACTTCCGCTCATTGCGCCGGCCGGCGGGACACTGGCTATGGCAACATGATGCGGCGCGGTTTATAGGTCAAATCGAGTCAAAGAAATACGCTGATAAAGTTTAAGATCCTAGTGAAAAGAGCCGGTTACTACTTACCCCTGTTACAACAAGCCCCTCGCTCCCCTGCTCGCTGTACCATGCAGCAACAACTACAGAACGCACGGTTTCCCCCCAGAGGGTGCGCTGCTCCTATTGCCCTATGCTCCTCATGCCCTATGCTCCTCATGCCCTATGTCTCGCCGCCTGTGACCATGTTCCACAAAAAATTTTCGTCATCGGTCTTGTGACGCACAAGCCATGCCACACAGATGGTCTTCGTTATTCTTTCTGCTCCTCCATTAGGCAGTGAGGCGGTCAGCGGGCAGACACCTTTGAGTATTCCAACTGCTGGACGAACGTGTCAGCACTACCAACAGAGACGTCCAGCTTGCGGGCTATCAAATAAATGAAATGGAATGATGTTTGGGACCCTCACCTACGCACCCTCCGACTGAACGCTGCAATATTAAAAGTTTTGGCTGGTTTCGTTCTCTAGGGGCTGGGACACTTAGTTGCCACATTACAGGCCAAATACTGCTGAGTCTACAGTATACGATAAGAATACACACATGAATCGAATGGTCGAACGTTTCTATCAAAATGGTTCAAATGGCTCTAAGCACTATGGGACTTAACTGCTGTGGTCATCAGCCCCTAGAACTTAGAACTACTTAAACCTAACTAACCTAAGGACATCACACACATCCATGCCCGAGGCGGGATTCGAACCTGCGACCGTAGCGGTCGCTCGGTTCCAGTCTGAAGCGCCTTTAACCGCACGGCCGCTCCGGCCGGCACCCTTTTGAGTATTCCAACTGCTCGACGCATGTGTCAGCACTACCAACAAAGACGTCCAGCTTGCTATCAAATAAATGAAATGGAATGATGTTGGGGACCCTCACCTACGCACCCTCCGACTGAACGCTGCAATATTAAAAGTTTTGGCTGGTTTCGTTGTCTAGGAGGTGGGAAACTGAGTTGCCACATTACGGGCCAAATACTGCTGAGTCTACAGTATACGATAAGAATACACACATGAATCGAATGGTCGAAGGTTTCTACCGCTCGGCAGTTGAGAAATTATGAATGTAACATACAAATTTATAAATGAAAGATTGCAATTAAATAGAATCTGGAGGTACTATCTTAACGACTTTAAATGATGAGTACGCTAGTAGAAGTACTTCTGAGAATGTGGTATATTTCTGCAAAAGACTTATTGGTGTCGATGGTCCAGCAATTGAATAAAATATAAGTTGAATAGCAGGGAAACAATAGATTCCTACAGCACGTAATTACACTACTGGCCATTAAAATTGTTACACCAAGAAGAAATGCAGATGATAAACGGGTATTCATTCGACAAATATATTATACTACAACTGGCATGTGATTACATTTTCACGCAATTTGAGTGCATAGATCCTGAGAAATCAGTACCCAGAACAACCACCTCTTGCCGTGATAACGGCCTCGATACGCCTGGGCATTGAGTCAAACAGAGCTTGGATGGCGTGTACAGGTACAGCTGCCCATGCAGCTTCAACACGATACCACTGTTCATCAAGAGTAGTGACTGGCGTATTGTGACGAGCCAGTTGCTCCGCCACCACTGACCAGACGTTTCCAGTTGGTGACAGGTCTGGAGAATGTGCTGGCCAGGGCAGCAGTCGAGCAATTCCTGTATCAGGAAAGGCCCGAACAGGACCTCCAACATGCGGTCGTGCATTATCCTGCTCAAATGTAGGGTTTCGTACGGATGAAATGAAGGGTAGAGCCGCGGGTCGTAACACATCTGGAATGTAACCTCCACTGTTCAAAATGCCGTCAATGCGAACGAGAGGTGACCCAGACGTGTAACCAATAGCACCTCATACCATTACGCCGGGTGATACGCCAGTATGGCGATGACGAATACACGCTTCCAATGTGCGTTCACCGCGATGTCGCCAAACACGGATGCAACCATCACGACGCTGTAAACAGAACCTGGATTCATCCGAAAACATGACGTAATGCCATTCGTACACCCAAGTTCGTCTTTGAGTACACCATCGCAGGCAGTTCTGTCTGTGATGCAGCGTCAAGGGTAACCGCAGCCACGATCTCTGAGCTGATAGTCCGTGCTGCTGCAAACGTCGTCGAACTGTTCGTGCAAGCGGTTGTTGACCCAGGGATCGAGACGTGGCTGCACGATCCCCTACAGCCATGCGGATAAGATGCCTGTCATCTCGACTGCTAGTGGTATGAGGCCGTTGGGATCCAGCACGGCGTTCCGTATTACCCTCCTGAACGCACCGATTCCATATTCTGCTAACAGTCATTGGATCTCGACCAACGCGGGCAGCAATGTCGCGATACGGTAAACCGCGATCGCGATAGGCTACAATCCGACCTTTATCAAAGTCGGAAACGTGATGGTACGTATTTCTCCACCTTACACGAAGCATCACAACAATGTTTGACCAGGCAACGCCGGTCAACTGTTGTTTGGGTATGAGAAATCGGTTGGAAACTTTCCTCATGTCAGCACGTTGTAGCTGTCGCCACCGGCGCCAACCTTGTGTAAACGCTCTGAAAAGCTAATCATTTGCATATCACAGCATCTTCTTCCTGTCGGTTAAATTTCGCGTCTGTAGCACGTCATCTTCGCGGTGTAGCAATTTTAATGGCCAATAGTGTATTAACTCATTTGTGAATTATTCAGACTTTCGAAAGCTGTTTTATACATGAGAGTCTGATTCTTTAAAGAAAGGGATGGTGTGTGGAGCCCACTGGTAATTTTACAGTAACACTATGAAGCATCGCTCTGTTCCAGTGATATTATATACCTATAGGGTTCTCAATTGTTATGCTTCCCTCCGTCCGAGACACAGATCAACTCACAGCTGTATAAGACGTGATGAGAACTATTTCTGAGGGCATAACATTGAAGTAGTGGATTAAATTTAATTCATTCTAATAAAACAAAAATCCGGTTTATTTTTTGAACACACGTCATACATCTACAGATGTGCTCAGCATGTCATTGTACAGTGCGTGGCGAAGCGTATTTTATGGCAGTATTAGCCGTTTTCTGTCCTATCGTAGTTGTATATTGATCGAGAACAAAATGACTATCTGTAAGCATTTGCACGCACACTATCTGTTACCGCACCCATGTAACGTATGTGATAGTGCCAGCATAATGTAACAGAATCTTCGAATATAAGTTCTCTAAAACTGCGAGGACTGCATGGTCTTCGAGGCTAGGATTTCCATTTAAGTTTACAGAGGCCCGTGTTACAGCGGGGTACAGCGAACTGTTAGAATTCTAACAGCGTTCGTTCCATGTCTGTGATTACCTGACGTTGTAAGGAGAGCGATCTCTAATGTACAAAAAGCTTTTAAAATAATTATTTTACTGTTCAGATCGTAGTTGATACATATCCTGATCACTAGCTTCAGCAAAGTTATTTTGCCATCTTCAGATCAGTAAGTGTTACAGATGTATTACAAGGTTAAAAATTATCATATAATTCCGAAAAAACGTGAACTCTGTTTGAAAAACCATCGGATACGTGAATTATAGAGCCCTTAAGTGTGGCACATTGCCAGCTGGCCATTGAAAACACGGAGGGAAACTTTGAAATTAAAAATATTACGTAAAAAAGCGCTAAAACGTTTATAGTTACTTCACCGTCACAGACTAAAATAATGTTTACCTCACACAAAAGATACTCCCTTGGTGCTTGCACATCTTTTGAAACATAACGAAGATGTAAATTATTTTCACTAAATACTTCTGGATCAGTATGAGCGGAAAGAATTACAGCAGTCTATGTAATGTTGCAATAATTTTGTAGGCTTGTTCTTGATGTAAACAAATTGGGTTACTCTGTATATAGCTGTTCCTACCGTCTCGTACATAATAACATGCAATGTTTTTACTCACCATGAAAATTTTTAGCAACAGTTGCGGATGTTCCGCAAAGAGTGTATTATGTTTGTAGCATTTACAGATCTGAAGATGCAATATAATTTTGTTGAAACTAATCATCAGGATATGTATCAAATTCGATCATGGCAATAAAACTTCTATTTTGGTAGCTTCTTTACATTCGTTCCATGTCTGTTGTCATGGCCACTTCATAGGGATTCTAAACACTGCATTTGGTCGCTCAAGCGTAGGCAGGTGCTGGCAGGTGTAAATACTACTGAGCATCAAGTAATAAGTCACGGTTGCCAAATATAAACACGTATTATTTACGGAAGAATGGAAAAACTAAAAATAAAAATCTAAACTTCGTCCGAACAGGTCTCTTGAAAGATCCAACGGTACCGACCGGCCGCCATGTCTTCCTTAGTTGACAGGCTTCACTGCATGCAGACATGGAGTGGCATGTAGTCAGCACACCGCTCTCCCGGCCGTATGTCAGTTTCCGAAACCGGAGCCGCTACTTCTCAGCCAAGTAGCTCCTCAGTTTGCCTCACAAGGGCTGAGTGGACCACGCTTGCCAACAGCGCTCGGCAGACCGGATGGTCACCCATCCAAGTGGTAGCCAAGCCCGACAGCGCTTAACTTCGATGATCTGACGGTCTGACGGGAACCGGTGTTACCACTGGGCCAAGGCCGTTGGCCACAGAAGAACGGAAAACCTGCACTGGGAATGGTCAGTTTGGGTTCCCTGACTAACGAAGGAACACGCGAGGTAATAGTGACCCTACGACCTATAGTAGAAGGTAGGTTCAAAACAGGCAAACCTACGTTTATAACATTTCTAGATTGAGAGAATGTTTTTGATACTGTTGACTGGAATATACTCTTTGCAATTCTCAAGGCAGCACAGATACAACACACGGTCACACGGTTATTTACATCTACATCTACGTGATTACTCCGCTATTCACAATAAAGTGCCTGGCAGAGGGTTCAGTGAACCACCTTCAAGCTGTCTCTCTACCGTACCACTCTCGATCGGCACGCGGGAAAAACGGGCACTTAAATTTATCTGTGCGAACCCTGATTTCTCTTATGTTATAGTGATGCTCATTTCTCCCCATAAAGGTGGGTGCGAACAGAATGTTTTCGCAATCGGAGGAGAAAACTGGTAATTGAAATTTCATGAGAAGATCTCGTCGCAGCGAAAGACGCCTTTGTTTTAATGATTGCCACTCCAATTCACGTATCATGTCTGTGGCACCATCTCCCCTGTTTCACGATAATACGAGCTGCTCTTCTTTGTACTTTTTCGATGTCATCCGTCAGTCCCACCTGATGCGGATCCCACACCGCACAGCAATACTCGAGAATAGGGCGGACAAGCGTAGTGTAAGCAGTCTCTTTAGTAGACCTGTTGCTCCTTCCAAGTGTGCTGCCAATGAATCGCAGTCTTTGGTTTGCTCTACCCCCAACATTATCTATGTGACCGTTCCAATTTAGGTTATTTGCAATTATAATCCCCAAGTATTTAGTTGAATTTACAGTCTAAAGATTTGTGTGACTTTTCGCGTAATCGAAATTTAGCGGATTTCTTATAGTATTCGTGGGAATAACTTCACACTTTTCTTTATTCAGGGTCATTTCCCACTTTTCGCACCATACAGATATCTAAATCATTTTATAATTCTTTTTGGTCTTATGATGACTTTACAAGATGGTAAATGACAGAATCATATGCAAACAATCTAAGAGGACTACTCAGATTGTCTCCTATGTCGGTGATATAGATCAGGAATAATAGAGGGCCCACAACAGTTCGCCGCCCGAGGTGGACGAGCGGTTCTAGACGCTACAGTCTGGAACCGCGCGACCGCTATGGGCAGGTTCGAATCCTGCCTCGGGCATGGATGTGTGTGATGTCCTTAGGTTCGTTAGGTTTAAGTAGTTCTAAGTTCTAGGGGACTGATGACCTCAGATGTTAAGTCCCATAGTGCTCACAAGGGAACATCCCCATCGCACCCCCCTCAGATTTAGTTACAAGTTGGCACAGTGGATAGGCCTTGAAAAACTGAACACAGATCAATCGAGACAACAGGAAGAAGTTGTGTGGAACTATGAAAACAATAAGCAAAATATAATGTTTTGGTTGGCAGGAGAGCCAACACCGTGTTACCAGAGGAGGCCGAAAGGCACGCGTTTTAACTCACGCATGCTGGCGTGAGGTCTGGAACAGGACAAGGAAATCAGAATTTAGAAAAACGGACGTAGCTGGTGGATTACTTAACTTTAATCCATTAATGACGAACGTCGCTCTTGACGGTACATGATTCACATTATCAATATTAACTGATAATGGCGCCTTGCTAGGTCGTAGCAAATGACGTAGCTGAAGGCTATGTTAAACTATCGTCTCGGCAAATGAGAGCGTATTTTGTCAGTGAACCATTGCTAGCAAAGTCGGCTGTACAACTGGGGCGAGTGCTAGGAAGTCTCTCTAGACCTGCCCTGTGGCGGCGCTCGGTCTGCAGTCACTGACAGTGGCGACACGCGGGTCCGACGTATACTACCGGACCGCGGCCGATAAAAGGCTACCACCTAGCAAGTGTGGTGTCTGGCGGTGACACCACATATAAAAACTGAGTAGTCCATGAACAAGATAGGCAACATCAAGGACAGAGATAGCTCAGGAGCTCCATGGTCCTGTGGTTAGCGTGAGCAGCTGCGGAACGAGCGGTCCTTGGTTCGAATCTTCCCTCCAGTGGATAGTTCTTTATTTTCAGACATTTATCAAAGTTCAGGAACTCACACATAATCAACTTCGCTCTCGAAAATTCCAGGACATGTTCAGATTTGCTTGGACATATGCAGGATTTGACGGTCTACATACGGAAAAATTTGAAAACGTTAAAAACATATGTTTTGACAGAGCACAGGGAAAACTGAGCGACTGTGAAACTGTTACATTCATTTGTTGCAGTTTACGTCACAAACTCTTATGTTTTCATCACTTTTTTGGGAGTGATTATCACATCCACAAGAAAACCTAAATCGGGCAAAGTAGAAGAATCTTTTTACCCATTCGCCAAGTGTACAAGTTAGGTGGGTCGACAACATATTCCTGTCATGTGACGCACATGCCGTCACCAGTGTCGTATAGAATATATCAGACGCGTTTTCCTGTGGAGGAATCGGTTGACCTATGACCTTGCGATCAAATGTTTTCGGTTCCCATTGGAGAGGCACGTCCTTTCGGTGCGGTCGCAAAACATAGACACTAAACTTATTACAGTGAACAGAGACGTCAATGAACGAAAGGACGGATCATAACTTTGCGACCGAGGGAGGTGGCGCAGTGGTTAGCACACTGGACTCGCATTCGGGAGGACGACGGTTCAATCCCGTCTCCAGCCATCCTGATTTAGGTTTTCCGTGATTTCCCTAAATCGTTGCAGGCAAATGCCGGGATGGTTCCTTTGAAAGGGCACGGCCGATTTCCTTCCCCATCCTTCCCTAACTCGAGCTTGCGCTCCTTCTCTAATGACCTCGTTGTCGACGGGACGTTAAACACCACTAACCTAACCATAACTTTGCGAAAATAAAAAAGTAAAATTTTGACTCGGGGGAAGACTTGAACCAATGACGTCTTGTTCCGTAGCTGCTCACGCTAACCACGGGACCACGGCGCTTCAGAAGTCACAAAATTCTTGATGTTGTATATCTTCCGCATGGACTACTCAGTTTCTATATTCAGCTTATTTTTTTCATAGTTCCACACAACTTCATCCTATTTTCTCGATTGATCTATGTTCAGTTTTTCAAGGCCTATCCACTGTGCCAAGTTATAACTAAATCTGAGGGCAGTGCGATGGGGAGGTTCCCTTGTCAGAGCCATTTGATCCATTTTGAACCACAACAGTTCCTTGGGGAACGCCGGATATTACTTCTGTTTTACTGAGTGACTTTCCGTCCATTACTACGTACTGTGACCTTTCTGGCAGGAAATCACGATCCAGTCGCACAACTGAGGCGATACTCTGTAGGCACGCAGTTTGGTTAGAAGACGCTTGTACTGAAAGCAGAGTGAAGTTATGAGGGTCAGATGACATGGAATGGAAGCAGTGGTTGAGAAGGGAGTGAGACAGAAGTGTAGTCTCTACCCCAAGTTGCTGAGTCTGTGCCCTGAGCTAGCTGTAAAGGAAACCAAGGAGAAATTTTAACCGGGGATTAAAGTTCAGTGAGGAGAAATAAAAATTTTGACATTTGCCGGCGAGAATTTAATTCTGTCAGAGGGGGCAGTGGAGATGGAGTAGTTTAACGAAATTGAAAGTATCTTGAGAAGAGGTTATAAAATGAAGACCAAGAAAAGTTAAGCAAGGGTGATAGTGTGTAGCCGAATGAAATATGGCGTTGCTGAGGGAATTGGATTTGGATATCAGACAACAGAAACAGAAGTTTTGCTATTTGGACAGCAACATGGCAAATGATAATATCCATTCTTTCAACATACAAAAAAATTGTGACATCTAAACTCCGACAGTTACAGCAAACGTCGTGCCTTCAAAGTTTTAATCTAAGTTAGTTCAGATAAAGAATGCAAATTATTGAGACACTTATCAAACGCGTGTACAAAATCCGCTATACTTTTGAAAAGCATCTGCCTGTACTAGCGATACAGTGACATTCAGAATCTGCAGAGCACTTACAGGGAAATCTACTACTCCATCACGTTCACGTTACTTCGCAGACGAAGTATGTTGGCGACAAAAAATCTGTTCCCTGCATATCAGAGCTGACTCCGTAGATATTCTTACACTTTTAGTTCTGTTACCAGCCACAAAAACAGTGACACCCCAGTGCCTGGCAAAAGCCAGGGGTGGAACTTTATGGGGTCATCTGCGATGTCTCCACTGGCGGAGTGCGAGCAATTAATTCGGCGCCTAACGGGGTAAGAACTTTTATACGCGGCGAGATTGTCTGGCGGGTCACCAGAAACAGTCCGGAACACTTGAGAAACGCAGAACAGAGCTTCTGCTGGACCGCTAGTTACTCCACTAAAAAACTACTCTCCTTGCCATTAACATCGCGACACCACAAGTGAGGCAAGCGACAAGCGTCAAACTGGAATGACGTATACTATAAATCATCACATCATAAGTATCCGCACACCTATTAGTGGGCATTTAATACGGTCTGTATCCGCCCTTCGCCTTTATGACAGTTTGTCTACTGGGGACACTTCCAGTCCGGTTTCTAAATGTCTACATCTACGTCTACATCTACATGGATACTCTGCAAATCACATTTAAGTGTCTGGCAGAGGGTTCATCGAACCACCTTCACAGTTCTCTATTATTCCAATCTCGTATAGCGCGCGGAAAGAATGAACACCCATATCTTTCCGTACGAGCTCTGATTTCCCTTATTTTATCGTGGTGATCGTTCCTCCCTATGTACGTCGGTGCCAACAAAATATTTGCGCATTCGGAGGAGAAAGTTGGTTCATTGGGATTTCGTGAGAAGATTCCATCGCAACGAACAACGTCTTTCTTTTAACGATTTCCAGCCCAAATCCTGTATCATTTCTGTGCACTTTCTCCTATATTTCGCGATAATACAAAACGTGCTGCTCTTCTTTGAACTTTTTCAATGTGCTGCGTCAGTCCTACCCGGTAAGGATCCCACACCGCGCAGCAGTATTCTAAAAAGAGGACGGACAAGCGTAGTGTAGGCAGTCTCCTTAGTAGGTCTGTTACATTTTCTAAGTGTCCTGCCAGTAAAACGCAGCCTTTGGTTAGCCCACAACAATTTCTATGGGTTCTTTCCAATTTAAGTTGTTCGTAATTGTAAGACCTAGGCATTTAGTTGAATTTACGGCTTTTAGATTAGACTGATTTATCGTGTAACCGAAGTTTAACACGTTCCTCTTACCACTCATGTGGATGACCTCACACTTTTCGTTATTTAGGGTCAACTGCCACTTTTCGCGCCATTCAGATATTTTTTCTAAATCGTTTTGCAGTTTGTTTTGATCTTCTGATGACTTTATTAGTCGATAAACGACAACGAAAACGGCTGCTCAGATTGTCTCCCAAATCGTTTATATAGATAGGGAACAGCAAAGGGCCTATAACACTACCTTGGGGAACGCCAGAAATCACTTTTGTTTTACTCGATGACTTTCCGTCAATTACTACGAACTGTTATCTCTCTGACAGGAAATGTCAAATCCAGTCACATAACTGAGACGATATTCTATAAGCACGCAATTTCACTACGACCTGCATGTGTGGTACAGTGTCAAAAGTCCTCCGGAAATCCAGGAATACGGAATCGATCTGAAATCCCTTGTCAATAGCACTCAGCACTTCATGCGAATAAAGGGCTAGTTGTGTTTCATAGGAACTACGTTTTCTAACCCCATGTTGACTGTGTGTCAATAGACCGTCTTCTTCGAGGTAATTCATAATGGTTCAAATGGCTCTGAGCACTATGGAACTTAACATCTGTGGTCATCAGTGCCCTAGAACTTAGAACTACATAAACCTAACTAACCTACGGACATCACACACATCCATGCCCGAGGCAGGATTCGAATTTGAGACCGTAGCGGTCACGCGGATCCAGACTGAAGCGCCTAGAACCGCACGGCCACACCAGCAGGCAATTCATAATGTTCGAATACAATATATCTTCCAAAATTCTGCTGCATATCGACTTTAATGACATGGGCCTGTAATTTAATGGATTACTCCTACAATCTTTCTTGAATATTGGTGTGACCTGTGCACCTTTCCAGTCTCTGGGTACGGATCTTTCTTCGGGCGAATGGTTGTATATGATTGCTAAGTATGGAACTAATGCATCAGCATAGCCCGAAAGAAACCTAATTGGTACACAGTCTGGACCAGAAGACTTGCTTTTATTAAGTGATTTAGGTTGCTTCACTCCTCGGAGGGTATTTACTTCTACCTTTCTGATGTAGACAGCTATTCTCGATTCGAATTCTGGAATATTTACTAAGTCATCTTTTGTGTAGGTTTTTCGGAAGGCTGTGTTTAGTAACCCTGCTTTGGCAGCACTGTCTTCGATAGTATCTCCATTGCTATCGCCCAGTGAAGGCATTGATTCTTTCTTGCCGCTATCATACTTCACATACGACCAGAATCTCTTTGGATTTTCTGCCAGGTTTCGAGACAAACTTTCGTTGTGGAAACTGTTATAAGCATCTCGCAATGAAGTCCGCGCTAAATATCGAGCTTCTGTAAAAGATGGCTAATCTTGGGCATTTTGCATCTGTTTAAATTTGGCATGTTTGTTTCGTTGTTTCTGCAACCCGTTTTGTGTACCAAAGAGGATCAGCTCCGTCGATTGTTAGTTTATTTGGTATAAACCTCTCAATTGCTGCCGATACTATTTCTTTGAATTTAAGCCACATCTGGTTTACACTTATATTATTAAATTGGAATAAGTGGAGACTGTCTCTCAGGAAGGCGTCAAGTATATTTTTCCATCATTTTTCGAGGGTTTTGGTTTACCAATACTCAGTCTCGCTACGACAGCCCTGTGTTGACTAATCCCTATATCGGTTTTGATGCTGGTTAACTCAGGATCATTTGTTGCTAAGAGGTGTCTGTAGAGGAACCGCAGCCGATTCTTCCCCAAAGGCAGAAACCAGGGAATGTAGTGATGTTAGTTGCTTCAGTCTGAGTAAAACGTTTTCTACAGCCTTCAAGTCGGGACTATGGCGGGCCAGGCCATTACAGACGTAAAAAATTCCAATTAAAACCAGTCTTGACCGCATAAAGCAATTCATTTTTTAGGTAAAAACTTTCTAACGACAAGATCGTATTAATATTCCTTCATTTACAGACAACCAGTTTCGACAGACCTTGCCGTCATCTTCAGGTGTTAAAAAATTTTTGTTCTCAAATGTGTTCATTTTGAGTTGGAACCTCTCGCCAACTTGTCTGGTAGATAAACTGTGGAATATTATACACAGTCGTCCATTCATAGTGACCGGACCAAATATCTCACGAAATAAGCATCAAACGAAAAAACTACAAAGAACCAAACTCGTCTAACTTGAAGGGGGAAACCAGATGGCGCTATGGTTGGCCCGCTAGATGGCGCTGACATAGGTCAAACGGATATCAACTGCGTTTTTTAAAATATGAACTCCAATTTTTTATTCTATTTTCGTGTAGTACGTAAAGAAATATGAATGTTTTAGTTGGACCACTTTTTTCGCTTTCTGATAGATGGTGCTGTAATACAAACGTAAAACTACGTCGTATCACGTAACATTCCGCCAGTGCAGACGGTATTTTCTTCGTGATACATTACCCGTGTTAAAATGGACCGTTTACCAATTGCGGAAAAGGTCGATGTCGTGTTGATGTATGGCTATTGTGATCAAAATGCCCAACGGGCGTGTGCTATGTATGCTTCTCGGTATCCTGGACGACACCATCCAAGTGTCCGGACCGTTCGCCGGATAGTTAGGTTATTTAAGGAAACAGGAAGTGTTCAGCCACGTGTGAAACGTCAACCACGACCTGCAACAGATGATGATGCCCAAGTAGGTGTTTTAGCTGCTGTCGCGGCTAATCCGCACATCAGCAGCAGACAAATTGCGTGAGAATCGGGAATCTCAAAAACGTCGGTGTTGAGAATGCTACATCAACATCCATTGCACCCGTAACATATTTCTATGCAGCAGGAATTGCATGGCGACGACTTTGAACGTCGTGTACAGTTGTGCCACTGGGCACAAGAGAAATTACGGGACGATGATAGATTTTTTGCACGCGTTCTATTTAGCGACGAAGCGTCATTCACCAACAGCGGTAACGTAAACCGGCTAATATGCACTATTGGGCAACGGAAAATCCACGATGGCTGCGACAAGTGGAACATCAGTGACTGGCGGGTTGATATATGATGCGGCATTATGGGAGGAAGGATAATTGACCCCCATTTTATCGATGGCAATCTAAATAGTGCAATGTATGTTGATTTCCAACGTAGTGTTCTACCATTGTTACTACAAGATGTTTCACCGCATGACAGAATGGCGATGTACTTCCAACATGATGGATGTCCGGCACATAGCTCGCATGCGGTTGAAGCGGTATTGAATAGCATATTTCGTGACAGGTGGATTGGTCGTCGAACCACCATACCGTGGCCCGCACGTTCACCGGATCTGACGTCCCCGGATTTCTTTCTGTGGGGAAAGTTGAAGGATATTTGCTATCGTGATCCACCGACAACGCCTGACAACATGTGTCAGCTCATTGTCAATGCATGTGCGAACATTACGGAAGGCGAACTACTTGCTGTTGAGAGGAATGTCGTTACACGTATTGCCAAATGCACTGAGGTTGACGGACATCATTTTGAGCATTTACTGCATTAATGTGGTAGTTACAGGTAATCACGCTGTAACAGCATGCGTTCTCAAAAAAGGGGTTCAAATGGCTCTGAGCACTATACTACTTAACTTCTGAGGTCATCAGTCGCCTATAACTTAGAACTAATTAAGCCTAACTAACCTAAGGACATCACACATATCCATGCCCGAGGCAGGATTCGAACCTGCGACCGGAGCGGTCGCTCGGTTCCAGACTGTAGCGCCTAGAACCGCACGGCGACTCCGGTCGGCATGCGTTCTCAGAAATGGTAAGTTCACAAAGGTACATGTATCACAATGAAACAACCGAAATAAAATGTTCGAACGTACCTACGTTCTGTATTTTAATTTAAAGAACCTACCTGTTACCAACTGTTCGTCTAAAATTGTGAGCCATATGTTTGTGAGTATTACAGCGGCATCTATCACAAAGCGAAAAAATGGTCCAACTAAAACATTCTTAGTCTATTTGTTTACGTACTACACGAATATGTAATAAAAATGGAAGTTCCTATTTTAAAAAAACGCAGTTGATATCCGTTGGACGGCGCCTAGCGAGCCAACCATAGCACCATCTGGCTTCCCCCTTCAAGATAGACAAGTTTCGTTCTTTGTAGTTTTTTCGTTTGACGCTTATTTCGTGAGATATTTGGGCCGGTCACGATCAATGGACCACCCTGTATAAAGGTTAGTCATACTATGAAGTGCCAAAGAAACTGGTATAGACATGTATATTCGAATGTAAACAGTACAATACGGCGCTGTGGTCAGCTACGCCTATATAACAAGTGTCTGGCGCATTTGTTACACCGATTGGCAGGTAGGTCGGCGCACGAGCGATGGGACACAGCATCCCCGAGGTAATGACGAAGCGGGGATTTTTCCTCAAGACCATTTCACGAGTGTACTGTGAATAGGAGTGATTCGGTAAAGCCTCAAATCTCCGACACTGCTGCGGCCGGAGAAAGAGCCTGCAACAACGGGACCAACGACGACTGAAGAGAAAGTTCAACGTGACAGAAGTGCAACCCTTCCGCAAATTGCTCCAGATTTTAGTGCTGGGCCAGAACAAGCGTCAGCGTGAGAACCATTCAACGAAACATCATCGATATGGGCTTTCGGAGTCGAAGGCCCCCTCGTGTACCCTTAATGACTGCACGACACAGAGCTTTATGCCTCGCCTGGACACGTCAACACCGACATTAGATTGTTGATGACTGAAAACATGTTGCCTGGTCGGACGAGTCTCGATTTAAGTTGTATCGACCAGATCGACTTGTACGAGTGTGAAGACAACCTCATCAATCCATAAACCCAGCATATCAGCAAGGGACTGTTCAAGCTGGTGGAGGCTCTGTAATGGTGTGGGGCGTGTGCAGTTGGAGTGATATGGGACCCCTGATACGTGTAGATGCGACTCTTGATGGGTGACAAGTACGTAAGCATCCTGTCTGATCACCTGCATCCATTCGTGTCCACTGTCCATTCGCCGGCCGCGGTGGTCTAGCGGTTCTAGGCGCTCAGTCCGGAACCGCGCGACTGCTACGGTCGCAGGTTCGAATCCTGCCTCGGGCATGGATGTGTGTGATGTCCTTAGGTTAATTAGGTTTAAGTAGTTCTAAGTTCTAGGGGACTGATGACCACAGACGTTAAGTCCCATAGTGCTCAGAGCCACTGTGCATTCCTACGGACTTGGGCCATTCCAGCAGGACAATGCGACATCCCATGCGTCCAGAATTGTTACAGAGTGGTTCCAGCAACACTCTTCTGAGTTTAAACACTTCCGTTGGCCACCAAACTCCCGAGACATGAACATTATTCAACATATCAGGGACGCCTTGCAACGTGCTGTTCAGAAGAGATCTCCACCCCCTCGTACTCTCACGGATTTATGGACATACCTGCAAGTTTCATGGTGTCAGTTCCCTTCAGCACTACTTGAGACATTATTCGAGTCCACGCCACGTCGTGTTGTGGCACTTCTGCGTGCTCACGGGGGCCCTACACGATATTAGGTTCAAATGGCTCTGAACACCATGGGACTTAACATCTATGGTCATCAGTCCCCTAGAACTTAGAACTAATTAAACCTAACTAACCTAAGGACATCACACACATCCATGCCCGAGGCAGGATTCGAACCTGCGACCGTAGCGGTCGCCCTGCTCCAGACTGTAGCGCCTAGAACCGCACGGCCACTCCGGCCAGCCCACGATATTAGGTTCAAATGGTTCTGAGCACCATGGGACTTAACATTTACGGTTATCAGTCCCCTAGAACTTAGAACTACTTAAACCTAACTAACCTAAGGACACCACACAACACCCAGTCATCACGAGGCAGAGAAAATCCCTGACCTCGCCGGGAATCGAACCCGGGAACCCGGGCGTCGGAAGCGAGAACGCTACCGCACGACCACGAGCTGCGGACACGCGATATTAGGCAGGTGTATCAGTTTCTTTGGTTTTTCAGTGTATAATGTGCTACGTTTTATCTACATGACACGCCAAGTTGTCTACTAGACAACTTGGCATGGTCTCTGCGAAATTCATGTTGATTTTTATAGAGGAGCTGTTCATTTTCCAAAAACGCCATAATTCTTGAGCATAATACACGTTCCATAGTTCAACAATAGATAGACGTCAACGGTTTAGGTCTATAATTGTACGGATCTGCCTTATGGCGGCTCTTAAAAGCTGGAGTGACCTGCGCTTTATTCCAGTCATTAGGTACCTTTCGTTGCTCAAACGATCTACGATAAATTACTGCCGGAAGGGGAGCAAGTTCTTTCGCATAATCTTTATAGAATCTTATAGGTCCTGAAGCCTTTCCACTGTTAAACGACTGTAGCTGCTTTTCAATTCTGCGATCGGTTATCTCATTATTTGCCATTTCGATGGTGGTACGGCGATTGAAAGGGGGGACAGTGTTAAATTCAGTATTTCGGACTTCTTTCTGTTCTGGGCGCTACAGTCCGAAACCGCGCGGCTGCTATGGTCGCAGGTTCGAATCCTGCCTCGCGCATGGATGTGCGTGATGCCCTTAAGTTAGTTAGGTTTAAGTAGTTCTAAGTTCTAGGGGACTGATGAGCTCAGAAGTTAAGTCCCATAGTGCTCAGAGCCATTTGAACCATTTGAGCCTTCTCTCTGTTATCTTCCGTTTCGGTGCCGGTGTGGTCGCTGAGAGAATGAATAGATGATTTTGACCTACTTACTGTTTTTGCATACGACCAAAATCTCTTAGGGTTTTTACTCAGGTCGGCTGACAACGTCTTACTTTCAAAATCACTGAACGCTTCTCTCATTGCTCTCCTTACGCTCATTCTCGCTTCGTTCAGCTTTTGTTTTGTCAGCTAGATTTTTACTTCTCTTGAATCTGAGATGAAGTGCTCTTTGTCATTGTAAAACATTATTGGATTTGTACTATTTGGTTCCAAATGTTGTTTTCTGTGAATGGTTTCATAATACCGTATTTACTTTACGTCACAGCAAGCTTTTCACGATTGTTGTCGCATATTCTCTGTGTTTCTTCGGTGCCGTTTTCATCGGCATACGTCATGTCATCTGCCACTGTATGAGTGGCCGTTAGTAAACAAATATGAAAACGTGAAGTTATGTATGTCATAGTTATACAGTTGGGATTGCGGTAGTGTTGTGGATACTGTTTTGGTGTGCATTAGGTTGTTCCGTAGTTTGTCATGTACTCACGTCCGTTGGACGGTTTGCAGCTGCTTTTAGACACAGAGAAACATAACTTTAGCGCCTTGTTCGTGATTCAAAACATTACGCCATCTTGCGGTTCGCGTGTGTCGCGAGAGATGCATCGCATATTGTTGCGAGAAGGTTATGATAATATTGTAGCGGGATTTCTGACGATTTCTGTTCCTTATTTATGTCTGTGTGTGACGGGGAAGCGGTTTTGTGTGTGTGTTTTTCTGTTCTGTATCCTGTGTCAGCTCTCACAGAGTGGTGAAGAGTGTGTTGTTCCAAAGTGTCGTGTTTTCGTTTATTAGATAACATGAGTGTTTTGCATCAAGGCTGACTCACAATTCCATACTACTGTTTTCATACAAACACGGACCAATGGAAGAGTTTCAAGATATAATTTTTGAGTAGTATGTTTTTAGGTTGCTTAGTACTTCCAACTACCTGTGAAGCTTAACTAATTGTCGGAAATAATGTGACTTGGGTATCGTAAAAATTGCTTTACATCTGTAACAGAGACCACGATACACAGTACGAACTAATAAAATATATTTACTCTGAATAAATTAAACCTGGAATCGGAAAAGTACATTTTATCTATAGAGGTGAGGTGTAGGCTGCATTACGCAGTTTCGAACATGTGTATTTTTAAGCAGTAAATCTTGAAAGGGTTTGACACGCAAAACTTTAATTATTTTCCCGAAAGAAAAAGAATTGAGCATTGTAAAAACAGATCTAAAAGTTTAGTGGAGGTGACATACACAGTACGAAGTAGTAAGCATCGTAAATAAATTGAAGCTAGTGTCGGAAAATACATTTTAGCTGCTTAGATCAAGTGGAGACCCTGATGTGCGTTAAGGAATATATATATATGTATCAAACGGTTATCACACAAGAACTTTAACTATATAGCGAAAAGAACACGAATAGAGAGCCGTAAAAACACCTCTACAGCTGTACTGGGAGCACGATAAACAATACGACGAAAAAAACTGGCAAAACTGATAAATCGACTAAAAATTGGGAAATCAAAAAGATATGTCAAAGTATAGATAGTAGAAAAATTTGCTTGCAAATTTCTTTCGCAGAGACGGAATTTATAACAAACGTAAAAAACTGTCCACAGAAATTATTCATAGTCAAAATAAAAGCAATACAGTAAACTCATTCAAATATTCTTGTCGGTGGCTAAGAATAAAAAACAATGAGGACATTCTAAACATCACAACAAATAAAACGAACACAGCATTCCATAACACCAGAAACATATACAAGAAAAAGGATATATCGTGGACACAAAAATTAAACTTTATAATACAGTAGTCGCACCGAAACATTGCAACTAGTAGGGAAAGGTGCCTTAAACAAAGTTATGAGGACTGAAAGGAGACTGGTTACAAGCATACTTGGCCCGAGAACAGCACAAGCAGAATACAACAGACCACGATCTAGCAAAGAAATGTACGAATGTGTAGAAAATATAATGCACACAATGCGCAAAAGAAGAAAGCCGTTATTCGGACATCTGACTAGAATGGATGATGACTGACGAAGCAAATCTTTAGTAAATTTAAGGAGCTGAAAGGACAACCAGCATGGTTTCCACAGATACCAAATGACCTGAAATAAGCAAACACCAACATAAAGGCCATACGTAACAGGAATTTATTTAGAAACAAAATTCAGACTTACAAGTGCTCTACAGGGACAAATAAGAAAGAAAAAGAAAACAGCCCCATAACATCAGACAGCTCCAGAAGAAAGGGATCAGGCGACATGAAACGAATGTGGGGGAAAAAGGAAGAAGAATATATGCATCAAGAACTGAAATATTGATTTAACGTGCTGTGAAAAAAGGTTATTCGAACAAATAAATAAAAAACTACAGCTCCCTCCGTATTCTGTGCTGTTCACTGCAGACTTAAATAAGTAATTGTGGGACCAACAGTTTGATTGAAAAGCGCATTTTTGCGCTTTTATGAAAATATATACCCGTGCCTGTCACCACTATTATTTAAAGGTGCACTGGAACATAATGGCTGGTAAAAAAATGTATTCCATAATTTGAGGGACGATAGCTTGGACCAAAACGAGAAAATTGTCCAGTAAATATGGGCCTTAAAATGCATACTTGTTCATCTTTGTTACTGTGACGCACATCTCTTCTACTGAACAAGTGCTCATTGCTCTTAACAAATGCACTTTAGAAACCATGTTTATTGAACAATTTTTTCTTCTTTTGTTCCATATTACCACCTTTCAAAATGTGGAATACGCCCAGCATAACGAGAGAATGGTACAAAGATAAGACAAAATACATGTGTACTGGTATCTAAAAAATTCTTGTAAGTTTGAACTGTTAGGTATTTGTTGATGATGTTGCTCTCCCAGCCAACGATGTTTATGAAACCAAACAAGAAGTTAAATCGCTACAAGAGATAGCACAGACAGTCGACATTAGAATATTATTAAAAAAATCATCTACCATTTGCAAACAAAATTAATATAGCAAAACAGGAATTCAATATTGCTGACAAAATTAAAATATTTACGTGAAATCATGATTAACGTATGTCTCAATGACAAACGGCCATGACGAACAGAATGAAAAAAATTGATCAAGGCTTCTTACATTACCAAAAACATATACAACAGAAAAGCATATCAATAGCAGCAGATTAAAAATTACAAAAGTTATACAACAAGAAAAACATATACGCAGCTGAAACCATTTTCAAAACAAGAAACTAAGAGGAAATTGACACAATACTCAAGACAGAAAGAAGAATGATTAGGACATACGTAGGCGTAAGTAAAAAACATTAATTTAACTGGAATTAAGAAAAACTTCAAATGAAACAGAATACAAGAAAATAGAATCGATAATAAGCAAGTTCTGGGAGAAGCACATCTCATTCTTTGGATATGTGGTGGGAACACTGGCTAACATATGTAGAACGACAATACAAAAGAAAAACTGTAGAATAGTAAGAAGAACATTAAATTCATTACAGAACTTAAAGAAAATGTAAGAGAACTCTAAATGACAGTAGATAACAAAAAAAAGCAGAAAACACCAAAACAGTAGAGGACACACAAATCAGACTATAAACAAATATCAATGAAAGGGCTACAGGAAGGGTGATTTCAAAGTAAGTTCTGGAAGAAACACATCTCATTCTTTGGATATGTGGTCAGAACACTGGCTAACAGATGTAGAACGACAATACAAAAGAAAAATTGTAGAATAGTAGGAACAACATTAAATGCATTACAGAAATTAATGAAAATGTAAGAGAACCCTAAATTACAGTAGATAACCAAAAAAAAGCAGAAAACACCAAAACATTACACAGTACACAAATCAGCCTATAAACAAATATCAATAACAGGGCTACAGGAAGGGTGATTTCAAAAGTACAAAGAAAATACGTGGAAGACTGAAAAACTGCTGGACGGACAGAACCGTAAAAAACCCTATATACAATAATAAATTATAATAATTTGTTGTATATTTATTATAAAGTTGTATAGTTCCATTATTACTAAACTGAATTGTATAAGGGGCCCACAGAATAACAATAACAGGTTATTTTAGAATTGGGTTTCAGTTTTATTAGTCCTCAGTTCCTTTTCCATTCATTAGTCTCATAGTTTCAACTACAGGTATATACACAATTTGTTTTGCAATTTCGATGTGTCTACAGAAATGTTGTCTACAGCAGCATTGCTGAATGCTGTAACTCTTGTTATAAACAATATGAGGAAGAACTAGATTATATAAAATGACAAGGGACTTCACTATATAGACAAGGGACTTCAGTATATAGCTGTATAATAACTCTGTCCTGAACATTTCAATTAAAATGTCCACTTAATATTACAGTACACGAGTCTCTTTAGAAATCACAAACTTTAATAATGGCCTTAATTGTTTTCTAAATAACTCAAAACCACCACATGGATCCCAGTGCATCTTGACTATTGTTATGAACGTCCCATCAATTCTACGGCACAAACTAAACACTGGAAAATCGGAGGTTGTACTTTATATTACTTCTCAACACAAATGGCAACTCGGACCTCAACTTCACCAATCAAACTGGTTCGTGGTAGGCATAGCGAAAAAAAAAAATTACAAAATCACGTTTAAGAAATAAGCAAATGAATCGCAACCAGGCAAGCCTACTGCCACACACCTCTGCTAACCAGGCAAGCACGTAGAGCAGAAATACCGTATTTACGCGAATCTAATGCGCCATAGAATGTAACGCGCACCTCAATTTTACAAATTAAATTAATTAACTGAAGGAATTTTTGGCATATCGACGGTAGGGTATTTTTGTATTGTTGAAATTCATTTTACAATGCTAACTTTATTTCAAATAATAGTGAATACTTGAACTATAGAAAGTAACAATAATTTATTTTTACGCCACTCATTACGATAATAAGTGACATTTTCATCGTTAAAAAAGAACGCCTAACTTGTTTACCTACATGATATACAAAGAAACATACTGTAAATGACAGACGTTACTCATTCACAAGCGTCATCATTATTGGAATCCTCGGAAGAGTCTACATCAGAAATAGCTTCATTTCCTCCTACATCTTCACTCCATCCAGAGTAAATACAGCATTTATTGAATGATTATACGAACATTGGTGCTTCGATGCATTTCCAAGCAGCCGAAACCCAGTGCGCAAAACTGTAGAGTCAAGCACGTTTATTTTTTCCTGTCGGAGTCAGTTCATCATTTGGTTTGCAAAACCATTTTTTCGTACTGTTCCTGAACGTAATCTTTGAAAGGTTTATTTAGGTTAACGTCCAAGGGTTGTAGTACAGAAGTCATTCCTCCAGGAATAATAAGAAGGTCACTGGGTAGGCTGTGGATCGTCGTCAGTGAGATGAACACGAAATGCATCAAGGCTATCATTGACGGTTTCTTGGAAAGCCCACCAGGACGGAGTTCCCTCACGTTTTGAAGCCAGTCAAGCATCAAAGTTTCAGTCATCCATCCCTTCTCTTGCTTCCGAACAATGACGTCATCAGGGAATAGCTTTTCATTTTTGGAGTCTTAGGGCTTGTACAATTTGTACAGAAACCAGATGGCAGTTATAAGAGTCGACGGACATGAAAGGGAAGCAGTGGTTGGGAAGGTGTAGTGGGACGAAATTAAGCGTCACCCATCCACCAATGTCAGCCCAGTTTGCAGGTGACTATAAGTTTAATTTAGTTTTGTTTATGTGTTTTTCTTATTATTTGTAATAGATGTGAATTATCTAAAAGTTTTGTATTTTTTTTATGTGTTTCATGTACGGAGAGGGCGGCTCAACGAACGGAGACAGCATCTTCGTTGCCGCGACCAGAGAGGAAATTGCTGGCCGCTATACGTCGCGGGTCGACAGCCAAGGAGCAACAGAAGATCCTGGAACCGAGTTGTTGCGTCGTGCTTCTAAAAAATTAAAAATGAATTTTTTATACTCTTTTTGTACAACAATGACGTCATATAGAGCTTAATCTTATTGAAAAGTCAGTCACTGTCTCTCAACGGTCAAGTTCACATCTGTATGTGTAGGAAGCTAATAAAATAGTGTATGCTACTAAAGTTGAAACACGTGTTCTGAAGATTTATTTATGAAGAATTATGTGAACGGTGTAAAGGATGAGCCAGACAATAAGGGATTTTACTTTATTATATGAGCACCCAAACGGTAACTTCATTTTTCCATTGCGGCCAAGCCACGGCCGGCAGCGTTAGCTGCCTGTAAATTCTTTCGTCCCACGGTCTAGTAACAGGAAGTCAGCACCGAGAAAGGGCACCTTGTTCACGCGCCTCTCTCGTGTGCTGACGAGGTAACGCCGCCCCAGGCGTCGCTTAGCAGGCAACGCTCTGGAAAGTTCCATGCCGCCCGCACGGTTTGCTCGGTCCTGACCAATCAGGGTGGAGGAAGCCGCGTGGTGCGTCGAATATACCCGGCCGCCCGTCGCCGGGACCGCCCTCTTGTATTCTTGCTCACCCGCGAGTCGGATGCGCGCCCTGTAGCATTGAACATCTCCCGCTTCTCCCGGTGCTGCGGCACTGTGGACTTAGTTTTGGAAGACAACCACCAGTAGCTTCGAGAACAATGTTCGCCAAATTGTAAGCTCTGGCTCACCCTCACCTCCCTAGGCCTATGTAGCCCCTTTCATCATGCTTTAGCCAATAAATGGCCTTTCTCTAAAAATTACCCTATTATTCCACAACGCCCACCGCCTGCCCATACCCGCCATCCTGTACAATTGGTGTCAGAAGTGGGATCCGTTCCCGTAGTGACTTTGTCGCTACACTAAATTTCTCCCGGCAAGACGCCGTACACTTCGCGCATGAAATGCGCTAACCGGCCGCCACGTTTGGTCCACGTGGGCCGTGGCTGCGCCAGTGAACACGCACAGGGCGCGCGCAGCAGCGAGGCAGCCCACGCTAGTCAGCCACGTGAGCCGGACGCCGCCGCGCTGCCCGCTGCCTGAGTTCGAGGGGCCTGCGCTGCGCTGCGCGACCGGCCGGGCCGCTGTCATCCGCCACGCCGCCGCCGCCCACCGTCGCCCGCCGCTGTCACCGACGCGTCAAAAGTTTAAAATATTATTTCCTTCAAACAAAACTTCCTTACTCTCCAGTTATATTTCGTAGCAAAATGAATGTAAGCATCCCTTGGTATTCCTTTATGCTCTCGTTTGTGTCTTCATACCAACTAATAGTCTTTGGTACTTTTACCTAGAAGAAAACTTCTATTTTGTTGGTCATTGTTGAAAAAAAAACATATCGATTACGCATATCTATTCCCCTTTATTCAGTAATGCTATACCCTTTTCGTAACATTAATATTCGTCACTTTGAAGCACATAAATACGCTCATCGGGCGCAGGAGCCCAAGAACATGTGGATAGAGTGTAAAGTACAGACGGCGCAGTGAACAGCGTCGGTATGCTTCATCTCTCTCTCGCTCTTACACCTGACGCTTGCTTCCTGCACGTAGCCGCCTCGGCTTCGCTTCTCAGCTGCCGCGCGCAGCTCTGACGCGGCGCTGCCCTTGGAAGTTATCTGCCGCGCGCCTGTCTAACGTAGCGCGAGATTGGCCTTGCAGTTAGCTGCCACTCTGACGTAGCCTCCGCGCAGATCTTTAGCAAACAGTTCCTGTTGGAACACCACTTATAACCTTTCATGCCACTACGGCTTACTCACGTAGTATTCGCGCCCCTTTAATTATGTTTTTTATACCTGAAAGCCCATTCATGATTACCTTGTCAGCTAACGTTCAAGTTTTACATAAAAAATCAAATAATCACATCCTAACGTCAATTGATGATTTGCTAAGACATGAAAAAGGACAAATTTCTTACGTTCGCCTGTTGGCACTTAAATGAATGGTAAACAGCCACAAACTAAACTCAACAATAAAGAGAAAACAAGAACCTATCAGGCATGTGCCCTCCCTTAGTTTTAAGAGTGCAATTCTAATATTGGAGAAACTAGTGTAGTGTAGTGAAGTGTTTCCTTAGTAATAACTCCCTTTTCAACTGTGTTTTGAAACGTGTGAATCTCCCCTCATACTCCCCCCTGCGCTGAGTTCCAGTCCACGGCCACGCCCCCTTCCCGCCGACAGCCTGCGCGCTGCCCGCTGAGGACAACACCCCACGCCGCCTCGCGTCTGTCGCCCTCGCCGTGACTCATCAGTGGTGATGTGTTTAAATTTTCAACTTATTCTAACAAAAGCAAAAAAAAAATACATTTTTACTTCAACTTAGCAACAAGAACACTTGACATGTTTGTCTAATTCACACTGCTATGTTTTGTTCTAATTTTGTTTTGATATTTTATGATGTTTTGATATTCTATGATGATTTGATGTCTTATGATGATTCTTGCATGCACACAATATTGTTGATGTAAGTCCCCTTGCGACCCTTAGGAGGTCTTTAGAGTCTCTATACCCTCCCATAGATTAAGACCCCTGCCGTCTTCCGTGAGGGCCATTCTTAATCAAGTAATGATTACTTTGCTTTACAAGCTAAATTTGTTTACATTCAAATAATAATTACATTGAGCGAATTCACGTACGTTCTCCGCTCCCACGGAAGGGGGAGGAATGTAAAGGATGAGCCAGACAATAAGGGATTTTACTTTATTATATGAGCACCCAAACGGTAACTTCATTTTTCCATTGCGGCCAAGCCACGGCCGGCAGCGTTAGCTGCCTGTAAATTCTTTCGTCCCACGGTCTAGTAACAGGAAGTCAGCACCGAGAAAGGGCACCTTGTTCACGCGCCTCTCTCGTGTGCTGACGAGGTAACGCCGCCCCAGGCGTCGCTTAGCAGGCAACGCTCTGGAAAGTTCCATGCCGCCCGCACGGTTTGCTCGGTCCTGACCAATCAGGGTGGAGGAAGCCGCGTGGTGCGTCGAATATACCCGGCCGCCCGTCGCCGGGACCGCCCTCTTGTATTCTTGCTCACCCGCGAGTCGGATGCGCGCCCTGTAGCATTGAACATCTCCCGCTTCTCCCGGTGCTGCGGCACTGTGGACTTAGTTTTGGAAGACAACCACCAGTAGCTTCGAGAACAATGTTCGCCAAATTGTAAGCTCTGGCTCACCCTCACCTCCCTAGGCCTATGTAGCCCCTTTCATCATGCTTTAGCCAATAAATGGCCTTTCTCTAAAAATTACCCTATTATTCCACAACGCCCACCGCCTGCCCATACCCGCCATCCTGTACAACGGATTAATAATATATTTGACAAGATTAGTGATTCTGACAGCGTTCACCGAAACTTTGAATCTCAAAAGTTTATTTAATGTGTGATTCTGATATCGATTAGATCAAGATGACGTGTGTCAATATAATTTCTGAGGAGAAACAAACGAAATTTAAATTCGAAAAAGTTACAAAAACCACTTGCCCCAAGTGATGTAATTCTTTGCACACGACTCAACTGATGTTTTACAGTTTCGTTCAAGAACCAATCTAGGACAATTTAAAAGAATATGAATCATTTTTGAAGTGGGTTGTAACTGACGTAGGTGACGAAGTCTGAACATGGTCATACATATATCAAACGAAAAACTAATACGTCGTTACACTACACCGTGGCGACCGTGACAGGACTTGTGTGCAACTAAGGCACCCAGGTACGAAACAAAGCATCAAGAGTCCTTCGGAAGTCAACGCGAGTTTTCGTGGAGCCTTCACCAGCCAGCGGCGACTTCGCGGGTGTGGGCATCTGACGGAGCGCAGCCAAGCAGTACGGTCACGCAGTTGTTCCACGAGAAGGCGCATCTGTTGGGCAGCAGCTGAACGCTGCAAACCCCGACAACCTTTTTTCTCCCTAAACTAATAGGCCCAGTACGTCAGCTGCGGGGTGTTCCTCCGGCTGGTATTAGAGGTGTTGCTGAGGGCTTCGCCTGTCTACGGCGGTGCCGGGCGTGGTTGCAGCCAGTGACGTTTCCGGTGTTCGACTCAGCGTCCTGCCGGTTGCGGAAGCGGGGTCACAGCATCTCAGCGGCTGCATCGACGGCTGTTACATCTGCAGCCCCATAGCAGCACTCTGATCATCGAGAACTACAAATTACAATATTAAGTGTCCGGTGAGTTTGTTTTAAGTTGGAAGTGGAGTGTTGTATATAGGGAGTGTGCTTTTATAGGATTGTTGATTACAAGTCTGCGTGTGTAAATAGTTAATATTTTACAATAATGTCGGGAAGTGAAATGTCAGATGAAGAGCAATCTATGTCCGATAGGAGCATGAGATCCCTTTTTAGGGCGATCGCTAAATTAAAACAATCTAACGGGGATTTTCTAGCTGAATTAAAACAGTCTAACGAAGAATCTGCTGCTAGATTAAAAGAGGAACTAAAACAGGAACTAAAACAGTCTAACGAAGTATCTATGGCTAGATTAAAACAGTCTAACGAAGAAACTACTGCTAGATTGAAAGAGGAACTAAAACAGTCTAACGAAGAATCTATGGCTAGATTAAAACAGTCTAACGAAGAAACTACCGCTAGATTGAAAGAGGAACTAAAACAGGAGTTAAAACATTCTAACGAGGAATCTACTGCTAGACTTAAAGGGGAGCTAACAAAATCTACAGACAGGTTACAGGAATATCTTAATGAAACCAGTCGAGAATTAAGTGATAAAATAGAGTCTTCTAAAGTTGAAATGCAGGAAAAATTAGTAGGACTTAGTAATAAGATTGCTGATAATTGTAAAAGGTTAGAAGAACATATCCAGGAATCGCGCGAGGAAAAAGCTCGCATGCGAAACGATATTACTGACTTAACCGAGAGACTAGATAGTGTCAATATCTTAGTTGTAAATGAAATACAGAAAAATAACAATATGTTACGAGATGAACTTTCTATGCAAACGGAAACTGTTCGTAGAGAATTATTGGAATCTATTAAAGAGGTCTCAACCAAACCTGTAGAGATTTCTTCAATAGATAATGTAGAATTAGAGACATTAACTCATCAAGTAGAAAAGGACCATACCGAAATCGAAAACATGAAATTTTTAATTACTGAAATATGCAGTAACCTTGAGACTGCCAAAGATAATAATATTGACGAAGGTACAGAGCGTTCACATCGTGAACACAGTGAAGAATCGATATTAGCTAATCGCGTATCCAATACAGAAATGCGGATACAGGAAATTACTAAACGGTTATCGGAATTAGATAATAACGAGAACATTTCAGGTAGCAGAGGTAATAACATAATCAGAGACAACAGTCGCATCGAATTTGCTAGCTCGGACGACAACAATATGAATAAAGCAATCACGGCAAGCCAATCCGATGCAACTCCGTCTCTGCAATCTAAACAAAATCCGACTATTTCTCTCGCAGAATGTCTGGATGACATAACGACAAATTCAAATGTAGCAAGTCGATTTCCTGTATTCAAACCAGGAGGCGAACTTCACCCTATAATCTTTATAAAAGCTTTTGAAACATCATTATCTCCTAAATGGAGTAATGAAAAACGCATTCAATTTGTAATAGGACATTTAGAAGCAGAAGCTGCGGAATGAGCAGTACTGCATAGAACTGAATTCAGGGATTGGGATGATTTTGTTAAGCAGTTTAAACAAAATTATTGGTCAAGAGGAAAACAACAAAACTTTAGAGTTGTTAGACCCTCCTCCATATTCTAAACGGTGGGGAGGTTATAGGAATTATTTTGAATGGCATTTAAACCGTGCTAAATTAATTGAAGAACCAATTATTGAAAGTCATTTAATACGAGTCCTAATTAGTAGATTACCGTATTACATAAAGGAAAGAAAAATGTTAGTCTACGAATTGTCTATCCAGACGAAAAAGTTTGCGAACAGATTGTAAAAAATTCCGAACGGAGAATTAAAAGTTATAATCAACAGGCTATAGAACCCTCATTTCAGGTAGGAGATCTTGTGTTAGTACGATCCCATCCTAAAAGTTCTAAGATCGATAAGGAATGTAGAAAATTCTTCTTTATCTTTGAAGGTCCATATGTTGTACATAAGATTGTACATCCCAAAGCATTACTTCTTATGGAACCTTCATCAGGTGTAATTAAAGGATTATATAGTGTTGATCAAATGAAACCCTTCATTCCTAAATAAGTTAATATTTAGTATATGTTACACACGGAAGAGCGTTCATAGTTTATTCATGTGAAGTTTTTCGTGATAGTTACTTATTATTTTAAAGAATGAAACAGAAAGCTTAAACAAGTGTTCTACAATAATCTACTGGTACTTCAAAAAAGAGAAAGATAACCAAAAGGGGGATTTATATGGAAGAAATTTTGCTCTTAGGTCAAAAGGAATTTTGCGTATTTTAAATCTACTCGGATAGTAGGAACCAAAGGGGATGGTTAATAGTTTTAGGGACCATGGGCGTCCAGAGCTATATGGCTCACGAGAACATAGCAGAGTGCCTTTAATAGAGGTTTGTAATAGTGTTAATATAGAACACACCAAATGGGGCTCTCTCGCTTGTTTCTCCTAAATAAATTGCCATTACCCAACAAGGTGTCCGAAGGTAAAGAAAGCCATGCCGAGATTCTAAAGAAAGTTTTGCTTTATTTCTTCTTGACCTCAGGCATAAATAAGGCATTAGGGAAAAGAATGACGTAAAGTAAATAGTACTATTAGTTATTGTGAGAAACTTATTAGTAATATACATTTTTGGAAAGAATAACTCTAGTAAATAAATGAAACTGAAACTAATCTATCACAATTTGAATGCTCTGTCCTAATGTAACAACGTTAAAGAACGTACTAAATTAGTATTTATTAGCAACTATTAAATGAAGAGGAGTAATCTCCCTATATTCGGTTACGAATTACCATAATAGCACAATTAAGAGTAAATGACAAATAGTCACAACAGTATCGTATTAAAAGGATTAAATCTATCTAAGAGCAAGGACTCTAGATTACGTAAAATGTGAGGAAAATGTATTAACATTTAAATATTGTATATTGAAAAGTTTTATTTTCGGTTAAGACCTGACAAACTGAGCTTGTGGGTGGGGTATGTAGTGGGACGAAATTAGGCGTCACCCATCCACCAATGTCAGCCCAGTTTGCAGGTGACTATAAGTTTAATTTAGTTTTGTTTATGTGTTTTTCTTATTATTTGTAATAGATGTGAATTATCTAAAAGTTTTGTATTTTTTTTATGTGTTTCATTTACGGAGAGGGCGGCTCAACGAACGGAGACAGCATCTTCGTTGCCGCGACCAGAGAGGAAATTGCTGGCCGCTATACGTCGCGGGTCGACAGCCAAGGAGCAACAGAAGATCCTGGAACCGAGTTGTTGCGTCGTGCTTCTAAAAAATTAAAAATGAATTTTTTATACTCTTTTTGTACAACAATGACGTCATATAGAGCTTAATCTTATTGAAAAGTCAGTCACTGTCTCTCAACGGTCAAGTTCACATCTGTATGTGTAGGAAGCTAATAAAATAGTGTATGCTACTAAAGTTGAAACACGTGTTCTGAAGATTTATTTATGAAGAATTATGTGAACGGACTAATAATATATTTGACAAGATTAGTGATTCTGACAGCGTTCACCGAAACTTTGAATCTCAAAAGTTTATTTAATGTGTGATTCTGATATCGATTGGATCAAGACGACGTGTGTCAATATAATTTCTGAGGAGAAACAAACGAAATTTAAATTCGAAAAAGTTACAAAAACCACTTGGCCCAAGTGATGTAATTCTTTGCACACGACTCAACTGATGTTTTACAGTTTCGTTCAAGAACCAATCTAGGACAATTTAAAAGAATATGAATCATTTTTGAAGTGGGTTGTAACTGACGTAGGTGACGAAGTCTGCACATGGTCATACATATATCAAACGAAAAACTAATACGTCGTTACACTACAAAGGGAGTGAGACAGGGTTGTAGCCTATCCCCAGTGTTATTCAATCTGTATATTGAGCAAGCAATAAAAGAAACAAAAGAAAAATTCGGAGTAGGAATTAAAATCCATGGAGAAGAAATTAAAACTTTCAGGTTCGTCGATGACATTGTAATTCTGTCGGAGACTGCAAAGGACCTGGAAGAGCAGCTGAACGGAATGGTCATGGTCTTGAAAGGAGGATATAAGATGAACATCACCAAAAGCAAAACGAGAATAATGGAATGTAGTCAAATTAAATCCGGTGATGCTGCGGGAATTAGATTAGGAAATGAGACACTTAAAGTAGTAAAGGAGTTTTGCTATTTATGGAGGAAAATAACTGACGATGGTCGAAGTAGAGAGGATGTAAAATGTAGACTGGCAATGGCAAGGAAAGCGTTTCTGAAGAAGAGGAATTTGTTAACATCGGGTATAGATTTAAGTCTCAGGAAGTCGTTTCTGAAAGTACTTGTATGGAGTGTAGCCATGTATGGAAGTGAAACATGGACGATAAATAGTTTAGACAAGAAGAGAATAGAAGCTTTCGAAATGTGGTGCTACAGAAGAATGTTGAAGATTAGATGGGCAGATAACATAACTAATGGGGAGGTATTGAATAGAATTGGAGAGAAGAGAAATTTGTGGCACAAGTTGACTAGAAGAAGGGACCGGTTGGTAGGACATATTCTGAGGCATCAAGGGATCACAAATTTAGCATTGGAGGGCAGCGTGGAGGGTAAAAATCGTAGAGGGAGACCAAGAGATGAATACAGTAAGCAGATTCAGAAGGATGTAGGCTGCAGTACGTACTGGGAGATGAAGAAGCTTGCACAGGATAGAGTAGCATGGAGAGCTGCATCAAACCAGTCTCAGGACTGAAGACCACAACGACAACAACGGGGCTTGTTTTTTGCTTGAACATTATAAAAGGGGGAAGTTTGTTCCCATCTGCTGTGATGGCCAATATTACCATTAACTGCTGTTTTTCACACCTAGATGTTTTGATGGTAACTTCTTTTGTACCCTTCTCGTCAATCGTGTAATTACGTGGCATATCAAACCAAATTGGAGTCTCATCAGCGTTGCCTACTTGCCCTTTTGAAAAAGTCTTCTCTTTCCGAAGTGTGATAACATACCACTGGTATTCTTGAAGTTTTTTCTCAAAATACTGTGGAAACTTTTGGCATATTGTTGTACTGCGTCGCAGAGATAAGCCCGCACGTTTCATAAAACGATCAACCCATCCCCTGCTAGCTTTAAACTCTTGCTTCGGCATATTAAGAGTTGCAGCCCCCTCTTTTGCTTTTTTTATTTACTGGTCACAGGCTGTCCATTCTTCCTACTTTCTTGGACGAATTCCAAAACATTTACTTCAACGTCAGGATGTCTTACTTTGCGAGTGATTTTCTTTCTAGAATGAGATTTTCACCCTGCAGCGGAGTGTGCGCTGATATCAAACTTCCTGGCAGATTAAAACTGTGTGCCCGACCGAGACTTGAACTCGGGGCCTTTGCCTTTCGCCGGCAAGTGCTCTACCAACTGAGCTACCCAAGCACGACTCACGCCCCGTCCTCACAGCTTTACTTCCGCAGTACCTCGTCTCCTACCTTCCAAACTTTACAGAAGCTCTCCTGCGAACCATTTTCTTGCTAATAGCAGTAGTTGCAAAGAATCTCAATTTCTGTTTCTTCCAGAAGCGGACGTTACTCCCAGCTACGCTGAACTTTCTTCCTGCCCTTCTGTTGCCGTATCATTCAGCTTAAAGAATTACTTTACGCGTGAAAGCAGCTTCATACGGTATTCTTCTCTGCTTGCCTTTCATTTCGTGACTCCCTAATGCAAACAGTATGCGAAGTACCGTACTAGGCCAACAATAATGAAACGAAGTTGAGAAGTACAACAGTACGGCACAGTACTGCTTGTTCACAAAGAGAAGAGGTAATTCGGGGGGGGGGGGGGGGGTATAGAGGAGGTAAGCACACAGCATATTGGCGGGGTAAGATGTCGCGCTAACGTTACGCAGTGCTGGTAACACTCTGGCGTCCTCATAAAAGTTGTGCTCCAAGCGGTATACGCAATGCCATCTATTAGCCGCAGCAGCAACTGTTAATGTTGCGCATATACTAGCGCTAAAGGGGACAGCGGCATAATACAAGATAGCAGGATACGTGAAATTATTAATGTCTAAAACCCAATATTGCAATTTCGACGGTTGGCCGTTATGAAGTGAAATCGAAAGTTTCATATTGAATGGTACTGCCTATTGCTACTAATTTCGTAACAACTCTCTTGGACAATTTGGCATTATACAGAACTAGTAGAAAAACTTACATTGTGGCAATAAAAAGAGAAGGAATAAATTTGGAAAATTTATTGACAATTGTTGCTCTGTATTGTACCCTCAAATACATCACTCAGAATCACTTTCATTGTACTCCTCTTCTGTGTGCGCTTCATGTTCGCCGCTACTGTCCGTTTCGGCAGTGTTAATAATGATATTGCTAGTTCAATAACACCATAACGCCTCCAATATTCTTCTTCTAGTTGTTGGCCCTTCCTGCAGTACCCTTCCCAGTCATCGGGAGTTTCAGACAAAAGGGATTCACTTTCTAACAACACTACCACAACAAAGGTCAGAATTTAATAACGATTGTGGTGTTGCTCACGCTGCTAAATACTGCATTTTCGGGCAACAACTAAGTTATTATGTGGCAGGTGTTATTAGAGCACAGTTAATAAAGTCATTTCATGTAATAATCAAAAAACCAGGCACTCATTTTTTGGCATTTCCCACGCTGGTCTCGTCGTAAAATCATGGCTCAATCGTTGAAAAATCTAGGTGGTTATGATTCCAAGCTCGGATGCAAAGAGGCCTAAGTTTTATCGTGCTATATTCAAAAGTTTTGTAGATGCGCTTCACAAACCATTCTTGAAGATTACACTTTTGCTGGACAATGGTGATGTAAAAAAATAATCAGCACTCCGAAATTAAGTTACACTTCCTTTTAATTGCTTTTATTGCAATATCACGTGACACACAAATATCACTTCACAATACAAAACATACTTGAAAACATCTTCCTTACAACTTATAAGCCAACTACAATATGCATCTTTCCAACATGACGTCCAACACTTTTTTCAAGGTCCGACTCTCTAACAAGTCAACAACTAACTAAATAATAACCGCTTACGCACCTAAAAATCAGAGTTACAAGTACGTCAAAGATCATAGTGACAAAAGAAAGAATACACATACGAATAATATCATTGCAATATAAACATATCGATGTATCACAAATGAAATCAAATCTGAATGTTGTCTCAGAAATATGTCAACTGCTTTCCAGAAAAACAGTAGAATATTACTGGTATCGAGAGGTTCAGGTGAGGTGCCGTAATGGTTGCGTAATTCAAGTACCATTACAACTTGCTGACGCAAAAAGGTTAACTTTCGACATGTCCCCTGAAATGTTGCGCTCCCTAAACAACCGTTTTAATTTCGCCCATGCCAGCACTACCGCACTCAAATCACAATTGTAGGGAGGCAAGCGTAAAACCGTGTGGCCTTTCTCTTTCGCCATTTCGTCAATAACATATGTTTTTTTAGCAGGTCTATGTTCTTGTATTAAAGCGAACAGAACCTGCTTTCTCATGCTTTCATTACAGGCGACACGCCTATTTTGAAGCCATTCCAACATCCTCCCACAACCGTGTGGGTGTTTTCTCAACCTGTCTGTTATGGTATGGAGCGTTGTCCATCACAATTACCGACTTCGGAGGAAGTTTCGGGAGCACCATGCTTGAAAACCACCTTTCAAAATTTCCTGAATTCATCTGACCATGGTAGTCACCTTTAGTCGATTTAGCCCAAAATTTTAGTTCGGCTTCGCTGACAAATCCCTTCCTTGATCCAACGCTTCCAATAATCAGTCTTTTGGAGGAAGTTCCCCAAGCCACAACGCCGACAATATCACTCTTACCTACTGCCATATTGCTTCGATAATTTCATCCAAATAGAATATTTCTGTGGCTGCTTCCCTCAGATGTTTCATCTGCAAAATGAAACGCGACCGCCAATCAACAATGTCTCCACGCTCTAGCAGTAAAGACCGCGTATTTTGTACTTTCTGCCATGTGAATCCCATGGATAACAAAATATTCCGCAGTGAAGTAATACCCCACGTCCAGCCGATCTTTTCTTGTAGTACAGGACGAAGTGTTCTCAGACTGGGAGCAATCTTCTGTACCATATAAAATTCTTCGATTGTTTGTTTTACGACAGTCCTGTCGAAATTATCCGACTGGATTTTTCCGGTAGATCTCGGCCTAAATAAAAGAGAATTTAAAAAAAAGGATTAGAGAGTCGGAATGTAAGAATGTGTAGTTGGAAGTAACAAGGAGACGTTTCCAGGTGAAGAATCTATTTTTTTGAAACACTTATAGAGTAGTGTTAGTGTAGTGGGTTATGGTCCCTGGTGTCGTGCTATGCAGTCACATTTAACTGAATTGAGTGAAAATGATTATAACAGTCCTTGCTATTAATATTAAAAAAACAGGATTCGTGCCCGTTACCTTCGGTACAGCAATCAAGCACCATAACCGCTACTCTACAAACCAAATTGCGTGGATGTGACTAATTTACAGCTTTAGACTCAATTTTATATGCCTATTGGAGGACAAGAAATTCTTTCACACCATACAAACAAAGCGACTACAGTAATTCAGACAAACGGTAAGGCAGATTCAAAGCAATGTCGAACTGGAAAATTTGAACTGAAATTTACCTTTTTTTGCCGGCAGTTTCTGGTGATTTTCCAGTGTTGTCTTTAGAAAATATACGTATTCTTTTCACGGATCTGACGCTCACCCCTCTATAAGTAACTGTTCGTGTTATTGACTGCGTAAGAGGGTGGAGCAATTTTTTATTTTTGCTCTCTTCTTCGCAGCATTTAGCGACATTACTAATTATTTTTCTTTCTCGACTCCGTAGTGTGCCGCGATGGGCCAGAAACCTCTTGATCACTCATAATGCAGCGTAAAACTTCACTAAGGAACGTAGCGAAGCTCAGCAGGATGGCTACGCACAGTTCAGATATTGTAACCTAAAGTTGACGCTTGAGTACCACTCCTCCGCTGTTCGATCGTGTCTATCGGAGAGCACCCAATTACGTAGGGATCCAAAGGCAACGGTGATGGACCTTAGGTACAGAAGAGACTGGAACAGCGCATTACGTCCACATGCTAACACCTTTTTATTGGTCTTTTTCACTGACGCACATGTACATTACCATGAGGGGTGAGGTACACGTACACACGTGGTTTCCGTTTTCAATTACGGAGTGGAATAGAGTGCGTCCCGACTTGTCAGGCCAATAGATGTTCAATGTGGTGGCCATCATTTGCTGCACACAATTGCAATCTCTGGCGTAATGAATGTCGTACACGCCGCAGTACATCTGGTGTAATGTCGCCGCAGGCTGCCACAATACGTTGTTTCATATCCTCTGGGGTTGTAGGCACATCACGGTACACATTCTCCTTTAACGTACCCCACAGAAAGAAGTCCAGAGGTGTAAGATCAGGAGAACGGGCTGGCCAATTTATACGTCCTATGAAACGCCCGTCGAACATCCTGTCAAGGGTCAGCCTAGTGTTAATTGCGGAATGTGCAGGTGCACCATCATGCTGATACCACATACGTCGACGCCTTTCCAGTGGGACATTTTCGAGCAACGTTGGCAGATCATTCTGTAGAAACGCGACGTATGTTGCAGCAGTTTGGGACCCTGCAATGAAGTGAGGACCAATGAGGTGGTCGCCAATGATTCCGCACCATACATTTACAGTCCACGGTCGCTGTCGCTCTACCTGTCTGAGCCAGCGAGGATTGTCCACGGACCAGTAATGCATGTTCCGTAGATTCACTGCCCCGTGGTTTGTGAAACTCGCTTCATCGGTAAACAGGAAGAACTGCAACGCATTCTCTGTTAATGCCCATTGACAGAATTGCACTCGATGATTAAAGTCATCACCATGTAATTGCTGATGTAGCGACACATGAAACGGGTGAAAGCGGTGACGATGCAGTATGCGCATGACACTACTTTGACTCAGTCCATCGGCTCTCGCAATGTCCCGTGTACTCAAGTTCATGGCAACAGCAGCTAACACACCAACTGCACCCGCTTCTCCTGTGACGGGCCTGTTACGGACCCGTTTGCGTGCTACGACCATACCTGTTGCATACAGTTGGCGGTAGAGTTTTGCAATGTGCGGCACGTTGGATGCTCTCTGTCCGGGTACCGTTCTGCATACACCCTGCAGGCTTCAGCTGCATTTCGTCGACACTCGCCATAGATGAGTATCATCCTACAACACTACACTACCACAGATGTCTGGTAACATGGTGTACCACAGTTGGTCTGCGTGCGGAGACGAATGCAGAATAACAATAGCAGCAAGCGCTACATGCGGACACTGCGACAGCTAGACCAAACCACAACAGTGCACTACAGCCACAGTCGTAAACACGGTCGTCATCGTAAACATGTCCCTGCAGATGCTGCTCGCCGACCGTGGCCCGTGTTTGTTACAACACGCAACTGAACGTCGGAGGTTTCAAGCGTCAACTTTAGGTTACAATATCTCCGGATGTAATTAACATTTTACAATGCAACAAACGGCACTGATTACGTATTTGCTTATATGTTCAGATGTGCTAACAAAACTAACGTGGTTTCATTTAAAAAAACGTAGGTTTGTGTTAAAAAACATACTTCCGTGCATTTTTGTATGGTTTGAATTAAACAATTACACTAGCCCCTCTCCTCACGTTCGGTCTGTGGAATCGGTTCGTCAGTATTTGATGTGGTTTACGAAATATATCCAGCGGTAACGTTAGGTGACTCATCCTGTATACCAGCTCTTTTAACTCGATAACCTCTTACCCGATTTACATCTTCCTTTCTTTAATTCATAGAAACCGTACCTATATTTTCTTGCTAGAGTTCAATAAATGCTTTTGTACTTCAGATCACGTAGGGTCGGAAATAACGGTGAACGGTTCAAGTTTGAAGTCCAATCCAATGCGCCATCGAATGTTATGCGCACCCCAATTTTGAGTACTTCATATGGTAAAAAAAGGTTGGCACTAGATTCGCGTAAATACGGTATCTCCGAAGTGAACACGTCACGTGAGCTTGGGACGAAGCTGTTTAACCTCAGTTCACAGTCGCCGTCACGTCAAAACATTCTGCAATGCATATCAAATGGCGGTATTCGCACAGGTCGTCAACACGCCGTCACGTCGCGTTACGACGCTTGAAGGTGTCTAAAGAAGAAACTTTTGACGGTGTCATCGTCTGCCGACACCGTAAATTAACCTATTTTCACCGCCTTCACTCGTATTATAGAAGTGGACTTCGTGCTTTTGTGTCCTCGTAAGCTTTATTTTATTATTATGCTCTGTTTTCGTGGCAAATCGCAAATGTTCCATGACGACTTGCGTATTTTATCCATGGAGTGTTCTTGCACAGAAGAGGTAAGATATCTGCACACGACAAGCTATTTAAGTTTTACAATAACATTTGACACCCACGATGTATATACGAGGTGCATTCAAGTTCTAAGGCCTCCGATTTTTTTTCTAATTAACTACTCACCCGAAATCGATGAAACTGGCGTTACTTCTCGACATCATCGCCCTGCAGACGTACACATTTTTCACAATGCTGACGCCGTGATTCCATGGCAGTGGCGAAGGCTTCTTTAGGAGTCTGTTTTGACCACTGGAAAATCGCTGAGGCAATAGCAGCACGGCTGGTGAATGTGCGGCCACGGACAGTGTCTTTCATTGGTGGAAAAAGCCAAAAGTCACTAGGAGCCGGGTCAGGTGAGTAGGGAGCATGAGGAATCACTTCCAAGTTGTTATCACGAAGAAACTGTTGTGTAACATTAGCTCGATGTGCGGGTGCGTTGTCTCGGTGAAACAGAAAACGCGCAGCCCTTCCCGGAAGTTTTTGTTGCGGTGCAGGAAGGAATTTGTTCTTCAAAACATTTTCGTAGGACGCACCTGTTACCATAGTGCTCTTCGGAACGCAATTGGTAAGGATTACGACCTCGCTGTCCCCAAACATGGACACCATCATTTTTTTCAGCACTGGCGGTTACCCGAAATTTTTTTGGTGGCGGTGAATCTGTGTGCTTCCATTGAGCTGACTGGCGCTTTGTTTCTGGATTGAAAAATGGCATCCACGTCTCATCCATTGTCACAACTGACGAAAAGAAAGTCCCATTCGTGCTGACGTTGCGCGTCTACATTGCTCGGCAACATGCCACACGGGCAGCCGTGTGGTCGTCCGTCAGCATTCGTGGCACCCACCTGGATGACACTTTTCGCATTTTCACGTCGTCGTGCAGGATTGTGTGCACAGAACCCACAGAAATGCCAACTCTGGAGGCGATCTGTTCAACAGTCATTCGGTGATCCCCCAAAACAATTCTCTCCACTTTCTCGATCATGTCGTCAGACCGGCTTGTGCGAGCCCGAGGTTGTTTCGGTTTGTTGTCACACGATGTTCTGCCTTCATTAAACTGTCAGACCCACGAACGCACTTTCGACACATCCGTAACTCCATCACCACATGTCTCCTTGAACTGTTGATGAATTTTGGTTTCACACCACGCAAATTCAGAAAACGAATGATTGCATGTTGTTCAAGTAAGGAAAACGTCGCCATTTGAAGTATTTAAAACAGTTCTCATTCTCGCCACTGGCGGTAAAATTCCATCTGCCGTACGGTGCTGCTATCTCTGGGACGTATTGACAATGAACGCGGCCTCATTTTAAAACAATCCGCATGTTTCTATCTCTTTCCAATCCGGAGAAAAAAATCGGAGGCCTTAGAACTTGAATGCACCTCGTAAATAAGACCATTAGTTGAAGAAACAAGTTCCATTACATAACATTTGAAGTGAAAAGTTCAGCTTTAATGAAGGTGAAAATTACGCTAGTTCATGTGTTAAGAAAAAAGAGTATAATGGATAAGGTAAATAGGCACAATTTAGTTCTTTATAGCTATCGTTTAATGTGTTTGTACGAACACTGATCGGTCAGAACATTATGACCATCCACCTAATAGCCGATATGTCCACCTTCTACAACTACATCTACGTCAATACTCTGCAATTCACAATAAAGTGCCTGGCACAGGGTTCAATGAACCACCTTCATGCTGTTTCTCTACCGTTCCACTCTCGAACGACACGCGGGAAAAACGAGCACTTAAATTTTTCTGTGCGAACCCCGATTTCTCTTATTTTATCGTGATAATCATTCCTCCCTATGTAGGTGGGTGCCAACAGAATGTTTTCGCAATCGGAGGAGAAAACTGGTGACTGAAATTTGATGATGACATCCCGTCGCAACGAAAAACGTCTTTGTTTTAATGACTGCCACTCCAATTCACGTATCACATCTGTGGCACTATCTCCCCTATTTAGCGATAATACAAAACGAGCTGCCCTTCTTTGAACTTTTTCGATGTCATCCGTCAGTCCCACCCGATGCGGATCCCACACCGCACAGCAGTACTCTAGAACAGGGTGGACAAGCGTGGTGTAAGCAGTCTCTTTGGTAGACCTGTTCCACCTTCCAAGTGTTCTGCCAATGAACCGCAGTCTTTGGTTTGCTCTATCCACATTATTTATGTGATCGTTCCAATTTATATTATTTGTAATTGCAATGCCTAAGTATTCAGTTGAATTTACAGCGTTCATATTTGTGCGACTTACCGCGTAATCGAAATTTAGCTGATTTCTTTTAGTACTCATGTGAATAACTTCACACTTTTCCTTATTCAGGGTGAATTGCCACTTTTCGCACCATACAGATTTAGACAGCCGCCTGCAACGGAAATACCGCTATTCGCAGAACGTAACGAATGGTGCAAAGCTTTAAGAAAAGTGAAACACACGACGCAAATCTGAGAGAACAGTCCAATTTTTTAATTGACCAATTACTAAATTTACGAGCAAAGGGGCCATACATGTGACAGCAAAATTTTTACGAACCGCTTTTCTTCAACAGAGGCATGAATGTACTGGGTGTCTACAATTAAAGTGCGGCTTGTCACGGAGGTATAATGTGGAATGTAATTGACGTATAACAACGAAACGTGGCAGGATATGCTAATGCGTTATTACGAAACCGGTTTACGCCGAAATAAAATCGGTTCCAAGGAAACGACGTACATCACTGCACGCCGATCTACACCACTGGACAGGTAACGGGCAACTTAGTGGTGGGCAGGAAATCGCGTATCTGTTAGAACTCACAGTGACTGACAAGTCGCAGATATCACAATAACAACTTTACAGAATCTAACTGCGATTTCAGTCACAGTTAGCAGTCGCAAGTAGTACTTCACATTCAAAGACGTGAGCCATCTATTGGTCGAATTTAGCACTGCTTTCTGCGATTTCAGTGACAAGTCGCAACTAAGAGTCGCAAGTAGCAACTAAAAAGCGCGGTTAACAGTGGCATCTGTTGGCCAAAGTTTGTACTACGCTCGTCTCTGCGATTCGCAGTCGAGTCCAACTGCGATTTCCGTGACAAGTCGCGACTAAGAGTCGCAAGTAGCAACTAAAAAGCGCAGTTAACAGTGCCATCTGTTGGCCAAAGTTCGTACTACGCCCATCTCTGCGGTACGCTATCGAGTCCAACTGCGATTTCCGTGACAAGTCGCAACTAAGAGTCGCAAGTAGCAACTAAAAAGCACAGTTAACAGTGCCATCTGTTGGCGAAAGTTCGTACTACGTCCATCTCTGCGATACGATATCGAGTCTAACTGCGATTTCCGTGACAAGTCGCAACTAAGAGTCGCAAGTAGCAACTAAAAAGCGCAGTTAGCAGAGCCATCTGTTGAGCAAAGTTCATACTGCGCTATTCGCTACCGAGAAACTGCGATTTCTGTCACAAATCGCAACTAAGAGTCGCAAGTAGCAACTAAAACGCGCAGTTAACATTCTTTTACTAGTGCCATCTGTTGACCGACGTACGTACTTCGTTATGAGAGCCTTGTGCCTCACGAGATCGGTGTGCTGTGTGTGCATATGAAGGACTAATTTCATTAGTGGTACAAGTCCATTTTTGTCCATTTTGAGATACAGAGTCGTAAAGTTAAATGAGCGCTGAAAAATCTGCAGTTCAGATACCAGAAATATTCAAGCATATGGCTTCTTGCTAGAGATGAACCTTTATTTATGTTTGTTTGGATCATTAATTTCAGAAGCATTATAGACAGAAAAGTGGAGGTAATGGACTTGTACCACTATTGAAATAAGCCCTTCATATTATATGACAACATGCACATTCAGCATCAGTTATGGTTGGTCAAACACAGCTGTGACTCTGAAAGTATTATATTAATAAGAAGCAACATTGCCGTTTTCTCCTGAAAATATCAAGTAACGTAACAAATTTGTTTGATTCTGCTTCCAATATGACAGTTTTGCTTAATACTCCACATGCCTACAGGACTTTGCAATGTTAACACAAAGGAACTCAGACATCTGTATAAGTGTAGTGAAATGAAAACAGTATATTTGGGTCATATGAATGCCTTACTTTTGTTCCGACACAGTTCAAGACTCGGGAGAAAAGTTTTACACCTGGTGTTCTACATGGCAACTTCACACACAAGAACTTTTTGCCGACACTACTATCTCCTGTATGAGTAAGCTTTTCCTGTGTTACTCTCAAGTAATGCACTTAAGCTATTCCTAATTTAAATGTAAGATTTGTACTTCCCACTATCATATCAACAGCCTCAAAATGCATATTGTAGACTTTGGGATATGTTACAGGTCAGTGTCACACCAAGATTGTGGAGACGGGGGGGGGGGGGGGGCAGTAAATAAGCGGCGGAAAATTACGGGTATAGGACGGCTTAAACATGTGGAAAATGAGATTTTCATTATTCACTCACTGTATTTAACATTTATTATTCCTTTAAAATCGCACAACAACTTCAATAAAACACAGTTTAATCACTCATCTGCACACTTGTTTCACAATTATGTCACTTTTAAACTGCAAAATCTTCTAAGAGCTGTCTTGAATTTTCACGAGTCTCTCTCAACAGCCTTGATGTGGATAGATACGTACAGCAACCAGTTATCAGAGTCAGAACTGTGTCTGCAAAATCACAAGGATTGTTAAACAATTGTTGCTGTCACTAATTACAAGTAATATAATTGACAGAGTAGATTGCTAATATTTGCTGTAATGAAAGCCACTCAATGGGGTATATTTCACATTTGCAAGAACGATCTCACTGAAGTAATTAAGTCCATCGAAACGCTTAGAAACTAACCTCTCGTCTGACGAAAACGGTCTAAAGACGCAGTGGCAATTTCTCCAGATCCGTTGACAATGATATTTTGAGTTATCACTTTACTGAGTGACTAAAATGTAGTTCGCGTGACTGTGAACATAACAATATGTTAGAATTCATTTTATAAACACGAACTATTACGCTACTGTATGGCTACTTACATATTAATTACACTATTAATACTCTCGCAGTTGTTTCTTCAATACAAAATTAAAGCCAACGGAAGAACAAACGTAAAACATACTTACCAATGACAGGTTTGTTGAGATGCAATTTTCAGTGTGGCCAGATGTAACTTTTTCATACGGTGGAAAGTCGCAGAAATCGCAGGAGTCACAGAAATCGCAGAAGTCGCAGAAATCGCAGAAGTCGCAGAAATCGCGGAAGTAACAGAAATCGCAAAAATAACAGTGGCGGAGGGATACACGAACTAGGTTCCTTAGCTGCGACCCTTAACTGCGATAAATCACAGTTTAGAATAACAGATACTGAAAAGTAGCATTCACAGAAATCACTGATATCGGAAAATCGCAGTTTAGCCCATCACTAGGGCAACTGATTTTAGGTGCCCCTGTAGGCCGGTGGCAGCGTTCTTCCGGGAAAGGCCACTTCCCCCACCAAAAGCGCCGCTCGCTCTAGAGTTCACAGACAATACCACTGCGCCACCTCGCTAGGTAACGTGTAAGGTTCGTTTGAGCAGTTACAAGAAAGCGCCAGACAACAGGCTGTACTGCGCATGCGCAGCTACGATGACGTAGGCAGCCCGTGCTTGGTGCTTGCTCTGCTCATACGCTTTTCGCCGTATTTCTGGTGGGGCATCACGTGACCATGTGTAGCCGCGCCGCTCATGTGGCATGTTGTTGAAAGGACATACTGAGTTGTACTTTGAGCAATTGTTTTATCATATCCCACACAGATAAAGGATGCAAATAAGGAAGCAGTTCTTGGCAAAATATCATTTCAAAATTAGACTCCACAGCTCGAAGTACCATAAAATTTTGCTGAGGCGTGACTGACAGTTTTTTTTTTTAAAATTCGTACTGTGCAATACTGTTATGTAGCATTTCCAACAGGTTTACATCTACACAGCACTGCAAAAAGCTACTAGGATGGAATACAAATTACTTGCAAGCTTACACAGGAATAAGGGACAATAAATTTCAATACTATTTCAAAATGTGAAAAAATTAACATGGTTGTCTGTGAGGCAAAGAAACTGTACAACTGAAAGTTTATATTCTACTCTAGGAATATATATGAAGCCATGTGGGAAGTTAGAACGATAAAACATGGTATGCTGCCAGTCTAAAATTTAGCATAGAATGGCATTCTATAAATTTAAGACGTAAACACAAATTAAGAAATAACTTCTGGCCCAGAGGAAGTACTAGACAAGTGCCTTGTGATCGAAAAACACTTTCACAGAAGGCAGATCTATAAAATTCTGCGACAGCTGTCATTATATTTGAAACAAAATATTTAGTTCAAAACTACTGACCAAATTTGCATACTTAGCTTCAAGTCAATGTTTACATATGTTCGTACATATATAGCATTAAGAGATCCTACAGTGTCATAAAAGTAACAGGACATCAGAGACTACTCCAGCAGAATCGGAATTTCATAAACCATTCTAAAATGCTTCATTCCGCTCTAATTGCACATTTCTATGTCCAGATGGACACTGAAGTTCCTGATATTCAGCTTTTCATGTGGTTCTCGTGATACCAATTTTCTTGGAGGTCCAGTACTGTATTCTCATGTTTGGTTCTTTATTATGGTATAACGTCATTAGTCCCAGAAAATGAAAATTTGCACTTTAAATTGAATGAGGTTGAAAGTAGCCAATAGCGCGGAATGAAACACTTCGTTTCATATAAACTAACTGACTCAGCGGAAAAAAAATTAACTGAAGCAAATTTCTCTATAAAACAGACAGAAATGGCTTCATTAAGACATTAATGGTTGATTGCTAATAACGTGGAAATAATATAAAATGAGAAAATTGAAACTACTAACTTATTTTGGTCTTTCATGGTTATGAGAATGTATATTAATTCACTTGATGGCTCCCGGCCACAGAAATCTGTTTTGTTTTCATTTGACGTGGGAGCTGTAAACGAAGCCACGAAACATATACACGGCTACGGGTCACGTGGGGAAGGACCCCCCCACTATAACTCAGCTTGCTCTGCGCATGCGCGAATCTGGCAGCTTGGGCGCGCCAGGAAAATTTTTCCGAGTAGCTTCTGGCTACTTGCTGCTACTGTACACCAAACAGCCACGCTCCAAGCAGCCAGAAGCTTGAGGAAGGCACTGCTCATACGCGCATTCAGCTCTGCGCATGCGCACGAGCCTGCTGGCAACTGCTCATACGAAGCTGTAGTTTTCACCCGCTGGTAGCGTAGACCCACCCACCCACGCACACACACACACACACACACACACACACACACACACACACACACACACATTATATTGCTTGAAAAGAAGACAAAAGACAATTAATTAGAAATAATGATTAAAAAACTAGAACTTCATGGTATTGTAGATAAACCATTACAATTTTTTCAATCATACTTAAGCAATAGGGTACAATTAGCAAAACCAAACTATCAAAAGTCAACACCCATGAAAGTAAAGAGAGGAATTCCACAAGGCTCAGTGCTTGGCCCTTTCCTGTTCATTGTTTACATCAATGACTTCTCAAATTATATGCCATGCAACAATGTACTGTATGCTGATGATATGACACTAATAACAGATGGAGAAAATCTGCAAGATGTCAGGGAATACAACAAAGTAGTAACTGAAATGAGCAGTGACTGGCGCAGAGTCAGTCTTTTATCAATAAACAAATTGAAAACTGAAGAAATTTACTTCACCCTGAAACCAATTGAACAGAATACAAAAAATGTCAAGTTACTAGGTTTACATATAGATCAAAAACTTACATGGGACAGACATACAAATTATCTATGTGGCACACTTGCTCCAACTCTCTCTCTATTATACAAGCTGAGACACGTTATCAGTAAAAATCTGCTAATCTCCACATACTTTGCTTTTTTTCCATTCACAACTGCAATGTGGAGTACTTTTTTGGGGTAACTCAGTGGGTTCAAGTACCATCTTCAAGCGGCAGAAGAAAGCAGTCAGGTGCATTTTAGGACTAGCACCAAGACAAAGTTGCAAAAACCATTTTCAAGAACTAAAGATAATGACACTACCTAATATATACATTTATAATTGTTTAATATATGCTAAAAAGAATGTAAACAACTTTAACTTAAGATCTGAAGTGCATGTTCATAATACTCGAAATAATAGTAACATAGACCTACCGTACACAAGGCTGACATTGACACAAAAGAGCCATAAACACCATAGATTAAAATTTTATAACAAACTCCCAAAAGCTGTGAGCAAACTACCGATGAATAACTTTAAGCAGACAACAGAAGTGTGGCTCAAATGTACGCCATATTACTCACTTGATGAGTTTCTAAACAGTGACACAAAAGAGACATGCTACATGAAACAAAAATCTGCCATGTGAATTATACATATATGTTTGTGACAGTAATGTACCAGCAAAGACTTTTTACATGGATACGTAAGATGTACCATAAATATATCTTGATACTATTGTATATTTAACTGTTATGATGTGTTATTATTATTATTATTATTATTATTATTATTATTATTTGTTTCTTTTCTCAGACGTTATGTCTGGTCAAAAATGGAAAGTGACACGGACCTTGATCAAGCGAGACTTCCTTTCAACTGTACGGTGTATGTTATATTGCATTTAGGAACTTTTGGGTAATTGAACATGTATCAATAATTACGGATTTCTGTAGTTGTATATATAAGTTTGGATGTAGCTGTATTGCATTGATGTACTGGTGGATATTGTGTGGTATGACTCCTGTAGTTGATAGTATAATTGGTATAATGTCAACTTTATCCTGATGCCACATGTCCTTGACTTCCTCAGCCAGTTGGATGTATTTTTCAACTTTTTCTCCTGTTTTCTTTTGTATATTCGTTGTATTGGGTATGGATATTTCGATTAGTTGTGTTAATTTATTGTTTTTATTGGTGAGTATCATGTCAGGTTTGTTATGTGATGTTGTTTTATCTGTTATAATAGTTCTGTTCCAGTATAATTTGTATTCATCATTCTCCAGTACATTTTGTGGTGCATACTTGTATGTGGGAACGTGTTGTTTTATAAGTTTATGTTGTAAGGCAAGCTGTTGATGTATTATTTTTGCTACATTGTCATGTCTTCTGGGGTATTCTGTATTTGCTAGTATCGTAAATCCGCTTGTGATGTGATCTACTGTTTCTATTTGTTGTTTGCAAAGTCTGCATTTATCTGTTGTGGTATTGGGATCTTTAATAATATGCTTGCTGTAATATCTGGTGTTTATTGTTTGATCCTGTATTGCAATCATGAATCCTTCCGTCTCACTGTATATATTGCCTTTTCTTAGCCATGTGTTGGATGCGTCTTGATCGATGTGTAGCTGTGTTAGATGATACGGGTGCTTGCCATGTAGTGTTTTCTTTTTCCAATTTACTTTCTTCGTATCTGTTGATGTTATGTGATCTAAAGGGTTGTAGAAGTGGTTATGAAATTGCAGTGGTGTAGCCGATGTATTCATATGAGTGATTGCTTTGTGTATTTTGCTAGTTTCTGCTGATTCTAGAAAGAATTTTCTTAAATTCTATACCTGTCCATAATGTAGGTTTTTTATATCGATAAATCCCCTTCCTCCTTCCTCTCTGCTTAATGTGAATCTTTCTGTTGCTGAATGTATGTGACGTATTCTATATTTGTGGCATTGTGATCGTGTAAGTGTATTGAGTGCTTCTAGGTCTGTGTTACTCCATTTATTATAATTATTATTATTGTTACTATTATTATTATTATTATTATTATTATTATTATTATTACTATTGTGAATGAATAATTGTGGTATTATCAATATTGCTTTAGCATGGTATCTGCTTGCCCTGCACAGGTACAGTTATGTACAATAATAATTATTGTAATTTTAAAAAAATGTATTGAACACACTGACGATGCCAATTGTATGGAAAACATATTAAAAGGCAAATAAAGATTCTATTCTATTCTAGTCTATAATTATGTCTGTGATACAACAGTTGTGTGCTGGTAGCATACACCCACCCACACACACACACACACACACACACACACACACACACTATATTGCTGTGAAAAGAAGAAGAAAGACAATTAATTACGTCGGTATACTCACAACACTCGTGTCTCTTCTTGCCGTCCCTGGTCGCAGCAAAAATCGCTATCCACATCCAAGGAACTCTCTTCTTCTCGTGGCAGCTGCCGGTTTTCTCCGATGATCGGCGATTGCTCGATGAACAACAACCACCACCTCAATTCGTTGCAACGCGGGTACTGAACAGATTGGACGTGACGTCACCAGTGGACACACGCGAAACGAAGAAACAAAACTGAGATACTGTTCCACGAGACTCCTTACCGTCAAACGCGCTCACTGTTGCCAGTAAAAATAAACGTAAAAAACAATAAAATAAATTTACGTGCACAACCTATGATTTTCACATTTATTTCTAAATCGGTAAGGAGTGCAACAGAAAACTGTTATTATTTTTTTTTTTTCCTTCTCTGCTGGTCAGCAAAACGGTTAACAAATTTTCGGAAAACGCAGCGCGACGAACGAAACCGGCAAGCGCAGAATTTCGCGGAAAAACTTCGCGAAACGAACCGAAACGACGCAGCTATCGAGCACTACTCGCGCAAGAAAAAAAAAAAACACACACACACACAAAAACAAAACCGCACAATATATACTCTGAGTGAGTTTATACCTCTGTGGGAAACGCAGAGATATTACAAGCCGCTCGTATCTGTTGCTTCTTTTTTTCTTCGTCACACTGTCAAAGAGATGAATCTCTGCTCATATTTGACAGTATTGTCAATATAAAAAATTTAAAAAAAACGCTCTGAAGGCACTAGACGTCACCCGTCTCGTTCGATGTCGAATCAAGAATGTCTTCTTCCGTCGCGACAACAGGGGGAAAAAAGTAGGAAAGGATTCTCGCTGCTCCAGAGCTTAAGGACCTGTGCCCGAAGATATGCCGCACTCAGAATGGGGCGGTATCACGCAAGGGGGAGATAAATCATTTCATTCAGCCCGCGCAGCGAGAGATTATTGTCTCGTTCCCCTCTCTGTCAGCTCGCGGCACTTCCCCCGTGTCAGCACGTCTTAATCCGTCTCTTTCTCTTCCCAGACAGGAATAAATTAAAAGCGAGGATGGGGCACTCAGACTTCGTTGCTTTTTTGTCGTTGTTCTCTCTCCCGCTTGCCGTTCCGGCGAGACTGCAGCCGTCCGCTGTTGCACGCTGCCTTGTCTTCGCCTCCTCCTCTTTCCTGCTCGCAGTAGTTGGGGGAGACCGCGTCCTTGACAAGTCTTGCCGCTACAGGTCGGAGTGTCACCGTTTCTTCACCGACTCTGGCATCCTGAAAATGAACAGAAAAAAAAAGCGAGTCAGATTAAGTTTATTGCAGTGGCCGTCTTTCGCAGCCTATACTGGCTGCCCCAGGGGAAATGGTCGTCATTCAGGAGTAGGGCAGGATCGATCATTCGAAGCAAAAAGATATGGTAAACTTGGGCTCTGAAATGCATACCTCAACATACACTCAGTCGCAAAAGTATTCGGACAGTGGGAAGTTTCACAATGAGTACTCGAGAAACACTGACTATGAAACCCAAACATATTTATTAGCAATATATATTTGGGGAGCAAAATACTGATGATGGTCGAAGTATAGAGAATATAAAATATAGACTGGCAATGGCAAGGATAGCGTTTCTGAAGAAGAGAAATTTGTTAACATCGAGTATAGATTTAAGTGTCAGGAGGTCGTTTCTGAAACTATTTGTATGGAGTGTAGCCATGTATGGAAGTGTCCCAAATACATTACAAAGTGCAATTTCTCTATTTGTTCATGCGGCAAACAGCAAAATTATGCGCCGTTACGTGCTGTCCGAATACTTTTGCGATTGAGTGTATATGAGCACGTGCCCGAAGGTGAGAACGGAACGTCATTGAGTTTTCCACTATCCCCACCACATCGTCCCAGCTCTAACTAAGCGACCAATGAAAAGTCAGACGCCAATCGGAAAGCGCTATGTTTCATCCGCGTGCAACTTTATACAGGGTGGTCCATTGATCGTGACCGGGCCAAATACCTCACGAAATAAGCATTAAACGAAAAAACTACAAAGAACGAAACTCGTCTAGCTTGAAGGGGGAAACCAGATGGCGCTACGGTTGGCCCGCTAGATGGCGCTGCCATAGGTCAAACGGATATCAACTGCGTTTTTTTAAATGGGAACCCACATATTTATTACATATACGTGTAGTGCGTAAACAAATATAAATCTTTTAGTTGGACCAATTTTTCCGCTTTGTCATAGATGGCGCTGTAATAGTCAGAAACGTATAACTACGTGGTATCACGTAACATTCCGCCAGTGCGGACGGTATTTGCTTCGTGATACATTACCCGTGTTAAAATGGACCCTTTAACTATTGCGGAAAAGGTCGATATCGTGTTCATGTATGGCTACTGTCATCAAAATGCCCATGCTATGCGTGTGCTATGTATGCTGCTCGGTATCCTGGACGACATCATACAAGTGCCCGGACAGTTCGCCAATTAGTTACGTTATTCAAGGAAACAGGAACTGCTCAGTCACGTGTGAAACGTCAAACACGGGCTGCAACAAATTATGATGCCCAAGTAGGTGTTTTAGCTGCTGTCGCGGCTAATCCCCACATCAGTAGCAGACAAACTGAGCGAGAATCGGGAATCTCAAAAACGTCGGTCTTGAGAATGCTACATCAATACCTATTGCAAAATTCAAATGGCTCTAAGCACTATGGGACTTAACATCTGAGGTCATCAGTCCCCTAGAACTTAGAACTACTTAAACCTAACTAACCTAAGGACATCACACACATCCATGCCCAAGGCAGGATTCGAACCTGCGACCGCAGCAGCCGTGCGGTTACAGACTGTAGCGCCTAGAACAACTCGGCCACAGCGGCCGGCCACCGACTGCACCCGTACCGTATTTCTATGCACCAGGAATTGCATGGCGACGACTTTGAACGTCGTGTACAGTTCTGCCACTCGGCACAAGAGAAATTACGGGACGATGACAGATCTTTTGCACGCGTTCTATTTAGCGACGAATCGTCATTCACCAGCAGCGGTAACGTAAACCGGCATAATATGCACTAATGGGCAACGGAAAATCCACGAATGCTGCGAGAAGTGGAACGTCAGCGACCTTGGCCGGTTAATGTATGGTGCGGCATTATGGGAGGAAGGATAATTGGCCCCCATTTTATCGATGGCAATCTAAATGGTGCAATGTATGTTGATTTCCTACGTAATGTTCTACCATTGTTACTACAAGATGTTTCACTGCATGAAGGAATGGCGATCTACTTCCGACATGATGGATGTGCGGCACATAGCTCGCGTGCGGATGAAGCGGTATTGAATAGCATATTTCATGACAGGTGGATTGGTCGTCGAAGCACCATACCGTGGCCCGCACGTTCACCGGATCTGACGTCCCCGGATTTCTTTCTCAGGGGAAAGTTGAAGGATATATGCTATCGTGATCCACCGACAACACCTGACAACATGTGTCAGCGCATTGTCAATGCATGTGCGAACATTACGGAAGGCGAACTACTCGTTGTTGAGAGGAATGTCGTTACACGTATTGCCAAATGCATTGAGGCTGACGGACATCATTTTGAGCATTTATTGCATTAATGTGGTATTTACAGTTAAGCACACTGTAACAGTATGCGTTCTGAGAAATGATAAGTTCACAAAGGTACATGTATCACATTGGAACAACCGAAGTAAAATGTTCAAACGTACCTACTTTCTGTATTTTAATTTTAAAAAACCTACCTGTTACCAACTGTTCGTCTAAAATTGTGAGTCATATGTTTGTGACTATTACAGCGCCATCTATCATAAAGCGAAAAAAGTTGTCCAACTAAAACATTCCTATTTCTTTACGTATTACACGAATATGTAATAAAAATGGGGGTTCCTATTTAAAAAAAAAACGCAGTTGATATCCGTTTGACATATGACAGCGTCATCTAGCGGGCCAACCATAGCGCAATCTGGTTTCCCCCTTCAAGCTGGACAAGTTTCGTTCTTTGTAGTTTTTTCGTTTGACGCTTATTTCGTGAGATATTTGGCCCGGTCACTATCAATGAACCACCCTGTATAGAAACGCAGACCACAGCATCCTGACACATAGCCAGCAGATGATGGGTACGAAAGTCATTGAAACGTTGCGACAAGATGACGCCACCACTCGGCTGTTAACCCGAGAAGAATGCATCAAACATCGAGCTGTCCCGCGCCGCAACACTGATAGCCTATTTCGGTCATCAGTTCAGTAGCATCCATATTTTTTGGCTGCCAGTGAGGGTCAGTTTGAACAGATAAAATAACTTTCCCCCTGCGTACGAGCTGTAACGCTATGTCATTTTGTTTCATTAATGCTATCAAACAGTGTCTACATTTTTCTCGACCCCTCTGTACCTTCTGATGCCTCACTGGCCGGCCTTGTAGTTGAGCGGTTTTAGGCGCTACAGTCTGGAACCGAGCGACCGCTACGGTCGCAGGTTCGAATCCTGCCTCGGGCGTGGATGTGTGTGATGTACTTAGGTTAGTTAGGTTTAAGTTGTTCTAAGTTCTAGGGGACTGATGACCACAGATATTAAGTCCCATAGTGCTCAGAGCCATTTGAACCATTTTGAACCATGCCTCACTGAATTCCAGTTACGAACCTGTGTAAATAGGTTTTCACGGAATAATTGGCGTGTATATTCAACAAAAAAATGGCTCTGAGCATTATGGGACTTAACATCTGAGATGTCAGTCCCCTAGAACGTAGAACTACTTAAACCTAACTAACCTAAGGACATTACACCCATCCATGCCCGAGGCAGGATTCGAACCTGCGACTGTAGCGGTCGCGCGGTTCCAGACTGAAGCGCCTAGAACAACTCGGCCACACCGGCCGTCTATATTCAACAACCTGCTGGTTCATTCTTTCACCATCGTCCTGACACTACCCCATGAGTCAAACAATGCTGTGACCATTCGTGCTGCCTTTCTCTGTATACGTTCAATATTTGGAAAGGGTCGCACACACTTGGGTAATATTCTGCGATGAATCGGACTGGCGTTTTGCAAGGAGTTCCCTTAGTACACTTACATTTAATTTAGTGGTATTCTTTTAGAGATTAGATGGCCGTGCGGTTCTAGGCGCTACAGTCTGGAACCGCGCGACCGCTACAGTCGCAGGTTCGAATCCTGCCTCGGGCATGGATGTGTGTGATGTCCTTAGGTTAGGTTTAAGTAGTTCTAAGTTCCAGGGGACTGATGACCTCAGATGTTAAGTCCCATAGTGCTCAGAGCCATTTTTTTAGAGATTAGAGAGGTTGAAAGGTTTATTCAAGAAGGTACTCACTCCCCACCGTCTATTATTTATTTTATATTGACATATGGTTTGAGTTGTGCTTAGTGCCATTACTGGCTATAGGCACAGTATGGCGCTGTACAAAAAAAAAAAGGGAGTTTTAAACAAATTTAAAACTCCTTTAGTGTTAACGTGTATTAAAGTAATATTCCGATTGCTAGTCGTAATTACACCCTGTTAGATGTTACATGCTGAGTATGTTATTATTATATTACATGACAACGCATGGAGCACATGACCATGAAGCGCCCCCTACCGAGGGCGTTTCGCTGCTAGTTGACTAGCGGACATGTCCGAAAGAACACCATTGATGACCTGCAGCAGCCTAGTACGAAATTAGAACTGTATTAATACCTTCAGCTGCTTACAGGCGCTGATATATATCAACGGGGACGGGCGAAAATGTGTGCCCCGGCCGGGACTCGAACCCGGGATCTCCTGCTTACAGGGCATCTGAGCCACCGAGAACACAGAGAATAGCGCGACTGCAGGGGCTATCTCGCGCACGCCTTTCGCGAGGCCCACATTCTCAACTTGTATGCCCACACACTACGGTGAATAGTTACAATTGAAAGAAAACAGCCCTCGGTCACTATTTTTAACGAATTAACCGGGTTTCAACACTGCTAGGAGTGTCTTCCTCAGAATTTAAATCAAAGAATGGTCTATAACATGGTCACAGAATTATGGCTCTGAGCACCCCAACACACAGAACAGACACCATATCCATATATCGTTCTGGCAATACCGGCCATGACCTTCTTCTTCTGTGCGGGACTTACAAGGGAACCTCCCCATCGCACCCCCCTCAGATTTAGTTATAAGTTGGCACAGTGGATAGGCCTTGAAAAACTGAACACACATCAATCGAGAAAACAGGAAGAAGTTGTGTGAAACTATGAAAAAATAAGCAAAATATACAAACTGGGTAGTCCATGCGCAAGATAGGCAACGTCAAGGATACTGTAAGCTCAGGAGCGCCGTGGTCCCGTGGTTAGCGTGAGCAGCTCCGGGATGAGAGGTCCTTGGTTCAAGTCTTCCCTTGGGTGAGAAGTTTAACTTTTTATTTTCAGTTTATGTGACAAACGCTTATGTTTTCATCACTTTTTTGGGAGTGATTATCACATCCATAAGAAAACCTAAATCGGGCAAGGTAGAAGAATCTTTTTACCCATTCGCCAAGTGTACAAGTTAGGTGAGTCGACAACATATTCCTTTCATGTGACGAACATACCGTCACCAATGTCGTATAGAATATATCAGACGTGTTTTCATGTGGAGGAATCGGTTGACCTATGACCTTGCGATCAAATGTTTTCGATTCCCATTGGAGAGGCACGTCCTTTCGTCTACTAATCGCACGGTTTTGCGGTGCGGTCGCAAAACACAGACACTAAACTTATTACAGTGAACAGAGACGTCAATGAACGAACGGATAGATCATAACTTTGCGAAAATAAAGAAAGTAAACTTTTCACCCTAGGGAAAACTTGAACCAAGGACCTTTCATTCCGCTGCTGCTCACCCTAACCACGAGACCACGGCGCTCTTGAGCTCACACTATCCTTGATGTTGCCTATCTCGCACATAAACTACCCAGTTTGTATATTTTGCTTATTTTTTCATAGTTCCACACAACTTCTTCCTGTTTTCTCGATTGATCTGTGTTTAGTTTTTCAAGGCCTATGCACTGTGCCAACTTATATCCAAATCTGACGGGGGTGCGACGGGGAGTTTCCTTTGTTAGTAATAATGTCTTCCACAAGTAATGAGTGTGTTGGGGTGGGACACTACGATTGTAGTGAGTGGACATACAAGGTGAGAATGTGGGTCTCGCGGGAGGTGTGCGCGAGATAGTCCCTGCAGTCGCGCTATCCTCTGTGTCGTGGGTGGCTCAGATGCCGGCACCGTAGCTCAGCGTGTTCGGTCAAGGGGTACGTGCTCTCTGTAATAAAAAAACTGTCAAGGAATCAACGATCATCTCGAACGGATGTCTTATAACGTCCGTCCAGATCGAACGCAACGAACTATACCAAAACAAAAAACAAAAAAAATATGATGGATAGAGCATCTGCCATGTAAGCAGGAGATCCCCAGTTCGAGTCCCGGTCGGGGCACACATTTTCACCTGTGCCCGTTGATATATATCAGCGCCTGTAAGCAGCTGAAGGTATTAATATAATTCTAATTTCATTTCATTCTTTGAGTTGTCAAGGCTGTACGCCTAGTTGGTTAGGAAGGAGTTGGAGTTTGTGGTGTGCAACTGATATGACCATATCTCATTTTCTGTAACGTTGAGACGTGTTCACTTATATTTTGTACTTTTTTGCAACAGATGTCTGAAGATGGGTGTAATCCCGAAACGCGTAACATGTTCTAATAAAAGAGTCAATTGAACATCCCGCGACTTTATTGCGATAGTACAGCATTGGCTGCCAATTATTGTCCAGGCGAATGGCAGCAGAAACATGCCCCGCGCCACAGATGCAGGCCAATGGGGGCAGAATTACGCTACAGGGCACATAGTTGGGCTGCCGTGGGATCTGTGGTGGTAGTCGAAAGCATCGAGACAGCAGCGAACTTCACGAAACCTACTGCGGAGCACCTACAGCTCTTCATGCTTGAAGACACCACCCACGGAGGGGACATTTTCCAGCAGGATAACTGTCCGCGTTGCAAGGTCAGAGTCGAGCTGCAGTGGTCTGAGGGGCATTGTAGTGAACTCAGCAAACGTGCTTGATCTGTACCCACTGGAACACACATCGGCCGCCACCTACGTGCCCGTAAACCACCGTCTACATCTACATCTACATCCATACTCCGCAAGCCACCTGACGGTGTGTGGCGGAGGGTACCTTGAGTACCTCTATCGGTTCTCCCTTCTATTCCAGTCTCGTCTTGTTCGTGGAAAGAAGGATTGTCGGTATGCCTCTGTGTGGGCTCTAATCTCTCTGATTTTATCCTCACGGTCTCTTCGCGGGATATACGTAGGAGGGAGCAATATACTGCTTGACTCTTCGGTGAAGGTATGTTCTCGAAACTTAAACAAAAGCCCGTACCGAGCTACTGAGCGTCTCTCCTGCAGAGTCTTCCACTGGAGTTTATCTATCATCTCCGTAACGCTTTCACGATTACTAAATGATCCTGTAACGAAGCGCGCTGCTCTCCGTTGGATCTTCTCTATCTCTTCTATCAACCTTATCTGGTACGGATCCCACACTGGTGAGCAGTATTCGAGCAGTGGGCGAACAAGCGTACTGTAACCTGCTTCCTTTGTTTTCGGATTGCATTTCCTTAGGATTCGTGCAATGAATCTCAGTCTGGCATCTGCTTTACCAACGATCAACTTTATATGATCATTCCATTTTAAATCACTCCTAATGCGTACTCCCAGATAATTTATGGAATTAACTGCTTCCAGTTGCTGACCTGCTATTTTGTAGTTAAACGATAAGGGATCTATCTTTCTATATATTCGCAGCATATTACACTTGTCTACATTGAGATTCAGTTGCCATTCCCTGCACCATGCGTCAATTCGCTGCAGATCCTCCTGCATTTCAGTACAATTTTCCATTGTTACAGCCTCTCGATACACCACAGCATCATCCGCAAAAACCCTCAGTGAACTTCCGATGTTATCCACAAGGTCATTAATGTATATTGTGAATAGCAACGGTCCTATGACAATCCCCTGCGGCACACCTGAAATCACTATTATTTTGGAAGACTTCTCTCCATTGAGAATGACACGCTGCGTTCTGTTATCTAGGAACTCTTCAATCCAATCAGACAATTGGTCTGGTAGTCCACATGCTCTTACTTTGTTCATTTAACGACTGTCAGGAACTGTATCAAACGCCTTGCGGAAGTCAAGAAACACGGCATCTACCTGGCAACCCGTGTCTATGGCCCTCTGAGTCTCGTGGACGAATAGCGCGAGCTGGGTTTCACACGACCGTCTTTTTCGGTGTTGTTGTGTTGTTGTGGTCTTCAGTCCTGAGACTGGTTTGATGCAGCTCTCCATGCTACTCTATACTGTGCAAGCTTCATCATCTCCCAGTACCTACTGCAGCCGACATTCATCTCTTGGTCTCCCTCTACGATTTTTACCCTCCACGCTGCCCTCCAGTACTAAATTCGTGATCCCTTGATGCCTCAGAACATGTCCTACCAACTGCTCCCTTCTTCTCGTCAAGTTGTGCCACAAGCTCCTCTCCTCCCCAATTCTATTCACTACCTCCTCATTAGTTATGTGATCTACCCATCTAATGTTCAGCATTCTTCTGTAGCACCACATTTCGAAAGCTTCTATTCTCTTCCTGTCCAAACTATTTATTGTCCATGTTTCACTTCCATACATGGCTACACTCCATACAAATACTTTCAGAAACGACTTCCTGACACTTAAATCTATACTCGATGTTAACAAATTTCTCTTCTTCAGAAACGCTTTCCTTGCCATTGCCAGTCTACATTTTATATCCTCTCTACTTCGACCATCATCAGTTATTTTGCTCCGCAAATAGCAAAACTCCTTTACTACTTTAAGTGTCTCATTTCCTAATCTAATTCCCTCAGCATCACCCCACTTAATTCGACTACATTCCATTATCCTCATTTTGCTTTTGTTGATGTTCATCTTATATCCTCCTTTCAAGACACTGTCCATTCCGTTCAAGTGCTCTTCCAAGTCCTTTGCTGTCTCTGACAGAATTACAATGTCATCGGCGAACTTCAAAGTTTTTATTTCTTCTCCATGGATTTTAATACCTACTCCGAATTTTTCTTTTGTTTCCTTTACTGCTCGCTCAATATACAGATTGAATAACATCGGGGAGAGGCTACAACCCTGTGTCACTCGTTTCCCAACCACTGCTTCCCTTTCATGCCCCTCGACTCTTATAACTGCCATCTGGTTTCTGTACAAACTGTAAATAGCCTTTCGCTCCCTGTATTTTACCCCTGCCACCTTCAGAATTTGAAAGAGAGTATTCCAGTCAACATTGTCATAAGCCTTCTCTAAATCTACAAATGCTAGAAACGTAGGTTTGCCTTTCCTTAATCTTTCTTCTAAGATAAGTCGTAAGGTCAGTATTGCCTCACGTGCTCCAGCATGCTGATTCCTACAATTTCTAGTCTCCAGAGAAGTCAATATACTCGAACATAATACGTGTTCCAAAATTCTACAACTGATCGACGTTAGAGATATAGGCCTATAATTCTGCACATGTTCGACGTCCCTTCTTGAAAACGGGGATGACCTGTGCCCTTTTCCAATCCTTTGGAACGCTATGCTCTTCTAGAGACCTATGCCCGTGTCCGACACGACAGCACCTGTGTTCCCCTGCTAGTGATTTAGCTAAGGTAGTTACGTCAGGCACTAACGTGCCCCCCGAGTGACGCAGCGGTGCGATGTAGTGAACTCGGGAGGCAGCAGTTACGCACCATCAAAGCACGTGGGAACCGGCTGCGTTATCTAGGCCTCCTCAATCACCCTGACTCGCGGAGAGCGCTTTGACAACAGGCGGCCGGTGACAAAAGCAGCCGCCTTATCTGCGAGCGCAACCGAGCTGTGGGAAGCACGAAAGAAAACTACCTCACCCTTATCTCTGTTTGCGTTGACAGCACGGCCGCTACCGGACTACCCAACCAGAATAATGTAACATTGAGTCTCAGTGGAGAGGGCTTGGCGTTCCCTTCCTTCATGCGAAGTGTATACGAGGTGTGGCTAGAAAAAAACCAGACTAGTACTGGTGAAACAATAAAACGAATGCAATAAGGCTGAAAGTCGCGTGGCCTGTCACGTGACTCTCGCTCCGCCTACTGCTCGAGTTTCATCTGCCTCCTGCACTCAGTCTGCCCGTGGCGTCTGTTTTAAGTAGTTGACGTTTTGTCTGTGCGTCGGAAAATGTTGAGTGTGCAGAAAGAACAGCGTGTTAACATCAAATTTTGTTTCAAACTAGGAAAATCTGCAAGTGAAACGTTTGTAATGTTACAACAAGTGTACGGCGATGATTGTTTATCGCGAACACAAGTGTTTGAGTGGTTTAAACGATTTAAAGATGGCCGCGAAGACACCAGTGATGACACTCGCACTGGCAGACCATTGTCAGCAAAAACTGATGCAAACATTGAAAAAAATCGGTAAACTTGTTCGACAAGATCGCCGTTTAACAATCAGAGCAGTGTCTGAGTTAACAGGAGTTGACAAGGAAAGTGTTAGGCAGATTCTTCGTGAAAGTTTCAACATGAACAAAGTGTGTTCAAAAATGGTTCCAAAGTGTCTCACAATTGAACAGAAGGAACGCCGAAGAATGATTTGTTCTGACATCCTGGAAAACATTGAAAGTGATCCCACCTTCTTACAAAATGTTATTACTTGCGATGAATCGTGGTTTTTTACTTACGATCCCGAAACTAAACGCCAATCGATGCATTGGAAAACTCCTGGTTCTCCACGACAAAAGAAAGCACGAATGTCAAAATCGAAATTCAAGGCAATGATGATTGTTTTTTTTTGACATCAAAGGGATTGTGCACATTGATTGGGTACCAGAGGGACAAACAGTGAATCAGCATTACTACATTAGCGTCCTGGCTACCCTACGTGAGCGAGTACGGAGAAAACGGAACGATTTGTGGAGAAAAAAGTCATGGATCCTTCATCAAGACAATGCCCCAGCTCACAGTGCGTTGTCAGTGAAGACGTTTTTGGCAAAACACAACATTCCCATCTTAGATCATCCACCGTACTCACCTGATTTGGCCCCCTGTGACTTTTTTCTTTTCCCTAAAGTCAAGTCAGCTTTGAAAGGAACTAGATTTGAGACTGTTGAAGCAGTAAAAGAAAAAGCGACGGAAGTAATGTATGGACTTACCGAAAATGATCTGCAGCATTGCTACGAACAGTGGAAAATTCGTATGGAGCGGTGTAGAGACCGAGGAGGAGAGTACATTGAAGGAGATAACATGAAATTGTAAATAATTGTAAATAAATGTTTTTTCCAGCATCAGTCCGGTTTTTTTCTAGCCGCACCTCGTACACCGATGAGCCAAAACATTATGGGTTGGGTTGTTTGTGGGAAGAGACCAAACTGCGAGGTCATCGGTCTCGTCGGATCAGCGAAGGACGGGGAAGGAAGTCGGCCGTGCCCTTTCAGAGGAACCATCCCGGCATTTGTCTGGAGCGATTTAGAAAAATCACGGAAAACCCAAATCAGGATGGCCGGACGCGGGATTGAACCGTCGTCCTCCCGAATGCTGGTACTGTGTGCTAACCACTGCGCCACCTCGCTCGGTAACAGTACGGCCAAATCCTTGCAGTACCCTTATGCATCATATTGTTTCTTTGCTCGTCTCTTTTTACTTCTGAATTCGAAATGCTCACGCCATTGCAGGTTACTTGGTCCGCTGGCTGTCCAATGCTGTCCGAGTTTAATGCGCCGGTATAGCTGTTGTCCCGCATTATCGCTCAGTTTATGTGTGTGTAACACAGCATAAAACGTATCCGTATGATCGTACTTGACTGTACTGTTCACAGCTTGGCTTCTGCTCCACGTGAAACGAAATCCAATGACATTCTTGCAGACGCGGAACAATACGTGGCGTAATGTTTACATCAGGTTTATTCTTATGACGAACAGGTAAAGTCTTAGAATAGTTTCATAGGGAAGTGCAGTATTTTATTGAAGATGATCTGAGACTGCATACACAGATACAAGTTCTTAGTTTCTTTTTTTTAAAAAAATGGCTACGTGCGAGTAGTGCTCGCGCATTGACGGTTCCATACAAACTTAATTATGTACACAAACAGTTCATCTATACATGAATATACAGGGTGAAAAGTATTTAAACCGACAAACCCTGGGAGGATGTAGGGGACATCAAAACAAATATTTTTCCCTAATGTCATTTTTTCCGCTGACTCCGCAATTCCTCGACAGGATTGCAAAAGCACGTGGAACCAGATGTGTACGTCCGCAGCTCGTGGTCTAGTGGCTGCTTTGCTGCCTCTAGATCACAGGGTCCTGGGTTCGATGCCCGGCCGGGTTGGAGATTTTCTCTACCCGGGGACTTGGTGTTAGTGTCACCATCATCATCATCATACGTGAGAGTGGCTAGATTGCATTGCATAAAAAATTGGACTGTGTAAAAATTGGGACTTTGTACGGTGGCAGTTGAGCGCCCAACAAACCGAACGTCATCACCACCACCGGCAGATGTCTACGCACACGTCTACATCTACGAAACTACTCTGCTATTCACAATAAAGTGCCTGGCAGAGGGTTCAAAGAACCACCTTCAAGCTGTCTCTCTACCGTTCCAATCTCGAACGGCACGCGGGAAAAACGAGCACTTAAATTTTTCTGTGCGAACCCCGATTTCTCTTATTTTATCGTGATAATCACTTCTCTCTATGTAGGTGGGTGCCAACAGAATGTTTTCGCAATCGGAGGAGAAAACTGGTGACTGAAATTTGATGATGACATCCCATCGCAACGAAAAACGTCTTTGTTTTAATGATTGCCACTCCCATTTACGTATCATGTCTGTGACACTACCTCCCATTTCGCGATACTACAAAACGAGCTGCCCTTCTTTGAACTTTTTCGATGTCATCCGTCAGTCCCACCTGATGCGGATCCCACACCGCACAGCAGTACTCTAGAATAGGGCGGACAAGCGTGGTGTAAGCAGTCTCTTTAGTAGACCTGTTGCATCTTCCAAGTGTTCTGCCAATCAATCGCAGTCTTTGGTTTGCTCTACTCACAATATGATCTATGTGATCGTTACAATTTAGGTTATTTGTAATTCTAATCCCTAAGTATTTAGTTCAATTTACAGCCTTCATATTTGTGTGACTTACCGCGTAATCGAAATTTAGCTGATTTCTTTTAGTACTCATGTGAATAACTTTACTCTTTTCGCATCACACAGACTTCTTACCTAAATCGTTTTGCAATTCTTTTAGGTCATCTGATGACGTTACAAGGGGGTAAATGACACCGTCATCTGAAAACATTCTAAGACAGCTACTCAGATTGTCTCCTATGTCGTTAATATAGATCAGGAACAATAGAGGGCCTATAACACTTCCTTGGGGAACGCCGGATATTACTTCTGTTTTACTCAATGACTTTCCGTCCATTACTACGAACTGTGACCTTTCTGACAGGAAATCACGAATCCAGTCGCACAACTGAGGCGGTACTCCGTAGACACGCAGTTTGGTTACAAGACGCTTGTGAGGAACGGTGTCGAAAGCCTTCTGGAAATATAAAAATATGGAATCAATTTGATATCCCCTGTCGCTAGCACTCATTACTTCATGAGTATGATGAGCTAGTTATGTTCCGCAAGAACGATATTTTCTGAATCCGTGCTGATAGTTGTTGTTGTTGTTGTTGTCGTCAGTCCTGAGACTGGTTTGATGAAGCTCTCCATGCTACCCTATCCTGTGTAAGTTTCTTCATCTCCCAGTACTTTCTGCAACCTACATCCTTCTGAACCTGCTCAGTGTATTCATCTCTTGGTCTCCCTCTCCGATTTTTACCCTCCACGCTGCCCTCCAGTGCTAAATTTGTGATCCCTCGAATTCTCAGAACATGTCCTACCAGCCGATCCCTTCTTCTGGTCAAGTTGTGCCACAAACTCCTCTTCTCCCCAATTCTATTCAATACCTCCTCATTAGTTACGTGATCTACCCACCTAATCTTCAACATTCTTCTGTAGCACCACATTTCGAAAGCTTCTATTCTCTTCTTGTCCAAACTATTTATTGTCCACGTTTCACTTCCATACATGGCTACACTCCATACAAATACTTTCAGAAACGACTTCCTGACACGTAAATCTGTACTCGATGTTAACAAATTTCTCTTCTTCAGAAACGCTTTCCTTGCCATTGCCAGTCTACATTTTATATCCTCTCTACTTCGACCATCAACAGTTATTTTGCTCCCCAAATAGCAAAACTACTTTACTACTTTAAATGTTTCATTTCCTAATCTAATTCCCTCAGCATCACTCGACTTAATTCGACTACATTCCATTATCCTCGTTTTGCTTTTGTTGATGTTCATCTTATACCTTCCTTTCAAGACACTGTCCATTCCGTTCAACTGCTCTTACAAGTCCTTTGCTGTCTCTGACAGAATTACAATGTCATCGGCGAGCCTCTAAGTTTTTATTTCTTCTCCATGGATTTTAATACCTACTCCGATTTTTTCTTTTGTTTCCTTTACTGCTTGCTCAATATACAGATTGAATAGCATCGGGCAGAGGCTACAACCCTGTCACACACTCTTCCCAACCACTGCTTCCCTTTCATGTCCCTCGACTCTTATAACTGCCATCTGCTTTCTGTACAAATTGTAAATAGCCTTTCGCTCCCTGTATTTTACCCCTGCCACCTTCAAAATTTGAAAGAGAGTATTCCAGTCAACATTGTCAAAAGCTTTCTCTAAGTCTACAAATGCTAGAAACACAAGTTTGCCTTTCCGTAATCTATTTTCTAAGATAAGTCGTAGGGTCAGTATTGCCTCACGTGTTCCAACATTTCTACGGAATCTAAACTGATCTTCCCCGAGGTCGGCTTCTACCAGTTTTTCCATTCGTCAGTAAAGAATTCGTGTTAGTATTTTGCAGCCGTGACTTATTAAACTGATAGTTCGGTAATTTTCACATCTGTCAACACCTGCTTTCTTTGGGATTGGAATTATTATATTCTTCTTGAAGTCTGAGGGTATTTCGCCTGTCTCACCAGATGGTAGAGTTTTGTCACGACTGGCTCTCCCAAGGCCGTCAGTAGTTCTAAAACATACACATACATACATACATACATATATATATATATATATATATATATATATATATATATATAAATCAGTTGGTTTTACTGAGAAATTCATCAATGGAGTAGACGGAGTTGGCCACCAATAAATCCTTTAGGCTTCCGTTGAACTGAATTTCATTGGTTGTTAAGCTTTTTATGGCTGCTGGCAAGTTATTGAAAATGTGTGTTCCTGAATAATGCACACCTTTTTGTACAAGAGTAAATGACATTAAGTCCTTGTGAAGATTACTCTTATTTCTAGTACTGATTCCATGAATTGAGCTCTTGGTTTGAAAAAGTGATATATTTTTAATGACAAATTTCATTAAGGAATAAATATATTGGGAAGCAGTAGTTAGTATCCCTAGTTCCCGAAACAGGCTTCTGCAGGATGTTCTTGAGTTCACACCACATATAACTCTTACTGCACGATTTTGTGCCGAGAATAGTTTGGCTTGATGAATTACCCCAAAAAATAATCCCATATGACATTATGGAATGAAAGTAAGCATAGTATGCCAGCTTTTTCATTTTTATATCCCCTATGTCTGACAGAATTCGCATTGCAAACTGAGATTTGTTAAGACGCTTCAGCAGTTCTGTGGAGTGCTCCTCCCAGTTAAATTTATTATCAAGCTGTAATCCCAAGAATTTAACACTGTCCACTTCTTCTATCTGCTTGTCATCGTATGTTAGGCATATACTCGTGGGACACCCCTTACAAGTTCTGAACTGCATGTAGTGTGTTTTTTCAAAGTTTAGTGACAAAGAATTGGCTAGGAACCAGTGATTAATGTCCACAAATATTTGATTAGCTGATCTTTCTAAGACTACACTTGATTTGCTATTTGTTGTAATGTTTGTATCATCAGCAAACAAAACGAACTTGGCATCTGGTAATGTTTCTGATGAAAGGTCATTGATATACACAAGAAAAAGTAAGGGCCCCAAAATGGAACCTTGTGGGGCCCCACATGTAATTAGTTCCCAGTTGGATGATGCCTGATAACTTGATACATGTCTCTTTCCTAATAACACCCTTTGTTTCCTACCAGAGATATAAGATTTGAGCCACTTTGCAGCATTTCCTGCTACACTATAATATTCTAATTTACTTAAAAGGATATTGTGATTTACACAGTCAAATGCCTTTGACAGATCACGAAATATACCAGTTGCCTGCAATTTTTTGTCTAATGAATTAAGCACATTTTCACTGTAAGTGTAGATAGCCTTCTCAATATCAGAACCCTTTAGAAATCCAAACTGTGACTTTGACAGTATGGTTTTTGAGATAAGGTGGTTACAAAGCCGACTGTACATTACTTTTTCTAAAATTTTTGAGAATGCTGGCAACAGTGAAATTGGACGGACATTTGATGCTATTTCTTTATCTCCCTAGGTTAAACCAAGCCAAACTGCATTCTGAGGAGTATATCCATTTACGTGATGCAATTGGTACTGAAGGAAATGCAGCTAATGTTGGTTGATTAACTATTCTGCCGGAGAAGTACATAGGTAGTAGACGTCATATGCACGAATATGCGCAAGATGCAATGACGTATGTTTGTCATCAGGGTCGGCCAGGTTTCTTAATTACTTTTACCTGTAGTCCAAAATGGATAGAAATTGTTCAATTGCTGCTTCCCGGACAAACAACAAGTGATCGACACGACATCACAGCTCGCGTATTCGGGCAAAAATTGCGGTCCCTGATGAACAACATTGTTAAACAACGCGTCTTTGGAGATACACAGTGCTGGATGTATTCAATCGAACGGCAAAAACGACGCCTGCCGCACGCGCACATTCTTATTTGGTTAGTGGAAAGAATTCAACCATACCAAATGCCGAGATTCCCGATCACGAAGCCGATCCAGACCTACATGATGTTGTAATTACAAATATGATTCATGGACCGTTTGGCGCCATCAATCCCCAATCACCTTGCAGGCTGGTGTGGCCGAGCGGTTCTAGGGGCTTCAGTGTGGAACCGCGCGACCGCTACGGTCGCAGGTTCGAATCCTGCCTCGGGCATGGATGTGTGTGATGTCCTTAGGTTAGTTAGGTTTAATTAGTTCTAAGTTCTAGGCGACTGATGACCTCAGAAGTTAAGTCGCTTAGTGCTCAGAGCCATTTTGAGCCCAATCACCTTGCATGGTCGATGGAAAGTGTTCAAAACGATATCCACGGAAATTAACGGCGGATACCGTCACTGCCAAATAGACCTAGTAATAGACGGAAAATCATCGAGTAAAACTGAAGTGATATCAGGTGTTCCCCGGGGAAGCGTCCTGGGACCTCTGCTGTTCCTGATCTATATAAATGACCTGGGTACAATCTGAGCAGTTCTCTTAGGTTGTTCGCAGATGATGCTGTAATTTACCGTCTAGTAAGGTCATCCGAAGACCAGTATCAGTTGCAAAGCGATTTAGAAAAGATTGCTCTATGGTGTGGCAGGTGGCAGTTGACGCTAAATAACGAAAAGTGTGAGGTGATCCACACTAGTTCCAAAAGAAATCCGTTGGAATTTGATTACTCGATAAATAGTACAATTCTCAAGGCTGTCAATTCAACTAGGTACCTGGGTGTTAAAATTACGAACAACTTCAGTTGGAAAGACCACATAGATAATATTGTGGGGAAGGCGAGCCAAAGGTTGCGTTTTATTGGCAGGACACTTAGAAGATGCGACAAGTCCCCTAAAGAGACAGCTTACACTACACTCGTTCGTCCTCTGTTAGAATATTGCTGCGCGGTGTGGGATCCTTACCAGGTGGGATTGACGGAGGACATCGAAGGGGTGCGAAAAAGGGCAGCTCGTTTTGTATTATCACGTAATAGGGGAGAGAGTGTGGCAGATATGATACGCGAGTTGGGATGGAAGTCATTAAAGCAAAGACGTTTTTCGTCGCGGCGAGATCTACTTACGAAATTTCAGTCACCAACTTTCTCTTCCGAATGCGAAAATATTTTGTTCAGCCCAACCTACATAGGTAGGAATGATCATCAAAATAAAATAAGAGAAATCAGAGCTCGAACAGAAAGGTTTAGGTGTTCGTTTTTCCCGCGCGCTGTTCGGGAGTTGAATGGTAGAGAGATGGTATGATTGTGGTTCGACGAACCCTCTGCCAAGCACTTAAATGTGAATTGCAGATTAGTCATGTAGATGTAGATGTAGATGCCAACGATGGTTATCCACTCGTCGATCACCCGATGATAACGGTCGAACTATCACAACAAAAGTGAAAAGAATGGATTTCGTTGTCGACAACTGTTGGATTGTTCCATATTCGCCACTTATTTCCAAAACGTACAAGACACATTGCAACGTTGAGTATTGCAATTCAGTAAAGTCCATAAAATACATTTGCAAATATGTCACGAAAGGCAGCGATATGGCGGTTTTTGGCATCCAGTCCTCCAAAACCAACGGTGAAATTGCGCGATATCGAGTTGGTCGTTATGTGAACTGCAATGAGGCGATTTGGCGTGTATTCGCATTCCCTATTCACGAACGTCATCCTACTGTTGTGCATTTGGCGGTGCATCTGGAGAATGGTCAACGAGTATTTTTCACGGCTTCGAATGTTGTTAAAAGTGCTGAAACACCTCCAGAGACAACACTGACCAGTTTCTTTACGATCTGCCAAAGCGATCCGCTTGCACGAACTCTGCTTTACTCGGAGATGCCACGTTATTACACTTGGAATGCTTCATCGAAGAATTTTCAACGACGGAAGCAAGGCCTTGCTTCCGTCGTTGAAAATTCTTCGATGAAGCATTCCGTTCCTGGTTATCCAGATTTGCGTTGTACTGAAGCTCTTGGTCTTATGTCTATAGTTCATCCAAAGCATGATGAATGCTTCTATTTGTGGTTGTTGCTGATAAATGAGCGTGGGCCAACGTCATTTGAGACACTACAGACTGTCAACGGTATAATATTCCCAACATATCGTGCTGCATGTGAAGAACTCAATATACTAGAAAACGATACCCATTGGGATACGACAATCGGTGAAGCCATTATCTCTGCATCTCCAAGTCAGACACGCACATTATTTGCTGTCATCATTTCAACATGCTTTCCACCGAACCCATCTAACCTGCGGCACAAATACAAGAATAATATGTCAGAAGATAGTTTACATCAAATTCGTGTCAGTTCCAGAAATCAAGATCTTGAAATGAATGAGGAGATACATAATCGGGCTTTACTCTTGATCGAAGACATGTGTTACCTCATGTGCGGAAGCTTATTGGTCAGGTTAGGAAAGCCAGCGCCAAATCGAGAATTGGAACGGGAACTTGAATATGATCACCAGGAATTAGATTTAGTAGTTCAAACGAATGTATCCCTGTTGAGCCCCCGACAAAAGGAAGTTTATGATACGTTAATGAAATAATAAATGTAAATTAATGCAGATGAATAGGAAAAAGAATCCTGTAATGTTTGAATACTCCATTAGTGGTGTAGCGCTTGACACAGTCACGTCGATTAAATATTTGCAGAGCGGCCGGCCGGAATGGCCGAGCGGTTCTAGGCGCTACAGTCTGGAACCGCGCGACCGCTACGGTCGCAGGTGCGAATCCTGCCTCGAGCATGGATGTGTGTGATGTCCTTAGTTTAGTTAGGTTTAAGTAGTTCTAAGTTCTAGGGGACTGATGACCTCAGCTGCTAAGTCCCATAGTGCTCAGCGCCATTTGAACCATTTGAACTGCAGAGCGATGTGAAGTGGGACAAGCATGTAATGGCAGTTGTGGGAAAGGCGGATAGTCGTCTTCGGTTCATTGGTAGAATTTTGGGAAGATGTGGTTCATCTGTAAAGGAGACCGCTTATAAAACACTAATACGACCTATTTTTGAGTACTGCTCGAGCGTTTGGGATCCCTATCAGGTCGGATTGAGGGAGGACATAGAAGCAATTCAGAGGCGGGCTGCTAGATTTGTTACTGGTAGGTTTGATCATCACGCGAGTGTTACGGAAATGCTTCAGTAACTCGGGTGGGAGTCTTTAGAGGAAAGGAGGCGATCTTTTCGTGAATCGCTACTGAGGAAATGTAGAGAACCAGCATTTGAGGCTGACTGCAGTACGGTTTTACTGCCGCCAACTTACATTTCACGGAAAGACCACAAAGATAACATAAGAGAGATTAGGGCTCGTAAAGAGGCATATAGGCAGTCATTTTTTCCCTCGTTCTGCTTGGGAATGGAACAGAGAGAGAAGATGCTAGTTGTGGTACGAGGTACCCTCCGCCACGCACCGTATGGTGGATTGCGGAGTATGTATGTAGATGTAGAAGGCAATTGATGATGGAAATGGTGGTTTATATTTCCTGGATGCCCCTGGTGGAACTGGCAAGAAGTTCTTCATGTCAGTAGTTTTAGCCACTGTTCGTGCGAGATCCAACACTGCGGTGGCAGTTGCTTCTTCTGGAATGGCAGCCACATTGCTAGAAGGATGCCGTACACCTCATTCAGCATTAAAATTACCGTTAAATCTTCAAGCTATTGAAGAACCAACATGTAATATTACAAAAAACTCGGCAATGGTCAAAGTTTTATCAGCATCCAAGATCATCATCTGGGACGCATAAACGTGCATTAGAGGCACTTAAGCGAACACTGAAAGATCTACGCAATGACCCGAGATGTTTTGGAGGAGCAATGATTTTACTGTCTGGCGATTTCCGCCAAACACTGCCAGCACTTCCAAGGTCAACGGCTGCAGGCGAAATAAATGCTTGTCTCAAATCATCGAATCTATGGCGCTATATGAAAAAAACTTCAGCTGACAACAAACATGAGAGTTGCATTGCTTAATGATACATCTGCTGAAGATTTCTCTGAGCAATTGCTGACTATCGGTAATGGTCGAGTACCTGTCGAAGAATCGAGCGGATTGATTTCAGTTCCTCATAATTTCTGTAACTTTGTCTCATCGAAAGACGAACTTATCAACACAGCATTCCCAAACATCATTACTAACTACAAAAGTAATGAATGGTTGAGTGAGCGAGCAATTTTAGCGGCTAAGAATAAAGACGAAGATGACCTAAACTACGTAATTCAGAATGAGATCATTGGTAAAATGCATTCATTCAAATCTATTGACTGTGTAACAAATGAAGATGAAACCACCAATTGAATTTTTAAACTCCTAGGATGTGCCTGGCTTACCACCGCACAATTTACGCCTAAAAGTTGGCTCCGTAGTAATCATGCTTCGAAACATAAGCCAACCAACCAAAACTGTGCAACGGTACGCGTTTGCTGGGAAGTAAATTGATGAACAATGTTATTTAAGCGACGATACTCAAAGGAAAATTTGAAGGTGAGGAAGTTCTCATTCCGAGGATCCTGATGATCCCAACCGATATGCCGCTTAAAAGACTTCAATTTCCGATCCGTCTCGCATTCGCCATGACCATTAACAAATCACAAGGCCAATCCTTGAAAGTTTGTGGTATAAATCTGGAATATCCATGTTTTGCACATGATCAGTTATATGTGGCATGTTCACGGGTCGGAAGACCATCTGCGTTGTTTGTTCTTGCGCCTGATAATAAAACAAAAAATGTCTTGTATCACAAGGTACTTAACTGAAGAGTGCAAGCTATGCACCAAAAAACAAAGAATAAAGAATCACTAAATTCTTAACTTTTTTATTTGTATTTCCTAATAAAAAATTGAACTCAACATCCAGAGTTCGCCGCGTCAGCTAATTTAATATACAGTATACTACTGTACATGTAATATATGTATATAGATATATTTATGTATTAAAAATATATTGCCTATATATGTCTAAACGTTTATTACACTAACGTCCAAAATCTGAAGTAAATCCGACAGGCACGTTTTGAGATTTTTGCTAACAATGCTTTCAATTTATATATTACACATGTATATATTATATGTATTAAAATATACATAGGCCTATATTAAAGAATTAAGTACCTAAAAACACGCTAGTATTGGAATTCAACGTTGTGCAAAAATTCCAAAACAATCAGTGAAAAACTTTCCGAGATTAACGATTGTGAACAAACCAACATTTACATTTTTATAACATTTCCCCATTTATTACATATATATACCAGATAGCGTTCCAGGAGACATATAAAAACACGTCAGTATTGGAATGCAATGTTGTGTAAAAATTTCAAATCAATTCATGAAGAACGTTCGGAGATTTGAGATTTTGAAGAAACGAACATGTACACTTGTACTTATACAGAAACTGTAAATGTTTGTAACTGCAAATCTCCGAAAGTTTTTGACCAGATGGTTTGAAATTTACAAATTTAATAACAGGGAAATGTATATATATATATATATATACACTCCTGGAAATGGAAAAAAGAACACATTGACACCGGTGTGTCAGACCCACCATACTTGCTCCGGACACTGCGAGAGGGCTGTACAAGCAATGATCACACGCACGGCACAGCGGACACACCAGGAACCGCGGTGTTGGCCGTCGAATGGCGCTAGCTGCGCAGCATTTGTGCACCGCCGCCGTCAGTGTCAGCCAGTTTGCCGTGGCATACGGAGCTCCATTGCAGTCTTTAACACTGGTAGCATGCCGCGACAGCGTGGACGTGAACCATATGTGCAGTTGACGGACTTTGAGCCAGGGCGTATAGTGGGCATGCGGGAGGCCGGGTGGACGTACCGCCGAATTGCTCAACACGTGGGGCGTGAGGTCTCCACAGTACATCGATGTTGTCGCCAGTGGTCGGCGGAAGGTACACGTGCCCGTCGACCTGGGACCGGACCGCAGCGACGCACGGATGCACGCCAAGACCGTAGGATCCTACGCAGTGCCGTAGGGGACCGCACCGCCACTTCCCAGCAAATTAGGGACTCTGTTGCTCCTGGGGTATCGGCGAGGACCATTCGCAACCGTCTCCATGAAGCTGGGCTACGGTCCCGCACACCGTTAGGCCGTCTTCCGCTCACGCCCCAACATCGTGCAGCCCGCCTCCAGTGGTGTCGCGACAGGCGTGAATGGAGGGACGAATGAAGACGTGTCGTCTTTAGCGATGAGAGTCGCTTCTGCCTTGGTGCCAATGATGGTCGTATGCGTGTTTGGCGCCGTGCAGGTGAGCGCCACAATCAGGACTGCATACGACCGAGGCACACAGGGCCAACACCCGGCATCATGGTGTGGGGAGCGATCTCCTACACTGGCCGTACACCACTGGTGATCGTCGAGGGGACACTGAATAGGGCACGGTACATCCAAACCGTCATCGAACCCATCGTTCTACCATTCCTAGACCGGCAAGGGAACTTGCTGTTCCAACAGGACAATGCACGTCCGCATGTATCCCGTGCCACCCAACGTGCTCTAGAAGGTGTAAGTCAACTACCCTGGCCAGCAAGATCTCCGGATCTGTCCCCCATTGAGCATGTTTGGGACTGGATGAAGCGTCGTCTCACGCGGTCTGCACGTCCAGCACGAACGCTGGTCCAACTGAGGCGCCAGGTGGAAATGGCATGGCAAGCCGTTCCACAGGACTACATCCGGCATCTCTACGATCGTCTCCATGGGAGAATAGCAGCCTGCATTGCTGCGAAAGGTGGATATACACTGTACTAGTGCCGACATTGTGCATGCTCTGTTGCCTGTGTCTATGTGCCTGTGATCATGTGATGTATCTGACCCCAGGAATGTGTCAATAAAGTTTCCCCTTCCTGGGACAATGAATTCACGGTGTTCTTATTTCAATTTCCAGGAGTGTATATATATATATATATATATATATATATATATATATATATATATATATATATATATGGTTTGTTACAAAATGATATAAAATATACAGACAGTTGCCGCATGTATAATCCTGTAGTAGATGCCTAGTTATTGAAAGATTGGAGAAATCCATGCCACTTGAAATCTCTCTTTTATTACTGACCACTGATGCCCCGCGTGGCGTACCTCTTCATCAGAACGTAACTTCTTTCCTCCCATTGCGTCTCTGAGTGGTCCAAACATAAGGAAATCACTTGGGGCAAGGTCTGGTGAGTATGGTGGATGAGGAAGACACTCAAAATGCAGGTCTCTGATTGTTGCAACTGTTGTACGGGCAGTGTGGGGCCTTGCTTTGATTTGATTGCAGGCCTCAGATGATTTTTTAGGAGATCTGTGTATGATGCACTGGTGACAGTGGTTCCTCTAGGCACGTAATGCTCCAAAATGACGCCTTTCTCGTCCCAAAAGAGAGTCAGAATAGCCTTCCCTGCTGATGGTCCCGTTCGAAACTCCTTTGATTTTGGTGATGAGGAATGGCGCCATTCCTTACTCGTTCTCTTCGTTTCCGGGTGGTGGAAGTGAACCCAGGTTTCGTCCTCAGTAACAATTCTTGCAAGGAAGCCATTTGCTTCTCATTCAAAGAACCGAATAAGTTCTTCATAAGCATCAACACGTCGCTCTCTCATTTCAGGAGTCAGCTTCCATGGCACCCATTTTGCAGACACTTTGTGAAACTGGAGTACATCATGCACAATGTGTTGTGCTGACCCATGACTGATTTGTAAACATGCTGCAATGTCATTCAGTCATTCAGTTTCCTCCTTCAAGCTAGACCAGTTTCGTTCTTCGTAGTTTTTTTCGTTTCATCCTTATTTCGTGAGATATTTGGCCCGGTCACTATCAATGGACCACCCTGAATAGGTTGCCGACAGCAGCGAAATATTCTGCTTGGTTTCGTATCTCTGTATTTGAATACATATGGCCGGCCGGTGTGGCCGAGCGGCTCTAGGCTCTTCAGTCTAGAAACCGCGCGACCGCTACGGTCGCAGGTTCGAATCCTGCCTCGGGCATGGATGTGTGTGATGTCCTTAGGTTAGTTAGGTTTAAGTAGTTCTAAGTTCTAGGGGACTGATGACTTCAGATGTTAAGTCCCATAGTGCTCAGAGCCATCTGAGCCACTTGAATACGCATGCCTACGCCAGTCTCCTTGGCACTTCAGTGTGAAAGAAAATAATAGTGGTCGTATCTCACTTCCCTGGGGCACTCCTGACGATATCTTTGTGTCTGATGAAGATTCGCCGTCGTGGACAACATACTTGCTTCTGTTACTTAACAAGTCTTCGAGCCACTCACTCATCTGGGAAGCTATTCCACGTGCTCGCACCTTCGTTAACAGCCTCAAATGAGGCGCCGTGTAAAATGATTTCCGGGAATGTAGAGATATGGAATATTCCTGTTGCCCTTCATCCATAGTTCGCAGCGTATCGCTTGAGAAAAAGGAAAAATAGCGTTTACTGTAGCAACTGTTTGCAACTGAAATCGACGAACCAGCTGACCGATACGTTGGTTCTCTCGTAGCGAACGTCCTGTAAGACAGTTGTTGGGCAGGACAAAGGAAACAGCCAGTTTCCTCTTCCGGGAGATACCGCCTGTGCGGGCGATGTTTATCTCGTTTCTTTGTGCCGCTGACTGGGGGCTATAATGCTGGACATTCTTGCCAAACTTGCCCCTTCGCCAGGTAGCGATCCCTCAGGTAAGGGACGGTCTTCCTCGAACTTCTTCTGTCCACTTTCAAACCGCCGCCTCCACATCTTACTCGATGCAACCAGTACGTAAGGGACCTTCTTCTTCGACAGCTTGGCCAAATACAGAGCTTCTTTTCCGAATTAGAAATATTTATAACTTTCGGGAAACGAAAGCAATACCGACGATTATGTCAGTATGTAATTAGTTCTGCCAAGTATAAATATAGACCCCTCTGTGTATACGGTAGCTTCCTTTCACGCTTACTAATTGCGGTAGAAACAGTTGATCGCAATGGGAGCAATAAGAAAGGAACGATGTAAAGAGAATGCGAATGTACGCTGATCATTTCTTTTTGATCACTGCATTTGTGCCTACTTTAGTTACTGCATGCCCAAAAGACAACAAGGAAAGAAGAAATGGGTTCAAAATGGTTCAAATGGATCTGAGCACTATGGGACTTGACATCTATGGTCATCAGTCCCCTAGAACTCAGAATTACTTAAACCTAACTAACCTAAGGACATCACACAACACCCAGTAAGAAATGGGTATGTGAATGTTTGAAAAGAAGGACGACATACTCCATATTAATTTACCCTCTAAAATCCGATATCCCTTGCGCCGAAACATTAGTTAATAAAGTGTAGCGCGACAATGTTCAAAACATGACTGAAAATACGTTCACTAAACAGAGACAACAACGTCTGTGATTGACATGTCATCTAAAGTCGACATAAAATTTTAAAATGTTAGAAATAAGGAAATGAAGTAATACAGAATGCTATGCTTGTAACGTACGTTGTTCTATATTGTTTAGCTCTGGTATTTACAGGGTCACAGAGAGAGCATCCTAGGTTTTGGAGGGAAAAACCGCAATTGTAATGATCTGCACTACAACAGAAACAAGAAGCACAACTTAAGGAAAAATAATGTAACGTGTGTTCCAGCTCACAGGCGACATAGAAGCAGGTAGTTCCTGTGACTTAGTACAGGCAGAGCTTATATTCGACAACCGGAATAAATTAATAACTGGCTCCTTTTACCGACCCCCGGTCTCAGATGAAAAATTTGCTGAACAGTTCCAAGAAAACTTGAGTCTCATCACGAATAGGTACTCTACTCAGACAGTTAGAGTTGGCACTGACTTCAATTTACCTTCCCTATGTTGACAAAAATGGTTGCAATGGCTCTGAGCACTATGGGACTTAACTGCTGAGGTCATCAGTCCCCTAGACCTTAGAACTACTTAAACCTAACTAACCTAAGGACATCACACACATCCATGCCCGAGGCAGGATTCGAAGCTGCGACCGTAGCGGTCGCGCGGTTCCAGACTGTAGCGCCTAGAACCGCTCGGCCACACCGGCCGGCGACAAAAATACATTTTCAGACCATATTGTAGGCAGAAAATGTGGTGTCACCGCCAGACATCACACTTGCTAGGTGGTAGCCTTTAAATCGGCCGCGGTCCGTTAGTATACGTCGGACCCGCGTGTCGCCACTATCAGTGATTGCAGACCGAGCGCCGCCACACGGCAGGTCTAGAGAGACGTCCTAGCACTCGCCCCAGTTGTACAGCCCACTTTACTAGCGATGGTTCACTGACAAAATACGCTCTCATTTGCCGGAGACGACGGTTTAGGACAGCCTTCAGCTACGTCATTTGGTACGACCTAGCAAGGCGCCATATTCAGTTACTATGTCTTCTGAACAGGTAATATTGTGACTCATGTACCGTCAAGAGCGACGTTCATCATTAATGGATTAAAGTTAAGTATTAAACCAGCAACGCCCGCTTTCTGAATTCTAATTCCTTGTCATGTTCCAGACCTCAGGTCAGTATAGTCCTTCCCTCCTCACGCCAGCCTGCGTGAGCTAAACGCGTGCATTTCGGCCCCCACTAGTAAAACGGTGCTGGCTCTTCTGCCAACACAACAGAAAACAACTTCCGTTATTGTTCTAAATGCTTTTTTAAAAATTATTCTCAACTACTAGTTCACGAGGCCATTCAAATTGCAAATGGTTACGAAAACACACTTGACCTCTTAGCCACAAATAATCCTGAGCATCACGGCGGATACAGGGATTAGTGAACACACAGTCGTAGCGAGGCTCAATTCCGTAACAGAGAAATACACCAAAACTAAACGCGAAATATATCTATTTATAAAAGCAACTAAATATTCGGTTGGCGTCTTTCTAAGAGACAGTCTCCAATCCTTCCAAACTATGTAAGGGAAGACCAAATGTGGCTTAAGTTCAAAGAAATAGCATCAACAGCACTCGAGACATTCATACCAAATAAATTAATGAGAGACGGAACTGATCCCCCACGGTACACAAAACACGACAGAAAGCTGATGCAGGAGCACCGAAAAAGGCAAGTACACTACTGGCCATTAAAATTGCTACACCACGAAGATGACGTGCTACAGACGCGAAATTTAACCGACAGGAACAAGGCTGGCGCCAGTGGCGACACCTACAACGTGCTGACATGAGGAAAGTTTCCAACCGATTTCTCGTACACAGACAGCAGTTGACCGGCGTTGCCTGGTGAAACGTTGTTGTGATGCCTCGTGTAAGGAGGAGAAATGCGTACCATCAAGTTTCCGACTTTGATAAACGTCGGACTGTAGCCTATCGCGATTGCGGATTATCGTATCGCGACATTGCTGTTCGCGTTGGTCGATATCCAATGACTGTTAGCAGAATATGGAATCGGTGGGTTCAGGAGGGTAATACGGAACGCCGTGCTGGATCCCAACGGCCTCGTATGACTAGCAGTCGAGATGACAGGCATCTTATCCGCACGGTTGTAACGGGTGGTGCAGCCACGTCTCGATCCCTGAGTCAACAGATGGGGACGTTTGCAAGACAACAACCATCTGCACGAACAGTTCGACGACGTTTGCAGCAGCACGGACTACCAGCTCGGAGACTGTGGCTGTGGTTACCCTTGACGCTGCATCACAGACAGGAGCGCCTGCGATGGTGTACTCGACGACGAACCTGGGTGCACGAATGGCGAAACGTCATTTTTTTCGGATGAATCCAGGTTCTGTTAACAGCATCATGATGGTCGCATCCATGTTTGGCGACATCGCGGTGAACGGACATTGGACGCGCGTATTCGTCAACGCCATACTGGCGTATCACCCGTCGTGATGGTATGGGGTGCCACTGGTTACACGTCTCGGTCACCTCTTGTTCCCACTGACGGCACTTTGAACAATGAACGTGACATGTAAGATGTGTTTCGACCCGTGGCTCTACCCCTCATTCTCCATCTGTGGGTCATCAACAGTGTGGCTGTACAGTAGTGGATTTCTTTTCCTATGTATTCGCAGTATGTTTCATTTATTTACATTTAGAGTCAACTGCCAGAACCTGCACTTCGTTGCTTTGCAAATTCCTACTATCTTCTGCGCTGCTACTTTGATATACGTAGACAATTGCGTCATCTGCGAATAGCTTTTAAGTGCATCGGACACTTTCTACTACTGTAGATCATTTATATATACAGCAACGGTCCTATCACACTTCCCTGTGGTACTTCATATCTTACCTTTTTTGTTCCGTTGAGAGCGACGTGTTGAGTTCTATCTGCAAGAAAGTCTTGAATCCAGTCGCAGGTCTGCTCCGATACTCCGTAAGCTCGTATTTTTATCATTAAACGGTAATGCGGGACGGTGTCAAATGCCTTACTGAAATCAACCTCAGCGCCGTCGTCCACTGCGCGGTGGATCTCATGGAGGAACAGAGCGAGCTGAGTTTCGAGGGATCTCTGTTTGCGGAATCCATGTTGATTTTTACAGACATTTCCAAAACGTCATAATTGTTGAGCGTAAAGCATATTTTAAAATTCTACAACACATTGACGTCAACGATATAGGTCTGTAACAGTGTGGATCTGTCTTACGGCCTTTCGTAAAAACGGGAATGACCTTCGCATTTTGACAGTCGTTGGGTACCTTTCGCTGCTCAAGCGATCTACGATAAATTACTGCTAGAAGGGGATCAAGTTGTTTATCATAATCTTTATGGAATCTTATAGGTAGCCGGCCGGAGTGGCCGTGCGGTTCTAGGCGCTACAGTCTGGAACCGCGCGACTGCTACGGTCGCAGGTTCGCATCCTGCCTCGGGCATGGATGTGTGTGATGTCCTTAGGTTAGTTAGGTTTAAGTAGTTCTAAGTTCTAGGCGACTGATGACCACAGCTGTTAAGTCCCATAGTGCTCAGAGCCATTTGCACCATTTTCTGGTCCTGACGCCTTCCCACTACTAAGCGATTGTAGCTGCTTTTCAATTCCGCGGTCGGTTATCTCACTATCTGGCAGTTCGATGTTCGTACGACGCTTGAAAGAAGGGACAATGTTAAGATCTTCCGCGGTGAAACAACTTCGCAAGACCGAATTCAGTATTTCGGCCTTCTCTTATTATCTTCCGTTTTGGTGCCGGTGTGGGCACAGAGAATGAACGGATGGTTTTGATCCACTTACTGATTTTACATACGTCCAAAATCTCTCAAGGTTTTTACTCAGATCGGTTGACAACGTCTTACTGTTGAACGCTTCACTCATTCCTCTCCTTACGCTCATTTTCGCTTCGTTCAGCTTTTGTTTGTCAGCTACGTTTTTACTTCTCTTGAATCTGAGATGAAGTGCTCTTTGTTTACGTAACGCTTTTCTGACACGGCTATTAAACCATGGTGGATATTTCCCATCTCTTAAAACCTTACTCGTGTAGCGGGACTTTGAACTTCGCCGCGCTACACTAGTTCCCTCAGATATAAATTATACCGTCGCAGCTGTATGAGCGCTCGACGGCAGAGAAAATACATAAGAAAATGAAGGTACTAAAATTGTAACTCTTTTTATTTTCTACCCGCTCTTGTTTCTTGAGAGGGTAAGCTTAACTTACTTATTAGCTAGTCTTGGTCTGATTAAGACGAAAAAACTTATTAATGTGCAGACGTACTGTGGAAGTTTGTATGAAATTTGGAGGATGGAAGCAGCAACGTAAAATACATTGCATTCAATATCAAGATGGTTTTAATTTGTATACATTAGTAATTCCGGGACAGTGAAATTTATTGCAAGATTTTTGAGCAACTACGACTTTTCACGAAGAAATGAAGCAGGAGATTTTTGGAGAACAAGACCTGGACACCGCACGAGAGAAGACATGTTAACATGGTAAAGAATGAACTCTTATCTACGCCATTTCCCCCTGTTAATCACATTTTGTTAGTCTCTGTTCTCTTTCAAACAATTTTTGTAGTGGAAATTGGTTTGACCTTTGCTCAGAAACGCCACAAGCACCAACCAACAATAGTTTTTCCAAATCATGAAGTCCGATAGCTTTTCTGTAATACCAAGTCCGATTTGCGTTTCATTCTTTCCCTTTTTCACGGTCACTAACGATTTTAAAACCACTTTTTATTCACAATTTCTTCCCACATTTTCAACCTTTTCTTTTCTTCTCTTTTTTCTTTTTTATTAACCACTACACACGGAACACACTTGTCTAGGGTATATTGAAAGATGCCTTTGAATTTTTTCCATCTGTTCTGCACATCTTCGTCCTCATCTCCGAATATTTAATGCTGACTGCTGAGATATTCTGAAATTTGTATCCTGTCACCCTTGCTGAGCAAATATATCTTCGTACCTTTCTTAACATTCCTTGTAGGAGCCGTCGTCATAGATGCTCTCACAGGATCACTGATCACTGATATCTTCCTTCGGTAAGTGATCACACAACATTCCAAGCCTTTTTTGGGGCGTTTGTGTTCTTTTCCGACAGACTAATACAGGGTTGTAGCCTATCCCCGATGTTATTCAATCTGTATATTGAGCAAGCAGTAAAGGAAACAAAAGAAAAGTTCGGAGTTGGAATTAAAATCCATGGAGAAGAAATACAAACTTTGAGGTTCGCCGATGACATTGTAATTCTGTCAAGACAGCAAAGGACCTGGACGAGCAGCTGAACGGAATGGACAGTCTCTTGAAAGGAGGATATAAGATGAACGTCAACAAAAGCAAAACGAGGATAATGGAATGTAGTCGAATTAAATCGGGTGATGCTGAGGGAATTAGATTAGGAAATGAGACGCTTCATGTAGTAAATGAGTTTTGCTATTTGAGGAGCAAAATAACTGATGATGGTCGAAGTAGAGAGGATATAAAATGTAGATGGGCAATGGCAAGGAAAGCGTTTCTGAAGAAGAGAAATTTGTTAATAATAAGTATAGATTTAAGTGTCCGGAAGTCGCTTCTGAAAATATTTGTATGGAGTGTAGCAATATATGGAAGTTAAACATGGACGATAAATAGTTTGGACAAGAAGAGAATAGAAGCTTTCGAAATGTGGTGCTATAGAAGAATGCTGAAGATTAGATGGGTAGATCACATAACTAATGAGGAGGAATTGAATTGGGGAGAAGAGGAGTTTGTGGCACAAGTTGACTAGAAGAGGGGATCGGTTGGTATGACATGTTCTGAAGCATAAACGGTTCATCAATTTAATATTGGAGGGCAGCGTGGAGGGTAAAAATCGTAGAGGGAGACCAAGAGATGAATACACTAAGCAGATTCAGAAGGATGTAGGCTGCAGTTGGTACTGGGAGACGAAGAGGCTTGCACAGGATAGAGTAGCATGGAGAGCTACATCAAACCAGTCAGAGGACCGAAGAGAACAACAACAAATGGAAACCGTTCTTCACCTTAACCTCGTACAGTTTTGTGATGGCTTCACATAAGCGAAGTTGCTAAATATCAGGCAAAATCTTTTACTAGCCGTAACCCCGCAGCTAAACAACTTGCGAGATTTTTATCGGAAGTTGTTTCTTCAGTTTTACTTATAGAATAATATATTAAAATATTTGCATATCTTCGTGAATCATCCTGTTTGTCACTCCGCATCAAATCGTTTGGTCATATTATTTCAGACGTCCGGCAGCCGCAGCCAAAATTCCACATAGTGAATAAAATCTTCTGCGCTAGCTGTTAAACCAGTTTTATTACAAACTCAGTACCGGTTCCGCACCAGTACAAACGCGTCTTCAGGTGATAGGTAATACGTCCTTTTACACAGTCAAGGCGCAGCAAAGAAGAGCCGATTCGCGTAATGCTATCTGTTTTTATCTTGACGATGGAATAATGGGGCCTGGCTCTAAGCAGTCACTTTCCCGCGCCGCGACTGTTTAAAAGAAACCTGTCACCTATCAGCTGATTTATTTCTACTGTTGCGAAACCGGTGGTGACTTTTTGGTAAAGGTGTTTTTAACAGCCCGTGCAGAAGATTTTATTCACAAACTCATTTGAGTTACGATATAAACCACAGGGCTCGCGACATAACTCACGGTGCGGGGTAGAACACTGCTGCAAAAACAACGAAACAAACACGCCAAATTTAAACAGACGCAAAATTCCCAAGATGGCGATTTTTTACAGAAGCTCGAAATTTAGCGTGGAGTTCAATGCGAGACGCCTATAACAGTTTCCACAGCGAAACTGTGTCTCGAAACCTGGCAGAAAATCCAAAGAGATTCTGGTCGTATGTGAAGTATGTTAGCGGCAAGAAACAATCAACGCCTTCCCTGCGCGATAACAATGGAGATACTATCGAAGACAGTGCTGCCAAGGCAGAATTACTAAACACATCCTTCCGAAATGCATTCACAAAACAAGACGAAGTAAATATTCCAGAATTCGAATCTAGAACAGCTGCCAACATGAGTAACATAGAAGCAAATATACTAGGAGTAGTGAAGCAACTTGATGAAAAGCAAGTCTTCTGGTCCAGACTGTATACCAATTAGGTTTCTTTCGGAGTATGCTGATAGATCAGCTCCATACTTAACAATCATATACAACCGTTCGCTCGACGAAAGATGACGGCCGTGGTGGCCGTGCGGTTCTAGGCTCTACAGTCCGGAACCTTGGGACTGCTACGGTCGCAGGTTCGAATCCCGGCTCGGTATGGATGTGTGTGATGTACTTAGTTAGGTTTAAGTAGTTCTCAATTCTAGGGGACTGATGACCTAAGATGTTAAGTCCCATAGTGCTCAGAGCCATTTGAACCATTTCGACGAAAGATCCGTACCCAAAGACTGGAAAGTTGCACAGGTCACACCAATATTCAAGAAAGGTAGTAGGAGTAATCCACTAAATTACAGGCCCATATCATTAACGTCGATATGCAGCAGGATTTTAGAACATATATTGTGTTCGAACATCATGAATTACCTCCAAGGAAACGGTCTATCGACTCACAGTCAACATGGGTTTAGAAAACATAGTTCCCGTGAAACACAACTAGCTCTTAATTCACATGAAGTGCTGAGTGCTACTGACAACGGATTTCAGATCGATTCCGTATTCTTGGATTTCCGGAAGGCTTTTGACAATGTACCACACAAGCGGCTCGTAGTGAAATTGCGTGCTTATGGAATATCGTTCAGTTATGTGACTGGATTTGCGATTTCCTGTCTGAGAGGTCACATTTCGTAGTAACTGACGGAAAGTCATCGAGTAAAACAAAAGTGATTTCTGGCGTTCCCCAAGGTAGTGTTATAGGCCCTTTGCTGTTCCTCATCTATATAAACGATTTGGGAGACAATCTGAGCAGCCGTCTTCGGTTGTTTGCAGATGACGCTGTCGTTTATCGACTAACAAAGTCATCAGAAGATCGAAACAAACTGCAAAATCATTTGGAAAAAATATCGGAATGGTACGAAAATTGGCAGTTGACCCTAAATAACGAAAAGTTTGAGGTCATCCACATCAGTGCTAAAAGGAACTCGTTAAACTTCGGTTACACGAAAAATCAGTCTAATTGAAAAGCCGTAAATTCAACTAAATACCTAGGTATTACAATTACGAACAACGTAAATAGGAAGGAACACATCGAAAATGTTGTGGGGAAGGCTAACCAAAGGCTGCGTTTTATTGGCAGGACACTTAGAAAATGTAACAGACCTACTAAGGAGACTGCCTACACTACGCTTGTCCGTCCTCTTTTAGAATACTGCTGCGCGGTGTGGGATCCTTACCAGGTAGGACTGAAGGAGTACATCGAAAAACTTCAAAGAAAGGCGGCACATTTTGTATTATCGCGAAATATGGGAGAGAGTGTCACAGAAATGACACAGGATTTGGGCTGGAAATCATTAAAAGAAAGGCGTTTTTCGTTGCGACGGAATCTTCTCACGAAATTTCCAGTCACCAACTTTCTCCTCCGAATGGGAAAATATTTTGTTGACACGGTCCAACGGGTACACTGGTGGTGTTACGCCCCTGGAAGTAGCTCCTACTTCATTCACTCATATCATTTTTGCCTTTATGGACAGTGTTTGAATTCAAATATCTCATTATGACACAATTTTCACTTCTTTCGTTTCTTTCTTTTCTCTCCCAAAATCTCTTCATCCTTTGACTATGCTCTTGTTTACTTTGTTCCATCCATAATGCTCCCATCTTCCTCTTATTTACCATCTATTTTGTTTTCCTAATTTTGTTCCTGAATTCCTTCTGTCTTTTATCATTTGTTTGTTGATCCCCAGCTGCCTTATGTCTTCCTCTATTTCATGATAGCAATTTGTTTTAAGGCTTGTATGTTTTACTACATCAAAGATTCTCTCTGTAAGTCCATTTTGCCGGCCGGAGTGGCCGACCGGTTCTGGACGCTATAGTTTGGAACCGCGCAACCGCTATGGTAGCAGATTCGTATCCTGTCTCGGGCATGGATGTGTGTGTTGTCTTTAGGTTAGATAGGTTTAAGTAGTTCTAAGTTCTAGGGAACTGATGACCTCAGTAGCTAAGTTCCATAGTGCTCAGAGCCATTTGAAGCATTTTTTTGTCGTCCATTCTCTGTATGTGTCCGTAGAAATTTAGTCTGCATTTTCTGATGATGTCTGTGAGTCTGTCAGTGTGTTGGTATAATTCACTGGTAGATCTTTTCATCCATATGCCATCTTTGTGTATTGGTCCGAATATTTTCCTGAGAATTTTTTTTCTGTCTCTATAATGCCTGATGCTCCAATTGTGGTCGTTTCTGACGCATATAGTGCTTCCGGTAATACAACTGCTTTGTAGTGTCTAATTTTGGCCTGTCTTGATATGCTTTTCGTATTATAATGTGACCACCATGTGAGTTTGTATGCTTTCTGGAATCTTTCTGTTCGTTATATGCTGATTGCCTTGTTTGATCCTCCTATTTGTATGTATTACCCTAAATATTTAAATTTTTCGACTCTTTTTACGGATCCATACATTGTTTACATGATGTGTACATTGTTGGTTTGTTGTTCCATGTACTGAGTCTTCTCATAAGACATCTGTAGACCTGTTTTGGCAGCTATTTCATGTAGGTATTCCAGCTTCCTTTGCCTCCTGTGTGTTATTACTAAGTAAGGCTATGTCATCTACAAATGCCAGACATTCTATGATTGTTCTTGTTTAACGTGTTCTTCCTAGCTGTATTCCTTTAACTTGTTCTTCCCATTGTTTGAGAATTTTGTCTAAGACTATGTTTAACAGGATTGGTGAGAGTCCATCTTCTTGTCAGATACCTGTGTGTATAAGTAGCTCGTACTGATGTATGAGATATATTATTACTAGGGCCCAGATTTTAATTACCTACAAAAAAAGTGAAATATGCAAGCATTTATGACCTAAAACTTACATAAATATAACCTTAAAAAATAAAATATGACTTAATAGAAGTTTATTTAAAGCATTCTTGTTTGTTTGTTTAATTTTTTATTCACCATAAAGTAATCCAAAATTCACTTCTCAAAATATTTCTTTGTGTACGGTTTGTGGCTAATTTGGAGCTATTTTTTGAATTCCTGAATGTTTTATTTTCTAAACACAAAGTACAGTGAAAAGATCACCTATCGACACAGGAAAACAATGTTTTTATTTCTACATAGTATTTAAAGCGTTTCACATTACTTAACACCGCATGTCAATCTTTAGTATCTGCAAAGTTGCACTGGATCACAAGGTGCATTTTCAGGTTTTCCATTGTCATAGATCTACGCTGAGGATAGTTTTCTACCTGGAAATGCTCCTCTCCACTTCACAAGATGTCACTGGAGCGTATTTGAAGGCAGCCATTTCACTAGAGGTCAGCTTTGTTTCAGTATCCTCAAATGTTGCGGCATTCCCTCAAAGGCTGTCACTAATTTTGTACGGTGTAGAATATCCAGCATTCCGTTGGTGAACACTTTGCAATTTGGTTGTTCTTAATGTTTTTCATAAATTTACATAGATAATCGACTTTGAAGTTTTCCGAGGGCGTGTTATAGATACAACTAACACATTAATTGTCCATATATGTATAGCACAATCGGTAGCTTATTTATTTTTATTCAAGCCAGAGCGTAAAGAAAAAAAAAATGTAACTTGTCGATCTCCTACAGATCGTAGTTCGGTGAATCAAATCCTGTCTGAGTTACTTTTTTTTTATCGCTCTACTTGAAATACGTACATCTGGTAATTGAAAAATTCATGATCACTGTTTTACGAATAATGCACGTCTTCTTGTTTTCAGTTACATATTGCACGCGAAACGCTTATTTTCATTTCAAATATAAATTCTTATTTATCGATATTTTATGAAAGACTGTTAATGAAGGTAGCTCAAATTAACAAAACACAATTTAATTTTTAAGGCAAAAATGAAAAGCTAAATACTCTTTATTTGGATTACGTCCAATGTTTTATATCCCAGATGTGGATAAATGTCGTAGAGATATGAAAAACAATCATTTTCACGGCATCGAACACACCATACAAATGCCGCAATTTTACGTTTGCCACTGTACCAGTACATTATCACCCAACAGAATTGACCTGGAGCCAAGTTCAGGGATTTGAATCGGAAAATAACAAGAGTGTTACGGTGCCAGACGTACTGGAACTAACGCACGCAGCTTTTTCACACCTCACTGCCGAACCCTGGCGGGATATAGAACGGCTCGTCATAAAAGAAGACGAGAAAATACGGCGCCCGCTTAGCTTCGTGCATTCTGTTGTTGATCGACTCGTTATGAACGTAACAGATCGCGGTTCCAGTACTGAAATGTATTTCTCGGATTCGGAAGGAGCTAAGAGATTACCAGACGACTGACTGTAATTAATACCTTCAGTGACTGCAGTATTCAACAGTTCGGTGAAATCCCTTTAGTACGCTTTTGCATCACTCATAGCTCGCTCAGAAAAATTATTTTGTGTTTACGTTAGGAATTTCCATCGCTGCCGTTTGTAATTAGAATACTATGGGAACGAGAGCATTTTATGCTTTTCGTCTGGTCACCTAAAAAGCGCGCGCTTCAGTCCGGAACCGCGCGACTGCTACGGTCGCAGGTTCGAATCCTGCCTCGGGCATGGATGTGTGTGATGTGCTTAGGTAAGTTAGGTTTAAGTTGTTCTAAGTTCTAGGGGACTGATGACCTCAGAAGTTAAGTCCCATAGTGCTCAGAGCCATTTGAACCATTTTTGAACCAGGTCAGATTGAAGGGCCGGCCGGAGTGGCCGAGTCCTTCTAGGCGCTACAGTCCGGAACCGCGCGACCGCTACGATCGCAGGTTCGAATCCTGCCTCGGGCATGGATGTGTGTGGTGTCCTTAGGTTGGTTAGGTTTAAGTAGTTCTAAGTTCTAGGGGACTGATGACCACATATGTTAAGTCCCATAGTGCTCACAAGGGAACCTCCCCATTGCACCCCCCTCAGATTTAATTATAACTTGGCACAGTGGATAGGCCTTGAAAAACTGTACACGGATCAATCGAGAAAACAGGAAGACGTTGTGTGGAACTATGAAACAAATAAGCAAAATATACAAACTGAGTAGTCCATGCGCAACATAGGCAACATCAAGGATAGTTTGAGCTCAGGAGCGCCGTGGTCCCGTGGTTAGCGTGAGCAGCTGCGGAACGAGAGGTCTTTGGTTCAAGTCTTCCCTCGAGCGGAAAGTTTAATTTATTTAATATAAATTATGATTATCACATCCACAAGAAAACCTACATCGGGCAAGGTAGAAGAATCTTTCTACCCATTCGCCAAGTGTACAAGTTAGGTGGGTCGACAACATATTCCTGTCATGTGACGCACATGCCGTCACCAGTGTCGTATAGAATATATCAGACGTGTTTACCTGTGGAGGAATCGGTTGACCTATGACATTGCGATCAAATGTTTTCGGTTCCCATTGGAGAGGCACGTCCTTTCGTCTACTAATCGCACGGTTTTGCGGTGCGGTCGCAAAACACATACACTGAACTTACTACGGTGAACAGAGACGTCAATGAACCAACGGACAGATCATAACTTTGCGAAAATAAAGAAAGTAAACTTTTCACTCGAGGGAAGACTTGAAACAAGGACCTCTCATTCCGTAGCTGCTCACGCTAACCACGTGACCACGGCACTCTGGAACTCACACTCTCCTTGAAGTTGCCTATCTTGCGCATGGACTACTCAGTTTGTATATTTTGCTTATTTTTTTCATAGTTCCACACAACTTCTTCCTGTTTTCTCGATTGATCTGTGTTCAGTTTTTCAAGGCCTATCCACTGTGCCAACTTATAATTACTAAATCTGAGGGGGTGCGATGGGGAGGTTCCCTTGTCAGAGCCATTTCAACCACTGAGATTGAAGAAAGACATCGAAGCAATTCAGACAAGAGGGGGGGGGCTAGATTTGTTACAGGTAGGTTCAAACAATTTTTATGGAGATGCTTCAGGAACTCAAACGGGAATCCATGGAGGGAAGGCGGCGTTGTTTTCTATTACGAAAATTTAGAGAACCGGCTGCCGAACGATTGTACCACCAACATACATTGCACGTAATGGCCACCAAAATAAGGTAAGAGAGGTAAGACATATAGAAAGTCGTTTTTCCCTCGCTCTATTTGCGAGTGGAACACGAAAGGATATGACTAGTAATTTTGCAGCGCACCCACTGCCACGCACCGTAGGGTAGTATAACATACACGATATATATAATTTTTTATTACGAGCGGAATATGAACGTGTGGATAGTATTCATTCAATTATGTAATTATTTCTTAACAAGATGATAATTATGTAAAACAATATTTGTGTCACATTCTTTGTTAATCTATGTCATTCTTTTCTTTTGTTTTGTACACTTTTGTCGTCTTCTTCTGATGTACATCGCCGAAACAAGACGCGAATCGATTTTAGGTCTGTTAAATGAAAAACATTTAATGTAAAATTATTGTCCTTTTATGTTCATTTGCTGGTAAAACAAATAGAGCCAAATGCGTTAAAACTATTTATGATTAATTATTTAAAATTCACTTCCTCTTTTAATTATAATTTTGTATTAATTGTTTTATCATAGCTGCAAGAAGCGCAGTCATTGTCAGTTGCGATTATATAGCAACTTCGCCTGTACTTCTAGTTGAAAATAGCATGGGTTTGTGTTAAATTAATTTTCAAAACAATTTAATAATTTTTCTATTTGTGGCATCAATTTAAATGATTTAATGGGAAAAGGAAAATCTTAATTAAAAAAGAAATCCTCTATCTTTTGTTGGCCGCCATCTTAACTTTTATTACAGTGGCAAATTTAAATTACTTGAAACAGTAAACTTTCAATATTCCGATGTGTTAGAAATAAATGTGCACCGGTGGTACTGAACTCTATAAAAGAAAAATTTAATCGAATCAGAGTGCATTTTCTAAGAACAAGATTTCATTGCTGATGTATGAGGCCAAAATTAAACTACGGACGAATCACGGAAAAAATTATTTTTTTTGGTAGCATACGTCAGTGTTGTGTGCGGGTGGTATTCTGTGGTTCCGCTTCATGATCAATTTGCTAAGAATAATTAAATCCATCGCAGACAAAAATTATAAAAGCTCTGATGTACGATCTGTAATTCTAGTGATATGGACACAGCTTACAGTCAATATTATTACACTACGTCAGGTGGAATTCTTGTGCAATTTGAACAAAATAATTTTCCGGGAGAAGTTGTAGTATGAATAATGCATTATACATGTGTATAATATTGTCATTTACAAAATCAAATTAATGCAACTGCAAAAAAAAAAAACAAAAAAACAAAAAACAGAGTGAATTCAAACCAGAGAATACCATAGAGCAGGGCTTCCCAACCTTTTCAGCTGGCGGACCGCTTTTTCAGCCGAAAATCCATGGCGGACCCCTAGTCAGTCAAGAGCACATCCAGACACTTGCTAGTGGATTTACTCCCTTTGTTCAACACACTATAGGTTGATTAAAATTACAAGGTAATTGAAATTTCACACGATGGAGCTGTCTTCCTCAAAGAGCAATCAACATCATGTCCAAACTGTTCGTTGTTGACAAGCTGCCTCTTATGGTCTGTTCACTTCCACTATTTGGCTACTGTTGTGTAAGGAACATGCATATTTCGTAACAGTCGTGTGTGTGTGTGTGTGTGTGTGTGTGTGTGTGTGTGTGTGTGATTTTTTTGTGAAATCCGAAGAAAAATGTTCAAATGTATGTAAAGTCTTCCTTTGGTCGTCCTCCCTCCTTATTCATTTCAACTGGAAACTTCCCTTGTTGTGAAAACGATGGAGAAACTGCAGGCCGGCGTGTGTGGCCGAGCGGTTCTAGGCGATACAGTCCGGAACCGCGCGACTGCTACGGTCGCAGGTTCGAATCCTGCCTCGGGCATGGATGTGTGTGACGTCCTTAGGTTAGTTAGGTTTAAGTAGTTCTAAGTTCTAGGGGACTGATGACTTCCGATGTTAAGTCCCATAGTGCTCAGAGCCATTTGAACCATTTTTTTTTTTTTTTTGAGAAACTGCACTCTTCTTCAATGATCCTGACTTCAGCCACCGATCCACGTTAGAAGTAATAAACTGGTCAAAAATCGACTTATGAAATAGGTTGTGCACTGACAAAGCAAGTTCAACATTTAATGATGCCTGGGGCCGCATACGTGCCAGCGAGCGCTGTGATTGGTCGACAAAGCTCGCTCCGCGCATGCGTAAAAGGTTTCAGCGCATCTAGAGCCGTGAACCGGCGCACAAGCGACCCCCGTATTGTTGCGAAACAGTCCATCAGAGAAGCCGCATTCTCCCGAAGTAAACGGTGTATGCGTTCTCAGGAACCGCAAAGGCTGCTTGGGGATACGACCTGAAGTAAAAGTACACATGTTTTTCGCACGAAAAACAATAGTGATGAATTTGATTTTCACATTTTTATTCAATAATTTTACTCATTATTTTACACGATTTGGTGAAATGTGGCCGCGGACCCCCTAGAGAGAGCCGGCGGATGCCTAAGGGGTCCGCGGACCACACGTTGGGAAGCCCTGCCATAGAGTATCGTATCATCCATATTCATTGCACTTGTCGATGTTGATGATACACAAAAACCGCCACAGTGGCTTGCGGAGTATATGTGCAGATGTAGATGTAGATCTGTATCACTGTACAGAAGATTTCGTCTACACGAATCTTATCTTTTTTCCCGCAGACACTTTTCTCGGTCTTCGTTGACTGGGCTAGTAGAGAGGAAGATGCTCAGCCTCGGTGTGACGTCAGCTGGTGGGAATGTCGGTGCCGGGTGTTAGCAGGCCGCGCTCTACTCGATGTACTCGATGGCGGTCACGGCCGAAGGACGGAACGGAATGCCAGCGAGAAACCAGTCCCGTAAGCTCTCGCCTCCCCACTGTGACTCAGCTCCTGGGCGGTCGACCGCTACTTGGGCAGACTAGACCACCGTGTCTGAGATCGTGCGCGCGCGCGCCAGCAGTAAAGCCGGAATGAAACACTCGTATCATCCCCCCCTGCCCCCTCGCCATATTTCACGAGGAGAGCCCGGCAAGTGCCACAATACGATTTCCTAGAAAGGCTCAGCAGCAGACGAGTCGAAAATATCCCCAGATACTCGGTCGCTTCTGGGGAAATGTCGTTCCAAGTGTGCTGCTGTTGTAGTCTTCAGTCCTGAGACTGGTTCGATGCAGCTCTCCATGCTACTCTATCCTGTGCAGGCTTCTTCATCTCCCAGTACCTACTGCAGCCTACATCCTTCTCAATCTCCTAAGTGTACTCATCTCTTGGTCTCCCTCGACGATTTTTACCCTCCAGTACTAAATTGGTGATCCCTTGATGCCTCAGAACATGTCCTACCAACCGATCCCTTCTTCTAGACAAGGAGTGCCGCAAACTCCTCTTCTCCCCAATTCTATTCAATACCTCCTCATCAGTTATGTGATCTACCCATCTAATCTTCAGCATTCTTCCGTAGCACCAAATTTCGAAAACTTCTTGTCCAAACTATTTATTCTTCACGTTTCACTTCCATACATGGCTACACTACATACAAATACTTTCAGAAACGACTTCCAAACACTTAAATCAATACTCGATGTTAACAAATTTCTCTTCTTCAGAAACGCTTTCCTTGCCATTGCCAGTCTACATTTTATATTCTCTCTACTTCGACCATCATCGGTTATTATGCTCCCCAAATAGCAAAACTCCTTTACTACTTTAAGTGTCTCATTTTCTAATCTAATTCCCCCAGCATCACCCGATTTAATTCGACTACATTCCATTATCCTCGTTTTGCTTTTGTTGATGTTCATCTTACACCTTCCTTTCAAGACACTGTCCATTCCGTTCAACTGATCTTCCAAGTCCTTTGCTGTCTCTGACAGAATTACAATGTCATCGGTGAGCCTCTAAGTTTTTATTTCTTCTCCATGGATTTTAATACCTACTCAGAACTTTTCTTTCGTTTCCTTTACTGCTTGCTCAATATACAGATTGAATAGCATCGGGCAGAGGCTACAACCCTGTCTCACACTCTTCCCAACCACTGCTTCCCTTTCATGTCCCTCGACTCTTATAACTGCCATCTGGTTTCTGTACAAATTGTAAATAGCCTTTCGCTCCCTGTATTTTACCCCTGCCACCTTCAAAATTTGAAAGAGAGTATTCCAGTCAACATTGTCAAAAGCTTTCTCTAAGTCTACAAATGCTAGAAACATAGGTTTGCCTTTCCGTAATCTATTTTCTAAGATAAGTCGTAGGGTCAGTATTGCCTCACGTGTTCCAACATTTCTACGGAATCTAAACTGATCTTCCCCGAGGTCGGCTTCTACCAGTTTTTCCAATCGTCTGTACAGAATTCGCGTTAGTATTTTGCAGCTGTGACTTATTAAACTGATAGTTCGGTAATTTTCACATCTGTCAACACCTGCTTTCTTTGATATTGGAATTATTATATTCTTCTTGAAGTCTGAGGAATTTCGCCTGTCTCATACATCTTGCTCGCCAGATGGTAGAGTTTTTTAAGGACTATTCAACGTAATTTCGATGGCTTTCAGCAGGCGATAATCTCAGCACATATTACGGAGGGAAAAAGAACGTTGTGACATTGCAGTTTGAGCTCGTAAATTTTGTTTATAAGAGAACTTATTCTTCTACTTTAAGTTCAAATGAAAGTTTATTGGTTTAGAAGAAATTTGTGGAGAACTAACTTATAATAATAATATTAATAATAATTTCGTTTAAGTTAAAAAACAAAAAATGCCTCTTCTTTAGGAGTTAATAAACTTCTACCAAGATGGGTAGATAAATGAGAAGCAGAAATAAACAATTTTGGATTTTGAACACTCGGCTGAAAAGTGTGACGGAGCGACGCTAGCCACTCTGCTACCGCTTTAGTTGAAAAACTTTCTCGCTAAAAGGCACACAAAGTACGTCACAAACAGTGAGCGCCGTTTTCTCAGGAGCGGTCGAGTATCTATGGATAAGCCGAAGCAGGTTTTCGCTCATGTTGTCCCCCTCCCTTAACAGAGCGAAGTTTCTGGGGAGTCGAGTAATGGCACTTGCCCTGTTGTTCCAGTCAGAAACGGGTTTCAGATGGCGAAACGAGATTTCTGGCATAGGATAGCACTCAGAGAGAACACTATTCTACCTTGCGGCAAAAAGGCGGACTTTTCGTATCTCCCGCGATGTACACACATGAAAAAAAGTTTTGCATGACCTCGCTTCCGAGAGTTCCGGAACCTGTACAGAAAATTGGAAAAGAGAGCAACATAAACATAACTTCCGCCCTCTTTGTTGCTCATGAAAACCACACATTGCATGTTGTACCACCATACAGCGAGACCTTCAGAGGTGGTGGTCCAGATCGCTGTACATACCGAAACCTAATACCCTGCAGCACGACCTCTTGCATTGAGGCATGCCTGTATTCGTCGTGGCATACTATCCACAAGTTCATCAAGGCACTGTTGGTCCAGATTGTCCCACTCCTCAACGGCGATTCGGCGTCGATCCCTCAGAGTGGTTGGTGAGTCACGACGTGCATAAACAGCCTTTTACAATCTATCCCAGCCATAATCAGGTTTTCACTCTGCAGCGGAGTGTGCGGTGATATGAAACTTCCTGGCAGATTAAAACTGTGTGCCGGACCGAGACTCGAACTCGGGAGCTATGCTTCCGCGGGCAAACGCTCTACCAACTGAGCTACCGAAGCACGACTCAAGCCCCGTCCTCACAGCTTCTGCCAGTACCTCGTCTCGAGGTCCCGAGTTCGAGTCTCGGTCCGGCACACAGTTTTAATCTGCCATGAAGTTTCATATCCCAGACATGTTCGATAGGGTTCATATCTGGAGAACATGCTGGCCACTCTAGTCGAGCGATGTCGTTGTCCTGAAGGAGGTCATTCACAAGAAGTGCACGAGGGGAGCGCGAATTGTCGTCCACGAAGACGAATGCCTCGCCAATATGCTGCCGATATGGTTGCACTATCGGTAGGAGGATGGCATTCACGTATCGTGCAGCCGTTACGGCACCTTCCATGACCACCATCGGCGTACGTCGGCCCCACATAATGCCACCCCAAAACAGCAGGGAACCTCCACCTTGCTGTACTCGCTGGACAGTGTGTCTAAGGCGTTCAGCCTGACCGGGTTGCCTCCAAACACGTCTCCGACGATTGTCTGGTTGAATGCCGACACTTACCGGTGAAGATAACGTGGTGCCAATCCTGAGCGGTCCATTCGGCACGTTGTTGGGCCCATCTGTAACGCGCTGCATGGTGTCATAGTTACAAAGATGGACCTCGCGCTGTACGTCGGGAGTGAAGTTGCGCATCATGCAGCCTGTTGCGCACAGTTTGACTCGTAACACGACGTCCTGTGGCTGCCCGAAAAGCATTATTCAACATGGTGGCATTGCTGTCAGGGTTCCTCCGAGCTATAATCCGAAGGTAGCGGTCATCCACTGCAGTAGTAGCCCTTGGGCGGCCTGAGCGAGGAATGTCATCGACAGTTCCTGTCTCTCTGTATCTCCTCCATGTTCGAACAACAGCGCTTTGGTTCATTCCGAGACTCCTGGACACTACCCTTGTTGAGAGCCCTTCCTGGCACAAATGCGGACAAATCCGGACGCGATCGAACCGAGTATTGACCGTCCAGGCACGGCTGAACTACAGACAACACGAGCCGTGTACCTCCTTCGAGCCGTGTACCTCCTTCCTGGTGAAATGACCGGATCTGATCGGCTGTCGGACCCCCTCCGTCTAATAGGCGCTGCTCATGCATGGTTGTTTACATATCTGGGCGGGTTAGCGACAACTCTGAACGAAGGGACTGTGTCTGTGATACAATATCTACAGTCAACGTCTATATTGGGAGTTCTCGAAACCGGGGTGCTCCATAACTTTTTTTTGGTGCGTGTATGTACGAGTGGCTAAAGACATTTGCAATGGAGTGACGTAATTTTTTAAGTCAACGGTAGCTGGCGCAGTGAGAATTAGTGCGCCTCTGGTACAATGTAAGTGACGAAATTACATGTTTCCTTTTATTCCGAGAACGTGCTTTTTCATAAGCTAGTGAACCGACTTGTCGTCAGTTCCTCGTTTAATAAACGACTCTTTCATGAGTCTGCCGCATTTGCAACTTCGTTAGGATGTTAGCGAGGTGACAGCGTGTAGAATCCGCTTTGTTCTGACGAAAGAAGCAAATTTTAACATGGCAACTAGAGAAATGTAGGTGACACTCGAAATTCGCCGCTGATGAATGTGTCGTTTTCAGGCTTCAGCAAGTCTCATTTGCTATAGTAAAGGGGATGGACCAATGACCACAACTGCCCGTGAAATACCTTTTTGTGTGAAAATTAACACATGAACATTACACAAACAATAACGTACAAAATATGGCTTTACATATCTGGGCATGTTTTTTTTGCAACGAACTATTTTTAATGGTCTTTTTTTTCTGTTTTCCGTCTTTCCCTTAGTTGCTCTAAATTCGAGGAGGTATGTACCGTCTATGGAACTAAATGAAGGCAGTTTATTTATTGCAATACGCCTTTCGCTTCTTTTATTTGGGAAGCATCATCAGTGACCCGAAATATATGTTTCCTTTTATACATACAATAAACGTGTTATGTCGCATATATAATATGCTACTACATTATATTTTGTCGTGTTTTTCTCTTGTTTTTTAGGTTAGAAGCAACTTTTGTAGCACAAGTTCCGTACTGTGAATCTATCGTTCGGTGTCTGTTACGATTTCCAGCGCTGGTGAACTTATGTCTGTGGTTCTGGAGATGTATTTGTTAGTTTTCAGACTCCAGCTGGCCGATTTCTGGCGTTCTTTCATCCACATTTATCACATCGCATGTATCACTTGTACTTTTGATTTTGTGATCAACCCATGTGTGTTTTTGGTGTGTAGTGTTGGCAACTGTTGTTGTATGTTTGTCTTTTGTTTGTGTTGTGTTTGATGTTTTTCATTTGTGTGTGTGTGTATTTTGCTGTGTCCACAGCAAAATACACACACACACACACACACACACACACACACACACACATATATATATATATATATATATATATATATATATATATATATATATATATATATCGTAAACCACATCAAATACTGACGAATCGATTCCACAGACCGAACGTGAGGAGAGGGGCTAGTGTAATTGGTTAATACAAACCATAAAAAAATGCACGGAAGTATGTTTTTTAACAGAAACCTCCATTTTTTTAAATGGAACCCCGTTATTTTGTTAGCACATCTGAACATATAAACAAATACGTAATCAGTGCCGTTTGTTGCATTGTAAAATGTTAATTACATCCGGAGATATTTAACCTAAAGTTGACGCTTGAGTACCACTCCTCCGCTGTTCGATCGTGTGTATCGGAGAGCGCCAAATTACGTAGGGATCCAAAGGGAACGGTGATGGACCTTAGGTACGGAAGAGACTGGAACAGCACATTACGTCCACATGCTAACACCTTTTTATTGGTCTTTTCACTGACGCACATGTACATTCCCATGAGGGGTGAGGTACACGTACACACGTGGTTTCCGTTTTCAATTACGGAGCGGAATAGAGTGTGTCCCGACATGTCAGGCCAATAGATGTTCAATGTGGTGGCCATCATTTGCTGCACACAACTGCAATCTCTGGCGTAATGAATGTCGCACACGCCGCAGTACATCTGGTGTAATGTCGCCGCGGGCTGCCACAATACGTTGTTTCATATCCTCTGGGGTTGTAGGCACATCACGACACACATTCTCCTTTAACGTACCCCACAGAAAGAAGTCCGGAGGTGTAAGATCAGGAGAACGGGCTGGCCAATTTATGCGTCCTCCACGTCCTATGAAACGCCCGTCGAACGTGTACCTCACCCCTCATGGTAATGTACATGTGCGTCAGTGAAAAAGACCAATAAAAAGGTGTTAGCATGTGGACGTAATGTGCTGTTCCAGTCTCTTCTGTACCTAAGGTCCATCGCCGTTCCCTTTGGATCCCTACGTAATTGGGTGCTCTCCGATAGACACGATCGAACAGCAGAGGAGTGGTACTCAAGCGTCAACTTTAGGTTACAATATCTCCGGATGCAATTAACATTTTACAATGCAACAAACGGCACTGATTACGTATCTGTTTATATGTTCAGCTGTGCTAACAAAACTAACGGGGTTGCATTTAAAACAACGTAGGTTTGTGTTAAAAAACATACTTCCGTGTATTTTTTTATGGTTTGTATTAAACAATTACACTAGCCCCTCTCCTCACTATTTTTAAATTCAGAGAGGAAGCCAGATAGCAAATGTGTTTGTTTAGAGACCACTGATGATGCCTTATTTCATTGAAACGAAAGGCATTTGAGGAAGAAAACACTATTTTCATGTAGCTGCAAAGACAGATTTAGAGAAAGACCTTCAATAATTGGACTATACCAGCAAACGGCCGACGCGAGTATCTTTGCTAACAGCACGACATCTCCTGCACCGCCTCTCCTGGGTTCGTGACCCAGTTGGATCCCTGGCGACTGGAAAACCGTGGCCACATCAGGTGAGTCCCGATTTGGTAAGAGCTGCTGGCAGGATTTGAGTGTGGCGCACACCCCACCGAGCCATACATCCTAGTTGTCAACAAGGCAGTGTGCAAGCTGATACTGGCTCCATAATGATGTGGGCAATGTTTGCTTGAAATGGAGTGAAAACTGACTGGGAAATGGTTATGTTCGGGTACCTGGAGACCATCTCTACAGGCATTCATGGACTTCATTACGCCAAACAACGATGGCTTTTTTTCATGGATGCCAGTGCGCCATGTCACTGACGACAACTGTTCGCCACTGGTCTGAAGAACATGTTCAACAATTCGATCGAATGACCTGTCTGCCCAGGTAGCCCGGCATGAACCCAGTCGAACATTTGTGGGACAGTATCGAGAGGTCTGTTTGTGCACAAAATCCAGCACCGCCAACACTTTCGCAATTATGGACGACTATAGACGCAGCATGACTGAATGTTTCTCCAGCGGACTTCGAGGGACTTGTGTAGTCCATGCAACGTCGAGTTGATGCAAAGGAGGTCGGACGCGATATTAGGAAGCATCCCATGAATCTTGTCCCCTCGGTGTATATGTTGTAAGACGTGTATATTTCTATTGTTTATTGTCAAATCACAATTTATGAAAGATGTTTATATTTTACTAATAGGATTAAGTAGGAATAATTAATATTTGTCATGTTGGAAATAATTGTGGTAGCAGGGATTGTCTGCACCAGAAAGCATTGTTAGCAGGAGAGACCGCACTTTAGCGTTCGTAGGAAGTCAGTAGTAAGTGAGATGTGAAGGGAGTTGGTAGCAGGTCTGAAGCGAGAGGTTGAGAGGAGCTGTGTGCCTGCCAGCCACCAGCTGTGATTTACAACAGATTATAAACGGATGTAAAGAGACATCAGCTAACTATTATCATAAGAGGAACTAATATTATTGAATTAATTTTTTGAGAAACTCAAGACTACTGAAGGTGTTTGCGCATTGCTAGTTGTAAGATTATTGTAAAAAGTAAGTCCCATTTGAACGTTTGTAAAATCATTTCATTCAGAATATAATTAACTTTTGCCAGCAATATTGCATTACTGATTATAATCCATCCAAAAACCATCAACGTAAAACTTTGCAAAATTTTATTGTTGTCCAGAAAAAGTTTATTTATGAATTACGTAATTTCAGTCAAATTAATTATAGAATAACGCCAGCTTTGCTATTAAAGAATAACGTCAGCTTTGGTAATAAATACAGCCACTTATTATGAAACCCCACCAGCAGCAAATAGAGTATAGTAAAACAGAGTAACTATATTCATGTCTCAGTTCGATGTAGCAGTCAGATGACGATCCAGTGACAGTAAAAAAGGTAAGGAACAGTTTTGGGTTACTGCAGGTAACGACTGAGGGCCACGACGACGACAGATTCTATGTTTCGTCGAAATAATCAGAAAATAACTTTTAATAAACTGCATTTAAATTTGTATGCGAAGATTGAGAAAGAGAATAAATTTCAAAGGGAAGATTTCATTTGTTATTATTAAGCAAGAGATAGAAATCCTAAGAAAAGGTTACATAGTTTGTTGTAAAAGGGAAGGTTATCAGTAACAAAAGAGATATAGAGGAGGACACGGGAAGGTTTCAATGTGGATGAACTTTCACTTAACATACGACAAGCATATACTACTTTTTGCTAACAATACTAGTGTCGTAATAAACCTAAGTAAGGAGAAAGCAACAGAATAGGTAAGTAGATTACATTTTCCAAAGAATTAGTAAGTGGTTCTCCGAAAATAGACTCTCCTTATGTTTGGAAAAAACGCACTACATTCAGTTCTGTACAACAAATAGTCATAACCAACAAGTGATGTAGCATATGAGCAGGAGTCAGTAAACAGGGTAGAATACTCCAAATTTTTGGATGTATATTTTGATGAAAACTTGAACTGGAAAAAGAATTTCACTCAAATTCTCAAACGTCCAGCGCCTTTTGCTCTCCGTATAGTTGCTAATCTGGCAAAGAAACGAATTAAACTCCTGTTATATGTTGCATATTTCCACTAAAAATGTCTTATGGAATAATTTACAGGGGAAACTCATCACTTAGAAACAAATTATTGGTTGCACAAAAGAGAGCGGTAAGAATAATAAATCAAAAGCACCAGTTTGCTTTAGTTCTACAATATTACTTTTATTGTTAACCGGTTTTCGGCTTACTAGGCCATCTTCAGACACCAGAAGATGGCCTAATAAGCCGAAAACCGGTTAATAATAAAAGTAATATTATAGAACAAAAGCAAACTGGTGCTTCTCATTTATTATAATGTTGTTCTACCAAGAACCGACGGAAGACTCTGTTAATACGGTAAGAATACTATATGATGTTCACCTGCGGACGTGATAGGTACCTCTTGAAGGAGCTGATAACCTCGCTAATGGTTTAAATGGTTTAAATGGCTCTGAGCACTATGCGACTTAACTTCTGAGGTCATCAGTCGCCTAGAACTTAGAACTAAATAAACCTAACTAACCTAAGGACGTCACACACATCCATGCCCGAGGCAGGATTCGAACCTGCGACCGTAGCGGTTGCTCGTTTCCAGACTGCAGCGCCTAGAACCGCACGGACACTCCGGCCGGCACTCGCTAATGAAATTCGTCATAAATTGCCCATCTAAATATGAGAAGAGCAGTGATGTTCATACCTAGAACACTAGAGGGAATAATGACCTTTACTACCCACTGTTAAAGCTGTCAGTGGCTCAGGAGTTCGATATGCAGAAACAAATGGCTCTGAGCACTATGGGACTTAACATCTATGGTCATCAGTCCCCTAGAACTTAGAACTACTTAAACCTAACTAACCTAAGGACATCACACAACACCCAGCCATCACGAGCCAGAGAAAATTCCTGACCCCGCCGGGAATCGAACCCGGGAACCCGGGCGTGGGAAGCGAGACGCTACCGCACGACCACGAGATGCGGGCACAGAAACAAATACCTCCCCAATTACATAAAATGTCTTCACAGTCCAAAAATACATTTTACGTCTAGACTAAAAACAGCTTTTCTTCTGGACAACTGTTTCTATTTCATGCACGCATTTCTATTTAAAAAATTGGTAGCCTGTGAGAAAGGCTAATTTTTAATTGTAAATAGAAGAGGAGAACTAAAACCTAACGCGTCAATTAATGTTAACACTAAACACGTATAAATATGCTGCAAACTGACTTGTTCCATACCATTTCAATTTCGAGAAATTTTGTGATAAGTTACTATGGGACCAAACTGCAGAAATCATCGGTCTCTAGGCTTACACACTACTTGATCTAACTTAAACTTACGCTAAAACACACACACACACACACGCCCCAGGGAGGACTCGAACCTCTTAAGGGCGCAGCCGTGCGGGCCGTTGTAAGACGCCCGTAGACCGCGCGGCTATCCCCGAGGCTCGGTTTCGTTCAAATGACCTGTGAAACATGTAACTAACTTATTAACTAACCACCATCTCGGGTTTTTAAAGATGTGGAGACCTTGAAAAAGTCTGGACGATATTGGCTGAATAAGTAGGACCACGACTTTTAACGCATAGGTATACATGCTATTGTTTCAAGGTGGAAAAGCAACTGTGTACACAGATGGCCGTAATACTGATAAGTGGCAAATTAATCATGAATGTAGCAGCTCTTATCCTATGTATACGGCATTTAAAAAAAAAAAAAAGAGTTTGGGGTAGGACTCGCAATAAGTGTTCCGTACCAACTTAATTATGTACGCAGGGAGTTCACCTACAGTGAGTTTGCGAGTATCAAAGTACGTGACACAAATGGCTGTATCTTATGGCTACATTGACCTCTGTAGATATAGTATTTGACATAAATTTCAGCCTATACCTCTACCCTTTCCTACGAAGAAGAGGCCAAAGGCCAATAAATTATATTTAAAAAATAAATGAAGTTGACCCGGACGCCACGGACTGAAGTTTTTACTAGTACTTTGAAATTTAATGACACAAAAACTGTAATAGATACTGAAATGAAACTTTCACCAAATAATCAGTATATTGTTTCCCGTACGTGGAAACAAGTCTAGAAACTGTAGAATATACACTGGAGTGAATATTGGTTTTTATCTTCCGTACTGAATTACATGTAATTTTTATTTAGGGAAGACTGTACTTCCACACTATTCAAAAGAAAAGGTGACAACAAACTTATTCTTTTTTTACTGTATTAACTTGTTGAAACAGTCAACCAGAAATATTTACCAATTTGTTGTTCTGTGTATTTAAAAAAAAATGTTTTTTTAGAAGCCAGTTTTTTCTGCTCACAGTTTAAGATTATATGACATGTACCAGCTTGAAATATTTAATACATTGTTGTAGAACGTGGGTCACTACGAAGGCAAGCACTACATTAGATTGTATTACTGATGCAAAATTTGGTTTTCGGCGCTTTAATATTGCGTGACATAATGACACCTAAGTATGCAGAAACGCTGACTACTGAAAACTGAAACTAAAGATTTTCATGTCGTTTTCTTCTCAATAATAACATGGCAAAACATTCCAGCTTCATAATCTTGTTGATCCTGAGCGTCCTTTTCAACTTCTTTAGTTTTCTTTGTTATTCTTGCCTCTTGTGTCCACTGTTTCATGTTGTCGCAATATTGATGCGTAGGCCGCTCGTAATTTTTAATCTGAAACTTCCTGGCAGATTAAAACTGTGTGCCGGACCGAGACTCGAATTCGGGATCTTCGCCTTTCTGTAAAGTTTGGAAGGTAGGAGACGAAGTACTGGCAGAAGTAAAGCTGTGAGGACGGGGCGTGAGTCGTGCTTGGGTTGTTCAGTTGGTAGAGCACTTTTCCGCGAAAGGCAAAGGTCCCGAGTTCGAGTCTCTGTCCGGCACACAGTTTTAATCTGCCAGTAAGTTTCATATCAGCGCACACTCCGCTGTAGAGTGAAAATTTCATTCCAATTTTTAATCTGCTTCTTACTCCATCATTAAAACATATTATGGCGGCCATCATACCTGTCTTGGAAAAAAAAATGTTTCCGGCAAGCGTAAACTGAAGTACTCTAGTTGTGTCGACAGAAAGATAGATTGCAATCAAACCCTGTTCATAGCACAGTCGGTATGTTCTTCAAGTATATTACACCAACGAGATGCTACGGAAATAGCGGCGCAAATTTAAATACCGAGGCACTGTAGGCAAGGTTTTGTGTTTGACAGTAATGTGACAACTGCATCTGCTTTTGGAAATGATAAGGTACTATACATGAAATATGATGATGACGAGGTCCCATACTCCTCGACAGAGCGTAGGGGATGATGCGGGGGACCCGAACCCTGTACTAGGCAAGGTCCTAGCGGAGGTGGCTTGCCATTGCCTTGCCCCGACCGTAATGGGGAAGAATGATGATGATAATAAAGACGACACAACAACACCGAGTCATCTCGAGGCCGCCCCGCCGGGAATCAACCCATATTTTTAAAATAAGTACTTTTATTAACTAAAAAAAGATTTACAATTTTTGGTCCTTCCTGACGTCCGGAACTCCTTAACAAAAGGGCGTATCTTTTCGTTCCCTTGACTTACACTGAAGCGCCAAAGAAACTGCGTATTCAAATATAGAGATACCTAAACAGGCAGAATACGGCACAGCGGCGGGCAACGCCTATGTAAGACAACAAGTGTCTGGCGCAGTTGTTCAATCGGTTACTGCTGCTACCGTGAATACTAGGAATACGGTAAAACACCAAATCCCCGCATCGCTGCGGCCGGAAAAAGATCCTGCAAGAACGGGACCAACGACGACTGAAGAGAATCGTTCAACGAGACAGAAGTGCAACCCTTGCAAGTTGCTGCAGATTTCAATGTTGGGCCATCAAAAAGTGTCAGTGAGCGAACCATTCAACGAAACATCATTGCTATGGGCTTTCAGAGCCGAAGGCCCACTCTTGTACCCTTGATGACTGCACAAAGCTTTACGCCTCTCCTGGGCCCGTCAACACCGACATTGGACTGTTGATGACTGGAAGCATGTTGCCTGGTCGGACGAGTGTCGTTTCAAATTGTATCGAGCGGATGGGCATGTGAGGGTATCGAGACAGCCTCTTGAATCCATGGATCTGGCATGTCAGTGGGGGACTCTTCAAGCTGGTGGAGGCTCTGCAATGGAGTGGGGTGTGTGCAGCTGGAGTGATATGGGATCCCTGATACGTCTAGACACGACTAACAGGTGACACGTACGTAAGCATCCTGTCTGATCACCTGCATCCATTAATGTCTATTGTTACGACTTTTGGCACCACTTGTTAGTGGCTGCGCAAAAGACTGAGGCGGCGTGGAGTTTTACAATTATTTGTTGAACTTTCTTTACAATTTCTCCCGCGTCTTTGCTGCCCAGCCCTGTGGGTCCCTCCGTCTGGCTGCTGCTGTGTAGATTCTCCGACAAAGCGCGCAATGCGTGACGCTGATCCCACTCGGGAGCCTCAGGCTACCAGTGCTCCGCTGAGGCCAGGATGCCCTGTGGTCAGCCGTGAGGTCAGCTGCCGACGCCTGCTGCACCAACGGCTGGGAAGCCGTCAGTCGCGATGTCCGCGAGGTCCCGTCATGGACAGACCACGGGCCGTGGGGCCGGGTTGCCGTGAAGTCCGGGCGTCAGTCCCCGGTGGCATCTGTGACCGAGACCGCACTGCGGCCGGTCCTGCTGGAATTTCTCGCTATAGTTAGTCAGCCGTGGTGCCGACCGAACTCGGGCCGACCTCCAGAGCTGAAGTTGTCATCTTGCGGCGAACGGATGACTCCTGTGAGCTGGAACAGACTTCCGGAATCGTCACCTACGAAGATTGAACATTCGGACACGGACCACTTCCATCTTCAGATCCGAACTGCTTCCTAATGGCTCCTGTCTGTTGCTGCCTGCGCTCCACTATTTATATCCGTCAGGAGAACGTTTTTTACCCACAGAGGTAGCTTTCTGTTATTACTCCCGCAGTATATTGCCTCACTTCCCCTTACTCAGCACTCTCCAGACTTTACTCGGCGCTCGGTCCGCCAACGTCCTTGAGTCAGCCTGCTGGTAGACTGCTGCTGTCAGCAAGGCTATCTGTGCCTGCCTACTTCACAACGCCTCGGTCGCCGGCGTGTCTCTGTTTTGCCGTTATCCACTGCGTGAAGCAATACTTACTACATGTGGCCGCAACACTATTGTGCATTCCGACGGACTTGGGCAATTCCAGCAGGACAATGCGACACCCCACATGACCAGAATTGCTACAGGAACACTCTTCTGATGGCCACCAAACTGCCCGGATATAAACAATACTGAGCATATCTGGGATGCATTGCAACGTGCTGTTCAGAAGATAACTCCCCCCCCCCCCTTGGCACTCTTATGGATTTAGTACAGGCCTGCACGATTCATGATGTCAGTCCCCTTCAGCACTACTTTAGACATTAGTGGGGTCCATGCTACATCATGCTCGCTGGAGCCCTACAAGATATTGGGCAAGTATACCAGCTTCCTTGGCTCTTTGCTTGTACTATCGCACACATTCACCTGTGTGAGTCTTCCCTGTTGACTGTGATACACCCTGTGTTGATGATGATGAAGTCCCATACTCCTTTACAGAGCGTAGGGGAACGATGCGTGACACCTGCACCGACGTACTAGGCCAGGTCCTAGTGGAGGTGGTTTGCCATTGCCTTCCTCCGACCGTAATGGGGATGAATGATGATGATGATGACCACGACACAACAACACTCAGTCACGTCGAGGCAGGTGAAAATCCCTGACCCCGCCGGGAATCGAACCCGGGACCCCGCGCGCTCGGAAAGCGAGAACGCTACCGCGAGACCAAGATGATCATAAAGCAATACTAATACACATTTTTTGTTTCATTTCTCGGAATAGAACAAATGACAAGCTTGAAAAAAAAAAAATAAAACAACAACACCCCGTGTTATGAGAAACAATAAAACCTTTTATACCGAAACCTGTGTTTCACTGTCCGCCTTTGCGGAATCTTAAAAACCAGCCCACTCACACAGGACTGGCAACACAGAGAGAGCAGGAGGGTATGTTGAGAGATGCGACGGTTGCAATAAAATGGACAGCAGTCCATAACTGAGCTGGGCTCGCAAACGCTTAGCCGCCTCAACAGCGGGCCAGACAGACAGACAGTGGTAATTCCGCAGGGAGGCTCAAATATTCACCGCCCCGCAAGTCCCAACGCAGGTGTTCGATATCCCAGGCGCAGGCCGCCCAGTCACGCTAACGCTGAGGGAGTGCAAACAACTGGTACCGCCCACGCACTGCGTATGGCCTCCAATCGCTACGTCTACATACGGTGCGTGCTCTGAAAAACCAGTGCAAAGTGCGTGGCACGGCACAAAAATGGTTCAAATGGCTCTGAGCACTATGGGGCTTAACATCTGTGGTCATCAATCCCCTAGAACTTAGAACTACTTAAACCTAACCAACCTAAGGACATCACACACATCCACGTCCGAGGCAGGTTTCGAACCTGCGACCGTAGCAGTCGCGCGGTTCCGGATTGAAGGGCCTAGAACCGCCCGGCCACATCGGCCGGCAAAGGGATTTCGGAACCAGATTTTAAACTGTTGCAGGCCGCAGTGGTCTCGCGGTTCTAGGCGCGCAGTCCGGAACCGCGCGACTGCTACGGTCGCAGGTTCGAATCCAGCCTCGGGCATGGATGTGTGAGATGTCCTCAGGTTAGTTAGGTTTAAGTAGTTCTAAGTTCTAGGGGACTAATGACCACAGCAGTTGAGTCCCATAGTGCTCAGAGCCATTTTAAACTGTAAGACATTTACAGGGTTAGATTCGACTCTGACCACAATTTATTGGTAGCGAATTGTAAATTAAACCTGAAGAAACTGCAAAAAGGTAGGAAATTAAGGAGACGGAGCATGGATAAGTTGAAAAAACTAGAGGTTGCTGATAGTTTTAGAGGAAGCATTACGCAGCGATTGAGTAGAGCAGGGAAAAGGAATACAGTAGAAGACAAATGGATAGCTATAAGAGATGAAATAGCGAAGGCAGCAGAGTATCAAATAGGTCGAGAGACAAGGCATAGTAGAGATATTGAATTCAATTGATGAAAGAAGAAAATATAAAAATGCAGTAAATAAAGCAAGCGAAGGGGAATACAAACGTCTCTCAAAATGAGTTTGACAGGAACGGCTAGAGGACAAATGTAGGAATGTTTCACTAGGGGAAAAATTGATTCCGCCTACAGTAAATTTAAAGATACTTCTTGAGAAAAGGGAAGCAACTGTATGAATATGAAGAGCTCAGATGTAAAACCAGTCCTAAGCAGGGAAGGGAAAGCTGAAAGGTAAATGAAGTATATAGAGGGTCTGTAAAGGGAGATGAACGGAGATATTATAGCCAAGAAATTCACAACCCAGGATATAGCAAGGAAAATCGTCGTGTCAGTGTTTTGGGACAGGAATAGAGTTCTGCGCATTGATTTTTTGCTAACAGGTGGGACAATAAATGCTGGACGATACTGTGGGATCTTGAAGAAACTTCGCAGAGCCATACAAAACAGACGTGCTGACAACGAGAGTTTGTCCCCTCCATGAGAACCCGCGTCCGCACACCGCTCAAAAATGGCTCTGAGCGCTATGGGACTTAACATCTGAGGTCATCAGTCCCCTAGAACTTAAACCTAACTAAACTAAGGACATCACACACATCCAAGCCCGAGGCAGGATTCGAACGTGCGACCGTAGCAGTCGCGCGGTTCCAGACTGAAGCGCCTAGAACCGCTAGACCACCACGGCCGGCGTGCCACGGCACATTTCCCACTGTACGACACACTATAGCTTCTTCCACTTCACTCTCAGACACCGACGTTACGAGTGTCACTCCAAAAGAAATGCACTGTAGATACATCCTTCCCGCTTGTTTTCAAACTTAGTTCAACCTGTTCCCGTGAGTCTCTCTCACACACTCCACAGCGCTCTCTCTCACACGCTCAAGGTCACGCGCTCTACTGTGGAGCCATCTCTTGAGCACACAGAGAGTTGCCCAGAGAGCATCCCAGGGTGCCCCAGAGAGCTACAACACCAAGAAGAATCGCTTCTCGGCTTTTGGCAAGATCAATGTGCAGTATTGTGGCCCTTAAAAGGGCCTTTTGTTGAGAACTGCTTCAATGGTTATACACTGTACAGTCGCCCACAATGCGACAATCTTCCAAAGAAGGTGACCCACTGGCCTTAACCCATAAATGAAGATTGGAATCAGAATTTATCTTAAGACGTCTACGACAAGTCAAAGACAAACTCCCATGTGGCATAATGTAGGAACCCTCACCAGAGATAATAATCTCTGATACAGGTATAGTACGGTAGGCCAAAATTTCACGGGTTTCAAAGGATTCCAAACCAGCTCTCCCTGCACTGTTACAGGCAACGAAAGCAACAGTTATCCATCCATTACCCAAACTCGAAGAAGATGAAGTTTTCATTAGAGAAAAATTAAACCTCGCACCACAAAACAATGTAGGTCCGTTTAAAAGAACAAATTGAGCAGTTTTACCTACTCCGCGTACTTCGTTCTTTTTTCCCTTCGAGGAAGATGCGGAAGCACCAAGAGTACCGTCCACATTTACAAGTGTCTTGTAGACGAGCAATCGTCTGCGACGACGATAACAACGTCACAGCATGTCTTCAAGATGGCTGCTACACTTGATGTTCGTCAGAAGCAACGTGCTGTCATAGAATTCCGATGCTGTGAAAACGAGACAGTGGGAAACATCCACAAGAGGTTGAAAAAGGTGTACGGAGATGCTCCTGTCGACCGCAGTACAGTTAGTCGGTGGGCGAGCAGGTTACGTGATGAAAGCTGGCCCGGCAATATTGAGGATTGTCCTCGCAGCGGCAGGCCTCTTACTGCACACACTCCACACAATGTGCAGAGAGTCAACGAATTGGTGACTGCTGACAGACCCATCACAGTGAACGAATTGTCACGCTACGTTGGGATAGGGGAAGGAAGTGTTTGCAGAATACTGGAAGTGTTGGCGTTAAAAAAGGTTTGTGCCAGGTGGGTTCGCAGGATGTAGACAGTGGCTCACAAAGAAACAAGAGAGACGGTATGCAGCGAACTTTTGGAACAGTACGAGAATGGTGGAGATGAATTTCTTGGGAGAACTGTGACAGGTGATGGAACATGGCTCCATCATTTTTCACCACAGACGAAGAGGCAATCAGTGGAGTGCCAGCATGCAAATTCACCCAAGAAAAAAAATTCAAAACCACACCTTCTGCTGGAAAAGTTATGGCTACGGTGTTTTTCGATTCCGAAGGACTCTTGCTTTTGGACATCGTGCCAAGTGGAACCACCATAAATTCTGATGCACATGTGACGACACTGAAGAAACTTCGAGCTCGACTGAGTCGTGTTCGACCACATCGGCAAAAGCAGGATGTTTTGCTGTTGCACGACAATGCACGGCCACATGTCAGTCAAAAAACCGTGGAAGCGATCACAAAACTCGGATGGACAACACTGAAACACCCGCCGCCTTACAGTCCAGACCTGGCTCCATGTCACTATTATCTCTTTGGGAAACTGAAAGACTCTCTTCGTGGAACAAGGTTTGAAGATGACGACTCCCTTGTGCACGCTTCCAAAAAGTTGCTCCAAATGGTCGGTCCGGAATTTTACCGTGCGGGTATACAGGCGCTGGTTCCAAGTGGTAAGGCAGTTGAGAGGGATGGAAATTATGTGGAGGAATGAAAATATTGTTCCTAAAGAATGTATCTACACACTCTAAAACTTTCAAACATGTAGAATAAAAAATGGTTTAAAAAAATAGTGAACATTTCTTTTGGAGTGACCCACGTACATCTACATCTACATGGTTACTCTGCAATTCACACTTAAGTGCCTGGCAGAGGGTTCATCGAACCATTTTCAAGTCTCTACCATTCCACTCTCGCATGGCGAGTGGGAAAAAGGAACGCCTAAATCTTTCCGTTCGAGCCCTCATTTTATTATGATAATCATTTCTCCCTTGGTGGGTGTCAACAAAATATTTTTGCATTCGGAGGAGAAAGTTGACGATTGCAATTTCGTCAATACACTACTACCAGCCATTAAAATTGCTACACCACAAAGATGACGTGCTAGAGACGCGAAATTTAACCTACAGGAAGAAAATGCTGTGATATGAAAATGATCAGCTTTTGAGAGTAATCACACAAGGTTGCCGACGGTGGCGACACCTACAACGTGCTGACATGAGGAAAGTTTCCAACCGATTTCTCATACACAAACAGCAGTTGACCGGCGTTGCCTGGTGAAACGTTGTTGTGATGCCTCGTGTAAGGAGGAGAAATGCGTACCATCACGTTTCTGACTTTGATAAAGGTCGGATTGTAGCCTATCGCGATTGTTGTTTATCGTATCGCGACATTGCTGCTCGCGTTGGTCGACATCCATTGACTGTTAGAATATGGAATCGGTGGTTTCAGGAGGGTAATACGGAACGCCGTGCTGGATCCCAACGGCCTCGTATCACTAGCAGTCGAGATGACAGGCATCTTATCCGCACGGCTGTAACGGATCGTGCAGCCACGTTTCGATCCCCGAGTCAACGAACAGTTCGACGACGTTTGCAGCAGCATGGACTATCAGCTCGGAGACCGTGGGTGCGGTTACCCTTGACGCTGCTTCACAGACAGGAGCGCCTACGATGGTGTACTCGACGACAAACCTGGGTGCACGAATGGCAAAACGTCATTTTTTCGGATGAATCCAGGTTCTGTTTACAGCATCATGGTGGTCTCATCCGTGCTTGGTGACACTGCGGTGAACGCCCATCGGAAGCGTGAATTCGTCATCGCCATACTGGCGTATCACCCGGCGTGATGGTATGGGGTGGCATTGGTTGTTACACGTCTCGGTCACCTCTTGTTCGCATTGACGGCACTTTGAACAGTGGACGTTACATTTCAGATGTGTTACGACCCGTGGCTCTACCCTTCATTCGATCCCTGCGAAACCCTACATTTCAGCAGGATAATGCACGACCGCATGTTGCAGGTCCTGTACGGGCCTTTCTGGATATAGAAAATGTTCGACTGCTGCCCTGGCCAGCACATTCTCCAGATCTCTCACCAGTTGAAAATGTCTGGTCAATGGTGGCCGAGCAACTGGCTCGTCACAATACGCCAGTCACTACTCTTGATGAAGTGTGGTATCGTGTTGAAGCTGTATGGGCAGCTGTACCTGTACACGCCATCCAAGCTCTCCTTGACTCAATGCCGAGGCGCATCAAGGCCGTTATTACGGCCGGATGTGGTTGTTCTGGGTACTGATTTCTCAGAATCTATGCACCCAAATTGCATGAAAATGCAATCACATGTCAATTCTAGTATAATGTATTTGTCCAATGAATAACCGTTTATCATCTGCAGTTCTTCTTGGTGTGGGAATTTTAATGGCCAGTAGTGTAGATCTCGCCGCAAAGAAAACCTGGTCCTGGTATATAGAAAATCCACGCAACCGGTTGGCAGATTTTTACTTATTTTTCAAAACCGCCTTTGTTTCAGTGACTGCCACCCCAACACGCGTATCGTATCAGTGACACTCTCAACCCCTATTGCGCGATAACACGAAACGAGCTGCCCTTCTTTGCACTTTGTCGATTTCCTCCGTCAATCCTACCTGGTAAGGATCCCATACCGCGCTGCAATATTCCAGCAGAGGACGGACAAGTGTAATCTAGGCTGTCTCGTTAGTGGGTTTGTCGCATCTTCTAAGTGTTATGCCAATAAAGCTCACTCATTGTTTCGCCTTCCCCACATTATTATCTAAGTTGTTCTAACTGTAATTCCTAGGTACGTAGTCGAATTGAGAGCCCTTAGATTTGTTATCGGATTTCTTTTAGTACCCATGTGGATGACCTCGCACTTTTCTTTGCTTAGTGCCAATTGCCACTTTTCGCACCACACAGAAATTCTCTCTACATCATTTTGTAATTGGAATTGATCGTCTGATGATTTTACTAGACGGTAAATTACAGAATCATATGCAAACAATCTAAGGGGGCTGCTCAGATTATCACCTGGATCATTTATGTAAATCAGGAACAGCAGAGGGCCTATGACACTACCTTGTAGATCGCCAGATATCACTTCTGTTCTACTCGATGATTTACCGTCTATCACTACGAACTGTGTGTGAGAGGAAATCACGAATCCAGTCACACAACTGAGACGATACTCCATATGCACTCAATTTGATTAATAGTTGCTTGTCAGGAACGGTATCAAAGGCCTTCTGGAAATCTAGGAATATGGAATCGATCTGAGATCCCTTGTCGACAGCACTCATTGCTTCATTGGAATAAAGAGCTAGCTGTGTTGCACAAGAACGACATTTTATGAATCTGTGTCGGTTATGTACAAATAAGTCATTTTCTTCAAGGTGATTCGTAATGTTGGAGTACATTATATGCTCCAAAATCGTACAGCAAATTGAGGTCAGTGATATGGGTCTGTAATTCAATGGGTCACTCCTATTTCTTGAATATTGGTGTGACCTGTGCTACTTTCCAGTCTCTAGGAACAGACCTTTCATCAAGTGAGCGGTTGTATATGAATGCTAAGAAAGCCGCTATTGCGTCTGCATACTCTGAAAGGTACCTGGTTGGTATACCGTCTCGACCGGAAGACTTGCCTTACGTAAGTTACCTGAGTTGTTTCCCAACACCTATCTACTTTTATGGCTCTCATGCTAACAGCTCTTCTGGTTTCGAATTATTTGCTTCGTCTTCTTTCGTGAAGGAATTACGGAAAACTGTATTTAGTAACTCCGCTTCAGTGGCACCATCATCGGTAACATTTCCATCGCTATCGCGTAGTGACGGTATTGACTTTTTTGCCACTGGTGTGCTTCACATACGACCGGAATCTCTTTGGGTTTTCTACCATCTTTTGAGACAATGTTTCATTGTGGAAACCATTAAACATTGTCTCAAAATATGGTAGAAAACGCAAAGAGATTCTTGTCGCATTCTAAGTACACCAGTGGCGACGTAGACTCGACAAGTGGTTGCAAGTCTCCTCCAAGGACGTGCTGCCTCTATAGCGGTCCATAATAGCAAAAGTGGCGTCGGTGCAGGACATTGTGCGCGAACTGACCTCCAATTATGTCCCACAAATGTTCGATGGGATTCATATCGAGCGATCCAGGGAGGCAGATCATTCGCTCCAACTGTCCAGAATGTTCTCCAAACCAGTCGCGAACGCTTGTTCCCGGTGGCATGGTGCATCTGTCACCCGCAAATATGCCATCGTTGTTTGGGGACAGCCGGCCGCTGTGGCCGAGCGGTTGTAGGCGCGTCAGCGTCAGTCCGGAACCGCGCTGCTGCTACGGTCGCAGGTTCGAATCCTTCCTCGGGCATGGATGTTTGTTAGGTTTAAGTACAGTAAAACTCCGTTTCCACGAATCCGAAGGGACCGAAAAATCAGGAGCTCGTGTTAAAAAAAAAATTCGTGTTAAATGAAAAACACAGATTTTAATAAGTATCCATGTACAGCAGTACACTAATGTGTAATACACTACACTATCAATCACGTTATTGTAGACTTATTACCCTATAAAGTCACTGTAAAATTACAAGTACTCACAAATTCGGTCATGGTTCGCTGACGTTCATGGGAACGATAATATTTTGTAATTTCACAACCAATTGTAATGATAGCGTCCGTAAACCCAGCGGTGACGTCGGATGTTGAATCGAACCGTTCTAAACAGTCCAAGGCTGTAAACATCTCCTGACGGGTAGGTGGAATGGTACCTGTATTCTGTTCCTCTTCACTTCCTTCTGATGGCCCTTCTTGGTAAAGTGTCCATATTTATGTTTTTAAAACAACGTGGTTTCTCGGATTTACCGATAGCCCAGGGACGAAACTTCTCACTGCCGTCAGCATTACAGCACAGTGCAACAGTCACACGTTGTTTGCTTCGTGCTCCACCTTTTATCCCCAGGGTGTGATTTGGAAAAAGATTGTAGAAAAATCCAGCTTTTGGCACATCCGATTCCACAGACGCACATACGACAACATCGTCGTCTACACTAATGAATTCTTCGAAACTAATCCCAGGGTTCGCAACGTCCTGCAGAACTGTCTGTTCATCAGGTGAAGTGGCATCTTCTAACACGTGGTCATCTTCAGTGTTGCTATGTCTCCAAGCTCTGTTAAAGCACTTCCCTATATGATGTGGCGATACTGAGTTCCAGGTTGCTGCGATGGCTTTTATTGCGTGTAGCAAATTTGGGGTTGCACTATTGTTTTCAGCAGCACGAGTTGCAGCTCTTACAAGTCGCTTACGATAAGCTCTCTTTATGACAGAGATTACGCCTTGGTCCAAAGGCTGAAGGCGGCTTGTGGCGTTTGGTGGAAAAGACTGAACCTTTATGTTGGATAGGTTCAGATCATGAACGTTACGGGCAGTACATCTGTCCAATGTAAGAAGAACATGTCTATTTTCATCAACCATTCGACTGTTGAAACGAAGAAGCCAATTGCGAAATGATGTGCCATCGATCAAAGCTTTCTTGCGGTGAGAGTAGATCCAAGGTAAAGTGTTCATATTTATGTTTTTAAAACAACGTGGTTTCTCGGATTTACCGATAGCCCAGGGACGAAAATTCTCACTGCCGTCAGCATTACAGCACAGTGCAACAGTCACACGTTGTTTGCTTCGTGCTCCACCTTTTATCCCCAGGGTGTGATTTGGAAAAAGATTGTAGAAAAATCCAGCTTTTGGCACATCCGATTCCACAGACGCACATACGACAACATCGTCGTCTACACTAATGAATTCTTCGAAACTAATCCCAGGGTTCGCAACGTCCTGCAGAACTGTCTGTTCATCAGGTGAAGTGGCATCTTCTAACACGTGGTCATCTTCAGTGTTGCTATGTCTCCAAGCTCTGTTAAAGCACTTCCCTATATGATGTGGCGATACTGAGTTCCAGGTTGCTGCGATGGCTTTTATTGCGTGTAGCAAATTTGGGGTTGCACTATTGTTTTCAGCAGCACGAGTTGCAGCTCTTACAAGTCGCTTACGATAAGCTCTCTTTATGACAGAGATTACGCCTTGGTCCAAAGGCTGAAGGCGGCTTGCGGCGTTTGGTGGAAAAGACTGAACCTTTATGTTGGATAGGTTCAGATCATGAACGTTACGGGCAGTACATCTGTCCAATGTAAGAAGAACATGTCTATTTTCATCAACCATTCGACTGTTGAAACGAAGAAGCCAATTGCGAAATGATGTGCCATCGATCAAAGCTTTCTTGCGGTGAGAGTAGATCCAAGGTAAAGTGTTCATATTTATGTTTTTAAAACAACGTGGTTTCTCGGATTTACCGATAGCCCAGGGACGAAACTTCTCACTGCCGTCAGCATTACAGCACAGTGCAACAGTCACACGTTGTTTGCTTCGTGCTCCACCTTTTATCCCCAGGATGTGATTTGGAAAAAGATTGTAGAAAAATCCAGTTTCATGCATGTTAAACACATCACACGAAGCATACTTTTCCCTCGCTCGGTTTGAATTCATGCAACCAGCCATTCGCACTCTCTTCAACTTTATTTGTTTCACCACAAATTTATACAGATGAAATTGAATGTCTCTTTTGGAAGCGATACAACCAACCAGCAGAACAACGGAAGTCTTTGATGCCCATATTTTTAGCAATATCATTTGGTTCTGAGTGAATCACAGGGTCAGTTAAAGGTATGTTAGATTCCGTAGAAATATTGGAACACGTGTTGCAATACTGACCCTACGACTTATCTTAGAAGCTAGATTAAGAACAGGCAAACCTACGTTTCTAGCATTTGTAGATTTAGAGAAAGCTTTTGACAATGTTGACTGGAATACTCTCTTTCAAATTCTGAAGGTGGCAGGGGTAAAATACAGGGAGCGAAAGGATATTTACAATTTGTACAAAAACCAGATGGCAGTTATAAGAGTCGAGAGACATGAAAGGGAAGCAGTGGTTAGGAAGGGAATGAGACAGGGTTGTAGCGTCTCCCCGATGTTATTCAATCTGTATATTGAGCAAGCGGTGAAGGTAACAAAAGAAAAATACGGAGTAGGTATTAAAATCCATGGAGAAGAAATAAAATCTTTGAGGTTCGCCGATGACATTGTAATTCTATCAGAGACAGCAAAGGACTTGGAAGAGCAGTTGAACGGAATGGACAGTGTGTTGAAAGGAGGATATAAGATGAACATCAACAACAGCAAAACGAGGATAATGGAATGTAGTCGAATTAAATCGGGTGATGCTGAGGGAATTAGATTAGGAAATGAGACACTTAAAGTAGTAAATGAGTTTTGCTATTTGGGGAGCAAAATAACTGATGATGGTCGCAGTAGAGAGGATATAAAATGTAGACTGGCAATGGCAAGGAAAGCGTTTCTGAAGAAGAGAAATTTGTTAACATCAAGTATAGATTTAAGTGTCAGGAAGTTGTTTCTGAAAGTATTTGTATGGAGTGTAGCCATGTATGGAAGTGGAACATGGACGATAACTAGTTTGGACAAGAATGTGGTGCTACAGAAGAATGCTGAAGATTAGATGGGTAGATCACGTAACTAATGAGGAGGTATTGAATAGAATTGGGGAGAAGAGGAGTTTGTGGCACAACTAGAAGAAGGGATCGGTTGGTAGGACATGTTCTGAGGCATCAAGGGATCACAAATTTAGCAGTGGAGGGCATCGTGGAGGGTAAAAATCGTAGAGGGAGACCAAGAGATGAATACACTAAGCAGATTCAGAAGGATGTAGGTTGCACTAGGTACTGGGAGATGAAGAAGCTTGCACAGGATAGAGTAGCATGGAGAGCTGCATCGAACCAGTCTCAGGACTGAAGACCACAACAACAACAACAGATGCACACATATGACTGAATCATTCTAGCAATAACGTGTCGATGTCTTCATACTTGGCGGTACGAAGTCGTTTAGATTTGTTTCCAGAACCTCATGCCGGAGCATTAATAATTTTTTCTCGATTCTTAATAATCGCAGATAAAGTAGATTTAGGTAGGCCTGCCGGCCGGGGTGGCCGAGCGGTTAAAGGCGCTACCGTCTGGAACCGCACGACCGCTACGGTCGCAGGTTCGAATCCTTCCTCGGGCATGGATATGTCTGATGTCCTTAGGTTAGTTAGGTTTAAGTAGTTCTAAGTTCTAGGGGACTTATGACCTCAGAAGTTTGAGTCCCATAGTGCTCAGAGCCATTTTTAGGTAGGCCTATTCCAAACTGCTCTGCAATTTCTGTTTCATTGGTACCACAGTCCACTTCATCTAGAACCTTGAGCTTTAACTGTACATTTAGAGCTGTCTGTTTCCGCTTTGCCATTTTCGCGTGCTACGGTACTCGTTTCACATCCCACCTATTCTCCTGGCTTGGCTCCCTCAGACTGCTATTTGTTCCGCAATTTGAAGAAATGGCTGACAGGACAAAGATCTTATTCAAACGAGGAGGTGATTGCAGCAACTAATAGCTATTCTGCAGACTTGGATAATTCCTATTATTCGGAAGGGATAAACAAATTAGAACAGCGTTGGACGAAGTGCATAAATCTAAAAGGTGACTATGGTGAAAAATAAAAAAGGTTTACCCTAAACACGTAAGTAGTTTTTATTTTTGCATGGACTTTTCAAAGGCCGCTCGTATTAGGAGTTGTTTATACTGAAGATATGTTCTGATTTTGTCTGTCACCCATTGCTTGCGACTCCCCATTTAGATTCTCAAAGTTAAGTATTGCCATTTATATTCCTGTAATAAAAATTCATTAATTGTTGTCTAGCGACCCGAGAAAGCAGGTTTCCTAGGCATCCCATATTTGAAGAGCAGGTAGGACACAGCAGATTCCATCGTTGTTTGCGAACATGAACATGAACAACTGTAGTTTTTATTCAGTATTCCTACTCGATACGGCTACGACTGACCGAGCACCTGTCAAATCTGGCACTGAGTACGTTGCTAAATGCTGCTGCACACATTATTGAATGTCTCACAATGTACAGCATACGCTGATTGTTGAGGTGATAAGCGAGGCTATAATACGTTAAAAACGAGTCAACAATAAGTATAATTAGCTTTGTAGCTACATTTCCTACATTCATTTAGGGAAAAAATTACGCTTTAGAATACTCTAAGGTCGGAAGTCTGTGTTACAGTGAAATTTAGATACGCTAGGAACTGAAACAGAGTTCTTAATTCGCCTTAACCGAAATTCGTGTTAACTGATAAAAGAACTGATAAAACACACCATAAAAACTAATGTATTCCTGGTGGGATCAATATTTTTTTCGCGTTAACGGTGAGTTAGTCTAGCGCGACTTCGCGCCAAGGAGGTAATGATAATAATGAGCTTATGGCATTGGTGGCCGGGAAACGGCTCGCGTGGCGGTTCGGCCGCCGCTCCACCAAGTTCTTTAAATAAAGAAAATCAACAATGTAACACTGGAATTTGCTCAATTTTTTAGCTCTTCCAAGAGCTCCTCGACAGACTAGAAGGAGTGAGCCATGAGGAAACTCTTCGGTTTGGACTTAAAAGAGTTTGGGCTACTGCTAAGATTTTTGAGTTCTTGTGGTAGCTTATTGAAAATGGATGCAGCAGAATATTGCACTCCTTTCTGCACAAGAGTCAAGGAAGTGCATTCCACTTGCAGATTTGATTTCTGTCTAGTATTAACTGAGTGAAAGCTGCTAACTCTTGGGAATAGGCTAATATTGCTAACAACAAACGACATTAAAGAAAATACACTCCTGGAAATGGAAAAAAGAACACATTGACACCGGTGTGTCAGACCCACCATACTTGCTCCGGACACTGCGAGAGGGCTGTACAAGCAATGATCACACGCACGGCACAGCGGACACACCAGGAACCGCGGTGTTGGCCGTCGAATGGCGCTAGCTGCGCAGCATTTGTGCACCGCCGCCGTCAGTGTCAGCCAGTTTGCCGTGGCATACGGAGCTCCATCGCAGTCTTTAACACTGGTAGCATGCCGCGACAGCGTGGACGTGAACCGTATGTGCAGTTGACGGACTTTGAGCGAGGGCGTATAGTGGGCATGCGGGAGGCCGGGTGGACGTACCGCCGAATTGCTCAACACGTGGGGCGTGAGGTCTCCACAGTACATCGATGTTGTCGCCAGTGGTCGGCGGAAGGTGCACGTGCCCGTCGACCTGGGACCGGACCGCAGCGACGCACGGATGCACGCCAAGACCGTAGGATCCTACGCAGTGCCGTAGGGGACCGCACCGCCACTTCCCAGCAAATTAGGGACACTGTTGCTCCTGGGGTATCGGCGAGGACCATTCGCAACCGTCTCCATGAAGCTGGGCTACGGTCCCGCACACCGTTAGGCCGTCTTCCGCTCACGCCCCAACATCGTGCAGCCCGCCTCCAGTGGTGTCGCGACAGGCGTGAATGGAGGGACGAATGGAGACGTGTCGTCTTCAGCGATGAGAGTCGCTTCTGCCTTGGTGCCAATGATGGTCGTATGCGTGTTTGGCGCCGTGCAGGTGAGCGCCACAATCAGGACTGCATACGACCGAGGCACACAGGGCCAACACCCGGCATCATGGTGTGGGGAGCGATCTCCTACACTGGCCGTACACCACTGGTGATCGTCGAGGGGACACTGAATAGTGCACGGTACATCCAAACCGTCATCGAACCCATCGTTCTACCATTCCTAGACCGGCAAGGGAACTTGCTGTTCCAACAGGACAATGCACGTCCGCATGTATCCCGTGCCACCCAACGTGCTCTAGAAGGTGTAAGTCAACTACCCTGGCCATCAAGATTACCGGATCTGTCCCCCATTGAGCATGTTTGGGACTGGATGAAGCGTCGTCTCACGCGGTCTGCACGTCCAGCACGAACGCTGGTCCAACTGAGGCGCCAGGTGGAAATGGCATGGCAAGCCGTTCCACAGGACTACATCCAGCATCTCTACGATCGTCTCCATGGGAGAATAGCAGCCTGCATTGCTGCGAAAGGTGGATATACACTGTACTAGTGCCGACATTGTGCATGCTCTGTTGCCTGTGTCTATGTGCCTGTGGTTCTGTCAGTGTGATCATGTGATGTATCTGACCCCAGGAATGTGTCAATAAAGTTTCCCCTTCCTGGGACAATGAATTCACGGTGTTCTTATTTCAATTTCCAGGAGTGTATATACTGTGAGGGCAATGTCAGAATTCCCAGACTATTGAATAGGGGTCGACAAGAGGTTCTCGAACTTACACCACATATAGCTCCAACAGCCCGTTTTTTAGCCAAAAATACCCTTTTTGAATCAGAAGAATTACCCCAAAAAATAATACCATACGACATAAGCGTATGAAAATATGCGAAGTAGACTACTTTTCGTGTTGAAGTGTTTACAGGTGGAGATGGACTAAAGTATGATTCAGTGGCACATGAGAACAAGTACTTAGTTTTTACTTGCAATTTTAGAAGTAAAATAGTGGCAAAGTTTCTCCATTCATACGCTTATGGACTGAAATATTCGCTCTACACTGCAAAGTGAGTCGTAAACTGAAGGCTGACTTCGCACACAATCTATCGTACGTCATGTCGGTTTTTTCCACCTAGTTATATTGCCAATTTGTAATATAATGCCGGCCGAAGTGGCCGTGTGGTTAAAGGCGCTGCACTCTGGAACCGCAAGACCGCTACGGTCGCAGGTTCGAATCCTGCCTCGGGCATGGATGTTTGTGATGTCCTTAGGTTAGTCAGGTTTAACTAGTTCTAAGTTCTAGGGGACTAATGACCTCAGCAGTTGTCCCATAGTGCTCAGAGCCATTTGAGCCATTTTGTAATATAATCCCTCTGATGAACATCTGTGTGTGAGTAGAGAGCTAACTATTTGCTGTTATTTTCGTAACTCATAAAATAAAAATATACTCCAGATTTCGCTATGTTTTAATTGTCAAAGCGTTTAAAATACCGCAGTGTTTAAAAAAAATCAAATTTGTACTAAAGCTACCTCTAAGAAGTGTAATGAATGACTGGAAGTCAAGAAACTATATATATTCAACAAAATTCTGGTTTGATATATAAAATAAAAAAATGCGGTCTGTGAGACCCCTCCATAGTAACTGTGTTCCTGTGAATGATCATAGTAGTTAAGGGTTAACGCCACTACGGCGACTTGCGAGTGAATGAGGATGAAATGATGATGAAAGTTACACAACATCCAGTCATTTTTTTTTTTTTTTAAATCTCTTTTTGTTCACTTTTGTTTGTTGCATTTGCTCGGGGCGGACGTCGTAAGACATCCGTTTAAGTTCGCTGTTGATCGATTAACTCTTTTTTTTTTTTTTTTTTTAATTACAGAGGGCAGCTAACCCTCTGACCGAACACGCTGAGCTACCGTGCCGGCTAGGTCAGGGGTCTCCGAACTTTTTAGTCCGCGGGCCACAATGACTCTTCCACGAAGTCATAAGGGCCAAGATCTACCTAGTGGGATTAAAGCACCCTAGCACTCCACGATCACCGTAATGTAAGGCTAAAGGAAAGATGAAATCGCAAAAATCTAAGGTTGTGGGAATAGCTAGCACTGAAACGAACTACGATTTTTATTTAATTACATCATTTTGATTGGTGGACGTACGTGACCGAATTTCTGGCGTATTTTATTCTGGCGAATTTCACCGACAAAAAACTATGTCACTGCACATTCTTCACGAAAGCGTCCTGCAAAGTTAACGAAATCTCAAAATCATTGTTAGCAACACTATTACTGCAAGACGTAACAGAGGTAGAGTATGTCAACGCATTGTTATTTCAAGCGGCGCAACAATAAGTTTAGTTATGTAGTCTTGTAGCGAGTAGCAGAGCCAATGTCGCGGTGTATTGGTCGCGATAGGCCTCGAAACTCAGTTGTTGGCAGTATAGGTAGCACCTCACATATTTGGCGGGCCGAATACCGGGGATGTCCGGCCAGCTAACGCGGGCCAGTTTGCCGGACCTCGCGGCCCGTAGTTTGGAGACCCCTGGGCTAGGTCATCACAAGGCAGAAAAAATCCCTGACCCCGCCGGGAATCGAGCCCGGGACCCCGTGCGCGGGAAGCGAGAACGCTACCGCAACACTACGAGGCGCGGACGCCAACGACGTTAAGACTGTAGTTCTAAGTTTAGGGGGACTGACGACCTCAGATGTTAAGTCCCACAGCGCTCAGAACCATTTCTTTGGGGATATGAAGTCCATGAATGCTTGCAAATGATCTCCAAGTAGCCGAATATAACCACTGTCCGTCGATGAAAGGTTCTGTTGGACCAGAGGACCCGTCCCACCCCTATACAGCCCACATTGATCCGGACCCACCACCAGCTTGCGCCGTGCCTTGCTGACAACTTGACCCCAAGGCTTCCTTGGATCTGCCTTACATTCGATCCCTAACATCAACTGTTACCTACTGAAATTGCGACTCATCTCACCACTATTTTCCAGTCATCTAGGGTCCAAAAAAATGGCTCTGAGCACTATGGGACTTAACTTCTGAGGTCATCAGTCCCGTAGAACTTAGAACTACTTAAACCTAACTAACCTACGGACATCACAAACATCCATGCCCGAGGCAGGATTCGAACCTGCGACCGTAGCAGTCGCGCGGTTCCGGACTGAGCGCCTAGAACCGCTAGACCACCGCGGCCGGCGCCAGTTTACGTGACTAAAGCCTACATTTTGCAACAGATAATTTTTCAACCAAACATCTAAATCAAAATATAAAATGGTTTCATACAACAAATGTGTCGACGACCAATACATATGCCGTGTGTGAGTAATGTATTGGTTCAAATGGCTCTGAGCACTATGGGACTTAACTTCTGGGGTCATCAGTCCCCTAGAACTTAGAACTACTTAAACCTAACTAACCTAAGGACAGTACACACATCCATGCCCGAGGCAGGATTCGAACCTGCGACCGTAGCGGTCGCGCGGTTCCAGACTGTAGCGCATAGTACCGCTCGGCCACTCCGGCCGCCAGTAATGTATTAAACATTACTACCAACAATAACAATCTTCCATATAGTGCTAAGTGTTTACACTCTGTAAAATAACGGCACTACAAATAATTGATTTGGCGCCCATTTCATAGCATTTACGATACAGGGCTTATTTTTACCACTGCATCGCAAAGTACACCAAACATTTCTGATAGAAACTGTTCTTCAGACTTCATATACGCATAGGTTATCTGATTTCACTGTAGCAATATCAAAAAGACAGTACACATAAATTTCACAAACAACTATCGCAAATACATATAATTTTCAGAGGAAAGCCTTAGGGGGTCAACAAAAAACAGCTGTTTTCACTCTGTGTATGCACGCAGTTGAAACATAGCTCTTTGCGACTGGCCTTTAAATTCTTATTTGTCATTGGTCGCTTGGTTAGAGCTGGTACGACGTCTCGATCCCTCAGTCAACAGATGGGGGCGTTTGCAAGGCAACAACCATCTGCACAAACAGTTCGACGACGGCTGCGGTTAACCATAACGCTGCATCACAAACAGGAGCGCCTGCGATGGTGTACTCGACGACGAACCTGGGTGCACGAATGGAAAAACGTCCTTTTTTACAGCATCATGATGGTCGCATCCGTGTTTGGCAACATCGCGGTGAACGCACATTGGAAGCGTGTACACTGTCCCTCATATCTCTCCTCGTCCTTAACGCTTATGTTGGAACAACATGACAGAAACACACGTTCCTATTATAATAAAATCCTCTCTGTTCCACTGCATCGCTCAGTCACCTTCTCCAAGTCCTTTACAGTAGCGGGAACCCGACTCTGGAATAACCTCCCTCGTTATGTTAGAGAACTGAAAAGGCTATTCACGGCTCTGAGCACTATGGGACTTAACATCTATGGTCATCAGTCCCCTAGAACTTAGAACTACTTAAACCTAACTAACCTAAGGACAGCACACAACACCCAGCCATCACGAGGCAGAGAAAATCCCTGACCCCGCCGGGAATCGAACCCGGGAACCCGGGCGTGGGAAGCGAGAACGCTACCGCACGACCACGAGATGCGGGCAGAACTGAAAAACATGTCCGTCTTCAAAAAACAGTTAATGACGTATCTACTTAAGCAACAATAATGCCTTCCTCTGTACACGAATGCACTTCACCCAATTACTTCCCTCTTTCCCCCTCCTTAAATCTCCCTTCCCCAAAACTCGGCCGGCCGGAGTGGCGGAGCGGTTCTAGGCGCTACAGTCTGGAACCGCGCGGCGGCTACTGTCGCAGGTTCGAAACCTGCCTCGGGCATGGATGTGTGTGATGTCCTTAGGTTAGTTAGGTTTAAGTTCTAGGGGACTGATGACCACAGCAGTTAAGTCCCATAGTGCTCACAGCCATTTGAACCATTTGAACCCAAAAGTCGCTATACTAGTAAACATCTACTTTACACACCAAGATATTAATGTACATCTGCACAAATCTCCATTACTATTGCCAATTTTTCGCATGTTTATCATTATTATTTGATTTTGTTACGGTTACTACACTCCTGGAAATTGAAATAAGAACACCGTGAATTCATTGTCCCAGGAAGGGGAAACTTTATTGACACATTCCTCGGGTCAGATACATCACATGATCACACTGACAGAACCACAGGCACATAGACACAGGCAACAGAGCATGCACAATGTCGGCACTAGTACAGTGTATATCCACCTTTCGCAGCAATGCAGGCTGCTATTCTCCCATGGAGACGATCGTAGAGATGCTGGATGTAGTCCTGTTGAACGGCTTGCCATGCCATTTCCACCTGGCGCCTCAGTTGGACCAGCGTTCGTGCTGGACGTGCAGACCGCGTGAGACGACGCTTCATCCAGTCCCAAACATGCTCAATGGGGGACAGATCCGGAGATCTTGCTGGCCAGGGTAGTTGACTTACACCTTCTAGAGCACGTTGGGTGGCACGGGATACATGCGGACGTGCATTGTCCTGTTGGAACAGCAAGTTCCCTTGCCGGTCTAGGAATGGTAGAACGATGGGTTCGATGACGGTTTGGATGTACCGTGCACTATTCAGTGTCCCCTCGACGATCACCAGTGGTGTACGGCCAGTGTAGTAGATCGCTCCCCACACCATGATGCCGGGTGTTGGCCCTGTGTGCCTCGGTCGTATGCAGTCCTGATTGTGGCGCTCACCTGCACGGCGCCAAACACACATACGACCATCATTGGCACCAAGGCAGAAGCGACTCTCATCGCTGAAGACGACACGTCTCCATTCGTCCCTCCATTCACGCCTGTCGCGACACCACTGGAGGCGGGCTGCACGATGCTGGGGCGTGAGCGGAAGACGGCCTAACGGTGTGCGGGACCGTAGCCCAGCTTCATGGAGACGGTTGCGAATGGTCCTCGCCGATACCCCAGGAGCAACAGTGTCCCTAATTTGCTGGGAAGTGGCGGTGCGGTCCCCTACGGCACTGCGTAGGATCCTACGGTCTTGGCGTGCATCCGTGCGTCGCTGCGGTCCGGTCCCAGGTCGACGGGCACGTGCACCTTCCGCCGACCACTGGCGACAACATCGATGTACTGTGGAGACCTCACGCCCCACGTGTTGAGCAATTCGGCGGTACGTCCACCCGGCCTCCCGCATGCCCACTATACGCCCTCTCTCAAAGTCCGTCAACTGCACATACGGTTCACGTCCACGCTGTCGCGGCATGCTACCAGTGTTAAAGACTGCGATGGAGCTCCGTATGCCACGGCAAACTGGTTGACACTGACGGCGGCGGTGCACAAATGCTGCGCAGCTAGCGCCATTCGACGGCCAACACCGCGGTTCCTGGTGTGTCCGCTGTGCCGTGCGTGTGATCATTGCTTGTACAGCCCTCTCGCAGTGTCCGGAGCAAGTATGGTGGGTCTGACACACCGGTGTCAATGTGTTCTTTTTTCCATTTCCAGGAGTGTATTATTGCATTTATCATAATTTGTATGTATAGCACCTGTTGTATAAATACTGCCGGCACTTACTTTATTAGGTCTTAGTCATTACTCTTTATTCATATTGTCAGTAGAGTAATCTAATTTTCTTATTTGAAGTATTGTCATGATGTAACCCTGATGTGAGAAATGCTGCATGTATGAAACACTGGTCCGACGTAAGAGACGGCCTGATGGGCCTAATCTGATGTTAAATAAATAATAAATATTCGTCATCGCCATACTGCCGTATCACCCGGCGTGATGGTATGGGGTGCCATTGGTTACACGTCTCGGTCACCTCTTGTTCGCGTTGACAGCACTTTGAACAGTGGACGTTACATTTCAGATGTGTTACGACCCGTGGCTCTACCCTTCATTCGATCCCCGCGAACCCCTACATTTCAGCAGGATAATGCACGACCACATGTTGCAGGTACTGTACAGGCCTTTCTGGATACAGAAAATGTTCGACTGCTGCCCTGGCCGGCACATTCTCGAGATCTCTCACCAAATTGAAAACGTCTGGTCAATGGTGGCCGAGCAACTGGCTCGTCACAATACGCCAGTCACTACTCTTGATGAACTGTGGTATCGTGTTGAAGCTGCACGGGCAGCTGTACCTGTACACGCCATCGAAGCTCTGACTCAATGCCCAGGCGTATCGAGGCCGTTATTACGGGCAGAAGTGGTTGTTCTGGGTACTGATTTCTCAGGACCTATGCACCCAAACTGCGTGAAAATGTAATCACGTCAGTTCTAGTATAATATATTTGTCCAATGAATAAATGTTTATCGTCTGCATTTCTTCTTGGTGTAGCAATTTTAATGGCCAGTCATGCAGCGGGGATATTCCACTATGTCCAACAACAAATTCCGATTTTTTTTTTTTCAACCGAAACTGGCCGAGAAAACAAATCATATGCATTACTTATTGAAAGACGCTTCCATACGAAGTATTCTCCCAGGTTGTGCACATCATGAGCAACGACGTGTGGCAGCCTGATCCGTCTGCGATACTGCCAGGCCATCCGGCAATGATGGCGCGTATTGCAGCTACGTTGACGGCAACAAAGCTGCACTGAGTACAGTCGTGAACGCGGACCCACCGCGGAGGCGGCAGCGGGGGTGGCGGGCGACCGCGGCCGGCCGGCCGCCCGCTGGCGGGTATTGATTCGCCCCCACCCCAGCCACACCTTCCGCCGCCCCCGCAGCCCCTCGGGGGCGGTGAGAGCGGCCGCCAGGGGTTGCAAAACCAGTGGTCGCCCGCCCGCTTACCGCGCCGCTACTAGTAGCTGCTCCGGCGAGGCGGCCAGTTCCTGGGAGCGCCTACCCACTTTACCATCGCTCCGGAAACGAGCCAGCTGATTCACAAATCTCGCTGGGTGGCGCAGCGGATACAAGCAACCCCGAAAATGACTGCACTGCCGCGTTAACTACACTTATCTGATCAAACGTGTCTGGACATCTACACTAATCAGCCGGAACTTTATGTCTTCATTCAAAATGAACACCCTGTACAGGGTGGTCCACTGATCGTGACCGGGCCAAATATCTCACGAAATAAGCGCCAAACATAAAAAACTACAAAGAACGAAACTCGTCTAGCTTGAAGGGGGAAACCAGGTGGCGCTATGGCTGGCCCGCTACATGGCGCTGCCATAGGTCAAACGGATATGGCTCTGAGCACTATGGTACTCAACTGCTGAGGACATTAGTCCCCTAGAACTTAGAACTAGTTAAACCTAACTAACCTAAGGACATCACAAACATCCATGCCCGAGGCAGGATTCGAACCTGCGACCGTAGCGGTCTTGCGGTTCCAGACTGCAGCGCCTTTAACCGCACGGCCATTTCGGCCGGCGTCAAACGGATATCAACTGCATTTTTTTTTTAAATTAGGAACTCCCATTTTTATTACATATTCGTGTAGTACGTAAAGAAATATGAATGTTTTAGTTGGACCACTTTTTTCGCTTTGTGATAGATGGCGCTGTAATAGTCATAAGCGTATGAGTACGTGGTATCACGTAACATTCCGCCAGTGCGGACGGTATTTGCTTCGTGATACATTACCCGTGTTAAAATGGACCGTTTACCAATTGCGGAAAAGGTCGACATCGTGTTGATGTATGGCTATTCAAAATGCCCAACGGGCGTGTGCTATGTATGCTGCTCGGCATCCTGGACGACATCATCCAAGTGTCCGGACCGTTCGCCGCAGAGTTACGTTATTTAAGGAAACAGGAAGTGTTCAGCCACATGTGAAACGTCAACCACGACCTGCAGCAAATGATGATGCCCAAGTAGGTCCTTTAGCTGCTGTAGCGGCTAATCCGCACATCAGTAGCAGACAATTTGCGCGAGAATCGGCAATCTCAAAAACGTAGGGGTTGAGAATGCTACATCAACATCGATCGCACCCGCACCATATATCTATGCATCAGGAATTGCATGGCGACGACTTTGAACGTCGTGTACAGTTCTGCCACTGGGCACAAGAGAAGTTACGGGACGATGACAGATTTTTTGCACGCGTTCTATTTAACGACGAAGCGTCATTTACCAACAGCGGTAACGTAAGCCGCCGTAATATGCAATATCCGGAACCGGTAAATCCACGATGGCTGCGACAAGTGGAACATCAGCGACCTTGGCGGCTTAAAGTATGATGCGGCATTAAGGCAGGAAGGATAATTGGCCCCCATTTTGTCGATGGCAATCTAAATGGTGCAATGTATCCTGATTTCCTACGTAATGTTCTACCGATGTTACTACAAGATGTTTCACTGCATGACAGAATGGCGATATACTTCCAACATGTCCGACACATAGCTCACGTGCGGTTGAAGCGGTATTGATAGGCATATTTCGTGACAAGTGGATTGGTCGTCGAAGCACCATACCGTGGCCCGCACGTTCACCGGATCTGACGTCCCCGGATTTCTTTGTGTGGGGAAAGTTGAAGGATATTTGCTATCGTGATCCACCGACAACGCCTTACAACATGCGTCTGCGCATTGTCAATGCATGTGCAAACATTACGGAAGGCGAACTACTCGCTGTTGAGAGGAATGTCGTTACACGTATTGCCAAATGCATTGAGGTTGACGGTCATTATTTTGGGCATTTATTGCATTAATGTGGTATTTACATGTAATGACGCTGTAACAGCATGCATTCTGAGAAATGATAAGTTCAGAAAGGTACATGTATCACCCTGGAACAATCGAAATAAAATTTTCAAACGTACCTACGTTCTGTATTTTAATTTAAAAAACCTACCTGTTACCAACTGTTCGTGTAAAATTGTGAGCCATATCTTTGTGATTATTACAGCGTCATCTATCACAAAGCGAAAAAAGTGGTCAACTAAAACATTCATATTTCTTTACGCACTATACGAATATGTAATAAAAATGGGGGTTCCTATTTAAAGAAACGGAGTTGATATCCGTTTGACCTATGGCAGCGCCGTTACGGGGCCAACCATAGCGCCTCTGGTTTCCCCCTTCAAGCTAGACAAGTTTCGTTCTTTGCAGTTTTTTCGTTTGACGCTTATTTCGTGAGATATTTGGCCCGGTCACTATCAATGGACCACCCTGTATATGATTCCGTACGAGACCTGATTCTTCTTCTATTGTCCTTAAGCGAGATGTACGTTCCTGGCAGCAGGACCATTCTGCAGTCTGTCACAAATGCTGGTTCTCTAAACTTTCTCACTAATGTACCGCGAAAAGAATGTCGTCTTCCGTCTACGGATTCCAATATGACTGACGGATTTGCTACTCAGGTGATATCCACAGACGTTCGAAGTCACTGTGTCGTCCTGTCCGACCCACACCACAATCACGGCTACTCTACTGACAGCAAAATACATCCCCGACATCTCTTATATTGGCGGGTCCACATCTCCATCTAACATACAAGGCAATTTCACTAATTTACAGTAACTCACACACCACAAGCGTGCGCCGGTTTGCAAAAGTGAAGTGTAAATAATGCAGCGTAAGAAACAGTGCAGAGTGGCAAAAACTGCCAAGTGCCTATGCCAATCGAAGTCTTCCCTCCTCGCCAGCCGCGAGGAGGGAAGAAGCAGAATGTGTAAAGGAAAGCCGTAACTAACTTGCACGCCAACTTTACAAATAAAACGCTGTTTTTAATCTAAAACAACCACAATTTACGAAGTACGTATCTAGTTCGTAGAACAACCACAGAAGGTGCTTTATGAATAAAAGCGAAACGCGTCTGCTGTAATCCTCCTTAATTAAATTGCAGTAATGGCTCTGAGCACTATGGGACTCAACATCTGTGGTCATAAGTCCACTAGAACTTAGAACTACTTAAATCTAACTAACCTAAGGACATCACACACACCCATGCCCGAGGCAGGATTCGAACCTGCGCCGGTAGCAGTCGCGCGGTTCCTGACTGAGAGCCTAGAACCGCTAGACCACCGCGGCCGGCAAATTGCAGTAAGCTCAAGACGGATAATAAATAGCAACTCCTAAGTTAAAGAGCATTACTAGTTCGCACTGAGAGTCAAAGATACAGAATAACATAAACAGGGTTTTTGGATCCCTCTGAAAAGCTTGTAAAGGTCACGGAGGGCACGCTGTGTTGAGGAATAACTGCTAAAAAAAAAAAAAAAACCGGCGCGTTGAACCGTTTCCGATTTAATTAACGTCGACGTTGGCCAAGCTGGCCCTGGCGCGCGCGAATTCAAGCGGCCCGCCAGATACAACTATAACCCCTGCCACGTGATTGTGTGCATAGAGGCGGTGCCTTAGGGAAGCGTGGAGGGCATGAGGTTTGCGCACGCATGCGTCGCGGCAGAGAGCGGGCAAACGACGTCCCTGTTGCCGAAGTGTGTTGGTGCGGACAACAATAACGTTTACACTACTCGCCATTAAAATTGCTACACCACCAAGATGACGTGCTACACACGCGATATTTAACCGACAGGAAGAAGATGCTGTGATATGAAAATGATTAATTTTTCAGAGCATTCACACAAAGTTGGCGCCGGTGGCGACACCTACAACTCGCTGACATGAGGAGAGTTTCGAACCGATTTCTCATACACAAACAGCAGTTGACCGGCGTTGCCTGGTGAAACGTTGTTGTGATGCCTCGTGTAAGGAGGAGAAATGCGTACCATCACGTTTCCGACTGTTAGCAGAATATGGAATCGGTTGTTTCGGGAGGGTAATACGGAACGCCGTGCTGGATCCCAACGGCCTCGTATCACTAGCAGTCGAGATGACAGGCATCTTATCCGCACGGCTGTAACGGATCGTGCAGCCACTTCTCCATTCCTGAGTCAACAGATGGGGACGTTCGCAAGACAACAACCATCTGCACGAACAGTTCCACGACGTTTGCAGCAGCACGGACTATCAGCTCGGAGACCGTGGCTGTGGTTACCCTTGACGCTGCATCACAGACAGGAGCGCCTGCGATGGTGTACTCGACGACGAACCTGGGTGCACGAATGGCAAAACGTCATTTTTTCGGATGAATCCAGGTTCTGCTTACAGCATCATGATGGTCGCATCCGTGTTTGGCGACATCGCGGTGAACGCACATCGAAAGCATGTATTCGTCATCGCCATACTGGCGTATCACCCGACGCGATGGTATTGGGTGCCGTCGGTTACAAGTCTCGGTCACCTCTTGTTCGCATTGAAGGAACTTTGAACAGTGGACGTTTCATTTCAGATGTGTTACGACCCGTGGCTCTACCCTCCATTCTATCCCTGCGAAACCCTATATTTCAGCAGGATAATGCACGACCGCATGTTGCAGGTCCTGTACAGGCCTTTCTGGATACAGAAAATGTTCGACTGCTGCCTTGGACAGCACATTTTCCAGATCTCTCAGCAATTGAAAACGTCCGGTCAATGGTGGCCGAGCAACTGGCTCGTCACAATACGCCAGTCACTACTCTTGATGAACTGTGGTATCGTGTTGAAGCTGCATGGGCAGCTGTACCTGTACACGCCATCCAAGCTCTGACTCAATGCCCAGGCGTATACAGGCCGTTATTACGGCCAGAGGTGGTTGTTCTGGGTGCTGATTTCAATATTGTTGAATGCTTTTATCGTGTCGTAAAACCGACGGCTTCACCCAGGTAGGTCCCCTCCCACCGCTTTTCTTCTAGATGTGCTCACACAGGAATTGTGGTACATGCTACTGCTGGTCATTATAAGAAGTTGTTGTTGTCAGACATCTTGACGAAAAATATGATCACACCGTAATACCCCTTTTCTGCAGGACCTGACCACCATTTTGCTGGACAATGCTCAAGCACGTACAGTGCAAGCTGTTACTGATTTGTTTGACTGATGGGGCTGCTAAGTGCTATACCACCTACTTCACTCGACTGACTTTAGCCCTCGTGAGTTCAAGTCGATTTCTAAACTGAAGGAAACACTTCACGGCATTCGCTTCAGAACAGCTACAAATTCGTCGGGCCGTAGACCGCGCCGTTCGAACTGTCAACGTAACTGGCACTGCTAAGAGTATCCTACGACTTCCACATCGCCGGCAACGGGTTGTACACAACGCTGGTGACTACTCTGAAGGTCAGGAAAACTTTGAAACACGTATCTATTTTGTACGAGCTGTAAATAAATAGTAACCACTATTAAAGTTCCAACCCTCGTATTCCACGTGGAAATTCCCCAGCGGAAAGCAAGAACTACAAATCGACCACGTAATAGTCCAGAAAGACTCACAAAAAGAAATTTTGAACATAGACAAACGTAAAGTCTACTTCGACTCAGACCACCACCTACTACAGATCGGGATTCGTCTTTTGCCCAAGAAAAACAATATTGTTAGGACAGATCCAGAATACCTTACTTTAAACCAGACACAAATATTAGACAAAATTACAATGGAGAAAACCACAGTCTGGACACAACTTTCAGGAAGAATCCGAGAGGCCATGAAACTAGCACAAGCACCACGCACAAGGAAACACAGTTGGTGGAGCCACACATGTGACCAAGCTATTGACCAACGAATCAGTGCATGGAAAAAATTTAGTAGCCATAAATCCCAAGAGAATTGGATGAACTTCCTGAAAACACAGAAACAATCGAGCAAAATCATTCGCAGTGAAAAACGACAGTATGATAAACGGCGACTGACGGAGATCGAATCGGACTTCACGAAGAACAATACAAGAAACTTCTACAGAACGTTAAGAGAAAATACGACTGGATATTGTAATGGTACTTGAATTACGTAACCATTACGGGACCTCAACTCAACCTCTCGATACCAGCAATATTCTACTGTGTTTCGGTAAAGTAGTTGACACATTTCTGAGACAACATTCAGATTTGATTTCATTAATGTAGAAGCACTTCGATACATCGATATGTTTATTTGGCAATGATATTATTCTTATGTGAATTCTTTCTTTTGCCACTATGATCTTTGACGTTCTTGTAACTCTGATTTTTTGGCGCGTAAGCGGTTATCAGTTAATTAGAGAGTCGGACCTTGAGAAATTCAAGTCTTGGACGTCATGTTGAAAAGACGCATATTGTAGTCAGCTTACAAAATGTGAACTTTAACAGTGAGGAAGATGTTTTCAAGTATGTTTTGTATTGTGAAGTGAAATTTGTGTGTTACGTGATATTGCAACAAAAGCAATAAAAAGGAAGTGTAACTTAAATTCGGAGTGCTGATTATTTTTTTTACATCTCCATTGTGCTAACTTTCAAAGGTTTAATCTTCAAGAATGGTTTGTGAACACATCTATAAAACTTTTGAATGTCGCATAATAAAACCTTGGCCTCTTTGCATCCGAGCTTGGAATCATCACCACCTAGATTTTCGACGATTGAGCCATGATTTTACAACGAGGCCAGCGTGGGAAACACGAAAAGATGAGTGCCTTGTTTATTCATTATTATATGGAATGACTTTATTAACTGTGCTCTAATGACATCTGCCACATCACAACTATGTTGTTGCCCGAAAATGCAGTATTTAGCAGCGTGAGCAACACCACAATCATTATTAAATTTTGACCTTTGTTGTGGTAGGGTTGTTAGAATACCAACCACACAACTTGTGCTTCAGAAGACCGGATGGAACCCTGGAAACCAATACCAAAAACAACTGTGACATTCTGGCAAAGTACTTTGAAAACCTCCTCAACTCCTCAGAGTGGACCCCCCCCCCCTCTATGGAAGAAATGATGACAGAAAAGAGCGCGTACAATCCAGATAGTGAACCTCCAACTCTAGAAGAAGTTAAAGAAATAATCAAGTCACTCAAGAATCGTAGAGCACCAGGAGAAGACGGCATCATCGCGCAAATCTGGAAGTTACAAGACCCAGAACCCACCAAAGACATCCACAGGATCTTGGAATATATCTGGAAGACCATGAAAATTCCTGGTGACTGGAAAACTGCCCTGAACACCCACTACACAGAAAAGGTGACAAGACTGACCCGAACAGCTACAGAGGAATATCCCTACTACCGGTCTCATACAAGATCCTCTCTAAAGCTTTACTAAACAGCCTAGAAAGCCTGACCGACTACTTGATTGGGGAATACCAAGCAGGCTTCCGTAAAGCGCGGTCTTGTGTGGAACAAATGTGGAACCTGAAAATGATTTTGCAGCACAAACAGAACCTGATCATTACCTTTGTCGACTTCGAAAAGGCGTACGATTCTATCGACCGGAAAACTCTCTTCAGAATTATACCAGAATACAAAGTAGACAACAAAACACGGACTATCATAGAGCAAACCTTAAGCAACACGACCTCCAGTCTGTGGGGAGCTATCAGAGCCCTTTGGAATTCGCACAGCTGCCCGACAAGGCGATGGCCTCTCACCTCTCCTTTTCAATCTAGTGTTAGATCGGTACTAAAAGAATGGCAAACATCACAACAGGGGATAACCTTAGGAAACCTAAAGATTAAATGCCTGGCTTTTGCAGACGATTTGGCGATTGTCACGAAAGGTATAAACGAAACAAAAGACGTATCGAAAAACTACACGAAATCGCTTCGAAAACTGGACTACAGATCTTTTACGAAAAGACACGGTTTATGAGCACAAAGAAACGCTCACCTCTGAACCCAAAGTACGGCACGATTTACAAAACGGCAAACTTCAAATACCTCGGTGAAACACTACAAATGAGCGGACATAATAGAGACCCAAACGAAGAAAGCAAAACTAAACTGGACAAGGCATACAGGTGTGGAATCATTACAACAAGAAGTCTACCACACAAAAAGCCACTATATGCAGCAGAGACCACACTAATCCTAGGGCATACACGTATCAGACAATTAGAAAAAGTAGAACGGAAAATACTTAGGAAAATATTTGGCGCCACTAACAACAATGGAATATGGATCAAGAAACCTACAGAGGAACTATACAAACATACGGAGACAATCACAGAAAAGATTAGAAAACGCAGACTACAATTCTATGGACACCTATACAGAATGCCATCACACAGACTGACCAAACAGATCTTTGACTGGGTAACCACTGCAAACAACAAATGGGTGGCAGAGGTAAAAAACGACCTGAACCAACTCAACATAACAGCAAATACAATAACCGACAGAATAAAATTCAGAAACATCATTAAGAGAAGTAGACTACATGGGATACACTGTGACAAACGAACAGGTGTAAAATGGACCGAAGAACGCAAGCAAGATCACAGCCGGAAGATGAAAGAAATATGGGCAACCAAAAAGGTAATCAAGATGAAGCCGAAGACACGAAGTCGACAAGAAGCATGGATAGAGGACCGGAAACAGAAACACAGCGAGCGAATGAGGGAAGTTTGGGCAGCAAGGAAGGCAGCAAAGGGAACCGGTCATGTAGTTTAGTCCAACTGCGCTCTTTAAGGGCAAAACACGAAAAACGTTTACTTTTCCGTCTCAGTTTTTCGCAGTATGATTAGTTTCGACCACGCTCTATCATCCTCAGATCTAGATACGTAAGTCAGTATTCTGATGTGTACTTCCGACATAGACACGACAGCTTGCTTACGGAACTATATGTCTAGATTTGAAGATGACCGAACGTGATCGAAAATGGTGGTCATACTGCAAAAAATTTGCAAATTACAAATACAAAAAAGTAACTCTAAGTATTTTCCAGGCCAGTTTTATTTTGGCTACCCGGTAAAACAGCATCACCCGTCAACATACTTCTGGGTCTTTCGACGCGCCTAACATTTTTCGTCGGTGTACACGCAAAAAACTGGAATCTCTGAAAACGGCCGCGTTGTGTAATGAAAACTGTTACAGAAGTTACGTGCAAGAAGTAAAAAGTTGGGGAGCGCTTGTTAAGAAACGCGAGACTTTGGCAACACAGGGTAGCGGACGCGTCGCTGTGAGTTAGAGGGCTGCGAAATTGCTCCTGCTGGCTTTAACGGGTGTTGGGGGGGGGGGGGTGGAAGGGGGGGGGGGACGATATCACTACACTGAAGGTGACGGCACTCTGGGAAAGCCGTTTCGGCTCATAGCACGTCATCATCACAAGATGGCTTCCTGGACAACAAACGATGCTCGTTCCACGACACCAGTTTTATAAAGCGGTACGAAGCACTTAAAAAGAAAAAAAAAGCACTTTCATAGATTAGCAGATTTTCAAGATCTCTGTATCAAATGCAAAACATAAAACATTCCGCATATTTCATCAGAGCTGTTGGTAGCTGCACGAGTAGGAGAGAGAGAAAGAGAGAGAGAGAGAGAGAAAGAGAGGAAATGTCAAACGTTCCATGAACCGCTTTCTCACGAAACGCGTGTAAGTGGTATTGTGTTCCCGGTACCCTTGTCTTGTTCCAAGTGGCGGAGCAAATGTTTCAAACAGTAAAGGTATGCACTGAGTTATTTTGCGGTTTATGTATTGCACGAGGCACGTTTAAAAGTAAGTGTACTGTGAACATAACGGGCTGTGAGGTTTTCTTTTTTTACGGTTGGCAACACTGAGTGGTAGGGGACGGGAGGGGGGTGACCCCTATCCAGAGCGGGCATCGCAGGAACACTAACAAGGGAACCTCCACATCACTCCCCCCCCCTCTGATTTAGTTATAAGTTGGCACAGTGGATAGGCCTTGAAAAACTGGACACAGATCAATCGAGAAAACAGGAAGAAGTTGTGTGGAACTATGAAAAAGTAAGCAAAATATACAAAGTGAGTAGTTTATGTGCAAGATATGCAACATCAGGGACAGTGTGAGCTCAAAAGCGCCGTGGTCCCGTGGTTAGCGTGATCAGCTGCGGAATGAAAGGTCCTTGGTTCAAGTCATCCCTAGGGTGAAAAGTTTACTTTCTTTATTTTCGCAAAGTTATGATCTGTCCGTTCGTTCATTGACGTCTCTGTTCACTGTAATAAGTTTAGTGTCTGTGTTTTGCGACCGCACCGCAAAACCGTGCGATTAGTAGACGAAAGGACGTGCCTCTCCAATGGGAATCGAAAACATTTGATCGCAAGGTCATAGGTCAACCGATTCCTCCACAGGAAAACACGTCTGATATATTCTATACGACACTGGTGACGGCATGTGCGTCACATGACAGGAATATGTTGACGACCCACCTAACTTGTACACTTGGCGAATGGGTAAAAAGATTCTTCTACCTTGCCCGATTTAGGTTTTCTTATGGATGTGATAATCACTCACAAAAAAGTGATTAAAACATAAGTGTTTGTCATATAATAATTGAAAATAAAAAAATTAAACTTTTCACTTTTTTTTTTAATCTCATTTTGTTCGCTTTTGTTTGTTGCAGCTGCGCGGGGCGGACGTCGTAAGACATCCGTTCAAGTTCGTTATTGATCCATTAACTCAGTTTTTTTATTACAGAGGGCAGCTAACCCTCTGACCAAACACGCTGAGCTACCGTGCCGGCATACACTCGAGGGAAGACTCGAACCAAGGACCTCTCGTTCCGTAGCTGCTCACGCTAACCACGGGACCACGGCGCTCCTTACGTCATTCTGTCCTTGATGTTGCCTATCTTCGCATGGTCTACTCAGTTTGTATATTTTACTAATTTTTTTCATAGTTCCTGTTTTCTCGAGTGATCTGTGTTCAGTTTTTCAAGGCCTGTCCACTGCACCAACTTATAACTAAACCTGAGGGGGGTGCGACGGGGAGGTTCCCTTGTTAGTACGTAGGCTCGCGTCGTATTGCATGGAAGATGTCGCTAAGAAAGCCCGCCAAGTGCGAGCCACGTGCAGTGATTCGCTTCCTAATCACGGGAAGAAAACACCTACCGAAGTTTTTCCGCGGATCAAAACGTTTTTCGGCGAAGGTGTTAATGAACAGAACGAGTGTGTTTAAGTGGCGTGGTAGAGAGTTTAGCGGGGGCAGAACAAGCTTTCATGCGGTGCAAGACCTTCCAGTTTTGACTGATGAGTTGGTGGCGAATATCCCAAAACAGCTGACAGAGCGCCACGAGAACAATGGGAACAATAGCGCCCGCGAGTTTCTGGCGCTACTTGAATTGGAAGGTGAGGATTTCCTGCGCTCCGCTGTGACTAGACATGAAACGCGGGCGGTGCGTTACACGCCTGAGACAAACAGAACGTCGTCACAGAGGCGTCATTCAATTTCCCAGTCTGCCAAGAAATTCAAAACCACAATTTCGGGGGCGAAAAATCATCGACCGATGGCCTTTGTAGTCTGGTCCCTTCAACCCCCACAAACCCAGAAAAATCACGGTCTTAGCGTCTTGGGATCGAAATGACGTCACTTTGGCCGAATTTCTGCCTGGGGGAGGTAACCGTCAGTGCAAAATGATATTGTGAAGCCCTAAGAAAACTCAAAGCCAACCGCCTTGCCGCAATGGCAACACCGGTTCCCGTCACATCACCGAAGTTAAGTGTTGTCGTGCTGGACTAGCACTTGGATGGGTGACCGTCCGGTCTGCCGACTGCTGTTGGCAAGCGGGGCGCACTCAGCCCTTGTTAGGCCAACCGAGAACGTACCTGACTGAAAAGTAGCGGTTACGGTCTCGTAAATTGACATACGGCCGGGAGAGCGATGTGCTTATAACACTATTTGTTTTCAGTTCATCTAAATTTTTATAATCCTTTGCTTTAAAATTTTCGCATATTGGTACTATATTTTTTCTATATGTAAAGTGTGATATGCTGGAGGTGGAAGTTGTTTGCATTACATGTGAGTAATGCATGTAAAATACTACGTAAATTGTTTCTTACGTTAGATAATTTTCTGATGACTTTTTGTATTTAAGAATGCCTGTGTGCATAAACTGTTCATGTTGATATAAATTTGACAATTGTAAGAAATGGTCACGCTTAAGACAATGTAAGAAATAGGTGTTATGTAAAAGCCACTGTGCTTTTGTTTGAAACGAAAGTGGCTCTGGGGAGTGGAAAAGGTGGCAATGCCGAATTGGCTCATACCTAGAGCAAGTGCGGGAAATACACTACTGGCCATGAAAATTGCTACAACAAGAAGAAATGCAGATGGTAAACGGGTATTCATTGGACAAATATATTGTACTAGAACTGACACGTGATTACATTTACACGCAATTAGGGTGCATAGATCATGAGAAATCAGTACCCAGAACAACCACATCCGGCCGTAATAACGGCCTAGATACGCGTGGGCGTTGAGTCAAACAGAGCTCGGACGGCGTGTACCGGTACAGTTGCCCATGCAGCTTCAACACGATACCACAGTTCATCAAGAGTAGTGACTGGCGTATTGTGACTAGCCAGTTGCTCGGCCACCATTGACCAGATGTTTTCAGTCGGTGAGAGATCTGGAGAATGTGCTGTCCAGGACGGCAGTCTAACATTTTCTGCATCCAGAAAGGCCCGTACAGGACCTGCAACATGTGGTCGTGCATTATCCTGCTGAAATGTAGGGTTTCGCAGGGATCGAATGAAGGGTAGAGCCACGGGTCGTAACACATCTGAAATGTAACGTCCACTGTTCAAAGTGCCGTCAATGCGAACAACGGGTGACCGAGACGTGTAACAACCAATGGCACCCCATACCATCACGCCGGGTGATACGCCAGAATGGCGACGACGAATATACGCTTCCAGTGTGCGTTCACCGCGATGTCGCCAAACACGGATGCGACCATCATGATGCTGTAAACAGAACATGGATTAATCCGTAAAAATGACTTTTATCCATTCGTGTAGACAGGTTCGTCGTTAAGTACACCATAGCAGGCGCTCCTGTCTGTGACGCAGCGTCAAGGGTAACCGCACCCACGGTCTCCGAGCTGATATTCCGTGCTGCTGCAAACGTCGTCGAACTGTTCGTGCAGTTGGTTGTTGTCTTGCAAACGTCCCCATCTGTTGACTTAGGGATCGAGACGTGGCTGCACGATCAGTTACAGCCGTGCGGATAAGATGCCTGTCATCTCGACTGCTAGTGATACGAGGCCGTTGGGATCCAGCACGGCGTTCCGTATTACCCTCCTGAACCCACCGATTCCATATTCTGCTAACAGTCATTGGATCTCGACCAACGTGAGCAGCAATGTCGCGATACGATGAACCGCAATCGCGATAGGCTACAATCCGACCGTTATCAAAGTCGGAAACGTGATGGTACGCATTTCTCCTCCTTACACGAGGCATTACAACAACGTTTCACCAGGCAACGCCGGTCAACTGCTGTTCGTGTATGAGAAATCGGTTCGAAACTCTCCTCATGTCAGCAAGTTGTTGGTGTCACCAGCGGCGCCAACCTTGTGTGAATGCTCTAAAAAGCTAATCATTTGCATATCACAGCATCTTGTTCCTGTCGGTTAAATTTCGCGTCTGTAGCACGCCATCTTCGTGGTGTAACAACCTTAATGGCCAGTAGTGTAAGTCACACAGTCTGTTGGCAGCAGTGATGAGGCAACACCCTTGTGGAGCAGGAGAAGTTTCGCGTGCAAATTTGTACAGAACTGAATTGGGTGAAGACTGCAAACGGCTTACGGCAGGCCGGTCTTTGTTGCCGAGCGATTCTAGGCGCTTCAATCCGGAATCGCGCTGTTGCAACGGTCGCAGGTTCGAATCCTGCCTCGGGCATGGATGTGTGTGATGTCCTTACGTTAGTTAGGTTTAAGTAGTTCTAAGTCTAGGGGACTGATGATCTCAGATGTTAAGTCGTATAGTGCTCAGAGCCGTTTCAACTGTTTTTCAATCTAACGGTACAGCTGCGACTTGTCGGGCTATTGTATGTAAAATTGAACGACGCTAAGAAGAGAAATTAAGCCCACACAGCAAGATACTTGCGGGCCATACTGTAGCCGCTATAACTGTTCGCCCACCCAAACCTACAGCCATCAGATAAGTTTTCTTTTTTTGCTATTCTACTTTCGTGCCGCGTGAACCATTAAATTAAACTGTGTTGAACTTTAAAGACACTGGTTCACCCAGTTATTTCATCCTAATCAGACCTCTAAGAAGGGTTCCTTCCTGGCATTTGATTGAGTATCTTATTTTCCACACTTATGAAGTGCCAAGTTAACATAAGGAGGCGCCATTTAAGTTGTTTTTGTGTAAATAATGAGAGTAATAGCTTTCGAAAGTGATTTGCAGTAAGAGAGAGGTTTTCTTGAAGTAAAATGTTCAGTAAAAAAAGTGTGTGCTTTAGTATCTAAGCATTTTAGTATTTAAGTTTATTGGTTATGGAAATTGCTTTTGTGAAGGTCCCCCCTGGCCAAAAATTTTTTAGCTTCCTTGAGCTTATCTACTGGTATTTTTCTCTTTTAAAAACGTAATGTATATTGATGTAGGCCTAGTAGCAAAAAAGAAATTCCAATGTCTGCACCAATATAGTTTACGTGGAGTAATATTTATCAGAAGAAACAACTTAAACAGTAGCAAGAAAGTAGGCAAAATTCATATTTCTGCTTCTCCTATACTTCACTGTTTCATTGCCTGGATAGGCTAGCCACCATTAGTAGATATTTGACACCACTAACTTAACTTGGAACTGAGTTGTCCTAGCTTCAGTATAATACTACTCATACTGCGTTTCTTTCTACCCGCTGGGTAACATCTTAGGAAAAGAACTGGCCGGCCTGGGTGGCCGAGCGGTTCTAGGCGCTTCAGTCTGGAACCGCGCGACCGCTACCGTCCCAGGTTCGAATCCTGCCTCGGGCATGGATGTGTGTGATGCCCTTGGGTTAGTTAGGTTTAAGTAGTTCTAAGTTCTAGGAGACTTATGACCACAGCAGTTGAGTCCCATAGTGCTCAAAGTCATTGTTAACATCGAGTATAGATTTAAGTTCAGGAAGTCGTTTCTGAAAGTATTTGTATGGAGTGTAGCCACGTACGGAAGTGAAACATGGACGATAAATAGTTTGGACAAGAAGAGAATAGAAGCTTTCGAAATGTGGTGCTACAGAAGAATGCTGAAGATTAGATGGGTAGATCACATAACTAATGAGGAGGTATTGAATAGAATTGGGGAGGAGTTTGTCGCACAACTTGACTAGAAGAAGGGATCGGTTGGTAGGGCATGTTCTGAGGCATCAAGGGATCACCAATTTAGTATTGGAGGGCAGCGCGGAGTGTAAAAATCGTAGAGGGAGACCAAGAGATGAATACACTGAGGAGATTCAGAAGGATGTAGGCTGCAGTAGTTACTGGGAGATGAAGCAGCTTGCACAGGGTAGAGTAGCATGGACAGCTGCATCAAACCAGTCTCAGGACTGAAGACAACAACAATAACAGCAACATCCTCCCATAGCGTACTTTATTTGGAAACTAAACTAAATTTAGTAAGAGTGTTATACGTGGCAACATACGGACAGGGTTTTCCGTTATTTAGATAAAAGCATGCAAATTAAGCGGTAGGGTTATGTGGTGACCACATGCGCCTCCGTATCCCGATCCAGTGATGCCTGTGGTCTGAGAATGACACGGCGGCCTGTCGGTACATTTCGGGCTTCATGGCGTTTCGGGCGCAGTTTAGTATAGTTTAAAAAAAAAACTCAAAAGCGGCATTCGAAAGGAAAGGAGGGGAAACGTGACGAGGGTCGCGCGTTCGTTGCTCGACAACTCCCGGCCTCACACAGCCTTAGCTACCAACACATATTCGACTCCTTTGGCTGGAATGTTTTGAACCATGCATCCACCTCCCCGAATTCCTGTGACCTCGCGCCTTCAGATCATCATCTTTTCACCTCTCTGGAGTCACACATGAGTGGAATTAAATTTACAACCCAGGAGCAGGTGCAGAAAGTGTTTCGGAAGTGGGGGGAGGCAGCTGGCGGGTAAGGCCTGCGAGGAGGGCATAAAGAAGCTGGTGCCACGCCAGAGCGCAGGCGCAGAACACGCTGACGATTGTGTGGAAAAATAGTCAACAGGTGTATCAACATTAGCCAGTAAATTTTTTTTTGTCAAATACAATATTTCTTAAAAAAAATTGCTTCTTTTCTGAACATGCCTCATACAAAACAATGTTCTTCGGACATGCATGCGTGTGCGAAAGGACATGCACAGCCGTCGATCTACAGCCTATTAAACTGAAAAAAAAAAGGTAATCGCTAATTTCGAAACCGATTATACGCCAGCTGCACTGATGATTAGTGACATACGAAAATTTATGCACTGTAGTTCCTTCTCTAGATTGTCGCACAGATGACAAAATGATAGATATCGAAATAGATGACAGAGGGATAGAAAAACAAAATCGCTCAAAAGAGGAAAGGCCCCTGGACCTGATGGGATACCAGTTCGATTTTACACAGAGTACGCGAAGGAACTTGCCCCCCTTCTTGCAGCGGTATACCGTAGGTCTCTAGAAGAACGTAGCGTTCCAAAAGATTGGAAAAGGGCACAGGTCATCCCCGTTTTCAAGAAGGGACGTCGAACAGATGTGCAGAACTATAGACCTATATCTCTAACGTCGATCAGTTGTAGAATTTTGGAACACGTATTATGTTCGAGTATAATGACTTTTCTGGAGACTATAAATTTACTCTGTAGGAATCAGTATGGGTTTCGAAAAAGACGATCGTGTGAAACCCAGCTCGCGCTATTCGTCCACGAGACTCAGACGGCCGTAGACACGGGTTGCCAGGTAGATGCCGTGTTTCTTCACTTCCGCAAGGCGTTCGATACAGTTCCTCACAGTCGTTTAATGAACAAGGTTAGAGCATATGGACTATCAGACCAATTGTGTGATTGGATTGAAGAGTTCCTTGAAAACAGAACGTAGCGTGTCATTCTCAGGGGAGAGAAGTCTTCCGAAGTAAGAGTGATTTCAGGTGTGCCGCAGGGGAGTGTCGTAGGACCGTTGCTATTCACAATATACATAAATGACCTTGTGGATAACATCGGAAGTTCACTGAGGCTTTTTGCGGATGATGCTGCGGTATATCGAGTGGTTGTAACAATGGAAAATTGTACTGAAATGCAGGAGGATCTGCAACGAACTGCCGCATGGTGCAGGGAATGGCAACTGAATGTCAATGTAGACAAGTGTAATGTGCTGCGAGTACACAGAAAGAAAGATCCTTTATCATTTAGCTACAATATAGCAAGTCAGCAACTGGAAGCAGTTAATTCCATAAATTATCTGGGAATAGGCAATAGGAGTGATTTAAAATGCAATGACCATATAAAATTAATCGTCGGTAAAGCAGATGCCAGACTGAGATTCATTGGGAGAATCCTAAGGAAATGGAGTCCGAAAACAAAGGAAGTAGGTTACAGTACGCTTGTTCGCCCACTGCTCGAATACTGCTCAGCAGTGTGGGATCCGTACCAGATAGGGTTGATAGAAGAGATAGAGAAGATCCAACGGAGAGCAGCGCGCTTCGTTACAGGATCATTTAGCAATCGTGAAAGCGTTACGGAGATGATAGATACACTCCAGTGGAAGACTCTGCACGAGAGACGCTCAGTACCTCGGTACGGGCTTTTGTTAAAGTTTCGAGAACAAACCTTCACCGAGGAGTCAAGCAGTATATTGCTCCCTCCTATATATCTCGCGAAGAGATCGTGAGGATAAAATCAGAGAAATTAGAGCCCACACAGAAGCATACCGACAATCCTTCTTTCCACGGACAATACGAGACTTGAATAGAAGGGAGAACCGATAGAGGTACTCAAGGTACCCTCCGCCACATGACGTCAGGTGGCTTGCGGAGTATGGATGTAGATGTAGATCGGGACTGTAACCAGGAATTCCGGCTTAACGCGAGCGGTCGCCTTAACCCTAGCAAAAGCAATGCATTTTCCAGCGGGGTGAGTGGGGGGGGGGGGGGGCATGGTTGCTTTATCCTCATTTTTAAAAAATTAAAAAACACACAAAATTCGTTAACTGTTGTCGACTTACACTATCTAATCAAAAGTATCCGGACACTCCAAAATCATACGTTTTATATATTAGTTGCATTCTGCTGTCACCTACTGCCAGGTACTCCATATCAGCGACCTCAGCCGTCATTAGACATCGTGAGAGAGCAGAGGGGGGCGCTCCGCGAAACTCACGGATTTCGAACGTCGTCAGGTGATTGGGTGTCACTTGTGTCATACGCCTGTACGCGAGATTTCCACACTCCTAAACATCCGGTGTGGCACTGCGGGCTGGCGTATAAAATGGCCAAGCAAAACTTCCCACCTCACTATGTTCGCCTCATTCTCGACATAATTACCAAGAGAACAGCAACAGTATCGGTCGGTAACCAACTCTCCAAAAAATTCTCTCCTGCTGCTGGAGTAGCGCAAGGTGCTGTCCTCTCACCCACGCTCTACAGCTTATACACCGCCGACATCCCTCGCCCCAACAAGTGGAACGAACACTTCGCCCTCTACGCGGACGACACCGCCTACTGGTGCACGGCGCACTCGGTAGAGGAAGCGAAGAATGTAATAGCTTCCTACACACCCCAGCTAGAACAGTGGATGGCCAAATGGCGCATCAAACCCAATCCAGCAAAGAGCCAGCTGCTACTTTTCAGACACCGCAACCAAACGCAAAGTGCCAGACTAAAACAAGACGACCTCCACATAACCCTATGGCAAAAGAGAGTCAATCCCGTCCAGAGTGCAAAATATCTAGGGATGACTCTCGACTCTATCATGGAAGCACCACACCGAAAACATCATCAGCAAATGCAAACAAAGAATGAACCTTGTGAAGCTAATCAGCTCAAAATTCGGGGGCGCCAGCCCAGATGCAGTGCTACACACCTACAGAACATTTGTCCGACCTATCCTAGAGTGCGGTGCCTGTCTGTGGACAGCCTCCAGGGCGCAGTATGAAAGAGTTTCCGCATTTGACCGTGTCTGTGGACGGCCTCCAGGGCGCAGTATGAAAGAGTTTCCGCATTTGACCGCCACAACTTGAGACGAGCGGGAAAGCTGCACTACACAACCGCCAACGACTTAGTCTACGCGGGCACCAACACCTGCCCTATATTAGACAAGATCACTCCTGAGGTAGCCAATTACGGCCGGAACAGAGTGAGAATGGGTGGGATAATGAAAGACATAATATGCAACCCAATCCACGAATACAGGATCACCCTATTTCGATACCCCTACCCCCCAGACTTCATTACCCATGCCATTCAACGAACATACCCAAACAACAAAGAACTCATAGATAAAATTAGAAAAAGAAGAGTGTAGTAAATACAGTGAAGTGAAGTGGCCCATCATCTCCCTCCAACTCTCTCCAACCCCCCAGTGAAGTGAAGTGCAACGACCTCCACAAACCGTCGAACTCATAACTCATAATAAGTTAGAATAAGTTAGGAATAGAATCCACCAATTAAACTATTAGCCAGACACATTCTAAAATAGAGCAGTAGGTTAGACGATATAAATAACTCTAGAACAAAACTCTAAACAGAAACAATCTAGCAATAGATCATTATTTAGTATAAAAACCTAGCATATTAAACACATTTCAACAGACGATAACCTAGTGCCATCCCGACTGGGGTTTTGGTGGTTTCCCCCAGTTGTAAGGCGAATGCCGGGATGTGGAATTCCACCACTTAGACATAAGAAAACTGACTACAAAATGGCATGAGCCAAAACATACAGAAATACCAAGTAGGCAGGTTTCCCCACTGAAACTAATAAACAGAGTCCCAACAGCATCAAACAACCCCAGGCTGAGAAGGACCCGAGTCCTCAGCAGCCGCCATTACCCGAAAGGGTATGGCAATCCTTACAAAAAAAAAAAAAAAAAAACTAGGTCCACTGTTTCCGTTGTGATAGTGAAGTGGAAACGCGAAGGGACACGTACAGCACGTAAGCGTATAGGCCGACCTGTTGACTGACAGAACGCCGGCTCTTGAAGAGAGTCGTAATGTGTAATAATAGGCTGACGTCTATCCAGACCATCACACGGGAATTCGAAACTGCATCACGATCCACTGCAAGTACTATGACAGTTGGGCGGGAGGTGAGAAAACTTGGATTTCGTGGTCGAGCGGCTGCTCATAAGCCACACATCACGCCGGTAAATGCCAAACGACGCCTCACCTGGTGTAAGGAGAGTAAACATTGGACGACTGAACAGTGGAAAAACGTTGTGTGGAGTGACGAATCACGGTACACAATGTGGCGATCAGATGGCCGGGTGTTGGTATGGCGAATGCCCGGTGAACGTCATCTACCAGCCCGTGTAGTGCCAACAGTAACATTCGGAGGCGGTGGTGTTATGGTGTGGTCGTGTTTTTCATGGAGAGGGCTTACACTCCTTGTTGTTTTGCGTGGCACTATCACAGCACAGGCCTACACTGATGTTTTAAGCACCTTCTTGCTTGCCACTGTTGAAGAGCAATTAGGGGGTGGCGATTGCATCTTTCAGCACGATCGAGCTGCTGTTCATAATGCACAGCCTGTGGCGGAGTGGTTACACAACAATAACATCCATGATCGTGGACTGGCCTGCACAGAATCCTGATCTGAATCCTATAGAATACCTTTGGGATGTTTTGCAATGCAGTGCAGCATTCCGTGAAGAATGGGCTGCATTTTCAGCCAGGTGTCCAGATACTTTTGACTACATAGTGGATACTAACAACATACGTAAGAGGCCCCTAATAATGCGAAAATATCTTTTAGCACATTGTTACCAATATCGACGCAGTTTCAGTAGCGGGTACTACCAACCCAACAGACACACACACACACACACACACACACACACACACACACACACTTTATGCCCAGCCTACAAAAAGAATGTATACACTGCAAATTTCGGTGATGTTGTTGACTCTTACAACATACCTTTTACAGAGATGTTGACGTGTTAAACGACTCCCTGAACGAGAATATACTCCATACGACGTTCATTGAGGAAAGTGTTATGTTTAACTGAAAAATTTAAAACATTTATGGAATCCGGTAGAAGAATCAATTAGAAACATTGAATAGTTTTTTCAAGATCTTGAAATATAAAGTAACTGACTAGACTACAATATTTTCAAAATGTGAGCATAAAGTAGCACGCTGTCCCCCATGTTATTGCAAGGGCTAATCACTTTGGCTTCCATTCATGCCTCCTGGCCGGCCGAAGTGGCCGTGCGGTTAAAGGCGCTGCAGTCTGGAACCGCAAGACCGCTACGGTCGCAGGTTCGAATCCTGCCTCGGGCATGGATGTTTGTGATGTCCTTAGGTTAGTTAGGTTTAACTAGTTCTAAGTTCTAGGGGACTAATGACCTCAGCAGTTGAGTCCCATAGTGCTCAGAGCCATTTAGCCATGCCTCCTGCACCGAGCCAAATCTCCACATGTCACGGTTTCCTCGTAACGTGCCCATACACCTTTCCAAGTAATTCCCGCACAGGAAGAGGGAATGCTGTTGGCGTCGATTTTGCCCTACTGGGCGGGTAATACTGGCTTTCAATGTCTGTATTTTACATGTCTGTATAGTACTACGCAACCCTCTCCGGACATGATTGCATGTACGTGGAACATTCAATAAGTAATGCTACACACTTTTTTTCTGGTCCAGTTTCGGTTTACCAATCAAAAAACACAATGAGTGACATCGTGGAATACTTGCGTTTCAACCCCTGAAGATGTCACTGAGACGCTCGAAATTATTATCTACGTTCAGTATGTACTGCAACACGTTCTTTTTTTTTCTGAAAGCAGGCTGGTTTTATCAAGGATCCCAATATGGCAATATACCCTCTCTTTTAGCAACAAAACTCTATTTTCCATCATAACCACCGTTAAATGCGGCGGCGATAAGCCACTTGCGAGGGGGCGGTAAAATAATAAAGAAGAAGAAGTGCGGTTGCAGCGTTCTCACACGAAAATGCATATACAAATGTTGGTCAAAAGATGTTGTTGCAAATTTTGGCTCTGACGTGAGTCTCAAGGGGATGATTTCCACACTTGGTGGATCGGTACACTTCCACACTCGCACATTTGTTATAGTTTTTGGATTAATTATTAAGTACAGTTTATGTTAGGGAACAACAATTAGGCGATTATTATATTAAAATCAGATTTTCACGACACAGTTCAATCACTATATATTGGCGTTGTCGTTTTCGTTCACACAATGAAATTATCACTGGTGAGACTGTTTACAGTTTTACATTACTAATAATTTGACTCCCAGCCCCCAATAGCAGTAATGTAGGCTGCTATAATCGAAAGTTATTCAGTCAATTCGAACAGAATCACAAGTCCCACTGTCCTCTTTGTTCTAGCAGTTTTGGCGCGAAATCACAGATCGGCACATGTTCACCTACGGCGATGTATACCTCGTAATTCGCACTCACACAAATAATCGTAGCACTTCCAGTTCACCACATATGTTTGCACACTTGCACTATTAAACTATACTCTTTGTCGAAATAAATTTTCAAACGACCACATGTGCCACCGTTAAGTGGGGCTCGTTCGCCACCCACCCTCCGAAACAACTGACCAACGACTGACCCCTGGCCAAAATGGCCGCTTGCTTATATATAGGCCGCGGTGGTCTCGCGGTTCTAGGCGCGCAGTCAGGAACCGTGCGACTGCTACGGTCGCAGGTTCGAATCCTGCCTCGGGCATGGATGTGTGTGATGCCCTTAGGTTAGTTAGGTTTAAGTAGTTCTAGGGAACTGATGACCACAGCAGCATAGTGCTCAGAGCCATTTTGAGCTTATATATAGGCTCGGACGTCAACCCCCCTCCCCTGGTTATGCAAAGTACCAATCTCACCAGTTAAGGCTACAAATTTTGATACAAACATCCCTCGACAGAAATAAGCACAACATCGAAGCCGCTATTTTTCATTAATTTCTAGGATTATTCTATCGCCCGTAAATCAAGTTTCAGTCTTTGCAAAATTTCGCCACTTAGCGCAAATTTGTTTTTTTTGACATCTGTGCTGCAAAGTTTTATCATAGAACTGCATGCAGCAGCGTTTTTAGACGTAATCAATAGCGATCTACACATTGCGCTGCTCAAAATCTTCATATCTATAACAATTAATTATGGGCGATAAATGTTAATAATAATTTGCAAACAATGAAAACTATTGCAAGTTCAGTGTATAGTATAACTTAACTAGTTTAAAATAGGTGTGATGCCACCCAAAATATTATATAGTGCTTTACGTCATGAATTTTCTATTGAATTTTATAAAGAATTTTCCGTCAATGTTTATTGCACTTTAGGGGCTTAATTATTTACGAATCTTAACATATGACTACGGCACTCGATCCGCTGTGACGAAAGGTTTTTAGTGAGTGCTCGCTCATCCCTGTAAGTTGTTGTTTACTGTTTTTACTGATCTTTCAGTATTCGTGATATTAACCGATTTTGAGGTTGCTATAACTTTTGCGTCTAGTGACTTGAAATAAACATCGATCGTTCAGAAGATGCATATTGCTGACCACAATCCACTGCCGCATCGCTCTCCACCGTAAGTCACGTAGTTCTCGCGTAATGCGCGAAAAACCAAACAGTGCCCCAAGCTGCAGGCCACGTGGTCGCCCGGAGACGAAGACATCTCACAGCGACCGTTGGAAATCTTGTGCGGGCGCGCCACGTCCTTCCGCGAATCGCGCACCATGTCGCTCGCTCGCTCTCCACAAAGCAATCCTTGCATACTAGAAATATTCATCTAGTAACGGGTGGGGGGGGGGGGGGTTGTACCGTGACACACTTTACGGGCGGGGCCTGCGTGCCCGCATGGCACTACCAACAGAGACGGCCAGTTGATTCAAATGGCTCTGAGCACTATGGGACTTAACAGCTATGGTCGTCAGTCCCCTAGAACTTAGAACTACTTAAACCTAACTAACCTAAGGACAACACACAACACCCAGTCATCACGAGGCAGAGAAAATCCCTGACCCTGCCGGGAATCGAACCCGGGACCCCGTGATCGGGAAGCGAGAACGCTACCGCGAGACCACGAGCTGCGGACACGGCCAGTTGAGCAGAGAGGTGTTTGATCACCTAGAACGAGAGTGTCCGCACGTTCCAACATTGCAGGTGTAGCAGCTGTGTGCGGCCGACCGCAACGTGGGAGATGGGACAGGTTTGCGGGGCCCTGTTGCGACGATGACAGACGCCTCGCCCAACGATTCACCGTGCTTTTGTTCACTGCCATGTCTCCATAGACATTCTGGAAGCGCGTACGAATAACTTTGATGTTCCGGTTTTCCGCCAAAGGTAATTCACCGACAGCTCTCTGCTTGGAACACACCTCCGTTACAGAGGCCATTTTTGAGGTTACAGTAGAACCCCTCTAATCCGACCTTGGATGGTCCGTCACTACGGTTAGTCCGACCATGCTCAGGCTCGCGAGCCTCTGCCGACTTGTCACTGACTGGACGCCTGTCGGGCCATTGTTGCGGTGAGTATCGCTGTGCATATTGTTATACTGTACGTTATTGTGCAGTTTTATCCTTTGTTGAGATTAGAAAACGTCCTTGTTTGCTTTATTCCGTGTTCTCTACAGTACTTATTACTGTAGATTCACGCGGATTTCACACGACGACGCAAAAAAATGCTTTTTACATCGCCCATCAATAAATCGAGCAGAATCCAACTTCAGCTCCAATGGACGTTGTGTGGGAAAAAAAAGGGACACTGCAGCTAAATCTAGAATAACATCTGCTAAACAAAAATGTATCACTAACTTTTTTCCAAGTAATTTGTTTTCGTTTTTACTGTAAAAACAATGCATACAGTATAATCATTTCTTAGTTTATACATACAGTAGTTTATTTCTTTGTAAAAAATTTCTTTTTTATATACAGTGCTACACAATTTTTTTAGTTTACAGTATACAGGGTGTTACAAAAAGGTACGGCCAAACTTTCAGGAAACATTCCTCACACACAAATAAAGAAAAGATGTTTGTCGGCATGTGTTCGGAAACGCTTAATTTCCATGTTACAGCTCATTTTAGTTTTTCCACCTACGCTCAATGGAGCACGTTATCATGATTTCATACGGGATACTCTACCTGTGCTACTAGAGCATGTGCCTTTACAAGTACGACACAACATGTGGTTCACGCACGATGGAGCTCCCGCACATTTCAGCCGAAGTGTTCGTACGCTTCTCAACAACAGATTCGGTGACCGCCGGATTGGTAGAGGCGGACCAATTCCGTGGCCTCCACGCTCTCCTGACCTCAACCCTCTTGACTTTCATTTATGGGGGCATTTGAAAGCTCTTGTCTACGCTAGCCCGGTACCAAATGTAGAGGACTCTTCGTGTTCGTATTGTGGACGGCTGTGATACAATACGCTATTCTCCAGGGCTGCATCAGCGCATCAGGGATTCCGTGCGACGGAGGGTGGATGCACGTATCCTTGCTAACGGAGGACATCTTGAACATTTCCTGTAACAAAGTGTTTTAAGTCACGCTGCTACGTTCTGTTGCTGTGTGTTTCCATTGCATGATTAATGTGATTTGAAGAGAAGTAATAAAATGAGCTCTAACATGGAAAGTAAGCGTGTGAAGAATGTTTCGTGAAAGTTTGGCCGTACCTTTTTGTAACACCCTGTATATAATTTGTACGTTATTAAGTACAGTACAGTACTGTAACTTGTTTGTTGTTTTTCCTTTTAAAACCAATACATATTATAGTGTGTGTAGACGTTTTTTAGTTAATATATTGTTTAACACTGTGTAAAAAACATCTTTTTCTATTACAGTAGACGTCTTTTAGTTCTTAGATCGTTGAATTTTTTGTACTAAATGTCTTTTTATATTTTTTGCAATAAATATTAGATTTTTCGGATAATCCGACCTTTTTTTCGTTCCAACCGTGGTCCCGATCCCGAAGGTGACGGATTAGAGGGGTTCTACTGTACATATAGCGCCGTTACCTATCGGAACTTCATGAAAAAGAAGGGGGCTCCTGTAGGCACGGTGGTTACCGCTGAAACAAACGGTTTTCGGTTACACCAATTCATCCGATCTCCTGTTTAACCTGTTTCCGAAATAAACGATTTTCGGGATTTCGTTACTGTCACTTCCAGTAAGAAAAGAAGATTTCGAACAAAATTGAAAAACTCTAATGAAGCTGAAAGAGTAGGAGTTTTTTACATAATTAGTTTATTAGGGTATCTTTACCATAGTTTCGTAAGTATTAAGAAATTTGACAAGGATTCACTGTCGTGTCAATTCGTTCTTACGAATGATTTTTAATTTTATGATTTGAAACTAGACTGATTGCAAGTAATGGTCCTTGTGAACGATCTTAATTTCTGTTTCTTCTTTTTCTTTTCAGTTCATCCGCGTGGACGTAAAAATTTAGCAAAGTAAATAATGTTTAGTTTTAATAAATCTTTGAGAGGTTTAGCCCTTTGACACCCAGCTCTCGCTGCACTACCATCGTAGTGCGGAAATACATCTATTTGCAGGGTGTTTCAAAAATGACCGGTATATTTGAAACGGCAATAAAAACTAAACGAGCAACGATAGAAATACACCGTTTGTTGCAATATGCTTGGGACAACAGTACATTTTCAGGCGGATAAGCTTTCGAAATTACAGTAGTTACAATTTTCAACAACAGATGGCGCTGCAAGTGATGTGAAAGATATAGAAGACAACGGAGTCTGTGGGTGCGCCATTCTGTACGTCGTCTTTCTGCTGTAAGAGTGTGCTGTTCACAACGTGCAAGTGTGCTGTAGACAACATGGTTTATTCCTTAGAACAGAGGATTTTTCTGGTGTTGGAATTCCACCGCCTAGAACACAGTGTTGTTGCAACAAGACGAAGTTTTCAACGGAGGTTTAATGTAACCAAAGGACCGAAAAGCGATACAATAAAGGATCTTTTTGAAAAATTTCAACAGACTGGGAACGTGACAGATGAACGTGCTGGAAAGGTAGGGCGACCGCGTACGGCAACCACAGAGGGCAACGCGCAGCTAGTGCAGCAGGTGATCCGACAGCGGCCTCGGGTTTCCGTTCGCCGTGTTGCAGCTGCGGTCCAAATGACGCCAACGTCCACGTATCGTCTCGTGCGCCTGAATTTACACCTCTATCCGTACAAAATTCAAACGCGGCAAACCCTCAGCGCCGCTACCATTGCTGCACGACAGACATTCGCTATCGATATAGTGCACAGGATTGATGACGGCGATATGCGTGTGGGCAGCATTTGGTTTACTGACGAAGCTTATTTTTACCTGGACGGCTTCGTCAATAAACAGAACTGGCGCATATGGGGAACCGAAAAGCCCCATGTTGCAGTCCCATCGTCCCTGCATCCTCAAAAAGTACTGGTCTGGGCCGCCATTTCTTCCAAAGGAATCATTGGCCCATTTTTCAGATCCGAAACGATTACTGCATCACGCTATCTGGACATTCTTCGCGAATTTGTGGCGGTACAAACTGCCTTAGACGACACTGCGAACACCTCGTGGTTTATGCAAGATGGTGCCCGGCCACATCACACGGCCGACGTCTTTAATTTCCTGAATGAATATTTCGATGATCGTGTGATTGCTTTGGGCTATCCGAAACATACAGGAGGCGGCGTGGATTGGCCTCCCTATTCGCCAGACATGAACCCCTGTGACTTCTTTCTGTGGGGACACATGAAAGACCAGGTGTACCGCCAGAATCCAGAAACAATTGAACAGCTGAAGCAGTACATCTCATCTGCATGTGAAGCCATTCCGGCAGACACGTTGTCAAAGGTTTCGGGTAATTTCATTCAGAGACTACGCCATATTATTGCTACGCATGGTGGATATGGGGAAAATATTGTACTATAGAGTTTCCCAGACCGCAGCGCCATCTGTTGTTGAAAATTGTAACTACTGTAATTTCGAAAGTTTGTCTACCTGAAAATGTACTGTTGTCCCAAGCATATTGCAACAAACGCTGTATTTCTATCGCTGATCGTTTAGTTTTTATTGCCGTTTCAAATATACCGGTCATTTTTGAAACACCCTGTATCTGACGTCCATAATGACAAGGGTGGAAGCATTTCGGAAACGGATAAGTTTGTAAGCTGTTTGCGTGCCGCCGTAGTTGAAGTACACTGAAGAGCCAAAGAAACTGGGAAACCTACCTATTGCCGTGTAGGGGCCCCGCAAGCATGGAGAGGTACCGCAACAGAATGTCTATGGACTCGGCTAATGTATGAAGTAGTGCTGGAGGGAACTGATACCATGAATCCTGCAGGGCTGTCCATAAATGCGTTAAGAGTACGAGGCGGTCGAAGTCATGTTGCAAGGCATCTCAGATATGTAACGTTCAGGTCTGGGGAGTTTGCTGGTCATCGCAAGTGTTTAAACGCGTAAGAATGTTCCTGGAGCCACTCTGTAGCAATCCTGGACGTGTACGGTGTCGCTTTGTCCTGCTGGAATTGCGCAAGTCCGTCGGAATGCACAACGGACGTGAATGGAAGCAGGTGATGAGAAAGGATGCTTACCTACGTGTCACCTGTCAGAGCGACAGAGCACTGAAGACCACAACAACAACAGACTAGTACTGTCTGCAAAAACAATATTTGTGCATAATGATTGATAACAGGCGACAGCTCGCGTGTGAGATAAAAAATCAAACATTTCGTGATGTTACTGAAACATTTCAATATTTTTTAAAGATATTGGAGTATTCATCTAGCATTTCTATCTTTGATGTTTCTAGCTGCAATCTACGCGTCTTTTGTTGGTCAAATCATAAGTGAAGCCTGCTAGTATCGGCTTTGTTTGAAGCAGGGCGCATGTTGCATTTTTTCTCACACTGTAGTTACTACGTAACAGTTCGTTGTGTATTCTTGAGTAGCCATCTTGCCTCCCTTTCAGGGCCTAGTGTGTTTCTCTGTGCCAACAACATGCGACTTGATTAATTTTCCTGGGCATACTCTACGTATATTACTTCTTTTACAAGCAAAGTGGGACCGATGGCCTTTGTAAGTCCGGTCCTTCAGCCCCCACAAACCAACCAACCAACAAGCAAAGTGAGCATTCTTACTGAGTTTTACAAAGTGAATGAAACAGTTCAGACACCGAGTGCATGGAGTGCTCTGTCACAAATGAAAGCATAAAATTTTACAAGAAAGGAGTCACGTCAGACGGAAAAGTACTGATGTGGCTAGAGGAACCTCTGGGCTAGAACACCTGCGTAGAGTTCTCGCAAAACGTGTTTCTCGTACTGCTGCCTCTTTCCTTTCCACGTTCCGAGTGCTGGTCACATGAACCAAAACAAGAAACAAAAATGTCTACATCCACATCTACGCGAATACTCCGCTATTCACAATAAAGTGCCTGGCAGAGGGTTCAATGAACCACCTTCCAGCTGTCTCTCTACCGTTCCACTCTTGAACGGAACGTGGGAAAAGCGAGCACTTAAATTTTTCTGTGCGAACCCTGATTTCTGTTATTTTATCGTGATGATCATTTCTCCCTATGTAGGTGGGTGCCAACAGAATGTTTTCGCAATCGGAGGAGAAAACTGGTGATTGAAATTTCATGAGAAGATCCCGTCGGAACGAAAAACACCTTTGTGTTAATGATTGCCACTCCAATTCACGTATCATGTCTGTGGCACTACCTCCCCTATTTCGCGATAATACAAAACGAGCCGCCCTTCTTTGAACTTTTTCGATGTCATCGGTCGGTTCCACCTGATGCGGATCCCACACCGCATAGCAGTACAACAGAATAGGGCGGACAAAACGTGGGCTGTAAAGTGCATATCTGCTTGTCCATTGTCGTTGCTGTGAGTTTCATATCTTCTAGGATAGCCTAAACACGGTCGGCGGTGGCGTGTTTGTTAGAAGTAGTTTATCTTGTCACGAAACTGAAGTGGATAGTTCCTGCCGGCCGCGGTGGTCTAGCGGTTCTAGGCGCTCAGTCCGGAACCGCGCGACTGCTGCGGTCGCAGGTTCGAATCCTGCCTCGGGCATGGATGTGTGTGATGTCCTTAGGTTAGTTAGGTTTAAGTAGTTCTAAGTTCTAGGGGCTGATGACCACAGATGTTAAGTCCCATAGTCCTCAGAGCCATTTTTTTTGGATACTTCCTGTGGCTTGTTATGGGTAGAGGCCATTGTTGGCAACCGGAATAAAATAATAATTGCGTCCTTTTACCGACCTCTAAACCGATTCAAAAATGCACATTAAAAAAAAAAATCACTTGACGGCTTCCTGAGAGACAAACTCCTTCCAAATTAACAACATAAGTATACACCAAATGTGGCTTAAATTCAAAGAAATAGTATCGCCAGCAATTGAGAGATTTATACCAAATAAGAAACGACGGAGCTGATCCTCCTTGGTACACAAAACAGGTCACAACACTTGCAGGAACAACGAAACAAACATGTCAAATTTAAACAGACCCAAAATCTCCAAGATAGGCGATCTTTTACACAAGCTCAAAATTTAGCAAGGACTTGAATGCGAAATGCTTATAATAGTTTCCACAACGAAACTTTGTCTCTAAACCTGGCAGAAAATCCAAAGAGATTCTGGTCGTATGTGAAGTGTGTTAGCGGCTAGAAACAATCAATGCCTTCTCTGCGCGATAGCAATGGAGATTCTATCGAAGACAGTGCTGCCAAAGCAGGGTTACGAAAAGAGAAGCTTCCGAAAGAGAAGCTTCCGAAATTCCTTCACAAAAGAAGAAGTAAATATTTCAGAATTCGTATCAAGAACAGCTGCCAACATGAGTAACGTAGATGTCCTCAGAGTAGTGAAGCGACTTAAATCACTTAATAAAAGCAAGTCTTCCCGAACAGACCGTATACCAATTGGTTGCCTTTACAGGGTGTATACGTGGCCAAGGAAAAAAAAATTCCCGAATTTTCCGGTTAAAAGTACACTTTCTCCCGAGTAAAAATACAATTTTTCCGTGTAAAGTAACACTATACTCTTTCTCAGTTTATCGAGATTGCAACGCGCTTTTGTAAGCCAGTCCCAGCTCCTGTCACGTGATCTCGCCAGCCGATACAGCGGATATTCAAAGCATAGACACGACATGTAGTCAGCCAATAGCATTATCGGTGTTAAGTAGCGCGCACACACTAATAGGAAAAGTTAATAGTTTAAATTAATATACATAGTGTTGCTACAAGAAAAGCAAAACTTTCACATACAATATTGGTGTCAACCAAGCTGCAAGAGAAGCGAAACTTTCACGTACAACGTTGATCTTCTTTGTGCGTGTTACACTTCAAGATACATAACACAAATATGCCAGTGAAATTTTTAATACCGACATAAATGTCGGGGCTCGAAATTTTTCTAAATGGTCATCCTCAGAGTTGATTTTTAAATGAGAGTCAAACGCTCTGTGATAAAAAAAATTCATCGCATATAGTTCATCTCGCGCAAAAGGAAATTTACTTTGAAAGTAACGCTTTTCAATCAATCATTCGCAATATTTTCCCGCGACCTGTTAGATAGAGGTTCGGGGTTTCAGCAGTTGCCAGAGAGCGCCAGATAGCAGGCGTCACACCGCTTGCGCAGCTACGATGACACAAGAAGTCCGTATGTTCGTACGTGTAAAACATTAAAAAGACCTTACGTTATGTCATAAAAAAAAACAAGACATCAGAGGATATTCCAAGATCATCGGAAATTCTGGAACTATAATAACGTGCGCCGGCCGGAGTGGCCGTGCGGTTCTAGGCGCTACAGTCTGGAACCGAGCGACCACTTCGGTCGCAGTTTCGAATCCTGCCTCGGGCATGGATGTGTGTGATGTCCTTAGGTTAGTTAGGTTTAATTAGTTCTAAGTTCTAGGCGACTGATGACCTTAGAAGTTAAGTCGCATAGTGCTCAGAGCCATTTCTTTATTATTGCATATGCCATACTTGCAAGAAGACGAAAACATGCTCTTTTTAAATGCAGAGAACAGTTGAAACTAGCCAATAGTGTGGAATTAAACATTTCGTTAAATTGACCGCATCAGTGGAAAAGATTAATAAAAACCACATTTCTTCAGCAAATCGACAAAAATAACTTCACTGTTCTGCAAGGCGATTAATGCTTGACTGAAATTGCCACCCGGGGCAGATATCCCGGTTCGCTCCCAGTGAATATGGCAGCTTACACACGACAGTAAATTTTTTCCGGATAGCATCTGACTGCTTGCTGTTATTGCTTATTCAGCTAACTGCCACACTCTTGTAGCCAGAAGCGGGAGAAGGTACTACTCGTTCGCGACTCAACTGCGCATGCGCCCGCATGCAACTGCTCGCACGAATCTAATTTAAACAGTCGTGACGTCACCCTCATCGGAGGCAATTTGTTGTTATGAAGCACTGCATAGTCTTCCTAAAGCCTTTGACGCATTTTCGTGGTGGTACATGCTTGTATGAGCACTGTGTTTTGTTGTTGTACATGGCGCATTTCCTTTGCAACTTAGGTTTTTTTTTTAGTTTTTTTTCTCTCGTTCATATTTTATTGCTGCAGTGTTATTCTGCAGTAGCGGGATACAGTAATATCCTTTGTTTGAATATTATTTCTTACCAGTCAAAATAACAAAAATTTAACTGAAAACTAAAACAAAAAAATCCCGGAATTCTAAAAAATTCCCTGGTTTTTCCCGGTTTTCTCCCGGATAAAAAATCCCGGGTCGTATACACCCTGCTTTCGGAGTATGCTCATGCTTTAACAATCATATACAACCGCTTGCTCGCAGAAAGATCCGTACCCAAAGACCGGGAAGTTGCACATGTCATACCAATATTCAAGAAAGGTAGTAGGAGTAATCCACTAAATTGCACGCCCATATCATTAACATCGATATGCAGCAGCATTTTGGAACATATATTGTGTTCGAACATTGTGAATTACGTCGAAAAAAACGGACTTTTCTACAAAATGGCTCTGAGCACTATGGGACTCAACTGCTGAGGTCATTAGTCCCCTAGAACTTAGAACTAGTTAAACCTAACTAACCTAAGGACATCACAAACATCCATGCCCGAGGCAGGATTCGAACCTGCGACCGTAGCGGTCTGGCGGTTCCAGGCTGCAGCGCCTTTAACCGCACGGCCACTTCGGCCGGCGGACTTTTCTACCACACAGTCAACATGGATTTAGAAAACATCGTTCTTGTGGAACACAACTAGCTCTTTACTCACATGAAATGTTGAGCGCTATTGACAAGGGATTTTAGATTGATTATGCATTTCTGGAAGGCTTTTGACACTCTACCACACAAGTGGCTCGTAGTGAGATTGCTTGCTTATGGATTATCGTCTCAGTTATGTGACTGGATTTGTGATTTCCTGTCAGAGAGGTCACAGTTCGTAGTAATTGACGGAAAGTCATCGAGTAAAATAGACGTGATTTCTGGCGTTCCCCAAGGTAGTGTTATAGGCCCTTTGCTGTTCCTTATCTATATAAACGATTTGGGAGACAATCTAAGCAGCCGTCTTCGGTTGTTTGCAGATGCTGTCCTTTATCGACTAATATGGTCACCAGAAGATCAAAACAAATTGCAAAACGATTTAGAAAAGATACCTGTATGTTGCGATAGTTGACAATTGACCCTAAATAACGAAAATTGTGAGATCATCGACGTGAGTGCAAAAAGGAATGCGTAAAACTTCGGTTACACGATACATCAGTTGAATCTAAAAGCCGTAAATTCAACTAAATACCTAGGAATTACTATTACGAACTACTTATTTTGGAAGGTACACACAGAAAATGTTGTGGGGAAGGCTAACCAAAGACTGCGTTTTATTGGCACGACACTTAGAAAATGTAACAGATATACTAAGAAGACTGCCTACATTACACTTGTCGGTTCTCTTTTAGAATATTGCCGCACGATGTTGGATCCTTACGAGATAGGACTGACGGAGTACATCGAAAAAGGCAGCACGGTTTGTATTATCGCGAAATATGGGAGAGAGTGTCACTGAAATGATACAGGATTTGGGCTGGACATCATTAAAACAAAGGCGTTTTTCGTTTTGGCGGAATCTTCTCACGAAATGCCAGTCACCAATTTTCTCCTCCGAATGCGAAAAATTTTGTTGACACCAACCTAAATAGGGAGAAACGAGCACCACGGTAAAAATAAGGGAAATCAGTGCTCGTACGGAAAGATGTAGGAGTTCGTTTTTTTCGCGCGCTATACGAGATCGGAAAAACAGAGAATTGTGAAGGTCGTTCGATGAAACAGCCACCTAAATGTGATTTGCACAGTATCCATGTAGATGTGATGAACAAGTTCTCACAGTTCATAAGACGTTCATATTAGAGCGCTTGCTTACTTAACTTTTTTTTTGTTTTGGTCCGTACTACTTCCTCCCAAAATAGGGAAGCCAAAGAGCTTGTAGAAGAAGAGATTTGTTACACTGTATCGAAGATCAAGAAGTGCTCATAGTTCATAAGGTATGTATTTTAGCCCATTTTTTATTACAGTTGTTTCCTCTGGATGATCATTCCCATAATACTGACCATTCCTCGCGGAACAACTTGATGAGGAATAGGAATGAACCCAAAATTGAACCCTGTAATATCCCCTTCGTCATTTCTCCCTGTCACTAAAATTTGCTCTCCTTCCAACACTTTGAACATCCAGCACAACTTCCTTGCATTCTGTTGGTTCAGTATTATCAAAACCCGCTGTTTGTAAAGGCTGCATTCTTATAAAATTTAGTTTCTCCAGAAGGGTAACACGAGCTACACCAGCGTGTAACACCTCGGTTCATTTTACAGTGATAAAAGCTATAGAAAGAATAATTTAAAATTAAGAATAGAATTTTTAGAGGGGAAAATAGTGTAGAATCAGAGTTCGGTAATTGCAGATCAAAATTATAGTATATCAGCAAGTAGTTTAACGTCTAAGTACGGCAAAGGCACGGAAGCTCCGTCACGGAGAAGGCAGTGACGCTAAACTCTTTCGATGAAAAACCTATAAGAAGGCCTGATCGTCATTATTGCCGCCTTTTTTCCTGATTGTTTCGTTAAAGGGCGGGGAACCCGTGTCAGTCAGCGAGACAATAATTAGATTGGACTTTATCGTGTTATGATTCACGATAAACTGTTAGAATATTACGGAGATGAAAAGTGATGTAGTGTATGATCTCTGACTGTTGGTAGCAACGGAGTATTAGGGAGATTTTAGGACTTTAGTGCTACATTGGAACTTTACGAACACATAGACGACAGAAACTCAAATTATCTGCTGATACGAGTGAATTTAGAGGTACCGGTATTCAGATATTAACGTGTGGACTTTCGAAAGTATCGTGTACCGTTAGTTGCGAATCTGGACGTAGAGCGCGTGCATATCGGCATTTGCGGACTATTAGATTCCTCCGGGCTAGGAACCTTTTAAATAGACCATCATCCATCACCCTGTTAATCCCTGAATAGAGAGTGAAAGTGAAATACAAGAGTGTTGTACTTATTTCATTTACCTAGTACCAATCAGTGAAGGTTTTACGGAACCAAAGCTATTCAGCAGTAAGTCAGCACCATCTAGCGGAAAGCGTAGGCATTAACTAACACGATAACTGAAGTGTTTTATGGACTGCTTAATATGAACTTTTGTGAGTCTTTGACGTCCCCCACTCCCTCCGAAAGGTGGCGCAGGCTGTCTTAATCATAGAAGTGGAGAGTTTTAGCCGGGCAAATTACTAAATAAAAGCGATATTTACAAGACTCGCAGATAGCAAAACACAAGGCCCGCACCTCATCGGAGAGTCCTCGGTGTGGCGTCGGGAAGCCGGAAAACCTACCGACGATACGTGTCTACGAGCAGACGTCGACGTGGAGTACCTACAAAGGGAACCACAAGAGAGTTGGGGATGCTTCAAGCGGTTCCCAACCTTTCCGAGGCCATTACGCCTGAGTCTAACCATATTTTAACTAGTAACCCACTCTCCTCACCATCGTCAACTTTAATGTCTAACTATACTTCAGAACTGAAAAAGAATTTTCTTTGAAGATTTTTCTTTAAATGACGTAAAATAAACGATATTTACACTGAAGCGCCAAAGGAACTGGTATAGACATACATATTCAAATACAGAGATATGGAAACAAGCAGAATACGGCGCTATGGTCGGCAATGCCTATATAAGACAACACATGCTTGACGCAGTTGTTAGATTGGTCACTGCAGCTGCAATGGCGGGTTATCAACATTTAAATGAGTTTGAACGTGGTGCTATAGTCGGGGCACGAGCGATGGGACACAGCGTCTCAGAGATAGCGATGAAGTGGGGATTTTCCCGTACAACTATTTAACGAGTGTACCGTGAATATCAGGAAACCAGTGAAACATCAAATCTCCGACATCGCTGATCCGGAAAAAGATCCTGCAAGAACTGGACCAAAGACTGAAGAGAACAGTTCAACGTGACAGAAGTGCAACCCTTCCGCAAAATTGATTTCAAGTCTGGGCCACCAACAAGTGACAGCGTGCGAACCATTCGACGGAACATCATCGATATGGGCTTTCGGAGCTGAAGACCCACTCGTGTACCATTGATGACAGCACGACACAAAGCTTTACGCCTCGACTGGGCCCGTCAACACCGACATTTGGCTGTTGATGACTGGAAGCATGTTGCCTGGTCGGACGAGTCTCGTTTCAAATTGTATGGAGCGGATGGACGTGTGAGGGTATTGAGACAGCCTCTTGAATCCATGGATCTGGCATGTCAGTGGGGGACTCTTCAAGCTGGTGAAGGCTCTGCAATGGAGTGGGGTGTGAGCAGCTGGAGTGATATGGGATCCCTGATACGTCTAGACACGACTGACAGGTGACACGTACGTAAGCATCCTGTCTGATCACCTGCATCTATTCATGTCCATTGTACATTCCGATAGACCTGGGCAACTCCAGCAGGACAATGCGACACCCCACACGTCCAGAATTGCTACAGAGCGGCTCCAGGAACACTATTCTGAGTTTAAAACACTTCCTCTGGCCACCAAGCTTCTCAGAAATCAACATTATTGAGCATATCTTGGGATTCCTTGCAACGTGCTGTTCGGAAGAGTTCTCCACCCCCTCGCACTCTTGCGGATTTATGGACAGGCCTGCAGGATTCATTGCGTGAATTCCCTGCAGCACTACTTCAGATATTAGTCGAGTCCATGCCCCGTCGTGTTGGGGCATTTCTGCGTGCTCGCGGGGGCCGTACGTACACGATATTAGGCAGGTGTACCAGTTTCTTTGGCTCTTCAGTGTAAGTTCAAAAATGATTCAAATGGCTCTGAGCACTATGCGACTTAATTTCTGAGCTCATCAGTCGCCTAGAACTTAGAACTAATTAAACCTAACTAACCTAAGGACATCACGCACATCAACGCCCGAGGCAGGATTCGAACCTGCGACCGTAGCGGTCGCTCGGCTCCAGACTGTAGCGCCTAGAACCGCGTGGCCATTCCGGCCGGCTCAGTGTAGGTGTTTTATGGAACTACTAGGTAATGAGTCAATGAGACAACTGGTACTATTCAATCCTAACCTTTTTTTACAGACTGTTGAAGCAATTCTCATTGCATCGCGAGTGCCACCTACAACTTCTCCACATAAAAGGAAGCTGACTATCCACGTTGAGAGTAGACACTTGTTACTGAACATGTTTGCTCACGACTCTTCTCTCTAGTGACACTTTTTCAACCATAACCTGCACCCCCATTTAAAATACAGCAACCAACACTCCAATGTTAGAATTCTTACTTCAAAACTGAGAGAAATTGGGAGTTTGCTGGATACCATTGTTTTTCGCCCGACCACTTCCACTATTAACAATGTTGTTGTTGTGGTCTTCAGTCCTGAGACTGGTTTGAAGCCTCGGGAAAAATTACGGCTGTAGTTTCCCCTTGCTTTCAGCCGTTTGCAGTACCAGCACAGCAAGGCCGTTTTTGTTAGTGTTACAAGGCCAGATCAGTTAATCATCCAGACTGTTGCTCCTGCAACTACTGAAAAGGCTGCTGCCCCTCTTCAGGAACCACACGTTTGTCTGGTCTCTCAACAGATACCCTTCCGTTGTCGTTGCACCTATGGTACGGCTATCTATATCGCTGAGACACGCAAGCCTCCCCACCAACGGCAAGGTCCATGGTTCATGGGGGGCGGGGGGCTATTAACAATAATAATAATAATAATATTGTCATTAGCCGAGCGGTCTCAGGCGCTGCAGTCATGGACTGTGCGGCTAGTCCCGGCGGAGGTTCGAGTCCTCCCTCGGGCATGGGTGTGTGTGTTTGTCCTTAGGATACTGTAGGTTAAGTAGTGTGTAAGCTTAGGGACTGACGACATTAGCAGTTAAGTCCCATAAGATTTCACACACATTTGAAAAATAATATTGTCTAGGACCCACAGCAGTGAAGTAGCCATTGATGTTTTGTTACGCTGTCAATCAATTCGTTTATCTGTTGCGAAGTTATTTCTGATTTATTGCAGAAACTAGCTACAATTCGGAGAAGTCATTTTCATGCCATATTTAAGCATATGTGTCGTACACGTCACAATTTTACCGTGAGAGTTGCGTTATTCAAAGTAAAAAGTGTGTGTGTAGCGGATAGAGTATGTGGGTACAGTGATGCTCATATATTTGTTTCACTAGCTTTCACCTTCCAATCCCAAAGAAAGCAGGTGTTGACAGATGTGAAAATTACCGAACTATCAGTTTAATAAGTCACAGCTGCAAAATACTAACGCGAATTCTATACAGACGAATGGAAAAACTGGTAGAAGTCGACCTCGGCGAAGATAAGTTTGGATTCCGCAGAAATATTGGAACACGGGAGGCAATACTGACCCTACGACTTATCTTAGAAAATAGATTAAGGAAAGGCAAACCTACATTTCTAGCATTTGTAGACTTAGAGAAAGCTTTTGACAATGTTGACTGGAATACTCTCTTTCAAATTCTAAAGGTGGCAGGGGTAAATTACAGGGAGCGAAAGGCTATTTACAATTTGTACAGAAACCAGATGGCAGTTATGAGAGTCGAGGGGCATGAAAGGGAAGCAGTGGTTGGGAAGGAAGTGAGACAGGGTTGTAGCCTCTCCCCGATGTTATTCAATCTGTATATTGAGCAAGCAGTAAAGGAAACAAAAGAAAAATTCGGAGTAGGTATTAAAATACATGGAGAAGAAATAATAACGTTGAGGTTCGCCGATGACATTGTAATTCTGTGAGAGACAGCAAAGGACTTGGAAGAGCAGTTGAACGGAATGGACAGTGGCTTGAAAGGAGGATATAAGATGAACATCAACAAAAGCAAAACGAGGATAATGGAATGTAGTCGAATTAAGTCGGGTAGTAAAGGAGTTTTGCTATTTGGGGAGCAAAATAACTGATGATGGTCGAAGTAGAGAGGATATAAAAAGTAGACTGGCAATGGCAAGGAAAGCGTTTCTGAAGAAGAGAAATTTGTTAACATCGAGTATTGATTTAAGTGTCAGGAAGTCGTTTCTGAAAGTATTTGTATGGAGTGTAGCCATGTATGGAAGTGAAACGTGGACGATAAATAGTGTAGACAAGAAAAGAATAGAAGCTTTCGAAATGTGGCGCTACAGAAGAATGCTGAAGATTAGATGGGTAGATCACATAACTAACGAGGAGGTATTGAATAGAATTGGGGAGAAGAGGAGTTTGTAAGACAACTTAACAAGAAGAAGGGACTGGTTGGTAGGACATGTTCTGAGGCATCAAGGGATCACAAATTTAGCATTGAAGGGCAGTGTGGAGGGTAAAAATCGTAGAGGGAGACCAAGAGATGAATACACTAAGCAGATTCAGAAGGATGTAGGTTGCAGTAGGTACTGGGAGATGAAGAAGCTTGCACAGGATAGAGTAGCACGGAGAGCTGCATCAAACCAGTCTCAGGACTGAAGACAATAACAACAACAGCTTTCACCTCTGCCACAGTGAGTCACTGGTTAATGCTAGTATTTGAGAAAGAAAGTAATTATTGGTTAATGAAACTGGAATAGAAAAAGTCGATATTACTGATACGAAACAGCCTCCGCCACGCACTGTTCACTGTGCAGTGAAGATGTAGAGGGAAAGTTTTACGCAGAAGAGGCAACACGCGCTAACGGTAAGAGTATTTTCAGTACGACATTAAATTAGCACGTTTTAACCATATACGAGTTCGTGTTCTAGTGGACGTTAGCAAGTTTAAATTACAGGACTGCGAGATGGATCGCGGTATTGCGCACACGCAATTTCCCCTCCGCTACCCCTTCACCCGCCATTACCCCCACCACCGCCAACCCCTTGCTCTACCACACCCTCTGAGATAGCGATTTGTCTTCCTTGCGATGACAGCAGTAACAAAAACCGGACCCAGGCGGGCAGACACATGCAGAGGAAGTTCGCGTTGTGTCGCGAACCGTTCGGACAAAACACGAAAACTCCCCCTGCTAGGAGCGAAGAGGCAAGATGCGCGTCTCCTGCGCAGACAACTAATCGATTGACGGCGACAGCGAAAGAGGAGACATGATTCGCACTGACGAATCTTTTTCGCTTTCCTTCCAACCGAAGTCGCAGAGAGGAAACGAAAACGCACTAGTAAGAAAGTGACTGTTTAACACGACACGTTTAAACACACACACACACACACACACACATAATAAAGTCCACAACCGGACGTGTGTCGAGACGAATCAGAGTAATGCAATGGACGCCATAAACGGAAAGCTGACTGACCTAAATAACAGTGTTCTTCACAATAACAAAAGTAGTTTTCTTTGTTGCGAAGGAAAATCCTATTTATGTAAAACTCATCATTCCACAGAAACAACAGCAGGAAAATATACGAAACGTCCCTTTTAAGTATAACGTAGCATCATCGACAATATTACAAAACCCAACTGCCGGCCAAAATTTGTTGTTCTCTTGTCCGTACTGAAACATGGATCCCATTCCCACAAAAGTATGTGTCTAAGTTTAACTTCTTTTTTGTCTGCGTCAATACCAAATATATACCGTCAAGACCATATATCGTTTAATATATATATATATATATATATATATATATATATATATATATATATATATATATATTATATATTGCCCATTTCGGATGAATGACAAACTGGTCGCACATATTGACGTTTTAAGCAAGAGGCGAAGAATTTCTTGACAGATAGGCGTACTTCACACTGCTTGTGAAGCTCACGCAAGCTGCGCCTTTGAACGAAAATATGGCCACATTTTATATTACGAGATGCTTGTTGCCTTTAGAAGTGTTGTGACATGATCATAGCACCAATGTACGAGCTGTTTACTAGCATCGACTGTCGAACAGCAATCACAGCAATTGCTAAAATTTTAATTATCGATGACGAAGAAGATGAAGGAGAAACTGAGCAATTTATTCACCTTGGGCGGCTGCAGGGACGACGGAGAATTCCTGTGGACGTTGGCTCCACGTATATTCCTGTCCGCATTGAGCGGTGGCACTATCGTATTTGCACTTTCTTCAAACGGATTTTAGAAAATTTTCTTCCGCAGTTCACAAAAAGCACTGTTATGCACCACTGATGCACGTCAGATTCAGCAGTTACCACGAGATCTCAGGAGGTGAGCTGTCTATATACCTCGTTATTTATTTCTTTTGAGAGGTCGACGACATTCTGGTAATGGTAACGAGACACGACGAAACGGCGTTGTCCGACACAAAACAAAAATGTAATAACGGTCACCAGCTATTTTCGAAATAATGTCTCCCAGCCGCTCGTACGGAAAGGGTGTGCTTTCCGAGTAAAACAAAACAAAAAAAAAGGAAGGGAAACAAAAGAATACCGATCCCGTTCGTACTCGCAACGGCGTACTACGCGCACCGCTAAGACATTACCGCTATGGCGGCGCCGCAGAACTGACAGCAAAGATCCGTGTGCGGCCGCTCCAGGCGTCTGGGGTGCTGTGGTGGGGGGGCTGCGCCGCTGCCAACATCGCGCAACCAAATTACACTAGCGCCAGAAACGCCGACAACACACAAGCTCGATTGCCATTTTTATTCCGTGAACGGTTCAAGAGATCAAAATTCCGGCAAATAATAGCAGGCAGAGGTATTACATTGTTGTCAGTGCCCAGTAAGGTCCTCACCAGAATTATTTTAAACAGAATTAAAGGATCCCTTGAAAAGCGACTGCGTAAAGAACAGGCCGGTTTTAGGGCACAACGCAGCTGTGTTGATCTTATTAACACTCTTAGGATCATCTTAGAGCAAAGCAAAGAATTCCAAGCAACTATGTACCTGACATTCATTGATTTTCAAAAGGCCTTCGATTCCGTGAAACATGAAGTGCTCTGGCAGATGTTGCGGAAGTATGGCATACCACAGCAGATCTTAAACATCATAAAAGATCTATATGATGGCTAAGAATGCTGCGTATTCCACAAGGGAAATATGACACAGCCCATAAAAGTAACAACTGGAGTCCGGCAGGGTTGCATTTTGTCACCAAAACTTTTTCTACTCGTTCTAGACTCTTGTTATGAGAAGAGTCACAGCAGGCAGGAGACGAGGAATCCAGGTGGGGGATCCACGAACGTCTGGACGATTTGGATTTTGCAGACGACACAGTTTTATTAGCTCCAAGGCTGACTGATATGCAAGCTAAATTAAACTCGCTGAAAGAAGAAGCAGAGACTGCTGGCCTCAAGATAAATACAAGCAAAACAAAGGAAATGAGAGTAAATTCAGGGAACATGGAGGTGCCCCTGTTAATAGGTGAGCAGCGAGTGGAGACTGTCAACTCATTCCTTTATCTGGGTAGTATAGTGGCGGAAGATGGTGGAGCTGGAGATGACGTGAAAAACCGCATTAAAAAGGCAAATGCTGCCTTCGTACAATTGTATCCAATATGGAAAAATAGAAATATCACATACAAAACAAAAATCCGTATTTTTAATACAAATGTGAAGGCTGTCCTTCTGTACGCCAGTGAAAGCTGGAAAATGGATAAAAAGATAAACCAGTTAGAAATCTCCATAAATAGATGTCTTCGACGCATCATGAATATCTGGTGGCCATAAAAAATATGTAATGAGGAGCTCTGGCGAATAACAAACCAGATACCTATAGAAGACCAGATACGAGAGACAAAGTGGGGCTGGTTGGGGTACACCTTGAGAAAACCAGATGGAGCCATCGAGAAAAAAGCATTGGAATGAAATCCCCAGGGAACAAGGAAGAGAGGAAGACCAAAGGGCACATGGGAGAGGACAGTGGAAGGGGAAGCAAAAAGAGTTGGTAAGACCTGGGCAGAATTGAGGCAAATGGCAAAAGACAGAGACGGATGGCGAGTTCTCCTGGATGCCCTATGCCCCCATAGGGGCCAAAGGTAACAAAAGCCATGGGATACTTCCTAATATCGTGTCGGATCTCCTTTTTTCCGGCGTAGAGCGCAGCAACTCGACGTGGCGTGGACTCGAGAAGTCGTTGAAAGTACCCTGCAAAAATGTTGAGCCATGTTCCCTCTCTAGCAGTCCATAACTGCGGAAGTGTTGACACTGCACGATTTTGGGCACGAAGTGACCTCTCGATCGTGCCCCATAAATGTTCGATGGGATTCATGTCGGGCAATCTGGATGGCCAAACCATTCTCTCAAACTGTCCAGAGTGTTCTTCAAACCAATCGCAAACAATGGGCTGTTTACCCATGTTAAAAATATGGTTCGTATTGTTGTTACTCGGTGTGATTATAACATTCAAATCGCATTTACGGTCAGTATTCTCACAAAATGTATGTTATTATGATTTAATTAAAGCTTAAAAATCAGTAAATAATCAAGATATGGTCACGTGCTCGAAAATGCTCTGTTATTGGCTGAAGCTCTGGTGACGTCACGGACTAGGAGTAAGACAAAGGAATGTTAGCTGTAGTTACCAGGTTCTTACGACCTTTTTCAGCAAATAGTTTAGCTAGTGATGGAAAACGCATTTACAACTTTTAAGCAACAATAGAAAGAAATCTCGTGAACTCTGATAGTGGAAATCTTACGAAAATCGATGCGTTTATGCTCCACGCATTTAGAGCGGCGATATGTACATGGAAGGACATTTTTTTCCCTGCTTCCTGCAATATCATTAAACCCACTCAAAAACACGGAATTGTGGAACTTTTGCAACTGGGTCTATATCTTACACCTAGATTGTCGACTATAGATCATGAAATACGACCCAAAGCGAAATATATTTCAAGATACGCAATTTTGATAGTTCTCCTACCCAGCAACAGATGGCAGCACTTATCTCTTAAGTTGTGCATTTGAGGGTTATCCCGTTCTTCCGCGTATGTCTTCAATTATTGTTGGCAAATCTTAGTGCTGATATCCGCTATACTAGATGCTCAACAGAGGTAATGCTATAAGCACGCGATCTGTGGCGCGTTTGGGTAGCGTATGAGACAACAGACAAAATAAACACAGGTTCGAAACCTAGAAGGGTCATAATTTTTTTTTAAACTGTTACACGAAATATGAAAATAGCGTCAGCAAGAACTCATTGTGGCAGCTGTTCCGACGGTGGGATGTATTATTCATTCACATTAATCTTAGTCTGCGAAATGGACAACAGAGGGCCGGCCCGAGTGGCCGAGCGGTTCTAGGCGCTACAGTCTGGAACCGCCCAACCGTTACGGTCGCATGTTCGAATCCTGCCTCGGGCATGGATGTGTGTGATGTCCTTAGGTTAGTTAGGTTTAAGTAGTTCTAAGTTCTAGGGGACTGATGACCTCAAAAGTCAAGTCCCATAGTGCTCAGAGACATTTTGACAACTGAGGGTAAATGCATGGTTTGCTTTGGAAAGCATTGCTTCTAGTGAAGACATCAGCATACTCCCACACTACAGGAAGTGTAGGGCGATACAGAGCCGTATAAAGCTTGTACAACGTGCAGGTAACACAAACGTAAGGGTTGTGTTGTTTGTGAGTGTAAACTAACTAAGTCTGCAACAGACTTAACTTTATCATATGTAAGATGAAACTTCAAAAGGTTAAACAATAAGGATCCTGCCTGGACAGTTTAGGATATTAAAAAAAAGTTTCTAATAAAGCAAAAAGTATGAGTTCACATTAACATTTTTAAACGTGACGTGTGTGAACAGCTATTGCAAATGTAAGTGCATGTAAGCGCCAAGAAAATCACAGTAATACTCTGTTTCTAATCGGTGGAGTGAAGTGTTGTAGTTGTGATTTGGTTTTCATATGAAAGGACATTCGATTTGTTTTGTAAATAAGTCAAAATACCGTTGCAGACTAGGTTCGAACGAGTGACTTACGGATACCATCATTTAATATTTGACAGTCGACCATTCTTCCAACCAACTCCCAAAGATGTGCAAGGAAACGGGACTTACGATAATTTTTACGAAGAGTTTAATTTCGTCCTTTTTTGTAACAGTGGGAAAGCATATCGCGGATGTACATTAATGTTAACTTCAGAGTGTAAGACATTTTGAATTAAATAACGGCACTTGGGCTTCGACGTGGTGGCATTTTGCCAGTACAGTGCAAAACATTTTTACACAGCTCATTCTCTGAAACACTAAAAACCAATTTTCTAAAAGTTTTTATGGATGTACTTCTACAGTGTGGTGTTGAACACCATTTGTAATCCATTTTGAGTAACGTAAATTCCAAAACAGTACATCACTATGAATTAGTTTTATGGCAGGAGGAGCAGCGAACTATCCGGTGACATCACAAGCAATGGAGCGTTTTATTTGAATTTCATTTCCGGCACTTTTATTTTCACAAGTACGTCTTGATCACACGGATTTCTTTACACTTTATTACCGATTTCGGCTTACCACCATCTTCAGATAGTTAAAATATTCTAATAAAAAACATGGTCAAGTTAAACATGTGATGATTTTTATTAGAATATTTTAACGAGCTGTTAAACATGTGGGCACGTACCATGTACTCACATGATTATCTCGACGATGATTTTTATTAGAATATCTGTTGTAGAATTTTAGAACATGTTTTCTGCTCGCGTATCATGTCGTTTCTGGAAACCCAGAATCTACACTGTAGGAATTCCGGAAATAGCGATCGTGTGAAACACAACTCGCTTTATTTGTTCATGAGGCCCAGAAACTATTAGATACAGGTTCCCAGGTAGATGCCATTTTCCTTAAGTTCTGGAAGCCGTTCGATACAGTTCCGCGGCCGGCTGGGGTGACCGAGCGGTTCTAGGCGCTACAGTCCGGAACCGCGCGACCGCTACTGTAGCGAGCCAGTGTGTGTGTTGGACCTTCCATCAAGCTACGGACCCCCTTGAAGATGTCTCCCGCAGTCGGAGACGAAACGTTGGGAATCACCTCAGAATTCATCAACCGACCACGGCATAACAGCCCGGGTAATTATAATGGATATGATATTTCCGGCCGTGAAAGTTTACATTTTAGTATTAGGACATATAGTCAGGTTGCACAAAATTGCTATTTTTTTATTATTGCTGATGACGGGCCAGCATTGCATATAACCGTACCATTAAGGAGTTTGTTTATAAATAAATAGATCTTCTGCTACCAGTCACGATTTTTCTTTATTTTACTTTTCGCACGACCCGTTTCGAATAATTATTCCCATTTTCAAGTGCGTTTTTTGTGTGTATTAAGCCATTTCTTTTGATGTTGTCAGTGTATGTGAGTCTGCTTCATTTCGTTGACTTTTACTGCAATAATTTTTTTTAGTTGGGTATCAGATCTTTTTGTGAAAAGAAAAAATATCGCGTGTTTCTTATGCATTGGGGTTGGGTGTGTGTTTTATCTTTAGCGTATATTAGTTTAAGTTTGATTAAGTATTGTGTAAGATAAGGACCGATTACCTCGGCAGTTTGGTCCCATAAAACTTACCAGAAATTTCCAATTTTCTTCCCCCCCCCCCCCTCCCTCCCCGACTTCCCTCCAAAACTAACTGATGAAACCCTGATATCTCAGAATGTGTCCTATATACATTATTTTAGTCGAATTCTGCTACCATTTCCCCTCTCTATTCTTGCCTTGGCCTCCCTGTACAGTAGTTACCTCATTCCCCCACAACTACCAACTCCCCGACTTTCCTCCAAAACTAACTGATGATTCATTGATATCTCAGAATGCGTCCTATATACATTATTTTAGTCGAATTCTGCTACCATTTCCCCTCTCTATTCTTGCCTTGGCACCCCTGTACAGTAATTACCTCATTCCCCCACAACCCCCTACTTTACTCCTAAACTAACTGAAGATTCCTTGATATCTCAGAATGTGTCCTATATACATTATTTTAGTCGAATTCTACTACCATTTCCCCTCTCTATTCTTCCCTTGGCCCCCCCGTAGAGTAATTACATCATTCTCTCACAACTCCCTACTCCCCGACTTTCCTCCAAAACTGATGATTCCTTTATCTCTCAGAATGCGTCCTATGTACATTATTTTAGTTGAATCCTGCCACCATTTCCCCTCTATATTCTTGCTTTGGCCCCCATGTACAGTAATTACGTCATTTCCCCCAACTCCCCCCTCCCCGACTTCCCTCCAAAACTAACTGATGAATCCCTGATCTCAGAACGTGTCCTATAGACATTATTTTAGTTGGATTCTGCCATTATTTCCACTCTCTATTCTTCCCTTGGCCCCCTTGTACAGTACGTACCTCAGTCACCCCCCCCCCCCCCCCCCAACTCCCCGCCCTTCAATTTTCCTCCAAAACTGATGATTCGTTGATATGTCAGAATGTGTCCTATATACATTATATGCTCCCTCATCAGTTACGTGATTTACCCGTCTTATGTCAACGTTCTTCTGGAGCGCCACGTTTCAAAGGCTTCTGTTTTCTTCTTGTCTGAACTCTCTATGGTCCACATTTCATTTCCATGCAAGGCTGCTCTTCATACAAATGCCTTCAGAATATACACACTTCAAAAAAGATTTGCATCACCCGTGTCCCAGAACTCCTGAAGATAGACTTGACTGTGGATATTGTCTCACAGACACAGTGCCTTTGACTGTTCAGAGATGTCACTAAACCCGCCCAAAGAGGTCAACAACCATGCATGAGCAGCGCCTATTACACGGAGGGAGTCCGACAGCCGATCAGTTCCGGTCATTCCACCAGGAAAGAGGTACACGGCTCGTGTTGTCTATAGTTCAACCGTGCCTAGACGGTCAATACTGCGGTTCGATCGCGTCCGCATAGTTATTTTGTGCCAGGAAGGGCTCTCAACAAGGGAAGTGTCCAGGCGTCTCGGAATGAACCAAAGCGCTGTTGTTCGAACATGGATGAGATACAGAGAGACAGGAACTGTCAATGACATGCCTCGCTGAGGCCATCCGAGGGCTACTACTGCGGTGGATGACCGCTACTTATCGGATTATGGCTTCGAGAAACCCTTGCAGCCACGCCATGTTGAATAATGCTTTTCATGCAGCCACAGGACGTCGTGTTACGATTCAAACTGAGCACAGTAGGCTGCATGATGCGCAACTTCACTCCCGACGTCCATGGCGAGGTCCATCTTTGGAACCACGACACCGTGCAAGCCGGCCGGTGAGCCCGAGCGTTTCTAGGAGCGGAAGCGCGCTGCTGCTACTGTCGCAGTTTCGAATCCTGCCTCGGGCGTGGATGTGTGTGATCTGCCTAGTTAGGTTTAAGTAGTTGTAAGTGTAGGGGACTGATAAATCAGATGTTGAGTCCCATCGTGCTTAAAGCCATTTGAACCATTTTTGACACCGTGCAGCGCGGTACAGATGGGGCCCAACAACATACCGAATGCACTGCTCAGGATAGGCATCACGTTCCCTTCGCCGATGAGTGTCGCATATGACTTCAAGCAGACAATCGTCGGAGACGTGTTTGGAGGCAACCCGGTCAAGCTGAACGTTAGACACACTGTCCGGTGAGTGCAGCAAGGTGGAGTTTGCCTGCCGTTTTGGGGTGGCATTATGTGGGGCCGACGTACGCCGCCTGTGGTCATGTAAGGCACCGTAACTGCTGTACGATACGTGAATGCCAGCCTCCTACCGACAGTACAACCATACCGGCAGCATATTGGCTAGGCATTCGTCTCATGCTCGACAATTTGCACTCCCATCGTGGACATATTGTGAACGACTTCCTTCAGGATAACGACACCACTTGACTAGAGTGGCCAGCATGTTCTCCAGACATGAACCCTATCGAACATGCCTGGGATAGATTGAAAAGGGCTGTTTATCGACGACGTGACCCACCAACCTGTCTGAGGGATCTACGCCGAATCGCCGTTGAGGAGTGCGACAATCTGTACCAACAGTGCCTTGATGAACTTGTGGATAGTATGTCACTACAAATACAGGGATCATCAACGCTACTGGGTATTAGAGGAACCGGGGTGTACAGCAATCTGGACCATCACTTCTGAACGTCCCACTGTGTGGTGGTACAACATGCAATGTGTGGTTTTCATGAGTAATAAAAATGGCGGAAATGATGTTTATGTTGATCTCTATTCCAATTTTCTGTACAGGTTCAGGAACTCTCAGAAAACCGAGGTGACGCAAAACTTTCTGTGATGTGTGTATTTCATAACACTTAAATTTATGTAACGGAATTGATTCGAAAACTGGGAATTCAATTTGACATCAGCCGTGCTATTTATTGCAGACATGAGGAAATTTGTGGTAGACTCGAACCAGCATCTGCCGATTATCGTAGACAGTTGCCTAACTGCCCCGGCTATCCGTGCACAATCTGCGCCGTTCCGAACCTCCACTTGCGACGTTGTCCGCGTCTCTAATGCTCGCACAGTATGTGATTCTCGCAACAGGAAGTGACAAGTATTTCGAGAATTATCGTTGTTTTTATTCCGTCCCAGTGTGTAAGGTATATTTTTTACAATGTCTTTGGCTTACAATGTAAAACACAAACTCCGTCCACAGGCCCTGGCGGACCCAACGGTACCGACCGGCCGCCGTGTCTTCCTCATTGACAGACGTCACTGGATGCAGATATGGAGGGGCATGTGGTCAGCACACCGCTCTCCCGGCCGTATGTCAGTATACGAGACCGGAGCCGCTACTTCTCAATCAAGTAGCTCCTCAGTTTGTCTCACAAGTGCTGAGTGCATCCCGCTTGCCAACAGCGCTCGGCAGACCGGGTGGTCACCCATCCAAGTGCTCGCCCAGCCTGACAGCGCTTAACCGGTGATCTGGCGGGAAGCGGTGTTACCATTGCGGCAAGGCCGTTGCCTGTATGTTATTACACTCCTCGAACGAAGCAACCGACAGCTTTGCTAGATACATGGAAGTTCTCTCTGTGCACAGTTTGTTCGAAGGTGATATCTTCAAGAGAGATTTATTTTGTCATGAATGGATTTATCAGAGGACAGTACTATTGAAGTTTTGTTAATACTGACGATATGTATTACGCACGACGTTAAGACCTATCGGTTATGGAAATAACACGAACTGCAGTTTGAGATAACAGTCACACCTGTTATATACGTTGCAAACTCCATAAAACACGGGATTTTTGCCTGTATGAAATACCAGCGTTTCCAGATGACACATTTTCTCTCCACCTATTTCTAGATGAGAGTGCATATGTTGGTGTATCTGTCGAGTAATGAGCATGAATGCTTTTACAAAGACGTTTTTTTTTCTGCTGCTGAATTATGCGATGAAAGTGTGAGACGAATTTTCTAGCTTCGTGATGTTATGGAGTGAAACTGTCTCACCGTCAGTGAAAAATTTTGTTTTTCTGGTTATTACCTTTTACACTCGTTGTACTTTAATTTTTTTATGTGTCGTGATCATAACTGAATTTTTCTCTCTTGCAGAAGTGATAAAAAACACAAAACTGTCTGCATTTGTATCAACTAAACAATACTATAAAATCTGAGTGTAGCGTACGTGGCGAGCGAGTTACATTCTAACGATGCAGGTGTTACGGAGAGCTACACATTCCAGAAGAACTCGGTCATGTTAAAAACTTTGATCTATGACTTATATGTAAATACACTACTGGCCATCAAAATTGCTACACCAAGAAGAAATGCAGATGACAAACGGGTATTCAGTGGACATTTGTACTAGAACTGACATGTGATTACATTTTCACGCAATTTGGGTGCATAGATCCTGAGAAATCAGTACCCAGAACAACCACATCTGGCCGTAATAATGGCCTTGATACGCCTGGGCATTCAGTCAAACAGAGCTTGGATGGCGTGTACAGGTACAGTTGTCTATGCAGCATCAACACGATACCACAGTTCATCAAGAGTAGTGGCTGGCGTATTGTGACAAGCCAGTTGCTCGACCACCATTGACCAGACATTTTCAATTGGTGAGAGATCTGGAGAATTTGCTGGCCAGGGCAGCAGTCGATCATTTTCTGTATCCAAAAAGGCCCGTACAGGATCTCCAACATGCGGTCGTGCGTTATCATGCTGAAATGTAGGGTTTCTCAGGGATCGATGAAGGGTAGAGCCACGGGTCGTAACACACCTGAAATGTAACGTCCACTGTTCAAAGTGCCGTCAATGCAAACAAGAGGTGACCGAGACATGTAACCAATGGCACCCCATACCATCGCGCCGGGTGATACGCCAGTATGGCGATGACGAATACACGCTTCCAATGTGCGTTCACCGCGATGTTGCCAAACACGGATGCGACCCTCGTGATGCTGTAAACAGAACCTGGATTCGTCCGAAGAAATGATGTTTTGCCATTGGTGCACCCAGGTTCGTCGTTGAGTACATCATCTCAGGCGCTTCTGTCTGTGATGGTAACCGCAACCATGGTCTCCGAGCTGATAGTCCATGCTGCTGCAAACGTCGTCGAACTGTTCGGGCAGATGGTTGTTGACTTGCAAACGTCCCCATCTGTTGACTCAGGGATCGAGACGTGGCTGCACGATCCGTTACAGCCATCCGGATAAGATGCCTGTCATCTCGACTGCTAGCGATACGAGGCCGTTGGGATCCAGCACGGCGTTCCGTATTACCCTCGTGCACCCACCGATTCCATATTCTGCTAACAGTCATTGGATCTCGACCAACGCGAGCATTAATGTCGCGATACGATAAACCGCAATCGCGATACGCTACAATCCGACCTTTATCTGATTCGGAAACGTGATGGTACGCATTTCTCCTCCTTACACGAGGCATCACAACAACGTTTCACCAGGCAACGCCGGTCAACTGCTGTTTGTGTATGAGAAACAGGTTTCCTCACGTCAGCACATTGTGGGTGTCGCCAGCGGCGCCAACCTTGTGTGAATGCTCTGAAAAGCTAATCATTTGCATATCACAGCATCTTCTTCCTGTTGGTTAAATTTCGCGTCTGTAGCACATCATCTTCGTGGTGTAGCAAGTTTAACGGCCAGTAGTGTATGTTATGCAATTTGACAACTTTTTCTTTTCAACTTATGATATTCTTATGCCTTGATGTAAGTTGATCTGTTACATTTTTTTTTTACCTGTTGTAAGTAAATGTGTAGAATAAGTTACTTCAGTACTTTAATGTTTTTCTATCTAAAGAGCTATTTCAGAATTTCTCTTATACTGATGAAGATGTAGGTTCTGCTACCGCCTTATAATGTATAAGAAGGAACTGCATGTATACTCACATGTATTTTTTCTGACATACCTACCTTAGAAATAGGATAATATGAACTTCATATTTTGGTTGTTTACCTATATTTTTGCTGTGCATGTGATGCATCTTCGAGCAATGCTAATTTTATAATGTATAACAATTTAAATCACACGTAGTTACTATGTATGTATCAACACTGGGATTAATTGTAACATTTTTTAAATATGTCACCATTAATACCTTTGGACAAATCTATCTGTCATTGGTGATGTTATATGTCACACATTTTGCATGTTCTGGATCCAAACATGTGCTTTATGGTACGCTGTGTACTGTACTTAGGCAGAATTGGTGGTGGAGTGTTTGTGTCTGTCAGTAGTGGTTTATCTTGTAGTGAAGTCGAAGTAGATACTCCGTGCGAATTGGTATGGGTGGAGGTCATACTTAACAGCCAAACTAAGTTAATAATTGGCTCCTTCTACCGACCCCCAGACTCCGATGATATAGTTGCGGAACAGTTCAGAGAAAATTTGAGTCTCGTAACAAATAAATACCCCACTCATACAGTTATATTTGGTGGGGACTTCAACCTTCCCTCGATATGTTGGCAAAAATACTTGTTCAAAACCGGTGGTAGGCAGAAAACATCTTCCGAGATTGTCCTAAATGCTTTCTCCGAAAATTATTTCGAGCAGTTAGTCCACGAACCCACGCGAATTGTAAATGGTTGCGAAAACACACTTGACAGCCACAAACAATCCAGAGCTGATAGAGAGCATCATGACTGATACAGGGATTAGTGATCACAAGGTCGTTGTGGCTAGACTCATTACCGTTTCTTCCAAATCCACCAGAAACAAACGCAAAATAATTTTATTTAAAAAAGCGGATAAAGTGTCACTAGAAGCCTTCCTAAGAGACAATCTCCATTCCTTCCGAACTGACTATGCAAATGTAGACGAGATGTGGCTCAAATTCAAAGATATAGTAGCAACAGCAATTGAGAGATTCATACCTCATAAACTGGTAAGAGATGGAACTGGTCCCCCGTGGTACACAAAACAGGTCCGAACGCTGTTGCACAGGCAACGGAGAAAGCATGCGAATTTCAGAAGAACGCGAAATCCCGAAGATTGGCTAAAATTTACAGACGCGCGAAATTTGGCACGGACTTCAATGCGAGATGCCTTTAATAGGTTCCACAGCGAAACATTGTCTCGAAATTTGGTAGAAAATCCGAAGAAATTCTGGTCGTATGTAAAGTACACAAGCGGCAAGACGCAGTCAATACCTTCGCTGCGCAGTGCCGATGGTACTGTTACCGACGACTGTGCCGCTAAAGCGGAGCTATTGAACGCAGTTTTCCGAAATTCCTTCACCAGGGAAGACGAATAGAATATTCCAGAATTTGAAACACGAACAGCTGCTAGCGTGAGTTTCTTAGAAGTAGATACCCTAGGGGTTGCGAAGCAACTCAAATCGCTTGATACGGGCAAGTCTTCAGGTCCAGATTTACCGATTAGGTTCCTTTCAGATTACGCTGATACAATAGCTCCCTACTTAGCAATCATATACAACCGCTCGCTCACCGATAGATCTGTACCTACAGATTGGAAAATTGTGCAGGTCCCACCAGTGTTTAAGAAGGGTAGTAGGAGTAATCCATCTAACTACAGACCTATATCATTGACGTCGGTTTGCAGTAGGGTTTTGGAGCATATACTGTATTCAAACATTATGAATCACCTCGAAGGGAACGATCTATTGATACGTAATCAGCATGGTTTCAGAAAACATCGTTCTTGTGCAACGCAGCTAGCTCTTTATTCGCACGAAGTAATGGCCGCTATCGACAGGGGATCTCAAGTTGATTCCGTACTTCTAGATTTCCGGTAAGCTTCTGACACCGTTCCTCACATGCGACTTCTAATCAAGCTGCGGGCCTATGGGGTATCGTCTCAGTTGTGCGACTGGATTCGTGATTTCCTGTCAGGAAGGTCACAGTTCGTAGTAATAGACGGCAAATCCTCGAGTAAAACTGAAGTGATATCAGGTGTTCCCCAGGGAAGCGTCCTGGGACCTCTGCTGTTCCTGATCTATATAAATGACCTGGGTGACAATCTGAGCAGTTCTCTTAGGTTGTTCGCAGATGATGCTGTAATTTACCGTCTAGTAAGGTCATCCGAAGACCAGTATCAGTTGCAAAGCGATTTAGAAAAGATTGCTGTATGGTGTGGCAGGTGGCAGTTGACGCTAAATAACGAAAAGTGTGAGGTGATCCACACGAGTTCCAAAAGAAATCCGTTGAAATTCGATCACTCGATAAATAGTACAATTCTCAAGGCTGTCAATTCATCTAAGTACCTGGGTGTTAAAATTACGAACAACTTCAGTTGGAAAGACCACATAGATAATATTGTGGGGAAAGCGAGCCAAAGGTTGCGTTTCATTGACAGGACACTTAGAAGATGCAACAAGTCCACTAAAGAGACAGCTTACACTACACTCGTTCGTCCTCTGTTAGAATATTGCTGCGCGGTGTGGGATCCTTACCAGGTGGGATTGACGGAGGACATCGAAAGGGTGCAAAAAAGGGCAGCTCGTTTTGTATTATCACGTAATAGGGGAGAGAGTGTGGCAGATATGATACGCGAATTGGGATGGAAGTCATTACAGCAAAGACGTTTTTCGTCGCGGCAAGATCTATTTACAAAATTTCAGTCACCAACTTTCTCTTCCGAATGCGAAAATATTTTGTTGAGCCCATCTTACATAGGTAGGAATGATCATCAAAATGAAATAAGAGAAATCAGAGCTCGAACAGAAAGGTTTAGGTGTTCGTTTTTCCCGCGCGCTGTTCGGGAGTGGAATGGTAGAGAGATAGTATGACTGTGGTTCGATGAACCCTCTGCCAAGCACTTAAATGTGAACTGCAGGGTAGTCATGTAGATGTAGATGTAGATGTACCATTAGAAAATGAATTTACATAGAATATATATGGAATAACTTCGTCACTAAACTTCGTATTAACAACTTTACTTCAAGAAACTTGACACACTTATGTAATTATCTGTGGTCATATGTATTTTGGATCATTTACTGAGCGCTGAGTTTATGAGCCTATTTACCTAAGTTTGACATTTATATGAAGGGCTTATTTCAATAGTGGTGCAAGTCCATTTTTGTTCATTGTGAGATACAGAGTCCTAAAGTTAAATGAGCGCTGAAAAACCTGCAATTGAGATATCAAAAATATCCGAGCATATGGCGTTTTGCTAGAGATGAACCTTTCTTTCTGTTTGTTTGGATAATTAATTGCAGAAGCATTATAGGCAGAAAAGTGGAGGTAATGGACTTGTACCAATATTGAAATAAGCCCTTCAGATTCAAGTGTATATAACTTACTATTATTCTTTTATTCGCTATAATTCGTTTCTGTTGTTGCGTTATATATGAGACTTTTGATCTTCTATGTCAATTACAAGAATCTGTTTTCTCAAACAGATACAACTTCAATGTTTTTATGATCATATATGACACTTATGATCTTGTATGTGAATTACGAGAAAATATTTTCTCAAAGAGGTACGATCCAATGCTTTTATGATCTTGTCACGAATTTTTTGGTACTCAAGAGGGTATACCTGTGCCTTATACAATGAATATGGATTCTGTACAGTCTCTTTATCTGAATGTAAAAAGTAGTGACACTCTAAAGCATTTTGGTGTAGCTGCCAGAGGACATAGTGGACATAACTTACACCTGAATCTTGTGAACCCTCAAATGATCATTTTAACATTTCGGTATTGTTGTCAGTGGACATAATGTGAATTGTCTCTGAGTCTGCTGGACTTAAACATGCGTTTCTTTACCTGGTTTTCTATTGCCAGCTGATTTTTTACTCTCTTGAAGAACTGGAAATAACGTTCTGTCATCTTGTCAAATGGATTACCGCCAGTGTCATGCAAATATGAGAACTTACCTGCACAATGATACTTGTATATTTATTTTCTGTCTCTTTGAACTATTTGCAATGCTATGTAATTTTGTTATCTTGTCAGATCAATTACCGCCAATGGCATGCAGATATGAGTGCTTACCTACACAATGATACTTGTATATTTATTTTCACTATCTCTGAATTGTTTGCAATTGTATGTAATATTTGTATCTACACAACTGAAAGACATTTCTACACTCTTGTAGAACTATAAATAACAATTCTTATCCTATCAAATAAAATTCTGCGAATGTCATGTGGATATGAATGCTTACATGCACAAGATGATACTTGTGTATGATTTTTACTTGACTACATTAACAGCTTATCAATTTCCTATTATATACATAACTTATGTAATCTTATGTTTATATATTTTACCACTTTTCTAAAACATCTCTAGCTATTTTTCTCATTTTTATGTAAGAATTTTGTGTTTGCTCCTTGCCAACATCTTAGGTAAGAATAACCCCACAAAATTCTTAAAAGTGAGGATGTGGGTTATGAAAGTTAGACTTTCATGTTTCTTTGGAAAGTTGGCCACTGATTCTGCTGTGGTGTGCATACTCAAACTCTGACTCTGAGATATTATTACCGCGAGTGGTGGTCAGCGAACAATCGTTGAGTAGTCGGAAGCAGCCTGTGATGGAGAGCAGCCGCGTCACAGATGATGCCGCAGCTTGCCTTCCGTGCTAGTGGCGCCGCAGAAGAATTTGGTATCAATTGAGGATTTTTGGTAATTGCTTTATTGCTGCACGTAACTGTTTGCTTGCTTACACACCAGAAGGATTTTGTCAGGTTTGTGTATCCATACATTGAGCGTAATTTGGTATACACTCCTGGAAATGGAAAAAAGAACACATTGACACCGGTGTGTCAGACCCACCATACTTGCTCCGGACACTGCGAGAGGGCTGTACAAGCAATGATCACACGCACGGCACAGCGGACACACCAGGAACCGCGGTGTTGGCCGTCGAATGGCGCTAGCTGCGCAGCATTTGTGCACCGCCGCCGTCAGTGTCAGCCAGTTTGCCGTGGCATACGGAGCTCCATCGCAGTCTTTAACACTGGTAGCATGCCGCGACAGCGTGGACGTGAACCGTATGTGCAGTTGACGGACTTTGAGCGAGGGCGTATAGTGGGCATGCGGGAGGCCGGGTGGACGTACCGCCGAATTGCTCAACACGTGGGGCGTGAGGTCTCCACAGTACATCGATGTTGTCGCCAGTGGTCGGCGGAAGGTGCACGTGCCCGTCGACCTGGGACCGGACCGCAGCGACGCACGGATGCACGCCAAGACCGTAGGATCCTACGCAGTGCCGTAGGGGACCGCACCGCCACTTCCCAGCAAATTAGGGACACTGTTGCTCCTGGGGTATCGGCGAGGACCATTCGCAACCGTCTCCATGAAGCTGGGCTACGGTCCCGCACACCGTTAGGCCGTCTTCCGCTCACGCCCCAACATCGTGCAGCCCGCCTCCAGTGGTGTCGCGACAGGCGTGAATGGAGGGACGAATGGAGACGTGTCGTCTTCAGCGATGAGAGTCGCTTCTGCCTTGGTGCCAGTGATGGTCGTATGCGTGTTTGGCGCCGTGCAGGTGAGCGCCACAATCAGGACTGCATACGACCGAGGCACACAGGGCCAACACCCGGCATCATGGTGTGGGGAGCGATCTACTACACTGGCCGTACACCACTGGTGATCGTCGAGGGGACACTGAATAGTGCACGGTACATCCAAACCGTCATCGAACCCATCGTTCTGCCATTCCTAGACCGGCAAGGGAACTTGCTGTTCCAACAGGACAATGCACGTCCGCATGTATCCCGTGCCACCCAACGTGCTCTAGAAGGTGTAAGTCAACTACCCTGGCCAGCAAGATCTCCGGATCTGTCCCCCATTGAGCATGTTTGGGACTGGATGAAGCGTCGACTCACGCGGTCTGCACGTCCAGCACGAACACTGGTCCAACTGAGGCGCCAGGTGGAAATGGCATGGCAAGCCGTTCCACAGGACTACATCCAGCATCTCTACGATCGTCTCCATGGGAGAATAGCAGCCTGCATTGCTGCGAAAGGTGGATATACACCGTACTAGTGCCGACATTGTGCATGCTCTGTTGCCTGTGTCTATGTGCCTGTGGTTCTGTCAGTGTGATCATGTGATGTATCTGACCCCAGGAATGTGTCAATAAAGTTTTCCCTTCCTGGGACAATGAATTCACGGTGTTCTTATTTCAATTTCCAGGAGTGTATTTGTTGTGAAAATGATTATTGATTGTAAACATTGTGGAATGATTAAAGTTGTTGCTAATCAATCTGTCGAAGAAAATGGAAGGTCGAAGTGAAGTTGGTCAGTGCTTAAATCATCAGAATATAGTAAAAAAATAGAAACGCTGTGTGACGAGGGCCTCCCGTCGGGTAGACCTCTCGACTGGTGCAAGTCTTTCGATTTGACGCCACTTCGGCGACTTGCTCGTCGATGGGGATGAAATGATAATGATTAGGACAACACAGCACCCAGTCCCTGAGCGGAGAAAGTCACTGACCCAGCTGGGAGTCGAATCTGGGCCCTTAGGATTGAGACACTGTCGCGCTTTGGTAGCTCAGATGGTAGAGCACTTGCCCGTGAAAGGCAAAGGTCCCGAGTTCGAGTCTCGGTTGGGCACACAGTTTTAATCTGCCAGCAATGCTGTTAAACTACCAGCGCACACTCCACTGCAGAGTGAAAATCTCTTTTGGGAACATTAACCATCCCTGCATTGAGCGACCAATTGCAGCAGACATGGAATTCTGTCTCGCAAACTGACGGCACTTGTAGAACACGATGCATACCCATTTCACGCATGTATTCAACATTCTGGCAGGTACACCGATTGTTATTTAATATTTGCATTGTAAGGTGGTGTGGTCTCCTGACCTTCACATTTCTTACATATTCCGTCCTCACAATCGTATTCTGCACATCAAGGCACTTCATTCGAACCCAAACTCGATAAGGTAGAGTCAATTTTGTATGAATTCATGTAAGCAATATGCAAATCTAATAAGTAAATTGGAAGTGCGCACCAATGTTGAAAAAGTCGAGGCTAGCGTACACAACATGACGGCCACAGGAATTTTCGTTCTAGGGAGGCGGCCAGCCAGCTACGAGGTCCATCTCTTCAGAGGGGTAGGCACACACCTACTTCGGCAGAAGCGACCACCCAGAGAGAGGACAGCTTTTGCCAGAGGGAAATGATAACGACCCCCGTGTTCGACTTAAAAGCAAATTCTACTACTTTGTGTGGGAGCGCCCAGAAGATGCATTTTTTCACGGACCAACTGCGTAGCTACAGAGTTCTCACAGGAGGACAGTATACACCTAACGGAGATGCTACATATTTCTGCATGTTCGACTGGAACGAAACGTCATTCTCCCATTTAAAAGAGCAACACTGATTGGCAGAATATTTCTGACGCAAAGAGCCAGAGGAGTGAGGGAAGACAGTGAATGGTATACCCTTTCAAGTTTTCCAGAAAAAGTGCCCATTCCATTGTCGATCTTGGAGCGGGAACACGTAACGAGAGCAAGTGCACTCATACGTGTACACAAAGAGAAAGGAACAAAGTCTCTCCTCAGTACTTCACTGGGAGAGCACCTGTCATTAGCGAATCAGAGTGATACTATATATTGAGTCGCTCACGATTAAGCGTTGTTCACTGTTGGCCACCACACTTATTGTGTGGTGTGAACACAGACTGAGTAATAGTTAAATGCCTGCGAGCGAGTACTGAGTGGCATCGGGGTGGACTGGTTACCTTATCGATGTACCGTGCCAATAATTCGACTAGGGGCAGATAGGAGTCCTTGACTTCATCAAGGCATAGGGAGAGTTTGATTGGCGGAGGTCAGTCCAGATAGAAAGAGATAGTTGTGTTATTTGTCAGCAGCGAGCGACGCAGGCAGCAGTCGTTGCAGCTCACGCTATTGTGCACTACAGCATATGCGAGCCCCATCTGTCCTCCATAAAAGTACACTCCATTACCTAGAAAGGTTATTCTGGTTGTGTAGATGCGGCTCTCAGCCACTCTGCCGATCAAATAACATTCCTAAAGAAAAAGGAGGAAAGAACCTTTCCATAATGAGATTTTCACTCTGCAGCGGAGTGTGCGCTGATATGAAACATCCTGGCAGATTAAAACTGTGTGCTGGGCCGAGACTCGAACTCGGGACCTTTGCCTTTCGCGGGCAAGTGCTCTACCATCTGAGCTACTGAAGCACGACTCACGCCCGGTACTCACAGCTTTACTTCTGCCAGTACCTCGTCTCCTACCTTCCAAACTTTACAGAAGCTCTCCTGCGAACCTTGCAGAACTAGCACTCCTAAAAGAAAGGATATTGCGAAGACATAGCCAAGCACGACTCACGCCCCACCCTCACAGCTTTACTTCTGCCAATATCTCGTCTCCTACCTTCCAAACTTTACAGAAGCTCTCCTGCGAACCTCGCAGAACTAGCACTCCCGAAGGAAAGGGTATCTTTTCTTTCAGGAGTGCTAGTTCTGCAAGGTTTGCAGGTGAGCTTCTGTAACTGGCAGAAGTAAAACTGTGAGGATGGGGCGTGAGTCGTGTTTGGGTAGCTCAGATGGTAGAGATCTTGCCCGCGGAAGGCAAAGGTCCCGAGTTCGAGTCTCAGCCCAGCACACAGTTTTAATCTGCCAGGAAGATTGAACCTTTCCATACTTTGTAAAATAATACTATTCGTATCCATAAGAGGCAATCTACTGTCCTGAAAAGAACCCAGAAATTTATTAATTTATAAGAAAAAGTTTCACTTGATTTCTCAGAATTTTTTGCAGTAAATAATATTTTTCGTTCATTTAATGTTTTTCTTACATTAACTAGCAATACTCCATTACCGAAGTATTCCACTAGTTACATAAGAATATAGAATATTTTTGTGTCTTTTCCTTACAGCGGACGACTCCAGAAGATATTTGTTGCTGAATGTTTTTCAACAGTTCTTGTTGGCACATTGGGAGCGTCTGTCTGACTTTCTGTCTGACTTCTGTAGTAGTGTGAGGCGGAAATTGTTTCTAGGAGGAGCCAAAGGGTACTTGTTGGATCAATCCATTGCGCAACTTGACAAAATAAAACCCACACACTCAGCATTGGTTGATCTTGCACTTACATTAACGTGTGATCTTGTAACATTAATCACTGAAATATGCTACCTAGACAAATGTGTTCTCAAAGTTCCATTACTCTACATCAATTATGTTTTGGTGTTGCGATTTTTGTCCGTCAGTGTATATGTTCGATAGCGTCTACCTGCTGTGATGTAATATGACGTGATAGATTTCTGTTATCAAATTTGTTCTACAGCAGGCAACCTGAAATGTAATGCAGAATGTTTTCAAAGTACTTTTCTTCTTTGCAGTGAGTGAGTAGCCTTGAACTGAGAACTGAGTTGCATGATGACTTTCTGCAGAGCATCATTTTCGACTGGACAAATCTTTCTGGAAACTGCTGTACAAAGATCCTAGGGTTTTGAAGATTCTTTGTTTTAGATAAACGATAAGAAATAATCATACGGACTGAGATCGGGACTATAAGGCAGCCAACGCACACAATTTCCAGTGGATGCTAAGGTGTAACGATCCATTCCCTGCACGTCGCCTGAAGAAAACTGCTGTGTGCATAGTTCCGCGTAGTCAGCGCGTACACAACTTTCCCACTAGAGCGCGCCCCGCTAAACGCAACAGCGCAGGCGCAGCGCTCGTCCATCTGCGCGCTAAGAGATGGCGCTGCCTTAGAGACGGACCAAATTCTGCTTCCACCGATCCGCGTATTAATATGTAACGCAGTCAATGAGACTGTTGCTAACGTAGAACCTTTTCTCCTCGCAGATCACACTCGCACAGTGATGCCTGAATGCGCGAGGTATTATAACGAGTGTACAGACCTCCGATTAGTCAGTCTCCATTTGTCTGCATTAGTCTGTACCAGTCTGCAATATGTGAGAATAAGATTAACGTACCAAGACTAAAGGAACTTCAGATTGTCAATTGTAAACAGCATCCAGAATCAAGTTATGCAATGTCGATGCTTTTTATTATTTTAATAAATGTGTGTGAAAATTAATCACGTTCTGTTTAAAGTTGGTCACCGTCAATCTGCTACTCTAAGCGTGCAAGTGGGATTTCTATCGTCTGACCTAATGGCAGAAGATAAACACTCCACGATAAGACCACGAGACATATTGCTGACACTCGCCTACTTCGTTAGAGCAACAAGTCAAATAATCTGATGGTGTGTGTACCGAAGGTCTTACAGTATGCACGCCAGTATGGTGTGACTTGAAACTTCCTCGCAGATTAAAACTGTGTGCCGGACCGATACTCGAACTCGGGACCTGGCGGAAATAAAGCTATGAGGAAGAGTCATGAGTCGTGGTAGGGTAGCTCAGAGGTAGAGCACTTGCCCACGAAAGGCAAAAGTCCCGAGTTGGAGTCTCGGTCCGGCACACAGTTTTTATGCGCCATGAAGTTTCACATCAGCGCACACTCTGCTGCAGAGGGGAAATCAGTAGTTTCGGAGAGCTCGGAGCAACGTGCAGCGGGTATAAATTCATGTTCTAGGGAATGCCTCCGTTTGTCTGCTGTGACAGGTCCGTCAATAAAAATGGGCCCAATTATGCATTATGCGCTCATTGTGCACTAAACGATGACTTTTTTTGGGTGAGGTGGAGCAGCAGCTTGAACGTTTACGGTAACCCGACGGCGCTAGTCCTGTTTCTTGCCGGTACGGTATGGCGGTGGAAGTGTGCCCCATCATTAAACCAGATCTAATCCTTACCGACTGTTCCATTTTCAGAGGCCTCAGTCGTCTCATCTGCAAAAGAATATCACCACACCACATTCCTGTCCTTAGGGTGTTAGTATTGTTGAATTTATTAAGGGAAAAGGTTGAGTTCTCTTTCATTATTCTCTGGAGAGACCGTCATGGCATTCTGAGTTTCTGTGTTGTGTGTCTTGATGATGCAGTGGAGTCTACAGTGCATAGCATTCTCAGTTGGTCCACATTCTCCAGCGTTACAACTAGGGTTCATCGAAACTTCCTGGCAGATTAAAACTGTGTACCGGACCGAGACTCGAACTCGGGACCTTTGCCTTTCGCGGACAAGTACTCTACCAAGTAAGCTACCCAATCACGACTCACGACTCGTCCTCACAGCTTCAATTCTGCCAGTACCTCGTCTCCTACTTTCCAAACTTCACAGAAGCACTTCTGCGAGTGAAAATCTCATTCTGGAAACATCCCACAGGCTGTGGCTAAGCCATGTGTCCGCAATATCCTTTCTTTCAGGAGTGCTAGTTCTGCAAGGTTCGCAGAAGAGCTTCTGTGAAGTTTAGAAGGTAGGAGACGAGGTACTGGCAGAACTGAAGCTGTGAGGACGAGTCGTGAGTCGTGGTTGGGTATCTCAGTTGGTAGAGTAGACCTACTTACCCGCAAAAGGCAAAGGTCCCGACTTCGAGTCTCGGTCCAGCACACAGTTTTAATCTGCCAGAAAGTTTCATATCAGCGCACACTACGCTGCAGAGTGAAAATCTCGTTCTGAGAGACCCTTCGTGGAATCATACAGGGATCCAGTCTTTTCAAAACGTCTCAACCTGTACAAAACCAGGTGTAACATAATGCAAAACCCGTATCAGAGCATGCTTACAATTTGTTATCACAGTTGGAATTCAGTCATGGACTGTAATCTCACCGAGAAGTGGTCTACATCTACATATATACTCCGGTAGCCACCAATTGGTGTGTAGCGGAGGGCACTATTTGCGCCAAAGTCACATTCCCCCCCCTGTATTCCACTCGCGGATCGCACGAGGGAAAAACTACTGTCTGAATGCCTCAGTACGAGCTCTATTTCCCTTACCTTTGAATGGTGATCACTGTGCGATTTGAACGTTGGTGGTAATAATTGTTCTCTACATCCTCGCCGAAGATCGGATTTTGGAATTTAGGGAGCAGCCCCTTCCGTTGAGCGCGCCACCTATCTGCAAGTGTGTCCCACTTCAAACTTTCTATGAGATTTGTAACACTCTCGTGATGGCTAAATGTACCAGTCACGAATCTTGCCGCTCTTCTTTGGACCTTCTCAATCTCTTGAATCAGACCCAACTGGTAAGGGTTCCATACAGATGAACAATACTTAAGACTGGACCAACTGAAGTATTGTAAGCAATTTTCTTTGTTGAAGGACTGCATCGCTTCAGGATCCTACCAATAAACTGCAATCTAGAGTTTGCCTTACCCATTACTTGTGTAATCTGATCGTTCCATTTGAGATCATTTCGAATAGTCACACCCAGATACTTGACGAATGTTACCTCTTCCAAAGACTGAGCATTTATTTTGTACTCGTACATTAATGGGGATTTTCGCCTTGTTATACGCAGTAGGTTACACTTACTAATATTGAGAGATAACTGCCAGTCATTACACCACGCATTTATTTTCTGAAAATCCTCATTGATTTCTTCACAACTTCCGTGTGATACTACGAAGGTAATCCCAAGAGTGAGGTCTCCTATTTTTGTATAAGTTCATGGAACTGTTTATTTCTACAATGGTTTATGTAATTTACAGGGCTGAACATTTAGCTATTTTTCGACATAATCACCATTTCTCTCGGTGCATTTTTGTAGACGCTGTGGCAGTTTCTGTATGCCCACGTCATACCAGCTCACCGCCATGCTGTTCAGAAGTTATGAACCTCTTCTTTCACCTCATCGTCGGAGCTGAATCGCCTTTCGGCCAAAAGTTCTTTTAACCTAGGGAACAGGTGATAGTCGCTGGGCGCCAAGTCAGGACTATAGCGTGGGTGGGTGACTATGTTCCACTGAAACTGTTGCAGGAGAGCAACTGTTTGCCGAGCGATGTGTGGGCGAGCGTTGTCACGGAGAATGTGCACGCCCTTGCTCAACATTCCTCTTCTCCGGTTCTGAATTGCCCGTTTAAGTTTTTTCTGAGTCTCACAGTACGTGTCAGCGTTAATTGTGGTGCCAGAGATTCAGCTCCGACGACGTGGTGAAAGAAGAGGTCCATAACTTTCTGAACAGCTTGGCGGCGAGCTGGTATGACGTGGGCATACAAAAACTGCCACAGTGTCTACAAAAATGCATCGAAGAAATCGTGATTATCTCGAAAAATAGCTAAATGTTCAAACTGTAAACTGATGTAAACCCTTGTAGAAATAGCCGAGCGGTTCTAGGCGCTACAGTCTGGAACCGCGCGACCGCTACGGTCGCAGGTTCGAATCCTGCCTCGGGCATGGATGTGTGTGATTTCCTTACTTTAGTTAAGTTTAAGTAGTTCTAAGTTCTAGGGGACTGATGACCACAGATGTTAAGTCCCATAGTGCTCAGAGCCATTTTCTGGATGGTTTTTATAGACAGTTGCTTTCGCTGCATCCCGGAAGGAAAAGTCAGGTGGTGTTAGGTCAGGCGATCGTGGAGGCCAAGGTCCCTGTGAAATTGTGCGATCACCAAAAACATCTGCAAGCAGTTACACTGAAACACGAGCTGTATGCGCGGTTGAAAATAACCGTTCAGCATTTCACTTAACACAAGTTCTCCTATGAATGGGTACAGGATATCACTGCAGTATCGTAGTGCGTTTATTGATTCGTTGAAAAATGTGGGACCCACAATCCGACGTCTAGAAATTGCAATCCAAACTGCTATTTTCACAGAATGAAGTGGTTGCTCATGAATGTACAATGGATTTGCAGTACTCCACATACGAGAATTTTGCGAGTTCATGTACCCGGATAAATGAAACGACGCCTCATCAGTGAAAAGCGTTTCATTAAGAATATCCCTTCCATTTTGTTGAACGAAATTTTTGAACCATTGACAATAATGCAGTCTCTTGCCATGATCAGTATTTTCCAGTTCTTGCACGACTGTCACTTTGATGGGAAATGTTCTAATTTTTTCTTACAGCCGTTCTGACACTAACATCGATTTCCTGGGCGAGTTTTCTTTCTGACTTGTTCGGACTGATGGACATTTTATCGGAAATATCGAGTAGTTTATCCTCAGACAAAACGCTAGGACGACCACTTCTCGTGCATCTGTCACTGAACCCTTACTTCGAAATTTGTTACTCAGATCTCGCACAGTATCGCGATGTGGGAGTGTTGTCTCCGGGAAAACTGAATTAAATGTTTGGCGAACTGAAACTGTGTATTTACCGCCAGCTTTGAACACTTGTTCGACTAAAAACACACGTTCTTCAGTGGTTAGCATATTAACAGTGACAAGTCCGAAACAAACGAACAAAGGAACTAAACTTAAACGTCCACGTCAACACGTAACGACTCACACCAACGATACTACTGACGCTGGCTGAGATCATAGAGTAAATATCTCTGGAGTGAGCATTGCGTTCTGCACATGTCAACATTAAACCAGGATAGTCACGTATTTTCGGGACTTTGCTGTGCGTGTGTGCTTTCCGCAGAGTTTGAAGTTTATAATATCAAGAGTTTTTGTTGTGTTTTCACCGTTTGTTGATAGTATAATAGCGATGGTGAATTACTGTTGTTGCTACGGATGCAAAGAAAAATATCTGAAAAGAGGGACACTAACTTTTCACGGGTACTATGTTTAAAAATTTCGAGACGCATTATAAATAAGGCTTGATTCAATAGACCTATTTTTCTACGATTTTATGACTATATAATAGATATTACGGCTCGTACAAAAGCTTACAAGCAATCGTGTTCTCTCGTAAATTTGGTAGTGGAACAGGAAAGGGAATGGTTAGTTGTTTCAGCAAATACTATCCTCCATGCATTTATCAGTGACTTGTCGATTATGAATATAGATTTGAAAGACCGGAGACAGATAAATTCAATAGAGTGGGAATCTGTAATTGTCTTCATATAATATGTGTGTCTAAACCTTTTTGTTTGCTATAAAGTTACAGTAGGAGACCATGTTTGGTGTGTCTAGGGCATGAAGAATGATTATGTGTGATTTATATTCTAGTTTCCTGAAGGATTAACAACTACAAAAGATTTGGCTCCAGAAAATAAGGAGGAGTAATTTTGTCCCCATAAAATATTCCAAAGTATGTTCAAAACACTTTGAAGAGGAATGTTTAGACAGAGAAAAATTTGGACGTGTGTGGCTCAAGGTAGATGCTATACCAACTATTTTTAATTTTCCACAGCACTTACTACCAGTTTCTGCATTCAGCTTAAATACATTTTCTGCACAAATCAAATAAAAAACACAATAGTGTAGCTCATCAAAGTACACATTCATCTTCTTTGGTGTATTTTGCCTTCAGTTTATTTTCTTCACCATTTGATTAAGAAGCGTTAAATATTAGTAAACATGTCCCCAAACTCTTTCATTTGTGTCACTTTCCACTTCCCGTAGTGGTGATATGGGTTGACTGTTACATGACCAACTGTATTTGCTCTACAGTACATTTATTCTCCGATCGCCTCCCCCCCCCCCCCCCTTCTTACTCAGCCTATAACTTATTTAATAAACTAGGAAAAGTACGTAAAGTGCGTTAAATAAACACTTCAAAGTGTCACCAGTAAGAAAAATTGTGCTTTAGGTCGCAAAAACGAGAAAACAAATACGCAGAAACAGCAGAAAAAAGGACGAATTAGCAGGGATATAATCGCTAATGTGTGGCAAATTCGGTGTTTTTCGGACACTTGCAAAAGTACTAGCGTACTGTCAAGTCGTTTTGCAAGACTATCACTGCAAAAACGTTCGTCAGGCTCTGTAATACTATAAAGTGCCGTATCATACCGAAAACTACCAAAAATCGAATGCATCTGAACTGTGACCCCTATCGCAAAGAAGCAGAATGCAATATCACTTGCCCTTAAAAATTACGTAGCAGGTTTATTCCCGGTATCAAATGGATACTGTTAAAATGTCTGCGCAACATATGAAAATAATCCACGATACGTACGAAAAGAATCCGTGATATTCGAAATATACAGGGCGCTATACGGACAAACGCACGACGTCCCTAGAACACGTGACCAGGTCGGCAATGTATGTTGACAACACAAAATCTGTTCTGCGCGTGTGAATGCTCACTCCAGAGATATTTACTCTACGGCTGAGATAAACGAAAGAGTGGAATGTTGGGAGAGTCCACTTGAAGGGAAGTCACCCAGGCAGAGAAACAATCATACGGCACTTAACAATCATACGACACTGCGGAGAGACTTTTTGAACACCTCGCGGAACAACTGGCTTCTGACAAGATATTTATTGTAAAAAGCAATGCTCAAAAAAAAGAATGCAAATTGAACAAGTATTGACTAGAACATTAACTCCTATTTACTAATCGACGAAACATCTAGGACTTGGCCGGCCGGGGTGGCCGAGCGGTTCTAGGCGCTACAGTCTGGAATCGTGCGACCGCTACGGTCGCAGGTTCGAATCCTGCCTCGGGCATGGATGTGTGTGATGTCCTTAGGTTAGTTAGGTTTAAGTAGTTCTAAGTTATAGGGGACTGATGACCTTAGAAGTAAAGTAACATAGTGCTCAGAGCCATTTGAACCATCTAGGACTTGAATCGAAATCGTGTTGCCATTTATTCAATGGTAGCACTATATGGTTGATACTGATTTTTCCCCCGCCACGAATTCCCTCTCCTGCGTCAACCTCGTCAACTGAGAGTAGCCCTTGCAACCTACGTCCTCTATTATTTTCTGGACGTATTCCAATCTCTGTCTTCCTCTACAGTTTTTACCCTCTACAGCTCCCTCTGGTACCATGGAAACCAATCCCTGATGTCTTAACAGATGTCCTATCATCCTGTCCCTTCTTGTCAGTATTTTGCACATATTGCTTTTGTGGTGTCACCGCCAGACACCACACTTGCTAGGTGGTAGCCTTTAAATCGGCCGCGGTCCGTTAGTATACGTCGGCCCCGCGTGTCGCCACTATCAGTGATTGCAGACCGAGCGCCGCCACACGGCAGGTCTAGAGAGACTTCCTAGCACTCGCCCCAGTTGTACAGCCGACTTTGCTAGCGATGGTTCACTGACAAAATACGATTTGCCGAGACGATAGTTAGCATAGCCTTCAGCTACGTCATTTGCTACGACCTAGCAAGGCGCCATTATCAGTTGCTATTGATATTGTAAAGAATGTACAGACAAGAGCTACGTTCAACATTAATGGATTAAAGTTAAGTATTCCACCATCTGCGTCCGTTTTTCTAAGTTCTAATTTCCTTGTCCTGTTCCAGACCTCACGCCAGCCTGCGTGAGCTTAAACGCGTGCCTTTCGGCTTCCTCTAACATTAGTGGGTTGGCTCTCCTGCCAGCCCACAACACCTTTCCTCTCCGATTCTGCGCAGAACCAACTCATTCCTTACCTTACCAGGCCACCTAATTTTCAACATTTGGCTGAAGAACCCAATGTCAAATGCTTCGATTCTCTTGTGTTACAGTTTTTCCACAGTCCATGTTTCACTAGCTTACAATGCTGTGCTCCAAACGTACATTCTCAGAAATGTCTTCCACTAGTTAAGACCTACGTTTTGTACTACTTCTCTTGGCAAGTAATACCCTTTTCTGCCATAGCTAGTCTGCTTTTGATGTCCTCCTTGCTCCGTCCATCATAGGTTATTTTACTGCCTAGGTAGCAGAATTCCTTAACTTCATCTACTTCGTGGCCATCAATCCTGATGTTAAGTTTTTCGCTGTTCTCATTTCTGATACTTCTCATTACTTTCGTCTTTCTTCGATTTACTCTCAATCCATATTCTGTGCTCATTAGCTTGTTCATTCCATTCACCAGATCATGTAATTCTTCTTTACTTTCACTCAGGACAGCAACTTCATGAGCGAATCGTATCAGTGGTATGCTTTCACCTTGAATTTTAATTCCACTCTTGTACCTTTCTTTTATTTTCGGCTTTGCTTTCCCGATGTACAGATGAATAGTAGGGGCGAAAGACTACAGTACATCACTGTCTTATACCCTTTTTAATCCGAGAACTCCGTCCTTGGTCGTCCACTTTCATTATTCCCTCTTGTCTCTTGTACGCATCAGGTTACCTTCCATTCAAATAGCTGTTGCACTCAGCGACTGTTATATTGGCTTGTGAATTATAGATTGAAGCGATCAGTCGTCCTTTTTAAATTTCATTGTGCAGATCTATATTTAGGCTAGAAGCTAGCCATTCTCAATGCACTATTATTTTCGCTTAATGCATGTAATGCATGTTGGTCGGGGTTCATCCACAGTTCATTGAATGCTACCGTTACCGGCATTACATGCATCGAGCGAAAATGATAGTGCATTGAGAATGGCTAGCTTCTAGCCGAAATCTAGATCTGCACAATAAAATTTAAAACGGACAACTGTTCGCTGCAATCTGTAATTCACGAACCTTGTACATATTGTTTATTGCCCGTGTCTCTCTATGGCTTACCCCTATTTTTCTCAGGATTTCGAACATCTTGCACCATATGTGTCGTCGTAACTGCCGTATGCTTCACGTCTGCTGTGCATCGAGCTACGTTAATTTAAGTATTAATTGTATTTTTCTTACTTGTCCCTTCTTCTTCCGTGTGTTTTTGCTTTTAGGAAGCTTTAATTGTCGAGTGCTAGTAATAGTGTTCCATAGATTTCCTGTTTGTTTTGAATACAGTCAGAGAGAGTCCCTTTAGTCAGCCATAGTGCCAGTAGTGCTAGTGTTTATTTTGAATACAGTCCAGAGACAGGTAGCGCTATTTTCATTGTTTTCTACAAGAAGTGTCTAGCAACCACAGTTTAGTCAACTATCAGCCGCCTTTAGTGAATTAGCAGTCTAGTTAAAAGTTGATTAACTCTCTACCGTACATTGATTTCTTAGGATGGATAGGATGTGTGACTGCTGTGTACGGACGCAGGAGGAACTGGCCACTGTTCGCGAACAGCTGAGCGTGTTGATGGCCGCGGTCAGCCGTCTTCAGGCTGCTGCCTCGGAGTGTAGCGGCAGTGGGGAGTCCGGTGCGTCGCATGGTACACCCCAGGTGTTACATGCTTCTCCCACTGTCCCTGCTGTCGAGACATCTTCGCGGGTACCGGGCGCGGTTGGGCCACCCTCTCCCCAAGGGGAGTGGCGGGTTCAGCGGCGTTCGCGGCGCACGAGGCGGAGGGTCAATGTGGAGGCTGGCCGTGTGGCATCGCCCGCTCTTCCTGTGAGTGGACATATGGCTGCTCCTTCAGCAAGGTCCGAGCAGGCACACGGGGGGGGAGGGGGGGTTACTAGTTATTGGGAGCTCCAACGTTAAGCGGGTGATGGAGCCCCTTGGGGAGATAGCGGAAAGGTCGGGGAAGAAGGCCAGTGTTCACTCTGTCTGCTTGTCGGGGGGTCTCATCCGAGATGTGGAGGAGGCCCTGCCGGCGGCCATAGAGAGCACTGGGTGCACCCGACTGCAAATTGTTGCTCATGTCGTCACCAATGACTCGTGCCGTCTGGGTTCAGAGGTCATCCTCAGTTCGTACAGGCGGTTGGTGGAGTTGGTGAAGGCGGAAAGCCTCGCTCGCGGGGTGGAATCTGAGCTAACTATTTGTAGTATCGTTCCCAGAACCGGTCGCGGTCCTCTGGTTTGGAGCCGAGTAGAAGGCTGAAACCAGAGGCTCAGACGATTCTGTGGAGATCTGGGGTGCAAATTTCTCGACCTCTGCTATCGGGTGGAGAAATGTAGGGTCCCCCGGAATAGGTCAGGCGTGCACTACACACAGGAAGCGGCTACAAGGGTAGCGGAGTAAGTGTGGAGTGCACGTGTGGGTTTTTTAGGTTAGAGAATTCCCTCCCTAGGGCCGACAAGGCGCCTTCTGAGACACGGCAAGGTAGGAGTAGGCAAAATGCAACAGGGAATAACAATATTAATGTGCTAATAGTAAACTGCAGGAGCGTCTATAGAAAGGTCCCAGAACTTCTCTCATTAATTAACGGTCACAATGCCCACATAGTACTAGGGACAGAAAGTTGGCTGAAACCAGACGTAAACAGTAATGAAATCCTAAAGTCAGATTGGAATGTATACCGCAGAGACAGGCTGGACAGTGAAGGGGGAGACGTGTTTATAGCGATAAGAAGTGCAATAGTATCGAAGGAAATTGAAGGATCCGAAATGTGAAATGATTTGGGTGAAGGTCACGGTTAAAGCAGGCTCAGACATGGTAATTGGATGTCTCTATAGGCCCCCTGGCTCAGCAGCTGTTGTGGCTGAGCACCTGAAGGATAATTTGGAAAATATTTCGAGTAGATTTCCCCACCATGTTATAGTTCTGGGTGGAGATTTTAATTTGCCGGATATAGACTGTGAGGCTCAAACGTTCATACCGGGTGGCAGGAACAAAGAACCCAGTGAAATTTTTTTAAGTGCTTTATCTGAAAACTACCTTGAGCAGTTAGAGAACCGACTCGTGGCGATAACATAATAAACCTTCTGGTGACAAACAGACCCGAACAGTTTGAAACAGTTAACGCAGAACAGGGAATCAGCGATCACAAAGCAGTTACGGCATCGATGATTTCAGCCGTAAATAGAAATATTAAAAAAGGTAGGAAGATTTTTCTGTTTAGCAAAAGTGACAAAACGCAGATTACAGAGTACCTGACGGTTCAACACAAAAGTTTTGTCTCAAGTACAGATAGTGTTGAGGATCAGTGGACAAAGTTCAAAACCATCGTACAATATGCGTTAGATGAGTATGTGCCAAGCAAGATCGTAAGAGATGGAAAAGAGCCACCGTGGTACAACAACCGAGTTAGAAAACACAAACATAGCCAAAGCCTTGCAGACAAACAAAAATTACGCGAAGCGAAATGTCGAGTGAGGAGGGCTATGCGAGAGGCGTTCAATGAATTCGAAAGTAAAGTTCTATGTACTGACTTGGCAGAAAATCCTAAGAAATTTTGGTCTTATGTCAAAGTGGTAGGTGGGTTAAAACAAAATGTCCAGACACTCTGTGACCAAAATGGTACTGAAACAGAGGATGACAGACTAAAGGCCGAAATACTAAATGTCTTTTTCCAAAGCTGTTTCACAGAGGAAGACTGCACTGTAGTTCCCTCTCTAGATTGTCGCACAGATGACAAAATGGTAGATATCGAAATAGACGACAGAGGGATAGAGAAACAATTAAAATCGCTCAAAAGAGGAAAGGCCGCTGGACCTGATGGGATACCAGTTCGATTTTACACAGAGTACGCGAAGGAACTTGCCCCCCTTCTTGCAGCGGTGTACCGTAGGTCTCTAGAAGAGCGTAGCGTTCCGAAGGATTGGAAAAGGACACAGGTTATCCCCGTTTTCAAGAAGGGACGTCGACAGATGTGCAGAACTATACACCTATATCTCTAACGTCGATCAATTGTAGAACTTTGGAACACGTATTATGTTCGAGCATAATGACTTTTCTGGAGACTAGAAATCTACTCTGTAGGAATCAGCATGGGTTTCGAAAAAGACGATCGTGTGAAACCCAGCTCGCGCTATTCGTCCACGAGATTCAGAGGGCCATAGACACGGGTTGCCAGGTAGATGCCGTGTTTCTTGACTTCCGCAAGGCGTTCGATACAGTTCCCCACAGTCGTTTAATGAACAAAGTAAGAGCACATGGACTATCAGACCAATTGTGTGATTGGATTGAAGAGTTCCTAGATAACAGAACGCAGCATGCCATTCTCAATGGAGAGAAGTCTTCCGAAGTAAGAGTGATTTCAGGTGTGCCGCAGGGGAGTGTCGTAGGACCGTTGCTATTCACAATATACATAAATGACCTTGTGTATGACATCGGAAGTTCACTGAGGCTTTTTGCAGATGATGCTGTGGTATATCGAGAGGTTGTAACAATGGAAAATTGTACTGAAATGCAGGAGGATCTGCAGCGAATTGACGCATGGTGCAGGGAATGGCAATTGAATCTCAGTGTAGACAAGTGTAATGTGCTGCGAATACATAGAAAGATAGATCCCTTATCATTTAGCTACAAAATAGCAGGTCAGCAACTGGAAGCAGCTAATTCCATAAATTATCTGGGAGTACGCATTAGGAGTGATTTAAAATGGAATGATCATATAAAGTTGATCGTTGGTAAAGCAGATACCAGACTGAGATTCATTGGAAGAATCATAAGGAAATGCAATCCGAAAACAAAGGAAGTAGGTTGCAGTACGCTTGTTCGCCCACTGCTTGAATACTGCTCTGCAATGTGGGATCCGTACCAAATGGGGTTCGTTACAGGATCATTTAGTAATCGCGAAAGCGTTACAGAGATGATGGATAAACTCCAGTGGAAGACTCTGCAGGAGAGACGCTCAGCAGCTCGGTACGGGCTTTTGTTGAAGTTTCGAGAACATACCTTCACCGAGGAGTCAAGCAGTATATCGCTCCCTCCTACGTATATCTCGCGAAGATAACGTACTACAGACGTGAAATTTAACCGACAGGAAGAAGATGCTGTGATATGCAAATGATTAGCTTTTCAGAGCATTCACACAAGGTTGGCGCCGGTGGCGACACCTACAACGTGCTGACATCAGGAAAGTTTCCAACCGATTTCTCATACACAAACAGCAGTTGACCGGCGTTGCCTCGTGAAACGTTGTTGTGATGCTTCGTGTAAGGAGGAGAAATGTGTACCATCACGTTTCCGACTTTGATAAAGGTCGGATTGTAGCCTGTCGCGAATGCGGTTTATCGTATCGCGACATTGCTGATCGCGTTGGTCGAGAACCAATGACTGTCAGCAGAATATGGAATAGGTGGGTTCAGGAGGGTAATACGGAAGCCGTGCTGGATATCAACGGCCACGTATCACTAGCAGTCGAGATGACAGGCATCTTATCCGCATGGCTGTAACGGATCGTGCGGCCACGTCTCGATCCCCGAGTCAACAGATGCGGACGTTTGAAAGACAACAACCATCTGTACGGACAGTTCGACGACGTTTGCAGCAGCACGAACTATCAGTTCGGAGGCCATGGCTGCGGTTACCCTTGACGCTGCATCACAGACAGGCGCGCCTGCGATGGTGTTCTCAACGACGAACCTGGGTGCACGAATGGCAAAATGTCATTTTTTCGGAAGAATCCAGGTTCTGTTTACAGCATCACAATGGTCGTATCCGTGTTTGGCGACATCGCGGTGAACGCACATTGGAAGCGTGTATTCGTCGTCGCCATACTGGCGTATCACCCGGCGTGATGGTATGGGGTGCCAATGGTTACACGTATCGGTCACCTCTTGTTCGCATTGACGGCACTTTGAACAGTGGACGTTACATTTCAGATGTGTTACGACCCGTGGCTCTACCCTTCATTCGATCCCTGCGAAACCCTACATTTCAGCAGGATAATGCAGAAAATGTTCGACTTCTGCCCTGGCCAGCAAAGTCTCCAGATCTCTCACCAATTGAGAACGTCTGGTCAATGGTGGCCGAGCAACTGGCTCGTCACAATACGCCAGTCACTACTCTTGATGAACTGTGGTATCGTGTTGAAGCTGCATGGGCAGCTGTACCTGTACACGCCATGCGAGCTCCTTTTGACTCAATGCCCAGGCGTATCAAGGCCGTTATTACTGCCAGAGGTGGTTGTTCTGGGTACTGATTTGTCAGGATCTATGCACCCAAATTGCGTGAAAATGTAATCACATGTCAGTTCTAGTATAATATATTTGTCCAATGTATACCCGTTTATCATCTGCATTTCGTGTTGGTGTAGCAATTTTAATGAAAAGTAGTGTGTAGAAATAAATCCTGGAAATGGCGGCTTTCTGTTTTTTATGGCATTAACTGCATTTTGGACTTCCTTTGGGGTTATCGGTTGTATATTATCTTTACTGATTTCAGTGTCTGATGGATTCTCAGTGAATGCTGCTCTGTTCTCAGTTAGTAGTCCCTGGTAGTGCTGTACCCATTCCTGCATGCTAATCAGGTTTATATATGATTTATCTTTATTATGTGTTCTCATTATTTTTAATGCCTTCCAGGCTTTATCTGCTCGCGTATTCCCCATGCTTTTTTCTATCTCTTCACAGGTTTTTTAATTTATGAAAAAATGATTGAGCTGTTATACTTTAAACTTCATGTTTAGAAAAAACTCGAATTTTATAGTTGATTACCTCAATTTTAACCACAGTTTTTAATAGGTTTGTAAAATTCTAGAGTTTTGCATTAAGCAGTTTGTGTTTAATAAGCATAACAGGTTTTAAAGTAACAGCATATTTATTTTCGATGTTAACGTACCTAAATACGGAAATTTGTGTTTTGGGGAATATGGCCGTTAAAGTTTGTGCTTGTATTTGGTGTTCTTTTAGAACTGCCCAGCACTCTAAGCAAGTTCTTTTTTCATTTTCTAAATCAGTTTTCTTCCTTTTCACATTCCTATGATGGACTCTCCTTGATTTTATCACCTCCAAAAATGAATTTTCTGCTTTCACTGCACGGTCTCTGTCTATCACATACAAGGCTTTGATGAAGTTGACTCCGATCTTAATTCCCACTTTCTCTAAAACATATTTCCTGCTTTGCACACCACCATTAAAACATGAAACTGCATCATAAACACCAATAGCAAGTGCATTTTTTCCCACAGAAACGGTTTTTGGCAATCTTTCCCATACACATTGGTTAAAACTTTCATTTGGGTTTTGGGTACCGCCATCAAGACATTTTTTCAATAAGTTTTCATTGGCAAGGTCCCTGAATATAGGTTTGATGGCTTCCATTACAGCAGTTGGTAGAGAATTCCTGTGTTGATATTCTTCACTTATTTATGACAGAAGAATGCTGCGCAAAGGGGTGTGGCGCTACATCCTGGTACGCTTAGGACAAAATAACGTGCCTTATAATCTCTCAAATATATATGTTTTATACATCAAACTATTCAGGAAGATGTGCACTACAATATAGGCATATTTTTAAAAAATTTTACGCCCTACACCCAAATTCACTGCTAAAGTTTCCCTGTCTGCCGAGTCATGGCACGTTTGTCACCGAATTAATTGCTGGGGAGGCAAACTCCAAACGCCTTAGTCTCCACAGAGAAGCACAGATTCGTTTCTCTGCTGACAGAGAGATCAATGATACAAATTCTAGTGGCGAAAACAGCACTATCAAATCTGATAGCGAGACTGTTGGCTGGTACCTTGCCTCCAGTGTCGCATGACACAAAACTTACCAAGGTTAGAGCAAAGTCTACAAAGAAGCCATGGATTACTCAAGGAATAGGGGTATCTTGTAAAACAAAAAGAAAACCGTACCTGTCAATCCGAAACAGTTCCGATGTTGATGCTATAGCACATTACAAGAAATATTACAAAATATTAAAGACTGTAATGCAGACATCAATGCAAATATATTACAAAGAAAAGATAGCCATATCAGATAACAAAATAAAGACTATATGGGATATAGTGAAGGAGGAGACCGGTAGAACCAGACATGAAGAGGGACAAACATTTTACAACTGTTACTGACAAGATGGGGTTGTCAGGTTCTGTAGATGCTGCTATGGAATACCTCAGAGCAGACATTTCAAGTAACTTCCGTAATATGAATTTGACCCTCACCACCCCAGCACAAATAATGTACATCATAAAATCTTTAAAATCAAAAACATCTAATGGGTATGATGAAATATCAACAAAGTTAATTAAAGAATGTGATTCTGAGTTAAGTAACATATTAAGCTATCTGTGTAACCAGTCATTTATCAGTGGAATATTTCCTGAATTGTTGAAATACACTGAAGTTAGCATCAAATTTCTGTCCAATTTCACTTTTGCCAGTATTCTCAAAAATTTTAGAAAAAGTGATGTACAATCGGCTTTATAACCATCTTATCTCAAATAACATACTGTCAAAGTCACAGTTTGTATTTCTAAAGGGTTCTGATACTGAGAAGGCTAACTACACTTACAGTGAAAATGTGCTTAATCCATTAGACAAAAATTGCAGGCAACTGGTATATTTTGTGATCTGTCAAAGGCATTTGACTGTGTAAATCACAATATCCCTTCAAGTAAATTAGAGTATTATAGTGTAACAGGAAATGCTGCAAAATGCTTCAATTCTTATATCTCTGGCAGGAAACAAATGGTGTTATTAGGAAAGAGACATGTATCAAGCTATCAGGCATCATCCAACTGGGAACTAATTATGTGTGGGGTCCCACAAGGTTCCATTTTGGGGCCTTTACTTTTTCTTGTGTATATCAATGACCTTTCATCAGTAACATTACCAGATGCCAAGTTCGTTTTGTTTGCCAATGATACAAACATTGCAATAAATAGCAAATCAAGTGTATTCTTAGAAAGATCAGCTAGTAAAATATTTGTGGACATTAATCACTGGTTCCTAGCCAATTCTTTGTCACTAAACTTTGAAAAAACACACTACATGCAGTTCAGAACTTGTAAGGGGTGTCCCACAAGTATATGTCTAACATACAATGACAAGAAGATAGAAGAAGTGGACAGTGTTAAATTCTTGGGATTACAGCTTGATAATAAATTCAAGCACACCACAGAACTGCTGTAGCATCTTAACAAATCTCTGTTTGCAATGCGAATTTTGTCAGATATAGGGGATATAAAAATGAGAAAGCTGGCATACTATGCTTACTTTCATTCCATAATGTCATATGGGATTATTTTTTTAGGTAATTCATCAAGCCAAGCTAAAGTTTTCCAGGCACAAAAACGTGCAGTAAGAGTTATATGTGGTGTGAACTCAAGAACATCCTGCAGAAGCCTGTTTAGGGAACTAGGTATATTAACTACTGCTTCCCAATACATTTATTCCTTAATGAAATTTGTCATTAAAAATATATCACTTTTTCAAACCAAGAGCTCAATTCATGGAATCAATACTAGAAATAAGAGTAATCTTCACAAGGACTTAATGTCATTTACTCTTGTACAAAAAGGTGTGCATTATTCAGGAACACACATTTTCAATAACTTGCCAGCAGGCATAAAAAGCTTAACAACCAATGGAATTCAGTTTAAGAGAAGCCTAAAGGATTTATTGGTGGCCAAGTACTTCTACTCTATTGATGAATTTCTCAGTAGAACCAACTGATTTGTGAGTGTGTATATATATATATATATATATATATATATTGACATTTGTACAAAAGGAATCATACCCAGTGACTGGAAACAAGCATTGATCCACCCTCTCCATAAAAAAGGAGATAAAACAGATACCTACAACTACAGGGGCATATCCTTGTTACCAGTGACATACAAAATACTTTCTAAAGCACTTTTAAATAGAATAGAGGAACAAGCAGGACCTAATATAGGAGATTATCAAGCAAGATTTAGAAAAGGTAGATCATATGCAGAACAGATTCTTCATTTAAAAACAATTTTGAGAGTGAGAGTGATACAAAATAAAAATACAGTAGTTACTTTCGTAGACTTCAAGAAGGCCTACGACTCAGTTGACAGACAAACACTATTCCAGATACTTTATGAATCAGGGATAGATGAAAACACCGTAAGACTTGTTGAACAAACGCTCACAGATACAACATCAAGAATTAAGTTTCAAGGCGAAATTTCTGAACCATTCAAAATCAAAACAGGAGTTCGACAAGGTGACGGACTGTCCCCAATTCTCTTTAACTTGGTTTTAGATAAAGTAGTAAAAACACGGGAAAACACATTAAAAAACAGAGGCACAAAGGGTGTAAGCATGAGGCAAGGAAAGAACAAATTTGAAGTAAAATTTTTAGCCTTTGCGGATGATAAGGCATTGATAACTGAGAACCGAACAGATGCAACAGTTATGATTGATATGTTACACGAGATTGCTGAAAAGACTGGGCTAAAAATATCCTACGAAAAAACCGAGTATATAGAACACAAACATAATACAGAAAAGTTTATGAAAACAAAGTATGGAAAAAGTAAAAGAGTTGATAGATTCAAATACCTGGGGGAGTGGATCCAAGCCAATGGACTGGATAACACAACAAATAAAGGAAGAATAAAAAGTTGGAATTTGCATATAAATTAACACAAAACTACTACAATAAGAAATCGATATCCATACAACCAAAGATTAAACATTATAATTCAGTTATTAGGACACAAGAAACATACGGATCAGAGTGCCTAACACTGAATAAGACAGGCGAATTAAGAGAACTAGAAAAAAGAGAGAGAAAAATATTAAGAAAAATTATAGGTTCTGAGAAAAACAAGGAAAATAGGTGGATTAAAAGGAGAAATGAAGACCTATACAAAAATACAGAAAAGATCACAGATACAATGAGGAAGAGGCGGCTAAAATTTTATGGACATTTAAAAAGAATGGAAGAAACACCGATTACAAAGAAAATTTTTAATTACGTTAATAAGCTGAAAAAAACTGTAGGAGGGATAGAAGCAGTAAAGAAAGACGCCAACAAAGTAGGAGTTACAGAAGAAATAATATGTGACAGGAATCACTTCAGGCTACTGATAGAAAACGCAAACTATGAAGAAGATGAGCCAAAACCCCGACCCAAGAGTGTGTGGACAGATGAGCAGAGACGAGCAGTTGGCGAGAAAATGAAGAAGTACTGGGGAGAACGGAAGAAAAAGAAACGCCATAAGTCTTAAGTTGTATGCGGTCCATAGCTGGCCAAATTCATAATTTATATATATATATATATATACACTCCTGGAAATGGAAAAAAGAACACATTGACACCGGTGTGTCAGACCCACCATACTTGCTCCGGACACTGCGAGAGGGCTGTACAAGCAATGATCACACGCAAGGCACAGCGGACACACCAGGAACCACGGTGTTGGCCGTCGAATGGCGCTAGCTGCGCAGCATTTGTGCACCGCCGCCGTCAGTGTCAGCCAGTTTGCCGTGGCATACGGAGCTCCAACGCAGTCTTTAACACTGGTAGCATGCCGCGACAGCGTGGACGTGAACCGTATGTGCAGTTGACGGACTTTGAGCGAGGGCGTATAGTGGGCATGCGGGAGGCCGGGTGGACGTACCGCCGAATTGCTCAACACGTGGGGCGTGAGGTCTCCACAGTACATCGATGTTGTCGCCAGTGGTCGGCGGAAGGTGCACGTGCCCGTCGACCTGGGACCGGACCGCAGCGACGCACGGATGCACGCCAAGACCGTAGGGGACCGCACCGCCACTGCCTAGCAAATTAGGGACACTGTTGCTCCTGGGGTGTCGGCGAGGACCATTCGCAACCGTCTCCATGAAGCTGGGCTACGGTCCCGCACACCGTTAGGCCGTCTTCCGCTCACGCCCCAACATCGTGCAGCCCGCCTCCAGTGGTGTCGCGACAGGCGTGAATGGAGGGACGAATGGAGACGTGTCGTCTTCAGCGATGAGAGTCGCTTCTGCCTTGGTGCCAATGATGGTCGTATGCGTGTTTGGCGCCGTGCAGGTGAGCGCCACAATCAGGACTGCATACGACCGAGGCACACAGGGTCAACACCCGGCATCATGGTGTGGGGAGCGATTTCCTACACTGGCCGTACACCACTGGTGATCGTCGAGGGGACACTGAATAGTGCACGGTACATCGAAACCGTCATCGAACCCATCGTTCTACCATTCCTAGACTGGCAAGGGAACTTGCTGTTCCAACAGGACAATGCACGTCCGCATGTATCCCGTGCCACCCAACGTGCTCTAGAAGGTGTAAGTCAACTACCCTGGCCAGCAAGATCTCCGGATCTGTCCCCCATTGAGCATGTTTGGGACTGGATGAAGCGTCGTCTCACGCAGTCTGCACGTCCAGCACGAACGCTGGTCCAACTGAGGCGTCAGGTGGAAATGGCATGGCAAGCCGTTCCACAGGACTTCATCCAGCATCTCTACGATCGTCTCCATGGGAGAATAGCAGCCTGCATTGCTGCGAAAGGTGGATATACCACTGTACTAGTGCCGACATTGTGCATGCTCTGTTGCCTGTGTCTATGTGCTTGTGGTTCTGTCAGTGTGATCATGTGATGTATCTGACCCCAGGAATGTGTCAATAAAGTTTCCCCTTCCTGGGACAATGAATTCACGGTGTTCTTATTTCAATTTTCAGGAGTATATATATATATATATATATATATATATATATATATATATATATATATATATATACAGGGTGAGTCACCTAACGTTACCGCTGGATATATTTCGTAAACCACATCAAATACTGACGAACCGATTCCACAGACCGAACGTGAGGAGAGGGGCTAGTGTAACTGGTTAATACAAACCATAAAAAAATGCACGGAAGTATGTTTTTTAACACAAACCTACGTTTTTTAAATGGAACCACGTTAGTTTTGTTAGCACATCTGAACATATATATATATATATACAGGGTGAGTCACCTAACGTTACCGCTGGATATATTTCGTAAACCACATCAAATACTGACGAACCGATTCCACAGACCGAACGTGAGGAGAGGGACTAGTGTAACTGGTTAATACAAACCATACAAAAATGCACGGAAGTATGTTTTTTAACACAAACCTACGTTTTTTAAATGGAACCACGTTAGTTTTGTTAGCACATCTGAACATATAAACAAATACGTAATCAGTGCCGTTTGTTGCACTGTAAAATGTTCATTACATCCGGAGATATTGTAACCTAAAGTTGACGCTTGAGTACCACTCCTCCGCTGTTCGATCGTGTGTATCGGAGAGCACTGCAACATACATCGCGTTTCTACAGAATGATCTGCCAACGTTGCTCGAAAATGTCCCATTGGAAACGCGTCGACGTATGTGGTATCAGCATGATGGTGCACCTGCACATTCCGTAATTAACACTAGGCTGACCCTTGACAGGATGTTCGACGGGCGTTTCATAGGACGTGGAGGACGCATAAATTGGCCAGCCCGTTTCACACCTCTGGACTTCTTTCTGTTGGGTACGTTAAAGGAGAATGTGTAACGTGATGTGCCTACAACCCCAGAGGATATGAAACAACGTATTGTGGCAGCTTGCAGCGACATTACACCAGATGTACTGCGGCGTGTACGACATTCATTACGCCAGAGATTGCAATTGTGTGCAGCAAATGATGGCCACCACATTGAACATCTATTGGCCTGACATGTCGGGACACACTCTATTCCACTTCGTAATTGAAAACGGAAACCACGTGTGTACGTGTACTTCACCCCTCATGGTAATGTACATGTGCGTCAGTGAAAAAGACCAATAAAGAGGTGTTAGCATGTGGACGTAATGTGCTGTTCCAGTCTCTTCTGTACCTAAGGTCCATCACCGTTCCCTTTGGATCCCTACGTAATTCGGTGCTCTCCGATACACACGATCGAACAACGGAGTGGTACTCAAGCGTCAACTTTAGGTTACAATATCTCCGGATGTAATTAACATTTTACAATGCAACAAACGGTACTGATTACGTATTTGTTTATATGTTCAGATGTGCTAACAAAACTGACGGGGTTCCATTTAAAAAAAAACGTAGGTTTGTGTTAAAAAACATACTTCCGTGCATTTTTGTATGGTTTGTATTAACCAGTTACACTAGCCCCTCTCCTCACGTTCGGTCTGTGGAATCGGTTCGTCAGTATTTGATGTGGTTTCAACCGTCTCCATGAAGCTGGGCTACGGTCCCGCACACCGTTCGCCCCAACATCGTGCAGCCCGCCTCCAGTGGTGTCGCGGCAGGCGTGAATGGAGGGACGAATGGAGACGTGTCGTCTTCAGCGATGAGAGTCGCTTCTGCCTTGGTGCCAATGATGGTCGTATGCGTGTTTGGCGCCGTGCAGGTGAGCGCCACAATCAGGACTGCGTACGACCGAGGCACACAGGGCCAACACCCGGCATCATGGTGTGGGGAGCGATCTCCTACACTGGCCGTACACCACTGGTGTTCGTCGAGGGGACACTGAATAGTGCACGGTACATCCAAAGCGTCATCGAACCCATCGTTCTACCATTCCTAGACCGGCAAGGGAACTTGCTGTTCCAACAGGACAATGCACGTCCGCATGTATCCTGTGCCACCCAACGTGCTCTAGAAGGTGTAAGTCAACTACCCTGGCCAGCAAGATCTCCGGATCTGTCCCCCATTGAGCATGTTTGGGACTGGATGAAGCGTCGTCTCACGCGGTCTGCACGTCCAGCACGAACGCTGGTCCAACTGAGGCGCCAGGTGGAAATGGCATGGCAAGCCGTTCCACAGGACTACATCCAGCATCTCTACGATCGTCTCCACGGGAGAATAGCAGCCTGCATTGCTGCGAAAGGTGGATATACACTGTACTAGTGCCGACATTGTGCATGCTCTGTTGCCTGTGTCTATGTGCTTGTGGTTCTGTCAGTGTGATCATGTGATGTATCTGACCCCAGGAATGTGTCAATAAAGTTTCCCCTTCCTGGGACAATGAATTCACGGTGTTCTTATTTCAATTTCCAGGAGTGTATATATATAAGTAGAATATAACTTGTGTACAATTTCAGTGCAGTAATATATTAATTATAAATAACTGTGTGTGTGTGTGTGTGTGTGTGTGTGTGTGTGTGTGTGCAAGTACAATCTAACTTCTACACCAGTTCAATGCAGTAATGTGTTCATCGCAAATATGTGTGTGTGTGTACACATTTATTACCTTATAAATAAATAAAAAAACTTTTGTTATTTTAAATTCAGTGCATTAGTATTTGTAAAATGATTCTTTCATATAGTGTTAGTTTAAAAATGACGATCATTCCACTTGGGACCTGTGGAATGGTACATTAGCTTATTTCTTTGAGATGTAAATATTTGTCATGTATTGTTGTTTTGTCTGACATGTTCTACATCCTGGAGGACCTTCTCACTATGGATCAATTGGAATGAAAGTAAATCTAATCTAGTCTAATCCATACTATCCAACGATACATGACATCTCGACACCCGACTGACTGCAACCCTACAGAAATGTTACTATGAGGGTACCCAGTTCCTTTTTCGTCATCACTCTTCTGACTGGTCTGATGGGACCCCCAAGAATTCCTTTTCATCTCACAAGGCGAGGTCCGCAGCAGTGCAATAGGCTTTTTGAAACTACCTATACGGTGATGTAGGTTGAGATTCCAGGTATCACACACGGCAGCCATTCACCAAGGTGGGCCTCGTTTGTGAGTAACTGACAAAAAAAAAAAAAAAGGAATGTTGTGTGGTGCTCAATAGAAATAAATAACGCTCCGACTGGCGGTACCCAAGGCCGAACTTTATACTTTGTGCAAAATTGTTCCATATAAAGCATAGCGCCAATTACTGAACAGTCAGCAACAGAAATATATGGTTGTTGCGGATGCAGTACTGAGTTTATATTTTCTTCCTTTCAGTGCTTAAACTTGCAATTAGATGTCTTTTATCTTACAGTTGGTTTTCTTGCCACTTGGGGCGCTGGTGGCTTTTTTACTGTCTCTTGGTAACCGCCTCATTATCTGTGGCGATTCCATCGTAAAACTGTAGCACAATATCAGGCTGGAGATTATTGCCCACCAATTGTGAAAAATTTGTCATTAATGTAACACCACTTGTTTTGGGAGAAAAGTAACCCATTGTCAAGTTCTACACTGATACAAAAATGGAAAAAGAAATTTGCAACAGCAAAATATATTAATGCAGAGTAATGAAATTACGGGAACACATTTGTGTGGGCAAAATACTCAACTGATTAATATCGCAAGATCACAGGTTAATGCAAGTCTATGTGCGATTTGCAGGGGGGGGATGGGGGGGGGATCCCCCCCACCCCCCCTTTGCATCAGACCATCCCCTCCTCTGGTTTTAGTTTATGCATCCCAACCTGGGATGTTTATTTCCCACGCACTGTAGTAAAACTTTACATATAATTTAAATTTGTGGAGCCGAACACTGAAAGTGTTTAATAAATCTTACTATCAATATGTTTCAGTTTTCTATCATCAGAATAAGTACAGCTTTTCACAAATGTGCCTCTACTTTTTGGATTCCCCTTGTATACCCGTATGTAGATGATTTTGTAAATAAGCTTTACCTATAATGTACTTTTAAAGATATAACAAGGGATGGCTTTTCTGATAGTGCATACGCGTGAATAGTGAGTTTCGGCATTAACATCTATTTATAAATAACTGTTTAACCATGGGTAACGCCACGGTCCAAGCTAGTATCATATATAATTCTACTAACCCCCTAAGACATCCCCCCCCCCCCCCCCCCACTGGTAAAAGCACAAATCGCACCCTGGTGTAAGTGCAAAATATGCAATTGCAAATGTGAACTGTTGGTACAAAAGCAACTGGTGTAACCACCAGAATGTTGAATGCAAGCGTGCAACCATGCATGCATTTTGTCATACGTGTGCCAAACGTCAGTTTGAGGGGTGGAGGTCCAGGCCTGTTGCAGTTGGTCGGTCAATGGAGGGACGGTTAACGCCGGTTGTGGATGACGCTCGAGCTACCATCAGATGATGTTCCATATGTCCTCGACTGGAGACAGATTTGGTGACTGAGTAGTCCAAGCCAACACATTGACGCTCTGGAGGGCGTGTTGGGTTACAACAGCATTACGTGGGCGACCGTTATCCTGTTGAAAAACACCAGCATGGAATGTTGTGCACGGATGGCAGCACAACAGTTTGAATTTCCAGACTGATGTACAAATTTGCATTAAGGGTTTGTGGGATAACCACGAGAGTGATCCTGCAGTATGACACATACCGGGTGATCAGAAAGTCAGTATAAATTTGAAAACTGAATAAATCACGGAATAATCTAGATAGAGAGGTACAAATTGACACACGTGCTCGGAATGACATGGGGTTTTATTAGAACCAAAAAAATACAAATGTTCAAAAAATGCTCGACATATGGCGCTTCATCTGATCAGAATAGCAATAATTAGCATAACAAAGTAAGACAAAGCAAAGATGATGTTCTTTACAGGAAATGCTCAATATGTCCACCATCATTCCTCAACAATAGCTGTAGTCGAGGAATAATGTTGTGAACAGCACTGTAAAGCACGTCCGGAGTTGTGGTGAGGCATTGGCATCGGATGTTGTCTATCAGAATCCCTAGCGATGTCGGTCGATCACGATACACGTACGACTTTAGGCAACCTGGGGGGCCAAGCATGACGAAAGTGGCGGCTGAGCACACGATGATCACCAGATCTTTCAAGCGTCTAGCAATATTTTTTTTTTCGTTTTAATAAAACCCCATGGCATTCCAATCATGTGTGTCAATTTATACCTCTCTATCTACATTATTCCGTGATTTATTCAGTTTACAAATTTATACTTTTTGATCACCCGGTATATACACAACCAGATACTAATTAAATACACGTAAGGTTTATGTTAACCTAAGAAAACTTGAATTTATTTTCTCTAGGTATTCCAATACAACTTCATGCACGTAAGTGAGCGTGTACCATCAAATACTACACCCCACAACACGGAAATTCAGTAACAAAAAAATTAAACAAAAACCCTAAATGCCACCGTCACTTTAAATCTGACCTTAAGTGACAATTTAAAACAATTCTGAACCTGTTCAGGCGTTGACAATAAGCGGCCCACTAAGTTCTCTACTTGAATTCGGCCACTCGTCACTTTACCTAATCAAGTTTTTGTTTAGCTGCGTGCTGCTTGTAAAATGGTTCCTTTATTTTCTCGTCGCTTATCCACTCAACTACTGGCGCACTCTATCACAATATAGTGAAACAGATCGTATTTATTCGAGCCAATTCTCGGTCCGCTGTAAGATAGTGGTATTTAAACAACAACTACGTACATGTGTTCGAGGCTTTCCCCTCTCGACACACACACCAACCACTACCAAACCACTTCAGTGAAATTGCTAACAACCCAATTACCTCTGGGCGCACCTCGACCACTAATCACACAACACGGACAGGGTATCGGTTCCACCGATACGCAAAAACTCGGCGCCTACACATCTACTTCCCACTCTAACCAGGCTCACGCTAGATTTACCACAGCAAACTTTACGACCGAAGCTGTCCACAAGACGACACTTAATTGATAGCTCGTGCACCTAAATTCGCCAAAATCAGTGTATCTCCAGCGACTGTTCAGAAAATCCCACAGAATCACTGTATATTTCCGAACCGTAAAGTTACTACTAGTTCACCAAAGACTATTAATCGCAATTAATACACAAAATGTAAAGTGGAAGTAGGTGCCAAGGAATAACTGGTGAAATTATGCACAATTTTCAGTAACACTCTTTATTCAAATTTGGTGCAAGACTTTACGATGTTTTTTTAAAAAAAACCAAGAATCGTTTAACGAATAAGTCACAATTTACGATAGGAAAGGACTTTTAAATTATTATAAAAAATTTCACGCTAGCAAAAGACAAGTACAGGCAAGCAATTTAACGTATACAATGAGACGCTGTATAATATTTCAAGCTCAACTAAATTACAGGTGAATTTCACTCCATTAATAAATGAATACAATTTGAATGTATATGACTTCACATTTGGGCAGACAAATTTCCCATTTGGTTAGAACAGCCGTAGCTACGGCCGCCCACAACAGCCTCACTCAGGCTCATTAAATGGCGCAGAATCTAACTTGTCTGCAACATACGAGGTGCATTCAAGTTCTAAGGCCTCCGATTTTTTTCCTCCGGACTGGAAAGAGATAGAAACATGCGCATTGTTTTAAAATGAGGCCACGTTCATTGTCAATACGTCCCAGAGATGGCAGCACTGTACGGCAGATGGAATTTTCCCGCCAGCAGCGAGAATGAGAACTGTTTTAAATACTTAAAATGGCGATGTTTTCCTTACTTGAACAGCGTGCAATCATTCGTTTTCTGAATTTGCGTGGTGTGAAACCAATTGAAATTCATCGACAGTTGAAGGAGACATGTGGTGATGGCGTTACGGATGTGTCGAAAGTGCGTTCGTGGGTGCGACAGTTTAATGAAGGCAGAACATCGTGTGACGACAAACCGAAACGACCTCGGGCTCGCACAAGCCGGTCTGACGACACGATCGAGAAAGTGGAGAGAATTGTTTTGGGGGATCACCGAATGACTGTTGAACAGATCGCCTCCAGAGTTGGCATTTCTGTGGGTTCTGTGCACACAATCCTGCATGACGACCTGAAAATGCGAAAGTGTCATCCAGGTGGGTGCCACGAATGCTGACGGACTACCACAGGGCTGCCCGTGTGGCATGTTGCCGAGCAATGTTGACGCACAACGACAGCATGAATGGGACTTTCTTTTCGTCAGTTGTGACAATGGATGAGACCTGGATGCCATTTTTCAATCCAGAAACAAAGCGCCAGTCAGCTCAATGGAAGCACACAGATTCACCGCCACTAAAAAAATTTCGGGTAACCGCCAGTGCTGAAAAAATGATGGTGTCCGTGTTCTGGGACAGCGAGGGCGTAATCCTTACCCATTGCGTTCCAAAGGTGCATCCTACGAAAATGTTTTGAAGAACAAATTCCTTCCTGCACTGCAACAAAAACGTCTGGGAAGGGCTGCGCGTGTGCTGTTTCACCGAGCCAACGCACCCGCACATCGAGCTAACGTTACGCATCAGTTTCTTCGTGATAACAACTTTGAAGTGATTCCTCGTGCTCCCTACTCACCTGACCTGGCTCCTAGTGACTTTTGGCTTTTTCCAACAATGAAAGACACTCTCCGTGGCCGCACATTCACCAGCCGTGCTGCTATTGCCTCAGCGATTTTCCAGTGGTCAAAACAGACTCCTAAAGAAGCCTTCGCCGCTGCCATGGAATCATGGCGTCAGCGTTGTGAAAAATGTGTACGTCTGCAGGGGGATTACGTTGAGAAGTAACGCCAGTTTCATCGATTTCGGGTGAGTAGTTGATTAGAAAAAAATCGGAGGCCTTAGAACTTGAATGCACCTCGTATAAAGACAATCCTGTTTACAAAAGTTCTCAAAATAGAAAAAGCAAAACGCATGAGCCATGCACACGGGAGGGGGGGGGGGGACAGTCACAGTTAATAACATTAACATTTAAAAAATATATAAAAAAACAAATTTCTGCCGGTTAACTTACGGCAAACACACAAGCTCGCAAGGTAGGACTTACGAACTTTTACAACATTCTCCTTTCAAGGCAACAAAGTCTACCCATAATGAAATGGCAAACTTTTGCAAGGCAAGAAAACACACAAATAACCAACTACCTGTATAAAACACATAAGCACGTTGAGTAAAAGCCTTAAAAGGTACTGAATTGGAAAAACACACAACAGTTTTTGCTGACTAGAAACGATATAAAAAATCCACTACTGCGTACATAACCAACCTTGCTTGATTGTAGCCAAATATACATAAACACAAATTCACGTAAGTAACAACTTCCAGATGAGCAGGAATTCGTTATGCAATTCTTACCACGAGGCAAAAGGAATTTTTCTTCTTTCTTAGCGTACCTTCTACACGCGAGTCTAGTAATACTAGTTACGGCAGGCGAGAGAATGGATCAGATCTTAGTGCCTTGCATTTTAAACAGTACAGCCATTGGTGCCTTAGACTTTCATATACATGGCAGGGACTAACAGTCGAATAACCAGTAGGTAAGCTGGGAGGGGAAAGAAGCAATCCGAACCACAGATTTATTCTGACATCCCCCCCCCCCCCTTTCGTCCTCAAAAGGGGACAAACGGACCACCCTTTCCACCACCTTCCCGCGGGTGGGCAGACGAGAATGGATGGCGGGAAACCCCCAAGAAATACCGCTGGTATAATTAACAAGAATAAGTGAACTGAATTCAGTTAAACTCCATACTCAACTTATGGTGTGTTACGACTCCCATGACTGAACCATCGCAGCACCGCCAAATGCTCTGCCGAGCCGCCCGCTGCCAGCCGCTTCAACGGGCGCAGGAAGGCGCGCCGATTTTCGGAACCTCCTCGCCGGTCGACAGCCTACGGCCGAACTGCACAGTAGGCCGCTCGCAGACCCACGCTCAGGAAGATTCCTTTCGCGACGAGCAGTTAACGCCCCGAACCACGGAGCCGCTGGTCGCGTCGCTTACGCTGATGCCGCGGTCTGCGTGCTGTCCCTCCAGCACCGACAGAGAAGTCGCTTCTTGATGCCCTGACTGCCAGCTCTCCACGAGAGCCCACGCAGCCACCTCTTACAAGGAGACGGCACGACCGTGGGGTCGGGGATTTGTCCGCAATTTTGTGTGGTGAAAGAGGACCCTCTAACACCTCACGTGGTTAAAATAATAGCACGCACTACCCGGAAAATCCCGAGAAAAATCGATCCAAAGTTTCCTAGGTGCCTTATAAGTGTAAAATGTTAGTTCACTGCCGAGCCGCCGTCTGGCCTCCATGGTTAGCGCTCGGACCCTGACGCCAAAGGACTCGGCTTCGATTCCTCCTCTGGTACTTTTCTTTTTCTTCTGTTGCTTGCAAAATTGCAGCGCATTGTTACAGGAGAATCGTGAAATTGATTCCCGGGAAGATTGTACAAAAATTCATTCTATAATTCACCATCAATTATCGTCACCAATATCCCGAGACATGATTCAATATGCCTGGTTTGCCTCAAAATTGTCAGAAACTCGGAACATTTTCGTAAATGTTAATGGGCCATGTTTTTGTACAGATTTATTGCAAACGCCCTATGATTGTAAAAAAATCCGGTTTTATATGTTGCGCAAGAAGTCGCAAAAATTATTGCTTTGTTTGTTTTTACGATAATTACCACTGCGGTTCTTGTTTATAATTATTATATGTATATAAAAATTGAATGTTTTCCAATCGACTTTGTTATTCTGATTAAAAAGGCAATGTTTCCCCTCGTATACTTTACAATGAAAAATGGAAAACCCACCGCCATGAATTGTGTTGTTGGACAAAAAGAAAATAATTTTTATTCAGTACTGAAACTAATTTGTTAAAGACAGTTTAGGTTAGGGAGACTTTCTGAATAATTGGTGGAATAACCAAAGAAAATGAAACAGAAGAAAAAAAAAAGTGCCAGAGGAGGATTCTAACACGAGACCTCTGGCCTAAGTATCCGAGCCCTAAACAGCTAGGCCAGACGGCGGCTAGGTAGTGGACTAACATTTTGTACTCATAAGGCACTTAAAAAACTTTGGATCGATTTTTCCCGGTATTTTCCGGGTAGTGCGTCATAATATTTTAACCGTGTTAGGGCTCCTCTTTCACTAGACAAAATTGCGGACAAAAACCCGACCCCACGGTCGTGCCGTCTCCTTGTTAAACCCACGCGAACAGCCCACTTCTCCCCTTTCCCGCTAGAGGGAAACACCGAAGCCTTCAATTGCGACAAAGGCGCCACCGCCAGAAAACAGAGGGCGACTGCTTCACGCTACGCGCTTTTCAAAGCTAACTTTACTAGCGCTCAATTTCGTTGCTCAGCGCTGGGAGGAAACAACCGTCACAGCCACGTATGTGAGCAGGGGCCTAACAGACTATTAAACACGCTGCCTCCGCGAACTGTACCCAAATTAAAATACTGGTACCACCAATCAAAACTCCTTTCCGTCTCCCAAGCCTTAACCGCTGGCTGCGTTCCCTCAATACACCACGCAATGGGCCGCTCTACTATCGGACCTAGACGCACCCCGTCATATCCACTTAGTCGGTGAGCGGTCTACATGGGAACCAACTCCTTATGTCATACCATAGGACCCATTTAAAACGAACAAACACGCAGTGTCACGCCAACTTTTGACAATTAACTAATTCTTCGTTGCTGCTGTCGGTTCTCCACGACAGCGGCCGGCTACTGCCCGTCGCTCAGGCAGCATCTCTGGACCCAGCGAAGGCGAGGTTTGCATCGCTGAAGTCGCCCGCGCTCACCACCTGTATTTTCGTCGACGTTCGCGGCGCATCTACAACATATTTTTTTTCCCCTAATACATTGTACACGTATATTTACAGTAGCCACCAGGTGTTATTACACTATTGGCCATTAAAATTGCTACACCAAGAAGAAATTCAGATGATAAACGAGCATCTGTTGGACAAATATATTATACTAGCACTGACATTACATTTTCACGCAATTTGGTTGCATAGATTCTGACAAATCAGTACCCAGAACAATCACCTTTGGCCGTAATAAAGGTCTTGATAGTCCTGGGCATTCAGTGAAACAGAGCTCGGATGACGTGTACAGGTACAGCTGCCCATACAGCTTCAACACGATTCCACAGTTCGTCGAGAGTAGTGACTGGCGTATTGTGACGCGTCAGTTGCTCGGCCACCATTTACCAGACGTTTCCAGTTGGGGAGAGACCTGGAGAATGTGCTGGCCAGGGCAGCAGCTGAAAATTTTTGTATCCAGAAAGGCCAGTACAGGACCTGCAACATGCGGTCGTGCATTATCCTGCTGAAATATAGGGTATCGCAAGCATCGAATGAAGGGTAGAGCCACGGGTCGTAACACATCTGAAATGTAACGGTCACTGTTCAAAGTGCCGTCAGTGCGAACAAGAGGTGACCGAGACGTGTAACCAATGGCACCCATTACCATCACGCCAGGTGATACGCCAATATGGCAATAACGAATACACGCTTCCAATGAGCGTTCACCGCGATGCCGCCAAACGCGGATGCGATCATCTTGATGCTGTAAACAGAACCGGCATTCATCCGAAAAAATGACGTTTCGCCATTCGTGCACCCAAGTTCGTCGTCGAGTACACCATCGCAGGCGCTCCTGTGATGCAGCGTCAAGGGTAACCGCAGCCACGGGCTCCGAGCTGATAGTCCGTGCTGCTGCAAACGTCGTCGAACTGTTCGTGCAGATGGTTGTTGTCTTGCAAACGTCCCCATCTGTTGACTCAGGGATCGATACGAGGCTGCACGATCCGTTACAGCCATTCGGATAAGATGCCTGTCATCTCGACTGCTAGTGATACGAGGCCGTTGGGATCCAGCACGGCGTTCCGTATTACCCTCCTGAACCCACCGATTCCATATTCTGCTGACAGTCAAAGGGGTCTCGACCAACGCGAGCAGCAATGTCGCGATACGATAAAGCGCAATCCGGATAGGCTACAATCCCACCTTTTTCAAAGTCGGAAACGTGATGGTACGCATTTCTCCTCCTTACACGAGGCATCACAACAACGTTTCACCAGGCAACGCCGGTCAACTGCTGTTTGTGTATGAGGAATCGGTTGGAAACTTTTCTCATGTCAGCACGTTGTAGGTGTCGCCACCGGCGCCAACCTTGTCTGAATGCTCTGAAAAGCTAATCATTTGCATATCACAGCATCTTCTTCCTGTCGGTTCAATATCGCGTCTGTAGCACGTCATCTTTGTGGTGTAGCAATTTTAATGGCCATTAGTGTATTATGTTATCGTGTAGGATGCTCAGCACTAGTAAGGCCGAGCGTAACCCGTGCGTTTTCGACACAGCACAAAGTTACACTTTGTAAACTAGCTGCATTGTATAATGGATAGGATAACAGCTTCATATGTAGGAAGCTGCGGGTTCGAATGTCGTCACGCGCACGAACTTTTATTTATAAATCTGTATCGAGATTACTTCGATCATTATTTTTATTCAATTAATTTAATGTAATTTTTTATTTCTATTCCTTTGCCACATCATTTTAACCACTATATGAACTTTTTCATTTGTTTCTTTTTCTTTGTATCGTTCTTTTTCCAATCGGAAGTTTCGTGAATACGAATTTAATTATATTCATCTATTATAATCTTCAATTATTTGAAAATAACGATCAATAAGTTAAAAAACAAAATATGATATAATCAAGTTACGTTTGTACAATGGTGTGAAAAATTTATTTTTTTCAGATGTGCATTGTTTTGCACAGTAATAGTCATACAAACATTTAAAACATAACCCAAATATCTGTTGCATTATGGATGAAGTAACACAGATGAAAATTTAAATGAAAGACGGATTTATAAGTAATACCAAATTCAAGCAAAATCAGAAATAGACACAATGAACGCAATCATGTGGATGAAAAAACGGGGCGATAAAACGAAACAAATTAAATCGAAATTAATACATAAAATTAATTAAGATCTCATGAACAAAAATTTCAAGCGGAGAAAGAATGACAGGAAGGAAAGAGGGAGCAAATGAAGAAGTTGATGTTACGATCAAAATTATGTGACGAAGGAACGGAATTACAAAACTGCATTTAAATCAATCAACTGAATAAAAATGATGATCAAAGTCATTTAGTTAAAGATTTAAAAACAGAAAATAGGTCATTGCATCTGACGATATTCAAACCCATATCCTCTTCCACGGGAAGCTGTTTTCGGATTCATCACATCACACAATCGTACTACGTCACACCCCTTATTTATCAATATTTAGTGTCACACAAAACTGCTAATTTTGTTTTCGTCAATTACTCGCATACGAGGACCTACCAGGACGAATGGCTGAGGTGTGTGATACATGGGATATTATCCTACATCACAAAACAGATACACTACTGGCCATTAAAACTGCTACACCAAGAAGAAATACAGATGATAAGCGGGGATTCATTGGACAAATATATTATACTAGAACTGACATGTGATTACATTTTCACGCAATTTCGGTGCATAGATCCTGAGAAATCAGTACCCAGAACAACCGCCTCTGGCCGTAATAACGGCCGTGATACGCCTGGGCATTGAGTCAAACAGAGCTCGGATGGCGTGTACAGGTACAGCTGCCCATACAGCTTCAACACGATACCACTGTTCATCAAGAGTAGTGACTGGCGTATTGTGACGAGCCAGTTGCTCGACCACCATTAACCAGACGTTCTAAATTGGCGAGAGATCTGGAGAATGTGCTGGCCAGGGCAGCAGTCGAACATTTTCTGTATCCAGAAAGGCCAGTACAGGACCTGAACATGCGGTCGTGCATTATCCTGCTGAAATATAGGGTATCGCAGGGATCAAATGAAGGGTAGAGCCACGGGTCATGACACATCTGAAATGTAACGTCCACTGTTCAAAATGCCGTCAGTGGGAACAAGATGTGACCGAGACGTGTAACCAGTGGCACCCCATACCATCACGCTGGGTGATACACCAATATGGCGTGGACAAATACACGTTTCCCATGTGCGTTCACTGCGATGTCACCAAACACGGATGCGACCATCTTAATGCTGCAAACAGAACCTGGATTCATCCGAAAAAATGACGTTTAGCCATTCGTGCACCCAAGTTCGTCGTCGAGTACACCATCGCAGGCGCTCCTGTCTGTGATGCAGCGTCAAGGGTTTACGCAGCCTCGGTCTCTGAGCTGATAGTCCGTGCTGCTGCAAACGTCGTCGAACTGTTGGTGCAGATGGTTGTTGTCTCGCAAACGTCCCCATCTGTTGACTCAGGGATCGAGACGTGGCTGCACGATCCGTTACAGCCGTGCGGATAAGATGCCTGTCATCTCGACTGCTAGTGATACGAGGCCGTTGGGATCCAGTACCGCGATCCGTATTACCCTCCTCAACCCACCGATTCCGTATTCTGCTAACAGTCATTGGATCTCGACCAACGCGAGCAGCAATGTCGCGATACGATAAACCGCAATCGCGATGGGCTACAATCCGACCTTTATCAAAGTCGGAAACGTTAAGGTACGCATTTCTCCTCCTTACACGAAGCATCACAACAACGTTTCACCAAGCAACGCCGGTCAACTGCTGTTTGTGTATGAGAAATCGGTTGGAAACTTTCCTCATGTCAGTACGTTGTAGCTGTCGCCACCGGCGGCAACCTTGTGTGAATGCTCTGAAAAGCTAATCATTTGCGTATCACAGCATCTTCTACCTGTCGGTTAAATTTCGCGTCTGTAACACGTCATCTCCGTGGTGTAGCAATCTTAATGGCCAGTAGTGTAATTTCAAAATGTCAGTCGCACCGCTTGGGACCTTTCCTGGTCAGAGAAGTATTTGCACCCTATGTATTCAATTATTTTTTGGATGTATTCGAATCTCTGTCTTCCCCTACAATTTTTACTCTCTCCAGCTCCCTCTAGTACTACGGATGTTATCCCCTGACGTCTTAACCCACGTCTCATCGCCCTATCCCTTCTCCTTGTCAGTTTTTTTTCATATATTCTGTCTTAGCCATTTCTGTGCAGAACCTCACGATTCCTTATCACTCTACCTGTATTTCATTCTTCTGTAGTACCACATCTCAAACGCTTCTCTTCTGTTCCGGGTTCCCCACAGTCTGTGATTCAAACGTACTTTCTTAGAAATTCATTGCTCAAACTAAGGCCTACGTTTTAGTCGACTTCCCGAGGCCAGGAGTGTCCTTCTTGCCAGTGCTGGTCTGCTTTTTATATCCTCCTTGCCCCGCACGTCATGGGTTGTTTCGCTTCCACGCTAGCAGGATTTCTTAACTTCGTCTACAACGTGATCACAAGTCTTTATGTTTATTTCCTCGCTACTCTCATTTCTTCTACTTCTCGTTGCTTTTGTATTTTTCTGGCTAACTCTCATTCCACATTCCGTACTCATTAGACTGCTCATTCCATTCAACAGATTCTGCAAATTTGCGTCACCATAACTGACGATAGCAATTTCATCAGTATATCCTATCACTAATATCTTTTCAGCTCGAATTTTAACCTCACTGTTGAACTTTTCTTGTATTTCCCTCATTGCTTCTTCGAGGTATAGATTGAATACTTAGTGTGAAAGATAGCACTTCGTATCAAGCAACATATGATCAATAATGCAATAACCTCAGCTAAATTGCAATCCCATACAGAGTAAACATGAAATATGAATCGTCAAAATTATTCATGTATGGTGGCAAAGCCTTGTACCTCCCACTGTGTTAGTTCTTCCATTCAGGTTTGTTGGAGGAGGAGCCTACGGGTGGTCAACGTTGAGGTTCTCAAATGTGAACCGCGGTGAGTGAACTGTAGAATTTTCAGAGCTGCAGTACAACAAGGGCAATTTATGGCATAGTATTAAAAAGCAATTGACAAACACTCCCTAACAGCTACACTATGTGACCAAAAGTATACGGACACCTTGCTGAAAATGACTTACAAGTTCGTGGCGCCCTCCATCGGTAATGCTGGAATTCAGTATGGTGTTGGCCCACCCTTAGCCTTGATGACTGCATCCACTCTCGCAGGTGTACGTTCAGTCAGGTGCTGGAAGGTTTCTTGGGGGAATGACAGCGCATTCTTCCCGGAGTGCTGCACTGAGGAGAGGTATCGATGTCGGTCGGTGAGGCCTGGCACGAAGTCGGCGTTCCAAACCATCCCAAAGGTGTTCTATAGAATTCAAGTCAGGACTCTGTCCAAGCCAGTCCAATACAGGGATGTTTTTGTCGTGTAACCAGATTGGTTCAAAAAGCACTATCTTGCACCCCAGTGATTATTATATTATACAGGGTGGTCCATTAATTGTGACGGGGTCAAATGTCTCACGAAATAAGCGTCAAACGAAAAAACTACAAAGAACGAAACTTATCTAGCTTGAAGGGGGAAACCAGATGGTGCTGCCATAGGTCAAACAGATATCAGCTGCGTTTTTTTTTAGTTGGACCACTTTTTTCGCTTTGTGATAGATGGCGCTGAAATAGTCACAAACATATGACTCACAATTTTAGACGAACAGTTGGTAACATGTAGGTTTTTAAATTAAAATACAGAACGTAGGTACGTTTGAACATTTTATTTCGGTTGTTCCAATGTGATACATGTACCTTTGCGAACTTATCATTTCTGAGAACGCATGCTGCTACAGCCTGATTGCCTGTAAATACCACATTAATGCAATAAATGCTCAAAATGACGTCCGTCAACCTCAATGCATTTGGCAATACGTGTAACGGCATTCCTCTCAACAGCGAGTACTTCGCCTTCCGTAATGTTCGCACATGCATTGACAATGCGCTGACGCATGTTGTCAGGCGTTGTCGGTGGATCACAATAGCAAATATCCTTCCCCACAGAAAGAAATCCGGGCCGACGTTTTTGAGATTCCCGATTCTCGCGCAATTTGTCCGCTACTGATGTGCGGATTAGCCGCGACAGCAGCTAAAACACTTGACGTTCACATATAGCTAACACTTCCTGTCTCCTTAAATTACGTAACTATCCGGCGAACGGTCAGGACACTTGGATGATGTCGTCCAGGGTACCGAGCAGTCAAAAAAAAAAGTTCAAATTTTAAATGGCTGTGAGCACTATGGGACTTAACATCTGAGGTCATCAGTCCCCTGGAAGTTAGAACTACTTAAACCTAACTAACGTAAGGACATCACACACATCCATGCCCAAGGCAGGATTCGAACCTGCGACCGTAGTGGTCGCGCAGTTCCAGACTGAAGCACCTAGAACCGCTCGGCCACTCCGGCCGGCATACCGAGCAGCATACATAGCACACGCCCGTTGGGCATTTCGATCACAATAGCCATACATCAACACGATATCGACCTTTTCCGCAATTGGTAAACGGTCCATTTTAACACGGGTAATGTATCACGAAGCAAATACCGTCCGCACTGGCGGAATGTTACGTGATACCACCTACTTATACGTTTGTGACTATCACAGCGAAAAAAGTGGTCCAACTAAAACATTCATATTTCTTTACGTACTACACGAATATGTAATAAAAAATTGGAGTTCATATTTTAAAAAACGCAGTTGATATCCGTTTGACCTATGGCAGCACCATCTAGCGGGCCAGCCATCTGGTTTCCCCCTTCAAGCTAGACGAGTTTCGTTCTTTGTAGTTTTTCGTTTGATGCGTATTTCGTGAGATATTTGACCCGGTCACTATCAGTGGACCACCCTGTATACAGGGTGTTACAAAAAGGTACGGCCAATCTTTCAGGAAACGTTCCTCACACACAAAGAAAGAAAATATGTTATGTGGACATGTGTCCGGAAACGGTTACTTTCCATGTTAGAGCTCATTTTATTACTTCTCTTCAAATCACATTAATCATGGAATGGAAACACACAGCAACAGAACGTACCACCGTGGCTTCAAACACTTTGTTACAGGAAGTGTTCCAAATGCCCTCCGTTAGCGAGGATCCATGCATCCACCCTCCGTCGCATGGAATCCCTGATGCGCTGATGCAGCCTTGGTGTATGGCGTATTGTATCACAGCCGTCCACAATACGAGCACGAAGAGTCTCTACATTTGGTACCACTGTTGCGTAGACAAGAGTTTTCAAATGCCCCCATAAATGAAAGTCAAGAGGGTTGAGGTCAGGAGAGCGTGGACGCCATGGAATTGGTCCGCCTCTACCAATCCGTATCCCGTATGAAATGATGATAACGTGCTCCATTGACCGTAGGTGGAAGAACATGGGGCCCAATCGAGACATCACCAACAATGCCTGCCCAAAACGTTCACAGAAAATCTGTCTTGATGACGTGATTGCACAATTGCGTGCGGATTCTCGTCAGCCCACACATGTTGATTGTGAAAATTTACAATTTGATCATGTCTGAATGAAACCTCATCCGTAAAGAGAACATTTGCGCTGAAATGAGGATTGACAGATTGTCGGATGAACCGTTCGCAGAAGTGTACCCGTGGAGGCCAATCAGCTACTGATAGTGCCTGCACACGCTGTACACGGTACGGAAACAACTGGTTCTCCCGTAGCACTCTCCGTACAGTGACGTGGTCAACGTTACCTTGTACAGCAGCAACTTCTCTGACGCTGACATTAGGGTTATCGTCAACTGTACGAAGAATTGCCTCGTCCATTGCAGGTGTCCTCGTCGTTCTAGGTCTTCCCCAGTCGCGAATCATAGGCTGGAATGTTCCGTGCTTCCTAAGACGCCGATGAATTGCTTCGAACGTCTTCCTGTCGGGACACCTTCGTTCTGGAAATCTGTCTCGATACAAACGTACCGCGCCACGGCTATTGCCCCGTGCTAATCCATACATCAAATGGGCATCTGCCAACTCCGCATTTGTAAATATTGCACTGACTGCAAAACCACGTTCGTGATGAACACTAACCTGTTGATGCTACGTACTGATGTGCTTGATGCTAGAGCAATGAGTCGCATGTCAACACAAGCACCGAAGTCAACGCAGTGGTTAGCACACTGGACTCGCATTCGGGAGGACGACGGTTCAATCCCGTCTCCGGCCATCCTGATTTAGGTTTTCCGTGATTTCCCTAAATCGTTTCAGGCAAATGCCGGGATGGTTCCTTTGAAAGGGCACGGCCGATTTCCTTGCCAATCCTTCCCTAACCCGAGCTTGCGCTCCGTCTCTAATGACATCGTTGTCGACGGGACGTTAAACACTAACAACCACCACCACCGAAGTCAACATTACCTTCCTTCAATTGGGCCAGCTGGCGGTGAATCGAGGAAGTACAGTACATACTGACGAAACTAAAATGAGCTCTAACATGGAAATTAAGCGTTTCCCGACACATGTCCATATAACATCTTTTTGTAACACCCTGTATTTCTATGGGACCAAACTGCTGAGGTCATTGGTCCTCAGGCTTACAGACTACTTCATCTAACTTAAACTCTTACGCTAAGGTCAACACACACACCCATGCCCGAGGGAGGACTCAAACCTCCGACGGGGGAGCCCCGCGAACCGTGACATGGCGTCTCAGATCCCGCGGCGATAATTAATTACCAAACTTTTGGACTGTCTACAAACTTGGATCAGATGTACAGGTTGATACTGGAAGACATCTCTTAAAGACGCCATGAAACCTTCCTCCCATGGTACTTTCGGTTCGAGCCTTTAAAAAGGATATTAATTAAAAAGAAAGGTCAGTGCGCTATTGCTGTTCAAGGGGAACAAAGCTAGAACACTGATGTAGGATGTGGCAAAAGTATTTGCAAGGAGGGTGAACCATGCATGGCTCGCCCTCCCACTATTTGGTATTTTACACCCTATTTAGCGTATTTCCATCTCACCACGTTGATTTACGAGCTGCATTCAAGTTCTAAGGCCTCCGATTTTTTTCTAATTAACTACTCACCTGAAATCGATGAAACTGGCGTTACTTCTCGACGTAATCGCCCTGCAGACGTACACATTTTTCACAACGCTGACGCCATGATTCCATGGCAGCGGCGAAGGCTTCTTTAGGAGTCCGTTTTGACCACTGGAAAATCGCTGAGGCAATAGCAGCACAGCTGGTGAATGTGCGGCCACAGAGAGTGTCTTTCATTGTCGGAAAAAGCCAAAAGTCACTAGGAACGAGGTCAGGCGAGTAGGGAGCACGAGGAATCACTTCAAAGTTGTTATCACGAAGAAACAGTTGCGTAATGTTAGCTCGATGTGCGGGTGCGTTGTCTCGGTGAAACAGCACACGCGCAGCCGTTCCCGGACGTTTTTGTTGCAGTGCAGGAAGGAATTTGTTCTTCAAAACATTTTCGTAGGATGCACCTGTTACCGTAGTGCCCTTTGGAGCGCAATGGGTAAGGATTACGCCCTCGCTGTCCCAGAACATGGACACCATCATTTTTTCAGCACTGGCGGTTACCCGAAATTTTTTTGATGGCGGTGAATCTGTGTGCTTCCATTGAGCTGACTGGCGCTTTGTTTCTGGATTGAAAAATGGCATCCACGTCTCATCCATTGTCACAACCGATGAAAAGAAAGTCCCATTCGTGCCGTCGTTGCGCGTCAACATTGCTCGGCAACATGCCACACGAGCAGCCGTGTGGTCGTCCGTCAGCATTCGTGGCACCCACCTGGATGACACTTTCCGCATTTTCAGGTCATCATGCAGGATTGTGTGCACAGAACCCACATAACTGCCAACTCTGGAAGCGATCTGTTCAACAGTCATTCGGCGATCCCCAAAACAATTTTCTCCATTTTCTCGATCGTGTTGTCAGACCGGCTTGTGCGAGCCCGAGGTTGTTTCGGTTTGTTGTCACACGATGTTCTGCCTTCGTTAAACTTTCGCACCCACGAACGCACTTTCGACACATCCATAACTCCGTCACCAAATGTCTCCTTCAACTGTCGATGAATTTCAGTTGGTTTCACACCACGCAAATTCAGAAAACGAATGATTGCACGCTGTTCAAGTAAGGAAAGCGTCGCCATTTTAAGTATTTAAAACAGTTCTCATTCTCGCCGCTGGCGGTAAAATTCCATCTGCCGTACGGTGCTGCCATCTCTGGGATGTATTGACAATGAACGCGGCCTCATTTTAAAACAATGCGCATGTTTCTATCTCTTTCCAGTCCGGAGAAAAAAAATCGGAGGCCTTAGAACTTGAATGCACCTCGTAAATTACTGGCGTCACTGAGTTGCTGCTTTTCCTGACCGTCATCGGCGCTAGTAGCTTGTATCGATATATCCCCTCTGATGGGATCTTTACTCGGCTGCTGTGACTTCCCGGTTGTCATCTCTCGTGGAGTGAGTCGGAACGTGTGAGGAGGAGAGTTCACGGCTGCAGTTCGGGTCGTGAGTTGGGCCCTGGCAGACAGTTGCAACGTGTCTGGAGCGCAGCCCGGACCAGCCAGTCGCCGGCTCGCAGCAGCAGTGAACCCTGCGTGGACATCGCCCGCCCGACCGTTACCGCCACGCGTCGCTTAAGCCGGGCCAGACTTTTGGTGAACTGTTGGTCGGTCGATTCGTCCGAGGACATCTCCGTGCGGCGTAGTCGACTGGGACCGCTGGCGGTCTCTGTGCAGTGTCGGAGTCTGCCTGCAGCTGTCCGATCGGTACGAGCATCGTCGCTTGACGACCCAGGACGTGAAGGTTGGGTGGTTTTGAGCATTACGTTGTTGTATCCGGCATTGCTGTTATGGAGGTTTTCCTGTGAGCGACAACGAGTAAAGTGTTCGAGACCTACATCTACATCCATACTCCGCAAGCCACCTGACGGTGTGTGGCGGAGGGTACTTTGAGTACCTCTATCGGTTCTCCCTTCTGTTCCAGTCTCGTATTGTTCGTGTAAAGAAGGATTGTCGATATGCCTCTGTGTGGGCTCTAATCTCTATGATTTTATCCTCATGGTCTCTTAGCGAGATATACGTAGCAGGGAGCAATATACTGCTTGACTCTTCGGTGAACGTATGTTCTCGAAACTTCAACAAAAGCCCATACCTAGCTACTGAGCGTCTCTCTTCTACTGGAGTTTATCTATCATCTCCGCAACGCTTTCGCGATTACTAAATGATCCTGTAACGAAGCGCGCTGCTCTCCGTTGGGTCTCCTCTATCTCTTCTATCAACCCCATCTGGTACGGATCCCACACCGGTGAGCAGTATTCAAGCAGTGGGCGAACAAGTGTATACTGTAACCTGCCTTCTTTTGTTTTCGGACTGCATTAACTTAGGATTCTTCTAATGAATCTCAGTCTGGCATCTGCTTTACCGACGATTAATTTTATATGGTCATTCCATTTTAAATCACTCCTAATGCGCACTCCCAGATAATTTATGGAATTAATTGCTTCCAGTTGCTGACATGCTATATTGTAGCTAAATGAAAAGGGATCTTTCTTTCTGTGTATTCGCAACACATTACACTTGCCTGCATTAAGATTCAATTGCCATTCCCTGCACCATGCGTCAATTCGTTGCAGATCCTCCTGCATTTCAGTACTGTTTTCCACTGTTACAACCTCTCGATATACCACAACATCATCCGCAAAAAGCCTCAGTGAAATTCCGATGTTATCCACAAGGTCATTTATGTATATTGTGAATAGCAACGGTCTTACGACACTCCCCTGCGGCACACCTGAAATCACTCTTACTTCGGAAGACTTCTCTCCATTGAGAATGACATGCTGCGTTCTGTTATCTAGGAATTCTTCAATCCAATCACAAAATTGGTCTGATAGTCCATATGCTCTTACTTTGTTCATTAAACGACTGTGGGGAACTGTATCGAACGCCTTGCGGAAGTCAAGAATCACGGCATCTACCTGTGAACCCGTGTCTATGGCCCTCTGAGTCTCGTAGACGAATAGCGCGAGCTGGATTTCACACGATCGTCTTTTGCGAAACCCACGCTGATTCCTACAGAGTAGATTTCTAGTCTCCAGAAAAGTCATTATACTCGAACGTAATACGTGTTCCAAAATTCTACAACTGATCGACGTTAGAGATTTAGGTGTATAGTTCTGCACATCTGTTCGACGTCCCTTCTTGAAAACGGGGATGACCTGTGCCCTTTTCCAATCCTTTGGAACGCTCCGCTCTTCTAGAGACCTACGGTACACCGCTGCAAGAAGGGGGGCAAGTTACTTCGTGTACTCTGTGTAAAATCGAACTGGTATCCCATCAGGTCCAGCGGCCTTTCCTCTTTTGAGCGCTTTTAATTGTTTCTCTATCCCTCTGTCGTCTATGTCGATATCTACCATTTTGTCATCTGTGCGACAATCTAGAGAGGGAACTACAGTGCAGTCTTCCTCTGTGAAACAGCTTTGGAAAAAGCTGTCAGGTGGAATTGATCAAATTAATTTATCCATAGTCAAGTGCACAAGTGGAATCTTCTCCCTTGTGGCCATTAGTATTGTGGTTGCCTGCTGTGGCCGCTAACGTAAATTCAGGCAGTGTCTTTTCCTCGCCTGTTGTTGCTGCCCAACATGGTGTGCAGTTTTGGAAGCTCAGTTCACATACGCGTTTGTTTGGGGATAGTGATACTTGTAAGTTTTTTGGGGCCTTGAATTCTCGTGTACTCCGCCGTTGCAAGCAAGCGGTTGGTCGGTCGGTCCGTGACTGTCCCTTGGTTGGGTTCGCACGTATTAAGTGTAGCTGGACTCACCACCTGTCTCGCCTAAGTGAACGAAGGGCAGACCGACCCACTGGAGATCCCTGAGTGCCGTTCTCTTAATTATCCTTTTGGCAGTGTTAATGTTGTTGTAACTTAACTGTATTTTATATATTTTTAATTTGGCAAGATTAGTTGTGGGTCTTCAGCCCTGGAAACATGTTCTCAGAATTTCCTTCCAGTCCAAACATTATCGCCTTCTGCTCTTGAAAGGTTATTGTACACTACTGACCATTAAAATTGCTACACCACGAAAATGACGTGCTACAGACGCGAAATTTAACCGTCAGGAAGAAGATGCTGTGATATGCAAATCATTAGCTTTTCAGAGCATTCACACATTCCAAACGATTTCTCATACACAAACAGCAGTTGACCGGCGTTGCCTCGTGAAACGTTGTTCTGATGCCTCGTGTAAGGAGGAGAAATGCTTACCATCACGATTCCGACTTTGGTAAAGGTCGGATTGTAGTATATCGCAATTGCGTTTTATCGTATAGCGACATTGCTGCTCGCGTTGGTCGAGATCAAATGACTGTTAGCAGAATATGGAATCGGCGGGTTCTGGAGGGTAATATGAAACGTCGTACTGGATCCCAACGGCCTCGTATCACTAGCAGTCGAGATGACGGGCATCTTATCCGCACGGCTGTACCGGATCGTGCAGCCACGTCTCGATCCCTGAGTCAACAGATGGCGACGTTTTCAAGACGACAACCATCTGCACAAACAGTTCGACGACGTCTGCAGCAGCACGGACTATCAGCTCGGAGACCGTGGCTGCGGTTACCCTTGACGCTGCATCACAGACAGGAGCGCCTGTGATGGTGTACTCGACGAACCTTGGTGCACGAATGACAAAACGTCATTTTCTCGGATGAATACAGGTTCTGTTTACAGTATCACGATGGTCGTATCCGTGTTTGGCGACATCGCGGTGAACGCACATAGGAAGCGTGTATTCGTCATTGCCACACTGGCGTATCACCCGGCGTGTTGGTATGGGGTGCCATTGGTTACACGTCTCGGTCACCTCTTGTTCGCATTGACGGCACTTTGAACAGTGGACGTTACGTTTCAGATGTGTTACGACCCGTAAGCTCTACCCTTCATTTGATCCCTGCGAAACCCTACAATTCAGCAGGATAATGTACGAGCGCATGTTGCATGTCCTATACGGGCCTTTCTGGATACAGAAAATGTTCGTTCGACTGCTGCCCTGGCCAGCACATTCTCCAGATCTCTCACCAACTGAAAACGTCTGGTCAACGGTGGACGAGCAACTGGCTCGTCACAATACACCAGTCACTACTCTTGATGAACTGTGGTATCGTGTTGAAGCTGCATGGGCAGCTGTACCTGTACACGCCATCCAAGCTCTGTTTGACTCAATGCCCAGGCGTATCAAGGCCGTTATTACGGCCAGAGGTGGTTGTTGTGGGTACTGATTTCTCGGGATCTATGCACTCAAATTGCGTGAAAATGTAATCACATGTCAGTTCTAGTATAATATATTTGTCCAATGAATAGTATAAAGACTCCTTTTATTACTAGGCTAATTAGCTCTACAGGGCCTTTATACTAAAATGGTTCCCCACGCCACCTGGTATTGTCTTTCTATTTGTGTGAGTAACTGTATGTTCACTGTTGTGGGTAAATACATACAGCGTACACAGGGCGGTGTGTGAAACTCACAGCGATTACACGCTTCCGCTGTTGTAGAAATCTGCTCCAGATGCTGCAGATACCGTGTTGAGCTGAAAGCGGTAACCAAAGTACGGAGAAATATTCTTCGGGGCTCTGTTGCATAGCAATCAGATTGCTTTCAGTTCTGAGAAATGTCCAGTTACTATTGTGGATTTGAATGATCCATGAAGTGACTTCTTTTCCGAAGAAAACATCGAACTATTTCACTAGAACTGAACGCTCACGTCGGAACTGTTCTCAGCTGGTGTTTATTAGTAAATCACAATAGCAGTACATCGCTGGGTGTATAATAAGACGTACCTTCTTGAAATGAACAATATTTTATTGTTCTATTAACTGATTTCCTTCCATATACACTTATATTTTACAATGTGAATCAAAAACTCGCAATGGCGTCGATTTTTTACATCACAAGAATGGCTCTCCTCTCCTAAAATTACTCTTAACAAGAACAAAAAACTCTATATCCTAAGAATAATTATGTGAGCGCTGACCACCACAGAGTAATAAACAATATCTTTGTCTCTTTCTCGCACTGTCACAGCAAGTTACGCTGCATGATACATCATAATAGGCCTTTATCATCTGCATTTCTTCGTCGTGTAGCACTTTTATTGGCCAGTAGTGTAATTTCCTCTGAAAGATTTTACAAGTTTTTGTGGGCCTATCGCCGTTGGTGTTGCAAAAGGGTCGGCCGCGGTGGTCTCGCGGTTCTAGGCGCGCAGTCCGGAACCGTGCGACTGCTACGGTCGCAGGTTCGCATCCTGCCTCGGGCATGGATGTGTGTGATGTCCTTAGGTTAGTTAGGTTTAAGTAGTTCTAAGTTCTAGGGGACTGATGACCACAGCTGTTAAGTCCCATAGTGCTCAGAGCCATTGGAACTATTTTTTGCAAAAGGGAAATTTGTAAACTTAATTTATTGTTTTACCGATTGTTGTAATATATATTTCCTTATTTTGCAGAATTTAACTTTGCGGCTTTCAGCCATCTTATTGCGTTTGTTTATCTCTTTCTGTGCACCTTGTGGGCTATCAGGCCTGTTAGCATCTTCAAATATTGTGGCCTTCTGCCTTCAGTAATCATCATAGTATATTTAGCGTTCAGCCGCTCCGCATGCTGATCTCATATATGTATACAATTTATCTTATTCGTAAATTTAACTCTCATGTCTTCACAAGATTGAACTTATTCTAAAGCATCTGTGTGGAGGCCTTCAGCCGCTAAGGAAATTTAATTCTTTCAAAAGTGTACTTGTGAACCAAATGATAATTACAATTGTGAAATGAATCCAACTGCAACTCCCTTGGCACTTTCCACAGTCCTAATTACCTGTTAGCCTTGCGTGATTTAGCGGGCGACTCCTGTACGAGATTAAAACCAGCAGAGATACATGAAGGTGTAATGGTAACATCATAAAAAAATCTAAAATGTAGCAGTTCTTTTACAGAACCACTATGGACCAGGCTGGATGGACATTAACGATCTTATATTCTACAAAAATATCTTTAAATACCAGTCTGGAGCTGAATTGGATGAAGAATCTGATATCTGACGAGGTTGAAGAGCAGAACAGTAATCGATGTAAACAAAACAGTGATCTCGTAACGATGTACTGTTTTAATATAAAGTTAGACGGCCATTTTTCGAAAAGATTCGTTGGTAGGTATGTACTCTGTTATTCTTTCTAGTGGCCGCTAATAGTTCTCTACCACGAACAATTATTATGAAATGTCTGTTATTTTTCATTTGTACCAATCATTTTAAAACCAAACATTTCCAATGACTGTTAGCAGAATATGGAATCGGCGGGTTCTGGAGGGTAATATGAAACGCCGTGGTGTGATTTATCCAGAATATAAAAGGGAATTGTAACAAATACAGAATAACAATAAAAACCAAATATCAATTGCGTGACCGTTTTTTCTCGTTTCTGAAACCTTTGTTCAGGGTGTATACGACCCGGGACAACCGGGAGATCCGGGAAAAACCTGGGAATTTTTTAGGATTCCGGGAATTTTTCATTGTTTTAGTTTTCAGATAAATTTTTGTAATTTTGACTGGTAAGAACCGATACTCCAACAAAGAAAATTACTGTATCCCGCTACTGCAGAATAATACTTCAACAATAAAACATAAACGAGAGAAAAAACGAAAATACTTAAATTGCAAAGGAAATGCGCCATATACAACAACGACACACAGTGCTCATGTAAGCGTCTGCCAGCAGCAAGATGTGTCAAAGGCTTCAGGAAGACTATGCAATACTTCATAACAACGAGTTGCCTCCGATGAGCGTGAAGTCAAGACTGTTACGAGCGGGGTCGTGCGCATGCGCAGTTGAGGCGCGTTTGAGCAGTAGATTCTGCCGCTTCAGGCAACAGGAATGTGTGTGTGTGTGTGTGTGTGTGGCGGGGGGGGGGGGCGCCAAATTCGTATTCTGGAGGGAGAAAAAACTTGTTTCACAAAGCGCCTAGCATCCAGCGCACGTTTCTCTATCGATTATTTTCAAATGCTTCCCTGTTGGTTTTTGAACACATTTTGAGTTGATTTCTGAATGAATCATAAGTTGATTTTTGAAAGCGTACACAGTGTACGTGATATCTCTGTCAGGAGAATCCTCGTCACCTCTAGAAATAAACCTTCCGCAGACGAAAGGGGTCGGGGCTATCCGACCTGTGCGGAGTAAAGCCGAACGGATGAATGCCAATCGCTGTCTGATTATGTTCAAAAATAGCTCTGAGCACTATGGAACTTAACATCTGAGGTCATCAGTCCCCTAGAACTTAGAACTACTCAAACCTAACTAACCTAAGGACATCACACACAGCCATGCCCGAGGCAGGATTCGAACCTGCGACCGTAGCGGTCGCGCGGTTCCAGACTGAAGCGCCTAGAACCGCTCGGTCACACCGGCCGGCTCTGATTATGTGGTTGATTGGTTTTGCGAATGATCAGTGTTGTTATAACTGCTAGCGAAATCCATAGATTCAGACTACCAGAATGGAAATAAACGACAGACAGGAACAACAGGTGAGGAAGATTACGTACTATCTTCTCGGTGTACCCAAGAAAATGATATTTTGACAGAAAATTTTTGGCTGGTCGCAACACTAGTAAGGACCAGTAGTACAGTCCCTGACTAGCAGCCGCTTAAGTTCTGTTCTGGAAGTAACGCGGAAAACTTGTTGTACGAACACGTAACAACGGCTAACCGGAAAATAATCGCGGGATAACTAAACCCGTGATTCTCGTAGGATTAGTGAAATTAATTGGCGAACAAATTTTGACAATGGTAGGAATAGCTGCAGAATTGCTGATGACAACATTGTTTGTTAGAACGAGGAAGGAGGAGAAACGGGGACATCACACAAATCACTGAAGAATAAGACGATTCCAATTTTGTATAAAAATTTCGTAATACTACTTTTCGATCTCATGCTTGAGAAGCTGGCGCGTGTGGTTCAAATGGCTCTGACAAGGGAACCTCCCCATCGCACCCCCCTCAGATTTAGTTATAAGTTGGCACAGTGGACAGGCCTTGAGGAACTGAACACAGATCAATCGAGAAAACACCAAGAAGTTGTGTGGAACTATGAAAGAAATAAGCAAAATATACAAACTGAGCAGTCCATGCGTAAGACAGGCAACATCAAGGACAATGTGAGCGTAGGACCGCCGTGGTCCCGTGGTTAGCGTGAGCAGCTGCGGAACGCGAGGACCTTGGTTGAAGTCTTCCCTCGTGTGAAAAGTTTAAATTATTTATTTTCAGACAATTATTCTCTGTCAGATGCGAGGTAACTACGCCGTAGTATGGGGACGCTACACCTAAACGGAACAATTTGAAAACGTTAAAAACATATGTTTTGACAGAGCACAGAGAAAACTGTGCGACTGTGAAACTGTTGCATTCATTCGTTGCAGTTTATGTGACAAACTCTTATGTTTTCATCACTTTTTTGGGAGTGATTATCACGTCCACAAAAGACCTAAATCGAAGGATCTTTTTACCCATTCGCCAAGTGTACAACTTAGGTGGGTGGACAACATATTCCTGTCATGTGACGCACATGCCGTCACCAGTGTCGTATAGAATATATCAGACGTGTTTTCCTGTGGAGGAATCGGTTGACCTATGACCTTGAGATCAAATGTTTTTGGTTCCCATTGGAGAGGCACGTCCTTTCGTCTACTAATCGCACGGTTTTGCGGTGCGGTCGCAAAACACAGACACTAAACTTATTACAGTGAACAGAGACATCAATGAACGAACGGACCGATCATAACTTTGAGAGAATAAAAAAAGTAAACTTTTCACTCAAGGGAAGACTTGAGCCAAGGACCTCTCGGTCCGCAGTTGCTCACGCTAATCACGGGATCCTTGATGTTGCCTATCTTGCGCGTGGACTACTCAGTTTGTATCTTTTGCTTATTTTTTCCATAGTTCCACACAACTTCTTCCTGTTTTCTCGATTGATCTGTGTTCAGTTTTTCAAGGCCTATCCACTGAGCCAAATTATAACTAAATCTGAGGAGGGTGCGATGGGGAGGTTCCCTTGTGAGCACTATGGGACTTAACTTCTGAGGTCATCAGTCCCTTAGAACTTAGAACTACTTAAACCGAAATAACCTAAGGAAGTCACACACATCCATGCCCGAGGCAGGATTCGAACCTGCAACCGTAGCGGTCGCGTAGTTCCAGACCGTAGCGCCTAGAACCGCTCGGCCACCTCGGCCGGCTGGTGCGTATGAATGAAATGTGAAACTATTTCTTGACATAGAGCTTCTTGCTTGTAGCAGGCCTAATAGGGATTTGATATTGGCACTTCGTGAATTATATTCTGTCGTGTTATAAAAATGGCCATTTTTGCCAAAACAGTCTCTTTTATTTGGTGTGTGTTATAAAATTGCTCCAATATTAGAAAGGCTTCTTTTCTTTTATCTAGCAGACAGTGACAAAATAGACGTAATCAGATCGAGAAACCACACTAGTCTTGGGTATTATTTGTGTTAACAGCTTTTTCAGCATTAGACAACGACATTTCGATTTTTCGTGTAGTGAATCGTTTGACGAACTTGATCAGGTAATAGATTCTTCCGCAGAAAGGAAAGCATGCCATGTAAAGCTGTAGTATGATTAGAGAGGAAAAGAATGCTAGGAGCTAAGGACTGAAGAATTGTGTACTTTGTTGCTTGTCTCTTTTCTGTATTCGTTTTATGTATCCTATACACTTAATTTTATGTCACACAAAACAGCACGTTATTAGCTAATAGGCAATAAAGAGTGCAAATTTTCTGAAGAGTTCTTTTTCTGCCGATTACAAATAATTCCATCCGCTATTAATTGCGAGATTTTTTTTAAAGAGGGGCAAGCTGTCAAACTGGCTGACTGGGAGTAGGAGAGGCACCACAGGACATTTCAACTTCCACTGTTCTGAATATAGTTTGATGGCATCCAGTACAAAATATACACGTTTCAATTCCACAGAGCGAAATACAGTGACGTGCGATGGAAGTATGCTTTATGAAGAGGCGTGGCACTGCACTTCGGCACACTTAAGACGAAATAACTCGTCCTACATTTCCTCGAACACATATGTTTTACGTTTCAGACTTTTCAGAAAGATATTTTTGAAAATTCGTTTTTTTTTTTTTTTTTTTTTTTAGTACTGACCCGGTTCCCAAATACCGTAGATCCGAGGTTGATGCGCAGAGCAGTCTGAATTATAGTGGGTAGTCTTCACGTGACCCGTGTTTACATTTAGCGATTTTGCTGTTTCCCCTTCGTTTACTCTCACGTCAAATGAAAGCAAAACAGATATCTGTGGCCGGGAACTATCAAGTGAATTAAAATACATTCACATAATTAGGGAAGGCTAAAATACGTCATCAGTTTCAGATTTTATTTTATTTCCACCTTTGTGACAGTCAAGCATTAATCGCCTTGCAGAACACTGAAGTTACTTTCGTCTGTTTGCTAAAGAAATTTGACTTTTATTAACCTTTTCCGCAGAGGCAGTCAGTGTATTTGAAACGAAGTGTTAGCTTCCACAGTACTGGCTATTTTCAACTGTTCGCTGCATTTCAAGTGCACGTTTTCATCTTCTAGCACGTATGGCGTTATGCCATAATAACGAAGCCGGCCGGAGTGGCCGTGCGGTTCTAGGCGCTGCAGTCTGGAACCGAGCTACCGCTACGGTCGCAGGTTCGAATCCTGCCTCGGGCATGGATGTGTGTGATGTCCTTAGGTTAGTTAGGTTTAATTAGTTCGAAATTCTAGGCGACTGATGACCTCAGAAGTTAAGTCGGATAGTGCTCAGAGCCATTTGAACCATAATAAAGAACCAAACACAATATAATATAGTACTGGTGCTCCAAGAAAATTCACATCACAAAAACCACACTGAAAAGCTTAATATCAGGTCGAGGTCTACTTCATTGGGAATCTGGACATACGAATGTGCACTTTAAGTATGCACTTTAAATGTGCACATTTTAGTTGTGGTTCACGAAATTACGATGCTCTTGGAGTATCCTCTGATATCTTCTTTCTTTTATGGCATAACGTATGATGTTTTAATGTTAACGTACATACATACGGGCTTCCTACGTCATGGTAGCTGCGCAAGTGCGGTGTCGCCTGTTATCTGCGCTCTCTGGCAACTGCTGAAACGAACCTATATCTAACAGGTCACGGGAAAATATTGTGAATGGAGGTTTGAAAAGCGTTACTTTCAACGAAAATATCCTTTTACGTAAGCTGAACTATGTGTGAGAATGTACCCTGAATTTCTTAAATCACAGAGCGTTTCTCATTTAAAAATCAGCTCTTTGATGACGAGCCATTTTGAAGAATTTCGAACCCTGAAGATCAGACATTCGTCATTATTAAAAATTTTACTGGCACATTTGTGTGATTCTTAAAATGTAACACGCCCAAAAAAGATCAACATTATATGCGAAATCATAGCTTCTCTTGCAGCTTATTAACCTTAGATACCAAGATTATATGTGAAAGCTTTTCTTTTCTTGTAGCAACGCTATGTATATTAATTTAAACTATTAGCTTTCCCTGTTTGTGTGTTCGCGCTACTTAACAGTGATGTTGCTGTTTGATGACTACATCACGTGTTCTGTGCTCTGAATATCCGCTGTCATCGGCCGCCGAGATCACTGGCTTACAGAAACGCATCGCAGTCTCGATTTCAGTGATTCGGAAAGTAACATGCGGTGTTTGGTGGAATTCCACTGTATACTTTCGTAGTACGAAAATACGCAACGTACATGTTGCTGCACATAAAAGATCTTTCCAAAACGCGTCTTTTTCTCTGAGTTTCGTATTCTAAAGTGCCGGAAAATCCTACGCCCGTGTATAAAACCTTAACCATTCAAAGGATTGATAAGGGAAAATATACTGTCACTTAACACGGAAAAAGCGTGTTTTAACCCGGGGGAAAGTGTATTTTTAAACGGGGAATCCAGGAAAGATCCGGGAATGTTTCTTCCTTGTCCACGTATACACGCTGTTTGTTACACGGAAATAACGGACTTTGGAAACGGTCGACTCAGTTTTCTGAAAATGCTTTTATTAGTTGCTATGTCCCACGTAATACGGTTGGTTTAAAAAAAGGGGGGGAGGGCCTCGCTGCGTAGATTAGATTAGATTAATACTTGTTCCATAGATCATGAATACGACACTTCGTAATGATGTGGAACGTGTCGATTAATAAAAGATATCTGTACAAGATATTACATTACACAAGATATTGCATGACACTAATGTTTAAGTTGTGCTTTTTTTTCTTCTTTTTTTGCCCCCCTCAATTTATATCTAAAAATTCAGCCAATGAGTAGAAGGAGTTGTCATCTAGAAATTCTTTTAACTTATTTTTAAATGTTAGTTGGCTATCTGTCAGGCTTTTGTTGCTGTTTGGCAGGTGACCAAAGACTTTTGTGGCAGCATAATTTACCCCTTTCTGTGCCAAAGTTAGATTTAACCCTGCATAGTGAAGATCATCCTTTCTCCTGGTGTTATAGCTATGCACACTGCTATTACTTTTGAACTGGGCTGGATTATTAACAACAAATTTCATAAGTGAATATATATACTGTGAGGTTACTGTGAGGATCCCTAGATCCTTAAATAGTTGTCTGCAGGATGACCGTGGGTGGGCTCCAGCAATTATTCTGATTACACGTTTTTGAGCAATGAATACTTTTCTACTCAACGATGAATTACCCCAGAATATGATGCCATACGAAGGCAGTGAATGAAAATAGGCACAGTAAGCTAATTTACTGAGATTCTTATCACCAAAATTTGCAATAACCCTAATAGCATACGTAGCTGAACTCAGACGTTTCAGCAGACCATCAATGTGTTGCTTCCAGTTTAACCTCTCGTCAATGGACACACCTAAAAATTTTGAAAATTCTACCTTAGCTACAGACTTCTGTTCAAAGTCTATATTTATTACTGGAGTTGTGCCATTTACTGTACGAAACTGTATATACTGCGTTTTATCAAAATTTAAAGAGAGTCCGTTTGCTGAGAACCACTGAATAATTTTGTGAAAACCATCATTTACAATTACATCACTTAGTTCTTGGTTTTTGGATGTTATTACTATACCTGTATCATCAGCAAAAAGAACTAACTTTGCATCTTCATCAATGTGGAACAGTAAGTCATTAATGTATATCAAGAACAGTAAAGGACCTAAGACCGAACCCTGTGGGACCCCGTACTTGATAGGCCCCCAGTTTGAGGAATCAGCTGTTGTTTTAACATTACATGAACCACTTATTTCAACTTTCTGCATTCTTCCAGTTAAGTATGAATTAAACCATTTGTGCACTGCCCTCCTCAAACCATAATGATTTAGCTTATCTAAAAGAATTCCATGATTTATACAATCAAAGGCCTTTGAGAGATCATAAAAAAATACCAATGGGTAATGTCCGGTTATTCAGAGCATTTAATATTTGATCAGTGAAAGCGTATATAGCATTTTCTGTTGAAAAACCTTTCTGAAAACCGAACTGACATTTTGTTAGTACTTTATTTTTACAAATATGGGAGGCTACTCTTGAATACATTACTTTCTCAAAAATTTTTGATAGAGCTGTCAGAAGAGAGATTGGGTGGTAGTTGTTGACATCCGACGTATCCCCCTTTTTATGCAATGGTTTTACAATGGCATGTTTCAGTCTATCGGGGAAAACACCCTGCTCCAAAGAGCTATTACATACGTGGCTGAGAATCCTACTTATCTGTGGGGAACAAGCTTTAAGTACCTTGCTGGAAATGCCATCAATTCAGTAAGAGCTTTTACTTTTCAGTGAGTTTATTATTTTACTGATTTCAGAGGGAGAGGTTGGTGGAATTACAGTTGTTTGAAACTGCACAGGTATGGCCTCTTCCATTAGTAGCCTTGCCTCTTCTAGTGAAGATCTATATCCTATTTTCTCCACAACATTTAAAAAATGATTATTGAAAATATTTTCAATTTCTGATCGTTTGTTAGTGCACTTGTCATTCAGTTTTATGGCACTAAAGTCTTCCTGTGCTCTTGGTTGCCCTGTTTCCCTTTCAATAATATTCCAAATTGCTTTAATTTTATTATCAGAGTTACTGCACAATAGTTTTTATAATATTGAACAATTCGGGGGCAGTGCTCCCTCTTGCTTTTAGATACAGTTCTCTTTTACGGTTGCAAGATATTCTTATTCCTTTAGTTAGCCATGGTTTTTTATATGTTTTCTTGGAATTATGTTTAACTATTTTCTTGGGAAAACAATTTCCAAATACCCTTAAAAATGTGCCGTGAAATAAGTTATATTTCAAATTTGCATCAGGTTCCTTATACACTTCATCCCAGTCTAGTTGCTGTAGGCTTTCCCTAAAGTTTGCTATATTTATATTGTTAATTGAATGCACTGCTTTGAAAGCCTGATTTGATATACTGCATGGAGCTGTGTCATGTACTGTAACTAGCTGTGCACTGTGATCTGAAATACCATTTTCAACAGGATAAGTATTTATGTGCTTAAACTTATCTTGGTCTATAAAAAAGTTATCTATTAATGTACTACTGTTCTTTGTTATCCGAGTAGGAAAATCAATGATGGAGCTCAAATTGCAAGAACTGAATAATACTACAAGGTCATTCTTCCTATTACACTCTTTCAGGGAATCAACATTGAAATCCCCACAAATGATAATTTGCTTCCCCCTGTCTGACAGATAGCACAACAAAGCATCCAAGTTTTCTAGAAATAGCTGGAAGTTCCCTGAGGGGGACCTATACACTGTTACAATTATGAAAGTGCCACCATTTAGTTTAAGTTCAGTGGCACATGCTTCCATATGTTGCTCTACACAAAATTTTTTAGTTTCTACTTTTTTTACACTCTGGAAGCTTTTGACACATATGGCAACTCTTCCTCTCATCATATTATCTCTACTCACATGTGCAGCTAATTTGTACCCATTGATGCTAACCTTTTGCATATCAGTGAGAATGTGATGCTCAGACAGACATAGTACATCTATTACATTCTCAGTTTCTATATCTTCTAAACAAAGCAGAAGCTCATCAATTTTATTCTTCAATCCCCCAATATTTTGATGAAATATACTAACATTATTTTTCACTTTACTTTTGTGAGTATCTTGAACTTTTTTAACATCTTTGCCTGGCTGAGTTTCCCACTGGACACTGATCTTACACTAAAAAAGAGTTTCCACCATGAGATGTAGTTCCTCTCCCCTTTAAATATCCTGCTATCAGCCCAGCCAGTTTACCCTTCCCTTTCTTGTTGAGGTGCAGGCCATGTCTAGTATAGTCCCACCTACAGAGTGAATCAGCAGGAACCACACCTATGTGTGACCCTGCACCAGATCCAAGTAGCCGTTCCAAATTAACTCTCCTGACAGAAGAGCTCAAATGAGGTCGGTCGTGGCGCTCCAGAACCGACACAAACCCAACACTGGTATGACTCGATGTTGATGCAATCATTGGCCCTCACATAATACGATTCAAGACAATGAATACAACCCTTATAAAATCCACAACATGTTAAATCTATTCTATAATATAATAATTGCGATGAAATTTTGTTTCGAGAAAGCTTGAAACCTGAGGAAGAACTTCCTTACAAAGTTAAAAAACGAAAAAAAAACAACCGCTTAAAGGGTACAATAGACAATGAAAATGCAAAAAGGAGGAGGTATGCTTTTGGTACTACTGACAGACACTAATTCACTCATAAAAGCCAACATTCTTGCAAATGTGTTATAATGGTTACGTGGCTAACGGACCCGTATTGCAGTGAGCATACGACTGACTACCCCGCTGCCATCTGTTGGCGACGCCAGGCAAGAGCTGTGTGGCTCGCCGTCCAGTAGCAGCTGGTCATCGGTAGTCATGTTTATTTAACATTTTGACATTTTATTGAATAGTACTTGAAATAGCTCATCTCAACAATTGCATATTCTTTGTTTTTTAATGACCTGAATATAAGTGAGCGAGGATTTGCAATAATGATTGAGAAAATGTTTAACACTCGTTCTTAGAGTTTGTGGCAAATGCTATATAACTCTCGGCCACATGCAATAGATGGTCTTCAGCAAGGTCCTGGAATCTATCCTCACCCGACGCATCCACCAGCATCTCCGCCAGCACCGCCTCGGCCGTCCTTCTCTTCCGACGACCTTCTCCTTCACCTCACTCATCTCCTTTCCGAACAGCTTAATTCCCGTCGCTCCGCAATCTTCCTCTCCCTGGACCTCGAACGTGCATATGACCGCGTATGGCATTCCGGTCTCCTCTTCAAGCTCCAAACCTTCGCCGTTCCCATTAACTACGTCCGTCTGATCGGCTCCTTTCTCTCCCGCCGTCCTTCCTATGTCACCCTCCATAACTCAGATTCCCACACCTTTTTCCCCTCTGCTGGTGTGCCCCAAGGCTCCGTCCTCTCCCCCCTTCTGTACCTTTTGTACACGGCGGACATGCCGCCGCCGTCAGCCCCCGTCCACCTTCTCCAGTTTGCCGATGACACCGCCTTCCTTGCCCTTGCCCTCACCCTACAGCGCTCCCAACACCTTCTCCAATCCCATCTTGACCGGTTCACCGCTTGGTGCAACCAGTGGTTGCTCAAGGTCAATCCCTCCAAAACCCAGGCGATCATTGTAGGCAAAACCACCCCTTCCTTCCGCCTCCTTGATTTCTATCTCACCATCTATGGCCGTCCTATCGCCCTCACCCCCACCCTTAAGTACCTTGGCGTCACCCTCGACCGTCGCCTCTCCTGGACTCCCCATCTCCGGACAATCCAAGCCAAGGCACGCTCCCGACTCAGTCTCCTCGAGCTCCTCTCTGGCCGTACGTGGGGTCTGGACCCCTCCACCATCCTCCACACCTATAAGTCCCTCATCCGCCCTATCCTTTGTTATGCCCATCCGGCTTGGATCTCCACCCCCCCTACCTTTTATAAATCCCTCCAAATCCTTGAACGTCATGCTCTCCGCCTCGCCTATCGCATCCGTCTCCCCTCCCCTACGCGGATCCTGTACAATCTCATCCCCTTCCCCCACCTCCTCCTTTTCCTTGAAAGGATACGGATCCTGTACACCTCCCGCAAACTCGATCCTCCTCACCCGCTCGTCTCCTCGATCCTCTCCCACCCCCGCCCGCTGCCGCGCCTGTATTCGCACGTCCCACCCGGTCTCCATCTCTCCACCCTCCTTACCCTCTCCCAAGGTGGCTTCCGCCAGTTCCCCCTCCCTGATGATGTCCTCCTCCCCTCCATCTACCCCCTCCTATCAACTTTGACCCTGCCCCACCCCCCACTTCCGGTGTCCTTTCCTTTAGGCACCCTCCCTCCCTTCCCTTCCCTTCTCTTTCCTTTTCCCACGTCCTCTCCCTCCACCCCTCTTCCCCCGGGCTTCCCCTCCCCCTTCCTCCCTCCCCCCTTTCTCCCCTGCCCGTGGCATCTCTGCTCTCCCCTCTCGCTCTCCCCCCTCCCCTTCCTCCTCCTCCTCTCTTGGCAGGTCCCCGGACTCGCACACGCATAGTGAACATTCGCGCGCCGGAGATCATCGACATCAGTATCTCGTGTGTGTGCTTCGTTTTGTGTTTCGTGCAGTTACGACTCCACTGTTCACATGTGCCATCGCCATTCTCCATGTTTTGTGCGCCGTGTCCTCAAGTGTTAGTGTTTTTATCGTCCTACGTGAACGGCTTCATGTTTATTGTTTTTTTGTATCTCCATTTTTTGCACGCCGTTTTTTGTATTGTCTGTATCACCTCTATGTCATGTTATTGTTCCACTTAAGGCTGAAGAGCAGCGTACTGTGCTGCTGCCAGCCCGCATGTATAGGTGATTAAAATTACAATAAAGGAAAAAAAAAAGCAATAGATACACCCTGTCTGCTTTTAGCTCGGGATCTTAATTTTTGTGCATCCATTTTTGAGCAGTGCTTTACGGAGAGTGAGTGGTCCGTGCTGTGTAGTTTTGAGCTAAACTGCGATTTTCCGATATCAGTGATTTCTTTGAATGCTACTTTTCAGTATCTGTTTTTCTTCACTGTGATTTGTCGCAGTTAAGGAACATAGGTCGTGTATCCCTCCGCTTCTGCGATTTCTGCTACTTTCAGTATCTGTTATTCTTCACTGTGATTTGTCGCAGTTAAGGAACATAGGTCGTGTATCCCTCCGCTTCTGCGATTTCTGCTACTTTCAGTATCTGTTATTCTTCACTGTGATTTGTCGCAGTTAAGGAACATAGGTCGTGTATCGCTCCGCCACTGCTATTTCTGCTACTTCTGCGATTTCTGTGACTCCTGCGATTTCTGCGACTTACCACCGTATGAAAAAGTTACATCTGTCAACAGAGAAAATTGCATCTTAACAAACCTGTCATTGGCAAGTATGTTTTACGTTTTTTCTTCCGTTGGCTTTAATTTTGTATTAAAGAAACAACTGTGAAAATATTAATGGCATAATTTATATGTAAGTAGCCGTACAGTACCGTAATAGTTCGTGTTTAGAAAATGAATTCTATCACATTGTTATGTTCACAGGTACCTGAACTACATTTCAGTCACTCAGTAAAGTGATAACTCAAAATATCATTGTCAACAGATCTGAAGAAATTGCCACTGCGTCTTTAGACCGTTTTCGTCAGACGAGAGGTTAGTTTCTAAGCGTTTCGATGGACTTAATTACTTCAGTGAGATCGTTCCTGCAAATGTGATATTCGTTATAGCAAATATTAGCAATCTACTCTGTCAATTATATTGCTAGTAATTAGTGACAGCAAAAATTGTTTAATAATCCTTGTGTTTTTGCAGACGCAGTTCTGACTGATTACTGGTTGCTGTACGTATCTATCCACATCAAGGCTGTTGAGAGAGACTCGTGAAGATTCAAGACAGCTCTTAGAGGATTTGCAGTTTAAAAGTGAAATAATTGTGAAATAAGTGTGTGAATGATTAAACTGTGTTTTATTGAAGTTGTTGTGCGATTTTAAAGGGATAATAAATGTTAAATACAGTGAGTGAATAATGAAAATCTCATTTTCCACATGTTAAGCCGTCCTATACCCGTAAATTTTCCGCCACTTATTTATTGGTAAACACTTGTTGGAGAGTGACAGGCCCCCCCCCCCCCCCCCTTTCTCCACAATCTTGGTGTGGCACTGACCAGTAACATATCCCGAAGCCTACAATATGCAATTTGAGGCTGTTGATCTGAAAGTGGGGAGTACTGATCTTCCAGTTAAATCAGGAATAGCTTAAGTGCATTACTTGAAAGTGACACAGGAAAAGCTTACCTATGTAGGTGGTAGTAGTGTCGGCAAAAAGTTCTTGTGTGTGAAGTTGCCATTTACAACACCAGGTGTAAAACTATTCTCCCGAGTCTTGAACTGTGTCGGAACAAAAGTGAGGCATTCATATGACTGTTTTCATTTCACTACACTTATACAGATGACTGAGTTCTGCTGTGTTAACATTGCAAAGTCCTGCAGGCATGTGGAGTATTAACCAAAACTGTCATATTGGAAGCAGAATCAAACACATTTGTTACGTTACTTGATATTTTCAGGAGAAAAAGGCAATGTTGCTTCTTATTAATACACTCCTGGAAATTGAAATAAGAACACCGTGAATTCATTGTCCCAGGAAGGGGAAACTTTATTGACACATTCCTGGGGTCAGATACATCACATGATCACACTGACAGAACCACAGGCACATAGACACAGGCAACAGAGCATGCACAATGTCGGCACTAGTACAGTGTATATCCACCTTTCGCAGCAATGCAGGCTGCTATTCTCCCATGGAGACGATCGTAGAGATGCTGGATGTAGTCCTGTGGAACGGCTTGCCATGCCCTTTCCACCTGGCGCCTCAGTTGGACCAGTGTTCGTGCTGGACGTGCAGACCGCGTGAGACGACGCTTCATCCAGTCCCAAACATGCTCAATGGGGGACAGATCCGGAGATCTTGCTGGCCAGGGTAGTTGACTTACACCTTCTAGAGCACGTTGGGTGGCACGGGATACATGCGGACGTGCATTGTCCTGTTGGAACAGCAAGTTCCCTTGCCGGTCTAGGAATGGTAGAACGATGGGTTCGATGACGGTTTGGATGTACCGTGCACTATTCAGTGTCCCCTCGACGATCACCAGTGGTGTACGGCCAGTGTAGGAGATCGCTCCCCACACCATGATGCCGGGTGTTGGCCCTGTGTGCCTCGGTCGTATGCAGTCCTGATTGTGGCGCTCACCTGCACGGCGCCAAATACGCATACGACCATCATTGGCACCAAGGCAGAAGCGACTCTCATCGCTGAAGACGACACGTCTCCATTCGTCCCTCCATTCACGCCTGTCGCGACACCACTGGAGGCGGGCTGCACGATGTTGGGGCGTGAGCGGAAGACGGCATAACGGTGTGCGGGACCGTAGCCCAGCTTCATGGAGACGGTTGCGAATGGTTCTCGCCGATACCCCAGGAGCAACAGTGACCCTAATTTGCTGGGGAGTGGCGGTGCGGTCCCCTACGGCACTGCGTAGGATCCTACGGTCTTGGCGTGCATCCGTGCGTCGCTGCGGTCCGGTCCCAGGTCGACGGGCACGTGCACCTTCCGCCGACCACTGGCGACAACATCGATGTACTGTAGAGACCTCACGCCCCACGTGTTGAGCAATTCGGCGGTACGTCCACTCGGCCTCCCGCATGCCCACTATACGCCCTCGCTCAAAGTCCGTCAACTGCACATACGGTTCACGTCCAAGTTGTCGCGGCATGCTACCAGTGTTAAAGACTGCGATGGAGCTCCGTATGCCACGGCAAACTGGCTGACACTGACGGCGGCGGTGCACAAATGCTGCGCATCTAGCGCCATTCGACGGCCAACACCGCGGTTCCTGGTGTGTCCGCTGTGCCGTGCGTGTGATCATTGCTTGTACAGCCCTCTCGCAGTGTCCGGAGCAAGTATGGTGGGTCTGACACACCGGTGTCAATGTGTTCTTTTTTCCATTTCCAGGAGTGTATAATACATTCAGTGTCACAGCAGTATTTGACCAACCATAACTGATGCTGAATGTGCATGTCGTCATATAATATGAAGGGCTTATTTCAATAGTGGTAAAAGTCCATTACCTCCACTTTTCTGTCTATAACGCTTCTGAAATTAATGATCCAAACAAACATAAATAAAACTTCATCTCTAGCAAGAATCCGTAAGCTGCCAGCCCGTCCCCCTCCAGGAAAAAAAAAAAAAAAAGCATTCGAAATGGTGAATGCAAATAGAAGTCTAACATTTTCAGGCCTCTAATAACTAAATTTCCTTAACTTGCAATGTGAGTACTGAGTAGTGTCTAATGGCTGATTTAGAGACTGCATTGTTGAAATTCGTATTACAGTTTCCATATCTTAATGACGGGCTAAGCTGCGATTTTCCGATATCAGTGATTTCTGTGAATGCTACTTTTCAGTATCTGTTATACTCAGCTGTGATTTGTCGCAGTTAAGGAATCCAGGTCGTGTATCCCTTAGCACTCTACCACTGCGATTTCTGCGACTTAAACCACCGTATGAAAAAGTTACATTTGTCAACACAGAAAATTTCATCTGAACAAAACTGTTTTACGTTTGTTCTTCCGTTGGCTTTAATTTTGTATTAAAGAAACAACTGTGAAAATATTAGTAGTGTAATTAATATGTAAGTAGCCATACAGTACCATATTTGTTCGTGTTTAGAAAATGAATTGTAACATATTGTTATGTTGACAGGTACCCGACCTAAATTTCACTCAGTAAAGTGATAACTCAAAATATCATTGTCAACAGATCTGGAGAAATTGCCATTGCGTCTTTAGACTGTCTTCGTCAGACGAGAGGTTAGTTTCTAAGTGTTCCGATGAACTTCATTACTTAAGCGAGATCGTTCTAGCAAATGTGAAACATACCCCTTTGAGTGGCTTTCATTACAGCAAATATTAGCAATACTACTGTCAGTTACATTGCTTGTAATTAGTGACAGTAAAAATGTTTAATAATCCTTGTGATTTTGCAGACGCAGTTCCGTCTCTGATTACTGGTTGCTGTACGTATCTACCCACATCAACGCTCTTGAGAGAGAATCGTGAAGATTCAAGACAGCTCTTAGAGGATTTGCAGTTTAAAAGTGCCATAATTGTGAAATAAGTGTTCAGAATGAGTGATTAAACTGTGTTTTATTGAGGCTGTTGTGCGATTTTAAAGGAATGATAAATGTTAAATACAGTGAGTGAATAATGAAAATCTCATTTTCCACATGTTAAGCCGCCCTATACCCGTAAATTTCCTGCCACTTATTTATTGGTAGACACTTGTTGGAGTGACATGCCCCCCCCCCCCCCCCAATCTTGGTGTGACACTGACCTGTAACATATTCCGAGGTCTAGAATATGCATTTTGATGCTGTTGATATGAAAGTGGGAAGTACAGATCTTCCAGTTAAATCAGGAATAGTTTTAAGTGCAGTACTTGAAAGTAACCCAGGAAAAGCTTACTCATGCAGGTGATAGTAGTGTCGGCAAAAAGTTCTTGTGTGTGCAGTTGCCATGTAGAACACCAGGTGTAAAACTTTTCTCCAGAGTCTTGAACTGTGTCGGCACAAAAGTAAGGCATTCGTACGACTCAATAATACATTTTTCATTTCATTACACTTATACAGATGTCTGAGTTCTGCTGTGTTAACATTGCAAAGTCCTGTAATCATGTGGAGTATTAACCAAAACTGTCATATTGGAAGCCGAGTCAAACACATTTTTTAGGTTACTTGATATTTTCAGGAGAAAAGGTCAATGTTGCTTCTTATTAATATAATACATTCAGAGTCACAGCTGTGCTTGACTAACCATAACTGGTGCTGAATGTGCATGTCGTGATATAATATGAAGGACTTATTTCAATAGTGCTACAAGTCCATTACCTCCACTTTTCTGTCTATAAAGCTTCTGAAATTAATGATCCAAACAAACAGAAAGAAAGATTCATCTCTAGCAAGAATCCGTAAGCTTGAATATTTCTGGTATCTAAATTGCAGATTTTTCAGCGCTCATTTAACTTTAGGACTCTGTATCTCAAAAATGGACTTGAACCACTATTGAAATAAGCCATTTGCACACACAGCACTAGGCCCTCATAACGAAGTACGCACGTCGGTCAACAGATGGCACTAGGAAAAGAATGTTAACTGCGGATTTTAGTTGCTCTTGCTACTTCTTGTTGCGATTTGACACAGAAATCGCAGTTTGACTCGATAGTAAATAGCGTAGTACGAACTTTGGCCCCCTCCAGACACACGAGCAATATCAACCCGATACTCCAACTCGTTCCACACACTCTGTAGCATATCAGGCGTAACAGTTTGGATAGCTGCTGTTATTTCTCGTTTCAAATCATCAATGGTGGCTGGGAGAGGTGGCCGAAACACCATATCCTTAACATACCCCCATAAGAAAAAATCGCAGGGGGTTAGATCAGGGTTTCTTGGAGGCCAGTGATGAAGTGCTCTGTCACGGGCTGCCTGGCGGCCGATCCATCGCCTCGGGTAGTTGACGTTCACGTAGTTACGGACAGATAAGTGCCAATGTGGTGGCGCTCCATCCTGCTGAAATATGAATTGTTGTGCTTCTTGTTCGAGCTGAGGGAACAGCCAATTCTCTAACATCTCCAGATACTGTAGTCCAGTTACAGTAGCACCTTCGAAGAAAAAGGGACCAAAAACTTTGTTGGCTAAAATGGCACAGAAAACATTCACCGTAGGCGAGTCACGTTCATACTGAGTTGTTTCCCGCGGATTCTCAGTGCCCCATATACAGACATTGTGACGGTTGACTTTCCCGTTAGTGTGGAAAGTTGCTTCATCACTAAACACAATCTTTGAAACGAAAGATTCATCTGTTTCCATTTGAGCAAGGATAAAATCACAGAAATCGATTCTTTTAATCTTATCAGCTGCAGACAGTGCTTGAACCAATTTCAGACGATAAGGTTTCATAACTAACCTTTTTCGTAGGACTCTCCATACAGTCGATTGTGGAATTTGCAGCTCTCTGCTAGCTCTGCGAGTCGATTTTCCTGGGCTGCGAACAAATGCTTGCTGGATGCGTGCTACATTTTCGTCACTCGTTCTCGGCCGTCCAGAACTTTTCCCTTTGCACAAACACCCATTCTCTGTAAACTGTTTATACCAACGTTTAATACACCACCTATCATGAGGTTTAACACCATACTTGGTTCGAAATGCACGCTGAACAACTGTCGTCGATTCACTTCTGCCGTACTCAATAACACAAAAAGCTTTCTGTTGAGCGGTCGCCATCTTAGCATCAACTGACGCTGACGCCTAGTCAACAGCGCCTCAAGCAAACAAATGTACAACTAAATGAAACTTTATAGCTCCCTTAATTCGCCGACAGATAGTGCTTAGCTCTGCCTTTTGTCGTTGCAGAGTTTTAAATTTCTAAAGTTGTGGTATTCTTTTTGAATCACCCTGTATTATATAACAGAAGAGTGAGCATTTCATTTATTTGTAAATTTGTTCAACGAAGTACTAACAAACAATTTCATTAGTTTTACCCAAAAAGTGTTTCAGGAACCACAGAAAAGAAAAGAACCTGCTAGGGCTCGGTTTCATGATCAGAAACGTGAGAAGGGAAAGGCAAAAAGAAAAAATGGCAGGTTCTATTACGAAATTTATGACAAAATCTGTAAACGACGGCGTAAGCTCTTGCGTCTGCCACGTGCTCAACGTCTGTCTGATTTAGCATTTATCATTGTCTCTGAAAAGACACGATACAACTGATTCGCACAATGAAAATGGGAAGTCATGGGTACAATTGAACAATATGTTACAAACAAAGAACACTGTAAACCAGACGCAACTAAGACTAATAGATAAGCAAAAAAAGCACTAGGGTGATGTAAGGATTATTGCTGTTATTAAGGTTTTATTGCAACAATGTCTGACTTTTCGCAGTTCTTCCAAAAAAATATATGGACATGATAATGGGAATTTTTTAAAAGCAGTAAAGATGCTGGCATCTTCTGATACCGTTATGCGGGAACGTATTCGCAGAATTGCATCCAGTTCTCACTCAAGTCGGATTGGTATGCCACACTATTTAGGGGATCACATTCGAAATGAAATCATCGATTTACTAGGCACAATGATAAAAAAAAACATATTTTGAAGAAAGTAAGAGAATCTAAATATTTTTCCATCATATTAGACGGCACACCAGATGCACGCCACACAGAAACAAATAATAGTAATATTTAGGCACTTTATCTAAATCACACAGACAAGAAAGTAGAGGTGTGTGAACGTTTCATTGGTTTCTGCCCGATTATCAGTTCCAACTGGTGAGGGTTTGTTAAAATTCGTTTTGAATTTATTTTCTGAATTGAACCTGGACATTCAAAATTTGTGCGGACATGGCTCTAATCGCGTGGAAAACACAACAGACTGCAAAAAATAATTTTGGATATCAATAAGCGTGCATTTTACGTCCCATGCTCAGCTCACAGTTTAAGCTTAGTGGTAAATGATGCAGCAAATATTTCTCACGACGCAATCAATTTCTACGGCGTATTTCAAGAAATTTACGTCTTCTTTTCATCAACAACGATTAGATGAGCCGGCTGGAGTGGCCGAGCGGTTCTAGGCGCAACAGTCTGGACCGCTACGGTCGCAGGTTCGAATCCTGCCTCGGCCATGGATGTGTGTGATGTCCTTAGGTTAGGTAGGTTTAAGTGGTTCTAAGTTCTAGGGGACTGATGACCTCAGATGTTAAGTCCCATAGTGCCCAGAGCCATATTTTTGCCAATGTGGCAAACAAACTAAATGCTGAAGCAAGTTTCCCTCCAGTAAACATACTTCTCCCAAGAAGAAAACCGACTCAGTTTCAGTATGAACATCGTGACTTAGTTTTGTTAGACCCCAAAATGAATTTCAAAGTATAGTTTTTTTTCGAATTCCATATCAGACATTAAGTTTCTTAACAAAAAGATTTGAAGAGTTAAAAAGGTTAAACGACATTTTTGATTATTTCATTAGAACATTATTTCGTTAGCCTAAAGATGAACTGATAAAATGTAACGATTTGCACATGTAAGTTGAAGAACATTCAAGGAATGAAACGGACATTGACGGTGCTGATTAGTACAATGAAATTAACGCTCTGAAGTTGCATTTCCTAGAAAATCGGTCTTGTGATCTTTGTACCATTCTCTAATATCTTCTCAAAAATGATTTAATATCATCTTTTCCCCAACACAGCAATAGCGCTAACGACGTTTCTTATTCTGCCAGTCACAGTTGCATCCGGTAAAGGATCATTTTCGAAATTAAAAATTATAAAAAGATTATCCAAGATCAACTATGCATCAACAGAGACTTACAAATTTGACTATTATTTCAGTAGAACACAAGATCTTAGACAGTTTAATACTAGACTGATAGTACACTACTGGCCATTAAAATTGCTACACCAAGAAGAACTGCAGATGATAAACGGGTATCCATTGGACAAATATATTATACTAGAACTGACATGTGATTACGTTTTCACGCAGTTTGGGTCTATAGATCCTTAGAAATGAGTACCCAGAACAACCACCTCTGGCCGTAATAACGGCCTTGATATACGTGGGCATTGAGTCAAACAGAGCTTGGATGGCGTGTACAGGTACAGCTGCCCATGCAGCTTCAACACGATACCACAGTTCATCAAGAGTAGTGACCGGCGTATTGTGACGAGCCAGTTGCTCGGCCACCATTGACCAGGCGTTTTCAATTGGTGAGACATGTGGAGAAGGTGCCAGGGCAGCAGTCGAACATTTTCTGTGTCCAGAAAGACCTGTACAGGACCTGCAACATGCGGTCGTACATTATCCTGCTGAAATGTAGGGTTTTGCAGAGATCGAATGAAGGGTAGAGCCACGGGCCGTAACACGTCTGAAATGTAACGTCCACTGTTCAAAGTGCCGTCAATACGAACAAGAGGTGACCGAGACTTGTAGCCAATGGCACCCCATACCATCACGCTGGGTGATACGCCAGTATGACTATGACGAATACAAGCTTCCAATGTGCGTTCACCGCGATGTCGCCAAACACGGATGCGGCCATCGTGATGCTGTAAACAGAACCTGTATTCATCCGAAAAAATGACGTTTTGCCATTCGTGCACTCAGGTTCGTCGTCGAGTACACCAAAGCAGGCGCTCCTGTCTGTGATGCAGCATCAAGGGTAACCGCAGCCACGGTGTCCGAGCTGATAGTCCGTGCTGCTGCAAACGTCGTCGAGCTGTTCGTGCAGATGGTTGTTGTCTTAGCAACGTCCCCATCTGTTGATTCAGGGATTGAGACGAGGCAGCACGATCCGTTACAGCCATGCGGATAAGATGCCTGTCATCTCGACTGCTAGTGATACGAGGCCGTTGGGATCCAGCACGGCGTTCCGTATTACCCTCCTGAGCCCACCTTTTCCATATTCTGCTAACAGTCATTGGATCTCGACCAACGCGAGCATCAATGTCGCGATACGATAAACCGCAATCACGACAGGCTACAATCCGACCTTTATCAAAGTCGGAAACGTGATGGTACGCATTTCTCCTCCTTACACGAGGCATCACAACAACGTGTCACCAGGCAACGCCGGTCAACTGCTGTTTGTGTATGAGAAACCTGTTGGAAAGTTTCCTCATGTCAGCACGTTGTGGGTGTCGCCATTGGCGCCAACCTTGTGTGAATGCTCTGAAAAGCTAATCATTTGCATATCACAGCATCTCCTTCCAGTCGGTTAAATTTCACGTCTGTTGCACGTCATCCTCGTGATGCAGCAATTTTAATGGCCAGTAGCGTAAAAGATTTCTCAATTATGAAAACAAGAAAAGTTCAGTTTGTGTGAGTATATGTATGCGTCAAAGAAACTTTCAGTGTCAGAAAACAAGCTAGAATTAAAAGTATTCTTGGATTTGCCAACAGAGATTCTCATTTACATGTAATAGCTAGTGAATTAGTATGTAAATGGAGTTTCTTCTTGTAAAGATCATTATTCAAGAAATTCTGTATCACGAAAATGCCAAGGACAAGTCTTTAATAGGAGTGTGAAAAACAATTGAAGGGGGAGGGGGGGGGGGGCGGCAAAATCTGGTTTGCATGCGGGCGCTGTGGGGGGAGCTTCGTTCACAACGTCTGAATCACTCAATAAAGCTTCGTAATCCATACTTCTCTACTAAAATGAGGAATTAACGTTTTCCGAAAAAAATGCTTTGTTCAGTGTGTCAATCAGAAGCAACATCATTCACTACTCCTGGCTCACTCAATAAAGCTTCGTAATCCATACTTCCAAACTAACATTATAAATGCGAAGGTAACTTATTACGACAAAAATTCTAAATATCTTGATGAAATTTTTTATGCAGATAGCTTGAAACCTGAAAGAGAACACGGGCTACTTTAGAAAGTTTTAAATAAATTGACCCCTTAAAAGGCGCAATAGAGTATGGAACATCCTTTTTTTGCATCATTGAACATGCTAAATCATTAACTGCAGAGATGCTCACTCTGTCTCAGGCAAGCTGAGTAAAGAACGCCACGTCCGCGCTCTAGGCAAGCTGGGGACAGAAGACCTCTACGGAGACTTCTCCCAGTCCGCTCTTCGCCTCGGTTTCGCCTCCAGCAAAATGACTTACGCCAATTGCAGCTCAAATCGCGTTAATTATGCGTCGCTTCCCAGCGCCAACCAATGCCTCCTCTGGGAAGTGAACAAATTCCCACAAAATTTCCCTTCCTCTCAACAGTACTTCAAATTCCTCGGTCCTACGTTTCCATCGGAGGCCGACATATTTCATCCTGTCACTCTTCACCTGATTCACTTCAGACTCTGCGGACCGTGAATCGCAGTAGGCACGAACAAGCATATTTTGGCCTCTGTTGACCGCTCCGCCGTAGCTTTGCGCGGCTTTCTCACATGTTTCACTGAAAATGGGATGACGCACATTTATCAACAGGCGTACACGTTCTTCGTCTGCTTCCCGGTACACCAGCATGGGGTCAACCACCCACTCACTGTCACTCATCTTAAGGCAGCTGGAGGCCGCGCCCTGTTACTGCTTTCTCAGAGCGTGAACCGCCCTAAGCTGCCTATTGTTGCTTCCCTTCACCGCTCCCCAGCCACGCGCCGCTACCCGGCCGCGGTCTGAATACTTCCCTGGGATAAACTAGCCTCCAGTAAATGGACGCGTTTCCACAAAGTTTTCATGTCGCATGAATTACTTTAAAACCATCACCCAACATTAATTATTCCAATATGTCCATACTATACCCTCTACAAGATGCATTGTGCCTAGTCAGTCATTTTTGTTCAGCCCTACTGTTCGCTCAACGTGAGTTCGGTGATCTTTAATGACTTCATGTACGGGCATAGTTCTTGCCATCTTACAAACATAAACCTTGATAAAATATTATGAAATCTGTTGCATAATGTAGACATTCTATAATGTGTAGCTACTGTGTGTAGAGTATTACGAGCTATGCTTACCCGAACAGGCAGACGCGAGAAGGCACATGTACAGTAGCTTACCTACACCTCATCGTTCATCATAACACTATGTGGAAAAACTGGAGTCATTGGGATAAGGGTACAATCAATCACGGGAACTTTTTACTGGTCATGGTATCTTTTACCAGTTACTACCTGTTGTTGCTGTGGTCTTCAGTCCAGAGACTGGTTTGATGCAGCTCTCCATGCTACTCTATCCTGTGCAACCTTCTTCATCTCCCAGTACTTACTGCAGCCTACATCCTGAAACTGCTCAGTGTATTCATGTCTTGGTCTCCCTCTACGATTTTTACCCTCCACGCTGCCCTCCAATGCTAAATTTGTGATCCCTTGATGCCTCAGAATATGACCTACCAACCAATCCCTTCTTCTAGTCAAGTTGTGCCACAAATTTCTCTTCTCCACAATCCTATTCAATACCTCCTCATTAGTTATGTGATCTACCCATCTAATCTTCAGCATTCTTTTGTAGCACCACATTTCGAAAGCTTCTATGCTCTTCTTGTCCAAACTATTTATCGTCCATGTTTCATTTCCATTCTTGACTACACTCCAAACAAATACTTTCAGAAACGACTTCCTGACACTTAAATCTATACTCGATGTTAACAAATTCCTCTTCTTCAGAAACGCTTTCCTTGCCATTGCCAGTCTACATTTTATATCCTCTCTACTTCGACCATCATCAGTTATTTTGCTCCCCTAATAGCAAAACTCATTTACTACTCTAAGCGTCTCATTTACTAATCTAATTCCATCAGCATGATCCCAATTTAATTCGGCTACATTTCATGATTCTCGTTTTGCTTTTGTTGATGTTCATCTTATATCCTGCTGTCAAACACTGTCCATTTCGTTCAGCTGCTCTTCCAGGTCCTTTGCTGTCTCTGACAGGATTACAATGTCATCGTCGAACCTCAAAGTTTTTATTTCTTCTCCATGGATTTTAATTCCTACTCCGAATTTTTCTTTTGTTTCCTTTACTGCTTGCTCAATATAGAGATTGAATAACATTGGGGAGAGTCTACAACCCTGTCTCACTCCCTTCCCAACCACTGCTTCTCTTTGATGTCCCTCGACTCTTATAACTCCCATCTGGTTTCTGTACAAATTGTAAATAGGGTTTCGCTCCCTGTATTTTACCCCTGCCACCTTCAGAATTTGAAAGAGAGTATTCCAGTCAACATTGTCAAAAGCTTTCTCTAAGTCTACAAATAAACGTAGGTTTGCCTTTCCTTAGTCGATTTTCTAAGATAAGTCGTAGGGTCAGTATTGCCTCACGTGTTCCAACATTTCTATGGAATCCAAACTGATCTTACCCGGGGTCGGTTTCTACCAGTTTTCCCATTCGTCTGTAAAGAATTCGCATTAGTATTTTGAAGCTGTGACTTCATCTACCTCCTCTTCCATTTCTATAATATTTTCCTCAAGAACATTGTCCTTGTATAGACCCTCTATAAACTTCTTCCACCTTTCTGCTTTCCCTTCTTTTCTTAGAACTGGGTTTCCATCTGAGCTCTTGATATTCATGCAAGTGGTTCTTTTTTCTCCAAAGGTCTCTTTAATTTTCCTTTAGGCAGTATCTATCTTACCCCTAGCATACGCCTCTACATCCTTACATTTGTCCTCTAGCCATTCCTGCTTAGCCATTTTGCACTTCCTGTCGATCTCATTTCTGAGACGTTTGTATTCCTTTTTGCCTGCTTCATGGCATTATTTTGTACTAAAAGTAATAGTTTTAGCATCTCTCCTATTACTAGTTTGTATTTCGACTTCCTACACTGATGCATCAAAGAAAGTGTTATTAATAACTGTGTATTAAAATACAGAAATATGTAAACAGGCAGAATACGGCACTGGGATCGGCAACGCTTGTGAGTTTGAACGTAGTGTTATACACTCCTGGAAATGGAAAAAAGAACACATTGACACCGGTGTGTCAGACCCACCATACTTGCTCCGGACACTGCGAGAGGGCTGTACAAGCAATGACCACACGCACGGCACAGCGGACACACCAGGAACCGCGGTGTTGGCCGTCGAATGGCGCTAGCTGCGCAGCATTTGTGCACCGCCGCCGTCAGTGTCAGCCAGTTTGCCGTGGCATACGGAGCTCCATCGCAGTCTTTAACACTGGTAGCATGCCGCGACAGCGTGGACGTGAACCGTATGTGCAGTTGACGGACTTTGAGCGAGGGCGTATAGTGGGCATGCGGGAGGCCGGGTGGACGTACCGCCGAATTGCTCAACACGTGGGGCGTGAGGTCTCCACAGTACATCGATGTTGTCGCCAGTGGTCGGCGGAAGGTGCACGTGCCCGTCGACCTGGGACCGGACCGCAGCGACGCACGGATGCACGCCAAGACCGTAGGATCCTACGCAGTGCCGTAGGGGACCGCACCGCCACTTCCCAGCAAATTAGGGACACTGTTGCTCCTGGGGTATCGGCGAGGACCATTCGCAACCGTCTCCATGAAGCTGGGCTACGGTCCCGCACACCGTTAGGCCGTCTTCCGCTCACGCCCCAACATCGTGCAGCCCGCCTCCAGTGGTGTTGCGACAGGCGTGAATGGAGGGACGAATGGAGACGTGTCGTCTTCAGCGATGAGAGTCGCTTCTGCCTTGGTGCCAATGATGGTCGTGTTTGGCGCCGTGCAGGTGAGCGCCACAATCAGGACTGCGTACGACCGAGGCACACAGGGCCAACACCCGGCATCATGGTGTGGGGAGCGATCTCCTACACTGGCCGTACACCACTGGTGTTCGTCGAGGGGACACTGAATAGTGCACGGTACATCCAAACCGTCATCGAACCCATCGTTCTACCATTCCTAGACCGGCAAGGGAACTTGCTGTTCCAACAGGACAATGCACGTCCGCATGTATCCCGTGCCACCCAACGTGCTCTAGAAGGTGTAAGTCAACTACCCTGGCCAGCAAGATCTCCGGATCTGTCCCCCATTGAGCATGTTTGGGACTGGATGAAGCGTCGTCTCACGCGGTCTGCACGTCCAGCACGAACGCTGGTCCAACTGAGGCGCCAGGTGGAAATGGCATGGCAAGCCGTTCCACAGGACTACATCCAGCATCTCTACGATCGTCTCCATGGGAGAATAGCAGCCTGCATTGCTGCGAAAGGTGGATATACACTGTACTAGTGCCGACATTGTGCATGCTCTGTTGCCTGTGTCTATGTGCCTGTGGTTCTGTCAGTGTGATCATGTGATGTATCTGACCCCAGGAATGTGTCAATAAAGTTTCCCCTTCCTGGGACAATGAATTCACGGTGTTCTTATTTCAATTTCCAGGAGTGTAGTTGACGCACGAGCGATGGGACACAGCATCTCCGAGGTAGTGATGAGGGATTTTTCCGCACGACCAGTTCACGAGTGTACCATGAATATCAGAAATCCGGTAAAACATCAAGTCTCCGGCATCGATGTGGCCGGAAAAATATCCTGCTAGAACGGGACCAACGACGACTCAGGAGAATCGTTCAACGTGACAGAAGTGCAACCCTTCTGCAAATTGTTGCAGATTTCAATGCTGGGCCATCAACAAGTGTCAGTGTGCGAACCATTCAGCGAAACATCATCAATATGGCCTTTCGGAGCTGAAGGTCCACTCTTGTACCTTTGATGACTGCACGAAACAAGGCTTTTACGCGTCACCTGGCCATGTCAGTACCAACATTGGACTGTTGATGACTCGAATCATGTTGCCTAGTCGGACGAGTCTCGTTTCAAATTGTTTACAGACGTGTATAGGTATGGAGAAATCAGTTACGCTGGCCACCAAAGTCCCCAGTCATGAAAATTAATGAGCATATCTGGGACACCTTGCAATGTGCTGTTCAGAACAGATCTCCACCCCCCCTCATACTCTTATGGAGTTATGGACAGCCCTGCAGGATTCACGGTGTCAGTTCCCTCCAGCACTACTTCAGACATTAGTCGAGTCCATGCCATGTAATGTTTGGCACTTCTGCGTGCTCGCGGGGGCTCTACACGATATTAGGCATGTGTATCAGTTTCATTGGCTCCTCAGTGTAAAACAAGCATGTTTCATGTTTAATTAGTGAATTATTTATGATAACAACTTACTCCTGAGAGAGAGCTCTTATATGAGGGCATTAACCGTCGATAAATGATTATGTGACTTTTGTTATAGCAATAATAAATCATCCCAAGAATGGCGTGTTTTTGTTAATATCCCGTAAGCGCTCATCAAGTCCTGTGAGAGGTCCGTATCGAACGCTAACAAAATTCAATAGTCGATATGCGGTCGTCGATTTTTGCGTCTGACGCCAAAATGACGTCACGTTTGCGGGAAGTAGTGTGAAACGAGTGTTACCGCGTTGGTTGTGAAGAGAGCAAACAAGTAGTGATTTCAAGGTAATGATCTCCTTAGTGGTATTTCATTTTTAAGCAGTTAAAAATTTTTTTCAATTTTCAGTGATATAATGTTATTCGAAACTATTCTTTACTGTGACGACATAACCACAGTGATAGCTAGATTCATGCTCATTTTAAGAGTACCATGGTACAGGTACACACTTACCAGGATCGTAGTATAATGTTTACTAAATTAAAACTGCACTAATAAAGCAAGATACTGTAACATTAAAATTGAGATAATGACTTGCTACAGCATGAATTACCTTATTTTGATGATGGATCTCACCAATACTAGTATTTATGCATGTACAAATTCGAAAATGTAAAGCCTAGTTATCAAAGAAACTTCTGGCAGAGAATTGCACAACTATTGATGTCACTTGAGATGTAGCAAATTGAGTTTGCAGGCTCGTCTGCTATGTTTATCGGCCCCCAAAAGTATAAAATTTTTCGTAAACTATAATAATGGCAATATGATAGTGTGCCCAGAAACCAATGAGTGCACAGTAATTTCAGATTCATAAATAAGCTTAGTGCCATTGAATTTCATTGCTCATTACATACTACTTGCCAATATAGTTGCAGTGATCTAATTATTTAACTCAGACATTTTGTCACATAAAACATTCTCGGTTTACTTGTTGCGTCAAATTTGGATAAAATCCCAAGCTTTCGATGACTACCTCCGTCATCTTCGTCAGGGATAAAACTGACTGTCGTGGACCGGTGAGGCTTCCGCTTTTATAAGCAGTTGACAGCTTCTCATTGGCTGGATGACGTCACGGTCAAAACGACGGGTACAGAGATGGCGGCCTCTGTGATGCACTGCTGGATAAAGTGGGCAAACAAAATCTATGGACATAGAGGCCGCCACCTCTGTACGCGTCGTTTTCACCATGACGTCATCCAGCCAATGAGAAGCCGTCCACTGCTTATAAAAGCGGAAGCCTCACCAGTCCACGACATCTCTGGCGGTAACTATAAATGAGTACCGCCCTTCGATAGTGGCATTTGCCTCTGATTGAAGAGTTAGGGTTTTTGCAGGGCTGGCCAGCCAGCCAGCAGCAGCAGCAGCAGCCCTGCCAGCAGCAGCAGCGGTCCAGTCTGCGGCAGCAGCAGCTGCAGCATTCCTGCCGGCCAGCCAGTGTTCCTGCCAGCGTTCCCGCCTCTGCAGTAGCCTGCCACCTGTGGCAGCGGTGTGGGGCTTCGGCCCCGTCGGCGTTTCGTAGGTCTTCATCTGTCTTCGTCCATCTTCGTCACTCCCTTGTTTTCTTTTGCACTTTTTGTCCTGTCCTGTTCCTTTCCTCCTTGTTGTCATGTCAACCCCCACCACCACTACCACTACCAACACTACCGCCATAGTATACACCTCTCCCTCTGCCGCCACCACCACCATTATGTGGTGTGCCCAATCGGCCCCCCCCCTCATTCCATCCCCCCACTTCTCACTCTCCCTTCTCCTTCGCTCTTTGCCGCCCCATCCCCAGATCCTTCCTCCCACGCCTCCTCCTCTGATCCCTTCCCTCTCCTCCCTCACTCTGTCTCTGCAGCCCCTGGTAGGGTGGTGGCCCGGAGGACCACGGCCCCCACCCCGCTCTCGCCCTCGCCTTTACCATCGCCGTCATCTTCATCATTGCCATCGCCTTCACCTTCACCATCCCCATCTCCGGCACCAGCTCCAGCATCCATGCCGGGACCGGCCACTTCCTGCCACCTGCCAGTTGCTCCTGTCCCACACACCTCCTCTCACTGTTCTGTCGCCATCAAATGCCCCAGTGGCACCCCTGCCTCCTCTGCTTCCAAAAAGGCCAAGTCCTGTCCTCCCCTCCCCCCCCCCCCCCCAGGATGCCATGGCTGTCTCCCCACCTGGCCCTGTTACCTCCACCTCCTCCCCCTCCCTATCCTCCTACAAATACCTCCTCTCCTGTCCTGATCCCTCCCTCCTCGAGGCCCGAAACCTCACGCTCCTCCTCTGCCAACACTTTCCCGGAGCGCCCATCTCCCTCCTCACTCCTTGCTGAGACCCTGTTCTCATCTCCTCCCCCAGCCCCACCCTTCACACAGACATCCTCTCCTGCATCCCTGTCACCGGATTTGGCCCTAATGCCTCCCTCACCCCAGCACCTTCCCCGTCCCCCTCCCGCCAAACCCAACCCCCGTGTCGCCGCCAACCCTCACCGCCATTCTCACTCGACTTAGTCCGACGATCACGGAGGAGGAGGTGTTGGCAGAGCTCAAGTCGCACCCACCCTTGGAAATAGGTGCAGTCCACCGCATCTTCAACCCCGCTGGCCCCACCCGCCTTATGCAGGTGTTCTCAGAACATGCCCCATCCATCGACAGTCTCCTCCTCTTCCACCAACGTTACAAGGTCAACCCCTCCCGTTCCCCACCTCAGTCCCTCCGCTGCCAGAGGTGTCTGCACTATAATGCACATCCTACATCTGAGTGCCGCGAGGCCCCTGTCCGCCCGCACTGTAAACAGGCACACTTCCTCTGGCAGTGCCCCAACCTCCATTCCCCTCCCTCCTGCAACACCTGTAACCTTCCACATCCCACTTATTCCCAGAAGTGTAAGGCCTGACCCCCCACCACTCCTGAACTCACCGTCCCTGTCCGCCCTCAGGACGCCACTACCCCTCCTAGCAATTTCCTTCAGCCCCCCCACCGCTGAGGACATCAGCGGGTTACTAACCATTGTCCTCCAAAATATCCACCCCTTCCAGCGCTACCACACCCTCCAGCAGACATCTGTCGCCGCCCGATCCATCTTCCACCTCAACATGTATGCCACCTACTCCCATAATCAGGTCCATTTCACCTTCTCCCGTCTCGACACCCTCGTCTAAATCCCTGTCATGGTGCGACAGCATCTTACATTGTTAAATAACATCCGTTCCCTTCCCACCAACAAGAACCTCTTCCTGCACACCCTCACAACCCACCGCGTGGATGCCTTCCTCCTTAATGAAACCTTTCTTCAGCCCCAACACACTGTACAAACCTCACCTTACCGCCTTCACTGCTCCAATAATCCCCTCCCGATAATGTGTGGCGGAGTAGCCATTGGTCACCACCGCCAGATCCCTGTTCAGCTCCAACCTCTCCTTCCCAACCCTGCAGAACACCTGATCCTTAGTCTCTTCTTCCCTGGCCTTACCATCACCTGTGCCACCATCTATGTCCGCTCCAGTGCCCCTATTCCTTTTGACTTCCTCTCCCACATTGACCGTACCTTCTCCTCCTACATGATCGCCACCAACCTCAACATCCATAGTCGTTCTGCTGCCCAGTTAAGGCGGTGGCATCGGTTCCTCTCCTCCCTCCAAGGCGACCTCATCCCCATTCCCCAGTACACCCACCCAACTCCTCTCCCGATTTCATCCTCTCCTCCCCTAACCTCCTTGGCCACATAGCGGTGGATGTCCTGGACCCCATTGGTAGTGACCATCTCCCTGTCCTCCTCATCGCTTCAGACGGTCGTCGCCCCTGTCCCGACCCTCATAATGAACCTCCCCCGAAATACTTCCATGATTATTCCCATGCAGACTGGAATGCCTACCACGATACCCTCTCTACCCAGGTCGATAGCCACCCCTTCACCTACCACCACCTTGATGATATTACCCATGCCGCCTCCTTTCTCCAGCAGACCTTGTCTGAGGCCATGGAGGCACACATCCCTTCCATCACCATTCACCCCCACCATCCTACTTTACCGCCACAGGCCGTCCTCCTTCTCCATGCCTTCCTTCACTTGTATGACCCGGACACACTACGACACCACTGGCAACTTCAACGATAGATCAGAAACTTGCCTGCGGCTAAGAAACACCAGGACTGGCGACAGACATGCACCCGTCTTAATGCTACACTTCCTATCAACTCGTCCAAGTGCTGGTCAGCCTTCTGCTGCCTTACTGGATCTAAACTCCCTCCCTACTACCCTCTCCTTCATGATAATCAACCCTTCCCTGACAAAGTAAGGCCAATCACTTTGCCTCCTACCTCTCTGATGTCTTTACCATCCCAGATGATCCCCAGTTCGATTACTCCCTCTTCCCGGATGTCCACAATCGAACTGACACCTCTGTCCCTCCCCTCGCTCCTGGTTTCCAGTACTTGGACAACATTGCACACAACGAACTCAATGCCCCCATCACTACTCAGGATATCATCGCTACACTCCACACTAAATGTAACACTGCTCCCGGTCATCATCGTGTCACCTACCGCCACCTTCGTGAAGCTCCTGCCTCCTTCCTCTCCACCCTGGCCAGGCTCTACAATATAGTCCTGTGCACCAGCTACTACCCCGACCTGAGGAAAACGTCCCGTATCCTGATGTTCCTTAAACCCGACAAACCGCCATCCGCTGTCTCCTCTTACTGTCACATCAACTTTACCTCAGTCTTCAGCAAGGTCCTCTAATCCATCCTTACCCAACGCATCCACCAGCATCGCCTCCAGCACCGCCTGCTTCCATTACCCAGTGTGGCTTTCGGCCGTCCTTCTCTACCGATGACTTTCTCCTTCGCCTCACTCATCGCCTCTCCGAACAGCTCAATTCCTGTCGCTCTGCTATCTTCCTCTCCCTCGACCTGGAATGTGTCTATGACCGTGTGTGGCATTCCGGTCTCCTCTTCAAGCTCCAAACCTTCGCCCTACCTATTAACTACGTCTGTCTGATCAGATCCCTTCTTTCCCAACATCCTTCCTATGTCACCATCCATAACACAGATTCCTACACCTTTTTCCCCTCCGCCGGGGTGCTCCAAGGTTCCGTCCTCTCCCCTCTCCCCGGACATACCGCCGCCTTCACCCCCCATCCACCTTCTCCAGTACACCGATGACACCGCCTTCCTTGCCCTCGACCCCACCCTGCAGCATTCCCAACACCTTCTCCAATCCCATCTTGACCGGTTCACCACTTGGTGCAACGAGTGGTTGCTCAAGGTCAATCCTTCCAAAACCCAGGCGATCATTGTAGGTAAAATCACCCCTTCCTTCCACCTCCTCGACTTCTATGTCACCGTCTATGGCCGTCCTATCACCCTCACCCCCACCCTTAAGTACCTTGGCATCACCCTCGACCGTCGCCCCTCCTGGACCCCCATCTCCGGACAATCCAAGCCAATGTTGTTTGGGAATGCAGCAGGAGAATTCCTTGCCCCTCATTTTACTGTTAAAGGTAAAAATGGACTTACTGGATTTATGATTCACCTTCTGGAATGCAAATGAACACACCAGAGTGGGTGGTGGAACAGTGTGTGTTTGATGACTGGTTCCAAACTGACTTCCTCCCCTTTGCCTTACAGAAAGAAGGAAGCAGAATAATTATTGAAGATAATCTCACATCTCAATCAGAACTTTGGAACTGTGTGAGACAATCAACATAAAGTTGGTGAATTAAATAAAAGTTTAATTTCTACAGGAAATCATATAACTTTCTTGGTAAATGCCTTTCTGAAAATGATGTCTGAAATACTCCTCTGTGACACAGACAAGAGGGTGATTGAGTCAATAATTAAATCACTGAAGACTAAGGAGTCTCATGGTTATGATGGAGTGTCTAGCAGAATATAAAAGTACTGTGCTGCACATGTTATCCCAGTATTTAGCTATATATGTAATTTTTCCAAATCAGAACAAATTAATTCAAAATAACCAAAACGATACACAACCTAATTTCAAAAAAAAAATTTTTTAACATGGGTAAAGTATCACGAAGCAAATACCGACCGCACTGGTGGAATGTTATGTGATACCACATAGTTATACGTTTGTGACTATTACAGCGCCATCTATCACAAAGCGAAAAAAGTGGTCCAACTTAAACATTCATATTTCTTTACGTACTACACGAATATGTAATAAAAAATGGGGATTGCTATTAAAAAAACGCAGTTGATATCTGTTTGACCTATGGCAGTGCCATCTAGCGGGCCAACCATAGCGCCATCTAGTTTCCTCCTTCAAGCTAGACAAGTTTCGTTGTTAGTAGTTTTTTCATTTGACACTTATTTTGTGACATATTTGGCCCGGTCACGATCAATGGACTACACTGTATAGCTGGAGCAGAGCATGTTCAGTATTGAAATGTAATTTGATGGATGAAGAATGTCAGGCCATTAAAAAGAAAGTAATGTTCGATTGAGGAGGGCGAGACTGGAATGACGTAACCAGGCAGTCCGACCTCACATTCAGCTCTGGACAGTCAGGCCTGCAGAAGACTGCAGGGGTTGAACCCCCATATTCTGATACACAGGCCTCACGGCGCAACTGTGATGTCATCGCCGCTAGGCCATCGCTGCAAACCAGCATCGGCGCAAGAGCGTGTACTTCTTTCGTGAAAGCGTAACAGAATCACATGACTTGCTTCTTTTCTAGCAATCTGTGTCTCATTTACAAAGAAACTGTGCCGCCCTTTGTTGTTTACAAACAAATAGTGCTGTTCCTGTATGCTGTAGCGCAAAATGCATCTTACGCTGGTTACAATGCACTGAGATTTCCTTCTATTGTGTCTGAGATCATATGCAAAATTTTACTACTTGTTATGAAAGACATTGCGACAGAAACCTATTACACCACAGCCTGTTATGTACACTATTAGAGGTACTGTGATAGAAATACATCAAAAATTAGTAGACAGGATGACATAATTATTCTGGTGATAGTAAGCTTAATTACTTCCACGAAAATGTAGTTCTCTGGGACATAAATGACTGAACATAGATCGCATCGATATTGTCACCAGAAATAGTTTAATTATAAAGGCTGGTGTAATCAATTTTCAACCAACAAATCAAAAAGGGAGATTTTATAAATCTGACGCCTTTGTGTTTCTGTGTCATCAGAACTGTCAAATATGTACCAGAATAATGCTGTTGATGAAATGAAATCTTTGTAAATAAAATATAGACCTAGTTTTATGCACAATCAGTGTTAACAATGCAGTTACACACATGAAGAAGAGAAAAGTAGGAATGAGTAGAAAATGACAAATGTGCATGTTTGTTAACCTGTCACAATTTTTTTCTTATTTTTCTTAATTGAGAGAGTATGGGACCAAACGGAGGTCATCAGTCCTGAAATTCCAAAGTGGGTTACAGAAGAAAGAGGGTCTGTCACAAAATTTATTCCAAACTAATTTACAGTTGAAAATTTCCTATTTTTGCTGTTATTGCCGTTATGGCTATCGTTAAATTTTTTAACATAATTATTGAGAAACATATTATACACTAGTGTTACTAGACACTGAACAATTGTGTTGTCAGTGTGATCTAGCTGATTACAAGAAAAGTCCCGGAGGAACAAGTTCTCTCTTTAAATTACGTCAGCAGCTAATACCTAAATTTCTCTGGGATAAGCACCTCATGAAGTTGTGATAATGTTCTCCAGACACCAAGCTCTTAACAACCAAATAAGTAAAAATAACAGCATTAATATCCTCATTAGTAGGACAATACAAACCACCTCTGTCCACCTTTCTTATAAGTTCACAGTCTCCATCATTTTCTACTATTGATTAATGTTTTATCTAGCACTAAGTATGTTTCACATTCCCACATCTCAGCTTCTGACACAGTATCCTGACAAGTATGTGAAAATGGGCAAGAGTTGTTGAACAGACCGAATTTGTTCCTCACTGAAATCTGTCACACTGTCAAAGTATGGTGGTGGTGGTGGTATGGTGACATCATCTTCACAGTCAGTTTCAAAAGAATCTAAATCGATGCCACCTTCTCCAAGCACAGATGATGAAGCGTAGCAGGGTCTGAATTCTTATCTTTGATTCAATTTCAAATACCCATCTCAAAGATACCAAATATTGAAATCCTGCCATTGTTCGATATTTTCCAAATCGTGCTTCTAGAGAATCTGTCTAAACTTTTCCTGGCAAAAGATATTTAAAATTCGAGTCCTCACTGCAATACTTGGGCCATTTCTAGAGAGTATGAGTGGTATGTGATATGGCCAAATAATCCAAATTTGCAATCAAGATGTTTTCATACATACAGCCATCATATTGATATTTTCTTCATTTGAACTGGGGAGTGGTTTCTGCAGTGCAACCTTGAAATGGATATGCATACCATGTGAACCAATATTTAAAATTTTCCACCATGTACAAATTAATGTAATGAATTTAGCAGTGCTCTCAAAACTTTCAATAAGATGATGTTCCCTCAAGACTAACAAACCTTGGACAGATATCTCATAGAAAATGTTAAGCACAAGTTTGACATTTAGTTGTTCCAGGTTGTTTGGATAGAGAGACCTTAAATTAAGTTGTTGGCAAAATTTATTACCTCTGTACTCTATGTCATGTAGGTTTTCAACTGCAGAGGACTTGGCCATTAGCAGTTATGTATTTTCTGAAACAGTTTCAAACTGGAGGAACTTTATTGTCTGATCAGGATCTCTTTTATTGATCCAATTGTTTTTGACACATTTTAATTTGTGAACAGAATCTAAAACATAAAAAAGGGTTAAGTATCATCACAAAAGCCCACCCAGCTAGCCACGTGGTCTAACACGCTGCTTCCCGGGCGGGAAGGCGTGCAGCTCCGCTACACGAATCCACCTGGAGAATGAGTGTTGGGATCCGGTGTGGCGGCCAGCCTGTGGATGGTTTTCCATCTGCCTTGGTGAGTGCGGGATGGTTCCCCTTATTCTGCCACAGTTACACAATGTCGGCAATTGCTGCACAAACACTGTCACTGCGTACGTGTACACCATAATTACTCTATCTTGCAAACATTTGGGGTACACTCGCCTGGTATGACATGTCCCCGGGGGGGAAGAGGGGGGGGGTTCACTAGGGGCCAAACAGCACAAAAACCCTGGGTTCAGTGTGGGGCAGCGGTGGGGTGGGTGGACTGCTGTGGCCTGTTGTGGGGTTGTGAACCACTGAGGACTATGTCGGGATGAAGCCTCCCCATCTTTTCTAGGTTCCCGGTTCAATACACACAATCATCACAAAGGTGTTTGCAAACAATTGATAGTTGAAGAGGGGAAGCAAAGAAAGTTTGTTGAAATGTTGTCACTAACAACACACACTACCTTAAAATCTATTGGATGTAGTCCAGAAACTATTTTCTTACTTGGAGTGGAGAGTTATTCACCATTTACGTTTCTAACTGGAAGGGTGTGAACATCATCTTTATATAAAGAAAGAAAACCTTGTATTGTAACAACTGAGCACTAGTTGCCACACTTTTAGAATTGGATGCTGCACACAAAATGTTACTCTCATGAAATCCAAATAAGGCTTCAAGTGAATTTCATCAACCGTCGGGCAGGCTGTTCGCCGGGTGCCGGTCTTTCAATTTGACGCCACTTTGGCGACCTGCAATCAATGGGGATGATAGGATGATGATGAGGACAGCACAACACCCAGTCCCTGGGCGGAAAAAATTCCCCAATCCAGCCGGGAATCGAATCTGGGCCCACAGGACTGACAATCCGTGACACTGACCATTCAGCTACCGGGGGTGGACAAATCAACCATTAGTGAAACAACCTGATCTGAATTACAAAGATATTGGAACTTCTGTTTTGTATACAACGGAAAATTGCCACCAAACTGCTCAGCTGTTGCGTATGTTTGAAAATGTGAAAAAATCTTATGCAGTGTATCAGGATGGGGTAGTGTAAGATAGTAGGTGCTTCTTATAAACCCATAAGCATGTTGTGATACTGAAAATAAAATACAACAAAATGTAATACAGACCAACAAGTAACTGTAATGGTTCTTCCGGCCCCCCCATTTAATTCATTTGTTCGTATAAAAAATTCAGCCTCACTAAAAAAATTTGCCATATTTTTAAAACAGTTCGTTACGATTATCAAGTTGTCTGTTACTCAGCTATCATTGTTCTTTCAGGTGAAGTTTTCCAAGTTGTCAGTAACATCAATTAAGTAATTTACATGGTTTATAGTTAATGGGAACTTCCTTGTATGAAGTTTCGTGATTACACTTTTACCAACTGTAGCTGCATAGTCCGGTGAGTACTGACAACAACAGAACATGCAAGTGTAGGAATATCTGTTGTTTCTATTACAACAAAACTAATGGCAGTGTCTGACTTTGTAATATGCTAATCTTTGGGCATCTGGATCCCCTCTAAGCACTTGAGAAAGCCATTAAATTTCACAAAATATCTTTTCTGTTCATACTGGACATGAGTTGCTAGTTCTAATTTTCTGTTTTTCAGATGATCCTGTCTCTCATCTCCACTTTACCTCAAACAAGAAGCTGACGAAAGGTACTTCGGACAGTTAGGCAGGATCAGTGGTATGGCTCCTGGTTTAAGGGAAGGTTTCAGAAGAGGCACAGAATATTTTTTCCCTGTCGAACTGTCAAAATATTCACCATGTCTCAGAATGGGGTCCTCGATGAAGTGGATCTCACAGACATTAAAGTAATAAGAAAAATTTTTATCAGCTACATATAATAAGTCAGTTACTTTGAGAACAAATCAAGCAATACTGATTCGGTATTTTAAGTTGTAGAGCTAAAGGTATTCCTCCATAAGTAAATCACAGTCTCCCAGTGATTCAGTCGTTTATATGGCAAACTTGGTCTGTTATAGAAAGGCATCAGGTCAACCAAAATCACATTGTTACTGATCAACTTGACGTTATGCTAACTTAAATACATGATAAGTTGCTCATGCTCTCTATATTAAAACCCACATAACCTGAGACAGGCTAACTTGAGTTGTACGGACGCTGAGCACAGGTTCGAATTCTGTGTAACCTGGAACTTTTCACAGAGTATTGCAGCTATTCTTTTCTGCTGGAGTTCTGTGCTTTTAGAAAAAGAAAACACCACTACTCATGGCATATTTTCATAATTTCCTCTGCAGCGTGGCACACAATACTTGCGCACCATCTCGAATGATGACATTGAAACCTCAGAATTATTGATGTACTTCGGCATATTTTGAAATAAACATAAATGGTAATCAAAGTTTTGTTTACTGGGTAGGTTAGCCAACATAAACACTTTATTCTGAATTGCTTATACAGCTTAATTAGAAAAGGGAGTAAAATTTTTCTTGCCATGTCTTATCATTTCAATAGAATTGCCTCCAGCAAAGCAAGAAACATTCATGTAGTGCTCTCAACCATTACTTACCAATTATTCAGTGCTTTCTAAAAGTCATATTTACTAGCAGTGACAAAATCCATTAACATTCCATTTTAATTAATTAATTCACATCTATCTAAACAATAATAATACAAAACATCTTACATTTTATTTTTTATTATTTTTTACTGAGGAACATTACATTTCCCGTACAGTTTGCCCAATGTACAGACAACATTAGGGAGAGGATACGATCTTGTCCTATGCACTTTTCATATGCTGCTTCTCTTTCACCTCCTTCAACTTTTGTTATTGCAGTCTGGTTTTCTAATATGTAAGCAATGCAACTAATTTTGTGTGTTTTAGTTTTTGGAAACAGTTTTCCACAATAAGAAATGCAATAACATCTACTTATTTGCCTATTTGCTGATCCCCATAACAAAATGAAGTGTGTCTCTATTGCTGTCTTATGAAGAATCTTCACCCAGGTAAACTTTTGCATTTTATACAGTTAGAGCAGATGAGATACTCACATCGAAGAGGGAAGGTGACAGTCGGTGCCACTGAGAAAACGAGAGAACTCCTTGACGAGAAAGCAAATGAAACTCTCAAGGAATAAGTAATAAAGTGACATTGAACATAAAGAAAACTAATGCCATGAATTTCAGTTTGAAGAGGAAAAATGACAATTTTAAATTAAATGTAGATGGCACCTCTATAGACTGTGTAAGAAATGAAAAATTTCTGGGAATGAATATTGATTCTCAGCTGAAGTGTTGTGAACACACAAAGGTACTTGCAAACATAATGTCATCAGCAAGTTATGCCCTTAGAATCCTATCATCAGTGTGTAACATGCACTGTCTTTTAGTTACATATTATTGATATGTGCACTCAATTCTTAGCTATGGAATTCTTTTCTGGGGAACAAATGCACAAAATATGAACACAATTTTCAAACTCCAGAAAAGAGCCATAAGAATAATAACCAAAAATACTAGTCGAGTTCATTGTGAAGATCTGTTCAGAACACTGGGGATTTTAACTGCTCCATGTGAATACATTTACTAGTCAGTTGTACACACCAAAAATAACATTGGTAATTACTGCACAAACAGCTCTGTCCATCACCATGCAACAGGAGATAGACTCAACTTACATTTACCAAGAAAAAAATAAACATAAAACTCAAAACAGCATTTTCTACCAAGGAATAAAACTGTACAATAAATTACCAAAAGAGATTAGAGAAATTGCCAAAATACACTTATTTAAAAAGGCAGCTAATAAGTACGTGTTATGCAATACATGTTACACATTTAAGGATTACTTAGCTAAAACAGAGTAGGGGTTTGATAAAAAATGTTATACAAATAAATATAATAATAATGATTATAAAATATCCAACATTCCACATAACACCTTCACTTTATGTTTTTTCTCTTCTTTTTTTCCTTTCTAGAAATACTTGCTCCAAAGCTATGCGTAGCCCAATACTAACATGTCTTCCTCTTTCTGAGCTCAACATCTCACTCATTATGGAGGGATGCTGATTCAGTTTTTCAGGATAGCAAATGGGAAGTTGCAGTATAGAAAATGGCCCAGAGATCACCAGTGTGTGTGTTTTGTGTTACGAAACAATGTGTGTATAGTGTGTGCAATGACTGATAGTGAGATATGAGTGAACAATGTGGCATTACATTATTCAATAAGGTATTTGTAAAAAAAGTATTGTATGCCAGGAGTAAATCTAATGATGTTGTCTAACTAGAAGTCTGTAAATATATGTGTATATGAATTAGCTTATTTTCAATTGGTCTAAATTTGTAAATAGTTTGACATGTCCTATATCCTTGTAAAAAGAGATGTAGGGATGAATAATGCTACTACTATACTACTACTACTACTACTACTACTACTACTGCTACTACTATTTCTTCTTCCCAGTTATATTTGTTTACCCAGTGTTGGGATTTGCAGTATCTTGTCCTAACTTGGGCATTTTTTTGTAATTTTCCTTTGTTTTACTGTGTGTATGTTGCCACTCACGAGTCAGTTACATGTTCCGTAGATAATTTGAACAATTCTTTTGTCTAAATAAACTAATCAGTTTACAGGATATGTGTGCATGGTTACTGTGAACATTGAAACTTCCTGGCACATTAAAACTGTGTGCCAGACTGAGATTCGAGCTCAGAACCTTTTCGTTTCGTGGACAAGTACTCTGCCAACTGAGCTACCCAAGCACGACTCACGATCTGTCCCCACTGCTTCACTTCAGCCAGTTCTTTGCTTCCCATCTTCTAAACTTCACAGAAACTCTCCTGTGAGACTTACGGGACTAGCACTCCCAGAAGGATGATATTGCGGAGATGTGGCTTATTCACAGCTTGGGGGCAGGGGGGGGGGGAGGGGGGGGGGGGGAGAAGAGGGGCGTTACCAGAATGAAATGTTCACTCTGCAGTGGAGAGTGCTGATATGAAACTTCCTAGGAGATTAAGACTGTGTGCAAGACTGAGACTCAAGCCTTTGCTTTCGAGAGGTAATGTTAATGAACACAGTACTTTTTAATGCTACTTGTGCAACTACATTTAAAACATATTTTTCTTTTTTTGCCGGCCACCTGCCTCAATAAGGTACACACAGGTAATTAGAAATATACATACTACTCTACTTACCTTACACTATTTTTGCACATAGTCCCCATGTCTGCTCAGATATTTGCCCAATGCAGCATTAAATCTCAGAACTTCCTGTGGTGGAATTTGTTTGGCTGACTGTGGAGCCACTGTTGGACTGCTGTCTTGGCTCTGTGTTGGCTTCATGATAGCATGAGAATTGCTATCCTGGTAGGAATTCCTTTAGCAGATGGAAAATGTGAAAATCACTAGGAGTGAGGTCTGGACTGTATGGCAGGTGGTCCACACTCTCCCATTGAAATGATCAGAGCTTATCGGCAGTTTTGACTGCCAGACGAGGCCTCGCATTGTCGTGGAGGGTAACCACATTGTCCACATTGAGCTTCTCTCAGTGCTTCTTTGATGGCTGTCTGCTGGTATAATAGCGTGGAACAATAACTGTCAACATTCGTGGTTGCTGCTTTCACCGTTGCATCCACACGGGAAATGTCAACAGTCAGTGATGATCGTGGCCTCCCTGAATGCTCATTACCAGCAAGTCTTTGTGGCATTTTGCTAATCCACTGCACTGCCATCTCGCACTTTTCAAAGTGAGACACATTTCCCCATATGTGGGGTGCATTTTCCTGTGGATTTTGATGGGGGTCCGTTCGTTACTCCACAGAAAACGTATCGCACTTTCTTGCTTGTACACCTTAAAAATGAAATGATTGTATGGCATTGTAGGCAGGGATGTCCCAGTCGGAAGCATGAGGTATAACCGCCATCTTCAGCAACTGACAGCAGATAAGGATGGGGCAGTCCAAGAGAGGTCTGCAGCTGGGAATGGATATGCTGACTTTGATTTACAGCTGTAATTTAGCTAAAACAATTTCAAAAGGCTATAAATTCGTCTAAATACTTAGGGATTGCAATTACAAATGACTAAAATTGTAATGATCACATAGATAATATTGTGGGTAAAGCAAACCAAAGACTGATTTTTTGCCAGAAGACTTAGGAAGTGCAACAGGTCTAGTAAAAGGACTACTTGCATCATGTTTGTCTGCCCTCTTCTGGGGCTATTGCTGTGCAGTGTGGGATCTACATCTGATGGGACTGATGGAGGACTTTGAAAAACATTGAAGGGCAGCTCATTTTTTTGTATTACCACGAAATAGGGGAGAGAGCGCCATGGACACAATAAATGAGTTGGAGCAGACATCATTAAAAACAAAGATGTTTTTTGTTGCTGCGCAATCTTCTCATAAAATTTCAGTCACCAATCTCTCATCCAATTGCAAAAATATCCTTTGGTGCCCACCTACATAGGGACGAAAGATCATCGTGATAAAATAAGACAAATTAGAGCTCACTCAGAAAGATTTAAATATTTGTTTTCCCCGCACGCCATTCGAGGATGGAATGGTAGAGAAATAACTTTAATGTTGTTCGATGGCCCTCTGTCGTGCACTTAATAGTGAATTGCAGAGTAATCATGGGGACGTAGATGTGAGGAACAAGGAGTTCCTGATTCACCCTTGTAAATAAAAATATATGGAACTGAAGGAATTTCTCAGGAGAAATGATTTTACATTATATTTAAAAATTGTTAGACATTTTATGTCACTACCTCTCCGATCAAAAATTTTGGTTGCCACGTATTGAACTACTTTCTGAGCCACCGACAGCTTCAATAATGGGTAGTGATGGTAATTTTTTTCTCTAGTGTTGTAGGTGTGGATCCTATTATTCTCGAATTATGATGGATCATTTGTCATGAATTTCATTGCGCAGTATATGTACTGTGATGGTATAGTTAAAATTCCTAACTACTCCCTGTTGTGCAATTAGTTATTTCCTTCTAAGTGATGAGTTACTACAGAACATTATTCCATATGACATTTAATGTAAATACGCAAAATATGTCAGGAGAATGATTCATTTCTTTCCAAGACTAGGAATTATAGCAACAGCAAAAGTAGCTGAGCTTAATTCTTTGATAACTTCAGTAATATGCTTCTTCAAGTTTTCATAAATCTGTACACCCAAAAATTTGCATCATTACTGATTCCTGTTCGCGTTCTGTATGACTTACTGGTATGACTATTTGTTGTACAGAACTCAATATAGTGTGTTTTCTCAATATGCCTGTTTGTTCAATATGATTCAAACTGGTTGTGTGCAAAAACATTAATTCTGTAGAATTTTAAGTTTTTCTGGGAAAATAGCATGATCTACTCCACAAAACTCCCTGGAAAGATAAAAAAACCAGCTGGCAATATTTTAATTATTTAAGTCTTGTTATATTTAGTGAGGGAATTTATAAATAGAACCCTTTTGAAACCCAAACCGTGATGCGCTAAGTAAACTGTTTCTACTTCAGTGTAAGCCTACTCTTAGCAAACGCAACAATAATTATGTAAGTCTTCCTTGTCACTTTTTCTTGTAAAGAGGTGAAACAAGTGCATATTTTAATCTGTTTGGAGAAATGCACTGTGCCAGTGATATGTTACATATATTGCTGTCAACGTTGCTTATTAAGTTAAAACAACTTTCCTGTATTCTGTTTGAAATTCCATCAGCACCATATGAGATCTTGCTGGTCTTTCAATTTGACACCATTTTGGTGACCTGCAGTTGATGAGGACAGCACAACACCCAGTCCCTGGGGGAGAAAATTCCCTGACCCAGCTGGGAATCGAACCCGGGCCCAGAGGATTGACAATCCGTCATGCTGAACATTCACCTTCTGGGGGCAGACACCTTCTAAGATAAGTCGTAGGGTCAATATTGCCTCGCATGTTCCAACATTTCTACAGAATCCAATCTGATCTTCCCCAACATCGGCTTCTACCAGTTTTTCCATTCTTCTGTAAAGAATTTGAGTTAGTATTTTGCAATTGCGACTTATTAAACAGATAGTTCAGTAAGTTTCACATCTGTCGACACCAGCTTTCTTCAGGATTGGAATTATTATATTCTTCTTGAAGTCTGAGTGTATTTTGCCTGTCTCATACATCCTGCTCACCAGATGGAAGAGTCTTGTCATAGATGGCTCTCCCAAGGCTATCAGTAGTTCTAATGGAATGTTGTCTACTCCCGGGGCCTTATTTTGACTTGGGTCTTTCAGTGCTCTGTCAAATTCTTCACGCAGTATCATATCTCCCATCTCATCTTCATTTAAGTCCTCTACTATTTCCATAATATTGCCCTCAAGTACATTGCCCTTGTATGATCCTCTATATACTACTTCCACCTTTCTGTTTTCCCTTCTTTGCTTATGATGGGTTTTCCACCTGAGCTCTTGATATTCATACAGGTGGTTCTCTTTTCTCCAACAGTCTCTTTAATTTTCCTGTAGGCAGTATCTATCTTACCCCTAGTGACACATGCTTCTACAGCCTTACATTTGTCCTGTAGTCATCCCTGCTTAGCCATTTTGCACTTGTGTCGATCTCATTTTTGAGACATTCGTATTCCTTTTCACCTGTTTCATTTACTGCATTTTTATATTTCCTCCTTTCATCAATTAAATTCAGTATCTCTTCTGTTACCCAAGGATTTCTACTAGCCCTCATTTATTGACCTACTTGATCCTCTGCTGCCTTCACTATTTCATCTCTCAAAGCTACCCAGTCTTCTTCTACTGTATTTTTTTCTGCCATTCTTGTCAATCATTCCATACTGCTCTGTCTGAAACACTCTATAACCTCTGGTTCTTTCAGTTTATCTAGGTCCCATCTCCGTAAATTCTCACCTTTTGCAGTTTCTTCAGTTTTAATCGACAGTTCATAACCAATAAAAATGTGGTCAGAGACCACATCTGCCTCTGGAAATAACTTACAATTTAAAATCTGGTTCCTAAAACTCTGTCTTACTATTATATAATCTATCTGAAACCCTTCCAATGTCTCCAGGCCTCTTCTATGTATACAGCCATCTTTCATGATTCTTAAACCAAGTGTTAGCTATGATTAAGTTATGCTCTGTGCAAAATTCTACAAGTCGGCTTCTCCTTTCATTCCTTATTCCGAGTCCATATTCACCTACTACTTTTCCTTTTCTTCATTTTCCTACAGTCTAATTCCAGTCCCCCCGTAACTATTAAATTTTCATGTCCCTTAACTATCTGAATAATTTCTTTTATCGTGTCATACATTTCTTCAATATCTTCATAATCTGCGGAACTAGTTGGCATATAAACTGGTACTACATTGGTAGACCTGGGATTTGTGTCTATTTTGGCTACAATAATGCGTTGGTTATGCTGTTCGTAGTAGCTTATGCTCATTCCTGTTTTTTATTCGTAATTAAACCTACTCCTGCATTACCATTATTTGATTTTGTATTTATAAACCTGTATTCACCTGACCAGAAGTCTTGTTCCTTGTGCCACTGAACTTCACTAGTTCTCACTGTATCTAATTTTAACCTATCCATTTCCCTTTTTAAATTTTCTAACCTACCTGTTCTATTAAGGGATCTGACATTCCATGCTCCGATCTGTAGAATGCCAGTTTTCTTTCTCCTGATAACGACGTGCTCCTGAGTAGTCCCTGCCCAGAGATCCAAATACGGGCTATCTTAACTCCAGAATATTTTACCCAAGAGGACGCCATCATCATTTAACCATACAGTAAAACTTGCATGCCCTCGGGAAAAATTACGGCTGTAGATTCCCCTTGCTTTCAGCCGTTCACTGTACCAGCACAGCAAAGCCACTTTGGTTGATGTTACAAGGCCAGATCAGTCAATCATCCAGACTGTTGCTCCTGCAACTACTGAAAAGGCTGCTGCCCCTCTTCAGGAACCATGCATTTGCCTGGCCTTTCAACAGATACCCCTCCATTGTGGTTGCACCTACGGTGTGGCTATCTGTATTGCTGAGGCAAGCAGCCTCCCCATGAATGGCAAGGTCCATTGTTCATGGAGGAGGGAGAGTGGGGGGGGGGGGGGGGGGGGGTGTCAAATAATGATACCAGTTTATTTTGTCTATCAGATTATATTTCATCATGCTATCAATATCTAACAGCAGAAGCCACACAATAAATTAAGTGTCTTACCGCACCACAAACAGCAAATGAGTAACGCCAAACACATAAAAAAAATTGATAACTCACTGGAAAAGTGTCCAAACCTTATGTCCTTAATTACAAACACTGCCAGCGATTTCACACATCCAACACCAAGGCTCAAATGAACCCAGTACAACATATTACACTCAGTACACTCACACACGCTAGCAGAGAGCACCATCTAACACAAGACGGCATCTACAAACACAACCAACTCATAAACTCCAGGCTGTAATGACATCACGCACAACAATTCCCTTACATCATGGGTCAAAGCAGACGGGTGGAATCGGACACTTCCATTCACCCAAATTTAAAATGAAGCCATTCTTTTTGTCCTCAAGGTTTGTAGTTAACAATAGTTGAAGGGCATCTGTTGTGTCCAAAATGAAAAGTTTGCATTAGTTCATATTCTGGAGGTCTCGTTGAGAAGGAGAACCTTCAGGATTGACAAATGTGCCGAAGTGTACCAGTACATTAGGAAAATGCAGGTGACTTGAGGAAACTTAATCTGTATACTCTGGCAATGGTAAACTACTCCTAACCTACTTAAGGCTACTCACATTAATACCACTTGAATTTAATTCAAGAAATTGGAAAGAAAGCTGTTATTTTGAAAGAAGCTACTGCCTTCTCTGTTTTACTATGTACTTGTAATTTCTGTTTATCAGCTGTCAGCAGCATACTATTCATTTGATTACAGTTGTATTTTTCAAAGAAAATTTTTTTTCACTTATAAACACTGAGTGCTATTTACGGTATATTACCACTTGTCATAAATCTTCATCACAAACACTGATACTTGCTATGTGGCTAACAGACTGTATGAATCACTCAACCTAGATATTCAGACAGTTTGTAGAAAGAGCTATGTGGCTAACAGACTGTAAGAATCACTCAACGTAGATATTCAGACAGTTTGTAGAAAGAGTCATTAATGGGGTGTCTTATCAATTTTCCTTTGAATTGGTATGGATTTCCAATTTCTTGCTTTATTTTAGGTGGGAACTTGTTGAATATCTTGCCATCAGAGTACACAAGCAGGCAAAGTCTGTCAGAACTGGTTTTTGTGTCTTTACTGTGACTGTGTAAGAAACATTTCAGCTAAATCTGATTTTTTATTATCAGCAACAGAAACAATCAGGGAGTAAATGTATTGGGAATTGAGTGAAAGAATTTGAAGGTCCTTAAAAAGGCTTCTGTAAGATGTACAGTTATCTTATTTATTCAGTATTCTTACTGCTTGCTGCTCCTGTATGAACATTTTGCTTAACTGCTGTAAGCGCACTCGCCAGAATAAATAGTAACTCCACAAGACAACATGTAGTGACAGTGTAAAAATAAGACAATACTCTGGTCTTCAGATCCACAGAATGAGAGCTGCTGCTAATGACAAAACACAGTGAACTGAGCTTCTTGATTAGTTTATCTCTGTTCTTTTTTCTTTTATTTATTTATTTATTTACACGTCAAGTTCTGTAGGACCAAATTGAGGAGCAAATCTCCAAGGTCATGGAACGAGTCAGTACATGAAATTACAACATAAAAGTAATAAGATAAAAATAAATGTTTATGAACACGAAAAAAGTCAGTCCATAAGTTTAAGTAAATACAATGAACAATACAATAAGAATCAGCTTAATTTTTCAATGAACTCCTAAAACAGAATAGAAGGAGGAAACTCTTCAGTTTGGATTTGAAAGCGTGTGGATTACTGCTAAGATTTTTGAATTCGAGTGGTAGTTTATTGAAAATGGATGCAGCAGTATACTGCACACCTTTCTGTACAAGAGTTAAGAAAGTCCGATCCAAATGCAGGGTTGATTTCTGTCGAGTATTAACTGAGTGAAAGCTGCTTATTCTTGGGAATAAGCTAATTTTGTTAACAAGATATGACAGTAAGGAATATATATATTGAGAGGCCAATGTCAAAATACCCAGACTCGTGAACAGGAGTCGCCAAGAGGTTCGTGAACTTACGCCACTTATTGTCCGAACCGCCAGTTTCTGAGCCAAAAATATCCTTTTAGAGTGGGAAGAGCTACCCCAAAATATAATACCATACGACATAAGCTCGCGGTAGCGTTCTCGCTTCCCGAGCACGGGGTCCCGGGTTTGATTCCTGGTGGGGTCAGGGATTTTTCCTGCCTCGAGATGACTGGGTGTTGTTGTGTCATCCTCATCATCATCATTAATCCCCATTATGGTTGGAGGAAGGCAACGACACACCACCTCCACCAGGACCTTGCCTAGTAAGGTGGCGCAGGTCTCCCGTGTCGCTCCCCTACGCTCTGCAAAGAAGTATGGGACTCATCACTCATCATCATCATCATCATCACGACACAAGCAAATGAAAATAAGCAAAGCAGACTAATTTTCCTGTCAAATGATCACTCACTTCTGATACTGTTCGAATAGTAAAAATGGCAGTATTAAGTCTTTGAACAAGATCCTGAATGTGGGCTTTCCATGACAGCTTACTATCTATCTGAACACCCAGAAATTTGGACTATTCAGTTTCACTAATCCCATGCCCGTTCTGTGAAATTGTCAGGTTTTGTTGAATTGTGTGTTAGAAACTGTAAAAACTGAGTCTTACTGTGACTTAGCATTAGTCTATTTTCTGCAAGCCATGAACTTAGGTCATGTACGGCACTATTTGAAACCGAGCCAATGTTCCACACAACATCCTTTACTACCAAGCTAGTGTCATCAGCAAACAGAAATATTTGAGTTACTTGTAATACTAGATGGTTGGTTTGTGGGATTGAAGGGACCATACTACTAGGGCCATCGGTCCCTGTAATGCTAGAGGACACCCATTTATATAAATAAGGAACAGGAGCGGCCCCAAAACTGATTCCTGGGGCACCCCCCACTTGACAGTACCCCACTCAGACCACACATCACAGCCGTTATCAACATTGTGAATAATGACCTTTTGCTGCCTGTTGCTAAAGTAAGAGGTGAAGCAATTGTGAGCTACTCCCTGTATTCCATAATGGTCCAACTTCTGGAACAATATTTTGTGATCAACACAATTAAATGCCATAGTTAAATCAAAAAATGTGCCAAGCATTCAAAACCTTTTGTTTAACCCATCCAGTACTTCATAGAGAAAAGAGAATATAGTATTTCCACTTGTTAAACGACTTCTAAAGCCGAACTGTACATTTGATGTTGTTGTTGTTGTGGTCTTCAGTCCTGAGACTGGTTTGATGCAGCTCTCCATGCTACTCTATCCTGTGCAAGCTTTTTCATCTCCCAGTACCTACTGCAACCTACATCCTTCTGAATCTGCTTAGTGTATTCATCTCTTGGTCTCCCTCTACGATTTTTACCCTCCACGCTGCCCTCCAATACTAAATTGGTGATCCCTTGATGCCTCAGAACATGTCCTACCAACCGATCCCTTCTTCTGGTCAAGTTGTGCCACAAACTTCTCTTCTCCCCAATCCTATTCAATACTTCCTCATTAGTTATGTGATCTACCCATCTAATCTTCAGCATTCTTCTGTAGCACCACATTTCGAAAGCTTCTATTCTCTTCTTGTCCAAACTATTTATCGTCCACGTTTCACTTCCATACATGGCTACACTCCATACGAATACTTTCAGAAATGACTTCCTGACACTTAAATCAATACTGGATGTTAACAAATTTCTCTTCTTCAGAAACGCTTTCCTTGCCATTGCCAGCCTACATTTTATATCCTCTCTACTTCGACCATCATCAGTTATTTTGCTCCCCAAATAGCAAAACTCCTTTACTACTTTAAGTGCCTCATTTCCTAATCTAATTCCCTCAGCATCACCCGACTTAATTAGGCTACATTCCATTATCCTTGTTTTGCTTTTGTTGATGTTCATCTTATATCCTCCTTTCAAGACACTGTCCATTCCATTCAACTGCTCTTCCAAGTCCTTTGCTGTCTCGGACAGAATTACAATGTCATCGGCGAACCTCAAAGTTTTTATTTCTTCTCCATGAATTTTAATACCTACTCCGAATTTTTCTTTTGTTTCCTTTACTGCTTGCTCAATATACAGATTGAACAACATCGGGGAGAGGCTACAACCCTGTCTTACTCCCTTCCCAACCACTGCTTCCCTTTCATGTCCCTCGACTCTTATAACTGCCATCTGGTTTCTGTACAAATTGTAAATAGCCTTTCGCTCCCTGTATTTTACCCCTGCCACCTTTAGAATTTGAAAGAGAGTATTCCAGTCAACATTGTCAAAAGCTTTCTCTAAGTCTACAAATGCTAGAAACGTAGGTTTGCCTTTCCTTAATCTTTCTTCTAAGATAAGTCGTAAGGTCAGTATTGCCTCACGTGTTCCAGTGTTTCTACGGAATCCAAACTGATCTTCCCCGAGGTTGGCTTCTACTAGTTTTTCCATTCGTCTGTAAAGAATTCGTGTTAGTATTTTGCAGCTGTGACTTATTAAGCTGATAGTTCGGTAATTTTCACATCTGTCAACACCTGCTTTCTTTGGGATTGGAATTATTATATTCTTCTTGAAGTCTGAGGGTATTTTGCCTGTCTCATACATCTTCCTCACCAGATGGTAGAGTTTTGTCAGGACTGGCTCTCCCACGGCCGTCAGTAGTTCCAATGGAATATTGTCTACTCCGGGGGCTTTGTTTCGACTCAGGTCTTTCAGTGCTCTGTCAAACTCTTCACGCAGTATCATATCTCCCATTTCATCTTCATCTACATCCTCTTCCATTTCCATAATATTGTCCTCAAGTACATCGCCCTTGTATAGAGCCTCTATATACTCCTTCCACCTTTCTGCTTTCCCTTCTTTGCTTAGAACTGGGTTTCCATCTGAGCTCTTGATATTCATACAAGTCGTTCTCTTATCTCCAAAGGTCTCTTTAATTTTCCTGTAGGCGGTATCTATCTTACCCCTAGTGAGATAGGCCTCTACATCCTTACATTTGTCCTCTAGCCATCCCTGCTTAGCCATTTTGCACTTCCTGTCGATCTCATTTTTGAGACGTTTGTATTCCTTTTTGCCTGTTTCACTTACTGCATTTTTATATTTTCTCCTTTCATCAATTAAATTCAATATTTCTTCTGTTACCCAAGGATTTCTACTAGCCCTCGTCTTTTTACCTACTTGATCCTCTGCTGCCTTCACTACTTCATCCCTCAAAGCTACCCATTCTTCTTCTACTGTATTTATTTCCCCCATTCCTGTCAATTGCTCCCTTATGCTCTCCCTGAATCTCTGTACAACCTCTGGTTCTTTCAGTTTATCCAGGTCCCATCTCCTTAAATTCCCACCTTTTTGCAGTTTCTTCAGTTTTAATCTACAGGTCATAACCAATAGATTGTGGTCAGAGTCCACATCTGCCCCTGGAAATGTCTTACAATTTAAAACCTGGTTCCTAAATCTCTGTCTTACCATTATATAATCTATCTGATACCTTTTAGTATCTCCAGGGTTCTTCCATGTATACAACCTTCTTTCATGATTCTTAAACCAAGTATTAGTTATGATTATGTTGTGCTCTGTGCAAAATTCTACCAGGCTGCTTCCTCTTTCATTTCTTAGCCCCAATCCATATTCACCTACTATGTTTCCTTCTCTCCCTTTTCCTACACTCGAATTCCAGTCACCCATGACTATTAAATTTTCATCTCCCTTCACAATCTGAATAATTTCTTTTATTTCATCATACATTTCTTCAATTTCTTCGTCATCTGCAGAGCTAGTTGGCATATAAACTTGTACTACTGTAGTAGGTGTGGGCTTCGTAACTATCTTGGCCACAATAATGCGTTCACTATGCTGTTTGTAGTAGCTTACCCGCATTCCTATTTTCCTATTCATTATTAAACCTACTCCTGCATTACCCCTATTTGATTTTGTATTTATAACCCTGTAGTCACCTGACCAGAAGTCTTGTTCCTCCTGCCACCGAACTTCACTAATTCCCACAATATCTAACTTCAACCTATCCATTTCCCTTTTTAAATTTTCTAACCTACCTGCCCGATTAAGGGATCTGACATTCCACGCTCCGATCCGTAGAACGCCAGTTTTCTTTCTCCTGATAACGACATCCTCTTGAGTAGTCCCCGCCCGGAGATCCGAATGGGGGACTATTTTACCTCCGGAATATTTTACCCAAGAGGACGCCATCATCATGTAATCATACAGTAAAGCTGCATGCCCTCGGGAAAAATTACGGCTGTAGTTTCCCCTTGCTTTCAGCCGTTCGCAGTACCGGCACGGCAAGGCCGTTTCGGTTATTGTTACAAGGCCAGATCAGTCAATCATCCAGACTGTTGCCCTTGCAACTACTGAAAAGGCTGCTGCCCCTCTTCAGGAACCACACGTTTGTCTGGCCTCTCAACAGATACCCCTCCGTTGTGGTTGCACCTACGGTACGGCTATCTGTATCGCTGAGGCACGCAAGCCTCCCCACCAACGGCAAGGTCCATGGTTCATGGGGGGGGTACATTTGATAGCAAACATTAATGGCACAGAAATATGTCTAAAATTATCTACATTATCCCTTACTCCCTTTTTATAAAGCAACTTTACTACTGAGTACTTCAATCGTGCAGGAAACTGACCATTCCTATAGGAAAAATTACATATATGGCTAAATACAGGGCTAACATGTGCAGCACAGTACTTTAATAATCTGCTAGGCACTCCATCATAACCATGACAGTCCTTACTCTTCAGTGATTTAATTATTGACTCAGTTTCCTCCTTGTCACTATTTCAGATGTCAGTCTCGGAAAGGCATTTTCCAAGAGAGTTATATGATTCCCTGTAGAAACTAAATTTTTATTTAATTCACCAGCAAGTTCAGAAAATGATAGTTAAATACTGTACATATATCTGATTTCTACTGCACACTATTATTCCAGTTATCACCAACATCTTCAACCTGTCTCTTGTCAGTCAGTAGTACATATCCTACTGAGTGGAAGCAAAGTTTAATTCAACCTATACGCAAGACTGACAACCCAAAGTTGCCAGGTGACTACAGGCCGATCAGCATACTACCTGCAATGTCTAAAGCCCTAGAATAAATCGTCCATGAACAGCTGACGGATTACCTCAAAACTCATAACATCCACGACAAATATCAGTCAGGCTTTCGAAAGCACCATAGTACAGCAACTGCATTAATCAAAGTAACTGATGACACTAAACTTGCCATGGACAGACGTGAAGCTACCATCCTAACACTGCTTGACTTTAGCAAGGCTTTTGATACAGTTGACTTTGATATATTACTAATTAAAATGAAGCAGCTGAATTTCTCAAACAGCGCAATACACTGGTTCGACAGCTACTTCAAAAACAGAAGTCAACAAGTCATTTGTGGGTCGTAGAAGTCATAATGGAAAAACGTGTGCTCTGGAGTTCCCCAAGACTCTGTCCTTGGTCCATTACTCTTCTCACTGTACATTAACGATATTTCTTCAGTGATTTACTCCTACAACTACCATCTATATGCCGACGACATCCAACTGTACATAAGTGCAAGCCCCAAGAACATTGCTGACGCAGTAGCAAGTATGAATGCAAATCTCTGCTCTGTTTTTCGATGGGCACAGAACCTAGGTCTGAAACTAAACCCCAAGAAATCCCAAGTCATTCTTATATCTCATCCAACGTTAATCAGGTGGTACTTCCACGAAACAGTCCCTCAAATATTCCTCAATGGTACCCAACTACCATACCAAAAAACAGTAAAAGACCTTGGAATAATCTTGGATGAACACCTAAACTGGAAAGAACAAACAGTCACAGCTTGCCGGAAATCGCTCTCCTCCCTACATGCAATCCAAAAATTTAGAAATATATTTCCAACCCATGTTAAACAAAAATTAATCCAAACACTGGTCTTGCCTAATCTTTACTACTGTGATGTAGTTCAGCATGGTTCAAATAGCGAAATTCGAGATGCCTTGAGCCAGTGATGAATGCTTGCGTTAGATACGTGTGCAATATACAGTTGTATGATCATATCAGTCCTTCATACTCCCAGCTAGGTTGGATACGCCCACATAAGGTACGCGATCTCCACATGATGGGCTTACTTCATCCATTTCTTAGTCACTGGTGCCCCCAATACTTATCTTCTCACATTAAACACCTATCATCATTCCACAACCGCAATACCAGATCGGATACATCTAGCATCTTGGCTGTACCTTTACATAACACGAAATCTTTCCCCGTGTCATTCTCCATCTCAGCCATACGACTATGGAACGCGCTCCCCCGTGATCTGCGTCTTATCCAGAACCACTCAACATTCAAGAGGGAACTCAAAACTTACATATTAGGGGTGGTATAGCCACCATTGTTGTGCCCCTTGCGTCTCTTTCTTTCTCCTCTCCATCATAGCTTCGAATTTTACCATTCCATTTCTCTTCCTCTAACTCACCTCTTCTATATCTCTCTCATCCCATTCTATCGTCTTATGTCTCTGCTCGATGTGAATAGCTCACAAGCTGCAAGAACATAGCGAGAAAATTCCCAACTAGCAATAGGACTGACACTCATAAAAGAAAAATGTGTTTACTTTCGTATACATAGTCATTACTATTACTATTGTTATTATTATTATTTCTCTTTCCTGTCTCAGATGTTATGACTGGTTAAAAAATGGAAAGTGACGCGGACCTTGATCAAGCGTGACTTCCTTTTAACTGTGCGGTATATGTTACATTGCATTTAAGAACTTTCGGGTAATTGAACATGTATCAATAATTACAGATTTCTGTAGCTGTATTGCGTTGATGTACTGGTGGATATTGTGCGGTATGACTCCTGTAGTTGATAGTATAATTGGTATAATGTCAACTTTATCCTAATGCCACATGTCCTTGACTTCCTCAGCCAGTTGGATGTATTTTTCAATTTTTTCTCCTGTTTTCTTCTGTATATTTGTTGTATTGGGTATGGATATTTCGATTAGTTGCGTTAATTTCTTCTTTTTATTGGTGAGTATGATGTCAGGTTTGTTATGTGATGTTGTTTTATCTGTTATAGTGGTTCTGTTCCAGTATAATTTGTATTCATCATGCTCGAGTACATTTTGTGGTGCATACTTGTATGTGGGAACGTGTTGTTTTATTAGTTTACGTTGTATGGCAAGTTGTTGATGTATTATTTTTGCTACATTGTCATGTCTTCTGGGGTATTCTGTATTTGCTAGTATTGTACATCCGCTTGTGATGTGGTCTACTGTTTCTATTTGTTGTTTGCAAAGTCTGCATTTATCTATTGTGGTATTGGGATCTTTAATAATATGCTTGCTGTAATATCCGGTGTTCATTGTTTGATCCTGTATTGCAATCATGAATCCTTCCATCTCACTGTATATATTGCCTTTTCTTAGCCATGTGTTGGATGCGTCTTGATCGATGTGTAGCTGTGTTAGATGATATGGATGCTTGCCATGTAGTGTTTCCTTTTTCCAATTTACTTTCTTCGTATCTGTTGATGTTATGTGATCTAAAGGGTTGTAGAAGTGGTTATGAAAGTGCAATGGTGTAGCCGATGTATTTATATGAGTGATTGCTTTGTGTATTTTGCTAGTTTCTGCTCGTTCTATAAAAATTTTTCTTAAATCGTCTACCTGTCCATAATGTAGGTTTTTTATGTCGATAAATCCCCTTCCTCCTTTCTTTCTGCTTAATGTGTATCTTTCTGTTGCTGAATGTATGTGATGTATTTCTATATTTGTGGCATTGTGATCGTGTAAGTGTATTGAGTGCTTCTAGGTCTGTATTACTCCATTTCACTACTCCAAATGAGTAGGTCAATATTGGTATAGCATAAGTATTTATAGCTTCTGTCTTGTTTCTTGCTGTCAATTCTGTTTTCAGTATTTTTGTTAGTCTTTGTCTATATTTTTCTTTTAGTTCTTCTTAATATTTGTATTATCTATTCCTATTTTTTGTCTGTATCCTAGATATTTATAGGCATCTGTTTTTTCCATTGCTTCTATGCAGTCGCTGTGGTTATCCAATATGTAATCTTCTTGTTTAGTGTGTTTCCCCTTGACTATGCTATTTTTCTTACATTTGTCTGTTCCAAAAGCCATATTTATATCATTGCTGAATACTTCTGTTATCTTTAGTAATTGGTTGAGTTGTTGATTTGTTGCTGCCAGTAGTTTTAGATCATCCAGTTATAGCAAATGTGTGATTTTGTGTTGGTATGTTCCAGTAATATTGTATCCATAATTTGTATTATTTAGCATGTTGGATAGTGGGTTCAGAGCAAGGCAGAACCAGAAAGGACTTGATGAGTCTCCTTGGTATATTCCACGCTTAATCTGTATTGGCTGTGATGTGATATTGTTTGAATTCATTTGGATATTAAGTGTGGTTTTCAAATTTTTCATTACTATGTTTAGGAACTGTATCAATTTAGGATCTACTTTGTATATTTCCAATATTTGTAGTAACCATGAGCGGGGTACACTATCAAAAGCTTTTTGGTAATCAATGTATGCGTAGTGTAGCGACCTTTGTTTAGTTTTAGCTTGATATGTCACCTCTGCGTCTATTATCAGTTTTTCTTTACATCCTTGTGCTCCTTTGCAACAGCCTTTTTCTTCCTCATTTATAATTTTGTTCTGTGTTGTATGTGTTATTAATTTCTGTGTAATGACTGAAGTTAATATTTTGTATATTGTTGGTAGGCATGTTATGGGGCGATATTTTGCTGGGTTTGCTGCGTCTGTTTGATCTTTAGGTTTCAGATAAGTTATTCCATGTGTAAGTGTATCAGGGAATGTGTTAGGGGTCTGCAATGTAACTGTTAAATAATTAAGTTAGATGTTAATGTGTTGAGGTGAACTTCTTTATCCAGAAATTTGCTATTTTATCTTTTCCAGGGGCTTTCCAATTGTGCATAGAATTAATTGCTCGGGTGACTTCATGTTGCAAAATTATCACTTCAGGCATTTGTGGTATCATATTATTGTTATTATTATTATTCTTGATTGTTATAATTATTTTTTGATTGTTATAATTATCCTTGTACTACTGTTATAATCTCTATTTTTTTCTTTAACATTAATACTGTATAACACGTGGTATGTCCATAATGTTCTGTGCAAACTGAAATTCGTTCAATCAGGGTATGCCTGCTTAGGTGTAAGAGAGGGCTTGAAGGCCTTAATCTTGCCAGGTAAAATAAATGCATAAATAAATAAATAATATATCATCGACCTTGTGCTGCTGACCAGACACTTCCTTCACAACTGACCATATAGTTTTAATTTTATCCTGTGAATTAGCTAATCTATTTGCATACCACATACTCCTTACCTTCCTAATAACATTTGTAAGCACCTTACAATACTGTTTGTAATGGGCTACTGTAGCTCGATTGTGACTACTTCTAACATTTTGGTATCATTCCCGCTTTGTACTATAAGATATCCTTATCCCACAAGTTGGCACCTGGGATGCCTGTTATTGCTAGTACCCCATTTAGAACGTTCTAATGGAAAGCAATTCTCAAAGAGCATGAGAAATTTGTTAAGGAAAGCATTGTATTTATCATCTATGTTATCGGCACTATAAACATCCTGCCACTTTTGTTCCTTGACAAGGTTTAAAAAACTCTCTATTGCTGTTGGATTAACTTTCCTACTTGGTTTGTAATTAAATATGACATTTGTTTGAGTGCAAAAGCCTTTTAGTGTTAAAATTTGTGCACCATGGTCTGAAAGTCCATTCACGCTTTTAGTAACAGAATGCCCATCTAGTAATGAAGAATGAATAAAAATATTGTCTATGACTGTGCTACTGTTGCCCTGCACCCTAGTTGGAAAAAACACAATCTGCATCAGATTATATGAATTTAGGAGATTTACCAACATCCTTTTTCTTGCACCATCATATACAAAATTAATTTGCAGTTTTTTCAAAGAAAATGCCTTTTGCATGCTGCACATAAAATTTGTATTTTAATTTATTCATCCAGACACGTTTCGCATTTTTAACAAGGAGGTGTCCTGAAATATTACATGATGTGTCCTTTTTACATATAGGTTATGGTTTCACATTTAGGTTATAGATTTAAAAACAGTTCCTTAATGTTTTTTTACGAAATGTGAAGGTACTTACAGGTAACTTTTAATTCACTGCATCTAAACAAACTGCTTGTTTTTTCTCATCTGGCAACCAGGTGGACATCTTACAGTTCACTTTCAGTGCTATAACTGTGAAAGAAACAGTTCAGAAAGTTTGGCTAAAATACAAAATCAAAGCTCTACACTCGAAAAAACAAGCTTTATCTCGAAAACTATTTAAAACACATGTACAACTTGCAAATAACATTAACAATCCTGCTGTTTTTTCTGGTCTGGTCAAAAAGGTTGGAAGTTACACAGATACTTTTTTGAAAGAAATTGAGGAAAAACATAAGAAAAAGATAACACAGCTCATGAGACAACAAACACAACAAAGAAACATAAACAATAAACAACCAAAACACACACACCAATTTTATCCATGGTCAATAAATCTCACAGACACACAATTAAACAATGAAGAAAAAGAGCTCTGCGAAAAAGGACTGAAATATAACGTGAATACAAAAGTGGACGAATAATACATAGAAAACCTCATAATACAGTCAGAAGCCATTCTAAAGCGAGAGGAGAATAGTGAAAACAGCAATGTAAACATTGGGCTAACAAGGAAATTGACAAAAAAAGAAATAGACAAAATTATTACAGATACAAAAAAAGCAGACTGACGGAAACAGTAAAAACACAGAATCCGAAACACTCAGAAAACTCAGAAACAAACTCCAAAATGAAAACATCATTATTACTAAAGCAGACAAAGGAAATACAGTAGTTCTTATGCCCAAACAGCAATACATTGACAAAACACAGGAGTTCTTTTCACAAAATAATATTAAAAAATTGAAATCAGACCCAACAAACAGATTTCACACCAAGGTAAAGAATATGTTACAAAATATAGACTACACACTGGATGAAAGAGGAAAAGGTAAATTAATACTGAACAATCCTACAGCACCCATCATCCGATGCCAACCAAAAATCCATAAACCAAATATCACAGTAAGACCCATTGTAAACTTCAAAAAAACTCCCTCTTAAAAACTTGCAGGACACATGTTGAAATTACTAACAAAACCTTACAAAATAGAAGATGACAGAACTATAAGGAACACGTCACAGTTAATACAACTTATAAAAGAAGTAAAATTCCCAGACACAGCTACTCTAATCTCTTTTGAAATAGAAAACATGCACTCTAACATCCCAATAGCAGAAACAATAAATATCATAGAACAAAACGTGAAGGACAACAGCCAACTACCAGATGAACACATCAAAGAAATACACAAGTTGCTGGAACTGATAACTGAACAGAACTACTTTCATTTCAATAATGAATACTATTTACAGGAAGATGGGTTACCAATGGGATCCCCAGTATCAGGCGCCCTAACAAACATTTTCATAAACCAAGTAGAAAACTTAATTTTCAAAAATGTTATCAAAAAGAATTACAACATACTTTATTGGGTCAAATACATGGATGACATCCTTTGTTTAATAGATGAACCTCAGGCAAAAATTGAACAGTTGCATACAGATATAAACACAATACACAGAAAGATAAGATTCACAAATGGAAAAAGAACAGAACAACCAAATAAACTTTTTAGATATAGCCATTAAAAAAGAAAACAGTCAGCATAGCTTTGAAGTCTACCATAAACCTACAACAACTGACACAATTCTACATCAGACTTCTAATCACCCACACTCACAGAAACAATCAGCACACAGATACGTGCTTCGTAGACTCAACACAGTACCATTCAGCACAGAAAATTACCAGAAAGAACTAGACATCATCACACAAATAGCAACAAACAATGGGTACAATAGGGAACTAGTCACCAAATTAAACAAAAAAATTAAAAAACAAATACAGTCAGTGAACACAGTACATAAACACCAACAAACAACAGTACAACAAAACACTACACCCACAGGTACAAACAGTGACAGAACAATAACAACACAAAGAATACAGGAGAACAATAAACAAGATTCAAGATGGTACACAATGACATACAAGCACAAACTCACACACAAAATAATAAACATTTTCAAAAGACAAGGGATAAACATAGCATTCAAAACAGACAATTCAATCCAAAGGCACATTCCAAAAATAACAAAAAAATAACAAAAAACACAGATATCTAACAAAAAGCAGGAATATACCAACTACAGTGCAACACGTGTGATGGAAGGTATATAGGACAAACCAGCAGAATATTTGCCACCTGGTACAAAGAACACATCAGAGCATGGAAATATGGAACGAGCCACTCAAGTTTTGCAGAACATTTGAGAGAAAACAACCACAAACCTACTACAAGAGAAAATGATATGAAAATAATTAGAATAAATAATGAAAGACATCTCCAAACATTACAGGAAAATTATCATATATACAAAACAAAGACTGAAAAGAAACAACCACTAAATGACCAAGTAAATATGATCAATTCACTGTTTACACTGATTGATCATATAATAGACAGAAATCCCAACAAATGATTACACATCTGATGCCTCTCATAAGTATATATAGGAAAATATAATAATAATAATCATCATCATTATTATTATTTTTAAAAAATAAAATAAAATAAATATAAAAATAAGTCTCTCTCTCCCTCTGTAACACAACACACACACACACACACACACACACACACACACACACACACGCACATACACATTCACAAAATAGTTGGTAACAAAAATAACACTTAGAAAAACAAATTAATCTCTGTATTAAAAAGATGACAGGTACAGTGATGTGTAATGAAAACAGTGAACTGAAAGTGAACTGTAAGATGTCCACCTGGTTGCCAGATGAGAAAAAACAAGCAGTTTGTTTAGATGCAGTAAATTAAAAGTTATCTGTAAGTACCTTTACATTTTGTAAAATAACATTAAGGAACTGTTTTTAGCCGGCCGGAGTGGCCGAGCAGTTCTAGGCGCTTCAGTTTGGAACCGCACAACCACTACGGTCGCAGGTTCGAATCCTGTCTCGGGCATGGATGTGTGTGATGTCCTTAGGTTAGGTTTAAGTAGTTCTAAGTTCTAGGGGACTGATGACCTCAGATGTTAAGTCCTATAGTGCTCAGAGCCATTTGAACCATTTGAACTGTTTTTAAATCTATAACCTAAATGTGAAACCATAAACTATGTGTAAAAAGGACAAATCATGTAATATTTCAGGACACCCACTGAAGATGCCCTGTAAAAAAGGCGAAACGCATCTGGGTGCATAAATAAAAATAAAAATTTTATGTGCAGCATGCAAAAGGCATTTTCTTTGAAAAAACTGCAACTTATATACAGCTACTGTCAAAATGGCCACTACAACAAACAAAATTAATATTGAAGTCACTAGTTTCTGGTACTTCCTACAAAGTGAATCAAGAACCCCCTGTAGCTTGAGCAGAAATGCTCTGAAGTCAGTTAGGGGACCTATAAACAACAACAATTAGAAGTTATTTTCACCAAATTAACTGCCACTGCACAACATTCAAATATCTGTTCTGTGCAGTGTTGTGATATGTCTATGGACTCAAATGGAATACTGTTTTTTAGGTACATAGCCACTCCCCCACCCCGCAAGGAACTCCTTGAGAAACAGCCAGCTAATCTGTATTCTGGTAAAGGAAGGCTCTGAATTGTCAAATTATTTAAGTGGTGCTCTGATATACCAATAATTTCAGAGTCAACATCTATAAGCAATTCACTAACTTTATCTCTAATACCTTGTATATTTTGATGAAATATGCTAATTCCTTCTCCACTTGGAAACATTACATCCTCAGAAGGTGAGCCCTTATTTAGAGGGACTTCCTTTAAGCAGGTATACCTATCAGGAATTTTTCCATGAGTGACTCCACCACAACCACCCAATACACTGTCACCTATTAACATAACCAGCCTCCCCTTCCCATACCTATCGAGGTGCAGGCCATGCCTAGTGAAACCTGATCTACTGATAGACCCAACTGGCACCACTGAGATGTGACCCATGCCCTCTGCCATTAGCACCCTCCCCAGCCCCATGTTAACGCTCCTAACAGCCGCATTAAGCTGAGGCCAATCACAGATCTGTGGCATTTATCCTGCCTAATGCAGGGTGCACTTTTCCAGGGTTTGGCAAATTTTATTTCCTTATGCTTTATCACATAGACCAGAAAAAACCAGTCTTTTACAGCTGAAAGTTTTATTTGGATGTACCAAACATGTTTTGCCTATTCATGCTAGGCATCTTCAGTGGTATTCCCCTATATGTCCTTGTCATGTACCCATGCATTCTTGTTCATAAACTAGATTTCTTCCAGTTTTTTAGGTTTCATTTAAACACTCCACTGACCATAACCTATACTGTAGGACACTGTATGTGCTCTTACTCATATGATAAAGCATGAATAAGCAAAACGTGTAGTACACACAAATAAGACATTCAGTTGTAAAAGACTGATTTTTATGTATATATGATGAAGCATAATTGAAGTAGCAACTGAGGAGAAATGGCTGCAGATGTTAACAATATTTTATCTCTTTAGGAGTAAGGGAGACCAGTCATTGAAAAGCAGAAGCATTGAGTCATTGACAGATTTGCCAGAAATGAAGGAAAACTTTCCACCTTTCAGAAGAAATCCTTGTTCAGCTATACCCCATTACATTTCCCCCTCCTCTCCCCCCAACCGGACCCATGATGTAAAGCTTTGTGAGTTGCACAGTATATACCAACTAGCTAATTTTTCTTGTTTAGTTCTGCCAGCTCTTCATTTGTGAGGCCTTGTATTGATTTCCCTGTGGAGAGCTGTTTGTGAAAGTCATACCAAGAGGCAGTTAAATAAGTCAGTATACCGGGTGATGAAAAAGTCTGTATAAATTTGAAAACTTAATAAACCGTGGAATAATGTAGATAGAGAGATAAAAATGCTTGAAGTGACATGGGGTTTGACTTAAAAAAAAAGAAAAAAAAAAATTATTGCTAGATACGTGAAAGATCTCTAGTGTGCGTCGTTTGGTGATGATCGTGTGCTCAGCCGCCACTTTCGTCATGCTTGGCCTCCCAGGTCCCCAGACCTCAGCCCATGCAATTATTGCCTTTGGGGTTACCTGAAGTTGCAAGTGTATCGTGATCGACACACATCTCTAGGAATGCTGAAAGACAACATCCGACGCCAATGCCCCACCGTAACTCCGGACATGCTTTACAGTGCTGTTCACAACATTATTCCTCAACTACAGCTATTGTTGAGGAATGATGGTGGACATATTGAGCATTTCCTGTAAAGAACATCATCTTTGCTTTGTCTTACTTTGTTATGCTATTCCGATCAGATGAAGCGCCATCTGTCGGACATTTTTTGAACGTTTGTATTTTTTTGGTTCTAATAAATCCCCATGTCATTCCAAGCATGTGTGTCAATTTGTACCTCTCTATCTACATTATTCCATGATTTATTCAGTTTTCAAATTTATAATGTCTTTTTGATCACCTGGTACATGATAGTCCAGTTTTGGAACTGTTACTGTCTCTTCCTATCATACTGTCTCCGCTCATTCATTTCTTAAAACTGGTGCAATAAATAGTGATTATTTTTTATTTCAAGGTGAGATTAGGAGCACTGGAGTTATTTTAGCTATGATTTTTTCAATTTTGTAATTTTTTATTTACCATTTACAATATTCTAAGCAAGTACCATTACGTTGTTCTGTATATACTGTTAGTGCCAAATCAGGTAACTCCCCTGGGTGCTGAACTGTCTGTTTGTGATGGAGGAGGTGAGGTGCATACTTACACGTGTCAGTCAGTTGTATATCTTGCCTCATATTCATTCAGTAACAAAAATTGTAGTTAAGATTACTGACTCTGTCTCCTTACGTGAACATTTTCTTACAGACGTTGATACGAACGATAAACTGCTTCCAAGAGAAGTGCCTGAGCTGATGAGGTGTCCAAGAGTAATTAAGATCTAATATTTTTATTTGTTAGTCACTCGTATAATATGTGCAATGTAGGCACTGAGTTTTCTGGTTGACAATAATATACTTTGTGGAAATATTAGCTTTTTATTTCTCTTTATGGAGATAACTAGTTTGGATCATTGTTTTCCCACACAGACTAGTTGGATACTGTTGAAGCCGTTGGCCCATGGACCGTGCTTTTGAACATCAATGTTGAGCGTTCTGAGCTCAGTGTGTGGTGTGACACATGTGCCTCAACATGGTATTGTGATCGCAGCGTGCTCCAGTGGCTGTTGTTGGCTGAGTATGGCTTGCCCATCACCACACGAAGTGGACGCGTGGTTATTTTCTTATTCTCCGCGGCCTCTCCTGTCGGAGGTTCGAGTCCTCCCTCGGGCATGGGTTTGTGTGTGTTGTTCTTAGCATAAGTTAGTTTAAGTGTGTAAGTCTAGGGACCAATGACTGCAGCAGTTTGGTCCCTTAGAAATTCACACACATTTGACATCTTTGGCTTGCACATCACTTTGTCTATGAAATTGTCAGGCGTAAAATTCCTATTTTAGCTATGTTAAAACCCACATTTTATCCCTTGTTCATAGGCTAGTCTTGTTGTTTTGTCTGTGGTGTACATAAATAAAAACTTTAATATCCATGGACATGTTATAAGGCAAAAATGAGTGTACCATGTCCAGTCAGTAAGAACATAGGCTTATAAAAGTTCCATTACAAATAGCACAATACAAATTTGCAATAGTTCACCACATAAGATGAAAAGTATTTTCTTATTCTCACTTTTTAGTAAAATCTTAAGGTAATTCTTACTTTATCACTGTTTATTCAGCATCAGACTCTTCAACATGTGAATAAACTTAAAACAAGGTAAAATTAGGTAGTTCAGCAAGTATGTAGTTAACACTGTCAAGAATATATAAATTAATATAGAATTTTAACAGTAATTAATTTATATATTCTTGACAGTGTTAACTACATACTTGCTGAACTACCTAATTTAAGTGTAACAAATGAAAGACATGGCTACTAAACAAGAAAGTGTATTTCTCTGCTGTTGCCACAAAATAGATTAGCTTAAACTAACAATAGTCATAAGTATATGGCAATTAAAATATATAACAAATTGTCTAAAAATGGGTCAATCAAGCCTGACAAATTATTTAAAGACAATGTTCATAACTTCTTGTTAACTAATCCATTCTATTCATTAGAAGAATTTTTAGAAATGCCCAATATCAACTTAAATATGTAAAATTTTTTTTGTAAAATTAATAGGTTAAGTGAACTGATGAAGTATATTGCATGTAACAATGCTGAATGACTAATAAAGAATCTGAATCTGAATCTGTAAGTAGTACAAGATGTCTTGTAGATAAAACCAATCAAACAAACTGACTCTTCAGAAAGTGTGCCATCATCATTATTATTATTATTATTATTATTATTATTATTATTTGCTTTCACAGCCTCATTGGACCACTTTTGTCGATCATTTCCTGGTCCTCTTCTTTAGTAAGTGTGTGTTTCGTTCTTTCTTAATTGCCCAGTATCTTTTCGTTCGTTCTTATCTTTCCCGTCTTTCCTCATCTGTAAATACCCTTTTCATTGTGTGTCATTTGTCTACTTTTGGTTTAAATCCTGTTTTCTTATCTTAGTTCCTTGAGATTTTCTGTCTTGTTTTACTGATCATCCAAGGTTATATCTAGTTCTCCCACATCCTCTTCAATTTTCTTGATCCATCCTACTTGTTGCTTCAGATTCCACAGTTTCTGCATAATTTTTCATGCTAATCTGCTTTCTGGTATCCTCATTATGTGGCCAAAGAAAGAAATCCTCTTTTTAAGTATAGTATCTGTGATGGGCTCCAGTTCCCTGTACACTACTTCATTCGGCACTATCCACCATTGTCATTCCTTCTGATATTTTTATTTATGCATGTTCTAGCTATTCTTCTCTCTACTTTAAGTATTTTGTCAACCTGTTTCTCTGAGTAACTTTAAAAAGTCTCACTTCCATATGTTACCTCTGGTTGAACCACCATCTCGTTATGTTTTAATTTTGTTTGAATTGATAGACATTTCTTATTGTATGTAGACCATGTTAATTTTTGAGTGTTTATCATTTTCTTGGTTCTTTATTGCCAAGCAAGTTTTTCATCCAAGTTGCATGTTATAATCTCTCCAAGACATTTAAATTGCTTCACAATTTTAATTTTCCTGTTGTCTGCTGTTATGTGGTCTATTACTAATAGGTCTGTTACCATCATCATGGTCTTTTTGAAAGATGTCTGGGTCCAACTTTTTGCGCTATATTTTGCAACTTCTTGTACATGATTAGGGAGTAATGCCAAGTCATCTGCAAATCTCAAACAAATAAGGTTTATATCATCTTTCTTGGTTCCAATTGTAATGTTTTTAGGATTCACTTTGTGGTAGACCATCTCCTTGTCTTAACCCTGTTTTAATCATAAATGGCTCAGACAGTTCTCCTCTGAATTTTACTTTGGACTTGGTGTTTGTAAGGTTTAATTTTATCATTTTTATTAATTTGGGATGAAGTCCAAAATTTCTTAATATGTCCAGCATAGAAGGTCTGTGGATGCAATCATAAGCTTTTTTGAAGTCTTCAAAGGTTATGACTAATTGCTTCTGTCTCCTTTTGTAGACATCCATTATTAATTTTAATGTGATGATCTATTCTGGGTAGCTTCTCCAGAGTCTAAATCCTCCTCGATATTCTCCTAGCTCCTTTTCAAGCTGATCTTTACAGTGATTGTAGAGAATTCTTGACAATATTTTATATGTGCACTCCATCAGGGAAATACCTCTGTAGTTGTCCGGATTTGATTTTTCTCCTTTTTGTGTAATGTTTGTATGATAGCTGTAGTCCAATGTTCTTGTAGCTATTCTCCAAACCAGATTTTAATGATGCATTGATGTAATGATAACTTCATGGGTTCTGCTGCATATTTCCAGAGTTCTGCAAATGTTTGATCTTCTCCACTTGCTCTGTAGTTCTTGAGCATGCTCAAATTTTTGTAGACTTCCTAAATTGTTTATATTTTCTGGTGGGGTTTTTATTGGAGTTTCTGTGTTTGTTTCAAGAGGCTCAGGAGGATGCTTGCAATTTAGTAGTTTGTTTAATGTTTCTGCTAAAATTTCTGAATTTATTTTATAGCTATAGGCTATCTTATTGTTTTTATCTTTTAGCATTAGTGTTGGGGAATCATATCTTTGGAGTTGTCTGCTAAATGTTTTGTAGTAATTTCGTGAGTTTGTTTTCTTACTATTTGTTTCTATCAGAGAAAGTAGATCTTTTTAATATTGACATTTAACACTCCTTAATGTTTTTTGAGTCATCTTTCTTTGTTTTGTGAGTTCCAAGTAAGATTCTTCTATTTTTTGACTCTGGTACCTTAATCAGGCATGGAGTCTATCTTCCACTGTTTTATCACATTCGTCATTCCACCACTGTGTTTTTTCCTAGGATTTATTGGGGCTACTTGTTCAGCTATTTGTTTCAATTGGGCAATTATTTCATCCAGCTCATCTGTTATTTTTATGTTCCTAGTTTGTTCTTCATATTCCTTGTTATTTGTCAATTTATGAGGGTCATAGGTTCTCTTCTTTTATGGGTGGGATTTTTTCTTTCTCAGTGGGGTGTGCACATATATTTACATGACATGGAATTTTATAGAATATACTTTTGTTGAACTAATAAGAAAGTATCAGAACCTTCTAGGAAATGCAACGGCCAGTAAAAAAAATTTTGGATCCAGGGAGATGGAACCAGCAGCACATTGAGTTACACCTTAAAATTCAGTGACACTACTCATTGTGCTACACCAGTCATAAGTGTTATATGACCTTAATTTTCATTTAATGTCTCTTGAAAGCATTAAACATAAATATGTTATTAACTGACATTTAATTATAACAAATTGTATCAAGAACATTGTGTTTCTAATGGATCCTCAGTGTGCCATTGCCTTGAAACAGTATACTTTCATAATATGCTAGTTACAGTAATTCTTTAATCACCAACAGAAGTTTCCCATCAATTTATTACAACAAATCATACAATTAATCATGGGTTTTTGGGAGATCCACTATTTGCTGATGCTTAGAAAGACATATACAGGGTGATTTTTTCCACTGAGTACAAACACTAGGAATTGATCAATGAGAGGATACAGAATAAAAATGTGTAATGAACTTATGTACAGAAATGCATGGTTTCCATGCTAGAGACCATTTATTCAATCATACATTGTTACAGAGACTGTGGTCTAATACACGCTGTACCACACAGATACAGTTACAGTATGCGTGGTTTCCTTGCAGAGGGTGGAACTGTTCCTCATACATTATGCCCTAGCAACCTCTCCTTCCATAGTAATTGGTAAATGTTGTGTCCAGTTCATTTCTCTTGCTGACTCACCTTGTACCGGATGTGATACAATGTTGTAGATAATGGTTCTGTATTCAAATTGAGAGCTTGCCAACATGGTGTTTACTTATGGAATGGCAAATGGCTATTGGGGTTGGGCAGCAACGTTGTATCAGGAGATCTATCCCCACCAAACAACCACAGCATTCAATGTTTACAACAGTGTGTAACACCACAACTCATACCCTATCTAACTGTTTACTGATTTATTTTTTGTTTTCTGTTTATTCAAGATTATATTGTAGAGCTTTTGTTATTATTATTAATTCAATACTGTATGAAACGTGTATAATCTTTTCTCAGTTGAAAACTTTGATGTCTTTTAGATTGTAGGAAGTGTAATCTCTGTAATATGTATGATATGAGCAAATGATACGTTTTGTCTTTCTCATATAATCTCTTTGGTTATCTTTAAAATTGGATAGTTTTATTTAAATAATTTTTGTAGGAATACCAATATGTGTAACACCTATTTTATTTAATATGTTTTGTGGTTGTTATGTAATTTCTGATCCTCACTTAATGTTCTTAGCTATTTTGTATGTAAAAGGTGGTACGGTTCCCCTCGGGAATGGAACTGTGTAGCGCGTGCAAAATGTGTTTGGCATCGATAGAAAGGTGGAACAAAGAGTCAGTCAGGGATGAACTACTGAACCACCAACAGCTCACGAAAAGCTTGTGAATTGTGCTGGTGCCGAGAGGGGTCTTTTGTGCTGTTTTCCAATGTGCCAAAGCCTCGGATGGATGTAGTAACTAGCAGGAATTATGTTGGAATTGATATTTATCAGTGCCACCTAGAAATGACAGAGTCCAGCAATTATACCTGCAAATCCACCTACCGACATGCACTTGCCACCACAGTACACAATCACGGTAATGGAACAGAAGAACTATAGTAACGTACAGTGAAGGATCAGCTCATTGGATGTTATAGTGTGCTCAAATATAAGGTAAATTATACCTGAATTCTTGTATGTACCGTGATTTATCCTCAGTCGCATATCCACTTAGGGTCCCTCCCATGCTAAAGTGCTTACCGAGTGTCCTTTATTGAAAGCGTATTAAGCCTTTCAGACCTGAATTTTTTCTGGAGGTAGGAAAATTTTTCTTTGTGGTGTAATGCTCTTAGGTAATTTTTTAATGATTTTTAGATGCAAGATTTATACAAAAATGTGTATCAGTTTTCAAAATATGCTTTTTACACGTGGCTTCTTTTTATGGACAAAATAAATAATTTCGAACTATTGAGTGTTGTAATAAATAATCAATAATTAGGATGCAAAATAACAGTAATAATAATGGTGTTCATTTATTCAGTGGAATATAACTAACCAACCACTTCCACGCATTCTGGCAGTCACGAGCTGCTGCGCTCTGCTACGTTGACTTGTTGATATTTTTATACTGATGCCCAACAGTTGACAGCACTTGTACACAATAAAAAAATGGAACATTCACAAATGTGTACATGAGGTTTCACTGTGGAAAAATATTTCTGTTGGAACTAAAAGACAGTGAAATTTAATGTACACAATTGTAGCCAGAGAATCTGAAAGCGTTAAAGTTAATGTGGCAAAAGAGTGTGCTAAAATTAATATTGGTTGTTGAAAGGATCTTACAAATATCTCAATTTTGTGTTTCACTGCAGTAAAAGTTCAGAACTGCAACTGTTGAGAGTTACATGTTCATGCTTGCTAAGTGCTTGTTTCACTGATGTAATGGAAGTGCATTTAGTTTGCTCTACTACAGTGGTCAAGATTAAGCCCCCCCTCCCTCCCCCCCCCCCCAATTGAAAGTAGTCCAAATGCACAAAGTTACTTAATTATAGAAAGTTTCAATTACTCCTGCTATTCCTGTCAAGTTCTGTACAATATTGGGTTCCTCTTACATATTGAAAGTGCTTATTAATAGTGTAACAGGACCCAAAGTTTGTCTATTGTGCTCAAGCTAAACAACAATTAATAGAAAGACCACTATCTATGAAAACAGTAACTTCTTTTATTCAAAGGTCATTGAGAAAGTGTTTGTTAGTGAAACATTTAACTTTGATTCTAAATAGAAACATATTTAGCTGAGAGAGACTTAACCTATGCCCAGTTCATAATTTTGTGGTGAACTACATTTACAATGTTTTGGCAGATAGGAAAATGTTTGAAAAGTTGTACTGAACCTATGTCCAATTTATGATTCTATAGTGAATACTAATAGTAATATTATTGAGACCATTCAGTTTGACTAAGCCCTGAAGTTAATGGTGTGTATCGTTATCTGTTATATTTATGCAAATATTTTGTTCTGATCTAACTGTCAGCTCCAACCTTAACGTTAACATATGCAGGTGCCAGAGTTCATTGCAGCATCGACGAGTGTGGGGATACGAGCCACATGTAAGGCTGTAGTGGGAGCAGGGAAGGGGATAAGCAGGTTGAAGCAATGGTTTTATTGTGTTGCAGAATACGTTACAGGGAAAGTTCCCAACTGCGCAGTTCAGAAAAGTTGGTGTTGATAAGAAGGACCCAGACGGCACAGGCTGTGAAGCAGTTGTAAAAGTCCAGCACATAGTGTCAGACAGTACACTCAAGTGGGTGATCCGGCTGCATGGCTGCATCTCGGCAACAGTTTGGTGGTGGCCGTTTGTGCAGCAGGCCATATAGAATGTGGCACATTGTTTGTAGCTAACAAGGAGAGGTCCCCAGCAGTTGAATCGACTTTTTGAAACCATCTATACGGTGATGTAGGTTAAGATCCCAGGTATCACACCTTGCAGCCATTTACCTCGGTGGACCCTTATTTGCAAGTGACTCGTGAAAGAAAAATTGTAATTTTGTGTGACTCCCAGTAGGATTAAGAAACCACTGCAGCACTGAGTGGTTGCATCACATAATGGATAGGGTAAGGTCTTCACGTGCAGAAGATCATTGATTCGAATCTTTTCAGGTACTTTAATTTTATTATTTTTAAATTTTTAACAACAATACATTGATCATAAGTTTTATTCAATTAATTGGTTTAAGTTTTTTTCGTTTCTATTCCTTTGTCATGTATTTTAATTAGCATATCAGCTTCTTCATTTGCTGTCATTTTTCTTCCTATCATTCTTCTTCTTTTTTTTTTTTGAAATCTTTGTTCATGTGGTTTGTATTAATTCTTTTGGCCATGTCGTTGTGTTCATTATTTCTATTTCTCTTTTCACTTGAATTTCATTTTTGTTATAAGTCCTCCTTTTGTTTATACCATCATCTTTGTTATTTTGGTTTTTAGGCTACATTTGTATGATGATAACCCTTAAAAAATGCACATCTTAGAATGAAAAATACTTTTTTTGACATGATTACACAGTCAGTATAAATAGGTTATTTCGTCTTACCTGTTTTAACCAACAGATCAGCACTTTCAAATATTTAAATGTTGTAATAGATAAATTCAGGGGAAACTCGCATAGCGAAGATAATTCGTTCCAGAAACTTAATTATAGTGTGTAACACTTTTTAAGCGAAACAATTTATCCCATATAAATCAATGTAAAATACAATGATGCATTCTGTGCAGAAAAAGTATCTTATTCGTGCCATTTATTCAAAAAAAATTATACATACAGTATTATGTACTATTTTAGTAGCGATACATAAGTAATTCTTTTTTTTACTAGGAAGCTATCTATAGTCATTTGTTCCTGCTGATGCATTAACACTTGGCGTAACTGTGACACACCAGAATCATCAACAAAATTTTTGTAGCAGACGTAGCCACTGCTTTGCTGAGGTGATAATTTTCAATTATGATGCAACAGATTACCACGCTTTCAGCATTTCTCTGTTGTGCCAGAAGATTGCTGCTTTGCTGTTACTGCCTCTTCCTCCTCCTACTCCTCCAAAGAACCCCTCTCCACAACTTCTTGTTGTGAAACAAACTGCAACTCCATAAGCTCTTCGTTGGTGATTTCTTGGATCTGATCTTCCACAAGCTCATTGATATCATATGTAGTCCCATGCTCTTAGTTGGCCAAAGACACAATGTTGTCGACTTCAGACTCCACAGATACTGACTCAAATGCCTCAGAGTTATATTTGACAACGGACTCTGGCCAAAGCTTCTTCCAAGCAGAAGTGATAGTTCTCTTGGTAACACCTTCCCATGTCTTTTTGATCATCTTGATGCAAGCAATGGTGTTTAAGTGATATTTCCAAAATTCTCTGGGAGTGAGATTGGTAGCTTCAGTCAACTCAAAGCTATGCTCTGAGTGCTTAGTGTAGGGCTTGTTAAAATTATAAGTAATGTGCTGCTCCATAGGCTGGAGTAATGGAGTGGTGTTGGGAGGCAGACATTGGATCTTGATGAATTGAAATTCTTCAAGGAGGTGGTATTGCAGGCCTGGAGAATGGGCAGGAGCTTTGTCCATAACAAGTAAGAGATGTAGTGGCAGATACATCTTAAGCAAATATTATTTCATCGAAGGACCAGACACTTCGCCGATCCAATCACAAAAAAGATCATGTGTCCCCCAAGCCTTGTTGTTGGACCTCTACATCACATTTAACCTGCTCTTCTGGATTTTACACTTCTGGAAGACTCATGAAATTTCTGAATGGTAAACAAGCAGCAGTTTAATTTTCAAATTGCTGCTTGCATTGGCACAGAATAGCAGTGTGAGACAGTCTTTCATTAGTTTGTGACAGGGCAATGAATTAATTGTCCTCTACTTTTATAAAGGTACACTTCAGCACCTTTTTCCAGAATAGACCTGTCTCATCACAATTAAGAACCTGTTGCGGCAGTAACCCTCAGACTCTACGAGCATCTTGAAGTTGCTGCTGAACTTCTCTGTTGCCTTTGTGTCAGAGCAGGCTACTTCACCATGCCTCACAATGCTGTGGATGCCGGTTCTTCTCTTAAACTTCTTGAACCACCCACGGCTTCCCTTAAACACTTCTTTGGCCGCTGATGATCCTGGCGTCTTTTTAACAAGGTCGGCAAAAATCATTCTCACCTTCTCAGAAATGATGTTATTCTTAATAGTCGCCTTGCAATTGCTTTTCATTTATCCATATAAGGAGCAACCTTTCAACATTGTACATAATATGAAACAATTGTTCAGATACTCATGTCACTCCCTTTGAAGCATCTATCACCTTAATCTTGTCCTTGTTCCTGAGGATAGTGCAAATAGTTGACATAGAGTGATTGTATGTGCATGATAAATCAGCAATGCCCACACCACGTTTGCATTTTTCAATGATTTTTTGTTTCATTTCTAACGTCATTTTCTTTCTCTTATGGTCATTTTGCTGCAGCTTTATCTTTGGGGTCATTTTCACAAAGGTTATTAAAATTTGCACACAAAAAAACACTGTGTGAACAAAGGTTTAGGAATATGTGTGATCACAAGGTGGACTAAGTGGTAGCAGGAAGAGCACTAAAGCCATACTGCAGTATGTACTAAAGACAGTATTCATGTGCCACTGCTGACAATGAAGGGTGTTCATATTGTTGAATGCTTATCCCTCTGCACTTGAACAGCTGGCGACATCACACTAAATCGTCGTCACTCGTTATGCAAAACATTGCTCGTTAAGCGAGTCTTTTTTTTGCAGTTTGTTTTGCTCATTATGTGAATTGCGTATTGTGGGAGGTGCTTGTTAAACGAAGTTCCACTGTATAATTAAACTGAAATTCACAAAAATTCCGAGTGGAAAAAAATGATATAAAGAAAAAATGAGAGCAAATGAAAAAAATCATATGACGATTAAAATATGATGAAGGAAAAGAAATAAAAAAATCACATTTAGACCAATTAATTTGATAAAAGTAATGATCAAAGTCATTTTGATAAAGATTTAAAAATGAAAGAATTTAAAGCACATAACAAGATTTGAACCCACAACCTTCTGCATGTGAACTCCTTACTCTATCCATTACACGAGATAAGCAGTCTATAAAATACTACTTTGTTTATGCCATTGATTGTCATGTAAAATATTCCCTACCCCTCTCCCCCTCCCCATCAATTACTCACAAACGAGGGCCCACCAGGGTGAATGGCTGCAAGCTGTGTGATACTGTATTTGATGGTTTCAAATAGTTGATTGCACCACTGGGGACCTCTGCTTGTAAGTTGGTAGAACACATGGCTGCCTTCACAGGTGGCCCTGCCTTTGATGGAGTGAGAAATGCCTGTGACAGGACTGGAGCAGATGGTAGAGGGAGGATGTGTGGGACAGGTTGTGCTTCTAGGTCTAGTCATTGGGAAGTGGATCGTTGGGGGCAAGGGGTCAGGAGAGCAGGGGTCTATTAGGGACGGACAAGGATGTTGTGTAGGTTGATTGGGTACTGAAACAAATGTGGTAAGGATGGGTGGAGGATATTTGTCACTGCACGACAAGTGGCTTGTTAGTGCTCAGTTCAAGGAAGCAAAATTCTCAGTACTGTTAGTAGACAGGAAATTACAACAACTGTCCTAGCTTTCAGAAGTGTTAATCATAACATTTGTAAAGAGAGCGGGTAGGTAGGGGAAGATCTGAAAAGAAGGACATGCCACTCGGAGCCCAGTATGAGAGAAGAGGGAAGGGGAGGGGGGCGTCACCTGTTGTAAGTATGAGGGGAGGCAGCAAAGGAAGGGGAGATGTATGACGAAGTCCTTGGTAGCCGAAAGCTCACTTCTGACAGTCTTTTTGTTGTGCCTATCTGCAATTCACCATCTCCACTGTGTGGCGAGTAGCAGCTATCGTTTTCATGATGGGTTTTCCATTGTTGAAATACAAATACAACACCTAATATCATATTCATAAAAATTACGCGTCTGCAATTTTTTAAGCATCGTAACTGTTAGCTGAAGTCCCCTGGGGGACTTCAGCTAGAAGTACGCGGGTGGCGGCCGTGGGGACCCGAGCTGAGTCTGACATTGCTTCCACTTAATTGTGTCAGACTCCTTCTTTCTCCTTCCCTGTCGGCCTCCCTTGGCCAACTCTTGATTTTTCGACCCCAATGGTATTAGGTTTTGAGGCCCGAGGGTGTCTTTCCAATTTTCTTATCCCTACTTCTAACCCAACTCCTGAGGGGAGTCCACCCCTTAAGAAAAGCCGGCAGTCCTCTAAGCTGTGAAGGTAACACTGCAGGTTGGATGGGAGGCCAGCACCCTATCTTCATAAAAAATGATACATGCTTTCAGGACTACAAGTGAGCCACAGAAAAATTACTGACAAAAATAAACGACGTCAATGGCAAGGAAACGGTATACGATTTGGAATGTGGAATGTAAGGAGTCTGCACAAGACAGGAGCTGCAATCAGTGTGGTCAAAGAAATTCAGAGGTACGAACTAGACCTAGTTGCACTGCAAGAAATCCAGTGGGACGATGCTGGCAGCATTGATGTTGAAAACTGTACTATTCTGTATGGAGCCTATGAACGAGGTCATCTGTTAGGCACTGGTTTCTGCGTCACCAAGACTTTGGCCATTAATGTTTCAGAATTTGTTTCAGTCAACCCAAGAATATCTGTTCTAACACTGGACGTAAAGCATATTAAGGCGACTTTTGTGAACTGTCATGCTCCCACGGAGGAGAGCGAAAGTGAAGTGAAAGACGAGCTCTACGCACAGCTAGAGGCAGTGATGGACGCTATACCAAATGGACACCTGAGGATCCTCCTTGGTGATATGAATGTCAAGGTTGGGAAAGAACAAATATTCCAAGCCACAACAGGAAGCCACAGTCTACACAACCTAAGCAATGACAATGGGGTCCTACATCATTAGGGTTGTTCACCTTCAGCACAAACTTCCAGCGGAAAAACATACATAAAGGAACCTGGGTGTCACCAGATGGGAGAACTGTAAATCAAATAGACCATGTAGCCATTGATCTCAGAGCCAAGAGATGGGTGTTAGACGTTAAGACAGCGCGGGGTGCCGAAGGTGGGAGTGATCATTTCCTGGTCAGAGGCCTTTTAAACATACAGTGTAAAGGAAGAACGGGGCCTAAGTTAAAAAGAGTGGAAAGGTACCATGTGGAGAAACTAAAAGATGAGGCAACAAAGACCGGATACCAGTTGCAATTTTGTAACCGCTTTGAAGCACTCAGTGAAATGGACACGAATCAGGACCTTGAACTAATGTGAGGAAACATCCAGAGCTCAGTTAGGGATACAGCAAAGGAAACACTCATGGGAAACCCAGTGGGCAGGAAGATCTGGTTTGGAAAGGAACGTGCAGATGCACTGAAAAGGAGAAAGGAAGCCAGGAGTAAGTGGCTGAAGGGGACAAATCTGGCACAGGGCAAAGCACAATTTGAGGAGGTCCGAGAGACTATGCAAGCAATCCTGAGAAGAGCAAAGAGGAAATACATAAGGGATATCATCATTGAAGCAGGAACAGACGTCAGAGGACAAAAGACTAGGGAAATGTTTCGGAAGGTGAAGGACCTCTGCAAAGGTCACCAGGCCAAGCAGAAATTTGTCAAAGATTCTCATGATAAAATCCTGACGAATGATAGGGACATAGCTGAGAGATGGAAAGAGTACTTTCAATAGCTGCTAAATTGTGATGAACCCAAACTGCAGTTTGATTTACAGTACCCAATTACAGCTGAAGCAGATTATCCCCCACCTACCCTGGATGAGATAAAGACCAGAATCAGACACCTTAAACAGAATAAGAGTCCAGGTGAAGATGGAATACAGGCTGAAATGATCCTGGCAGGAGGAGAGAAACTTGCAGAGAAAATACACCGACAGATACAGGCAATATGAACCAAAGAAGAACTACCAGGAGAATGGAAAACAGCTCTGATTTGTCCAATACGTAAGAAAGGTGACAAACTGAAATGTGACAACTATCGAGGAATCGCCCTACTTAACGTCTGCTATAAGATCCTGTCCTATTGCCTCATACATAGAATTCAGCCAGTGGCAGAATCGGTGATTGGGGAGTACCAGGGAGGTTTCCGGCCAGGACGGTCAACAGTAGATCACATCTTCAGTCTCCGGCAGCTCACTGAGAAACTTGGTGAATATGGTAAAGATTTGCATATTTTATTCGTTGATTTTAAGAAGGCCTATGATTGCATACATCGCAAGAGCCTGCTCAACTGTTTAAGGGAGTTTGGCATAGCAGAGAAACTCATCAATCTGATAAAGATCTGTCTGAACAAAACACGTGCAAAAGTGAAGATGGGAAATTGCGTAACTGAGGAGTTTGAAATTGTGACAGGACTCAGGCAAGGAGATGGGCTGTCCCCTATCCTGTTCGACTTTGCCCTCGAGAAGATCGTACGCGGAACCTTCCAAGTGAACAAAGGGATTGAAATCGAAGGAAAGAGACTGGAATACTTAGCCTATGCAGACGACATCTGTTTACTCTCTAGGTTGGAAAAGGAGCTGGAGCAAATGACCAAAGCACTAAAGGAGGCTGCCAGCAAATTTGGGCTAAACATAAACGACGCTAAGACAGAGTACCTCGTTATGACACATGGTCATTGTCAGACTGCTGATCATCTACAATCACTGCAGGTTGGGGACCAGTCCTACAAGAGAGTGCAAGAATTGAAATACCTAGGGGCCCTTTTCACTGAGAACTTGTCATGTGAAGCAGAGATCAATGCCAGAATACAAGCAGGAAACCGATCTTACCACAGCCTAGCACAACTGCTTCAGTCCAGATATCTCTCCAGACAGTTCAAGATTCGACTGTACAAAACCCTGATCCAGCCTGTTATTCTATATGGCTGTGAGACATGGAGTATCCGGAAACAGGACATCCATAAGCTCCTTGTTTTTGAGAGAAAAGTGCTTCGGAAGATCTTCGGTTCAGTTCTGGATGCAGATACAGGGGAATGGAGGATCAGATACAACCGAGAGCTTGAGGAACTATACCAGCAGCCCAACATAGCAGGAACTGTCAAAGCCAAACGAATGCAGTGGGCCGGCCATGTCGCCCGGATGGAGGATCACAGATGGCCTCGGAAGCTCCTGGATTTCACACCTACAGGAAAGAGACCGCCAGGGAGACCCAAGAAGCGTTGGAGGGATGAACTCCATGAAGATTTAAACCAAGTGCCAATAGATGTGAACGGATGATGGATAGCAGCAATGGGCAGAACACAGTGGGGGAGGAAACTTGTAGATGCGTGTGGTCCACTGGGCATGATCACATAGTAGTAGTAGTAGTAGTAGTAGTATCATGCCTGTTATGATAGTATTATTTATAAACACTCTCATTCATTTATAAATGATTTGATACAGAACACTTTGCACCTATAATGTTTATGTGAAAATCCAGAATTTAATCAAGCAAATCTGCACCCTCAAAAGTTATGTCCACTGGCTACCATATGCCACCATAGTTCTTCTGTGTGCATTTTTTCGCTCAGCCTGGTTGGGAGTGGGGGGGGGGGGGAAGGTGTATGTCTTTAAGGAACACAGTGCAATAGAAACACCTCGGTCGATAAAGTTACAAGCATTGTTTTGCGAGTTGCTCTGCCTTCAGTGCTTTAGGTTTAATCAGTTTGTGGGGCTGAGGAGGGGTGGCAGCTGGGACAATTGCAGGGATAGCAACCTCAGGGTGGGGACAATTTTTCAACATTGTTGTGCAGACTGACTGGAATGGTACAGAGGTTACCAGGACAATGGATCGCAACAGTGGGTAGAGTGGATTGGACACAAGAGGGAGAGGATCCAATTTCAGGGCTCAATCTGGGAGTGCATAATATGCTTGGTGGAGTAAAGTTGTGAGGTGTATGAGGTACTGCTGGGTGAGGGGGGGGGGGGTGCTTCTGACAGGAGGACATTAGTTTGTGAATAATACCTGTGGGAGTAATTGTGGGAGAGTGTGCCAGTACAGGTATTTAAAGGATTCTGTGGAGGAGAAGATAAGTTTGGCGTAGATGCCCAGGCAGTTAGAGAGGGAGCACTTGATGCTGATGTGGTGACAACCTTTCAAGTGTAGGTGTTCTTACTTGTCATTTGGTTTTATGGGGACTAGGTTTGGATGTGGGCTTTGGTGAGGTGGATGTTGAGGGTCTTCTATTCTCATATGTCAAGGTATTTGGCATTGTTTGTAACATCAATTTATTGATCTGCTTAATCACAGAGTGTGTATTGCAGGTACCTCTGGTTTAGCCAAGGTAAGAATTCCAGAATAATCAATTCATGGTGACTATGCTTCCTGTGTGTGATTGTTGTTGCTGAGTACTTGTCATGGTAGAACAGCTAGTCTGAGCATAGAAGTTGGGTTGAGGCGACACACTTTCCAGCTTAGGTCAGATGTGATTGTTAGATGTGTTTGTGTGAGAAGTGTGCACTTTTGGAAGAAAGGATACACGGTGTGTTAGTCATGTGACAGTGAATTGGGATGAGTTGAGTAGAATCTGCAGTTGAGTTGAGTCCAGACGATGGGCTTATTCGGATGTATTTGCTAATTTGCTTTTGTTATAATTTTTCACATCATATTTCATGTGGTTTAAGGTTTCAGTGTGAAACAATCAATGTTGTATGATGGCATACGGAATAGTGCTAAAACCGAGTGTCTTGAAAAATACAGGTATTTGGAAAAATCAGCGGTGGCTGAACATAGCCTGCTTAATAAGCATAAGATTTTATTTGAAGAAACCAGAGCAATAGCCCATGCATCGAATTACTGGGACTTTGTGATCCGGGAAGCAGTCGAAATTAGACTTAGCGATAGTAACTTTAATAGAGACAACGGCTATGCACTTAGCAACACTTGGAAGAGTGCACTGTATAAAGAAAAATAGCAGAGAAAAGCGACATCCAAGCCGCCTAAGTCAAACATCAGCAGAGAGGAGAGACAAGGACTGAAATTGTTGCAGAAGGATGAAGATCTAGTTGTTTTACCTGCTGACAAGGGGAACGCCACGGTAATCCTCAATGCTACAGATTACCACAAGAAAGTTGGATTATTACTGGAGGACAGCACATACCGGATTCTCAGATGGGATCCCACATTGGCGCTCAGCAGGAAGACAAGGGAGCTACTAAAAAACTCTGGCCTCTCTGACGAACTGGTGAAGAACTTACGGCCGAGAGCACCTAGGCCACCAAGACTGTACGGTTTGCCAAAGGTTCATAAGGAGAACGTCCCGTTGAGACCGATTGTTAGCGCTATTGGCTCTCCTACGTACAAGCTTGCAAAGCACTTAACTAAATTGTTGGCACCTATAGTTGGTCACTGCCCACATCATATTAAAAATTCAAAAATGTTTGTTGATATCATAAAACAGATGAAGATAGGCCCAAGTGATATCATGGTCAACCTCGGCGTGGTTTCTCTGTTCACCAAAGTACCTGTGGATGACACATTACAACTGTTGGCTGCTCATTTCTCCTCAGAAATTTTGAAGTTGTTCTGGCATACCTTGACGACCACTTATTTTTTATACAGTGGAAATTATTATGAAATGACGGATGGAACAGCCATGGGTTCGCCACTGTCACCAGCAATAGCGAATTTTTTCATGGAGGACTTGGAAGAACGAGCCCTGAGCAGTGCTCACCTCCGCCCATCATGCTTCTACAGATACGTTGACGATACTTTTTTAATCTGGCCACACGGCAGCGATACGTTGCAGCAGTTCGTCGAACATCTGAATGGTGTACATCCAAACATAAAATTTACATTGGAGGTAGAGAAGGAAGGAAAGTTACCTTTTTTAGATGTGTTGGTAGAGCGAAAGCCAGATGGACGACTGGGCCATTCTGTGTACAGGAAGCCAACCCATACAGACTTATATCTGCATAGCCATAGCTTCCATCATCCGTCTCAGAAGAGAGCTATGCTGAATACTTTAGTACACAGAGCCAGGACTATTTCCGACAAGGACCACCTCGGTCCTGAGATTAATCATTTGATGACTGTTTTCAAGAGGAATGGTTATTCTGCCGGTGAAATTAAATCAGTATTGTCCAAGAAAGTAAGACACGATGCCGGCCACATACAAGAAGAGGACCAACACATAGCGTGGCTTCCTTTTTGCGGTGCTACAACGAGCAAGATAGCCAGAGTCCTGAAGAGGCCAGAAATAAAACCAGTTTTCCGACCACCTAGGAAAATTAAGGAAATGTTGAGACCAGTCAAAGATAGTCTTGGTTTAAGAGTGCCGGGAATTTATACTATTCCTTGCGAATGCGGCAAGAATTACGTGGGCCAGTATGTAAGAACCATTGCCGACCGCTGCATCGAGCACCAACGCCACCTGAAATACAGGTATTTGGAAAAATCAGCGGTGGCAGAACATAGCCTGCTTAATAAGCATAAGATTTTATTTGAAGAAACCAGAGTAATAGCCCACGCATCGAATTACTGGGACTCTGTGATCCGGGAAGCAGTCGAAATTAGACTTAGCGATAGTAACTTTAATAGAGACAATGGCTATGCACTTAGCAACACTTGGAAGAGTGCACTGTATAAAGAAAAATAGCAGAGAAAAGCTTCTCGCACTTTACCTCCTGATTCAAGGGATGGCGCTGCAAGCAACACGGGATAGCAACTACATCTATGGAAGTAGAGGGCACTACTTCACTATGCACCATATCACTGATGTATTCCAGCCAATCAGAAGCCGTCCTTTGCATATAAAAGTGGGAACCTCGCTAGTTGACGACAGTCAGTTTTAGCCCTGATGACGACTATGGAGGTAGTGGTCGAAAGCTTGGAGTTTTATCCTGAATTGACGCGGCATGTACACCGAGAGATTTTTACTTGAGTGTCTTGAAAAATGTTTGAAATGATTAATAATTGCAATAACACACAGTACTGTTGGTGATTTGCTAACAATTACTGTTCTTAATTGAACCCATCAATATCCATTTCCTTAACCCATGAGAAATTGAAATAAATGAATTGTAACTTCTCAGAGTGGAGAGGGGCACCATTGTCTTATAGCACAGCACCAGGTAGGAAGGTGGCTTTGAATCTGAAAAACGACTGGGTTAATTATGTTGTGAAATGAGTTTTTCTTTAAATAATTTTTCATGCAGAGCTTAGAGCTACATAATACTCCACCCAAAAACAAATAAATATTATTAAATTGTACAACTTAGACAAGACAGTCTTGTGTAGCATTTATTGACAGAATGGGAAACATGAACCTCAAAACTTTCTACATCTACGTGTATACTGCGCAAACCACAATGAGGTTGATGGCAGAGGGTACATCCCATTGTAACAATTATTAGGGTTTCTTACTGTTCCATTCACAAATGGAGTGCAAGAAGAATGATTGTTTGAATGCCTCTGCGTGTACAGTAATTATTCTAATCTTATTTTCATAAACCCTATGTGAGCAATATGTATGGGGTTGTAGTATACTCCTAGAGTAAAAATTTAAAGCTGGTTCTTGAAACTTTGCTGATAGACTATCTCAGGACAGTTTGTGTCTGTCTTCAAGAGTCTGTCAGTTCAGTTTCTATAGTATCTCTGTGACACTCTTCCATGGATTAAACAAACCTGTTGGCATTCGTGCTGCTCTTCTCTGTATACATTCGATACACCCTGTTAGTCCTATCTGGCACGGGACCCACACACTTCAGCAATATTCTAGGATGCGTCGCACGAGTGGTTTGTAAGCAGTCTCTCTAGTATAATGATTGCACTTTCCTAGTATTCTCCCAATAAACCAAAGTCTACCACCTGCTTTACCCACAACATATAACACCATATAACCTATGTGACCATTCCATTTCATATCTGTACAAAGTGTTACACACAGCTATTTGTATGAGTTGGTCAATTCCAACAGTGACTCATTGATGTTATTGTCATAGGATACTATGTTTTATCATTTTGTGAAGTGAAATGCAAAATTTTACATTTCTGAACATTTAGAGTAAGTTGCCAATCTCTGCACCACATTGAAATGTTATCCAGATCTGACAGAATATTTATGCAGGATCTTTCAGATGGTACTGCATTATATGCAAAAAAACTGATTTTACTGTTATTATTGTCTGTGAGGTCATTAATATACAACATGGGCAGCAAGGGTCCCAACACGCTTCCCTGGGGCACATGCGAAGTTACTTCTGCATCCGATGATGATTCTCCATCCAAAATAACATGCTGTGTCCTCCATACCAAAAAATCCTCAATCCAGTCACAAATTTCATTTGATACACCATATAATGGTACTTTTGACATTAAGTGTAGGTGTGATGATCCAAAGCTTTCAGTATGTCACGAGAGAAAAGAGTGAGTTGATCTATGTTTTTGAAATCCATGCTGGTTGGCAGTGTGGAGGTCATTCTGTTCAAGATACCTCATTATGTTTGAGCTCAAAATACATTCTAAGATTCTGCAACAAATCAATGTCAAGGATATTGGACGGTAGTTTTGTGGATCACTCCTACCACTCTTCTTATAGACAGGTGTGACTTGTGCTTTCTTCCAGGAACTGGGCACAGTTTTTTGTTCGAGGGATCTACAATAGATTATAGTTAAAGAGGGGCTATCTCGACCACGAGTTCAGTACAGAATCTGACTGGGATTCCATTGGGCTCTGGAGCTCTGCTCAGTTTTAATGATTTCAGCTGTTGCTCAACACAACTGACATTAATACTTATTTCATTCATCTTTTCAGTGGTTGTTGTTGTTGTCGTCTTCAGTCCTGAGACTGGTTTGATGCAGCTCTCCATGCTACTCTATCCTGTGCAAGCTTCTTCATCTCCCAGTACCTACTGCAGCCTACATCCTTCTGAATCTGCTTAGTGTGTTCATCTCTTGGTCTCCCTCTACGATTTTTACCCTCCACACTGCCCTCCAGTGCTAAATTTGTGATCCCTTGATGCCTCAAAACGTGTCCTACCAACCGATCCCTTCTTCTAGTCAAGTTGTGCCACAAACTTCTCTTCTCCCCAATCCTATTCAATACCTCCTCATTAGTTACGTGATCTACCCACCTTACCTTCAGCATTCTTCTGTAGCACCACATTTTGAAAGCTTCTATTCTCTTCTTGTCCAAACTAGTTATTGTCCATGTTTCACTTCCATACATGGCTACACTCCATACAAATACTTTCAGAAACGACTTCCTGACACTTAAATCTATACTCGATGTTAACAAATTTCTCTCCTTGAGAAACGCTTTCCTTGCCATTGCCAGTCTACATTTTATATCCTCTCTACTTCGACCATCATCGGTTATTTTACTCCCTAAATATCAAAACTCCTTTACGTGTCTCATTTCCTAATCTAATTCCCTCAGCATCACCCAACTTAATTTGACTACATTCCATTATCCTCGTTTTGCTTTTGTTGATGTTAATCTTATATCCTCCTTTCAAGACACTGTCCATTCCGTTCAACTGCTCTTCCAAGTGCTTTGCTGTCTCTGACAAAATTACAATGTCATCGGCAAACCTCAAAGTTTTTACTTCTTCTCCATGAACTTTAATACCTACTCCGAATTTTTCTTTTGTTTCCTTTACTGCTTGCTCAATATACAGATTGAATAACATCGGGGAGAGGCTACAACCCTGTCTCACTCCTTTCCCAACCACTGCTTCCCTTTCATGCCCCTCGACTCTTATAACTGCCATCTGGTTTCTGTACAAATTGTAAATAGCCTTTCGCTCCCTGTATTTTACCCCTGCCACCTTCAGAATTTGAAAGAGAGTATTCCAGTTAACATTGTCAAAAGCTTTCTCTAAGTCTACAAATGCTAGAAATGTAGGTTTGGCTTTTCTTAATCTTTCTTCTAAGATAAGTCGTAAGGTCAGTATTGCCTCACATGTTGCAACATATCTACGGAATCCAAACTGATCCTCCCCGAGGTCGGCTTCTACCAGTTTTTCCATTCGTCTGTAAAGAATTCACGTTAGTATTTTGCAGCCATGACTTATTAAACTGATAGTTCGGTAATTTTCACATCTGTCAACACCTGCTTTCTTTGGGATTGGAATTATTATATTCTTCTTGAAGTCTGAGGGTATTTCGCCTGTCTCATACATCTTGCTCACCAGATGGTAGAGTTTTGTCAGGACTGGCTCTCCCGAGGCCATCAGTAGTTCTAATGGAATGTTTTCAGTGGTACAAGGATTAAATTGGGGTATATCTCCTGGGTTTTCCTCTGTAAAGGAACATTATAAAATGGAACAGAGCATTTCAGGCTTTGCTTTGCTACCCTAAATTTCACTTCCCGTCTGATTTGCTAGGGACTGGACATTAACTTTGGTGTCACTAACAGCCTTTACATATAACCAGAATTTTTTGTGTTCTGTGAAAGAGCACTTGATAATATTCTGCTAAAGTATTCATTGAAGGCATCACGCGATGCTCTCTTGACAGCTAAATACGTTGCATTCAGCATCTCTCTATCTGTAGCCCTACACTTCGTTTTACACCTATTATGCAGTAAGCTCTGTTTCTTTAGCAGTTTCTTTACAGTGACTATGCCATGGACATTCCTTCTGATTATGAACTGTTCTACTGGGCACATATGTATCTAGGGTGTGGTCAACTATTCTTTTAAACTTGAGCCTGAATTCTTCTACATGCCCGTGCCCTGTACTGAAAGTTTCGAGTTCCTCATTAAGATATGACACCTCTGATTTTTTTTTTCTAGTTTACTGAACATATATATCTTTCTGCTTGTTTCATTCTCCTTTGTACTTTGGTAATCATTTTTGCCAAAACTGTATCTTGGTCATTCTGTACCAGTTTTGAATTGGACATCCTAAAAGATGTTGCTGTTAGATCCAGTACATTTCCATGATGTGTGGGGTTCCCAACTGTCTGCTCCAGGTAGCTTTCAGAGAAGACATTTAGTAAAGTTTCACAGGATGTCTTATCACACCCACCACGAGCAAAACTGAAATTTTCTCAATTAGTAGTGGGGTGATTACAGTATGACAGGGGATCATTTAAACAAATGAAGTGAGGTTTTCTCTAAAGTTATCAGTTATGTCAGGAGATGAGTCTCGTGGGTGATAAAAAGGACCCAATTATCGTTTTATGCCCATCCCCGATATTGAGACTTGCCCGAGCAATCTCACATGCAGCTTCAATTTCTGTCTCGGGGGATTGGAGTTTCTTGTCTACTGCGACAAATACACCACCTCTATTTCCCATTCGCCTATCCTTTTGATATATATTTAAATTTTCCCCAAAACTCTCACTGCTATAAATTTCAGGTTTCAAACAGTTTTCTGTGCCTAGTATTATGCGAGCTTCACTGCTTTTCCTGGGTGCTTCAAAAACTCTGACACTTTGTTGCAAGTGCTTCGGCAGTTCACCATTAGGATTTTAATATTCTCACCTGTGGGAGGCACTTCTTACACGGATAATTTTGGGTTTCCTAAATCTATCATTATGTGGACTGGGTGGAGAATCACCTAATCTAAGAACCACTTGTGTGCACCCCACACACAGTCAGCTGCTTGAGTTGCAGCCTCTGATGTGTAGTGCACACGTGAACTTTTAATTGTAAATATTGCTGTGATGCTCAACACCTCTCTTGCAGCATCTACTACATGACTGTGTTGAACATCTGTAATGTAAGAAGGGTTTTCTTTGCATCTTCTCCATTTACTGCATCAATCATACTTTGTAAGGGTCCCAGACACATCAGCAACATCAAAGTATTGGTCAACTGAACATTTTGTATGTCACCTCATTTCTGGGTGAACTGTGCTTGCAGAAGGTTTGTCCAATGACTCTCTCTTGCATCTGCCTAACCTGCAATTAGTTTTTTTATAGTTCTGCCACTTTAAATATCTTTGTACCATACTCAAATTTCACGGATGTTACTGCTGCCAGTGATTGTTCTGTAACTGAGCAATCATACAATAATGGGTCTTCCCTATGTTTAGATCCAGTACATTACATTTGTTTATGTTGAGTGTCAATTACAAAACCCTGCACTGAAGGTTGAAGGACATATGCAGTTCTTCATTTTATACTGTGGGGTAGGCGGGGGGGGGGGGGGGGGGGGGGGGGGTGACAGCTCTGCTTGGCAAGGCTGTTGCATGCTCAATCTCCAACCTTAGAAAAGTTGTACCTCAGCATCATGTTTTCGACTTGTAGAACTAGTGGTATGTTGTTTTCCCCTTGGACCTCATGTAACAGATGTGGCAGTGAAATGGGCAATTTTGAAACCTTCCACCAGTGATACAAATTTATTCACAGGGATATAAGAGAAGCTCATCGTGAATTTACAGTCCTTGCAATTTAAAACGCCCATTCTTGAAAATGACAAAATTTTCCTTCACAGGCATTTCAGTTGACGAAGAACCAGTTAAGAAACTTACCTTACGGACTGACGAACCTAGGAAAAGGAAATCATGTACCTAGTTAATGAGAAGTCTGCCCAGAAACTTACAGAATGGTGTGTGAACAGTCGAGTCTCTAGTGGATAGTACTAAAGATAACCTAATAGATTAAATCTGTAAATAATGTTCTGTGTAATCATTAGTGGACTGCATTGAGGATGTCTTCAGTAGTGGAGGATGGAGCACAATAGTGCAGATATAGAGTCACTGACAGATATAGAAGTAACTTTGGGTGCACCCCAAATGAAGTGGTTTAGGACCCTTACTGCATGTGTAATATAACTAATGACTTTGCAGACAATATTAATAGCAATCTCACACTTGTTGCAGGTGATACTGTTATCCATCCAAAAACAACAGCTGAAGTATTGAGTCATATCTTGATAAGGTTTCAAAGCAGGGCAATGATGGTAACTTGCTTTGAATGTTCAGAAATGTAAAATTGCGCACTTCATAAATTGCAAAAACATAAGCAGGAACTACGATATCAGCAAGTCATGATTTCAGTCAGTTAACTTGTACACATGCCTAGGAGTAACAATTTGTCGGCTTATCAAATGGGATGGTCACGGAGGTTCAGTTGTAGATAAAGTACATCCCAGACTTCAGTTTACCCATAAGATAATCAGTAAATGCAGTCTGAATATTGCTCTGTTGTATGGGACCTGACCAATACTCCTTGCTGTGCACTTCATAGTGATTAGCAGCATGCAGATGTATTTGCACCTGTAGATGTGGAATTAGATATTCGAATTACAAAATCGAGGAATGGCTTCCACAAAATAGTGGAGGAATGGAAACAGTGAACTCCACCTAAAATGGAGCTGTGGCTTTGACCAACTTGAAAGTGCTGGTGCTGGACAGACCTGTCAAAAGGATTAGATTCGGGCACCTCATAAACAGTTGCTTCTGGTATAGCACAACAGAAAAGTAGGTCTCCTGAAATGTGAATAGCCAGTAGCCCGACCGATCTTGAGCTGTGTGGAGGGCACAGCCCGCCACAGGTACTGCCACCCCGATTAAAACCCAGTGCAACCTCCCCTCTCGGCAGATGATGCCCCCCACTCCTGGGCTGAACTGACCCATCGCATTTGTGCACAGGCTGATTGGGGAAAGTATTCCTATCTTCTTACAGGGGGCAGTACCAGTCAAAATGGGGGGAAAGTGTCCTGTAAACATGTCAGCAACATTTATTAGTCGAGGTGAACCCCAACCTGACCTATAACGGGCACCTGATGCACATTGTCGGTGGGTGAGGAACACACCAATATCTTTAAAACTTTGGAGAAGAGCGATCTAGCACCTACGTTGCATGGATTTCTTTGGAAAAATACAAGTAACTTACGATCAGTGTCAGCCGTTTCTCAGCTCTGTTAATGTATTCCAAAGTTTGTGTTATGTCTGTCAGGTGTATAAAGGTACTTTACGATGCCTGTACTATCACAAAAAAAAAATGGATGGTAGCATCTGTAACTCGTATTGGCAGGAGAGCATGTCACTTGTTTTGCAGTGTTTACGTTCTCCTCATTGCCACACACCACACCTCACGAAGTCACATGTAGTGAAAAATGCATTGATTGTAGTCTGCTAAATGCTTTGTATTTATTTTCAAGATGATCTTACAGTACAGTACTGAAAAATGGAAAGGGCTGCCTAAAGATCTAATTGCCTAGAAGCTGATAAAAGAATAAACATTCGTTTTGCAGATGGGACCAGTTGCTGTTTCTGATACACTAGACTCTCACTAATCCAGCCATTCCTAGCACATGTGGGTGCCGGATTAGCAGAAGTGTCGGATTATTGAGTATCTGAAATTTATTTTATTCATTTATTTGGATTTTATTTATTTTGAAAACATAGGGGATATAGTGTGCTGTACTTTATTAAATCAAAGGACACAATTTAAAAAAAAATAGTGTATATACATTATTAACTCCAAAAATACATTAATTTTCAAAGAATACTTAGTCCTTGAGTGTGCAGTGTACTGTACATAATTATACAGTTGTATCACTCACTATGAAACATGTCCCTAATTTTTAACTGTCACAATGATGATACGCGACAGCATCATGCTTTATCACGCAACCCATTTACAAGCGTTACATAGGTACTGCATGTATCTGGTTGTCACATAATGTACTCCAGGAAGACTGCGGCAGCTTCAGCACTAGCAGTGTGAGAAATCTTCATGCTCCCTCCTCCTGTGTCCTCTTCTTCATCACTTTCATCATTACTTTCTTGTGCACTTTTGATTATTTTTTCATCTGTTAAAGTTTGGACTGTATCACAGTTTTCCTGATTCATCCACTTAGTAACATCTTCATCATCAATTTATTCTTCTCCTGGAAGGTTTTGGAACATGTCAGTGTACAAAGTAAATGATAATTCCGAATTGACTGGCTCATCGCTGTCACTCACTACTGGATCCAACTCGGCATCAATGGATGGCCACTATTTTCTCCATTCAGTGGTATAGGGCTACATTAAAATATAGATTTCTCCAGTAAGCACCCAATCCTATGTATATCACCTACATTTTGTGCTTCCAAAATTCATTTCTCTCTTTATCCTCTGTATGATTGAGTGAGTGAGTGTGTGTGATTAATTTGTCTGTAATACGGTAGCAGCACAACATCTGGCTATCTGACTGGTAGTACCTGAGCAGTCGATGTAGCTTTCTCAGTCAAAGCAAAGCGATTCTACTGTTTTGGTAGTCATTTGACGGTATCTAAGTTGGTGGAAAGGATCCTCTGGGCTCTTCTGGCTATTTGGGGAAAGTTTGTTGCAGGTTGAGTGTGCTCTCGATGCTCGGGACTGAACCATTGCTGAGTAAGACTTAGTAGGGACTTGGCACTATTGAGTGTGTTAGTGTGTTAATGTGTGATGGTGTGTACCTATTCTAGCTCATGCATGCCTTTGATTTGCTTGTAGAGTTATCCCATACGCGTGCCGTAGTAACACTCGCAGCACGCATACCCTGGTGTGCCGACCTGGCACTGAGCCAAGTCATGAGGACTCAATCACCGACTCGCTAGGTGCTCAGCGGGCAGTGCGGCACTATGTTTTCGAATTTTTTCGAACTGTCGCATCATTCATCATTGCTAAATTTTCTATAGAAGCGGGTACACAATGTAAATGGCATGTTACCATAAACATAGCTAGGTCTACTTTGGGTCTTCGGATCAATACCACAATGCCACGTCATGTAGGCGATGACATCTCCATCAGCGAAAGATTCGAGTCCAGGAAGGGAGGCATTTTCACAACCAACGATGGATAGGGTAAACTGACCACTACCAGAATTTTCAGTAGCGACGTCCAGAGTAAAATTAACTCTGCAGCCATGGAAAAATATAGATCCATTTAATGCAACTGTTTGGGCTGTTCCTTTTCCTCCAAGTTTATTCTCGAGGCTAATAATATGTTTGTAGACAGGCATGCGGTGGCGGCGTGGATGAAAGGACTTGGTGTGCATGCCGAAAATGTAACCGTTACTGGAGGTATTACTTTGTACTATAATTATTAATAAAGTGTTATCGCTGACTTTAGAAACCAGGGAGCATACGTCGCAAACCGGGGGCTGAAGGATGCAACGGTCTGAAAAAATTCGAAAACGTAGTGCCGCACTGCCCGCTGAGTGCCTAGCGAGTCGGTGATGCAACCCTCACGACTTGTCTCGGTGCCAGGTCGGTGCACCAGGGTATGCGTTCTGCGTGTGTTACTACAGCATGCATACGAGATAACTCCTGCGTGTCCGCGCGCGCAGAGTCTAAGTCCGTTATCAGTGCCTTACGTAATCCAGACCACTCGTATCCTATATAAGCGGGCAGTGCATGCCAGTGGAACCATTCCGCTGTGAGCTCTACCTGCAACAGCATTGAAGCACTATGCCTCGTCGACACGTGTGTCGTCAACGCCACCACCGCATGCCTGTCTACAAGCATATTATTAGCCTCGAGAATATACTTGGAGGAAATGGAACAGCCCAAGCAGTTATATTAAATGGATCTATATTTTTCCGTGGCTGCAGTCATATTCTTACATTTTTCTGATCTTAGTCATGAGTATATTTTCTGTATTTAGTAGAGGTAGGGATGTAAATGTGGAAGTGTGTGGGTAATGTAGAAACGTCTAGTATCTGGCCTGCAGAGTGCTGCACTGTAGTGGGGCAGCCAGAAATTGTTGCAGTAGTTCCTATTTGTCACGGTAGAGGGCTAGAAGTCAGTTGAGCAACAGATGCTGTGACAGTGATGCAATTTATGTTCGTGCATTTTCTAAACCTTTTTTGAGGTAAGTTGTGGTATTATATTTATCTATATACTTTGTAGTTATCTTTCTTTATGTCTGATAGCTTATAAGGTTTTAGCAGTCCTTTTTCAACCTTAAATGGATAGTTGCTTAATGTAATCTACCGAAATGTAAAATGGGCATTGTGTAGGTAATGTGGAAGCATACATGATGGCATTGTGAAAACGTTTCCACAATACTAACATCAAATACGTTACTTCTAATACATTTTGCGTCTGTTTCTAGATGCCATGAAAGCTAACTGATTGGAAACCAAGAACTATTGTGAAGAAGTGGGGTGCTGAAAACATGATTAAGACTATAATAGCCTCAAGGGAAAGCAGGTGGGGTTAAGAAGAGCAGTAAAAGCTTTCAGACGACACTTCAAAGGTTTGTGCATAGTGATGTGTCACCTGAAGAATGTGTTTCTTTGAGACTTGGACATAAGCTTGTACTACCTGATGCTATTGAGAAACAATTGGTGCAGTAACTCATTGAAATGGATAAAACAGAAGGTCAACATCATTGTCAAATACCTCATCAAATACGTGTGTGTGTCTCCACAAGATATCATGCCAGTCCCTCCTCTAAAGAGGATGGTTTCCAACAGAGGTCGTAAGCCAGCTTCATCAGCTGTTTTGACATCTTTGCCTTATAAAACACGCCTTGAAGACTCCTTACTGAAGGGCAAGCAGAAGCTTCCTAAGGCACCTTCCAAAAGCAAGAAAAACTGTGAAGCTCTTCCTAGAAAAACGTGCAAAAAAAAAAAACAGCTTAAGTTATCTGAGGATTCAGGTGATGAGCCCAATGCACCAACTGTCTCTTCAGGCGAGTAACATTTGGATCTCGCAGTTGGGGAAAAAAACCTACTGAAGAACATGCAATTTATATTTTTTGTGAAGGTGCATTTTCCAAAGACATTCGGGGAAAATTGTGGATTAAGTGTGTAGTGTGTGAGGAGTGGAGTCACTCTTTGTGTGCCGGAAATCAAGGAGATATTTACATACGCAATTTTTGCAAGTGAACTTTGCTTATGAAGCAGTTTTCTAATACAGTTGCATTTAAAAATATTTTTGTATAATTTAAATTTGATATAAAATAAAATGGTTTCTAACATTTTCTATAGTTTTCATTTGAAGTAGTCAGTTTCCCACAATTTTAAGGCGTTTCCACATTACCCACACTTCTTGAAAAACTAGGGAGTTGTTGTGCAAGCAGAAAATGTTTTTTAATTTTAACATATTTAGTTTTTGTGTTTCATATATTGCATTCATTGCTAAAACATTATGAATTAGCTTTGACTAATTTTTGAAGCTGAAAGAGAAGTAAACGTTTCTTTTATACAGCAAAAACAAACTGGGTTTCCACATTTACACCCCTACCTCTACATTTTTCCAGTCCTTGCTTTGTGTAAGCAGAACATGTGGTGAACTTTTCCCATGTGTATGTATTTTATTTTGTCTGATTTTCATTTCACTTCAGTTTTCCAATTGTGTAGCTTCGTTTGTACATTATGGTGGTAATTTCACTGTGTTTAACTTCAGTACCATCTTGTATAACTTTTATTCTTAATTCCACGTGATGTTTTACTGCTCTTTGTGTCTATATCATTTAAATAGTTTATGTTCTTGAAGTTTTCCTTAGCCTACTTAATTTTCCTCTGTTGAATATTCACAGCATTTGGGGTTGTTTCACAGAAGTGCAGCTTAGTTTTGTGGGGAAGATGGTGCAGAGAAATTTTTTTGTTGGGAAGTGCTCTGTAATATTTGTATTCAAAACAATTCAGTCACAGTGATCACGAAGAATTTCTGAGCCATTGACTTATTGTCACGTGCAAAATTCTTTTTATCTCTATTCTTGTGTGTGTGAATCACGTAGTATGTTTATGTGAACTTCCCACATTAAATTCTCTTGCACGCCTAAGGTTTTGTTTTGTATTTATCACTGCAGTATACCTCAGGACTTAGTATAATAGTATAAATGAGTTAAATAATTAAACAACAGGCAACATCATATCATGCTTTAAATTACTTTGTGAATTTTTAATATTGTATTTTATTTCAGTGAACTTTGTTGAACTATGATGACTGTTCTCAAACAAACACCTACCTTATTGTAAGATTATTTTAATACATCCAATGTGGTGTTTTTGAAGTGCAACTGGTAGGTTTTATATTTCCAGACTCTTGTCTGAGTAGATTATTTTTTTTTTTTTTGTTGAGGCTTAAACTTGTGCTTGCTCTGAATTAATCACGTGTACTCAAAGTGTTCCTATATGCTCATTCCGTCTATTCACTTAGAACTTTTTATTAATATTAACACGTTGGTATTGCTTACCAATTCAGCGATTAATTCTCAGTTCCTTTTCTTATAACAAATTTTTCTAATTTTAATTAAACTGGATGACAAGCCAGCAAAACTTTGTGGTGCACAGAATTTGCAGTAGAATGCAAAATTCCACACTGGCTACTTTCCCCCAGTTTCTATTTGCAAATCACTTTCCAGTTAACCATTCACCCACTAATAACCATTTACCATAGTTCCCCTGATACTCTGTCCATTTTCCACCCACACCAATGCCTGTGGGACATACCCTCATGTCTGTATTTCTTGCCAGCATACCATTGCTTGCATTAATTGCCTAACTGTGTCAGTCATTTGGCAAATTTTTCTTCTCATTGCCCTACCTATGTTACAGTACATTGACATTTATAACTCCCATTTTGTAGTCTTCTTCTTTCAGTACTTTCCCCTATTGTTGTGCCAACCACTTCCAATTCTTTCTTCTTGTGATATGTAGCACCAACAGCCACTAACCTAGATTCTATCATGGCTGTTTTTAACTTTCTCGGCTCCACAGCTCCAATTGTGTGTGAGTTTATGGCTGCCGGGTTGGTTCTGTCATTGTGAGGAACTTTTCTTCAGTCTAGTTTCTATGCCCTCGGGTGAAACCACTTTATTCTGTCCAGTAGCATCAGCTGTCTTCCCCGTGGTGGTTCACATACTGACCTCGTTGTGCAGTGACTGGCATCATGGGCTCCTTTCGATTTCGCTGCTTATGGCATCAAAGTTCCATTTTCAGTTGAACAGGCCTCTATTGTGTTTGTACCTCTGTCTCATGTGCATACGGCTCCCACAGCTTGTGCACAATTATTTTTTGGCTTTGTGGCACCGACCAGTCATTACATGTCAAGTGGCCTAAAGGTCCCCACTTGGCTGTCTTCAGTATTGATGAAATGTTTGCAGAATATACACTCAGAGCTTACATGAAGCATTGCAAAATTCCAGTTCCATAAGTGGTACGGTTCGGCTACTAGCCATCTTTCTGTAATGGCTAGTTTTTTGACATTGCAACATAAAGGAATAAATCATCAACTTTGTTTTATCATTTCTCAGGATCTACAGACCTGTCATGCTGAAACTTTTTGGGTACAATAGCTTAGTTTTAGAACAAAAGATCAAGTTACGGTAAATTCATCATTATGTGCTATCAAAGTGGCTCATAATCCTTGTCAATAAATTTTGACTACATTCCATTGGCTTGTATCTGCTGCAAGAATAACTTTCTGAACCTGAATCTTTACTCACCTGCAGCCTGTCAAAAAGCTCTGCAAGTGACACCTAGAATGCTCAAATAATATCCGCATTATCTAGGTTCAAAGTCTACTCAAAAATTTAATTACTCAATTTTGGCTAATTTTCATAGGTCATATCTCAAAAGGGATCGCTCAATTCTAATTTTTACTGGCACCATTGAAAACCGCTCGCTTTGTTTGATCAGAAGAAGTTGTAAAAATAAAAACAACAGACAAATTTAGTGGAAACAGTGGAGTGTAAAAACACATCTCAGAAATGATTCTGAAGCACACTTTTGTGCAGTGAAGAAAGTTCAGAATTAATGTTTGCTGTTTTAAATGTTGTAAACTCGTTTGTTATTACTACATAAACATGTTTTTCTGTAAATGCAAATTATTTCAAGGTGTCTTACTTTTTTAAAAGGTTTATCTGATGATTTAATTTTTTTTGTTTTCTCAAACTCGCTGTGAAAGTTTTTGCTATCTATGACTGGTTAATTTTTTCCAGTTAGAAATATATATAACTTTTACATTATCAAATAGTGAAAACAATGGCAATAGGAAGTAAAAATTCATTTGTAGTTTAATGGCTATCAGAGACATTCCAGTTCCATGTGGCATTGGCCTTGCAGATAATTATATGTGTCATCTGAAAATATATATACATGAACAAGGCTTCAAATATATCAAAGGATTTTCAGTAGAACAACAAGAATTAATATGCCAAGGAAGTGAAACATCTCATAATGAAAAGGCACAAATATGACTTCATCAAAAAGCAATACTTTTGGACAAGTATGAATTTCTACAGAGATCATATTGTAACCCTCTTGGTGCAAAGAACCATTCTTTATAAAAGGGGTTTATGGGTTTTACCATAGAAACAGCAAAGCAATTGAAAGCTGTGACAAACGGCAATGCGAAATCTGGTCATAAGTCTGTCCAACTTGTAGAAAAGAATTTCCAACAAGAAAACCAGAAAAATCTGTCATCTTCATCCCAGTCAGAAGATGAAGCAGAGTTACATCCAGCAGAATCATTAGATACGAGCCTAACAGCTTATGGAGAGTCCCCCTCAAAAATTCCAGAGTGTGTCAACAAGGGATGTCAATGGTTATACGAAATGAAAAATGAGCAAAACTGAAGAGGCAATTGTGAATAACATTGCTGCTGCTGGACGCTTTGACCCAAAAGATTTTCAAACACCTTGTACGAGCAGATTATAAATAACTGTTTAAAGAAGTCTGAGAAAAGTTGCAATTGTCAAGGCAGCGTAAAAAATTTCAGAATTTGAGATTAGTACCTCAAAGTTGTGACTATAAAAGAGACAATGCGAGAATCTGGAAAGGTAAAAGCAGTTAGGAAGTTAAAGACAGAAAATGGTGTATTTGTGCTGCCAACAAACAGGAGGTGCAAGGAGATTCTGGGTGCTGTTAAAGAAAGAGTAGTAAATTTTTTTCAAAATGAAGATTTTAGCCAAATTTGCCAAGGCAAAAAGGACTGTGTATTAAGTAGAATAGATGGAAAGAAAGTTTTGAAGCAAAAATACCTACTTCTCAATAATTTGAAAAAAAAAAAAAAGTTTGCAGCATATCAACGTCAACATGGGACTGAAATTGGATTTTCCAAATTTTGTGAATTGAGGCCAAAATGGTGCATCACTATACCAGGTGTACTGGTATGAAATGAGCGTTAAGATACAATTCTGTCGATAGGGGACATTTGTTGTGAGTGAGCCTTAATTTTTTTTTGTTTGGTTGGTATGACATCTGTCAAAGATATTTAGTATACATCAAGTCATGGATCAAACAACATCATATGTTTTCATCGTGTTAACAATGTCGAATTTTGTACCAGAAAGTGATGATTTGCGGAAAGCATTTTTTTTTTGTTTTCATTTGAAAAAAAGTGCTGCAGAGTCGCACTGAATGTTTGTCGAGGCATATGGTGATAATGCTCTATCAGAAGCAACATGCAAAAGATGGTTTCAACGGTTCAGAAATAATGATTTTGATGTAAGAAATGAAGAACGTGGAAGACCACCAAAAAAGTTTGAAGACGCCGAATTGCAAGCAATATTGGATGAAGATGATACTTTGAGTCAGAAGCAAATGCCAGCAATGCTAAATGTTGCACAACAAACAATTTCTGACCGTTTGAAAGCTATGGGAAAGATCCAAAAGTGTGGAAAATGGGTGCCACATAAATTGAATGAAAGACAGATGGAAAACCGAAAAACCATTTGTCAAATTTTGCTTCAAAGACACGAAAGAAAATCAATTTTGCATCGAATTGTTACTGGCAATGAAAAATGGATTTATTTTAAAAATCCTGAATGGGAAATATCATGGGTTAATCCGGGACAACCATCAACATCGACTGCGAAACCAGATCGATTTGGCAAGAAGACAATGCTCTGTGTTTGGTGGAATCAGAAAGGTGTGGTGTATCATGAGCTTCTAAAACCCAGTGAAACTGTGAATACGAATCGTTACAGACAACAAATGATCAATTTGAACTGCACATTGATTGAAAAAAGACCAGAATGGGCCAGAAGACATGGCAAAGTAATTTTTTTACACAACAATGCACCTGCCCACAAAGCAAAACTGGTTCAGGATACAATAAAAACACTTGGCTGGGAGTTGCTACCCCACCCGCCATATTCACTAGACCTGGCCCCTTTCGACAACAATTTTTTTTCATCAATGGGACACGCATTGGCTGAGGAACACTTCGAATCCTATGAAGAAGTCGAAAATTGGATGTCTGATTGGTTTGCTTCAAAAGACGAATATTTCTGTTGGTGTGGTGGCCACAAATTGCCAGAAAGGTGGTCAAAATGTATAGAAAGCAATGGTCAGTACATTGAATAAAATGTTTTTACTTTTCAGTTAAAAATTAGTGTTTCATTTTCACAAAAAAAAAAAAAAAAAAAAAAAAAAAACGCTCATTTCATACCGGTATACCTGGTAGGTGCTAAAGGATGCCATTCAGTGTGTGTTTGCACTTTACACACAAAATGTAAAACTGATATTTGCAAACAGTGCAATTAAAGAAAATTACAAGAGCTTGGTTGGTAAAACAGTGTGTGATTTGGAATCTAAGGACTGCATGATTCATTGGTATGAAATCTGCTCAGGAAAAAGAGGACAAGATTTTGATAGCAACTGATTTATTTAAATATTGCACAAAGAATATCAGTGGAATCCAATTCATTTTTGCTTCAAAAGAAGAAATTGAAGCATCAATCACTGAGCAGCAAGACAGGTTCAAAAATGGCTGCGCAGCATCAGGAACAAGAGAGAATCAATGAAAAGTAAGTTCCAATGATACAGATGTTGTATGGCAAATGTTGACCAGAGTTAAAGAAACATTTCTCACAGAGCTGTTGCAGCCTTACAAACAGGCCGATATATTGCCGATATTTATGATGGAAAATGGTGGATTACTAATGTCTCTGAAGTTTCAGATGAAGAAAATAATGTCTTAGTCAGTTTACGCACACCAATAGACCTGCACATTCATTCTGTTGGTCAGCAAGGTAGTATGTTTGTTGGATTCCAGATCGATATATTATTTCTGTCATTCCAGCTCAGCCACAAAAATGGGTCAACATTATAGCTTGCTATAATCAACTGTAATTGCTATTAATGACACATTTTGACAACTGAATGAATGAACTTAAATATTATGGTTTGGGAACTATAGAAAATGAGACTAGTAGTGGAAAAGCCACCATAGATCAATACAAGTGTGTGACTGTGTACTTTTCAATATACCAAAAATGTAAGTTTGTTTATTCTTAAATGCTATATCTCAAAAATAAAAACAACTTTTTCTGGACCAGCAAAGTGAGTTCTCTTCAGTGGTGCCAGAAAAAGCAGATCTGAGTTCACAGGAGAGCTTCTGTAAAGTTCGGAAGGTAGGAGGCGATGTACTGGTGAAAGTAAAGCTGTGAGGACGGGGCATGAGCCGTGCTTGGGTAGCTCAGTTGGTAGAACACCTGCCCGCGATAGGCAAAGGTCCCGATTTCGAGTCTCGGTCCGGCACACAGTTTTAATCTGCCAGGAAGTTTCAGATCTGAGTAATTCCTTTTGAGATGTGAGCTCATGAAAGTGAGCAAAAATTGACTAATAAAATTTTTGTGTAGACTTTGATCTTGGATAGCTCAGTTACTGTTTGAGCAATGTAGGTCCCACTCACAGAGCTTTTTGACATGCTGACAGGATGCAGACGAGTAAATAATCAGCTTCAGAAAGTTATTCTTTCAGTAGATACAAGTCAATGAACTATAGTAAAAATTTGTTATGACAAGATGTATGAGCAATTTTGATAGGACATTATGATAATTTTACCTTAATTTGACCTACAGTTCTACAGCTGAGCTGTTGTACCCTAAAATCTGAACAGGATCACAAAGTTTCAGGATGACAGGTCTCTTAAATGCTGTGCAATTATAAAACAAAGTGATGATTTATTAATTTGAGTTTGTAGCTCAAAAATCAACCTTTACAAAAAGGTGGCTAATGGCCCAAACACACTACTTATTGAGCTGCAATCTAGTAGCACTTCATTTAAGCCCTGTATAAAGGTCCCGTAAAAATTTCATCAAAATTGAAGATGGTAAAGTGGGAAGTTTATTTAAATACAGGCCAATTGACATGGGATGACTCATTTGTTCTTATGTTTTCATCTCGTGTCTGCCTTGTGTTTAAATTTACAGCTGTACCTGTCTTTCATCAGGTAACGGTTTTCCTGTCCAGAGTGCAATCCATTTGCTACGAATGTACATCTTTTGCTTTGCATAATCCCCTGTGTTTTTGCATAAAGTCTTGACCAGTTAGCCCCATGAATATAATATCGATGTCATTGCCCACTCCTTGAAATGTATTCTTTACCTGGAAATCTTTTCATATATGTGTTTATAAATTCACCGTGTCATTGGCTGCTTTGTTGTGCCTGTTGTTAGTTTCCTCTCGGCTGTTGCTTTCTGAGAGATAACCAGGGGCTCACTGAACACATTCAAGCAGAGTGTGCCCATTGATTACATTTAAAGCATATGATGTCTCTGTATTCAGTATGAGGCGAAGAATGTCCTGGTAAGTAGCACGTTGTACATTTTGCTGGTACTAGGAGTGGAGTGGCCTTACACAATTTTGTATCTATTTGACTTGGGTTCTGTTTGCTTTCCATTCCTAGATTTGCTTCTACTGTGTGTACCACACATGCATTCTTGCACTCCCTCGACATGTGGTCTGGAATTCCACAATTAAAACATTTCACGGTTTTATTCCTAGACTTGTCATGATACTGTGTACTACTAGTGTGTTTAGCGAGAGACTGAAAGTTACTTTTTTGAGTTGGTTTTTCCTTGTGGGAAGTAATGGCACTTTCTTCTGCAGATGCGATATGTATCATCTTGGATAAGGTGATTTCCTCTTCCCTCGCCCTAACTACAGTTTTTATGCACTCATTATACTACCCCTGTATGAACAGAGCTCGACCCAGCTTCTTGATTAACATGTCACTTCCCTGTAAATTGGAAGCCTCTAATACTCTTCAAGTAAGTTCTCTGAATTGGAACCTTTATTGGTTAAGCCTGGAACCCCATTAAATTGTCATTTCTGATTTTCCCTGCTGACTAACAAACATGTTGCAAGCACATTAATCAGCTGCTCATCTACTTTGATAATTCTTGACAAATGCTGTACACAAGCCCTGGCAGAGATCTGCACTGCTTTTTGCAAAGGTCTGCACTGCTGATTGGGAAAACTGGCTCCTGGCTACAAGTCTCAAAATCATTAGTCTCTGCCTGAATTCAGGCCGAGTTTTTATGAAAATTCCCTCTTTCACCTACCCCATTAACGTAGCAAATTTCCTACAATGTAGATAGTTAATTAACTGCCTCAACTACTGCACACCTGGCATCAAAAATCTGGTTGCCCCCATGTTATGTCCTAGAGAGGGAGGTGAGAACGAGACAATTACCTGCAACTGCAGAGCCATGTGGAAAGCTTGTAGGTCCATCAGCAGCTGCTAAATGCCTGAATGAGGAAGATAATAAGCAAATAGTGATATATATTTGTCAATTAAGCAACTTGACAGGTTACAGGCAAGGGATGCAAGTAAAGTTCTTAGAGAGGTGTAGTGCTTAAAAAAATACCATCTGAGGCTCTCTACCAAATTTCTACTAGCAACTATTCCTACTCCATCACACAACAATGTCTCTTCCACATTCTTTGTTACCGAAGAATCGTGACGAGACGTTTTACGGATTGCTACTGACTGGAGCTTTGAATGACTCTGACTGACCCCTGGCTCACTACGATGAGTATAAATACTCTCCTGTGACGTGCACTTCCTGTGTCACCCCCTACAGCCGACACCCTCATTATTCTTTGAAAATATTTTGCTGCTGTGTCCTTGTGAATTGCAATCTCACTTCACCTGGCATTTGTACTGGGAGCTGTTGCAGTCCAGAGAGTCGTATGCAGTGCTACCAGACTCCGGTTTTGCTGTACCTGCTTCTTTGAAGTTCGCCTGCCCCAGTGGCACCAGCGAGTACACGGCCGTGCCTCGGTGCCCGCTGCTTGCTTGAGTGCTTGGCTATTCCACATAAAATTTCTTTTAAGAGTTTTTGGCCGCTCTGGTTCCCTATTCATGACTATGTGCTAGACCTAACAAAATAGGAAAGGAGAATTTAGAAATAAAAATTGTTTAGGTGAAGAATAATGGTCTACATATATCTAAAATGTAACTAAAAGCAATGGTCCCTCAAAAATAAACACAAAATCTGCAAACAAAAATTGTGCAGTGACAGAAAAATGAATATATGATGGGACCAAGGACAAAAATTGAATGAGAGCCATGCACACAATGTTTAAAATTTTGTATCAAACTCTGCAAAACAGATCTTGAGTATCCCAGCTGTTGTTAAGCCTGGGGCAAAGTTAAAAAATGTGATAAACACCATGGAAAAAGAATGTGCCAATTCATCTAAAAGTTAATGTGTTATTTTCACAGTGGGCTCTAATAATGTTTACATGTTTACTGCAATGAGGCCAGTCTGTCTCTAAAAGAAATTGGTAGTTATCTTGTAGCTGCTGTTGAATACAAATATGACAACAGTGAATCCACCTATGAGACTTGATTTGGTGAACTGGTCTTGCATGCTTGGTGAAGTTCAACAAACAAATCACAGATTAAAATACTTCTGTTCAAAATTTAAAAATGTAAATGTTCTTGATGACAGAAGTTATCAGAATGCCATTTTGCCATGCACAGTCAACTCCTGAATTGATCTGGTAAGATGAGATTTTCATCAGATGAAAGCAAAGCTCTTCATGAAATAATGTGTGAAGACTCTCTACCTAATTTCCTTACGCATTTGAACATTGGAGGTCGGTCAGAAGGAAGAATCAGCAAGCCTAAGAATATGCAAATTGTGTTAAACAATATGAAACAATTACTAAATGTAATATGTTTAAATGAACAATGGTTTAAAATTTAAAATATCAATCTCCTTAATAAACATACAGGCTGGAAACTGGCTGTCAATTACTATAGAGCTAATGGGTATGGACACTCTTGCATACCATTTCAGCCCTTAGTAGACTATGAAATCAGACAGAATTTTGGCCATCTAAGTGTAGAACTTGCATTTGACAGTAGTTGTATAGATCTTAAGTGTACAACGTATTAATCATCAGTATACAGAGTGGTCCATTGATCGTGACCAGGCCAAATATCTCACGAAATAAGCGTCAAACAAAAAAACTACAAAGAATGAAACTTGTCTAGCTTGAAGGGGGAAACCAGATGGCGTTAGGGTTGGCCCGCTAGATGGCGCTGCCATAGGTCAAACAGACATCAACTGCGTTTTTTTAAATAGACCCCCCCCCCATATTTTATTACATATTCGTGTAGTATGTAAAGAAGTATGAATGTTTTTGTTGGACCACTTTTTTCGCTTTGTCATAGATGGTGCTGTAATAGTCACAAACATATGGCTCACAATTTTAGACAAACAGTTGGTAACAGGTAGGTTTTTCAAATTAAAATACAGAATGTAGTTACGTTTGAACATTTTATTTCGGTTGTTCCAATGTGATACATGTACCTTTGTGAACTTACCATTTCTGAGAACACAAGTTGTTACAGTGCGATTACCTGTAAATACCACATTAATGCAATAAATGCTCAAAATGATGTCCGTCAACCTAAATGCATTTTGCATTACGTGTAACGACATTCCTCTCAACAGCAAGTAGTTTGCCTTCCGTAATGTTCGCACATGCATTGACAATGCGTTGACGCATGATTCCCCACAGAAAGAAATCTGGGGACATCAGATCTGGAGAACTTGTGGGCCATAGTATGGTGATTTGACAACCAACCCACCTGTCATGAAATATGCTATTCAATACCACTTCAACCGGACGTGAGCTATGTGCCAGACATCCATCATGTTGGAAGTACATCACCATTCTGTCATGCAGTGAAACATCTTGTAGTAACATCGGTAGAACATTACATACGAAATCAGCATACATTGCAACATTTAGATTGCCATTGATAAAATGGGGGCCAATTATCCTTCCTCCCATAATGCCGCACCAAACATTATCCTGCCAAGGTCACTGATGTTCCACTCGTCGTAGCCATTGTGGATTTTCCGTTGCCCAATAGTGCATATTATGCTGGTTTACGTTACCACTGTTGGTGAATGACGCTTCATCACTAAATAGAACATGTGCAAAAAATCTGTCATCGTCCTGTAATTTCTCTTGTGCCCAGCGGCAGAACTGTACATGGCGTTCAAAGTCACTGCCATGCAATTCCTGGTACATAGAAATATGGTACGGGTGCAATCGATGTTGATGTAGCATTCTCAACACTGACGTTTTTGAGATTCCCGATTCTCATGCAATTTGTCTGCACTGATGTGCGGATTAGCCATGACAGCAGCTAAAACACCTACTTGGGCATCATCATTTGTTGCAGGTCGTGTTTGACGTTTCACATGCAGCTGAACACTTCCTGTTTCCTTAAATAACGTAACTATCCTGCGAATGGCCCAGACACTTGGATGATGTCCAGGATACTGAGCAGCATACATAGCACACGCCCGTTGGGCATTTTGATCACAATAGCCATACATCAACATGATATCGACGTTTCCCGCAGTTGGTAAACAGTCCATTTTAATACGGGTAATGTATCACAAAGCAAATACCATCTGCACTGGCAGAATGTTACGTGATACCACATACTTATACATTTGTGACTATTATAGCAAAGCAAAAAGCAAAAAGCAAAAAAGCAAAAAAAGTGGTCCAACTAAAACATTCATATTTCTTTACGTACTACACGAATATGTAATAAAAAATGGGGGTTCCTATTTAAAAAAATGCAGTTGATATCCATTTGACCTATGGCAGTGCCATCTAACGGGCCAACCATAGTACCATCTGGTTTCCCCCTTCAAGCTAGACGAGTCTCGTTCTTTGTAGTTTTTTCGTTTGATGCTTATTTCGTGAGATGTTTGGCCCAGTCATTATCAATGGACCACCCTGTATATAACATCCCTGTGTACCATGTAAGTTTGGTATTTTTAGATAATTTGAAACATTGTTACATAAATTAAAAACTAAAAACTGTGTGAGAAGCTAGTGATATGTGCTGACTTCAACATAAATCCAACAAATGGTGACAAATTTGATTCAGTTTGAACAACTGGATGGACACATACAGGTTAAATCTAAATTTCCACAAAATTACAAAGTGATAGAGCTATTGCTTCTACATGTCTTGATAATATTGTTAGTAGTTATAATTACAGTGTAAAAGAAAAAATTCTAGATTTAGGAGTATCAGACTATGCGGCACTACCTTAATCACTATCAAAATTTAGAAAGTTCAGTCAAGAAAATGTAGAGGTATTAAATAAAAAATTAAGCCACACCATGTGGTTGGTCAATGAACACACTTCAACAAAGAACAACTATAACCAAATTTTTGATGTATTCAATGAATACTCCCCGTTTGTAATAGTATTGACTGAGTCTCATAAAAGTAGGTCATGGGCTAAAATAGGAATTAGTCTGTCTAGCATTAGGATGAGGAAACTGTATATGAAGGCAAAAACTAATCATAGGCATGAATTTCTTGACTACATAATCACATATGAAAAACACCTGACAAAGCAGTCAAACTGGCAAAGTGTACCGCAAACAACAGATTCATTTCATTTGCTAAAAACAAGCCAAAAGCTGTTTGGTCTGTTCTAAGTGATGATGTTGCCACTGAAAAGGAGAGAGTATGACCCTCTAGACCAATTATAAATGGCAAAGTTGATGCAGATTCTAGTGCTGTATTTGAATTCTTCAAAGACATGTTCATATATTGTAATAAAATCTGTGACTGCTCACTACCAAAATTGAATCCCGGTGTGCCAGAGAAATAGCTCAGGTTTTAAGCTTTCCCATGTATGAAGCCTACAAGGGAAACTCTGCATCATAAGCCCCCCCCCTCTCTTTCACAGTTAGCAGTAAAATGGCTCAGTGGATAGCCCTTCAGAAACTGGATGCAGATTAAGCTTCAAAACTGGAAGAAGGTGTGCTGAACTGTGAAAAAAAGAAGCAAAATAGAAACAGTGAAGCAAATTTGAAATGAGCTCAAAATGTGCAACATCAGATGAACTGCAAGAACCACAGCATTGGGGTTGTGTGGTCATGACATTTTACTGTAAAGTGTACCTCATTATCCAGTCTTTATTTCTTTTCCACAACATTATGAACTTTCTGTCTTGTCGTTGATGTGCTTCTTCTTCTTATGTAGGCTTGGCAATTGTCATGGTTATAGAATGTGAGTCATGTAGCAGAATATATTTCTGTCACAAGTAAATGTGATCAATAGTGGGAGCAGGCTAGATGCTGCATATACCTCCCACAGAAATGAAAACAACAAATAAACAGGTGTGAACTAGGTTGCAACAAAGGAATGCAAGAGTGAAAATTTCCAAAATGGAATACAAGAGCCGTAACATGTGATACTTGCGTAGAACAAATGGGAGGTACATATGTCTGGAGTCTGCTACCTTATGCCTCATTGCTGCAAATGGACTTTACACCATGACACAGGCACAAATCAGAATACAGTGAACAGACAGATCAAAGACTGTATGGACAATCCATAATTTTGTGAAAAAATAGGAAAGAAAATGTGGTGTATGAGGGAGATTTGAACACGGATTTCCTCCTTGGCCTTCCAACACTGTTACCACATTACCACAACACTGTGGTTGCTTACATTGGCACAATGTTGCACACCTGGACTGTAGACCGTTCACTGTATGTATTTTTCTTCTTTTTTCACAGTTCAGTACAACTTCATCATGTTTTCATGCTTGATTTGCGTCCAGTTTTTGGCAGGTATCTATTATGAAAACCATAATGTCCCTATAAAAATTTTAAGTCGATAGGTTGGGACGAATTTCCGATAATAAAAATGGTCTGTAATAGTATTGCACAGCCACTGTTCTCGTAATCATCCAGTCTTTTGATGAGCTACATTTTCTGGATCAATTAAAATATGCTGAAGTTTGGCCAATTCATAAAACTAGGAAAAAGGTGAAATGGGGAACTGTGGACCTAGCTCATAGTCACTAATTTTTTAAAAAACTTTTAAAAAATCTGCATGTGAGCTTCAATTCATCCCAAGCATTATTTTATGCAATCAGTACAGTGTCATGAATGATTGCACTACATTCACACAGAAACTGTCCCATTTCACCATGAAAGAATCTGCACAATGTATTAGCGAAATAAGCTATAAGGACAAAAATTTTGACACCACAAACTGTATCAATCTTGGTGGTGTATTAGTGAATAAAAACATGTGTGGAGTTATCATGTGGGTAGCTGACAGAACAATCACAGATGTGTCATAACTGTCATCTTTAATACAACTGATTTAGCTGTGAAGGAAACTGTATTCTATGCCTATATGTTTCGGTCGTTAGGTACAGTTTAATTTTCTCAGAGTTGAGAAGACCAGTCTACTTAAAACTTTTAGCCTGGGGGGAAAAATATGAGCTGTGGTGGGAGCTAAAAAGAAACAACACTGCAAACGTAAGACTGATTTGAGACAAGACACAGATTAAAATCATAAGCAGAAAATCCACGTTATATGAGCATCAAATTTATAAACATGATCTGGAAAGAGAAGTGTTACCCAATACTAAAAAAATAGTGAAGGAGACCTGGAAAAATAGCTGAAGAGTAACAGCTATTGTAGTGTAGAAAATTTCTTCAATAAAAATCACATAAAATAATACCTGCCTAAAACGTAACACCACATGTATTATAATCATAGATTATTTTTTAACATGGTGAGTATAATACCTGTCTGAAGAACTAACCGTATATATATTTATTTATTTGTTTATAATAGAGGGAAACATTCCACGTGGGAAAAATATATCTAAAAACAAAGAAGATGTGACTTGTCCAACGAAAGCGGTGGCAGGTCAATAGACACACAAACAAACACAAACATACACACAAAATTCAAGCTTTCACGTCCAACGGTTGCTTCATCAGCAAAGAGGGAAGGAGAGGGAAAGACGAAAGGATGTGGGTTTTAAGGGAGAGGGTAAGGAGTCATTCCCATCCCGGGAGCGGAAAGACTTACCTTAGGGGGAAAAAAGGACAGGTATATACTCGCACACACACACATATCCATCTGCACATACACAGACACAAGCAGACATTTGTAAAGGCAAAGAGTTTGTGGCCCCAAACTTTACAAATGTCTGCTTGTGTCTGTGTATGTGCAGATGGATATGTGTGTGTGTGCGAGTATATACCTGTCCTTTTTTCCCCCTAAGGTAAGTCTTTCCGCTCCCGGGATGGGAATGACTCCTTACCCTCTCCCTTAAAACCCACATCCTTTCGTCTTTCCCTCTCCGTCCCTCTTTCCTGATGAAGCAACCATTTGTTGCGAAAGCTTGAATTTTGTGTGTATGTTTGTGTTTGTTTGTGTGTCTATTGGCCTGCCAGCGCTTTCGTTGGATAAGTCACATCATCTTTGTTTTTAGATATATTTATCTGTTTATTTATTTATTTATTTAGCGTATGGTACTACACACATAGTTTACACTTATTACATTATGAAATTATATGGTAAAATACACTATAAAATACATAAGTGAAGGATACATATTCAGATAAAATATAATACATAAACACAATAAAAAGTAACATCACAGCAGGTATTTTGCGTTACACAAGTCTTCAATTTCTGACGTCCAAATTGGCAATCCATTCGAGGCAGGGCGGTGTGGCATTGGAGAAGTCAGCCTGACTATCCTGGTAGGCTCTTAATTCACAGTCCTGGGAGATGTGCTGTATTGTTTGATTAGGTGCCCCACAGACACAGCTAGGGCTGGGAAGCTTTCCCCACTTGTGTAGATTGTGTGCACATAGACCATGTCCTGTTCAGATTCTGTTTAGGCTTTTCCATAGCTGTCGTGGAAGTTCAAAGCCCTTAGGTTTCTCTGGTGGACAGATAAGTTCATGGTTGTCAGGGGAGGCACTATCACTCCAGCGCTCGAGCCATTTAGTATCCATGCTGAAGTTGGCAGCTGACAGTTGTTGGGCCAGTCTTAAAGGGGGATTTCTGGAGCGGAGTCATATTATTTCCAAAGTTGGGACATCTTCATGGATAGAAAGTAGGGGGTTATTCATTATTTTTGTGTATTCCTTCATCAGAGCTTCCTGTCTTCGCAGGGAGGGTGGAGCTATATGACCAAGTGTTGGAAGGCAATATAGTGGGGTAGTCATTACGCATCCAGTTATGGTTCTCATAGCAGCATTGAGCTGGGTGTCCACCTTGTTTACATGCTTGCTGGTTAACCACACTGGTGCACAGTACTCGGCTCAGAGTACACTAAGGCGAGTGCAGAGGTTTGTAGTGTGTCTGCTGCTGCTCCCCAGTTAGTGCTGCAGAGCCTCTGAATGAGGCTGTTCCGTGAGCTTATTTTATTGGATACTTTTTCCAGGTGTTTTTTGAAGGATAATGTCCTATCTAGAGTGACCCCCAGGTACTTTGGATGTGGCTGATATCGCAGTTGACTGTTATTCGTATGAACCTTCAGCTCATATCCCGCCATTCTGTAACCTACATGTATATATTATAACCTTAGATAGGTACACTAGGTTGTAGGAGACCACCCATCTGCTTTGACCCATGACATACTTGCATTGTGACTTGATATGTTATGTGATGTCATTGAGCTGTGATGGATTTGTTTTGAAATGGAAGTGAAATGTTGTTGTAGAGGGCATGGTGAATGAAGAGGTGGCATACTCTAGCTGTTTATTTATGTGGTGGTGATGTGTTTTGGAGGTATGATATTGTGTCATTTGGTGTGCTACAGGCATCACGATGTGCAGTGTCCAAAATTATGTGTTGTGCAGATTATTGTAATATAAAACAGAATATGTCATAAAAATTAAACTGTACTCTTAGGTGTCCATGTAACCACTAAGTTGACCAATGTTTTTAATTAGATCATGGGAGGAGGCTGGTGAATCAGTTTTAGAAATATATCAAATGTGGAAACCTATTATTAATAAACATTGATCCACTAACCTTCTCCTGAGATTTAACTAGAACCATTGATCAATCTATCTTCTCCCATGATTTCATTAACAAACACTGAGTCACCTACTTTCTCCCATGATTCCATTAATAAACATTGATCTACTTATGACATTTTCTATTTTGTCATGGGTTCTGCTCTCTTCTTCGATCTGACTCATGATTTGTGCCGTTCACTTCCAATAACTCACTGTGCATACAGTTACTAACTGCAACATGCAACAGTAAGGCCACCAACACCAGTAACAGCACTTTTACTCTAGGATTGAGTTGTGTAGGTGAATTGGACTTTGGGATACTGCATTATTGTAATCCGGTCTAGGGTTTAGCTATGTAGGGGAACTGGAGATTGGGATACTGCCTCTTGCCATTGTGGAGGGCTGGATCATGGTTATTGTTACCCTCGTCTACGGTTGAGCTGTGTAGGTTAACTAGTGATTTGGATACTGTGATATTATAGTGTGTTTTGCATGAATTTGCTGGACTGTTTTTACTACTGAAATTTTAATTTGTCCCCACCCAAATCCCCATTTCTTTCCTGTGGTTTTCCCATTAAATTTATTGAGTTCAGTCAGTGTGTTGGTTCACATAGTATTTGTATTTTTGCAGGTTACAACCAATGTTTCGGCCATTCTGCTGGATACACTCGAAATAGGGCTTTTCAGCATGGTGCTGATGTCACTGGTCAAAGCAGACTGGTGGTATCCCAGTCTCTAGTAATCCCAGTTAGATCCAATTTATTAGCCTGTATGTAGTGTCAGAATTGACAAGTCACCTATGGCACAATCTTTGAGTATTTGAGAAATATTATGAGATGATAAACATTTGATTTCCAACAATTAGAACATGAATGGTATGAAATAAAAACTAATGACAATACTTACAATTAGAGGTCATCAAGCCAATAGGGACATTTTAATATTATCCAGTTCTTCAGTTTGGTTTTAAATTTTGAACCTTCAAAATCTTTCAAGTATCTTGGTACTTCATTACATGAGATTGGGCTGGTTACAGTATGGGTAAAATTTCTTCTTATTTTCAACAACCATTCTTATGTCCAGTTTTGTATTCCTGTACTTGACTGTTGCAGGAAGGTCTGTATGAAGTTCACTAATTGTTCATATTACAACATATATAAGCTCTTGTGTAGACTGACTTGTCAATGGAACATTGTACACAATAAGCTTAACTTGTATGCAGTCCCTGTTGCTGTAAAAATCCTCAATTGGTTGTGCATTACTTGCCACTTCAGTTTGTTATGTGAGATTCTGATATAACTATCTGTCCATTAAACTAAGTGTGTTACATTCACAATACTGCATACATTTTAACAGTTTGGCTAGGTGTACATTGTACTTATCTGTACAGCCAGTCCCATTAAAGTTACTGCACAATGGAAGCTACACTCCTGGAAATTGAAATAAGAACACCGTGAATTCATTGTCCCAGGAAGGGGAAACTTTATTGACACATTCCTGGGGTCAGATACATCACATGATCACACTGACAGAACCACAGGCACATAGACACAGGCAACAGAGCATGCACAATGTCAGCACTAGTACAGTGTATATCCACCTTTCGCAGCAATGCAGGCTGCTATTCTTCCATGGAGATGATCGTAGAGATGCTGGATGTAGTCCTGTGGAACGGCTTGCCATGCCATTTCCACCTGGCGCCTCAGTTGGACCAGCGTTCGTGCTGGACGTGCAGACCGCGTGAGACGACGCTTCATCCAGTCCCAAATATGCTCAATGGGGGACAGATCCGGAGATCTTGCTGGCCAGGGTAGTTGACTTACACCTTCTAGAGCACGCTGGGTGGCACGGGATACATGCGGACGTGCATTGTCCTGTTGGAACAACAAGTTCCCTTGCCGGTCTAGGAATGGTAGAACGATGGGTTCGATGACGGTTTGGATGTACCGTGCACTATTCAGTGTCCCCTCGACGATCATCAGTGGTGTACGGCCAGTGTAGGAGATCGCTCCCCACACCATGATGCTGGGTGTTGGCCCTGTGTGCCTCGGTCGTATGCAGTCCTGATTGTGGCGCTCACCTGCACGGCGCCAAACACGCATACGACCATCATTGGCACCAAGGCAGAAGCGACTCTCATCGCTGAAGACGACACGTCTCCATTCGTCCCTCCATTCACGCCTGTCGCGACACCACTGGAGGCGGGCTGCACGATGTTGGGGCGTGAGCGGAAGACGGTCTAACGGTGTGCGGGACTGTAGCTCAGCTTCATGGAGATGGTTGCGAATGGTCCTCGCCGATACCCCAGGAGCAACGGTGTCCCTAATTTGCTGGGAAGTGGCAGTGCGGTCCCCTACGGCACTGCGTAGGATCCTACAGTCTTGGCGTGCATCCGTGCGTCGCTGCGGTCCGGTCCCAGGTCGACGGGCACGTGCACCTTCCGCCGACCACTGGCGACAACATCGATGTACTGTGGAGACCTCACGCCCCACGTGTTGAGCAATTCGGCGGTACGTCCACCCGACCTCCCGCATGCCCACTATACGCCCTCGCTCAAAGTCCGTCAACTGCACATACGGTTCACGTCCACGCTGTCGCGGCATGCTACCAGTGTTAAAGACTGCGATGGAGCTCCGTATGCCACGGCAAACTGGCTGACACTGACGGCGGCGGTGCACAAATGCTGCACAGCTAGCGCCATTCGACGGCCAACACCGCGGTTCCTGGTGTGTCCGCTGTGCCGTGCGTGTGATCATTGCTTGTACAGCCCTCTCGCAGTGTCCGTAGCAAGTATGGTGGGTCTGACACACCGGTGTCAATGTGTTCTTTTTTCCATTTCCAGGAGTGTATATACGTATGATCGTGACTGAAAGTTGTTGCATTTTGTTTTCTGTCACCACAAATGTGATTGTAACCACACACAACCTGCTATTAAATGCAACATACAGAACACCTGTTAAAACTGTCACTTGTACTTATTGTAGCAGATGACACTCAGCTTAGTTATCTTAAGATTCTGGTCACTGTCAGTGTATTTAGACCTCTATGATCATCTTTGACTCTACTAGTAAACAGTGATCAGTTATTCAGTTGCCTCTGAGTGATATGAACTGTTCACAAGTGTTAACGTCAATTACCGTTTTAAAATCAATGTGTACAATCCCTAGCATTGTTTTAATAAAATGATGACATGCATTACCGGCCATTAAAATTGCTACACCACAAAGATGACATGCTTCAGATGCAAAATTTAACTGACAGGAAGAAGATGCTGTGTATGCAAATGATAAGCTTTTCAGAGCATTCACACAAGGTTGGCGCTGGTGGCAACACCTACAACGTGCTGACATGAGGAAAGTTTCCAACCGATTTCTCATACACAAACAGCAGTTGATGGGCATTGCCTGGTGAAACATTGTTGTGATGCCTCGTGTAAAGAGGAGAAATGGTTACCAATCACGTTTCTGACTTTGATAAAGGTCAGATTGTAGCCTATCGTGATTGTGGTTTATCGTATCTCAACATTTCTGCTCGCGTTGGTCAAGATCCAATGACTGTTAGCAAAATATGGAATTGGTGGGTTGAGGAGGGTCATATGGAACGCCGTGCTGGATCACTAGCAGTCGAGATGACAGGCATCGTATCCGCACAGCTGTAACGGATCATGCAGCCACGTCTCGATCCCTGAGTCAACAGATTGGGGCGTCTGCAAGACAACAACCATCTGCATGAACAGTTCGACAATGTTTGCAGCAGCATGGATTATCAGCTCGGAGACCATGGCTGTGGTTACCCTTGATGCTGCGTCACAGACAGGAGCGCCTGCGATGGTGTACTCAGTGACGAACCTGGTTGCACGAATGGCAAAACGTCATTTTTTCGGATGAATCCAGGTTCTGTTTAGAGCATCACAATGGTTGCATCCGTGTTTGGCAACATCGCAGTGAACGCACATTGGACGCGTGTATTCATCATCGCCATACTGGCGTATCACCCGCCATGGTAGTATGGAGTGACATTGATTACACGTCTCGGTCACCTCTTGTTCGCATTGATTGCACTTTGAACAGTGGATGTTACATTTCAGATGTGTTACGACCCTTGGATCTACCCTTCATTCGATCCCTGCGAAACCCTACATTTCAGCAGGATAATGCATGACCGCATGTTGCAGGTCCTGTACGGGCCTTTCCAGATACAGAAAATGTTTGACTGCTGTCCTGGCCAACACATTCTCCAAATCTCTCACCAATTGAAAATGTCTGGTCAATGGTGGCCGAGCAACTGGCTCGTCACAATACGCCAGTTACTACTCTCGATGAACTGTGGTATCGTGTTGAAGCTGCGAGGGCAGCTGTACCTGTACACACCATCTGAGCTCTGTTTGACTCAATGCCCAGGTGCATCAAGGCCGTTATTACGACCAGAGGTGGTTGTTCTGGGTGAAAATGTAACCACATTCCACTTCTAGTATAATTTGTCCAATGAATATCCGTTTATCATCTGCATTTCTTCTTGGTGTAGCAATTTTAATGGCTAGTAGTGTAATTTGGGTCATTGGAAGAGTCTGACACTATCCCTGAGCTTTGTAATGGTGTTGTGGTGTGTGACGTCACTACTATGGGGTGTTTTTGAGTTGTTTGTTTTTGTAGATGTCGTATTGTTGCATTTAATGGTGCCCTCTGGTGGTAGATGTGGACGTGCTGAGTTTAACAGGTGGTATTGGATTAATTTGAGTTTTGGTCATCATCATGCTAACATGGTTACGAGTTTAGGTGGTTGGTGCAATAACGTGGGTTGTAGAAGTCTTTTCAGCGAGTTACTAATGTTTGTTTTTGTTTATGTGTTTGGAGTTTTTGTTAGGTTTGATTAGCTTGGTATTTGTTGTGTGGAAAGAAGACTAATTTTTTTATTGTGTTTTAGTTAGGTATGCATATGACAGTGAAGTTAAAGAGTGGGTGGTTTAGGAGATTTTTGTTTTGTTTTTGGTATGTATATGTGTGTGTGTGTGTGTGTGTGTGTGTGTGTGTGTGTGTGTGTGTGTATGTGTGTGTGTGTGTGTGATGGCTAGCATAGGTGGTATTGCCAGAGGCTTTCGTGGGTAAGTAATTTTTCTTGTTGGTGTTGGTTTTTGGTATCGATAGCTGTGTCTGGGCTATGTAGGTCAACAGAAATGTCTGATTCCACTTTTCGAGGTTGCATGCGTTTTTTGGTGTCGATAGTTGCAGTTGGTTTTATAGGTAAAGAGAAATGCCTGATTCCTGTGGTTTTGTTGGTGGAGTAGAATGTTGCAATTTAATTTTTTTGGGTATTATTTGTTTTGGGATGATGTGGTGTTGTTTTTATTGTTGTATATGTAGCTTGTCCCACACCCTAAACCTCCAGTTTCCCACAGTTGTCCATTAGTTCTATTTTATTTATGGAACGAAATGTTATTGTATCATTTTTTTGTTTGCATTTGTTGGCATGTGTATGTAGTGACGTCGTTGTCACCATTATTTTATTTTCTGGAACTAGCCGTTTCCGCCATACTGATGGCATCTTGGGTCAAAGCAGACAGGTGGAATCAGATACTTCCGTAATTTCATTTATTCAACACTGACTGATTAATTGCATACGTATAAATAAAGGTTATCATTCTTGGTGCATAGCACAATAATACATTCTTCTGAATATGTCAGTGATTAACAAAATGATTAGATTACAAATAACATGGTTTGCTTAACACTGTTATATATTTTTTCTTCTAATGGGTAAAAGGGATTTGTAACAAGAATTTCTGTAAGTGAAATTTAACCTTCATTGTGGGTAGGGTCATACCTTTACTGCAAAGTGCATTATCTACCTTTAAACTCGCTTAATTGTTCGCCCCTTTCATAGAGTGCTGTTCTGTGGCTGCTGGTGTAAAATTTTTCTTTATTCATCGTATTGTACTGATACAAATCAGAACAAATGTTGGGCTGCAGTCTTTTAACAAGTAATATGGCTTTTCTGAATATACAGTGTGGTTACCGGATCACACACCACTTACCATCTTACTCATTAAAGTAAATTACAGTGCACTGAGTTCTATTTTGCAGAAAGAAATGGATGAGTCTTAACATCCACCCAGGGACATCAAAAGCAAATAGTTTATGCAAAAGTATTTTATGGTTGACCCAATGAAAAGCCTTCGATAGGCCAAGGCAGTGACCCACTACCTTCCAACTGGAGTCAAGGTTGTCAAACATTTTTGAAAAGACAAGGATGAGTGATATATGTCTGCAATTAAGAGGTGGTTATGCTTATCTCCAGTTTTGACATGGGCTTTACTACAGCATACTTGAGTGTGATAGAAAAGATGCCTTGAGTCATTGATTGATTACAGGAATAGCTTATGGCCAGTTCTATGGTCAGCAGAACATTTTAATATCCTGCTGGAAACACAGTCAGCACAAGTCTGCTTTTCATTGACCTAGTGAGTTCTGTAATCGCCTTTGGGGTTGTATTTTTGAAACTAATATATGCTGGTCTTGCATGCAGTGTCTGCACAACCAGCTGTATTCCATTGTTTGTTACTGGGTGCGCCCACTGTAGGGAAGTTATCTTTGAATTTGGTTGCCAACGATTTGAAAGTGTTGCCATTTCTGTCGGAACTACGTTCTGGTGGCTCAGTTTCATTTGAATTACTAATTTTATTTGTTTCTTGCTTAATGATGTTCTGAATAGTTTTTTGTGTTGTTCTTGGAGTGTTTTTTTCTTTTCAGGATAACACATGAGTTTTTATTTTTTAATGACAGAGCGGAGGATTCGACAATAATGATGGTAATGTAGTTACAAACAACGTCTACTGCTCTGTTCTCTGAATTACATAGAGCTATTACAGCCTAGCACAACATACTTTAATTCCAGAAGAAGTCCATCCTATATCCTGCTTCTATTCAGTTTTATTCTTCATTTTTTGTATACAAAAACAAAACTCAAAATGTTGAATTGAATATAAATTTTATTTGATCCTGTAAGATTACATGGTGTACAGTAAAGATACATGTAATATAGTACATGACAAAAATATAAAATACTTCATTATCACATACTTCCTAACTATTGTAACATCACTGATTATAGTTAACAGTATTTACAAATGTAATGTAAGCAAAAATCAAAACGAGGATAATGGAATGTAGTCGAATTAAGTCGGGTGATGCTGAGGGAATTACATTAGGAAATGAGACACTTAAAGTAGTAAAGGAGTTTTGCTATTTGGGGAGCAAAATAACTGATGGTGGTTGAAGTAGAGAGGATATAAAATGTAGACTGGCAATGGAAAGGAAGGCGTTTCTGAAGAAGAGAAATTTGTTAACATCGAGTATAGATTTAAATGTCAGGAAGTCGTTTCTGATAGTATTTGTATGGAGTGTAGCCATGTATGGAAGTGAAACATGGACGATAAATAGTTTGGACAGGAAGAGAATAGAAGCTTTCAAAATGTGGGGCTACAGAAGAATGCTGAAGATTAGATGGGTAGATCACATAACTAATCAGAAGGTATTGAATAGAATTGGGGAGAAGAGGAGTTTGTGGCACAACTTGACGAGAAGAAGGGACCGGTTGGTAGGACATGTTCTGAGGCATGGAGGGATCACCAGTTTAGTATTGGAGGGTAAAAATCATAGAGGGACACCAAGAGATAAATACACTAAGCAGATTCAGAAGGATGTAGGTTGCAGTAGGTACTGGGAGATGAAGCTTGCACAGGATAGAGTAGCATGGAGCGCTGCATCAAACCAGTCTCAGGACTGAAGACCACAACAACAACAATGTGAGCAGAAATTTAATGTTGCAGGAATATGTCTAAGAAAGAGATAAATTTTCCATCAACACTGTCTGCTTTATGAATTTTTCCCCGCCGTTCTACTGTAATTTCTTTCAAAACACAAAAATCAAGTCTTCATTTACAATTTTGCAATATAATACTTGCTATGACCTGTACCTAATGGGTTAGCAAATTTTGTTATTAACATGATCAATGAAACCCGTGGCTATTGGCTATACAGGTAAATCACTGAAAATTGTGGGCCAACAATCAAATTGTCAATTGCTGTTGCACCATGCACTTCAACCCTCTTACAGAATTTTATTGTACACTCAGTATGGAATACTTTTAATTATGTGCTTAGGCCCTACTACGAAAACTATAATATGACTATCTGGTGATAAAAAATGCAGCCTTTCTTTCTGTTCTTCTATTAAGAACAAACAAAATTTGCACTGCAAACACTGACAAGTCTTTGAACAGCCATTGATACTACAGAGTATTATTCAGTACATCCTCTTGAATCAAAATTTAGCCGGCAAAAACTTGTGTGAAAATTTAATTCGTAAGTTATCACTGCAGACCTCACTTGCAATAAAACATGACCTTCCTACTGGATTTAAATTGTGTTTTCTGAACCAACAAAGGACATGCAGAACTGTACCATGGTTTACTGTATTTCATATTTGTAAATAATTATACCATAGTAAGTGTTCGGAGCATTAAAAATCGATTTTCCGCAGCACTGCATGTCATAAGACTGTACAGTTATCATTGTCTCCTGAACAGCAAGCTCTCTCTCTCTCTCTCTCTCTCTCTCTCTCTCTCTCTCTCTCTCTCTGGTGGGTGTGAAGAGTGCCATCTGTTGGCGATGTCATGCAACAGCTGTATGTCACAGCCACACCGTCCAAAGGAGTCTTAAGGGACTGTTAATTTTATTTCATATTTTGCAGTTGTATGGGACGGCAGGTGAAGTATGATGCATTTCCACAAGGTTCTATTTCTACACCATTAATGGAATTGCTGTAAGCGAATGTGGGTTCATACTTTTTATGATCTGTATTGTTTATACATGTTTAGTGTAATTCACAGTGCCTTTTATTTACTTCGCCAGGAAGATGTAAGCCTCAATTTAAATGACTATTATGAAAGTAATTTTTGCGTATAATGTTGCTTGTGTCTGTGTATGTGCGGACGGATATGTGTGTGTATGCAAGTGTATACCTGTCCATTTTTCCCCCTAAGGTAAGTCTTTCCGCTCCCAGGATTGGAATGACCCCTTATCCCCTCCCTTAAATCCCACATCCTTTCGTATTTCCCTCTCATGCCCTCTTTCCTGATGAAGCAACCGTTGTTTGCGAAAGCTTGAATTTTGTGTGTATGTTTGTGTGTCTATCAACCTGCCAGTGCTTTCATTTGGTAATTCACATCATCTTTGTTTTTAGATATATTTTTACTATTAGTACAGTACCACATACTTGAATGTAGCTTAACATGTATAAATCATTTGGATAAAACGATACATGAGGCAGACCAACTGATATAAAATAATTATCACAGAAATAAAAATTAAAGAACAACTGCTCTCATGGTCATTCTATTCCATCAGATGTATAAAACAGAAGATAAAACTATTTGACTGATGACCTCAGAAGTTAAGTCCCATAGTGCTCGGAGCCATTTGATAAAACTATTTGACACATGACCGCAACTCGACTAACAGCAGTCGGCATTACACTGTCCACGCCAGTTTGCCTGCTGCAAATCTAATGGTTCACAACCAGCCACTAGATAGTGCTGTCCCAGCAGTGCACACACAGGCTCATGGTATAACCACTCATTACTACTACAATACAACTTTACTATTATTGCTAATCAAATACTCATGCAAAGAACACTTTTGCATACACTTACTGTTCACACCCCACAAAAAGAGAAAAAAAAAAGAGAAAAAATTACCAATAGTGTGTTGAAACCAGTCATCTAGTAAACAGTGTTTAAGTGATCCGAGCTTTTGAATTATTTCTACAACAGAGTGATCGCCCCACAACGCACTATGTGTTCACTGCAAAATTCATGTATATTCCAATATTACTATGTAAAGTTAATATTATATCAGCTGTTTTTCTAAAAGAATTTCATCTGATTTTATACATGGAATGGTATATTTCAGGCTAATATGCACGTTGTTACAATCGATGTGTACTGGCTCTGTATGTACAGTTAAAACTACTTTTCTCTTAGAAACATTTGAAATTACAAAGTATCTGGCACACTTAAAATTCATATTTTTAATTGTGTAACCTGATAATATTTATTAAATTTATGTCTTGATTCATTTATAAAATATTGATATAACTAGGTGAAGATTCTTCTTTTGTCAACAAAATTTGTAAACTCTTTGGAATATTGTTAGTACAGCAGAATGAGTTAGTAGTGGGCATTCCTCCGATGTGATCGGACGTAATTTTACATTTGGCAATAACAATGTAGTATTTTATAATGAAGTGGAAATTGTTAAGACAGTATGAGATGAAAAATATGAAAAAATAAAAATCAAGATAAAAACAGGCAATTATTCAGTAGTTATATGTCATTTACAACTTAAAATCTCAAAAATTTCAGCGTCAAGAATCGACCCCTAGACATGAAGAACTGGAGCCAACCACTGCAAAAGAAGATAAGTAAAAATTTATTTGGAAATCTCACTCCTCTTGAAGCTCATTAAAAGACTTTAATTCTGAAATGAGTGAAAATCAACAGGTGATGTGAGGGAGGGTGAGATTACAATTGGTGGCATCTTCCAGGATCAGTTGACTGATAATGAAGTTTTGTCTGTTGCAGAAGAAGGGACAACAATTTGTGTCATTTGTGGTTTATACATAAATGAATTTTCAAACCACTCAAAGAAAGAAGACTGAGAGTTGCCCAACAAAGTCATATCAACAGTGACAAGGTACTAGCAACAATGACAGACCAGATCAGATCAGTTGAAAGGGACTTTACAACTATGACAAGGGACATCAAAATAGGAAAGTTAAGTACAAACTATATGTGAAATTAATTGGTTTGTGGACTCACGTGATTGTTAACAAAATGAATATCGACTAGGGTAGTAGTGATCTCGAAGTGAAAGCTGTAGGACCCAGCCAGGACAAGTTTGAGCTGAGAGAACGCAAGAAATTGTAAAAACTGATGGTATGCAGTTGAGTTTGCCAAAATAGAGGAAATGGAGACAGATAACAATAGTAAATTCAATAGGGTGCAATACCAAAGGGACCAACTTAGTAATCAGGTTTCAGAGCTAAAAAATGGGTTGTCAGAGGGGTTAAAAAGTGTGAATGAAAAAGCTGATGTCTTAGAGAGTAAATTTATTGTGTTTGAATATGAGTTTATTACCAAACCCAAAAGACAGACGAAGAATGTTAATGACATTCGAGTTGAACAGAAGTTCGTAGTAGATAAAAGGGAACAGAACTTTAGTAGTTTAGATCAAAAAATTTCAAATGTTGAAAATAATATGCAAACTAATGTAAATGTATAAGATCAAAAAATTTTATCAGTTCCAGAAATTTGCATTCACAAAAATCTGCATTCAAACAACGGTATTGCGTGGTCCAACAGTCCGCTCAAAAGTTTTCCATTAGACAATTTACATCCAGTGGATTTTCTGCACCACTGTAGAGATAGTTTTGTGTCAGACATGAGTGACAGTCACAGAATTAAATTTGTTAAAAGATGTTTTGAAGGCAAAGCTCTCTCTTGGGTAAATTTAAATTTAAATCAGTGGGAAACATATCAAAGTTTTGAGAAAATTTTATTAAATAAATTTTGGTCAGAAGCTAAATGAGGAAGAATTATAGGCGGATTTTTCATTGCCCCTAACTATAGGGACAGGAATGGTACTCTGAAAGAGTTTTGTAAGAACCAACTTAAGAAATTAACACATTGACAAACCATTTGACGAAATGACATTGATAGATGCATTTAAAAGGAGATTACCATAAAGGTTGCAGTGGGATTTAGTACACGGATGTGACAAGTCTCTTGAACAACTTTTATAATATGTTGACAGGCTGGCTAGAGCAGTAGAACAATTGGAATGATAGACATCACAATGGTAATAACTACAGAAACAGAGATAGTGGTAACTTCTATCAGGGTCAGAATAGTGACTGGGACAGAAATTTTGAACATCAGCATAATGGGGATAACGATGGGCAGTTTATACAAGAAACAATCATAGAGGTAAAAACTACTTGGGAAAAGGCAGTCCGCCTCAATGAAGGTCCTCAGTTTTGGGGTGAGGAAACACAACAAGCACAGGTCCTCCAATTTACACTTGCAATCAGACAATTATAACATCTGTTGTCCATTGAAAACTAGATATCTGTGTATATAACCTAGGTGTGCACAGTTTTAATGACTCGAGATTACATGTACTTGTGGGATGAGACAGAAGGATCTCGAGGATCACAGTAAATTGGAGCATGTCTTGTTAAACATCTTAAACAACATGCCTCATCTCATTGTCTTGTTAAACATCTTAAACAACATGCCTCATCTCATTGTCTTGTTAAACATCTTAAACAACATGCCTCATCTCATTGCCATATTATCATGTATTCAGATTCTTGCACAGGTCAAAACAGGAATATCATACCAAGCTTATCATTGCAAAAACTTTTGCATGATCCAGGGATGGCAGCTGATTACATTGACCACAAATATATGGTATCGGGATACAGTTACCTCACAAATGGTGCAGATTTTGGCGTTATCAAATCCAAAGCAAAAAAGAAAGAATTTTTGTTGTTTCAAGAGATTGAATTAATTTGGCAAGAATTGCCAAATGTAAAAATCCATTTCTGGCAACAGAGATGAAGCGAGAAGAGTTTCTTTCAACTCAACAGTTGGAAGCTTGAATTTCCAATAGGAAAACCAATACTGAAGGGGGTAGAGTAAACTGGTTGAAAATGAAATGGCTAAGATATTGCAAATATCAAGAAAATTCTATTTTCTAGAAAGAAACATATCTGGAAGATATTGCATTTTATGAGATCAACATTACATCAAATTCAAAAGGAAGGCATCCTCATTTTATCAATATTGTTCGAGCTCCCCAGTATCCAGATCTTTGAGCTGTTAAAGAGCTGAAAACAGAAGCATTTGTTGGAACTTTTGCAATATATTCCTCCACATTATCTTTCATTTTACTGATGATTACCTTCAATAAACCAAAGCAGTAATGTGTCATCCTCAAAAGCAAAAGAAATCTAGAATGCTGCAAAGTACGGCAGTGATAACAATGTATATATAGATTAAATTCATCGAAAAGCGCTGTTGGCAGTGACCATAAGTCACAGTTTTTGTGTTAAGTTATAGTTATGTTTAAAATTATTTAAGTTAAATTCTTCTGTATCCTCACAATACGTGAGTTGTTATACTAGGTTTCAATACAAAAAAGTTTTATCATTGTATGAATCACTTGCATTTTTTTGGGTTACATTTTTAAAACATCTAATTATCTTCAGTTTCATTGTGGACTGACTGACACTGATTGGCATTTGAACCCTACATATTTTAATTGAATCAACTGTGGCTTCTTGCTGAAACATTGTAAATTAATGTTATATTGCTGACTGTGTTTACTGAGACTTATGGCTTGACTTTTTTGGGTACATAAACATTTTACTTTTATGTTTTATTACTTTTATGTTGTAACTTCACATACTGACATGTTCCATGACCTTGGATATTTGCTCCTCAGCTTGGTCCTGCAAAACTTGATGAGTAAATAAGTAAATAAATAATAAACTTCTAATATAAGAAACAAATTTTTAAGTAGTTTTCCCTGTCATAAGTAATTTGAATGCATTCTTAATAAAAAGCAAATAAATAACATAAAATCAAGGACACTTTGAGCAGAAATGCCTTGCCTCCCCCCTCCCCCCCCCCTCCCCCCCCTCCCACGCACTTAAACTGACTGCCACAGTTACCATGCCTAATCTGACTGCCAATTTTTTTTTTTTTATTTTTTTTATTTTTTTTTTTTATTTTTTTTTTTTTTATCCCAGGCAACCTGAGTAAGAAGAGCTTGACCCAGCTATTGAGTGAGATAAATATCAATCTATAGACAAGAGGCATTTGCAGCTGAGACAGCAGTTTGACCTTCCAAGACGACATTGCAAAAAGCCTGGGGTGGCGATGCTCAGATGTTTTGTTAGCTGGTTGGAAACTCAGTAGTGCGCCTACAGCTGAAAAAAGTGGTCCCAGTGCCAACTTAGTGGCTGTTCGAGTGGTTACTGTCATCTGCTGGGACACAGGCTTGGCAGCTTACTTTTTGCCCCAGAAGTTCCAAAAGTGGTGCAGCCTTGGTCAGTGGACACAGTTCAAGACCAAGAAGACACTCCATTTAAACTTGATTCTTTTTAACTGCTGCCACCATATTAAACTATGTATTACTTTCTCTCAAAATGATGCCAGCCCAAATCTCTGTTCTGATGTATGTAGGGAATTGTTAGTATTACAATGTTTCTTTCGTTTCTGTAATTGCTTAGGTTCTTTAATTCACAGTTGAATCCTTAGCTACTTTGAAATAAAACTGATATGCAAATTATGGATAGAGCAGTGGGTTGTTCATCATCAGAATGTCCCAAATCTGCCACCTGATTTCTTATTCTTTAATTACTTCTTGACTCAGCTTTTGTCTCTGGTCTTGCATGGCTGCCCATGTGCTCTTCACTGCACTTGGCATTCTTGGAAGGGTTTGTAACATGATGTGTTATAATATCGATCTCGATAGGCTGAAACACCTCATGTGTATCAAACAGAAAATTCAGGTTTGTCAATTTTCACTACTTTCAGAACATTGGCATAAATGAGTAATACGTATATCACTATTCTGTGCATTCATCAGATGTATGCACTTCATCGCACAGTACTAATTTAGTCTACATTTAAAGTGTAGTAATGTGATAAGTCATGTGGAGCTGTTAGGTTAGGTCCCTTACATGCTAAGATGTCTCTGCTCACTTTTTTCCTTACCCAATGTCAATATATTGCATAATGAATAGCATACTACAGAACAATTATACAAAATTCAGAAAGGAATTTAAGCACACTAAAATACATTTTCAACATTTTATAAACAAATTTAGCATAGATTTATGTAATTTTCTTGGATAAAGCTTACATAGCAGAGATTTGCTTGCCATCATATGTCCACATTTTACAGTTTTCAAGTTCTTTTTTAAAATTCCAAAACATATATTTTCAGACAAAATCTGGCACTCTCCTCATTAATTTAAATTTTAAATCATCTCAGCTTAGAAAATTCACTTGCTTTAAGACACCATAATCAACCATTTTATTTCTTAGGTGTGGAGAGCAACTGAAATATTCACTGCATTTTAGCATAGGGGCAAATTGTCAAAACAGCATTCCCATTTATACAAGAAACTTATAGCAGTTGTTGGAAGCAAACAATCACTATCTTTGTCCCACTTATATTGCTTCAGAGAACATTTAGAATTTCAGTTGTAGGTAGGTCCCAAATTAGAACCAGGAAATTCTATACAATGTGTTAATATTTGCGGTGGCTTCTGTGGCTTTTTGTTCTTTGCATTATAACTATTTTTCTTTCATGGTTTGTTGTGTCCAGCAAAAGGGAAGCAAATGCAAAACAAACTGTTTATTTTAAAAATTTACAACTTGGAATGTTAGACTGTTGATTAACTTTATTTTTGTCATATTTTGTGACTCTCCTTCCAACATACCCACTAGTAACGAAGAGTCCACATTTCTCCACACTTCTTAGCTGACTGACTGATGTACTGTTTTGCTCATTCCAACGTTTCAGAAGTTTGAATGTGCATTATTCATGCACACTGCTGGAGTATTACTTATCCGAAATTTCTAAATGGAACTAGTTAGGTAGAATCCTTCACTATTCTCATAAGTGGATTTAGATATGCTTGCCAAATACTGAGCCACACAAATTACCATAGGGTTATTTTTAAATTGTAATGCTTAGGTACCTTCTGGAGGCTTCTAATGCAAGAAAACAAGTTTTCAAGTCAGCCTTGCGTAAGTCGTTTTGCCAGAAGAAATTTGTATACACTTTGAATAACAAATAAATAAATAAATGAACAGAAATAGTCCCGTAAATGAAGAACACTTTGAGTGGAAAGTTTTGGCCCCCTCTACTGTATTTTATGGACATTAATACACACTTTTTTCTTCCAAGTATTACATCCAAAATTCAGGTGAATCTTATACTCGAAATTAATATAAAAATGTCCACTGTTTGATTCAGTACTCCTGCCAGTCATAAAAATGGCCATATATTCAATGCTGCGGAGAACCTCTCCCTATCTGGCAACATTGGATTCAACTGGCAGCAGCAGTGCACCAATGTGACGAACATGAGTTTCAGGAAACCACAAGCTTGCCAACACTGTCTCTCTCCTGCCCCACCATTGCAAACCCAGAACACTGTCTAGCCTATGATGTGTCATTGCAGTCTGTGGTGCCAGTTAACCTGAACTGAAAGTGATTTGTGTTATCAGTAACAGTCTGGATTGCCACAAGTTTCCCCAAGTGAAATGTCATGATATTTCCCTGATTTTCATACAAGTTTTAGCATTTTTCCATGTCAAATTTTGAGATCTCAAGGGTACTTAAAGACATAAGTTGACAAAAAACTTCCGTATTTCTCCGACATGTGAACAAAAATCTGAAGTACTAACATCAATATCTTTTGTAAGGAACTATTTTTTAGATGGAGAAAACAAGCCAAATGGTATGCGTGCTTCATTAAGACCACTGTTGTTATTTTGTTCCAACAAAATGAAACAGATTTGGTGATAAAAATACACCTTCCCTTGGAGTGGCAAGACAGATTTAAACAACCTACACTGATTTGAGAAATAACACCGGAAAAATGTAGGCCTCTCGAAATAAGTGTACAAGGCAGGGAAGAGTTGTGTAAGCCAACACTATAGGTTAGCACCAATAAAAAGTTGGTTCTACTATGATGATTATTGTCAGTTCTTACCCATTGTGTTATGTCGATTATGTTACAGGTATTGTTTGATTTTTCTTTCGAGAAATATATGAGTACCAGTGACTGCCACAATTTTCTTCTTCTTATCGTCCATACTTTCTATGACATAAATTGTTTTCGTATCACCAAAATATGCTAGAGTAAATAAAATGTTTATAAAACATCGCACTGTTCAATGTACTTGCCTTGAGACAGTCACAATTTCTGAAATCCATCACCCATGGCCTCTGGCCTTCTGAGGAGCACCACAGTCCTGGGTCCACGAATAAACCATGAATACCCACCTCATTATGCCACACAAAAACAGACCTACAGGCGGATCAGTGGGACTAGATCCAACGGGCAGGGCCTGCAATTAGTGGGAAACATAGGCTTCAGATTGGCAGGCTCGATCCATTAGAGATACCCACAGAAACAGACTGTGGTTTTGGTCCATCATGGATGTCTACTCATGTGGCCAGATATTCACATGTCACAGACACCATGCTCATGAAATGTTACCATATTGATCAATCTATGCAACAAATAACCTGTGCAAGTACTCTGAGAATCAATACTAAAGAGGATAGGGAGCAAACCACAGTAAAGATGAAACTTCCTGGCAGATTAAAACTGTGTGCCCGACTGAGACTCGAATTCGGGACCTTTGCCTATTGCGGGCAAGTGGTAAAGCACTTGCCCGCGAAAGGCAAAAGTTCTGAGTTTGAGTCTCGGTCTGGCACACAGTTTTAATCTGCCAAGAAGTTTCATATCAGCCCTCACTCCGCTGCAGAGTGAAAATCTCATTCTGGAAACATCCCCCAGGCTGTGGCTAAGCCACGTCTCTGCAATATCCTTTCTTTCAGGAGTGCTAGTTCTGCAAGGTTGGCAGGAGAGCTTCTGTAAAGTTTGGAAGGTAGGAGGCGAGATACTGGCAGAAGTAAGGCTGTGAGTACCGGGCGTGAGTCATGCTTCGGTAGCTCAGTTGGTAGAGCACTTGCCCGCGAAAGCCAAAAGTCCCGAGTTCGAGTCTCGGTCGGGCACACAGTTTTTAACCTGCCAGGAAGTTTCATATCAGTGCACACTCCGCTGCAGGGTGAAAATCTCATTCTGGGCACAGTAAAGATGATCGCTGTGCCACAGACAGGCATGTAGAAAAGGCAGTCATACACTCACAATTATATTTTCGGCCATAGCCTTTGTCAGAAAATAAGAGTGCACACATATTTACACAGTCACTCGGACGCAATTCATACGCACTTGACTGCAGTCTCCAGCCACAGCATCAACAACCTTTGGAAACCAAATCCAAGCAAACCGCTCCTCACGCCTCCCTGCCTCTCGTCAGCAGCTGCTAGGCTAGTGGCAAGAAGTGGTGGCACAGGTGACTGCAAGCAGCGAGGAGTGGTAGAAAGGGGAGAAGCAGTGGGAGTGAGGGAGCAGGGAAATGGCGCACATACTCAGTTGCACCCAGCCAGCAATGATGCATGACATATTCATAAACAAACGATTTCATCTACTGAGGCAAAATCGAAATTTTTCCAGTTTTTTTTTCCACATTTACCTGATACTTCCCTGATTTCCCTGACATGTTTGAAATTCTCTGACATTCCCTGGTCTCCAGAACATGTGGAAGCCCCGTCAGTACAATATTTCCATTACTAGCTAGTTTTGTAATGGAAAAAATGAAAGGCTTTTGTTTGATGCAGGCTATAAACTGGAAGCAACAGCATACGTCGGAGAACCTGGAAACAGAGCAGCTGAACAGCATTTCACCCATCCACCAACAGAAAAAAAAAACCATTCATGATTGGTGGGCTAGTAAAGAAGAACTGAAAAAAATGAGGAAGGCTAAATGTGCAAACAGAGGACTGAATGCAAAGTGGGAAAAACTAGATGACATATTGGAATGGATTCAAGGGCATCATAAAAATGGCATTCGAATTAATACAAAAATGATTCAAAAACACGCTTCTAAGCCAGTGCTACACTGGAACTTAACAGACTTTAAGGATGTAGTTGGTTGGTGCTAGAGGTTTATGAAGGATCAGAGACTGGGCATGCAAACTAAAACCAAAATATCTCAGAAAATGCCCCAAGAGTATGAAGAGAAAACAAATTTTAGCTTTCATTGCTTTATTATCCAAAATCAAAACAAAACCAGTGTGGAATAAAGCCAAATAGCAAATATGGATGAAACTCCTCTGAAATTTGATGTGCTGCGTAACAGAAATGTTGCCATGAAATGTGATAAAGCTGCAACTATAAAAACAAGTGGATATGAAAAAATGTAATCCAATGATCATTTTCTAGCGCAAAACAATGTCCAAACCTTCTAAAATACTGCCAGGTATTGTTGTTCACAGGCATGACAAGAGTTGGTTGGACAAGGCTGGTATGAAATTATTAATAAACTATGGGGGAGAGGGAAAGCCGGCCGATGTGGCCGAGCGGTTCTAGGCGCTTCAGTCTGGAACCGCGCGACGACTACGGTCACAGGTTTGAATCCTGCCTCGGGCATGGATGTGTGTGATGTCCTTAGGTTAGTTAGGTTTAAGTAGTTCTAAGTTCTAGGGGACTGATGACTATAGATGTTAAGTCCCATAGTGCTCAGAGCCATTTGAACCATTTGAGAAGGAAAGGTGCTTTAGTGAAGAAGAGTTTTCTTCTTGTGCTAGATCAGTTTAGTAGTTGTTTGAGAAATCATGTGAAAGAGAAATTGTGACAGAGAAATACAGAGCTTGCTGTTATTCCAGGAGGACTTACCTTACAATTGCAAACTCTTCATGTCTCGCAGAATAAACCATTAAAAGTATATACGAGTGGCGAATAGAACAAATGGATGAAGGATGAAACTCAGTATGAATTCACACCAAGGTTTTCAAACTACCTATAATCAAACAGGAATGTCAATGGATAAAACAGATGTGGTTTAGAGTGAGAGAAGACATTATTGTTAAATCTTTCAAGAAGCATGGTATAAATAACACTCTCAGTGGCAGTGAAGACCATCTTATAACTACATAGGTTTCCAGTGACCAGCTGTACCAACTAGCATATGCTGAAACACCTCCATTACATCAGTCAGAAAGTTCAGTTTTTCTTCATACGTTTGTAAGTTACGTTACTAATACCAGTAACAGCATGTTGCTCTTTCGAAAGTTTCTCCCCTTATCACCAGGTATAAAATTCAGCCCACAATGAGTGTAGTGCCTCAGAAATGTATGAGCTGCAGAAACATTTATTTCATCATATTATATTTACAATAGCTTAGGAACTAGCTTTAAGTCACTGTCTTACTAAAAGTTGTAGACATCCTCCAATGATGATCCACAATTGCTGTGGAAAATGAAAGTTTTCGTTTAATATTTTCAGAGTTTTCTAAGGACAGAAGCTGAAGTAATTAATTAAAATTTTTGCCAAGGCCAGGACTTGAAGTTATGTCTCCTGGTTACTAGACAGATGTATTATCCATTACACCACACTGCCATTGTGGATAACTCTCCTGCATGGACTATGCTAGTGCAATGCCCTCCCTAACACAAACTTCAAATCACACCTCAACCCTTTTTCAACAGTAGCAATTTAAGAACCAACAGGTTGGTGCCAACCCTGGAATACATTACCTTCTCAACATTTTTTAGAATGTTATATTAGGAGTGTCACTGCATGGTAGTTATTGAGATCTTTGGAGTTACCCTTTTTATAGAGAGGTCTAACAAAGGTGTATGTTAATCTGGCTGAGAAAAAAATGATGTACAAATGGTGCATAATGCACATGACCTAGAACACTGGATATGACAGGAGCCAAACATTTTACTGCACTATTTGAGATATCATCATTCCTATACAAATTTTTACATTATGGAGGCCTAATGACCTTCCTTATTTTAGATGGGGATGTGAGATTACTTTATATCTCACTAAATGTCTTTTATATAACTTCTTTGCTGTAGTGTTTTGCTTTCTTTTCAATTATTTGGACGAATTTTGTCACTTTTTTTTTTTTTTTTTTTTTTTTTTTTTTTTTTTTTTTTTTTTTTTTTTTTTTTTTGAAAAGGAAAGACTGATTACTATATAGTCTACTGCTCATGCACAGTCTTTTACAATGCTCCCATAGTTACTTTGTGTTTTTTAACAATATTACCCTTTGATCTGAATTTTTGTCTGATATCATTTTCAGAAAAAATATGTATGCTCCTGGCTTTCTTTACAAATGCATATTTCATACATGCCCCTTTCTTGTTGCTAATTTCCTCTGATAACCTGTAAAGATGCAAGGTTTCTTTGATGGCTTCCTAATTTTGAATTTAATTACCTTTTCCTGAAAGTTTATGTAAAAATGAAAACAAACTTTATGTATTGTGTTTAGAGCTATTTGTAACCTAGAAATTTTTAAAATTCCCTATCTTTAATCAGCCTCATTGTTTCCTTTGAATATTTTTGAGCTGCACATGGAGGCAGGTTATGTAATATGACTGTGCATCATGTTCTGACAATCATTTTACCAAGAGATAAGCATGTGTTTCTATAACTTCCACCTGTATGAATAAATTCTCTGTATGCAACTTGGACAAGGAAATTTATGACTGATACTAAATTAGAAGTGGCTGACAATGCTTTATCACTTTTGTCAGAATCCTTAAAGAAATTTATAATAAAATTACAATAAGTAGTTAATCTCTGTTTACGTTAGACAGACAGTGCAGTCAAAATAATTCATACAAAATGTTCCAACCTCCCTGTGGGAACCAGTATAATGTAACAATACAAACTCCCAAGCATATGCTTCTACATCCTGATCTAAACATAAGTTACTTAATTCTACATTTCTACTTATTTCTGCATTTCTTCTTATTCCTACATTTCTACTTATTTGTACATTCTACATTTCTACATTTTTTTTTATGAATACCTCAACTCCTCCTCTATCCATATTTTCTCTATGTGAATACAGATATAATTAATAACAACTTACATAAAGATTTTCTACCATTGTGATTATTCAGATAGATAAATGGCCTCGATTTCCTTCAAACTACTAAGTGTTCCAGATCAAATTAGCAACTCACTTATCCCCCAATATTCCAATGAAGCAAATTAATTTCTCCTTTATGCTCTATTATTATAAGATTAATGGGGAATACCAGTCAGTGTCACTTATTAATGCGTCTGAATTTGACCATAAGCAAGTGCCTCACCTAACTCCAATAATCACGGGATTTGCTGCTGGATCTCCTTATGTTTGCTGCTTACAGATTTTATAACTACATTGCTGCAGTTACCATAGGACTCATTAGGTCTTTTCAGCAACCATCCTGTTAAACGAGTACAATACATGTTCACCCTGAGCTTCTTTCCATGCATCTTTAGTCGCATTAGTTAAAACTTTGCGGGAAGTCATCCACACCCTTAGCTTGAAATGGAACGTTATGAGGCAAACACCTGGTTTATATTACACATTAACAACATAATGATATGCTCAGTTCGTCACCATGACCTAAATTTCAGATGCTCACATTCATTGGCATTGTCAATCCTGAAACAGTCACCATCCAATCTAACCTAGGTTTTGGGCTCCACTGCACGTCTGTCAGCTTAGGAGGGCACAAACAGTCACCACAAATGCTCTTGGCATGATGGCAAGTAAGCTTGGCGTTCTGCTCAACCCAATAAATTTTGTTCCAGGTGAGGACATTGTTGCGTGCTGTGTTCTGCATAATTTTATTTTGGAACAAAATCCTCAGTGGTGTTTTCAAACACACATGAGCAACAGTTCATTAACAGCTGGTATGAAAGCCATTCTACAGCAACATGAAAGTAATCCAACTATAAATATTATGGGAGTCAAGGATAATGTCAAAAATTACTTTAAGACAGTTAGGGCTGTGCCATGGTAGCAGGATTACGTGGATGCAAGGAGATAGCGAAAAATGTAGTGATGAGGCGGCTGAAATTTTACCTGAACTTTTACCTGCTATAGTGTTGGACTGAAATTAGAATCATGATATATGTTTTTTATGTAGTACATCGTCCTATACTATGATTTCATAAACAGTCTAATTGTTTTAGTTATATTGCCCAATTCCTTTTAAAACCTCCTGCACTTCACTTGTATCCCATTGATGTTATAAATGTTGCTGCTTATGTATATATAGTTTATTTAGGTGTAAGCTAATCTTGGTCTCCACAGCAGCTACTGTGTGAATTGCTTTCATTGTGCAGTTTTATTGAGAATCTACCTCTTGTATGTGCAACAAGCACACAGACTTTGACGTGTAGATAAGAAACAGATATTTCAAAAAGAAAACACTCTTAGTTGCAAAATAATGAGTATTTAACACTATGTTTCACACTTTTGGGGCGTTGTCAGGTTATGTAGTATTCTGCAAATTAGCATTCATCAAAAAGTGTATGAGTAAGGGGTGGGCATTGAATACAGCAGCATCCTCAGATGTCTGCAGATGCTGGTGTACTAAAGGTCCACACACTCTCTCTCATACTTTTGGATGAATGCTTGTTTGGAGCATACTACATAATTTGATGAAGCCCCATAAGGGTGAAATGTGTTATTTAATAATCATTATTTTGCTAACAAGAATGTTTTCTTTTTGAAATAACTTATAATGTTTGCTGTGCCTGCCAGCCAATGGAGTGGAAAAGATTTTACATACATATAGTTGCCAAGTTTATGAATACCAACATTAGATCGCATGACCTTTCTCTGTACATCCACCTCCTCCCCACTTAAAAGACCTAAGCTTTAATCTTGGATTTTTATTTATACAGTAAGGAGACTCTGCTAGCAAGTGAGAGCTTCATAGATTATTGTGAAAAAATCACCAATCCTGACCTATAAACAGGGTCTTACAAACTTCTAGGACTTGCAGATGGTAGTGAATAGATAATATTTTGAATTTGAACTCATATCCAGAAATTTACCATTTACATGCTACAACCATTTCAAAACAGGTTGGTAATGCAACCACGTTTACAAGTAATTGATTAGGCACGGGCTGAGTCGTTCTAGGTACTTCAGTCTGGAACCGCGTGCCCGCTACAGTCGCAGGTTCGAATCCTGCCTTGGAGATGGATGTGTGTGATGTCCTTCGGTTAGTTAGGTTTAAGTACACTATTGGCCATTAAAATTGCTACACCAAGAAGAAGTGCAGATGATAAATGGGTATTCATAGGACAAATATATCATACTAGAACTGACATGTGATTACATTTTCACGCAATTTGGGTGCATAGATCCTGAGAAATCAGTACCCAGAACAACCACCTCTGATCATAATAACGGCCTTGATACACCTGGGCATTGAGTCAAACATAGCTTGGATGGTATGTACAGGTACAGCTGCCCATTCAGCTTCAACTCGATACCACAGTTCATCGAGAGTAGTGACTGGCGTATTGTGATGAGCCAGTTGCTCGGCCACCATTGACCAGACGTTTTCAATTGGTGAGAGATCTGGAGAATGTGCTGTATCCAGAAAGGCCCGTACGGGACCTGCAACATGCGGTTGTGCATTATCCTGCTGAAATGTAGGGTTTCACAGGGATCGAATGAAGGGTAGAGCCTCGGGTCGTAACACATCTGAAATGTAATGCCTACTGTTCAAAGTGCTGTCAATGTGAAGAAGAGGTGACCGAGACATGTAACCAATGGCACCCCATACCATCACGCCAGGTGATACGCCAGTATTGTGATGATGAATACACACTCCCAATGTGCGTTCAGCGCGATGTTGCCAAACACGGATGCGACCATCATGATCATGTAAACAGAACCCGGATTCATCCAAAAAAATGACTTTTTGCCATTTGTGCACCCAGGTTCATCGTCGAGTACACCATCACAGGCACTCCTGTCTGTGATGCAGCATCAAGGATAACCGCAGCCATGGTCTCCGAGCTGATAGTCCATGCTGCTGCGAACGTCATCGAACTGTTCGTGCAGATGGTTGTTGTCTTGCAAACGTTCCCATCTGATGACTCAGGGATCGAGATGTGGGTGCATGATCCATTACAGCCATGCAGATAAGATGCCTGTCATCTCGACTGCTAGTGATACGAGGCCATTGGGATCCAGCACGGCATTCCCCATTACCCTCCTGAACCCACCTATTCCATATTCTGCTAACAGTCATTGGATGTCGACCAACGCGAGCAGCAATGTCGCGATACCATAAACCACAATTGCGATTGGCTACAATCCGACGTTTATCAAAGTCAGAAATGTGATGGTACGCATTGCTCCTCCTTGCACGAGGCATCACAACAATGTTTCACCAGGCAACGCCGGTCAACTGCTGTTTGTGTATCAAAAATCGGCCGGAAACTTTCTTCATGTCAGCATGTTGTAGGTGTCGCCACCAGCGCCAACCTTGTGTGAATGCTCTGAAAAGCTAATGATTTGCATATCACAGCATCTTCTTCCTGTCTGTTAAATTTTGCGTCTGTAGCACGTCATCTTCATGGTGTAGCAATTTTAATGGCCAGTAGTGTAGTTCTAAGTTCTAGGGGGCTGATGACCTCAGATGTTAAGTCCCATAGTGCTCAGAGCCATTTGAACCATTTGATTAAATATGACCCAGTCTTGCAGCTGTTGACGGGTTGTTTTTAATGTGATGCAATACTGCCTCTTCCATTTCGAGTGTCTGGCACCTCCTTGAAGAAACACCGACGTGCCTACTGATGGTGAAGGTACCCTTTCTTGAAGCCATTAGGTACTTGTGCAAAAAGGATATGCAGTGGAGTCAGATGTAGACAATAATCTTGATAAAGGCGACGAGCACCTCTTCCGTCCCTGTGAGCTTTACCATTCTGGAGGATATCGTGTTGTTGTATGCTGCAAATGTATGCTCAGTCATGTAGCTCTGACACTCACAGACACATAAATGAAGCTCAAAACACATCTGGGATGTTGGATGGACATCATATGTCATATGGCGATCTGACATAACCACCCTCCCACCATGACTACACTGTTGCATACTTATCTACCAAACATGTTTTCAAATGGCTATAGCATGGAAACAGTATGTTTTTGGACATGGGTTCCTATTCAAAATGTTATCTACCCACTCCCCTCTGTAAGACCTAGAAGTCTTTAGCAGGTAATTTCTGAACACTTTGCATATCTGAATTCTACTCCAATCATCTACTGTAATCTATTCTACTTTAGTGTCTACAATCATCTAGTTTTACCAGAAGACGCAGCACGTCTATAAGCCCTTCTGTTTGATGTGTATCACAAACACACAAACCTGTGCAGCTACATTGTCAATACACATGTGCTTATGTATGTGTTCTACCCTCTTTAAAGTATTTGTGCAAAAGTAGGCAAGCCAAATATTTTGGGTCCAACCCGGGGCATATTACTTAAGTCTTAACTGTGAACACCTTATTTATTCAGTTGAATTTCTCATTAGACATAACATTACTTCTCTCAGTTTTTGTCCTAGCTAATGAATATTTTAGGTTAACAATTTTAGACATGCAATGTGATGTTCTGAAACTGAGTTGATATCTAGCAGCATGGTATGAAAATGTAGCCTCTTTACAGCACATAACACATCACTGCTATTTCTGTCTTTGGCTTTAAAAAAATATCTTAAGTTTGGTGAAGCAATCACTTTAATAGTATTCCTACATTTAACTGTTTTCATGAGATCTGTAATATCACTCATTCTTTTATGAGTGACTGAAAACTGTTGAGTATACAGTGCACAATAAAAATGGTCATTGTTACTGTCAGTACACAGTTTCAAAAATTTGTATCCTATTTGCAGGTAAACACTAAACACAAGACTTTATTTTGCCTATTGGTAAGTAACCAAACAGAAAAGGAAGAGATATAAAATGGTCAAAAATGTGTAGACAAGTTGCTTGGCATATGAAAACTGCATAAACACATTGCTCTATTGTGTTGTCAAATAGCTAAGTAAAAATCTGGGGCAGAACCAGTAGCCACATCTCCCTAAAAATGGCTGAGGAAGACAGTGTCAGACATACAGGCCAAAATTTAAAAAAAAAATCCTCACTAGTCATAAAATTCTCAAACTCTACACATTTTTGCAACCTCTGGACAAAACTAAAATGAGGACAGTCCAGGATAATCCTTGCCTTGTGGTAACTCTATCCACAAGCAAGCAAAACTTTCATTCTTCCCCATGTGTCTGTTGACAACTCTATGCTTCTGGTATTTGATAAATTGTCACCTTCACTCCTACATTACTTACATCCTGCCAAAACTTTCCATACTGTATTTACATACTGAAACATGTAGTCAGTCTTAGTAAATACAAAACATACAAGAATAAACTGCTACCTCTAACATTATAATTATAATTTCCAGATGCTGACAGGACATGACTACATCACTGAATGAAGCTTCAAGTTTAACAGCAATACTGAAGAACAGGACCCACAAATTGAAGGCAAGAAAATTAAGGAAATGGATGTCATATGATGCATGGTCAGTGAGAAGGAATGAAGTGGAATGTGATGAAACAAATTCTGCACACTAGCTTGAGATTATAAAGAAGGTGATGAAAGAGTAAAGAGAAATTAAACTAAACCAGTTACATGGCAAGGATTATGGAACTGCAAAATGGTGAAATAAATATGCATCAATAGGCTTACTCACTGGCACACAACACAAAGGTGATAGGGAATGTGAACATAACAGTTAATAAAAAATGGCCACAGTTTGACATAGTATCAAAGGTGTGTAGTAATCTTCTTATTTAAATGATTGCCAAACTAAGGTCATATTTCTGTCAAAGTTACACACTACACTGTCTTCACATAGTGAGTGACATTTTCAAATATTTATTTGAGGGGCATTCAAAAAGTAATGCAACACATTTTTTTTCTTGGCCAGTTTCAACTGAAAAAAAATTTGGAATTAGCTGTGGGGCATTGTGGAATAATCCCTGCTCCTGCCCGTATAGTTTCATGAAGTTCCAATGTGTAATGGTGCTCTACATTGCCTTCAAAATGGTGTCTGTAATGGAGGTATGTTCCAAGCAGAGAGCTTTCATTGAGTTTCTGTTGGTGGAAAACCATAGCATCACAGATACTTGCAGGTACTTGCAGAATGTCTACAGAGAACAGAAGCACGGTGAGTCATTAGGAGAGGCATCTGTTGTCACTGCAATAAGGTGGGGCAAACCTGTTCAATCTCCTGCATGCCGGCCGGCAAGACACACGTAGCTGAGACTCCTGCAATATTGGAATGTGTAGACACTCTTATTTGAGGCTATTGATGAATCACAATCAAACACCTTGCTGCTCATCTGGACACCTCTGACGGTAGTGTTGACACACTTGTCCACCAGATGGGGTACTTAAAAGTGTGTGTTCACTGGGCTCATTGCTGCCTAATGAACCTTTAATGACAAAAAGTTTGGCCCACTGAACTATGCACTCTGTGGTAAGCAGTACGGGAATCCTTATATGAAGTATTCGGTACCACACTGTTACGTATTATACTATGTAAATTTCACAGTATTGCAAATGTTAAAATATGACTTTTGATGCTCTGCATTGTATAAAATAGCATTGTACACAATATATATAAAATGCGACAGACCCATTTAGCCATCTACAGTTTTATTTAAATACAAAAAGAGGAATCTTTAATTAGTGCACATGTATCCTATTGCAATCATAGATTTTACGAAATTTACAGAAAACATAATTATTTCATTTCCCTAACTATCACACAATAATCATGTAGAAATGTTAGTGTTAAAATTAGTTCAGTCATTAAATGGGAAATAAGTTGTCAAAATTCAATTATTTCATAGCACGTGAAAATTAGTGCTTTTAGTAAATTTCTGGCTAACTGATTCACTGAAAGAAACTTCCTGGCAGATTAAAACAGTGTGCCGAACCGAGACTCGAACTTGGGACCTTTGCCTTTCATGGGCAAGTGCTCTACCAACTGAGCTACCCAAGCACGACTCACGCCCTCTCCTCACAGCTTTACTTCTGCCAATACCTTGTCTCCTACCTTCCAAACTTTAAGTTTCATATCAGCGCACACTCCACTGCAGAGTGAAAATCTCATTCTGGAAACATCCCCCAGGCTGTGGCAAAGCCATGTCTCCGCAATATCCTTTCTTTCAGGAGTGCTAGTTCGGCAAGGTTCGCAGAAGAGCTTCTGTAAAGTTTAGAAGGTAGGAGACGAGGTACTGGCAGAAGTAAAGCTGTGAGGATGGGGTGTGAGTCGTGCTTGGGTAGCTCAGTTGGTAGAGCACTTGCCCGCGAAAGGCAAAGGTTCCAAGTTCGAGTCTCGGTTTGGCACACTGTTTTAATCTGCCAGGAAGTTTCATATCAGCACAGACTCCACTGCAGAGTGAAAATCTCATTCTGATTCACTGAAAATTGAAGTTACTCTTAGGAGAGTATATTTCTATAAAAACTCAAATCAGATTCATTGCAATTAATTCTGTAATGATGAGTTCTGGAACTTCCTGTCACAAGCAAACTATTATTTCGATCATTTTGTCAAATCAAGATTATTATGTAAAATTTGAAACACTCAATCTGTTTTTGCATTATGTAAAATACTCAAAAATATGTTAGCATCAAAGTTTCTTTTTTAATTAACATGACATTAATTATTTTGTATCAAGTATTGTTAGTCACATTTCACAAGCAGAATTTTGATACTAAATTTGCAATTTGAATTTTAGAAATCACATTTGTTATCTTATTAATGTAGCTCTGCTGAACAATACTTTCAAATAACTTCTGTTGTTAAGAAACCATACAATTTAGAGAAGTGCCAGTAGTGGGGCAGTTGTTCTCAGGTGTCAGAGTACATTAACTTTTTTTTACTCAAACCTTTCACAGTAGTGTAAATCTAATCAAAGTACACACAAAATGGTAAATGGTTTCATTCCTGATGATGTTCATCATCATTGTCTGCAGCAGCATTCATACATACAGGCCATTTTGTCAAGTCATCATAGAAATACTTATATTCTAATTGGGTATATTGCTGTTGTTTGTTACCATTGCTAAGGTTCCCCATCTCTCTCTCTCTCTCTCTCTCTCTCTCTCTCTCACCCCCCCCCCCCCCCAAAAAAAAAAAAAGCCCTTTTCTTGAGGATGTAATTCATAAGCATTATCAAGTTATATTTTTAGTAGTGTTTTAAATTGTTTCTTTTTTTTACTCAGGCATTTTCACAGTATTGTACAGCTAACCAATGTATACACAAAATGGTTTCGTTGGTGACGTTGAACATCATCACCAGCAGCAGCAGTGTTACATACTGACCATTTCATCAAATCATAGAAATATCTATATTCATGTGGAATATAACTGTGTAAACATTGAATGTCTTTCATGTTGTTTCTCTTAAGAGCCTTTTCAAAATTAAAAACAGCAGACACTCCCAGAAAATGAAAGACTGAATGTATGCTTCTGTAATCCACCTATGTATTCAGAAGAACCTGACTGTAGCTGACTATGTTGAAGATGCATAAAGGAACATGACTGAAACATGACTTTCTGAAATATGCCTACCTTGTGATTCATTTGACAGTCCCCCCTTTGCAGAAATATGTTGGCCACTGCTTAGGGAAGTTGTAGGTAGCTTCAGTTTCCATTGGATTTACAGTGAACTTACGATTTCTGGAAGCATTGGCAACCATTTCTCAATATTCTTTCACTGTATTCATACTGTCAACTCTCCTGGTTACCTGTTCCACCATGGAAAATTTCCTGTTGCATACAGTATATAAATTCCCATGAACAGGAAAAAACTGTTCCACTTTTTTAGAATGTTTCTGTGTCCTTCAAAGATGCACACATTCAAATTATACAGGGATTGTTATTTTCCCAATGCAACTGTCAGAAAACAACCATAGCTCTTAAACATCTTGTGATCGGTATTCTTTTATTTAATCAAATGAGAAGTCACACAGTTCATTTGCTCATTCCTCATAATGCCTTCTTGGTATACTTGCATTGCATACTCATTATACTTCATGTTATGGAAACAAGATACATTTACCCACAGCTGTCAAACTTGAGCTATGAAAAGCAAAACATAGCACATAGTGCATAATGGATTTCATAGGTGGCATATGAAGATGATCACTATTGAAAGGACATTATTGCAGAAGTAGATCCTTATCAGGAATTATGTCCCCACAATCAGGTTGCAGATACAATGTGTAGAATAAAGCACTTTGCATGTTGAAAGATGTATCTATGTGTACAGAACACAATGTTGGAATTAAATATATGTTTATTTCATCATCATTATCATTATATTCGTGTAGTGTATTTGTGATTAACTGAACTGCAGATCAAGATTCATCATTCCATTTCACTTTCTTCATTGTGGAGAGCCTTGGAGTGGACGTCTCAACATCTGTTGACTCAAGATCTGTGCATGTAGTTGTTGAGTTTTCATTGACTATAACTATGTTACTACCATTGCTACCCACTTCTGGTTCAGAATAGGTTAGGGCTGCATTACTACCTTTCGATACTTTTCTTCCTCAAGTGTAGAAACAGCTACAAATAAAAGTAGATATACAAACACGAAAGTTATGGCTGTGTGCCATCAATGGGAATAGAGTTACCCTAGTTTTTCTTGGAACTTAGTGCTCCGTCAACAATCCCATTTCATGAAAAATACCACAAATTTCGTGTTTATATCTGACAAATACACTGTCCCATGATTTAAATGTTTTGCCATTACATACTACATCATTAGCAGACAAATCTAAGAACATTTTATGTTCTCTATTGTCTTGTTGTTTTGAACATTTAACATAGTCCACATGTTCCCAAATTTTTCATAGCACTCCTTCATGCTGCATGACTGCAGCTGAAACTTTTCATCTCTGAAGACTCTAGATACAACCTCTAGCTGGGAATGTTGCAGACAGGCACAGTTAAAAGGCACTGACACACAAGCTTTCAGACACAGCCTTCATCAGAAAAAGAAAGAGAAACACATACTAATCATTCACACAAGCAAGTGCACCCCATGCATGCATGACTGCCAACTCCAGCCTAAGCTGATGGAGTTGGTGGTCATGTGGGCACGATGTGTGCTTGCATGAGTGATTGAATGGCGTGTTTTATCTTCCTCTGATGAAGGCTGTAGCTGAAAGCTTACATGTAAGTGTATTTTTAACAGTGCCTGTTTGCATCCATCTTGACATGTCATCTTTATGGGAAGTAGCAACATATCTATTACTACATTGCTGAAGTACATACGGTATCATCCATTAATTATGAGAGCTCAAAATATAGAATGGTGTGACAGCAAAAATCTCACATCAACTTTTTAATTCAAGGAATACATATTATTAGAATGGATAACATTTTGTTTTATAAAATCCTAAGCACAGACAATATTAAAGTGCCAGTCGTCTTTATGGCCTTTCTGAACTGAACTGATTGCATAAAGTGTGTGCATGCCTGGGGTTCTCTGATTTTAACCAAGTGCCTCACAAGTGCCTGATTTCATTTGAGGGGTTTTCGCCATGCTGGTTGAAATCACAGTGTGTCAGTGAATTAGTCATGATATTCTACAATGCATATGAAGCAAATGTAATTGTGATCAACATGGAAATTGTATCAGAGCTTTTACATCACGTATGTTAAGCACAAGTGCAAGCAAGAAGCTCACCATTTGTGGAAGGAAGCTAAGCTGAAGGTTGCTGAGAAGAATTCTCTTAGTGAACATACACATTCTTATAATGAAAAGCTATATGACCATGCGGTTCAGAGGAAGGTACAGATAATGTTATCTTTCAGCTCTGAAGTAAGTAAAGGTTCAATGACATTTAATGTATGCAATATATCCACAAAAGCTCAATTTTTTAAGAAACCATCAAAACAGTTAATACTATTTCCATGGAGACTTTTTGTTTGCATATCTCCATCTGTCTGCCTGAATACTACTCAGGGTCGGAATGTTTAAAATAGTGTTTTTACCATTTGTTCAAAAGGTTCAAATGGCTCTGAGCACTATGGGACTTAACTTCTGAGGTCATCAGTCCCCTCTGTAATGGATCTGGGAGATGTGTTTTTTTCAACCGGATTTGTCGATACCAAATCTAATGAGGGAGGTTGTAAATGTTACTCTTACATTTTTGTCAGAATATTTTTTGTGAATTGTAATTTGCCTTATTTTATGCTAATTTGCTTATATGTTTGAGAGTGACAGCATATTGATTAATATTAGTAGATGTGACGAAGAATATCAAACAGACTGGTTAGAAGTAGAAGCTTGTGTGTTGTGTGAAATGTCTTTGACGCTGGAGTCATCTTTGACCGTAGTCAGTCAGCAGTGAACTCTCGGTGTGTGATGGTGGAACAATGTACAGGTCTCCATTATAATAATTTGCAAGTGACCAGCAAAAATGAGTTCTTCTACTACTTTTTTATATAAACATAAAAAAGAAAGCACATTCGGAGAAATGGTATTTGAAGCACCAAAAATGAGGCAAACTCATTGAACCAGGACATTTCCACAGCCGACAAAACAGCATTATGGAATCATACTCTCACTAAATGACTGAAGCCAACTCAAAAAAGAAGTCAAAGATCATCGTATAAACATTTCACAAAAAAGTGAGTACTGTCACGAAACACGCTAAATTCAAGTATATAAAAATAGTGAGCATATTTCACCTAGAACTTAGAACTACTTACACCTAACTAACTTAAGGACATCACACACATCCATGCCCAAGGCAGGATTCGAACTTGCGACCGTAGCGATTGCACAGTTCCAGACTGTAGCGCCTAGAACTGCTCGGCCAAACTGGCCGGCTTAACATTTGTTAAAAACACTGTTAAATTCACTTTCCAAATAATAGATGTTTTTATTAAGGTTTTTTAATCAATGGTAATGTGTTTTTACCCAACTATAGTCCGTGGCTCGTGGTCTTGCGGTAGCGTTCTCGCTTCCCGCGCACGGGGTACCGGGTTCGATTCCCGGCGGAGTCAGGGATTTTCTCTGCCTCGAGATGACTGGGTGTTGTATGTCTTTCACCATCATTTCATCCTCATTCACTCGCAAGTCACCATAGTGGCGTTAAAGAACTTGTGGAGCGGCGACCAAACCGCCCTGCGAGGGGTCACCCGGTCACCAATGCCCTACGCTCATTACTATTACCCAAGTATAGGATAAACCTCATGTGATGGGCACAGGAGTAGGAATTCCAAATTTAAAAAAATAAGCACATCCTCCAGTTCATCCTCTCTGCAAGCAGCTGCAATGCTCTCTCTGACACTATTTAAAGGAGAGATGACCAGACTGTTTACAGGGTGTTACAAAAAGATACGGCCAAACCTTCAGGAAACATTCCTCACACACAAATAAAGAAAATATGTTATGTGGACATGTGTCCGGAAATGCTTACTTTCCATGTTAGAGTTCATTTTATTACTTCTCTTCAAATCACATTAATCACGGAATGGAAACACACAGCAACATAACGTACCAGAGTGACTTCAAACACTTTGTTACAGGAAATGTTAAAAATGTCCTCTGTTAGCGAGGATACATGCATCCACCCTCCGTCGCATGGAATCCCTGATGCGCTGATGCAGTCCTGGAGAATGGTGTGCTATATCACAGCCGTCCACAATACCAGCACAAAGAGTCTCTACATTTGGTACCGGGGTTGTGTAGAGAAGAGCTTCCAAATGCCCCCATAAATGAAAGTCAAGAGGGTTGAGGTCAGGAGAGCGTGGAGGCCATGGAATTGGTCCGCCTCTACCAATCCATTGGTCACCGAATCTGTTGTTGAGAAGCGTACGAACACTTCGACTGAAATGTGCAGGAGCTCCATCGTGCATGAACCACGTCTTGTGTCGTACTTGTAAAGGCACATGTTCTAGTAGCACAGGTAGAGTATCCCGTATGAAATCATGATAACGTGCTCCACTGAGCGTAGGTAGAAGAACATGGGGCCCATTCGAGACATCACCAACAATGCCTGCCCAAATGTTCACAGAAAATCTGTGTTGATAACATGATTGCCAATTGCTTGCGGATTCTCGTCAGCCCACACATGTTGATTGTGAAAATTTACAATTTGATCATGGTGGAATAAAGCCTCATCCGTAAAGAGAACATCTGCACTGAAATGAGGATTGACACATTGTTGGATGAACCATTCGTAAAAGTGTACCCGTGGAGACCAATCAGCTGCTGATAGTGCCTGCACACGCTGTACATGATAAGGAAACAACTGGTTCTCCCGTAGCACTCTCCATACGGTGACGTGGTGAATGTTACCTTGTACAGTGGCAACGTCTCTGACGCTGACATTAGGGTTATCGTCAACTGCACGAAGAATTGCCTTGCCCATTGCAGGTGTCCTCATCATTCTAGGTCTTCCCCAGTCGCGAGCCATAGGCTGGAATGTTCCGTGCTCCCTAAGACGCCAATCAATTGCTTCAAACGTCTTCCTGTCAGGACACCTTCGTTCTGGAAATCTGTCTCGATACAAACGTACCGCGCCACAGCTATTGCCCCATGATATTCCATACATCAAATGGTCATCTGCCAACTCCGCATTTGTAAATATTGCACTGACTGCAAAACGACGTTCGTGATGAACACTAACCTGTTGATGCTACGTACTGAAGTGCTCGATGCTAGTACTGTAGAGCAATGAGTCGCATGTCAACACAAGCAGCGAAGTCAACATTACCTTCCCTCAGTTGGGCCAACTGGCGGTGAATCGGAGAAGTACAGTACATACTGCCAAAACTAAAATGAGCTCTAACATGGAAATTAAGCGTTTCCAGACACATGTCCACATAACATCTTTTCTTTATTTGTGTCTGAGGAATGTTTCCTGAAAGTTTGACCGTAACTTTTTGTAACACCCTGCATGCACACACATACATGCACACATGACTGCCATCTCTGGTTGCTCAGGTCTGAATGCAAATATCATGTGGGATGGGGCAGCAGTCTGGAGAGGGCAGGGAAGGTGAAGGGATAGCAGTGTATGGGTGGGGGGATAGAGGAACGCTGTCTGCCAGTGTGTGCAGGGACTAGAACGCCAGCGGGCACAGTGTTGGAAGGCTGTGGGGCATGGAATTGGGGAGGTGAGGCAATGCAGGAAAAAGGGAAAGGAGGGGGGGGGGGGGGGGGAAGATGGGCAGGTTTGCTGGCAGAGAGCCCACAAAGAGGGTGGGAGACAAGAATGGGGAGGAGGTGATAGGACGGAAGGGGTGGAGACTGTTGGTTGGAGGGTGTGGGGACAGTACATTACTGTAGGCTGCGGCCGGTATAACTATGGGAGCGAAGAATGTGTTGCAAGGATTACTCCTACCTGCACAGTTCAGAAAAGCTGGTGGTGGAAAAGAGGATTCAGATGGCTGAGGTAGTGAAGCAGCCACTGAAATTGAGATGTTATGTGCAGCTGCATGTTGTGCCCCAGTTTGGCAGTGGCAGTTCATCATGATCAACAGCTGGTTGGTAGTCACAGCATAATAAAAACCTGTGCAATGACTGCAGCAGAGCTGATATATAACGTGGCTGCTTTCTCAGGTCACCCATTCCCTGATGGCATAGGATAAACCTGTGACAAGACTGCAACAGGAAGTAGTGTGTGGATGTATTGAGCAGGTCTTGCACCTGGGTCTTGCACAGAGATAGGATCCTTGTGGCAACGTGTTGGGATTAGGAGTGGCATACAGATGGACCAAGAAGCTGTGGAAGTTCGGTGATAGAACACCACTACATTGTTGATATTCCTACCTGGAGTTCCCATTGTTTGATCTTATGTACTTTAGGTGCACTGCCCCAGAAGATAATTTTATAAGGCAGCAAGAAGGCAAAACATACAAATCAAACCAACACTCTCGTCTTTATGTCGATACAATGGGAGATGCTTGTAAGTGCATAATGTACTGAACTGAGCTTCTTGATTAGTTTATTCATGTGTTGACTCCAGCTGGACTTTCAGCCTTCTGGACCACATGGAATTTTATGTTTTGTACTTCATTCACTGTATGACCTTTAATATGTACTTGAGGTGCTAAAAAGTATTTGTTGTTTGTTTGAAATTTCATAATGTGTGGCTTTGTGAAATTAAGATATAAACTGTTAGCTGCAAATAACTTATATGCATGATAAGGTCCTGCACTGTGTTTGCCAGTGTTGAGTTTGGACCCCTGATTAGCATTCTCGTGTTATCAGCAAACATTACAATTTCAAACAGCCCTTTAAAGTCATTGGAAGAGGTTAAAAAGAAGTGTGGGTTTCATAATGATCCCTGTGACACTTTGCATGCTAAATTCCTCCATTCTGCTTTCATGCCCTTGGTACAATCTGTAGCAAGACCCTCTGCTTGCTGTTATGGAGGTAAGACTGCATCCGTGCAAGAGTGATGCCATTAATGCCCTAATACTTTATCTCACTAGTTGGCTTTTTCAAGATGGCACTGATGGAAATATTGTAAATTGCTCCAATATAAGCAAAGCAAAATGTAGTAATAATTGTAATATACAATGCAATGAAAGGTATCCAATGGAAATGTTGTAAATGGTGGTTTCACAAAAACTGTTGAAAAATAAACATAAAATTGGTAACTGTGTACTACTCATGATTGTGTGATGCTTGTGTAACAAAAACATGAGAAGATAGTATACTGGGTGATCAAAAAGTCAGTATAAATTTGAAAACTTAAAAAACCACGGAATAATGTAGATAGAGAGGTAAAAATTTACGCACGTGCTTGGAATGACATGGGGTTTTATTAGATTAAAAAAAAAAAATTTCACAAAATTCCAACAGATGGTGCTGGACAGCAAAACGTCAGTGACTGTGCATGACAATCGTGTATAAAAGGAGCTGTAATGAGAGAGAGAATCAGATGCACCAGCAGTCGCAGCATGTTGATGTTACCTGAAAAGGCCTATTAGTGAAGCTGTATTATCAGAATGGGGAATGTGCTAGTTCAGCATTACGATCCTATTGCCATAGGAAGGGGATTCAATTGGGTAAAGGTCCATTGACAAATGCAGCTGTGGCGAGAATGATTTTGAAATTCGAAGCCACGGGTTGTTTAGACGATAGACCCCATAGTGGCTGACCGAGCACAAGGCATAATGCTGCTGAGACAGTTCAGAAAGAAATGGAGACCGTAGCGGGTTCGACTGTGCACGGGGAAGTCAGCACTCGTGCAGTCGCAGGCCGCACCGGCATTCCATACACTACTGTTTGGTTGGCACTTAGGTGTACCCTTCGATGCTATCCGTACAAGATTCATCGGCATTGTGAACTGTTACCTGGCGATTTAGTGAAGCAGAGGGCATTTGTGGCGTGGGCATTTCAAAAGATGGCAGAAGATGATGATTGGTTGAGTAACGTGTTGTGGACCGGCGAAGCCCATTTCACACTCCGAGGGTCTGTCAACACCCACAACAACAGAATTTGGTTTACCGAAAATCCTAGAACTGTCGTGGAAACTCCACTGCACAACAAGAAAGTCACGGTATGCATTGGATTTACCACATTTACCGTTATCGGGCCTTTTTTCTTTGAGGAAATGTGTGATTCTGGTTTTGTAACTGCTACCGTGACAGGTGAGAGGTACACAGATATGTTACAGAATCGCATCATCCCCAGCCTGGCTGATAAACACCTGCTGGTATGTACGATGATTATGCAGGATGGCGCTCCACCCCATATTGCTAGACACGTGAAAGTTCTCTTGCATGCGTCATTTGGTGATGATCATGTGCTCAGCCACCACTTTTGTCATGCTTGGCCTCCCAGGTCCCCAGACCTCAGTCCATGTGATTATTGGCTTTGGAGTTACCTGAAGTTGCAAGTGTATCGTGATCAACTGACATCTCTAAGGATGCTGAAAGACAACATCCGACGCCAATGCCTCACCATAACTCTGGACATGCTTTACAGTGCTGTTCACAACATTATTCCTTTATTACAGCTATTGTTGAGGAATGATGGTGGACATATTGAGAATTTCCTGTAAAGAACATCATATTTGCTTTGTCTTACTTTGTTATCCTAATAATTGCTATTCTGATCAGATGAAGCGCCATCTGTTGGAAATTTTTTGAACTTTTGTATTTCTTTGGTTCTAATAAAACCCCATGTCCCTCAAAGCATGTGTGTCAATTAGTACCTCTCTATCCACATTATTCCATGATTTATTCAGTTTTCAAATTTACACTGACTTTTTGATCACCCGGTATTATCATTATTAGAAACAAGGATTCAATAATTCAGGTCAGCAAAACGTCAGTGACTGTGCATGACAATCGTGTATAAAAGGAGCTGTAATGAGAGAGAGAATCAGATGCACCAGCAGTCGCAGCATGTTGATGTTACCTGAAAAGGCGCTATTAGTGAAGCTGTATTATCAGAATGGGGAATGTGCTAGTTCAGCATTACGATCCTATTGCCATAGGAAGGGGATTCAATTGGGTAAAGGTCCATTGACAAATGCAGCTGTGGCGAGAATGATTTTGAAATTCGAAGCCACGGGTTGTTTAGACGATAGACCCCATAGTGGCTGACCGAGCACAAGGCATAATGCTGCTGAGACAGTTCAGAAAGAAATGGAGACCGTAGCGGGTTCGACTGTGCACGGGGAAGTCAGCACTCGTGCAGTCGCAGGCCGCACCGGCATTCCATACACTACTGTTTGGTTGGCACTTAGGTGTACCCTTCGATGCTATCCGTACAAGATTCATCGGCATTGTGAACTGTTACCTGGCGATTTAGTGAAGCAGAGGGCATTTGTGGCGTGGGCATTTCAAAAGATGGCAGAAGATGATGATTGGTTGAGTAACGTGTTGTGGACCGGCGAAGCCCATTTCACACTCCGAGGGTCTGTCAACACCCACAACAACAGAATTTGGTTTACCGAAAATCCTAGAACTGTCGTGGAAACTCCACTGCACAACAAGAAAGTCACGGTATGCATTGGATTTACCACATTTACCGTTATCGGGCCTTTTTTCTTTGAGGAAATGTGTGATTCTGGTTTTGTAACTGCTACCATGACAGGTGAGAGGTACACAGATATGTTACAGAATCGCATCATCCCCAGCCTGGCTGATAAACACCTGCTGGTATGTACGATGATTATGCAGGATGGCGCTCCACCCCATATTGCTAGACACGTGAAAGTTCTCTTGCATGCGTCATTTGGTGATGATCATGTGCTCAGCCACCACTTTTGTCATGCTTGGCCTCCCAGGTCCCCAGACCTCAGTCCATGTGATTATTGGCTTTGGAGTTACCTGAAGTTGCAAGTGTATCGTGATCAACTGACATCTCTAAGGATGCTGAAAGACAACATCCGACGCCAATGCCTCACCATAACTCTGGACATGCTTTACAGTGCTGTTCACAACATTATTCCTTTATTACAGCTATTGTTGAGGAATGATGGTGGACATATTGAGAATTTCCTGTAAAGAACATCATATTTGCTTTGTCTTACTTTGTTATCCTAATAATTGCTATTCTGATCAGATGAAGCGCCATCTGTTGGAAATTTTTTGAACTTTTGTATTTCTTTGGTTCTAATAAAACCCCATGTCCCTCAAAGCATGTGTGTCAATTAGTACCTCTCTATCCACATTATTCCATGATTTATTCAGTTTTCAAATTTATACTGACTTTTTGATCACCCGGTATTATCATTATTAGAAACAAGGATTCAATAATTCAGGTGTTGGTGGGTGATACTGAAGCATTACAGATTAAATATGCTGCTTTAGAGCACAATCGCAAAATAGTTTAAAAGTGGATAAAAATAACTGTTTCAAAACATCTAGCTCATGTATAATCAAGAAATGTCACGCCCTGGAGGTGGAACTGAAAACAGGACAATTACCTGTGACTGCAGAACTATGTGGAGAGCTCATGGCCCCTTCAGCAGATGCTCAAATGCCTGAATGAGGAATACAATAAGCAAAATACTGTTAAGTTTTTCTCAGTTAATGAACTCGGCAGGTTACAGGTAAAGGATGGAATTAATGTCCATAGAGAGATGTACTGTTACAAAAAGTCCACCTGAGGCACTATACTGAACTGCTACTAGCGCTCCTCATCCTCCATGGCACAGCAATGTCTCCTCCACATTGTTTGCTACTGAAGAATTGTGACAAGACAACTGACTGACTGCAGCCAACTCAGCCTCAAAACTACTCAGAGTGACCCTTGGGTCATTACAGTGCCTAGTATAAATACGTACCAGTGATGTGCATGTCATGTGCCACCTCCCAGACCCCACACCATCATTTCTCTTCAAGATGATTGCACTGCATATTCAGACCACGTGTATGTGATCCTACGACCTCAAGATTTTTATTCTAGCTTCTCCTGGTATATGTGCCCAGATGCTGTTGCCGTGCAGAGGGTGGTACACAGTTGTTTCAAGATTTATGTTTGTCCGTTTCTGCTTCCTTGAAGGTTGCATGCCTTGGTAGCACTAACAAGTACACAGTCCTGTATCAGTGCCCCCTGCATGTTTAAGGGCTTGGCTATTCCCTCATAAAATCAGTTTTAAGCACTTTTGCATGCTTTGTATCCCTATTCACCAAACTTCACACACCATGAGGAAATTTCTGTTAATCTTCACCCTCGAAGTATTCCCAAAACTTTCTTCTCCTCTTAGTTTTAATATTGAAGTATGTCCTTCATACAATACTGGCCATTAAAATTGCTACACCACGAAAATGATGTGCTACAGACGTGAAATTTAACTGACAGGAAGAAGATGCTGTGATATGCAAATGATTAGCTTTTCAGAGCATTCACACAAGGTTGGCGCCGGCGGCGACACCCACAACGTGCTGACATGAGGAAAGTTTCCAACTGATTTCTCATACACAAACAGCAGTTGAGCGGTGTTGCCTGACAAAACATTGTTGTGATACCTCGTGTATGGAGAAGAAATGCCTACCATTACGTTTCCGACTTTGATATGGGTCGGATTGTACCCTATTGCGATTTCAATTTTTCGTATCATGACATTGCTGCTTGTGTTAGCCGAGATCCAATGACAGTTAGTAGAATATGGAATCGGTGGGTTCAGGTGGCTAATACGGAACGCCGTGCTGGATCTCAATGGCCTCGTATCACTAGCAGTCGAGATGACAGGCATCTTATCCATTTGGCTGTAACGGATCGTGCAGCCACGTCTCGATCCCGTTTGCAAGACAACAACCATCTGCACGAACAGTTTGACGACATTTGCAGCAGCATTGAGTATCAGCTCGGAGACCACAGCTGCGGTTACCCTTGACGCTGCATCACAGACAGGAGCATCTGCGATGGTGTACTCATCTACATCTACATCACTTGACTACTCTGCAATTCACATTTAAGTGCTTGGCAGAGGGTTCATCGAACCACAATCATACAATCTCTCTACCATTCCACTCCCAAACAGCGAGCGGGAAAAACGAACACCTAAACCTTTCTGTTTGAGATCTGATTTTTCTTATTTTATTTTGATGGTCATTCCTACCTATGTAGGTTGTGCTCAACAAAATAGTTTCGCATTCGGAAGAGAAAGTTGGTGACTGAAATTTCATAAATAGATCTCGCCGTGACGAAAAACGTCTTTGCTTTAATGACTTCCATCCCAACTTGCGTATCATATCTGCCACACTCTCTCCCCTATTACATGATAATACAAATTGAGCTGCCCTTTTTTGCACCCTTTCAATGTCCTCCGTCGATCCCACACTGCGCAGCAATATTCTAACAGAGGACGAACAAGTGTAGTGTAAGCTGTCTCTTTAGTGGACTTGTTGCATCTTCTAAGTGTCCTGCCAATGAAATGCAACCTTTGGCTCGCCTTCCCCACAATATTATCTATGTGGTCTTTCCAATTGAAGTTGTTCGTAATTTTAACACCCAGGTACTTGGTTGAATTGACAGCCTTGAGAATTGTACTATTTATCGAGTAATCGAATTCCAACGGATTTCTCTTGGAACTCATGTGGATCACCTCACACTTTTCATTATTTAGCATCAACTGACACCTGCCACACGATACAGCAATCTTTTCTAAATTGCTATGCAACTGATACTGGTCTTCGGATGACCTTACTAGATGGTAAATTACAGCATCATCTGTGAACAACCTAAGAGAACTGCTCAGATTGTCACCCAGGTCATTTATATAGATCGGGAACAGCAGAGGTCCCAGGACACTTCCCTGGGGAAGACACGACAAACCAGAGTGCACAAATGGCAAAACGTCATTTTTTCAGATGAATCCAGGTTCTGTTTACAGTATCATGATGGTTGCATCCGTTTTTGGCAACATCGCGGTGAACACACATTGGAAGCGTGTATTCGTCATCACCATACTGGCATATCACCCGGTGTGATGGTATGGGGTGGCATTGGTTACACGTCTGAGTCACCTCTTGTTCGCACTGACGGCACTTTGATCAGTGGATGTTACATTTCAGATGTGTTACGACCCATGGCTCTACCCTTCATTCGATCCCTGCGAAACCCGATATTTCAGCAGGATAATGCACAATCTCATGTTGCAGGTCCTGTATGGGCCTTTCTGGATACAGAAAATGTTCGACTGCTGCCCTGGCCACCACATTCTCCAGATCTCTCACCAATTGAAAACATCTAGTCAGTGGTGGCCGAGCAACTGGCTCGTCACAATACGTCAGTCACTACTCTTGATGAATTGTGGTATTGTGTTGAAGCTGAATGGGCAGCTGTACCTGTACATGCCATCCACGCTCTGTTTGACTCAATGCCCAGGCATATCAAGGCCATTATTATGGCCAGAGGTGGTTGTTCTGGGTACCGATTTCTCAGGATCTATCCACCCAAATTGCATGAAAATGTAATCACATGTCAGTTATAGTATAATATATTTGTCCAATGAATACCCATTTGTTATCTGCATTTCTTCTTGGTGTGGCAATTTTAATGGCCAGTAGTTTATATATATACCAATCATTTTACATTTTCTCGTAATAGTTTCCTCTTTGTGTAATATCTTTAACATTACAACATGTGAACTGTCATAGTTCTTGGAAATGAGGTGCATTTCCTTGTAACGTATGACATTATTCAACCATTTCTTTTTGCAATCAGCTCCGCATCTTACATCTATGGTGTTTCATGGCCTTACGGCATTATTTACATGAGAAATTGGTAGTTATCTTGCAGTCACTGTTGAATACAAATGTTAGTAGTATGAATCCACCTATGAGATTTGATTTGGTAGACTGGTCTTGCATGATTAGTGAAATTCAACAAACGAATCGCAAATTAAAATGCTACTGTCTGAAGTTTAAAAACATAAACTTTCTTGATGACAAGAGGTATGAGAATGCATGTTTCCCATGCACAGACAACGCCAAAATTGATGTGGTAAGAATATGCAAACAAAGCCCATCAAGAAATAATGTGTGAAAACAGTTGTTAAAAAAACTGTTTTTAAACACACTCTGCCTGATAATGTAAACAGTAGTAATTTCATTATACATTTGAACATTGGAGGTCAGTCAGAAGGAATGATCAGCAAGCGTAATAATATGCAAATTGTATTAGATAGCATGAAACAATTAATCAATGTAGTATGTTTAAATGAACAATGGTTTAAAATAGAAAATATGTCTTCTTAATAAACTTACATGCTACAAACTGGCTTCCAACTGTTAAACAGGTAACGAGTATGGTGGCTCTTGCGTACCAGTTCAGCACTTGGTAGTCTATAAAATCAGACAGAATTTTGGCCACTAATTGTAGAACTTGCATTTAAAAGTAGTTGTATAGAACTCAAATGTATAACATATTAACCATCAGTATATATAATATCTCTGGGTACCATGTAAGTTTGGTATTCTTAGATAATATGAAACATTGTTATATAAATTAAAAACTAAAAACTATTTGAGAAGCTAGTCGTATGTGTTGACTTCAACATAGATACAACAACTGATGACAAATTTGCATCACTTTGAACAACTGGTCAGACTCATATGGGTTAAATCTAAATTTCAAGCAATATACAAAGAGTTAGAGCAACTGCTTCTACATGTCTTGACAATATTATAAGTAGTTATAATTACACATAAAAGACAAAATTCTAGATTTAGGAGTATCAAGACCATGCAACACTATCAATATCACTATCAAAATTAAATGCAGGCTGTACAACAAAATGATGCAGAAAGTTCAATCAAGGAAATGTAGAGGTGTTAATTAAAAAATTAAGCCAACACCATGTGGTAGGTCAACAAACACAATTCAACAAAGGACAACTACAACCAAATTTGTGGATGTATTCAGTGAATGGTCCCTTTGGAACAGTGTTTACTGAGTCTCATAAAAGTAGATCATGGGTTAAAATAGGAATTAGGCAGCCTTACATTAAGATGAGGAAGCTGCATACGCTGGCAAAAGCTAATCAAAGTCATGAATTTCTTAACTACATAATCACATACAAAAAACACTTGACAAAGTAGTTAAACTGGCAAAGTGTATCGCAAACAACAGATTCATTTCAAATGCTAAAAACAAATCAAAAGCTGTTTGGTCTGTTATAAGTGATGCTGTTGCCACTGAAATGGAGAGAAGGTGCCCCTCTAAATTAATGATAAATGGCAGAGCTGTTGCAGGTTCTAGTGTCGTATTTGAATACTGCAAAGACTTATTCATATATTGCAATAAAATCTGTAACTCCTCACTAGCAAATATGAATCCCAGTATGCCAGAGAAATAGCTCAGGTTTTAAGTTTTCCCATGTATCAAGCCCACAAGGGAAACTCTGCATCGTACCTCCCCCACCCTCCCCACCCCCAAGAGTTAGTGGTAAAATGGCTCAGTTGATAGCCCTTCAAAAACTGAATGCAGATTAAGCATGAGAACTGTAAGAAGGTGTGCTGAACTGTGAAAAAAGAAGAAAAATATAAATAGTGAAGCAGAATAGTAACAAGCTCAAGATGTGCAACATCAAGCGAATTGCAAGAACTATGGCATTGTGGTTGTGTGGTCATGATGTTGGACTGCAAAGCGGGAGATCCATGTTCAAGTGTACTTCGTACCCCAGTCTTCCTTTTCTTTTCCACAAAATTATGAACTTTCTGTTTGTTTGTTGATGTGTTTTTTCTCCTTCTGTATTCTTGGCAATTTTCGTGGTTAAAGAATATGAGTTATGTGAGAAGAATATATTGCTGTCACAAGTAAATGTGATCAGTAGTGGGAGCAGGCTAGATGCTGCACAGATCACTCACACAAATGAAAACAACAAATAAACAGCTGTGAAATATGTTGGAACAAAGGAATGAAAGAGTCAAAACTTGTAAAATGGACACAAGAGTCATAACATATGGTACTTGTGTAGAACAAATTGGAAGTACGTATGTCTGGAGGCTGCTTCCTTACACCTCACTGCTACAAACGGACATTACACCGTGACACAGACACAAATTTCAATACAGTGAACAGACATGTCAGTGACTGGATGTACAGTCCATCTTTTGTGGTGGGGAAAAAAAAAATGTGGGGTGTGAGGGGGATTAATTTGAACATTGGTTTCCCCCATTGCACTCCAACACTGTAACCGCATTACCACAACACTGTTGTTACTGATATTGGCCTGATGTTCCATGTCTGGAGCTTGGACCATTCACTGTATATATTCTGCTTTTTTTTTTTCACAGTTCAGTACACCAACTTCCTGTCTTCATGCTTGATCTGTGTCCAGTTTTTGGCAGGTTATCCACTGGGTCAACTTACTGCTATGTCTGTCAATGAGAGGAATGGGGGTCGGAGGGCAATGGAAGTTTCCCTTGGCAGACACTATGAAATTCATAATGCCCCTATTAAAACTTTAAGTCAATTGGTTGTGATGAGTTTCTGATAATAAAAAAGGTCTGTCATAGTACTGCAAATCCACTGTTCTCAAAATCAACCAGTTTTTCATGAGTTACATTATCCAGATTGATTAAAAATGCTGAAGTTTTGCCAATTCATAAAACTGCAAAAAGAGGTGAAATGGGGAACTATGGAACTATCTCATAGTTACCAATTTTTTTAAAAAATTTCTGCATGTGAGCTTCAATTTGTCACAAGCATTATTTTATGCAATCAGTATGGTTTCAGGAAAGGATGCAGTACAACCACACAATAAGTGATTGACCATGAAAATTAACAAATGTCACAATAATAGAATGTGTGTATCAGGCACGCTTTTTGATCCTACCAAAGCTTTCAATATGGAAATCATAACCATCTCCAAAAACTGACCAGCTATGATTTTCACTGAAAATCTCTTCAATGGGTGTCATCGTATTTGGCAAACAGAAAGCAAGAAGTAATTGTTAATAGTAATGGGAAGAAATTCCTTAATGGAAACACACACTATATGGCCTTCAATAAGGTTCAATTTTAGGGCCACTACTATTTTTTATATTGTACTGATATGACAAGTCAGGTTCAGTCTGATGCCATAAACTTTGCTGATAACTCAACAATGATAGTTTGCTGTCAAACTGATGGAGACTTAATTTGCAATATTGAGCAGACTCTTGGGGAAGCAGAGATATCAGTCAAAAATAATATCCTAGATCAAACTTTGCAATAACAGAAACTGTCCCATTTCACCACGAAACGTTCAGCACAATGTCTTAGCAAAGTAAGCTATAAGGACAAAAAATTAGATATGCAAACTATGTCAAATTTGGTTGTGTACTAGTGAATAAAAATATGTTGTGTAGTTATCATGTGCACAGCCTACTGAGCCAACAGAACAGTCACAGATGTGTCATAATTGTAGTATATAATACTGCTGATTTAGCTCTGAAAGAAACTGCATACTATCCATATTATGTTTCCATCCATAGTTATAGTGTAATTTTCCCAGGGTTTATAAGACCAATCTACTTAAAGTCTTTAGACCAGGGGAAAAAAATTGAGTCATGGTGGGAGTTAAAATGAAACAACACTACAAACATAAGACTCATTTGAGACAAGAAGGAGAGCAAGTTACATATTACATATCCACAGACTAAAACTACATGAAGAAACTCCATGTTATATAAGTATGAAATTTATAAACATAATCTGGAAAGAGAAGTGTAACTCAAATTTGAAAAACAGTGAAGGAGACCTGGAAAAATAGTTGAAGAGTAACAGCTTTTATAGTGTAGAAAACTGCTTGAATGAAAATCACATAAAATAAAATTTGCCTAAAAAGTAACACCACATGCATTATAACCACAATTTTTTTAATATGGTAAATATGTAAAATAATACCTGTCTGAAAAATTAGCAGTCTAAATATTATAATCTTAAATAAGTTGCTTGCTTTGACCCATGATATAGCTGTGCTGTGCCTTGATATGTTGTGTGATGCCATTGAGAAGTGATGTATTTGTTTTGTAGTGGAAGTGAAATGTTGATGTAGAGGGCATGGTATATGAGGAGGTGGCATACCCTTAACTGTTTAATTATGTGGTGGTGATGTGTTTGAGGGGTATGATACTGTGTCATTTAGTGTACTACAGTCATCACGATGTGCAGTGTCAAAAATTATGTGTTGTGCAGACTCTTGTCATATAAAACAGAATATGTTATAAAATTTAAACGGTACTCTTAGATATCCATGTAACCACTGAGTAAGTTGATGAATGTTTTAATTAAATCATGGGAAACAGCAGGTGAATCAATGTTTATTAATATATCCAGTGTGCAGTTATATTATTAATAAACATTGATCCACTGACCTTCGCCCGAGATTTAACTAAAAACATTGATCAACTTATCTTCTCCCTTGATTTCATTAAGGAACACTGATTCACCTACTTTCTGCCACAATTCCGTTAAAAAACTTTGATCTGCTTATGAAATTTTCTATTTTCTCATGGGTTCTGCTGTATTGTACGATCTGACTCATCACTTGTGCTGTTCACCTCCAATAACTCACCGTGCGTACAGTTACCAACTGCAGCATGCAACAGTAAGGCCGCTAACACTGCTAACTCTGCATTTTTACTCTACAATTGAGTTGTATAGGTGAACTGGAAATTGGGATACTGTCTTTTGGAGAGGTACAAGGGGTGATTATTGGAATCCTGGCTAGGGTTGAGCAATATACATGAACTGGAGATTGGGATACTGCCTTTTGGAGTTGTGGAGGGCTGGAGCATGGTTCTTGATATCCTGGGCTAAGGTTGAGATTTAGATACTGTGATCCTATTGTGTATTTTGCATGAATTTAACTAACTGTTTTTATTGGTATGAATATAATAGAGGGAAACATTCCACGTAGGAAAAATATATCTAAAAACAAAGATGATGTAACTTACCAACCGAAAGCGTTGGCATGTTGATAGACACACAAACAAACACAAACACACACACAAAATTCAAGCTTTCACAACCAACGGTTGCTTCATCAGGAAAGAGGGAAGGAGAGGGAAAGATGAAAGGATGTGGGTTTTAAGGGAGTGGGTAAGGAGTCATTCCAATCCCGGGAGCGGAAAGACTTACCTTAGGGGGAAAAAAGGACAGGTATACACTCGCACACACACACACACACACATATCAATCCGCACATATACAAACACAAGCCGACATTTGTAAAGGCAAAGAGTTTGGGCAGAGATGTCAGTCGATGCAGAAGTACAGTGGCAAAGATGTTGTTGAATGACAGGTGAGATATGAGCGGTGGCAGCTTGAAATTAGCGGAGGTTGCGGCCTGGTGGGTAACGGGAAGAGAGGATATTCTGTGGTTGCGAAAGCTTGAATTTTGTGTGTGTGTTTGTGTTTGTTTGTGTGTCTATCAACATGCCAACACTTAACTATTTTATTGAATTTTTAGTTCATCCCTACCAAAAACACCATTTTTTCCTGTGGTTTTCCCAAAATTTCATTGGTTTCATTCAGTATATTGGTTCACATAGTGTTTGTATTTTTCTGGATTACAATCAATGTTTCGGTCATTATGTTGGATACACTTGAATTAGGATTCTTCAGTATGGTGATGATGTCACTGGTCAGACCAGACAGATGGTATCCCAGTCTCTAGTAATCCCCCTTAGATCAAGTTTGTGTCTATATGTAGTGTCAGAACTGATATGTCACCATTTTTATATCTAGTGTTGTATTCCTGTACTTGAATGATGCAGGAATGTCTCTATGCATTGTGTAAATTATTTGCAAGTACAAATTCAGTGAACTGTGGTACACTTCACCATGCCCTATGTTGGTTCAGAGAACATAATTTAAAACAGCTACAAAGGTTGTGTTTTATTGATGTCCGGTCTGCAATGTTAACATTCATATGAAATTTTCAAACAAGTTTTTGCAGGCTAAATTTCAATCCAATTGAATGTACTGAATAATATTTTGTAGTATCAATATTTGTTCAAAGACTTGTCAGTCTTTGCAATGTAAATTTTCTACGCTCTTAATAGAACAACTGAAAGGAAAACCACATTTTTAATACCAGGTAGTCATATTAAGGTTTTCTAAGTAGGGCCTCCGCACATAATTGAAACTATTCCACATTGAGTGTACAATAAAATTCTCTACAAGGATTGAAGAGCTTATTAATTTGATTTATTGATCCATTTTCATCTGCAGCTGCACAGTGTGCAAGAGATATTTGTATTTTTATGTTAATATTAACAATTTTATATATAATTATAGATTTGTACATAATAACACACATTAATATACCATTTAATGATGAATACTTAAATAAATGATCTTACGCTATATACAGAGAGATAATATACAAATGTTCTTATGTATGAAACTACACTGGGTTAAAATAGAAAAATTAATTTTTGTAGCTATTCATTTACTGTGTACAAGCAGTGATCAATAAAGTATGACTTCAATTTAGATTTGAAGTGACTAATCTTCTGTATGTGTTTAATGGTACCTGATAAGGCACTGTATAATTTGATACTAGGATGCCTAAGACAGATTTGAAATAACTTTGTGTTGGCACTTTGAACATGGACAGCCACTGCGACAGTAACTGACAATTTGATTTTGGACCCACAATTTTCATGGATTTAGCTATAAAACCAATAGTCAAGGGTTTAACTGAACACCTTTATGACAAAATTAGTTAAACCATTAGGTTCAGTTCATAGCATGTATTATATTGCAAAATCGTAAACGATGACTTGATCATCATGGTTCAAAAGAAACTACAATAGAACAGCAGGAAAAAATTTATAAAACAGACAGTGTTGATGAAAAATTTATCTCTTTCTTAGGCATATTCCCGCAACATTAAATTTCTGGTCACATAAACTTTAAATACTGTTAATTATAATCAATGGTATTACAATAGTTATAAAGTATGTGACAATGAAATTTTTTGTGTTTTTGTCATGTCCTATATTACATGAACGTACACTCTATACCATGTAATCCTACAGGATCAAATAAAATTCAGTTAAATTCAACATTTTGGGTCTTGTTTTTGCATACAACAAATAAAGAATTAAACTGAAGAGATGCAGGATAAAGGGTGGATTACTTCTGGGATTAATGTATGTTGTGCTACACAGTGAGAGCTCTACGTAATTCACAGAACAGAGCAGTAGTCTGGGTTTCAAACTACATTACCATCATTATTGTCGAATTCTCCACTCTGACATTAAAAAATAAAAACTGGTGCATTATCCTAAAAAAATAAAATACTCCAAAAAGAAGGCAATAACTATTCGGAACATCATTAAACAAGAAACAAACAAAACTAGTAATTCAAATGAAACTGAGCCACCAGAAAGTAGTTCCAGCAGAAATGGCGTCACTTTCAAATCGTTTGCAACCAAATTAAAAGATTACTCCCCCACAGTGGCTGCACCCAGTAACAAACAATGGAATACAGATGGTTGTGCAGACACTGCATGCAACACCAACATAAATTAGTTTCAAAAATTCAACCCCAAAGGAGATTTCAAAACTCATTGGGTCAATAAAAAATAGCAATTCTGCTTCCTATGACTGTGTTTACCTCAAGATATTAAAATCTTTTGCTGACAACGGAACTGGTATGAAGCTATTCTTGTAGTCAATCAATGACTTGAAGGATATTTTCTATCAGACTAAAATATGCTGTAGTAATGCCCACTCCAAAACTGGAGATAAACGTAACCACCTCTTAATTGCAGACACATATCACTCATTTGACAACCTTGACTGCAGTTGGAAGGTAGTGGGTAGTCCCTTGACCTACTGAAGGCCTTTCACCAGGGCAACCATAAAATACTTTTGCATAAACTAATTGCTTATAATGTCCCACAGAACAGCACTCTATGGAGCGAGCAAACAATAAGCAGGTTTAAAGTTAGCCAATGCATTTCCAAGTACAGGTATGACCCTACCCACAATGAAGCTTAAATTTCAGCTAAATAAATTCCTGTTACATATCCCTTTTATACATTAGAAGAATAGCGTACTTACATGCAGAATAAGAAGTGCTTCAAAAAAATATGTAAATAGTGTTAAGCAAACCATTTTATTTGTAATTTCATCATTTTGTTAATCAATGACATATTCAGAAGATGTATTATTGCACTATGCATCAAGAATTGTAACCTGTATTTACACATATGCAATGAATCATTCAATGTTGAATAAATGGGCATCACAGAAGCATCCGATTCCACATGTCTGCTTTGAACCATGATGTCATCAGTTTGGTGCAAGTGGCTAGATCCAACAAATACAATATGGTGACAATGATGTCACTACATTCACATGCCAATGAACCCAGAAGGGAGAGAGAGGAGGGGGGGGGGGGTTAGGGGGAGGGGGGGGGGAGGGGGGAATTTACACAATAATGTCACACTCCAAAAACAAACTGAAGCTAACAGGACAATTGTGTAAAATTGGGGTTTTAGGGCTAGGACAAGCTAAATATACAACAATAAAAAGCACCAAATCATTCTAAAACAAAAATTAAATTACAACACTCTCCTATGCCAACAAAACCACAGGAATCAGGCATTTCCCTTGACCTATATAGCTTAACGTCAGCTATCAATACCAAAAAACCATAACACCTACATCTCCAAAGCATGGAATCGGATATTTCAGTTGAATTATATAGCTCCGATTCAACTACTGATACCGAAAAACCGACACCTGCAACTCCTAAAAGTGGAACCAAAACCCCAACAACACAGGAAGCCAGTTACCTCATAATCACTACATGAATTAAAACACAATCGACCTGCCACAAATACGAACAGATGAAGCATCACAATAACTGTATAATACAATCAAAACAAAAATTACTTACCAACAAAAGTCTCTGGCAATACCACCTACATTACTCACCACACACACCCATGCTCCCACACAAATACACTCTCTCTCTCCCCCTCTCTCTCTCTCTCTCTCTCTCTCTCTCTCTCTCTCTCTCTTCTCTCTCTCTCTCTCTCTCACACACACACACACACACACACACACACACACACACACACACACATCATCAAAAACAAAAAAAACTAAATCTCCTTAAACACCCATTTGTGCATTTCACTGTAATATCCATACCGAACTGAAAATCAATAACAGAATTAGACTTCTTTCTGCACAACAAGTACCAAGCTAATCAATCCTAACAAAATCTCCATACACAGAACCAGAAACAAACCTTAGTAATTCAGTAAAAACACTTCTACTACCCACATTACTGCAACAACTACCTGAACTTATTACAATGTTAGCATGATGACAACCAAAACTCTAATGAATCCAATATCTCGTATTAAACTCATCATGTCCACATCTACCACCAGAGGGCACCATCAAATGCAACAGCACAACATCTACCATACCAACCAACTCAAAAACATCACACTGTAGTGTTGTCACACTCCACAACACCATTACAGCACGAATCAAACCAGAGTGATGGTATCAGACTCTTCCATTAACCCAAATTATGTCCTAAATTTATAAAAACCATGCTAGGAATTGCAATTGCATTGATGTTAAAACAGATTCATATCACACAGAGGCAACTGAATAGCTGATTACTGTTTACTAGTAGAGCCAAATATGATCATAGAGGTCTACATACACTGACAGTGACTAGAATCTTAAGATTACTAAGCTGAGTGTCATCTGCCACAATAGGGACAGTTGTAACAGGTGTTCTGTATGTTGTCTTTAACAGTAGTTTGTGTGTGTGTTACAATCATGTGGCAATTGCAAGTAATGCACATCTATTTGAGGGTTTTTACAGAAACAGAGACTGCATACAAGTTAAACAAATTTAGGCTTAGTAGCTTATTGTATCCAATGTTCCATTAACAAGTCAATCCATGTAAGAGCTTATATATGTAGCTTTGTATCCATTTTAAATTGTGTTCTCTGACCCAATATAGGGCATGCTGAAGTGTACCACAGTTCACCGTATTTGTACTTGCAAATAATTATACGATAGTAAGAGTTCGGAGTCGTAAAACCCTTTTTCAACAGCACCGCCAGTCGTATGACTGTACTCTCTCTCTCTCTCTCCAAATAATTACAAGGGCTATCCACGAAGTACATTACGTTTTCGTTTGTGTCCGCTAGGGGCGGGGCTAGCACGGCCATCTTGGTGTCATGGCATTCCGCTGCTCAGTCGGCATCCTGCCATGCTAGTGAGAGATTTGTGCTGTACTCTGTTGAGTTACTGTGACAGTTTGAAATGTCAGCGTTAATCAAAAATGCCGCGAAGTCTAAAGTGCATACTGTAACAAGGTTCCTGACTGCAAAAAACTGTACACCGATAGAAATCTGTCGGCAGCTTTGTGAAGTGTATGGGGACAACATAATCACTGAAGGTGTAGTGCATCAAAGGGTCATAAAATTTAAAAATGGTCAAACTAACGTTCACGATGAAGGCGAAATGGAAGACCCAGCATAGTGACTGCTGACCTTGTCGAAAAACTCGATGCCGCGGTCCGTGAAAACCGTAATTTCACAATAACGAAACTCTCTACGAGTTTTCCACAAATTTCACAAAGTTTGTTGCATGAAATCATTACCGAAAAGCTTGGTTACCACAAGTTTTGTGCAAGATGGATACCAGAAATCTTGACTGAGATTCACAAAAATCAGTGAATGGCTGCAGCGTTAACGTTTTTGGACGCTTACAAGAAAGATGGGCATCGTTGCTGGTGACGAAACATGGGTTAAGCATGTGAACTGTGAGACAAAATTGCAGTCAATGCAGTGGGGGCACACAAATTCCCCCCGAAAACCCAAGAAATGCATGCAGACAATGTTGGCAAGGAAGGTGATGGCGACTGTCTTTTGGGACAGAAAAGATGTGATTTTTGAGGATTTCCTGGAAAGAGACACTACAATAAACTCTCAAAGGTATTGCCAAACTCTGCACAACCTCAGAAGATCAATACAAAACAAGCGCAGGGGAAAGTCGGGCTCAAAGATCTTGCCGATTCATGACAACACCCGGGCACACACGGCAAATGCCACTCGTGAAGTTCTCGAATCTTTTAACTGGGAGTTGTTTCTTCATCCGCCGTACAGTCCCGACCTGGCACCGACCGACTTCCACTTATTCCCAGCAATGAAGAAGTGGTTGGCTATGCAGTGTTTTGATGACGACGCACAGCTTCAAGAAGAGGTAACCACGTGGTTGAAGGCGCAGGCGGCCGAATTTTACGACGAAGGAATTTCCAAGCTCGTCCATCGCTACAATAAGTGCCTTAATTTAAATGGCAACTATTTTTTTTTTCTTTATTGTTATTTTGATCACCTTATACAAAGGCGGGCTGTCAGCAGCATATCACGCCGCTCTTCAGCCTTGAGTGGTACAATAAGTATTACATAAAGGTGGCACAGATAATACAATAAAAACGGCGGGCAAAAACTGTAGACACAAAAAACAATAAACATGGAGCCATTCATGCTGGATGAGAAAAAGCACTAACACTAGTTGACATGCGCACATAACATGGATGACGGAGACGGCACACGTGAACAGTGGTGGTGTGATGGTAAAAGAACACTAAACACAAAACGAAGGCACACACACGAGACACTGATGGCGATGAACTGCGGCGCGTGAATGTTCACTGAGTGCGTGCGAGTCCAGGGACCTGCCAAGAGAGGAGGAGGGGCGGGGGTGGGAGAGGGAGAGGGGAGAGCAGAGATGCCACAGGCAGGGGAGATAGGGGGAGGAAGGAAGGGCGGAAGGGGGAGGCGAAGCCCGGGGGAAGAGGGGTGGAGGATGGGGGATGGGGGGTAAAGGAAAGAGAAGGGAGGGGAAGGGAGGGAGGGTGCCTAAAGGAAAGGACACAGGGGGGGGGGGGGCAGAGGATCAAAGTTGATAGGAGGGGTAGATGGAGGGGAGGAGGAAATCATCAGGGAGGGGGAGCTGGCGGAAGCCGCCTCGGGAGAGGGTAACGAGGGTGCAAAGATGGAGACCGGGTGGGACGTGGGAGAGGATGGGCGAGACAAGCGGGTGAGGAGGATTGAGTTTGCGGGAGGTGTACAGGATCTGTATCCTTTCAAGGAAAATGAGGAGGTGGGGGAACGGAATGAGATCGTACAGGATTTGCGTGGGGGAGGGGAGATGGGTGCGATAGGTGAGGCGGAGAGCATGGCGTTCGAGGATTTGAAGGGATTTATAAAAGGTAGAGGGGGTAGGGGGGTGGTGGAGATCCAGGCCGGATGGGCGTAACAAAGGATAGGGCGGATGAGGGATTTATAGGTGTGGAGTATGCTGGAGGGGTCCAGACCCCACATACGGCTGGAAAGGAGCTCGAGGAGACAGAGTCAGGAGCGTGCCTTGATTCGGATTGTCCGGAGATGGGAGGTCCTGGAGAGGCAACGGTCGAGGGTGACGCCAAGGTACTTGAGGGTGGGGCTGAGGGCGACAGACAGTGAGATAGAAATTAAGGAGGCGGTAGGAAGGGGTGGTTTTGCCTACAATGATCGCCTGGGTTTTGCAGGGATTGACCTTGAGCAACCACTGGTTGCACCAAGCGGTGAACTGGTCAAATGGCAACTATGTACAAAAGTAGTATTTAAGTGTGGCTTTCATCTGTATATAATAAAAAAATTTACAATACTTTATTTATTTTTAATTCCAAAACATAATGTACTTTGTGGATAGCCCTCGAATATGATAGGAAGAGTTCGGAGTGTTAAAAATGTTTTCCAACAGCACTGCAAGTCGTATGACTACTCTCTCTCTCTCTCTCTCTCTCTCTGTCTCTCCCCCACCACACTCTGCATGGGCGTACACAGTGCCACCTGTTGGCAATGTCATACAACAGCTGTATGGCACAGCTAGCTGTTCAAAGAAATCTTAAAGGACAATTAATTTTATTTCACATTTTGTAGTTTTGTTGAATGGATGGTGAAGTATGACGCATCTTTACAAGTTTGTATTTTTAGACCATTAATGGAGTTACTATAAGTCAACGAAAGTTCACACTTTTTAAGATCCATATTATTCATACGCGTGTCATGTAATTCATGACGTGTGGTATGTATTAATCATATTATTATTGTAGTTCACCATGCAAAATTCACAGAAGAAGTGTTACATACTAGTATCGTATATAATGTTCGATTAAGCATTGTATTCTATAGGCGAAACATGTCTGATAGTTATTGCAAAAGATGAAAGTTCTCTTACCTTTATGTTAAAATATGACTAGAAAGGTAATATAAGGCTTTAAATCCATATATCAGATGGGGAAAGGCAGATTTCGCTTACAGGGGCATAGGAGACTAGAGAAGCATCTGTATGAATACCAAGAGCTCAGATGGAAAACCTGTTGTATCAAAGAAGGGTAAAGGGGGAGAAGCATAGCTTGAAGGTAATTTTACAGAAGGGGAAGAGAACATAGATGGTGAGATGGGAGAGGGCACTGCCACATATTGCACACGATTGAATATTAAGCTCATGAAGATAAGTAATTAATTCTATAATAACTGTCAATTAAGTTAATATTACACTCTAATGAAGTTAATTAGTCTGTTTTATATTATCTATTGAAGGTTTCACTCGTTTCAAACTATTACTAAAAAAAAAATCTAATGGCCGGTTTCTGCATACTATAAACATATGTTTACATATAAATTTAAGACATTTTTTAAAGTATTAATTGAAGAACCATGGACCTTGCCGTTGGTGGGGAGGCTTGCGTGCGTCAGCGATACAGACTGCCATACCGTAGGTGCAACCACAACGGAGGGGTATCTGTTGAGAGGCCAGACAAACATGTGGTTCCTGACAGGGGCAGCAGCCTTTTCAGTAGTTGCAGGGGCAACAGTCTCAATGATTGATTGATCTGGCCTCGTAACACTAACCAAAACGCCCTTGCTGTGCTGGTACTGCGAATGGGTGAAAGCAAGGGGAATCTACAACCGTAATTTTTCCCGAGGGCATGCAGCTTTACTGTATGATTAAATGATGATGGCGTCCTCTTGGGTAAAATATTCCGGAGGTGAAATAGTCCCCCATTCGAGTCCCCAGGTGGGGACTACTCAGGAGGACATTGTTATCAGGAGAAAGAAAACTGATGTTCTATGGATTGGAGCATGGAATGTCGGATCCCTTAATCATGCAAGTAGGTTAGAAAATTTAAAAAGGTAAATGGATAGGTTAAAGTTAGGTATAGTGGGAACTAGTGAAGTTCGGTGGCAGGAGGAACAAGACTTCTGGTCAGGTGAATACAGGGTTACAAATACAAAATCAAATAGGAGTAATGCAAGAGTAGATTTAATAATGAATAAAAAAAAAATAGGAGTGCGGGTAAACTATTACAAAGAGTATAGTGAACACATTATTGTGGCCAAGATAGACACGAAGCCCACGCCTACCACAGTAGTACAAGTTTATACGCCAACTATATCTGCAGATAATGAAGAGACTGATGAAATGTATGATGAGATAAAAGAAATTATTCAGATAGTGAACGGAGACAAATATTTAATAGTCATGGGTGACTGGAATTCGATAGTAGGAAACGGGAGAGAAGGAAACTTAGTAGGTGAATATGGAATGGGGGTAAGAAATGAAAGAGGAAGCCACCTGGTAGAATTGTGCATAGAGCATAACTTTATCATAGCTAAGACTTGGTTCAAGAATCATAAAAGAAGGTTGTATACATGGAAGAACCCTGGAGATACTGGAAGGTTTCAGACAGATTATTTAATGGTAAGACAGAGATTTAGCAACCAGGTTTTAAATTGTAAGACATTTCCAGGGGCAGATGTGGACTCTGACAACAATCTATTGGTTATGAACTGTGGATTAAAACTGAAGAAACTCCAAAACTGGATAAACTGACAGAACCAGAGGTTGCAGAGAGTCTCAGGGTGAGCATCAGGGAACGGTTGACAGGAATGGGGCAAAAAAATACAGTAGAAAAAGAATGGGTAGCTTTGATGGATGAAATAGTGAAGGCAGCAGAGGATCAATTAGGTAAAAAGACGAGAGATAGTAGAAATCCTTGGGTAACAGAAAATATATAGGACAAATGTAAGGATGTAGAGGCATATCTCATTAGGGGTAAGGTAGATATGCGTACAGGGAAATTACAGAGACTTTTAGAGAAAAGGAAACACAGTTATAAGCAAAGGACAGAAAGCAGAAAGGTGGAAGGAGTATCTAGAGAGTCTGTACAACAGTGATGTACTTGAGGACAATATTATGGAAATGGAAGAGGATGTAGACGAAGATGAAATGGGAGATATGATACTGCATGAAGAGTTTGACAGAGCACTCAAAGACCTAAGCTGAAACAAGGCCCCGGGAGTAAACAACATCCCATTAGAACTACTGATAGCCTTGGGAGAGCCAGCCCTGACAAAACTTTACCATCTAGTGAGCAAGATGTATGAGACAGGCGAAATACCCTGACTTCAAGAATAATAATAATTCCAATCCCAAAGAAAGCGGGTGTTGACAGTTGTGAAAATTACCGAACTATCAGTTGAATAAGCCAGCTGCAAAATACTAAAAGAAATTCTTTGCAGGCAAATGGAAAAACTGGTAGAAGCCGACCTCGGGGAAGATCCGTTAGGATTCTGTACAAATGTTGGAAAACGTGAGGCAGTACTGACCCTTCAACTTATCTTAGACAATAGATTAAGGAAAGGCAAACCTATGTTTCTAACATTTGTAGACTTAGAGAAAGCTTTTGACATTGTTGACTGGAATAATCTCTTTCAAATTCTGAAGGTGGCAGGGGTAAAATATAGGGAGCGAAAGGCTACTTACAATTTGTACAGAAACCAGATGGCAGTTATAAGAGTAGAGGGGCATGAAAGGGAAGCAGTGGTTGGGAAGGGAGTGAAACAGGGTTGTAGCGTATCCCCGATGGTATTCAATCTGTATATTGAGCAAGCAGTATAGGAAACAAAAGAAAAGTTCGGAGTAGGAATTAAAATTCATGGAGAAGAAACAAAAACTTTGAGGTTTGCCGATGACATTGTAATTCTGTCAGAGACAGCAAAGGACTTGGAAGAGCAGCTTAACGGAATGGACATGGTCTTGAAAAGTAGATGAACATCAACAAAAGCAAAACGAGGATAATGGAATGCAGTTGAATTAAGTCGGGTGATGCTGAGGGAATTAGATTAGGAAATGAGACACTTAAAGTAGTAAAGGAGTTTTGCTATTTGGGGAGCAAAGTAACTGATGATGGTCGAAGTAGAGAGGATATAAAATGTAGACTGGCAATGAGAAGGAAATCGTTTCTGAAGAAGAGAAATTTGTTAACATCGAGTACAGATTTAAGTGTCAGGAAGTTGTCTCTGAAAGTATTTGTATGGAATGTGGACATGTATGGACTGAAACGTGGGCCATAAATAGTTTGGGCAAGAAGAGAATAGAAGCTTTCGAAATGTGGTGCTTCAGAATAATGCTGAAGATTAGATGTTTAGATCACGTAACTAATGAGGAGGTATTGAACAGAACTAGGGAGAAGAGAAGTTTGTGGCACATTTTGACTAGAAGATGGGATCGGTTGGTAGGACGTGTTCTGAGGCTTCAAGGGATCCCCAATTTAGTATTGTAGGGCAATGTGGAGGGTAAAAATTGTAGCGGGAGACCAAGAGATGAATACACTAAGCAGATTCAGAAGGATGTTCGTTGCAGTAGGAACTGAGAGATGAAGAAGCTTGCACAGGATAGAGTAGCATGGAGAGCTGCATCAAACCAGTCTCTGGACTGAAGACCACAACAACAAACAACAATTGAAGAATTTAGGTTGATTTCATTATACATCTATTTATATATATCTACTCAGGGAATTAAAGGTTTTAAGTTCTATCTTTTATTTCCTTTCAAAATGCATAAAGTCCGTATCGTGCATACACAATTGTAGGCCTAATTTTTTGGGTATACAAGTTTTGACTTTTAATGTTAGTTTAACTGCATTACATTACTATATTAATTTTATACACATATATTAGTGTTCCACATAACTTTGCTGACTTGTGATCTGTAGTTAATTGAATATTACTGTTATTACCTAGATAAATTTTGTAAAAATATTCTAAACAACCATGAGTAACACACAAATGTTGGATGGTTCCTGCTTTCATGCAATATGATCAGCCCCAATTGAATAGCTCTGTCAGGAGAGTCAATAAGGAGCTAGATCAGCTGCTTCGGGCGGCTACTTTGTCAGACATAGGTCTGATTCCTGTTGATGGGATTGGTAGGTGGGACTTCAAAAGACATGGCCTGCATCTCAATATGAAAGGGAAGAGTAAACTGGTTGGGGTCTTTAATAGGGGTGGGGGGCACTGAAACTCATGGGAGTACTTTTTGAGGCTAGATCGTATCCAGTCATCATACATTGACTGAAATTAAGCTTAATGAGAGGTTCAGACAGGCAGGTACTAGACATGTTGAAATATCTCAAGATTCTCATAACAGTACAGTGAAAAATAATGTTAGTATGTAACAAGATTCACATAAAAGCACAGTGAAAAATAATGTTAGTATATTGCATTAGAATATCAGGGGATTAAAAACAAAGTATATGATCTTCTTGTTCATTCAGAAGATTTAGCAACTGAGGATGGAATAGATGTACTATGCCTGTCTGAACGTCATGTAGTCACAGGCATGGAAATAGTAAATGTAGGTGGATATAAGCTTTCAGCACATGTAAGTAGAGACACTATGGAAAGAGGAGGAGTTGCCATATTTGTTAAAATCTGTCATAGTGTGAAAAATTTGGAAACTAAAAAATCTTGTTTAGAACAACATATAGAACCATGTGCATGTGAGCTTAAACTAAGTAATGGAAATTTTATAATTGTTGCTGTGTATAAGTCCCCATTGGGAAATTTTCAACTATTTTTTAAAAACTTGGATTCCTTGATGCTATCAGCCAGACAGAGGAAAGCAAATTATTGTTTGTGGGGATTTCAGTGTAGATTTTCTGAAAGAGTCCGATAGGAAGCTTGACCTTGAAGTAGTACTTGGTTCTTTCAATTTGACATCAGTTATTGATTTTCCTACATGGGTGGTACAGGAAAGCAGCACACTGATAGATAACGTTTTTATAGACCAAGATAAATTTAATCAAATAAAAACTTTTCCATTAAGAATGGTCTGTCTGGTCATAAGCTAGTTACAGTATATGATATAGCTCCACATAGTAATGCAAAACAGTCCTCCAAATTAGTGCGTTCAGTTAACAATTTTACGATTCAAAATTTTAGGAGAAGCTTGCAACAGTTAGACTGGCATGAGGTGTACAGGGAACATGATGCTAATTTAAAATTTAACCTATTTCATGATACCTTTGTGAGTATATTTGAAAACAGTTTCCCTAAGAAAGCAGTGACATATAATTGTAAGAAACTATGTAAAAAGCCATGGCTTCCTAAAGGGATAAAAATATCTTGTAAACAGAAAAGGGATATGTTTCTTATGGTTATGAGGAATAATGATCCTGAAACAGTGAAACATTATAAAAACTACTGCTATGTATTAAAAAAAGTTATTTAAATGTCCAGAAGTATATGCATTATGTCTGAGATTAGCATATCTGATAATAAAATTAAAACAATTTGGAATATCGTTAAAAGGGAAACAGGGCAACCGACAGCAGAGGAAGACTGCATTTCAATCAAACACAATGAAAAGTTTGTTAACAAGATGTCTGACGTAGAAAACATTTGTAATAATCATTTTTAAGTGTTGCAGAGAAAGTAGCATCTAGCTATTCATTAGAAAATGCAAGGCAGTATATGGAAGAGGCAGTACCTATACAATTTGATAACATTAAAATTCAACCCATCTCTGCTACTCAAAGTAGGAAAATAATAAATTCATGTAAAAGTAAAAGCTCACATGGAATTGATGGCATTTCTGACAGAGTACTAAAAGCTTGTTCCCAACAAATAAGTAGGATTTTCAGCCACATATGTAGCAGCTCACTGAAACAGGGCACTTTTCCAGATAGACTGAAATGTGGTATTATTAAACCATTGCATAAAACTGATGCTAACAACTCCTGCCCAATCTCACTTCTGAGACATTTATCCAAAATTCTTGAAAAAGTGATGCCATCAAGAGTAGCATCATATATTTGTAAAAATGAACTACTAACAAAATATCAATTTGGTTTTCAGAAAGGATTTTCTGCAGAAAATGCTATATATGCTTTCACTGATCAAATGTTAAAAGCATTGAACAACCAAACATCACCCATTGGGATATTTTGTGATATCTCAAAGGCTTTTGATAGTGTGAATCATGAAATCCTTATAGATAACCTGAAGTATTGTAGTATGAGTGGGACAGTGCACAAATGGTTTAATTCATACTTAACTGGAAAATTGCAGAAGGTTGAAATTAACAGTACAGATAGTCTGTAAAAATCAGCAGAGTCCTCTAACTGGGGAGGTATCAAGAATGGTGTCCCACAGGGTTCAGTCTTGGGTCCCTTAATGTTCTTAATATATATTAATGACTTGCCATTCTATATTCATGAAGATGCAAAGCTAGTTCTTTTTGCGGATGATACAATTATAGTAATCACACCCAACAAGCAAGAATCAGCTGAGAAAATTGTAATGTTTGGTAAAAACTCTTCAATCCAGCCACACAGCTGGTCTGATATTCCATAGGCTCTTACTTTGTTTATCAGGCGACAGTCCGGAGCTGTATCGAACGCCTTCCGGAAGTCAAGAAAAATAGCATCTACCTGGGAGCCTGTATCTAATATTTTCTGGGTCTCATGAACAAATAAAGCGAGTTGGGTCTCACACGATAGCTGTTTCCTACATAATAGATTCTGGGTTTCCAAAAACGACATGATACTCGAGCAAAAAACATATTCTAAAATTCTACAACAGATCGACGTCAGAGATATAGGTCCATAGTTTTGCACATCTGCTCGACGGCCCTTCTTGTAGACTGGGACTACCTGTGCTCTTTTCCAATCATTTGGAACCTTCCGTCCCTCTAGAGACTTGCGGTACATGGCTGTTAGAAGGGGGGCAAGTTCTTTTGCGTACTCTGTGTAGAATCGAATTGGTATCCTTAATCTTTCTTCTAAGATAAGTTGTCGCGTCAGTATTGCCTCACGTGTACCAACATTTCTACGAAATCCAAACGGATCTTTCCCGAGGTCGGCTTCTACCAGTTTTTCCATTCATCTGTAAAGAATTCACGTTAGTATTTTGCAGCTGTGACTTATTAAACTGATAGTTTGGTAATTTTCACATCTATCAACACCTGCTTTCTTTGATATTGGAATTATTATATTCTTCTTGATGTCTGAGGGTGGACTTTCCTCTGTTGAGTGATTTCAGTTGCTTTTCTATTCCTTGGACACTTATTTCGATGTCAGCCATTTTTTCGTTTGTGCGAGGATTTAGAGAAGGAATTGCAGTGCGGTCTTCCTCTGTGAAACAGCTTTGGAAAAACGTGTTTAGTATTTCAGCTTTATGCGTGTCATCCTCTGTTTCAATGCCATCATCATCCCGGAGTGTCTGGATATGCTGTTTCGAGCCACTTACTGATTTAACATAAGACCAGAACTTCCTAGGTTTTTCTGTCAAGTCGGTACATAGAATTTTACTTTCGAATTCACTGAACGCTTCATGCATTGCCCTCCTTACGCTAACTTTGACATTGATTAGCTTCTGTTTGTCTGAGAGGTTTTGGCTGCGTTTAAACTTGGAGTGAAGCTCTCTTTGCTTTCGCAGTAGTTTCCTAATTTTGTTGTTGTACCACGGTGGGTTTTTCCCGTCCCTCACAGTTTTACTCGGCACGTACCTGTCTAAAACGCATTTTACGATTGCCTTGAACTTTTTCCATAAACACTCAACATTGTCAGTGTCGGAACAGAAATTTTTGTTTTGATCTGTTAGGTAGTCTGAAATCTGCCTTCTATTACTCTTGCTAAACAGATAAACCCTCCTCCCTCTTTTTATATTCCTATTAACTTCCATATTCAGGGATGCTGCAACGGCTTTATGATCACTGATTCCCTGTTCTGCACATACAGAATCAAAAAGTTCGGGTCTGTTTGTTATCAGTAGGTCCAAGATGTTATCTCCACGAGTCGGTTCTCTGTTTAATTGCTCGAGGTAATTTTCGGATAGTGCACTCAGTATAATGTCACTCGATGCTCTGTCCCTACCACCCATCCTAAACATCTGAGTGTCCCAGTCTATATCTGGTAAATTGAAATCTCCACCTAAGACTATAACATGCTGAGAAAATTTATGTCAAATGTATTCCAAATTTTCTCTCAGTTGTTCTGCCACTAATGCTGCTGAGTCAGGAGGTCGGTAAAAGGAGCCAATTACTAACCTAGCTCGGTTGTTGAGTGTCCTATTGGTCTCATTTTTGAGACATTTGTATTCTTTTTCAGCAGCTTCATTTACTGTATTTTTATATTTTCTCCTTTCAACAATTAAATTCAATATCTCTTCTGATACCCAAGGATTTCTACTACCTCTTAAACGTTTGCTTAGCTGATCCTGTGTTGCCTTCACTATTTCATCTCTCAAAGCTATCCAGTCTTCTTCTAATGCATTTATTTCCCCTGTTCTTGTCAATTGTTCACTAATGCTCTCTCTAAAACTCTCTACAACCTCTGGTTCTTTCAGTTTATCCAGGTCCTATCTCCTTAAACTCCTACCTTTTTGCAGTTTCTTCAATTTTAATGTACAGGTCATAACCAATAAACTGTGGTCAGAATTCACATTTCCCACTAGAAATATCTTACAATTTTAGACCTAAATCTGTGTCTTACCATTATATAATCTATCTGAAACCTTCCAGTGTCTCTGGGCCTTTTCCACATATACAACCTTCTTCATGATTCTTATATCAAGTGTTAGCTATGATGAAGTTATGCTCTGTGCAAAATTCTACCACGTGGCTTCCTCCTTCATTCCTTACCAGCACAGCAAGGCCATTTTGATTGATGTTACAAGGCCAGATCAGTCAATCATCCAGACTGATATACCTGCAACTACTGAAAATTCTGCTGCCTCTCAACAGATCTCTTGATATTGCACTTGTGCTATGGCTATCTGTATCACTAAGGTATGCATGCCTCCCTACCAATGACAAGGTCCACTGGTCATGGACGGAGGGGGGGGGGAGGGGGAGGGTTCTGAAGTTATTGGGGTAAAATACAGGGAGTGAAAGCCTATTTACAACTTGTAGAGAAACTAGACAGCACTTTTAAGAGTCGAGGGGCTTGGAAGGGAAGCTGTGGTTAAGAAGGGAGTGAGACAGGCTAGTAGAATATCCAGAGTATAATTCAATCTGTACAACAAGCAAGCAGTAAAGGAAATAAAAGAAAAATTTTGAGTAGGAATTGAATTACTTGGAGAAGAAATGAGAACTTTGTGGATTGCAAATGACATAGTAATTCTTTCAGATGAAGCAAAGGACCTGGAAAAACAGTTGAACAGAATGGACAGTGTCTTGAAAGGAGGATATAAGATGAACATCAACAAAATCAAACTGAGGATAATGGAATATAATCAAATTACATCAGGTGATGATGAGGTAATTAGATTAGGAAATGAGACAGTTAAAGTACTAGATGAGTTGTGCTATTTGGGAAGCAAAATATCTGATGCTGATCAAAGTAGGGAGAATATAAAATGTAGACTTGCAATTGGAAGAAAAGCATTTCTGAAGAAGAGAAATGTGTTAAGATGGAATATAGTTTCAAGGGCTATGAAGTTTTTTCTGAAGGTATTTGTCTGGGATGTAGCCATGTTTGGAAGTGAAAGATGGATGATAAGCACCATAGATAAGAAGGAAATAGAAGCCTTCGAAATGTGGTGCTACAGAAGAGTGCAGAGGATGTGATGTGTAGATCATATAACTAATGAGGAGGCACTGAGTAGAATTTGGGAGAAAAGAAATTTGTTTCACAACTTGATTAAGAGAAGGGATCAGTCAATAGTGCACATTCTGAGCCATCCAGGCATCACATATTTAATGTTGAGGGAAGTGTAGAGGGTAAAAATCATAGAGGAAGATTAAGGGTGAATACAGGAAACAGATTCAGGAAGATGTAGGATGCAGTAATTATTCAGAGATGAAGATGGTTGTACAGGATAACAATGGTTGCATATATCAACAATATTATTTATCCACAGTAATTTGTCCTGATGAATGGTTTCTCTTAAAACAGCCAAGAATTATAATAAAAGAATACACTATGTGTGGCTCTGTGCTTGTGTTGTAACGCCAGTGAGTTGTTATTAGGTTACACTGCTCCCTTAAATCATTCTCGTGTGAAGAAAGGTGAGATGTTTTGTGAGATTTTATGGGAGCAGCGAACCTCGCCTTGCTTCACAACTTGTGCCTGTCCTGGAAAGTTTAATTTCAACAGTTGCCATTTCCATTGCAGGAAATGACTGCTCCCTCTAAAATGACTAAATATGTACTGGAATTGATACATGTCCTGATCTCATTCCCTCTGTCCATTTCCTCTGCCTACTTCCCCGTCTCTACATCCATTTCCTTCCTTCCTCCCTGCACAACTGCTTGCTCCCTCCACTCCCCCAGCCCCTCCCAGCCACAACTGCTTCTGTCTGATCTTGAACTGTGTTTATTGCTATTTCAAACAAAACCTTGTTTGGAAACAGAAGTCACTTGAATGAATGGGTAAATCAGTTGGGATCATTGCTATGCTGGGTATGAGAGAAACCTCCCAGCTTGCTGAGTCTGTGAGGATAGAAGCTTCAGTAATTTGTGAATGGGTAAGATTAAAAAGTTTTGGACCATTCAAATTCCTTAGTAGTATTCTAATCATAACACAATAAGTCACGCCAGCCACTGTAGCCGAGCGGTTCTAGGTGCCTCAGTCTGGAATTGCGCGACCGCTACGGTCGCAGGTTCGAATCCTGTCTCGGGCATGGATGTGTGTGATGTCCTTAGGTTAGTTAGGTTTAAGTAGTTCTAAGTTCTAGGGGACTGATGACCTCAGACGTTAAGTCCCATAGTGCTCAGAGCCATTTGAACCATTTGAACAAGTCATAAACACAACTTCTGTGTTTTATGTTAAAATTGACTGGGAGGAACAAAGGAAAACAGCACTTTGTGTGTATGGTACAGTATTCAATTTTTGTTTAAAATTATGTATGAGGATAAAATATGTATGTGAGAAACAATTTGTTTAGTAGTCTAAATACCCTGCTATCTTAGCTGAAACAGACTGTGAGAAAGAAAACTAAACCACACACACCCCATTCACAGTACAGTATAACATTTTCTCTCTTTCAGGCCATTGTGACAAAGAAACTGTACACTGTTGTTTAAAGAAATATTTAGTCTATACCTGACTGTTTATTGGAGTACGTAAAAACTTGAAGTAAATTGATTACGAACTCTTCGGGACTTTTGCTAACAACATTATCCTTTGTGTATCATATACCATTTGTATTTAAATAAAATGTGTAGTGCATGTCTGTGCAAACCACTGTGACAGTATTATATAAAGATTGTTCAATAACAATGTCCTGTCTTTACACAGTACTGTACAGGGTGGTCCATTGATTGTGACTGGGCGAAATATCTCATGAAATAAGCATCAAACGAAAAAACTACAAAGAACGAAACTCATCTAGCTTGAAGGGGGAAACCAGATGGCACTATGGTTGGCCCGCTAGATGGTGCTGCCATAGGTCAAACGGATATCAACTGAGTTTTTTTAAATAGGAACCCCTATTTTTATTACATATTCATTTAGTACGTAAAGAAATATGAATGTTTTAGTTCGACCACTATTTTTGCTTTGTGATAGATGGCACTGTAATAGTCACAGACATATGGCTCTCAATTTTTGACGAACAGATGGTAACAGGTAGGTTTTTTAAATTAAAATACAGAACGTAGGTATGTTTGAACATTTCATTTCAATTGTTCCAATGTGATACATGTACCTTTGTGAACTTATCATTTCTGAGAACCCATGCTGTTACAGTGTGATTACCTGTAAATACCACGTTAATGCAATAAATGCTCAAAATGATGTCCATCAACCTCAATGCATTTGGCAATATGTGTAAAAACATTTCTCTCAACAGCGAGAAGTTTGCCTTCTGTAATGTTGGCACATGCATTGACAATGTGCTGACGCATGTTGTCAGGTGTTGTTGGTGGATCACGATAGCAAATATCCTTCAACTTTCCCCACAGAAAGAAATCCGGGGATGTCAGATCCAGTGAACGTGCGGACCATGGTATGGTACTTCGACGACCAATCCACCTGTCATGAAATATGCTATTCAATACCACTTCAACCATACGCGAGCTATGTGCCGGACATCCATCATGTTGGAAGTACATCACCATTCTGTCCTGCAGTGAAACATCTTGTAGTAACATTGGTAGAACATTACGTAGGAAACCAGCATACATTGCACCATTTAGATTGCCATCAATAAAATGGGGTCCAATTGTCCTTCCTCCCATAATGCTGCACCATACATTAACCCGCCAAGGTCGCTGATGTTCCACTTGTCAGCCATCCTGGATTTTCCATTGCCCAATAGTGCATATTACATTGGTTTACGTTACCGCTGTTGGTGAATAACGCTTCGTCGCTAAATACAATGTGTGCAAAAAATCTGTCATCGTCCTGTAATTTCTCATGTCCAGTGGCGGAACTATACACAACATTTGAAGTTGTAGCCATGCAATTCCTGGTGCATAGAAATATGGAACGTGTGCAATTGATGTTGATGTAGCATTCTCAACACCAACGTTTTTGAGATTCCCGATTCTCACGCAATTTGTCTGCTACTGATGTGTGGATTTGCCATGACAGCAGCTAAAACACCTACTTGGGCATTATCATTTGTTGCAGATCATGGTTGACATTACACATTTGGCTGAACACTTCCTGTTTCCTTAAATAACGTAACTATCTGGCGAATGGTCCGGACACTTGGATGATGTCATCCAGGATATCGAGCAGTGTACATAGCACACGCCTGTTGGGCATTTTGATCACGATAGCCATACATCAACACAATATAGATTTTTTCCACAATTGCTAAATGGTCCATTTTAACACGGGTAATGTATCACGAAGCAAATACCGTCAGCATTGGCGGAACGTTGTGTGATACCACGTACTTATACGTTTGTGACTATTACAGTGCCATCTATCAATTGATCTCTGTTTGACCTATGACAGCGCCATCTAGCGGACCAACCACAGTGCCATCTGGTTTCCCCTTTCAAGCTAGACGAGTTTTGTTCTTTGTAGTTTTTTTGTTTGATGCTTATTTCATGAGATATTTGGCCTGGGTACTATCAATGGACCACCCTGTATATTGTGACTTACAAATGTTATGACACCCAACCCCTTTCCTGATACTGTCTTTAACAGTAACATTCACTGTTGTACATTGCAAATAACATTGCTATTATATGTCTAGTTGCGCAGTTTAATACTCCTTGTAATTTTCTAGATGCAGTTCACACTCTGCCGTGTGTAGCTTTCTACATCATCCTGTAGACCTAAACATTCATTCAAGGTCAAAGTGAACTGAAAGGGATGTTCAAAAAACATGAAAAATGCTGTGAGAAACTTGTTAGTAATAATGGAAATAGCATTTGTGTCTCAATGATTTATGATAAAATACATAATCTGTTTAGCTGTGTAATCAGTTGTTGTATTGAAGAAAATACATCTAGTGGAAAGATCATGTTGTTTGTGTCAGTTCAGTTTGTTACACAATAGTCGAAAAAATTGCAAAGAAGTATTACAGATTATGAGTTAAAACTGCAGAGTCCTGAAACATCGGCTCATCCGTGAGGAACTTTCTCCTTGCTCTTCATTCAGAACAGAATCCAACACATTTCATTTCATTCGTTATTTGTCAATAAAATTTGGTTGCCATGGTACAGTATTATCTACAAGAAATTACTTTGCCTGGTATGTAATACGGAAGTAAAGAATACACTGCTGTCTAACTGTAGCCGGCAAGCCGGAAACCAGTTGGTCGGTAATGCACCTCTACACCATACCGGCAATTCATTATGGATGCATGCTGCACAATGGCAGCATCTTCTGGTATCAGTGCTGTACTCGAAACTGACTCATTCAAGAAGTCCATAGAGTGTTTTGTTTAATTTTTTTCTGATTTTTGTGTTCAGCTGTCTTAGTTTTTTGTTATGAGCCTCCATGTCTGAGATTATGCCATACTGTTATCTGGTATGTGTATGTCCAATGGAAATGAACATTTCTCATATGAGTCCTTGTGTCCATCAAATTCTATATGTGTACTTTGTTTATGCACTTGTATTTTGGTATTAATTTGTGCTGTTTAACTTAAATATCATTTGTGAAGGCAGTGATGTGCCCTGTTGCCTAATAGCACAGAGGGATACTACGTTGTATTTCACTTACCTGCTTATATTGTCAGCACTGCCTTTGATATGGACTTTTCTATACATCTGTTTGTAATCCTGAAATAATGCAAGAAGTTTAGGTCATACTCTATGCTTTTAATAGGGCTGAGGTGTTTGAAATGTTGAGAGCATTTCCCATTGCTTATCATTACCCCACTACTACTGTACAAGCCAACTATTTCAGGAAATGCCTCCTCAAGTATTTGTTAATTTAATATTATGCACTTGCACATCTGTATCTGATTTTTGTGTTCTATACTTGTTCTTCATCGAGAATTCGACAAGAAAAAGAAAAAAAAGCTTTTAGATGGGAGGGAGGCACTATTTTCTGTTTGTCCACAATGATTCTGTTATATCAGTAAATTAAGACAGCTAATGGTGAATGATAAAATACCTACCCCACCTTAATACACACATTGTTATGGATATTGTAAAATGTTCATCACAGTAATACATCCAACCTTATTATAAGTATTGTTGTGGTCATTGTAATATAATCATTGTGGTAATATATCTGACCATCATAAAATCTTTAAAATAAAAAACATCAAGTGGGTAAGATGAAATTCCAACAAAGCTAATTAAAGAATGTGATTCTGAGTTAAGTAACATATTAAGCTATCTGTGTAACTAGTCGTTTATCAGTGGAATGTTTCCTGAATGGTTAAAATATGCTGAAGTTAAGCCACTGTTTAAGAAGGGAGATAAAGAAATAGCATCAAATTTCCGTCCAATTTCACTTTTGCCTGCATTCTCAAAAATTTTAGAAAAACTAATGTACAATCGGCTTTGTAACCATCTTATCTCAAATAACATACTGTCAAAGTCGCAGTTCGGATTTCTAAAGGGTTCTGATATTGAGAAGGCTATCTACACTCACAGTGAAAATGTGCTTATTTCATTAGATAAAAAATTGCAGGCAAATGGTATATTTTATGATCTGTCAAAGGCATTTGACTGTGTAAATCACAATATCCTTTTAAGTAAATTAGAATATTATAGTGTAACAGGAAATGCTGCAAAATGGTTCAAATCTTATATCTCTGGTAGGAAACAAAGGGTGTTATTAGGAAAGAGACATGTATCAAGTTATCAGGCATCATCCAACTGGGAACTAATTACATGTGGGGTCCCACAAGGGTCCATTTTAGGGCCCTTACTTTTTCTTGTGTATATCAATGTCCTTTAATCAGTAGCATTAGCAGATGCCATGTTCATTTTGTTTGCCGATGATACAAACATTGCAATAAATCGCAAATCAAGTGTAGTTTTAGAAAGATCAACTAATAAAATATTTGTGGACATTAATCACTGGTTCCTAGCCAATTCCTTGTCACTAAATTTTGAAAAAACACACTACGTGCAGTTCAGAACTTGTAAGGGGTGTCCCACGAGTGTATGCCTAACATACGATGACAAGCAGATAGAAGTAGTGGACAGTGTTAAATTCTTGGGATTACAGCTTGACAATAAATTCAACTGGGAAAAGCACACTACAGAACTGCTGAAGCATTTTAACAAATCTCTATTTGCAGTGCGAATTGTGTCAGACATAGGGGACATAAATATGAAAAAGCTGGCATACTATGCTTACTTTCATTCCAGAATGTTATATGGGATTATTTTTTGGGGTAATCCACCAAGTCAAGCTAAAGTTTTCCAGGCACAAATATGTGCAGTAAGAGTTATATGTGGTGTGAGCTCAAGAACATCCTGCAGAAACCTGTTTAGGGAACTAGGGATACTAACTACTGCTTCCCATTGTATTTATTCTTTAATGAAATTTGTCATTAAAAATATATCACTTTTTCAAACAAACAGCTCAATTCATGGAATAAATACTAGAAATAAGAATAATCTTCACAAGGATTTAAAGTCACTTAGTCTTGTACAAAAAGGTGTGCATTATTCAGGAACACACATTTTCAATAACTTGTCAGCAGCCATAAAAAGCTTAACAACCAGTTTAAGAGAAGCCTAAAGGATTTATTGGTGGCCAACTCCTTTTACTCCACTGATGAATTTCTCAGTAGAACCAGTTTATAGAGGGAAACATTCCACGTGGGAAAAATATATCTAAAAACAAAGATGATGTGACTTACCAAACGAAAGTGCTTGCAGGTTGATAGACACACAAACATACACACAAAATTCAAGCTTTCGCAACCAACGGTTGCTTCATCAGGAAAGAGTGAAGGAGAGGGAAAGACGAAAGGATGTGGGTTTTATGGGAGAGGGTAAGGAGTCATTCCAATCCCGGGAGCGGAAAGACTTACCTTAGGGGGGAAAAAAGGACACTTCTGCACAATTTCAGTGCAGTAATGTGTTCATTGTAAATATTTTAGTCGTTGCATTACACATTTATTACCTTATAAATAAATTTTAAAAAAAACTTTAAAAGATCTGGCCTTTACAAATGTCTGCTTGTGTCTGTGTGTGTGCAGATGGATATGTGTGTGTGTGTGAGTGTATACCTGTCCTTTTTTCCCCCTTAGGTAAGTCTTTCCGCTCCCGGGATTGGAATGACTCCTTACCCTCTCCCTTAAAACCCACATCCTTTCGTCTTTCCCTCTCCTTCCCTCTTTCCTGATGAAGCAACAGTGGGTTGCGAAAGCTTGAATTTTGTGTGTATGTTTGTGTGTCTATCGACCTGCCAGCGCTTTTGTTTGGTAAGTCACATCATCTTTGTTTTTAGATATAAAAAAACTTTTGATATTTTAAATTCAGTGCATTAGTATTTGTAAAATGATTCTTTCATATAGTGTTAGTTAAAAAATGACAATCATTCCACTTGGGACCTGTGGAATGGTACATTAGCTTATTTGTTTGAGTTGTAAATATTTGTCATGTATTGTTGTTTTTGTGACATGTTCTACATCCTGGAGGACCTCCTCACTACGGATCAATTGGAATGAAAGTAAATCTAATCTAATCTAATCAAGGAAATGACACATGGGTTGCATGACTGGGAGCAGGAACCAAGACCTTATCATTGTTCTGACACACTAAGGCTGCACTACAGTGGTCACAAATCATAGTGACTATGTTGCTAAGGGTGTGTTTATGCTGGCACCTCACTGCTCGCCAGCACGGCATGGTGATGACAAATAAAACCATCTGTGTCTACGGGTTCATTTAACGGCGACCGTCGCTGCTCGTGCCGCTTGTCACTATGATCCTCGTCAGGTAACAATGTTGGGTCAGTTTGTGTTTTGTGATGCAATCGTCACCTTATGTCCTGAAACTTGGGCTGCGATTGGCTACTTCGAGATGACTCCAGCATGCTGCATTTTACTCTGCTAGCACTCTGTTCAATACATGAACAGCTGCAGGATAATGACTTCCAGCAGGCAGAGAACTGTGAGGTTGCAGAGTGATTGCCACAATGCTACTGGGTAACAGCAATTTGCAATGTGCCCGCAGTGAGGCATCAGAAAGTGGGATGCAGCATGAAAGTCCTCTGAGGGTCACTATCAACTTTCCAACACCTCCGCAAACAAACCTTTCAACCGTGTTCCAGTCCCAGTTTGACAGGATCTCCCCCTGCACTCTCCTACCTTTTATTACTTCTCTCAAAACAAGCCCAACCCCACAAGCTTCCCCACCAGTTGCCCCATTGTAGCTGGGTACAGTGCTTCTACATATTAAAAGTCTGCCTTTGTTTATTTATTATTAATTTACTTAGTGCCTTTATTATCACATTCATGATACTGGACTTGTTGACCATCTCCAAACTATTGACTGTAACCTGCCATCCCACATTCATGACTCCACTCACTTCCTTCACCACCTTTCTACAGTACCTGCCCTGTTACCACCACCCTTCTTGTTGGTCACTGTGCATGTGACATTCTTATACACCAACATCCCCCATAAGCAAACTCCTGATACCAAACACGCTACATTTTTCCTTAACCTCCTAATCAATCACATTATGCCCACAATTATTTCACTTTCAAAGGAAAAAAATCTATAAACAAATCTGTGGTTCTGCCAGAGATATTTGATGGCACCACCCTGTGTCAACTTATATATGGGCAACCTGGAGGAATCCTTCCTATGCAGTCAATAACTAAAACGTCTTGTCTGGTTTAGATTCACTGACGACGTTTTTATTATCTGGACTCACAGCAGAGACAACCGCTTTTCTTTCCTCCATAACCTTGAAATCATCTTCCAAATCTGTTTAACCAGTTCATTCTCAACTCAACAAGCCACCTCTGTAGATGCTGATCTCTACTTCTCAGACAGCTCCATCAATAAGTCAGTTCATATCAAGTGCACAAGCCACCGAGAGTACCTCCGTTTCCACTGCTATCATCCCTTTTCTGTCAAAAAGTCTGTTCCTTACAGCCTCACCATCTGTGGATACCACATCAGCAGTGCAAAGCAGGAGTTGTCGAAATATACTCACAGCCTTATTGGAGCCTGTATTGAGAGACAGTATGCTACAAAGTTCAGCAATAAACAGATCTCCTGTGCCTTCTAAACCAGTAAATCTGTTAACCAGCCACCAACCAGAACTCTACTGACCACTCAGTGTCACCATTGCCTCGAAAAGCTCAACCACATCCTTCCTCAGAGTTGTTGTCAAGCCCTGAGATGAGAAATATCCTACTCGATATCCTACGCAGATCCGCAAAAATGTGTTCCATTGCCCACCCGACCTACAGAATAATCTTGTCTGCCCCTACACAGGTGACCCAGGTGTGACACCCATCATCTCCTACCACAGTCCAGTTGCAGGCATCTGCTACCCAATAAAAGGCAGACCCACGTGTGAAAGCAGCCATGTTGTACACTGAGGAGACAAATATCACGGGATAGCTATATGCACATATACAGATAGCGGCAGTATCGTGTACACAACGTATAAGAGGGCAGCACATTGACAGAGCTATAATCAGTACTCAAGTGCATCATGTGGATTGCCTTCCGACACAATTATAGCCACACTACAGGAACCAGCATACTTTGAACGTGGTGTGGTAGTTAGAACTAAAGGCAGGGGACATCCATTTCAGAAATCATTAAGGAATTAAATATTCTGAGATCCACAGTGTCAAGAGTGGAACTAGAATACCTCATTTCAGACATTACCTCTTGCCATGGACAATGCTGTGGACAATGGCCTTCACTTAATGAGTGAGAGCAGCAGCGTTTGTGTAGAGTTGTCAGTGGCAACAGACAAGTAGCAATGCATGAAACAACTATGCAGATCAGTGTGGGGCATGCAACAAATGTATCTGTTAGGATAGTGGAGCAAAGTTTGGCATTACAGGCTGTGGCAGCAGACAACTGACACAAGTGTCTTTGCTCAGAGACTGACTTCGCCGGCAGTGCCTCTCCTGGGCTCGTGACCTATTTCTGATTGGATCTTTGACATCTAGAAAATGATGGCCTGGTCAACCAAGTTCTGATTTCGATTGGTAAGAGGTGACAGCAGGATTTGAGTGTGGTACAGACCCTACGGAGCCATGGATCCAAATTGTGAAAAGGCACTGTGCAATCTGTTGGTGGCTCCATAATGGTGTGGGCTGTGTTAACGTGGAATGGACTGAGTCTTCTTGTCCAATTGAAACACTCATTGGCTGGAAATGTTTATGCTTAACTATTATGAGATCATTTGCAGCCTTTCACAGACTTCATGCTTCCAAACAATAATGGAAATTTTACAAATAACAGTGTGCCATGCCACTGGGCCACAATTGTTTTGAAGAATGTTCTGGACACTAAGTGAATCCCATCTAACATGAATGGAACATAATTGAGAAGTAAGTCTGTGCACAGAATTCTGGAGTGGCAAGACTTTTGCAACTATGGCTGGTTATAGAGACAGCATGGCTCAATATTTCTCCAGAGGACTTCCAACGACTTATTGCGTCTGTGCCACACTGAGTTGCTGCACTACATCATATGGACATGATGTTAGGAAGTATCTCATGATTTGCATCACCTCAGTGTATATGAGCTAAGCTGGGGTTACTGTACATTATTCTACATGGTCATGACGAGTAACCAGCTATTTACTCGCCTGAATGGCCACCAACAGATGGTGGCAAACCACAGACTTGATCATCCAGTTGCTGAACATGTGCACCACATCACTAGTAACTTCAACAGCTGCTTCACTAAATGGACCATTTGGACCTCTCTTCCAGCACAAGTTTCTCTGAACTACACAGTTGGGAATTCTCTCTCCAGCATACCAAGAGCTCTCCCAATCCCCTGCCCTAAACTGCACTAACATGTTTCCCACTGCTTCACCTTACCTCTACCCTTCTCTCCGATCCACACAACTCCTTCCATGTCCATGTCATGTACTGCCTTCTATCTCTCTCTCCCTCTTTCTCTTTCTCTCTTGGCAGCTGATGTCAACTCAGGTTTTAGGTCTGCTCTGAAAAACAGTTATCAAATCATCACAGTACTAAATATGTATGTATTTATTTATTCATTCTTTGATCACTTTTGATAGTGATATTGGATACATCAGAATATACATGGATTTGTTACAAATTATTTCATAGATACATAAAAAACATAGATATGTAGTAATTTTCAGGCATTTGAAAAATAGGTTTAGAGTTTACACCATACAACTAAGATTACAAACATACCCAAACACTGTAGTATCAGACAGAGTTAATAAAAACATACATAGTTGTATGCAGATACACTGGCCAGCACAATGTCTTTAGGTTATTTACAAAGAACCTGCATAAAAATCTCTTAAGAATTGCTGTACTTACACCTAGGAACTTCTTTTCAGTGTAACATCAGGCTGAGACTGGATACATCATAACTTTTGTTTGACAGTTGACAGTGTTTTTAAGTTCTTCATACTGATTACAAGTTTAAGAAACATACTTTCAATTACTTCATAGTCTTTTTTACATAAGTCTATTTGCATACATGCAGCATTTTTCTTTACACATAGCACTGCAATTATGTACATTTTTGTTCACCATAACTATGCAGTTTATTTTTCAAGAACGCGATATCTTCATATGTGTACAGAACAGGCACAATCACAAGTGGAACATTGTCTAAGATGTATTTATCACTAACCTTTTAAAATCATTTTATTTCCTGACAATGTATCACTGAAAAGGAATGGCCACAAATAGCCACCATTTTAAGAGGATGCCAATTTCAATTATTTTAATACCAAGAATAATAAATAATAAAGAAAAAATCAAACAATAGAAATTCCAAGATAGAAGAACTATGAATTATGAAAAGAATGGGGTTATACTTACTACACAGAGACAGTGTTGAGTTGCAGACAGGCACAAAGGACTACTAAATACTTAAGCGGTTGTCTAAAAGGTCTCCTTTCACACACACACACACACACACACACACACACACACACACACACACACACACACACACACACACAATCTTACTTCTAACATCAGAGCACACAAAAGATAAGTAAACATCAGCGTAATTTATTGTAGACTCTCGCATAAAGAATTGTTCCCCAGACTGCATCTACGACTAGTCTTGATATAACATAGAAAGCGTGTTCGTTGTGTGCACCATCTAACCTAAATTGTAAGCAAATCATTTTCTCCATTGGGCCAAACCTATGTGGAAAATCTCTTCATCATAAATTGTATTTAGTGGTAGATAAATTGAATTACTAACCAGTTACAGATCACCATCTGCATAAATGAGAAATGGGTCTGCTGTGTCATAAATTTCTGCAGCAACAATAGAAGTAATTGTTGAATTTACAGTACAATGTGAAGACAGAATGACTGAAATTTGTTGTCTTAATACAATTATTGTAGGAATTGTTGCCCACACCTGATGTTCTTGCATGAGAAGTAGTCAGTTTTTAAATGGTATTGTTGATGGGATGATTCTCAGAATTGTCTTCCTGTATCACTATGAACTTCTTGTAACATGACATTCGTACATACATGATCATATCATTTTGGGTGTCATGAAATACCATCATGAGTAACCATTATAGACTCCCACTGTCTCCTATGATTTATGCATTCATTAGTACAATGACACTGGTGCTCACAAGAACAATTGCAATTGAAATTTGGTCAATGGCATTTATTGGCCTGTGTATCATTGGATTGTACCAAATTAACATTCTGGCTACATTGGTAGTTTGGTTATTGCATTTCAAATTTGTGTTTGGGTTATATATATTACTGTAATTTTTACCAGTATTGTATATATATTGATGGTCAAAATCTGGATTGTGTTCATTTTTATTACCAGTGACTTTGATTTTTAAAATTCATAGATGGACTTTGCTGTGAGTTTTCATTAGGTTAACTTTTATTTTTTGCCTGCATCACAACCATGGTAATCATTTGGAATTATTTCCTGGAAGTCCATAATACATAACACCTCATTGATCACAGTGCCCCCAAAATCTTTCCTTCTGAATCTCTCAGACTCCCTAATAACTATAGTTGTACACTGGTTGGTAGTTTAGCAATGGCACATGCTATGAAATCATGCTGAGCTGGATTCTATAAACTTTTGTTCCTATTTCACAAGGCTGTAAAATAATCTGTAAGGTATTTAATTTCAGACTTGGTAAATAGCTGTGTTAAATTTATGTGTGAATACACACTTGCACATCAAGTGGCCAACATTTATTAAAAATATCATTTCAAATTGCTGGACAGTGTCACTGCTTTACATAATTTCCAAACAATCAGTATAATATTCTGGATCTATAAAATTCGATGTATACTCTAATTTGTGTCCTTCACCCCAATGAAGTGGAAAGAGGCAGCTGAATAGTGAAGGAAATGCGTTTGGCAAAATTTTCCCATTCTGTGTAAACATATGAAATCATTTGAGCTTTAAGTTACCTTCTGGTTTAGCATTAACACCAGCTGGTACACAGAGTGAATGTAGGTTAGGTGTTTGCCAAAATGGTGTCTGGGTTACATTTATTACCTCCTGATTGTTGTTAAATTATTTGTATTTGATAAGTGTCGAAAAATGCGTCTCTTATACTTTTTTTGTTAAATTTTTTTAATATATTTACAACAGACTGACAGATATATGTAAATCACACCTCACTATGGCATCTCATTCCTCAGTGGATTTCCGATAACAGTTCATTCCCAAGATGAGTGGTCCATGCAGCACAGCTCTTGTCTAGCTCTTTAAAGTGTTCCAGGAAATAATGCAATGTGAACCTTGACTTTTCCTAGTAATTGTCTTCTGCAGTCTTCTATTATTTGATTGACAGAGACCTGAAGTGCTTTATTGCAGGCAATAATGTTTGATTTAGTGTTATCGATTGCTTTCTCAGTGACTTTTGTTGTAGATTGTATTTTATTGGTCCTGTTGTCTATAGCTTTCAATTAGAAGAGGTGATTTCAGATTTGAATTTAGCTTCTACTTTCTAATTTAGATGACAAGAGTTGTAATAACAAATGTGACTGACTAATTGCTAAGATTCCTCTGAATTAATACCAACTTCGGTAATTGTGGCAAACTCAGTGTACTGAGATTCGTGGACCAGATTATTCTGAGGATGTCATCATCTTTATGCGGCTGATGGAATTTCCCACAAGCCCTCCAATGTTTTTTTCTGAAAATTTAATTACATCAGAACTGACTTACTGAAGAACTACATAGTCAATGCAAGTAAAATACCACGACAAACCAAAAAAATAACTATTCTTAGAATGGCAAATATTATTTTCTTTTAGACCATAAATGAGGGACCGATTGCTCCGTTTAAGTTTTGGCATTTAAATTTACAAAATTTTGATACCAGCTGCATATATAAAATGACTGGTGGCATGCAATGTTCAAAATGGACATTGCAATGCTACCCAACACAATGAGTTTAATTTCAGTGACTACTTCACAGGCTGTGACATCTAGATTTTTCCTACCAACAGCATCTTTTCTGAACTGCACAGGGGGAACCTCTCCTTACAACATATCCCTTGTTCCTGTAACCAACCTGGCCTCTGCCTTCATTATTCCCTGTCCTCCACCTATCTATCACTTTTCCTGCTCCCACTTCACCACTACGGCAATTCACACACCTTCCATTCTGCCGACACACCCACTACCCACTTCTCTCCTCTACCCTCTGCCTATCCTGCCCCTGCTAGCAAGCATCTTGACTCTGTGACAGTAGCATTACCCTCCCCCCACCACACGCCTGTACACTCTCACAGCAACCACACCACCTTCCCCGACCACTGCCCCACTATCCGTCCCTCTGCTTACTCTGTGCCTTCTCACCCCACCACCCGCCTTGGAGTGCTGCTGAAGTCAGAGGCAGTTGTAGCCCACAATCTGGCCACAGCAGCCAGTGACAATGGTTGCGTGCAAGTTACACTTGCGCGCTTTCTGTTTTCTAAGAAGGCATTTATGCTGAATGCTTAGATGTTTAACGGTATTTTGATTGCGCCTGTTTGCAGCTTAGCATCACCTCTTTATAGTGAGTAGTACTCTGTCCTTTCCACAGTATTATAAATAATCAAGACATATTCAGCCAGTAGAGTTTAAACAATGACTTCAGTATTTAAAAGTGGTTCTTTTACTTAATTTTGCAAAAGACATCTTTGCCTATGTAATTTATTACAAGATGATATTTCTTCAGTTTTAGGAAAGATAAGCCATTTTGGGAACTCAGTTCATCTTTTGCCAAACACTGCAAACTAAACACAATAGTAATTTCTTTCCTATACATAAACAGTGAACTTCCTTTCTGTTTATTTATTTTAATTTTGTTTTCCATGTCCCAATATGATTACTATTGAGGAAATCATTAAAAATGCAAACTACTGAAAGCTACTATGTAATACAATGAATGCAAGACTTTGTGGTGAGTACAGTCAATACAGAATTCCTGTTGCTTCAAGATATTCTGATACATAACAAACAAATGATCAATTTGTTGAAGTAAGAAAGTGATGATGTAATGCACCTCTTTCTCCGTGGGAAAATATTAATTATTGTCAGTAGTAATATAATAAGCTACAAATCATCATTTTAAACCTGTGTGGTCTCCCTGGTGTGCCTAGTCGACCATTAAGTCCCTGTCACGCTGCTCACTCTAACAACAGAGTACATACAGGGTTGAAAACATGGAGAAAGAAAGGTATCACCACAATTTGAATTTAGAGTAATATAACTTTCTTACCTTTATTGGTTGTTGTTGCATGCTCGTGGTCCAATGATGAATCTCACAATCTGCTGTTTGTTAAATCAATTTGAGGTCCAGAGTGCATATTCTGCTGCATAAGAACTGACACATATTTAAACTTCCAACTTTTATTTTATAAATGCTGATCATGACGATATTCAATAATTTTCAATGCGACAGATTTTCCAGTACATCATTTTGTTCCCTCTATCCTTGACCTTCTCAAAGCAAGCATATTACAAGACGTCTCAATGCCAACTGCCCATTGTCTCTACACCCGCCAACCACCAGCTCCTGTTTCACAGAGCTTACAAACTGTGCAGTACTGTCAACCTTGGTTGTACATCGATATTTTACACATCACACGTATACATATATGAAAAACATAATATGAAAAGTGAAAAGTGTTTATAATATAGTTCTGTGGCAATATACCTCATGATTGTCCTCATATTAACAGTTTTGTAACAAAATAATAATATGTTTATGTTTACATAGTTAAAGTTCACTTGCTCCTTCAAGTTGATTGACGGCACCGCACACCTCACCAGCCGGTGTTATCGGTAGTTTCAGTAGTCCATTACATTACAATGGGCACTTCAGTTCAAAATTTTGTGCACTGCAGCAAAAATGTAATGTGTTATTGGTCATGACTATTATTCTGAATTGCATGTTACGTGACTGAAAGCATACAGTTGCACTTCCTGATGATACGTAAAGTAGATTCACTTATACCATAAAGATGGCATGCTGGATTGCAGACTGGCACAACAAAAAGTTACATATAGAGCTTTTGGCCAAAACTTTCTTCAGAAAAGAAGACATACACACGTTCACACACGCAAGCACACCTCACAAATTCCCAGTGGAGGGAACGGAGATAGTGGTTATGTGTGTGACATCTCTCTCTTTGCGTCATTGTGTGTGTGTGTGTGTGTGTGTGTGTGTGTGTGTGTGTGTGTGTGTGTGTGTGTGTGTGTGTGTGTGTGTTTTCTATCCTGAAGAAGACTTTGGCCAAAGGCTCAGTGGGTATCAGTTATCTTTTTCGCACCTGTCCGCAACTCAACATCTCATCTTCATCTTTTTCATGATGTTACTGATATTCCAACATGGTTTTTCCATTGTTAGATTCATTTTTAATTTGAGTTAATTTAATATAATTAAGATCTTACTGGATAAGACAACCCTTGCTAGGCAAAGACAATATAATTATGTCTTGCTCTTTGTTTCCACATCTGGGTCATGTGAAATAAGAGTTTGGAATCCCTGACATTACTGGATATACACTACTGGCCATTAAAATTGCTACACTACGAAGATGACGTGCTACAGGCGCGAAATTTAACTGACAGGAAGAAGATCCTGTGATACACAAATGATTAGCTTTTCAGAGCATTCACACAAGGTTGGCGTTGGTGGTGACACCTACAACATGCTCACATGAGGAAAGTTTTGAACCAACTTCTCATACACAAACAGCAGTTGACCGGCGTTGTCTGGTGAAACGTTGTTGTGATGCCTAGTGTAAGGAGGAGAAATGGTTACCAATCACGTTTCTGACTTTGATAAAGGTCGGATTGTAGCCTATCGCGATTGTGGTTTATTGTATCGCGACATTGCTGCTCACGTTAGTCGAGATCCAATGACTGTTAGCAGAGTATGGAATCGATGGGTTCAGGAGGGTAATATAGAACACCGTGCAGGATTCCAACGGCCTCATATCACTAGCCGTCGAGATGACAGGCATCTTATCCGCACGGCTGTAAAGGATCGTGCAGCCACGTCTTGATCCCTGAGTCAACAGATGGGGACGTTTGCAAGACAACCAACCATCTGCACAAACAGTTCTGACAATGTTTGCAGAAGCACGGACTATCAGCTTGGAGACCGTGGCTGCGGTTACCCTTGACGCTGCATCAATGACAGGGGCACCTGCAGTGGTGTACTCAATGATGAACCTGGGTGCACGAATGGCAAAACATCAGTTTTTCAGATGAATCCAGGTTCTGTTTACAGCATCATGTAGGTCGCATCTGTGTCTGGCGATATCATGGTGAACGCATATTGGAAGCGTGTATTCGTCATCGCCATACTGGCCTATCACCCGTCGTGATGGTATGGGGTGCCATTGGTTACACGTCTCGGTCACCTCTTGTTCCCATTGACGGCACATTGCACAGTGGACGTTACATTTCAGATGTGTTATGACCTGTGACCTGTGGCTCTACCCTTCATTCGATCCCTGCGAAACCCTACATTTCAGCAGGATAATGCACGACTGCATGTTGCAGGTCCTATACATGCCTTTCTGGAGGCAGAAAATGTTTGACTGCTGCCCTGGCCAGCACATTCTCCAGATCTCTCACCAATTGAAAATGTCTGGTCAATGGTGGCTGAGCAACTGGCTCGTCACAATATGCCAGTCACTACTCTTGATGAACTGTGGTATCATGTTGAAGCTGCATCGGCAACTGTACCTGTACACGCCATCCAAGCTGTGCTTGACTAAATGCCCAGGCATATCAAGGCTGTTATTACGGCCAGAGGTGGTTGCTCTGGGTACTGATTTCTCAGGATCTATGCATCCAAATTGCGTGAAAATGTAACCACATGTCAGTTCTAGTATATTTGTCCAACGAATACTCATTTATCATCTGCATTTCTTCTTGGTGTAGCAATTTTAATGGCCAGTAGTGTATTCTTAGAAGTGGAATAGGAGTGAAATACCTGCATGTGAATACTGTTCTGCCCCACATGGGTTCACATTCGAAAGCTGAGCAGAAGAGTTCACATGTATGTTATGCTCATATCTATTCTTACCAACATCTGGAGTAACACAAGGTAATGTGTCTTGACAATCGTTTATCTTATTTATCTGTGACATCTGGCAAAGATTTTGTAGATACCATCATTTGCTGTGGGCCTTTCTTCTAAGATAGCATTAAAAACAACACTGAGAATTAACCAATACTATGGTAAGCCTAACAATGGATGCTGGTCTCTCATCTATTAGTAGCACTAAGCAACAGCTGTGTGGCCCACACTGGTGACTTATGGGGGCGTGGAGTTCATTTAACATTTGGACGTATTATAGAACATATGTATATCTGTGTGTGTGCTTTTGGACATCGGTGAAAGAATGACCCAAGATGGCACCAATAGGAAAGTGCAGCGACACTTCTCTCTCATTAAAAAGGAAAAAAATGAACAGTTCTTCATGTAGAGAATGTGAAAAGCGTGTGATGAAGGGTATTCTGTGTATGAAATGCAACTGCTGGTTACACGAAAAGTGTGGGAAAGTAAATCTAAGGTTCGTCAGCGATGATTTTCTGTGGTCATGTCACAGTTGTTTACATGACGAAATGGCTGATCTTTTAAGTGCAGTTGATACAAAAAACAAAATTATAAAGTTACTACAAAGTGACAGTGAGGCATTAAAAACTGAACTTTTGACCATCAAAAAAGAAAACGATATATTAATACAAGAAAAGAAGTCCTGCATGTGTAAAAACCATCAAACAGAAAAGCAAGAAGATCTCAAAAATACGATTGAATGATCGGACTTTAAAAACAACAACATTTCAACTCAGTAAACTCAGTAAGCCAAAAACCGGAAGATAAATATAAATGGAAGGTGGTGACATACAGCAAAAGGAAAAACAAGGCAGCAGATACACAACAAAATGAAAATGACTTTTTAATAATTAGTGATTCGCTGCAGAAGAATATCGCAGTCTCCAATTGCAAGATCGATGTACGACCTGGAATTAGAAATGAACATCTCGGTAAACATTTTAAAAATATGGTAAATGCAAGACAAGCTACTACAGAACCAGATTCTGAAACCAGACAATTATAAAGGGGTGTTTATACATATTGGAACGAATTTGTTAAGAAGCAGGAGTGAGAAAGAAATGGCAAATGAAACAAGAAACATGATTCGTTCTGCAAGAAATATGTATGCAGGATCTTGGCTGATACTTAGTGGAATCATAAACAGAAGGTCAGTGAGTGAAAAATATACCGCCAAAATAAACTGTGTTCTTAAAGAACAATGTGATTGTCTTCGGGCAGTTTTTAAAGACCCAAACTAATTCCTATCTGAAAACTCACTAGCGAAGGATGGCTTGCATTTAAATAGACTGCGGCCTGCAACATTCAGCAGAATGTTTGCAGATGTCTGCAAAATCATTAGAAGCAAGGGAAACTAATATGACCTGAAGGGGACGAAAAATCGTACACACTAGCTTGAAAAGAAAAATATAAGCACCATACAAAAAAAGACAATGCTAAAGAATTTGCCTCAGAATACAGCTCACGACATGTAAACTGAAAAAAGAAAAATTAGATAAAAGTACTTCACCAAAATATTCAGTACTTTGGTAACCAAAAATTAGAAGCAGAAGTACTCCTGAGTGAAGTAAGACCAGACATATTTCTGCATGTCTGCTTGTGTCTGTGTATGTGCGGATGGATAAGTGTGTGTGTGCGCGAGTGTATACCTGTCCTTTTTCCCCCTAAGGTAAGTCTTTCCATTCCTGGGATTGGAATAACTCCTTACCCTCTCCCTTAAAACCCACAACCTTTCAGCTTTCCCTCTTTCCTGATGAAGCAACCATTGGTTGCGAAAGCTTGAATGTTGGGTGTATGTATGTGTTTGTGTGTGTGTCTATCAACCTGCTAGCACGTTCGTTTGGTAAGTCACATAATTTCTTTATATATCTATCGACCTGCCAGCACTTTCGTATGGTAAGTCACATCATCTTTGTTTTTAAATATATTTTTCCGGCGTGGAATGTTTCCCTCTATTTTTTATATATATATATATATATATATATATATATATATATATATATATATATATATATATATATATATATATATATATATGGAGGACGGAACTGTTCCAGGCAGTGTTCAATTTGGATGGTGTCTTGGGGAGTTGGATCATTAGGAGTGGGATCAGGATTATATATATATGAGGGAAACATTCCACATGGGAAAAATATATTAAAAACCTAGATGATGTGAGTAAATGAACCAAACTGCCCTTGTCAAAGATTTACTGTCCTCCACTCGTAGTCTCTGCTGGAAATATCACTTTGCCACGAAGAAAAATAATCCTGATCCCACTCCTAATGATCCAACTCCCCAAGACACAATCCAAATTGAACACTGCCTGGAACAGTTCCGTCCTCCATCACAGCGGGACCCACCTCCTCTTCCTCAAAATCACTCTCTCCAAACCTTCCAGGAATTTCTCACTTCCAGCCTTGCCTCTCAATCTTTCTTGAAAAAACTTAATCCTACTCCCAACATCACCACAGCTGATGCCCAGGCTATCCGTGATCTGAAAGCTGACCATTCCATCATCATTCTTCCAGCTGACAAGGGTTCCACAACTGTGGTACTTGATCGTCGGGAGTATGTGGCTGAGGGACTGCGTCAGCTTTCAGACAACACTACATACAAAGTTTGCCAAGGTAATCCCATTCCTGATGTCCAGGCGGAGCTTCAAGGAATCCTCAGAACCTTAGGCCGCCTACAAAACCTTTCACCCAACTCCATCAACCTCCTGACCCCACCGACACCTTGCACTCCTACCTTCTTCCTACTGCCTAAAATTCACAAACCCAAACATCCCGGCCGCCCATTGTAGCTGCTTACCAAGCCCCCACAGAATGTGTCTCTGCCTACGTAGATCAACACCTTCAACCCATTGCATGCAGTCTCCCGTTCTTCATCAAAGACACCAACCACTTTCTCGAATGCCTGGAATCCTTACCCAGTCTGTTACCCCTGGAAACCATCCTTGTAACCATTGATGCCACTTCCCTATACACAAATATTCCGCATGTCCAGGGCCTCGCTGCAATGGAGCACTTCCTTTCACGCCAATCACCTGCCGCCCTACCTAAAACCTCTTTCCTCATCACCTTAGCCAGCTTCATCCTGACTCACAACTTCACTTTTGAAGGCCAGACATACCAACAATTAAAGGGAACAGCCATGGGTACCAGGATGGCCCCCTCGTATGCCAACCTATTTATGGGTCGCTTAGAGGAAGCCTTCTTGGTTACCCAAGCCTGCCAACCCAAAGTTTGGTACAGATTTATTGATGACATCTTCATGATCTGGACTCACAGTGAAGAAGAACTCCGGAATTTCCTCTCCAACCTCAACTCCTTTGGATCCATCAGATTCACCTGGTCCTACTCCAAATCCCATGCCACTATCCTTGACGCTGACCTCCATCTGTCCAATGGCCAGCTTCACACATCCGTCCACATCAAACCCACCAACAAGCAACAGTACCTCCATTATGACAGCTGCCACCCATTCCATATCAAACGGTCCCTTTCCTACAGTCTAGGCCTTCGTGGCAAACAAATCTGCTCCAGTCCTGAATCCCTGAACCATTACACCAACAACCTGAAAACAGCTTTCGCATCCCGCAACTACCCTCCCGACCTGTACAGAAGCAAATAACCAGAGCCACTTCCTCATCCCCTCAAACCCAGAACCTCTCACAGAAGAACCCCAAAAGTGCCCCACTTGTGAGAGGATACTTCCCGGGACTGGATCAGACTCTGAATGTGGTTCTCCAGCAGGGATACGACTTCCTCAAATCCTGCCCCGAAATGAGATCCATCCTTCATGAAATCCTCCCCACTCCACCAAGAGTGTCTTTCCGCCGTCCACCTAACCTTCGTAACCTCTTAGTTCATCCCTATGAAATCCCCAAACCACCTTCCCTACCCTCTGGCTCCTACCCTTGTAACCGCCCCCGGTGTAAAACCTATCCCATGCACCCTCCCACCACCACCTACTCCAGTCCTGTAACCTGGAACGTGTACACGATCAAAGGCAGAGCCACGTGTGAAAGCACCCACGTGATTTACCAACTGACCTGCCTACACTGTGACGCTTTCTATCCGGGAATGACCAGCAACAAACTGTCCATTCGCATGAATGGACACAGGCAGACAGTGTTTGTTGGTAATGAGGATCACCCTGTGGCTAAACACGCCTTGGTGCACGGCCAGCACATCTTGGCACAGTGTTACACTGCCCGGGTTATCTGGATACTTCCCACTAACACCAACCTATCCAAACTCCAGAGATGGGAACTTGCCCTTCAATATATCCTCTCCTCCCGTTATCCACCAGGCCTCAATCTCCACTAATTTCAAGTTGCCGCCACTCATACCTCACCTGTCATTCAACAACATCTTTGCCTCTGCACTTCTGCCTCAACTGATATCTCTGCCCAAACTCTTTGTCTTTAAATATGTCTGCTTGTGTCTGTATATGTGTGGATGGATACGTGTGTGTGTGCGAGTGTATACCTGTCCTTTTTTCCCCCTAAGGTAAGTCTTTCTGCTCCTGGGATTGGAATGACTCCTTACCCACTCCCTTAAAACCCACATCCTTTCATCTTTCCTTCTCATTCCCTCTTTCCTGATGAAGCAAGCTCGAAATTTTGTGTGTGTGTTTGTGTGTTTTTTTATTGTGCCTATCTACCAGCGCTTTCCCGTTTGAAGTCATGGAATCTTTGTTTTTAATATATATATAATACAGGAAAACATTCCACGTGGGAAAAATATATCTAAAAACAAAGGTGATGTGACTTGTCAAAAGAAAGTGGTAGCAGGTCGATAGACACACAAACAAACACGAACATACACACAAAATTCTAGCTTTCGCAACCAACGGCTGTTTCATCAGGAAAGAGGGAAAGACGAAAGTATGTGGGTTTTAAGGAAGAGGGTAAGGAGTCATTCCAATCCCGGGAGTGGAAAGACTTACCTTAGGGGGAAAAAGGACGGGTATACACTCGCGCACACACACACACACACACACACACACATATCCATCCACACATATACAGACACAAGCAGACATTTTCAAAGGCAAAGAGTTTGGGCAGAGATCTCTGCTCCCGGGATTGGAATGACTCCTTATCCTCTCCCTTATATATTTCTTATTGGTGTAATATCTCTGGTTTGGTACATCTTGTCACACCTGTAATAACATGAGATAAGTGGTCGTTAAGTGACAGACTGTTTTTGTTTTGCAGCACTTTCATGTATTCAGCTTTGTACATAACATTTTACCATTTTACCATTTTGGTCCTAGCAACTTAATTCTGTACAGCCATCTGTAGTATTACAGCGGCTGATAAATATTTAAGTAATACTGATCTGCTTGCCATTTCTTGTCTCTCATTCTTTGTACACACATGATAAATTTTGGTTGTGATGGAGTAAAAAAGTATGGATTTAAATTGCACAGTTTTCTGTATTGTAACATTTTAGATTGTGTGCTGTTATTTATATGCACATTTTTGCTTCAGTTCCTGCTGATACTACGCTACTGGTGGGTGGTCCATTTCAGTAATAACGCAACATTTTTGCTTTCTCAGGAATGACCTGTTGAAACTTAATTATAACCATTACTATTCCAGTTATATTAGACTAATACTTGTTCAGTAAATCATAAATACCAGTTAGATTAGACTAATACTTGTTCAATAAATCATAAATAAGATACTTTGAAGTGATATGGACTATATAAGTCTAACAAAACCTCTCTTTATTGTCAATAATCAGATTTTTTGTTGTAAGATTACTAATTTATATCTAAAAACCCATCCATTGAGTAGTAGTAGTAGTAGTAGTAGTAGTAGTCATTCAGAAATTCTTAATTTGTTTTGAAATGTTGGTTGGCTATGTGTCTGACTTTTGATGGTATTTGGTAAGCATCCCAAGATTTTTGTGGCAACATGGTTCACCCTTTTCTGTTCCACCACCAATTTAACTGTTAAGTATTGGAGACCAGCCTTTCTCATAGTGTCAGAGCTATGCACGTTTCTATTGCTTTAGGCGCGCGCGCACGCGCCCACACACACACACACACACACACACACACACACACACACTCTCTCTCTCTCTCTCTCTCTCTCTCTCTCTCTGATTGCGGCAGGGCGGTTTAGAATATTATTATTCGTGCGTCGTCATACTGTTCAAATTTAATGTCCACCTACCTCAGTACATCTTCAGCTCAACGTCCCTTCAGTCTGCAACTACTACTACTACTCAATGGATGGGTTTTTAGATATAAATTAGTAATCTTACAACAATTGGCAAAAAAGAAGCATTGAAGAAAACTCCGCCTAATATCTACCCGGCAAAGTCCGCGTAACTCTAGTAGCAATTCGGTGCCTGTAATGTTATTTTACATGATTTCGGGTGGTAACGTGGTGCATTTTGATTGAAATAAGTGCCCTAAATTCGAAGACAATGTATTTTATTGCTTTTGCAACTCATATACAGAGTGGTCCATTGATCGTGACTGGGCCAAACATCCCAAGAAATTAGTGTCAAATGAAAAAACTACAAAGAACGAAACTCGTCTAGCTTGAAGGGGGAAACCAGATGGCGCTATGGTTGGCCCGCTAGATGGTGCTGCCATAGGTCACATGGATATCAACTGCGTTTTTTTAAATAGGAACCCCCATTTTTTATTAAATATTCATGTAGTACGTAAAGAAATATGAATGTTTAAGTTGGACCACTTTTTTCGCTTTGTGATAGATGGTGCTGTAATAGCCACAAACATATGGCTCACAATTTTAGACGAACAGTTTGTAACCGGTAGGTTTTTTAAATTAAAATACAGAACATAGGTATATTTGAACATTTTATTTCAGTTGTTCCAACGTGATACATGTACCTTTGTGAACTTATCATTTCTGAGAATGCATGCTGTTACTGCATGATCACCCGTAAATACAGGCTACAAAGCTCTAGCAGAGATTTCTAAGATCATCATTTTTACTTATAACAATTATGAAAAATATACACCATGAATTAAAATTTGTAGTGCAAGAAACAAGGCAATTAAGAAGAATGCTTGCTTTCTATAATAAAAATATTCATTTGCATTAAATCCAGGCCCTTAGGTATCACACACTTCCAGCTCTCAAGTGTTGCCTTTGTGTTTTACACAAGCAGCTGCAACTGAAATTTAATACTGGATGGTCCACTGGCTTGCTCATTTATTTTTGTGCAGAGGTTGCACAGCATTGAACATTAAACAAATAATTACCATCTTTGATGTGTAAAACCAGTCTTCATTAGCTACAATGCTTGAATCAAGTATGGATCATTGTAATACATAATAAGCATTTCATACTGACAGTGGTTTATTAGAATAAAAACAAATCAAGCATGGTAAATTTGTTATACTATAGAGTTTACAAACTGACTAATTTGTGAAGAGACGCTGATGAGCGAAAACAGTACCACCACTGCCCACCATGAAACTTAATGTCTCCTAGAGGCACTACAAGCAAGTGATGATGTAATGAGAGTACATATACAGAACCGAGATGAATGGGAAGTCATTCTAGTGATGATATAGGCTGCAAATGTGTACATTCACAGACTTTGACAAAGGGCAGGCTGCGACTTGGAACAAGTACCTCAAAGTGGTAAAGGTGGCTGGCTGGCTGTCCATGTGCTGCTGTTGTGGGCATTGATGGAAAGTGGTCGAATGATGTGAAACCATATTTGCAGCACGGTGTAGGATGCCCAATCCTTATCACAGAATGTGGAGGTCAGACACTTGCTCTCTGTAAAGCAGAATAGACAGCAGCAATAGCGTATTTACTCGAATCTAAGCCGCACCTGAAAAATGAGACTCGAAATAAAGGAAAATAAAAATTTCCTGAATCTGAGCCGCACCTGAAATTTGAGACTCGAAATTCAAGGGGACAGAAAAGTTTTAGGCCGCACCTCCAAATCGAAACAAAGTTGGTCCATTGTAATATGAGACAATTTAGGTCGAATGAATGACGATACAGCTACAGTAGTTTGGTTCAAGTCGTAAGCTTAGCAGTTAAGCTTTACCAGTAGCCACTGCTATGCGTCAGGTGCTCCGTCCATATTTATACGGGTACCCTTCCTTTTTCACGTGCTTTGTCTGTTTTGAATCGATTGCTTATTTTGCTTTGATCTGATAAGTCCTGTTTTCTTTGTTATATGTGTTTACTTCACTCTAAGCTGAAAATGCATTACTGGACTGTGTCATGCATAGTTTGTCGCATTCTGATAGTGCGTGTTTATGGCCTGTCACCGCTCGCGTCATGGCTTGCTTTTGTGCGCGCTACCGCCACTTACAATAAAAAAAAAGAAGAGAGGAATCGTCTCATTACTGAAACAATGGCAAGAGACTGCTATTTGTTGTTACTTACACTGCTGCTTTCTTTGATAATGATCAACAAGAACCAAATAATAGACTGCGTATGATAGAACATGTTCTGAACGAGAGTTAGGCAAAAAATTTTCTCCGTTTGAAAATCTTTGCGGCTGCTTCTTTAGTACATCAATTTCTGCAGAGAAATTAGAGTCATCTTAGATTTAAAAATCTAGTCGATTTCCGTGCTTCATTTCTGACTGTACCACTATTAGGCATAAGAATAATACGAATATAAACATGACATGATATGAATATTCTTACGCGTTTGCTGTTGTCTCACTCTAGTTTCGTAATTTAGTAGGCAGACAGGATTTAAATGAGATAGCAGCAAACACGAAAGAATACATTGCAAAATGTTTATATTCGTATTATTCTTATGCTGAAAAGAATACTGCATGTGATTCACAATACCTAAAAGTTCCTATTAGCAACCATCTCTTCTCACAGGTAGGAAAAAATTCAGAACGGAGAGTTGGCCATATTGACGAACATCCCAAACTGTTTTGCCACGCGGATTTTTGAAGTACATTGAAATTCTGCTACATTTGAAGATGAACAATACGGAATTTGTATTTACTTCGTTGGATAATGTATGAAAATGCAGTGGTCGAAACTCGGGGTGGAGAAAAAAAAGCTCATCTTCCACCTTTTTTTTTTTTTTAATTTATTTGCCGATGCAGAGGTTTTGGCGCCAGTATTTATCTTTGTGCCTACAAAGCATGCTTGCGTAGCGAACATATATTTGACGGCAGAAGTTAGTAGTGGCAGCACCTACCAACATTTTTCAGAACTTCCGCTTGCTTTGTACTCTATTCTAAGCCGCAGGTGGTTTTTTGGATTACAAAACACGGAAAAAAGTGCGGCTTAGGTTTGAGTAAATACGGTATGTGGCAGACCTGGTGACAGAAGATGATGGCAGTGCACGCACAACTGTTTCGCAGCACACCATTTACCACACATCGTTGAACATGGGGCTCCACAGCATATGATTACTTGTGTTCCCAGGTTGATCCCACTATATTACCAATTAAGACTGCAGTGAGCATGGGATAAATAGGACTGGACCACAGAGCAACGGAAATTTTCACCTGGCTGTATGAGCGAAATTTCCTTTTTTTGCCAGGTCAATGATGGTATCTGGATATGCACCATCCAGGTGAATGGCTGCTTAAAAGATATACCACACCACAGATGCAGGCAGATGGAGGTTGTATTAATCCATGGGGGCATTCACTTGGGCTGGCATGGGACAAGTGGCAGTAACTGAAGGCTCCCTGACAGTTGTGGACTACATGGACATTATTACAACCACCTCCATCACTTCTTGCTCGATGTCTTCACCAACTATGATATCTTCCAACAGGATAACTGTCTGAGGGCTAGAACTCCACTACCATGGTTTGTGTAACACAACAACTCATACTAGTGTGCTTGATAACCAATTTACCAGATCTGACCTCAACAGAACAGGTGGGAGATGTCATCTGCTTCTGGCTCTGTGCCTGCAAACCACTGGCCAATAATTTAGAGAAATTTTGTGACTCATGTGTAGACCACTGGTGTAAGATACTTCTGGAAATTTACAGACTTGTGATGTCATATTGTGCACATACTCTGCTGCATTGTCCCCCAAAAGGTGGACCAACACACTATTAAGTAAATGGTCATAATACTTGTCTCATCAGCATACCTTTACCATTAGACATTTTGTAATAGACAATGTAGTATAAAAATCACATGTATGCATGCACCATTAATTACAGACACAGCACTAATATTGAGAAAGCGTACCTCATTAAAGTAAATGATATACCTGTGTTAAGACTGTGCTATAAATATTCTATTTTTGCTATGTCCCATGTAAAGCTTCATGGATGTTGAGGTGATATATCACTACATTTTCTTGGCCTATATAGACCAGTGTGGGGAAAAGATGTATCACAAATGAAAAACTTCATCTCAAGTTTTATAGGAACATAGCAGCATTAATTACAAAAGAATGATTTGTGTAATGTCTCTGTAGTGTTTAGTACTGCAACTGCAACTTGCAGAGTTGCATTTGTCTTGCTGAAATTTTCCGTGATCTCTGTCTTGTACATATCACTGCATCTCTCTGCAACTCTAGCACATGTGAAGAGTTTTTCACAGTGTGTCATTTACATATGGTCTTCAACCAAGAAGCACTACTGTATAGGCCTTGAAGGCATTGGCTAGAGAAAATGAATTGCCTCACGTACCTCATTTCCAAGTGCTTCTTGAGAGTACGCAATGCATTAAAGGATTTGCCACAAATATTACACTTGTGTGATCTCATTCCAGTGTGTCTTAATGCATGCTCCTTGAGATTACTCACGTTACTAAAAGACTTTCCACAAGTAGTACATTTGTATGGTCTTGTTCCAGTGTGTATCACTGAATGCTTCTTGAGATTACCCAAACCAGTAAAAGACTTACCACAAATATCACATGTGTTTGGTTTCAGTCCTGTGTGTACCAATGAATGTCTCTTAAGGTCACTCGAAACAGTAAAAGACTTGCCACAGGAACTACATGTGTGTGGTTTCACTCCACTATGTATCAACGCATGTTTCTTCAAATCACTCAACAGAGCAAAAGACCTGCCACAAACACCACATGTGTGTGGTTTCATTCCAGTGTGTCTTAATTCATGTTCCTTGAGAGCACCCAATCTAGCAAAAGATTTTTCACAAGTATTACATTTGTATGGTCTCATTCCAGTGTGTATGAAGGCATGTCTCTTGAAATCAGCCAACTGAGCAAAAGACTTGCCACAGACATCACATTTGTGGAGTCTCTTTGCAGTAAGAGGAACAGCATGGTCATAGACACCACCAGTGGCACATGAAGTTTTGTAATTATCACGTCTGTCACATTCCTCTGCATTGTGTGTTTTAGTATGTGTGTTATTAATGTCATTAAAGGATTTATTTGAAATTTTGCAAGTTTCCTTGGATGAAGACTGAAAAGTAGTCTGTTCCATGAAAGGAGCTTCTTTATTATCTTCCAAGAAAATGTTTTTGTGGTCATCGCTGCAATCAAATGTTTCATAATTGACAGCACGTAAGGCTTGAGCACAGTCACTTATTTTCAAATGTTTGTTCAACCTAGCACTACTGGGAAATGCCTCACCACATGACTTACAAACATAAGCAGGTGGCTGCATACCATCAATATGGATGAAGACATGCTTTATGAGCCTGAATTTTGAAGGAAAAGTCTGTAGACAGAAACTGCAGCTAAAGTTTTCCCTTAAACTACATTTTGGACTGGTACTGAGTAAGCTGTTTCCTTCTGAGGACAATCTTTGATTATGAGTACTGAACATGAAATTTGTTCACTCCTCTGCATCCATCTCCAGCTCATTGTCAACCACTCCTTGATTATCAGTTTCTTCAAATGAAATTCCACAACTCTCACCACTATTTTCAATCAACCTGCAGAATGAGGAGAACAACATTAAACACTCATTTATAAGACACATGGAAAAAATATGTCATTGTACACAAAATCCAGGACTACAACACAATAGCTGAAAGCATGTGGGTAAGAAATAACATATTGAGTAAATGTTTTACAATTATCTTTAGATTCTCCCAGGAGCACAAAATTTTGTTACAGTAAAACCCTTTCACAAAGAGAATGACTGGAGGAATATCAATAATGATTAACCTGATACACTGCTAACTTTATATTCAAAAATTCAGTCAGTAGGTAATTTAATTTAAGCATGCCATAATCTTTTGAATTACAGTGCTACAAGCTAATACAAAACACCAGTTTCTTAAATTTGTCAAAAATTTATTACATTATGTGTTGAAAAGTTCTAAGCATGGGCTGTCTAACCCTCGATTGTGCTCTACAGGTTGGGCTCGGGATCTGTTGCAGCCCTGATTACAATAGTTATCCATTATGTCACTGATACCATACATAAAAAATTACTTTACAAAGAAAACACAGTAGAATGGGCATGTCAAATTGTCATTGAGCTAATGCTGAATATTGTATCCTATGGAGTTTTGTATTCTGCATTTAAAAAATATGCCTACTACACATGGCTGATGTTTGCAATTTTTTATACAGCTGCTTCCTGGTAGGCCACGTAATACAGACTACATCCCTGCTGAATTCATATCACATGTGGCTCAATACACCAAACGCTTTCATAATCACCTTTCACTGACAGCAAAATAGCCACAATTATGTATATGCCACTCCGAGCTATTATTAGCATAGAATAAGTTAGTGAATTCCACGAGTCAGATTGCTCAGGATGGAGAGATGCTTGTCAAATACAGTCAGGAAGTTGATTAGTACTATCTTGGATTCTACAGCCCAGGTAAGCCACAGGCTGACCAAACTTTTCATGTTACTTTCCTTACAGATATTGAGGGCCACATTGCAGTAACTAATGTGGAATATGCAATTCTTCGCAACTCTCAGGAGAGGAAACAAAATAACTTCTTTGCTTTAGCAAGGTGCTCTATATTCAGTTTTCATTACAATGAATGAGGAAGATTTATTTGTGTTTTGAGAATGTAAAATCCATATCCCACACAATTGCTTATCTAACAGTTTTGTAATTGGTGTACCAACTATAACTTCCTGACACCAAAACTATCAAACAAGTAAATTTCTGGCCAAAAATGGCACACCCGAACAGTAGATCCTGAGAAATCAGTACCCAGAACAACCACCTCTGGTCATAATAACCGCCTTGATACGCCTAGGCATTGAGTCAAACAGAGCTTGGATGGTGTGTACAGGTACAGCTGCCCATGCAGCTTCAACACGATACCACAGTTAATCAAGAGTAGTTACTGTTCAAAGTGCCGTCAATGTAAACAAGAGGTGACCGAGACATGTAACCAATGGCACCCCATACCATCACAGGGTGATACGCCAGTATGGTGATGACGAATACACGCTTCCAATGTGCATCGCAATGTTGCCAAACACAGAAGCGACCATCATGATGCTGTAAACAGAACCTGGATTCATCCAAAAAAATGACGTTTTGCCATTCATGCACCCAGCTTCATCGTCGAGTACACCATCACAGGCACTCCTGTCTGTGATGCAGCGTCAAGGGTAAGCGCAGCCAAGATCTCCAAGCTGATAGTCCGTGCTGCTGCAAACATCATCAAACTGTTCATGCAGATGGCTGCTGTCTTGCAAACGTCCGCAACTGTTGACTCAGGTATCAAGACGTGGCTGCACAATCCGTTACAGCCACGCGGATAAGATGCCTGTCATCTCGACTGCTAGTGATATGAGGCCGTTGGGATCCAGCATTCTGTATTACCCTCCTGAACCCACTGATTCCATCTTCTCCTAATAGTCGTTGGATCTCGACCGACGCGAGCAGCAATGTCGTGATACGATAAACCGCAATCACGATAGCCTACAATCCGACCTTTATCAAAGTTGGAAATGTGATGGTAAGCATTTCTCCTCCTCACACGAGACATCACAACAACGTTTCAGCAGGCAACACTGGTTACCTGCTGTTTGTGTATGAGAAATCGTTGGAAACTTTCCTCATGTCAGCACGTTTTAGGTGTCGCCACCGGCGCCAACTTTGTGTGAGTGCTCTGAAAAGCTAATCATTTGCATATCACAGGATCTTCTTCCTGTGCATTAAATTTTGTGTCTGTAGCACGTCATTTTCATGGTGTAGCAATTTTAATGGCCAAGAGTGTATTTATATATTTTGTAGGTTCAGCTGCAATAGAAGGCCATCTGGAGAGCCCTCACTAAAATCTGGCTGTTGAAGAGGGCCAGCAGCCTTCCACCAGCAGTTGGAGGCTGCAGCAGCTTGGGGACAATCATCTATCTGGCCTTCTACCATTAACCTACATGGCCTTGCTATGTTGTAACTGTTAATGGCTGAAAGCAAGGGGAAACTACTGCCATTTCATAAAGATACACAGCTCTACAGATCTTTAACATAATGCAGTGCATAAGCAACTGTGTAATGTACAGAAAATAAACAATTTTTTCAGCCTTCAGTTGCAAGGTAATTTTTACTCGTTTACCTAGGTTTCGATTCCAGTAATGGAATCTTCTTCAGAACAAAAAAATTAAATTATTTTGAGAGCCAAACACTGGCCATGTCACAGATTAAAAATTAAAACAATAAAGACGCATAATCATAAGATTATGTCTGTCAAAATTAAAACCATTAAAACCACACGTGAGCGGCTCGGAAACTTACTTTCCGAGCCGCTCACGTGTGGTCCTTATTTCTGGCCGGCGCAGCTCCATCTACGTTTGCCTTAATGGTTTTAATTTTGACAGACATAATCTTATGATTATGCGTCTTTATTGTTTTAATTTTTAATCTGTGACATGGCCAGTGTTTGGCTCTCAAAATAATTTAATTTTTTTGTTCTGAAGAAGATTCCATTACTGGAATCGAAACCTAGGTAAACGAGTAAAAATTACCTTGCAACTGAAGGCTGAAAAAATTGTTTATTTTCTATACACAGCTCTCCCACTCAGATCTCTGGGCAGGGACTACCCTGGACAACGATGTCAACACGAGGTGGGGGGGCGGGGGGGGGGGGGGGTGGAACGAATATGGCTACAGGTCAGAGTGTGGAATGATAAATTGCTTAATCGATTAGGTGGGATAGAGAACATGAAAACAGAAATGGATAGGTTGAAGTTGGAGATGACAGGAATTAGTGAAGTGCGGTGGGAGGAAGAACAGGATGTCTGATCACAAGAATACAGGATTATCAACACAATGTGGGTCATACAATAGTAAAAATAATATTAAATACAAGGGCATGCTGAAAAGTAATGCCTCTGAATTTTTGCATTTGAAGCTGTAAGATTTTTAAATAGAACAAGTGTTACTAATATGCGAGTGCAGGCTTTCTCGGCAGATTTCATGTATGAAGTCTTCACAGATTGTCAGCTGAGTAACATCGTTGTCTCGTAGCAATGTTTCGATGGAATGCGTCTGCATCATCTCCGCCTGAAGATGATGGAGTACATTCCATCAAAATGTTGCTACGAGACGACGATGCTACTCGGCTGACAACCCGTGAAGACTTCATATACAAGTGTTACTAACATTCTATGCCTTTATTCTTATGTCTACATATCTGCAGCCCTCTGCTACAAGAGTGCTCTGAATTGTCATGTGTAACACGGAGATGTTGACCTTAACTATGTCAGTGCATGAGAAACAGTATGCTTTAATCGAGTTTAGAACTTGGAGAGTTTGGCCACATACTGAGCACCCTCACCATCAGCATTAAAATGCCAGACCACACACAACCACTGTGACATTTGCAACAACCTGATGTCTCAAATTAACGGTCATTGGTCATCCTGCGTATGGTCCCAACTTGGCCCCATCTGACTTTCATGTGTTTCTAGCACTTAAACACCTTCAAGGACATCAATTTCATAGTGATGAAGTGGCACAGGCAGAGGTGAGGTTTCGGCTCCACTGAAGTCAAAACGTTCTACAGTGACGGTACCAACAAACTGGTCTCATTGGGAGAAATGTGTGTCAACAGGGTCACCATGATGAGGAATGAACATGTAGGCATGAAGAATATAAGTGTACAATGTTAATAAAGTTTGTTTTATTTAAAAAAGTTTTAAAAATTTTTATACACAAAATTCTGAGGCATTACTTTTCAGCATGACTTTGAAAGAATATTGGAGTGTGGATGAACTTTTAAGCACAGTATGGTGAATGCAATATCAAAGGCAAGATGGACACAAAGTCAACACCAACCTCGATATTACAAGTGTTTATACCTACTTGATTTGCAGACAAAGAGATTGAAACAACACATCATCATAACTTGATAAAATTTTGTGCAAAGACTGGCAACTTGCTTTACATGTTCAGACATACACAGATCCTATGACTGCACCAGAGTCAACTTGTACAAATACCTGAGTATCAATAGGTGGATATATAAAATTGTATCATCATATTGGCTCAGTCATACATAAAGCAGGTGGCAGATTTTGGTCCACTGCTAGGACACTCAGGAAATGCTGTCAGGCTGCAATGGAGATGCTTACTCACCCATCCTAAAATGTTGTCCAAGTGTGTGGGACACACATGAAATAGGTCTAAAAGAGAGATGGAACTTGCTCTTCACAGCTGTTTTTCGAAAATGGAGGTAGCTGTATATACACAAGTCACACTACTCAGTGAGAATTTACTAGACGAACGAGAAAATCTTTACCAAGAGACCACACTAATATATGGCTACTTTCCAGCAGTTGGAGGGGCAGCAGTTTGGGTGACTGATCTGGCCTTTTACAATTAGCCTACGTGGCCTTGCTACGTCTTTACTGTGCATGGCTAAAAGGAGGGGAAACTACTTTACAGCAGGTCATGGGCAATTGCAGTTAAAGCTCACACCTAGGACCAAAATAACTTGTAGCAGTAAGATCATTAGTTATATAGAGGATTACCACTAACAAAAAATTTAAAGGTGCACTTCAAGCAGAATAGCAAAGTTCTTCACTGTGTGTACACAAAAGATTATTCTCTACATTAGGCAGATCTCCCTCTTATTTTCACAAGACTCCAGGATTTATTTGTCCCTTGGCCTTGCTTCTGTTCAATTTTATGTTTTTTATGGGAAGGTAATACTAGGAATACAGTTTAAAACAGTTAATTTTCCATTCAAACTCTCTGGCTAATAAAATTACGACACTCATTTTGTAATTTCTCTCTAGTTGCAGTAATTTAATCATTGCTTACAATTCTGTGATAAAACCACTTTCTTCTTATGATTTTAACCTAACTAATCTGAATACATCTGACTGTCATGGTCACAATCATTGGCCATTGGTTTTGCTACTGTATCACTGAAGGTTACTGGGTCACAAAAGAATTTTTCCGAGCAGGTTTTCAAAAGTTGGGAATAAATTATTCAGGGCATCCTTTGTTAGTACTGTTTGAAAGAAGACAAACCTTTGAGTCTCTACCAACAATGATTCACCAGTTAAGTCTTCAGAACCTTACTAAAACTGTATCCAGTTGCTTTAGGAAAGTTAAGATGCCTCTTGATGGTGACTTCTAAACTGCCAGCATGACAAGCTTCTGTGTTTCCCGAGCCACCTTTATGGTATAGCATTCAATGAGCTATTCAATGGTGTATTCATTAATCTGAAGGGACTTGGGACATAAAAGGCACTGTCCCTTTCATCTTACTGGTTGTACAACATTATGGCATTAGCTTGTGCTCATCAAGACATATCTGTTCAATGTCAGGGATTTTCATGTGAAGCTTCAGTAAACAATGTGACTGCTGTCATTCTACCTGCAGTTTCATTTACTTGTACTGGTATCAGAAGTTCACTGTTTTCATTACAGTACAGTGTCACATAACAGTTGTCATATAAAATGCATTAGTATCCATATTGCCCCATAATATTGTTACTTATTAATAACGAAAAACTGTGAAACTACATTTCAAGTATTTTCATACTGAGTAAAAGAAAATTTTTAGTGCCCAAAAAATTCTGCAGTGAATTATAAAAATTTACCTTGTACTATTGCATTCATATCTTGTTGAGTGTACCACCTGAAATATTTCAAGAAATTAGCAGTGAAAAAAATGATACAACAGTAAACAGAATTCTCTAAACAACCACTAACATCAGATTGTTCCAAAAGATGCTGTTTGTAATGTTAGTAAATAGCAATAAAGAAGGCATGTGACAGAAACCGAAGCAGTTATTGAAGCTGATTATCACTATGTATAACTATACAAGCCAGAGGCTAAGTTGTAGCCACACTTCTAACTCGATATTTCAAAAAGAAAAGGTACCAAAAATACCCTTCATTTATCATTCACATATGCCTCACAAAAGTGTTCTGCTTTTTTTATTATGAAATTTTATTTCACTTCAATGTGAACCCATCATCACAACTGCTGCATTGGGGCCTTTGTATTCAGGGTGTTGGACAGTCTTTTAAACCAAACCAAAAATTCAAACACAAAATGAAGGGCACTGAATGTTGAATACTCTAGCACTAATAAATGTTGACAAACCCAAACTACTGTGTCTATTTACAATAGATTAAAATATTGGCAAAACAAAATACCACATTCACAGCTAAAGAAATACCAAATTTATACAGTTGTAGACTATCACAAAAACTATGCCACATACAGACAATGCATTCATTTATTAATAAATCCATACCAATGGTACACAAAAATTAACGCTCAATCTGCTAAAAACGTGTACATGAAAATGTTTTCTGCCTGAAGTGTTAAACTTTTATTCACAGTTGCCATTTTGACTATTTTACCATTCTAAAATGAAGTACATAAAAATTACTGTGTCACATCTACTGCATGCACAGTGGAAATCAGAGAGATCAGTATACAACTTCATAGCAATTATTACATTTTATAGGCATATAGATGAGGAAGACTCTTTTCCTATGACACATATGAAATATGTAAACACTTAACACACAAATAATGCCCTCTTAAAAGGACAGAATTGAGAATTTCAGATGGATCACATGGCAATAACAGAAGAATGTCAGAAATATAATGAAAGTAAAAAGACAGAAATGGATACTTTCAGAAACTGTTTATTACCCTTCAATAATGAAAGTACAATTTCTGGTCCAGAATATGTGAAAAACCATATTTATAAAAGATTCCTACATTTGGCACACTAAATTTTAAAGAAGAAAATACAGAATTTATAAAGAGCTTCGTAAAAATGAATTCATGAAACTGGGAAGAAATAAGAGGAATTAACCTGTGTAGCACAAGAATTGATGCCAGTGAATAGAATAAGGTAACACTAGTGGTGGATACTGGAGTGTGAGAGCAGCTGAATGTAGTCTACGGGCCTGGAAAAAAAATGGCCATACTTGCAAAAAATTGAAGAATATAGCAATATCAAAAATGAAACAAAATTACTAAACATTCTAAGAAAGCAGAAGAAACAGCTACTACATTTGATTGATTAGTATTTTGAAGAAAAATATCTTTAACTTCTATCAATAATTTAAAAAGAAATTAACAAAATTCAGTCCCATGATCTAGGACTGAAGCAGACAATCTTGATATAAACAGAGAACTAGAAAATCTTAAGCCAAATTTTTTGATAGATTACTTTAAGGATCGAAAGGACATACGAGAATTTAGCAAACCTTAAGTAATTCAAGAAACATCTCAACCTCCAAATGAAAACGAGAAATTGTGAATCAATTTTAACACCAGGAGAAAACAATGCAACAGCAGAAATGCTAAAATACAAAGTAGGAGGCATGGCTTAGTAAGAAAGGCCATGTGTTGATGACATTAATAATCTTACACAAACACTGCAAGAAATGACCAAGAGATAAAGAGTACTATTAAACTTTAAAAATGCTTATGACTCTAAACATAGTGAGTTTATTCAAATGAAATGAAGACCCTGAAATACCTAAGTAAACAAGTGCTGTTAACAGGAACACTAACAAACAAAACCTAAAATAAAATAAAATTCATGTGGGAAATTTCAGACTTGTTTGAGACTAGGGCTGGAATTAGAGAATGTGATGGACTATCTCCATTTTTGTTCAATTGAATGCTTGAAGAGATATTCAGAGGATTCAAAAAGTAACGATCAGACCAATATCAAAGGTAGAATACCAATTGGCTAGGAAATGTATAATCTCAAAAACTGACAGTTTAATTTTTATAGAAAATTTACCAATTTTAGCAGTGTAGATGAAGCAAAAATACAGAAATACAAAAGTACAAAAAAAAAAAAAAAAATGACTACAAATAATCTCTGGTAAGCAGAGATAACAACAATATTGCAATTTCCAAAATCAATCCTCATGTATGCGAATAACAGAAAAACACAAATTGTCAGCAAAACGGAGAGTAAAAAGAAGTCACCAGAGCATGACCATGAAAGATGGGCTTCGCATTTCACTTAAGACATGTTTATAATAAAAAAAATTCTTTCTGTAGAACTGCACAAGTTAACACTACAAAGCTGTCATTCAGTCAGAATGTGGGCGAGTGCACGCACGCTCACACGCACGCACACACACACGCACGCACACACACACACACACACCAGAAATTAAGTTTAGGATCCATAAAATATACTGCAGAAATCAGAAAACAAAAGACATTGGTCAATACAACAAATATATAAACATTTAAATTAAGAAGTAACTCTGAAATATAACAGTATGTGGAAAACATTTCCAATAAAATTAAAGAAAGAAGATTGATGTAATATGTGTGCATCAAAGGAATGAGTCCTAACGTACTGATAAAAATCTGATTCCATGGCCTCCAAAAAAATCTTATCACCAACTGACATAGACTACTGACAACTACTGCACCTCAATCAATGTCACCTATGTTGTTCCTCATATATTTATTTACTTCAGTTCAGCACGCACTTCATCTGGTACTACAACCACTTCATACTCCACACTATCTCAAGATACTGTAGCTCAGTTCCACATTATTCTCCTTAACTTTATCAATGCTAGTACTCTGCACATCATTTAAATTTCTTTCTACAAACTTTCTTCTTCCAAGTGAGTACTATTTTTAATATCTCATAACCCCTACAAATGCTAATATTCTGTACCACTGGAGAACCATACTGGATGTTTTTAACCCACCAGTCACCATTCTTGTCACAACTTATCCACCTGCTCTGGAGTAACTGGACTGTGACAGTCCCAGTTCCTTTTCCACTTTTACTTTCTCTGCTATATCTGCCCTGTATGCTTCCACAGCCCAATTTTCTAGGACATACTCAAATTTCTAGCTTGCAGCTGAGCTATTTCATCAGCTGAATAAAAATAAAAGTAACTTATTTCACACATACAGGCAGAGACAATTATTAATGTTTATTATGCTACTAGCAATAAAACACTGAATATAGAAACACAAACATAAAATACAGGGGAGTAACCATTCAGAATGATCTAAAGACGACTGACCACAAAGTAGAAAAATTAAAGGGCAGACATACTCATTGGAAGATTCTTAAGGAATGTTATTGATCAAGAAAGAAAATGGTTCAAATGGCTCTGAGCACTATGGGAGTTAACTTCTAAGGTCATCAGTCCCCTAGAACTTAGAACTACTTAAACCTAACTAACCTAAGGACATCACACACAGCCATGCCCAAGGCAGGATTCGAACCTGCGGCCGTAGCGGTCGCACGGTTCCAGACTGTAGCGCCTAAACCGCTCGGCCACCCCGGCCGGCTGATCAAGAAAGAAATGGCTTGACATTCTTGAGTACTATTCATATCATTCTGGCATCATTACCCAAATTTATCATCCTAAGAAATGGAGAATATGCAAAGAAGGGCAGTGGGTTTTGTGGCAGGATCATTTAGCAAGTGCAATAGTTTTAGAGACACTGAAATCTAGTGGCAGATGCTACAAGAGAAATTGTGCATCATATAGCTTTACTGTTTGGAATCCAAAACCATACATGCCAAGAAGTCTGGCAATGTATTGCGTTTTCCCACATACTTCTTGGGAAATGAACATAAAGGGAAAACTTCTTCACAGAAGTATCTTTTGACACAGACCTTAACATGGTTTACAGATTACAGAGGTAAATGTATGTGAATGCTATTAATGTTGGAGAGTGGCAGTTTTGTACAGCTCTTACTTACAGCTACAGTGTGGCTTAATCTATTTTAGTACAATCAGTGGAATGAATCACAGGACAAGCAACAGAGTATTTCAAATTCACCCTGGGGTTCGAATCTGAGTAACCAACCCTTCTTTCCTAACCTCTCCCAACCTATACCGCATTCTTCCCAAACTAAGGAATTAACAGTTTAGAAAGTATCACAGTTACTTGTCATTTTGCCATGTGTCTATTGACAGTGCTATGAGTTTTGCCTGCTTACATGTTGACCAGCCATTTTTTGTCATAATTTTATAGTTTTGAGCCATTCCAGGATATGATCCTAAGAAGATTTGGTCTTAGTTTTACATCCAGATTGAGCTGCTGTACCTGTATTTTCCAATTTGTGAGGGAAAATTCATAGAATTATTTTTTGAGAGATACCGATTAGCATTACAGTAACACTTGTTAATCTGGGGAATTTTTGTCTTCAAACTACTTACATAATTTTTATCTTCATTTGACTTATTGATTACTATGGCACTTTATTTGTGCTGATTTGTACTATGTAGTACATGTTCCAAAGGAGATTTTGATTGTTAACCATGTCAGAGGCATTTATTTCAAGTTTAAATTCTTGGTTTTTCTTACGTCCTGTATTGTCTAAAAATATTTATTAAGTTGTTATGTCAAAAGAAGAAGTATTATGGTATCTTACACAACAGAAAATTGTTACATAAGCATGTATACACTTTTTGATAGTTAACTTTAAGTTAGACAATGTTGTTTTTCTAAAAATTGGTGGTGTATGATACAGGTCTTGCGATAGAATTATTTTGTAAATGAGATAATTAAATTGTTTCATCATTTGAATAATTTTTATCATGTTAGTATGCAAGAGGTTAAAATACTTTTTTGCACTGGAGACAACTGATAGTAATATGAAAAATTCATAGCTCAACACAGACAAAGAATATTACAAGACTTCAGAAGAAAGGAAAGAATAACTTATGAAATGTTGAGTGGGCATCCATGACAGAAAAGGTGCCATTAAGAAAAAGAAAAGACAAACCACTCAAGACAGTAGAATTTCCTCATCAAAACCTTATTGTGGTTTGTAGCTATCTCTGAATTTTAGGAAAGCAGTGAAAAAATGTAAAGCTGTTTCCAGACAGTTTCTCAATGTCTTTCTTCTGAAGAATGCAAACATTTAAATTTTTTAGAATAGAAAGCTATCAAGCATCTGGAAGAAGGGATACAAAAACAGTTAAAGATCTTCAGACTAATAACAGACAATATTCTCAATGAAGGGAGTATATGAGCAGCTTTTGGTAGACACTAAAATATACACTACTGACAAAACATTTTGTTGTGTTTATGATACAGCTTAAAATATATGTGCCTGTGGATATCATATTAACTTTGATTATCTGGTTAATGAACTGAAAAGTGGCAATGGAAAAAAAAACATATTTTCAAGAGTCAGGGAGTTAGTGGGGCATGTAGTAGAGTTACTGGAGCTTATAGTCTCCAATGTGAAAAGCAAATCCTGCATGTCAAATTATTATATGAAGTGGTAAGTTTGTAGGCTAAGATTCAATCCAGGTTAAACAATGAAGTTTACTATGATACACAAGTCAAATGAAAACAATGGACTGACATTTATAAATAACAAACTTGCAGAGGCTAATGGCACTATTTTTGATGTAGTGTCAGAAACGGATAAGTAAATCACTAAATATAAATTTCACTGCTTCATTGAACTTTATTCTGGAAATTCAATCTTCCAAATTTGAAACAAGAAAGCAGAAAGAATTTAACATACTGGAATGCTACATATACACTTCACTGAAAAATATTCCTCAGAATATCCAAGACAAAATTCATTGGCCATTGGCTGCACGAGCAAGTAACAGTACATACAATTTGTGACTGAGTACTGATAAAACGTGTTCTCATGATATATCACCAGCGGTGGTAAGAAGGCATCACCAGCAGTGGTAGAAGATTGAAAGATCTCTATTGGTGTGTTGTTCTAAAGCTGAGCTTCCACAATACAACAAGCTGACAATGTTTACACGATCATACCTCCCAATTCAAATCATGTCCAATTTGTGTTCAATGCAGTAAGTATTTCAAGTGGACATTGACAGTTTTGTCTTTGTCACATACCATGATAAAGGTGTGGTGGATGCTATTGGTGGTGTAATAAAGAGAAGAGTGTGAACCAAGTAAAATTGGGAAGAATGGCATTTCAGCTTTGCAAAATATTTTTATGAATGTGCAGAGGTTCAGATTCAAACGACAAGCATGCTTATGGCCTTAAAGATTTACTCTGTGAAAAGCCTAATACGAAATCTACCTGGATTAATGTCCAACTCATTGCTCACAATAAAAAAATTACTTTCTGCATTATTCAGTCACAATACTTGTGATGAGTCAAATAGTGCCTGTGACTGCAGCGCCGGGTTCTGGTCACCGACCACCACAATCAATGACCCATGCTGACAGCATTCTCAGCAGAAAATTGCTTCTATGCTTCAGCCTACTTCTGCAAGGCAATAACGAAGTCCTCCCACACTGGCTCCCCTTTGAGAAGCTTCTGCAGTGACTGAAGAATATGACAGTGCTACCTCTTTCCCTTTAACAGTCTTCTGACAGAGTAATGAACCTTACGACAAAGTTGTGTGTGTGTGTGTGTGTGTTTTCATTTTCAAACAACTGACCCCTTTAATGAGTGCTTCTAAAATTTTATTCCATTAAGAAATTTTTGTATTGCTTCCACTTTCACCACTATGCCAATTTATCAGGCAACAAATCCCAATTACTTTGAGCATAAGCTGTTGAATATTTTCAAGTGCTACAGTCATTTCCACAATGAAGCAAATTTGTTCAGCAATTTGCACGCTGTTTTAATGCTTCCATGCATTTTCTTTATATAAAAAATGTTTTTAACTCTTCCCTCATTTGTTGATAACCCACATGATGTTTTAATGCTTGGTTTACACTCTTAATTAAAATTATACAAAGAACGAAAAAGGAAACTTCTCATATCAGAAATTACCTTTTTTGATGTTAACTTACACATCTTGTCAAAGGTTCTAAGAATCAATGACACACAGATCCCACAATTCCTTTAACAGGGGCCATGTCCATTTATGGCAAGACATTAAGACTCCTCTGACATTTACTTGTTCATTACCTCACATCAAGATTGAAACATTTGCAAGAAAATATTAAGTTCTTTACAAGCTTCATGACTAAAGGCACCACCACTCATCTTTGTAACAAATATTGCCAAACTAATGCAGTCATGAAACACTTAGCACACATGCACAGGGTTCACTGCATTTGGAAAATTAAGTATGATACCTATAAATGTTCACAATATCCACACCCAGACATTTGGCTTACCAGGTCAAGTATTATTTTCAATTTTGTACACATTGCTGAAAGACTGGGAAGGAAACATGGTTTCCTAATAAAATTACACAGATGATAATTTATCTATTTGCAATAACTGTTCAGAAAACATGAAAAAATATTATGGGGTGCAAACTTATTTTTTAACTGTAGCTAAAGGAACACTGAGCAAGAAAGTAAACCAGTGAAAGCAGATCAGACAGGTAGTGAATACTACACCAGATGACATCAGTTTTATCAGATCAGCTGTTAAATAAACAATATTCATTTGGTGACAGAAGCAGTAGCTCTTCGAATTATGATGGTCACCCTAAGAACTACAGCTTTGTGCTGAACTAATTTTTTTTGGCATTAAAAATCACTTAAACTGCGCGAATTTCAAAAATATATCTAAAAACAAAGATGCTGTAACTTACCAAACGAAAGCGTTGGTATGTTGATAGGAGACAATGAAAAACACACAAACACACACACAAATTTCAAGCTTTCGCAACCCAAGGTTGCCTCATCAGGGAAGAGGGAAGGAGAGGGAAAGACAAAAGGATGTGGGTTTTAAGGGAGAGGGTAAGGAGTCATTCCAATCCTGGGAGTGGAAAAACTTACCCTAGGGGGAAAAAAGGATAGGTATACACACACAAGGACAGGTATACACTCGCGCGCGCACACACACACACACACACACACACACACACACACACACACACACACACACACACACACACACACGCTCATATACAGACACAGGCAGACACATGTATATGCAAAGAGGTTGGGCAGAGATGTCAGTCGAGGCGGATGTACACAGGCAAAGATGTTGTTGAATGACAGGTGAGGTACGAGGGGCAGCAACTTGAAATTAGCGGAGGTTGAGGCCTGGTGGGTAACGGGAGGAGAGAATATATTGAAGGGCAAGTTCCCATCTCCGGAGTTCTGACAGGTTGGTGTTGGTTGGTTGGTTGGTTGGTTTGGGGAAGGAGACCAGACAGCGTGGTCATCGGTCTCATCGGATTAGGGAAGGATTGGGAAGGAAGTCGGCCGTGCCCTTTCAGAGGAACCATCCTGGCATTTGCCTGGAGTGATTTAGGGAAATCACGGAAAACCTAAATCAGGATGGCCGGACGCGGGATTGAACCGTCGTCCTCCCGAATGCAGGTTGGTGTTAGTGGGAAGTATCCAGATAACCCGGACGGTGTAACACTGTGCCAAGATGTGCTGGCCGTGCACTGAGGCATGTTTAGCCACAGGGTGATCCTCATTACCAACAAACACTGTCTGCCTGTGTCCATTCATGCGAATGGACAGTTTTTTGCTGGTCATTCCCACATAGAAAGCGTCACAGTGTAGGCAGGTCAGTTGGTAAATCACGTGGGTGCTTTCACACGTGGCTCTGCCTTTGATCTTGTACAACTTCCAGGTTACAGGACTGGAGTAGGTGGTGGTGGGAGAGTGCATGGGACAGGTCTTACACCGGGAGTGGTTATAAGGGTGGGAGCCAGAGGGTAGGGAAGGTGGTTTGGGGATTTCATAAGGATGAACCAAGAGGTTACGAAGGTTAGGTGGATGGCGGAAAGACACTCTTGATGGAGTGAGGAGGATTTCATGAAGGATGGATCTCATTTGAGGGCAGGATTTGAAGAAGTCGTATCCCTGCTGGAGAGCCACATTCAGAGTCTGATCCAGTCCCGGAAAGTATCCTGTCACAAGTGGGGCACTTTTGGGGTTCTTCTGTGGGAGGTTCTGGGTTTGAGGGGATGAGGAAGTGGCTCTAGCTATTTGCTTCTGTACCAGGTCAGGAGGGTAGTTGCAGGTTGCGAAAGCTGTTTTCAGGTTATTGGTGTAATGGTTCATGGATTCAGGACTGGAGCAGATTTGTTTGCCACGAAGACCTAAGCTGTAGGGAAGTGACCATTTGATATGGCATGGGTGGAAGCTGTCAAAATGGAGGTACTGTTGCTTGTTGGTGGGTTTGATGTGGACGGATGTGTGAAGCTGGCCACTGGACAGATGGAGGTCAACGTCAAGGAAAGTGGCATGGAATGTGGAGTAGGACCAGGTGAATCTGACTGAGGTGGCACCAGCATGCCAGTAAATTAACCAAAATGCTCAAATAAGCCTGTTTGCATTAGAAATGTTTCACAAGTGTTCCAACATGCAGAAATGTCTCCTAGCATACTTTCTTTCAGTATTGACCTATGGCATAATTTTAGGAGAAATATAGCTAAGATTGAATAAATATTCATTCTACACAGGTGCACAGTAGGAACACAATGTTAAATTGGAACTGAATATCTTCAGGAAAAAGTTCTATCATAGACCTACATACCAGTACATGGACACTACTTGTATGAACATAAAACAAATATTTTACTTATTTTAGGTGTGCTGACCCAGAAAATAATTTAAAAAAATTGAAAGAAGCTAAAATTCTTTTCTTTAGCTAAGTCACACTGAGTGAACCTTCTTAATAAGTATAAGAGGTGTTCTAAAAGTTTCTAAGGGCTTTGCTGCAGCACATATGCAATGTTGCAGGACTTTGATGTGGGTATGTAAACACTGATATGTAGTCATGGGATCTGTGTGACATTTGTGTCTTTCCAAGATGCATGTGATAAATGCAGAAATGTGAACTCAATATTATTACCAAATGCATTCTAACAGAAATTATGTGCTGTTTTTCTTTATTGGGCCGAGAAGGAAAAACACTGGCAGAATTCCATTGAAGAATAATGAATGTGTTTGGGGCAGCATGTGCCAAAAACCACCACTGTGGGATGTTGCATTACAGATGATGATGATGATGATGATGATGACTGGCTTGTGGGGGTGGCTCAACTGTGCAGTTTATCTGTGCCCGTATAAATTCCCAATCAGTAGACAGTTCAATCTAGTGAAGTTTACAAATGATAATGGAATGATGAGGACAACAAACACCCATTCCTCTGGCAGAGAAAATCACCAACCCAGATGGGAATCTAACCCAGGACTCCATGATCCAGAGGTAGCAACACTAGCCACTAGACCATGAGCTGCAGACATTCATGACAAAGGGTGCTGCTGCTTCATGATAATAAATGACCCAAATCACAAATGCCATAATGCAGAAGTTATGCCAACACAAGTCAGAGACACTTGCACCTGCCCTACAGTCCTGATCTCTCCCATGTGATTACCACACCTTTGATCCCTTAGGAAAGGGCTCAAGGGGCCGAACATTCCTATCCAATCCACTGACGTGCAGCATGCAATTATGGACTACTTCATGCAGCAGGTCATGTTGTTTTGACAAATAGGTATCTTCAAACTGGTGCATTGGCGAAATAACTGAGTCAATGCTGACAGCAATGTAGCCTAATTGGCGTACTGATTCCAAACTTCTGAATGGGAACTTTTAGGCCACTCATTATACACTGTTGAGCCAGAACATGACAACCAACTACTATCAATGTAAACCTGTCCAGGTGATAGCAGCATCACCTGGCAAGGAATAGCTGCTAGTCACAAACACGCACGATGTATGTAGTACCACTGAGCGTGCTGTGTGTGTAGACTGGGGAACGTGAGCAACCCGAATCTGACTGGGGGCAGACTGTGACAGCCTGGAGGATCAGTATGAACATTTTGGAAACTGCACAACTGGTCTAGTGTTTGAAGAGTGCTGTCATGAGCGTCTAGTATGTGGCGAAACCAAGGTGAAACCATGTCCATATGTCTTGGGGCTGGGTGGCCCCCTCCTCATTACAGATGCCCGACACTGTAGCCCAGGCAGACTGGTAAAACAGGGCAGCAAACTGTAGCAGAAGTAACATCAGACTTTGTTCGGCATTAGAATACAAGTGTGTGTGAACACACAGTGCACCAAACACTCCTCTGCTGCCAATGACCCACGCATGTGCCAATGTTAACCACAGCACTCGCAACTATGACTGAAATGAGCACATGGCCATAGGCACTGGACGTTGGTAGGAAATTGCATGGTCTTATGAATCCCAATGCCAATGGAGGTTGCAAATCCGTCATCTTCCAGGTGAACAGCTCCTTGACACCTGTACTGTGTGACGTAGACAAGCTGGTAAGTGGCTCCATTATGCTCTTTGAACATTAACATGGGCATCCATGGGTCGAGTTGTGCTCATGCAAGGCACCATGACAGCCAAGGGGTAACATACACCCCTTCATGACACTCATGTTTCCCAACAGCAGTGGCATTTTTCAACAACATAATGTGCCATGTCCCAATGCCAGAAGTGTGTTGAGCAGTTTGAGGAACACAATGGCGAGTTCCAATTGATGTGCTGGCTCCCTATCTCACCAGATCTAATCCATCTAGGACATGATTGAACATGGCACCAGATCTTATCGGCTGCCCTCCCCGGAATTTACGGAATTAGGTAACTCGTGTGTCCAGATGTGGTGCCAACTCCCTCCAGCAACCTAAAAAGGCCTCACTGCTTCCATGCCAAGGTGTTTCACCACTGTTATCCATGATAAAGGTGGACATACTGTTTATTAGGTTGGTGGTCATAATGTTCTGACTGATCAGCATATGCCTATATCATTGACTCCCATTTTACATTGATGTCTGTCTGGGAGACTGGTCCTACAGGGGAACCTGAATGTAAATATCTGTGAGCACATTTCATGGACAACTCTTCACATGCAATCACGATCAATGCCAGTATGTCTCAAGGCAGTTGAAGGGTTGGCCACATAAAGCATTCATTGCACCTGCGGTGATATATGGCTCTGAGATGTGGGGTATACAAAAGCAGGACTGAATTTTCTCATTTTTGAGAAAAAGTGATGCAGAAGATATTTTGTCTAGTTTCAACTGCAAACACAGGTGAATGGAACATCATGCAACAATGAGCTGGATGACCTGTGCCAAGAAGCCAATATAGCAGGAATCATCAGAAGCAATTTGGCTGGACATGTGGCTTTGACAAGACAACAGCTGGACACAGAAGTTCCTGGATATCATACCTGCAGGCAGACTTGCAGGAAGAGCTAGGAAGAGGTGGAGCGATGGCCTCTGAAGACGTGTAACAATCAACCACCTACGTGGATGGATATAGGATGGCAGCAATGGACAGAAGACTTTGGAGGAGGACAATTGTAGCAGCGTGGAGTCTATTAGGCTCAAATGCATAAAAGTTAAAATATCTACATGGATGCCTAGGAAGTTTACATACTATGTTCCATTTAGTATATGATGAATAATGTCTACTTATAGTGGTACCACTAACTATTTTCGTTCCTATGAAATTTTATTGTGCGAGTCCTTGTGGTATTAAGATACATGCTATATGAGAATGCAGGCTCTCTTGGCGAATCTCGATGATAAAGTCCTCTCAAGTTGACAGCCGAGTCAATGTGTTGTTCTCCAGTAATGTTTCAGCAAGTTTCTTACTTGCCATCTTCAGGCAAAGTGTCGGGTTCACATCTTGTTCAGATCTTTATAGCCGCTGGACCACGGGCTTCTGTGCATCCACGGTGTCGGTTGAGCCAATCAGGCGCGGAATTGGTGCGGCGGCACGTGGTGGTGCAGGAGGGAGGTGGGAGGTGGGAGGTGGGGGTGGGGGGGGCGAGCCATGGGTGCTGGGTCCTAGCGTCTCGACTTTGTACAGCCTGTTTATTCTGTCCGCTGCCACTAACCTGCCTCCATCGGTGCGCTTTCTTCTCGTTCCTGATAATGTTGTGTTCCACACGCTGCTGAGTTGGAAGCCACTATCCTGATCGACCAGGTTATCACTGACCCGTATGTCCACTGTCTCTTTAATAATAGAGTCCCAGAAACCTTTCACTCTACACAGTCTCTTGGTTGCTTCAAATTGAAACCTGTGTTCTTCACTGAGGTTGTGATCCGCTAGCGCGGATTTTTCTTTTTGTCCGAGGCACACATGTTCAGAGATGCATTGTGTTATGCAACACTGCGTCTGTCCGATATATTGTTTCCCACATTCACAGGAAATACTGTAGACACCTTGTGTTCTTAGATCCAAGTTGTCCTTCATTGAGCCCAGCATATTTCTGATTTTTGCTGGAAGATGGTTTTTTATCTTGTTCCCCTCCAGTATCCTAGCAATCTTGGGCAAGGGAGGCACTGCGTACGGGATGAATGCCAAACCTTTGTTGTTCTCTTCTTCCAGAAGGTTCCTCTTCTTCTTCTTCTTCTTCTTCTTCCTCTTCCTCATCTTGAGAATGTGTCTAATCTGCATTTCAGTGTATCCATTCTTCTGGAAGGTTTTCTTCAGGTGCTGAATCTCAGTAGATAAACTGTCCCTGTTGCATGTCATGAGCTCTGCGGACAAGAGTAGGGAGCTCAGATTTCCGTTGTGCTGGGTGATGGCAGCTGTTGGCATTTAGGTACAGCTCTGTGTGTGTTTCGTTTCGGTAGACCGAGTGTCGCAGTGTGCCATCCCGTTTTCTTCTCTATTGGGATATTGAGGAAAGGTAGGCACCCATTCACTTCCAATTCCATTCTGAACTTTATGTTCTCATGTATGCTGTCCAGATGGTTGAGAAATTCCATTAGAGTGTCCTCGTCATGCGGACAGACTGCGAAAGTATCGTCCAGGTACCAATAAAAGACCTTGGGTTTAAGGTGTGCTGTTTCCAGGGCAATAGCCTTGAAGTATTCCATGTACAGATTAGCAATACATGGTGGCAGTGGGGATCCCATAGTGACCCCATGTGCCTGTTGGTAAAACTTGCCCCCACACTGGGAATACGTGGTCATGAGCGCATGGCGGAATAATTCCACTGTGTCTTCATCGAAACGAGTCTCCAATAGTTTCAAGGTGTCCTCTAACAGTACCCTCATGAAGAGGGATGTAACGTCAAAGCTGACCATAAAGGTGAGAGTGTCGAAGCCAGTTTCAGGTGGCATGCAAGTAAAGCATGTCCAATTTTGTCGAGTTCAGACCGGGTGAGGCAGAGAAGCCCGTGGTGCAGCAACTATAAAGATCTGGACGAGACGTGAACCTGACACTTTGCCTGAAAATGGCAAGTATGAAAATTGCTGAAATGTTGATGGAGAACAACACATTGACTCGGCTTTCAACTTGAGAAGATTTTATCATCAGGATATATGCTGTTAGTTGTGGATCAGTTGTAGGACTGATTAGCCATCTTCTGATCTGTGCCATAAGGTTGTGAATGGCTACTTAATTGGTATGCCTGTTGTCAGCAAACATTCCAGTTTTTTAACCTTGTAAAAGAACTTGTGGAAAAATTAATGTGACTGCTGAAAAATCTGAGTAGTAAATAATTTAAAGAGTCACTGTATAAAAAATATAAGTGAAGAAAAAGCCAAAAAGTGGACAATTGCAATTGCAGTAAAACAGGTCTGTAGTTGGTGCCTAGCAAAACTCCATCAGGATCAAGGAAAATCCAGAAATTTAGACACCATGCCAACAGGTGAAAAGCCAATGAGAAACTGATATCAAATAGGGTCACTGAAGATAGGATTACACATATTGTGACAATTCTTGTTCAAATTGTATTTAGAGCAGTCAGCAAATAATCTATGATAATCCAAGTCATTTGAAACTTTATAATGATACTGAGAAATTATTAGTGCCACTAATTCCACTGCAATGTATGTTTCACATTAAACAATTAACCTACAAAAATTTTCCTTACTCTGCATGCAATAAATCAGAAATGTTAAAGCTTACAATATTCTGAGTTCCATCTGCTTCCAAATTTTGTTCAGGATCTTCCTTGATAAATTCAGTAGAGAAAGAGATCCCCAATGGCTCTTCAACAAACTAGGAAAAAGAACACCTCAATTAAAACTGCCAGTATACTTCTATACATATGGTATGACTTTTTATTTCTTTTTCTGAGTACCATAAAACTTTTTACTGATTATTATCTCTTATGCAAAAAGGAATTTTTAAAAAAATATGATTTTCTGAGCAGCTGTTCTTCCAACACACATTCTGACTATTTCATCCTGTACTATACAATATTATGTTCTTTGGAATGAACCAGACCATTCTTTCTCCATTTCAGCATACTTCATGGGTTTTTGACATTCACTTTCAAATGCTAAAATCACAGCTTGCCTGTAGTTACAGTGCTTTTGTGCTACCTCCAAACACTAACCTTTTATCACAGAATTTGACCTCAATACTTAATCATCTCATCTGCCTGTTGCTGCCTGGTTTATCAATTAACTTATTCTCCTGATCACAGCTTTGGCTGAAATGTTTTGCAAAATTTTCAGCAGGTCTGTTTCTCCTTCTGTCCAGCTATCAGTGTCTTCAACTGTTTACTTGCAAGGTTCTGTATGCACTACTGCTCCACTCTTTTATACTCAGCAGAAATGTTTGTCTGCACATCAAAACTTCTCCAGGCTGGCCAATTTGAAATTCCCAGCTTGCAGTGGGGCTTCCAGAAAGAACTACCATGTGTGTTTCTCAGCATTGCCCTCCAGCACAAGTATACTGGCACTACAGGCTACAAACATCACTGTTCCCACTCCCTCCACTCAGACTTTGCCATTACTGTTGCAGATTAAGTCATGTGCCCACATTTTGTATATGTCATTCACGTAGGCACCTTTACTAGTTTTGTTAATTTCTCAATTACAATGTTGAACACACTTGCATGAACATCACCTTGTCCCTAAACAGTGTGTGCGCACTAAACTCGCTGCATCAGTCTCAGTCTCAGTCTCTCTCTCTCTCTCTCTCTCTCTCTCTCTCCCCCTCCCTCTCTCTGCCTGTGCCTGTCTCTCTCTGGTATAACCATATTTGCTCTTGCCCCTGACCGTCTACTTACTATGCCCACTTTCTTCGTTACCAACACTCCCTCACTCTGTGCCTTGTTTCACACAGAGAGAATACTACAGAAAGATCTGGAGATTTCCGAAACATTTGTGTGGAACAGTGCTTTTGAAGGCAGAGGGAATCTGTATAACCTCTAATGTCCCCAATTTGGCCATCACAGTCATATTTGATTAAATAACATGATGCCAGGTTGTTCTTACCAGCCCTGTAGAAGAAACTATGGCATATTCTTCTCCCAAAAATATGCACACTACCTTCCAACTTAATCTTCGTGTTTGACACTTTCAGGTTCCATTATGCGCTAGATAAAAAACACGAAAATTGACTACAGCACATTTTCAGTTCCTATTTCAGATGTCTAACATTAACATTTTTATTTTATTTATTTTTTGCATAGTGGAGGTCGGACACTTCTGCCTGGTTTGATGTGATCTGCCATGACTTCTCCTGTGCTAACCTCTTCATTTTAAATTGAATATTGCATCCAATGTCGAGTATTTGATGTACTTGAGACTGTCTTCCCCTACAGTGTTTTTTACACAGTTCTCTCTAGTACCATAAAATTTATTCCCTGATGTCTTAACGTGTCTGTCATCATGTCCTTTCTTGTCAAGATGTTCCCTAAGTTCCTTCTTCACTGATTCTGTGGAGAACCTCTGTACTTCTTATCAGTTATCTACTTTTATCACTATTCTGTCATACTACATCCTAGGTGGTTCAGTTATCTTTCTTTTGCATTTTGTGACTGTGCCTACCAAGTACTAATTGTAGTATCCCAGTGTATCTTATTTTACAAAGCTGGGTACTACTGCTAAGAATATAAAGACATGTGATCATCTTACATCTTGCCACAGGTCTGTGAAAATCAAGACTTTAAAACTTCAAAAAATTCTTAAGTGTACCAATCTTCCATCAGATATTTGTGCAGATTTCCTTGAATGTTATTTTATTTGTCTTTCAACAGAAATCTGATTTGGTTTTACTCCCATCTTTCTTGGCATACTTCCATCTTCCACTCTTATTTCAGCATCTACTATCGTTTCAGTGGCACAAGGGCCTGTTGTATCCAGTGGTTATACTTCCCTATACAGCCTGGTGTTGTGTACAGCAACGTGATATGTCATTTCAAAATTAAACTCTGACAATATAGAGATGCAAATAATTTTACTGTCGGCTGAAACCAGCAAACAGAGGGCTTCCTGATCAATAGTATAATGAATAAGGCATTCCATGTAGTATCACCAGAATTTACCCACTCTCTTGCTATTTACACTGGTTCTTGCTGTGACAGTGTGTTCAATGAATGTTGTTTAGGAAATGTTATGCTCATTACAATGCAAATTTTATGCCATGTGCACTGAACAACCATCTTCTGTACTGTACGTACAGCCAATGTGCGACTTTGGTAATGAAGGCAGTATTTCTTTAAATACTTCAGTGGACAGTGATCACGAAGTTTCAGACATATACCTGTCACATATCTTACTGCTTATGCTCGACTGCTTCATCTCTTAATGCTTTTCTGTTAAAGCACTGACACTGTGGCAAATACACAGATTAACAGCTACTGCAAAGAGGTGTCTTCCTTGCTACATTGGTAACAAAAATGAATGGAAGGCATTCATTAATACAATGATGATAAAAAATATAGCAAATGCCTTGTTTAATAAAGCTATGCTTGTTATGTGTATTGTTCAGATACTATTCATAGCAACCAACAAGTTACTCAAAGTAATGGAATCAGTCAAAATTTTACAAAAATTCTTAAAAATTGCTGATATATTTCATCAAAGCTTGTAGTTCACTACCTAAAATTATTCACCTTTAAAGTACACATTAAATGCCATAACATTCCCACTGCACATCATACACAATACAAAACTGATGTAAAAACTTACATTATGCACAGAGCCAGCCACATTCAGTTCTGGATCTTGCTTCACAGGGAGATTAGAGTCTTCAAAAAACTGAAAAAGAAAAAAAGTGATGCATGCAAAGCTTCTGTCCTTGTTCATATGTGGGTCTCTCTCTAGAGGGGGTGAAGAAAAGGAAGTGAGGGGAATGCTTTCAAACACGTGTCACGTAGAAGCTTCTGAGACCCTAATACTTATGATCATGCATATTCCACAAGCAGTCCATGGCAAAAGAAAACATATATGCCACAGTCAAATGTTTGAAACCAAAGATTTGTTTACTCTGGAAGCCAGATAATCAGTAATAGATCATCCACTAAATATGAACAAACTATGTCTTACTTTCCAAGCAGTGAACACTGAAGAGATCCTAGTTCCTTTAACTGAAACTTTTTGTGCATATTTGTATATCTGTGGCACAAAACTGTTCCATTAAATTTCAGGTGTGCAGCCACATACATTCAGCTGCTGCTTCTGATATTTCAGCTGTATATTATTCAGCAATATTCACACTAGGTCTAAGAACTATCACTGCAGCACTCAATCCATCCTTTAAACTTTTAGATCTTGCCACTGCATATACAGCCACAGATACACCGGCACCAGATATGTTTCTTGACAGCAAAGAAGTACAATGTATATGAATTATATTTGTAGCTGTGCAATCACAGCCAAAGTATCCACAACTCTTTCTGTGTAACTAACTACACAAATTCTCTTCTTAGTGTCAGAGTTATGGAGTCCTGAGTCAGCCCAAGTATGCCATCAATAAAAAGCCAAATTACATCCATATCTGAGGCTATGTTATACACTCTTGCAGTTCTTCTCGCCTCTTTCAGTTCACAACATGCGCACACTTTGCCTGCTAGTGACCAACTGACTTGTGCCACACAGGAACCTTTCGGTTCGACAACCAGACACACATTTTATATTCCAGCCTAGCCAGTTCTGTTGCAGAGGAACTTCCCTCCAAGTTTTACATGGTTGCAAACCTACTTTCCCTATGCATGAACCAGTTCTACAAATAAAATTTAGCTTCTTCATTCTTTTACAGTATATATTTTTTGAAATTACGTCCACAGATTAATTGAAATTACATAAATGCTCACAAATATTGAATAAAACCTTCACACATCAAAGTGCTTGCTGCTAGAGAAGTCACATTAAGTAAAAACAGACATAAAATTTAGCTTCATTCTTTTACAGTATATATTTTTTGAAATTACATCCACAGATTAATTACAATTACATAAATGCTCACAAATATTGAATAAAACCTTCACAAATCAAAGTGCTTGGTGCTAGAGAAGTCACATTAAGTAAAAACAGACAAAGAAGTTAGGTAAGACAATTATAGGTAATACTGATAATTGTGTTACAATATGAAGAGTAATAATGTTTTTACAATATCAATGATTAAACAACATCTTTTGGCCTACAAATATAGTGCCTTATAATTAACAAGTATTTCAGGTAATAGCCTCTTCTGTGAATCCTTCAACATGACATCCGATCACGAAAAGCAGCCACAATGCTTATCAAGAAACATGGCCAAGGTGTACACACCAATAAGAGTTAGTTACTTAAAAAACAAAACTTAATACAATTATGACACTGACTTCTAAACCTTTTCAGAAGCAAATCTACCATCTGCCATAGTTATCTCTTCGTAAAAATTTTGAATTAAGTTACATAATTTACAACTGTACTGTCATATTTGGCCTAATAATGTCTGTCTGAAAACAGTCTCCTGCAGCCCCTCGGTATAATTTCAGATACCAGGACATCAAGATTATTGGAAACAATGTCTCCAGATCAGGAGAACAAACATGGAATCCTGTTGTGATGGCACTGGTCACAGTACCCACCTACTGTATTTCCTTGAATCTAAGCCGCACTTGAAAAATAAGACTCGAACTCAAGCAAAAAAAAAATTGCCTAATCTAAGCACCTGAAATTTGAGACTCGAAATTCAAGGGGAGAGAAAAGTTTTAGGCTGCACCTCCAAATCGAAACAAAGTTGGACCACTGTAATATGAGACACAATTTAGGTCGAATGAATGACGATACAGCTACAGTAGTTTGGTTCGAGTCGTAAGCTTAGCAGTTAAGCTTTACCAGGTAGCCATTGCTATGTGTCAGGTGCTCCGTCCGTATTTATACGGGTATCCTTCCTTTTTAATGTGCTTGGTCTGGTTTGAACTGATAGCTTATTTTTCTTTGATCTGATAAGTGCCGTTCTTTGTGTTATTGGTGTTTACGTCACTCTAAGCTGAAAATGCATTACTGTACTGTGACATGCATTGTTTGTCACATTCTGATAATGAATGTTTACGGCCTGTCGCCGCTCGCGGCATGGCTTGCTTTCGTGCACGCTACCGCCGCTTACAATTAAAAATAGAAAAAGAGAGAGAGAGAGAGAGAGAGGAATCACCTCATTAGTGAAACAATGGCAAGAGACTGCTATTTGTTGTTACTTACACTGCTGCTTTCCTTGATAATGATCAACAAGAACCAAATAATAGACTGCGTATGATAGAAGATGTTCTGAACAAGAGTTTAGTGAAAATTTTTCTCTGTTTGAAAATCTTTGCAGACACCTCTTTAGTACATTACATTCTGCACAGAAATTAGAGTCATTTAGATTTAAAAATCTAGTGAATTACGATGCTTCATTTCTGACTGTATCACTATTAGGCATACGAATATGAACGTGACATGATATGTATATTCTTCCGTCTTTGCTGTTGTCTCACTCTAGTTTCGAAGTTTATTAGGCAGACGGGATTTAAATGAGATAGCAGCAAACACGAAAGAATACATGGCAAAATATTTATATTTGTATTATTCTTATGGTGAAGAGAATACTGCATGTGATTCACAATTCATAAAAGTTCCTATTAGCAACCATCTCTTCTCACAGGTAGGAAAAAATTCAGAATGTAGAGTTGGCCATATTGACAAACATTCCAAACAGTCTTGCCAGTCGGATTTTCGTAGTACATTGAAATGCTGCTACAAAGATGAACAATATGGAATTTGTATTTACTTCATTGGATAATGTATGAAAATGCAGTGGTCGAAACTCGGGGTGGAGAAAAAAGCTCGTCTTCCACCTTTTTTTAAAATTTATTTACTAACACGGAGGTTTTGGCGCCAGTATTTACCTTTGTGCCTGCGAAGAATGCCTGTGTAGTGCTACATATATTCGATGGCAGAAGTTAGTTGTGGCGGCACCTACCAACATTTTTCAGAACTTCCGCTTACTTTGCACTCAATCCTAAGCCACAGGTGGATTTTTGGATTACAAAAATCAGAAAAAAAGTGTGGCTTAGATTCGAGTAAATACGGTAGGTACAGGAAATTTGTCACTAAGTAAGCCTTCAGAAAAGTGCATGTATTTTTCACTTAGAAATATCTGATGAGACAATCTGAAGATTCAAGTTGCAAGTTCCATAAACAACTATGGTTTGGTGAAATCTTAATTTCTTTCAGTGGTCTCTTTGGTCCCCCCCTTTTCCTATGCGGCCCAAGTTGTCACTCTACAATACCAATATTGGCTGTTGAAAAGAGAAGTTTGATGACCACTGAACTACACAAAGAGCTGCATAATCTCAAATCCTATATGGAATACTGATCAAGAAGATGCTGAACCACAGGAGACAGCAGGATCCGATGGGGTAGCCATCAGTTTTAAATAAGGAATGAAACAGAACTGCCCCCTCTAGCATGAGAACTGTTGGTTTATGAAAGAGTGGTGTGTCATGTGTAACTGTGAAAAGGCAAAGGACATGCCAGTTTGGGAAAATAGTCACATGAAATATGCATGGAACTACAAACTTTTCTAGTAATGTTAAAATCTTTTAGAATGTGTGTTGCCATATGACTCATTTCGAAACAAGTCCTCTGCAAGAATAAAAATGGATCCCACAATCACTGATCATGTGAAACTAGTGCTGACACAATGTATGAGTGTGTGTGTGTGTGTGTGTGTGTGTGTGTGTGTGTGTGTGTGTGTGTGTGTGTGTCTGTGTGTCTGTGTGAGTGAGTGTGAGAGAGAGAGAGAGAGAGAGAGAGAGAGAGAGAGAGAGAGAGAGAGAGAGGCCACAAGCTACAGACAAATCTTATGGAAGCACAATTTAATGTTTTCACAAGTGCACAGAGTTACATCTGGCTGCAAGTATTCAAAGTGTAGTTAAATAATTGCAACACAAATACATGACTAAATCCAACTAGGATGCTTGTTTTCAATAGTCTTTGAGGGGTTTATTAACACACATATGATTGACTTAAATTTTTTTACACACGTTTCAATGACATTCATTCTTTCCCCACTCTCCCTCTGGTTCTTCCTACACCCCACAGACAAATATACCGAGGAAACATGTATCTGTTATCCACACCACTTTCACAAAAAAATTCAGAGAGACAAAAACTCATTTCGACCATCAGAAGCTTTTAGCTTATTACAACACTCCAATAAGGATCTAACAAATTTTGAAAGTTGGAAATTAATCCATGTAAAAATGAGAGCATGAAGTAAACCTTTTTCACAGCCACAATGATGAGTTTAACCCAAATTTCTTACTTTTCATAGGCAGTGACACTGAAAATATAATTCAGTCAAGGAAGCACGACTGGATGGCCTAACAATTAGGACAGCTACTTATCAAAGCTAATTCCTGGCTTGAGTTCTAAACACAGCGACAACTCCATGTGTCACTTTGTATAAATAGAAACCCAGTATCTCATAACTTCTTTCTGTGTTCATACAGGGTGTATACGACCCGGGAGATCTGGGAAAAATCCGGGAATTGTTTAGAATTCTGGGAATTTTTCATTGTTTTAGTTTTCAGTTAAATTTTTGAGATTTTGACAGGTAAGAACCAATACTGTAACAAAGGATATTACTGTATCCCGCTACTGCAGAGTAATACTGCAGCAACAAAACATGAATGAGAGGGAAAAAAAAACGAAAATAAAAGGAAATGTGCTGAATACAACAACAAAACAGTGCTCGTACAAGTGTACCAACAGCAAAGTGTGTCAAAGGCTTTAGGAAGACTATGCAATGCTTTATAACAAATTGCCTCCGATGAGTGTGACATGACAACTATTTAAATTAGATTTGTTTGAGTAGTTGCAGGCGGGCTCTTGAGCACGCACAGTTGAGTCGCATATGAGTTGTACCTTGTCCCGCTTCTGGTTACAGAAGTGTGGCTGGGCACCACTACTTAATATTGCCCCGGTTCGGAAATTACTAAATCTGGGGCTGATGCACAGAGCAATCTGAGGTGGGGGGGAGTCTCCACGAGACCAGTGTTTGCGTTCAGTGATTTTATTGTCTCCTCTTCGTTTATTGCTCTCACGTTAAATGATAACAAAATGGATTTTTGTGGCCAGGAGCTATCAAATGAATTAAAATATGTTTGCATAATTATGAAAGGCTAAAATATGTTATTAGTTTCAGATTTTATTTCCACCTTTCTGACAGTCACACACTAATCGCCTTGCAGAACAATGAAGTTAGTTTTGCCGATTTGCTAAAGAGATTTGGCTTAAAATTAATCTTTCCTGCTGAGGCAGTCAATTTATTTGAAACGAAGTGTTGAATTTCACACTGTTGGCTAGTTTCAACTGTTCATTGCATTTCAAGTGCACATATGACATTATGCCATAATAAAGAACCAAACATGAGATAATACGGTACTGTACTCCAAGAAAATTTACATATGTATGTGCATTTTAAGTCGGATTATGTGTTTTATTATGGTTCACGAAATTCCAACGCACTTGAAGCATCATCTGACATCTTGTTTCTTTTATGACATAATGTAAGATCTTTTAATGTTTTACACGTACGAACATTTGGACTTCCTGTGTCATCGTAGCTGCGCAATCGCGGTGACGCCTGTTATCTGGCACTCTCCTACAACTGCTGAAATGAACCTATTTCTAACAGGTAGCGGGAAAATATTGTGAATGGTGGTTTGAAAAGCGTCACATTCAAAGCAGATTACCTATTACACAAGATGAATTATGTGCGAGAATGTATGATGAATTTCTTAAATCACAAAGCGTTTGACTCTCATTTAAAAATCAACTCTTTGAGGACGACCATTTAGAAGAATTTCGTGCCCAGAAGATCAGACATTCACGTCATTATTAAAATTTTTACTGGCACATTTGTGTGATGTATCTTAAAGTGTAACACGCACAAAAAAGATCAACGTTATGCATGGAAGCTTTGCTTCATTTCCAGCTTATTAATCTTCAAGACCATTATTATATGTGAATGCTATGTATATTAATTTAAGCCATTAACTTTTCTTATTTGTGTGTTCGCGCTACTTAAGAGTGATCTTACTATTGGTTGACTACATGACGTGTCCTATGCTCCATCAGCTGGCGAGATCACGTGACATGAGCTATAACTGTCTTACAAAAGCGCATCGCAATCTCGATTTCAATGCTGTGGAAAGTAACGTGCAGTGTTTGGTGGAATTCAAATTTATATCTTCGTAATATGAAAATATGCAGTGTACGTGTTGCTGCACATCAAATGTCTTTCAAAACTTGTTTTTCCCCGTGTTTCGTTTCCTAAGGTGCCGGGAAATTCTACTCCGGTATATAAAACCATAAACATTCAAAGGATTGATGAGTTTTGAAAAAGTGTGTTTTCACCCAGGAGAAAGTGTATTTTTAACCGTGAAATCCGGGAATTTAAACAATAGAAAATCCAGGATGGAATGTAACAATACGAGAGAAGGAAAGTTGGTACTCACCATATAGTGGAGATGCCTGAGCCGCGATAGGTACAACAAAAAGATTCACACAATCATAGCTTTTGGCCATTAAGGCCTTTGTCAGCAGTACACACACACACACACACACACACACACACACACACACACACACACTATGGTGAGTAGCAACTTTCCTTCTCTCAAATTGTTACAAATCCGGAAATTTTTGTTTCCTTGTCCACGTATACACCCTGTCATATGTATAAAGAAGCAATTCTACAAATATAATGCTAAAATTATTTCACCTGGTCTGCAGTAATGTGAAAATCCTTGTAGCATAATACCTACAGGAAACTGTATGTTGCCTTTTATTACTTCCCATGATGGGTATCTATGTTATTGTGACCACCATCTTCATAGTGCCTACTGCAAAAACCTGGATGTAGACATATTGGTTACCCGTCTCATTATATTCACCACAATTAAGCCATGAAACAACAATATTTCATTCCAACCAGTCAGAAATTCTAGAATTACTTCTTTAATAACAACCTCCACTAATTATCTTCTACATTCAGACTACATGGAGAAACATGGGCCTGTGATAACAGTAAAACAAACTGCAGAAGTGCATTTAAGCAAAAATTGGCTCTGAGCACTATGGGACTTAACTTCTGAGGTCATCAGTCCCCTAGAACTTAGAACTACTTAAACCTCACTAACCTAAGGACACCACACACATCCATGCCCGAGGCAGGATTCGAAGCTGCGACTGTAGTGGTCGCACGGATCAAGATTGTAGCGCCTAGAACCGCTCGGCCACTCCGGCCAGCGCATTTAAGCAGTCACAATCTCTACACAGTACATGAAAGTATTACATATATTATGTTTAACTATGGTACATCTTAAGAATTAATTACAAGTTCTACGTAAGTGTTCTTTTTGGTGATACAATTTAGATGAAAAATTGTTAAGGAATAGTTCTTTGAGAGAACAAAAAAATTGAAGTAAATGGTATTTAAATATTTATTAGGATCTCTCACATAGCCTTCTCCCTATGCTATTATTTGCAATCATATTTTGTAACTTCATATTCTTTAAATTTAAGTAATAGTAGTGCAGTCAGAAGGTGCAGCTGGAATCATAAATACTAATATCAACATAGTTCATATTAAATGAAAGAACAGCCAAAGCCTTAAATATTAAAATCGGCATTTTACACATCATAGAACTGATATTAAAACATTGGTGTCCTGACAGCCAGTCACGTCACTTTGATATTTTTACAAGGCAAAGAACCGAGCAGGGAGAGAACATTAAAGATTTCGAGTGTATTCACTGAGTTTTCAATTCTTGTCAGCTGGTGGCTTTGGATGTTGGTTTCTTTCTGATATCCTGGATTGCTCCCTTGGGAGCATTTTCTCCACTGCTGCCCCAAAAATGATAGCAGATTCACAGCTGTGTGTTCAGAGCCTGGTAAAGAGACTGTTGCACTGCTCCATAGGACCAGTCTTCCAAGTCACATGGACAACTTTTTTCAATCAAATGAGGGGAGTAACTCCACATGAGTATTCCAATAAGGCATATGAGTAAAATGGAAGCCAATATGTCATATGAAGATTATTAATAGTAATAACACCCCTCAGGACACTCTTATGATGGTTTCACACATTTCATTGATACATTCTTCCGTGTTCAGGCTGGTGTCAATATGAATTCCTGAAGTTCCAAAAATTTAATTTCTATATTCCTAGCTGTTGATTTTTACTGTTACTGTATAGCCATCCTACAAACAACTTCTCATGAGCTGCTTGATCAGCCATTACACTTTGACACAGATTTGATTGAATGACAAGCAGACATCTCTGCACAACAGCAATAGCACAAAAGACGTAATAATTCTTTCTGTGCTTATCCCAAATGAAAACTGCAAGAGGAGATTGCTACAGGAAATATAGGTGTGAGATATTATGAGCTATTTGCCTCGCTTTATGAAACCTTTATTAGCCATACATCACTGTACAAAAAAATTAATTCCCTGTATGCAGCCAGGACAGTTCTCCTTGGTTTTGGTTTTGTTTTGCTTTGCTTTAGGGCACAAAAAACAACTGGGCTCATATGGAGCTGAGTCAAAACTAGAGAAAATAAAGACAGAGAGGACTTAAAAAAACGACTATACAACAGTCCCAATTGACAGAATAGCAAACAGCTAAAAACAGGGATGTGGAGAAAGGGCTAAAGATGACACCATACACAAACTGAGGTCCAAAACTGAAATTTAAATGGCCTTTGCCACATTACCTTGGCAGATAAAAAGTAAAACGTGGTTGACAGCTCGTGCATCATTTGTTAAAACGGCCGATAAATCAGGAGGAAAACCCAAGCTGGAACGTACGTGGTTAAAAAATAGGCATTCCATCAGGAAGTGGTAGACAGTTAAAACTTGGGCACTATGCATATGAAGTTGTGTGGTAGCTCCACTAAGCAAATGAGGATGGCTAAAAAGGCAGTGCTCAATATACCGTATTTACTCGAATCTAAGCCGCACTTTTTTTCTGGTTTTTGTAATCCAAAAAACCGCCTGCGGCTTAGAATTGAGTGCAAAGCAGGCGGAAGTTCTGCAAAATGTTGGTAGGTGCTGCCCAATTAACTTATGCCGTCGAATATATGTAGCGCTACACAGGCATGCTTTGTAGGCACAAAGATAAATACTGGCGCCAAAACCTCTGCATCAATAAATAAATTAAAAAAAAAAAAAGTGGAAGACGAGCTTTTTTTCTCCGCCCCGAGTTTTGACCACTGCATTTTCATACATTATCCAACGAAGTAAATACAAATTCCGTATCGTTCATCTTCAAATGTAGCAGAATTTCAATGTACTACGAAAATTTGACTGGCAAGACTGGGATGTTTGTCAATATGGTCAACTCTACGTTCTGAATTTTTTCCTACCTGTGAGAAGAGATGGTTGCCAATAGGAACCTGATGAAATGTGAACCACATGCAGTATTCTCTGCACCATAAGAATAATACGAATATAAACATTTTGCCATGTATTCTTTCGTGTTTGCTGCTATCTCATTTAAATCGTGTCTGCCTAATAAACTACGAAACTAGAGTGAGACAACAGCAAACGCGGAAGAATATATGTATCGTGTCATGTTTATATTCATATTATTCTTATGCCTAATAGTGATACAGTCAGAAACGAAGCACGGCAACTGACTAGATTTTTAAATCTAAGATGACTAATTTCTGTGCAGAATTTGATGAACTAAAGAAGCGGCCGCAAAGATTTTCAAACGGAGAAAAATTTTTGCTAACTCTCGTTCAGAACATGTTCTATCATACACAGTCTATTATTTGGTTCTTGTTGATCATTATCAAAGAAAGCAGCAGTGTAAGTAACAACAAATAGCAGTCTCTTGCCATTGTTTCGCTAATGAGACGATTCCCCTTTTTTTTGTTTTTTTTTTAAGTGGTGGTAGCGCACACAAAAGCAAGCCATGCCGCGAGCGGCGACAGGCTGTAAACGCGCACTATCAGAATGCGACAAACAATGCATAACACAGTACAGTAATGCATTTTCAGCTTAGAGTGACGTGAACACCTATAACAAAGAAAACGGCACTTATCAGATCAAAGCAAAATAAGCAATCGATTCGAATCAGACGAAGCATGTGAAAACGGGAGGGTACCCGTATAAATACAGACCTCCGGAGCGCCTGACGCATAGCAATGGATAACTGGTAAAGCTTAACTGCTTAGCTTACGACTAGAACCGAACTATTGCAGCTGTATCGTCATTCATTCGATCTAAATTGTGTCTCATATTAGAATGGACCAACTTTATTTCGATTTGGAGGTGCGGCCTAAAACTTTTCTCGAAATTCGAGTCTCAAATTTCAGGTGTGGCTCTGATTCGGGAATTTTTTTCCCCCTTTATTTCGAGTCTCATTTTTCAGGTTTGGCTTACATTCGAGTAAATACGGTACAGCCTAGTTAAAATGACCTACTTCTGGCAGGAGGGCAGAGAGGAGGTCGTACAAGCTGCTGGAAGAGGCTTAATTATCAGGAACTTATTCCCACGAAGGGAGGATCATTGGCAAAGCCAAAGGAACACCACATCTTGACAGACGGTGACACAGGTATCACTGGAGGGAATACAGGTACTCACGGGCTGAGAAACAAGGACTGCGGCCTCGGCAGCAATCTCGTTTCCTAGCAGACTGACATGACCAGGAACCCACAAACGTCACACTGGCTCCATCTACAGTGAGCAAGTGACAGTTTTCCTGGACCTGCTGCACTAAGAGATGGGCGGTGTACACCACACACAGACTTTGAAGGGCGCTGAGAGTCTGTGCAGAGGACACAATTGAAAAGGCTGTGTCACCTGATGTACTCCGTGGACTGATACAAGGCAAAGAGCTCAGCTATAAATACTGAGCAGTGTGATGGAAGCCGATATCAAAAGACACGGGTGCCAATGACAAAGGCACAACCGACCCCACGGCCAGTCTGAGAGCCATCAGTGTATACAAAGGTACTATGGCAAAGTTCCCTGTGAAGGTTGTGAAACTGAAGACGACAGAGCGAGGCTAGAGTAGTGTCCTCAGGAAGCAAATGGAGGCCAAGGTTGGCATGTGCTGCTTCATGAAGCCAAGGTGGTAAAGGGTTCAACCCACCGGGAGAGTCGCAGGTAGTGTGAAGGTAAGCCGCTGTAACACGTGCCAAAAACAGACTCCAGGAGGTAACAGAGAAGAGGGATGCACCCCATACTGATAATCAAAGGAATCATCAAAAAAGGAGGCATAGGGTGGGTGGCCATGCATGGCAGACAAACAGCATGCATCACTGCTGAGGAGAAAGTCACCACAGTAGGTCAGCAGCTTCAGAACACAGACTCAAACGGGCTAGTGTAAAACTCACTCCTGGCCAAACAGATGCCACGATGGTGGATAGTGTTGAGACAGCGTAAGAGGGATGGGTCCGTAGATGCATAAACATAGCACCCACAGTCGAGTTTCAAATGGACAAGGGACCGGTACAAACGTTGCAGGGTGGTTCGATAGGCACCCCAGGAAGTACCATTGAGAATACGTAGAACAATGAGGAACGTGTACAGTGGGCTGACAGGTAAGACACATGGGAGGACAGTTTCCTATCAAGCATGAGCCCCAGGAATTCATTGGTTTGAACAAAGGAAGGGCAACAGGCCCAAGACGTAAAGATGGTGGGAAAAACCACTTGCGTCACCAGAAATTCATAGACAGTTTTGTCAGTGGAAAAGCGAAAGCCACTGTCGACGCTGCAGGAGTAAAGACGATCAAGGCATCGCTGAAGATGCCGCTCAGTGAGACAGGTCTGTGGAGAACTGTAATGGATGGAAAAATCGTCAACAAAATGGGAGCCGGAGATGCCCAGCAGGAGACAGGCCGTTATAGGGTTAACGGTGATAGCAAAGAGGACGACACTCAGGACGGAACCCTAAGGCACACTGTTTTCCTGGATAAAGGTGTCTGACAAGGCAGCACCGACACGTATCCTGAAACCTCGATTATTTAAAAATGCCTGAAGGAAAAGGGGCAGGCAGCCATGCAAGCCCCTCGTGTAAAGAGTACAGAGGATACCAGTTCTCCAGAAGATGTCGAAGGCCTTCTCCTAACTGAAAAACATGGCCACAGTCTGGGATTTTTGCAGAAAACCATTCATGACACGAGTGGACAAAGTAACGAGATGGTCAACTGCGGAACGCCGCACTCAAAATCCACACTGTGCACTCGTCAGTAAACTGAGAGACTCTAGCCTCCATACCAGCCGGGTATGAATTGTAAGTTCCATCACCTTGCAAATGCAGCTGGTAAGGGAGATGGGGCAGTAGCTAGAAGGAAGGTTTTAGTCCTTACTGGGCTTAGGTATGGGTATGATTTGGCTTCACGCCAGTGCCCGGGAAATGTGCCCTCTGCCCAGAAGAGGTTGTATGTGTTAAGCAGAAAGTGCTTGTACGCAAGAGTAAGGTGCAGCTACATCTGAATGTGGATGGCGTCTGGCCCTGGGACGGAGGATCAGGATGAACTGAGAGCACGATCTAGCTCCCTCATAGCAAAGGCAGCATTGTAGCACTCATAATTCGGAGAAGGGAAGAGTATCGCCTGAGCCTCCTCTGCTCGTTTCCGATGGAGGAAGGCAGGGTGATAGCAGGGAAGAGCTCGAAACTTCCGCAAAATGATGGCACAAGGTCTTGGAGATAGCAACAGGGTCCATAATAACATCGTCTGCTACTTTCAGGACAGAAATTGGGGAATGGATCTTGTTTCCAGAGAGCCGTTGGAGGTTGTCCCACACTACAGAGGAAGGTGTGGAACTGTTAAAAGAACTAGTGAACGGAATCCAGCTAGCTCTTTTGCTATCCTGAAGAACACAATGACACTTTGCATGCATCTGTTTACAAGGAATGCAGTCTGCAATCGTAGGATGACTGTTAAAACGTGGAGAGCACATGGATGGGGTTGGAGTCAGAAAACTGATAGCACACGGTCGCTCAAGTAGGTGTCAGAAAGAACAGGCCACTCGATTGGTTGGTTGGTTTGTGGGATTGAAGGGACCAGACTACTAGGGCAATCGGTCCCTTTTTCCATGAACTTGAAACACCTTCAAAGAATAAAAACAAACAATGGAGATGACAAGACACGACACAGGACAAGAAAGACACAGACAGATACCAGAAAAAAGGAATTAAAATCACACCGACTGTGACAGTGGTTGGCCGACCACAGAAACAAAAAAGGAACAGCCAACCACCAAGAAATGCACTAAAAACCCAAAATCATAGGCCAAAGCCAGACTCAACACAAAAACAGGACAAACACTGAGATCAAGCGATAAAAACCCCCTGCATGATTAAAACTCAAAACTAAATCTGCCACCGCAACGTCATCTGATAAAAGTGCAGGAAGGATACCAGGCAGCACAAATGTCTGCCTGAGCAGAGTAAAAAGTGGCCAGTCAGACAAGATGTGGACCACCGTCAAAGCTAAGCCACAGCGACATAAAGGTGGGTCCTCACGGCGCAATAAATAGCTGTGTGTTATCCAGGTGTGGCCAATGCGCAGCCGGCAGAGGACAACAGAGTCCTTGCAAGGGACCCGCAAGGAGGAGCGCCACACACCGGTAGCCTAATCGATGGCCCTAAGTTTGTCGGACAAAGGAAGGGGGCGCTATTCTTCACCCCAGGTGCGAAGTACCTTCTGCCGCAAAACTGACCTGAGGTCACTCTCCGAAAGGCCAATCTCCAAGGCTGGTGGACCAACAGCCTATTTGGCCAGCATGTCAACATGTTCATTTCCCGGGATGCTGACATGACCTGGGGTCCACACAAAGACCAAAGAGCAGCTGCAACAGGCAAGAGTATAGAGGGACTCCTGGATAGCCATCACCAGACGAGCGGGGGAAACACTGGTCGATAGCTTGTAAACCGCTCAGAGAGTCACTACAGATAACGAAGGTTTCACCTGAGCAGGAGCAGATATACTCTAGGGCGCGAGGGGTGGCGACCAGCTTGGCAGTGAAAACACTGCAGCCAGTCGGCAATGAGAGTTGTTCATAATGATCACCTAGAGTAAGAACATAACCAACACGACCAGCAACCATTGAAACGTCAGTATAGACAACGTCAGAAACTTGAAACGTGGCAAGGATTGAAAGAAAGCAGTGGCAGATGGCCTCAGGAGGGCTGAGTCCTTCGGGCCCTGTGCTAAATCGAGCCGAAGGCACGAGTGGGGCACACACCATGAGGGTATACGCAGAGGGGCCCAGAAAAGAGGTGGAAGAGGGAAAGCCTCAAGCCCAGAGAGAAGAGCTCTGATGCGAACCATAATCATACACCCTGATTGGGGCCCGCGTTCCGGAAGATGGGCGACTGACTGAGGGAACAGGAGATGATAATTGGGATGCCCAGGCAAGCTACAAATGTGTGTAGCATAAGCAGCCAGTAACAGTTTGCGCCGGACCCGCAATGGAGGGACACCTGCTTGTCTGGAAAGCTCCAGAGGAGAGTCGGATCCCGCTGTGAAGGATGGGGTCCAGCAACTGCAATGGGGAAGGGGATGCCAAACCATAAGCCAGGCTCCCATAATCTAAACGGGATTGAATTAATGCCTGGTACAGCCGTAGAAGGGTACACTGATCGGCAGCCCAACTGGTGTGTCTCAAACAATGAATAGCGTTAAGGTGCCGCCAGCACATCTGTTTAAGCTGCCGAATATGAGGAAGCCAAGTATCAAAATCCAATACCAAAAACCGGGCAAGGGGGGGGAAGGGGACGGGCAAGGGGGGGAAGGCGGCGGGCTAGGGGGGGGAAGGGGCGGGCAAGGAGGAGGAAGGGGGCGGGCAAGGAGGAGGAAGGGGGCGGGCAAGGAGGAGGAAGGGGGTGGGCAAGGAGGAGGAAGGGGGTGGGCAAGGAGGAAGGGGGCGGGCAAGGAGGAAGGGGGCTGGCAAGGAGGAAGAGGGCGGGCAAGGAGGAAGAGGGCGGGCTAGAATGGATGAGCATACATTTCTGTATGTCCGCAGTGAAGTGTGTCTTCTATCACAAAGTACAATATTCATTTAAGAACTGCTACATCTGCAGAAGACAGGCTCACTGTAACACCCCGAATCCTTGCTACAGGAGGGGGTTAGGTTAGGTCAGTTTAGGTCGCCAGTCTTCTTAATCTATTTTTGTATTCAGGGTGCCTCACGTTAAGGGCCTCATCAACTTCATATGTCTCTTATTAATTTTGTAGTTGTCAGCACACAGCAATTATATTTACCGGCAACGTTTGTAAAAGCACTACAGACGACAGAAAGCTGCAGCGATGCTAGCACTCTATGTTGTAACATGTCACATTGCAGTGAACAGAAGACAAGCGACTTCTTTGATCAAATCTACAGCAAGGCCCTAGATTTGATCAAATATTGGACGACATTTGGCAAAGTTCCCTTTTACACCATCAAATATCTTTGACAAAGATTTTTGACAAATAAATTTAATAGTGTAATACCAGCCTAATCCATGCCATAGAAGCCAGGGACGGAGTTGTCCCCCAAATTGCTCACATTAGAGACAGAAATTTCGAGGCGGAGGTAAAAACCCAAGGGGTGCCGAAAATGTCTAAATGGAGGAAAGGGAAGTGGGACAAAATTGCAATGAATACGGGGAACAGTCAACCCAGGTTGACATAAATCAAAACACTGAGAAAGGATAACAGGGGCGCAGCAACGAAGGAGTGGAGATTCGGAGTGAGGGGTACGGTGATGGAAATGCAATTCAGGGAGGATCAATGGGGCACAATAGCTCATTTCCCAGTGTGCACCACGCACGACCTCAAAAGAATTGTGTGCCTGGGGGGGGGGGGGGGGGGTGATTTTTTTTTTCACACTACAGACATCTAATCAGCATTAATTGTCTTCAATTGAAGAGTTATATATTTTGTATTGTTATTTAAATTTCCAATACTTGCTTCACTTGCCTATTCTACAACGAAGGCGCCACTTTGACCAATCTAGCATCCCCAATTGGTAGTTTTAGTTTCACTGTGATTTCACCATGTAGCACTACCAGTCTCTCTGTGACAGTTACGTACTCAACATGTACTTTCAGTTCATCTTAACAACATGGTCTATTTGTTATGTTTTCATGATGTTTTAACGAATTTTTGCGCTTCTTAATACAGGTTGTCACTGCTGGTATAACCTTTTATTTCATGGTAATGTATCCTACATACTCAGAATATTCGTTGTGGGGAAACCCCAAACACTTTATATTAATGTAATTTGTTCACCAACTGATAACATTTCTTTTAATGTCTTATGAGTGTTTGTGCAGCACTGTTCACCTTATGCATTATGGTCACATGTTTCCTACACAACTGTTACCCCTTCAATTTGGTGGGCAAGGTTCCTTGAAGGGGATATCCACACTGATTATGGGGATAGATTATGAGCACATAGCCCTGGGATCCACGTGTCGTGGCTCCTTCGGCCATTATTTGCCATTGGGCCTCCGGTCTGAGGGTTACCGGGGAGAGGGATCCCAAGAGGGGACCTCGTCACCAGTATATAGAAAAAAAGGAGAACATTTCTCCAGCCACGTGCAAGAAGTGGTTCCTTAAGAAGGTGCTGTGAGAACAACGGAAAAGGAGGGTGGTGGGGAAGGCAGAGGGTGGAGGATGGGACAAGGCTGGGGCAGCAATGGTTGTGAGGTTAGCACAACATATCATACCCACAACCCACAGAATGTAGACATTCATATTTCCTCCATTGCTGCATAGCTGACATGCAAAGGAGGATGTTCACAAAGACTATGTATGTGTTTGCCACATATTGGGCAGTGGGGTGACAAGATCTGTTCAAAAAATTCCGCAACATTCAAAATTTCATGCCAATGGTGTGTTGTAGTCAAATATGGTTGGCATCCCTGCACACACATGGGTTTATTGTGTAAGTGATGGAAATTCCTTTGTTGTATGTCCTTCTGTTCAGTGCTATATTGAGTAGAATGTTGTGCCACATAGTTCACAAATTTCGAGATGGTTGTGTCAGAAGAGCAAATGAATCTTTACTACAATAACCATACCCCATATCGTTCCTGTTGCACAATAGGCTTATAGGACAACATACCTCACACGGCCTTCACAATTATGCCTTCGCATCTTCATACACTACATCAACATTTCACTATCAATCTTAAACACCACTGCTCAATTTCTCAACACATCATGGCTCAGTACAACTATATCACAGGTCGGGTCGACAGAAGCGTCCGATCCCACGCATTGGCTTTGACCCGTGACGTAAGGGTGTTGTCGTGTGTGACGTCATGACGGCGCGGAGTTTGGTTTGTGAGTGTGGCGTGTTCGTAGATGTCGTCGTGTTGTGGTTTGTTGTGCTCTCTGGTGGTATGTTCAGGGTTTTCGTTTGTGTGGTGTTATGGGCTCAGTTTGCTTTTGCTCATTGTCCAGAATTGTTCGAGTGTAGGCTGTTTGTAGTGGAATTCGTTTCAGTGAGTTAACGATTTTGTGTGAAGGTTAATTTAGTGTTGTTCGCTGTATGTCCTGTGGTAATTTTAGTAAAATTAATCGGTTGTTGTTTTTGTTGAGGAATGGATATGACGGATAAAATTAACAGTGCGCAGGTCAAGGGAAGTGTTCGATCCCAATGTGTGTGTGTGTGTGTGTGTGTGTGTGTGTGTGTGTGTGTGTGTGTGTGTATTGGTATTGGGAGATGTTTTTGAGCTATATAGGCCAAGGGACGTGTCTGATCATAATTTATGGGATCGGGAGCTGCTGTTGAGCTATATAGGTCAAGGGAAGTGTCCTATTCCGGATGATATTGTGTTTAGTGGTATTTGGGGAGTATTGTGATGTCAGTTTTTTTCGTCGTTTTGTGTGGTTTAGTATGGGTGTGAGTGTCTAAATTTTTTTATATTTAGTTTGCCCCCACCCAAAAACACCCCATTTCCCGCGCTTGTCCCGTTAGTGTCATCAGGCTTTTTGTGGAAAGTGTGTGTGCTTGTTTTTCGATGTATTTTCGTCCTCATAATGTGTATGTAACGACTTTATATGGGCCATATTGGAATCGTGGTTTATGGTCGTTTCCGCCATATTTGTTACGTCATGGGTCAAAGCAGACGGGCGGGATCGGACGCTTCCATATTTCCCACAGGTCAAACAAAGCAGGCGGGTGGTATCCTACAACCAAGTACACCCCTACATATGGCACACAAGTTAATGAAACAGTGGTAAACCACTTACCACAGAACCTGGCTCATTAGGGACGTCATCTGACCTCTCTTCCTTTATCCAGATTGTCTCCATGTCAATTGATGCCGTTCTACACCTCTGAAAAACAAGCAGGCAGACGAACAGTTGCATCCAGTTGCCATTTTTACTATGAGGTACAGATTAAAGGCAATATTTTATCCAGTACTGGCTGCAGCAAATGAGCCCACAGCTGAGGAGCTAAATCAGACACTAGCTGAAAAATATTATTTACAGTTCTCAGGTTGTGAGGAGTGTGAACAATCTCAAAGTATGATTCTTCAATTTCTCAAGGCATATTTCATGATGAAATAAATCTTGATTGAACAGGTCCTTTGTTCACACGAGATTTGTGTCATCATGAAATACGCCTGGAGAAATTGAATCTCAAAATGGTACGTAATGTCAACAAATGAGTAATGAATTCTGTTGTTCCTTTGTCCCACAGGCTTACTGTATACTGCCATGGATTGAACTACAGTCGCCATGTGTACTTTCCTACACGACCACTAATTTCAGCATCAAGACCAATAAAGGCATCTAAAATGGCAAAGTGAATTTTCTAAATAAAACCATTTACTAAAGCTGGCCTCTGTTTTACACAAGGAGAACGAACGGGTACAACAGAGCTCGCTGTCTCCTGCTAGGCAAATGCTTGTGGACATGTACTACACTCCAAAAGGTCCATAATCATGTCATTAACGATACAATTTGGACTGATGTTAATCACGCATGCTGCACTTTAAATCGTTTACTACTACACCCACATTTCTATCAGAACTCTGCTCACTGCAGTAATTAATTTCAGGCTGACAGATGCAAAATAAAATTCCAGCCCTACAGATTGTTGACTGCTGGTGACCCACATTTTTAACAGATATTTTAATATGTACTTTTAACACATCTTTTACTTTGACACTTTCCATAGGTGTATCGCTACCCAATTTGGGGCAACTAATACCATGCAGAAATCACCTGCTCACTAAAGAATAACACCTACTGCAGTCTAGACACTGCACTGCGAAATTTCTGATTCTTGATCTTAATATGGGTTTAGCTTTCTCTAAAACAACCGAATTTCTTGAAATGACTTCCTCCTAATAGCAACCATGAAGATTATCCTGATTACATGTGGCTTTCCTTGGTCAGCTTTTAATTATCTTTCCAGGAGGCTGTTCCACTATTCTTATAGAAAACTACATTAAAAGGCATATGATTTACTAAAATACACAGCAGAACAAACTTTTAATTCTCAAAGCACATTGAAAACTCCTGGAACATTCTATAGCATTTTCTTTCGTCCCAGCATAATGGATCCCTACAAGGAGGTAATGGGCACTTGGCACGCTACAGTCTGTAGGAGCAAACTCTAATTCCTGGTGGTTCTTTCACAAACACTATTTCGTCACATGGGGTACAAAACTCAAGACTCATACGAATTTAGTAGGGTGCAAACTTCACTTTGCGCTTTTCCTGTCATTCTCAAAGTATTGCTGGAGATCACAGCATACAGAACCTGCTTCAAACAACGTATCACTATGTGATATGCAGCTTTTACGAAATCACAGTAGACATGTACCAATTTTCATAGGACGTGGCGAAAATAGCAAGCACTTGAAAATATGATATACATACATATCGACCTGCTATTTTTCGTAATTAAGAGTACAGATACTGGTGTGTATTAAAATACTTGTTGTTGTTGTTGTGGTCTTCAGTCCTGAGACTGGTTTGATGCAGCTCTCCATGCTACTCTATCCTGTGCAAGCTTCTTCATCTCCCAGTACCTACTGCAACCTACATCCTTCTGAATCTGCTTAGTGTATTCCTCTCTTGGTCTCCCTCTACGATTTTTACCCTCCAAGCTGCCCTCCAATGCTAAATTTGTGATCCCTTGATGCCTCAAAACATGTCCTACCAACCGATCCCTTCTTCTAGTCAAGTTGTGCCACAGACTTCTCTTCTCCCCAATCCTATTCAATACCTCCTCGTTAGTTACGTGATCTACCCACCTTATCTTCAGCATTCTTCTGTAGCACCACATTTAGAAAACTTCTATTCTCTTCTTGTCCAAACTGGTTATCGTCCATGTTTCACTTCCATACATGGCTACACTCCATACAAATACTTTCAGAAACGACTGCCTGACACTTAAATCTATACTCGACGTTAACAAATTTCTCTTCTTCAGAAACGATTTCCTTGCCATTGCCAGTCTACATTTTATATCCTCTCTACTTCGACCATCAACAGTTATTTTACTCCCTAAATAGCAAAACTCCTTTACTACTTTAAGTGTCTCATTTCCTAATCTAATCCCCTCAGCATCACCCGATTTAATTTGACTACATTCCATTATCCTCGTTTTGCTTTTGTTGATGTTCATCTTATATCCTCCTTTCAAGACACTGTCCATTCCGTTCAACTGCTCTTCCAAGACCTTTGCTGTCTCTGACAGAATTACAATGCCATCGGCGAACCTCAAAGTTTTTACTTCTTCTCCATGAATTTTAATACCTACTCCGAATTCTTCTTTTGTTTCCTTTACTGCTTGCTCAATATACAGATTGAATAACATCGGGGAGAGGCTACAACCCTGTCTCACTCCTTTCCCAACCACTGCTTCCCTTTCATGCCCCTCGACTCTTATAACTGCCATCTGGTTTCTGTACAAATTGTAAATAGCCTTTCCCTCCCTGTATTTTACCCCTGCCACCTTCAGAATTTGAAAGAGAGTATTCCAGTTAACGTTGTCAAAAGCTTTCTCTAAGTCTACAAATGCTAGAAACGTAGGTTTGTCTTTTCTTAATCTTTCTTCTAAGATAAGTCGTAAGGTTAGTATTGCCTCACGTGTTCCAACATTTCTACGGAATCCAAACTGATCTTCCCCGAGGTCCGCTTCTACCAGTTTTTCCATTCGTCTGTAAAGAATTCGCGTTAGTATTTTGCAGCTGTGACTTATTAAACTGATAGTTCGGTAATTTTCACATCTGTCAACACCTGCTTTCTTTGGGATTGGAATTATTATATTCTTCTTGAAGTCTGTGGGTATTTCGCCTGTTTCATACATCTTGCTCACCAGATGGTAGAGTTTTGTCATGACTGGCTCTCCCAAGGCCATCAGTAGTTCTAATGGAATGTTGTCTACTCCCGGGGCCTTGTTTCGACTCAGGTCTTTCAGTGCTCTGTCACACTCTTCACGCAGTATCTTATCTCCCATTTCATCTTCATCTACATCCTCTTCCATTTCCATAATATTGTCCTCAAGTACATCGCCCTTGTATAAACCCTCTATATACTCCTTCCACCTTTCTGCCTTCCCTTCTTTGCTTAGAACCGGGTTGCCATCTGAGCTCTTGATATTCATACAAGTGGTTCTCTTCTCTCCAAAGGTCTCTTTAATTTTCTTGTAGGCAGTATCTATCTTACCCCTAGCGAGACAAGCCTCTACATCCTTACATTAGTCCTCTAGCCATCCCTGCTTAGCCATTTTGCACTTCCTGTCGATCACATTTTTGAGACGTTTGTATTCCTTTTTGCCTGCTTCATTTACTGCATTTTTATATTTTCTCCTTTCGTCAATTAAATTCAATATTTCTTCTGTTACCCAAGGATTTCTATTAGCCCTCGTCTTTTTACCTACTTGATCCTCTGCTGCCTTCACTACTTGATCCCTCAGAGCTACCCATTCTTCTTCTACTGTATTTCTTTCCCCCATTCCTGTCAATTGTTCCCTTATGCTCTCTCTGAAACTCTGTACAACCTCTGGTTCTTTCAGTTTATCCAGGTCCCATCTCCTTAAATTCCCGCCTTTTTGCAGTTTCTTCAGTTTCAATCTGCAGCTCATAACCAATAGATTGTGGTCAGAATCCACATCTGCCCCTGGAAATGTCTTACAGTTTAAAACCTGGTTCCTAAATCTCTGTCTTACCATTATGTAATCTATCTGATACCTTTTAGTATCTCCAGGATTCTTCCAGGTATACAACCTTCTTTCATGATTCTTGAACCAAGTGTTAGCTATGATTAAGTTATGCTCTGTGCAAAATTCTACAAGGTGGCTTCCTCTTTCATTTCTTCCTCCCAATCCAAATTCACCTACTATGTTTCCTTCTCTCCCTTTTCCTACTGACGAATTCCGGTCACCCATGACTATTAAATTTTCGTCTCCCTTCACTACCTGAATAATTTCTTTTATCTCGTCATACATTTCATCAATTTCTTCATCATCTGCAGAGCTAGTTGGCATATAAACTTGTACTACTGTAGTAGGCATGGGCTTTGTGTCTATCTTGGCCACAATAATGCGTTCACCATGCTGTTTGTAGTAGCTAACCCGCACTCCTATTTTTTTATTCATTATTAAACCTACTCCTCCATTACCCCTATTTGATTTTGTATTTATAACCCTGTAATCACCTGACCAAAAGTCTTGTTCCTCCTGCCACCAAACTTCACTAATTCCCACTATATCTAACTTTAACCTATCCATTTCCCTTTTTAAATTTTCTAACCTACCTGCCCGATTAAGGGATCTGACATTCCATGCTCCGATCCGTAGAATGCCAGTTTTCTTTCTCCTGATAACGACGTCCTCTTGAGTAGTCCCCACCCGGAGATCCAAATGGGGGACTATTTTACCTTCGGAATATTTTATCCAAGATGACGCCATCATCATTTAATCATACAGTAAAGCTGCATGTCCTCAGGAGAAATTACGGCTGTAGTTTCCCCTTGCTTTCAGCCATTCGCAGTACCAGCACAGCAAGGCCGTTTTGGTTAATGTTACAAGGCCAGATCAGTCAATCATCCAGACTGTTGCCCCTGCAACTACTGAAAAGGCTGCTGCCTCTCTTCAGGAACCACACGTTTGTCTGGCCTCTCAACAGATACCCCTCCGTTGTGGTTGCACCTACGGTACGGCCATCTGTATCGCTGAGGCACGCAAGCCTCCCCACCAACGGCAAGGTCCATGGTTCATTAAAATACTTACTTAAAAAAATATTTTCTACCATTTAGTATTTCGAAAACATATATTCACTAAAGACAATTGTTGGTTGTAATTCACATAACCTGAAAAAAATTATATGTGAAATTAACACCTTTGTCCCAAACCATAACTAGTGGTAGTGGGATCACAACAAGTTAAATACGGAATAAAATAACGTTCAATTGTGTCCAGTAAATAACTGGAAACTAACATTAAACCCATACCCTACTTTCATACACAGTTACACGATCATTTCAAGATACTGTCAAACTGCTTCAATCGTCCAAATCAAATACAACAAACATGTAGTATTAACTTGGCTCCAAAATATATATTCGTTTTTCCTAGAGTCATACTTAAGTCGCGTATTTAATACCTGGAAAAAGCAATACACGAGTTTCCGAAAGAACACGAGATTGCAACAGCTTTAACTTTATTTCTGCATTCCTCAATAGTCAATATGGGCAGAGTCCACATGCTCTAAGATAATAAAAGTGGAAGAACAAATCAAACCAAGGACGTTAGAATAGTATGAGTTTATTACTATTCCAACACCCTTGGAGCCAATTACGCTGATTTACCAGAAGGAAAAGTTGAAACGAGCGTTGTGAACTAAACACACATTTTTCTATGTAGTTGCATAAATGGTTTTGAAATACCATACATAATCTAACAGAATCTACAACCACTGTGGACGCACAAATGATAGAAAAAAAATTCTGATTCGCAGAATCAACCGTAGGGTGTATGAAATCATGAATGGGAACAACATTACGAGAAAACATTTACAAAATAACTAAATTTATTACGATCGAGAGTAGCGGCCTTTATCTTCACGAAATGTAATGTGAATTAAGGGAAGGTATCTCAATTTAAAGAAAGCATGTCTCATTATAAAAAAAAAAGTGCAAGCAAACGCCAGTTGCCGAATTCATACTGGCCGGTGGCACCTTCACGTCACAGAACCCTTACGGCAAGTTTGATGTTTTTACAAAGAACACAGATAGGATAGATATTGCACTTTGCTAATAGTCTTTGGCAAGACATCATTGTATTATGATACAAATATTGCTAGTACAGGTTTTACATTTCAGTAAATGTTGCTAGGTGCATACAAAAGGTAAACAGTTAGAGGTGAATATTTAAAACACAATTAAAAACTTTTTGTAAGTCATACAGTACCATAGTCGCTACACACCGAGAAGAATAAGATCTATGCAGGAAGATGAATTATTGTCTTTTTTGTTGTTTTCTTGCTGCCAGGATAGCCTGGAAATTCTGGAAGAAAAGGTTTTGCGTTGACTCAGTCTGTTCATTCAGGATTTTTTGGGGTGATTTTAGTTTGTGGATGAAAATTTCTAATTGTTCAAGGAGGTCCATCTGTAGCCCTTCCTCGGCAGTGTGTAGCACAGAAAGACTGTCATTGATATCATCAACAGAGTGTTCATGATGAGCAATTTGTGATGCAAAACTGGACTTATCTAAGTTTTTGAGATGAAGGGTATCCATATGTTGCCTGTAGCGAGTTGTTAAATTTCTCCCTGTTTGGCCTATGTAGAAGGAAGAACAGTTTGTATATGCCAATCTCTAGTGGATTTATTATTGTGGACAATTTTATTTTGTAGTTTATTGTCAGTGTGGAAAGATATTTTTATGTTGTGTGGACTGAAAAGATTTGCAAGTTTATATGATACTATGCCAAGGAATGGAAGACAGACAGATTTTGGCGTTTCAGTCTTAGTTTTTAATGGAGATGGCGGTTGCTTGAGTTTACTTCGGATTTTTTTCATATAGGGTGTTTATCAAAGATGAATTATAACCATTATTTTGGGTTATATATTTAAGTATGTTCATTTCTTTATATGAATCTACTTCACTGATACGGGTGTTTATCAAAGATGAATTATAACCATTATTTTGGGCTATAAATTTAAGTATGTTCATTTCTTTACATGCATCTTTTCACTGATAGGGGTGCAGAGCATATGGTTTACAGATGACCTGAAGAAAGCAGTTTAATGTTGGTTTGAGTGGCATGAGGTATTGCTAATGGTAACATCACTGGTAGTGGGTTTTCTGTATATTTGGAAGGTATGCTTGTTATTGTGAGTGGAGACAGTCACGTCAAGCAAGTTAATTCCTTCAGTGGTTTGGTGTTTAACTGTTAATTTAATATTTGGGTGCATTTTATTCATTTCATCTGCTAGGTTATTTAGTTCTTCTTTTGCCTATTGAAAAGTATTATTGTGTCATCCACATATCTTTTATAATATAGAATTTTGTCAGTAAATTGTGGGGGTTTTTAAAAAGAAGTTTTGTTCCAGATTATCTATAAATATGACAGCAAGCAAGCCTGCAAGGCTGCTACCCATTTCCAGACCATGGTTTTGCATGTAAAATTTGCCATTGAGTGAAAAATAGTTATGTGAGAGGACTAATTCAAGCAACATCATGAGTTCATAAATTTCTGCATTGCTTAGCTTTTTGTATTTGATTAGATTCTTTTGTATTATTGTGAGAGTGTCTTTCCAGGGGATATTGGTGTAGAGGTTTACTATGTCAAAGGAGGCAAATGTTGCTGTGTCTGGCACTATTAGTTCATCATCCACAATTGATATATTGAAAAAAAGGAAATACATTTCTTGAATATAACAATAAAGAGAGAGAACAATAAACACATATTTGACCTCTTCAGAAAGCCACCAGCCACAGACATTATCATACATGCATCATCTAACCACCCTCAAAATCAAAAATTAGCAGCCCTACGACACATTACAGTGGCTAAATAATATCCCACTGAAAAAAGAAAATTATGAAAAAGAGTTACAAACAATACAACCCATAGCCACTAACAATAGTTACAGCACCCATATAGTACAAAGCACCCATATAGTACAAAAACTCAATCAAAAAATTGAAACACAACTAAAGAAAAATCAAAACAAGCAGAGAGCACAGAACCTCACAGACACTACAGTACACATGGAAATACAAAACAATAACACTCATGACATGAATAACAGAAAAAAATGGTACACTCTTACATACAAACACAAAGCACCACACAAGATAGAAAATATACTAAAAAACAGGGATTACAAATAGCTTACAGAACAAGAAACACACTCCAGTCACATTTACAAACAACAGAAAAACCAGATAAATACCAAGGAGCAGGTATATACCAGCTAGAGTGCCAGAAATGTAAATCAGTATATCTGGGGATGACAAACTGGGACTTTATAACTAGATGTAAAGAACATATAAGAAGTTGGAAATATGAAAACAGTCATTCTACCTTCACCAAACACCTGATAAAACATGGACATGAACCATTCGACAAAATGGAATGTGAATAATCACAACAAAAACCTCCTGACATTGCAAGAAAACTTTCACATACAAAGGGCCATTGCAATGGAAAAGAAGGTACTCTAAACTGTTGAGTAATAAATCTTCTATGTGTGACTAAGGTTACTTGCATTTTAGATGCGTTAAATTTCAAACCTATGCCCTGAGCCTGTTCTGATAAAGCAAGTAAGTCAGCTTTTGCGTTCTGGTTGGCTGTACTCAGATTTGTTGAGCTTGCACCTACGTATAACTGAAGGTCATCATGGTATAAATGATATTTGCAATGGGAGATAACTGTCAGCACATCATTAACGTATAATGAGTAAAGTAATGGGCGCAATACCGATTCTTGTGGGACCCCTGATACAACATTCTTCCACTGTGAACTCTTTGTTCACATCATTACATACTATTGGTGGGATGTAAAGTATGAGTGGATCCATCGTAACGCACTTGAAGAAAAGTTTAGATTTTTGAGTTGAACAAGTAGAATACCAAAGTCGGCGGTGTCAGAAGCTTTGCTGAAATGCAAAAAGCACATAATGGTCACCACCTGTTTGTCCATAGCTTGTTTCACGTCGTCAGTCACTTTTACAAGAGCAGTCGTCATGCTATGATTTATTCGGAAGCTAGATTGGTATTCATGCAAAAGTTTATTTGAGGTTAAGTAAGTTCAAAAAAATGGTTCAAATGGCTCTGAGCACTATGGGACCCAACTGCTGGGGTCATTAGTCCCCTAGAACTTAGAACTAGTTAAACCTAACTAACCTAAGGACATCACAAACATCCATGCCCAAGGCAGGATTCGAACCTGCGACCGTAGCGGTCTTGCGGTTCCAGACTGCAGCGCCTTTAACCGCACGGCCACTTCGGCCGGCGTTAAGTAAGTGGTAAGCTGGTTGTGAACTGCGTATTCTAAAGCCTTAGATAATTCTGGTAGACTGCAAAGGGGCCTGTAGTCGGAAGATTCTTTGAGATATTCTTTTTCAGGTAGAGGTTTAATAAGTCCGTTTTTCCAGGCCATTGAATAGATGCTGGAGATCAGTGAATGTCTGAAAATATACACTATTATCGGCAGTAATAAATCGACAAGGAAACTGATCATTTGTATTGTAACATTGACATGTTGACTTTCTGACTCTGTTAAGGCTTACCGGCTGCAGAAAAAATTTTTCCTTTGTACCCACAGCAGACAGATCGAGGAATTCGATGGTTTGCCTCCTTGCGCGTTGGTCAAGTAGAGATGTAGTCTTGGAGAAACACTCTTTTGGACCCTCAATAGGAACCAGAGATTCAGCTGCACGCTGATATTTGCCTGTTCCTAGCCCCTGCAGATTTTTCCACATGATGAAGGGCCAGTGAAAGTCTTAGTTGAGGAGTGGGCATGTCTGAGTTTTCCATTTCTCACTGACTGGCTGAATCGGGTGCACAGCCGCTTTTAGGCGAGATGATTCTCGAACGTCAGGTGCCGTTTATATTGCCTGTGTACTATGTCTCTGATGGTGATCAGGTGTTTCATGTCTCTGATGGTGATCAGGTGTTTCATGTCTCTAATGATGATCAGGTGTTTCAGTTGATTGGCAAGCCATGGTGCAGGTTGTCTCCTGACTCTTAGAGTTTTTATCGAAGCATGTATATTCTATAAATTACTGAGTCTCTCAGCGAAATTAAATACTTCATAATTCATGTCGAAGTTATTTCTGGTCATTCCTTGCCAAGAGATATCATAGGCGTCAGCTATAAGCTGAAATCTCTAAAAGTGGCCAGTTGCTGTTTGTTCCTTGGACATTACAACGAATAATTCATGAATATTACATCTTGAGCAGATAAGCCATGTGCAGAAATTTGATCAGTGTGAATTTCTGTTTGGGGACTTGGTCGCGAAAATATCGATAGAGTTATGTCTGCAGTATGGTGAGTTGGCCCAAGTGGAAGCAGTGCAAGATTCGAGCAGGAAAGCATATACCTGAATTTTGAAACTGAAGGAGTGTTGCTCATAAAGTTTATGTTCACATCTCTGGCTACAGTTACATGTTCACACAAAGATTCAAGAACTGAGAGTGCAGATTCCAAGCTAGAGAGCTGCACAGCATAGTATGTATTATACAGATAAACTAAACTCCGTCTGAACAGGCCTTGTAGGGCCCAACGGTACCGACCGGCCGCCGTTTCATCCTCAGCCCACAGGCGTCACTGGATGCAGATATGGAAGGGTAAGTGGTCAGCACACCACTCTCCCGGCCGTATGTCAGTTTACGACACCGGAGCCATTACTTCTCAATCAAGTAGTCCCTCAGTTTTCCTCACAAGGGTTGAGTGCACCCCCGCTTGCCAACAGAGCTCGGCAGACCGGATGGTCACCCATCTGAGTGGTAGCCCAGCCCGACAGCGCTTAACTGTGGTGATCTGATGGGAACAAGTGTTAGCACTGCGGCAAGGCCGTTGGCATTGCAGAGATGGGGCACTTTCTATTGACAGGCGTAATTTCAATGAACATAAACTCCAGTTGTTTGTCCTCGTCTTTGGATGTGAGCAGGACACTGGGGTGTCGTTTGCACCCATATGTGCAGCCACACCGCCACCTCTTTTGTTACACCCGTCATGTCTCAGAGGCACAAAGCCATCGAGGCTTACATAGCTGGAAGAGATATTCGACTTAAGCCACGTCTCAGACAGTAGTGCGACATGAAAGCTGAGGTCCTGAAATACGCATCTGAACTCGGTCGAGTCGGCCAGTAAAAACTGCACATTTGCACGCGTGAGTTGTAGCATAGAATCATTTCTGCTGTAATTTTGCAAGTAGGGACAGCCGCTGCCTTGGACTCTGGTATGCAAGGGGGAGGTCCCATACATTGGTAGGGGGTTGGAGAAAGCAATGCGTTCCAGATATGCCTTAGTGCAAAGCACAGAGGTTGGAGCGAATATGGAGGAGTGGGCTAAACTGCAGTTTTCCGATATCAGTGATTTCTGTGATTGCTACTTTTCAGTAACTGCAATTCTTAACTGTGACATATTGCAGTTGATGAATTCACTACTTGTATCCAAAAAAATGGTTCAAATGGCTCTGAGCACTATGGGACTCAACATCTGTGGTCATAAGTCCCCTAGAACTTAGAACCACTTAAACCTAACTAACCTAAGGACATCACACACATCCATGCCCGAGGCAGGATTCGAACCTGCGACCGTAGCAGTCGCGCGGTTCCTGACTGAGCGCCTAGAACCGCTAGACCACCGCGGCCGGCACTTATATCCCTCTGGTATTTCTGCAACTTACGCGATTTTTACTACTCTTGCGATTTACGCGATTTCTGTGACTTCTGCCCCATTTCTGCGACTTCTGCCCCATATCTGTGACTTCTGCCCCATTTCTGCGACTTCTGCTCCATTTCTGCGACTTCTGCCCCATTTCTGCGACTTCTGCCATGTCTGCGACTTCTGCCATATCTGTGACTTCTGCCATATCTGCGACTTCTGCCCCATTTCTGCGACTTCTGCTCCATTTCTGCGACTTCTGCCCAATTTCTGCGACTTCTGCCCCACTTCTGCGACTTCTGCCCCATTTCTGCGACTTCTGCCCCATTTCTGCGACTTATGCCCAATTTCTGCGACTTCTGCCCAATTTCTGCGACTTATGCCCCACTTCTGCGACTTCTGCCCCATTTCTGCGACTTCTGCCCCATTTCTGTGACTTCTGCCCCATTTCTGTGACTTCTGCCATTTCTGTGACTTCTGAGCTTTATGCGATTTATCACTGTAGATGTTACACTGTCATTAGTCGCAAGTAAGAAGTGAACTGTGTCACTGCAACCCAGAACTATGCTCTCGCCTGTACAGGCGATTATTTGTGAAGGCCTAAAGTAATGTTTCAGTAACCTAACTGACAAAAAGTTACCTGAAATGGTATCATTAATATTTCCAATGATTCTTCCTCAGTTGTTACAAGATATACGAAAGAAACCCTTGCCCACAGACAAAATTTCATCTCAACACAATCAGTATTAAGTATATTTTACAGATGTTCTTCCTATGACTTTAGTTTAAATTAATGGAACAAGTGTGAAAATATTAATAGTGTGATGTTGAGAATCATAACATGAATTATCACAGAGTACCGTAGGAATTCATGTTTAGAATATGGATTCTAGCCATGTTGTTACGTTCACAAGTATCTGAACCACATTATCAGTCACTCGATATAGCGATAATTCAAAACATCAGTGACAACAGAACTGGAAAATTTGCCACAGCGTCTTTACACCGTCTTCGTCAGAAGTAAGGTTAATTTCTAAGTTTGTGAATGAACGGAGGGGCATCGTTTATGCAAAGTGTGAAACCTCCCCACTCAAGTGTATGCATCACCAGAAGTATCACAGTTGCATAATGTGAATTAAATTGCTAGTAATTAGTAGCAATACAAAAGTTTAATAATCCTAGTGATTTTCCAGACGCAGTTCCCATTTCGATTACTGGCTGCTTCATGTACCCATCCACATTTAGAAGAGATAATTGTGAAGATTCAAAACGACTCTTGAAGAATTCACAGCATAAAAGAGCCGTAATTGATAACATAAGTGAGCAAAATTAGTATTTGTATAGTGTGTCATTGAAGTCATTATGTGAAAGGGATGATAAATAGATGTGAACTGTACTGTTAGTGATTAATGAAAATCCCATACCCCAAAATTTTCTACCATATATTTATTGTTAAAGACTTGCTAGAGTGTGATACTGATATGTCTATCCCTCCCGCCTTGAATGTCGATTGTGATGACAGACTGATTTGTAGATTATCCTGAGGTCTACGCTATCTTGGAACGTTGCGTGTTTTAAGGTTGATGATATGCAAGCGAAAACAGAGGAAAGCACTGATCTTACAGTTACAAGTTGATATTGGGAATAGTACTAATGCAATATCTGAAAATACAGACAAAAGTTTAACTGCATATTGTACTGTCAGAAAAAATATCCGTCTTGTGAATGCAGCTGTTAAACATTTGGTAAAAGTTCCATAGTAAGACACCAGATTGCATTATTAGTATATTATGTACGATATACGTGTGTAATACACATCAAAATACTCATTGGAGACTTATTCATTATCTGTTCTTGAAATTACCGTGCAGTTTTAGCTTTTATGATGAAGTGTGTGTTTAAATGTGTCACGACAATTCCAGGCTACGCTTATGGTCTTTCTGTTGACACAACCTTTATTCGGCCTCACATTCCTCGGCTGCACCAATTCTCAACAGAGTATAATTTTTTTCTCAGAGCAAATTAGCTTCTTGGTACATTTCTTCGGCCATAAGCATGTAATACATCCATATCGTGAGACACAAGGTTCTCAGAACAAAGTACGGACGTAGTACAAAAGATCGCATACGGCCTGTAATGTTAATTGCGCTTTTTAATTGCTATTTGCTAATTCTCGCTGCGACTTGTCACGGAAATCGCGACGACACACGGCGTTGAATGTTACCTGCACTTTTTGGTTGCTACTTGCGACTGCTACTTGCGATTTGTCGCTGAAATCGCAGCTAGACAAGAGGTTCAGAGGAAGAAGTACGAAATTCGGCCAATAGATGGCACACGGTGTTGAATATTAAAGGTTACTTGCGACTCAGCTGTGACTGAAATCGCAGCCAGATTTTGTGAAGTTGTTATTGTCATATCTGTGACATCTCAATCTCTGATTTGTAACAGATACGCGACTTCTTGCCCACCCCTAATTCATTGTGAGGGAATGTGACTCACAATATGACGACTGTAAGAAAAGTTTACCCTTTCTATTAAAGGATGAAAAGTAGTTAGTGTGCTGTACAGTTTAGGGTGGGAGGAGAGAAGCAGATGATTTACAAGGCCGATTACGCCAGCAGAGAAAAATAGCTTTAGCAACTAAGACATTACCACAGAAAGCTATCAGTTAAACTAGAAATTAGCAAACCAACACTGAAGAAGTCAACACCTAGTTAAAAGTGTACAAATGGGGATTAGCGATCATGATGACATTATAGCAACTATGGTTACGAAAGTTCACAAATCATTTAAGAACGCTAGGAGAGTGTTTCTGCTAGAAAGAGCAGATAAGCGGTTGTTATCATCTCACTTTGACAATGAACTGACATCGTTTACTTCATTAAGCTGGACGTAGAGGAATAATGGGTAGAATTTAAGCAGATTCTAAATCGTGGTCTGGAGAATTACGTGCCTAGTAAGTAAATTAAGGACGGAAAAGACCCACCACGGTTTAGTAACGAGATTAAGAAACGCCTAAATAAAGACAAGCTGTGGCCGTCCCACACTCCCCTGCCCCCGCCGTAGCCATTTTTCTGTTCATATTTAGGAAATTTGGTTAATTTGTAGCTTAATAAAAATGAGGTGTTGTTGACAATTATTACTTAAATGATTTACATAAACAAAAAATATACATACAACAAATTATGCAACATTGTAGCGAATAAATTACAAATTGTATAGAGTTTCTAAAAAAAAGTTCATATGTCTTACTGTTTATGGCAGTTACTGTATTTTAGTACGATGTATGCTAACAAAGTTCGGAATACAATCTTACAAGCTGTCACTGTAGTGTGGACTCTTTCGTTAAATTGACGGAAATGGCTACTTTTTACTTGTAATCAGAGTGATTTGAAAATGTCATGAAATACAGATGTTACAAACGCGCTTGACAATGACGCTTAGTCGAAATTAGCTAGTCTTTCGCGGAAATAAATATCGTATTACGGCCTACTACGTTTATTAATCATCTGGAGCTTGTGGATCCCTAAAAATACAACATTTTATTTATCACGTATGATACGTGACCTGTAGGCTGTAAAGGGACATCCTCCTCTAGCATTACTTTTCCTCAGCAGTGGTAGTCGATACCACAAATATTTTTCGGATATTGAACAGGTCAGTATTATCTCAGCTGTTTACCTGAAAAATTTCATAGAATTTTATACACAATATGTTATATTTCACGCAAAAATTTATGAAAAGGTATTACTTTGTTTTCGTTGTTACAATCGATATGTACTATCTCTGAATGTACAGTTAAAATTTCGTTCCTTTCCTTTTTTTTTTTTTTTTTTTTTTTTTTAGAAACATTAGAAATTATGGAATATTTGGCAAATTTAAAATTTCTATTATCAGTTACTCAATTTAGTACTGTTTATTATGTCTATTTCTGGACTCATTTATAAAATAATAATCTATTGTAAACTAATAGAAATTCATTTGGCAAGAAAAATTGTAAACCCTTTGAAATATTGAAACTTGTTGGCACATTAAAACTGTGTGCCGGACCGAGACTCGAATTTGGGACCTTTGCCTTTTGCGGACAAGTGCTCTACCATAAGAGTTACCCAAGCAAGACTCACGCCCCCTCCTCACAGCTTTAGTTCTTCTGCCAGTATCTTGTCTCCTACCCTCCAAACTTCACAGAAGCTCTCCTGCGAACCTTGCAGAAATATCACTTTCCCACGAAAGGGAAACGTCCTGAGTTCGAGTCTCGGCCCGGCACACAGTTTTAATCTGCCAGGAAGTTTCATATCAGTGCACACGCCGCTGCAGAGCGAAAATCTCATTCACTCTGGAATACTGTTATTACCACAGAGTGAAGTAGTAGTAAGCATGCGTCTGATATGATGGGAGATACTTTTGTATTTCGGACGAACAATGTAATTTCAGCTTTGTTAATGTGGAAATTCAAAAGACAGTAAGGTACAGTACAAAGTGAAACAATAAATTATTGTGAAAACAATAATTCTGCAAAGACATTCTTCAAAATTATTTAGATAATTGAACCACGAGAGCCTAAAATGTAAGAATTTAAGCTTCAAGAAGACATGAAGAAGTGGAGCCATCTGTGCGAGAAAAGATACAATATGTGATCAAAAGTGTCTGGACACGTGGATGAAAATGTCTTACAGGTTCATAGCGCCCTCCATCGGTAATGCGGAAATTCAATATGGTGTTGACATACTCTTAGCCTTGATGACAGCTTCCGCTCTCATAGGGATACGTTCAACCAGGTGCTGGAACGTTTCTTGGGGTACGGCAGCCCGTTCTTCACGGAGTGCTGCACTGAGAAGAGGTATCGATGTCGGTCGGTGACGGCTGGCACGAAGTCGGCGTTCCAAAACATACCAACGGTGTTCTGTAGGATTCAGGTCAGAACTCTGTGCAGGCCAGTCAATTATAGGGATGTTAATGTCGTGTAACCACTCCACCACAGGAGGTGGATTGTGAACAGGTGTGCAATCGTGTTGCAAGATGCAATCGCCGTCCCCGAATTGCTCTTCAACAGTGGGAAGCAAGAAGGTGCTTAAAACATCAATGTCGGCCTGTGCTGTGATAGTGCCACGCAAAACAACAAGGGGTGGAAGCTCACTCCATAACACCACCGCCTCCGAATTTTACTATTGGCACTACACACGCTGGCGGACGACGTTCACCGGGCATTCGCCATACCCACACCCTGCCATCGATCGCCAAATTGTGTATCGTGATTCGTCACTCCACACAACGTTTTTCCACTAATCAATCGTCCAATGTTTTCGCTCCTTACAGGAAGCGATGCGTCGTTTGTTGTTTCAAAAATGGTTCAAATGGCTCTGAGCACTATGGGACTTAACATCTGAGGTCATCAGTCCCCTAGAACTTAGAACTACTTAAACCTAACTTACGGACATCACACACATCCATGCCCGAGGTAGGATTCGAACCGGCGACCGTAGCAGTCGTACGGTTCCGGACTGACGCGCCTGGAACCGCTCGGTCACCGCGGCCGGCCGTTTGTCATTTACCGGCGTGATGTGTGGCTTATGAGCAGCCGCTCGACCTTGAAGTCCAAGTTTTCTAACCTCCTTCCTAGCTGTCATAGTACTTGCAGTGGATACAGATGCAGTTTGGAATTCCTGTGTGATGGTCTGGATAGATGTCAGCCTATTACACATTACGGCCCTCTTCTGTGTCAGTCAGGTAGGCTCTATGCTTTTGTGCTGTACGTATCCCTTCACGTTCCCACTTCACTATCATATCGGAAACAGTTGACCTAGCGAAGTTTAGGAGTGTGGAAATCTCGCGTACAGACGTATATGACACAAGTGACACCCGATCATCTGACGACGTTCGAAGTCCGTTAGTTCCGCGGAGCGTCCCATTCTGCTTTCTCACGATGTCTAACGACTACTGAGGTCGCTGATTTGGAGTACCTGGCAGTAGGTGGCAGCACAATGCTTGTAATATGGAAAACATATGTTTTTGGGGGTGTCCGTATACTTTTGATCACATAGTGTAAGTAAAAAGTTTTTTGTAAATCTTACTCCTCTCGAATCTTCTGAAAAGTCCCCACCATCATGGGCAGTAGCAACAACAAGAAAAGGAGGTGTAGATTGAAAGGTCATGCAGCGCTCACTCAACAGCAGTCTCCTGCTGAGAGTGCAAGCTGCGAGCTGATATTCAGCTTCTATCCCCGCCCCCCCCCCCTTCCTTTTTTTTTCTATATCACTTTCTTTGAATTCCTGTTAAGAGTTTGGAATCCACACTACTGGCCATTAAAATTGCTACACCACGAAGATGACCTGCTACAGACGCGAAATTAAACCTACAGGAAGAACATGCTGTGATAGGCAAATGATTAGCTTTTCAGAGCATTTGCACAAGGTTGGCGCCGGTGGCGACACCCACAACGTGCTGACATGAGGAAAATTTCCAACCGATTTCTCATACACAAACAGCAGTTGACCGGCGTTGCCTGGTGAAACGCTGTTGTGATGCCTCGTGTAAGGAGGGGAAATGCGTACCATCACGTTTCCGACTTTGATAAAGGTCGGATTGCAGCCTATCTCGATTGCGGTTTATCGTATCGCGACATTGCTGCTCGCTTTCGTCGAGATCCAATGACTGTTAGCAGAATATGGAATCGGTGGGTTCAGGAGGGTAATACGGAACGCCGTGCTGGATCCCAACGGCCTCGTATCACTGGCAGTCGAGATGACAGGCATCTTATGCGCACGGCTGTTACGGATCGTGCAGCCACGTCTCGATCCCTGAGTCAACAGATGGGGACGTTTGCAAGACAACAACCATCTGCACGATCGGTTCGACGAAGATTGCAGCAGCATAGACTATCAGCTCGGAGACCGTGGCTGCGGTTACCCTTCACGCTGCATCGGAGGCAGGAGAGCACCTGCGATGGTGTACTCAACGACGAAAATGGGTACGCGAATGGCAAAACGTCATTTTTTTCGGATGAATCCAGGTTCTGTTTACAGCATCATGATGGTCACATCCGTGCTTGGCGACATCGCAGTGAACGCACATTGGAAGCGTGTATTTGTCATCGCCATAATGGCGTATCACCCAGCGTGATGCAATGGGGTGTCATTGGTTACACGTCTCGGTCACCTCTTGTTCGCATTGACGGCACTTTGAACAGTGGACGTTACATTTCAGATGTGTTACGACCTGTGGCTCTACCCTTCATTCCATCCCTACGAAAACCTACGGGTCTTTCTGGATACAGAAAATGTTCGACTGCTGTCCTGGCCTGCACTGGCTTGTCACAATACGCCAGTCACTACTCTTGATGAACTGTGGTATCGTGTTGAAGCTGCATGGGCAGCTGTACCTGTACACGCCATCCGAGCTCTGTTTGACTCAATGCCCAGGCGTATCAAGGCCGTTATTACGGCCAGAGGTGGTAGTTCTGTGTACTGATTTCTCAGGATCTATGCACCCAAACTGTGTGCAAATGTAATCACTTGTCAGTCTAGTACACTGCTGGCCACCGAAATGCAACACTCTGAAGGAAGCATCCGAATCAAGTGAATTTTACACCATGGGTTTGCAGCGATGAGATATGCAACTGATTAGAATTTCAGCGCAGACGCACATCACGCGCGCCTGTGTCGCCACCTCATAGCGCCATTTAAGGCTTGGCGATTTCGACGAGTGTACGTTCGGCACGTGTGTTTACCTTGTGGTTGTTTCACAGGACGATCAGTTATGCCTCGTAGACAACAGCGAACATCTTTTGATCAAGTATCCGAGTTCGACAGAGGAAGGATAGTGGCTTACCGAGATTGTGGATTATCATACAGAGAAATCGCTAGTCGTGTTGGACGAAACCAAACAACTGTAATGCGGATATGTGACCGTTGGATGCAGGAGGGTACGACGGACCGACGTGGTCGATCGCATTCACCTCGGTGCACCACTGCACGTGCTGATAAGCAAATTGTGCGCACGGTAGTGACGGATCGCTCAGTGACATCCCGAACCATAGCACAGCACATTGCGTCTGTAACGCATCATCCAGTGTCTGCGCGTACCATTCGACGCCGTTTACAGCAGAGTGGTCTGTCCGCAAGACGTCCATTGCTTCGTCTACCATTGACGCAGAACCACAGACGTCTCCGTCGCCAATGGTGTGATGACAGACGGATGTGGACGGCAGAATGGAATGACGTTGTCTTTACTGACGAGGCACGCTTCTGTCTGCAGCACCACGATGGTCGGATTCGAGTGTGGAGACACCGTGGAGAGAGGATGCTGGACAGCTGCATTATGCACCGCCACACTGGTCTTGCACCGGGTATTATGGTATGGGGCGGTATTGGATATTACTCTCGCACGCCTCTAGTACACATTGCCGGTACTTTAAATAGCCGGCGCTACATATCCGAGGTGCTGGAGCCAGTTGTCCTTCCTTACCTTCAGGGCTCGGCCACAGCCATATTTCAACAGGATAATGCGCGACCACACGTGGCACACATTGTCCAAAGGTTCTTCGTCAATAACCAGATTGAATTGCTTCCCTGGCCGGCTCGCTCTCCGGATCTTTCGCCGATAGAAAACATGTGGTCCATGGTTGCTCAACGAGTGACCCAGATTACATCCCCAGCTGCCACACCAGATGATCTTTGGCAACGTGTGGAAGCTGGTTGGGCTGCTGTACCCCAGGAACACATCCAACGTCTCTTTGACACAATGCCGAGACGTGTGGCAGTGGTGATCTCCAACAATGGCGGCTACTCTGGCTACTGATTCTGGCAGGAACCACATGTCACAGACGTCTGTAAACGTAATCATTTGATACTTGGTCAACATGTTATCTACAAAATAAATTTTGTTGTGCTACCTCTTGTCTTTCTTGGTGTTGCATTTACAGTGGCCAGCAGTGTATAAAATATTGTCCAATGAATACCCGTTTCTCATCTGCATTTCTTCTTGGTGTAGTAATTTTAATGGCCAGTGGTGTATATTCCGACATAACTGTTAGAAGGAGTGTGACCATAACATAAGTTAAAGGTCTATTTAACACTAAAATAGTGAAGCGATAGTCACAGTACATAAAATTTTTCTTAAAAAAAGAGGTCACATTACGTCGTCATTTCCAAACGTAAAACATCAGTTGGAGAATATACACTATGTGATCAAAAGTATCCGGACACCTGGCTGAAGTGACCACGCCCCCTAGTGCATCGAAAAGGAAAGTATCTATAGAAACGGCTAACAGTGGTGAAAGTAATGATATTATGGACAACGTCATTATTGATCTGGAAAGCCTTGCACAAGTTCTTTCTGAAACTGTCTCTTGCTGTCTTTGTGGTGGTGAAGTTAAACGTTATGAGGATATTGGAGCTAGAATAGGTGTCGTGTCTAAATTAATTATTGAAGGTCAGAAGTGCAGAAACGAAAAAAGCATTTCATATTTCATCAAAGTGTTCAGGTAACGAATTGTATGAAACCAACGTGAGGCTGTTCTAGGGCCTTAGATGCATTAGTAAAGGTACAAGGGCTGGTAATGTTCTATGCACTGTGTTAAATTTGCCAAAACCACCCTTCACGTATATGAAATATGTAACAGCAATTGGGGACTCTGTAAATGCTGTGGCTGAAGATTCAATGGTTCCTGCTACACCAGAAGCTGTTGAACAAAATGAAGGTGGCACAGACATCAGCACTGCTGTGGATGGATCCTGGCAAAAGCGTGAGTTTAGTTCCAAAAATGGTTTTACATCTGGAATAAATATTGACATTGGAAAAGTTTTGTATTTTGAAGTTCTCAGTAAGCACTGCCAAGGTTGTACAGTGAACCAGACGAACAGATTACTTCATAAGCAGCAATGTATAAAAGATCATGATGGCACAAGTGGAGGAATGGAGGTAAAAGGAGCAGTTGACATTTTCCAGCATTTGCAGCAGGAGAGAGGTGTCATATGTGAATTACTTAGGTGATGGAGACAGCAAGGCTTTCATTGCAGTACAAAACAGTAAGCCATATGATGCTCCTATACAAAAACTTGAGTCCATTGGACACGTCAAGAAAAGGATGGGAACACGTCTGTGTCACTTAAAAACCAAGCTAGGTAACACAGAACTGTCTGATGGCAAGACAATAAAATGTGCTGGAAGACTAACGGACAAAGTAATTGACGAATTACGGGAATATTATGGGAAGGCCATTAGAGATAACTGTAAAAATTTAGACAAGATGATAAGAGCTGTGTGGAGAACTTTCTTTCATCGAATGTCAACCGATGAAAATCCATGTCATACTTTGTGTCCACTTCCACCAAACACTCTGTGTAAATATAGGCAAGCTGAATTTTCAGGCACCTTGAATGAATTTACACATAAACATTCTCTTCCTTTGGCAGTAATGAAGGCAATCAAACCCATTTACAGAGATTAACAAATTATGAGCTACTAAAGAAGTTTCCAGAATGAGATTTTCACTCTGCAGCGGAGTGTGCGCTGATATGAAACTTCCTGGCAGATAAAACTGTGTGCCGGGCCAATACTCGAACTCGGGACCTTTGCGTTTCGCGGGCGGGCTAGGCCATGGCTGAGCCATGTCTCCGCAATATCCTTTCTTTCAGGAGTGCTAGTTTCTGCAAGGTTCGCAGGAGAGCTTCTGTAAAGTTTGGAAGGTAGGAGACGAGATACTGGCAGAAGTAAAGCTGTGAGGAGGTAGCTCAGATGGTAGAGCACTTGCCTGCGAGGGGCAAAGATCCCGAGTTCGGGTCTTGGTCCAGCACGCAGTTTTATCTGCCAGGAAGTTACTAAAGAAGTGTTTACATGGGAAGTACCAGAATGGGAATGAGTCCCCCCATTATGTTGTGTGGTGCCGTGTGCCTAAAAATGTATTTGTTGGCCTTATGACTCTAAAGTTAGCAGTGTCTGATGCAGAATAACTTTTAATGGTGGGAACTATGAAAGACTTCAGGTTCTGGAGAAGTTAGGGGTAAGAGTTGGACAGAACACAGCTAAAGGACTGCGGGAACTGGATGACTTCGTGTACGTGAAGGAGAGTTAGCTGGTCAGCAAATGACAAAAGAAGCAAGAAAGAAAAGGAGGAGGCAAGCAATGGACTGCTGTGACACTGAAGAAGGCACAGACTATGGGCCAGGGAAATTCTAGTGCATAAAAGACGCGAAAGAATTTGTAATAAGGTTTTAAACCTCAATATCTCTGAACTGCATTTTTTGCAATAAATGACCCGCTTTCTAAAAACGTACTGGCGCTGGAGACATGGAATATTCACAGCATGCCAAGTGTCAGATTCAACACACATGGAACTAGAATAACTAAAATATCCTGAGTTGTTTTGTTTTTATGATCATTTGTTTAAAAAATTCTGTCAAAAAAGGTGTTTGAAAAAAAAAGATTGTAAGGTGGCAAGGGTCTTGCACCTTACATGAGTCCATTTAACGTGACTGTTATCACTTTGCGAGCACTTCAGCACTCCGTCATCAGGCCACAACTGGCCCATCGCGACCATCCGACCGCCGTGTCATCCTCAGATGAGGATGCGGATAGGAGGGGCGTGTGGTCAGCACACCACCCTCCCGGTCGTTATGATGGTTTTCTTTGACCGGAGCCGCTACTCTTCGGTCGAGTAGCTCCTCAATTGGCATCACGAGGCTGAGTGCACCCCGAAAAATGGCAACAGCGCATGGCGGCCTGGAGGGTCACCCATCCAAGTGCCGGCCACGCCCGACAGCGCTTAACTTCGGTGATCTGACGGGAACCGGTGTAGCCCCTACGGCACTTTAGATCAATAAAAAACGACTTACAGCGCCGCAATCGCTTTGTAGATAAGTAGTTGCTGTTTGTTGGAGTAATGCTGTAAATTACGGTGTAGGAAATCTATGTGGAAACGTATGGCACGCTGGCTAGGTAATACAGCGAGAATTACGCGATTTTGTAATTATAAGATTATGCGGAGATGCAGTATGCTAGACAGAGCTCGGCTACCTCCCCGGGTAGCAGCCGAAGGCCACAGCCTGACGGGATGAATGGTGAACTGGGGAAGTTTAGCGTTTGGGATCCCTATCAGGTCGGATTGAGGGAGGACATAGAATCAATTCAGAGGCAGGCCGCTAGATTTGTTACTGGTAGGTTTGATCATCACGCGAGTGTTACGGAAATGCTTCAGGAACTCGGGTGGGAGTCCATGGAGGAAAGGAGGCGTTCTTTTCGTGAATCACTACTGAGGAAATTTAGAGAACCAGCATTTGAGGCTGACTGCAGTGCAATTTTACTGCCGCCAACTTATATTTGGCGGAAACACCACACAGATAAGAGAGATTAGGCTCGTGCAGAGGCATATAAGCAGTCATTTTTCCCTCGTTCTGTTTGGGAGTGGAACAGGGAGAGAAGATGCTAGTTGTTGTACGAGGTACCCTCCGCCACGTGGATTGCGGAGTATGTATGTAGATGTAGATGTAGAAGTTCTGTAATCAGTTTAGAGAGGCTACAGCGGCCGCCGGCCTCTGAGAGACGCGCGGCTGCAGGTGTTCAGGTGTTTACCAAAACAGAGCAGTGGATAGCTGGACGGGCTTTCCTGTGCGTGCTCTCGCCTATGTCCCACTAATTTTACGCCTTCGAGTAACTCAATTGGGGCTGGCCAGGAGTTCCGAATAACAAAACTTTCAATGCAGGAGTTTGTGTTCGCTACGACGAGGAATCTTGCCAGGAAACCTCGAGTGGTCTCTTAGGAGAAAAATTCCAGTGAACGTGTCATTGCCCACAGCTGTGGTTCTTCCCAGCCGGAGTGGGCGGAGTTTACTTGTGAAATTTTGTAGAAAGGGAAGAATTGTGGAAACGAGTTCTAGTCACAGGCTGTACATTGGTCGGCACTGGCAAACTGGCCGGCTGGAGTGGCCGAGCGGTTCTATGCGCTACAATCTGGTGCCTCGCTACCGCTGCGGTCGCAGGTTCGAATCCTGCCTCCGGCATGGATGTGTGTGACGTCCTTAGGTTAGTTAGGTTTAAGTAGTTCTAAGGTCTAGGGGACTGATGACCTCAGAAGTTAAGTCCCATAGTGGTCAGAGCCATTTGAACCATTTGAACTGGCAAACTGGGTATTTTGAGAGCTTCTGGTGATGTGATTCGCTCGGTGTAAAAGTTGAGGTGCGAAAACAGAGGTGGTCTCCCGTTCTGGGCTTTCGTACTGAGAGGACGATAGCCAAGTCGCCCTCCGTCTTGGTCTTTTGTTCTGAGAGGACGTTAGCCGCGCCAGCTCTTTGCTGCCAGGAAGATGGTAGCAATTAGAGAAGTTTACGCCCCCGGAGTAGACAATATTCCGTTATAATTACTGACAGCCTTCGGCGAGCCAGTCCTGACAAAACTCTACCATCTGGTGAGCAAGATGTATGAACAGCCGAAATACCCTCAGACTTCAAGAAGAATATAATAATCCCAATCCCAAAGAAAGCGGGTGTTGACAGATGTGAATATTACCGAACTATCAGTTTAATAAGTCACACTTGCAAAATACTAAGGCGAATTCTTTACAGGCGAATGGAAAAACTGATAGAAGCCGACCTCGGGCAAGATCAGTTTGGATTCCGCAGAAATGTTGGAACACGTGAGGCAATACTGACCCTACGACTTATCTTAGAAGAAAGACAAAGGAAAGGCAAACTTACGTTTCTAGCATTTGACAATGTTGACTGGAATACTCTCTTTCAAATTCTGAAGGTGGCAGGGGTAAACTACTGAGAGCGAAAGGCTATTTACAATTTGTACAGAAACCAGATGGCAGTTATAAGAGTCGAGGGACATGAAAGGGAAGCAGTGGTTGGGAAGGGAGTGAGACAGGGTTGTAGCCTATCCCCGATGTTATTCAATCTGTATATTGAGCAAGCAATAAAGGAAACAAAAGAAACGTTCGAAGTAGGTACTAAAATCCATGGAGAAGAAATAAAAACTTTGAGGTTCGCCGATGACATTGTAATTCTGTCAGAAACAGCAAAGGATTTGGAAGAGCAGTTGAACGGAATGGACAGTGACTTGAAAGGAGTGTATAAGATGAACATCAACAAAAGCAAAACGAGGATAATGGAATGTAGTCGAATTAAGTCGGGTGATGCTGAGGGAATTTGATTAGGAAATGAGACACTTAAAGTAGTAAAGGAGTTTTGCTATTTGGGGAGCAAAATAACTGATGATGGTCGAAGTAGAGAGGATATAAAATGTAGACTGGCAATGGCAAGGAAAGCGTTACTGAAGAAGAAAAATTTGTTGACATTGAGTATATGGCTCTGGGTACTGTGGGACTTAACATCTATGGTCATCAGTCCCCTAGAACTTAGAACTACTTAAACCTAACTAACCTAAGGACATCACACAACACCCAGTCATCACGAGGCAGAGAAAATCCCTGACCCCGCCGGGAATCGAACCCGGGAACCCGGGCGCCGGAAGTCAGAACGCTACCGCACGACCTGACATTGAGTATAGATTTAAGTGTCAGGAAGTCGTTCCTGAAAGTATTTGTATGGAGTGTAGCCATGTATGGAAGTGAAACGTGGACAATAAATAGCTTAGACAAGAAGAGAATAGAATGTTTCGAAATGTCGTGCTACAGAAGAATGCTGGAGATTAGATGGGTAGATCACATAACTAATGAGGAGGTATTGAATAGAATTGGGGAGAAGAGGAGCTTGTGGCACAACTTGACTAGAAGAAGGGATCGGTTGGTAGGACATGTTCTGAGACATCGAGGGATCACCAATTTAGTACTGGAGGGCAGCGTGGAGGGTAAAAATCGTAGAGGGAGAGCAAGAGATGAATACACTAAGCAGGTTCAGAAGGATGTAGGCTGCAGTAGGTACTGGGAGATGAAGAAGCTTGCTCAGGATAGAGTAACATGGAGAGCTGCATCAAACCAGTCTCAGGACTGAAGACCACAACAACAACGTCCAGCGGTCTGTTGTCCGAGTAGTGTAGGAGTGTACTTTCCGAGACGCCACACTCCGCCCGCGCAGCCGCGCCGACGCCGTCGAAGACCGCCGCTACAACAGGAACATTACGGTGAGATCGCTCCCGCATCGGCCTGTGTTAGGAATAACGTTAAATAGTTGGATCACGTGCAACTGCTGTTTCCACAGAGGTTTCACGGTACTTTGGGGTGTAGTGGTTCTTCATATTTTACGTTTTGTGTCGATGTCATTCGGTCAGCCAAGTTATAAGAGGTCGCGTTTTGGACCGATTTTAACACAGTTCACTGCCAATGCCAGTTAGGAGGGTAATTTGTAAATTGATCATTGTGTTTTATTCACCTTTGATCTGAAGGTTATAATAGCATTATTTTGATTCAGTAGAACCTTTACTTTCAGTAGTTGATCCTGAATTCACCCTTTTGCTTTATTTTATTTTTGTGTGTGTGTGTGTTTGATGTCATTGAACACCCTAAGTGTTCGTAATCGTTCATGTTTGGAAGTAAAAATAGGTGTGCTTTATCGTCAACACTACCACCGCAGATTAATTTGGGGTGACAGAGCCACATTTAACTCTAGCGTTATCCGTTTTTGCGTACAGTTTCACTCCCAATTTCTCTGTCAGTTGTTTGTCATGGGCGAACACACGCAAAATCGAGACATGCAACGGGTGGGGTGTTACAAGGTAACATGCTCCACATTACAATTTTAGTAATAATTCTAGATCAGTGTATTTGGGAAGGTGCATTCAATAATTATGGAAAATTGTAAGTGGGTCTCTTAAAAAGTTTCCAAGACAATGGGTCACAAAATTCGTTAATTTAACATTTGCGGCATAGGACATACAATGTCTCCTTAATAAAACGAACACCTTGTGCTACTTGCAGTAAGACAGTTTGCCCTTCTTTTAAGTTTTGTAATTCACAAGTAGAGATTATGCCACTGAGTAAGAACAGTGCTCAAGTAAGATTGACATTAGAGTTTTATTAAAAGGTGAGAATGATGAAATAATTTTTATCCTATGTGGAGAACTATTGTAAACTTTTATCGCACTATTTGTAATGACACTTATACAGGGTGTTCCACTGATCGTGAACGGGCCAAATATCTCACGATATAAGCGTCAAACGAAAAAACTACAAAGAACGAAACTTGTCTAGCTTGAAGGGGGAAACCAGATGGCGCTATGGTTGACCCGCTAGATGGCGCTGCCATAGGTCAAACCTATATCAACTTCGTTTTTTTTTTTTAAATAGGAACACCCATTTTTTATTACATATTCGTGTAGTACGTAAAGAAATATGAATGTTTTAGTAGGACCACTCTACTCGCTTTGTGATAGATGACGCTGTAATAGTCACAAACATGTGGCTCACAATTTTAGACGAACAGCTGCTAACAGGTAGGATTTTTAAATTAAAATACAGAACGTGGGTACGTTTGAACATTTTATTTCGGTTGTTCCAATGTGATACATGTACCTTTGTGAACTTATCATTTCTGAGAACGCGTGCAGTTACAGCGTGATTACTTGTACATACCACACTGTCTCTATTGAACACCTCACAAACTTGAAATGTACGAAAAGCAAAACATCTCTGTTATTGAAAGCCTCCAATCCAGAAACACGTTTAACGGTACTACCATCGTACCGTACAATAGCAACTGGGCTGTAATATAGCTGTAATACGTGTAACAACATTCCTCTCAACAGCGAGTAGTTCGCCTTCCGATTAGCACATACATTGACAATGCGCAGACGCATGTTGTCAGGCGTTGTCGGTGGATCACGATAGCAAATATCCTTCAACTTTCCCCACAGAAAGAAATCCGGGGACGTCAGATCCGGTGAACGTGCGGGTCATGGTATGGTGCTTCGACGACCAATCCACCTGTCATGAAATATGCTATTCAATAATGCTTCAACCATACGCGAGCTATATGCCGGACATCCATATTCTGGGAAGTACATCGCCATTCTGTCATGCAGTGACACATCTTGTAGTAACATCGGTAGAACATTATGCAGGAAATCAGCATACATTGGACTATTTAGATTGCCATCACACCATACATTAACCCGCCAAGGTCGCTGATGTTCCACTTGTCGCAGCCATCGTGGATTTTTCTTTGCTCAATAGCGCATATTATGCCGGTTTACGTTACCGCTGTTGGTGAACGACGCTTCATCGCTGAATAGAACGCGTGCAAAAAATCTGTCATCGTCCCGTAATTTCTCTTGTGCCCAGTGGCACAACTGTACACGACGTTCAAAGTCACCGCCATGCAATTCCTGGTGCATAGGAACATGGTATGGGTGCAATCGATGTTGATGTAGCATTCTCAACACCGACGATTTTGAAATTTCCGATTCTCGCGCAATTTGTCTGCTACTGATGTGCGGATTAGCCGTGGCAGCAGCTAAAACATCTACTTGGGCATCATGATTTGTTGCAGGTCCGGACACTTGGACGATGTCGTCCAGGATACCGAGCAGCATACACAGCACACGCCCCTTGGGCATTTTGATCACGATAGCCATACATCAACATGATATCGACCTTTTCCACAATTGGTAAACGGTCCATTTTAACACGGATAATGTATCACGAAGCAAATACCGTCCGCACTGGCGGAATGTTACGTGATACCACGTACTTATACGTTTGTGACTATTACAGCGCCATCCATCACAAAGCGAAAAAAGTGATCCAACTAAAACATTCGTATTTCTTTACGTGCTGCACGAATAATTTATAAAAAATGGGAGTTCCTTTAAAAAGAAAAAAACGCAGTTGATATTCGTTTGACCTATGGCAGCGCCATCTAGCGGGCCAACCATAGCGCCATCTGGTTTCCCCCTTCAAGCTAGACGAGTTTCGTTCTTTGCAGTTTTTCGTGAGATATTTAGCCCTGTCACTATCAATAGACCACCCTTGTAACCACCCCACAAAAATTTAAATGAAAGACAATATTATATAGAAATGCTAATGGACATTGCGCTAAGTGTAACCTCTCCACTGAAATTTTAAAGACGGAAATAATAAATGAATAGGAGCCAAGAATAACCTCCCTGCAATGAAATGTACTGACAAAGGCAACAAAAATGTGAAATTCGCAATCTGACTCTGGTGTAAGCTCCCACAAAAATAATGAAAAACAATTCAGTGCTAATGAAACTTCAGTTAAACCGAAATATCGGTCTTTGGCCCTGTGTAAAACAATCAGAATTAAAGTCTTACCTCATTGTAACTGCTAGTCAAATTTCTGCTCTTATTCCTGCGCACGGCTTGGAGGAACTGCATTGCAAATAATAATATTCCTTTTTTCTGTGATTTTACTGAAATTTTTCTTCAAAATAAGTGGAATGAAATGGGAAGTGCAACGAAATCTTTAGTTCAATAAAAAAAAAGTTAAAAAAAATGCTTTTGAAATAAAAATTATTATTGGGGCACTTGTTGGAGATTAATTACAATAAATAAACTTTACATTATCTGATCATTACCTTAATTAATAATATACCTCATTCAGCCTCTTGACCAGAATGCCGACAGCCTACATCACACAACCGCACTGGGCTGCTACCACTGACCGACCGCTCTGCATGACGACTACTAGCGTACTGCCCGCCACTGAACAGAGCTACTGCTCGCAACAACTACTGACAGAGTACTGCTCTGCATAGCGACGACCGCAACGACTACTGACAGAGTAACGCTCTGCATAGCGACAACTAGCGAACTGCTCGCAACACTCGCGCGGTCAAGCGCATACTCTCTGGTCAGAGACGCTGCAATGCCTCGCCATCGCTGCTACGTTACATACGTGTTTTATAACCCTCCACTGGGGGGGGCAAAAATTTGGCAGCGATGGTGAGTCATTTGGACTTGCCAAGCGCGGCAAAATTTTTCATTAATTAGTCAACTTGTACAATTTACAGAATGTTTAGATTCATGAATTAAATGTGGTGCACATGCACAGAGTACAAAACATTTCAGACAAAGACAAGATATGAGTACAAAACATAGTAGCAAATCAGAAAACTGTATATACAAATTATTTGACAGATAACAAAGTGCACAGGCACTGAAAAAATTCTTTAGCATATTCAGAACAAATAAACAGACTGGCAAAAAATATTATGTTGACAAGTGACATGAGTGCACATGCACTGCAGTTGAGAACATATCAGTAAATGATGAAATGGATATACAATTAGTAACAAATGACATAAGTGCATACGCATTGAAGTATTGAATATACAGAATAGTACAAATCATATTGAAAAATGAGAAAAGTGCACAGGCACTGAAGTTCAGTAGAAAACATATTAACACCTAACATAAGTGCACATGCACTGTAATTCAGAACATATCATTAAAATAAAAATGTATATACAATATAAAAGACAAGGGTGTACATATACTGTACTTCAGAACAAATCGAAAAAAATGTCTTTAGCATTTTCGCAATAAATAAACATAATGGCAAAAAAAAATCATGTCCAAAGTGCACACGCACTGAAAAAATGTCTTTAGCATTTTCACAACAAATAAACATAATGGCAAAAAAATCATGTCCAAAGTGCACACGCACTGAAGAAATGTCTTTAGCATTTTCACAACAAATAAACATAATGTCAAAACATCATGTCGACCAGTGACATAAGTGTACTCGCACTGGAGTTCAGCGAATCGAAAAAAATGTATAACCCACGAACATAAATGATGTTACCAAAAAAATGATTTTCATTATGTGACAAGAATTAGGATAGGAAAGGGAAGGATTGCATCATGGTTGTAGCACTTTAGATTGCACACAGCTGTTCTGAAAGTCCATATATTTCCACAGAAGTACAACACCAAGTGACACAACTTGAAGTTCTTTTCCCCTCAGAATTTATCAGTGTAGCCAAGACACTGAACTGTCGTAGTAATATTCCATGTTTTCATTTTGGCAGTACATTAGGTACACCAAACAGTGGGACCATAATAACGTCTTCATTGCTCACGGTGGTGGACAGCATGTCGTGTCAACACCACTCTCTTACAAGGCACACCAACGTAGAATTAGTGCAAAACCAAATATAGTGCTCCATGATCACTAGGATAGACAGGACAAATGGACATTGCAGTAATTCAGGGTAGTTAGCTCATGAGGTGAAGGACATTAAGTCACATAATATTCACAATTACAGTCTTCATTAGTAGTTTGTGGCATTCATAGCCCAGTTATTGAACATTTCTGTACCAAGTATGTAGTATTACAGAAAAATGTTCATGAATTGTTTTACATAGAATCAGTAACCTTCTTTTCCTAGTTACAAAGTATAGCATGGTTAATTAATCATTTGTCATTCCAATAGTATTAATCATTAGCCTTTTCCTAATTACAAAGCATTATTAAACAGTCACATCTTTCCCAATTACAAAGTATGGCATAGGTAATTAATCATTTGTCATTCCAATACAGTAAGAATGATTAGCCTTCTCTTAATTACAAAGCATTATTAAACAATCGCATTCTTTTCCAGTTACAAAGTATCAACATTGAAAACAAGAGCTAATTAATGGCATAATTAATAACAATTCATCGGGTGACATTAATTATTGGCACTCAGTGGCCAGCAAGTATTGAATAGAATAAAACATAGTTCATTATTCAGTATTATTCAGATCATTACGAAGTCATTATTAAAATCAGTTAATTACAGTCATAGCATTAATAATCATGGGCATTATAAGTAGTCTCATTACAATAAACAGTGGCAGTTATTAGCCAGTTACAAAGCATTATTTTATACATATATATTTTTTTTTGTCTCGTTAAGAAGTCATTACTCAAGTGACATACTATTCAGAGTTGATCAGTATTATTCAAAATTTTCATAAACTAGTGACATTATGTGGGACTGGTAATACATTCTCTTTTTTGTTAGCAATGCATTGCGTTGGGATCGATAATTAATTGCTGAGGCATAACACTACTTGCTTTTGACCTGTTGCTGCAAATGAGGATAGGTAACGTCATTCGTCATGAGTCAGCTGTAGCAAGGTTATGTAACAAGGCAGTATATGTGATCACATTTATAAATGATAAACACAAATGAGTAAAAAAGAAAAATGCAAGTACTAGAACAGGTATAATAAGTAACAGGTTTAGTAAGTATCATGAAAAGCTTCTCCTGGAAAAAATACAAAATGGATTATTGACCTGAAAGAAGAAACGCACACTATGCTGAAAAGTAGTGAACTTCGAATTAACAGGTAGTGAAATGTGTATAAAAATGTGTTCCATAGCTGTCCTTTCCAAAACTTTCCGTCATCCTACTATGCAATATAACACCTGCTGTCAAAACAAACTGCAACAAATACTTAAATAACTACATAGCATAAATACATAACTTCAACATTATCCTCATCTGTAAAGAAAAAACTTCATTATCCATCACTTCATTATCCATAATACCATTTCCTTCATCAGTATTCATTATCATCTGCAAAAAATCACTTCATTACTCATTATACAACTATTCCTTATCTCTAGCATATTTCATCACTAAAACTAAGATGTGTAGTTCTCTCTGACAGCCTGCATCAATTACCTTGTATTCTGAAAGAAAAAATTAGTTAAGACTGCTATTCTACGATGAGTATAGTATATTCTTGTTAATGCTTGTTAATCCTGATCCATTTACTCTTCCTCATAAAGCTATTGCATCTTCTTTCGTTTATTCCGTAGGTGAAATTCCCATTTATGTTAAATTTATTTCTTAGAATCATCATTCCTTTCTGAAATTGATGAACAAAGATTAATGTCCTGCATTTAAATCATATACCCACTAAATAATGACTGGTTTATGGTGACACAATTAAGCATACAGCATAACATGACAGAAAACGTAATATGTCAAAGAGATTGACAGTGTTCAGATGCAAAAATATACACAGAATAATACAATGCAGCAGCAAAAAATGTAAAACAGTCACGATGTTGAGATGTCATAAGGCAAAAAATGTCAAAGTCAACTGGTGTGTGTTATATCTTAACTATTTCACAGTGCATATAAACAAAACATGAAAACAATCGTACATTAAAAAAAAGTGGAAAATGTGCACGGTCTGATGTGTAACGACAAGAAAAGCGACCTGCTAACCTTACCTTGCCGGGCACTTGCCAAGAAAAAATACGATAATCATCAGTAATTAGTCATGTGAATATAAATGCATTAGTAAATGGCATCATAGTGTGTTGAATCATACAGTGTCTTCATTCAATAAACGGTTTAATGTTTGAGATATGGTGATTGCCTTTCGATTTTCTGGTTCTCAAAGTTTCGACGTGTACAACATTGGGGTGAGGGATGCTGCGAGTCCGATACGGACCTGCGTATAGAAGTTCAAATTTACTGCACTTACCTTTTAATTTACTGGATAAATAGTGTGTACGTACTAATATCTTCTGTCCAACGTGAAAGTCGCGGCGTGTACAAACCTGTTTTTGCTGTCTTCTCCGGCGCCCTGCGGCACGTTTGATGTTGTTCAGCGCAATGTCAATTATTTCGTGGTGTCTTAGTCGACGACATTTAGGGAAGTTTACTAATTCTTTAATTTTGTTTGGTGGTTCAACGTTTCTCAATATAACAGACGGAGATAGCATAGTGGATTCATTTGGAATGGAATTAATTACGTCTTGGAATGAGAGTATGTGTGTATCCCAATCAATATGTCTTTTGTGGCAGTATATTCGACACAGTTTACCAATTTCTTTCATTAATCTTTCACAGGGGTTCGAAGAAGCGTGGTACTTGGATATCTAGATCGGAGAAATATTTCTGGCTCGTAACATGCGTGTCCATACGCTACTACGAAATTGAGATCCATTGTCAGAAATTACTTTCATCACATGCCCTACATGAAATAGAAAATGTTTTACAAATGCTTTCGAAACAGTTTTAGCAGTAGCTTTGCGTAATGGAGTGAAAGTAACAAATTTTGAAGTGAGCTCAACAGCGACAAAGATGTAGCAAAAACCTCTGTTAGTTCTGGGAATCGGACCAAAAATGTCTACTGCGGCCATATGTCTTAATTTAACAGGTATAATGGGATATAATGGAGGAATATGTGAAGTGGTGTCTGATTTAGCTTTCTGGCAAATTTTACAAGACGCTAAAACTCGTCGTATACGTTTCTCCATATTGGCAAAATAACAGTTCTGTCTCAGTATAAGAAAACATTTTCGTGCTCCGTAATGTGCGTAACTTAAATGAGTGTACCAAATTAATTTGTTAACCAGTTCGTTAGGAATGCATAATAACCCATTGTTGCTGTCAGGATGAGAGCGGCGAAACAGAATGTCATTGCGTACAGTGTAGTGGTTCCTAATCGTAACATTTTTCCTATCTTGCCAAAGGTGTTTAATTTCTTTCCACACATTGTCTTTATTTTGTTCTTGTGCTATGTCCTGTAATGACGATGAAATAAAGTTTTCAAATGCAACTTGCTGAATGTACATGACACTGAAATTTGCTTTGCGGAAGTTGGTTGCTACGTCTTGCTGATTGTTGCTGAGAGAACGCGATAGTGCGTCTGCTATAACATTTTGTGTGCCAGGAATGTGAACAATCGTAAAATTAAATTCCTGTAAATAAAGTTTCCATCTGCTTAATCTGTCGTGAGTGAATTTAGCCGAAAGTAAAAATTGTATCGCTCTGTGGTCTGTGTAAACGGTGGTATGTCTGCCATAAAGAAAATGCCGAAACCTCGTAAAAGCCCATACAACACATAATGTTTCAAGTTCTGTAACAGAATAATTTCGTTCAGCAGGTGACAGAATGCGACTTGCAAATGCGATGTTTTTAATTACTGTAGAACCATCTTCTTCAATTTCCTGGAAGATATGTACGCCTAAAGCCGTGTTAGAACTGTCGGTGGCAATGGAAAAATTTCTAGTAAGATCTGGGTGCGACAAAAGTGGAGCATTCAACAAAGCATGTTTCAAATAACATTCTCGTGAACAAAATTCTGCGTGTCAAAATTATTGCTTACGTTACTGGAATATGAAACCTGTACTGTGTCTGGTCAAATTCTGTCGTACGTGCTATTATTTACGCGAGGATGCTGTGGCATTTCGACTATTTGAACTGCTCTGTTATTTCTTACTGACGTATTACGCTATGGATGACACCTATTTTCTGTTTCATTCATGATTATTTGTTGTTGCTGATGTTGTTGCTGCTCATAAGATCGACTGTTATTAAATGTACGCTGAAAATTGTGCTCATCATTTTTTTTACGTCTGTCATGATAGTATTTTCTATACGGCGCATTGCGATAGGAATTGAAATATTGTCTTCTTTGTACGTAGTTATTTCTTTGCTGCTGTGCGTTACTATTTGTTGTAGCTGACACTATACGTGCACGCGGCGAAACATTAAAGTTTGCTTGACCTTGTAGACTGCATTGTTGGTTACGTATGCTAAGCGGCTGACTTTCATGCTATTGTGGTGAAAAACATCTATTGTTACCAAAATGTGGTTTGCTATTGCTGATAATTTTACACATACTGATGATTACGATTTTATCTGTTATTAAAGTTACGGTGGTTCTGGAGTGCCTAAAGAATGTTGTCACTTTCAGTAAAAATTTGTCACATCGGGTTTTCATCACTCGTCTCTTAATACTAGGTAGAGCAATAGTTAAAGAGCAGTTTTGATAGATATAAAGGATAGTAGAAGAAAAGGAAGCAGTGCAGAAAACTAAAGATGAAACAGCACTACTACAGCTCGGGGCCCTATGCTCGCTACGGCACATATTCATTGAAGCGTAATGAATCCCCTGAGGTCATTTACGCACTGCAAATAAATTTTGGTTTTTGCGTTACAGGCAATTGCGGTATAAATTCAAAAGTAAATCGTTGTAAGCACGTTAATTCAAGTTTCCTCATTACACGCAATGCTGATGAAAATGCAATAGCAAATTGTCGCATCAGGTTCAAAGCTAGCTTCTGCATTACAGGCAATAGCGGTGAAAGCATAAAAACAAATTGTCGTATACAGCTCAAAGCGTGTACCTGTGTTCTGTCATTATTAAATTCTTTACATTTTCTTACAAATGCAAACTGCTTATTATCAACGCTCTCGTCACTGAATTTGAGAACACGTTCAGGTTTGTGTGAAAGTCTGTTTGTCCGTGTCATTCCGGATTTCCAGTTGCATAGCTTTTCAGATTTTAAGTCGCGTGGCTTTTCGGATTTTACGTCTCGTAGTCTCTGTAAATCGCTCACATTATACGCGCTGCGTAAGTCTGACAAATCTTCGCAAAGTGGCGTCTGCTGTGATGTGTTATTAACTGAAATGCTTTTCATTTCTGTTACTTCTTGTTGTAAATTTGACAACTTCCTACGTAACGTGTTGTTAGATGAATCGATCTCATTAATTGTCTGCTGTAAATTTTGAAATTCAGGTGTTTGGTTAAATGAAACCGGTGCAGTATCGTCTGATTTATTGTCATTAGTATTTTCGATAACATCAATACGACTGGCCAATTCATCACATTTTTCAGTCAGTATTTTAACCTGATCATCGATTTTAGAATCAGACGCATTAATCTGTTTTTGCAACTTACGCGTAGTTTCGCTCAGCTTTTTAACGTCAGTTTTGATGACATCTGAATCATGTGCTAGTTCTAATTGTTCGAATCTGTCTGTCACTGTTTGAATATTTACTGTGTGTGTATCTGTTTTTAATTTAAGATTGGAAATTTCGTCACGTAATTCCGCGTTCGTCTGTTTGATGGAATTAATTTCGTCGGACACTGTAGCAATATTGTTGTCTACGTACGTCTTCGCTTTCGCGAATATTTTACGTTTGTCTTCTTGTCTTTGTGCAGTGATTGTTTCCATGACTTGTCGTTTTACTTTGTTTTGATCCTGAATAAATTTGCGGAAACGCGTATCACTGCTTTGTATATGCTGATTAAAGCGTTCGTCAATCTGAGTATTCTGTTGTTCGAATTTCGCGTCTATCTTTGCGTCCATTGTGCGCGAAAGTTCTATCGTCATTGCTTTAAACTCGTCCCGTAATTGTGTAGCTTTTTCAGAGCATTGTTTAGCGACTCCGCTAATTTCGTCTCTGAGTGTGTCTGTTGCAGCTGTTTGCAATTCCCTTAATTCCTGCGCAACAGACTTAATTTCTTCGCTATTTTTTTGTGAACAAGCCTCAATTTCCACGCGCAACTGTTCCTTAGTGTCATGACACTGCGCGGCAACAGCTCTAATTTGTTCACTAAGCTGTCTGGAATTGTCATCTAATTTTTCATTTAAGTGTTGTTTGAGATCTTCTTTAAGTTGTTTGGAATTGTTATCTAGTTTTTCATTAAATTGTTTAAATTTTTTATCCTGTTCACTAAATTGTTGTTTGAGTTTTTAGTTATCTTGTTTGTTCTGTTCTTTAAGTTGTCTGAAATTGTTGTCTGTTTTCTCACTTTGCTCTTGTAGCAAACTTCTCATAATTCGTACCAAGTCAAAACTAGCGTTTATATTCTCTGTGCTGTTTAGTGGTGGATCTGGAATTGTCTCGCTTACTGTAACCATTTGGTTGTTCTGAGATTTAGAAAAAGGTTTGTCAGTCGGATGTACACTGTCAGACATTATTTCGGAATTAAATAAATCCGTCGTACTTTCAGTACACTGTCCATTTTCATTAGAAATATTTGTCTGAACGTTACTTGAATTTTCCAAACCGGGTGTGTTAAGCTGGGTAGCGCTCATTACAATAGAGCGTCCCGCGTCATCAACTGTCGTCAAATTAACAGAAGAGACAATTGAGTTCGTTTGTTCATCGTTAAGATAAAAGTCATCATTAATGCTTGGAATGCACTGATTGTTAGTGAACACAGGATTGTCATCATTACACTGCGTGTCACATGTCCTATCGGTAACGTTGTTTGAGTCGGTAATTTCGTTCATAATACCTCGCGATACACTATTCACAGTCTTTCGCGGCATTTTTGCTAAAGTCACAATTATTCACAAAAGAAATACGCACAATGCAAAAACAACACACAAATACAACAGGGCAAACGAATTGTCGTTGATCTGTGGAAAGAAAGTCACAAGATTAGTAAAAGCGTAGCGCCAAATCCTAATTATACTTAAGCAAATAAGAGCAGATATCTGACTGTTGTTCAAAAGATTCTCAACGAAATACGATCCTGGACTGGGTGTCGCCAAGTGTAACCTCCCCACAATGAAATCTACTAACAATGACCATTAAACAAAATTAGCAATCTGACTCAAATATAAGTTCTTCACAAAAAATTTTAAAGTGAATTCAGTGATAAGAAAATTCAATTAAACCGAAATATCGGTCTTTGGCCCTGTGCAAATCAGAATTAAAGTCTTACCTCATTGTAACTGCTAGTCAAATTTCTGCTCTTATTCCTGCGCACGGCTTGGAGGAACTGCATTGCAAATAATAATATTCCTTTTTTCTGTGATTTTACTGAAATTTTTCTTCAAAAAAAGTGGAATGAAATGGGAAGTGCAACGAAATCTTTAGTTCAATAAAAAAAAAATATTTTAAAAAAAATGCTTTTGAAATAAAAATTATTATTGGGGCACTTGTTGGAGATTAATTACAATAAATAAACTTTACATTATCTGATCATTACCTTAATTAATAATATACCTCATTCAGCCTCTTGACCAGAATGCCGACAGCCTACATCACACAACCGCACTGGGCTGCTACCACTGACCGACCGCTCTGCATGACGACTGCTAGCGTACTGCCCGCCACTGAACAGAGCTACTGCTCGCAACAACTACTGACAGAGTACTGCTCTGCATAGCGACGACCGCAACGACTACTGACAGAGTAACGCTCGGCATAGCGACAACTAGCGAACTGCTCGCAACACTCGCGCGGTCAAGCGCATACTCCCTGATCAGAGACGCTGCAATGCCTCGCCATCGCTGCTACGTTACATACGTGTTTCACCCTGTATAAGCCAATGGCCTCTCTAAGCGGATATGATACTTTCCATCTTGCCTTGTAACATTTTCACAGACACTGAAGTTTTTATTTATGTATACTGCAGACAAATCAACCTGGCTAGCATATGGACAAGGGAGGAAAGAATGTTGTAATAGAGCGTATATAGGAATTTTACGCGCGCCCTTTTCGTAAATTGTGTGACTTGCGGGCCAGATATAGCCGACAACTGCCGTTGGAGCGCGTTGAAATCACGTGTACCACGTGTCGGCCCACGTGCCGTGTGCACAAGTCGCATCGTTTCCGAGCGTTCAGCAGCGCGCTGAACTCGACACGCTAAAACGCTGACGTTCGACAGCACGGTCCGCGTCCCGACGGCTTAAAGGGAGTCGGAACGCCTTATCCCGACAATGTTAAATTTAGTGAGTTGGCTTGACCGTATTTCAGGAACTACTGTGGCCACTGACATGAAACTTTTACATAACATTAAACTGTATGTTCTGAGTCTACTGAAGCACACTAATTGTATTTCAGCCACTGCTTTCGGAAATACAATTTTTTTAATTGCACAGTAAAAATTTCGTGTACTTTTTTCTAAATAATTCTTATTATACGTAACATTATGAACATTATGTTCTTCTCTTAGTTCAGTAGATGTATGTTATTACGCCCTGAAAATTTGAATATTCTACTCAAAGTGGTGTCTGAGATTTTAGGGAAAATGCAACAGAAAATGTAAATTTTCAGGAACGGCTTCTAAAGTTTCAAAAGACTGTAACTCACTTAATATATACTTAATTTTTTTTTATTTTTAGTCACTCAGAAGCACCCTGAACCATACTGTATATAATCCTCTTTATCTTTTTCCAAGTTTTTTCTTCTTTTCTTCTTTCTGGACTCCTTAGTGGCCAACTGTGCCGCATACTCTGCTTTATCAATGCGGACCTTGTCCATCCGTTCAAGTTCTCTGATGCAGTTTTGCTCCACCATTAATTCCCATATGCTGTTGCACTTTCACCCTACCAATGTTGCCATCATTAACAGCAATAACAGCATCACTGCCCCCCCCCCCCCCCCCCACTTTAGTGTCTTAATTCCAACAAAAACATTCTTTGGTACACGTGTCCATATAAGATTATTGAACGACACATTGGGATTATGAGCCTGAACATGCAGACACTTCTTCGGATAATTCAGGATTTGCCAGGTCTCTGTAAATAGGTTTTATGATGTGAATCTTCAGGTTTTGGCGGCGCAAAGACTGTTCCATTAAGTTTCGGGTGTGCAGCCGCAAGAAATCTCCTTCTTCTTCTAATATTTCGGCTGTATAACGTTCAGCCATCTTCAGAGTGAGCGGCTGCACACCCGAAACTTAATGGAACAGGTTTTATGATATCCATTACTGCTGCTGGGATGGAATGTTCATAGCTGTATAAACTGTTTGAGTACTGGGCATTGCAGTAATTGCACCACGGATCATGTCCAGGAGGGCAAAGGTGGTGTACTGGTTTTTCATCAGTTGACAGTCTGTGGAAGAAGGTAGCCCATACTGCCTGCTTCATTTTCAACAAATCCTCAGTATTATTTATAATGGCCGTCCCATAACACTGCTGTAGCTCATCAGTCATTTGGTCTGCCAGCCTGCATCTGTTAGTTGTTAGCACTTCGACGTACAACGCATGTTTATACTATGAAACGACAGGATACTGTTTCTGACAGTGCTACCAATAGAAACACGTAATCTAAACTTTATGACACAGCAATCCACAGCCTTCTGAATAAAAAAAAATTACCGATTTTATTAGATCTTGAAATGTTGAAGGAATACGACAGATGGGGACTACAAATGAGTCAAACAAAAACAGAGTATCTGGTGGTGAATAGTGATGCTTAATCTGAAGTACACATCAATGACAAAGCAGTTATGAGACAGGTAAAGAAATTTAAATATCTCGGGGCACATATTGATAACAATTGATAGGGCCATACTGAAGTAAAATATAGAATACAGCAAAGCAGATAATTGTTAGGGTGTATGAATTCTTTTTGGTGGGATAAGAATATTTCCAGCAGCAATAAGAAAAGAATAGGTAGGATAATGGTTGAATCAGTGCTATGCTATGCATTAGAAGTATGGATCTTAAATGCGGATCTCAAACGAAGACTAATAGCTGTGGAAATTGATTATTTGCGTACGAGTGCCAGAATATCAAGAATCGAAAAAAAAACAATGATTAAGTAAGATCTAGAATGAAGGCAAATGATACAATGACAGATAGAACTGAACGAAAATCATTAAAATGGTACGGACATATGACGAGAATGCCAGATGGTTGGTGGCGAAAGAGTGTTTATCAATGGAAGACACCCGGCAGACGTAAGCGCAGAAGACCACAACGTTCTTGGACAGACCACGTAAATGGAGTAATGGAACATCGCAACATCGACAAGGAAGATGCGCAGGGTAAAGAGGCTTGGCGGAGGATAACAGGAATACAACAATATGTTGTTATTAATCAATCTATGTATTTATTAATCCTGTAATAATAATAGTAATAATTATTATTGTGACCATACATCTGACAGCAATTACGAGACATAATGAGACCAGGCAATCGAGGCAATGGTGGCAAAACCAAGTCACTACAAGTTACGCCCATGCTTGCCCAGCTGTTCATTCCATATCCTAATGTCAATAGATAAAAACTATACCAGGGCAAAAACTGTCAAGAATTCTTGCAATGCCGGCCGGAGTGGCCGTTCGGTTCTGGGGGCTACAGTCTGGAACCGGGCGACCGCTACGGTCGCAGGTTCGAATCCTGCCTCGGGCATGGATGTGTGTGATGTCCCTAGGTTAGTTAGGTTTAATTAGTTCTAAGTTCTAGGCGACTGATGACCTTAGAAGTTAATTCGCATAGTGCTCAGAGCCATTTGAGCCAATTCTTGCAATGTGTCCTGCTGTGACACAACGGTCATATGGCTGATGCAAATTCAAAAATCGTAAGTGTATCAAGCACAGCAAGCTTCGATGTGTAATGCAGCTCACAGTTTTACTATGTTCCGAAAAAAGAATCTCAAAACACCCTGTACACTGACAGGACTGACACACAACTAACTGTAGAAGTCAACATTATTCTTGTGCTTACTGGAATACAATGTTCTTACTTGCTGTCAGCGGAATCAGGAGCTATGACTATAAATAAAGAAGTTTTGAGTTCTAACTGATTAAGGTATTCAGTAAAAGTTCACACGCACAAACACAATAATATTCCTGAGTAACGTCCTTATCAGAAACACCACTATCAGTAGCTCAGAGGCGACCTCTACGGTAAGTTCCAAGTGAAATGTTCTATCGCCCTGACTTCTCACGATCAAAGTTAATTGCTCGCCACACGGTTTTGTCAACACTACGGGCGGCACACAAACAGGCACTGCCTTGAAATCTAACCGATCCAGGACGGTGTACGGTCCTCGCGAGTCCACCTCCCCCTACTACCGGAAACGCGTTTGGTAGCTGCCTGACTCTGACGTCATCCGACACACAGCGAATGAAAGCGTTTGACCCACGGGGACAGATTTACAGCTGAGCGAGATTAGGAATAATTTAATACTTTCAACTGCTGATTGGCGTTGATGTATGTCAACGGGGAGAGGTGAAAATGTGTGCCCCGACCGGGACTCGAACCCAGGAACTCCTGCTTACATAGCAGACGCACTTTCCATCTGAGCCGACGAGGGTACAGAGGATAGTGCGACTGCAGGGACTCTCTCGGACATGTCCGAAAGAACAGACACCATATCCATATAAGTATGCAGGGTGGTCCATTGATCGTGACAGGATCAAATATCTCACGAAATAAGCGTCAAGCGAAAAAATTATAAAGAACGAAACTTGTCTAGCTTGAAGGGGGAAACCAGATGGCGCTATGGTTGGACCGCTGGATGGCGCTGCCATAGGTCAAACGCATATCAACTGCGTTTTTTTTTTAAATAGGCACTCCCATTTTTTATAGATTATTCGTGCAGTACGTAAAGAAATATGAATGTTTTAGTCGGACCACTTTCTTCGCTTTGTGACAGATGGCGCTGTAATAGTCACAAACGTATAAGTACGTGGTATCACGTAACATTCCGCCAGTGCGGACGGTATTTGCTTCGTGATACATTGCCCATGTTAAAATGGACTGTTTACCAATTGCGAAAAAAGTCGATATCGTGTTGATGTATGGCTATTGTGATCAAAATGCCCAACGGGCGTGAGCTATGTATGCTGCTCGGTATCCTGGACGACATCATCCAAGTGTCCGGACCGTTCGCCGGATAGTTACGTTATTTAAGGAAACAGGAAGTGTTCAGCCACATGTGAAACGTCAACCACGACCTGCAACAAATCATGATGCCCATGTAGAAGTTTTAGCTGCTGTCGCGGCTAATCCGCACATCAGTAGCAGACAAATTGCGCGAGAATCGGGAATCTAAAAAACATCGGTGTTGAGAACGATACATCAACATCGACTGCACCCGTGCCGTATTTCTGTGCATCAGGAATTGCATGGCGGCGACTTTGAACGTCGTGTACAGTTGTGCCACTGGGCACAAGAGAAATTACGGGACGATGACAATTTTTTTGCACGCGTTCTATTTAGCAACGAAGCGTCGTTCACCAACAGCGGTAACGTAAACCGGCATAATATGCACTACTGGGCAACGGAAAATCCACGATGGCTGCGACAAGTGGAACATCAGCGACCTTGGAGGGTTAATGTATGCTGCGGCATTATGGGAGGAAGGATAATTGGCCCCCATTTTATCGATGGCAATCTAAATGGTGCAATGTATACTGATTTCCTACATAATGCTCTACTGATGTTACTACAAGATGTTTCACTGGATGACAGAATTGCGATGTACTTCCAACATGATGGATGTCCGGCACATAGCTCGCGTATGGTTGAAGCATTATTGAATAGCATATTTCATGACAGGTGGATTGGTCGTCGAAGCACCATACCATGGCCCGCACGTTCACCGGATCTGACGTCCCCGGATTTCTTTCTCAGGGGAAAGTTGAAGGATATATGCTATCGTGATCCACCGACAACACCTGACAACATGTGTCAGCGCATTGTCAATGCATGTGCGAACATTACGGAAGGCGAACTACTCGCTGTTGAGAGGAATGTTGTTACACGTATTACAGCTATATTACAGCCCAGTTGCTATTGTACGGTACGATGGTAGTACCGTTAAACGTGTTTCTGGATTGGAGGCTTTCAATAACAGAGATGTTTTGCTTTTCGTACATTTCAAGTTTGTGAGGTGTTCAATAGAGACCTATGGCAGCGCCATCTAGCGGACCAACCATAGCGCCATCTGGTTTCCCCCTTCAAGCTAGACGAATTTCATTCTTTGTAGTTTTTTCGTTTGACGCTTCTATCGTGAGATATTTGGCCCGGTCACGATCAGTGGACCACCCTGTATAGTTCTGGCAATACCGGCCGTGACCTTCTTCTTCTGTGCAGATGCACATATGTTCCCCAAACTCTTACGGGACTTGCTAAGAATGTCTTCCACGAGTAATGAGTGTGTTGGAGTGGGACACTACGAATGTAGTGTGTGGACATACAAGGTGAGAATGTGGGTCTCGCGGGAGGCGTGCGGCAGATAGTCCCTGCAGTCGTGCTCTCCTCTGTGTCCTCGGTGGCTCAGACGGATAGTGCGTCTGCCATGTAAGCAGGAGATCCTGGGTTCGAGTCCCGGTCGGGGCACACATTTTCACCTGTTCCCGTTCATATACCGGTATATCAACGCCCATCAGCAGCTGAAGGTATTAAATTATTTCTGATTTCATTATAGACAGCTGCAGGTCATCAATGTATAGATTTCCAGCTGCGTATGAAGTGCCTCCCTCGATGCCTCTCATGGTGTATTTATGTATGGGCGCAGCGCACCGCCGAATGGAATATCTACTATCAACAGTCCTAGGCACAAGTTTGCAGTATCTAAGTGGCCCATATCTCAAACACGTACACTACTGGCCATTAAAATTACTACACCAAATATATTATACTGGAACTGACATGTGATTACATTTTCACGCAGTTTGAGTGCATAGATACTGAGAAATCAGTACCCAGAACAACCACCTCTGGCCGTAATAACGGCCTTGATACGCCTGGGCATTGAGTCAAACAGAGCTCGGATGGCGTGTACAGGTACAGCTGCCCATGCAGCTTCAACACGATACCACAGTTCATCAAGAGTAGTGACTGGCGTATTGTGACGAGACAGATGCTCGGCCACCATTGACCAGACGATTTCAATTGGTGAGAGATCTGGAGAATGTGCTGGCCAGAGTAGCAGTCGAACATTTTCTGTATCCAGAAAGGCCCGTACAGGACCTGCAACATGCGGTCGTGCATTATCCTGCTGAAATGTAGGGTTTCGTAGGGATCGAATGAAGGGTAGAGCCACGGGTCATGACACATCTGAAATGTAACGTCCACTGTTCAAAGTGCCGTCAGTGGGAACAAGAGGTGACCGAGACGTGTAACCAATGGCACCCCGTACCATTACGCCGGGTGATTCGCCAGTATGGCGGTGACGAATACACACTTCCAGTGTGAGTTCACCCCGATGTCGCCAAGCACGGTTGCGACCATCGTGATGCTGTAAACAGAACCTGAGTTCATCCGAAAAAAATGACGTTTTGCCATTCGTGCTCCCAGGTTCGTCGTCAAGTACACCATCGCAGGTGCCCCTGTCTGTGATGCAGCGTCAAGGGTAACCGCAGCCACGGTCTCCGAGCTGATAGTCTGTGCTGCTGCAAACGTCGTCGAACTGATCGCGCAGATTGTTGTTGTCTTGCAAACGTCCCCATCTGTTGATCCAGCACGGTGTTCCGTATTATCCTCCTGAACCCACCGATTCCATATTCTGCAAACAGTCATTGGATCTCGACCAACGCGAGCAGCAATGTCGCGATACGATAAACCGCAATCGCGATAGGCTACAATCCGACCTTTATCAAAGTCGGAAACGTGGTGGTACGCATTTCTCCTCCTTACACGAGGCATCACAACAACGTTTCACCAGGCAACGCCGGTCAACTGCTGTTTGTGTATGAGAAATCGGTTGGAAACTTTCCTCATGTCAGCACATTGTAGGTGTCGTCACCGGCGCCAACCTTGTGTGAATGATCTGAAAAGCTAATCATTTGCATATCCTGTCGGTTAAATTTCGCGTCTGTAGCACGTCATCTTCATGATGTAGCAATTTTAATGGCCAATAGTGTAAATACGAACCTTTTTTTACATTGTCAAGAACTTTTAACAGCCAATAAATGTGGAAGAATAACTATTAAATGACTAACTTCCCTTAATACTCATATGAAGCGCAGGCAGATTACAGAAAAAAAGTTACTTGTGGAGTAGCAGTAGCGTTACATGTTGTGATTATTTGCCATGAAAAGGTCCAGGATTCGATTCTGGGCTGTTCTTATATCTTAACTGACTCAGTTATAAATTCTGTATACAATGTTTTATGTACACTGTTTACAGTGCCGCCCTAAGTATATTTTTAAGATCTTGCCAAAGAACCCAGTATATCTCCCATTAAATTCCTAATAAATTACAATGAACCACGAAATTTTACAGATATTTGATGTTGCAAAAGTAAGTCATCAGCAGTCAGTGTTAAAGCCAAGCGTTTCAATTACTCTAAATAGTCTGTAAAAGTAAAGCATACAAAATTTTTGAAAAGAAAGTCAAACGTTTTGTGTAATGATTTGTCTAAAAGCATGAATCAAAAAATATTAGGGAAACATTTGGTGCACCTCATTTTCTGTTCATGATTTAGATCATCATTCAAAGGCACGTAGAACGCTTCTCTGATATTTTTATTTGTTTTACACAAATCATTTCATAAAATATTTGACCGAGTTCTTGCATTTTTTATTTTCAAGTTTTATTCAGAAAGCATGACCTTACTGCGTCCTCGTTTGCCTTCCTAACGTACTTGATTCGAAAGAAGCCTTTTTGACATTTAAATACCGCACCAGTGTATATTTTTATTTGCAAAACAGCTAGGCCTTCAACAGATGAAATTTTAGACGATTCATTTACAGTAGCTTTTCGTGCAATACTTCAATTTTTCCTCAGCTTATTAAGTTTTTGTTAATTACCCTGATTACTTTCAAGCAGTTAATTATTTTCATGCAAAACTAGACCTCATGCTGGTCACTTTGATACCCCATTTACCTGTTTCTCTCCCTTTGCTTGGGTATGAAAATTTGGACAAAACTTCATGGTGTAATTTATAGGGAGTCTTTTTTTCGCTCTTCTCGTGCGTTTACAAAAACCTATCGCATGTTTACCATATGGTAAAATAGTCCTTTCTGCGTGCTGTCATATCGTTTCGATATGTTGAACCTGTTATGAGACACGAAGATTTTTACGACCACTTGATTCGTGAAGCGCATGGAAGCGAGCGACACATCCACAGGTATAACAACCAATATCTGAAGAATGAAAAGAGATATCATGCCGGTCTCAACTTCAAATACAATTTAGACATATTGCTTACATTTCATATGCAGTAATGTATGGCCTTAAATGAACTACCTAGGAAGTCTATGCAGTGTGATTTTACCACACAAATTCTTAAAAATTTCGTGCAGCCACTTACTCAATTTCGTGCAGCACAGTAACTATGACGAATAAAGAAAATAAATTGAGACCTTTATCGTTTCAGGATATCAAGCTCTAAGATGCGGAATAGTCAGTTTTTTTCACAGGTTTTCTTAAAATCGGATGGTAAGTATTTCATAGCTGCCGTCACGTCCGCTCCACAGCTTTGCCGAGGAGACACGTGGCTGTCGCTCTGTGTCGCGCGTGCTGCAGCCACAAGATTCAAACACGTCTGAATTCAAACGTCGCCAGTTGCAGCGGGAGACAGGCAGCGACACAGGTGTGGCTCACGTAGGACACCTCCGTAACTACACCTGCGGTTGTTTGTGTTTTGTCGCCTGAAGCTGTCGCGCGCTTCTGTCGCTCGCTTCTGTCGCCCGTGTAGGACACGGCCTAAGCGTCAAGGCGACGCGAGGTGGAGGGTTCCAGGCACATGTGTTCCAGTCCTTTTGACGCCGCCGAGGCTGTATCGCTGAGCCGCCGGTGCCAGACTTTACCCGAAGGTTCACGCACCGGGACAAATTCCAAGCGTGCCCGCAGCACTGCAACACTATCCCGAGTCACACCACTTGTTTTCAGTTAACCTGCTAACTACCGTAATAATTATTGTTTTAACTCATTACTGAATGTATTTTAAAAGGTAACTATCGTCAAACAAGGAGAATAAAAAATTCCAACATAATTTTTTTGATTTTACAAACGAATTCATACAGCGAAAACAGGGCTATGAGCACATAATGTGTGCTCTTGCACAACGCTGCTGAAAGATCATATAAGAGAGTGCAAACTGTGCGGGAAAACATCACACCCTAAAAGAAATGTCTTAATCTAACACTTGGGAATGGATATATTGTGAGAACGAAATTGTGGAGCATTGTTATACTGAAGGACGCTCGCATACTGGGATGTCCAGGGCAATTGTTGCCTCAAACATTTTCGTGGTCTTCTTCGAAATGCTTACACCAGTCTTAACCCATTCTCTTAATTACAGAACGCTCACCAAAAGCAGTGTTTAACGCTTCTAAAATATCGTTACATTGTATTACCTTCTTATTGCGATGTATAATACATACACTCTATTTTTATACAGAATAAATAATCGAATCGTCGATACTACTGTAACACATGTATCCTTTTGACAGATGACAACAAATTAAATATCCGATGTGGCTAACACTGTAAACATATTTTCCAGACTTGTTCATGACAACGAAAAGGAAGTACGAATCTGACTAACACAATATGCAAACATTCAAAAGTCCTATTGCCTCATTTGATATGAATTCAATTGACCATATGGTATTCTTACAACCATTAATACTTTGTTCGAGTGTTATAAGCCACAAAGATAGCTAAATAGCACTTAAGACTGAGTGCCACTTGATAGAAGAGCCTTGTACTTTTAAAAAGCTTCATTCTCACTATATATGTCGCTATTTTCTACTCCATTAAAAGAAAATAGCATTGTACCTGGCTGATGTGTCAGACTGTCAACATTTAAGTTTTCCAGAAACAGTCTCCAAATTAGGAGACATGAAACATGCACTGAGACGGTAGGGGTCTCTTAATTGTCCGTAGCTCAACGTACAGCGAATAAAGGTAACCCCTTAGGGAAATGACAGAAAGCTATGGGAAGTAACAACATGTGCAATCAGTGTGTGTGTCTGGGGACCTAAATCAGCAAGTTGATGAGGCTGTTCCAGCAGACGTTGAGGGAACAGCATGTACCCAATTGAGTATTGTGAGAACTTTGGTGCAAACGAAGCCTTTCATTTGGATCACTCCATCAACTGGCAGAGAATATTGTGGATAGCAGTCTTGCTCACAGAATTTCAACGAAGCTCAGAGTCTGCAGCCATTGTAAAAAACAGTGACGTTCACATACTACTGGGAACAGAAAGCTGGTTAAAACTCGAGGTTGACATCACTAAAATTTTTGAAAAAAGAAAGCATATGTCGGAAGAGCTGGATAATGGGAATGGAGGTGATCCACTGAGATAGAAACTCAAACGGCATGACAGATTGGTCATGCAAGAATCAGTGTCAAGGGTGGGCATAAAATTGTAGGTGTATCCTTCTATCAAACACCACATTCATCACCCTGTGTAACCAGAAATTTTAGAGAAAAGCTCAGTTCGCTAGTATACAAGTTCCTCAGTCACGTTGTAATCAAGTGAGGTGCTCCAGTGGTCAGCACACTGGACGTGCGTGCTGGGAGATGACGGTTCACATCCGCTTCCAACCATCCAGATTTAGGTTTCCTGTGATCTGCCTGAAACGCTCCAGGTAAATGCTGGGATGCTTCCTTTGAAAGGGCATGGCTGATATTCTTGCCCATTCTGGGCGAGTGCTTCGCCTCTAATGCCTTGAGATCGATAGGGCACGAGACCCTAATCTACCTTTCTTCATATTGCGATCATTGGAGGAAACTTTATCCATCCAAAAAAATCTTACGCAATGTCTAGTGCTGTCTTTTAAAAATATACTCATTTACTTCAGTTTACAATGAAGGCACTCATCCACAGCAGACAACCCATTATCTATGGCTCTAAAGTAAAGACATCAATATCTATGACTAGCCTATGACGTCATTGGTCAAAGCCAAAGGGTTGTATCCTGTCATTCGCTTCACCCCAATATACGGTACAACCCCTACCTATCACTCGCATATGAGGATGAAACTAGATTAGTGGCAGGGCACACAGAGACATTCAAACAACCATACCTCCCACCCCCCTACTTGAATGGAATTTGAAGCAGCCCTAAATGCTGATACAGTGGGAAGCACTCTCTGCCATTCACTTCAACGTGGTTTGCACTGTATGGGCGTAGGTGTACATGTAGAGATACACGTTTCTGGGATCGAATGTTATCTGAAAGCGAAAACCTCTTCTCTCTTCTTTTGTTCTGAGATGTTTGTTAGTATCACTGCTACCGTCAAATTGAAGTTCTTGAGCTGCTGGACAATAATTGGGAGTGTTCTGTTGATGGTTGATGTATGGGGTAGCATCTAGTTTCGTTTGATAGGCCTGTAAATTGTTGAGTCCTCTTCATGAACCTGTTCTGTTTCGGTATCACTGTTTTCCTCAACTGGTACACCCGCATCAGATGGAAAATGCCCCTGAAGCAACTTTAATGTCCCCTCGTCGTTCAAGGTTATTGCGATAGGCCGTTACGAGGAGTCATGAAGCTATAGGCCTGACGTTACTTACAAGAGTAGAGCATTTTTTTTACGATAAGTTTCCAAAAATTTTCAATATCTTGTGCTTATAATCGATTATTAACATAAATAGTCTCTCGACGAAAAGCGGAAAAATATGAAGCTCGGATTATCAAAGGTGAAGCACGGAATGACCGCTTTTTTCACTGCACACAAACGAATAATGATACCACAGCTCGCGTTGCAATTCAAACTGTTCTGGAGCCACAGATGATACATCCATGAAAGTCCAGCGATATGTAAACAATGAGCCAAAGTAAATACGTATAATCCGGGCGCCGCAGTAACTTCAGCGCTGAAACGATGGAGGTTCTTTTGGAGCGAGACAGACAAGTTAGTCGCCTAATAAAGGGTTAACAGCAGGAGAGCTGGAGTGAACGTGGAACACTGAGGATTGCTGGAGCAGCTTGGCAGCAGGTTATTCTACATCTGAAGGTAAGAACGAAAGCCGCTATTTTGTGTCGCATGTAGCTGTTTTTGGACCATTTTCACGTCGGGAACTGTATCTCATCATTCACCCTGCATGCCACACTACGTAAATATACCAGCTTAGATCGTTTCAGTGTGAATAGTCACTTCACTCTCTTTTTTGTAAAAGAGTTAGTACTTGTATTTGGATCCTCCTGAGGTGACGCAAAAAGGATAGATGCTGATACGCTAGATTTAGAATCACAAAGAACGAGAAGAGATTGTGACTGAAATTGCATTTTTTTGTTTTTTTTTTGCTTTTTTGCCAAACTCTCGTGGTTGTCATCCCTGCCCTCCTCGAATTTTTCGCAGTCTATGTACAATAATGATAAGTAAAATGTTGCAAAATACTCGTCCGACAGTTGTTCATTGCACAGATTTGATGAATTCGCCTTGCAGTTTGTTTTTACGACGATGAGTGCGATAAAATGGTGCGAACGTAGAGTCGTGTGAAGTTAGCACCCCTTTTTCGAGAAATATACATTTTTTCCACAGTTCTTGTTAGATGTGCCATAGTTCTAGAGTTCTTTGCACAAAATTTCAATAGTTCTGCAAAATGTAACGAAGAAAACAACAATACCCGAAAAAATTTTCGTATCGAAAATATTCCTTGACAATTTCCGCAAAATGTAAATAAGTACAAGAGTTCTGAGCACAGTTCCGAACAGAGCTCCAAGAGTTCTTTCGAAAATCCAAGTAACATTTTTTTGTGCAGCTAATAGTTCACGAGATAATTGCAATTTAAGGAGAAAATCTTTTCACTTACTGTGAAGTTGGCACCCTTTTTTTCCGAAATGTATATTTCTTTCACAGTTCTTGACAGGTATGCCGTAGTTCTAGAGTTCTTTGTACTAAATTTCAATAGTTCTGCAGAATTTAGCGAAGAAAACAACAATATTCGAAAAAATGTTTCTATCGAAAACATTTTTTGTCAATTTTCGCAAAAATTAAACTTGTACAACAGTTCTGAGGACAGTTCTGAACAGAACCCCAAGAGCTCTATCGAAAATCCTAATAACATTTTTCTATGGCGATAATAGTTTGTGATAAATTGATTTAATATGGGACACACTTTCTCTACAGAAAATATAAATATATTCGTACAACAGTTCTGATGACAGTTCTGGACACCACGTGAAGAGTTCTATCGAAATTCCTAGTAGAATTTTTTTGTGCAGGTAATAGTTTAAGAGGTAATTGCAACTTAATTAAGAACCCCATAAGAGCTCCTACTGTGAAGCTGGTACCCTTTTTTCAGAAATATATATTTTTTTCAGAGTTCTTGATAGATAAGTCATAGTTATAGAGTTCTCTGTACAAAATTTCAATAGTTCTGCAGAATTTAGCGAAGAAAACAACATTGTATAACATAGCTGATTCAGGAACCCTTTCCTTCTGATACAATTCTTACTGTTGCCACAATAAATCACTTGTGCATAGATTCCAACTGTACTGATCATTACAAAAATACAACCATTGACCAGCGGCGCACATTTCTTGCAGCATTGTACAAAGCATTCGGCTTATCCGCTGTGAAAGTACCACACTTAACGCTATTTTAAAATTTACGGTGGATGGCTTCCGTTTATCTACAATGTCAGCATCTATCGAATTATCTTCATGTAAACGTGATGCCTGGATCACTCACGTCCCCTTTTTAGGTACGGAGGAAACTAGAGTTCAGTCTTGTGGAAGCCAAAAAAGGAAATGTGGGCAGCCCTTCTTTTACTGATAGCAAACTCTAGAGAAATCTCCACGCTTGTTTTTCTTCATCATGCCAACAAAAGAAAAATTCTCCCTTCATAGCTCTGTTATCATTCCAGTACTAGTAAACCAGTTGTCCGCTTTCACATTTCGACCTGACTGATATATAGGTTTACACAGTCTCAGAACAACATCAAAATGTTTATTGCTCAGTTGGTAAATCCTTCTGGTTGCAACACAGCGTATATTTCCAAATTGTACAGGTAAAATACTTAAGAATCCACACTTAAGAATCCATAGTCGTTTGTTTTGATTGATACATATTGGCGAAAACTGTACCTTCCACAGAATCCTTCCAGCTTCTTGTCTACTGTAACATTTTCTCCAAGGGTGTAAGATTTGTGGTAGTTGCGTACAAACACAGTAAATATTTCCTGAATAGCTGTTAGCTTGTCTAATTGTCTCCTTTCATCACGAATAGCGCGACTGTAAAATCTAAGGCTCTCCAGAATAAATTTGAAACGATTTATGTTCATTTGCGAGGTGAAATTTTTCAATGCCATCACCATCAGTTCCACACAGATCTTCCAGGCTTTATCTGTTACTTTTGTTAACAACAATTAAAAACAAGAGACTGATGAAGGCTTACAATTCAATATCATCTATTGATTTTTACCCCTCTCTCACGCTGAAATGAGGCTTTGATGCTCTCAAAATTCTGATTGGAATACAAAACTACAATAGACAAATATCGTTATCTATGAGGTAATTACAGCATCACAAATGCTGCTTTGGCTGCACCTAGTGGTACAGGTAAATTTCGAATAATATTATGCTCTTCGAACAATATGCTTTGTATTTCTTCAACATTATCTAGTACTTCCCACTTACAATAATAAAATTCCTATAAAATAACGCAACCAGGCGCAGTGTATTAATCTGAAATTTGACGTTCAGACAGCGGACACTGACTATTAAACAGTTCAAACAGAATTTAAGTGCAGTTTACATTCTGGATTAGCTTTGTACTACTTACTACGTTGATAAACAAATAAATTAATCGCTGAAATGAAATACGAAAGAGCACAGTGAATAAAAACGAGCAATCGGCTCATATCTCATCAAGAGAGCATTAGCGTCGATACTGAATCATACAACAGTGAAAGGCACACATGAAGTGTATATTTTTAGAATCAGGAAGAACCAGATGAATTTTATTACGTAAAACGGTAATTGTTTTGAGCTCTCATGACATCCATGACCCACTAACAGCTAAAAATATGCCCAGGACCCTCATGGATGAAAGTTATGTGGCAACATCACCAGCCGCTAGGATACATAAAAACATGTGCTGTGTGTAACGAATAAATTTGAAATTGCTGTCGTTAATATTGTTGCAAACATTTGTTCTAGTTAGAAAGGAAGTGTGGAAGTTTGATGAGTTACACTACAGCGAGAGTTAAAAGTCTTTACAATGTATAGAAATGTAAGTATATTTACTGAATATATCGTACAAACGAACTAAGTGGTATGTTTAAATCCTAATTCAATACATGACTGATAGAGGTGTTATTATGTTGAGGGGATACAGTATTAAAGTTAATAAGAAGTTCGAAATTTGTAAATAAGAACCTCGTTTATTTGGTCCTCAGTAATCCGGATTTCCGGTTTATCCGGATTCATATTTTGTGTCCCTTGGTATTTTTCTCTTTTTTTTCTTATAACACGAAGATGTGTAGTCGGTGAGGTACATAGGCTGCTTATCACTAGGCCGGTAATTTAGTCTAGTACTGAGTGATAAGGAACTCGGAGTGTGTGAATGACATTGTTTCTCAAGTATTGTACATTAATATAACGGTGTATTGATGCCCTTCAAGTAAGTTGCATAGTAACCACGCCAACAGCACTCCACCATAGCTCATTGTACCTCTGGTGCGATTCTCGACAGGTGTGACACCATCTGGTTAGTGGCGCGTGTGAATGTATCTGCTCTCTCAGCCGTCTGTTTGTTTTGCACTGACGAGCCTTCTCTCCTTGAATCATCTAAGCGTGCACATCCCACAGTTACTACAGCCAGTCTTAAGAAGGTGTACTGGCATTTGTATAGTGCTGAACATTTAGACTTTTTGTATTTAGTAGAATATACATCCGGTTTTCGATTTTCGGTTTTCCAAAATAAAAGTGAGAATTTACGATCGTACTCATAGCTGTACTTCCAGCAGTACTTTATCTCCTGCGTTCCCAATTTCGTAGAAGTTGTCCTACGAAAATTGCAGAAGAAGCACTCCTGGACGAAAGGATATTGTGACGATATTCTTTCGTCACAGCCTGGGGTTAGAGACCCGGTCCGGCACACAGTTTTTATCTGCCAGTAAGTTTCACATCGGCGCACACCCACTGCAGAGTGAACACACAATCTATTTCATAATCTACTGCCACCATAAAAATGTTATGAGGGTTTTTAAAAGAACTCTTTCGGTGCTATCCAGAACTGTCAGCAAACGGGTTGTGCAAATTTATTATAATGTATACCAAGTGGGTCTCTCGAAAATGCTATTATCTCATTAACTGTTATCCCCACAAAAAATGTTATTACAGTTGTCGGTAGAACTCTTAGGATCGTATTAAGAAATGCCATCAGATCTTTTGTACGAATTTATTACTTTTACATGACAAAAGTGAGCCCACATTAATTATCTCATATAATGTCATCGTCACAAATAATGTTATTATAGTTTTTGGTAGAACTCTGTGGGTGATATTCAGAACTGTCATCAGAACTATTCTACGAATTTTGCTATATTAGATAAAGTGAGCATCAGATTAAAACAATTAGTGTATAAACTATTGTCGCCACAAAAATGTTCTTATCATTTTCAATGCACCTCTTCCGGTGCTATCCAGAACTGCCAACAGAACTGTTATACAAATTTATTTTTCCAAACTGACAAATAATTTTTTACGATACCAAAATTTTGCCGAGTTATTGTTTTCTTCCCGAAATTCTGTAGAACTATTCGTGTTTTGAGCAGGGAAATCTAGAACTATTGCATATATATCAAGAACTGTGAAAAAAATTTATATTTATCGTAAAAGGGGTTAAAACTTCACGGGAAATGCTCATAAGCATTCCTTAATAAAGCCAGTTGCTACATAAACAATTACCTGCACAGAATATGTTACTAGTATTTTCGATAGAACTCTTACAATGCTATCCAGAGCTGGCATCAGAGCATACGAAGAGACATAATTTTTTTTTTTAGTAAGAGTGCCCCACAATTAATCAATTACCATACAAACTATTATAACCACAAAAAATGTTATTATGATTATCGATAGAAGTCTTGAGGTGTTAACCAGAACTGTTCATCAAAACTGTTGAACGAATTTACTTTTTCTGTGGAGAAAGTGGGTCTAACATCAAAGCACTTACCATATAAACTATCATCGCCACAAAAAGATATTATTAGGATTTTCGATAGAGCTCTTGGTGTTCTGTTCAGAACTGTTGTACGAATTTACTTTTTGCGAAAACTGACAAAGAATGTATTCGATACGAAAAATTTTTCGAGTATTGTTGTTTTTTTCGCTAAATTCTGCAGGACTATTCAAATTTTGTACAAATACCTCTAGAACTATGACATTTCTATCAAGAACTCTGAAAAAATATATATTTCTGAAGAAAAGGATTCCAACTTCACAGTAAGTGAAGAGGTTCCCTCCTTAAATTGCAGTTATCTCGTAACGTGTTAGCTGCACAAAAACTTGTAATTAGGATATCCGATAGAACTATTGGGGTTCTGTTCAGAACTGCCCTCTGAACTGTTGTCCGAATTTACTTTTTGCGAAAATTAATAACGAATGTTTGCTATACGAAATTTTTTTCGAGTATTGTTGTTTTCTTCGTTAAATTCTGCAGACCTATTCAAATTTTGTACAAAGAACTCTAGAACTATGCCATATCCATCAAGAACTCTGAAAAAATGCAGTTATCTCGTAAAATATTAGCTGCAGTAAAAAATGTTACTTGGATTTTCGAAAGAACTCTTGAAGCTCTGTTCAGAACTGTGCTCAGAACTCTTGTACTTATTTACATTTTGCGGAAATTGCCAAAGAATGTTTTCGATACGAAAATTTTTCGAGTATTGTTGTTTTCTTCGCTAAATTCTGCAGAACTATTGAAATTTTGTACAGAGAACTCTATAACTACGACTTATCTATCAAGAGTTCTGAAAAAAATATATATTTCTGAAAAAAGGGTGCCAGCTTCACAATAGGAGCTCTTATGGAATTCTTAATTAAGTTGCAAACACCTCTTAAACTATTACCTGCACAAAAAAATTTCGCTAGGGTTTTCGATAGAACTCTTCACGTGGTGTCCAGAACTGTCGTCAGAACTGTTGTACGAATATATTTATATTTTCCGTAAAGAAAGTGTGTCCCATATTAAATCTATTTATCTCAAACCACTATCACCATAGAAAAATGTTGTTGGGATTATCGATAGAGCTCTTGGGGTTCTGTTCAGAACTGTCCTCAGAACTGTTGTACAAGTTTAATTTTTGCGAAAATTGACAAAAAATGTTTTCGATACGAACATTTTTTCGAATATTGTTGTTTTCTTCGCTAAATTCTGCAGAACTATTGAAATTTAGTACAAAGAACTCTAGAACTATGCCATATCTATCAAGAACTCTGAAAAATATATATATTTCTGAAAAAAAGGGTGCTAACTTCACAGTAAGTGAAAAGATTTTCTCATTAAAATGCAATTATCTCGTAAACTATTAGCTGCACAAAAAAATGTTACTCGGATTTTCGAAAGAACTCTTGGAGCTCTGTTCAGAACTGTGCTCAGAACTGTTGCACTTATTTACATTTTGCGGAAATTGCCAAAGAACATGTGTCGGTACGAAAATTTTTTCGAGTATTGTTGTTTTCGTCGCTAAATTCTGCAGAACTATTGAAATTTTGTACAAAGAACTTTAGAACTACGCTACATCTATCAAGAACTGTGAAAAAAACGTATATTTCTCGAAAAAGGGGTGCTAACTTCACACGACTCGAACGTAGATAGCAGGCTACGCTACACGTAGATGTTACCACAACCTTCCTTCGCCAGTTCACTTCCAAACTCACACCTTTCATCCTAACCTAGACGTAGGGCTACGCTACAAATCAGTCTGTACCACACCGAAGATGTGGAGCCCTTTTTTCTAAGTTCATTTATCGGAAGCTGTACTTCTCATTTTCCATCTGGTCTCGCGTTGAATGGAATTCACTCGCGGTGTAAGTGAACAATTTAAATTTCTACAACTACCATTGTAAAGCTATTGACAAATTGCTTCATAGTTGCGCAGGTAAGAGTTTATTGCTATACTATAGTTGAATACAACGCTTAGCTTGAGACGTAGAAAGCCGGCCGGGGCGGCCGAGCGGTTCTAGTCGCTACAGTATGGAACCGTGCGATCACTACGGTCGCAGGTTCGAATCCTGCCTCGGGCATGGATGTGTGTGATGTCCTTAGGTTAGTTAGGTTTAAGTAGTTCTAAGTTCTAGGGGACTGATGACCTCAGAAGTTAAGTCCCATAGAGCTCAGAGCCATTTGGACCATTTTGGAGACGTAGAAACAGTGTAAATATCACATGTTGCGTTTCGAAGCACGTTCATTTTGTTTCTTGTTTTTCAGTATTTTTTCATAAGAAAAAATAGCATATCACTGGCATGAGTTTTATATTGTCTGAACCTTTTGTTTCTTAGCGACATTAAATTCTGTTCAGTCAAAAAAATGGTTCAGATGGCTCTGAGCACTATGGGATTTAACATCTTAGGTCAGCAGTCTCCTAGAACTTAGAACTACTTAAACCTAACTAACCGAAGGACATCACACACATCCATGCCCGAGGCAGGATTCGAACCTGCGACCGTAGCGGCCGCGCGGTTCCAGACTGAAGCGCCTAGAACCGCTCCGCCACACAGGCCGGCTCTGTTCAGTCAAACATGTTTACTGGACACAGCCAGCAGTACGTTTCGATATACACGTAAGTACATGTGTCATACACAAACACATCTTTCGAAACAGTGAACGGTATTACTTTTAAGAAGAATATGAAAAGAATTGTTTCTTAATTAGTGCTGTTGTTTGAAAGTGTGTTTCGTTAAGCTTCAGTGCTGATATCCGGTCGGCATTAGACAGTGGTGCTTCTGGATCCACAATGACAACTTTAGTGTCCAAGTCGTTATGGCCATCAGCGGCTTGTCAAGGTTCGTTGTTCCGTGAGCGATCGAAAATGTCTCGACAGGGATACGTTCATGCAAAGCGCCATTATTTCGGCTTTTGTTTTTTATGCTGCAAGAGTATCATTCGTTTACTGGCCCGAGATTTACTTGAAACCCACGAACGCACAATATTTGTATTCAAAGAAGACTGCTATTCTTAAATGTCATATTTCCTCTCCTTTCATGAGTCATTTTCACAGTAGTCTATACTGTTTGTGAGGTGCTATGTTGTGGTTGCCCCTCAACTTTTTATATATTGCAAACTTTTTTAAAAATCTTTCATTCTCAGTTTATGTCGTTTTCGGCCGCATGTTATGTTGTAGTATTTGAGCTCCATTTGCTTGCTGCATGTCTGAAGGACACTGCATTGGACTATACACGTACCGAACACTAAAGACAATGCCAGCCTGTATTCCGTGCCGCAGCAGGGAAAAACAAAGAAAATAACAATGCAGCTCTCTGTGCGGGAACCACGGCACTGTGTGCGAGCACGGGGCGTGGTCAGTATGACTCGAGGAGGTCTGGGGCGGTCGGGGAGGCGAGCGCGGGTAGCCGGAGTGGCTCAGGGGGCGGCCTGCCCGCACTGACCGGTCGGGCCCCGGTCCAGCACAAAACTTTATCTGTCCGCTCGTTTGCACAGCTGGTGTATAAACGGATTCGTAGTTTGCGAATACATTTCGTTAATTTTCAATTTGTTGTCTATTATTCATTTTCTAATTTTTATTATGAGGGGGCCGGCCCGAGTGGCCGTGCGGTTCTAGGCGCCACAGTCTGGAACCGGGCGACTGCTACGGTCGCAGGTTCGAATCCTGCCTTGGGCCTGGATGTGTGTGATGTCCTTAGGTCAGTTAGGTTTAAGTAGTTCTAAGTTCTAGGGGATTGATGATCTTAGAAGTTAAGTCTCATAGTGCTCAGAGCCATTTGAACCATTTTATTATGAGGGGTATGGTATAGTCTCGGCATTCGCTCATCTGCGGTGAAGCTGTCATTGTTCCAGTTTTTCCTTCTGGGTTATCCTGTAAGAGATGTTTGGTGTTGCTGAAGACTTCTCCTTAGGTCTCTCTCGCCGCACTGTTTATCTGTTTTCTGTACGCAATGAACTATTCTATGTCGCAGGTAACTGAGTAGAACTTTTAGAACACTGGAAGTGAGGATTTTGTTTTTATGTGGTTCCGTAGACAGTGTGTTTTCAGTTAACCTGTTCAGTCCGATTTTACCAGCGAATTAGAAGTGTCGGTATTATACAGATGTTATGCTTGCTTTTTAGTGTGTGACGTCGATTATCATATATATAGTATACCATATAGTGTAGCTATTCTTTGGATTCTTCTGGCAGCTGAATAATCATTTTACTTGGTTTGGGATAGACATACAGACAGGCGCTGCAAATGAATCAGTTTGTCTAGTGAAGGTGTTGTCTGTGAGTACCAGTGTTTCGATTGCAGCATCATTAATGAGCGCTTTAGTCAGATTTAAAAGTCCGAGTCATCATCGTTCTTTTGCTGTGAGGCTAATGCGAGTTTTCCATAATACACTGAAGACCCAAAGAAACTGGTACGCCTGCCTATATCACTCCCACTGCACACACCCCACACAATTACAGAACCTCCACCAACTTGAACAGTGGCCTGCTGACATGCAGGGTCCATGGATTCATGAGGTTGTCTTCGTACCCGTACAAGTCCATCCACTTGATACAATTTGAAACGAGACTCGTCCGAACAGGCAACATGTTTCCAGTCATCAATAGTCCAGTGTCAGTGTTGACGGAACCAGGCAAGGTGTAAAGCTTTGTGTCGTGCAGTCATCAATGGTGCGCGAGCAGGCCTTCAGCTCAGAAAGCCCATATCTATTATGTTCCGTTGCACGCTGACACTTGTTGATGGCGCAGCACTGAAATTTGCAGCAGTTTGTGGAAGGGTTGCACTTTTGTCGTCGTCGGTCCCGTTCTTCCAGGATCTTTTTCCAGCCACAGCGATGTCGGGAATATGATGTTTTACCGGATTCCTGATATTCACGATATGCTCGTGAAATGGTCGTCACCCTTCATGGCTATCTCAGAGATGCTGTATCCCATTGCTCGTGCGCCGACTACAATAACCACCTTCAAACTCACTTAAATCTTGATAACCTGCCATTGTAGCAGCAGTAACCGATCTAACAACTATGACAGACACCTGTTGTCTTATATAGGCGTTGCCGGCCGCAGTGCCGTATTCTGCCTGTTTACGTATCTGTGTATTTGAGTACGCATGCCTATACCAGTTTCTTTGGCGCTTCACGGTAGTTTAATATCCATTGTCAGTTCGAGACGTTTAGCTTTCGTTTCTGGTGTTACTTATTGTCGCCTAACTGAAACGTTACGTCTTCTCGTGTCTGCTTTTCATTTCTTGTCCAGTTTATTACGTCTAAAGATAACAGGTGGACATTTCTGAGCGTTGGGTCTTTTGAGTCACAGGCTGAGGCATTTCTCTACTTTGCAGACTACTGATTGCTCATTAGTTTTATGTCTTTTCATGGTAGCAGTATAAAGTGTCATCTTTGCAAAACCCTAAGCCTTCATTCAAATACGTTGGGGTAAGCAAGTGTGCGTGTATACACTGTATAGTATTGAAGATAATATGACTCCTTGAGGTACTCCAACTTCCAGGATAAGAATGTATGTTTGCCACCACTGTGGTGGTTGTGTGCCTCTCATTTACAGTATGATTGACTTGAGTAACTATACACTTTGGTCGAGCATGGCGAGAGTGGTAGATTTATTTCATGTATGAGGAAGCATTTCGAAATTATTTCCGCATAGATTTAAATAATACGTCAAAGTTTTCAGAATTGTTGATATCGTAAGACGTTTTCCAAACAAGAAGTCTATCCTTAAAGTTGTACCTTGAAATGCTTGCTATTTTTCGAACAGGAGATAGTTCAGTAATTCAACGATCTCCTTCAGGCCTTGATTTTTTACCTAGATGATCTGCTGTCTTCGATGTTTTATCCCTCAAACCTACCCATTGATTTTCCACTGTATTACTTTTCACTGAGTACAACATTGACTAATGCTCCCTTTGAGACTCTCAGAATCCTATGGTTTCTTCAATTTATGTAGCTTCCTTTGCTATAATTTTAAACCTTTCTGCAATTTCTTCGCTTTTAATCTTCAGCGCATAACCAACAATATACAGGCAGCATCAGAATCTCCTGGAGGCATCTTCCAGTTTAAGATCTGGTTTAGAAATCTTTGTCTTATTCTTTAATCAATATGAAACATTCCAGTGACCTCAGTTCTCGTCCATATTACAACCTTCTCTCATGACTCTTAAACAAAGTGTTAGCGATTATTAAATTATGTTGTGTGCAAAATTCTAGCAAGTGGCTTCCTCTTTCACATCATTCCCCGAATCAATGATCTCCCTCTGTGATTCCTTCTCATCCTTTTGCTACTACTGTACCAAATTCTAGCCACCCATGACGATTAAATTTCCATCTCCCTTAATTCCCTGAAAAATTTCCCTTTCTCATCATAAATTCTTTTAACCTTTGAATCTGTCCACGTAGTTGGTTGGCTACAAATTTTTACTCCTTTGTTGGGTGTTGGTTTCATATCTAACTTGGCTATGACAATCCGGTCACTACAGTGTTCCTGGTAACTTATTCACATTCTTATTTTCTCATTCATTATTAGGCCTGTTCCTGCATTAACCCTAGTGTTGCTGACATTGTGCTGACCTGACCAAAAGTGCTGTTCTTCCTGTCACCACACTTCAGTAATACTTATTATATGAAACTTTGACCTATCCATCTTCCGTTTCAGATTCTCTAACGTAGCTAACTGATTAGGTGATCTAACAATCCTTGCTCCGACCAAACAATGCCAGTATTTTTCTCCTGATGACGACATCCTCCAGAGAAACGCCACTGTGGGATCTGAATAAGGTAATATTTAACCCCCAGAATATTTTTCTCTAGAGGATGTCATTATTAAACCATGCAGTGGAGCTGCATGCCCTCAGGAAAAAAACTGCGGCCACAGTTTGCCAGTGCTTTCAGCCATTTGCAGTAACTGCACATCAAGGCGATGTTGGCTAAAGTAACGAGCCCAGATCTGTCAGTCGTCAAATTGTTGACTCCGGAACTACTGAAAAGGCTGCTGCCCTGTTTTGGGAACCACAGGTTAGTCTGACCTCTTGCCAGATACTCCTATGCTGTGTTTGGACTTACAGTATGGCTATTTCTATTATTGATGCTGCAAGCCTCCTCGCGTCTGCAAGGTTCTTGTGTTGTATGGAAGAGGAAATAGACAAGATCCAAATCAGAGAAGCGAATTTCATTAAATGTCCGTTTGGTAATTGCGATAGGATCACAGAGAATCTGAACCAACTCCTGTGGAAGAAACGGGAAGAGAGGCTTTCAGCATCACAGTGTGGTTCACCATTAGAATTCTGAGAGCGTACATTTCTAGAGTAGTCGACGAATATATTGATTTCTCCCACGTATATCTCTCAAAAAGACCGTGAACGTATGAACAGAGTTTCGAGCTCACATGGAGGGTCACCACGAATCGTCTGTCCTGCAAGTCATTCGCTACTGGAACAGAAAAGGATGGCGTAGGTGCTGGATGTCGAGACCCACACAAGAAAAGCAGATTCCCACATGCAGAGAACTGTGCCTTCAAATGTATGGAGAGTAATTCTGTTACAGTATTCTAGGGTACCCTAGCGATACATTTAAAAACTTAACACGCCGTTATTACAGTGTACGGAATCGCCTGTGCACGAAACGGAAGATTATCTCTAACAGTAACAAAATATCCATATTAAATGACAATTAATGACAGGTCAAAGTATAATAGTGATACAGAGACACTGATTCGAGAGTGAAGATTCACTCTGTTGTTTTCCCTTTTTTGTAAGCAGCATGATGTGAAAATCGTGGAGGTTAGTAAAATTTGCTGCCCCCCCCCTTTTAACATGGAAGCACTGGCCTTATTTCGAAGCAAAGTTTTGGGATTAGCTTTTTGGTGTTTGAAAAAATCACTCGATATCAGCTGTGATGAAAGTACTCACTGTTAATGTTTAAACACCCCTCAGAGGCTCAGATTTCATTTGCTGAGTACGGACTTGGCCACCCCAGGGTTCCTGAGCTGGGGACTGGTAAGCACCGCCAGCCCTCTGTCACCGTAAGCTCTGGGCATGCTTCAGCGACCGCTGTGCGGCGCAGCAGTGGAATGTTGTGTGTTCTGGAGAACAGAGGCCTTGGCTTCACTGCCTGGAACGAGAGGAAGGTACACACCTCTATAAGAGAAAACCTCAACCTCAAGGTGGGCCACGTACTGATGAGGAGAATGGCTGTTGAGGTAGAACAGTCTCTAGCGGGCAACCTCTGGGGCACCTGGTGCCCCCACCCCCCCAGTTGTATAAGGCTTGCCCAGGCATGCAGAGCTCTGCCTGGGTAGACGGTTGTTTCCCTAGCGTCTCGTGGGATCCCTATGGAACTGCCTCATCAAGCTACTACTACTGACGTGACGGGTGTACCATCAGGCCGTACCTACACCCACTCCCCATAGAGAGCTCGGCTGGTAAATCCTCCCAAAAAGAAGCCTCAGAATCATAGTAAGACGGCATCAGTGTGCCATTTCATTTTAATCAACCGAATAGCGGAACCTTTGAGAAAGGATCCCCTTTCTATATTCACAAGACATTGGAAGGTATTGCTGGATCTCTAAAAAGTGTCAAAAAACTTCGTAATGGAACACTTCTAGTTGAAACTGCTAATTCAAACCAAATCTCTAAGCTTCTGGCATGTAAGACCTTAGGTGACTACGCAGCCGAGGCTGAGTTGTATAACACCCTTAAATTTAGTAAGGGCGTGGTTACCTGCTCCAATATGATGGAGGTGGACCCCGCGGAGTTACCTGAAGAATGGAAAAATATGGGCATCACGGAAGTGCAGAACTATATGAGGAGAGTCAATGGCAAATTGGAAAAATCGGCAACATTTATTCTAACATTTAGTACTCCAGAATTACCTGAACATATCCTTGCACACTATATCCATCTTAAGATATGCCCATTTGTTTCTAACGCAGTGCAATGCCACAAATGTCAAAGATTCAGCCATATGACTATGGGATGTAATGGGAAGGCTAAGTGTGACAATTGTGCAGAACTATATGAGGAGAGTCAATGGGAAATTGGAAAAATCGGCAACATTTATTCTAACGTTTAGTACTCCAGAATTACCTGAACATATCCTTGCACGCTATATCCATCTTAAGATTCGCCCATTTGTTTCTAACCCAGTGCAATGCCACAAATGTCAAAGATTCAGCCATATGACTATAGGATGTAATGGGAAGGCTAAGTGTGACAATTGTGGAGTCTCAGCTCACGAATCAGGCAATCCTTGTGCACTTCCTCCGAAATGTGCAAACTGTTCAGGGGATAACCCAGCGTGGAGCAGAAAATGTGTCATTTACGAGGAAAAGAAAATTCAGGATTAAAAGCCTAGAGACACATACCCTATAGTGAAGCTAAAAATACTTTCAAAGCTATGCAACTGCCCATTTTGGCAACTCCTTTTGCATCAGCCCTTAAGACGCCAGTCGCTAAGTGTGATGCCTCCACACAAACCCAGGCCACAGATTCAAGTACGAGCTCATGCACTTATCGATGTATCTGTAGGGGAAACACTCCACTTGAAACTGAAGTCGTTGAGAGGCCGTCAGAAACAGGCTTACCATCTAAGCCGCATACCACTACCCAACATCAGAAGCCAATTAAGCCATCCTCGCAACCCAGGCAACCACTTCCTCCCATCAGTAAAAGTAGTTCTAAGTTCAAGAAAGTGTTAGTTAAAGCTTGGGATTGGCGAGCTCTCTCGTTTTCTGAATGGGGACTATGCTCTTGATGATTTGGTCTTCCACTCATAGGAAGGTTAATCACCCCATACGAGGGAGAAAGAAAAGAGGAACCAACGCTAAACAATGGCTTCCACAGGGACATAAGCGTTGCGGTGGGATATGAATGGATATCGCTCACATTTGGAAGAACTGCAGCTCCTCGTCCAGCAGAAGCCGTTCTGGATCTGCTTACAAGGGACATATCTTAAAGTCATCGACACACCTGCATTACAGGGCTACCACACATATAGGGAGGACGATACTACTGGAGACAGGGCTAAAGTTGGAGTGCCTGTTTTCATTGATGACAGGTGTCACTCCTTTTCTGTCACTCTTACCACCACCGCGCAAGCAATTGCTGCGAAAGTTCTCGCACCCTTTAATGCTACAGTGTGTTATTTGTACCTTCCCCCTAATGATGCTTTGGATGCAGACGCACTGGCATAACTCTTCCGGGCACTACCGCGCCCATTCCTCCTTGTGGGGCACTTCAGTGCACACAATGTGTTGTGGGGCTCGGCTACCACTTGCTCCGAGGGTCGGACGATCGAGCGACTCATCCATTCTGAGAATATCTGCCTTCTGAACGCGGGTCAGATGACACACTTTTCCACAGCTACAGGGTCTTTTTCAGCCGTTGACCTTTGTGTTTGTTTCGCAGCTATTGCAGACTCAGTTCAGTGGGAAGTGGCTCCGGAATTACACTCTAGTGACCACTTCCCAGAGTGGATTCATCTGCCGACTAGGATGGTGGCTGGCAAGAGGCCAAGCAGATGGATGGATGATACAAAGGGCAAATTGGTTGCAGTACACTTGACAGGCTATTTTTGAACAAAAGGATTGTGCACAGCAGATGGTGGCCCATATCACTTCTGAGCTTCCACGGCACAAGTCTGGGAATCAATGAGACGGATTTCAGGCAATGGTAGTACACGTTCCCTTATGACCTTGTCAAGTAATGGGGTCATGGTGAACGGGCCAGAACACATGGCTCAGGTTTTAGCTGAACACTTCTTTACTGTTACTATGCCATCCAGCAAGCTCCTGCTTTTCACGTGTTCTGTAGGGCTGCACAGATGAGGAAGCTCACTTTGTAACTTCCTGGCAGATTAAAACTGTGTGCCCGACCGAGACTCGAACTCGGGACCTTTGCCTTTCGCGGGCAAGTGCTCTACCAACTGAGCTACCGAAGCACGACTCACGCCCGGTACTCACAGCTTTACTTCTGCCAGTACCTCGTCTCCTACCTTCCTAACTTCTCATTCTGGAAGCTCACTTTGTTCTTGCATAATGAGAAAGTCTGCAACCTTCCATCCTCCATGTGGGAACTGGAATGATCTTTGACTGAAGGTGAAGACACTGCTCCAGGACATGATCAGATACATTCTGCCATGGTTCGTCATGTGTGCCTTGAAGTGACAGGAGAGTTCCTCTCTTGTTTCAGTCTGATCTACAACTTGGAAGGAGGCAATATTAATTCCATTCTGGAAATCAGGCAGGGCCCATAGCGTCCCTAACAGATGCCAGAGTCTAGCCCTTACCAGTTGTATGGGTAAGACTTTTGAATGCATTTGTCAACTTCTGCCTCGTCTGACTGCTCAAATCCCAAGGTCATCTGAGCCATTCCCAGTGCTGTTGTAGGTGCTACCATTCCACCCTTATTCTATTGGAGATGGCGATACGGGCGTCCTCCTTACGCCGAAACCATTCGGTTTGTGTGTTTCTTGACCTTAAAAAAGCACGACACTACTTGGAGGTACAACATCCTTTGCCGACTTCATGAATGGAGACTATATGGATGTGTGCCACTTCTTATCCAATCCTTTCTCAGGGACTGGCGTTTTCGATATCGTGTTGGCGATGCCATGTCTGAGTTGCTATGTTCAGGAGATGATGCCCCCAGGGGCAGTGTCCTCAGTGTCACATTGTTTGCCATCGCTATCAGTGGCATTTCCTCATTTCCTCTGCAGTCAGGAGGGCTGTCAAATGCACTTTTTGGATGACTTTGCAATCTTCTACTCTTCCTCTGGTCCTAAACGACGACGGGGTAGTTACAGCCGACCATTAGGAGGCTGGAAACCTGAGCCAGGACAACGGGTTTCCAGTTCTCGCCCGAGAAGAATACATGTGTCAATTTTAACCGTGACGTCGACGTTTTAACCAACCAGTGCTCACATTAAGGGATAATATTTTACGATATCAAGACACTGTGCACTTTCAGGGTTTATTATTTGACTCGAAATTAACTTGGCTCCCACGCCTGAAAGACCTACGAACAAAGGGCTTCCAGTCATTCAATATTTTGAAATGCCTTAGTGGAAAAACTAGGTGAGGTGACAGGTCCTGCCTCCTGCAGTTTTATAGGGGATCTGTTCGATCACGTTTAGATTATGGCAGCGTGGTCTACAGTTCAGATTGTTCTTCCTACCTCAAGACGTTAGATGTTGTCCAGCATGATGGCATTCGGACATTGACTGGAGCATTTCAGACCAGCCCAGTACCGAGCCTGTGTGCAGAGGTTGGTAAACTACCACTCTTGATTGGGCAACGTATGCTTTTAGCTCGACAGGCGCTGAAAATCTCAGCACCACTTCAGTCATTGAAATTTAGTTCAGTGGTCCAACCCTCTTTTGAACCGCTGTTCAGGAATTGGCCCCATGCGACCAAGTCATTTCAGATATCTGCTACAGATTGCATCAAGGATATGAATCTCTCAGCATCCAAGTACACAGCCAGAGATCGAACACACTGCCGCTTTGGCGTCTTCAGAGGCCCGAAGTGATTTTAAGCTTGACACAGTACAAGAAAACTTGTACTGCAGATTTTGTTTTTACAACTTTGTTTTTGTCCATTTTAAGTACATACGACAATTTTACCTTAGTTTATGCAGATGCAAGAGAATGCTCCTAGTTGTGCTGCTGTTTACCCCGATAGGGTTTTTAGACTGTGTCTTCCGGAATAATTTACACATTGTGATGCAGAATTGTGTGGCATTTTGATGGCACTGGAGATGGTTCACAGGCATCACCGTTCAAGATTTCTTGTCTGTTCAGACTCTCCTAGTGCACTGGAAGCACTTCACCAAATGTAGTCAGTAGACCTGCTGATTCGGCTCATCCATGGCTCCTTACAGCGGCTCCAACACCGTGGCAAGGAGGTGAGTTTTTGCAGGGTACCTGGCCACATTGCGATACAGGGCAACGACGTGGCCGACAAGGGAGCATGCTGAGATAGTGCTGTCCAACAATGCCCCATCCCAATACAAGCCATCGTCTCATTTTCTGACAGACACATAATGCGTCATTGGGAGACTGAATGGTTGCAGGAGACAGACAACAAACTGTGGTTGCTCGAATTGACCACAAAGGCTTGGAGGACTTTATGTCAGCCTCATCACTGGAAGGAGGCTCTGCTTACGAGACTGTGCATCAGGCATAGCCGCTTAACACACAGCTCCCTCCTCTGGTGGAGAGGATCCACTGATCCCTGAAGTTTGTGGTGTGCCGCTTTCAGTTTAGTATGTTGTGGTTACGTGTGTCCAATGTACTGATATTAGGGCAGCTCTTAGTCTTGATGGAGATATGCCCACCATCCTCGGAGACAGTGATTCCAGTGTTACAAGAGATGTGAAATTTTGTGAACTGTCAGGCCTCATCCCCAAAAAACGTGGCGACAGCCTTCATCCGCACCCATGAGATTAGCATGCTGACTTTCCGTCAGGCCGCTGTTGACCATGATGTAGAGTGCCCCTCAACACAAATCATTACCGCCAATATTTAATTAAACCCACGTGGAATCAAAATATTTTCTTAAATATAAATCCTGTTAGGGCGATTGAAAAGCAACTGGCATTTCAAGACACAAATTTAAGGCTAGCTTAATTCTGCTCGAGAAACGTCACACAGTATCAACACATCTAAAAAGTTTGTTTGCCATTATTTAAATTCCTCTGGGAAAATTTTCGGATTCGTGTGTCATGCTTTAAATTTTAATATATTTTATTGATAAAAAGATGAAAAATTATCTTTTGTGTTGGCTCCAACTCAGAGCCTTCAGGTACAAGGCATGCCTGGAATAGGTTTATAGAGGTCTTTCAGTTAGCCAGTGCTAAGTACAGGGTGTTACAAAAAGGTACGGCCAAACTCTCAGGAAACATTCCTCACGCACAAATAAAGAAAAGATGTTATGTGGACATGTGTCCGGAAACGCTTAATTTCCATGTTAGAGCTCATTTTAGTTTCGTCAGTATTGAAGGAATGTAATGTTGACTTCGGTGCTTGTGTTGACATGCGACTCATTGCTCTACAGTACTAGCATCAAGCACATCAGTACGTAGCATCAACAGGTTAGTGTTCATCACGAACGTGGTTTTGCAGTCAGTGCAATGTTTACAAATGCGGAGTTGGCAGATGCCCATTTGATGTATGGATTAGCACGGGGAAATAGCCGTGGCGCGGTACATTTGTATGGAGACAGATTTCCAGAACGAAGGTGTCCCGACGGGAAGACGTTCGAAGCAATTGATCGGCGTCTTAGGGAGCACCGGCACATTCCAGCCTATGACTCGCAACTGGGGAAGACCTAGAACGACGAGGACACCTGCAATGGACGGGGCAATTCTTCGTGCAGTTAACGATAACCCTAACGTCAGCGTCAGAGAAGTTGCTGCTGTACAAGGTAACGTTGACCACGTCACTGTATGGAGAGTGCTACGGGAGAACCAGTTGTTTCCGTACCGTGTACAGCGTGTGCAGGCACTATCAGCAGCTGATTGGCCTCCACGGGTACACTTCTGCGAATGGTTCATCCGACAATATGTCAATCTTCATTTCAGTGCAAATGTTCTCTTTACGGATGAGGCTTCATTCCAATGTGATCAAACTGTAAATTTTCACAATCAAAATGTGTGGGCTGACGAGAATCCGCACGCAATTGTGCAATCACGTCATCAACACAGATTTTCTGTGAACCTTTGGGCAGGCATTGTTGGTGATGTCTCGATTGGGCCCCACGTTCTTCCACCTACGCCCAATGGAGCACGTTATCATGATTTCATACGAGATACTCTACCTGTGCTGCTAGAACATGTGCCTTTACAAGTACGACACAACATGTGGTTCATGCACGATGGAGCTCCTGTACATTTCAGTCGAAGTGTTCGTACGGTTCTCAGCAACAGATTCGGTGACCGAGAGATTGGTAGAGGCGGACCAATTCCGTGGCTTCCACACTCTCCTGACCTCAAGCCTCTGGACTTTCATTTATGGGGGCATTTGAAAGCTCTTGTCTACGCAACCCTGGTACCAAATGTAGAGACTCTTCGTGCTCGTATTGTGGACGGCTGTGATACAATACGCCATTCTCCAGGGCTGCATCAGCGCATCAGGGATTCCATGCGACGGAGGGTGGATGCATGTATCCTAACGGAGTACATTTTGAACATTTCCTGTAACAAAGTGTTTGAAGTCACGCTGGTACATTCTGTTGCTGTGTGTTTCCATTCCACGATTAATGTGATTTGAAGAGAAGTAATAAAATGAGCTCTAGTGTGGGAAGTAAGCGTTTCTGGACACATGTCCACATAACATGTTTTCTTTCTTTGTGTGTGAGAAATGTTTCCTGAAAGTTTGGCCGTACCTTTTTGTAACACCCTGTATACACGCTTGTGTCCCTGGAAAGGGCAAACTATTTCCTGTGCAGTGTGATTCATTCGACTGACGTGCGGTAGGTATGTTTCAGGTGAGGTTACAAAAGTGGAGACAAAGTCAGAGGGAGGCAGCTTTACAAGCAATCGGGGTGCTCTGCTGGAACTGGACGAGGGCGCCGATGTGACTCTGGTGGTTGGCGACTCAGAGCTGCCGGCTCACAGTCGGGTCCTGGCAGCGAGGAGCCCCGTCTTTGCAGCCATGTTGCGGAACGACATGCGAGAGGCCCGCAGCCGCCGTATCGAAGTGGCTGACGTGCGGGAGGCCGTCTTGCGGCAGCTGCTGCTGTTCGTCTACACGGACACAGCTCCGGAGCTCCCGAGTGTAGCGGCCGAGCTGCTGGCTGCCGCCGACAAGTACGACCTGCCGGCACTCAGGGAGAGGTGCGAGCAGCAGGTGGCGCGCGACCTGAGCGTGGAGAACGCCGCAGCCGCTGCGGGCCTGGCCGTGCTGCACAGCTGCGCGGCACTGAGGGGCGCTGCCGTGCAGTTCATAGCGAGGCACCCCGAGGTGCTGGCCACCGGCGGCTGGGCGCGGCTGCTGCTGGGCGACGCGCAGGCAGCGGTGGAGGTCTGCCGGGGGCTGGCGGCCGCGCTGGCGGCTCCACCTCCTCTGGAGGCATCGCGGAGCAGGTTGGGACAGCACTGGGCGTGCGTGTGTGTGTGTTCTGTGAGACTGTCGTGTCCGCCACCCGTGTCGCCATCGGGAAGGAGGCTGTTATAACACAGTTAAGTTCTAGTGTCTATTATCTGTCTGTGTGCGTGTGCTTGTTGTGGGACTACAGTTCAGAGCTAAGCACAGCCCTGTGATGCTGTCAACACCTGCACCTGGTGACCAGACTGCTCCTTGTAGTTGCCCAGTCAGTCACGAAATACAGGTACTGTAGCTCGCATAGATGTAGTGAAGGAATGTTCCAGCTAAGGACTGAACCTAGATGTCAAATTAAGTACTTGTTTTTTTTTTTGTTTTTTTTTTGCTAAATCTCAGTGACTTGACTCCAAACATTGGATAATATCAGCAATTTTTAACAGCACATTATTTCAAACTGATTATTTAACACATGCAATTACAGCTTGGAGCAGGTGGGTTGAGTGGGAAAGGCAATGCGAGTAAATTACTATGTTTATTAAAAAAACTGTAAATGATTCCCGAATTAGTAACCAGATTAAATGAAAGACTCAGGAAAGTGCAAGTGTGTACCAGTTCCGCTGCCTCAGCACATGTTGATTGTAACTAGCTCACTGTGTGAATTAATTCCTGAAAGCAAAACTTTCACTTGAAACAAAGAACCTCACATGCATTTCGTCAAGTCATGCGCCAGTGTTTCGGATGCTTACCGTAATTCTGAACTCGAATGCAGAGAACAGTTACAAGTTCAGCCCCTGTGTCTGTGATTAGCTCTCAGACAGAGCCTCAGAACAACTGTCAGCCAAAGACTGGCTGATGGGCGTGCACATAAAGAAGCGTCCTCCCTGGCCATCTAAAGTGAAGTGTCCTCTGGTTCTGCCAGCACTGGAATACCTTAAGCTAATGGCTGTGGACATTCCAATCAAAAGTTTATATAAAAAAGCAACCTTATCACTTCTCTTAAATACTCTGTTGTGATTAACCCAGTAACACATATATCTCCCTTAGAGAACCAGTTGTGTCTCAAAAGCTTCGGGGGGCAGCAGTGTAATCAAGAATCTATCGAAATAAAAATCACTGACAATGGCCTACAGCTCGATATCCAGCAATTGCAACGTTAAAGTGGGCGTACCGGACATGAAATCAAAGTATGTTCATGTATGGCAATAACGTAACCATGAGTGATGTCACAGCCGGCAGCTAGGTTGTGTAATGGTGTATGAGGAACGCACCAGCAGTCATTCCATTTTACAGTGACTGAGAAGCACTTGGTCGAAAGTTCATGCCATTTCACTCCCTTGAAGCAACTCGAAACCCGAGAACATTTTATTCTGTAGGCAGAAACTGCTGAAATAAACAGCACTTTCCACCATTTACACATTTCCATTGCCACAGCCTGCAGAACTGCGTTCATAATCGTAGTGTTAAGTGAAATACTGATACTGGGTAAGTGCTTGTAAACTATAACTTTGGCAAAAACTTGTAGCTATTGTAGTTCTTAAAAGAAACATAATATTTCAGTTTACCGGCTAATCCTTATCTACTATATAATTTTCAAAATTGCTGTACCTTAGAACTTACATAGTGATGTACTATGCGCTGATCTAAACAAATTATCACTGAAACCATAGACATCTGTTACAATGTTAAAAGTGAGAATGGCAGATTGTGTTCAGGTGGAGGGAGTGCGACAGCCAATAACAAGCTGTGAACACCCTCTCCCCAACTCCAAAACCAAACCACAGATGCTGACCTTCAATTACACTGCACTCTCTCACTCTAAGTATGTCATCTAAGGAATGTAAGATATGTAGTATAGCTTTTCTGTGAGTAATATGCTCTTCATACAAGGAACATCAGGCAAAATTAATACCTTTCTTCCCCACATTTATATAGTCTCCATTAAAGTTCTCACTGCAGTCAACAAGGAAAGCACACAAATGTATACAGAAAGTGTTCTGCTATCTGTTATGTATGAAATTGAATTGTTAAATTTTCTTCTATTTGGAATTAATGTCCATAATAAACATCACTAAAAACTGTGACAGCCTCTGAATTTCATCTTTAAGATTTTCTTGCCACATCAGAATCACATGCAGTTTCAGATGGTGATGGTTGCCGTATTTGGGGATTTTTGGGGGGTGGTGGGGGTGGTGGTGGTTTGGATGTATACACCTTTCTATTGCGGCCCAGAGAGAAATAAGCAGACTGTACTGGCTGGCCAAGGATCCATACATTTCTTAAGGCGTTTGTAATGTGAACTGTAGTGGGGCGTTTTGCATTATGCTGCTGGAATATGTCATTTGATTCTGTAGTCATTATGGGAATGACAAGAGGGTTTACTATATTTGTCACATATTGGCAGCTATTCAGCGTTTCTTCAACAATTACGAAGCCAGTCCAGTTGTCATATCCAGTACCTCCCCACAGCACGGTTCCAGGAATTGGAGTATGTGTCTGGAGTACTGCTGCTTCCTGCGACCTGTCACCAAGTCATGTACAGGCATGTGGATGACAATCTGAGTGCTAGAAACAGAAGCAGGACTCGCTGTTGAAGAGCAGAGAATTCCAGTCAGTGTTCCAGTTGACTATGGATGTACACCGTACAAGTCTTTGTTGTCTGTAGTATGGAGTCGACAGGAGATGACTCACGTCAACATGAGATCTCAATCCAGCTTCCAGTAATTTGATGCTGGCACACTGCCCATCAAATCAGCTCAGAATTAAATTTTCACTCAGCAGCAGAGTGCACACAGATATGAGACTTGCTGGCAGATTAAAACTGTTTGCTGGACCGAGACTCATACTCCGGACTTTTGCCTGCTGCGGGCAAGTGCTCTACTGACTGAACTACCCAAGCACAAATTGTGACCTGTCCCACAACTTTTCCTTTGCCAGCACCTCGTGCAGTATCTTCCGAACTTCTTAGCAGTTCTCCTGCAAAACTTACAGGACTAACGCTCCTAGAAGGAAGAATATGGCGGAGAATTGGCTTAACCACGCCCTTGAGGATGTTTCCAGAATGAAATTTTCACTCTGCACTGGAGTGCTTGTTGATATGAAACTTCCTGGCAGATTAAAGCTGAGACTGGAACTAAGGTTCTTTGCCTTTCATAGGTAAGTGCTCTGCTGACTGAGATACACAAGCATGACTCCCAAGCCATCCTCACAGCTTTACTTCCCCCAATACAGAAAGATACCGAACTCAAGTCTCGGTCCAGTAGACAGTTATAATCTGCCAGGGAGTTTCAACTCTGCTCAGGTTTCGGCTGTCGTCTATATGAAAAAGCCAGTTGTTCCATTTTAAAATCTGTTTGTAGTGCAGTTCTTCTGGATGGCCATGTGCCTACCCTTCTTGCCACGCTGTTGTCCTGCAACCCCATCGTCATCATTCATCTGTTGCACTTCAGACTGGGATCACTGTGTGACCTGCCAGTATGCTGCTCCCACGTCCATCAAGCCAGTGACTCAAGCCTTCTCAAAGCCATCTCGTGCACATTCTCTAGGCATACCGTTTTGGAGACTCCTGTAGATAAGCGCCAGTGACACCCAGTATCTATTGTAAAACTAAAACTAAACTAAACTCATCCCAAACAGCCATAAAAGCCCAACAGTACCGACTAGCTGCCATGTCATCCTCAGCTCACAGGTGTCACTAGATGTGGATATGGAGGGGCATAGCTACCATGCACTCACATAATTCTTCATCTACAAGAATGACTTTGTTTCTATGGTGACAATAAGCTAAACGCTAAAATTTTAACCAACATATCCAACGGGCTTTAAATTACTTTACTACTTGTATGACTGATTTCAAACAAGGTTTTCACATGGTCACATTTTGGATCTCCGACCCCACTCCCCTCTCTCTGTGTATGCGTGTGTGTGTGTGTGTGTGTGTGTGTGTGTGTGTGTGTGTGTGTGTGTGTGTGTGTGTGCGTGTGTGTGTGTGTGTGTGTGTGTGTGTGTATGTACGTGTTTTAGATACGTTGTGGAGGTCATGTCCATGTCACTGCTGCTATAATAAAACTGATGTAAATCATAATGTGATTTACAGGATCCTGACCGAGGAGCAGAAGCAGATGCTGGCTGGGAGGCTGATCATTGCTGCGTCACAGGGTCAGACCGACGAAGTGCGGGCACTCCTGGATGCGGGGTCGCCAGTCAACACGACAGACGCCAGTGGCGACACTGCCCTGCATGAAGCAGTGATGAATGGCCACGAAGAAACTGTCAAGTGCCTGATTGATGCCGGGGCAGACGTCAACATCAGAGACTCGGATGGGATGACGCCTCTGCACTGGGCTGCATGTAGAGGTGGCGAGCAGCACATTGTATGGATGCTGCTGGCGGCATCAGCATGTGTAGATGTCCAGGACGACGCGGGGGAGACTCCACTCCATGTGGCAGCCAGATGGGGGTGTGCATATGCAGCAAAGGCACTGCTGCTGGCCGGTGCGAGGAGGGACATAAGGGATAACAGTGGGCAGACACCTGCGGACGTGGCAGAAGCAGACGCGGTACAACTATTTAGCACTGAACAAGTCTTGTGATTAATTATTTTTATCTAAATTCTTCTTGTATTGCATAAAAATTTGCTATTAATTTTTTTAAATTTTGAAACACAATACATCTTAAGGACCACACATCAAAGAAATTTTAAGAGGGGGTTGGCGCAAGTTTTAATCTGTATTACTATACAAGGACAAGTCATTGTTTATCACATGATACTTAATGAATGGTCAGACAGATACAGGACATACATAACATGTAAAGAGGAAAAGTTTTTATTAAAAGTCTTTAAAAGCTCTTGACTGATATACTTCAGATTTGCACCTGATACTCTCATCAGTATTTAGTTGGATATATGCTATGTACTTCATTCACAATTATAACATATAAATGTTTTTGTAACATTTACATTGGAAAGGAGGTTGCCAGCCATATCAAGATGTTCTCAACCGATATAGTTCAAATTTTTACACAATACTTCCATGAACTATTGAATGGGCATAGGCTATGTACTTTTAATGTATATAACATACAAATATATTTTTAATCTATAAAGGGGAAATGCTGTTGCCAAAAATCTTCACTGTATTACATCAAATATTTACATGATACTCTAATAAACAATCAGTTTTAATATATATATATATATATATATATATATATATATATATATATATATATATATATATGTATGGGGGGAAGGTTAATCACCAAATACCTGGAAAAGTTCTTGAGTGAATTGCTTGAAATTTATGCAGAATGCTCTAATGAACCTACTTTGTTACAAAAACGCTCGAAAAGTGCTTGAGCGATTTGTTTCGAATTTCTATACTAAACTCTAACAAACATTTTGTCAGGTATGGTTACATATTTTTCTAAATGCCAACATGTAGGTTTTCTGTTAAAATCGACTGTGTGAAAGAAAATCGTGTGCTGTACTGTGAAAATGTGTTGTTTCGGTATCTTTCTCATAGTTTGAACTACAATAGTGGGGCATGTAACCCATTAGACAAATTCTTTCTCCCGTATATATTCTTTCTCTTTATGTATAATTTCAAAGACAAATTGTGTACACAGTATTTTACTGTTTTGTTTACTTCTTCGCCATCGTTTTTACAGAAACAAGAAACTGGTATCTATGGCTTATCGGCTTATTATTAGGAAAACACTACAGAATCTTTAACTTTGTAATTCTACCCACTCGCAAATTAAAACTATGCCAAACACTCTCGTTAAAGCTACTGTCTTCACAGATCCAGCAGGTGGACAGGTGTCTTCACACCCTGTATACCAATGGTCTCAACTAGCGTACACATTCATTTTAAGTGGCTTCAGTTCCCAATAGAGGTTTGGTTCTCAATAACAATAAACGAGGCTGGAGCTCAGAGAGGGGGGTAAGAGGAAATAGACAGAGGGTGGAGGAGGACTTGGGGAGGAGTCCATGCACAGAGAGGGGGGAGGAGTGGGAGATGGACAAAGAGAGAGGGAGTAGGAGATGGACAGAGAGAAGAGGGGAAGGAATTCGGGTTATACATCAAATTCCTACTCATATTTAGCAATTAAGAAGTCCTGCCATGTCTGCTAGTCACCTATGGGGAAAAAAATAACTTAATTCAAAAATGGTTCAAATGGCTCTGAGCACTATGGGACTTCTGAGGTCATCAGTCCCCTAGACCTTAGAACTACTTGAACCTAACTAACCTAAGGATTCGAACCTGCGACCATAGCAGTCGAGCTGTTCCAGACTGTAGCACCTAGAACCGCTCGGCCATTCCGCCCGGCAGAGGTAAGTAAATTTCTGAAAGGACCTAACGGTGATCAGAGAGGTTAGGCTAAACACAGTTGGTGGTGGCGTGTTTGTTGCTTTTAGAAGTAATGGTGGTTTATCTTTTAGTGATATTGAAGTAAATAGTTTCGGTAAGTTAGTATGGGTTGTCATTCTAGGCAAAATAATTGGATTTTTTTATTAACTTCCCAACTCAGATGATGGAATTGCTGAAAGGCTCAAAGAAAACTTGAGTATAATCTCAATCACGTACCCGATTCGTAAAATTATCATTGGTTGCGACTTCAGTTTACCCTAGATATGATGCTGAAAGTACATGTTTAAATCTGGAGCTACAGATAGAACATTGTCTGAAATTGAGCTGAACACATTCTCTGAAAATTATATCGAGCAGTAAGTTCACGACCCCACTCGAATAGTAAACAGTTGTGGGAAAACAGTTGACATCTTAGCAACAAATAATCCTGAGCTAATAACGAGAAGCAAAACATATACTGAGATTAGTGAACACAGGATTGTTGTAGCGAAACTGAATATTGTAACTCCGTGACGAAATATTCGTAACACAAAGACTATAATATTGCACAGATTATATCAACATTCAATAAAGGCACTAGGAGTAATCCACGAAATTACAGGGCCATATTATTAACATCCTCCCCCCATGAACCATGGACCTTGCCGTTGGTGGGGAGGCTTGCGTGCCTCAGCGATACAGATAGCCGTACTGTAGGAGCAACAACAATGGAGGGGTATCTGTTGAGAGGCCAGACAAACATGTGGTTCCTGAAGAGGGGCAGCAGCCTTTTCAGTAGTTTCAAGGGCAACAGTCTGGATGATTGACTGATCTGGCCTTGTAACAATAACCAAAACGGCCTTGCTGTGCTGGTACTGCGAACGGCTGAATGCAAGGGGAAACTACAGCCGTAATTTTTCCCGAGGGCATGCAGCTTTACTGTATGATTAAATGATGATGGCGTCCTCTTGGGTAAAATATTCCGGAGGTAAAATAGTCCCCCATTAGGATCTCCGGGCGGGGACTACTCAGGAGGATGCCGTTATCAGGAGAAAGAAAACTGGCGTTCTATGGATCGGAGCGTGGAATGTCAGATCCCTTAATCGGGAGGTAGGTCAGAAAATTTAAAAAGGGAAATGGATAGGTTGAAGTTAGATATAGTGGGAATTAGTGAAGTTCGGTGGCAGGAGGAACAAGACTTTTGGTCAGGTGACTACAGGGTTATAAACACAAAATCAAATAGGGGTAATGTAGGAGTAGGTTTAATAACGAATAGGAAAATAGGAATGCGGGTAAGCTGCTACAAACAGCATAGTGAACGCATTATTGTGGCCAAGATAGATATGAAGCCCACACATACTACAGTAGTACAAGTTTATATGCCTACTAGCTCTGCAGATGACGAAGAAATTGAAGAAATGTATGATGAAATAAAAGAAATTATTCAGATAGTGAAGGGAGACGAAAATTTAATAGTCATGGATGACTGGAATTCGAGTGTAGGAAAAGGGAGAGAAGGAAACATAGTCGGTGAATATGGATTGGGGCTAAGAAATGAAAGAGGAAGCCGCCTGGTAGAATTTTGCACAGATCACAACATAATCATAGCTAACACTTGGTTTAAGAATCATGAAAGAAGGTTGTATACATGGAAGAACCCTGGAGATACTAAAAGGTATCAGATAGTTTATATAATGGTAAGACAGAGATTTAGGAACCAGGTTTTAAATTGTAAGACATTTCCAGGGGCAGATGTGGACTCTGACCACAATCTATTGGTTATGAACTGTAGATTAAAACTGCAGAAACTGCAAAAAGGTGGGAATTTAAGGAGGTGGGACCAGGATAAACTGAAAGAACCAGAGGTTGTACAGAGATTCAGGGAGAGCATAAGGGAACAATTGACAGGAATGGGGGAAAGAAATACAGTAGAAGAAGAATGGGTAGCTTTGAGGGATGAAGTAGTGAAGGCAGCAGAGGATCAAGTAGGTAAAAAGACGAGGGCTAGTAGAAATCCTTGGGTAACAGAAGAAATATTGAATTTAATTGATGAAAGGAGAAAATATAAAAATGCAGTAAATGAAGCAAGCAAAAAGAAATACAAACGTCTCAAAAATGAGATCGACAGGAAGTGCAAAATTGGTAAGCAGGGATGGCTAGAGGACAAATGTAAGGATGTAGAGGCTTATCTAACTAGGGGTAAGATAGATACTGCCTACAGGAAAATTAAAGAGACCTTTGGAGATAAGAGAACGACTTGTATGAGTATCAAGAGCTCAGATGGAAACCCAGTTCTAAGCAAAGAAGGGAAAGCAGAAAGGTGGAAGGAGTATATAGAGGGTCTATACAAGTGCGATGTGCTTGAGGACAATATTATGGAAATGGAAGAGGATGTAGATGAAGATGAAATGGGAGATACGATACTGCGTGAAGAGTTTGACAGAGCACTGAAAGACCTGAGTCGAAACAAGGCCCCTGGAGTAGACAACATTCCATTGGAACTACTGACGGCCTTGGGAGAGCCAGTCCTGACAAAACTCTACCATCTGGTGAGCAAGATGTATGAAACAGGCGAAATACCCTCAGACTTCAAGAAGAATATAATAATTCCAATCCCAAAGAAAGCAGGGGTTGACAGATGTGAAAATTACCGAACTATCAGTTTAATAAGTCACAGCTGCAAAATACTAACACGAATTCTTTACAGACGAATGGAAAAACTGGTAGAAGCCAACCTCGGAGAAGATCAGTTTGGATTCCGTAGAAATACTGGAACACGTGAGGCAATACTGACCTTACGACTTATCTTAGAAGAAAGATTAAGGAAAGGCAAACCTAAGTTTCTAGCATTTGACAATGTTGACTGGAATACTCTCTTTCAAATTCTAAATGTGGCAGGGGTAAAATACAGGGAGCGAAAGGCTATTCACAATTTGTACAGAAACCATGAAAGGGAAGCAGTGGTTGGGAAAGGAGTAAGACAGGGTTGTAGCCTCTCCCCGATGTTGTTCAATCTGTATATTGAGCAAGCAGTAAAGGAAACAAAAGAAAAATTCGGAGTAGGTATTAAAATTCGTGGAGAAGAAATAAAAACTTTGAGGTTCGCCGATGACATTGTAATTCTGTCAGAGACAGCAAAGGACTTGGAAGAGCAGTTGAAAGGAATGGACAGTGTCTTGAAAGGAGGATATAAGATGAACATCAACAAAAGCAAAACGAGGATAATGGAATGTAGTCGAATTAAGTCGGGTGATGCTGAGGGAATTAGATTAGGAAATGAGACACTTAAAGTAGTAAAGGAGTTTTGCTATTTGGGGAGCAAAATAACTGATGATGGTCGAAGTAGAGAGGATATAAAATGTAGACTGGCAATGGCAAGGAAAGCTTTTCTGAAGAAGAGAAATTTGTTAACATCGAGTATAGATTTAAGTGTCAGGAAGTCATTTCTGAAAGTATTTGTATGGAGTGTAGCCATGTATGGAAGTGAAACATGGACGATAAATACTTTGGACAAGAAGAGAATAGAAGCATTCGAAATGTGGTACTACAGAAGAATGCTGAAGATTAGATTGGTAGATCACATAACTAATGAGGAAGTATTGAATAGGATTGGGGAGAAGAGAAGTTTGTGGCACAACTTGACCAGAAGACGGGATCGGTTGGTAGGACATGTTCTGAGGCATCAAGGGATCACCAATATAGTATTGGAGGGTAGCGTGGAGGGTAAAAATCGTAGAGGGAGACCAAGAGATGAATACACTAAGCAGATTCAGAAGGATGTAGATTGCAGTAGGTACTGGGAGATGAAGAAGCTTGCACAGGATAGAGTAGCATGGAGAGCTGCATCAAACCAGTCTCAGGACTGAAGACCACAACAACAACAACAACAACAACAACATTATTAACATAGGTCTTCAGCAGGATTTTGGAACATCTGTTGTGTTCGAGCCTTATGAATTATCTGGAAGAGAATGGTCTGTTGACAAACAGTCAACACGCATTTAGAAAACATCGTTCTTGCTAAACACAACTAGCTCTTTACTCAGACGAGGTACTGAGTGCTACTGACAAGGGATTTCCAATTGATTTCGTCTTTCTAGATTTCCAGAAGGCATTTGACACTGTACGTCAGAAGTGGCTTGTAGTCAAATTGTATGCTTATGGAATGTCATCACAGGCTGGACTGTGACTTGATTTGTGGTTTCCTGTCACAGAGTTTACAATTCGTATTAATTGGCAATTGATCCTAAATAATGGAAAGTGTGAGGTCATTCACATCAGTGCTAAGCGGAATCAGTTAGACTTCGGTTAGTCGATAAATCAGTCAAATCTAAAGCCCGGAAATTGAACTAAATACTTAGTTATCATCATTACGAACAACGTAAATTGGAAAGAAAACATAGGAAATTTTGTGGGGAAGGAGAACTAAAGACTGCGTTTTATTGGCTGAGGATGGAACAGATCTACTAGAGAGACTGCCTACACTCCGGTTGTCCGTCCTCTTCTAGAATACTGCTGTGCAGTGTGGGATCGTGACCAGGTAGAATTAACGGCCTTCATCGAGAATGTTCAGGGAAGAGCAGCACATTTTGTATTATCGAGAAATAGGGGAGGGAGTGTCACTGACATGATACAGGATTTGGGGCGGCCATATTTAAAACAAAGGCATGTTTCGTTGCGGCACAATCTTACCACGAAATTTCGATCACCAGCTTTCTCCTCTGAATGCGAAAGCATTTTCTTGACGGCGATCCCCGTAGGAAGAAACGATGATCATAATAAAATATGGAAATCAGGGCTCGCTCGGAAAGATGTTAGTTTGTTCTGCGCTCTGTTTCAGATTGGAATAATAGAGGATTATTGTGAAGGCGGTTCAATGAACCCTTGGCCAAGCACGTAAGTGTAATTTGCAAAGTATCGATATACATGTAGATTACGAATGATATTGTAGTGGACTTCAAAGGCCGTCTATGGTTCTTTCACTTGCTCACGTGAACTGTGATAATAAAAAAAATGAGCGTACGGCATTGTGGGCCGGGAGTCCCTCATTCGGGAAAGTTCGGTCGCTGAGGGCAAGTACTTATTGCATTCGACGCCATATTGGGCGAGTTGTGCGTCGGAGATGGGAATGGAATAATGATGAGGACAACACACCACCCAGTCCCTGAGTGGAGAAAATCTTCTGCCCCAGCTGGGAATCTAACCCGGGTCCTTTGGTGCGGCATTCCGCCGCGTTGACAACTTTTTTTTTTTTAAATCTCTTTTTGTTCGTTTTTGTTTGTTGTATCTGCTCTGGGTGGACGTCGAAAGACACCCGTTTTAGTTCGTTGTTGATCCATTAACTCAGTTTTTTTATTACAGAGGGCAGCTAGCCCTCTGACCGAACATGCTGAGCTACCGTGCCGGCTATCCACTCAGCTAACGGGGGCGGACACTGTGATAATAATTTATGCATGTAAGTTGTTACTTTCTTTTTTATTATCTTATTATTTATTTATTTGCGACATAAGTTGTAGCTATATAATTAGTCGTGTGAGCTTCAATGGAATTTAATTGTATGTACGTATATTATCTGTCTTTTTTGTGATACATTCATTGGTTTAGGAGTGAACCTCATTGCCTTTAGATGTCGCCTCTAAGTAGCATCTGTGACTCAGATATGACGTCGATCAAAGCCATAGAGTAGAAAAATCTTTGGAGTGAGCATTGCATGCTGCACATGTTGTCAGCATTAAGCTGTAGTTGTCACATGATCTCTGGATGACTCTTCTTTAGACCATGTCACCTTGGCCGTTAAATCCCGTAACATCGAGTCAAAACGATCCGCAATGCATTTCAAATGGTGGCATTAAGACAAGTCGTCAACAGATAGTCACGTCGCGTAAGGCATGTCAATGTTTCCCGGGAGGGAAGTGTCGATTGCATCATCGTCTGCTAACATCGTAAGTTAACCTATCTTGCCGCGCGTAATTGTTGTATAGTAGTGCATATTGTCCTTTTGTAACTTCGTAATCTTTATTTCCTTATTGTGCTTTGGTTCTGTCACGTACTTTTATAACTTCTTTATCTTTATTCATTATTGTGCTTTCGTTCCGTCGCGAATTGTAAATGTTCCATAACGACTAGGATGTTTTTTCATTTGATCTTCTTACACAAGCAATGTGAGATATCTGAAAGGAAAAAATTATTTAGTTTTGACCACAACACACAGATGCCCACTTTCCCACACCACAGAAATGTCTATGTTCTGAAATGTTGTTTCATGTCTCACCACTTCAACAAACAAAACTGATCCAGAACATACGTTATGAGGTTTGCTTTGGTCATTAATAACATTAATTCCTCAGTTGCCACACTACTCTCTAACATGGACTAAGCGAACTGACGTTACATGACGAAACCGTCAGTGCTGTGACGTGATGCCCGCTGATTTTGCTCATCAAAGCTGTGAGAACAATTTATTCCAGGTATGAAATGCAAATTGTTAAGGTGTCTAAAAAACGCCTGTTCCAAATACACAGCACATACTAAGGGAATCTATCTGTACTAACAATATTGTGTGATTCATAATTTATACGACATTTTACAGACAAACCTACGCCACCTCAAGATCACAGGACCACAGTAGCAATCTGTTTCGACAACAGAAAATCAGTTCTGTGCATCTGAGTGCTCACTGTTGTAACGTTCTATAATTATAATATTATTTGTGTTTGTTATTGGATATGCGATGCGTAATGTTTGTCTGACTGTGTGATGTGTTGTTGAGCAAATGGTGCGCTTAATCAGTTTTACTGTAATCCAAAGAAAAATTAAACAACTTAATCTGGAAAAGCAGTATCTAATGCCTATAATGAAATCAATCTCTCGGAAATTTACTCAGTCTCGTGAGCGCCGAGCTCTATCATCCTGCGCAATGAACTGATAAAATTCCCTATGCAAATAAACCAAGAAATACATTTTCCTTAGCTCTTGAGTCACAGTGGATGTGATCTTGGTATTCTGTGCTCTCCACAGTAGGCATAGAAAATATTCAATCTTGGCACAGTGAAGTGCAATGCCAGCCTTAAAACAGCTTTATACAAATAATGCCAGTAGGTTGTCTGATAAATAAATAACCTTGCAAACTTTCAATGAAAATATCGGATACTGGCTCAGCACTGTGCAGTGCTGCCCGCATTGAAGCTGTTACCAACGTTAATACTTTTCTGATTCTGTCACATTAATATTTTTTTGACTCTGATTGAAAAATAATTTCTTTTAAAAACGTTCACTGGATTTAAAGAAACATCGCATGGAAGAGGATGAGGTACTGATAACGGGATATGCTAAGACTGAATTGTTTGAAAATTGTATTCAAAATAAAGTTTCTCCTTTACAAAATCTAATATGAAACATTTGACATTACCTTCAAAACCAGTGAACTTCTCAACTGTTCTAGAATTCTCACATACTGATGTAATTAAAAATACTTGGATTGTTACATGACAAAAGGTCTGACATCATCTGCGAAACAGATTCCAAAATTTAACTTCCCTGTAACAGGTTTACAAAATATTACAAATCTTGTATCCCTAATCAACCTGTATATTGAATCTGATGGAAGATACTTGGTTCCTACATTCAAAGGTTGGTACTGTTAGAATTTGCAAAATCCATATTGTGTTGCTGCATACGTAAAACTAAATATACAAAATTTCTTTGTTACGAAACTGTATTATGCTGCATCCATAAGCCAACAGCTAAATTCTCACAGATAGCCACTAGCTTTAAGTCTTACATCCTACCTGTAACAGAGAACAACGGCAACTGTTACTACATTCTGCACACCACTGCTTACAATCTATTCTGCCACTCAGGCAACAGTTTTGGTTCAGTTGTGTCAAAGATACAATCTCTTCTACATACGATAAGCATTTCATGTCATTTTTTATGAAATATATTACAAACTCGGGCTCCACGTGCAAGTAGACCCCTCACATAACCCTCCAGCAGGGTCTGTTAAATTTGTTTGGATTTGCAATGGACGCCAAATGTAGGGTGTGCACCCCTTACACTGTGTGGTCAAAGCCGAGGATGAAATATATTACAAACTCGGGCTCCACGTGCAAGTAGACCCCTCACATAACCCTCCAGCAGGGTCTGTTAAATTTGTTTGGATTTGCAATGGACACCAAATGTAGGGTGTGCACCCCTTACATTGTTTTTTCTGTTTATGGATCATTAAATTAGACGTCTTTATCGTCCTTGTGCCAATGCAATTCGCATCCTTAACACCAGTGCACTACTGTCACATTATCTTGGCTTCTCATCTCCCTAGAACTGAATTAGTAGAGACTGTGCGAATTCGAGCTGCTGATATGTTGATTCATTTCGCTGTCAACTTTGGCAACATATAGTGGTTTGCAGCATATTGGTTGCAATGCAAAAGATTTTAATAGCAAAAATTCGCAATTTTCTTTACCAGGGTTACGTATGGCACATGGATTTTTTTCTCATTTAAATTAGTATATGCTGTGGGTATTTCTTTCGGCATGATGTCATATTTTTGTGCTATAAACATGCTGTTTACACCCTGTGAAGATAGATATCACTATTCTTCCAAAGATGTATTTATAAATTTATTCACAGGTAACATAGCTCTTCCAAAGATAAATGATTTCATGTACCTATGATCTTCCTGTGAACATGGATTGTCCAACATGGACTTTCAACCTATGCTATTCATCTTTGGCTATGTCAACCAGTGTCTTCTATAGTATATTTTCAGATCAAACTCACTACACATGTAAGTGCGGTACTGATGTTCACTCTGTGGCTCGATTGATTAATGACTGTAAAACATATTTGCTATTTGACTGTCATAGATTTAGACGATTTTGCACTTTTTGTTGTAAGTAGGCTGTTTAGGGTTTTATGTTGGTAACGTCACGTAGCGCTCTGTATGAAAATCAATGGCTATGCTGTGTGCAGTCTGTGGCTGGTTTGCATTGCTGGAATATTCTCTTTTGTAATGTTGGGCAGTTGGATGTGAACAGCGCGTAGCATTGTGCAGTTGGAGGTGAGCCGCCAGCAGTGGTGGATGTGCGGAGAGAGATGGCAGAGTTTTGAGAGCGGATGATCGGTACGTGTGTCCATCACAGACAGTAAATTTGTAAGACTGGATGTCATGAACTGATATATATATATATATATATATATATATATATATATATATATATATATATGTATATATATGTATATATATATATATATATATTATGACTTTTGAACACTATTAAGGTAAATACATTGTTTGTTCTCTACCAAAATCTTTCATTTGCTAACTATGCCTATCAGTAGTTAGTGCCTTCAGTAGTTTGAATCTTTTATTTAGCTGGCAGTAGTGGCGCTCGCTGTATTGCAGTAGTTCGAGTAACGAAGATTTTTGTGAGGTAAGTGATTTGTCAAAGATATAGGTTATTGTTAGTGTGGGCCATTCTTTTGTAGAGATTATTAAGTCAGATTGCGTTGTGCTAAAAATTTGTGTGTCAGTTTAGTGATGATCAGAATAAGTAAAGGGAGAAATGTCTGAGTACATTCAGTTTTGCTCAGCTGTTTGAAAATCAAATAACGTAAGGGGTTTATCAGCAAAGTAATTCATTAATTTTTCAAAGAGGACGTTTCATATGTCGACCCTTAGCCGAGGATACCTCACTAGAATCTTCTGATTTTTTCATGTAATTTGTGTAATTAAGGTAACTATTGTTTACTGCTAGAGCGTATTTCCTTTGTAGTTGTAGTTTTCCATTGTTGTACAGTAAAACAGTTGTGGCATGCATGTAGATTTGCACCAAGTATTTCGCAGCTGTGCTTGCAATCAACTAGATATTATTATCAGTGCTATGTTAATGTGTTTTCTTATTTTTGCTCTTCAGATTGTGCTGTTCTTGTCATCGTGGAAATACGTGACAATTATGGCGTCTGAAAAACGTAACACTAGGCTCCAAAGTAAACTGAGAAATGATGGTGATGACGAGCGTAGCTTATGAGCACCACCGTGTAATGAATTAACAGACATTCAAAGTAGTAATTTGGTAATTGTGCATAGGGAAATGGAGCGGGCGGCAAATAATGGTGTGGACAGTGAAACAATTAGTGAACAGGGAGGCATTATCGATCGATCGGTCGGCAAGAGCTCGCCTCAGGATTCCTAAATGACAGGACACAATCTTGCAAATACTGTAGATTCAGGTCTTGGGTCCTCACCGTTTTCTCAAATAAGTCAAGACACATTTTCTGCTCTTCGAAATGCGAATATTGCCGGTTCAAATGCACTGCCGACTAGCACTCAGGAACATGTTTCAGACACCAGTGCATTGTTACTACAATTAATGCAACAAATGGGACAAAGGCTACAAAAGTTACACCCAATGCTTGAACAAAATCAGAAACAAATGGGACAAAATCTTCGACAGTTAGACACAATGGAACAAAATCTTCAAAATCTAGACACAATGGAACAACACCAGAGACAAACATAGCAACAGATTCACATGTTAGACACCACGCTTGAACAAACACGCGAAGGTTTAACTGCTGAGTTACTTAAAATGGAATCGAAATGTCAAAAAGAATGTAATGACGTAAAAACACAAATTTGTGAGCATTTCAAACCTATTTTTTTGCGCCATGAAAATGCATTACAGAATCAGGAAGCAGCCATAAAGGAACTGCAAACTATTGTTCATGAAAATCACAACACCTTGCAAGCTAAAACTGACTCTGTTGCATCTGCTGATTCGGTTACGCAACTTGCAAAAACTCAGGAAAACTTAAAGGACACAGTAGACACGTTTTCAACACAAATGGACACTCGAAACTTGGTTCAGAAAAACACACTGTGGAAATCAGTTCATTATCGGATAAAGTAGCCGAACTTTCGGATCAGTCCACTAACTTATCTACAAAGGTAGATGATGATCTGAATGACACAAGACCTGTAGCCATCACTGACACAGAAGAGTATGAACAAATTAAGAAATTAAAACAAAATGAGAATCAAATTAATACGCAACACAAAAGAGAAATCCGGGAAGTACAAGATCAGTTGGCACAAGGAATTGCATATTTCAGAGGACACTCGCGCTCCAACACATGAAGAGGGACTTAGAAATACGGAAAAGCCACAAAATAATAACACAGGGCATTTCGGAAATTATGAAAGAAATTGGCACCGAATTTTGAAATGGAACCGCCGACACGACGTAACAATGACCGATATGCGACTCGCCGACACGATGATTTTGACTATAAGCTATTTATTACTACACGCAAATTCAAAACATTTTAGAATTCTGGCAACGACATTCATCCACAAGCGTGGCTTCATCAATGTTCTCATTGTTTTCCTCCCAACTGGTCATTAGAGCACAGATTAGAATTTATGTGTGGATACTTAGAGAATTGACCAGCTGTAAGAATGCGATTGGTCATTCACGATTGTCACAGTGCAGGAGAATTTTATCCTGCCTTCCTCTCAGCATATTGGTCTCAAGCTACACAAGACCGAGTAAAACATGGCATCATAATGATGAAACATTTCTAACAATCTGACTTTTCCAGTCTTGTGAAATATTTTGAAGACATGTTGCACAAGAATCAGTACCTGTCAAACCCATACAGCCCCACAGAACTCATCCGCTTTTGCTTAATCAAATTGCCTGAACATCTACGACATATTACTTTGGCAGGACGTTGCAAAGACGACATCGAAGCTTTTCAGGGACTGTTACAAGAATTGGAAATTGACACTGACAATCACAGAACGCGAAAACCGGACCACAACAATTACAGGTCACATCCGTCACAATTCCTCGATGACAGAAATAATAACTGGACACGATAAGGCCATTCTCACAGCGCAAATCGTGACCAAAACAGACACCACCCGTATGACAACCGTTGGCAGAATAATAGTTCAAGAGAAAGATTGCATTTCCGTAGTAATGAATATGATAGAAAAAATGGTTCAAATGGCTCTGAGCACTATGGGATTTAACATCTATGGTCATCAGTCCCCTAGAACTTAGAACTACTTAAACTTAACTAACCCAAGGACATCACACACATCCATGCCAGAGGCAGGATTCGAACCTGCGACCGTAGCAGTCGCGCGGCTCCGGACTGAGCGCCTAGAATCGGTAGACCACCGCGGCCGGCTATATGATAGAGATAACCATAGAAACAGACAATATGGGAACCAAAACAATTATTATCAAGGGAGACAGAATAACGTCAGACACAACAGTTCAGCGCACAGTTACGATTCAGGGAGAAATTCTCCACCACGTGACCGACAAGAAAGAAACTACGGAATCTACCGACATGACGACAGACAGTAATTACGAATGCATTGTTATAGTGAATCGACGACATAATGTTATTGTATGTGTACATTCTTGCTTGTTAGTTGCACGATTACGTAATGACTATAAGGCTTACATACTTAGAACATATACTGGAACTGCTAATGAGATTTTAATGCAACATTTTGGTTTACTTGAAATTAAGTTTTATTTCACTGCACAGTTTCTGTTGGTCACAGTATATGCACAATATGTGAGAAGTAGGGACTGTTAGTATTTGCATATGTGTTAATAATTCAGCAAGGGACTGGTTAACAGCATTGCTGGTTCTAAGGACAATTCCAAAAATTTTGTGAGTGCACAAGTGGTGGTTATGGACTTACTATAATCTCCACAAGACTCTTCAATGGTGGTTGTGCACCTGCACAGTCGCAACACATGGCTGCTGGCCATTTCTACAAGGACTGCAGTGGGTCTGCACCTTTGATGACCCACCAATACCATACTCTCTACCAGGACTACAGTGGGTCTGCTGTGTGATGACCTACCTACCAATATTCTTCAAAACTTCGACTGACTCTGCTGTGGGTTTGCTCTGTTGTGGCCCATTATCTGTCTGCATGTCAAGAGTCAGCATTGTCTTTCCGTTGGAAGGACAACACTACTTCTTCAATAGTGCATGGAAATCCACTACTTCCGTGCCCATTTTCTTTTTCTTATCAGATTTTGTGCAATGCAATCACTATTGTGATAAACGATCAGGACTGTCTTTATGAGAACAATTTTTTTGTTTTTGACCAACATTGCATCAATAAGTGTGTGCAATTGATATCTTTCTTATTGTAATTATGAAAAATGTTATCAAATCATTATTGGCCACTGCCCAAAACAATTTGTAAACTTTTTTTGTGGTGAGTATGGGGGCTATAAAAGTAGGCTGTTTAGGTTTTTATGTTGGTAACGCCACGTAGCGCACTGTATGAAAATCACTAGCTGTGCTGTGTGCAGTCTGTGGCTGGTTTGCATTGTTGAATATTTTCAATTGTGGTGTTGGGCAGTTGGCTGTTAGCAGCACGTAGCGTTGCGCAGTTGGAGGTGAGCCGCCAGCAGTGGTGGATGTGGGGAGAGAGATGGCGGAGTTTTGAGAGCTGATGATCTGGACGTGTGTCAAACAGAGACAGTAAATTTGTAAGACTGGATGTCATGAACTGATATATATATCATGACTTTTGAACACTATTAAGGTAAATACTTTGTTTGTTCTCTATCAAAATCTTTCATTTGCTAACTATGCCTAACAGTAGTTAGTGACTTCAGTAGTTAGAATCTTTTATTTAGCTGGCAGTATTGGCGCTCGCTGTATTGCAGTAGTTCGAGTAACAAACATTTTTGTGAGGTAAGTGATTTGTGAAACGTATAGGTTAATTTAGTCAGGGCCATTCTCTTGTAGGGATTATTAAGAGTTAGATTGCGTTGCGCTAAAAATATTGTGTGTCAGTTTAGTGATGATCAGAATAAGTAAAGAGAGAAATGTCTGAGTACGTTCAGTTTTGCTCAGCTGTTTGAAAATCAAATAACGTAAGGGGTTTATCAGCACAGTACTTCATTAATTTTTCAAAAGGGACGTTTCACTGTGCGCTGGGCATCCATTTCAATAGATCTTGACGATGACACCATTAACAGTGTATAATTATACCAAACATTGTTGAACTTGATAATGACTTAAGGCTGAAATCATGATATGAACCTAGAGTAAGGAAGTTTCATACAGTCAGAAGGCGGAAATATCATTCCAAAAGCTGCGATCGTCATTGTTTAACGCGGTGTTCCATTTAGGTGATATATAACTTATAGCAGTAAACATCATTTGCACGTGACCTCCAACACACTTGCGTATCCCGAGATATGGCAGGCTCGCCGACGACGAGTTCATCTAGCAGCCCACACACGAGTGGAAATGTAACATGTGGCGAGTAGTTATTGCTAGCAATTGTTCACAAAACACACCAGCGATCTGTATAGCAATTTTGGTCAATAATTCGAACGCCATTACGTCTGGAACACCTGCTATCGAAAATTATCTGCAGTGGTTAGCAAAACATCGTATGTCGATTAATACTCGAGGAAAAACAAGAGTTGAAATGTATTAATTTAGGGATGTTGAAATTGTAAGATGCCAACTAAAATGGTATTCAGATTTATATTATCTGCTCTTCTTCCTTTTTTCTTATTTTGGGGTCAGTACGTTAATCTGTCACAGGCATAGAGTCGCGGATTGCTCCTTCCTATTGCCAGCCCTTTAGCCTCCCATAATTCTTTTGGAGTGAGTAGTGGGGAGCGAAGGAGTTTTGGTATTTCTAACAAGCGCTCGGGATTACGCCATTGCAGCTTATATGTCTCATAGGATATTTTATGCTGTGCGACATTGTTGTCAGTTAATTTTTCTCAAAATTGCCCTGAAAAAGAACTACTCGCGACAAATGAAACCTATTCGCGCGAAATGCTTGTTTTTGCTAACACATACACATTTTTTAAGGCATAATTGTAGATAAAAGTTTGTAGAAAATTTTACGCTCTACAAAATTTACTATGGCTACTGTAACCGAAATGTCCACTTGAAAGTAGGTAGATGGGGAAAAAGATTTTGTCGTGCTTTCGGTTGGCTTTTTGAATGTGTCCACATGCACAAGTGCGCTCCAGTATCGAGATCTCTGATTTTACAACAGGGTGAGGTACATGTAACATACTAAAAAAAGTGGAACAACCGGAATAATTGCGATCGCGGATTACTAACTGCACTGTGCTACAGGGTGTTCGGAAATTCCAGTTACAATCATGTAGGACGTGTAGAGGGGAGTGAGTATATAATATTCTGAACAGAAACGCATGTCCGCGAACGTTCCCTATCCATTCTCCGACGCTTTCAGTACAGCTGTTTAACTCATCCACTTCTGCTTGAGGAACTGTATTAGGCGTGACGCAGTACAGTTGTTAGATAACAGTTCGAAAGGAAACATAACGAAACATCCACTTATCACTTAAATACATTTGTTTATGTTAACAAAAAAATGGTTCAAATGGCTCTGAGCACAATGGGACTTAACTTCTAAGGTCATCAGTGCCCTAGAACTTAGAACTTAGAACTTAGAACTACTTAAACCTAACTAACCTAAGGACATCACACACATCCATGCCCGAGGCAGGATTCGAACCTGCGACCGTAGCGGCCGCGCGGTTCCAGACTGTAGCGCCTTTAACTGCTTGGCCACCACGGCCGGCTTATGTTAACACACTACACTCTTGTCTACACGTCGGTGATTATATACAAGCATCGGAGTCATGCTGGGTTGCATATAAGCTGCAGTAACACCCTCATGCTGAAACTTTTTGATCCTATTTACACCTCCTCTCATAATATGGAAAGCAAAGAGCTGGCAGTAGAAGCGATTTGCTTCACAGTATCGAAGATGAAGAAGCTTTTAGAGCACACGTTTGCTAAGGCTTTTTTCCTTCGAATTGTCATTGCTGTAATATCCCTGAATATCGAGCATGCCTCCTGAGACACCCTGTGTTATTTCCGTCTGTCAGGTACACTGTAGCGCATAGACAGGACGCAAACGGCAACCTGGCGGAGTCATTTCAGGCTTCAGAATGCAGTTCGTGGTTGTGTTGCACCAACTGGTTGTCACCCACCCGACACCACAGCACCACATCTATCGTTTCCTTCAGCACAGCGTTTTCGAATCCAGATCGTAAGTGTGTCATACAGCGTAAGATGGATCTAAAACTGTCGTCAGTGATAAAGTAGATGCCATCAAATTCGTATCACATATTTTCTGATTCGCACGTCGGAAAAACCCAAACCAAAAAAGATTTTCGAAATGACTAGAACGGCATGGTGTTATGTCATTGACGACAACACAACTAACTTTTCAACTTGTTGCGAAAAACAATCAATGGTTACTGTATCGGTTCTGCCTATGAGTGATTGTAATGGATAACGACGCTTGTGGACGAGGAAGAGAGAGAGAGAGAGAGAGAGAGAGAGAGAGAGAGAGAGAACGCTAAAAGCTATCTGCGTTTCCAGCAAATATATGATTCATACATGCTAACTGGCATAAGACAATGTACGAACATTTCAGCACAATTCCCAGCTGATCTGGAGGCAAGTAACTCACACCGAAAAAATTCGCAACTGTGACATGTCACCTTCACAACTGTCTACGCTCTCTTGCTGACTGGTGAATTATTCTCACCCAAGAAAACTTCCTTGTCGACACTGAGAACTGAAATTCAAATCTCGTGTTACGAATTTCTTTAAAAGAAAATTGGTAACTTCGAATTCTCTTTTTCTGTAGGTGTCGATAAGAGAACAACCATGACAAATGCCGAAAGTGAGTACTGGGTAGTTAGATTTAGTATGTGTTAGAGCCGCGTTTGTCGACATTTCCGACTCTGGGGCACACCAACTTACGTTTCAAACTTTCGTCACACCCCTGCACGTGACATTTTTTCCTAGATGCAGAAAAGCGAACACATTATGTTCATACAATTCATTTTTTTATAATGCGTGTAATAATGTATAATGATCGGTGATGTCTTACAAATTGGGCTATTCCAAGAAATGATTTGGCCATTAATTTTGTATGGTCTAGATGTTTTACCTGCGGAAGATGGGAACAAAAGAAAAAAAAACTCCTGCGGAACACACCCTGACGGCCCAACCCTGAAGGTTCCGACCGGCCACCGTGTCATCCTCAGCTCACAGGCATTACTGGATGCAGATACGGATGGCCTTGTGGTGAGCACACCACTCTCCAAGCTGTTGTCAGTTTTGGTGACCGGAGCCGCTACTTCTCAGTCAAGCAGCTCCTCAGTTTTGCCTCACGGGGGCTGAGTGCAGCCCACTGGCCAACAGAACTCGGCAGACCCGGACAGCGACCCATCCAAGTGCTAGCCAAGCCCGACAGCGCTTAACGTAGGCGATTTGATGGGAAGCAGTACTACCACTGCTGCAAGGCCGTTTGCCGGGAGATGAGAAGGCATTAAGAATCCTAAGGCACACCTGACGTGTGTTTGTGTATATCGCGTCACAGCGCCTGAGAGACACTATGCTGTCAAACCACACTCTAGGCTAATAGGTTACTCTCACCACACTGTTGCCCACTTTTCTAATGCACTGCGATGGCAGCGCTCCTAGCGGACAATAAGCTGCACTTCTGAATACGGTAAGGGATGTGTGAGAGTAGTATTTTATGTTGGCTGACAACATAGTCTTCACAAGAGGGAGTGCATATAAAGCAGTAAAAATCGGCATTAACTAAAAAAAATTACACCGCATTTGTCTCTCTTTAGTTTCCTAAGGATCTTGGGAAGTATGGAATGGTATATCACGCTGGATTAACACGGGCACATATTGGTCGTGCACGTTGACGTACACATGTAAAGGTGTGCCTGTAACCACCCAAAACAGCATGCCGCAGGAACTGGCGCACCTAGAAATTAAAGCTGAAACCGGGTGTACCTAGTACCTTGGCTCGCCCCCCCCCCCCCCCCCCCCCCCGCCGTGGTCTTGGCCCTTTTTGCCGAATGGCACACAGTTTGTTTTTGATGGTTCGAGAGTTGACATCTTGCACATTTTATTTCAAAGGCCTGATATGCAATGGCAGAGAGAGATGTGGCCATTACAGTATGCTGTGCAATTTCTGGAACTCTGCAAGCATCATCCGTGTTTGTGGAACATTAATCTTGGTACTTCTAGTAACAGAAATATGAAGGAGAAACAATCTACATCAACATCTGCATATATATTCCGCAAGCCACCCAACGGGTTGTGGCGGAGGGCACTTTACGTGCCACTGTCATTACCTCCTTTTCCTGTTCCAGTCGCGTATGGTTCGCGGGAAGAACGACTGCCGGAAAGCCTCCATGCGTGCTCGAATCACTCTAATTTTACATTTGTGATCTCCTCGGGAGGTATAAGTAGGGGGAAGCAATATATTCGATACTTCATCCAGAAACGCACCCTCTCGAAAGCTGGCGAGCAAGCTACACCGCGATGCAGAGCGCCTTTCTTGCAAAGTCTACCACTCGAGTTTGCTAAACATCTCCGTAACGCTATCACGCTTACCAAATAACCCTGTGACGAAACGTGCCGCTCTTCTTTGCGTCTTCTCTATCTCCTCCGTCAACCCGACCTGGTACGGATCCCACACTCATGAGCAATATTCAAGTATAGGTCGAACAAGTGTTTTGTAAGCCACCTCCTTAGTTGATGGACTACATTTTCTAAGGACTCTCCCAATGAATCTCAACCTGGTACCCGCCTTACCAACAATTAATTTTATATGATCACTCCACTTCAAATCGTTCCACATGCATACTCCCTGATATTTTACGGAAGTAACTGTGTAAGTAGGCTGTTTAGGTTTTCTTATTGGTAACGCCACGTAGCGCTCTGTATGAAAATCACTGGCTGTGCTGTGTGCTGTCTGTGGCTAGTTTGCATTGTTGTCTGCCATTGTAGTGTTGGACAGCTGGATGTTAACAGCGCGTAGCGTTGCGCAGTTGGAGGTGAGCCGATTTTATCACGACGCTACTAATGAGTGACAATTTACAATGTTGCTTTTGCGGTGTTTCTGTTTTATGTCTGCACAGTTTTATGTATTATTCTGGAAAGTAAAACATGTTTTAGTAGTAACTTTTGTGGTATAGCTGCAATGAGACAGCCTTTTCCATAGCACAACAATACGTTACAGCACAGTACTTTCTTCATCACAGCAATAAGCGTAATAACTAAGATATCTATACGCAAAGCATTTCACTTTTGTTTATCATGAGGTAAGTACATTGACTTCTGCAGAACTTAGCTTTTGGAGGACAATAACTACGACACTTCCACAGAGATTATCTTACATTTAGCGCTACAGCTCACGTATTTGAGTGATTAATTTTGTACTTAAAACATTTATTTTTAAAGAAATTTGAAGTACAATGATACAAAGGTTTTACGTGATACATTTCATTCCATTGCTGTAATCTGTACCACCTGAGGGTATTATTCATTAATCCTCACAGGGGTACACGCTTACTTTGTGTACCATGTGTTTGGTAAGCACAAGGAGCCCTAGCTAATATGGTATTTGGCTATACAATTTTACACATCGCTCCCATATTTCTCTAACACACAAATTACACAGCTATCTGATCATTTAACTGAGAGATAAACATTTTTTTTACTACATCAGTGACACATGTTTACGCAATTACACCGTTGGATAACTTCACTCTTATGAAATTGTATTTTGTCTGTACTTTGTGAACTGTTCATACTTTTTTGGAACCTTGTGATACTATGAGGGCTTTGAATGATATATTTGGTAAGGGAGCATGATTTTAAAGTACGTTTGAGGTAGATGACACTATTGAAATGAGCAGAGAATTTTTTTTAGGTTTTGAAATTATTGGAGGAAGCTACGACGTTTTTGAGATTTGACTGAGGTGTTATGATGTTATTTTTACGACGACGATGTGTATTATGCTGTTGAGGTATGTTTATGATAAATAAGCTGATGCTAATGAGGAATTTGATTATGCTATATATTTATTATGATGAAATATTGAAGTGTCGCTGCAAGATTGATGTGTCGACGAATATGTACATGTGTAGTAAGGTAAGGAATAAGGAGTAGTGGTTAGGGACTCTGATTTATGAAAAGGCTGTTGGAAACCAAGAATCATACTTTAAGAGTTAAGAAATGTGTGTAAATGCGTGAATGTATCACAATGATGGCGAAAATTTTTGGACACTGTTATATCAATAGAATTTTGTTTCTACACATTTGTAACGCAAATTCTCAACCTGCAGAATTTTTTATATGAGACTGCCACTGTAGCGGAAACGGCTGTCATAAATATTTCAGTAAGAAAGTTAAGTGACCTTCACGTAATGCATCATGGGCACTACGCATTACGTGGCCAGCTGTGCAACAATTGCCTGGAAAAAAGCCATTGGTGTGTGCCTTTCAGAAGCACAGGTGAAGAAAAAAGGAGGCCATTATCCTCGCTATTGACATTCCTTTGTAGAACGCATCGCAAATACAACACGCTCAAACTTTAAAACATATGATTACACTGTGGAGCTCGTAATTTATGATGTTAACTAAAATGCCTAATGAAATGATGAGAAACATTTCACATCTATTACCTTGCTAGTTGAAAGATTGTTTATTGCATTATGAAATGCCATATGGCTAGTGAATGAGGTTTCACGCCTTGCTTTGCCTATTTTGTTTAATATCTAGTTTCTAGCTGCACTGCAGCATTGGTTAAAATAAAATTTTATAGATGAACTAATATAAATATTTTCTGTCTACAGATCGAGAAAATAATAATTTTTTTCAAAAAAATGAGGGAGCACAAAAAGACTTTTACCTTCACAGGAACTGCATACATAATTTTCTTTTCAACTACTTGGTAATTTTTTTGGTAGAGTAAGTTATCATGATGCATCACTCTAGTGTTAAGATGTGACATACGTATTAAACATGGCCATTTTTACTGTAATATTTTTTCTGCTTGAGCTTTCTCATGTTTAGATATAAGTTATTGCATTTGCTTCGGCTGTTTGCCAGGCATAGTGCTACTAAATTTCACTTTGTATTACTCTGTTAAGCTAGTTTTACTACTGATTTATTTTTCTTGTTGCTGCACATTGGCTCATATTAGTTGTAATGTTGCATTGCTTGGTAATTTAGATTTACTGTAGCTTGCTTTGCAAATTTCCATTTTTTTTTTGTCATTGCTGTTTGTGTTAATTGTTCTGTGTTGCTGCATTGCCTCGTCCCTTAGTTTAGCATCTGAGCTCAGTAGATTTAAGTTAGCTTAAGAGGGGGTAGACTACATAAGAGAATGAGTTGCGATGAAATGCATTGAGAAGTCATACGAAAAAAGTACAGAAAGCAGGTATAGATAGGACTTTTTGGAAATAATGAAGAACAAAGGGAGATCTCCGAGAAGTAAAGAAAGTTTTGTTTGCAAAATACTGCAGTAAAAGAAACCCTGTCCTTTCCTTGTGTTATCCCACTATGTGTTTGTGTACTTTCGTATATTTGTGTTTTTCCTGTCTTTATGTGTTTAGCTGATGTTGTTCTGTTGTAGAATTTTTCTAATACTATGTTATTTACTTTGTAAAGATGTTTAGACATTATTTATTCTGTTTTGTTTTCATGCTCATGTGTGAAGTTGATGTTTCGAAAGTTATTCTGATCTTTTACGTATGTACTCATGTTATAATTCCTGTAACACTGATGTATATGTTATTTCGATTCTTTTGTAAAGCCTGTACTACAAATGTTATCTGTATTGTTATGTTCTTTAATGATGTATTTTGTACCTTTGTTATTGTATTCTCATGTTATAAAATTGTAATTGACACCAGTTCATCAAATTAAGCAACTTGTAAGTTACATTTCACTGCACACGTTTCTGTTGGTCATAGTATATGGACAATATGTGAGAAGTAGGGACTGATAGTGTTTGCACGTGTGTTAATGATTCAGCAAGGGACTGGATAACAGCATTGCTGGTTCTAAAGACAATTCCATAAATTTTGTGAGTGCACAAGTGGTGGTTTATGGACTTACTATATTGTCCGCAAGACCCTTCGATGGTGATTGTGCACCTGCAAAGTCGCAACAGATGGTTGCTGACCGTCTCTACAAGGACTACAGTGGGTCTACACCTTTGATGACTCACCAACACCATTATTTCTACAAGGACTGCAGTGGGTCTGCACCTCTGGTGGCCCACCAATACTGTAATCTCTACCAGGACTACAGTGGGTCTACTCTGTGATGACCTACCTACCAATATTCTTCAAAACTTCGACTGACTCTGCGGTGGGTTTGCTCTGTTGTGGCCCATTACCTGTCTGCATGTCAAGAGTCAGCACTGTCTTTCCGTTGGAAGGACAACACTACTACTTCAAAACTGCATGGAAATCCACCACTTCCATGTGCATTTTCTTTTACTGCTCAGACTTTGAGAAAAACACTGCAATTTTACTGTGATTGACTGTGAGAAAATTTTAGCTTTTGACCAACATTGTATCACTAAGTGTGTGCATTTAATTTCTTTGTTATTGTAATTATAAAAATTTTTTTCAAATCTGTATTGGCCACTGCCCAAAACAATTTGTAAATTTTTTTGTGGGGATCATGGGGGCTATGTAAGTAAGCTGTTTAGGTTTTCTTATTGGTAACGCCATGTAGCGCTCTGTATGAAAATCACTGGCTGTGCTGTGTGCAGTCTGTGGGTAGTTTGAATTGTTTTCTGCCATTGTAGTGTTGGGCAGCTGGATGTTAACAGCGCGTAGCATTGCGCAGTTGGAGGTGAGCCGCCAGCAGTGGTGGATGTGGGGAGAGAAATGGCGGAGTTTTGAAATTTGTAAGACTGGATGTCATGAACTGCTATATATATTATGACTATTAAGGTAAATACATTGTTTGTTCTCTATTAAAATCTTTTATTTGCTAACTCTGCCTATCAGTAGTTAGTGCCTTCAGTAGTTTGAATCTTTTATTTAGCTGGCGGTAGTGGCGCTCGCTGTATTGCAGTAGCTTGAGTAACGAAGATTTTTGTGAGGTAAGTGATTTGTGAAAGGTATAGGTTAATGTTAGTCAGGGCCATTATTTAGTAGGGATTTTTGAAAGTCAGATTGCGTTGCGCAAAAAATATTGTGTATCAGTTTAAACACAGTCATGTATAAATTGTTCTAAGGGGACGTTTCAACTGCTACCAGTGTTTGTTCTGCTATCATATAATCATACAATAAAGGATCCTCGTTTCTATGTATTTGCAATACATTACATTTGTCTATGTTAAGGGTCAGTTGCCATTCCCTGCACCAAGTGCCTATCCGCTGCAGATCTTCCTGCATTTCGCTGCAATTTTCTAATGCTGCAACTTCTGTGTATGCTACAGCATCATCCGCAAAAATCAGCATGGAACTTCCGACACTATCTACTAGGTCTTTTATATATATTGTGAAAAGCAATGGTCCCATAACTATCCCCTGTGGCACGCCAGGGGTTACCTTAACGTCTGGCCGGCCACCGTGGTCTAACGGTTCTAGGCGCTCAGTCCGGAACCGCGTGACTGCTACGGTCGCAGGTTCGAATCCTGCCTTGGATGTGTGTGATGTCCTTAGCTTAGTTAGGTTTAAGTAGTTCTAAGTTCTAGGGGACTGATGACCACAGATGTTAAGTCCCATAGTGCTCAGAGCCATTTGAACCATTTGAACCTTAACGTCTGTAGCTGTCTCTCCATTGAGAACAACATGCTGTGTTCTGTTTGCTAAAAACTCTTCAATCCAGCCACACAGCTGGTCTGATATTCCATAGGCTCTTACTTTGTTTATCGGGCGACAGTGCGGAACTGTATCAAACGCCTTCTGGAAGTCAAGGAAAATAGCATCTACTTGGGAGCCTGTATCTATTATTTTCTGGGTCTCATGAACAAATAAAGCGAGTTGGATCTCACACGATCGCTGTTTCCGGAATCCATGTTAATTCCTACAGAGTAGATTCTTGGTTTCCAGAAACGACATGATACGCGAACAACAGATCGACGTCAGAGATATAGGTCTATAGTTTTGCGTTTCTGCTCGACGACCCTTCTTGAAGACTGGGACTACCTGTGGCCTTTTCCAATCATTTGGAACCTTCCGTTCCTCTAGAGACTTGCGGTACACGGCTGTTAGAAGGGGGGCAAATTCTTTCGCGTACGCTGTAAACGTAATGAAGGAAAATGTACCACACAGTGATGAAAGTGTGTAGTACCGTACACCGTGCCAGACGCCTTGCCGCAGTGGTAACACGGGTTCCCGTCAGATCGCAGTTAAGCGCTGTCGAGCTTGTCTGGTACTGCCATAAATCAGTAAATCCTTCTTTCGTTTGTTAAGTTATTACATCTGGTTAGCAGTCCGCAGCTCACGGTCTTGCGGTATCGTTCTCGCTTCCCACACACGGGGTTCCGGGTTAGATTCCCGGCGGGGTCAGGGATTTTCTCTGCCTCGAGATGACTGCGTGTCGTGTGTCCTTCATCATCATTTCATCATCATTGACTCGCAAGTCGCCGAAATGGAGTCAACTAAAAAGGAGTTGCAATACGGCGGCCGATCTCCCCCACATGGGGCCCCTTGGCCAAGAATGCCATACGATCATTTCATTTCATCTGGTTAACAGTTATAGTGTTACGTTCTACATATTAAAAGTGTTAAAGTTGTCATGACGATAATGGAAAAGAAATAAGTCTTGTATTATCAAGATCTTACTGCGTGTCTCTGGACATTCTAGCTCGCCAGACTGGCGTTTTCCGTCGTTTTCAAAAAAATCACAATTCACGAACGGTTACAGACAAATCATTGCAGTTTTTTGTTTTCAACTGTAATTGAAACTTTAAAACCAGGTAAAACATTTTAGTTACCAACTTCACTTAAATTTACACTGTTATCACAAGTTTGTAGCTCAAACAAGAAAAATTAAAACCTTTTATAGTAGGATTTATAGTAGGTAGAAAGAATATTGTACTTGTTTATGTTTTATAAAAACAAACTGAAAGGTATTTATTTAAAAAATCAGAATACACAACCATTTACCATTACAATTTCTTATAAATAATATCTATAAAAACTGGCTATCGTGTGAAATTGCTCAAAGCATTCTGGCAAACACAGCGCAACATCACACATTGCACCATAGTATGTTGTTTCTTTGCTTCTCCACACTCCATTTTCTTTTTTAGCTTTGCTACCAGACACTTTATACCACCTCCACGGCCTCGCTTTGCTATCAGTTGTAGGAGTTTTATCTTCCAAAATGTCGCCCAGTTAGTCTGTCGCCTGCAGTCGAAGGCTTCGCCCCTACTTGTTCCTTTCCTGCTATCGTGGCCAGTGTTTCTCCATTTGACACACATGAGTTTATCTGGAGGAGTGGTTACCTATGTGGCATTTTATAGATAATATAACTGTTTACTATTCCCCGGTATGAAAATTCTGTAAATAAGTGAGTCGTATGTAGGACTTGTCAACTTGTTTTGTATTATTTACAGTCTGATATGTGATGCATGAGAAGTGAACTAATTATTCTTTGAATGCTGTAGTGGCAATTACTAATTATTCTTACAAGTTTCAAATAATTCAAAATGAAATTCATGCTTTATTTCAAAGCATTCCTTAGTATTTTAACTTATTGAACCAGTGATTCATCCTTCTAACTGATAACAGTCTGTAGTTTTCGAATCTTTTATTTGTACACAGCTGTTACAGTCGCTGGAGAAAAATGTAAGTCACCTTGCAATCCCTGACACAGTACTCGTTAAAGCCTGTGATATGGTAAGTGAGGGGGATTCCCCTTATGAGAAAGGATTTTCGCATAGATATCGACCGTGTGTACCTGAATGGTGGCAAATGAGACTTACATCCACTCTGTAATAACAATGATCCGTCAAGTAAGTTCAAAATGCAATCACACGTCAGGATCGATCAAAAGCAAACTAGAAGATGTGACAATAATACAGTCGCCAGCCTAATTAGACATTAACTGAGTTTCTTCCCTGCACCAGTTGATATATATTCATGCAAAACGACACTGCATAATATAGTAGGATTTTAGAACCGGAAAATCTATTGAACTAATAGTTTCACGTTCTGTACTGATATGGAAAATCACGAATACATAACACTACACTATAATGTTTACTACAAAACTTTATACTCTCTATTAATCTGATTAAAATCGGGCATAGGTTACCCTAGAAATTGTACTTTTATGCCACACACAAAACGTCAATTTAGATAAAGATAAAACATTGATAAATTTTGACTTTTATATTGACTTTAACTTTTGCTGGTCAAACTAATTTAGAACACTTCAGAATTCAAATGAATGAAGGTGGGACCCTGAAACTGTTATGATCGCTGTATTAAAAAAAAAATGACTACTGAATTTATTATTCATTCAAATATCCAGTATAAAAGTTACTACTCTTTTCATCTTATTTACTGCTGATTTAAATGCCCTTAAACCTGTCTCAAAATAATAACCTTCAATACTATATCAATACTACAGTTATCTTTCGACTTCGTTAGACCTTCGCTATTCATTTACGGGTTAATTAACAAAACATTTCTTTAAACACAATTCTAATATAGCTAGTACTGCAAATAATTATTATTAATACCATTTTTAATTTTCATTTTGGGACGCTTGGATTGCACAACGTTTGGAAAGGACCCTGTCTATGTTAGTTGTGAGGCTAATTGAATGATGGAAAAGTTCTGGTAAAATTTAGGTTATTATTGCACCAAACAAACACAGTCCTGATCCATACGAATACAGCACTAAAAGTTTCAACCTGCTAGTATCGATGCGGCGGTTGGCGGGCGGGAAGATGTCGAGGCACAGAGCACACATGCAACCACAGCTATGGCTCTTGACGTATTCGCACTTTAATTCTTCTTAGCATCGCAATACTTTTCCATTTAGTGCCTATGGAACTTTGCCATGCTGTGTGGGTGTTGGGACGGCATACCCGAGGCTCAGTGAAGCTATGTCTTCCAGAAGGTGTTGCTCAATCCAGTGCCAAACTCCAACTACTACTGAGCCTGTTGTGACGTGCAGTGCCCGTGCGCATTTCCCTGCGCTCACCTGCCATCAACCTTTTTCCGCTCCCTGACAGACGGGGTATTCACCCGAGGTTTTGCATTCTACATATCCCAACACATTGCCTACGTATGGACCAGACGAGCAGTTACAATTTTAAACATCTTACAACAGTTTCAACATTTGTTGCATTTCAATTCTATTACAATATTACTTGACATTTGACATAAACATTAATATTCACATTGAAACTTACTTACAGTTTTCTTAACAAAATGGGATGAAACAAAAAGAAATGAAATCAGTACACCAATTACACAAGTTTATCGTAAAATCAGATGAAAAGAATTACTTATTTGTACAATAGTACAGAGTCATTGGCCCTGTTTCCAGTAAATTTCACTAAGTGCAGATTTGATGGGAACACTAAACTTTATTTTTATATGGGGGTTCTGAATCTTTATGCCAATGCACCATCACAGAATTTTATATCACAAAACTTCCTTTCACCCACATTATATATATCTATACTTTTTAATATATCAAGAAAATTTACCTATCATTTACTTAAGTGCCTTTGGCACAGTCCACTCTCCTATCACAAAATTACTTATTATTATTAAATTTCTCAGATAAATAAAATCAAAATTTGGGACACTAACACTTAACTACAAAGCATATACAAATACCTATGTATACTATAAAAAGATTTTTTGCTGCTTGCATTGAATGGCAGTCCATTTCCTTATTTACTAATAAACACACAATGCTATTTAGAAAAATCTCTACATATATTTGCTGCCTATTACTCATGTTTGGGCAGTCCATTTTGTATCATTTTATCACATCACCTGTACCACACTTACAATTCTCCTTTGACTATTTATCTGCCCTCTTTAGTGTTTGGCAGTCCTTTATATCACAACTCACGTACTGCCCAATTTGGTTATTGGCAGTCCTATCTTTTACTTGGCTTGCAGCATTTGCTTTTTCTTTTCAGCCCTTTTTTCCACACACCTTTACATGTATAGTACATTTGGTAATCTGAAACTTACATAAGTACATTAGCACACTGACATTGGTATACACACATTTACAAAGATTTGTTACATTTAGAATAAAATAGTTTCATCGTAAGATACAGCACATTTACTGCAGATTGCTTTCTGAGTGTATTTAGGTCACTCACTCCTAGGAACATACAGTTTCAGGTCCACAACGTTTCTTACACCTAAAGGTCTCTTGGATTTTGGGTAGAACAGGTAGTAAGCATTGTCATGTGGAATGTTCTGTATTATATAGGTCCATTATAAATATATTTAAATTTGGAAATTTCATGGTTCAGTTCACTAGAAATTTCGTGGGTTTTTAAAAGAACATAATCCCCAGTTTTAAATTTTGAAACTTTCAGGTTTTTATCATGCCTTTTATATGTAGATTGAGCTGTTTGCTTTGCCCTTTTTCTGACTAATTCTTTCTTTTGACTGAACCCCAAGCTTGTACAAGGTGGAACCCCTAGTCTTCCCTCAGTTAAACTTTTACTTCTGCTGGCTAACAAAATTTCTTTTGGTGGGAACTCAGTAGACTCATGATGTAAAGTGTTCATGACATTCTCAAAGTTCGATATAAATCTGCCCTCTTTGGTATGGGTACCGAAAATGGTCTTACAAAGAAGGGTTTATGCTCTAATGTAGTATTCAAAGTTCTTAACTCGACCGGTTTTGTCCGAAAATACGGTGCTATTACTTTCTAAAAGATGAAGCAATTCTATTTTCTGATCAGAAGATATCTCCTTCAAATTTTCCACAATATCCATAAAATCATGCCCTTGCCTGTCACTCTCGTCTATTAACCTCTTGACATGCTACATTTCATACATGTTTGTCAAACCATCATTCCCTTGGTCAATCTCCAATAATGAAGAACCAATTTCTGAATCGAACACCTTCCCATTTTCCTCAAATTTTATTTTCAAATTCGTAGATGCATTGTTGATTTTGAACACTTCCTGGCTACAATCAATAATAACTTTTTCTTTATCTAGCCAATCTATACCCAGAATCATTTCAGTACTCAAATGTGGCACAACCAAAAAATCGTGTTCAAACTTTTGTCCTTTTATACTAACTTCAACCAATATCTGGTTCTTTACTGGCTTGCTAGTCTTGCCAGTAGCACCAACAATTTTTACACTAGTCGCTAACATAATTACTAGTCTAGGCTTATCACAGATGTGTTCGAAAAACGATTGGGAGATAGCACTTATCTGAGCTCCAGTATCAAGAAGTACTTGCAATTTCACATTATAAATTTCAACTGGTATTACAGTTTAGCTTAACCATCAAATGCTTTTCATTGTTGTGTTCTTCCCTAAGAAAATCCAGGTCGACGATAACATCGTCCCAAGATATGCTTTTCACCTGCACATCACCTATATCTGGCAGTTTCTTTGGTTCCCGGAGTTCAAAGTCATTAAATACTTGAACTCTTTGTAACTTTGACACTGAGTCGTCCGGTGGCTCCTTTTTTCTGTGTTCAGTCTCAATATCTGGGTTTTGTTTTGAAACTTCGTCATCAGTAGGTACAATATCGCAATTAGCTGTATTCCCATTACTTTCACTAGTACCGAAATACTCGTCATCTGAACTATCGTCAGAATCTGACCATTCTGTCTGGATCGCTTTCAGGTTCTAACATAAAAGCTTTTCTGAGACAGGCACTAAGTTCTTCCTCCGCATTTTCATCAGGCTTTGATTTTAACTCAATATCCTCTTTTGGCAAAATGACCTCATTATCAGCTTTACTCACATCCACTGTTACTTCATATTTAGCGTAATCCTCGTGGACTTCAGTTACTCGTAGGTAATTATCTGCCCCTTCCCCACGGTGCCGTTTGGTAACAGCTTGTACTGTTGGCGGGTCGTTAACAGAACTTACTGCCTCGTCAATGCTTAGGATTTCATCCTCCAATTCCTACCTATCTTTAACCATCGTCCTATCGGCAGCACGCATACTTTGCGTGGCGCTATTTACTCTCTCCTCCTGAAATTCGGGGCACGTCACCTTATCGACGTTCCTACTATTACTTTTTTCACTAATTAACGTCCTTGCCTCATATTCCTTCTTAAAATTCTCCCACTCACATTGCTTGAGGCCCTCGTACAGATCGTCGATCTGCACACGCCAATCAGTTACTTCTGCTAATTCGTTCTCGCCATTTACTTCATTTCTGACACTGCTAACCGCACCTCTCTGTGTATCCACTGTTCCATCCACTATTTCCTTCGCCATGGAATTACCACTTGTAATGTATTCGCCAGCTCTTACGGCAATGTTCATACCTAATTCTGCCGCCTTGCTAGCGGCTTCTGTCTGAACAGCTGATCTGCTAGGCTGGGCTGTTGCTCTCTGATGCTCCACTCGCCAGTTAACATGTAGCGCACTGCGGGGCAAAGATGAATCATCTGCGCACGCACCTGACGCTTGTTTCGCAACAACACGCTGCGTCGCTCCACGCTTGTCCCTAACCTGTCTCATAATTTTACTGTCAGCCCGGTATTGTTTCTTAAATCGGGGCCGGTATGTTCCGTCCGCTTCCGTCTGGCCCGCAACGTTCTCGGAAATCAGTTTCCTGCGCCGTTATTATTCTGCGCGGTGTACCCTCCACCGCGACCTGGATAACTCCCTCCTCTTCCTCTGCCTCTACCTCTCTGTATCATGTTGACGCGAAAACCATCGCCGTCATTCCTCTCGTCATTGTTGCGGTTATTCCTGTTACTAAAATTCTGATAATTGGTACGACTTTCGCGCCAGTGGTCTTCGTCTTTGACCCTTTCGGGAAGTGCTTGGAAACTGCGATGATTGCTCCCCACATATCTCTTCGAATCTTCTGGAAGCTTTTTATACAGGGTGTTACAAAAAGGTATGGCCAAACTTTCAGGAAACATTCCTCACACACATAGAAAGAAAATATGTTATGTGAACATGTGTCCGGAAACGCTTACTTTCCATGTTAGAGCTCATTTTTTTACTTCTCTTCAAATCACATTAATCATGGAATGGAAACACACAGCAACAGAACGTACCAGCGTGACTTCAAACCCTATATTACAGGAAATGTTCAAAATGTCCTCTGTTAGCGAGGATACATGCATCCACCCTCCGTCACATGGAATCCCTGATGCGCTGATGCAGCCCTGGAGAATGGCGTATTGTATCTCAGCCGTCCACAATACGAGCATGAAGAGTCTCTACATTTGGTACCGGGGTTGGGTAGACAAGAGCTTTCAAATGCCCCCATAAATGAAAGTCGAGAGGGTTGAGGTCAGGAGAGCGTGGAGGCCACGGAATTGGTTCGCCTCTACCAATCCGTCGGCCACCGAATCTGTTGTTGAGAAGCGTACGAACACTTCGACTGAAATGTGCAGGAGCTCCATCGTGCATGAACGACATGTGTCGTACTTGTAAAGACACATGTTCTAGCAGCACAGGTAGAGTATCCCGTATGAAATCATGATAACGTGCTCCATTGAGCGTAGGTGGAAGAACGAAACTAAAAAGAGCTCTAACATGGAAAGTAAATGTTTCCAGACACATGTCCACATAACATCTTTTCTTTATTTGTGTGTGAGGAATGTGTCCTGAAAGTTTGGCCGTACCTTTTTGTAACACCCTGTATAGCTCACATACGATTTCAGAATCGTATCTTCTCCCTCTTAAGTGTGTCAACTTTCGGTACCAGTATTCACGGAAACCTTTCAAAGAGTTCCTGCCCCTGTTGTCATGAAGTTTGGCCAAGATAAACTCGCGCCACAAATGATTCTGTTTTTGTTCAGACCAGTATTCTTCCGTAAACTTTTGTTTAAACTCTTCAAACGTCATTGGTTCGGTATTCAAGTTGATTCCCCAGCGCTTAGCGCCACCTGCTAAGGCGCTAATTACTATGTTTATCTTCTCCTGATCAGACAATTGTTTAGGAAACATCCTCTCGCAATTTTTGATGAAATCCAACAGATGCCATCCGTTATGTTTTTTGGCGGGATCGAAGCGCTCCTCACCTTCCAACAGCTTCCTAAGTGGCGTGTTTTTACTCTCGAGATCGAAAATCTTCCCTTGAATTTTCGATGTATTTTGTTGACACTTTAGTACACATCCAGTAATTTTTTCGCCTAAATTTCTTTCAGTATCTGAAACTGTCTTTTTCAACTGTGAAATTCCATGTTGACGGTCGTTTACGATCTCAGTTTTAAGACCGAAAACTTTTTCGTCTATTTTTGTTTCAACTAGAGGCTCTACTTTCTCTTGGATGTTGAGAATTTCAACATCAAACCTACTGTTCATGTCGCCAATTTCCCCGTGCATAGTATTCATATTTTTATTAATTGTGTCAATTTCAGACTTCATAGTATTTACTGCAGAATTTAAATTACCCACTTTTTGTTCTACCTGTTCAATTTGTTTACTAATTTTAATTCCTTGTTCTTCGACCTGTGCTTTAAGCTGCCCAGCTTGTGTTTTAAGCTGCTCATCAAGTGTGTTTTAAGCTGATCATTCCGTGTTCTGAGCTGATTACTTTGTGTTTTAAGCTGCTCATCAATGTGTGTTTTAAGCTGGCTAACCTGATTACTGACTAGTTTTTGAAGTTGATCATTTTGTCCTGCAATTTGTTTGGTTAATCGTTCAAATAAGTCGTTCATGCTTAAAATTTTCACACTGTCTTGTTCTACGGAATTTGTGCGTTCCGATCCTACTTCAAAATTTTCTTTCTGTTCTTTCTTTATCTGTGGTGAATCAAACATGTCAGTGTATTCGTTCACATACCCACTATTATCTACAAAGTCATCCTCTACTTCCTGTTTTATTCCTTGCTGTTTTCGAGGCGATCTCGACATTTCAATCTGTTCGTTAACATGTTCGTGGTATTGTATGTACGCCAAATGTCTACTGCTAACGTCATCTGTTATCTGGCCGCGTGAACTCCTGTCATTGCCAGCCGCATCTTCCATTACACTCGGCACATCTACTGTGTTTACGTTCTTGTCCACACTGAACGCAAATTACACCTCACTACCGTACTTGACATTCACTGCTATTTACTTCACTAAATACTATTGCAATTCGTGCCACTGAACATCTTCGGTATTCACGGTAATTTGTGACCGACAACAACTGGATGTCCTGTCACTGGGAATCCACTTGTAATGTTCGCGTGACACAGTACTCGTTAAAGCCTGTGCTATGGTAAGTGAGCGGAGATTACTTTATGAGAAAGGATTTTTGTAAAGATATCGACCGCGTATACCTGAATGGTGGCAAATCAGACTTACACCCACTCTGTAATAACAATTATCTGTCAAGCAAGTTCGAAATGCAATCACACGTCAGGATGGACCAAAAGCAACCCGGGAGATGCTACTAATGTGATAATAATACAGTCGCCAGCCTAATTAGGCATTAACTGAGTTTCTTCCCTGTACAAGTTGATATATATTCATGCAAAACATGTTGTAACACTGTATAATATAGTAGAATTTTAGAACCAAAAAATCTATTGAACTGATAGTTTCACGTTCTGTACTGATATGGAAAAACCATGAATACATAACACTTCACTATAATGTATACTACAAAACTTTATACTGTCTATTAATCTGATTAAAATCAGGCATAGGTTACCCTACAAATAGCACTTTCGTGACACACACAAAATGTCAGTTTTCATAAAGATATCACACTGTTAATTTTGACTTTTATATTGACTTTAACTTTTGCTGGTCAAACCAATTAAGAACACATCAGAATTCAAATGAATAAAAAGGGGGTGGGGCCTTGAAACTGTTATAATCGCTGTATTAAAAAAATGATTACTGAATTTATTATGCGTTCAAGATTTCCAGTATATAAGTTACTACTCTTTTCATCTTATTTACTGCTCATTTAAATACCTTTATATCTGCCTCGAAATAATGAACTTCATTACTATATCAATATTAAAGTTATCTTTCAACTTTGTTAGACATTCGTTATTCATTTACTGGTTCATTGACAAAACATTTCTTTAAACACCATTCTAACATAGCTAGTTCTGCAAATAATTATTATTAACACAAATTTTCATTTTCATTTTGGGACACTCAGATTGCAACACATTTGGAAAGGACCCTGTCTAGGTTAGTTGTGAGGATAATTAAATTATGGGAAAGTTCTGGTAAATTTTAGGTTCACTCTCTGATCCACACGAAAGTTTCAACCTGCTAGTATCGATGCGGCGGTTGGCGGGCGGCAAGATGGCGAGGCACAGAGCACACATACAACCACAGCTATGGCTCTTGACGTATTGGCACTTTAATTCTTCTTAGCGTCGCAATACTTTTCCATTTAGTGCCTATGGAACTTTGCCATGCTGTGTGGGCGTTGGGACGGCATACCCGAGGCTCAGTGAAGCTATGTCTTCCGGAAGATGTTGCTCAAACCAGCGGCAAACTCCAACTACTACTGTGCCCGTTGTGACGTGCAGTGCCCGCGTGCATTTTCCCGCGCTCACCTGCCATCCACCTTCTTCCGCTCCCTGACAGACTGGGTATTCACCCGAGGTTTTGCATTCTGCATATCCCAACACATTGCCTACGTATGGACCAGACGCACAGTTACAATTTTAAACATCTTAACAACAGTTTCAACATTTGTTGCATTTCAATTCTATTACAGTATTACTTGACATTTGACATAAACATTAATATTCACCTTGAAACTTATCTACAGTTTTCTTAACATAACGACACGAAACAAAAAAGAAATGAAATCAGAACATCAATTACACAAGTTTATCGAAAAGTGGCTTGCAGTCAAATTTTGCGCTTATGGAATTCGTCACAGGCTGGACTGTGACTCGATTCGTGATTTTCTGTCATAGAGTTCACAATTCGTATTAATTGGCAGTTGATGCTAAATAATAAAAAGTGTGAGGTCAAATGTAAAGACCGGAAATTGAACTAAATACCTAGAAATCACCGTTACGAACAACATAAACTGGAAAGAACACATAGGAAATGTTGTGGGGACGGAGAACCAAAGACTGCGTTTTATTGGCTGATGATGCAACGGATCTACTAGAGAGACTGCCTACACAACGGTTGTCCGTCCTCTTCTAGAATACTGCTGTGCAGTGCGGGATCGTGACCAGGTAGAATTAAAGGACTTCATCGAGAATGTTCAGGGAAAAGCAGCACATTTTGTATTATCGAGAAATAGGGAAGGGAGTGTCACTGACATGATACAGAATTTGGGGCGGACATATTTAAAACAAAGGCATGTTTCTTTGTGGCAAAACCTTATCACGAAATTACGATCACCAACTTTCTCCTCCGAATGCGAAATCATTTCGTTGACGCCGACGTTCACAGGGGTTAACGATCAGCATCAAAAAATAAGGACATCAGGGCTCGCTCGGAAAGATATATGTGTTTGTTTCTTCTGCGTTCTGTTTCAGATTGGAATAATAGAGGATTATTGTGAAAATTGTTCGATGAACAGTTTGCCAAGCACGTAAGTGTGATTTGCAAACTGTCCATGTAGATGTAGATTACGAATTTACTACGAGTGATATTGTAGTGGACTTTAAAGGACATGCATGGTACTCTCACTTGAACGCGTGAACTGTGATAATAATTAATTTCATGCATGCATGCATGGTTTTTTTATGTTGTTACTTTCCTTTTTGTTACCTCAATTTATTTGCGATACAATTTGTAGCTATGTAATTTATCGCATGAGCTGCAACCGAATTTTATTGTATGTGTGTGTATTATCTTTCCTTTTTCTGATACAGTATTTGGTTTAGGAGTGAACCTCATTGCCCTCAGATGTCGCCTCTAAGTAGATCTGTGACTCAGATATGACGTCAGGCAAAGCCATAGAGTAGAAAAATCTCTGTTGTGAGCACTGCGTGCTGTGCATGCTGCTAGCATTAAGCTGAAATTGTCACATGATCTCAGGATGATTCTTTTTAAGACCAGTTCACAAAGGCCGTCAAGTCTCGTCATGCCAAAACATTCCACAATGCATTTCAAATGGCGGCATTCAGACAAGTCAACAGACCGTCACGTCACGTCACGTCACGTCACGTCACGTCACGTCACGGCACGGCACGGCAGGACACGGTTTACCGGGAAGGAAGTGTCGACGGTATTACCGTCTGCTATCATCGTAAGTCAACCAATTTTGCCGCGCTTACTCGTTGAATAGATAGTGGATATTGTGCTTTTGCAACTTCTTAATCTCCATTTTATTATTGTGCTTTGATTTCGTAGCAAATTGTAAATGTTAGATGCAGACTTGGAGGTTTTTTGCACTGGATGTTCTCACACAAGCAATGTGAAATATCTGAAAGCGAAAAATTATTTAGGTTTGGCAATAACAGAAGAGACGCCCACTTACCCGTAATGTAGAAATGTCGCTGTTTGAAAACGTTTCATGTATCAGCACTTCAACAAACAAAACTGATCAAGAACACAAGTTATGAGGTTTGCTTTGGCCATTAATAACCTTAGTTCCTCATTTGCAATACTGTACTCTGGCACGGACTAAGCAAATTGACGTTACATGACGTGACGGACAGTGTGAATACACGCTGTCGTGACGGTGCTGTGACGTGATGTCTGCTCATTTTGCTCGTCAAAGCTGAGAGAACAATTTACTCCAGGTATCAAATGCAAGTTGTTATGGTGTCTGCAAAACGCCTGTCCCTAATACACAGCACATACGAGCGGAATCTATCTGAACTAAAGATTTGGTGCCATTCTATGTTCACGGGAAGATCATAGGTACATAAAATCATACATCTTTGGAAGAACTATGTTATCTGTGAATACATTTATTAAGTCCAGTGTTATCTATGTGTAAACAGAATGTTTGTAGCACAAAAATATGACATCATGCCGAAAGGAATACCCGCATCTTTACTGGTTTAAATTAGAGAAATGTCCAAGTGTCATACATACCACGGTACAGAAATTGCGAAAGTTTGCCATTAAAATACTTTACGTTGTAACCAATATTTGGCAGATCACTACAGTGTCAAGCATATGGCCTGAATGCCAAAGTTGACAGCGACATGAGTCAACATACCGGCAGCTCGAATTCGCGCAGTCTCTACTAATCTTGACGATGACTTTACTTATACTATTTGATCAAAAGTATCCAGGCATCTGGCTGAAAATGAGTTACAAGTTCGTGGCGCCCTGGAATTCAATATGCTGTTGGATTTCTTATTCTCCACAACTCCAAATGGATTATACGCTTTCTCTTTAAAGTACTTTAATCACCAGATGGGATCGTAGTAACCTTGAAAATTAATTGCAAATAGTCTTGGGAAATCGTAAATTAAAAAACAGTAGATAAGTTGTGGATAATTCGTGCTACTCTTGCCAGAACTTACTCAGTCGTATTCCGCGCTAAACACCAGCAGCGGCAGAGATCTCGTTCAGACACGGACTTCAGTTCTCCAGTCGCTAGGCTGGAGTGAGAGCGGCACTGTTGCAGGGACGTCGCTGCTGAGGAAAACGGGAGAGGAAAAGGGGTTGATCTCGGAAACCCAAAGTGGGAGGAGGGAAGATTAAAGAGAAAGGATACAGAAATAAACGCAGAAACACTATCTAATACAACGTTTCTGGCGATTGGCAACCCAGTTTGGACCAACCCGATTCTGCCGAAAACCCCCAGAAATTGACAGGTATGTGGTACTGACGTCGAAGAAAAACAGTACATTGCTTCCTGTGGGGTAAACGTTCGTCACAACTAGTATTGCTGTGTTTGGGATAAACTTGTACATTTCGATCTGCAGCTTCAGAGTGAATAGTGTAATAGTTTCTGAAACAGCCTGCTGGACGTCCTGCACTTGCCGCCGACCAGAGCGAAAACTTTCTGAGACGAATTACCTCTCTAAGTGTGCGTCATCATGGTTTCATGCAACTTACAGAATCGCGACCTTCGATCGTATGAATAAAATGGAGAATGTACTTTATACTAGAAATTGTGGAGAACATTCCCAGGTTCCCACGAATAAAGCGAGTCGGAGAATATGCTTCACGCGAGAAATTTCTCAGCTTGAGTAAACGAGTGGTGGGGGGGGAGTCGCTAAAAACAATCAACATTCTCCGATTTCGTATGAGTAAAAGTAGAGGAGCGATAACGAACCGAGAACATTCTCCGTTTTTTGAAGTGTGCTCTGTAGCATACATCGAGCTGAGTAAGTCCTGTTGACGTCAGCTTTTACAGACTTTTTGGTAGTAAAGGCAAAGTTTATATTGCCTGTAAGGCAAGAAGGTATACGTACCCGAAGAAATACAGAAGAGAGAAACCGTAGAAACTTCTACGGGCTTTACAATAAAAACATTTTTGTATGGCGAATTTCCTTCCAAAAAATCGTGAAAGCAGAGATGGGCGACCTTTAAAACGAAGTGAAAATTAAAATGTTTTTGTTGCTATTTAGCAGACTCAAGTTTTCACACTGCTGTACGAGAAGACTTTGGTACACACACAACACCTGTGCCGCTGACGTTTCCGGATATTCATGTCTTCTCACATCGTAAATCTTACACTTCGTTAAGTTCGAAATATAGACGAATCAGAAAATTTAACAGCTGGCTGATTACAAAGCTAGCGATCTGCTTCTCGTAATGAACTCCACGGGCGATCGCTTGCGTCCTTGACACCATTCTGCGTCGTATTTAAACAAAATTATCTCTTCTTAGAAAACTCGGCCACAGTTCCGGTTTGGGGTCGATGACAAATGATGTAATTTTAAGATTTCATTCACGTAATGTGTTGACCTAACTTCAGTAACAGAAAAGGTTCCCCACATGTCTTAAATTCAATACGATCGCAGAAAATGTATTTTTCTAAATGGTCTTTAATCGTCATAACAATTTGCTGCCGCACATAAAAGTGAAATCTAAACGTAGTGCAAGTCTTCCAGAACACACCGACGCCAGTTCAATCTTCGTACACTAAACAGTTTGCCTGTTTGAGCGAGCTGAATGAAGTCTGACGTTACGCGTGCGTTCTGTGCGTGACACGGCATACGACACACACAGAGAACCTTCTCAGGGAGGTGGGGAGGAAGTTGGGAGGAAACTCTCTCGTCAGAGAATACGCTTCCAATTTTAGATTCGTACGAAATTGAGAACTTTCTGAGAGAATATTCTTTTGCTCTGATAATCTTCTCCGGAGAAAGATGTCTTTTTATGTATACGACTCCTAATCCTCACGATTTCTCCCCATGAATGCGAAATCGAAGGGAGTACCCACGACATATACTAGAGGAATTCTGGCGGGAGGGGACAGGTCATGCAATTCGCAAAGAACTAGGAGTAGGCAAACCAGGCATCATTTCTTGATAGAGGAAACAGAAAACTGGCGACAAACTGCTTTCTATAAACATTTTAAGTATAAGAATGCACTCGCGTAACAACACAATAATTTAAGTTCTTGGATTGGACGCAGATGTTTCTGATACTTCCTTTTTTGTAAAATCTCGCCGTATTCTTTCACGTAGTTTCGGTGTTCGCTCAGCAGGAACAACGCAGCCAGTCTCCTTCGTCTGTCTCGATTCGGTTCTAAGGCAAGTCTTTGCTGGTCGTAGAGTATTGAAGCATCGTTCCATAATCACCGTTCCCGTGGAATAGTACTCAAAATATTTTGTGCTTCTATAATGCTAGAGAAAAGGTTCTTGCCCTAGGGAAACAGAGCTGCGACCTATAAACCACTTAATTTAGAGTCAGAGACACACTTTCTCCTCGATCAGTTGTACTGCGGGTGCAGCTGAATGGCAATGGCCATAAAACCGTGAAGCTTTTAAAACAACTCTGCGTTTTTATGGAAGTGCGCCGTGCTACTTTTGCAAATATTCAGGGGATGTACCATGTTCAGAGCAAACGCTGGAATACTTTCAGAGAAAACTGAATACTTAACGGAGACGGGAGTGATTCGATATATGGTAATACGACCGAACGTCATCAGCACTTCCTCTCTTTTTCCGTCAAACATTTTCTTTCGAATTTTTCCTTACAAGCGGAAGGTCAAAATTTAATTTCCACCTCCGGTCCCCCTGCAAGAGCAGCCTGTGCTTCTACAAGTAATTCCACACTCATGGTGTCTCGTTCACTTAGGTCTGCACTCAGATGGTCGATAACCCATGCCGTGTGTTCACCCACCGACTTACATTGCAGGACATCCACAACGGGTACCACAACTCTAAGAGACCTCGCTACTACAATTCTGCAAAGAAAAGATAAACTACACCAACGTTCCCTTTGAAAGGTGGCTGTTTTAATACCACATTCTGTTAATTTGTAAGTAATTACATCAGGCTAATTTTTTAGAAATTAAATGCCATTATCTCACACACTCATTACAGATTCACACACGCCATGCAGTAATACGCTTATTCTCCTGTTCTTCATCAGCAGCATAACGAGTACCGCCTGCGTGCCACCATCAACTCTGCAGTCGACTGCCATTCATCTGCAAACAGAACATGCCCTGCTCGAAAGCTGCCTTTGAGATGTAGGGATGTGTCTTTATTTCTTTAATTTGATAAAAATGATATCTACATAATTCCTGTACGGCATGTAGTTCATCTACACAGATGATGGATTACTGCTGCTACGATGGCAGCTTATCAAGATTTAAGTGAGTCTGAACGCGGTGTTATAGTCGGCGCACCAGCGATGGGACACAGCAACTCCAAGGTAGCGATGAAGTGGGGATTTTACGGGACGACCATTTCATTGGTGTACCTACAATATCAGGATACAGGAAAACATCAAATCTCCGACATCGCTGCGGTCTAAAAAACATCCTGCAAGAACAGGACCATCGACGACTGAAGAGAATCGTTCAACGTGACAGAAGTGCAACCCTTCCGCAAATTTCTGCAGATTGCCATGCTGGGCCATCGACAAGTGTCGGCGTGTCAACCACTCAATGAAAAATCATCGAAAAGGGGTTTCGGATCCGAAGGCACACTCATGTACCCTTGATGACTGCACGACACAAAGCTTTACGACCGTCAACACCATCACTGGACTGTTGATGACGGGGACTGTTCAAGCTGGTGGAGGCGCTGTACTGGTGTAGCTGGAGTGATATGGGACCCGTGACACGTCTAGATACGACCCTGACAGGTGACAAGTACGTAACCATCCTGTCTGATCATCTGCGTCCATTCACGTCCGTTGTGCACAACGACGGACTTGGGCAATTCCAGCAGGACAGTGCGACATCCTGCTCGTCCAGAGATGCTACAGAGTGGCTCCAGGAACACTCTTCTGATTTTAAACACTTCCGCCGGCTGCCAAACTTGCAGCATACTGTTCAGAGGAGATCTCCGCCCCCTCGTACTCTTACGGATATATGGACTGCCCTGCATGATTCATGGTGTCAGTTCCCTCCAGCACTACTTCAGGCATTAGGCGAGTCCATACCACGTCGTGTTGCGGCACTTGTGCATAAAATATGTCGACTTGAACAGCAAATATTAAGTGTGTCTCTAGGTTTACATCTACTCCTTTTCCTGAAACTGCTCCACTAGCTTTAGTCTTTTATAATACGACTGTAGGGCAAGAATTATTCGAACTGCGTTTATTACATGCTGCATAACTAATCAAAGTGACTGGAGATCCATAGTCAGTTACCGCGGTGGAATTTGTGAGTCAATTGATATCTTTATAATTGCATGATACACATTCTCTTGTAGCAGTTCTTTTCCCTGCAATAACGTGTCTCTTATGTCTTCCAACGTGATAATATGTTCTGTTACTGTGTTCATGTTGTAAAAGTGTGCAAATTGATTAAATCCGGAACTTTACTATTAATCTGTTTAATAAAAACAAATTAGTCCCCTTGTGTTAATGCTCTGGAAAAAATGCTGTTCGTGAAATGGTCCCCGTCCGTTGACGATTTTCGTAGCAAACAGATCCTGGAATGGAAATATCTCACCTCGTAATGTAATTGTTTTGTAAGTACTGGCGCCTAGTCGCTCATAAATTATTTTGCAGAAAGCTTCGTCCATTTTGTGCTCAGGTGAACGCCGAGTTACAAATGTTGTTTACATTGGTGCTCAGGTGTACTCAATACGTTACATTTCGTTTGAAAGAATTGTGCACAAGTTAAGAAAATGGTCCACTCTAGTATTGTGCTATAAAGTCATCAATTGAGGCAAAAAAATTACGTTCATGGGTTTATTTTTTATCGTTATTCTGCACAAAATCTCGTGAGACTAATTGTGATTACGTCGTCTTTTAGTCGTAGCAAATATGTATCGAAGCAACGTCTTTTCGTGGTTTTCACACACGCAGCTGTTGGCCTGAGAGTACGCAGTACGCTATGCAGCACATGTTGGAGTGTCTTCCAGCACTCATGACGTTGTAACACCTCTCCAAGTGAAAGCGTCGTATCGTGACTGTGTGGGAGGCGGCTGAGAGCAGACTTGGTGCACTCCGTACGTGTCAGCAACAAATCCAGTGGCAACTCAGAGCCAGACCGCTCATAGAAGGTACCTCCATGTCACTTTTAACAAAATGTCTGAAGTCGCCAAAAATCACAATAATCGATGCGGCATGCCGTGGTAAAGAAAACGTTAATAATATCTCCAACTTCCTCACAGCGCAGACAATAACTATACTCGAGTCCACGAATGTGCTGCTTTCACAAAGTACGTATATTCTGTTACAATACAGTGAAAGCAAATAAAGCTAAGACGTTTATCTAAAACTACGTATGGTAGATTCTCGGATTAAATGACAAAGACTAACAAACATTTCTCACGAATATCGACATTACAATTTAGACGTATGTGTCCGTCGTAACATGTCAAACAGAAAAATCATATTCGACATTTGTTTTCACTGTGCTAGAAAAGAAACATTAAAATACAGTAATCATTACATGTATAATGCATTATCAAAATATCAATAGCTAAACATTGTGTTGTTATGCAAGAGTACAATAGTGATTTCTGCAGAGTGTGTGTTTCTATGTACTCGAGTAAATGCGCAGAAGTATACATGCTAAAGGAAAGGAATGGAATCTGAACAATATTTTGCATTTCTCAGTTGTCTGTCAGTCACACAAAAAAAAGAAAAGCAAGTGAAAATGTGTGCACAAAACCTTAACCTATGCACGTGCCAGTTATTTATAATTACCACAAATGCGAAATTTAAGTGTTATGAAGAAGAGTACTTAAAACCTATGAACAACTAAAGTCAACGTGCAGAATAAAAATAATTAAGAAATTATCTCTTTCCGATGAAGTCGATTAAATGTGGGCGAAAAGGAATGATAAATGATGATATTCTGTGAATGAGAAGAAAATCTATTAGTGGAAGCAAAGTCACAAATTTCATCAAAGCAAGTAAACAGTAATAAGCGTGTTCAAACCTTCAGGTTGTTATTCCCAAAGAAAAAAAGGCGTATGTTTGAAAGAAAGTGTTTATCTTTAAGTAAATTCATAGTTTTGTCTTATCGCTTTGCAACACCTTATCGCAAACCATTAGAAATTCCAGAACGAGAATTTCACTCTTCAGTCGAATGTGCGCTGATTTGAAACTTCCTGGCAGAGTAAAACTGTGTGCCAGACCTAGACTCGAACTCGGGACCTTTGCCTTACGCGGGCAAGTGCTCTACCATCTGAGCTGCCCAAGCACGACTCACTCCCCGTCCTCACAGCTTCACTTCCGCCAGTACCTCGTCTCCTACCTTCCAAACTTCACAGAAGCTCTCCTGCCAAAGGCAAAGGTCCCGAGTTCGAGTCTCGGTCAGGCACACAGTTTTTATCTGCTCGGAAGTTTCATTAGAAATTCTATTCATCAGAGAAACACACCAAAACACAATCAACAAAGCAAGCTCCAAAGGTTAAATCATCTCGTAATACCTAACACTCCCAAACATCAGTGTGCCACACTTCATATTATAAATCATAAACGTCTGCATAATAATCATGAAAAGTTCGCTATCCTCACTTCCAGTTGTCTCACCATATCTTTGTTGTAAAAATCCGTAAGTCATTGCTGCACATGCTCCATCTATAATTAATCCTTAAGTCTTCACATACGACACAGAGTAAAATTCTTACAGTCAATGAAAAAACCCTGGTTATAGCTCAGGATTAGAGTATCCCAGTGGAAGACGAAGAAATTAAATATCTTCTCCGATAGTTGACATTACGTGTCATACCTGTGCAAATATACATTGTCTACCTGTTTTATCAGTACTATCTGGAATCCGTTATTGCATACTTCTGTACCTTAACCTGTAGAGAAAATGTATTAGCTCTGGCGGAATTCTATGTTACTGTTTCACATGTTGCTTTTATCTTTTGTGATGCGTTTGTCTTTGGCGAAGGAGTCGTTACTGTCTTCTTTTACGTAACTTTTGCTTTTATAATGATGTATTGTAAAGATCTGGGTCAGTTACGTTGGAACACGGAATGGTATATACTCTGTAACAATCATTACACAGTGAAAATAAACATCCGAAATGGCTTGTGCTGTATGAGATAAAAATGTTATTGTCATGTACTCATACATGTCAATGAAAGAAAATTTGTAGAAAAAGTTTAATTTCTACCTACAAACGGTTGACGTCATAAGGAAACGAAGTGTTATGTATCGGTATGGTGTTGTCTTAATGAGGAGTACAAAATCAAACAATTGCATAGTGAACGGTTTTGTATTGGTGATGTGATGAAGACCTGTCGAAACTTTCGTTCTGAGTGTTTCAAGATGTCCTACGTTCCGAAGTGGGATTCGTCGATTCCGAAATGGTCCGTTATAAGGCAATGCAAATTTCTGACACCTGTTCTTTGCTTTACTAAGACAATGGCCGTGTTTGAACTAAAACTTACTGTCCAACTTGAAATTTTTTAGTGTGACTTACCTTCTGTTGTAGCGTTTTCCTCTTCTCAGCTGCCTCTTTTGTATTAACTGTTGCAGTGTCTGTGTTAACGATGACGTAGACGCTTTGACTTGGGGAAAGTCACAAGTTCTTTTATTTTGTCTGGCTGATTTTTATCCTTCAAAATTAAATGTGGCGAGAGCAAAGTTGTATCAATAGCAGTTGAAATAGTGGTGATCTGAAAAATCTGTCCAATGGAGTGTGTTGTTTGGTTCGTCTGTTGCTGCTTCACAACTGTCTTCCTTGGGTCTGACTGACTGCGAAACGGCGAAATTTAATCCTTCATCTACATTGACTGTGGCAAAATACGTCAGTTAAAAATGATGTGTACCAATGGTTATTTTTTGTGTATGAGGAAAGCTCTAATCTGTTAATTTCCCACTCGTGTATTGAAATGCTCTGCTGAAAGTGTAATGCATCTTCATAGTCCGAAATGGCATCATGTTCTGTTAAAAAACCCATACGCAGCTTAGCTTCAGTTTTTAAAAAGTTGGACGATCCAAAAATCTGCATAAATTGCGTGGCTGTGAACAGCAAATTTTAAGTGTGTGTGAGTGGTTTTTACATCTATTATTTTTCCTGAAACTGCTCCTCTAACTTAAGTCCTTTGTAATGGGATTGTACAGCAAGAATTATTCGCATTGTGTTTATTGCCCGCTGCATCACTAATAGATGTAACTGGAGATCCATAGTCAGAGCGGTGAAATTATGTAAGTCAGTTGGTATGCTTCTAATCGCATGATGCACATTCTTTTGTGGCTGTTCTTTTCCCTGTAATTACGTGTCTCTTATGTATTCCAACGTGATGATATGTTGTTTTACTGTATTGATACCGTCAAACTGTAAATTGATTAAAACCTGAAATTAACTATTAATCTCTTTAATAAAAACAAAGTGGTCCCCGTGTGTTAATGGTCTGCAAGTAATGCTGTTCGTGAAATGTTCCCTGTCCGTTGATAATTTTCGTAGCAAACAGATCCTGAAATCGAAACATCTCACCTCGTAATGTAATTGCTTGGAAACACACTGCTTGGCTGCTGTCTGCGCTCCAGTTGCAAATTTCTGACTCCAGTTGCTGAGGGCCTAATGGAATGCTCCAGACAGCGAGCAAACTGTTTTATACACACCACTGAGAGAGACACTGCTTTGAATAAAATGACTTGGACCGAGGGTGTGGTGAAATATGCCTTTAGCAAAATGTTTTTACATTATCGGATATATTATTACCCGTATGCAGTTCATATTACAACATCTATTAACATTGTCAAAGGAAGACACCGATACCAAAATCTTCCTCTGACAAACGTCAGTGAAATAATTGACAGACATGAAAAGACCCTCACAGTGAAAATTAAACAATCTTTAATGAAAAATCTCAATTTCCTTGATTTTACTGTCTAATTCAAAAATGAAACTAATGTAACTAGGGCGACTGCAGTGCCACTAAATAAAAAAATGTTACCTTAATTACTCTTTTCTGATATCCTTACACCTCATTTCATTCTGAACCGTTAATCGTATCTCTCTCCTCTGTTTCACAGCATTCAGGCACAAAGCACTTTACTTAAACGCTGGTGCTCTTAACTTTACGCCTGCACTGCCCAGTCCCCTGCTCGGCGTCTCAACTCACAACTACCCCCCTGACGCTGGAACTCCAGCGCCCCTCTCTCCCCCCGGCAGCGACGACAAACACGTGGACACTTTCCAGCGACACAGCTGCTCCTCCTTTCTTCCGCTTGGTAGGTAAATAGACCTGGTTAGACACTGTTCATATGAGAGCCTGCTGCCTCGAATGCTGTCTCCTGTTCCTTATCAGCAGGTTAATGAGCGCCACGTCGCTGCCGCCATTTATTCTGATATCGACCGCATTTTTTAAATTTTTTTGCCAAGGAAAGATGCCCAAATGAAGAGAAATAAGTACTTCCTTCTAGCACTGGCTAAGTAATTACATGTGGTTAACATTTTTTAATATTACTCTCTGCAACGTCAAACGCTATTATCTACAGCTTCCGATTTGGAATGTGGTAACAGGGGGTATTCTGCTGTTCTTTATCAGCATTTAACGGACATCTTTTAGTCTATTCTGCTGATGACTGCATTTTATCTGCAAATGGAAGATGCCCTACTCGAACACTTTTTGAGAAGTAGTGATCATGAGTACTTCTTACTTTCATTTTATAACAAATAACATCTCGTTAACGTTTTAAACATTACATTCTGCTGTCTCAAATGTTTTCTACAGAGCCCCACATGAATTGTAGTAATAGCACTTATTTTCCAGCAGGTTATGAATGTGTTCTGGCTGCCACCATTTCCTCTGTCAACAACTGTGTTTTATTTGCGAAGTGGAGATGCCCTGCCCAAAAGCACGCTATGAAACTTACAGAAATCAGTACCTCCTCCTTTCATTTGGCAAGTGATTACATCTGGTTTAGACTTTCAATACTACGTTCCACATATTGAAAATGTTACAGTTCTCTTGACGATAATGGAAAAGAAAAAATTGTTATTTTATCTCACGTCACCAAGACCTCAGTGAGTGTCCCTGCAGTTTCTTTGCCTCAGTCTGTCATCAACTGAAGGCCGCGGCAGGCGCCTCTTGCTGACACACTGTGGTGACGTCATAACACCACCGCCCACACACGCTGGCCCCGTAATCGAGTCAGCCTGGCCTTGTTGCCTCTCACCGGAACAACAAATCAACACTTTTAAGTTTGGGACTCTTCACGACATTCTAGCTCGTCAGACTGGGGTTTTCTGTCGTTTTGGAAAAAAATCACAACTCACGAACGGTTACAGATAAATCGTTGCACTTGTTCCGTTTTAACCCTGTACATCAAACTTTAAAACGAAGTAACACATTATAGTTACCAACTCCACTTAAATTTACACTGTTGTCGCAAGTTTGTAGCTGAAACAAAAAAAAAAAGTTTTTACAGTAGGGTTTATTATAGGTAGAATGAATATTGCAATTGCTTATGTTTTATGAAAACAAACTGAAAGGCATTTACTAAAAAATATCTTAAAACACAACTAAATCAAATTAAAATTTTTTTACAAATAATTTGTATACGTAATTGGCTTTCGTGTGAAATGGTTCAAAGCATTCTGGTATGCACAGCGCAACATCACACACTGGACAAGTGTATTGATTCTTCCCTTTTCCACTCTCCAGTTTCTTTTTTAACTTTGTCACCACACGCTTTACACCATCTTCACGGCCTCGCTTTGCTCTCAGTTGGAGGAAATTTTCTTCCAAAATGTCGCCCAGTTAGTCTGTCGCCTGCAGTCGAAGGCTTCGCCCCTACTTGTTCCTTTCCAGCTACCGTGGCCAGTGTTTCTCCAGTTAACACACGAGTTTATCTGGAGGACATGGTTGCCTGTGTAGCATTTTATACATAATGTAACTGTTTACCATTCCCCAAATGAAAATTCTGTAGATAAGTAAGTCGTATGTAGGACTTACCAACATGTTTTTTATTATTTACAGTCTGATATGTCACGTGAACGAATTATTTTATTTTTTTAATTATGTAGTGCCAATTACTAATTATTCTTACCAGTATCAAATAATTCAAAATGAAATTCACGCTTTACTTCAATCCTGTAGGCGACATTTGTAACTAATTTCCGAACACCGGGTTTTACGAGATTCACCCACCACTCAATTGCTTTACGGAAGAAATGTTTCCAGTTAACGCACAATTTGTAGAGAGCAATGAAATCCATAGTCATCCACATTATGTGCAGCAGGTTAGAATTTAATTTCCAGTATCCTCTGCGAATTATTTTGGGACTGTGTAGACATCTTGCAGTAACAATTACAGGGTGGTGGTCGGAGAAGCTGTCACGGGCTGCGTAGTAATCCTGCACAGTTACTCACACCCCGCTGTGATGTGGAGTCTGTCAGGCCTCGAAGCTGACACTGCGGAGACGTGCGTGCAGTGAGTGCGTGTAACGGCGCGCCGCTCAGCTGCGGCTCCCGTGTCCAGACCTGCAGTCATATTTTGCAGGGCGCCACAGAAGGGTGTCGCGCCTTTTGAGTCGATCGCTGAAAAATCTTTCCCTTGGAGGTCTCTTGTTTGCTGCGGAGGGACTGCAGACGTTTAGAGAGATGACCACATTGACAACGCCTGTCACAATGCGTCCTCCCGGCTCTTTTTCTAAATCCTTTAGTTACTGTGATCGTGAAGAGTTACTCACCGCAAAAACTCCATTACGAGACTGCAGTTGGCCGGTGGCCACCCGAGCGAGAAGCAGAAGGCGTACTTCTGCGCATGCGCGGGCGTAGCGAATCCCAATTTTGGGGAGTCGCCGTTTTTTTTAGGACGCTCTAGCGCGGTTACCACTCGCCGTCACAAAATCACTGCTGATTGTACAAGAGTTTGTCCAATTTAATTTTGTGTTGGGTTTTCAACTTTGAGAAACACGTAGTCTTTGTGAAATAAATGAAAATCTGAGAAAAGTCGGAAAATTTTGAGGCTTTCGTTGTGAAGCCTACATACTACAGGGCAGGAAGCACGAAATTTGGATTTTAGGAGCCCAAAACATATGATTATGGAACTGCTGAGGAAAGATCTGCCGCAGTTTCTTAGCAATTGGTATTTTTGGTCATTGCACGTAGCGTCGCTCTGGATAGTTACTGCTAGATATTTTACGGTAGGTGAGTTACTGTTTTCAGCAATTTGTGGTCAGCAGTGTAATTGTACAGTAGTGGATTTCTTTTCCTGTGTATGCAGAGTGTATTACATTTATTTATGTTGAGGATCAACTGGCAGAGCCTGAAGTATTCATCAATGCCGTGGAGGTCGCTCACCAAGTCAGTACTGCCTCCTGGCGTCGCTGCTTCCTCACAGAGAATGTTGAGGAGCTTCCGTGTGTAACGCCGCCACATGAGGGCCACAGAAGCTCTTGTTCAGAATGCAGTCTGCCGCTTTGATCACACATGCACGCACGGGTATGCCAAGTCTAATTGTATCACGGCAGACAGGGGAATGAATGTTCCAAATGTGGTCTGCTTCCAAAACGTCTACAGAGAGCCGTATAATTCCAGTGATCGCTCCATGTCTCACGTGATTGAGTGTAATTCCCTGAGAGATGGTAGTTTGTAAGAGCAGCAAGGGAGGTGTGTGGGAGAGAAATGATTTGAGGTGGATCTTCAATTGCCTTTATTTGAAGGTGAGCTGGCAAGAAGGCTGCAGATGGTGTGAGCATGAAGTGGTGTGAGCACTGCTACAAATGTGACATTGCAATTAAACACGAAAAGTACCAAGTGCTTGTGCAGTGCACGCACCGAACTGAATTCAGTGAGAAATCTGAAGTGAAGATACATTCTAACTGAACAGCTTATATGGCAGTAATATGAGTATGGTGCAGTTTGCAGTGATGTAATGTAGCAACATAGACACTGCTAGCAAATGGTTTGCAGTAATTAGGTAATGTAGCGGACTGGTGGGAAGAAGTGACGTTATTGCGGCTGGGCGATGTGTTACACAACAACCGGTATTCTCGCATTTGTCTCTTGGAAGAGATTGGGTGTTTACGTTTCGAAATACAGGCGGTTGTGAAAGACGTCGGCTGTATTCTTGTAAGCTGTTTGAACACTGTATGTGGGACGAGAAACGCAATACAGAGAGGGAGAGGGAAGTGAAGTTTATGAATGATGGAGTATTTGTCAATTGTTGCTGAGCTTTTGCAGAAATTGCTTGTGAAATGTTTTACATACTGAATTCACAAAAGGAAGGTTTGTCACGTTGGTTTACAGGTATCTCTTGTTGTTGCAGTAGTTGTCGTGTTACTGGAGAAATTGTGCGGACTGCAAAAGGTAGAAATGAATAGAGAAAACGTTCTTTTTTATCAATTTTTTTTATTTTAATGTTATGTACAATGAAGTACATGATGACATTTCCCCTAGTGGCACGTATTAACGCTGTGTTAGCATCTCGATGAGATGGTGTTTGTTTTGCTGCCTGGCGTAGTCCAGGGGGGTGTCCCCATCTTCATCCGTCTTCCCCCTGTCGGCTCCGGCCTGCAGCAACGCAGCCGCCGCTTCTGCGTGGCCATTCCGTGCCGCCCAGTGCAGCGGCGTCCGCCACCACTGATCCCTGGCGTTGGGGTCGGACGCCGCAGAGAGCAGCAGCAGCCGCACCACAACCGCGTGGCCTCTCCCTGCAGCCCAGTGCAGGGCGGTCTCCCCGTCCCCGTCCCTCGCCCCCACGTCCGCCCCAGCCGCGAGCAACAGCCGCACCTCCTCCACCGCCCCCACCTTAGCCGCCTCTATCAGCCTCCTGCCTCGCTCTGCCCCAGAAAGGCTCCTGCACAAAACATCAACACACTTACTCTCTACTATCGAGACACACACACCAAATGAAAGAAACTGTCACAGCCGCAAAACTGCCAACAATTCGGAATACACTTCTTCCGAGCGACAAGTCCAAAATCTAGAATTCTCGCTTCTGCGATACGGGTTAACCAGCGTAATCAAAAACTTCAGCCATCTCCCATTAAAAATATGTGTACTCCATCTCCTAACAAATTCATTTGGTTTTCCTCATAATTCACTCCACAGATCCGCTTCCTTTCACCTCGGCATGCACTTGCTACCCAATCCTTCACCTACATTCAAACACACCCCTAAAACTACCTTCTCTGGGTACCAATTCCTTCTTTCACTTACGGAGAAAACACTGGAAACTAAACGCATCTGTACTGAAATACAATTTCCTCACCAGACAGCTAAGTCATTCAGACCAGTAACACGGAAATTTCCTGACATACCGACAAAAGATATAAAAGTCACTCCTTCGTACACAATAAGTCGGTCGACATATTTCAAATACAACAAGGGCACCGGGTCGACTCTCCCTGACACACACACACACACACACACACACACACACACACACACACACACACACACACACCTACACAGTCCTCCTTAGCCATTTTCCACTTCTTGTCAATAATTGGTTAAACATTCATATTTCCTTTTGCCTGCTTTATTTGCTGAATTTTTATAGTTTCTTCTTTTAACAGTTGAACTCAGTATCTCCTGCATTAACCAAGGATTTCTATTTGGCCCTGTTTTTACCTATTTGATCCTTTTCTACCTTCTCTGAAAGCTACCGATTCATCCCCCAAAAATTTATTCTTTGTTTGTCATTGTCCTAGTTTGTTATTGTGTGTGCTGTGAGTCCATTGCTTCCTTCTCTAACAGTAAGTTTCTCACATTTTTCATTGTAACATAACCTGTTGTGTTTGCACCCCAAACATTTCCCCACTTCCTACCTTTCCAAGTCTTGCATCTCATCCTGGCGTTCTATTGTTTTCTCCTTTGTTTCACGTTCTCTATGGAGCATACTGATTTTGATATCAGCATGTGCTGCATTATTAATACTATTATCCTGGATACCAAGTATACGATTCGACACTATCAATGATGTTTTTAGTGTGCATGCACCACATGTAGGTGTGTGTCATCTTATATTGAGCGTTTTTAAAATTTCTTTACTTGTAAGTATGTACTTCCTGCGCCAAATTACGCGTTATTACCCGCATGATTTGTATGCACGAAAATTGAAAAATTTCTGTTTGTTGCCTGCTCCTGATATAATCTCAACACTAATTCTCTGTGTCTTCCATGACTGCCAGTCGAAATGGGTGTGCTTCTGTTGCCTGCCTGAGGTGCAGGAGGGTTTTGAATGTTCACTGGATTCCAAAGTCGATATCTGCAGCTGATTATCTTGGTCAATCAAAGCAGGAAGTACTTTAATCTCTATACCGGAGGGAATCAACATCTACATGGTTACTCTGCAATTCACACTCAAGTGCCTGGCAGAGGGTTCAATGAACCATTTTCATACTACTGCTCAACCATTCCACTGTCGAATGGCGCGTGGGAAAAAGAACACCTCAATCTTTCCATTGGAGCTCTGATTTCTCTTATTTTATTATGTTGATTATTTCGCCCTACATAGGTGGATGTCAACAAAATATTTTCCATCGGAAGAGAAAGCTGGCAATTTAAATTTCGTAAACAGATCTCGCCGCAAAGAAAACCGCCTTTGTTTCAGTAACTGCCACACCAACTCGCGTATCATATCAGTGACACACTCACCCATATTGCGCGATAACGCGAAACGAACTGCCCTTCTTTGCACTTTTTAGCTGTCCTCCGCCAATTGTACCTGGTAAGGATCCCACACTGCGCAGCAATATTCCAGCAGAGGACGTACAAGTGTAATGTAGGCTCTCTTTGGTAAGTTTGTCGCATCTTCTAAGTTTCTGCCAACAAAGCGCAGTCTTTGTTTCGCCTTTCCCACAATATTATCTGTGTGGTCATTCCCATTTAAGTTGCTCAATTGTAATCCCTAGGTATTTAGTCGAATTGACAGCCCTTAAATTTGTGCGATTTATCGTGTACCCAAAATTTAACGGATTTCTCTTAAGACCCATGTCGATGACCTCCCACTTTTCTTTGTTTGGTGCCAATTGCCACTTCCCGCATCATAAAGAAATTCACCCGTGCGGCTTTATTCCGCTCAGCTCGTGTAGCCCCGTCCCCTTTCCCTGCAGGAAAGTTTATTTCCCGATGCGACGAGGATTCCCCTGGCAGGTACATCATGTACACTATGCACGCATTCAAAAATCAACTTATGATCCATTCAGAAATCAACTTAGAATGTGATCAAAAATGTTCAAAAAGCAACAGGGATGAGCTTCAAACTCTTTTGAATAATCGATAGACCAATGTGCTCTAGATGCTAGGTGCTTTGTGAAACAAGGTTATTTTTCCTCAACAATGCGAATTCGTCTTTTTTCGTGAAAGAATTAAGGAAAACTGTATTTAGTAACTCCGCTGTAGTGGCACCATCATCATTGTGGAAACTCTGCTGTTGGTTTTATATATATATATATTTATTAATATATATATCACACACACACACACACACACACACACACACACACACAGAAGGTCCAACTATCTTTGCCCACATCGGTTGCTCATTTCTAAAAATAAAAGTTAACTATACCATGGAATTATGCAAAACTTCTCCTCGGTGAATCAAAACCACTACTCATCACACCTGGTGACGAGCCATACAGTGCTGTACGCATCTCCACTCAGCCACACCCACTGCATTTCTCACTTCTCAAGATCAGATGCCTCAACCATTAGGCCAGCTGAGTGCGTTTGCTGGCGTAGATGGAATTACCGCTGTGGATGATGCTTTTTACCCATGGTTTGCAAACACTACCACCAGAGGTTCTGATGTACATCCTCTGCAGTAGGGTAACATCCACCGATTCGATTTCCCTTTTGCTACTCTTCCCACAAGTCCCCCGGGGTAAACTCTAGTGCAAGTGTCGATGAGATGCTGAGTCAGAAGTGGAGGTGTACTCAGGCAGCCTACTGGTCAAGGAGACTGCCTGCAATAAGCAGCAAATCTGGGTTCCTGTTCCAGTGCGGCACAGATTTTCAATAGTCAGTACAGATGTAACTGACCAGAGAACCATTTAACGAATATTCGAATTACATTTTAAGACATACCCAAAACAAGCTGTATCCTCACTCCGGTACTAAATATTAACTTTTTGTCATTATTACTTCTATTTCTGTTTACCTTATTTTCGCCATTTCTTCCTCAGTGTCTTCAATAACTTATATCTACAACCATTCACATAAGTTTTGTTGAGTGGAATTGTGTGAAAAATCCCATTAATCCATTTAATTCAGAATCAATTTGTAAGACACACAATCGTCACAAAACAAAATCTAGATTCAACACATCAATATATAAAGAATCTTTGGGAATGGGTATGATTTGTATGCGACACTTCCTACGTAACTACAGTTGAGTGAATGAACTGAACGTAATTCTCACGGCAAATACAGAGAACGAGAAATCTTCTGCATATGTGCTCAATCTTCCAAATATCATAGCCAAAAAAGTGAGAAAGGAGTAATGTTTAATGGCAACTGTAACCTCCATCCAAAAACTGAAGGAATCTGTATTTTATTTTATTTACTATATCGGCTGGTTAATGCCAAAATAAGCAGTACTGCGAGGGTAAGACTTGGGCACGTGTGGCAACAACTCACCGGAAGCGAGAGACGGCTGCGTCATCGGGTGGAGGGGTGTGTCGGGCAGACGTGGGAGGCGCAGCTGCAGCAGGAGTCCGGCTGTGGCCGCTGTGGGGTTGACTGTCAGAGTTGGGGGTGGACCCGCCCCCTGTGGCGGCCGGCGAGCTGCACAGAGAAACACTGTGTGGGTGGGCGTGTTCACACAGGGGCTCACTGCAGGCGGTACAGCTGAAGGACTGTCCACCGGGGTAACAGAACACACAGTGCCAACAACACCAGCCTGTCACTTAACGTGACTGTGCCACCAATTAACTGGTCTTTTTCTGCACTACTTCTGCTATATTCCCCACTGGCGTAGCTTAAGATGCAAACCAACAAATTGTTCAAAATGAAGCACAAACCAAATCCCAAACATAAGGGCCAACAATTTTGTTGCCCTGACAAAACAACTTTCAGACAGAATTTAGAAGCAGTTAACGTCAACTGGCTGCTACCTTTGGTTGTGAGACCAGGAGACCAGGAGACCAGGAGACCAGGAGGCAACAAATGATAGCTGGATGAAAACGTCACATCAATACTGACGTTGTGGGAGGTATGTCATACACCTGCAGGTGGACAGCAAATATAATCTGCTGTATCCCAGTAGCAGGAAACCTGATAGGATTCCCTAGACGACCTCTGGTAACGCCACAGGGAACTTCAAAAAAGACAGGGGGGGCAGATATTTCCCATCTGTTCTGTAAAAGGGAATGCACGGAAAATATTCGGGGCAATAACTGCTGGCTGGATTATTCTCTTCTTGTTTGCCCCCAGTGTGCACGACTAGCCCCAGTGCTCATAGCTCCTGCTTTACTGGATATCTCAGGGAGTCATACCCTGCTCTTTGGGGCCAGTCACCCAGGGGTAGCGTCTTTTTTAGTAATCATGGAAGTCCTCAGTCCCAGGTTTGAACCTCACCATCACCTGAATCTTGAATACGAATCATCAGCATTGGTGTCTGAAGACTTCCAGCATCAGGTGTCGCCCTTTTTCACCCAACAGCCTTTCGAAAGAAGGCGGAGGGGCTGACAGAGGTTCACGGCACTCTCTTTCCCTTGAGGTCTGAAACTGCTCCTAAATGATGAAGAATTGGCAGTGATCAACAACGTGAAGATGCAGCAGGCAATGTAAACCATTGCTTAAAGATACATAACGTCATTGAGGCATGTGATTCAATAAGTCTGTGCTGTACAGACTCTCCATTGGCAAGACTAGTCCCCCATTCAAACCTCCAGGCGAGGAGGCCCAAAGGGGAGGTGACCATGAGAAAAAAGTTGAGTAATCAATAAAAGGATAACGTTCTACGAGTCATCAAGTGGAAAGTAAGGAATTTGTATGTGGTTGAGAAGCTAGAAAATAAGAAAAGGGAAATGCTGAGGACGTATCTAGCTGTAGTGGGTGTCAGTGATGCGGAAAGGAAAGAAAAGTACAGGAAAGGAAAGTATTTCTGGTCACATGAGAACAGGGTAGTAGCAATAGCAGTAGGATTCAGTATGAATAGAAAGGCAGGGCAGAAAGCGAGTATAGATATTTTCTCGTGAGAATCAAAACCAAACCAACAACATGCATAGTTCAGGTATACATGATGACGTCGCAAGTTGAAGGTGAAGAGAGAGAAAAAGTGAGGATATTGAACAGGTAATTCAGTACTATGTAGCAGTCATGGAGGGACTGAAACGTAATCGTAGGGGAAGGAGTAGAAGAAAGGGTTACACGAGAATATGTAATTGATAATAGGAATAGGAGAGAAGAAAGGCTATCTAAGCTCTACAGTAAATTTATTCTAGTAATAGCTGGTATAGTCTATTCAAGAATCTTGAGACAAGGGGGTATACTTGGAAAAGGACCGAAATATGCGAGGTTTAAAGTCACACTATATTATTGTCAGGCAAACATTTTGAAATCAGATACTGGACTGTAAAGCATACCCAGGAGTAGATATAGACTCATAAAATTCAGCCTACTCTTCATCACTGCTAAATTGTTATGAGACTCATCAGGAGCCATCGATGTACAAAGAGGTGAAATACAGTAGTACTAAGGAAAGAGGAGATGAGATTTATGTTCTCTGAGGCTACAGATACTGCTATAATAAGCAGCTCAATAGGTAGTTCAGTTGAAGAGGAATGGAGATCTTTAACAACGACAGTAACAGAAGTTGGAAAGAAAAACGTAGGTACAAAGAAGCTAACTGCGAAGAAACCATAGAAAACATAAGAAATCCTTCAGTTGATCAATCAAAGAAAGAAGTTCAAAAATATTCAGGAAAATTCAGTAATAGAGAAATATGTTACTTAGGAATTAAATGAATAGGAAGTGCAGAGAAGCTAAGGCGAAATGGCTGCACGAAAAATGTGAAGAAATCAAAGAAGAAATGATTCTTGGGACGACTGACGCAGCATATAGAAAAGTCAAAGCAATCTTCCATGGAATTAGAGGCAAGCGTGGTAACATGAAGAGCACAATGGGAATTAGAGTGTTAAATACAGAGGCGAGATCGGATAGTTGGAAAGAGTACACTGAAGGCCTCTCTTATTGGAACAACTTGTCCGATGGCGTGACAGAAGAACAAACAGGAGTCGGTATGGAAAATATTGGTGATAAGAATCAGATTTTAAAAGCGCTTTGGAAAATTTAAGATCAAAGAAGGCAAAAGGTATAGACAACATTCAATCAGAAGTTCTAAAATCATTGGGGAGGTGGCAAAAGGTCTATTCTCACTGGTGTGTAGAATGTATGAGTCTGGCAATATACAATCTGACTTTGAGAGAAATATAATCTGCACGATTTGGAAGACTGCAAGAGCAGGGAAGTGTGAGAATAATCGGACAATCAGCTTAATAGCTTAACAGTTCAAGGATCCCAGTTGCTAAGGAGGATAATACACAGGAGAATGGAAAAGAAAATTAAAGTTCCGTGACATTCATTCATAGGATTTGTGGTCCTGGAGAAAGCGTTCGGCAATATCAAATGTTGCAAGATGTTTGAAATTATGAGAAAAATACGGGTAAGACAGAGGGGAAGTCGAGTAATTTGCAATATGTACAAGAGGCAAGAAGGTAAAATAAGAGTCGAAGACCAAGAACGAAGCACTCGGGTTAAAAAGGGTGTCAGACAGGGATGTAATCTTTCACCCCTACTGTTCAATCTATATACCGAAGAAGCGATGATGGAAATGATGGGAAGACTGAAGAGTGGAATTAAAATTCAGGGTGAAATGATATACGATTTGCTGATGACGGATCCCCTCAGTGACAGTGAAGAAGAATTACAGCGTTTGCTGAATGGAACGAACAGTCTAATGAGTACAGAATATGGAATGAGAGTAAATCAAAGAAAGGCGAAATTGATAAGAAGCAGAAGAAGTGGAAACAGCGAGAGACTTAGCATTGTGACGGACTATCAGTAAGTAGATCAAGTTAAGGTGTTACGCAACGTAGGCAGCAAAGAAACCCATGACGAACAAAGCAAGGACGACGTGTAATTCACACTAGCAATGCTAAAAAGGGAATCGTGCTTACCTGTCTTCTGCTGGTGGCCCTCCGAGCATACTGCCGACTTCAATGACTTGTTGCGGGTACTCGAGCACAGCGTCCGCCCAGCCCCGCGTGGCCATCACCTGCAGGTGGTCCTTTATGAAGGCGACGGCAGCCCTGGTGGCGTCCGGGCACGAGTGCCTCACTGCCGTGACGGCCGTCGCCGCTGCGGTCTCGACGGCCAACTGCGAGATCAGCTGCCGCTCGCAGGCAGCCTTCAGGGCCGACAAGCCGTATTTGTCGGCCGCCGAGAGCAGCTGGGCGGCCGTGTCGGGCAGCTGGGGGGCCTGCAGGGTATACGCGTAGGCCACCAGGAGCCTCAGCACCGGTCCCTCCACGTCGTCGATGCTCACCTGGCCGCAGCTGGCCTCCAGCATGTCGTGCGCGAACATCGCTGCGAACACGGGGCTCGCGGCTGCCAACACGGCCCTGTGAGCCGCCACCCTCGTCTCGCCCGCCACCAGCGTCACCAGGGAGCCTTCACCCCCGTCTAGCAGAGCGGCCAGGGCCTCGGTTGTGGTGTTCTGAACCTCCGGAACTGCCGACATGGTGGGTGGTCCTGGAACACAGTGCCACTGAGGAGCCCTCGCACTGCACCCTCAACACTTGTACGAGGCGCATGCAGACCTGTATGAAACAGCAGCTGTTAAAGTGTTGTCCACCCTGAATCAATTGCAACGTCACCAGTTTCCTTCAAATGACAAGGGCCCGTACTGCTTCGCGATCACCTAAGGTTTGTAACTACCACTGCGGTGCTACGATAGACTGCTTTCACCTTCTAAAAATGTTATCGTTCTCAGTCAAAAGATGGTTTATTTATGTCTCAGCACAAAAATTAGCAAAGCAACAAACTTGTTTCAGCCATAAAGTTACACGACTTATATTTAAATCCAAGCTCGTGGCACTTCTGAGAAAAATTTTCTTCCTCCCTATCTCAGGTTCCACAGATCAGTCACACATCAGAAGCAATGTACATGTAATGCAGAAATCATGTTCCTCGGTGAATGTCTCAGGGTAGGCACGATTAAACTTGACCGGCCGCCTTGACCGAGCGGTTCTAGGCGTTTCAATCCGGAACCGCGCGCCTGCTACGGTCGCAGGTTCGAATCCTGCCTCGGGTATGGATGTGTGTGATGTCCTTAGGTTAGTTAGGTTTAAGTAGTTCTAGGTTCTATTGGACTGATGACCTCCGATGTTAAGTCCCATAGTGCTCAGAGCCATTTGAACCGTTCTGAATCACTGTAAGAGTCTAAATTCACTAGTATGTTTAACTCTCCTTTGAACAGACTGATATCTGTGCCTTCTATCTTATAAAAAAGATTCAGTGCCCACCTCCGTCGTAAACAATGCTGCATAATACAATCATAAATCATGTCGCCATTTTATCCGAATGTTGCAAGCTATGGTGTACCCAGGTATTTCCAGGTTGAGCAGTTTAGGAATTAAACTCGTTGCCTCCATTTCCAGAACGTGTGTTGTGGAACTTTCGCACAAATATATATTTGTACCTCCTTTTGGCGTGGACGTGTCTGTATAGCATCTTTGCCCCACAGAATGTTCGGATACTTATTAGATGACAGATACGTCATGGCTAAACCAAAGTAAGCTCTATCACAGCTCCGACATCACTCTTGACTCTCCTGGTCGTATGAGGGGGCAAACGACGGAGTCAGTAAAATAGTTCCACACCCTACAGTGTAAACTGGTTTCCGAAATTCAGACAAGTGGGTTTCGGGAGCACGGCGTCCACTTTCTTCGAAACGTGCCGAATTAGCATCTCCATTCCGCCAGCGTAAGACGTCTGCCGGACCGTTACGGTGCTAGCAGAGCGCCTAAGAATTCGTCCCAAGGCTTCTGCCGCGCCCGCTCGACGTAGATGGAGACGCCGAGGCAGTGCTGTACAGAGCGTAGCGCCGGAGGTCAGCGCAGGGTCGCAGGCCGACACGTACACTGCAGGCTTCTGGAAGCCACCCGACCAACCCGAGTCTTCCTTCCCCATCCCTCGTTAGTTGTACATTTGCTTCCGTTTTACATCGCTTTGTGGTTTTTTCGCCTCCCCATTCCAAGCATCCACTCAATGTTATAGGCTCAAAAATTTGGACACTGGCGTTGTAATCACATAATGAACGACTTTTTACTTGTTACCGTATTTTCCTACATCCAAGTGGTGCTGCATGTAAATAAGCGAAGCGGTAAAAGCTGTAAAGCCGATTACATTTCCATACAGTCTTCGAGCATCGGTATGTTCCTCGTCTAAGAATCAGACGTCATTGTCTTATAAATGTTTAACGTATCCTGAGATCAGTGGTGTAGTATTCTACTTTATTGTGACACTCACAATGCGACTGTAGTTTACACTGAGCTTTCGCAGATTCTTTCACTCAAACGGTTTTCTAGGTAATCACAAATTTGCCAAGATACTGAGCGGGATCGTGTCTGAATTATTAGTAGACAGAGAGCCATGGTCCCGATCACCGTCAGCATATTTTGGAGTCACAATCTTCGTACGTGTCTGCGCCATGTAATCGGCAGAGAAACGTGCGTCAAATGCACATAGTGGACTGGATATGCAGGGCGCGGAGGTGAGACACTCTGGACTCACATTCGGGAGGACAGTGGTTCGACCACACACCGTGCAGTGGTCTGCAGACCAAGGGCGAATGAGTGCATGTGGCTGCTTGTCATTTGTGTCTTCTGCACGGGTTTTCTGTTTGCTGTCCACCCACACAGGTTTTTCTTCATAGAGTCTCTCTCAATAGGAGTGCCGTGATGGTGCCCTGGGAGAGGCATGACCTTTAAGGCAGCCCTACCGGTCTTCATTACCGAATGTTCCACAAATTGCAACAGGTATTTACTTGTCGGTGTGTCGTTTCCCAGGAAAACCGTGAGCAAGTGGTCTCATTTCGTCCATCATTAAAGTTGTTTACAAGCTTTCCAATGAGTACGACGTGCATTAAACTACTTTTCAATATTTATATAATTTCCAATGGTGGTGATGTTTCCTTCTACAGTGTAATTTCCGTGTGTGGGTCACACAAGTCAAACGATTTCACGGTGCCATCAATTTGGAATCATTACAGTCGTATCATCAGTATGAATTGCAAACTTCTTTATTCTTTTTCCATCCAAATTCGAAATTAATCAGCAAAAGCACTCTACGCCCTCTCGAAAGTTTTTTATTAATGAGTAAACATTTGGCTGAGCTTTTGATATTAATAGATCACTTTCTTCCACCCCTCAGAGGCGTTTTCGATGTGATGGGGCCTTCCACTGTAATTCCACATGTCTGATGGCATCTGGTCTTTATCAACCAACTCGTCCAGAAATAGTCCAATAACCGACGGAACTCTAGTTTTTCAGACAGTATTTTCTGAATAGACAGCCAACCATGGTCCAATATTTCTAAAACAATATATCGTATTCTGGATAGATTGTTAGATAACAATGTCTTTCTTCATTTTTCTTAAGAGGGGACTTCTTTCCACGTCGTTGATTAAAATGAAAATTGCAACTCGTAATCTCTGGTTCAGGAAATAAATTTCCAGCTGATTGGAATGGACATTAGCAATTTCCAGAGTCATTATGAGAGAAGCAGGGTTCCATCCGAGCACATTTTTATTTGTTAAGTAATAGTAAATATTTGGACTATGTAGTATGTCTGAAATAGTGAGGTGCATTCTGACTCCTACCATGTACACAATTGTCTTTCATGATTCAAACCAACTGTTAGTGGTTAAATTGTGCTCTGTGCGAAATTTTGCCAGGCAGCTTCCCCTTTCATTCCCTTACTTCAGTTCTTTTCTCCTCTAACTTTTTTTCCGCTTCGTATTCTGCCTGTCGATTTCGAGTGCCCCATCACAAGTTTTCATCTCGCTTAACGATCTGACCAATTTCTTCTCTCTCAAAAAGCATTTCCTTAATCTCTTCGTCATTTTCGGAACCAGTTCGCGTGCAAGCCAGTACTTCTGCAACTGGTTTGGCTGTGTGTCCGTCCTGGCTGTGGTAACGACTTCTCTGTCCGGCTCAGATATCAATAAGATGTTAGTGTTTTCGGCCGAGAACGATATTAAACATACTTCCAGTGACGTCGGGGAGAAATCTAGGGAGGAGTTATTCTCGAACACACGCATTTCTTGCTACCAGATGCTGAGACGAAGACAGGCATTGTGAAGAATGTAGCCACACCAAGATCGAGGACCCAGATTAAAATACATATGCATAATCATCGTCCAACGGGGGCATTCGATCTGCAACGCTACACTTTTTTCTCGGCCAGTTTCTGTTGGGAAAATGCGGAATTTGTGAGACATCGTGGAATATTCCACTTCAGCCCCTACAGCTTCATGGAATTCCATCAGCTGACAGCACCGTATGCAGCCTCCAAAATGACGTCCGTAAAGGAGGTGCGACCCAAGCTGAGAGCGGTCACCGAGTTTCTTTCGGATGAAAACCAGAGCATCGGAGATCTTCATACCCGCTTGCAGAATGTCTGAGGAGATTTGGCAGTGAACAGAAGCACCGTGAGTCGTAGTGCGAGGTGTCTGTCAGCGTCAGAAGAGCTTACTGGTGATCAACGCCTGGCCTAGCAGCGCCATCGTCGCAGCAAGGTTGTGCATATCTGGCCGACCCCCGCGTGTCGGTCAGCTGCAGACGGCTGTGACTCCTGCGATGTGGGAACGTGCTCTCATTCAAGGTGACCGGTGGATCACTCAGAGCTGAACAACCCGCATCTCGCACCTTCCGACTCCCGTCTGTTTGGTCCAACGAAGGATGCACTCCACGGCAAGCAGTACACGGATGATGGGCAGCTCACTGACGCAGCAAGACGTGAGTGGCTAATCAACTGTTTATTCACTCCGTCAGTTTTATCAGTTTAATGAAACAACCAGATGAAACTGGCCATGTCAGCTATATGAACACTTTTTCAACCACTCTCTGAGTTTGCAATGTAGCTAATTATTACGAATTGTCATCTTACATCGAAAGCGTAGCTTACCACGGAGCTGGGAGGAGAGCAGAATTTTGGTTCTCACGCTGGCACAGCTGATTTCAAGTGAATAACTTCAGTACTTTCGGAGATATAAATTTTTACCTAAAGGACGACTGTGATGGATTCATCTATAGTATCAATTGAAACTACAACCAGAAGTACAGGTCCATAAAATCTAATTGTCTGGAATTTTCTTTCTTTTCATTACCACAGATTTCTGACTAAATAGAAAGTACTTTGGAAAATTATTATTTCATTGTGTTATGGTTATGTAAGTGTTTTGCTGGCTCTGAGGACATACGTTGAAATTTTATGGAAATTAAGTAAATCTATGTGTGAGAACGTTTCTTGTACAATAGTGGAATTTGTGATGTATGCCCGACTTACTTTGGTTTTGTAAAAGGCAGCCAGAATGGAGTTGAGTATTAAATCTGTAAGTAATTTATGTTGCGGAATGGAATCTAATTTTGTCTTCATTAAATTTTATTTAGTTTTGGAATTACGTGATTTCCAGTCTAAATTACCTGCAGTAATCTGATTGTCATTAAAAATACCTGAAGTATACAAGTGCTCGAAATGATCTGATTGGCTGTTTAACATATTAGCCAATAGGAATTAAGCATATCCCGTGCGTATCAGTATGGCTTTGTGCCTCCGATCTAGGAGCCGATGAAGTCATTCGGGAGCCATCTTCTGGTAAACGCCTATGTTAAATCGCGCTGATCAAATTTATTCCAAAATAACGAAATTTGCGCGTTTTATTGCTTCTCTTGCCGTTGACAAGGAGACTACAGTAGTGAATATTTTGTGAAAGCTTAAGATTTGTGAGTGATTTATTTTAGGAGATATTCGCAAGTAAACATTTTATTTCGTACACAAACACTGCGCGGCATGTTTCGTGCTGATTACGAGACATTATATGCATTATAGGAATGTTTCTATACTGAGTCTGGGTGAGTGATTTCGCTGACTTTTGTTTTCAAGGTTTATTGGAATGCCGCAATTGTTAAATCAGCCCAGAATTTTGCCATTCTGCATGCTTTTCGAGGAGCTAAGGACTGTACTGAGTGCAGGTTATTTCTGGAGGAGACAATATTCCATAAAACCACATTTAGAAAGTCTGTAGAACCAACGTCAAATCCTGACTCTGCGAATACATCGTAACTCCATTCGTATGGCTCTCGCACAGATCACGAAGATAAGTTTAGACTGATTACTGCACACACACAGAGGCACTTTAATGATTCTTCACACACCCCTGAACTCTTAGTAAGTGATACGATGCATGTGCCCACTGCCATGCACTTCACAGTCGTTACAAGGGTGTAGATAAATGAGACTCAGTTTGGGAGGAGGAAGAATCACACTATCTTTTAAGGGACTGTAACTGATTGGTTCCACCAGTAAATGTAAGGGCCTTGCTGCTCTCACACGTAAACAACTCGGGTAATACATAACGAGTCCGTAATTATGAGCAATACATCATCCATCCGCGGTAACTATAGACTTTGCATTACTGTACTGAAACTTCCTGCAGAGCTGAAAGGAACATTTACAACTTAACGGTCGTTAAATACTGGAAGAAACCCATAGTGTGTGGCTTTTTCAGTCCTTATTACGGCCATGTGCTCCCTCTGAACGTCATCACGTCATCAGCGCACACAAATTGAACTGTGAGGCTTCATAAATGGACGGCTGTGTGTCTACCAAACGTCGGTTTTCGTCATCTGGTTTTTTCCCTGTATGCAGACATCGTGAAGTGATCAATGGGCAGAATTACTCACAACAGAGTCAGTGCCCATACTGACACATACGATGAGTTTCATTATGCACTTAGTCGGGGAACTGCGATTGTGCAGCACTATTGCATTGTAGGTAACATGTGAGACACGTCGCCCGGCTAAAAACCAGGACGGCCTTCCTGCTGAAAAAGACACACGCGAGATTCTCCTGTCCTCTGGCAACGTGGCTCTGCTTCCCCACTCTAACCACCAACCTCCGAAAACCATGCAGTCCTTAAAGGACTGCTTAAAAACTGTTCGTGTCTGAAAGTCAGATCCCTCATCAGTGAAGAGCCGTCGAATGACTAATCAGTTGAGTGGAAAAAGCTAGCGAAAAGTCGAGAGGTATAGATTACATTTACCAAATCACCCACCAAATGTCTGAACTATGGCAAGCTGCAATCATTCTGGGGTGTTATACATGTGAGGAACAGATTTCCTCTGGAAAAAATTAACAGCAGCTACTGCACCTTACAAACACATTTTCTTTTGCGAACTTGCAGCATGCTGCAGTACTTAGGGCAACAAGTACTGTTCATCAGTAGCATAAAAAACAGCCCAAGTTGCAAATTTTTACTTTTTATTCATTTGATGACCAGTTTCGAGCCGAAACCAATTTTGAAATCGTCTTAACATAATCGGCAATGGGATTTCCGAACGTTTCAAAAATGTACTACGAGCATTTTTGACATGTTCGTAAATGCTATGATTTGAAAATGGGTCTCGGTCCGTAATTGGTCATCTAGTAAATAAAACGTAAAAATTTGCTACTTGGACTGCTTTCCCATTCTACTGACTCTTTTGCCACAGACTTTTTGTGTGTTTCTCTGTATAATAAATGCCTCTGAAAAACCTACACGAGGCAAAATTCTAACTTCAAGAAAAGTCGAAGGGAAGAATCGTTAATCTCGCGAAATAATCTTTTTTCAACTGCCGATGTCAGTTATTTAAAGTACACACACACACACACACACACACACACACACACACACCAAAAGTAGTCTTGCCTCACCTAGGTTCCGCGAGTTCTGGAACCTGTACAGAAAATTGCTCATGAAAGCTACACATTGCATGTTGTACAACCATACAGCGAGACCTTCAGAGGTGGTGGTCCAGATTGTAATACCTCTAATACCCAGTAGCACGTCCTCTTGCATTGATGCATGCCTATATTCGCCGCGGCATACTATCCATAAGTTCATCAAGGCACTGTTGGCCCAGATTGTCCCACCTCTCTATGGCGATTCGGCGTAGCTCCGTCAGAGTGGTTGGGGGGTCACGTCGTCCATAAACAGCCCTTTTCCATCTGTCCCAGGCATGTTTGGTAGGGTTCATGACTGCAGAACGTGCTCGCCACTAGTCGAGCGATGTCGTTATCCTGATGGAAGTCATTCACAATATCTGCACGATGGGGGCGCGAATTGCCGTCCACCAAGACTAATGCCTCGCCAATATACTACCGATATGGTTGCACTATCGGTCGCAGGATGGCATTCACGTATCGTACAGCCGTTACGGTGCCTTCCGTGACCACCAGCGGCGTACGTCGGTCGGCCCACCACATAATGCCACCCCGTAACAGCAGCGAACCTCCACCTTGCTGCACTCGCTGGACAGTGTGCCTAAGGCGTTCAGACTGACCGGGTTGTCTCCAAACACGTCTCGGGCAATTGTCTGGTTAAAGGCATATGCGACACTCATCGGTGAAGAGAAAGTGATGCCAATCACGAGTGGTCCATTCGGCATGTTGTTGGGCCCATATGTTCCACGCTGCGCTGTGTCGTGGTTGCCAAGACGGACCTCGGCATGGACGTCGGGAGTGAAGTTGCGCATCATGCAGCCTACTGCGCACAATTTGAGTCGTAACACGACGTCCTGTGGCTGCACGAAAAGCATTATTCAACATGGTGGCGTTGCTGTCAGAATTATTCCGACGCATAATCCGTAGGCAGCGGTCATCCACTGCGGCCTGAGCGAGGCATGTCATAGACAGTTCCTCTCTCTCTCTCTCTCTCTCTCTCTCTCTCTCTCTCTCTCTCTTTCCCTCCCTCCATGTCCGAACAACCTCGCTTTGGTTCACTCCGAGACGCCTGGACACTTCCCTTGTTGAGAGCCCTTCCCAGCACAAAGGGAAACTACATACAACACGAGCCGTGTACCTCCTTCCAGGTGGAATGGCTGGAACTGATTGGCTGTCGGTCCCGCTCCGTCTAATAGACGCTGCCCATGCATCGTCGGTTACATTTCTGGATGGGTTCGGTGACGTCTCTGAACAGTCAGAGGGACTGTGTCTGTGATACGATATCCACAGTGAACGTCTATCTTCAGGAGTTCTGGGAACCGCTAAACTGTGTGCGTGTGCGTGTGCGTGTGGGGGTTGTAGTTCCACTCACCGCACGAGAGAGCACCCATGAAAAGTGAGCCATGGTAGGGCAATGAAACATTTGTGAGGACATGGGGGCAGAGTAAGAGTGAACAAACCATTAAAAATCGCATTTTAATTTCCACATGAGTGGGAAAACGTCGTTAATTGCGTTCAGTGTTTACATTCCACGTTACGAACTTCGGTCAGTGTGGAGACGGTGTGCATCGGCGGCAGCCCCGTCAGCTCGCCACGCCTCCCCTGGACACGCGCGGCCCCGCCTCTTCCCTGCGGCGCCACGGACAGTGTTGACGCGGGCCGCGCCACCGGCAGAGTTGAGGCGCGCCGAGTCACAGCCTACTGGGCGCTACGGACGTGCGTACACGCACAGCTGTCTTCCCGCCCTGTTCTTCTCGTAGCTGTTCAGCGGTCTGACTGTGTAGTTCGAGAGTGCATGTTGCTGTGTTCGCTCTCTGCAGAATCCCACTTACATTCCTGTAATTTCGTCAGTTTTCTACGTGAGAAATGTCACGTCGCCGTGGTTGCACAGATAAATCCTGGATATGCGCACTAAGAGCGACAGTGGGTGTGAATTACCTGACGTTGCGTCTTCAATAGAATCTCGAAGCTGTAGTCCTCAGCCATTTACGTCAGAGGGGAGAGCGAGAATTAAAGTCAGCAGTTCCTCTGAATCCGAGGAATCAGAAAGCGACAGTGAAACGATTCAGAAAAATGCGCACTTACGTGACACATTTGACTGGAAAGAAACCGATTTCCAGCCATTAAACCATTACTTTGATGACGAGTTCAGGACACATACCAGATACTGACCCAAACATTCTTTCATTTTTTGTCATATTTACGTCTCAAGAACTTTCAATTTATTGCAGACGAAACAAATTCGGTTTTACGTTTACACCAGAGGAAATACTGCAGAATCTGAATTCTCCTGGGCCAGCCGTTGTGGCCGTGCGGTTCTAGGCGCTTCAGTCTGGAACCGTGTGATCGCTACGGTCGCAGGTTCGAATCCTGCCTCGGGCACGAATGTGTGTGATGTCCTTAGGTTAGTTAGGTTCAAGTAGTTCTAAGTTCTAGAGGACTGATGACCTCAGATGTTAAGTCCCATAGTGCCCAGAGTCATTTGAACCATTTTTTGTGAATTCTCGACTGTCAAAATGGAAATGTATCGTTTTGTTGCTGTTTGCCTTCTGGTGGAGCAGGTTCAGAAGCTAAAATTAACTGCTTATTGGTCCAGAGATACACTTTTGAACACACCAGTTTTCAGCGAAATTATGTCCCGAGACCGTTTTTGTCTACTTCTGAGAATCTTACACTTCAGTGATAACTCTGCGAGTACTGGAAGCGACAGTCTATTTAAAATTAGGGCTAGTGTTGACAAAGTTCGTAAGACATTTCGTAATTCATGTCGTCCACATCACAAGATTTGTATAGATGAAAGTCTCTTGCTGTTCGAAGGGCGATTATCTTCTAAGCAAGTTATTCCAACCAAGCGAATTAGATTCGGAATAAAGACATTCGGAGTGTGTACCTGTCACAGTAGGTATATTTTAAATTTTATTGTGTATACAGGCGCACCAACAGAAATTGGGTTCTACAATTTGCGACAAAGTGGCAACTCTTATGGAGCCATATTTGGAACAGGGTCATATTCTGTATGTCAATGACTGGCTGGTACTGCAGCCGGACCTGTTCCTCTGGCTTCACATCATGGAACAGCCGCGTGTGGCACTGTTCGTGAGAACAGGCGTAACGTGCCAAAACTGCAGACGAAATTAAAACGAGGAGAAACTGAGTTCAGGTCCACTGACAAGGTCCTTGCTATCAAGTGGTGCGATACAAAAGACGTGTACATGTTGACCACAAGTCACACAACACGAATGGTTGAAACAGAGAAGACTGACAAATACTGACGAAAAGATAGAGAAACCGCAATGTATTGTACAGAACAATTCTAGTATGGGTGCAGCTGACCGTTGTGACATGTAACTGAGCACAGTGGGATCAGCGCGTAAGACTGTGAAATGGTATAAGAAGTATTTTTTTTTCACATTCTGGATTTGTGCATTCTAAATGTTCATGCTCTCCACCGGTGGTAACAGGGCGAAAACTGGCACCAGCACAGTTCCACCTTTCTCTCGTAAGGGAGATTGTAGAAAAATATGCTACAGAGCGGAGGAAAGCTGGTAGGGGAAGGTACTGCTATGACGAGAATCCTCTGCGATTCACACGGAGACATTTCCCGGCTGTTGTGAGTGAACATTCGCACGAAAGTATGCTAATGCGCAGATGCGTGGTTTGCACGAAACAGTAAGTGCGCCGGAAACTGGAGACCGATGCAAAACTTGCGACGCTCCATTACGTGTTGCACCCTGGTTTGAGACTAATCATACAAAGAAGCATTACTCATCATTGGGAACTAAATGAGAAAATTTATTCACACTTCTGAATGAATCACTAAAAAAAGGCAAAAATGTAAAACAATATAAACCTATTTATCTCCGCCGAAGCCCGGTAGATGCAACAGGTGTAAAATTATTTAAACGAAGCCTGACTTCTTCATATGTAGCAGTTTACTGGCAAATGAACGGACTTTGTGATTGAGATGGCGCAATATCTGTACTGTGGGAAATGTAATTACGCCGAGTACATTGCGCCAGTCTAACAAAACCCTTCATTAATCTGCATACGGTACATTTAAATTATTAACACGTAACATGGACACTTATATTCATTCATCCTTAACAGTACAAATGTATGTCACACTGTCTACTTGTTCAAAACATGTTTTCCATAACTGATTTAAACGGCTTCGATCAACGAGAAACAACACGCCAAAGTTAAAACTCTTTTCTCAGTGCGATTTCTCTAGCTACTTTGCCTCTGTTGTCGGTCAATACTGAAAATTAAACTGTTTGTTCTGGGGAGGGTGGGGGGCTTAATTTGTTGTTCGAATGAGAATGGCTTTGAATCATTAATAGAAAACGGTATTTGAAAAAGGAGTGTATTACACCCTGCTTTCATCTTTTCATGAAAATCAACATATTTTCGACTAATTTGTGGATTATTGGAAAATAGTAGGGGAATAAAAATTTTTATTCCTTATCGTTGTGCAGTCAATCTATAGCACTCTAAATTTCATTTTCATCATGCGTTCACACTACTAGACATGCTAACCCGAAGTTTACATTGTTTTCGGGCCTGATTTTCGCGCCCAACTTTCATTCCAGTTGTACAGCATTGTATGTTCTATGCAGCACAGTTTTTTTAGCAAAATCGGAATGAAAATGCCGCATTTTTGACGTTTTTACGAAATCTTCAATTCTGTGCTTAATTCATTCAGTACTGAAAAGTGCTTTGGAAATATAACTTTATATTTAAGAACCTTTTGTTGTTAGGTTACTGCATGCCAAGTTTCACGTTCGTCATAGCATTAGTTCAGGAGGTGCAAGAAGCCAAACTGAAATTTTTTCGGGTGCCTAATTTTTTGCCCGATTTACCTACAATTTTCTGGCTGAATATGGTTCTTAGGAGAACGCATAAAGTTGTACAAGATGGCCGGCCAAATTTTATTTCTTTACAAAAACGATTGCCCGAGATATTACAGCTCAAAGTCGGCACAATTTCACGCTGGCTCTGCGCGGGCCGATCCGGTGAAAGAGCTGCGTGCGTTAGTTCCAGTACGTCTGGGAGCTTAACAGTCTTTTCATTTCTGGGGCCAAATAACTTCACTCGGCTCCAGGTCAGTTCTGTTGGGTTCATACTGTAATGGCACAGTAGCAAATGCAGCATTTGTAGGCTGTGCGCGATGCTGTGAAAATGATTGTTATTCATGTTTCTACGACACACATCTGTGGCATAGAACGGACACCGTGCAAATAAGGAGTATTTAGCTTTTCATTTTTGCACAGAATAATTAAATTGTTATGTTTTCCTAATTTGTTAACTGTCTTTCATAAAATATCGATAGTTGAGAATTTATAATTAAAATGAAATTCCGCGTGCAATAAATCACCAAGCCATTACGCTACCGACTCCGCTGTACATTCACTTTTAGTTACGTTGTAGCTATATGTGACAGTCCCTCGGAAAACTTCAAAGCCGATTATCTCACCACGCAACAGGAAGCGGCCTCGGCCATTTTCGTACAGCGCGACAGTGGGAGCACAACGCTGCAGGGCCCGTGACTGCACACGATATCTGAAATAAAAACTACATAGCTAAAGCGTGGTTGAGAGAAACGTTGGTGGCTGTTAGTGAGTTTGAATATCTTCATGGGCGTTGCCGTTGGTAGGGAGGCTTGAGTGCCTCAGCGATACAGATGGCCGTACCCTAGGTGCAACCACAACGGAGGGGTATCTGTTGAGAGGCCAGACAAACGTGTGGTTCCTGAAGAGGTGCAGCAGCCTTTTCAGTAGTTGCAGGGGCAACACTCTGGATCTGATCTGGCCTTTTAACACTAACCAAAACGGCGTTGCTGTGCTGGTACTGCAAACTGCTGAAAGCAAGGGGAAACTACAGCCGTAATTTTTCCCATGGGCATCCAGCTCTACTGTATGGTTAAATTATGATTCCGTCCTCTTGGGTAAAATATTCCGGAGGTAAAATAGTCCTTCATTCGGATCTCCAGGCGGGGACTACTCAAGTGGACGTCATTATCAGGAGAAAGAAAACTGGCGCTCTACGGATCGGAGCATGGAATGTCAGCTCCCTTAATCGGGCAGATAGAAAATTTAAAAAGGGAAATGGATAGGTTAAAGTTAGATATAGTGGGAATTAGTGAAGTTCGGTGGCAGGAGGAACAAGACTTTCGGTCAGGTGAATACAGGGTTATAAATACAAAATCATATAGGGCTAATGCAGGAGTAGGTTTAATAATGAATAAAATAAATAGGAGTGCGGCTAAGCTACTACAAACAGCATAGTGAACGCATTATTGTGGCCAAGATAGACACGAAGGCCACGGCTACTACAGTAGTACAAGTTTATATGCCAACTAGCTCTGCAGATGAAGAAATTTATGAAATGTATGATGAGATAAAAGAAATTATGCAGGTAGTGAAGGGAGACGAAAATTTAGTAATCATGAGTGATCGGAATTCGAGAGTAGGAAAAGGGACAGAAGGAAACATAGGTCAATATGGACTGGGGCTAGGAAATGAAAGAGGAAGCCGCCTGGTAGAGTTTTGCACGGAGCGTAACTTAATCATAGCTAACACTTGGTTCAAGAATCACGAAAGACGGTTGTATACATGGAAAAACCCTGGAGATACTGACAGGTTTCAGATAGATTATATACTGGTAAGACAGATTTAGGAACCAGGTTATACATTTTACGACATTTCCAGGGGCAGATTTGGACTCTCACCACAATCTATCGGTTATGAACTGTAGATTAAAACTGAAGAAACTGCAAAAAGGTGGGAATTTGAGGAGATGGGACCTGGATAAACCGAGAGAACCAGAGGTTGTACAGAGTTTCAGGGAGGGCGCAAGGGAACAATTGACAGGAACGGGGGAAATAAGTACAGGAGAAGAAGAATGGGTAGCTCTGAGGGATGAAGTAGTGAAGGCAGCAGAGGATCAAGTAGGTAAAAAGACGAGGACTAGTAGAAATCCTTGGGTAACAAGAAATATTGAATTTAATTGATGAAAGGAGAAAATATAAAAATGCAGTGAATGAAGCAGGCAAAAAGGAATACAAACGTCTCAAAAATAAGATCGACAGGAAGTGCAAAATGGCTAAGCAGGGATGGCTAGAGGACAAATGTAAGGATGTAGAGGCCTATCTCACTAGGGGTAAGATAGACTCTGCCTACAGGAAAATTAAAGAGACCTTTGGAGAAAAGAGAACCACTTGTATGAATATCAAGAGCTCTGATGGAAACCCAGTTCTAAGCAAAGAAGGGAAAGCAGAAAGGTGGAAGGAGTATATAGAGGGTCTATACAAGGGCGATGTACTTGAGGACAGTATTACGGAAATGAGACGATGTAGATGAGAATAAAATGGGAGATACGATACTGCGTTAAGAGTTTGACAGAGCACTGAAAGACCTAAGTCGAAACAAGGCCCCGGGAGTAGACAACATTCCATTAGAACTACTGACAGCCTTGGGAGAGCCAGTCCTGACAAAACACAACCATCTGGTGAGCAAGATGTATGAGACAAGCTAAATACCCTCAGACTTGAAGAAGAATGTAATAGTTGAATGCTAATTAAACATTTCTAATTTTCAAGGTGATAATACACCTGCTTAGGCGATTACAAAAACGCTATTAGTATTGCTTCTTTTTCGTTTACAGATAACTAGTCTGAGCTTACATTCGCATTTCACGCAGTTCAACAACATCATAGCTATGTCAGCTCTCACTGCAATGTAAAAGTTTTTTTCTCAGTTATTGGTTCAAATGGCTCTGAGCACTATGGGACTTAACATCAGAGGTCATCAGTCCAATAGAACTTACAACTACTTAAACCTAACTAACCTAAGGACATCACACACATACATGCCCGAGGCAGGATTCGAACCTGCGAACGTAGCGGTCACGCGGTTCCAGACTGAAGCGCCTAGAACCGCACGGCCACACCAGCCGGCTTCTCAGTTATGCCCGAATTCGATAGCTGCAAGTAAAATCACGAGTGGGAAAACAAAATTATATGACGCTTCCAACAAAGGTAGCCCAATCAAAAAAGCTATCCAATTTATGTAAGCTGCTTCGATGCGCAGGCACAGACTTCTCGATTCCAAAACACAAGGTGAGTTTGCCCCAGGTTTCAAGTTTTACTGTACACAATGCAAATGCAAACTGTGGGAAGAGGAACTATGTTCACTTAAAAAAGGAAATCGTGGGAGAGTGAAATCAAATTGCTGTGCACATATACTCCATAATTGATTTAAATGTGGTACGAACGCTATGTCAACAGATACTGAAATGTTAGTAATTAAGACTTTCAACTATTTCTTAAATTCATCTAAAAGGTTATCCAAGTTGAAAGAGTTCTTTCAATTTGTTGATACAAAATACAATGCTTTGTCGAGATGTGTACCTACAAGGTAGTTAAACCTAAAGCCTGCCATAGAAAGTGTGTTGAAAAATCTTCCTGCAATTATGCCATATTTTCCTAGTGTAGACGATTGCCCCAGCTTTATCAAAAACAACTTGATGGGTGTGTGTGTAGTTCAGGAATACAACTTATTTTAGTGGAATTATATGTTCAATTTTCCTTGCACTTACTGTGGTCTTCAGTCCTGAGACTGGTTTGATTCACCTCTCCATGCTACTTTATCCTGTGCAAGTTCTTCATCTCCCAGTACCTACTGCAACCTACATCCTTCTCAATCTGCTTAGTGTATTCCTCTCTTGGTCTCCCTCTACGATTTTTACCCTCCACGCTGCCCTCCAGTAGTAAATTGGTGATCCCTTGATGCCTCAGAACATGTCCTACCAACCGATCCCTTCTTCTAGTCAAGTTGTGCCATGAACTCTTCTCCCCAATCCTATTCAACACCTCATTAGTTACGTGATCAACCCACCTAATCTTCAACACTCTTCTGTAGCACCACATTTCGAAAGCTACTATTTATTGTCCATGTTTCACTTCCATACATGGCTACACTCCATACAAATACTTTCACTAACGACTTCCTGACACTTTAATCTGTACTCGATGTTAACAAACTTTTCTTCAGAAACGCTTTCCATGCCATTGCCAGTCTACATTTTATATCCGACCATCAGTTATTTTGCTCCCCAAATAGCAAAACTCCTTTACTACTTTTAGTGTCTCATTTCCTAATCTAATTCCCTCAGCATCACCCGATTTAATTCGACTACATTCCATTATCTTCGTTTGCTTTTGTTGATTTTCATCTTATACCCTCCTTCCAAGACACTGTCCATTCCGTTCAACTGCTTTTCCAAGACGGGCGCTGATAACCTCGCTGTTGTGCGCCCTAAAACACTAATAATCATCATCTTTTCCAAGTCCTTTGCTGTCTGACATTTACAATGTATCGGCGAACATCAAAGTTTTTATTTCTTCTCCATGGATATTAATACCTACTCCGAACATCTTTGTTTCCTTTACTGCTTGCTCAATATACAGATTGAGCAGAATCGGAGAGGCTACAACCCTGTCTCACTCCCTTCCCAACCACTGCTTCCCTTTCATCTCCCTCGACTCTTAACTGCCATCTACTTTCTGTACAAATTGTAAATAGCCTTTCGCTCCCTGTATTTTACCCCTGCCACCTTCAGAATTTAAAAGAGTATTCCAGTCAACATTGCCAAAAGCTTTCTCTAAGTCTACAAATGCTAGAAACGTAGGTTTGCCTTTCCTTAATCTTTCTCCTAAGATAAGTCGTAGGGTCAGTATTGCCTCACGTGTTCCAACATTTCTGCGGAATCTAAACTGATCTTCCCTGAGGTCGGCTCCTACCAGTTTTTCCATTCGTCTGAAGAATTCGCGTTAGTATTTTGCAGCTGTGACTTATTAAACTGAAATGACATTTTTTCGACGGGTGTACTAAACTTTGAAGTAAAAAATAAAAAGGAACTTAATTTGTGAAATATACCGTGTGATGGAGAAAATAAAAATGGAGGTAGAACGTAGGATAAATTATATTTTGTTATATGGTGCAACAGTTGCTAGACAAATTGGAGGACCAGATCCCACATGAAAGAGAAACGCGACTGGAAAAATGCAGACATATATAAAGTGTGTGAAATATTGAAATAAATAGTTCGTTTTTTTATGACTAACTTTCTGTCCAGAATGAGATTTTCACTCTGCAGCGGAGTGTGCGCTGTCCTTAATGGATTGCATATCACTTGGAAAAATCCTGTGCTTCAAAATATTTTGAAATTAGACGGATCACTTGGCATTGTTGATTTCCTTGGTGTAGATAATGCTATGGTTTCCCATTTCTTTTGGAGGAGGGAACGAGCACTTGAGGAGAGCAAAGTTGGCTGCTTTGACAACACTACTGAGGTGAGTCTGCATTATAGAAATGATTGGGGCATCAAGACTGTGCAGTGTTTTAAAGTACATTTTCTTCAAATGCATTCATGAAGAAAGTTTTCTCCATGGCTAACATTACACTGAGGGATGAGCGAAACAGAGCTTCAGTTGATCTACTAAAAACGGACTGTACACTTATTTCAATTACGATGAAAGCTGCCGTGAGTTCAAGACAGCATTGTCTCATAAAAAGTGTTGAGATTTGCACGCTCAGCTGAAAAGTACTCCTCTTCATTGTGTTGAGTGTGTTCTGAAGAAAATGTGCAAAAAACAATTATTTTAAAAAGTGTCGGTTTCGATACATCTGTTCCCATTTTCCCTAACTGGAATCTGGGGGCAGGAAGGCCATTCTGCGCTCCGTCGTCGCGTCAGCCTCGCTGCCGCACACTCCTCTCCCACACAGCAACAGGTACTTTTTTCCCCGCGGGTGTGGCCGCACTGCGCCAGCTGCCCGGGGAAGTCCCGGCCTCTGTGGCTGTGTGTCTCCTCAGTGTTTCGGCCTTGCAGCCGGAGTATTTGCTCCTGCGCCTTTTAGCAAAACGGCAACCACACCCGCGTACTCTGGCTTTTGAGTTTATATCCCGAAGGAGGATTCCGACGTGGAAGCCGGTTGAGCTACCCGCTCACGCCTTTTGACACAACCTTAAACGAATGTAGGTATGTGAGTTTCATCTATAGTGCTTCTCGAAATTAAAATGTCAGCTATGTTTTACAACAGTATAAGCCGTGTTCACGATTCATTGTTAAGTTACCTCGTTTATACAGAAGATATACAAGCATAATATGTGAGACACTAATGAAAAACTTCCGAAATCGTCATTTATTCTGTTTTTTTTTCACGATACACAAGTTGGTAGGCGCTACAAACATATCTGTAGTAAAAACGTTCGTAAGGTCATCTAGATGCGAAACAGTTTTACATTTCGAGAAGTATTCGTATTTTCCGGATCTGGATTGACTGCCGCTGTTTGCGAAACATGAAAATTTATGCCGGTGCGGGACTAACCCGAATGCCGAACAAACGTCCACAGCTCACGTCAATCCCGATTCGTAAAATGCGAATCCATTTCGAAATGTTTACCACAGCTATAATCGCGAGAGGAGAGTGCCTGCACCTATGAAGGGCATTGCAGTGTGACCCCGACATGGTATTAAGACGGACGTTGTCACCTGAGTTGAACGTATTTCAGAATATCTACGTACCACTGTATTTCCATTTAGAATCTCGTTGAGTACACTGGAATATGCAATTGGAATTATCGTGCATTGACGGAGACTAACGGGTTACGATTTCCCAAAATACTATTGTCACGGCGTACACACGCGACTGGAGCTATGGCGTGCCCACTTTGATAAAGGTTTTTCTCTACTCCAAACCACGCTGGGCAGCGGCAGTTTTAGCTCTGGTTTTGTTTCGCAAAGACGCAGAAATATTTCTTACGCAAGAGGACTTTTCTGAGGGAAGCTGTAATTTTCTTTGACTTCTATTCCGAGCTCCGTGACAAGCTGCTCTCGTAAATGGCGTTAGCAGGAGAGTTTCGTGTTCAGTCCTGCTGCCTGGCACCACTTACACAATCTGAAAACGACTTCTTCCTTAGAGGTTAAACGCAGCAAATATAGTTCATTATGACGTTCGTTTGTGCTTCTATCTCTTAACTGATGTCTGCATATCACTTATCACATTTTTTTTTGTGAACGAAGACTCCAGACAACAAGGCGGACTGCATGTCGTACTGACAGATATGCCCTTCGATATGCTGCAGTCTGTGTCGGCAGCTTCGACTGCACTTTGTCTGGGCTGGGAATGCGACATGACCCTGGTTTCAGCTGTAGAAACAATCTGTACCTGTCAGCGGCTGTTTCCGTGCACCCCTTTCCGACCAGAGGTGTAATGGGGCTAAAGCGGCTGGTATGTTTCCTCATCCATTCTTGGAGAGTCCCTGAAAACGTCACTCAAGAACTGGTAGCAGCTGTAAGTGACAGAACTGGTCTCTTCTTTGCAGCCATTTCTTCACCCTAAACTTTGGTCTCTTCTTCCTCACGCAGTCACACAGTTCCTGCACACAGCGGCAGCAAAGTAACGCCATCGTCCGCCCTGCCCCACTCCACACGGCAGACCGGCGGTCTGCGCGGCCACAGCTACGGTCGCAGAACCTCCCCCGCCGACGGGGGAAACAGCCCAGCATGCCGCGCGCTGAAACCTACTGTGGCAGGGAGGAGGGAGACCCGCTGCACGCAGCAGCTGGCGCGGTCAGCTCCACTGCGGGGGCGGGTGACGCAGTGGGGTGGCGGGGTGACGCCGGCAGACGGGGGCGGCACACGATATTCCCCCTTCAACATGAGCCACATTCTTAGGCGAACGCAGCTCTGCTGGGCGAATTGCGCTGGTGAACTCTGCTGGGAAACTGGCCCAACGTGGTATTTCCGTGTCACCAGGAGGTGGGACGCAAGAATATTGCCGCAACGTTGCTCCAAAACAAACGCATCACTCGGCACATTTCACGAGAATTCGCAATTTTCAGTTTCTTAGTACCTGTCGTGCACTTTCTCGAGGCGACGTGTAAACCGCCCTTTCGAAACACGGACGACGACCAGCAGTTAAATGTCTGGACCAGTCGCGACCAACACCGACTCAGAGGAAGGCCTCGGCGCTTGTTGGTGACGTCACGTCGGCTAGGCACGGCGAACGCCAAGTCTGCTGCAGGCAGAAACGCCTGGGCGTGCTTATCACTATAAATCTCTTATTTTGGGACAAACTGTTTGGTATTGTTTTGAATTCTGCAGTTTTATTTAGATGAACTATCGTACAGCTACAAATAAAGAACATATTTCTGAATTACTGAATCCTGTCGAAACAAACGTAGATCAATATGAGAAGATGATTTGCCCAATTGCAAGCTTCGGAAATTTTACATTCAAGAAACTATACTTACTTGATCCACTTTGTTATCGAAACTTACCCCAACCCCCTTACAATGAACTCGTTTCTTTTATTTATTTTCGTTTGACATCCTCGCCGAAAATGTGAACTAATTTACATGTGTAAATGTCCAACTGTTGCCAGTCATTAGATTACAGTCGTTTTCAACGAAAGGAATTCTAAACAGGACATAAAATAGCTTCATACGTCGAAAATACTGCTGAGCTTAAACTTTTTTAAACATGCACATTAGAAATGATAAATATTCCCTCTTGCAACTGAAAGGAGAAACTTTATAAGATAAAAAAATGTTATTTGATAAAACAAGCATCTGTCTTTTGCCTCTTCTTCTGTCCCCCACCCCCTCCTCCAACTTGTACAATCGCAAGATATTTCATTAACATTCAGTGCTCCTCACCCCATAGTCAACCAAGATACCTAAAGAAGAGCACCAATATGTTCACAGTTTCTTGTAAAAGCAACCCAGTACAAAAGTAACTTCCTCAGATTTGCAAATAAGATAAAGAAGCACAAATTCTGTTGCTTCTGGTCCATGAAGTTGTTTTGGTATGTCAATCCCTAAAACAGGCGGAAATTTAAGCTCAGGAGTACACTATTTGTTAAGAAGTGTAATGAATTGCACAATTAATTGATTGCAGAAATCTCTCAGAACAATGTGTGTTGGTCAGCTACCGCCAACAGTTTCACATTTTCCTGTGTCAGGTAAGGAGACACCACCATTATGAGTATGCCTGCAACAGACCTGGCGTTCGCCGTGCCTAGCTGACGTGACGTCACCAACAAGCGCCGAGGCCTTCCTTTGAGTCGGTGTTGCCGCGACCAGGCAAGTGGATGTTTCTCAGACACCCGCCACTGGCCGTCTCATGTTTTTTTTTTTCACAGTGCGCTTGTCCGTGACGTTCATAAAGGTACAAATATTTTGTGAATCTATTTTGATAATCTGTTGCACAAACGTTCTCGTCTCTTACATTCTCGCATCACTTTCGGATGATGAACTAGTGATAGACTCCTTGGTGCCGAGTATAAGCAACTTTGTTTCTCCATAACTTTTCGGCAACCGGACAGCCGATAACTGAAAACTATCCTCTCACGATTTAGCACCTTCCGACTACAGGTGTTCATGAAATATGCCTTATGGCGAAGGCTTGATGTCCTACAAAACATACGGTAGTGTGTAACCCGTAACACAAGATTCACACGTCATTTTTAACTTATTTTTCTTCAGCCTTTTGTAAAATATTGTGTTTCCAATATCACTGTTACCGTGAATGACCGAAATTGGAGAATGTCGACTTTCTCCGGTGAATGTCAACAGATACCAAATACGTCGGTGAAAGATCGAATATTTCATTACACTGTTGTACATTCGGACCCTCTCCGGTGTGTGTCGACAATCACAGATATGCTCTGGTGGAGGTCCAAAACAGAAAAGTCAAACAAGCGACTGGCTCTCTCCCGCCAAATCCTTTGTTCTGCTCGGAGTCAATCAGCTTTGTCAGTCTTACGCAAGCTTTGACAACGCCAGCAACGTTTCCTTAATTTTTTTTCCGGTACCCTAATTTATACTAAATGGATACTGCAGTAAATCGTGATCTTTTTCATGTAAAGTTAAATGCATTAATTGCGGGTAATGGAGAAGATACCTTGTTTTTATTTTTCTCAAGAAAATGTTCTAAAACACTTTCTTAAGTGGTTTCCGCTAAAATTAAATGCAACACACCTTTGGATCATTGACGTTAAAACGTTTTGATGTTTTAAAAATTAATGATGAAGAGAAGTTAATGCTACCATTAAAACCAGGGGAAACTAACACAGTATTATCTTACCAATGAAGAATTGTACAGTATGGTCTAGTATATGAAACTCACATCAGAATAGGCCACCGAGGAAGAACACGCATGCTTAAAGGGTTGCAAGTTAAATACAAAAATATTACGTATGGACTTGTAATGTTGTATTTAAATTTATGCAAACAGCGTCAAATGAAACGCAGTGCACCTAAGAAAGGTATTGTTGTGAAGCCAATGGTTAGTTCTGAATTACACTCAAGATGTCAAGTTGATCTGATAGATCTGCAGTCAGAGATGGCGAATATATGTTCATAATGGTGTGTCAAGACCATTTAACTAAGTTTGTCCAGCTACGACCTTTGAAAACTAAAAGAGCTGAAGTAGCGCATCACGTTCTTTGAATATTTTTAACATTTGTTGCAACGGCAATATTGCAGTCAGATAATGGTAGAGAATTTAGTAATCAAGTCATATCCGAAATATGCGCTACGTGGAAAGATGTTAAAATAGTTCATGGAAAGCCTAGTCACAGTCAAACAAGACTCAGTTGAAAGGGCCATTCAGGATATACAGGATACGCTAACTGCATAGATGAACGGTAGCGACACAAATAAATGGTCAGATGGTTTATCCTTTGTTCAATTTTCCAAGAACACTACATACCACGAAGGAATACGCCAAAGTCCTTATGAAGCCGTGTATGGCGTTAAAACAAAAAGAGGCATAGCATCGTCTTTTTTTGCCTGGCGAACACATACCAAATATTGAAACTGAAGAACTCTAAGAAAGCGCCAATACTTCTGAAACCGAAAGATAGCTTGAAGAAGCTGTTAATGCTTATATAAAAAAAACTTGCTGTCATCATACCGAAAACCACATTCCAAAGAAAAATATTGAAGAGGACCTACAACCTACAACATCTTCACATCAAATTCTGTCTGAAAAACACGAGTTGATTTCTACAAAACGAGCGGCCGCCAAATTAAATCTTCTACTGCAAGCAACAAAAATGTTACGAACCTCACAAAAACAATTTCCTCCTGCTTAAATTGGTGATAACGTACGAATACGAGTCCCTGATGTCGACCGTGGTCGTACAGATAGCCGAAATGTGTTAGCGGTTGTTGTGGGAATAGAAGACTCAGACTTCTATAAACTGGCAAATAAAAATGGTACCTTCATGCAGCTTTACACACGTAATCAGTTCGTAATTTGTAAACATAAGTTACTTTCCATAGATGAGATTTCTTTTCAAGAGATGTCGCTGGGACAAGCAGCTGCAGCTAATTCTAGAAAGGGGGGGGGGGGGGGGGGCAAGACTATACAAGGCGTCGTTGCAAAAGGAAGAGTTCCACAAACAAATGCAGTTGTAAAAGCAAGGGACTCTTGTGCAATTCAAAGTGTCATAATAGTTCAAGTTGTTGCAATAAATAAGATATGAATCATATAATTAAGTAATTTTTTATAACTTGTTTTCTTTTGTCTCATGTAGAATGTACTGTGTATTTTAAGTTCTTGGTAATTCCTTTCGGAAAGAGGCGAAAAAGTTACGTCAAGTCAGAAATAAGGGTGTTTAGCAAATATTTCGGACATACACTAAGCGACTACTTGAATGTCGACATTCACCGGTGAAAGTCGACATTCTCCAGATTTCGGTGTTTCACTGTAACAGCACCACCACCAGATATCCGGCAATTGCTTCCTAAGTCTACAGTGATACACTCGTAATTTGCGTTTACTATCGCAATCGAAAGCATGCTACGATTGCCCTCACATTTACTACTTGACAGTAGCGTGAGTTAGCTGTTGCAACTACCAATGAAGAGAACCACAACATTCAACTCCGTCTCCAAATTGCCATTAACGTTGATATCATTACCAAGATGGACATAACGCTATCACTCACACCACAGGCAATGAACAGACAAACAATGTACGGTAAGAGAGATTAACCAGGTAAGCGGGACAAAAATTTAAAATGTGGTGGGAGACTGGAATACGGTAGCAGGTATAAAAAGAGAAAATAGTAAGAAATTATAGACTTAGGGGGACGGGATGAAAGGGGAATCCATCTGATAGAATTCTGCACAGACCATAATGTAATGACCGCAAACACTTTGCTCGACAACCATGAAAGAATAATACATACTTGGAACAGAAAAAATGGTTTAAATGGCTCTGAGAACTATGGGACTTAACATCTGAGGTTCCATGCCCTAGGCAGGATTCGAACCTGCGACCGTAGCAGTCGCGCGGTTCCGGAATGAAGTGCCTAGAACCGCTTGACCACCACGGCCGGCCTTGGAACAGAGTTTTCGAACCAGATTTTACACTGTAAGCAATTTCCTGGTACAGACGCACACAGACGATAATTTATTGGTTACGGACTGCAGTTCACAACTACGCAAAGTGACAGTAAACGGAAGCAGAGTAAGGACGTGGAACCTGAATAAGTTAAGGCGCAGAGTTTTTCGTTAATGTTACACGCAACGGCTGATTGAAACAGAGGAAGGATTCTATTACAATACGAAGCTGAGAATGTCAATCGGAAAAAGGTACAGTTGAAATCTTTGGATAAAACACGAATGTTTAATAGAAAAAATATAAAAACGTAGCAAATAAAGCAGACCATGGGGAACAGAGATGTCTAAAAATACGCTGACAGAGTCGAAAATCGCAAAAGCGATTTTGCACTTGGAAAACTTTGGTGTCGACATTAAATAAGAAAGAAAACTTTGCTCAAAGGAGAAGCAACTGCCGAAAGCTCATTTGGGTACCCAGAACTAAGCAAATAAGAGGATATATGGTGGAAGGAGTATGTAGAGAGGAGAGAGGGAGGGGCTATACGAACTGATATGAACGCAATGTTAGATTCCTGTAAAATGTCTGAACACGAGAGACAATACTGATCCTACCACTTAGCTAATTAGACAGACTGAAGAAAGGCAAACCTGTGTTTATAGCATTTGCATATTTAGGGATAGGTTTTGACAAAATTAACTGAAAGACACTCTTTGAAGCTCCGGAGGTATCAGTGGTAAAAAACAGGGACGCAAGATTATCTACAGCTTGTAAAGAAACCAAACTCCAATGACTTTGAAGGGAAGCAGTTATTGAGAAAGCAGGAGTAGAGAGGATACAAAATGCACACTGTCAGTAGCAAGGAAAGCGTTTTTGAAAAATAACATTTGTCCACATCGAATAAATTTTAATGGTTGAGAGGTATTTCATAATGGTATTTGTGTTGAGCGTAGCCTCTTTCAGCTATGTAAGTGAAACATGGACGATGAACAGTTCTGTCAAGAAGACAATGGACGCTTTCTAAACGTGATAATAAATAAGAATGCTGAAGGTTAGATACGAAGATCGTATAACTAAAGAAGAGTTACTGAATTAAATAGAGGAGGAAGAGGAAATTATGGTACAACTTGTCTACAAGAGGAGTTGGTTGACAGGGCATGTTGTGAAGCATCAAGGAATCTTCAGTTTGGTAATGGAGGCTCAATTGTAGGGAAAGACCGAGGCTTGCCAACGGCAAGCAGATTAGAATGGATGTAGGATGAAGTAATTACGTGGCGATGAAGAGGCCTGCAGAGGATAGACTACTGTGGAACACTATCAACACACAGACGAATTGTTTTTCTTATTAATGAAGCCCAACAGCAAATAACATAACTTTTCATTACGTACGTCAGTTGTGTATTTATTGACAGAATATTTGTTTAATGTAGCCTCTAGCACATATACTTGTGATTTACTTGTGTATATATCTCTATTAGTTTCTGCAAACGGCCCTATGTTAGGGAAAAGTTACGACTTGAACGCAGTTTTCTTATGGCGACTGTCAGCAAATGATGGTTACTACAGGGTGTATATGTGCACAAGGAAAAAGAATTCCCGGATTTTCCGGTAAAAAATGAACTTTCTCCCAGGTGAAAATAGACTTTTTCCGTGTTAAGTGACATACTATTCCTGGAAACTGTAAAACTTATCAATCCTTTGAATGGTTGTGGTTTTATACACCGGCGTAGAATTTCCCGGCACTTTAGGAAACGAAATTCAGGGAAAAAAACACTTATTGGAAAGATGGCTGATGCGCAGCAACATGTACACTGTATATTTTCGTGTTACGAAAGTATCAATTCGAATGCCACCAACCACCGCATGTTACTTTCTGAAGCATTGAAATCGAGATTGCGATGCGTTTTCAAAGCCAGTCATAGCTCATGTCACGTGATCTCGCCAGTCGATGTAGTGGATATTCAGAGCACAGGACACGATGTAGGCAGCCAACAGGAACATTACTGTCAAGTAGCGCGAACACACAAACACGAAACGTTCATGGTTTAAACTAACATACATAGGGTTGCTACAAGAAAAGGAAAGCTTTCACATATTAGTGTCTAAGATTAATAAACTGCAAGAGAAGTTAAACTTTCACATATAATGTTTATTTTCTTTTTTCTTTTTTTTTTCGTGTCACTTTTAAGATACACTACACAAACGGGCCAGTAAAATTTGTAACAACGACATAAATGTCTGATCTTCTGGGCTCGAAATTATTCTAAATGGCCGTCCTGAAAGGGTTGATTTTTAAATGAGATCAAATGCTCCGTGACTTAAGAAACCCATCGTACATTCTCGTACATACATCATCTTGCGTAAAAGGAAATTTACTATGAGGTAACGCTTTTCAAACAATCATTCGCATTATTTTCCCGCGACCTGTTAGAAATAGGATCGTTTCAGCAGTTGCCAGAGAGCGACAGGTAAAGGGCGTCACCACGCTTGTGCAGCTACGACGACGCAGGAAGTCCGAATGTTCGTATGTGTAAAACATTGAAAGATCTTATATTATGTCATAAAAGAAAAAAAGACATTAGAGAATACTCCAAGAGCATGGGAATTTCGTGCACCATACTAAAATGCATAATTCGGCTTGTAGTGCACATTTGCATGTCCTGATTCGGATGAAAATTTTTTGAAGTACCGATACTGTATTATCTCATGTTTGGTTCTTTGTTATGGCATAATGGCAAACGTGCTAGAAGATGAAATTGTGCACTTGAAATTCAGCGAACAGTTAAAGCTAGCTAATAATGTGGAAATAAACACTTCGTTTCAAGTAAGTTAACTGCCTCTGCGGAAAAGGTTAATAAAGCCAAATTTCTTTAGCAAACCGCCAAAGTAACTTCATTGTTCTGCAAGGCGACTAATGGTTGACTGTCAGAAAGGTGAAAATAAAAGTCTGAAAGTAATAAATTTTAGCCTTCCGTAATTATGTGAATATTTTATTTCACTTGATAGCTCCGGGCACAGAAAAAATCCGAAATGTTTTCATTTCACGCGAGAGCAATAGACGAAGAGGGAACAGCAAAATCACTAAAACGTAAACACGAGTCACGTGGAGACTACCCACCCCTCCACCACAACTCAAGACTGCTCTGTGCATAGCCCCCGTATCTACGATGTTTCCGAACCGGAGCAATACAAGAGTGTTTTTTTCATATTTTCAAAAAATATGTTCATTTTGTAGCGCACATCTTTCTGAAGGGTCTGATCCATAAAACACACGTGTTCGAGGAAATGTGAGACATGTCATTTGGTCAGAAGTGTGCCAAAGTGCAATGCCACGCCTCTTCACACAGCATTTTTCTATCGCTCGTCACAGTATTTCGCTCTGTGAAATTCAAACGTGGAATATTGTGTAATGGAAGCCACCAAACTATATTCAAGACAGTGGAAATTAAAATGTCCTGCGCTGTCCCACCTGCCCCTCCTAAAAAAACTCTGAATTAATATTGGCTGGGATTATTTGCAACCCGAAGAACAAGAACTCTTTACAAAATTTGCACTCTTTATTGCTTATTAGCTAACAACTTGCTGTTTTGTAACATAAAATTATATATAGGATACATAAAACCAGTAAAGACAAGAGACAAGCGAGACAGTACACATTTCTTCAATCCGTAAGTCCTAGCATTTTTCTCCCTACTCTTCCTACAGCTTTACATGGCGTGCTTTCTTTTCTGGGAAAGAATCTATTACCTCATCAAAGTTCGTCAAACGTTTTGCTACATGAGAAAACGACATGTCGCTGTCTAGTACTGAAAAAGCTGTTAATACAAATAGTAACCAAGACTGCTGTGGTTTTGTCGATCTGATTACGCGTATTTTGTCACTGCTAGACGAAATAGGCCTGCATAATATTGCAGCAGTTTTTACACACACCAAATAAACAAGATGTTTTGGCATTTTTTTATAACACCACATAATATAATTCACAAAGTACCAATATCAAATTCGTAATTAGGCCACCTACAAGCAAAACGTTTTTGTGTTAGGAAACAGTTACACATTTCAATCACACTCTCTAGCTTCTCAAGCAGGAGATCGAAAAGCAGTAGTACGAAACTTGATATAAATTTGGAATCTTCATATTTTTCCGTAATATGTGATGTCCCCGTTTCTTCTCCTTCCTCGTCCGAACAAACAACCCTGTTATCACTTATTTTGTAACTATTCCTGCCAGTGTCAAAAATTATTCTCCGGTTAACTTCACTAACCCTACCGCAATCACCGGTTTAGTTATCCCACGTTTATTCTCCGGTCAGGCGTTATTTCGTGTTCTTACAACGCGTTTTCCGCGCTACTACCAGAATACAGGTTTAGCGGCTGCTATCCGGGGACTGTACGACTGGCCCTTACTAGTGTAACGGTCTGGCCAAAACTTTCCTGTCAGCATTTCCTTTTCATGGATACACCGAGAAGATAGTAAGTAATCTTTCTTACCTCTTATTCCTGTTACTCGTTTATTTCCACTCTGGTAGTCTCAGCCTATGGATTCCGCTAGTAATTATAACAACGCTGATCATTCGCAATCCAACAGCGATTGGCATTCACCCTTTCGGCTTTGTTCCGCTCAGCTTGTGTAGCCCTGTCCCCTTTTGTCTGCAGGAAAGTTTATTTCTAGATGCGACGGGGATTCCCCTGGCATACACATCACGCACACTACGCACGCATACAAAAATTCAACTTATGATTCATTCAGAAATCGACTTATAATTTGTTCAAACTCCTACAGTTATGCGTTTCAAAATCATATGAAGACTCGATAGACCAACGTGCGCTGGATGCTAGGCGCTTTGAGAAACGATGTCTTTTTCGTCAAGAATACGAATTTTACCCCCCCCCCCCCCCCCCCGCCTGAAACTGCTGCCAGGGACAGATACCTTGGTTTGCCACTCGTCCCCTAGACCCGGGCCTGTTACGCATCCGTGAATGTGCCATCTTAGGCGCGTCAGTGAAATTTTCCCGGGTAGCACCTGGCTGCTTGCTGCTGTTGCTTATACAACTAACTGCCACACTTCTGTAACCAGAAACGGGAGAAGGTACTGCTCATACGCGACTCAACTGCGCTAGAGCTCGCTCGCAACTGCTCAAAAGAATCTAATGTAAGCAGTTGTGACGTCACGCTCATCGGAGGCAATGTGTTGTCGCGAGGTCTTCCTAAAACCTTTCACACATTTTGCTACTGGCAGACGCTTCTATGAGCACTGTGTTTTTATGTTGTACATGGCGCATTTCCTTCGCAACTCGAGTGTTATTTTCGTTTTCTATTCTCTCGTTGACGTTTTATTGCTGCAGTATTATTCTGCAGTAGCGAGATACAGCAACAGCCTTTGTTAGAGCGTTGGTTCTTACTAATCGAAGTTATAAAAATTTATCTGAAAACTAAACCTGTGAAAAATTCCCGCAATTCTAAAATATTTCCGGGTTTCCCCGGTTTTCTCCCGGATGAAAAAATTTCCGGATTTTTCCCAATCTCCCAGGTCGTATACACACACACTGGTTAAAAACCATTTTGGCCACTGCCATTTGTAGCATTTTCCATAAGACCTGTATTGCTTCATGAAACAAAGACTGAATGGTTACGTATTATCCATGACTTTAGAATGCACTGGCAGTACACAGACATTTTTTCTTATTGTTTATTTTTTGTTTACACGTCAAGCTCCGTAGGGCCAAATTGAGGAGCAAATCTCCAAGGTCATGGAGCCTGTCAGTACGTGAAATTACAACATAAAAGTGATGACAAAAATAAAATGTTAACGAATGCGAAAAAGTCAATCCATAAAGCCAATCAACAATACAACAAGAATCACCTTAATTTTTCAAGGAAATCTTGCACCGAATAGGACTGGACCCATGAGGAAACACTTCAATTTCGATTTGAAAGCGCGTGATGTACTACTAAGATTTTTGAATTCTAGCGGTAGCTTATTGAAAATGGATGCAGCAGAATACTGCACACCTTCCTCCACAAGAGTTAAGGAACTCCGATCCAAATGCAGGTTTGATTTCTACAGAGTATGAACTGAGTGAAAGCTGCGATATTAGCACATATTCACGTTAATTTTTTTTCTTTACAATTTTAATATTCTTTGCGCTATTTGGTGTGGAGCACAATTAGTCTTCTATTACTAGCGGTGGATATTTTACCAAAAATTAATTCAGAGTCGTAACTACTGTGTGTTCAATTTATGTCTCTGATTTGTTTATCTACACGTTGCCAACCTAACGAAGTATATGCTGAAACTTAAGTCTGTTCCCTTTGTGTGTGTGTGTGTGTGTGCGTGTGTGTGCGTGTGTGTGCGTGTGTGTGCGTGTGCGCGTGTGTGTGGTTAGGGTGCGTTGTAGGACGTTGAATGTGAATGTAGTATCTGCCAGGCCGGCCGGTGTGGCCGAGCGGTTCTAGGCGCTACAGTCTGGAGCCGCGCGACCGCTACGGTCGCAGGTTCGAATCCTGCCTCGGGCATGGATGTGTGTGATGTCCTTAGGTTAGTTAGGTTTAAGTAGTTCTAAGTTCTAGGGGACTGATGACCACAGCTGTTAAGTCCCATAGTGCTCAGAGCCATTTGAACCATTTTTTTAGTGTCTGCCAGAGCGTATTAATAGTTTTCATGTTCAGCTGATTTTCGATTTTTTGTTTAAATATTTTTGAAAGGGTTCATGTAAGAGTAGGGACAAAGGGGGTTGGGTGTTTATATTCCGATAATCATCATCCTTTGAAATGTTATTCTACTATTGTATCTGTTAATGTAAGTAGTGAATTACTCCTACATGAACTCCACAAAACACTTAAACCAAAACTGAAATCAGCTGCACACCAAACTTTTCAACCACTGACAATTATTGCATTCACTTCCAACTTTCTGTAACTCTCACTGAACAGAAGTAAACAAACAGTTTTCAGCATATAATTCGTTGGGTTGGCAGCATGTACATAAACGAAAGAAGAGGAGACATGAATTGAACACACTGTAGTTACGACCTTAAATTACAGCTTTTGGTAAAATGTCAACAGCTACTGACAGTAGAAAAAAAAGAGTTAACACAAAAATGTGTTGACCACGTGAGAAACGCAGATTTGCGCCAAAAACTATTTAAGCGTAAGTAATTACCTTTTCACACAAAAATACGATTAAGTTTTATAACCTACAAGCGTCATATATCGAAACAAACTGAATCATTCTACATTCCACCAAAGCTGCCTTAAAGCGAAGGGCAAAACGCGTCTTTAGCAAATAAAGTACACTGCAGCAAGAAAAAAGGATTCATTTTACCAAAGGAAACGATCAACAGCTGTACATACTTAGCAAATTACATCTTATGACATACCATCAAATTAGTTTCTGTTTAGCTTCTGTAGGTCAATTTAGAGTATTGTAAATATGAAAGTGTTCCATGTCACTGCAATTCTCATTTCGCTTGTTATCAAATGTCGTTTAAAAAATTAAATCGATCCATGCTGAAAAACTGTAGTTACCTTCACATCTCGATAGGTAAATAAATTTTGGGTATTTATCATGCAACCAAATATTGGACTCATTAGAAGTTATCATTCGCAAAAAAAAAAAGTTTCGATATCTTGAACCGTTTAGGAAATCTGGGGCCGATAACAGCCACGTGGTTGACGAGGAGCAGGGCGAAGTGTGGGCCGCATGGTGGGCGACCCGCCGACGTACCACTGAATTATCTGGAGAGCGGTCATAGCTACCGCTCTGCTCTCAACTTTAAAAACAATTTCGGCATGTTGACTATATTTGATACGCAATAATGTATTACCCGAAATGAACTATAGGCAAAGCCCACGCAATGGCTTTTCACCTCTGAAAGCTCATTAAAAATTCGTGTAATGGTTTACGTAAATACGATGGAGCACGCAACCACTACGAATAACAAAAAGAAATTCAGTTCTTTATCGACAAAAGGCATCAGGTCGTAAGACGAAGAATAAATTTTTTTCACCGAACCGTTTCCTTTAAATCGGATGGTAAGTGTTTCATACCTGCCGCCGCGTCTACGCCAGAGCGCTTCGGGGAAAGTTCGTGTGGCCCGGGGTTGTGTGACTGACGTCACGCTCAGCGCGTTCTGTGATTGGCGGCGCGGCACCGGTTCGTGTGCAAAGAGCGACGCACGTGGCAACCGAGTCCCAGCCCCGCAGTTTTTTTAGTGGGAACGGGCCTTACACAAGTTTCTGCACATGCGCAACTGGCGTGGCGTATAATTCCCTACCGGCCAAATACATAGGGTTTGATGAACAATGTGCGCGGTTTGCGGCGTGCACTGCTAGCCCTTAACACTCAATTACTTGCTGCGTCAATGCCACCACTTGGAAGCACTCGGCAGCAAATTTATCTTCGTTCGCCATAAATCCCGCTAGCGGCAGCATACACCACAGACACACACTATACATAATAAAATCAGATCCGACATCAGCGTATGTTATACTGAGGGGGAAAAAAAATTATTTTCTGACATTCTGAACGAGATGTTTTAAAATTTATCGTACAGTAATACATTTGTGGGACTGAGAACCATGAAGCACCTAATCGTCGATTGTTAGACAGTAGCATTTGTTCATGCTTCTGACATCTGTAGGGTCAGTTTATCTGTACTGTAGGGCCACATTGTACTTATATCTGAACACTCACTGAGAGCTGTCACTGGTTTCTCTGATATTCACTTAAATATAGGGGGTCGAAGACGAAGTCCTCTTGGCCGTTACGGCTCTTAGCGCCTCACTTGTGTTCTAGTTAAGTCACCTTGTCGGCAAATGGTACCAACTGAATTTAACCATTTACGCAAACGGCTGTTTATGTCTGGAGTTGGCTGTCTACTGTGAAGAAATAGGCTTTCTAGTGGAGTAGCAACATGAACTCTATTGAACGTGTATTAAGTGCTAACAGAAAAGAAAGCCGACCGAAGTGGCCGTGCGGTTAAAGGCGCTGCAGTCTGGAACCGCAAGACCGCTACGGTCGCAGGTTCGAATCCTGCCTCGGGCATGGATGTTTGTGATGTCCTTAGGTTAGTTAGGTTTAACTAGTTCTAAGTTCTAGGGGACTAATGACCTCAGCAGTTGAGTCCCATAGTGCTTAGAGCCTTTGAACCAGCCAGAAAAGAAAATTACCTGGAAAAGCTGGCCGCAAAGAATTTACGGCATTCAAGACGAAATCCATTGTCACAGAAAGTGACTAAATCAAGCGTGACTACAAGCCAACAAGGAAGTGTACAATAACCGTAAGTTTTTAAGTGGATGCAACGTAATAACGTCCGATTTTAGGCCCAGAAGTTTATTAGTTAACTAACAACAAATGAATTAGGAATCTTGCCGAAAAAAATACAAAACCACGAAAAGTTACACAAAAAACGCGAAACGGAGGGTAGTGGAAGCTCAAACATTATTCCGTTCTTACCATAAACTACTTAATTATGGACAAAACGAAATCAACAAAACCATTTCTTCCTTTTTGCAGAGAAGTGACGCCTATTATTATTACTATTATTATGGACAGCTGCTCATGAATGTGTTGGTGAGCATAGCTGTTAGATAGCAGACATTAATTTCGAGCTATCACATTTATCTGAATTTAAAAATTTGTCAACACCCAGAACGTATACCTGCGAGGGACTACAGGCACATCGAAACAATGCCCGACGGAATGTGGCGCTATTTTCCGTTCGTTCCACATTATTCTAATGCAAGCTTTCAGCTATCAGATGACTGTAGCATTACGACGAATAACAAGCAGCGAATTATGAAACACTGGACAGGGTAATTTAACACACCATTCGCCATTCGTTTGTTCGCAACAATTCTATTTTGTAATTAAAGTACAACAATGGATTAGGAGCAGGTCTGCCGTGAGTTAGGCGACAAACCAGACAAAAGCGTGCAGCACAACATCCACAGCTTCCTGAAATTCCAGCACACACCCCATTCGCATGACGTTCCAAAAACCGACGTCCTTATATCGACTTCCCGATGCTGCTTCTGGGTGGTTATATAAAGCCTTAAAAATCGATTTTTTTGAAGCCGCTTCTAGTTGCCTGTTTTCCAATTCCGCAATCTATTTTCGCTTCCATGTAAACGCATCTGGTTTTGAAACGTGCTTGGGCTGAGAGGTTTCTTCTTATTTTTAAAAACTTTCAGGTAATATGGACGGAGTGGCTTTTTGTACAGTGAAGGACAAGTAAAAATATTATACCAACTATTTACACCTCGTCTACGTGCATAGGAATAGCAGTTGCACAGACTAAATCAGATACCTTAACAGCTCTTTTCCTGGTGCCATATTTAACTGGGCAGCAAATGCGTTTCAGGCCTTAACATGTAACCACGAGGCCGAAAAGCAGTTTGCGAAATTCGGTTTTCGTCTTTCCGATGAGGTGTCGCATGTAGAAGCCATTTTAAGGCATGTACACACTAGGACCTAGGCTAGCGTCACCAGAAGCCCCGTCTCTAATGGGAATGGCCATTTTTTTCGTTCTGTGTCCCGCTGACTATCCAATGGGAGGCAAAATGCCCCGGCTTTTTCGTAATCAGAAGTGACATTTTGTTTCATTTTGTGTTTTTAATTATTTCTACGTCAATTTCGCATGACAAACATGTTTAAGATTTTCGTGAGTCTTGCTTTGTCTAGAATTCAAAGACGGAATACAGAAGCTGTATTTTGGTCACAGGATGAGGAGAGGTGTGAACAGAAGATTTCCGGTCATCACGCTCGGTGAAAGTGACTCAAGCGTGAGCTTCACGATTCGTATCCATCACTTACTACTGCAGAAATAACGGACGGATGTAAAAAGTTTTCGTTAAAGAACGTTACAGGGCTATCAACTTGCAATTGTACTTGCAGTTACGAACTAGCTATTCACTGGTAGATGACATACGTTTACAGTAGATGCGACCGACACGATGTCTTCGGATTGTTTGAGAGAACAATGAGAAGCAGGCGGCAGTTTCAACAATAGATTCGGCAAACCTGCTTCAGTACGCTCCATTCTCTGTTGTGCGTTGTGTGAAACTAACTCCTGCCCTTTAATATGGGAAAACCATGGAAGACTAGTTCGCTTTTTTGAAGGAAACCACGACTATGCGAAGGTAAAATGTGTGCTGCATCGTTCAGTTTTTTCCACTGAACGAACATGGAGGGTTTGCCGATATAACGCATCACACGAAGAAAATGAAGCACCTGTTGGCGGTTTCTTCGGGAACTGACAGTGTAACTTACTTTGTTAGTACGAATGAACTACAAACAGACGAAGATGAGAGCATCGCTACCGCAAAACACACACGTTCTTTCCGTTAAAGGACTGCATGGTTCTTGTCATCCGAGACCTGTTTCAGAAGAAACATGTTCTAGGACAAAATGCGAGTGCATCTAAGTGAACGTTTTATGGCCTTACGCAGTACGTTAAGTTCAGTCAGGATTTGAAGATGCAATGTCCCTGTGATGGCTGATGATGCATCAAATGACAAAACCTGGAAGCTGGTGCCGATTCTAGCTAGATAATTCATTCGTGCAGAAAGTTGGCCAGTGCAGCGTAATCTCTCTTCAGAACAATGGCGGAGAAACGGTAGCATTATTAGCTAACTGTAGTCTGGGTATTTTAAAAAAGAAAAAATATAGTTTACGAGATTGTCACATTTTGTGCATATAATTGGAATTTCAACGTTGGTACGCACAAGATGGCAGGAACAAACAATGTTTATTGCAAACTGAGCAGCGTTCTCGAGATGAGCATTGAAGGCATCCGTTGTGCTGTCCACGTGGTACAGAGCGGAGGTAGAGTGTAGAAATTCTCCCCACTCACACAGAAACAACAGCGAATTAAATTTTTCCAGTATTTTCACATTTACACTCAGCGTGTGGGGAAACTGAAATCCTTCTGTGATTTTGTTGATACTGAATACAAACAAGTTCTAGGTAGTATTACACTAGATGGTTGTCACTGTTGCCGGGAGTATAAACCTCTCAAATGGTGTGATGTATTCCATACACTTAAAAGTACAGGTGCTTCATTTAAAAAATATAGAGACGCATGTGAGGTTTGCTCGTGCTTTACCAGGCACAAATGCTGTCGTGGAAAGAGTATTTTCAACTGTGAATTCCTTTTGGATTGCTAAGAAAAATCGTTTTACGACAAACTATTGAAGCAATTGTAATAGTTGAGACTCGTTATGAAGATCTCACCTGCAAGGATTTCTGCAATCTGCTACTAATCTAGTCAAAGCTGTTAGGTATTCTGATAAGTACAAAGTCAGTAGCAGTGCACGCCGTACAGTAGCTGAACGGTTTGCGTGTTTTAGACGTGTACATTATCGTTCATTTGTCAGAAATCGTTCTATCAGCTTCTCAGTATTTTCAATTGTAGTCAGTTTCTGGAAAAACAATGAATTATCATATGAAGCAGTGGCATTACAAGCATGTTCTGAAGTGCATTGTTAGAATGTGTCTTTATGTGTATAAAGTTTAGTTTTTATGTATTTTAGTAAAGCAATGCAGTCACATATGCAGAATAGTTTCTTTTTGTCCAGTGTCCTGTTTATCGCAATTTCCGCAAATACCCCGTCTCCTCATGTCGGAAAAGAGGCCGAGAACTGTTCAGTGTGTGCAGACGGCAAATCCGGCCGGCCTCTCTTGCAGTTGGGTCTGCTGGCGGGAACACCAAAGCGTCGCCGTCTGGCTGCCGCTGGGTCCCCACTGCCGGTGCTCCCATGTCCGTCGGCTCAGCAGCGACTAGCCGTGTGTCTGGAACGGCTGTGGAAGTTTTCGACGATAGCCACCGGTCGCACTGAGTGTGTTTTGTTGTCCGGTTTCGCTCTTTAAGTGAACCAGACGGCCATGAGAAGCTCTGGAATTTACAGTATCAAATACATTAGCTGGCCGTTATTCTACGACCAGCATGAGAATAAACCGGATGTAAACATTACACTGTGTAATATTTGGCTTTTGCTGGAATCTCACCGAGTCGCGTTTCACGAGGAGCGGCAGCCGAGCTGACTGCAGTGCAGTAAGGATACGTTTTGCGCTGTGCGTTACCCGTACGTCGGCTGAGCGATAATAAGGGACCACAGCTTTACCGGCGGATCTTGTGCAACTAACCTGCCGTGATTTGAACCCTACAGTTAAATCGTAAGAACGGACGAGGAGACATACGTAGCTTAGAATGTCATTTAATTTTTGAAGAGAATGAAGTAATGTTCGGCACTATTCCAGCAATACCGCACGCTTCTTGGCTGACCGAACAGAATGCGTAGGATTCTCTCGTTCTTATCTAACATAGTGTTATAATTAAAAAGAAGAGTGATGAAAAGTCTAACTTGAACACCGGAAAATAGATCTGCGTCAGATACGTGTAATGCAAAAGCGTATTGCACAGATCCAGTACGGGAAGGTCAAGTGTGGTCCGGGAAACGTCACTACGTGCCGGTAACGTTGGAAGCCAAGATAAGAGCGTAGGCAGTCAGAAGGCTGGAACACCCTCGCCTGGTATAAAATATTCTGTACACCCGTATATCAGTGGTAAGATTGTCATCAACCGTATGTTTTGATATCTATGTAAAGGTTTCACAAGGCCATGGAGTCATATTTGAAGAACAATCTTTGTAAGAGGAGAAACGGCGAGATCGGAATCTTACGATAACGGCCTGGAGGGAATAACACAAAATAAAAAAAGTATGAGAAGAAATTATCGTGGTAAGGCACCTGGCCAAGAATCGCCCTGAAAGATGCGATGAATGGGGAAGTATGGCTTGTGGGTGAAAGTGGCCGTCGTGAGTACTCGTGACAGGTTTATTGCAAATTGTTGTATTTACATTCGTTATGCTGACGTAATTTTTTTTTAATTTAAATATTATGTACCTTGTAATGGAATGTTTTTGTGTGTTTCAGGAATACGTCCACCGGAACCACGTTATAGGTACGGAGCGCCTGCTCCCCCTCAGTCCGCGCCGCTGGCTCTGCTGCCGCTCTCTCGTGGCGACACATCTGCCGCGCAGTTAGCGTTCCGAAAAATTTAGTCAGTCTTCTTTCTTGCTACAAGAAAACGACAGCCACATGTTGCGTCTGTCCGACGAGACGTCGTAGCCCAGAGCCTGGATTCGAACTGCACCCACGCCTTCTCCGTCACATTTACTTCCAGGCTGGGCTGTCCGGCCGCGCTTCGCGACACACAGACGGCTCTCCAGGGCCCCACCGAGTTTCTCCAGGCGGCCTGACCAGCCGCTCTGCTCTGCCCTCTCTGACTCTCCACACACTTACACCTTTTCAAAATCAGCCTTCGGAAATCAGTTTCCTGACGAAGTACGATTCAGTACTAAACAACACTGCAAAAAATAGAATTTGAAGATTCCCGAGCGCCATTAAGCAATACTGGTTTTTTATTTACTAATAGCGCCAAAATGCGGACCTTCGTAATTAAAAGTTTGTAGTAAACTGAAAAATTACTTATTTTCAAATGAAGAAACTATAAATTCTTCATTTGTGTGGCCATACTGTCCGTAGTTGCTTCATAATTCTCGAGTGTAGTTTTGTTCTGTCGTTGCAGCTACAAAAATGCGTGATTTTTTCACCGGACACGTTTCGCTTTACTACGGTACAGCTGATAATGTTTTTCGTCAACAAAGCGAAACGCGTCTGGTGAAAAAAGTCACTCATTTTTGTAGTTGCAACGACAGAACAAAAATACACTCGAGAAGAAACTGTAGTGTACACCAACAGTACAAGTCAATGTCGAGCAATCAGGTTGTATTTCATTTAAAATTTGAAAACTCGCACTTTTTTGTACCGGATTTTAACTTTTTGTTATTACGCGTGTTTTCATCCGATTAGAAATCAAAAATAAAAATTTTCTATTTTAGTTAATTAAAACGCCAAACTGATAAAATTATAAGCTACGTAATACAGAATGTTACTGGCGAGAACTGCATTAGAGTTTACACTAGTTCAAGATTACAACGGTACGTTCTCACATCCAGGCATTTTGATTTGAAATGCTCACAATGTTTTGTACTTAAAAGCCGTGCGAACCCTTGAACGCCGATACTTTCGGGTGTAATTCGAAGTGTGTCGTACTACTGTAGTAAACAGATCTCCGAACGCCGCACTTGGATTTTTATTTTTTTTATTTTTGAACAGAGTTAGCCACGCGATTACCCTCGCAGTGCATCCCACTATTTCGCGTGAAGCGGTGGGAGGTTCACCTTTCAGCTAGTGCACTTCATTACGAAGGATAATTTAACGTTTTCTTTAACCCGAAGGGAGTTTCAGAAGAAAAATAGTCTGTGTGAGCTACACGGCAGTTGCCAGATTTAACGGTATCGAAATTTCAGCAGACCTGTTACCAGTGGACGTGGAAAATATAGTTACGAAATTTTATTCGTACTTCACCCTTCTTTTCCTGATGATGCTTTGTATAAAAACGGCAATTCCAAAAACGTTTATCTGGTCTAGAAAGATCATCGCCGGTAAAACGAACCCATTTGCTTCTGAAAGAACTCCCAGTAACTATTCAAACTACTTTAACAATGTCCTAATACTTGTGAAAAAGAGGATTCCACTGTGATCCGACGCCAAACTTCAATGTCTCGGCCTCAAAGAATGTCATTTCACTATCGTCAGATGTCTGAGTTCCACTCATCTACCACTAACAGACTGCCTCAGTTTGCACGTGTAGCTGTAAATACGCCATTATCTTCCGGTGGACGCAATGAATACAAATGTCAACGTTCATTGACAACATAGGAAATCCAAGTACGGGCATTGCAGAGACACTTCGGTTAGAAAAAATGGTAGGAGTTTTGTAAGTGGAAAGTACAGTTACGGAAACGCTCGATGTTCCAGATACAGAACCTGCACAGAAGCCTTAAGCGAATGATAAATACATACAGGCAGACCACTTAAACTGGAATCATTAAAAATTTTAGGAATCCAAAGTACTTGCGAGTTGATACGAGGAACGAAATTAGATAATTCTGACAGAGAAAATGGGGGCTTAACTTGGAATCGACTAAAGTACAGGTACGAACAACTCTGGATGAATAGCCGGCCCAATAAAGTGCAGAAATCTACAGCAGAATTCCTGCGTCTGTGGTGAAACTAAAATTAAGACGCATTGCGATGAAAAAACAGAAGAAAATGAGAACGAGAATGGCCCGAAACTACGAAAGACGCTATGATAATACGATGCTAAACAGCATCTTCTACATCCGCTTCTGCATCTATATACTCTGTAAACGACCGAGGCAGAGAGTACGTCCCACTGCACCAGTTATTAATGTTTCTTCCTGTTCCATTCACGAATGGAGAGAATGACTGAATGACTTTGTACGTGTAGTAATTATTCTGATCTTATCTTCACGATTTCTATGTGAGCGATATGTAGGGGGTTGTAGTATATTCCTAACGTCACCATCTAAAGCAGCTTTCTGAAACTTTGTCAACAGACTTTCCGGTATAGTTTGGGTCTGCCTTAGAGTCTGTAAGTTCAGTTCCTTGCGTATCTCAGTTATACTGCCACGGGTGAGAGAAACCTGTGACCATTCGTGCTGCCCTTCTCTGTATACGTTCAGTGTCCCTTGTTAGTCCTATTTGGTGCGGGTCCCACACACTTTAGCAGTATTCTAGAACCGGTGGTACGAGTGGCTTGTAAGCAAAGTCCACCGTATGCTGACTGCTCTTCCCCAGTATTCTACCAGTAAACGGAAGTCTGTCACCTGCTTTACCTACGACTAAGCGTATGTCGTCATTCCATCTCATACCAGGTACTTTCCCTTACAGTATAAGTACAACATTTACAAAACAGTTCCATCTGAGACTTTAATAGCACTCTTGTCCTAACTAGATGAGGACTGCTTCATCGCAGGTCACTAACTGAGCAGAGCAAGTCCTTGTTTGGCTCAATACCGACCTCTGTGTGATGGCGCTGCAGTGCTTAGAGACGGGGCGTGTTCTTAGGAGCCTTTCTCATTTGTCATTACGGATTGCAGCAAGACATCGCTCATGTCTGTGGTATCAACACGCTTTGCCGATTTTGGTGTGGATCGCGATCTTCGGACGATAAAGAAGAAGTCACTCGGATTGGCCTGACATAGCCACAATATTTCCGCCGATGGCTCTGAAAGCTGATGTGTGGAGTTGGTCCGTTGTCAGAAAAAGCGGGCAGCCATTCTAACAGGCGAAGTAAACCATCAGCTCGTTTATATTGTGTCCAGTGAGTAATGCCGTTTCGAAACACTAACACCAGCTAGCACATTTCGAAAACACGTCACTATCGGTAACACTTGTTGTAGTAAAATGGACGTTTATCTCGTAAAGACGTGGCCTAGAAAAACTAGCCCGTAAATTGTCTTTGTACACTTTACATATGGCTACGTGTTATGTATAGCTGAGACTATGCTACCTTTTTATTCTGTTGCAAATGTGTCCGTCAGTTATACGCTTTTTATTTTGAACGGTAATTTGCTTTGCCAGATGATCAACGTGTGAATATTCGCATTTGCGAGTTTCACACTTAATATTTAGATTTGAAAATTATTGACAATGACAACCCAGACATGATACGCTCACCTCCAGACAGAGGGAACTACTGTATGTACAAAACATCTAATATTTAAGAATTAACTGCAGTTAACTTAATAAAGAAGTCCCACAACCTTTACAAACGTGAAGGTAGGACGCGAGTCACCTCCGTAGCTACCCTCTGCTCTGTGACTCAACGCTTACAACCGCTGCCTCACAATCAACCGCTGGAAGATCAGCCCCCGCACCGTAAACTGAATGTAATGAAGGCTTTAGCAGCCGATACGTCCTTACATGACGTCTGATTATAACACCTCCGAAAGAAAGTGACGTGTTTTTACAAATCTTCCATGTACAGTTGCCTTGAAACGGTGCTGTTTCATAATACGGAATTTAGGACCTCATATCCAGTAGCAGTCATGACAAATGACAACTTTTTTCATGCATAAATAATTATAACAGTCACGTGCAAATGTCAACTCACGGAGTAACGGTGTGATAAGTTTCTTTTTTTTTTTAACCATTCTTGACGGCCCACGTAAAGTCTGGTCTTCCGCCATTTTCTTTGTTTGTCTTTACAGGAACACAGCCGACTAAGCGAGCAGAACCGTTGTTCCAGCTCCAAGTACTGGAGACGCTGTCCAATGCTCGTACTGCATGCCTGGACTGCACACTTGCGAAGGGCGTTTCAGTTTTCCAATACCTATGTACCCTAAAATGTATCACAGAGTTTCGTGGTGTGCAATTTAATAAATAATGACTCCGAAATGCACCACTTACGCTTCGCGGAAACTGAATACAACCTGGCGTCTACTACGACTGCTGTTTCCCACCAAACACAAAACGACACAACTGAAGTCATGAGAAAAGTTACTGACGTCCAACTTTAAGTGACGGGAAAATTCTCCGTGCAACTTCGTATGCATTACGTAGCTAAAAATGAAATTTCCATCCGGATGACAAATTTATTACTGTCTGTCCATTTGCATACTGATGAGTGAACGAACCCTCATTTGAATTCTGGGTTCCATATAACACTTTACAGCTTTGCATCAGAAGATCACATGATCAGAAGAAACACCTAAAGAGTGAATAGTAAAGATATTGTTTTCCGACGCAGACTGAATGCACATTTAACAGCACATGACGATTCTTGCTGCACGAATTTCGTGAAAGGAAATACGGACCAGTACTCTATGTGTCCAGACTAGGAATGAGAAAATACCGCACCTGTTGCTACCGCTGCCCATCTTTGACCGACGACGAAACTGCCGGATAAACCACTAACCAAAACGCAGTATGCGTAAAATACGTGTAGTAACAAGGACTATTTAGTTTGTTTCCATCACAGCACATTCATACACTTCACCAAATCACAAACTGCCCTTTCAGTCTCAGCTGCAGAAACGTGTCAGCACACCCTGCCTTCCAAGCAACAACGTGGGAGGGAAACAAAGGTCAGTGTTGTGTTCTGCCTCTGCACTGGGAGTAGAGAGAGAGTCACGTGAAATCACGACACAGGTCAAAGCCAGTGTGTGGCGTCGCTAGCACACTCGGTGGGGAGTCTTGTTTTACGGTACGTGGTTGTGCCCTAGCAGTTTAAGATTTTAATTTGGAAGGCATGATATATGCGGAAAAGTGCGTTGAATGTATTGCAAATCTGGACATCGCAATATACTCTGTTCATCACATTAAACTTCATGTAAACATTACGCTATGTACTCTTCCGCGTTTGCTGGAACCTCTTTGGATTTAGTTTCAGGAGGAGCAGATGCCAAGCGGGTCACAAGTGCAATCAAGTACGATAATGAGGTTTCGTTTTATGCTGTGCCTATCGACTTGTGCTGTAATACGGGGCAACAGCTTTACCGGCGCATTTAGCTTTGACAGCGCTGGCCGAGCAAGTGGTCCAGCTAACGTGCACTGAAGTGAGCAGTGGCAGTTCAGACGTAAAAAGAGACGAGCAGAGGACAATACAGCTTTGGATGTGAATTTTTAAACAGAAGGAAATAATATATGGTAAAACTCGGGTGTTTTCTCCTTAGGTGACCGGACGGAAAATGTAACGTCATCCATATCAGCGAACATACTATTGTAATTAAGAGCAGGAGTGATGAAAATTCGTGACTAATGAGGGTAATTTTTCTACTTGAGCTGTGTGTGGCGTGAAAGCGCACTGTAGTAGCGCAGTGTAGTAAAATACTAAGCCACTGAAGGTATCGGAGTCAGTTGTCTGGTAATCTCTGAACTCCTTCCACATCGGACACCGCTGAACACACTTCAGTACAGCTAGGTTCATAACGAGTCTATCAGAGACAGAACCCCAAGCCACAAAAATTTCCACATTTCCTCCTCCTCCTCCTCTTTCGTGACTTGCTGTTCTGCGGTTCGCCATCGTTTGGCAGTGCCGTGTCACAAAGCTTCGCGCATTAGTTGCAGTTCGTTTGACAGCGTAATGTCTTGTTATTTCTCGCGACAAATACCTTAACTTGGCTCCATATCAATTCTGTCGGGTTCAGACTGCAGTGTTACGACCACAACTAAATATAATTCATTTGTACAGCGTGCTCGACGCCATCAAAATTGTCTTCCATCTTTCTGCGACATTTATCACTCTGGCTCATGTGAGACCACATCTGACCTACAAAACAATGGGCATATTCAAACAGTACTTTTTAATTTTTCTCCAAAAAATTTAATCACGTAATGTTTTATCTTCAACCATCTTTTGCAATCTTTTATAATATATCTGTAATTAAGAATGTATACTTGCAATGACAACCAGAAATTTTCGTGTGATATGTAATTGTAAACTACAAGATGTGCATTTTTCTTAAAATTGGTGATGCACAAGTTAATTGCCATATATGGCTCAAAACCATATCAACCAAAACCACTAAAAATAAACGCAAAATATATCTATTTAAAACAGCAGATAAAAATTCTGCTTGATGCCTTCCTAAGAGAGAGTCTCCATTCCTTCCAAGCTAATTATGTAAGTGTAGACCAGATATGGCTCAAATTCAAAGATACAGTATCGACAGCAACTGATTCATACCGTCTAAGTTAATAAGAGACGGGACTTATGCATCATGGTACACAAAACACATCAGAACACTGTTGCAGAAGCAACGAAAAAGCATGCCAAATTAAGAAGAACGCAAAAGCCCCAAGACTGGCTAAGTTTCACGGAAGCTCGAAATTTAGTGCGGACGTCTATGCGAGATGCTTTTAATAGTTTCCACAATGAAATATTGTCTCAAAACACGGTAGAAAAGCCAAAGAGATTCTGGTCGTATGTAAAGTACACCAGTGGCAAAAAACAGTCAACACCGTCACTGCGCGATAGCGATGGAGAAGTTACCGACGATGGTGCCACTGAAGCGGAGTTACTAAATACAGTTTTCCGTAATTCCTTCACGAAAGAAGACTTACATATTCCAGAATTCGAAACCACAGCAGCTGTAAGCATGAGTGACATAAAAGTAGGTATCTTAAGTGTTGCGACAACTCAAATCACTTAAGAAAAGCAATTCTTCCGGTCCACATGGTATACCAATCAGGTTCCTTTCAGAGTATGCAGACACAATACCGCCTTTCTTGGCAATCACATACAACTGCTCATTTGACGAAAGGTCTGTTCCTGAAGACTGGAAAGTAGCACAGGTCGCACCACTACTCAAGAAACGAAATAGGAGTAATCCATTTAATTACAAACCCGTATCACTGACCTCAATTTGCAGGAGGATTCTGGAGCACATACTGTACTGTAACACTATAAATCACCTTGAAGAAAATGACTTATTGATACATAACCAACACGGATTCAGAAAATATCGTTCTTTATTCCCATCAAGTAATGAGTGCTGTCGACAAGGGATCTCATATCGATTCGATATTCCTAGATTTCCAGAAGGCTTGATACCGTTCCTCACAAGCGACTATTAATCAAATTGCGTGCATATGGAGTATCGTCTCAGTTGTGTGATTGGATTCGTGATCTCCTCTCCGAGAGAGGTCACAGTTCGTGGCGATAGACGGTAAATCATCGACTAAAACAGAAGTGATATCAGGCGTTCCGCAAGGTAGTGCCATAGGGCCTCTGCTGTTCCTGATTTACCTACACGATCTAGGAGATATCTGAGCAGCCCCCTTAGATTGTTTGCAGATGACGCTGTAATTTACAGTCTTGTAAAGTCATTAGACGATCAATTCCAACTACAAAATGATCTAGAGAGAATTTCTGTATGGTGCGAAAAGTGGCAATTGGCACTTGCCACTAAACAAAGAAAAGTGCGAGGTCATGCTCATGGGTACTAAAAGAAATCCGAGTAATTTTGGGTATACGATAAATCGCACAAATCTTAGGGCTGTCAATTCGACTAAATACCTAGGAATTACAATTACGAGCAACTTAAATTGGAATGACCAGATAGATAATATTGTGAGGAAGGCGAAACAAAGACTGCGCTTTGTTGGCAGAACACTAAAGAGACAGCCTACATCACCCTTGTGCATCCTCTGCTGGAATATTGCTGCGCGGTATGGGATCCTTACCAGGTAGGATTGACGGAGGACATCGAAAACGTTGAAGGGAGGGCAGCCCATTTCGTGTTATCGCGAAACAGGGGTGAGAGTGTAACTGATATGATACGCGAGTTGGGCTGAGATACACTGAATCAAAGGCAGTCTTGACTGAGGAGAGATCTGTTTAAGAAATTTCAATCTCCAACTTTCTCTCCCGAATGTGTAAATATTTTGTCGACACCCAACTACGTAGGAAGAAATGATCATGACAATAAAATAAGAGAAATCAGAGCTCGAACGGAAAGATATAGGTGTTCCTTTTTCCCACGCGCCATTCGAGAGTGGAATGGTATAGTATTAGTATGAAAATGGTTCGATGAACCCTCTGCCAGGCACTTAAGTGTGAATTGCAGAGAAACCATGTAGATGTATATGTAGATGTGATGAGTTTCATATTTAAATGCTTTAGGTATCCAAACCAAACAAAGAAAATTACGCACCACGTGGAGCGTAGAACCACCGCCCGCCGGCACACACGATGGTCAGTCTACGACCCTGTCCATCACGCCACGCATGTAGTTAACACCTCCCTTATTTCTGATACATGGTCCTACTCGAAAAAAAGTCAAAAGCTGATTTTTGTCTGTAATCTTGTGAACATTAACTACTTGTTTCTCCCCATTAAAGGTGTTCCATGCGCGTGTTTCACTACGGAGCAGGAAGCAGTGTCGTCCATTTTCGCGGTACGTATGAACAGCGAGAAAGAGCACAAGTACTCGTTACAGGGACTGTGACTGTACACAATTTTTAAGATAAAAGTTACGTAGGTAAAGTACGATTAAGATAGACGTAGATGGCTGTTAATACGTCAGAATGTCTGAAAGGTTCTTCCACACTGACATAGTAATAAGCTGCCGAACACTTAAGTTGGACCTACTTCCGAGAGCGGAGCACCACCAGTGGTAAGAGCTACGGCTGATGACCTGTCACCGCGCTTGCGTTTGTTTACATCTGGTTTGCTCTTATGCTTAAGTACATGCTACATACGAACCCCGTAGCCCCACCCTTTATTTCGCATTCACGTTTATTCTCTTATCCGTCTCTCAACCGTAACTTCTTATTCCACACCAACCTACACCTCTTGCTGTGCTACGGAGTACTGAAAGCTTGTTCCAACAAATAAGTAGGATTCTCAGCCACATATGAATTTCTCCAGATAAACTGAAATACGCTGTTGTTCAACAACGGCGTAAAAAAGGGATAGGTCTGATGCGAACAACTACCACCCAGTCTTAGTTCTGACATCTTTATCCAAAATTCTTTAAAAAGTCATGTATTCAGGAGCAGAATCTCTTATCTGTAAAAATGACGTAGTAATTAAATGTCAATTTGGTTTTCAGAAAGACTTTTCAACAGAAAATGCTATATATGTGCTTTCACTGATCAAATATTAAATGCACTGAACAACCGAACTTCATCCATTGGAATATTTTGTGACCTCTCAAAGGCTTTTGATGGTGTGAATCACGAATTTCTTTTAGACAAGCTTAAGTATTGTGGCATGAGTGGGACAGTGCACAAATGGTTTAATTCATATTTAACTGAAAGAAAGCAGAAGACTCATATTAACAGTACAAATAGTCTGCGAAAACCAGCGGAGTCCTTTAACTAGGGAGGTATCAAGATCGGTGTCCCACAGAGTTCAGTCTGTTTCCTTATTGGTCTTAATGTATGACTCGCCACTCTATATTCATCAAGCTGCAAAGCTAGTTCTTTTTGCTAATGATACAAGTACAGTAATCACACTCAAGGAAATTGTAAATGTCTTTCACAAAATTACTAAGTGGTTCTCTGCAAGTCGACACTTATTAAATTTTGAGAAAAACAGTGAATATAATTCTGTGCAGTAAATGGCATAACAACACTGATAAATATAGGCTATGAACGCAAGTCTGTTGCTAGGGCAGGGTATTCAAAATTTCTGGATGTGTACACTGATGAGAAATTGAGTTTGAAGAAACATCAGTGATCTGCTGTAATAGTTAGGTTGAGCTACTTACGCCACTGCGGTTATTGCAAAATATTGGTGATGAACATCATTAAATTAGCCTACTATCCCTATTTCCATTCACTGGTTACACATGGTATCGTATTTGGGGCAATTCGTCACTAAGAGGAAAAGTATTCATAGCACAGAAGGGTGTGATCAGGATAACAGCTGCAGCCCACCGAAGATCACCTTGTGGGCGTTTATTTAATGAATTTGAGACATTCACAGTACCTTCGACGTACATATATTCATTTATGAAATTTGTCATTAATGACCCACCCCAATTCAAAAGTAACAGCGAAGTGCATAGCTACAACACTAGAAGAAACGATGATCTTCACTACTCTGGATTAAATCTCACTTTGTCACAAAAAGGTGTAAATTATGTTGCCACAAAAATATTTGGTCATTTCCAAATAGCATTAAAAATCCGGCAAATATCTAACCAACATTTAAAAGAAAAAATTATGTAAATACGGAAGCGTCCGATCCCGCCCGTCTGCTTTGACCCATGACGTCACAAATATGGCGGAAACGACCATAAACCACGATTCCAATATGGCGCATATAAAGTCGCTATGTACACATTGTGAGGACGAAAACACAGCTAAAAACAAACACACTTTCCACAAGAAGCGTAATGACACTAACGGGACAAGTGCGGGAAATGGGGTGTTTTGGGTGGGGGGAAAACTAAATATAAACTAATTTAGACACCCACCCCCATACAAAACAACACAAAAAGACGAAAAAACCGACATCACAAAACTCCCCAAATACCACTAAACAGTATCATCTGGAATCGGACACTTCCCTTGACCTGTATAGCTCAACAGCAGCTCCCGAACCCATAAATTAGGATCAAACACTTGCCTTGGCCCATATAGCTCTCCTGATACCAACGTACACAGCCACACATCGGGATCGAACACTTCCCTTGACCTGCGCACTTAATTTTATCCGTCATATCCATTCCTGAACAAAAACAACCGATTAATTTTACTAAAATTACCACACGACGTACAGCGAACACTAAATTAACCTTCACACAAAATCGTTAACTCACTGAACCGAATTCCACTACAAATACAGCTGACACTAACAATTCTGGATAATGAGTAAAAGCAAACTGAGCCCATTACACCACACGAACGAAAACCCTGAATATACCACCAGAGAGCACAACAAACCACAACACGACGACATCTACAAACACGCCACACTCAAACCAAACTCCGCGCCGTCATGACGTCACACGACAACACCCTTACGTCACGGGTCAAAGCCGACGCGTGGGATCGGACGCTTCTGTCGACCCTCCTGAATGACAGCTTCTACTGAATAGATGAATCTTTAGACATGAAGTATTAACTATAAAAATATTTACTATTTTGTGTAAAGAAAACTTAGCCCTTCTTTGTGAAAGTTTGTCTACAAACACATGCATTGCCATTTTTCATTTACTTACACAAAAGACGATGAAATTACTCCCAACGTATTAATGACAAGAGATCCGCTTGCTGTGATAAACTGTGTATTCCTTCCTCCACACAACAGCAACACACTTTATACTGTAAGCACCTACAGATGTAACAATGCGTTCTTAAATCCGCAACAGTTGAATAATTCTTTATTTGTCCTAATAAAGTATTACTCAGCAGCACCCGTTTGGTTTGACAAGAACATGTATGTGGAACTTCAGTTTCTCCCAGCTTATTTTTTGATGGAACAGTCCACAGGTGAACTGCCTGTTTGTAGTGTCCAGCGTGCACGCTATGAACCGAAAGTACAGTTATGGATTGTTCCATCTAGAATATGTATAATAGTTGAGTTCTGCAGTGAGATTTGTAACTGATACTCTGTATTTTGATATCGTTCTGAGCAATGACAAACACTTGTCAGAAAGGATTCTGAGGATGGCTGGTTTTACTGCCAAAGTGTTTCAGTACTGGTCCTTTACGTGGGATACTGCTTCACTCGTCCAGATACCTCCTTATCAGAAAACCGACTACTTTTTTGGTAAGTGTACGGCACAGTCACTGCCTGGAGATGCACGATTATTAACAGAAGTGAAGACTAAGCCCCTGACGACGGGAATTTTGACAACTTTTCTAGCAAGAGGATCAATTTTAGGTCAACGTAATAATTCATTAATTTCTGCACTTGCACATATAGAACAAATACGAAATGGAAGGTAACATTATCTGTCTTACTGACTACCCAACAGACTACCTTGTCACCAAAACCATTGCTCTAGAAAAGTGAAGATATCGAAATTAAATGGAACAGCGTTCTGTACTAAAGCACATTTGCGTGACTTAACGTGCTGACGATTGCTGATGCAGGACTGGGGGAAAGACGCGAACAGATTAGTTGTACTAAATTCGGCAGTTTTCGTGGAGCCGACTGCTTCGGGAAATATCTGATTCAATGCTCCACTATGGAACTGTCAAAATGCGTCTAGCTTGGTTTGATTTCAAGCCATTAGGAGTAGGATCAGACTGTCCCAAGGTCCACGCACTATCCTGACGGAAAGTAATTGTTTAATTCCTCAATAGTCCAAGTTGCCATAGCACCTTATCTACTTGCACAAGCAGTGTTCCATCATTCTGTTCTGTTATTCCTAAAAAGCAGAATAATCCTTTTATGGATCAGATGTGTACAAATACCAACCTATAGTTCGGGAAAAAAAATTCAACAAAATGGCGCGAATACGAGTAGAAATCTCGTGCGAGCCTATGCTTTTCACTCATGCCTAAAGTCCGTAGAACAGCAGAATTAATAGGAATGTCGATAGGAGTTTAAAATAACAAGATTTGTAATACGAAACTCTTTAGTATTTTGAGAGCGTAATAAACGAATGCGGTTTGCTTTATACGCGATAGTCTCCATAGTGAACCTAAATGAAACCATACAGCTACCGTGACTTTGCAAAAACAAACCAAAAGAAAACAAAGAAAATAACTCAACACTACAGGAACGCATGAAAACAGTCGTCCTTACCTTATTACGGGTGTGGCTGTAGCAGAAGAAATTCTCGGCGCAGAAACAGCAGCACGAAATCCCAACGCAGAACGTCACACTGGACACGACTCTCTACTAGTGGTGGGCAGGAAATCGCGTATCTGTTAGAAATCACAGTGACTGAGAAGTCACAGATATCACAGTAGCAACTTTACAGAATCTAACTGCGATTTCAGTCACAGTTAGCAGTCGCAAGTAGTATTTCACATTGACAGACGTGAGCCATCTATTGGTCGAATTTAGCACTGCTTTCTGCGATTTCAGTGACAAGTCGCAACTAAGAGTCGCAAGTAGCAACTAAAAAGCGCGGTTAACAGTGGCATCTGTTGGCCAAAGATCGTACTACGTCCATCTCTGCGGTACGCTATGGAGTCTAACTGCGATTTCCGTGACAAGTCGCAACTAAGAGTTGCAAGTAGCAACTAGAAAGCGCGGTTAACAGTGCCATCTGTGGGTCATAGTTCGTACTACGTCCATCTCTGCGGTACGCTATGGAGTCTAACTGCGATTTCCGTGACAAGTCGCAACTAAGAGTCGCAAGTAGCAACTAAAAAGCGCGGTTAGCACTGCCATCTGTTGAGCAAAGTTCATACTACGCTATTCGCTACCGAGTCAAACTGCGATTTCTGTGACAAATCGCAACTAAGAGTCGCAAGTAGCAACTAAAAAGCGCAGTTAACATACTTTTCCTAGTGTGCCTCACGAGATCGATGTGTTGTGTGTGTGTAACTTAACAAATGTGTTTGATTCTGCTTCCAATATGACAGTTTTGGTTAATACTCCACATGCCTACAGGACTTTGCAATGTTAACACAAAGGAACTCAGACATCTGTATAAGTGTAGTGAAATGAAAACAGTCATATGAATGCCTCACTTTTGTTCCGACACAGTTCAAGACTCGGGAGAAAAGTTTTACACCTGGTGTTCTACATGGCAACTTCACACACAAGAACTTTTTGCCGACACTGCTACCACCTACATAAGTAAGCTTTTCCTGTGTCACTTTCAAGTAATGCACTTAAGCTATTCCTGATTTAACTGGAAGATCTGTACTTCCCACTTTCATATCAACAGCCTCAAAATGCATATTGTAGACTTCGGGATATGTTACAGGTCAGTGTCACACCAAGATTGTGGAGAAAGGGGGGGGGGGGGGGGGCGGCATGTCACTCTCCAACAAGTGTTTACCAATAAATAAGTGGCGGAAAATTACGGGTATAGGACGGCTTAACATGTGGAAAATGAGATTTTTATAATTCACTCAATGTATTTAACATTTATTATTCCTTTAAAATCGCACAACTTCAATAAAACACTTTAATCAGTCACACACTTATTTCATAATTATTTCACTTTTAAACTGCAAATCCTCTAAGGGCTGTCTTGAATCTTCACGAGTCTCTCTCAACAGCCTTGATGTGGATAGATATGTACAGCAACCAGTAATCAGTCAGAACTGCGTCTGCAAAAACACAAGGATTATTAAACAATTTTTGCTGTCACTAATTACTAGCAATATAATTGACAGAGTAGATTGCTAATATTTGCTATACCTCATTTGCTAATATTGCTATATCACATTCGCAAGAACGATCTCACTGAAGTAATGAAGTCCATCAAAACGCTTAGAAACTAACCTGTCGTCTGACGAAAACGGTCTAAAGACTGGCAATTTCTTCAGATCTGTTGACAATGATATTTTGAATTATCACTTTACTGAGTGACTGAAATGTAGTTCAGGTACCTATGAACATAACAATATGTTAGAATTCATTTTCTAAACACGAACTATTACGGTACTGTGCGGCTACTTACATATTAATTACACTATTAATATTTTCACAGTTGTTTCTTTAATACAAAATTAAAGCCAACGGAAGAATAAACGTAAAACATACTTACCAATGACAGGTTTGTTGAGATGCAATTTTCTGTGTGGACAGATGTAACTTTTTCATACTGTGGTACGTCGCAGAAATCACAGGAGTCACAGAAATCGCAGAAGTAGCAGAAGTCACAGAAATCGCAGAAGTCGCAGAAGTAGCAAAAGTCGCAGAAATCGCGGAAGTAGCAGAAGTAGCAGTGGCGGAGGGATACGCGACTTAGGTTCCTTAACTGCGACTCTTAACTGCGACAAATCACAGTTAAGAATAACAGATACTGAAAAGTAGCATTCACAGAAATCACTGATATCGGAAAATCGCAGTTTAGCCCATCACTACTCTCTACAAATGCGATAGACTCCTGAAGCGGCAGGGCTGTGGCACGCAATCAGTGCTGCCAACGGCTGCGAGGCCGGCAGGTACCAACTGCAGTCTGCTACGGGGGCCTCACACAGGGGGCAGCGCTTCCAGGGCCCCGCGCAGAACATGCGAATGTAATACGAAGACTGTCGTCCTAATTTTGTCATTGCTGACAAATTCAAAAAAATAAAGTAATTAAATTTCATCATTTTTTCACTTGCTATTGGCTTTTCTTCATAGGTAAGACAGACTCTTCGGTTAATTTGGCGCAGCGTACAAACCATGCTTACAGGTGTATGAAAATCTAGAATTTTCCAAATCTATAAAAACTCTGGTAAAAACTGAGATAATTGACAATAAAATTAGATTTTTTATCTAAACATAAAGTTTAAAATGTAACAGCTTACTCATTTTTTCATAAATTAAGTAAACTCTAGAGCTTCATACAGCTGTAAGTATGGTTTGTACGCTGCGCCAAATTCATAGTAGAATCTCTCTTACTTATGAAGAAAAGTATACCTATAGCAACAAATGCAGCCAATAGTGGGTGAAAAATGTTGAAATTCCACATGTAAAAAGAAAATTATTTTGTTATGTTTTTGAACCTCCACTGCTATGAGTGTGATTTCTGAATAAAATGTCCTGTGGTGCCTCTCCTGTTACAAGTCGGGCCGTTTGACGTCCTACCCCCTTAAAGACAGCACAGCTGTTCATGTGCCCAGTATGTGCGGCGTTCCTTGTAAATGTGGCAGCATTTACATGCATCAGACAATTCACAGTTGCAGAGCGTTGTACTGAGCATAAGATATTAAACAAAGGGAGCTTGTCAAGTTGACCGTAACTGAACTTTACTTGGAAAACGGACGTGAACTACAGTTCGAAAACACGAGAGCCCTAGCTCACGCGTCAACATACTGGGATTCCGTTATAAAAGAGATGAATGAGATTAACCGGCCGGGTGGCCGAGCGGTTCTAGGCGCTTCAGTCTGGAGCCGCGCGACCGCTACGGTCGCAGGTTCGAATCCTGCCTCCGGCATGGATGTGTGTGATGTCCTTACGTTAGTTAGGTTTAAGTAGTTCTCAGTTCTAGGGGACTGATGACCCCAGAAGTTAAGTCCCATTGTGCTCAGAGCCATTTGTACCATTTTTTGAATGAGATTAGAGTGGACAGCAACAGTTTTAAAAGAGACGAGGGGAACACAGTTATTAGGGCGTGGGGGCGGGCACTGTATGTTGAAAGGAAGCAACGGTGGGCGCTCGACGTTTTCAGAGAGACGGGAGCGGCAGTTCAAACGTGGTGGCGGCCCCTCGTTCCAGATCACGTCATTCGGTCCCGCGGCGGGCCAGCGCTGCTACACTATGTGACCAAAAGTATCCGGACACCCCCAAAAACATACGTTTCTCATATTAGGTGCAGTGTGCTGCTACCTACTGCCAGCTACTCCGTATCAGCGGAACTCACGGACTTCGAATATGGTCAGGTGATAGATGTAACTTGTGTCATACGTCTGTACGCGAGATTTCCACTCTCCTAAACATCCCAGAGTCCAATGTTTTCCAACGCAAAGGGACGCGTACAGCACAAAAGCGCACAGGTCGACCTCGTCTGTTGACTGACAGAGACCACGGACAGTTGAAGACGGTCGTGATGTGTAATAGGCAGACATCTGTCCAGACAGTCACACAGGAATTCCGAACTGCACCAGGATCCACTGCAAGTACTATGACAGTTAGGTCAGAGGTGATAAAACTTGGATTTCACGGTCGAGCGGCTGCTCACAAGCCACACGTCACTCCGGTAAATGCCAAACGACGCCTCGCTCGGTGTGAGGAGCGTAAACATATGACGATTGATCAGTGGAAAAACGTTTTGTGGAGTAACGAATCACAGTACACAATCTGGCAATCTGATGGCAGGGAGTGGGTATGGCGAATGCCCGGTAAACATCATTTGTCGGAGTGTGCAGTGCCAACAGTAAAATTCGGAGGCGGTGGTGTTATGGTGTGATCGGGCTTTTCATGGCGGGAGGGGAGGCTTGCACCCCTTGTTGTTTTGCATGGTACTCTCACAGCAAAGGCCTGCACTGATGATTTAAGCACCTCTTTGCATCTCACTGTTGAAGAGCAATTCGGGGATGGCGATTGCACCTTTCACCACCATCGAGGACCTGTTCATAATGCGCGGTCTGTGGCGGAGTGGTTCACGACGGTAACATTCGTGCAATGGTTTAGCCTACACGGAGTCCTGACCTGAATCCTATACAACACCTTTGGTTGTTTTGGATCGCTGACGTCGTTCCAGGCCTCACCGACCGACGTCACTACCTTTCCTCAGCGCAGAACTCCGTGAAGAATGGGCTGCATTCCGCAAGAAACCTTCCAGCACCTGATTGAACGTATGCCTGCGAGACTGGAAGCTGTCATCAAGGCTAAGGGTGGGCCAACACCATTTTCAATTCCAGTATTAACTATGGATAGTGCCAAGAACTTGTACATCATTTTCAGCCAGGTATCTTGATACTTTTGATCACATAATCTAGTTAACCGCCTCTTAACAGCCAATCACACAGAGGTGCGGAATTACCAATAGAAATGTCCATCACACAAAAGTAACTCAGCGACTCAGAAACTATTGGATTAGAGCAGGCGGTTTCTCGCACTGGAAACGATGAGACAACTAGCTGTTAACTAAGTACTGGTCAAACAAAATGTAGAATGATAATGAGACTGCATGGTAGGCTAAAAATGACCGATGAAAACCAGTTAGCAGTTCATTACCATAGCACCAGCACTGGTGGTAGACATCCAAACAGATGTCTGTACGTTGTCAGTTTGGATGCTCCATACTCAAGGGGCTGATTTCATGTATCAGGGTTTGACTTGCAATTGCACACAAGTATATGTGATTTTGACCACTACCAGTATCCCCTGTTTTTCTGTTTCTTTTTTTTTAATGAAGCACTACCTGTATTATTATTGAGCTTATAGAAAACAGGAGATTATACAAAAATGCAACTGATGAACAAAGAAAAGCTGAATACAGAAGACTAAGGAATTTAGTTAATAGAGAATCTAGGAAAGCAAAAGAAAATTTGAAACTTCCTGGCAGATTAAAATTGTGTGCCGCACCGAGACTCGAACTCGGGACCTTTGCCTTTCACGGACAAGTGCTCTACCATCTGAGCTACCTAAGAACGGCTCACGATCCGTCCTCACAGCTTCACTTCTGCCAGTACCTCGTCTCCTACCTTGTAAACTTTACAGAAGATCTCCTGCGAACCTTGCAGAACTAGCACTCCTGAAAGAAACGATATTGCGGAGACATGGCTTAGCCACAGCCTGGGGGACGTTTCTGGAATGAAATTTTCACTGTACAGAAATGTGCAGGGAAGTGGAAGAAAATATGCAAAGATAGAAAGGCAAATCAGTTTTTTAACAAACGTAAAACAACACTCTTAGGCACAATAGAAAATAAAGAGGGGAAATTGCTGTTTGGTGAAGACTTAGTGAAGAGACGGAAAGAATACATAGAGGAGTTGTACGCCGGAACACCTCTTTCCGAGGAAGTAATAGGAAGAGAAGAGCAAGAAGATGAAGGTGACAAGGGAGAAGCCATTCTGCAAGAAGAATTTTACAGAGCTCTAAAAGAACTACGAGACAACAAAGCAATGGTATTGATGACATCCCTGCAGAACTAATAAGGAACGTTGGTAACAGCAAGAAAATGATGCTGCTCAAAGTTATTAGGTCCATCTATAACACAGGAGAGATACCGACAGACTTCCAGAAATGTATCATTGTCCCTATTGAAACGGAACTTGTTGTACCGTTCCAATGTTTTATTAAATTGCTAGCACGCAGAAATTATTAGCAAGAGTTTCTTCTCTTGCAGGTAATACCTCAGCTGGTGTCCAAAAGGAGAGAATGGACTAAACAGTGTTATTTATTGAATTTTTTTATGTTGTGTACCACGTTTCCCATTTTCTTTTCCTTAGTGCAGCCTGGACGGTATAAATGAGTGAATGTGTGAACTAGCAGAAAGCTTTAGGCACAGATTGTAACACTGCACGAATGGCCGTTCTGGCGTAGGGTAGTACCAACCCCCCAAGTGCGAACAAGGTTAGCAGAGACCAAGTTTGCAGGTCAGGGCAAAGATGACACGTAGGCGCGCCTACTGGCTCTGTCAGGTTGACACGCCGTCCACACCACGTTTGTAAGCGGAACGGTTAGGCGATTTCGGTTGGAAGAGCACTTGTTCCTGGGTCGTGGTGCGGGACAGACATGGAGACGCAGCTCACGTCTTGGTAATGTTAACATAGGTATTAGATTGTCCATAATCTGCTCTGCAATGAAGTCCAGATGTTGAAATCAGGTGCGAAATTACCACTGAACACCATAAGGGAATTGATTTTCTTGCCCGCATCTCGTGGTCGTGCGGTAGCGTTCTCGCTTCCCACGCCAGGGTTCCCGGGTTCGATTCCCGGCGGGGTCAGGGATTTTCTCTGCCTCGTGATGGCTGGGTGTTGTGTGCTGTTCTTAGGTTAGTTAGGTTTAAGTAGTTCTAGATTCTAGGGGACTTATGACCACAGCAGTTGAGTCCCATAGTGCTCAGAGCCATTTGAACCAATTGATTTTCTTACTTTACTCGAATTTCAGTAGACCTTGTGTCAGTGCCTTGTTCAGGCAACGCACCATGTGCCTTAAGCTCATGGTCACGTTGCTGCTCTGTGCTTAACGGAAATTCACTCATTCAATGTATTTTAATGTGCTCTTCCATTTACAGTAATGTTTTGGGGATTATTATTTATTTTCCATATGTTTTCTTTGTGAATTGGTTTCGCGCCACGTGGTCGGTTGGAGCAACCGCCGCATTGATAAATTGTAGTTTCGGTCTGAAAATATATTGTACACGATGAATAATCATACGATAGTGAGCGAGTGTAAAATAGAGAAGGGATAATCGTGTGTGTCCATATTTTTCTGGGTTTCTGTTGGCTACTGAAACTTGGCCATGTGGGTTGAACTGCGTTGCAGTGATGTTTCTTGTGCACCTCCATAACGATCTGATTTGTTGGCGATGTTGTGCATTAAATAAAATACTCGTGCCACTAGGAAAAGTATCGGATTTTAATGCCCACTGATTTGATAAAAATTTGCGAAATACTCTCCCACCCTGATCAAGTTTTGCTTGTATTGTCTTTGCGGAACTTGTTCTGAGTAATCTATAGGAACTGAATGTAATAACCTAGGGTTTAGGTATAATTGTGCGGTTGTATAAAATTACATTGAAGCCAGGTCTGCGCTCATCTGTCCCATTTCATAATTACGTGGCGAAACTGAAGCATGTTAACTAGAGACCGGTTTTGATGATGTACATATCAAGAGAAACACGACTAGTTGTTGAAATAAAATCGGTATTGCATAAATATCAATTAATCTCTACCCTCGACTGATTATTTACTCCATCCATCATAAAGAATAGGTGGCAGTCAGTACCACAGTCGAATTGTGGGTCATGAAATCAAATAAAAGCTATATACTGCCTATTAAGCCCTCTATAGGTGCCTTCTGTAGTGGTTAAAAAAATGCGTTATCCGTTGCGTTCAAATTTCTACCGGTCCGTTAAAACCTTCCGCTAGAAATTATTAATACCCAGCAATAACTCGCAGGGGCCAGTAATTTCGTGGACCACAAGAAACCATTTACTACAGATGGTAGCTTGCAGGAGCGGTAGGACATGTCAAAGCGACGGTAATCTACCTACGTAGGTAGACTTTTACCACCGCCAGTACTAGAAGGTTATGTTGCACGTGGCGACCCCGCCTGGATATCGAGTCACAGGTCCTTTTGATCAGTAATTAGGTTGCATTAAATTAACAAAATTGAATGAAATAATATTTTTTTTCTTGTATAGAGGAGCACAATTCTGCTTGTGCTGAATAGAGCGTTGCTTCTATCTTTGTTGTGTTCTGCTGATTTTGTTGTGTCTTGGCCTATAGTTGAATTTACGGGTGTTTTGGTACATGAGATCGGTTAATTAGATATTTCTGGGTTATTTTATTGTACGTTGTATAGTGTATAGGGGACAGTGATTAAAACTGTAAACATAGGTAATGAGTCAGATTATTACTAGAGTGCGCGAGAAAAGCATAGCTGAGATGGATACGTTGCACGACGAAAACGGTGGTGTGTGCAGCACGCAGGGATTGCCGGCTGGTGCGGAGTACCAAACCGGGGCGAGCTGACCGCGGGCACCGGACAAACAGTGGAGCCTCGTGCGTTCGTAGCGGGACTCGGGCCCCAGGCAGGCTGTGCGGAGGCGACCAGCACGAGTGAGGGTGCGACTCAGGAATGTGCATCCGAGCCAACTTTCACAGCACAGGCTAGCGCGGGAAATACGGGCTACGAGAACCCACTGCTAGCAAGTGTTTTGCAATTCATGAAGCAACAAGCCGATCATCAGAAGAGGGTAAATAAGGCGTTAGAAGACTCAAATAAGACATTACTGGACTCAAACAAGGCGTTATAATACACTCCTGGAAATAGAAATAAGAACACCGTGAATTCATTGTCCCAGGAAGGGGAAACTTTATTGACACATTCCTGGGGTCAGATACATCACATGATCACACTGACAGAACCACAGGCACATAGACACAGGCAACAGAGCATGCACAATGTCGGCACTAGTACAGTGTATATCCACCTTTCGCAGCAATGCAGGCTGCTATTCTCCCATGGAGACGATCGTAGAGATGCTGGATGTAGTCCTGTGGAACGGCTTGCCATGCCATTTCCACCTGGCGCCTCAGTTGAACCAGCGTTCGTGCTGGACGTGCAGACTGCGTGAGACGACGCTTCATCCAGTCCCAAACATGCTCAATGGGGGACAGATCCGGAGATCTTGCTGGCCAGGGTAGTTGACTTACACCTTCTAGAGCACGTTGGGTGGCACGGGATACATGCGGACGTGCATTGTCCTGTTGGAACAGCAAGTTCCCTTGCCGGTCTAGGAATGGTAGAACGATGGGTTCGATGACGGTTTGGATGTACCGTGCACTATTCAGTGTCCCCTCGACGATCACCAGTGGTGTACGGCCAGTGTAGGAGATCGCTCCCCACACCATGATGCCGGGTGTTGGCCCTGTGTGCCTCGGTCGTATGCAGTCCTGATTGTGGCGCTCACCTGTACGGCGCCAAACACGCATACGACCATCATTGGCACCAAGGCAGAAGCGACTCTCATCGCTGAAGACGACACGTCTCCATTCGTCCCTCCATTCACGCCTGTCGCGACACCACTGGAGGTGGGCTGCACGATGTTGGGGCGTGAGCGGAAGACGGCCTAACGGTGTGCGGGACCGTAGCCCAGCTTCATGGAGACGGTTGCCAATGGTCCTCGCCGATACCCCAGGAGCAACAGTGTCCCTAATTTGCTGGGAAGTGGCGGTGCGGTCCCCTACGGCACTGCGTAGGATCCTACGGTCTTGGCGTGCATCCGTGCGTCGCTGCGGTCCGGTCCCAGGTCGACGGGCACGTGCACCTTCCGCCGACCACTGGCGACAACATCGATGTACTGTGGAGACCTCACGCCCCACGTGTTGAGCAATTCGGCGGTACGTCCACCCGACCTCCCGCATGCCCACTATACGCCCTCGCTCAAAGTCCGTCAACTGCACATACGGTTCACGTCCACGCTGTCGCGGCATGCTACCAGTGTTAAAGACTGCGATGGAGCTCCGTATGCCACGGCAAACTGGCTGACACTGACGGCGGCGGTGCACAAATGCTGCGCAGCTAGCGCCATTCGACGGCCAACACCGCGGTTCCTGGTGTGTCCGCTGTGCCGTGCGTGTGATCATTGCTTGTACAGCCCTCTCGCAGTGTCCGGAGCAAGTATGGTGGGTCTGACACACCGGTGTCAATGTGTTCTTTTTTCCATTTCCAGGAGTGTATAATTTGACCTTACAAATTAATTGCTCAAGTAAGGCATTACGCGAGGAACTAACAAGAAAATTAGATGAACAGATAGGCGCAATTAATAGCCTTTTCGACGAACAAGAACGCATGCTAGGGCACCAACAGGAACGCCTAGAAGCGTTAGAAACCCGAGTCGAAACAGCCACTGCTGGAAACCAGGCACTGGCTGACTCCATGTTAAAGGAGTTACAGTCTGTGCACACCGAAGTCAGCGAGGCCACAAGCAGACTCGAAAACCGGGTCACAGTGCTTGAAAGTGACCTGTCCCTGCGAGAAATAGTGCTTCCTTCCGAGTCGCAAGTTAGAGAAGTATAGGAGAGCGTCTGCACGGAACAGAGAGAAGTGGTTGCTCGTATGAGCGAACAGGTGGCCGCTCAGGGTGAGCAGCTAACGGCGCAAGCAGACGAGACTGATAAGGTCATCAGTCAGGTAGGCGTCCTGACGGGTGTGATAGAGAAGATCGCGCGTAATAATGGAACGGACTCGGATAGGACACAGCCGGTTCCTGTCGCGGAATCCGCAGAAATTCAGTCACTTCTGCAGTTTAAAAGGGTGCAGGCGGATGTTAAGAAATGCAATCGGGACATGATAGCTGACCTACATAATAAGCTGCAGGAAAATGAAAGCGCCAACGGCAGTAATTCTGTTAGTAATGCGGCTAGGGGAGCAGAAAGTTCCAGCAGTGAACGTAGATGTAGAGCAGAAGAGGAATACCGTGATTTTGAAGAGAGACTCGGTAATTTAAGGCGTAATCCGGAGCCGCCTACTCGGACGACTGATCATGGTATGAATTTTGATACTGACGAGGAAGAATGCAGGAGACACTTTGTCTCAGTGCAATCTTATTTTCTTTTCCCCGACCCGACCGACGACGTAGCGCCCTCGATGTGGCTCAATCAGTTTGGACACTCGCTCTGCCTCGCTCCTGGGGAGATGTGCTAAGAATAAAATTCGCGCGCAGTCACCTGAGAGGTGAAGCGGCTACCCCGATTACAAATAATGCTTAAGGACTGTCGAACGTCCGAGGACTTCAAGGCGGCTTTCCTCAGCGAGTTCTGGTCTCGGAGCATGCAAGAGCGGGTGAAATTGGGCAACTTAACGCGAGAGAACTACGTTTACAGTACGTTCAGACACCCGGTAGAGTACTACAAAGACATGGTCGAGAGCAATCACTTCCTTGACGCACCGTATGATCCTAAGGAACTCAATAGAATCTGTCTTACTAAACTCCCGCGTAAATTGCGTAAAGAAATTACAATTGCGGGAAGAGGCATGGACGAAGTTAGTGGGTTGCAGAACCTGCTGCAAGAGTTGGGTACTGAAAGAAATATAGGTGAGCAGCAAAACGCCGTTAGGTTTGAAGGAAACCGCGACGAGAATGTCGGGCGAAGGCGCAACCAGAGTTGGAGACCTCAGTTTCCCGGTAATAATAATCACGGTCGTGGGCATGACAGGCGTGGGCGCGCCTCTTGGAGCCCGCGACAACGCAGCAGAGGCTGGGGACGCTCTAGGGAAGAGCGGTTCCACCGTAACGAGCAGAATTCACGGTACGCAGGAGGCGGGAGGTCAGAGGAGCCACGTAATTCCCGCGGTAATACGGAAGGCGAAAACAGGGGATCAATATCTGGCAGACTTCCAAGGAATCCTGAACGAAATTCCATATGGGACGATCAAGCTCAGTCCTACACTGGTCCTGAAGAATCAGGCACCTCCCAACAGAATTAGGGAACTGGTAGATTGGCCACCAGAAAGGCGGCAACAACACAGGGTAGTGGTAGAGTTAGCAACTGCAAATATCAGGAAGGAGGCGTTAAGTAGAAAAAGGCAACAAAAGGGACGCATTAGATAATTAGTACTGGAAATTGGCGATAAGGTTCTCGTGAGGACTCATAGATTATCCAAAAGACACCGGCATATTAGCAGTAAGTTTTTCAACGCGTATTCAGGACCCTTTAGGGTGAGACGTGTCGCTCATCAGAACGCCAGTGAAATCGAAACTGTCTGGTCTCGTAAGCCAAGAGGGTTCACCACATATCCAACGTCAAAAAATGGATAGAGTAAGAACAAGGGAGAGGAGGGTCATCGTTTACAGGCAACCATTTAGTTTAGTGTAATCATAGAACTCCACAACATCTTAAGCAATGGATTTGGTACCCTTCTTGCTGTTTTTGCCTGGTCATAAGCTAGAAGCTAAGTGGAAAAAACGAGTGTCAAAGGAAAATATTCGTACGCTATGGTGGTGATTTGCTCTGGAGAAGCGAGGCCCACTCGTAAGGGAAACGAGAAGTAGTTACGCTGGGAATGGTAGACCTTTGCAAAGTATATTGATGGGGAAACGCGCCATAGATGCGCTTATGTGGTAGTAATGGCTCGCGCCAAGGTAGCGACGGGACCAGTTGTCGGGTGCAAAAGGCACCGAATTTTTGTGTGGTTGTGGTATTTGTGTTTTAGTGTTGTGCAGAGGCGCAGCGCTATAAAGTGTTACTGACTTACGCGGTGGTGACTTTGAGAGACCCCGAGAGCGAGCTGAACTTGGTAAGGAGTATGTGACACACCATAGCAAGGATAATCAGACGGAGGCAAGTTAAGGTTCCTGGAGGTAAACCATCCAGAGGAATGAAGGCACGACTGAATGAAGAGGAAGCCCCAGGGAGGTAACAGGGGGAGTACCGACTGCAGTCACGAATGACATCTTGACGTAAGAGGATGATACTCTAGATACAAGATGTAAAGTGTGTCCTTAGATTTATAACTATTAGTATGTGGTATGCGGTTTCTGTGCTTGAATGTTTGTTCCCAGGGAATAAACAGCACTAAAAGGGACGAGATGCTGATTAGAATGGCCTCAGATGAAATTGCGAGTAAAGAGGACTGATGTGATGACCCAGAGTTGTTGGTGTAATGTTCTGTGAGTCTTTTCCAAGTAAAAAACAGCCGTAACTTGTTCTTGGCGGACTGAGCTTGACAAAACGGAGAGGAAACATCTGAGTCGGGTAAAGCATGAAACCGTAATGAGAGGTAATAACTGCAGGTGGTATCGTTCCAATGAACCTTTATTCTATGTTTTTTCTTGTGATGTGTAACTAGCTACTCAGTGTTTCATGGTGTGCTAAACTGGTCATACCTAATGGATGAGCAGTTACGTCGCCAGTGTTGGCTTTGCCTGTCTGTTAAAGGAACAAAAAAAAAAAAAAAACGTTGGGATAATGCTTCTAGCTATCTGTCAGTACTGCTAACGATCTCTGATAATAGTAGATTAGAAAATATATGAATGTCAGCAGTAATACTCGAGTGGTTTGGAAATGTGAGCATGCAAGAAGGAAGGAAGATAGAGAGGTAGATCGTGGTGGTGGTGTAGTGGTTTACATAACAATGCCCAAAACCCAAGATACCTGCCCTACTCCACAATCGAGACAGAAGGGTTGCTCCTTTATGGGCACTCAAATATGATTGGTATCTAAGGAAGTAGCCATAAGAATTTAACAGTTGTCAGAGAGAAGTAAATAACCTGTAGCCAAAAAATAGGCTAGCAATTTTTATAAAACGTCTTCCGCACAGTAACGCCTTTTGGAGACGCATTTTTTTCCTCTCTTATAATTATTATTCAGGAATCGCGAAACTTATTTTTGAATTCAGTTACTGTAAATTGCCAAACAGATTAGCGTAAGATTTCAGAGAGGCCTGTGTATAAACAAAATGTAATATGTAGAGGTTAAGAATTATTTTGTATTAGTAACTATTTGTCATCCATTGTAAAGCCCTGGTGAAACCTGTAAATAATTAAGATTTGTGTACTGTAGGTTAATTGAGAAATGTACTTGGTGTACTCAAGTAAGGAGATGACGACCACTAAAATTTAAGAGAATGACGATTGTTCTGTCTGAATGTTGCAAGGCGATGGCGAGAAAAGGGCGGCTTACCGAGTCCCGGTGGCAAGGACACGGGAGAACCTGTCCCGGTGCTGCAGCCGAGCGCGGAGGGGCGCGCACGCACGGGCCAGGCGGTACGAATGGAGCCTTGCCCCCCCCCCCCCCCCCCCCCCCGGCCCACCCCACGCGGCAGAGCCGGGGCGTGGCTAGCCGTCCACGGCGGCCCTGTGCTGACGTACCACTCTCAGCTGCTGACAAGTGCCGACGGCCTCGGGCGGCTACCTGCAGGTATTCACGGCCAGGCGGAGCGGCTAAGCCTTTTAACCACTAAAGAGGCCCTGATGTTATTGCTCCGGCGCATCTTGTCAGGCGGCGACTCGCATGCCGTTACGACTGGATGCAAGAGGCGGCGGTCGTAATGACTTTAGCACAAGCCATTAGCGTGACCGAACTTGTCAGGTGAAGTAGGTTGCTGTTCGGATTGTTTCCAGAGCTAAGAGATGATGGGGTACAGACTGAAGGCTCCTAGTCTCATAGGTAACCCCTGTAGTGACTATGGACACGGAAATGAGGGAGAACCCGTTAAAGACTGGCAATATAAAGGCCGCATATTTCGGACTTAGAGATAGGGCATAAACTCGCCGATATTTAATTAGATCATGATGAACTACACTAGCAGTTTTCCTGATCCGTGATAGGTTTCGGACTCAAAGAGCACATAACCTCGCCGATATTTAACTAAGTAGATGGAATCACGATGAACTTCACTAGCACCTTTCGTGATCCCTGATAGGTTTTGACGTAAAGAGGACATGGACCCACCGATATTTAATTAAGAAAAGTGTGTCGTGATGAACTTCGCTTGCATTTTCAGTGGTCCACGACGTTGAGGTGTAGACACCGCCAGCAGTGCCTGGTGAGAGAGCTAAGAACTGTTCGCCACCCAAAGTTAAGACAGTAAACGCTAGTAAACCTGCCACACAATAATTTAGTGGTTCAATGAGGACAGTAGGAAAACTTCAAGCCATAAAGGGACACAAATGTTCAGAACGAGTGTATGACAGGTGATTTAAGTGGGCTTACGGGAACTGCTGTACCTTTAGTCCAGCCCATTCCACTAGTCATGGTGCTCGCAGGACAACAAAGGCAACCTCTTTAACAGTGTGTTCACTGCCAACGGACGACTAGCTTGCCATCAGAATTTCGCAGAAGACAATGGCGCTGGACGCAATAAAACTTAAGGAGACAGCGTGTGAGGAATGACAGTCGGCTGAGTGTAATAGGCTACCCCCCCAAGTAAAGCAGATTAGGGGGGGGGGGGGAGGGAGAAAGCCCTGCCCGACGATAACCCTAGATTGTGTGCGTGTGACTTAACAGTGCCGCGTGACTACTTAAGTGTAGGAAGTGCCAGTGATACCCGACCTAACAAGGGAGCTAGCCCCTTCTTTCAAGTGTTTCTGTATCATGCCACTCTAACCTCAAAAGAGAATCTTGTATATTATTCATGTGAATGTGTTGAGTAAGATGTATAAAATGTTACTTGTCCTACGTTAGTCGTGTCATTAGTGTATCCTTCTTTGATGACTTCGTAGCAGATTCTGAGCAGAGTGGAAAAGGAGAGGACCATTGGCTTTAACATAAAGTATTATCTCTAAAGTTATAAGTATAGTAAGATGCATGTCGTTAGTCTGTCATCTACCAGCCTGACACTGGGGATGTAAGATGGGGTAAATTTTCTGCCCCAAAGCAAGATGTGCGCCTAATGAGTTAATCAGAACCTAGGCCGACAATGTTTCTCTCAGTCCTGTATGGCCAGAATTAAGTGTGTGTCATGACAAGGCGGCCATAAGCCTTGGTGTAGCAGAGATAAGATACTTGATTTTAACTGGACCTAAGACATGTGTAGAGGGATATTGTTTTGTGAGCTGTTTGTGCCTATATAATTGTTCATAACATTGCTTTCATGGCCCACGTAGCTTTATTGCAATCAATAATGAGAATGCTTTATTAAGGGTTTAGTGATAGGCTAGCAGACTCAACAACTAATGAAACTGAAATTAGAGTTTTTATTAGCGTTTCTGATAAGACGAATAATAGAAAATGTTTTGTAGCCCCTGAAGGCGATATATTTTTATTAAGTGATTGTTTACTCATTTTTGATGTGTTGTTAAACAGTAACTGCCACCCTTGCTATAAATGTTTCATCTCACAGTGTCTTGCCATAACTAAGAGTGTTTCCATTATGTGTATTTATTTGTCTTCGTGATTACGTGAATATTTACTCATTTTAATATTTTGAACAGTACTTCTGTGATGCCTACTGAGAACCACTAACTGCCCCCCCCTTGTTATGAGTGTTCCAATTCACAGTGTGCTAAAACAATTGTGTTTCCATAATGTGTACCCATCGCTATTGTACAATTGTGATTAATTACTTAAGGTGATATCGTTTCTAGAATCTTCAAGGATGCTCTGAATATTTGTTGCAATAATTCATTGTGTTTGCATAATGTGTACCCATCTGTATTTTATAATTGAGATTAATTACCTGAGATGATGTCACTTATAGAACATTCACAATGCTGAGATTATTTGTTGCAATTGTCACTGTATCAATGATATTATTTTGTGCGGTCTTGGCAGACTAACTGTCCAATGTTGTACTTTGAACAGTGTCTAGCATAGCATGTTAAAAATATATATATATAAAACGGATTGGTGCAGTGTGGAGATTAGGGTCTCCTCCCCGTGGCGTCAATTGAAAAATGTTCTGGACTGTCGTTCCATCGGAAAGCCAGCCAGAAGTCCATTTTCTTCGAAGATACCAGAGTGTGATGAAATGGAACTTGTGAAAGGTCCCTGTTGGATTCCTTTCATGTTAATTTCTTAAATCTGTTGTTATTTTCAGCATAAATTTCTCTTCTAAATTGACTGTGGTGTTTCTGACTGCCTGCATCTCGTGGTCGTGCGGTAGCGTTCTCGCTTCCCACGCCCGGGTTCCCGGGTTCGATTCCCGGCGGGGTCAGGGATTTTGTCTGCCTCGTGATGGCTGGGTGTTGTGTGCTGTCCTTAGGTTAGTTAGGTTTAAGTAGTTCTAAGTTCTAGGGGACTTATGACCACAGCAGTTGAGTCCCATAGTGCTCAGAGCCATTTGAACCATTTTTGTTTCTGATTATCTGGGAGGAGACTGAGCAGTGAAACGTGTTACTTTTACACATAAACAAGAGCGATCTGTCACACTACTACACTTTAAAACACAGTTTATATGTAATTCATGTCACACAGTCTCATACGGAACCTACATCCGCTTTCTTCTATATAATGTATATGATAAGATACTGTCATCCCCCTTCCCTTCTGTGTGAGAGGATGAATGAGCAAACGTATTTGTAGTTGCATGCTTGATGGTAGCAGACAAGCTTGTCTACTAGAGAACAGTAGGACCAACGTCGGAACAGGTAGTTACGCTTTCTAAAAGCAGAGAGGTTTCTATTCTTAGTATGGTCCTGCCCATCCCTTGTCATGTTGGTATAGGAAGCTGCCTCTCTGGTCACTTCCGTTTGTATCTGTGAAGCACCCCTTGGTAGGGGCCCAGGCAGTCTGTCCACGGCGAGTGTCTGAAGTGGTAAGATCTCCGGCTAAGCACGTGGCTGCTAAGTCCGTAGGACAATAGATTTCTTAAGTTCAGCCTAGCTGAAAATTTAATCACCTTTATTTCAGGTTTAGCTCTAAAATATCTAATGTTATCTTAAATTGCAACGCAGTGTAATTCGAGTGTGAAGTTCAGAATATCTTCCGGTAGTTGCTTTGTCACTACTTTGTGAGTAAAGAGGAACCACGTGTTGATCAGTAACTCTAACTAAGATCATCAATCTTAAATGCGAATGTGCGTGAGGTTATAACGTCTCGTCTTGACAATATTTTTCAATATAGCAACTTTTCTTTACGTTAAACCCACGTGGGGTGTACTTTGTGAGACCAGCACCACGTGCTTATACAATTGTTTGACCCATCAGGTTAATAGTAAGACGATGGTAACCAGTTTGAGGTTTTTCTTTTGTAAATTGCGTTTCGATGTAATTTATTTTAATTATCAAAATTATTGTGGAGTTACATTCTTTGTGTAAACCAAGTTGACCACGTGAAGCATGTGGTGTAAGCATCAAAGTAACCCTCAGCTATTCTTTTCGGGAAGATTTCACAGAGAGTTAGTATGAATTTGGTATACCAGTGTGTGGTAATTTCATGACAGACAGGATTGCGCTATGAACGTAACTTCTTTGGGTGAAAATTGAATCGGTTGGTTGTGGTTAATTTCCTCTTGGGTATGTCTCAACGTTCTTCGTGTGTTATTTTGTGAATGCAGTGTTGTATGCAGTCTCCCAATCCTGGCTTCCTGTTTGATGTGTTCCGTAAGATAACAAACTCACATTTTCACAGCCCTAAATAAGGCACCACTTTAGTTATGAATCAAGTTTGATATGCTGAAATTCTAACGGAACAATGATAAAATTTAAAATAAATGTCCAAATATAAACTGATTCATTTCTTTTTATTTTAATTGTCTTTCTATATATACATCACCGGTTCTCGTAAGATGAGTACTAAAATACAGGGTTATTACAAATGATTGAAGCGATATCACAGCTCTACAATAACTTTATTATTTGAGATATTTTCAAAATGCTTTGCACACACATACAAAAACTCAAAAACTTTTTTGGGCATTCACAAATGTTCGATATGTGCCCCTTTAGTGATTCGGCAGACATCAAGCCGATAATCAAGTTCCTCCCACACTCGGCGCAGCTTGTCCACATCAATGAGTTCGAAAGCATCGTTGATGCGAGCTCGCAGTTCTGGCACGTTTCTTGGTAGAGGAGGTTTAAACACTGAATCTTTCACATAACCCCACAGAAAGAAATCGCATGGGGTTAAGTCGGGAGAGCGTGGAGGCCATGACATGAATTGCTGATCATGATCTCCACCACGACCGATCCATCGGTTTTCCAATCTCCTGTTTAAGAAATGCCGAAAATCATGATGGAAGTGCGGTGGAGCACCATCCTGTTGAAAGATGAAGTCGGCGCTATCGGTCTCCAGTTGTGGCATGAGCCAATTTTCCGCGGGCTACGCGTGAAACTTGCCCGCACGCGTTCAACCGTTTCTTCGCTCACTGCAGGCCGATCCGTTGATTCCCCCTTACAGAGGCATCCAGAAGCTTTAAACTGCGCATACCATCGCCGAATGGAGTTAGCAGTTGGTGGATCTTTGTTGAACTTCGTCCTGAAGCGTCGTTGCACTGTTATTACTGACTGATGTGAGTGCATTTCAAGCACGACATACGCTTTCTCGGCTCCTGTCGCCATTTTGTCTCACTGCGCTCTCGAGCGCTCTGGCGGCAGAAACCTGAAGTGCGGGTTCAGCCGAACAAAACTTTATGAGTTTTTCTACGTATCTGTAGTGTGTCGTGACATTATGTCAATGAATGGAGCTACCGTGAATTTATGAAATCGCTTCAATCATTTGTAATAGCTCTGTATTATAATTAATGTTAGTCTGGTTGGGAATTTGGTAAGCTAGACTGGATACCTGGTGAAACAGTTGCGCAGTAATGCAAGGTTAACTTCCTCAGATAGCTCACAACTTTTAACCCACTTTTATGGTCTTGAATATCAGCACCGCTTTCAGAACAAATTAAAGCAACAACATTACACATAACAACATTACACTTGTTGTACCGTTCCAATGTTTTATTAAATTGCTAGCACGCAGAAATTATCAGCAAGAGTTTTTTCTCTTGCAGGTAATACCTCAGCTGGTGTCCAAAAGGAGAGAATGGACTAAACAGTGTTACTTATTGAATTTTTTTATGTTGTGTCCCACGTTTCCCATTTTCCTTTGATTTATGCGGCCTGGACGGTATAAATGAGTGAATGTGTGAACTAACAGAAAGCTTTAGGCACAGATTGTAACACTGCACGAATGGCCGTCCTGGCTTAGGGTAGTACCAACCCCCCAAGTGCGAACAAGGTTAGCAGAGACCAAGTTTGCAGGTCAGGGCAAAGATGACACGTAGGCGCGCCTACTGGCTCTGTCAGGTTGACACGCCGTCCACACCACGTTTGTAAGCGGAACGGTTAGGCGATTTCGGTTGGAAGAGCACTTGTTCCTGGGTCGTGGTGCGGGACAGACATGGAGACGCAGCTCTCGTTTTGGTAATGTTAACATAGGTATTAGATTGTCTCAAATGTACTCTGTAATGAAGTCCAGATGTTGAAATCAGGTGCGAGATTACCACTGAACACCATAAGGGAATTGATTTTCTTAATTTAGTCGAATTTCAGTAGGCCTTGCGTCAGTGCCTTGTTCAGGCAACGCACCATGTGCCTTAAGCTCACGGTCACGTTACTGCTCTGTGCTTAACGGAAATTCACTCATTCAATGTATTTTAATGTGCTCTTCCATTTACAGTAATGTTTTGGGGATTTTTATTTATTTTCCATATGTTTTCTTTGTGAATTAGCTTTCGCGCCACGTGGTCGGTTGGAGCAACCGCCGCATTGATAAATTGTAGTTTCGGTCTAAAAATATGTTGTACACGATGAATAATCATACGATAGTGAGCGAGTGTAAAATAGGGAAGGGATAATCGTGTGTGTCCATATTTTTCTGGGCTCTGTTGCCTACTGAAACTTGGCCATGTGGGTTGAACTGCGTTGCAGTGATTCTTCTTGTGCACCCCCATAACGATCTGATTTGCTGGCGATGTTGTCCGTTAAATAAAATACTCGTGCCACTAGGAAAAGTATCGGATTTTAATGCCCACTGATTTTACTCCGTCCATCATAAAAAATAGGTGGCAGTGAGTACCCCAGGTGAATTCTGGGTCATGAAAGCAAAGAAAAGCTATATACTGCCTATTAAGCGCTGTATAGGTGCCTTCTGTAGTGGTTCAAAAAAAATGCGTTATCCGTTGCGTTCCAGTTTTTACCGGTTCATTAAAACCTTCCGCTAGAAATTATTAATACCCAGCAATAACTCGCAGGGGCCAGTAATTTCGTGGTCCACACGAATTTAAGAAACCATTTACTGCAGACGGTAGCTTGCAGGAGCGGTTGGACAGGTCAAAGCGACGGTAACCTACCTACTTAGGTAGACTTTTACCGCCACCAGTACTGGAAGGTTACGTTGCACTGTACCAAAGAAGACAGCAGCTACAAAATGTGAACAGTACCGAACTCTAAGTCTAATATCACATGCATCAAAAATTCTCATAAAATTAGTTCTGAAGAGAATTGAAGAGAAGGTGGAGGATATGCTGAGTGAAGATCAGTTTGGTTTCAGAAGGGGATTGGGAACAAGAGAGGCGATTGTGGCACTGAGATTCGTTATCGAAAGGCAATGACAGAAAAATAAACCAACTTGTATTGCCTCTGTAGACCTGGAAAAGGCGTTTGATAACGTTCTCTGGCAAGAGATGTTCAGAGTGCTGAGGAAAAGTGGAATAAAGTACAAAGACATCCCTGTGATACTCAGTTTGTATAAGAGTGAGGTGGCAGAGATTAGGGACTGTCACCAGAAACAAGAAGCAGATATTAGAAACGGGGTAAGACAAGGATGTGCTCTCTCTCCTCTTATATTCAACGCTTTCATCTAGGAAGGTATAGACCACGTTCGAGAAACTACTAAGGTGGGTATCAAAATTAGTGGGCTGAAGATAGACATGGTACGTTATGCAAATGATATTGCTATAGTCACGGAGACAAAAGAAGATCTGTGGGAAGTCCTCAGAACGATGGAAAAAATTCTATGCAATCAGTGTGGGATGAGAAAAAACAAGAAAAAGACTAAAGTGATGGTATGCAGTACAGGAGCAGAATATGAACCTCTGAGAATGAGAATTGGAAGGGAGGAGCTGGAAGTCATAGAGGAATTTACTTACCTGGGAAGCAAAATCACAAGGAATGGTAGAAGCTGGAAAGAAATTGCGACCAGAATACAAAAGGCCAAAATTGCATTTAACTGGCGGAGGAGCTTACTCAGCAGCAACAACATCAGTCTGAAAATGAGGAAACATATCATGAAAGCTTTCGTTTGGAGTGTGACTCTATAAGGGTGAGAAACTTGGACAATTGGAAGAGTAGAGAGAAGACGGCTAGAGGCCCTGGAGATGTGGTTCTATAGAAGGACGATGAAGATCAGCTGGAGAGACAAAAAGTAACAAATGAAGAGGTGCTTGGAAGAGTACAGGAAACCAGATGTCTGTGGAGGCACATCTAAACAAGAAGCGACAAACTTGTAGGGCACGTACTACGACACAACAAAATGATTGGAACAATAGCAGAAGGAGCTACTGAGGGAAGCAATCGGCGGGGGTGACCAAGGATATCACACATGCAACACATCATGAATGACGTTGGATGTAACACATACGTGGAAATGAAGACAAAGGCAGACAGAAGAGAGGAATGGCGCTCTGCTGCAAACCAACCTCAGGGTTGAACACTAAAAGAAAAGAAGACCAGTGTTAGAAGTCCGGGTGGGACAGTGGGTCCGCGTGACCCTGTGCACACTACAGGTGAGGGCAAAGCTACACCGACTCCACCAGGGCCACACCTACGAAAGAAGTGTGGTTGCGGAAAGCATTACTTGGCTATTGGCCACTGCACAGTCGTTAAAAATTCTCTTCGTCTACATCTCCATTTCATGCTAAAGATGAAAATGCATTTGACGTAATTGTCAGAACATAGTTACACTTTGAGTATGCGAGCTGAATGGAGACACAGTAAGTTAGTTTGGCTGTACAGACTCACTTCCAAGTGGTACGGTGCCATTAATATCTGCAGGTGCATATAATATTTAGAGAAAAAGAAACTGTTTGGCTGGTGGATATTGGATTTATTAGCTGGAACATCTTTCTTTCCATAATAAGAAAAGGAGTTTGTTATTAATTGCCTTTGTTTAGTAAAGAATTTTCAGAATTTTTACTCCTCACCGTATGATGAAGCCGTAGTATATGCGGAAATGTTCTCCTTGTGTGACTGAAGAGTTATAGAGTGTGACTTAGACAGAATTTCTGTTTTGTCTGGATGAATGGCCGTATTCTCTAAACGTAGAAAAACGTAAATTAATGCAGATAAGTAGGAAGAAAAATCCTGTAATGTTTGAGCACAGTGACAGTGCTGTGCTGCTTGACAAATTCACATCGGTTAAATACCTACACATAACATTGCAAAGTGATATGAAATCTAATGAGCACATTAAAACAGCAGTAAGGAAGGTGGATTTTCAGCTACAGTTTACTGGAAAAGTTTTAGGAACGTGTAGCTCACCTACAAAAGGAGACCACATATACAACACTAAGGCAACCCTATTCTTGAGTACCCTTAGAGTATTTGGTATCCTCAGAAAGTAATATTAAAGAAAGACATTGAAGCAATACAGAAGCATTCTGCTAGATCTGTTACCAGTAGATTTGATCATCGTGAGATTGCTACTGAGACGCTACATAAACTCAAATGGGAATCCCTAAAGGGAAGACGACACACTTCCCAAGAAATAGCTACAGCTGCCTGCAGAAAATTCTACAGTGACCAACATATATTTTGCATAAATATCACAAACACCAGATAAATTAGAGCTCTTGCGGAGGTATGTAAGCAATCTTTTTTTCCCTCGCTTCGAGTGGAATAGAAAAGGAAATCGCTGGTAGTGGTACATGGTATCCTCCACAATACAACATAACAGTGGCTTGCTGACTTATGTACATAGATGTAGATGTAGCACAGAGTTTTCGAAACAGAATGAACGTATTGTCTTGTTGGGTCACTGTAGTGAAGTTGTCACGTGCCAATGGTGAACTGGTTCAAATGGCTCTGAGCACTATGGGACTTAACTTCTGAGGTCATCAGTCCCCTAGAACTTAGAACTATTTAAACCTAACTAACCTATGGACATCACACACATCCATGCCCAAAGCAGGATTCGAACCTGCAACTGTAGCAGTCACGCGGTTCCAGGCTGTACCGCCTAGAACCGCTCGGCCACCGCGGCCGGCAATGGTGAACTGCCATGTTTCATTATTTACATCAGTGCTATGAGGAATAAATACAAAATCAAATAGGGGTAATGCAGGAGTAGGTTTAATAATGAATAAAAAATTGGAGGTCGGGTAAGCTACAACATAGCCGGCCGCGGTGGTCTAGCGGTTCTAGGCGCCCAGTCCGGAACCGCGCGACTGCTACGGTCGCAGGTTCGAATCCTGCCTCTGGGATGGATGTGTGTGATGTCCTTAGGTTAGTTAGGTTTAAATACTTCTAAGTTCTAGGGGACTGATGACCACAGTAGTTAAGTCCCATAGAGCTCAGAGCCATTTGAACCATTTGAAGCTACAACAAACAACATAGTGAACGCATTATTGTGTCCAAGATAGACACGAAGCCCATGCCTATGACAGTAGTACAAGTCTATATGCCAACTAGCTCTGCAGATGTCGAAGAAATTGAAGAAATGTATGATGAGATAAAAGAAATTATTCAGATAGTGAAGGGAGACGAAAATTTAATAGTCATGGGGGACTGGAATTCGATAGTAGGAAAAGGAAGAGAAGTAAACGTAGTAGGTGAATATGGATTGGGGGTAAGAAATGAAAGAGGAACCCGCATGGTAGAATTTTGCACAGAGCATAACTTAATTATCGCTAACACTTGGTTCAAGAATCATACATGGAAGAAGCCTGTAGATACTGACAGGCTTCAGATAGATTATATAATGGTAAGACAGAGATTTAGGAACCAGGTTTTAAATTGTAAGACATTTGCAGGGACAGATGTGGACCCTGACCACAATCTATTGGTTATGAACTGTAGATTAAAACTGAAGAAACTGCAAAAAGGTGGGAATTTAAGGAGATGGGACCTGGATAAACAGGAAGTGCAAAATGGCTAAGCAGGGATGGCTAGAGGACAAATGTAAGGATTTAGAGGCTTATCTCACTAGGGGTAAGATAGATACTGCCTACAGGAAAATTAAAGAGACCTTTGGAGAAAAGAGCTCAGATGGAAACCCAGTTCTAAGCAAAGAAGGGAAAACAGAAAGGTGGAAGGAGTATATAGAGGGACTATACAAGGACGATGTACTTGAGGGCAATGTTATAGAAAGGGAAGACGATGTAGATGAAGATGAAATGGGAGATATGATACTGCAGGAAGAGTTTGATATAGCACTGAAAGACCTAAGTCGAAACAAAGCCCCGGGAGTAGACAACATTCCATTAGAACCACTGACGGCCTTGGGAGAGCCAGTCCTCACAAAACTCTACCATCTGATGAGCAAAATGTATGAGACAGGCGAAATACCCTCAAACTTCAAGTATAATATAATAATTCCAATCCAAAAGAAAGCCGGCGTTGACAGATGCGAAAATTACCGAACTATCAGTTTAATAAGTCACTGCTGCAAAATACTAACGCGAATTCTTTGAAGACGAATAGAAAAGCTGGTAGATGCCGACCTCGCGGAAGATCAGTTTGGATTCCGTAGAAATATGGGAACACCTAAGGCAATACTGACCCTAAGTAAGAGCATATGGACTATCAGACCAATTGTGTGATTGGATTGAGGAGTTCCTAGATAACAGGACGCAGCATGTTATTCTCAATGGAGAGAAGTCTTCCGAAGTAATAGTGATTTCAGGTGTGCCGCAGGGGAGTGCCATAGGACCGTTGCTATTCACAATATACATAAATGACCTGGTGTATGACATGGGAAGTTCACTGAGGCTTTTTGCAGATGATGCTGTGGTGTATCGAGAGGTTGTAACAATGGAAAATTGTACTGAAATGCAGGAGGATCTGCAGCGAATTGACGCATGGTGCAGGGAATGGCAATTGAATCTCAATGTAGACAAGTGTAATGTGCTGCGAATATACAGAAAGATAGATCCTTTATCATTTAGCTACAAAATAGCAGGTCAGCAACTGGAAGCAGTTAATACCATAAATTATCTGGGAGTACGCATTAGGAGTGATTTAAAATGGAATGATCATATAATGTTGATCGTCGGTAAAGCAGATGCCAGACTGAGATTCATTGGAAGAATCCTAAGGAAATGCAATCCGAAAACAAAGGAAGTAGGTTACAGTACGCTTGTTCGCCCACTGCTTGAATACTGCTCAGCAGTGTGGGATCCGTACCAGATAGGGTTGAAACGTCCCCTTAGAACAATTTATACACGACTGTGCTTAAACTGACACACAATATTTTTAGCGCAACGCAATCTGACTTTCAAAAATCCCTACAAAAGAATGGCCCTGACTAACATTAACCTGTACCTTTCACAAATCACTTACCTCACAAAAATCTTCGTTACTCAAGCTACTGCAATACAGCGAGCGCCACTACTGCCAGCTAAATAAAAGATTCAAACTACAGAAGGCACTAATTACTGATAGGGATAGTTAGCAAATGAAAGATATTAACAGAGAACAAACAATGTATTTACCTTAATAGTCATAATATATATATAGCAGTTCATGACAAATTACAAAACTCCGCCATCTCTCTCCCCACATCCACCACTGCTGGCGGCTCACCTCCAACTGCGCAATGCTACGTGCTGTTCACATCCAGCTGCCGCTGCCCAACACTACAATGGCAGACAACAATGCAAAACTAGCCACAGACTGCACACAGCACAGCCAGTGATTTTCATATAGAGCGCTACGTAACGTTGCCGATAAGAAAACATAAACAGCCTACTTACATAGCCCCCATGCTCCCCACAAAAAATTTTACAAAATATTTTTGGGCAGTGGCCAATAATGATTTGAAAAAATTTTTCATAATTACAATAACAAAGATATCAAATGCACGCACTTATTTATACAATGTTGGTCAAAAGCTAAAATTTTCTCACAGCCCATAAAGACAGTCCTGATCATTCATAACAGTGAAACTGCCGTTTCTTTTCTCAAAGTCGGAGCAGTAAAAGACAATGCACACGGAAGTAGTGGATTTCCATGCCGTCTTGAAGAAGTAGTGTTGTCCTTCCAACGGAAAGACAGTGCTGACTATTGACACGCTGACAGGTAATGGGCCACAACAGAGCAAACCCACAGCAGAGTCATTCGACGCTTTGAAGAAGATTGTTAGGTATGTCATCACAGAGTAGACCCACTGTAGTCCTGGTAGAGATTATGGTATTGGTGGGTCATCAGAGGTGCAGACCCACTGCAGTCCTTGTAGAGATAATGGAATTGGTGAGTCAGCAAAGGTGTAGACCCACTGTAGTCCTTGTTTGAGATGGTCAGCAGCCATCTGTTGTGACTGCGCAGGTGCACAATCACCATTGAAGAGTCTTGCGGATAATATAGCAAGTGCATAAACCACCACTCGTGCACTCACAAAGTTTTTTTTTTCTAATTGTCCTTAGAACCAGCAATGCTGTTAACCAGTCCCTTGCTGAATTATTAACACACGTGCAAACACTATCAGTCCCTACTTCTCCATATACACTCCTGGAAATTCATTGTCCCAGGAAGGGGAAACTTTATTGACACATTCCTGGGGTCAGATACATCACATGATCACACTGACAGAACCACAGGCACATAGACACAGGCAACAGAGCATGCACAATGTCGGCACTAGTACAGTGTATATCTACCTTTCGCAGCAATGCAGGCTGCTATTCTCCCACGGAGACGATCGTAGAGATGCTGGATGTTGTCCTGTGGAACGGCTTGCCATGCCATTTCCACCTGGCGCCTCAGTTGAACCAGCGTTCGTGCTGGACGTGCAGACCGCGTGAGACGACGCTTCATCCAGTCCCAAACATGCTCAATGGGGGACAGATCCGGAGATCTTGCTGGCCAGGGTAGTTGACTTACACCTTCTAGAGCACGTTGGGTGGCACGGGATACATGCGGACGTGCATTGTCCTGTTGGAACAGCAAGTTCCCTTGCCGGTCTAGGAATGGTAGAACGATGGGTTCGATGACGGTTTGGATGTACGGTGCACTATTCAGTGTCCCCTCGACGATCACCAGTGGTGTACGGCCAGTGTAGGAGATCGCTCCCCACACCATGATGCCGGGTGTTGGCCCTGTGTGCCTCGGTCGTATGCAGTCCTGATTGTGGCGCTCACCTGCACGGCGCCAAACACGCATACGACCATCATTGGCACCAAGGCAGAAGCGACTCTCATCGCTGAAGACGACACGTCTCCATTCGTCCCTCCATTCACGCCTGTCGCGACACCACTGGAGGCGGGCTGCACGATGTTGGGGCGTGAGCGGAAGACGGCCTAACGGTGTGCGGGACCGTAGCCCAGCTTCATGGAGACGGTTGCGAATGGTCCTCGCTGATACCCCAGGAGCAACAGTGTCCCTAATTTGCTGGGAAGTGGCGGTGCGGTCCCCTACGGCACTGCGTAGGATCCTACGGTCTTGGCGTGCATCCGTGCGTCGCTGCGGTCCGGTCCCAGGTCGACAGGCACGTGCACCTTCCGCCGACCACTGGCGTCAACATCGATGTACTGTGGAGACCTCACGCCCCACGTGTTGAGCAATTCGGCGGTACGTCCACCCGACCTCCCGCATGCCCACTATACGCCCTCGCTCAAAGTCCGTCAACTGCACATACGGTTCACGTCCATGCTGTCGCGGCGTGCTACAAGTGTTAAAGACTGCGATGGAGCTCCGTATGCCACGGCAAACTGGCTGACACTGACGGCGGCGGTGCACAAATGCTGCGCAGCTAGCGCCATTCGACGGCCAACACCACGGTTCCTGGTGTGTCCGCTGTGCCGTGTGTGTGATCATTGCTTGTACAGCCCTCTCGCAGTGTCCGGAGCAAGTATGGTGGGTCTGACACACCGGTGTCAATGTGTTCTTTTTTCCATTTCCAGGAGTGTACTATGACCAACAGAAACGTGTGCAGTGAAATGGAACGTACAAGTTACTTAATTTGATGAACTGCTGTCAATTACAATTTTATAACATAAGAATACAATGACAAAGGTACAAAATACATAATTAAAAACATAACCATACAGATAACATTTGTAGTAATACAGGCTTTACAAAATAATAGAAATAGACATATACATCAGTGTTACAGGAATTATGACATAATTCTATGAAACTACACAGAGACAGGAAGAAAACAAATACACAAGGGTACACAAACACATAGTGGGATAACACAAAAGGAAAGGACAGGGTTTGTTTCATTGCAGTATTTTGCAAATATAACTTTCTTTGCTTCTTGGAGATCTCCCTTCATTCATCATTATTCCCAAAAAGTCCTATATATACCTCCTTCCTGTATTCTATTCACATTTCTTTCAAAATAATTATTTCTCATTGTACAATACTCATTTTCCCCCAAATCTTTTTCATATAATTTCGCAATGCATTCTTTACCTATTCTCCATAGTCAGTTTCTTATATAGTCTACCCCTCTTAAGCTAACTTAAATCTACTGAGCTCAGATGCTAAACTAAGGGACGAGGCAATGCAGCAGCACATAACAAATTAACACAAACAGCAATGCAAAAAAAATGGAAAATTGCAAAGCAAGCTACAGTAAATCTAAATTACCAAGCAATGCAACATTACAACTAATATGAGCCAATGTGCAGTAACAAGAAAAATAAGTCAGTAGTAAAACTAGCTTAACAGAGTAACACAATTTAAAATTCAGTAGCACTATGCTTGGCAAACAGCAGCAGCAAATATAAAAAATATAAAACTTAAATCTATACATGACAAAGCTCAAGCAGAAAAAATATTACAGTAAAAATGGCCATGTTCAATACCTATGTCACATCTTAACACTAAAGTGATGCATCACGAGAACTTACACTTGCAGATAAGTTACCAAATCGTAAAGAAATTATTTATGCAATTCCTGTGAAGGGAAATGTCTATTTATGTGCCCTCGTTTTCTTGGAAGTAAATCATAAATTTCTTATTGACTGGATCTGTTGGCATAAAATAACTATATTAGTACATATATTAAATTTTATTTTAACCAATGCTGCAGTGCAGCTAGAAACTAGATATTAAAGAAAATGAGCAAATATGTACAAAGGACGGCATGAAACGTCATTCATTAGCCATATGGCATTTCATAACGCAGTAAAAATTCCCTCAATTCTAGAGAAAGACGCTTGTCATAATCAGGTGTGCAGATGTAAGCGTGTCGTGTTTGCGGTGCTTTCTACAAAGGTATGTCAAAAGCGAGGATAATGGCCTCCCTTTTTTTTTTCTTTTCTACCTGAGTGTCTGAAAAGGCTTGTTCTTCAGGTGTCTGACACAGCTCTGTGCCCACGACGCATGTGCAGGTGGTCACTTAACTTTCTTATGGAAATATTTACGACAGCAGTTTCCGCTACAGTGACAGTCTCATATAAAAATTTCACAGGTCGAGAACTTACGTTGCAAATGTGTAGAAACAAAATCCTATGAATATAACAGTGTCCAAAAATTTTCGCCGGCATTGTGATACATTCACGCATCTACACACACATTTCATAACTCTTAAAGTACAATTCTTGGTTTCCAACATCCTTTTTCACAAATCAGCGTCCCTAACGACTACTCATTATTCCTTACCTTATTCGTCGACACTTCTTCAATATTTGACCATAATACATACGTAGCATAATCATTTTCCTCATATAACATCGGCTTATTGATCATAAATATACCTCAATAGCATAATACACATCGTCGTCGTAAAAATAACATCATAACACCTCAGTCAAATCTCAAAAACGTCGTAGCTTCCTGCAATAATTTCAAAACCTAAAAAAATTCTCTGCTCATTTCAATAGTGTCATCTACCTCAAACGTTCTTTAAAAATCGTGATCCCATACCAAATATATCATTCAAAGCTCTCATAGTATCACAATAGTTCCGAAAAAATATGAACAGTTCACAAAGTACAGACAAAATACAATTTCGTAAGTGTGAAGTTATCCAGCGGTGTAATCACGTAAACATCTGTCACTGACGTAATAAAAAAGTTTGTCTCTCTCAGTTAAATGGTCAGATAGCTGTGTAATTTGTGTTAGAGAAATATGGTACCGATGTGTAAAGTTGTATAAGCAAATACCATATTAGCTAGGGCGACTTGTGCTTGCCAAACACATGGTACACAAAGTAAGCGTGTACCCCCCTGAGGTTTATTGTAATTATACCCTCAGGTGTTACAGATTACAGCAATGGAATGATATGTATCACGGAAAACTTTCTTTGTAATTCAAAAATCTTTAAAAATAAATGGTTTAAGTACAAAATTAATCACTCAAATACGTGTCCTGTAGCGCTAAATGTGCGTCTTGCTGTAAAATAATCTCTGTGGAAGTGTCGTAGTTATCGTCCTCCAAAGCTAAGTTCAGCAGAAGCCAATGTACTTACCTCATGATAAACAAAAGTGAAATGCTTTGCGTATAGATTTCTTAGTTATTACGCTTATTGCCATGATGAAGAAAGTACTATGCCGTAACGTATTGTTGTGCTACATAAAAGGCTGTCTCCTTGTAGCTATACCACAAAAGTTACCACTAAAACATGTTTTGCTTTCCAGAAAAATTCAGAAAAACCGTGCAGATATAAAACAGATACTCCGCAAAAGCAACAATGTAAATTGTGTCACACATTAGTAACGTCGTGATATAATCGTGTAGCTGTCACATTAACTAACCACTGTGTCATCTGGTATCTCCCAGAAAGTACTTTAATTCAGAATGTATTTTCAAGTAAACCAAAATGTTGCATTAGAATTTCGTTAGCAGTACTGGTAAATGTTCTAAGTATGTGAGCCTTATAGTCGTTACGTAATAGTGCAACTAACAATCATGAATGTACACACACAATAACACTGTGTCGTCTGTTCGCAATAACAATGCATTCGTAATTTCTGTTTAAATAAGTTCTCCTGGTTCTTGACTAGATATTTAACTTCAAAACATAGTTGCATGATAACAGTTTCTAAGTGTGACAATGCATACTAGAAATGTGAAGTGAAACGTTTTATGGCAAAGACAAAGTTAAAAAGCAGATTATCTTTCAATAAATGGTTTCACATGTGAAATGTGGTGTAAACCTTTACTCTTCCTAGTACGCAGAGTTTCAACTTCAACGCAATTATCATGTGGTATACGTCGGATTCTGTAAGGTCCATTGTAAACTAGAAAGAATTTGTGACTCAAGTGTTTCTTCTTATGTGACAATGGATGAGCTTCAATGAGAACTTTCTGACCAATATATACTTTCTTTGCATTTGCTTTACCGTGTAGTTTTCTCCTTTTGTCTGCTGCAGATTTTATATTTTTAAGAGCCAAATCAATTATGTCTTTGTGTCGAAGTTTACGTGTATTCGGGAAAGGTACAAGCTCTCTGATTCTGTTCGGTGGTTCTTCATTCTTTAATACAAGAGTAGGTGGTAAAGCAGTGGAATCATGAGGCATTTCATTCAGCACATTTTGAAATAAGTGTAAATATCTGTCCCAATGCTGGTGCTTTCTGTGACAATAAAGTCTGCAAAGCTTATTGATTTCTTTCATAATCCGTTCGGAGGGGGCTGTATGGGTTTGACAGGTACTGATTCTTGTGCAACATGTCTTCAAAATATTTCACAAGACTGGAAAATTCAGATTGTTCGAAATGTTTCATCATTATGATGCCATGTTTTACTCGGTCTTGTGTGGTTTGAGACCAATACGCTGAGAGGAAGGCATGATAAAATTCTCCTTCACTGTGACAATCGTGAATGACCGATCACATTCTTACAGCTGGTTCATTCTCCAAGTAGCCACACATAAATTCTAACCTGTGCTCCAATGACCAGTTGGGAGGAAAACAATGAGAGAATTGATGGAGCCACGCTTGTGGATGAATGTCGTTGGCAGAATTCTTAAACGTTTTGAATTTACGTGTAGTAATGAACAGCTTATAGTCAAAATCATCGTGTCGGCGAGTAGCATATCGGTCATTGTTACGTCGTGTCGGCGGTTCCATCTCAAAATTCCGTGTACCTTGCCAATTCCTTTCATAATTACCGAAATGCCCTGTGTTATTATTTTGTGGCTGTTCCGTATTTCTAAGTCCCTCTTCCCGTATTGGGGCGCGAGTGTCCCCTGAAATACGTAATTCTTGTATTACCTGTGTCAGCTGATGTTGTACTTCCCGGATTTCTCTTTTGTACTGTGTATTGATTTGATTTTGATTTTGTTTGAATTTTCTAATTTCTTCATGCTCTTCAGTGTCAGTGAAGGCTACAGGTGTTGTGTCATTCAGATCATCTTCTACCTTTGTAGATAAGTTAGTGACCTGATCCGAAAGTTCGGCTACTTTCTCTGATAATGAACTAATTTCCTCCATGTGTCTTTCTGAGCCAATTTTCAGAGTATCTACTGTGTCCTTTAAGTTTTCCTGAGTTTTTGCAAGTTGCGTAACCGAATCGGTAGATGCAACTGAGTCAATTTTAGCCTGCAAGGTCTCATGATTTTCATGAACAATAGTTTGCAGTTCTTTTATGGCTGCTTCGTGATTCTGTAATGCATTTTCATGACGCGAAAAAATAGGTTGGAAATGCTCACAAATTTGTGTTTTTACGTCATTACAGATTTTCTGACATTTCGATTCGATGTTATGTAACTCAGTAGTTAAATCTTCACGTGTTTGTTCAAGTGTGGTGTCTAACTTTTGAAGATTTTGTTCCATTGTGTCTAACTTTTTAAGATTTTGTTCCACTGTGTCTAACTTTTTAAGATTTTGTTCCACTGTGTCTAACTTTTGAAGATTTTGTTCCATTGTGTCTAACTTTTGAAGCTTTTGCTGTGTTTGTCTCTGATTTTGTTCCATTGTGTCTAACTTTTGAAGATTTTGTCCCATTTGTTGCATTAATTGTAATAACAATGCATTAGTGTCTCGAATCTGTTCCTCTACGCTTTTCGGCAGTGCATTTGCACCAGCAACATTCACATTTTGACAAGCAGAAAATGTGTCTTGACTTATTTGAGAAAACGGTGAGGACGCAAAACCTGAATCTACAGTATTTGTAATATTGTGTTCTGTCATTCCTAATTCCTGAGGTGAGCTGTTGCCGACCGATCGATCGATAATGCTTCTCTGTTTACTACCTGTTTCACTGTCTACACCATTATTTGCCGCCCGCTCCATTTCCCTATGCACAATTACCAAATTACTACTTCGAATGTCTGTTAATTCACTACCCAGTGGTGCTGATAAGCTACGCTCGTCGTCACTATTATTTCTCAGTTTACTTTGGAGCCTAGTGTTACGTTTTTCACACGCCATTATTGTAACAATATTTCACATGATAACACAGAAAAGCACAATTTGAAGAGCAAAAATAGGGGAACACATTAACATAGCACTGAAAATAATATCTAGTTAATTGCATCTGCGAAATACTTGGTGCAAATCTACATGCATGCCACAACTGTTTTACTGTACAACAATGAAAGACTGCAACTACAAAGGAGATTCTCTCTACAATTACGCAGTAGCAATAAACAAAATCTACACTAATTACACAAACTACAAGAAAAAATCAGAAGATTCCAGTGAGGTATCCTCGGCTAAGGGTCGACATATGTAACTTCTACAAATTCACCGTGACGAGAATCCCGCCAGTTCTGATGCAGTTCAGGTCTGTCGTTACGATCATATCGTCTGTCGTCATGTCGGTAGATTCCATAGTTTCTTTCTTGTCGGTCACGTGGTGGAGAATTTCTCCCTGAGTCGTAACTGCGCGCTGGACCGTTGCGTCTAAAGTTATTCTGTCTCCCTTGATAATAATTGTTTTGGTGTCCATATTGTCTGTTTCTCTGATTGTCTCTGTGATATTCATTACTGCGGAGAGGTGATCTTTCCCTGTAATTATTACTACTTTGGCAACGGTTGTCATACGGGTGATGTCTGTTTTGGTCACGATTTGTGTTGTGAGAATAGCCTTGTCGTGTCCAGTTATTATTTCTGTCGTCACGGAATTGTGACGGATGTGCCCTGTAGTGATTGTTTTCCCGTTTTCGCATCCCGTGACTGTCTGTGTCAATTTCTAATTCTTGTTAGAGTCCCTGAAACGCTTCAATGTCGTCTTTGCAACGTCCTGCTAAAATAATATGTCGTAAATGTTCAGGTAGTTTGATTAAGCAAATGCGGATGAGTTCTGAGAAAAAATCAGAAGATTCCAGGTTCGTATCCTGGCAGGGTTGCCATATGAAACGTCCCCTTAGAACAATTTATACACGACTGTGCTTAAACTGACACACAATATTTTTAGCACAACGCAATCTGACTTTCAAAAATCCCTGCGAAAGAATGGCCCTGACTAACATTAACCTGTAACTTTCACAAATCACTTACCTCACAAAAATCTTCGTTACTCAAGCTACTGCAATACAGCGAGCGCCACTACTGCCAGCTAAATAAAAGATTCAAACTACAGAAGGCACTAACTACTGATAGGGATAGTTAGCAAATGAAAGATATTAATAGAGAACAAACAATGTATTTACCTTAATAGTCATAATATATGAATAGCAGTTCATGACAAATTACAAAACTCCGCCATCTCTCTCCCCACATCCACCACTGCTGGCGGCTCACCTCCAACTGCGCAATGCTACGTGCTGTTCACATCCAGCTGCCGCTGCCCAACACTACAATGGCAGACAACAATGCAAAACTAGCCACAGACTGCACACAGCACAGCCAGTGATTTTCATATAGAGCGCTACGTAACGTTGCCGATAAGAAAACAACAGCCTACTTACAGGGTTGATAGCAGAGATAGAGAAGATCCAACGGAGAGCAGCGCGTTTCGTTACAGGATCATTTAGTAATCGCGAAAGCGTTACGGAGATGATAGATAAACTCCAGTGGAAGACTCTGCAGGAGAGACGCTCAGTAGCTCGGTACGGGCTTTTATTGAAGTTTCGAGAACATACCTTCACCGAAGAGTCAAGCAGTATATTGCTCCCTCCTACGTATATCTCGCGAAGAGACCATGAGGATAAAATCAGAGAGATTAGAGCCCACACAGAGGCATACCGACAATCCTTCTTTCCACGAACAATACGAGGCTGGAATAGAAGGGAGAACCGATAGAGGTACTGAAGGTACCCTCCGCCACACACCGTCAGGTGGCTTGCGGAGTATGGATGTAGATGTAGATGTAGATGTAGATGTAGACTTATCTTAGAAGCTAGATTAAGAAAAGGCAAACCTACGTTTCTAGCATTTGTAGACTTGGAGAAAGCTTTTTGACAATGTTGACTGGAATACTCTCTTTCAAGTTCTGAAGGTGGTAGGGGTAAAATACAGGGAGCGAAAGGCTATTTACAATTTGTACAGAAACCAGAAGCCAGTTATAAGAGTCGAGGGACATGAAAGGGAAGCAGTGGTTGGGAAGGGAGTGAGATAGGGTTGTAGCCCCTCCCCGATGTTATTCAGTCTTTATATTGAGCAAGCATTAAAGGAAACAAGGAAAATTCGGAGTAGGTATTAAAATCCATGAAGAAGAAATAACAACTTTAAGGTTCACCGATGACATTGTAATTCTGTCAGAGACAGCAAAGGACTTGGAAGAGCAGTTGAACGGAAGGGACAGTGTCTTGAAGGGACGATATAAGATGAACATCAACAAAAGCAAAACGAGGATAATGGAATGTAGTCGAATTTTGTCGGGTGATGCTGAGGGAATAAGATTAGGAAATGAGACACTTAAAGTAGTAAATGAGTTTTGCTATTTGGGGAACAAAATAACTGATGATGGTCGAAGTAGAGAGGATATAAAATGTAGACTGGCAATGGTAAGGAAAGCATTTCTGAAGAAGAGAAATTTGTTAACATGGTGTATTGATTTAAGTGTTATTTTTATTCAATTAACTGGAAGGAAAGTGATTTTTAAATTTTTATTCCACTATCACGTTACTTTAATCAGTGTATTAATTGCTTCAGTTGTAATTCCTCTCATCATTCTTTTTCCACTTCGAATCTTTGTGCATGTGAATTTCATTATTTTCAATTTATCTATCATAATATTTAAACGCTTTAAAATGCCATTTTATCATTCAAAAAAACAAAAGACGAAAAAAACCTACTCCTATTGACTGTGGTATGGTGTCAAAAACATGTTTTTTGTTACAAGGTGCATAGATTTTTAGAATGGCAACTGCCACATTGACATTTACAAAAGAATTCTTATTGCACTATGCACAAAACAACGCAGATGCAAAGACGAAAGAAGGGTTATAAGTAAAACCGTATGTAGCAAAGTCAGGAATAAAAATAATGAAGGCGATAAGATGGACGAGAATATAAGATGATAAAAGGAAAGAAATTAAATCGTAACCAATAAATCACAATAATTAAATTCACATGCACAAGTATCCCAAGTGGTAGAAAATTTTAGGAAGAAAAAATGAGAGCAATTGAAAGAATGAACAGTGTAAATAAATTGACGTTACAAAGGAATAAAAAATGTTACATTTAAAACTGTTATTTGAATAAAATTAACGATCAAAGTGATTTCAATAAAGATTAAAAAATAAAAGAATTCTAAGTCTGTAACGAGATACGAACCTACTCAACGCTCTAGTAGAGCTACTCACGAAATTCAGAAATTCTTTTCATCGATCACTCACAGACGAGGTCCCACCTGTGTGAACGACTGCAGGGTGTGACGCCTTGGACCATCACTGTATAACGGTTTCAAAAATTCGAGCCCACTCTCGGAGACATCTTCTAGTCAGAGACTCTTCAGTGCTGTGACGTCACGTTGTATCATAGCGACAACTCCTACCGATTTGCGCACACAACAGAGGCGATACAAAGTGTGCAGACGCGACTGTCGATGATATGTGCCACTCGATTGTGTTGAATGAACACCGAAAGATCTGTTTGCGTGGAGATGTGGCAGAAAGCTGCTGCCGTGTTTGGAGCTGCCAATAGCTACACGGTGAATGAAGTTGCCTGATTTGTTGGCGAATAAAGGCGTATTTTACAACATGTCTGCAACGAATGATTTCCATCTCGCAAACATGTAATACGGCACAAAATTGCTACAAACCCGACAGAAATGTCAGCTGTTAGTCAATGCTTGTCCTTCCCAGTCAGTTTCTGAGCCATGATTGTGAAGGGAACTCCACGCAGTGGCAAACTGGAGTAGGAAACCTCGCTAAAGTCCATAAAGTCCATCCCTCGCAACGGCATGTAAAGCTGCACGTCTTCGATTTGCCACACAACGGCGCAACTGGACGTTACATGACTGTAGGGAGTAGCACGTTCCGACCAGTTTCGACTTTGCCCCTTTTCAAACAATGCAGGCCGTTGATTGGACCGACGGCTCTATGAGGCGTGTAGCCTGCAGCGTGGGGACGGCATAGTTGAGGCCGGAGGTGGTTGTGTGATGTTTTATGGGTGTTTCTCGAACCATAGATTGCGACCTTTCAGTCACATTACCTCGAACACGAACGCTGATCTTTATTTCAACATTATCGATACCAAGTTTTGCACTTTCTCCTACACCTTATGATGAGCACATGGTTCACCTTTGCATATTCCAATACGGCAACACCTGTTTTCCTAGGGCAGGCTCATGGTTTTCTGGTTACTTGAAGTTCGGAAGTGTGTCGTACCTCGAATTGTCCGCTACGTTACACGATAGCTGTCCCATAACACACGTCTGTAGCTGTTTGTGCAATCATCATTCTCGCAGTTTCACAGCTTTTGGCTCCCAAACATCAGTGAACGTCTCTAGCTTGATCTAGTACACCCGAAGAAACTCTTGGAATTTGTCCCTTGACGAAATGAGGTGGTGCCACACAGTATTGGCTATGAGTCTACGGGAGTCACTAACATTTATTCCAGTGTCCTTGAAAGCCTACCAGCTTCAACATTTTTTTTTACTGTGCGGTCATTACTTGTGTTATTAGAGTGAACGAACGTCTCTAGAAGATCGCCATAGTTTGTACGCTGAATAGACAAAAAACTGGTACACCTGCCTAGTATGGTGTAGGGACCCAGCGAGCAAGCCCAAGTGCCGCAACACGACGTGGCAGGGACTCGACTAATGTCTGAAGGGAACCGACACCACGAGTCCCGCAAGGCTGTGTAAGGGGGTGGAGATCTCTTCTAAACAGCACGTTGCAAGACATCCCAGATATGCTCAGTAATGTTCATGTGTGGGGAGTGTGGTAGCCAGCGGAAGTGTTTAAACTCAGAAGAGTGTTCCTGGAACCAATTCTGGACGTATAGGGTGTCGCATTGTCCTGCTGGAGTTGCCCAAGTCCGTCGGAATGCACCACGGACATGAGTGGGTGCAGGTGATCAGAGAGGATGCTTACATACGTGTCACATGTCAGAGTCGTATCTGCACGTGTCAGCGGTCCCGTATCACCTCAAATGCACACGACCCACACCACTGCAGAATCTCCACCAACCTGGTCCCCTGCTGACACGCAGGGTCCATGGATTCGTGAGGTTGTCTCCATTCCACTACACATCCATCAGCTCGATACAATTTGAAACGAGACTCGTCCGACCAGCCAGCACGTGTCCAGTCATCAACCGACCAATGTCGATGTTGACGGGCCCAGGCGAGGCGTAAAGCTTTCTGTCGTACAGTCAAAACGGGATCACAGTGAGCCTTTGGCTCCGAAAGGCCATGTTGATTACGCTACGCTGACACTTGTTGATGGCCCAGCTTTAAAATATGCAGCAATCGGCGGTAGTGTTGCACTTCTGACACGTTGAACAATTTTCTTCAGTCGTCGTTGGTCCCTTACTTGCAGGATCTTTCTCTGGCCGCAGCGATGTCTGAGATTTGATGTTTCACCAGATTCCTGATATTCATGGTACACTCGTGAAATGGTCGTATGGGTAAATCCCCACTTCATCGCTACCTCGGAGATGCTGTGTCCCACCGCTCGTGCGCTGACTATAGCACCACGTTCAAACTCACATCTTGATAATCTGTCACTGTAGCAGCAGTAACCGATTTAACGACAGCGCCAGACACTTGTTGTCTTATACAGGCTATGCCGACCGCAGCGCCTGTTTACATATCCCTGTATTTGAATACGCATGCCTATACCAGTTTCTATGGCTCAGTGTATTACGGACAGCCAGTCAGTTATTCATATGTTCCATTGACCTCATTCACAAAGAAATGAATAAGATAAAAACTTATTTCCTCAGCTATTACGAAGTACTTATTGATTGAATTGTGTGTAGTTCTTTTACTTCCAGACATTTATTGTTGTTCTGGATCATCTATCGTATAGCAGTTGCTGAAGGGAAGCATCAGTTTGCTGTTAGAAGCATTTCCCTGCCTGCCAGACGGTTTTGTTTCATTCATATTTTACTTTGTCCTATAACGCTGCAAGTGAAGAATGTGTTAGTGTTAGTGTACTGCCCTGTATAGCATTATCATTGTATGAAATGACAGTCTTCCTGTAGATCTGCTTCAAGAGCTGGAGGATGGTTCATTTCTATCAGAAAAGGAACACAGTTATATCAAGGAACGAACTTGATACCGTAAGTGAACAGAGACACTTTCAAAAATCTGATACTGAATTAACAACACTTGACATCTACAAGAAATCAGTTATTTTACGTATGTCTTAATCACCCAGTATTAGTGTGGACCCTTTCTTCAATGAACTAACACAAGTTGTAGATAATGTCTCAATTACAAGAGCCAATAAACATATCGTTTTGGCGGAATGTTTGTCTTCAGTTCCAAATCTTTTCTAGTTACATGCCTGATATGCCTTCGTATTTTAAATGACTGGTGATTAAGCTTTTCTTCGTTATGTGTTGGAGGCCCATTTCAGGAATTATGCTGATATTTCTTGATAATGTGTATAGCTCATTCACAGACTATGTCGGCATCCTTCATGTACGACATTCAACCAGCCTCTAGGTTATTGTACTCTCGAAAGCTTACCAGTCTCCTGTCGCTTTGTACGCCTCTCCAGTAGAACGTAGTTCGAGTTGAATTAATTGTGCGATCCTGCCTTGATGGATATGAAATGTGACGGCAATATTTTCTATGCATGAGAATTATTTTTGCATTTTTGTTAAGAAATTCCATTTGAATTCCATCTGAAATGAATTTAATTTTACAAGAATTTTTACAAGACAGGAGAGTAAAGTAATCATCGAAACATAGGTAGAGCTAAAAATGTAAGCAAGTCTGGAGGAAATAGGGAAAGAACTCCAGAGACCACCAGTTGAGACAGAAGGAAAAACTAATAAACAGTAATTAAGCTCAGGAGTGGATATCCGCCGCGATGTGAGTTCAAAATACCGGTACACGAAATGTACACTATGTGATCAAAAGTGTCCGGACACCTGGCTAAAAATTACTTACAAGTTCATGGCGCCCTCCATAGGTTATGCTGGAATTCAGTATGATGTTGGCCCAGCCTTAGCCTTGATGACAGCTTCCACTCTCGCAGGCATACGTTCTACCAGGTGCTGGAATGTTTCTTGGAGAATGACAGCCCATTCTTCGCGGAGTGCTGCACTGAGGAGAGGTATCGATGTCGGTAGGTGAGGGCTGGCACGAAGTCGGCGTTCCAAAACATACCAACGGTGTTCTGTAGGATTCAGGTCAGAGCTCTGTGCAGGCCAGTCCATTACAGGGGCGTTATTGTCGTGTAACCACTCCGCCACAGGCCGTGCATTATGAACAGGTGCTCGATCGTGTCGAAAGATGCAATCACCATTCCCGAATTTATCTTCAACAGCGGGAAGCAAGAAGGTGCTTAAAACATCAGTGTAGGCCTGTGCTGTGGTAGTACCACAGGAAACAACAAGGGATGCAAGCCGCCTCCATGAAAAACACGACCACACCATAACACCACAGCCTCTGAATTTTACTGTTGGCACTACTCACGCTGGCAGATGACGTTCAGCGGGCATTCGCCATACCCTCACCCTGCCATCGGATCGCCACATTGTGTACCGTGATTCGTCACTCCACACAACGTTTTTCCACTGTTCAATCGTGCAATGTTTACGCTCCTTACACTAAGTCAGGCGTCGTTTGGCATTTACCGGCGTAATGTGTGGCTTATGAGCAGGCGCTCCACCATGAAATCCAAGTTTACTCAGTTCTCGCCTGTCATAGTACTTGCAATGCAGCATGATGCAGTTTGGAAGTCCTGTGTGGTGGTCTGGATGGATGTCTGCCTATTACACAGCACGATCCTCTGTCAGTCAGCAGACGAGGTCGGCCTGTACGCTTTTGTGCTGTACGTGTCCCTTCACGTTTCCACTTCACTATCACGCCGGAAACAGTGGACCTACGGATCTTTAGGAATGTGGAAATCTCGCGTACAGACGTATGACACAAGTGACACCCAATCACCAGACCACATTCAAAGTCCATGAGTTCCGCAGAGCGCCCCATTCTGCTCTCTCAAGATGTCTAATGACTACTGAGATCGCTGATATGGAGTACCTGGCAGTAGGTGGCAGCACAATGCAGATGTGAAAAACAATGCAATATGGAAAATGTATGTTTTTGTGGGTGTCCGGATCCTTTTGATGACATAGTATATCGTCCAATGTTTGGAAAGAAAGAGATCTTATAAACCTGTCAGAATCTCTTTCAATGTGTATATACACCTTCATAAACACACTGTAAACTGCATGATGGGGATATAAATTATATTAAATTTTACAAATCTTTCTGGTGTTTGGAATCCGTAGGACATTTTATGGACTGTGAATTTAAACATCGTGGCTTGTGGGATTGGAGCAGCACTGAAAACAATCGAGACTATCAACTTTTATTTATTATAAAGCGAATACACTGTAGCTCCTTACTTCAGCTGTACATAAGATGCTACGCTAGGCCACTATCCGTGTACAACCTTTGCTGAACTACCTGCTGATCACCCTCGGCCCCATGCAGAACCTGTAAACAACGTAAGCATCAGAATTTACAATGACGGATATGTAGCAACTTTTCCCTTAATAAAACAACGGATATTGGTATGGATTTTAAAAGTCAAAACTGTAAAGTTCGGGCACATATGCTGTTATTACCAAAAAAATTCTGTACCAGAGAATTAAGCGACATTGAGGTCGCATCCATGATCACATCCATTTGAGTCTCCGCCATGGCATCCAGACTCAACTTGTGAAGTAACGGGCGAGTTGCGGCGCCCTGGAAATATTCTATGGCCGGAGTTGGGGCGGCCGCACAGGATGCTCGTCAAAGCCGCGGCCCGGCAGCAGCCACGTGGTCCAAAACGTTAGCTTAGCTACCGCGTATGGTTCACAGCGGCCGGTCCAGCCACTTGGCTGGGAATTTCTTGGTGACGCTCTGCGCCGGGAGTGCCAAAGATGGCGCACTTCGTGAGACCTTAATGGCAGACATCTAACAGTTCGTATAGAAATTAATAGTAGCCAGATGAATCATGATACGTCAAAAAGAAACGTGTAAATTACTATTATTTGCACGTCGATTCTGACGGTGTGATCGGATTTTCAATATCTTTATTAGTTTGAAGTTTAGTACTGACCGTAAATTATACACGTAACACCCAGCAACGAATTTCCAAAATATAAATGCTTCTTCCGAATTTGTCGATCGCCGTGTCTTTAGAATGGTATGAGTGTAGACCTAAATTGGCTTGATTTACAGGCATGTAACTTGAATAGTACATGAGTTATTGGAGGTCAAAGTGGCCGATTACTATCGATCGCGTCAGGCCATAAGTACACCATAGTTACACAAATAAACGGTATCAGCATGCTTATAAATATATTTATTCACCTATGTCTTTGTTTATATCCGATATATACTATTCATGAAGAAATTGCTTAAATATTTACTGTGGTTTAGAAAGCACAGAGACATTAGGCTACTGGCCTACCTTTTGTTGCTATTCCTTTGATATATGTTTATTTAATTTGTTTATGTATCTAATAATGTGTGTTAGAACGTGTTTATGGTCCAGCCGTAGGAGTATTTATTTAATTTCAAGTATTTAAATGTAAATCCAGTATTTCGTATGTGCTTTAATATGTGTGTGTGTGTCTGCGTTGGTTTGCAGGCATGGCGCGAGCGCTCGTGGGTGGGGAGACTGGATGGGGGCGTCGTCTCCGGAGAGGACACGGGGCAGCTGGTGAAGGGTGCGGCGCGAGGGACGGTCGCACGGGACACGGCAGTTCGGAACAGGACGGCGACGGGCGCGCAGTCGTGGCAAAGACTGGGAGAGCGTGGAGCGGTCTGCGCGTGGTCGCGGCGGGTGGAAATACTCCGTAGTGCCCACTTGTGCACTTGTGAGATTTCCGTGGCTTCTACAGTGGAGACGTAGCGTGCGTTCAGAAGTGAATATCTCGCGAGCTATGTCGTTGTTCGTAACTAATTACGTGCAGTAGGAATCTATTGTTTCCCTGTTATTCAACTTATATTTTATTTAATTGCTGCACCAACGACACCAATAAGTCTTTTGCAGAAATATACCGCATTCTCAAAAGTACTTCTACTATAGTACTCCTCATTTAAAGTCGTTAAGATAGTGCCTGCAGATTTTATTTAATTGCAATCATTCTTTTATAAATTTATATGTTACTTTCATAATTCGCAATTGCCGAGTGATAGAAACCTTCGACCATTCGATTCATGTGTGTATTCTTGTAGTATACTGTAGACTCAGCAGTATGTGGCAAGCAATGCGGCAACTACGTATCCCAGCCCCCAGACAGCGAAACCGGCCAAAACTTTTAATATTTCAACTCTGAGTCGGAGGGCGCGTAGTTGAGGGCCACCAACATCATTTCATTTCATACTGTGGGCATGTTTCCCTGAAACAGGACAGAGCCGATTTACTACTTTTTTTTTTATTCATCAGTCTTCTTACTGGTTTAATGCGGCCCGCCACGAATTGCTCTCCTGTGCTAACCTCTTCATCTCAGAGTAGCACTTGCAACCTACATCCTCAATAATTTGCTGGATGTATTTCAATCTCAGTTCTCCTCTACAGTTTTTGTCCTCTAGTACCGTGGAAGTCATTCCCTTATCTCTTAACAGATGCCCTCTCGTCCTGTCCCTTTTTCTTCTCAGTGTTTTCCACATATTCCTTTCCTCTCCGATTCTGTGCACAACCTTCTCGTTCCTTATCTTATCACTGCACCTAATTTTCAACACTCGCCTGTAGCACCACGTCCCAAATGCTTCGATTCTGTTCTGATCCGGTTTTCCCACAGCCCATGTTTCACCACCATACAACGCTGTGCTCCTAACGTAAATTCTCAGAAATTTCTTCCTCGAATTAAGGCCTATGTTTGGTTCTAGTAGACTTCTCTTGTTCAGGAATGCCCTTCCTGCCAGTGTTAATCTGCTTTTGATGTCCTCCTTGCTCTGTACGTCATTGGTTGATTTGCTGCCTAGGTAGCAGAATTCCTTAATTTCATTTACTTTGTGACCATCAATCCTGGTGTTAAGTTTCTCGCTTTTCTCATTTCTGCTACTTCTCGCTACATTTGTCTTTCTTCGACTTACTTTCAATCCATATTCTGTACTCATTAGACTGCTCATTCCATTCAACAGATCCTGTAATTTTTCTTCACTTTCACTCAGGATAGTAACGTAATCAGCGAATCGCATCATTGATACCCATTCACCGTAATCCTAATCCTGAACCTTTCTTTTATTTCCATCATGTCTTCTTTGATATACAGTTGGGATGAAGGACTACATCCATGTCTTACACCCTTTTTAATCCAAGCACTTCGTTCTTGGTCATCGGCTCTTATTTTTCCCTCTTGGCACTTGTCACTGTTGTATATTACCCTTCTCTCCCGCCGGTTCTAGGTGCTTCAGTTCGGAACCGCGCTGCTGCTACGGTCGCAGGTTAGAATCCTGCCTCGGGCATGGATGTGTCTGATGTCCTTAGGTTAGTTAGGTTTAAGTGGTTCTAAGTCTAGGCGACTGATGACATCCGATGCTAAGTCCCGTAATGCTTAGAGCAGTTAGAAACTTCTCTCATTTTCCTCAGAATTTCGAACATCTTACATCCGTATCGACAAATCCTACGAAAATATGTTGATTTTTCTTTAGTCTTGCTTCCATTATCAACCGCAACGTCGAAATTGGCTCTCTGGTGCCTTTACCTTTCCGAAAGCCAAACTGATTGTCATCTAACACATTCTCAATTTTCTTTTCCATTCTCCTGCACGTTATTTTTGTCAGCAACATAGGATGCATGAGCTGTCAAAATGATTGTGCTACAATTCTCATATTTGCTAGCTCTTGCATTTTGCGGAATTGTGTGAGTGATATTTTTCCAAACTGGGGAGGGGCAGTTGAGAATGTGATTAAATAACCGACGAAATGTTAACAGTGTAGGAGTTTGAGTGTAGAATGTCAGAAGTCTGAATGTGGTAGGGATGTTGGAAAGTCTAAAACTACAAACGCAAAGGCTCAGTCTAGACGTAGTGGAGGTCAATGAAGTGAGATGGAGAGAAGATGTCTCCTGGTCAGACGAATGAAGGCTAATATTAACACTAGCATAAAATTGTGTAGGCAGAAAGTAAGCTACTGTGCGCAGTTGAATGCTAGGATCTGTCGGAATTACGTTTTCGTGGAGATACATTGAGTCTCGAGGATAGAAGCCGAGACAATTAATTAAAATTTATGCCACGGCTGGGACATGAACCGCGGTTTCCCACATGAGGTACGGGCAGTATTTCTCCGTTATATACAAAGCTGGGGTGCTACTTCAATATCGGAGAGCCTCAGCAATACCGACGACTTAAGGAAGGGAAAATTAAAATGGACTGAAGTTTGTGTTAGGGAGGGCATTGAACTATGGTTAACTGTGCACCTGGAGTAGCCACCATCGACGTGAGTAACACATCTGCATAGTAAGCTGGAGATCTGGATTTAAGTCCCGGCTTTAGCAAAAATTTTAATTCATTACTTCAGCTTCTGTCTTTATCAGTGGTAGGAGTTTCACAACAGGCTCGACACTCATTGAACATCAACAACAGTCATTAGGGTATACATGCTAACATCAAATGCAGAAGATGAAGAGATAGAAAGAGTAAATGAGAATATTGAATAGGTAATGCAGTGTATAAACGCGCTCAAAATATAATAATTAAGGGCGACTGAGAAGCAAGAGGAGCCGTAGAAATATAAGAGAGATTGACGGGAAAATGTTGGTTCAGTAGTAGGAATGAGAGACTAGAAAGACTAATTGAATTCTGCAATAGATTTCAGATAGTAATACCTGGAACACTGTTCTAAAATAACGAGCGGATATTCTTGGAAAATATCCAGACGCACAGATGAGACAGCATTTCAAAATCAGATACTGGATTGCAAGATGTACCGAGGAGCAGATGTAGACTTAGAACACAAATCCGTAAGGATGAAGAGTAGCCTGACTTTACGAGAATCGTCCAGAAGATCCAACGAGGAAAAAGTGGAATACTGAACCAATGACTAATGATTAGATACGACTGAAGGACTCTAAGGTTGCAAATATTTCGATAATGAATACCAGAATAAGCCGTTCAGTTGAAGAGGAACTGGCCTCTCTAGAAGGGGCAATCACAGAAGTGATTGCCTCTTCTAGAGACTGATAAAGGTACAAGGAAGGTAATACTAAGAAATCTCGAGTGACAGAAGAAATACTAGAGCAGGTCGATGAATGAAAGAAAGAATATAAACACTCAGGAAATGACAGGAATACAGCAGTGAAAGTTACTTGGTAATGAAATAAGCAGGAAATGCATGGATACCAAGACGAAGTGGATGCATGAGAAATGGAAAGAAGTCGAAAAGACTGATTCATCATTTTGAAAGACAAATGCAAACGCAGATGGAATTAAAAGGAAAGGCGTCAACACTAACACGGCAGGAAAAATTCCACGGTGAAATGCTGAGGAGTTAGCGGACAGGTGGAAATACTACGTAAAGGCTCCTGTGCAGAAGTGGACATGTCTCATGATGTGATAGAAAAAATGGAAGTCGATGTGGAACACGTGAACCCATCTTCTCTAGAACCTGTGGTCTAGGGGTAGCGACTTTGACTAGTAGTCAAAACGTCTTCGATTACTTGTTCAAATCCAGCCGCTATATAAATTTCGCTTAAAAATCATCAGCAAAGTTGGCCGAAGACTTTCGGCATAACAAGTGACTCAGCCGATGGCCTTGTCAAAACTGACGGAGTAGCGGACAGAGATTCAGGGCACTCTCTTGCCCACTGGGTGGGAAAATGCCCCCCAAAAAGGCGGAACCATTGGCGATGATCAACAGCATGAGGATTCAGAAAGGAATGGAAACCACTGGGCAAAAGACGCCTGATGTATATCTGCAGGACATGTGACTTTTAACTGCAAAAGTCTCATCATGACCTCTCCATTGGCGCCATGATTCTGAACTAGTCCGCCGATCGGACTTCTAGGAGGGGACTGCCAAGGGGTAGGTCACCACAAGGGAAAAAAAAAGATAAAATCAACGAACGAGTAGCATTGTTCGAGTCGAGGAGAGTAATGTAAGAACTCTGAATGGGTCACAGGGGTGAAACGGAATGAAGGTAAGGATTTCTGGTCAGGTGAATACATGATAATAGAACAACAGCAGAATACTGTGTAAAGGGAGAAGGATTATGCGTAAATAGGAAAGTAGGGCAGGAAGTGAGCTACTGTGAACTGTTCGGTGATAGGGTTGTTCTCATCCGTTTTGACAGCAAATCAGTATCGACAGCGATAGTTTGTGTATAAATACCTACGTCGCAATCGAAAAATCAGTATACAGAGGCAGTATAATTATAAGGATACTGAAGGAGTAATTCAGTATGTAAAGGGAGATGAAAATATAAGAAATATAATGGATTGGAATATGTTTGTAGGGGAAGGAGTACAAGAAAGGTTTACTAGAGAATATAGGATAGACAGTAAGAATGAGAGAGGGGAAAGACTAATTGAGATCTGCAATAAATTTTAGACAGTGACTCTTTTCAACGATCACAAGAGGAGGAGGTGCACCTGGAAAAGATCCAGATACATGAAAAGATTCCAGCTGTATTACATCGTGGTCGGACAGAGATTCCAAAATCAAACTGAATTGTGAATCATACCCAGGAGCAGATATGGACTTGTATCATAATTTAGTAACAGTGAAGAGTCGACAGAGGCTTAGGAGACTCGTACAGAAGAGTCTGAGCGGAAGGAAGTGGGATATGATACACTCAGGAGTGAAGACACTCGTCTGAAGTTCGCTAAGGAGGCGGGTATTGCGATAAGGAACATTACAGCACGCAGTTCAGTTGAAGCGGAGCGGACATCTTTAAAAACGGCAATCTCACATGTTGCACAGTCAGAGAAAGGTACAAGGAAGGTAACTACGATGAAACCTTGGGTAACAGAAGAAATAATTCGATTGACAAACGAAAGGAGGAAGTACAAAACTGTTTATGGAAAGACAGGAATCCATACATACTTTAAAAATGGACGCACATATACGTATGTTCCACATACCCACCAAAAATAGTGGACCGATGTCAACCAAACTTTGCACACATACAACGTATTGCCTTGAGATAATCTCTGTAGGGCTAAGAAACACCTACCTGTCAAAGAGATACGCGTGAAAAAGAAGTGTAGCTCGTTATGCGCGAATATCCATTCTTTATTCACCAGTATTTCAGAATGAGACTTCGAAGAGACATGACACATAATTTCAAACCTTTCTCAAACATTTTCTCGCTGTAATGATGAAAGTAAAACGTTGGTAGCTTACTACATTTTCCCTATTCACGCTGAAAAAGTGCCACCTGAATCATGACGTTTCAACCTAAGTAATTGCTTACTACTACCGCTATTCGCAACACACGTCCCAAATAATAAACACGCATGCTGTTGAAAGTACCTACAAAAATGTATAATTTAGGACACGCCGTTGAGGAGATATGACGTCAAATACAAAGATGAGTTACAAACTGTCGCATCATGCACGACATTTTAATTTATTATTTTTATCCTATTAACTCTACTCGCAACACATTTCGCAGACAGTATGTACATATGTCACCGAATATAAGTACAGAAATACACCGCCGAAAGAAAAAAAGAAATCTCTCCACCAAGAAACAGTTGTGCGACATAAACGAAAGTTGGTTCAAATGGCTCTGAGCACTATGGGACCTAACATCTCAGATCATGAGTCCCCTAGACTTAGAACTACTTAAAGCTAACTAACCTAAGGACATCACACACATACATGCCCGAGGCAGGATTCGAACCTGCGAGCGTAGCGGTCGCGTGGTTCCAGACTGAAGCGCTCGTCCACACCGGCCGGCTAAACGGAAGTTGGTAGCCGTGCTTAGACATCTGAACAATGACGTCTATTCGGATTTCGGACCGAACGAGATGGCATATTGGTTAGCACACTGGACTCGCATTCGGGAGGACGACGGTTCAAACCCGCGTCCAGCCATCCTGATTCAGGTTTCCCACGATTTCCCTAAATCGCGTCAGGCAGATGCTGAGATGGTTCCCTTGAAAGAGCATGGCCAACTTCCTTCCCATCCTTCCTTAATCCGATGGGACCGATGACCTCGCTGTTTCGTCCCGTCCCCAAAATTAACCAACCAATCGGATCTCGAGCCAGTCGCATTAGAGTGGCACTAATAGCGTCACTATGAGGCTTCGAATCAAGTTTCCTTTAAATACACGCCGTGACGGTCGTGAGTGTTAGTTACCTTTGATATTGGACGTGGTGAGTAGTGTTAGTCAAGAATGCCTTTGACAGAAAAAAAAGGCCAGTTGAGGACCAGCACCCAACTTGTGTGTGTGCTAGACATTCTGGATCTACACCTGGAGCTACGGTCTGCGGTGCGATTTCTTATGACTGCAGGAGAACTCTCGTGGTTATGCCGAGTACGTTGACTGCAAAACTGCATGTCAGTCCCGTGATTCGAACTGTTGTGTGGCCATTCAGAAACAGCTCTCCAGGGGGTGTTTTCCAACAGGATAACGCTCACCCACGCACATGTTCTATAGAGTGTCAGCATGTTTCCTTGGCCTTCTTGATCGCCAGATCTGTCTCCAATCGAACATATATGGGACATCATTGGACAAGTACACCAGCGTCATCCACAAACAGCATTAACCCTCCCTGCATTGACTGACCAAGTGCTACAGACATGGAATTCCATCCCACAAACTGACATCCAGAACCTGTGCAATACAATACATGCACGTCTGCATGCTTACGTTCGACATCCTAGGGGCTTACACCAGTTAATTTGTATGCCAGCGTTTCAGCATTTCACATTTCCAATTGCTTTCCTCGCACCTATATCAAACTGTGATACTGCAAAGTTAATGATTTAAATATTTCATCTAAAGAAATTTATTCCCAAGATTTCATATCTCTACATTAATTATTTTGTGCTGCTGCGACTTTTTCCCGTCAGTTCAGAAGACACGACGTCACAAACATTGAGCTGTGGGAAAATGAAACAGCAGAGCGAATTTCACTAGAGATACAAGTGAAATACGTCTGCAAATACATGTGGAAAATTTTAAATATACGTGAAACATATTTGACTTGCATGTACGTGAGCAAAGACATTGGTGGAAAGTTTATCTTAAAACCCTGCAACTATTGCTATCAAATGTGATACACTTATTAGTTACTCTCTCCATAATAAAAACTGTGGCGGTGTGAGCCAGCAGCATCCTGCTGAGGTGGCTGTGATAGTGGGGAGAGAGAAAGGGGCAGGAGATGACAGGTAGACTGAGTGTGTGAGGAGATGGACAAAAACGAGGGAAACGACATAGAATAATAAGAGAAGGGAATGGACAAAGAGGAGGGGACGAGAAGATGGAGAAAGAAAAGAGGAAGAGATGTACCTAGACAGGGGAGAGGAAGAGACACACAGAGAGAGGGGGGGGGGGAGACAATGGTCAGGGGAATGGAGAAGAGAAGAGGGATAGAAGGAGGGGAGAGAAGGAAATAGAGAAAGGAAAGAGGAGGAGAAAGAGTATATGGAGGAGAAAATGAACAGAACAGCGAAAGGGGGGATGAGGAGATGGACAGGATAAGGAAAGAGGAGGAAATGGAGAGAGAACAGAGGGAAGAGGAGATGAACAGTGAAAGAAGAGTTGGAAGAGATCGACATGGAGAAGGGAGGAGAAGATAGACAGAGTGAGGGATGGTTGGCAGAGAAACAGGGCAGGAGGAGATGGACAAAGAGAAGTGAAGGAGGAGATGGAATTAAGTGGAGGGAGGTGGACATGAAGGAGCAGATGGACAGGAAGGACTAGCAAATGAACAGAGAGGGGGGAGAGCAGATAAACTGGGACAGGGGTAGCAGGAGCGGACAGAGGGTTGAGGGTGAAGGAGAGAGAGAGGGGGGAGAGGGGTAGAGGAGATGGACAAAAGAGGAACAAGGAGGAGATGGACTAATAGAAGACTGGAAAAATTCAGTTCTATTCGGTTCAATATTTTACTACGAATTTCAGACCTGTTATCTGGAAACTCTAAACAGGTCGTACATATTCATTAATCATGGTGACGTACAACGTTTTATATTATGTATGTTGACAGCAACGACTGATAGTATTAATGTAGAACTAAAACAGAACAGTTGAAAAATAAGAATCAATTTAAAAAATAACATAAAATAAAGAGAATTAACTGAAGTGAATAACTTTCATCTTACATTACTAGATATGTTACTGGCAGACTCAGAACAACTCGAGGTTTACCGAGTAACTACTACACGTACTTCCAAACATATTGTTGCTACACTATTCTACATCACCCACACTGGCACTTATTTGGCTCGGCAATCCTCGAATCTGTGCATACCGATGTGAGAGACCGTAGAATTCTTTCGTTTCGTTTTTATTTTATTTTTATATTTTCTTATTTGTTCATATATGTATATGTTAATTAAATGTATATGTGCCTATCATTACCTATAATTAAGGTAACGCTTCTTTGACCTGTTGACATTATTTTGATACTCAGAGGGTCCACTTGATCTTATAGACCGAAAATTAAGCAGTTGCCTTTTAAATATCTGATGTGCCATCATATTTTACTTTAGTCCACAAGTGTTGGTCACCTACGATTGTTTGCAGATCGCAGTCTAATTGTTTGCTGTCTCTCTCTCTACCTGAAAAAGGGGCATCTCAGAACGACATGCTTAGCCGAACCTTCACCTCACATTGGTGCGTTACCACATCCTGTTCGACGCAGATGTGTGGGATATGGACCGTGACCTGTTAATAGGTGCACCACACCTCAAGTAGGGGTAACGTCGCGCAGTTTGAGCCTGTTCCAGGTGCTTGGGAATACGCTGTAAACACGTCTCGTAGTGCTCCTAGGGTCCCAGTCAGACTGCCATTCAATTCCAGGGTCCTAAATGTCTTTTATCAGGAAGATACGTCCTTGTGATCTCGTACACGCGATCATATTGCTAGCGTCCCGACCGTTACAGCGGTGCCCTGTAACGTACCACGATATACACGTCATGAAGCCCGAAGATCACAACTAAACCCTCTACAGGTGTAGTGCAAAAGGCAGCGGCGAGCCTCAGAAGTACGCTCCGCTGAATTCGCCACAGTATTGTTTTGTAGCTGCCTAGTCTAAGGCGATGCGCCCAGACGCTGGCAGCAAAGCCCACAGTAGCTTCGTAATATGGCCACACTACGTGCAACGGTAATTTTTGGTCAGCAGTACCAGCATGGGCAACCTTATGCATGATTTTGACTGCTTTCTGAGGAACAGATCTTACGTGTTGTGGGAAGTTTCTTTTCTCGTCTAGAAGAGTGGCTAAATATCTATGACAGATATTACGTCAAGCACCAGGGAAGGATTTCTGGCAAGAGAAAGTCTTCTCTGAGGAAGTATGTATGTGGTTTTATGAATGGCTATAGTTAGTTTCTTGCTCTTGCACCAATGCTGCATCTGGACAAGCACATCATTCACTTTTTCCTCAAGTCTCGCCCTGAAGTCTGCAAGGACTACTACTAGGATGTCATTTGTGTATGTGACAATATCGTCAATAGCATCTGCCCCATATAACAGAAGTAATAGGGGTTCAGCACTAGGATTCCAGGACAGTGGACCACTTACGGAGACAGTAAATATACCAAGGGGACAATATTACACGTGCCTAAAAGTTTATTATCTGAATAACAGAATTTTAATTTATGCATCCAGAGAGAGAACAGCACCGATAGGAATTAACAGAGATGTACGACAAGAGTGCCGTCTCTCACCCACTTTATTTAACATATATGTCGTTCTGACAATATTGTTAGGCAGTCGAATGATAAATTAGTCCACGAATAAAATTAGTTTCTAGAAATACAAATTTACATACTGTACTCTTTGCTGATGGCCAAATAATTTGCCGGGCGCTGTGGCCGAGCGGTTCTAGGCCCTTCAGTCCGGAACCGCGCTTCTGCTACGGTCGCAGGTTCGAATCCTGTTTCACGCATGGATGTGTGTGATGTCCTTAGGTTAGTTAGGTTTAAGTAGTTCTAAGTCTAGGGGACTGATGACCTCAGATGTTGTCCCATAGTGCTCAGAGCCATTTGTTAAGTCCCATAGTGCTTAGAGCAATTTGAACCAAGTAATTTACAAAAAATGGACGATTATTTACAATTTACTCTACATCTCTCGGACTCCACAGCTTCAACATATCACAAAATACAACGTAAGTTATGACTTTTTAAGGAAAATATCCAAAGTGTACTAAAATAGTGCTAAATGGAAAATCATTTGCAAAGGGAATCTCACTTTATGCTGTTAGGATATGATGCAATTATCGTAACGTTATATCCAATAAGCTATGTAAGTTTCAAATGATACGTGGCACTATACAGGAAACATTACCCAATGATAGCAAGAAAGATATAAAACCAAATTCTACGAAGTAATGGCAACATCCATCCTCACACGTGGACGTGAGACTTGGAAAGTAACTAAGAAACGCCAAAGGAGGATACAGTCAGCTGAAACGAAATTTTTCAGATAGTGAAAGGATGTACTCATTGAACCCTCTGCCAGGCACTCAATTGTGAATAGCACAGTAATCACGTAGATGCAGATGTACTCTGAGAGAACAAATAAACAGTTCTCAAATGGGGACAGAATTAAATACGTTTTGCACCAATGAAAGAATGGAAAATGCGACGATAAAATGAAAAAGCACATTGAAAGAATAAGGCAGAAAGAATAGTTGGACATGTAATATACTTTATGCTGTAGGACAGAGATACAGGAATACCAAGGAAAAGCTCGCATCTGCGAAGGTAGAACAAGCTATAAAGTTACTGCCTGAGTTAAAGAAGATGATGAAAGAATATCAAACTAGTGCCGTCAACAGTATTTCATTTACACCTGTGGACTTAACAAGCAAAAGATGAAGAGGTAGAGAAAATGTATGACGGCACCGGATAGGCAACTCAGTATCTAAGGGAGATGTTAAACTAGTAATCAGGGGAAGATTGAATGTTGCGGTAGGGGAAAGAATATAAGATGGTGTTATCGCAAAATTTGGGCTCGGTGGTATGAAGGGGAGAGGAGAGACTAGAGTTTTGTGATAAACATCGGATAGTGGTAGCGAATACACCGCTCACAAATCATAAAAGCAGGAAGTATACTAAGACGTGGCCTGGAGTGGATGCTAGATATCAGCTTGATGACGTTATTGATAGGCTGAGATTCCGAAATGAGATAATGGATTGTAAAATTTAATCAGGGGCAGATATAGACTAAGACCACAATGAAATAAGGATAAACAATAGGCTGAATATAAAGAGAACTATCAAGAAAATTAAATGTGGCAATAACGAGGAGAATCTGAGAATGGGTAGATGTGCTGTAATGAATATCACAGTAGGTAGTTCAGTTAAAGGGGAAGGGGTCATCAAAGAAGCTGGAAGTGTGTTCCTCGAACCACTCCGTCACAGTCCTGGCCTTGTGAGATGGGGCATTACCTTGTTGAAAAATGCCACTGCCGTCGGGAAACATGTTCGTTCTAAAGGGGTGTATGTGTTGTGCCATCCAGTGTACGATACACCTTGGCCGTCACGGTGCCTTGCACGAGCTCCATTCAACCCACGAATGCCCGTGTCAGTGGTTTCCAGAGCATAATGGAGCCGCCGCCAACTTGTCTCCGTACGGCCGTACAGGTGTCAAGGGGCTGTTCCGCTGGAAGGCGACAGATTCGCGCCCTGCTATCGGGATGACGGAGAAGGTATCGGGATTCATACAGCCATGCAAGGCTCTGTCACTGTTGCACTGCCCAGTGCTGAACATTCCAGGCGAAGTCGTCAGTGTCGTGCTGTTCATATTAGCACAAGCATGGGTCGCCGGCTGTGGAGGCCCATCGTTGGGAGTGTCCGGTGCACTGTGAGTTCAGACACACTTATGCCCTGCCCAGCATTAAAGTCTCGTGCTATTTCCGCCACAGTTGGCAGCCTGTCCTGTTTCACCAGTCCGCCCAGCCTACTACATCCGACATCTGTAATGGGAGGTGGCCGCCCAACCCTACGACGTCAGGACGTGGTTTGTCCTTGGCGTTGAAGACATTCACCACAGCTCTCCTTGCAGTTTTTGAAATGCTCGTGCCTAACCTCCAGGCCATTGCAGTCTGCCCTCGGTCAGACAGAACGCGAGCCTTTACAATTCTACACACAGACAGCACACTCATTGATACCACATGCACCGTACGTGTGTCCGTTCAGCAGGCATATCTCGCCGGCTGACGCCGCTATTGCCTGGATGGATTTATATCGATAGTAGGCCATTATGTTCTGGATGATCAGTGTAGGTACGGGTAGAATAACTGAGAAAAAACTTTCTGTAATGGAACAAATATTGTCGGCCGGAGTGGCCGAGCGGTTCTAGGCGCTACAGTCTGGAACCGCGCGACCGCTACGGTCGCAGGTTCGAATCCTGCCACGAGCATGGATGTGTGTAGCTCAAGAATGCAAGTTTCAGAAACAAATAGCATAGGATGCAAAAATAGTTGTGGACGTGACCGATGGTTTTGCTTTAGAAAAGGTGAAGGCAGTTCTGAAGAAGCAACACTTAAGAAAAATTGAGGCTCTTTTATGGGATTTGCAGACCTAGGAAAAACGTTACGGAATGGCGAATGGTGAAGGACTATCGAAATTCTGAGAAAATAACAGTGAGCATTACGGAAAGACGTGAAGTATCAAGAAGTATCAAGAAGTAACAATTAGTACTGAAGGCAAATGACGAAATGCTCGTATTAACTCTTTCATTCTCACTGTTCAATGTGGCCGCGCGGAGTGGTCGCGTGGTTTGAGGCGCTGTGTCACGGATTGCGCGGCTCCTCCCGCCGGAGGTTCGAGTCCTCCCTCGGGCATGGGGTGTGTGTGTTGTTCTTAGCATAAGTTAGTTTAAGTAATGTGTAAGTCTAGGGACCCCAGACCTCAGCAGTTTGGTCCCTTGGGAATTAATAAATATCTGAACATTTTGTTCGATGTGTACATCGCAGAAGCAGTGACAGGTCGGTCCAGGAGTGGGGTTGAACCACAGAGTGAAAGATCACCAGGGATAAGATTCGCAGATGACATTGTTCATATCAGTGAAAGCAAGGAATATTTGCAGAACATACTGAATAGAATGAACAGTCTACAGAGCACAGAAAATGGACTGAGAGTGAATCGAAGAAAGGCGAAAATAGTGAGGTGAGGAAGAAACGTGGTTTGTGAGAAAGTCTGTTGTTGTCAAAAAAATTTTCCTTGTTTTGAGGAAGATATTTCTGAAAATGTGTGTATGGACTGCAGCTTTGTGTGGAACCGAATGTCGGACGAGGAAATCCCAGAAAGAAGAGAGTCAAAGCGTTTTGGACGCGGTGCTATGGAAGGATGTTGAAAATTAGGAGGACTGATAAGATACGGAATGGGGAGCGGAGAAGATTATATGGAAAACATTTACAAAAAGAAGAGGCGTGATGATGGCGCATGTGTTAAGAATCAAGGAATAACTTTTATGATGCTTGAAGGAATTACAGAGTATGAAAATCGTAGGGCAAGACAGAGACTGGACTATACGGAAAGAACAATTGAGGACGGAGGGCGCAACTGCTGCTCTGGGGCGAAAAGTTGGCACAGGAGGGGGAACCGTTGCGGCCACTGGAAAACCTGTAAGGACATTGATCAACGAAAAAAAATGGCGATTTAGAAGATAGTTGGCCTTTTTAACTGGCATTCTTGCTTACTTCTGCCAATAGAAAGTGTGTCTGATATTCAAATGACAGGAAAGAGAGCGTTGACTACTGAATATATTTGAATTTCCATTGACATTTGCAATCAAAGTTCATCATAAAACCTGTACTGAAGCTGTGTTTCGTTGCCTTCTGCTATCAGACAGTGCTACAGGTTGTCCCATGTTTATACAGAAAACACGTACAGGAACGTCTTCATGTTCTTACATGTTTCTTCTCCCCACATTAGTTTAGGTATCTAGTTAGTAAAGTTTTACCGAATACTTTTATGGAAGAAAACTATATCCCTCAAGGAGATGTTTCAACTGTGACGTGGTTTCTGATGGCTATAACTAACAATACCTCAATGGACTGTTCGGGCGCTTTAGTTGCGGAGAGTTTTTCAGTTTTCAATACATCTTTCACAATTGCAGCAAGTACGCACCAACTGCAGATGATTGCTAAGAGACTAGAGAGATGGGCACACAGACCTGGATTCAAGTAATTGTCAAAAAATAAACTGCATGTGTTGCTTGTTAACAGTTCCCGTCATCCATTACGTCTTCCAGAACTGAAACTGAGGGACATCTTTTTAAATTTGAAGGCGTCAGTGAGGTATATAGGCATCCATTTTCATCAGGCGTTCAAGTGCCTGCCACATCTGAGGAACTTTTGCTCTCGATCCATCAAAGCCCTTGAAATTTTAAAGCGTGCAGCACACAGAGTTTGGGAAGAAGATCGAGCAGACCTGCCCCAGTTTTAAAGAGAGTTTGTCTGGTCCCAGCTTCATGATGGATCTCCGATGATCAGACCTTCTAGACCGTCATATTTGGAAGTCCAGTGGGTGGGCATTACACTGGCAACAGGTGCATTTAGAGCCTCTTCACCGAAGCTCGCCAGCCACCACTTCTGATCTGACGGCAGCTGCTCGCCGTAACCCATCTCCACGGCTGAGGTCGCTAATGCAATCCTGTGCAGTGGCGCTTGACCTGGTGGTAAGGCAGTTTGCATTCTGGTGGCGGAAAAAGTTTTTACTGCCAGTATTTGGGCGGCGAGGGGAGGAGAGGTGGTGGCGTAAAGCTCCTGGTCACCACGCTCTACGCCAGTGTTCTCGTTTCAATACCAAAGCTCTCTGCAGTGCCTCACCAAGTGGGGGCATGCAACACTGTTGATGGTGGTTTGTCTGCTGGATGGGGGTGTTCAGCCTGGTGGCCTCCTTTGTGTCAATCATGAGGAGCAGGCCATGCGCCAGCACTGGCTTTCACCCTCTCCTTTCCCCTGTCATCATCACACAAAACAAAGATCACACTACACACACACACAATACATACATGGAATATTACAAATATTGTAATGGATCACGTTGTAAATAAAAAGAAAAAAAGAAGCTACTCACTGTGCAACAAGCTTACAAAACGTCTTGCAAAATCTAATTGCCAGCATACCATACTGATTCTCTCCCACTCACAGAGTGGCTTTTCGATAATCGTCTGTGAGCAGTGGGACCATTTGGGAACCGAACAAAGAGCTGTATTTTAAGAGTGGTTGTGGCGAATACTAAGCCTTACAACACAGGTGGAGTAATTCCCCACTATATTACGTTTAGAAGCCATTACTTATTTTAAATTTGACTGATTTTAAAGATCGTAATTTTTTAGGTATATTTACTAACGTCTTACATGAACACATGAATTTTAAGATTGTTTATTGAAATGTATCTAGACAGAGAGGATCCCTTGGGTGCTCAATGGTATTCTCTGATTGTGTCCTCAGAGTCTGCCTACCAGATGCTTTCACAATCCGTCATGCTGATCTATAGGATATTTGGAAGGCCCTGTATCGTATGAGATGATACAAAGGAAACATGTTTCTAAACTGATCCAGTACCGTTAGAGATCTACAGGCTCTTCAAAATAAGCATGTAGGTGAAAAGGTTTCGTAAAATATACGAACTGCATTTCTCTTGCGGCCACATTGTGGATAGGTGGTGGTGTTCTGCCAGGTACCTGGGCTGGAAACCAGCAGGTAGATATAGAGGTGAAGGAGGCCTGTAGGGAGTGGCAGTTGGAGAAAGCATCATTCCCTTGGAATCCGTGAACTCACCGTTGAGCCAGAAGGTAAGGCGTGAATGGGAAGGTGAGTGGCTTGTCACTTGTCACCGTACTGGACGTTGCTCTTTGTGGGTGGCGTTTTCTCCGTAGAAAGTTCCAGCCATTTCTGAAATTCGTTGAACTGACCAGATTACACTCTAAGTTGTTAGGTTGAAGGAGTTTCAGAGCGGTGTCTCATCCCTTACCAGTCCAACCTTCAGTCAGCTGCAATTCCTGCTGCTCCATTTAAAATCTTTCATTGTACCTTCCCTCTTTTAGTTGTCTGCTTTACAAATCATGATTCCATGCATCATAGTGTCTCTTTCTCTCTCTCTCTCTCGCTCTCTCTCTCTCTCTCTCGCTATGTGTGTGTGTGTGTGTGTGTGTGTGTGTGTGTATGTGTGTGTGTGTGTGTGTGTGTGTGTGTGTGAATTCCTATGGGACCAAACTGGTGAGGTCCCTAGACTTACACACTACTCAAACTATGTTAATAACAACACACATACCCATGGCTGAGGAAGGACTCGAAACTCCAGTGGGAGGGCTGCATAATTCGGAACATGGCACCTCTAAGTGGGCGGCCCACACTGAGTGGAAATAGTGTAAAACATATTGTGACTGTGCACTGGAAACTTGGAGTTTCAATAGAGACTAGCAACTATCACAGAGAAGCCTTACGTAAAATGTTGCCTGCGAATTCCCAACTGCGTCTTATGTAGAAAGTAATATCAATAGCTGAGTTGGATTGTTTGGTGGAAGAGACCAGACAGCGAGGTCATCGGTCTCATCGGATTAGGGAAGGATGTCGGCTGTACCCTTTCAAAGAAACCATCCAGGGATTTACCTGGAGTGATTTAGGGAAATCACGGCAAACCTAAATCTGGAGGGCCGGGCGCGGGATTGAACCGTCGTCCTCCCGAATGCGAGTCCAGTGTGCTAACCACTGCGCCACCTTGCTGGGTTCAATAGCTGGCAATGCTGGGACACAGTGGGGTGGGGGATTACTCTATCAAGGAATCCAACAACTCTTCCACAGAAGGGAGAAATGTCTCTTTTCATCTCCTTTCAAAGAGTGTCAAACTAACATTCACCCCAACAGTAACATCTGTGACTATTTTCTAATAAAACACTAGACCAAGCATTAAAGATTTAATTTAATAATTGCCAGCCTCTTACTTCTTTTCAGAGTCTGCGGTAATTCTGTCCATTTTGTAACGAGAATTTTATATGGATAGCAATTGTCATGATGTTAACAGTTCTTTTGTATTATTTATTACAGCATAATTCTTGTACAATCATCATGTCCAGCGTACTGGGTGAGTACTGTTCTGGAATGAGACCTCAGGTAGAAGGACAAAACGATGGGCCAAGACATTCTGAAGTAATGATTCAGTAGACATACATAAAAACTTTTGAAGTCAGTTGAGCCGGCCGCGTTGGCTGAGCGGCTCTAGGCGCTTCAGTCTGGAACCGCGCGACTGCTACGTCCGCAGATTCGAATCCTGCCTCGAGCATGGATGTGTGTGATATCCTTAGGTTAGTTAGGTTTAAGTAGTTCTAAGTCCTAGGGGACTCATGACCTCAGATGTTAAGTCCCATAGTGCTCAGAGTCATTTGAACCAATTGATGCCAGTTAATTACATGGCATGCTCATTGAAACTGAATTTTGATATAACATCTCACATAATAAATAATGCTGTAAAGACACTGTTGCACAACTGAGAACATATCCGCAACAATAACAAAAAGTTTGATTATGTGGACGATACATACCTCCTAAAGGTGGCTTGAATCCCAGAGCTGCAGAAAGAAATGTAGTGTAAATATATAAAGTCAACAGAGTCTGTTTTTAATTAATATAAATGCACAAAAGTAAATGAGATAAGTGCAACAGAATAGTATAGTTTTAAGTTTCTTCAGCAATGGCAGTCGCTTGTATACAATAGACACATATCTAAATCATGAAGCAAAAAAGAAAACTTTCTACTGATGGTTTAAAAACTTAGTTTTTAGACAAATTTCAATTAACGATGTTCTTATTGCGTAATTTTTATCAGTCCTAGGAATCTGCATGGCAACAAATAAAATGAAAACAAAATTATATCAATAAAACACACTCAGCACAGTGCCTATGTGAACAATCAAAACAGCTTTCTATAGCACTCTGGCATGTTCCTTTGCCTGTTTTGCCAGTCGGAACTAGTTATTCACTTTCAATGCCTTTGAAGTTGATAGGAGATTACAGTGAAATCTGCCTTAGTTTTATTTCTTTTGAGTTCAGCTGTCACAAGGCATATCTTGAATTTCATTCATATAAGATTTTCAGACTCATCCAAAGTAACCCTAAATATTGGAAGATATCATTTAAAAAGTCTGTGAGATTTAGAAAAATATGTGAGACAAGATGATACCTTAGTTTTAAACGATCAAACTTAATTTCCTTTTACCCCTCTCTTAAATTAAGTTTCATTTATATAATAGGCTAAAATTGTAAATTCTGTTCTATTTTCATCTGTTCTGACTGCAGCAACACACACAGAAACAAGTTTATGTTTCATTTATAATGATATTTAGCCATAAGTCACAAATAATTTTATCTCTGTTTGTGAGGCATAGTTGTCATCTGTCAGTGGCTTAGGAAGGCAAAAGGTTGTGACTTATTTAACAAATAATATTTTGAAGAACGTTAGGAAAATTTTCCCTACATACAATTAAAAAAATGAAATTATGCCAAGGCTAATTACTAAAGATATTAACTATTTAATGATGTAAAGATAAATAAGGTACACTTTACACTAACTGCGAATAAAGTAAAGTCTTGCATTCAGAATAAGATAGATTCTTGAGCAGAGATGCAACGAGCACTCTGGGACAAAACCTGTCACAGTGTTTGCTGCCCTTATTTGTATATGACATAGCATTCCAAGATAGTGGAATCGAAGATGGCAAGGCAGGAAATTAAAAAATCCAAGACAGGGCAACTACTGAAATATCAAAGATGATGGAACTACCTCACTTCTCCAAATTTTAAAATAATGGGAAATTTAAGAAGCCTACTTATGACAGAGAGAAATTCAAAAAGCCCAGACTTGCGTGTGCTGCCCTATTTTGGATGCGCTCAGTATACCCAAATGGCATGTATATTGCGAATACATTTAGGGGCAGTGTTATGGAACAGTGTCTCCCATAACTGCCCTGTAATCTAATTAATAACCCATTCATCAAATTAGACTAAAAATTTCGAGCGATAAATTTAAGTACACATGTAACTGAAACAAATGCTAGCGATTGTGATTCTAATAAGTTCTTCATTATTGCAAGTCTATGTTGTGACTGATATGTGTAACGTTTCTGTGTAAGCTGGGTCTGCTGGATGGCTGTGGGAAGTCGAGAACCGCATTGCGAAAATAGCAAGTGGTTCACAAAACTTTTTTTCGCTGAAAGGGACAGAATGCAGCCAGGTACACACTGGGAAGCAGCTGCAGCGCGGGACAGATGTGGGACGCCTTGCGTGGTCACTGCATGGCCAGCCGGGAGAAATCTGCATTCTGTAAATTCCATTGTGAGAAGGAGCAAAAAGAATAACTTTTAAAAAGATAGAGGATTGTGGCGGGTTGGGGAAAAAACTGAAGCAGAGAGAAGTATCCACTGGATCCAAAGGAGTCCAGCAATAACTTATGTTGAAATTTAGGGGCAGATATTCGTAGGCACCTGCTACAGGTGCCGAATACTAAAACCTACGACACTTAGAATCCTTTCTACTGTCAGTTGCCATCAGATAATAGAGTGCTGTTGTCATACTGAATACTAGCTCTCGGAAGCTAAGTAAGGTTTCGCTACTCTTGTGGAAGATGCAGTTTTACAATAGGACCTGGTTAGCGATACTATACGGCTTATCGTCTGATGTTTATTGTTTCACGAAACCGTGAACAGTAAAAGTTTTTGTTTAATGATCCAGGATTGTATCGCCCATCTGAGGGAGGACGAAACCAACTACTCAGTGTTTCAAGAAGATGACGCTACTGCTAACACGGCTTACAACACACTATGCGTCTTATGGAAGAGTTTTTTGGCGAAATTTTCATCTCAAAGAACCTATGGCAGCCTCGCTCCTCGGAGTTTACGCCAACAGACATTTTTCTTTGGGGAATAGCATGTAGTGTACCGCAAACGGCAATGCTTCATTCGAGATTTAAATATTGAAACAACTTCATACACGAGAAGCATACCATAATCAGATGGACAGAAAGGGATTCCCAATAAAGTTAGGCGGGTTGAGCCTTGTATAGTCACTCGTGGATGTCATTACCAACATAGTGTACATAGTAACCACACAGTTACTTTCTGAGCACCCATACAAACAGTGGCACTCAATACACATATTATATACAGGTACTCGTTACAGAGGAAATGTTGAGGAAGAAGAAATCCTGACCTCTGCCGCATTCGAGCAACGAAAAAATTCATAGGTGACAAATGAAAATTTCTATTAACGCTGGGGTTCTAAACCGGGTCTTCCGTTTAGCAGGAAGATGCATAAACTACGCTACCTTGACATAGCAGTTAGACACAACTGCGCAGACTACACAAGTGTGCTACCCCTGCTCCATCCATATTACTTTTCGCTGCACAGCTAGCCGTGGTGGCCGAGCAGTTATAGGCCCTTCAGTCCGGAAGCGAGCTGCTGCTACGGTCGGTTCGAATCCTGCCTCGGGCAGGGATGTGTGTGATGTCCTTAGGTTAGTTAGGTTTAAGTAGTTCTAAGTTCTAGGGGACCGATGACCTCAGAAGTCCCATAGTGCTCAGAGCCATTTGAACCACGAAGGGATGCAGGCAGTATGCAACTGCCAATGTGTCTCCGATTACTACCACAGGTGCCACGAAAGTGCAGGAGAATGTCTCCCACACCATAACACTACTCCCACCAGCCAGTGTCAGTGGGTCGCTGCACGTTTGAAACCGCAGTTCACCTCGATGACGACCATCGACCTAGTGTAGCAAAAATGTGGTTCACCCGAAGAGCCGACACTTTTCGATTGATCGACGGTCGTACCCCGACAGTCCTGTGCCCACTGCAATCGTAGCTAACGATGTCGTTGCCTCAACATGTGAACACGTGGGGGTGGTGTGCTGCGGAGCTCCGTGTTGGGCAATGCACGATGAGAGGTGTGCTCCGGAACACTCGTGCTGCACCAGCACTGTGCTCTTTCGGCAGAGGTGCCACAGATCACCATCCGTGCTACTTCACATAGCAGAGAAGCCTCCGAGCCCAACGTCCTGTGAAGAATAGTGGACGTCTAACCATTCAGCGCCTAATAGTAGTTTCACAGTCGAACCCCTTCCCGCAGAAGCTCACGACAGTAGCACGTGAACATTCGACCGTCTCCGCCGTTTTAGAGATACTCGTTCACAGGTTCTGCGTAATAATAATCTGCCATTTGTCGAAGTCGCTTATCTCGGTGGATTTCGCCATGTGCAGCCCGTATCTCCGCCGTCCGTGGCTGCTCCACTCACGCACTTTCATCACTGCGTGAGGGGCCCGCAGCGCCAGCAGGCGGCGTCCAGCGACGCGGTGGACAGTCGTCGTAATGTTTCGGCTTATCGCTGGATATCTGTATAAGTGGTGCCTGTTCTTTCGGACATGTCGGGAAGAAAAGACACCACTCATATAGGTTGTAGATGTTTTTGAAGGCCTTTATGGTCAAAAACATCAGATGGTAGAGAGTGCCAAAATTAGCACTGTCCGATCTAGATCTAACGCTCAGCAATGAATACTTGGTTTTGTTTTGTTTACTTTAGCAGTCCAGGCTAATATTGACAGTGCAAAATGACAGCCACTCTTCTTAGTGCACGCCTTATGAGGCGTGAAAGCTGCTCCCCCGACTCTGCTTGAGTTTTGTACACTGAATACTCCATGTAGCCACACGGGAAAAAAATACAATTAAGGGCAATATGGTTTATTCGTTTGGATGTTCACGTTACAAATTCTGACGCAGAGACATAAGCAGTTTGCACGACGTGTGCCCACCTCTCTGCCCACTGAAGCCCTCGAGCTGCCTGCAGCACTCACTCACTCTGCATGGAGACGCTCACAACGCGACACTACAGAGCGCTCTCCCCTCTGCGACTCTTTTCGTACTCACAGGGCTTCAAGTTCAGTTGTCTGGACGTAAATTTGCTGAGGTGCCACCACGCAGTTCTCCAACAAACAAGACAAAATTGGCTTTGAAGGTGACAAGACTTCCGAGTGTTGTTACCCAAACAGCATTTGACTAACTCAGCTTGTAGCATAGTCGGATTTTCAATCATGAACACGAGAGTGGAATCTAGCTAGTAGCATACTTTTTTAAATGTAATATTGATCAACAAATGCGAACGTTAAGCAAGAAGTTTTGAATAATATTTTTAAAATAAAAGTAGCATCCTTTTATTGACGGTTACTAGATGTCTGAAAATGAATTTAAACTTCTTAGGAATATGCCAAAACGTATTTTATTCAATGAAAAAATTACGTATTTCAATAACACTAGTGAGTCTGTGAAAATGATACTTTCTCATTATCTATCTGATGTATCGGCTTCGTATGCCATATTTCAATTTACTGTCAGCAGCAACGAATAACCAAGATGTTATTCTTACTAAACACTATAGTTCCATATCTGTCAACTGAGATTACACTTTGTTAATAAATATATATGTTTTTTAAAAAATTGAAAGATACAGGGTGACGCAGAAAAACGGGAACATTTCCACAATCCAATAAAACTAGAAGTGGAGAAGGAAATAAATTGCATTCATCGTAACTGAAACCTCCCAACTTTGCCATTTAGGAAACATTGATGGCATTTATCATTTTTCTAAAATTACGACCTTTAGATGGCGTCCTCCTGTTCGAATACATTCGTGAAACCTGCAACATCTCAGCTGGCATATTGTGGATTGCATCCCAAATTCTCTGTTTTATCTCGTCCAGGGTTCTTGGTCGAGTCGTGTAGACTTTGCTGCAAGAGAAAAGTCACAAACGGATAGATCTGGCGATCTAGGAGGCCCGGGTATGTTAACGAATCGTTAGATCACACGGTAGCCAAACAATTCTCGCACGTATGCCACTGATTGCCGTGTAGTGTGTGATGTCGCTCCGTCACGTTGAAACCAGGCTTCTTGAACGTTTGCAAAGTTGTTCAATGCAGGTGTAACGAAAGTTCGTAACATCTCCGCGAACCGATCGGCGTTGGCAGTTATTGTGTTTCGTTGCTCATTTGCGAGACAATGCGGTCCGATAATTCCACGTGATGAAACACCACGCCATACTGTCACTTTAGTAGCGTGTCAAGGGCGCTCATGAACGTCATTAGGATTTGCGTTTTCCCAGTAGCGGTAGTTCCGTTTGTTCACATTACTTGTGCCTCATCTGACGTCTTCATCGTCATTGTTTATTTTTGTTATCATTTGTTATCATTTGTTGTAATCGGAAATCATGGTCCTTAAATTGTTGCACCATCTGTAGTTTGCACGGATGAAATTTTAAATCAAGATGAAGGATTCTGCGAACACTCTCCCGGGACACTCCAATCGCTGCTTCTTGCTTACGAATTGACGCCGTGGTCTCCGTAAGACAGACTCGCGTTCAACATCAGTGTTCGCTGGAGAACGCACACTTCTTGGTCGTCCTGTTGGTTTCTTTTTGAGGGCAGATCCAGTGTCTTTTAAGTTATTAATCCAACATTTTATCGCGTCTTTCGACGGAACGGCATCATGACATCCTAAATTACAAAAACCTCGAAACTCCCTCTGTGCCGCTAGCAAACAATCATTGCTTTTATAAAACATTTTTATGGCTAACGCACGCTATTGTCCGTTCCACTGACGCATGATTAGGGAAATGGCGAACTGTTTACTTGCTGTCTGTCACGAACCCGCAGTGCTGCCACGTGCGCATGGCTGCCACTACACATTTCAAACTTTCCCGCTATTCTGTGTCACCCTGTATTTATCTTACTAGCGAGATTCGAACCATCGAACGTACTAACGTGCTGAGAAACCGACGAATTCGTCGAAATAATGAAAATTGTTTTTAACTGCACTTGGAGATCTGCTAACTGTGAAAGGTCATATTTCAGGGTTCTTTGTCGTACTGTCTTAGAAAACTTATGTGCGTGCATTGAACTCCATCTGCTACAAGTGTACACAAAATCGGAATCTGTGAGGACCCCTCGTCAATGTAGAATCCTCCTTTTACCACCATCATAACTGTGACCTGAAGCCACTTTGGCACGAAAAACTCCTAATAATTGCCTGACAGGTCTTTCACTGGAAACTGTCCTCATAAACATTAATAAATTATTTCTTTGGTATTGTGTGACGTCACCACATGTACAATCAGTGCCTTCCCCGTACTCTCTGCACTGCCGAAGCAGTCTGCCACCTCAGCAACAAACCACCTCCGTCGCTCGCTAACGGGCGATCGTTGTCGAAATCCACACGCTGTGTGGAAAGGCCACATCACAGAAGAATTTCAGTGTTCCTACTACAGACCCTGGAGGCAAATGAATCCCTTACGCGACTTGCCATAAGATGAAACAAATTGTACTATCTTGCGTACATGGGCGTGTTACAGCGTGTCATGAAATGATTCCGTAGTATCCATCATTTTATTTCCTACTGAAAGAAGTTTTTGGGCAGTATTACGTTAGTGAAGCATCTGTACGAGGCTAATTCGCAAACTAATGTTACAAAAATTTTTTGAGGTGCATAAAATTTAATTTGTCATAACAAAATTTAGATGCATTGTAGTACAGGTGTTGCATTGTTTTTTCACGCGATCACCATTTATCTCTATACATTTTGTCATTCGTAGGACGGGTTTTTTGATTCCTTTGTCATAGACGTCTCCCAACGCCTTTTTCAGTCAGTTCTTCACTTCGATTTTCACATCGTCGTTGTCGGAAAAGTGTTTTCCAATAAGGTGTTTCTTCAATTTAGTGGCCGGCCACTGTGGCCGAGCGGTTCTAGGCACTTCAGTCCGGAACCGCGCGGCTGCTACTGTCGCAGGTTCGAATCCTGCCTCGGGTATGGATGTGTGTGATGTCCTTAGGTTAGTTAGGTTTAAGTAGTTCTAAGTTGTAGGGGACTGATGACCTCAGATGTTAAGTCCCATAGTGCTCAGAGCCATTTTTGAGCGGTGTGCGGACGCGCGTTCTCATGGAGGGGACCAACTCTCGTTCTCAGCACGTCTGTTTTGTATGGCTCTGCGAAGTTTCTTCAAGTTCCCACAACATCTTCCAGCATTTATTGTCCCACCTATTAGCAAAAAATCAATGCACAGAACTCTATTCCTGTCCCAAAACACTGACACGACGATTTTCCTTGCTATATCCTGGGTTGTGAATTTCATAGCTATAATATCTCCGTTCATCTCCCTTTACAGACCCTCTATATACTTCATTTACCTTTCAGCTTTCCCTTCCTTGCTTAGGACCGGTTTTAAATCTGAGCTCTTCATATTCATACAGTTGCTTCCCTTTTCTCAAGAAGTATTTTTAAATTTACTGTAGGCGGAATCAATTTTTCCCCTAGTGAAACAATCCTACATTTGTCCTCTAGCCATTCCTGTCAAACTCATTTTGAGAGACGTTTGTATTCCCCTTCGCTTGCTTTATTTACTGCATTTTTATATTTTCTTCTTTCATCAATTGAATTCAATATCTCTACTATGCCTTGTCCTTCGACCTATTTGATACTCTGCTGCCTTCGCTATTTCATCTCTTATAGTTTAAGACCTACGATTTTTTTTCTCCGGACTGGAAAGAGATAGAAACATGCGCATTGTTTTAAAATGAGGCCGTGTTCATTGTCAATATGTCCCAGAGATGGCAGCACCGTACGGCAGATGGAATTTTACCGCCAGCGGCGAGAATGAGAACTGTTTTAAATACTTAAAATGGCGACGTTTTCCTTACTTGAACAGCGTGCAATCATTCGTTTTCTGAATTTGCATGGTGTGAAACCAACTGAAATTCATCGACAGCTGAAGGAGACATGTGGTGATGGAGTTATGGATGTGTCGAAAGTGCGTTCGTGGGTGCGACAGTTTAATGAAGGCAGAACATCGTGTGACAACAAACCGAAACAACCTCGGGCTCGCACAAGCCGGTCTGACGACATGATCGAGAAAGTGGAGAGAATTGTTTTGGGGGATCGCCGAATTACTGTTGAACAGATCGCCTCCAGAGTTGGCATTTCTGTGGGTTCTGTGCACACAATCCTGCATGACGACCTCAAAATGCGAAATGTGTCATCCAGGTGGGTGCCACGAATGCTGACGGACGACCACACGGCTGCCCGTGTGGCATGTTGCCGAGCAATGTTGACGCGCAACGACAGCACGAATGGGACTTTCTTTTCGTCGGTTGTGACAATGGATGAGACGTGGATGCCATTTTTCAATCCAGAAACAAAGCGCCAGTCAGCTCAATGGAAGCACACAGATTCACCGCCAGCAAAAAAATTTCGCGTAACCGCCAGTGCTGAAAAAATGATGGTGTCCATGTTCTGGGACAGCGAGGGCGTAATCCTTACCCATTGCGTTCCAAAGGGCACTATGGTAACAGGTGCATCCTACGAAAATGTTTTGAAGAACAAATTCCTTCCTGCACTGCAACAAAAACGTCCGGGAAGGGCTGCACCTGTGCTATTTCACCAAGACAACGCACCCGCACATCGAGCTAACGTTACGCAACAGTTTCTTCGTGATAACAACTTTGAAGTGGTTCCTCATGCTCCCTATTCACCTGACCTGGCTCCTAGTGACTTTTGGCTTTTTCCAACAATGAAAGACACTCTCCGTGGCCGCACATTCACCAGCCGTGCTGCTATTGCCTCAGCGATTTTCCAGTGGTCAAAACAGACTCCTAAAGAAGCCTTCGTCGCTGCCATGGAATCATGGCGTCAGCGTTGTGAAAAATGTGTACGTCTGCAGGGCGATTACGTCGAGAAGTAACGCCAGTTTCATCGATTTCAGGTGAGTAGTTAATTAGAAAAAAAATCGAAGGCCTCAGAACTTGAATGCACCTCCTATATTCCTTTTCCTTGCTCTACTCAATCGCTGCGTAATGCTTCCTCTAAAACTATCAGCAACCTCTAGTTTTTTCAACTTATCCATGTTCCGTCTCCTTAAATTCCTACCTTTTTGCAGTTTCTTCAGGTTTAATTTACAATTCGCTACCAATAAATTGTGGTCAGAGTCCAATCTAACCGTGTAAATGTCTTAAAGTTCAAAATCTGGTTCTGAAATCCCTTTCTTGTCATTATGGAATGAATCTGAAACCTTCCAGTGTCTCCAGGAGTCTTCCATGTATACGCGCAACTTTTATGATTCTCAAACAAGGTGTTAGCGATGGCCGCGCGGGGTAGCCGAGCGGTCTGGGGCGCCCTGTCACGGTCCGCGCGGCTCCCCCCGTCGGAGGTTCGAGTCCTCCCTCGGGCATGGGTGTGTGTTGTCCTTAGCGTAAGTTAGTTGTAGTTAGAGTAAGAAGTGTGTAGGCCTAGGGACCGATGACTTCAGCAGTATGGTCCCATAAGACCTTACTACAAATTTCCATTGTTAGCAATGATATCCTCTGTGCAAAATTCCACCAGACGGCTTGCTCTTTCATTTATTTCCGTGAGTCGATACTCAATTTTTGCTTTTCTTCCTTTTCCTACTATCAAACTGCAGTCTCTCATCACAGTTAAATTATCGTTTCCTTTAACTATCTGAATAATTTCTTTTATCTCATCATACATTTCTTCCGTCTCTCCATTAGCTACAGAGCTAGTTAGCATATAAACTTGTACAACTATTGTAGGTGTGAATTTAGAGCATATCTTGGCTACGTTAATGCGTTCACTATGCTGTTTCACGTGGGTTATCTGCATTCCTATTTTCTTATTCATTATTACACCCACTCCTGCATTATCCCTTTGTGACTTTGTATTTATAACCCTGTATTCATCTGACAGAAGTCCTGTTTCTCTTGACGCCGAGCTTCGCTAAGTCCCGATATATCGAACTTCAACCTATCCGTTTTTAAAACCACTAACCGACCTGCCCAATTAAGGCATTTAACATTCCAGAATCCTATCCGTAGAACGCCAGATTTGTTTTCCTTGGTGATGACGTCCTTCTGAGTAGTTCCTGCATGGAGATCCGAATGGGAGATTCTTTCATCCCCAGAAATTTTTACCCAACAAGAAGCTATCACCATTTAACCATAGAGTAGAGCTACATGCCAACTGGCAAATTACAGCTGCAGTTTCCACTTGCTTTAGGCTGTTCGCAGTACCAGGACAGCAATGCCGTCTTGGTTAGCCAGATGAGTCAATCATCCAGACTGATGCCCCTGCAACGACTGAAAAGGGTGCCGCCCCTTTTCAGGAGCCATATGTTTGTCTGGCTTCTCGACAGGCATCACTCCATTGTTGTTGTACACACAGTACAGCTATGTATCGCTAAGGCAGACAAGCCACCCGAACCGACGGCAAGTACGTGGTTCATGGGAAACATCGGAAACTATGAACGAAATTTTCGCTCTGCAGCGGAGTGTGCGCTGATAGGAAATTTCCTGACAGATTAAAACAGTGTACCAGACGGAGATTCGAACAAAGGACCTTTGCCTTATGCGATCAAGTGCTCTGCACTTGGTATGAAACTTTCTGGCAGATTAAAACTATGTTGCCAGACTGAGATTAGAGCTCGGGACCTTTGACTATCGCGGGCAATTGCTCTACCATCCGAGCTAGCAAGCACGATTTACGACCAGCCCTCACAGCTTCAATTCTGCCAGTACCTCGTCTCCTAGGTTCCAAACTTCACAGGAGCTCTCCTGCAAACCTTGCAGAGTTAGCACTCCTGCGAGAAAGGATATTGCAGAGACATGGCTTAGTCACAGACAGGTGGATGGTTCCAGAATGAAGTATTGACTCTACAGTGGAATATGCGCTCCTCTGAATCTTCCTGGCAGACTAAAACTGTATGCCAGACCGAGACTCGGGATCTTTGCCTTTAGTGGGCAAGTGCTCTGCCAGCTAACCTTCCTTCCAGGAGTGCTATTCCTGCATGGTTTCCAATAGAACTTTCGAAGGTATGAGACGAGATACTGGCCAAACTGAAGCTGTGACGACGGGGTGTGAGCTGTGCTTGGGTAGCTTAGCCAGTAGAGCACTTGCGCACGAAAGGCTAAAGTCCAGAGTTCGAGTCTCGGCCTGATACACAGTTATAACCTGCCAGGAAGTTTCTAATCAGGGAAGACTCCTCTGCAGGGTGAAAATTTCCTTCTGAAAACATCCCCCAGGCTGAGACTAAGCCATGTCTCCGCAATATAATTTCTTAAGGAGTGCTAGTTTTGCGAGGTTCGCAGGAGAAAAATGGTTCAAATGGCTTTAATCACTATGGGACTTAACATCTGAGGTCATCAGTCCTCTAGACTTAGAACTACGTAAACCTAACTAACTTAAGGACGTCATAGACATCCATGCCCGAGGTAGGATTCGAACCTGCGACCGTAGCAGCCGCGTGGTTCCGGACTGAAGGGCCTAGAACCGCTCGACCACAGCGGCCGGCTCGCAGGAGAACGTGTGTGAAATTTGGATGGTAGGAGACGAGATGTTGGCACAATTGAAGCTGTGAGGACGGTGCATGAGTTGTGCTCGGGTAGCTCAGTTGGTAGAGCACTTGCCCACCAGAGGCAAAGGTCCGAGTTCGAGTCTCGGTCCGGCTCACAGTTTCATTGGAAACTATGGTTTAACCAACAGAAAATTGCAATATCGCTTCAGAACAAATTAGTGTATTTGCACGTGCTCTTTACGCTTTTTTCTGTAACAATCCAGAAGAATTGTACTTGTTTCCCATTGCCATTACGTGAAGTTTTTTGCTATGTTGTATGTGCTTGGAATGTACGAACATAAATTTGTTTACATCATCAGGTATACCAGTCACATAAGTGCAGCTGACTGCTGTGTATTACATCGAACTTCAAGGAGGAAACTCTCTCTCTCCAGGAGACAACGCCGAGGCAGGCTTGGCTTTAGCCGGTGGCAGTGACGGGAGGGCACTGTGTGCAGCCAGCTCTTTCTCGCTTCTCGCCTAAATGATTACGACTGAAACTTTTTCTGCCCACAGGACTTTTACCTGCTACGTCCACCTCTTCAATGACCGCGAAGCCCTCGGTTGTGGAATTTCATAACTCTACTGAAACAATTACTCGTGATCATGTGTTACTCAAAGATCAAATCCTCACCTTGGAAAAATCCGACTTCGTAGATATCGATGACCATCTGCACACAAACTTGTCTTTTTCCATCCTTCAGACCCTTCATGTACAATTTATACTTCCCGTAAGGTAAGGCGACGAACTTTTTTAGGGTGATCGGTCGTGTCCAGTACCGATGCATGTAGTAGGTGCCCTGCTAGCAGAGGTAGCGATGTAATTACACAATACAGGTTTTGTGACTAAATCAAAACTTCAACTTGTAGGATTATTCTTTGTCGAGGTCTTTACTGAGTATTAGATGTAGCAGTCTCTCCTGTTTTTTTTTTCTGCTCCTTTCATAACTTAGACACGCTTATTGCATTTTGGCCGTCATATATTGGCACATGTAAGTTAAGGAAATAACAAAGGATGTTGAAATTCACACTCTAATAGTTAACATAGCAATGAGTGAACATCCTGATACTTCTCAGCAATCAGCGGCGAATGACAAAGACGGGAACAGGAAAGTCGAAATCTCAAGGCATTCGCCTAACACGAGTGAAATTAAGAAACAGAGTGCAAGATGTCATGGTCTCCTGACCTTCATTGCTCACATATTCCGCCCTCACAATCACATTCTGCACATCAAGACGCTTCATTCGAACCCACACTCGATAAGATAAAGTCAATCTTGTATGAATTCATGTAAATTATATGCAAATAACTAATAAGTCGCAGGTGCGCACCGTGGTTGAAATACTCGAGGCTGGCGTACACACTTACATTTCACAGGAGCTTTTAGTTCGAGAGAGGCAAAACCGCACGCCAGGAGGCCAGTCCCAACCCATCTACGTCGGCCGCTGACCGCCTGCAGAGCAGACAGCGTTTGCCCGAGTGAAAGGACGACCCCGTGTTCGGCTTAAAAGCAAATTCCGCTACATTGTGTGGGAGCGGCCAGCCTACGCATTCTTTACACATAGCACGCAGTTTCAGAGATTTTTACAGAGAGACAGCAAACGCGAAACGCCGATACTACAGATTTCCGGATTGGTCGCCTTAAACGAAACGTCATTCTCCTGTTTTAGAAGAGCAATGCTGATTGGTAGACGATATTTATGACGCCTTGAGATGAAGGAGTAATGGAAGAGACCGAAAGATATACCCCTTCACGTCTGGCGTGGAGAGGCGCCGTTCCGTTGTCGCTCTTGGAGCGAGAACACGTAATGAGAGCGTGCGCGCTCATACGTGTACTCAAAGAGTGAGGAACAAGTCTCTGCTCAGTACTTCACTGGGAGAGCACCTCTGTCGAGAGCGAATCGGAGTGCGACTCTATATTGAGTCCTTGCAATTAAGCGTTGTCCACTGTATTGGCCGACACACTTATTGTGCGGTGTGAACGGACAGAGTTATAGATAAACGCCTGTGAGCGAATTTTGAGTGGCATCGCGGTGGACTGGTTATCTGACCGGTGTACCACGCCAATAGTTAGACTAGGGACGAATAGAAGTCCTTCATCAAGGCGTAGGGAGAGTTTGATTGGCGAAGGTCAATCCAGATAGAACGAGAGTTATCTTATTTGTCAGCAGCGAGCGGCGCAGACAGCAGTCATCGCAGCTTACAGTATTGTGCGCTACAGTTATTGCGAGTCTCATATTTCCTCCACAACAGTACACTACACTGCATTTCACACGCGACATTCCTGACCGTACCTAGCAACATTCTAAAGGATAATTATTCAAGTTGAGTATCTCCTCCATGTCCGAACAACATCTCTTTGGTTCACTCAGAGACTCCTGGACACTTCCCTTGTTGAGAGCCCTTCCTGGCACAAAGAGACAATGTGGATGCGATCGAACCGCAGTATGTAGGCATGGTTGAACTACAGACAACACGAGCCGTGTACGTCCTTCCTGGTGGAATGACCGGAACTGATCGGCTGTCGGACCCCATCCGTCTAATAGGCGCTGCTCGTGCATGATTGTTTACATTTTTGGGCAGGTTTTGTGACATCTCTGAACAGTCAAAGGGACTGTGTCTGTGGTACAATATCCATAATCAGTGACTGTCTTCAGGAGTTCTGGGAACCGGGGTGATACAAAACTTTTCTTTGGTGTGTGTAAGTGGATACTTAAATATGGAGCTCTGAAACCGGCAGTATATTTACAATGTGAAGCAGATACTTTTATGAGCCGACGGGTTGATATTTTATCAGTCTGTTTATCGAATATCTATATGTTGATGCCATTTAAATATCGATATATCGGGTACTCGATACCTTAAAAGATATCAACTGTTCTATCAGAAAGAGCAGGTGGCTGTTTCTCGAGGAGGTCCTGGCTATACTTCAGTCTTCCGTGAAGACGTATCCGTGTCCACAGGACTGCATGCATTCGTTCCTGGTGTGACGAAGGCTTACAAACCCTACTGCGCGTCGTCCGTTAAATCACTCAGTCTTAAGACCAGGTTCTCATTCAAAATAGTCGAAAAATCGATTTTCTGTTGCATTTTTGAAAGATATTTGCGTCAGGAATGTTGATATACGGTCTTGGAATTGCAGACTAAACATAAGTAACGAAAACACTATTTTTATCAAATTTTGATTAAAATTGGCCAAAAGATAATATTCGATCAGCCATAATGGATTATCCATTTTGAATTTTGAAAATCTAACTTCAGATTTGTGTTCAGCGACACCAAAAGTGTATAATGACATATAGTTTTTACGCAAATTCAGCTAATAACTAATATAAAAGTTCGCCCTAAACTTTAGTCATGGTTTTCCTCGAGAAACGGTTTTTCAAAACTGTATGCAGCATAAAATAAAAACGGTTCATCCTATTAGCTTCTGACTTTGACTCCCGAAAAGCAATAACTACTTTTTGTAAAGCCATAAAGAGTAAAAAAAAAAATCCAACACAGAGTTCGATTTAGCATCATATCGTTAAATTTAACGTTGTTTCATTGTAGTTAGGTACAAGCTCCCATAAATTTAGTGTAGTATCTACTGATGTTATCCATTTTTGATCTGAGATAACTTCTAGAGGCTACACTCTACGCCGCAGGTGTACTTCAAACTCGTGGGTTCTCGATCAGACCTCGATTATGGGCTCCATTTTCTTCTTTTTTGTATCGAAAATATAAAATATAGTTGAACGTATGTCTTTTCATTGTCTCAAAAAAATTTCGAAACTTTGCATATTTTTTGTTCATTTGAATGAGAACTTGGACGTAATTTCCAATGAAATATGGACTCTCATTCTCTGCAAATCAATGACAACGTCAAGACTGCGTGCCTTGTGACGCCGTAGCAGTGTCGTATCTGTTGTGGAAGGGGCATCTGACTTTTTGTCACTGTGGCTCTTGTGGGCGTGGGGTTGCTATTCTGTTATTCTGCGCAACGGATTAATCTGAGATGTACCCTTTACCCTGTGGCTACTGCAAGATGCAATTTACACCCCCACACTACTACAGAAGTCAGCAGACGCTCCTAAACAGAAATGCCTGAAAAACTTTTAGCAATAAATATCTTCTGGAGTCCTCCACTGTAAGGAAATGACACAAAAATTTACAAAATTTCTTACGTAGCCGACGGATACTTGGGTACTGGAGTAGTGCTAGTTAGTGTAAGAAAAACATGAAACTAACGAAAATTATTATTTATTTTGCAAAAATTCTGAGAAATCACAATGGCACTTTTAGTTATGAACTGAACTACTGCAGTGGATGACCGCTACCTACGGATTATAGCTCGGAGGAACCCTGACGGCAACGCCACCATGTTGAGTAATGCTTTTCGTGCAGCCACAGGACGTCGTGTTACAACTCAAACTGTGCGCAACTTCACTCCCGACGTCCATGGCGAGGTCCATCTTTGCAACCACGACACGATTATAGTTGGTGGTGACTTTAATTTACACTCGATATGTTGGCGAAAATACATGTTTAATTTCGGAGGTATGCATAAAATATCATCCGAAATCGTTCTAAACGCATTCTCTGAAAATTATTTCGACCAATTAGTTCATGAGCCCATGCGAATAGTAAACGGTTGTGAAGACACACTTGACCTCTCAGCAACAAATAATCCTGAGTTAATAACGAGCATCAAAACCGATACAAGGATAAGTGAACGCAGGGTTGTCGTACCAAGACTGAATATTGTAATCCCCAAATCCTCAAAAAATAAACGAAAAATATACCTGTTCAAAAAGGCAGATAAAAATTCACTTGATGTCTTCCTGATATACAATCTCCACTCATTCCTAATTAATAAAATAAGAGTAGATCAGATGTGGCTTGAAATCAAAGAAATAGTATTGGCAGCAGTTGAGAGATTTATTCCAAATAAATTAACAAACGACGCAGCTGATCGTCCTTTGTACACAAAACGAGTTAGAACACTTTTGCAGAACCAACGAAACAAACATGCCAAACTTAAACAGACGCAAAATTCCCAAGATTGGCGATCTTTTACAGAAGCTCGAAATTTAGCGCGGACTTGAATGCGAGATGCTTATAACAGTTTGAGGCGTGGTAAAAGTTGCTGTTTTGCAGAGCGCGCCGCAGCGCGTAGTGTGAAGCAGTCGCCCTCCGTTTCTGGCCGTGTCGCCGCTGTGGCAGTCGCAGCTGTGGTGTCTCCCTCTGGTGGGAAAGGGGAAAGGTTGCCTGTTCACGTGCATTTAAGGGGCGCTATGAGCTCGCCAGTGGGTCAGTCTGGGTCAGTCTCTCGTCCCCTGCTTGCTCCTCTGTCTCTCGTCCGCATTTGTTAGGCAGTTAGTGTCTGTCTGTCGTTCGGAGCTGCCTCTGTCATGTTTCTCGGATTCGGTGTGTGAACGAATCTATTGCTTGAAGTGTAACGGCCTAATTCCTTAAATATGTTTTTATCTTGCCTATCATCTGGAGAGGCGGTATATGTGTACTGTAGAGCATGTTTGGCCAACCTTGCATAATTTTATGTTAGATTGCATTTCGTGGGCTTTTATTTAAATGGTCATTTTAGTAAATAAACTTGCCACTCTTCCACCATAAGACTTTCTTAGAAGTTAAAATCAAGTTGCACCTTCAGTGGCACGTTTATCTTTTAATTTTAGTCTTTTGTACCATTTCCATCCCTCCTATGGGGTGCATAGTTTGTGTACTTGTGTGAATTGTTAAAACTTTTACTTTACGGTAATCTGGTGTGTTGCAGATTTGCACCAGTGTAGTCTTTCAGAGGCTGTTGTGAGCGGTCGTAACTACGGCGGCGTCAAAAGGGAGCGGCAAGGTTCTCAGCCCAAAAGCTCATACACTCAAAAATTTGTTTCTTTCTGCCTCTGAATAAACTGTAATTTGATGTTTAGAGAGTGCTTTCTGCTTATAATTTTAAATCTGTTTCTAAAAAAATGCTTTTAGGAATAAAATTCCCATTTGTTGAAAGCAATTTGATTTTGATTTCATAAGTTACTCCCTAGCAACTACTTCCACGCTCACATATTGTGACTAAATGTGTTAATGTTCTTGATGAATCGCTAGTAAATAAAGTAAATTTTGAAGAATATTCTTTGAAATTAAATCCACAGTTCACAGTTTCCACAACGAAACTTTGTCTCGAAAACTGGGAGAAAACCCAAAGAGATTCTGGTCGTATGTGAAGTATGTTAGTGGCAAGAAACAATCAATGCCTCCTCTGCGCGATAACAACGGAGATACTATCGAAGACAGTGCTGCCAAAGCACAGCCTTCGGAAACCCCTTCACAAAAGAAGACGAAGTAAATATTCCAGAATTCGAATCAAGAACAACTATCAACATGTGTAATGTAGAAGTAAATATCCTCAGAATAGTGAAGCAACTGAAATCACTAAATGAAAGCAAGTCTTCTGCACTAGACTGGAAACCAATTAGGTTCGTTTCTGAGTATGCTGATGGATTAGCTCCATACTTAACAATCACATACAACTGTCCTCTCGACGAAAGATCCGTACTAAAAGACTGGAAACTTGCACAAGTCACACCAATATTCAAGGAAGGTAGTAGGAGTAATCCACTAAACTTCAGGCCCATATCGTTAACGTCTATATGCAGCAGGATTTCTGGAACATATATTGTGTTTGAACATTATGAATTACATCGAAGAAAACTATCTATTGACACACAGTCAACATGGGTTTAGAAAACATAAAAAATGGCTCCAAGCACTGTGGGACTTAACATCTGAGGTCATCAGTCCCCTATACTTAGAACTGCTTAAACTTGACCAACCTAAGGACATCACACGCATCCTTGCCTGAGGCAGAATTCGAGCCTGCGACCCCAGCAGCAGCGTGGTTCCGGACTGAAGCGCCTAGAACCGCTCGGCTAGGGCGGCCGGCTTAGAAATCATCGTTCCTGTCAAACACAACTAGCTCTTTATTCACATGAAGTGTTGAGTGCTATTGACAAGGGATTTCAGATCGATTCCGTATTTTTAGATTTTCGGAAGGCTTTTGACCCTGTACCACACAAGCGGCTTGTAGTGAAATTGCGTGCTTATGGAATATCGTCTCAGTTATGTGATTGGATTTGTGATTTCCTGTCAGAGAGGTCACAGTTCGTAGTAACTGACGGAGAGTCATCGAGTAAAACAGAAGTGGTTTCTGACGTTCCCCAAGGTAGTGTTATAGGCCCTTTGCTGTTCCTTATCTATGTAAACGATTTGGGAGACAATCGAAGTACCCGTCTTAGTTGTTTGCAGATGACGCTGTCGTTTATCGAATAAGATCAAAACAAACTGCAAAACGATTTAGAAGAGATATTTGGTTCAAATGGCTCTGAGCACTATGGGACTTAACATATGTGGTCATCTTAGAACTACTTAAACCTAACTAACCTAAAGACATCACACACATCCATGCCCGAGGCAGGATTCGAACCTGCGACCGTAGCTGTCACGCGGTTCCAGACTGAAGTGCCGAGAACCGCACGGCCACACCGGCCGGCTTAGAAGAGATATCTGAATGGTGCGAAAAGTGGCAGTTGACCCTAAATAGCGAAAAGTGTGAGGTCATCCACATGAGTGCTAAAAGGAATTCGTTAAACTTTGGTACACGATAAATCAGACTAATCTAATATTTGTAAATTCAACTAAGTACCTAGGAATTTCAATTACGAACAACTTAAATTGGACGGAACGCATAGAAAATATTGTGGGGAAGGCTAACCAAAGACTACATATTATTGGCAGGACACTTAGAAAATAAACAGACCTAGGAAGGAGACTGCCTACACTACACTTGTCCGTCCTCTCATAAAATACTGCTGCATGGTGTGGGACCCGTACCAGATAGGACTGACGCAGTACATCGAAAAAGCTCAAAGTAGGGTAGCACGTTTTGTATTGTCGCGAATTATGGGAGAGAGTGTCACAGAAATGATACAGGATTCGGGCTGCACATCATTAAAAGAAAGCGTTTTTCGTTGCGACGGAATCTTCTCACAAAATTCCAATCACCAACTTGTGATAGGGCACAAATCGCAGAATATCTGAGTGACCACCATCAAACGTTCATTTCTGAGGAAGAGGATGTGGAACAAAAATGGAAAAAATTCAGAAACATCGTCCAGTACGCCTTAGATAAGTTCGTACCGACTAAGGTCCAAAGCGAGGGGAAAGATCCACCGTGGTATAACAATCATGTACGAAAGGTACTACGGAAACAAAGAAAGCTTCATCATAGGTTTAAGAGTAGTCGAATCATAGCTGATAAGGAAAAGCTGAACGAAGCGAAAAAGAGCGTAAAGAGAGCAATGAGAGAAGTATTCAACGAATTCGAACATAAAACATTGGCAAACAATCTAAACAAGAACCCTAAAAAGTTTTGGTCATATGTAAAATCGGTAAGCGGATCTAAATCCCCTATTCAGTCACTCGTTGACCACGATGGCACCGAAACAGAGGACGACCGAAGAAAGGCAGAAATACTGAATTCAGTGTTCCGAAACTGTTTCACTGCGGAAAATCGTAACACGGTCCCTGACTTCAGCCGTCGCACGGACGCCAAAATGGAAAATATTGAAATAAACGATATCGGAATTGAAAAACAACTGCTATCACTTAGTAGCGGAAAAGCATCCGGACCAGACGAGATACCCTTAAGATTCTACAGTGATAATGCTAAAGAACTTGCCCCCTTTCTATCAGCAATTTATCGTAGATCGCTGGAAGAACGTAAAGTACCTAGCGACTGGAAGAAAGCGCAGGTCGTTCCCATTTTCAAGAAGGGTCATAAATCAGATGCGAATAATTATAGGCCTATTTCGCTTACGTCAATCTGTTGTAGAATAATGGAACATGTTTTGTGTTCTCGTATTATGACGTTCTTAGATAATACAAATCTCCTTCATCATAACCAACATGGATTCCGCAAACAGAGATCATGTGAAACTCAGCTCGCCCTATTTGCCCAAGAAATTCACAGTGCCGTAGACACTGGCGAGCAGATTGATGCCGTATTCCTGGACTTCAGGAAGGCGTTTGATACGGTTCCGCACTTACGTTTAGTGAAAAAAATACGAGCTTACGGAATATCGGACCAGGTTTGTGATTGGATTCAGGATTTCCTAGAAGAAAGAACACAACATGTCATTCTTAACGGTTCAAAATCTGCAGATGTAGAGGTAATTTCGGGAGTACCGCAGGGAAGCGTGATAGGACCTTTATTGTTTACAATATACATAAATGACTTAGTTGACAACATCGGTAGCTCCGTGAGGCTATTTGCAGATGACACGGTTGTCTACAAGAAAGTAGCAACATCAGAAGACTCGTACGTACTCCAGGAGGACCTGCAGAGGATTAATGCATGGTGCGACAGCTGGCAGCTTTCCCTAAACGTAGATAAATGTAATATAATGCGCATACATAGGGGCAGAAATCCATTCCAGTACGATTATGCCATAGGTGGTAAATCATTGGAAGCGGTAACGACCGTAAAATACTTAGGAGTTACTATCCGGAGCGATCTGAAGTGGAATGATCACATAAAACAAATAGTGGGAAAAGCAGGCGCCAGGTTGAGATTCATAGGAAGAATTCTAAGAAAATGTGACTCATCGACGAAAGAAGTAGCTTACAAAACGCTTGTTCGTCCGATTCTTGAGTATTGCTCATCAGTATGGGACCCTTGCCAGGTTGGATTAATAGAAGAAATAGACATGATCCAGCGAAAAGCAGCGCGATTCGTCATGGGGACATTTAGTCAGCGCGAGAGCGTTACGGAGATGCTGAACAAGCTCCAGTGGCGGACACTTCAAGAAAGGCGTTACGCAATACGGAGAGGTTTATTATCGAAATTACGAGAGAGCACATTCCGGGAAGAGATGGGCAACATATTACTACCGCCCACATATATCTCGCGTAATGATCACAACGAAAAGATCCGAGAAATTAGAGCAAATACGGAGACTTACAAGCAGTCGTTCTTCCCACGCACAATTCGTGAATGGAACAGGGAAGGGGGGATCAGATAGTGGTACAATAAGTACCCTCCGCCACACACCGTAAGGTGGCTCGCGGAGTATAGATGTAGATGTAGATGTAGATGTAATAATAGAGAATTGTGAAGGTGGTTCCATGAAACCTCTGCCATGCACTTAAATGTGATTTGCAGAGTATCCATGTAAATATAGATGTAGATGAAGCGTGGTACAGATGGGCCCAACAACATGCCGAATGGATCGCTCAGGACTGCGTCACGTTCTCTTCACTGAAGAGTGTCGCATATGCCTTCAACCAGACAATAGCCAGAGACGTGTTTGGAGGCAGCCCAGTCAGGCTGAATGCCTTAGACACGCCAGCGAATGAAGCAGGGTGGAGGTTCCCTGCTGTTTTTGGGCGGCATTATGTGGGGCCAACGTACGCCGCTGGTGATCATGGAATGCGCCGTAATGGCTGTACGATATGTGAATGCCATCCTCCGACCGTTAGTGCAACCATATCAGCAGCATGTTCCTGAAACCCAACAAACTGCCATCTGCTGTCTCCTACCGTCCCGTCAGCGTTACCTCGGTCTTCAGCAAGGTCCTGGAATCCATCCTTACCCGACACATCCATCAGCATCTCCGCCAGCACCGCCTCCTTCCCACTACCCATTGTGGCTTTCGACCGTCCTTCTCTGCCGATGACCTTCTCCTTCACCTCACTCATCTCCTCTCCGAACAGCTCAACTCCCGCCAGTCCACCATCTTCCTCTCCCTCGACCTTGAGCGTGCTTACGACCGTGTATGGCATTCTGGTCTCCTCTTCAAGTTCCAAACATCCACTCTTCCTGTCAACTATGTCCGTCTGATAGGGTCCTTTCCTTCCCAACGTCCTTCCTATGTCAGCATCCATAACACAGATTCCTGCACCTTCCACCCTTCTGCTGGTGTGCCCCAAGGTTCCGTCCTCTCCCCTCTTCTCTACCATCTGTATACGGCAGACATGCCACTGCCTCCACCCCTTGTCCACCTTCTCAAGTATGCCAATGACACCGCCTTCCTTGCCCTCGCCTCCACCCTGCACTGCTCCCAACACCGTCTCCAATCCCATCTTGACTGGTTCACCATTTGGTGCAACCAGTGGTTGCTCAAGGTCAATCCTTCGAAGACACAGGTGATCATTGTAGGCAAAGCCACCCCTTCCTTCCGTCTCCCCGACTTCTATATCACCATTTCTGGCTGTCCTATCACCCTCACCCCCACCCTCAAGTACCTTGTCATCACCCTTGACAGTCGCCTCCCATGGATCCCCCATCTCTGGACAATCCAAGCCGAGGCATGCTACCGCCTCCGTCTCCTCGAGCTCCTTTCTGGCCGCACATGGGGTCTGGCCCCCTGCACCATCTTCCACACCTAGAAATCCCTCATCTGCCCTATCCTCTGTTACGCCCCTTCAACCTTTTAGAAATCGCTTCAAATCCTAGAACGCCATGCGCTCTGCCTCGCCGATCACATCCATCTCCCCTCCCCCATGTGGATCCTGCATGAGCTTATTCCGTTCATGCACCTCCTCCTTTTCCTCTAACCGATACGGATCCTCTACACCTCCCGTAAACTTGATCCCCCTCACCTGCTTGTCTCTCCCATCCTTCCCCACCCCCATCCATTGCTGTGCCCACATCCCACCTGCTATCTCTCCACTCTCCATACCTTTGCCCAGGGTGGTTTCCACCAACTCCCGCTCCCTGGTGATGCCCTCAACCCCTGCATCTAACCCTCCTACCAACTTGGATCCTCCCTTTCCACACCCTGTGTTATTTTCCTGAGGGCACCCTATCTTCCTTCTCTCCTTCCTCCCTTCCTGCCCCCCCCCTCCTCACCCTGGGCTTCCTCTACCCCCTACCTTGTTTCCTTCCCCTCCCATCTCCTCTGCCACTGGCATCTCCACCCTCGCCTCTCCCTCCTCCCCCACCTTTTCCCCTTTTGGCAGGTCCCTGGACTCGTACACGTCAAGTGAACATTCGCGCGCCGGAGATCGTCGCCAGTGTTTTGTGTGTACCATCGTGTTAGTGGTTCAGTGTTTCGTCATTTGTGCTCCTTCATTCACGTGCGCCGTTTCTGTCGTCTCTGTTAGTGCCAGAGCGCTGCACTTGTGACCGACTTCGTGTATTTTTAAATTTGTGTGTCTACTGGTGTCTATGCACCGTGTTGTTTCGTTTTTCAATGTCTCCACTTGTAATAAATGTATTATCTATGGCCCAAGAGCGGCGTAGTATTGCCGCTGCCGGCCTACTTTTGTGTAAGGTGTCAAAATAACAATAAAGGAAAAAAAGGAAAAGCCTGTGTCGTTCAGAAGTACGATGCAACATTCCTTAGTCACGCAAAGAGTGCTCGTCCCTAAGAACATCGCGTCCTACTTCTGAACTATACGGGCACTGCAATATCATTCTTTTCCAATGGCTGTTCTGTCATCACAGCCTAGTGAGGGTTCAGGGAATGGTTTAATATCTCGCCTGCAGGTTGCGTTCCTGATCGAAAATCGATTGTTGTGTGGGTGTACGTGTTTGTGGTTACAGGGAAAGAAACCAGGATCTTCAAGAACTGGCGATTTTAAACTCCCCCAGGCTACGCGCACGGAAACGTGCAGCTGCTGCTGCTGTTCCTGATCGCACAGCGAGGCGAAATCTCCATGAGGGCTTAAAAACTCTTGCATACACACTGAGACTAGTGTACACACTTACGACACACATTCTCGCTTCACAGAAAACCACTTGTGAAGCCTTGATCTAAAACTTGCCTCGTGACAGCCTCGTCTTCTCCAGCGTCGAGGCACATTTTCATTTCCCCGTATGCGTGAATAAACAACACATGCGATACTGGAGTGGCACGAAAACCCAAGAACTTCATGAGGAGCCCATGCCTACAGAACGTGTGACTGTCTGGTGGGGATTATCAAAAACTGACATTATTGGCCCATGGTTTTTCGAAGAGAATGGTAGGGCAGTTACGGTCTCTTTTGAGCGTTATGACCAGATGATTCAGACAGCTACTCTTGCAGAGCTTAAAGAAATGTGTGTTGGGGATGTCTGATTCCAACAAGAAGGCGCCACAGGTCACACAGAACGGACGTCAGTGACAATCGTTCGCGAACATTTCCCCGACCATTTCACGACTTTGAAGTGCGATCTGCAGTCGCCAGAACGCTGGCCACGATTAGCCCGCTGCGACTTGGGGCTGTCTTATGGGGCTACCTGAAACCCTTGGTGTGCACCAATCGGCCACAGACCCTGTGTAAACTGCAGAACCATATTCGTGCTGCTAATGCCAACATATAGAATTGCTGGATGCTGAAACGAAACTTCGATTTCGACTCTCCAGATGCACTGAGGAGGGCGGAGGCGACCTTCAGGATAAAAAAAGAAATGTAAAGAAAAGAGAATTAAACTGACATCTTCAATACTTTCTGCTTCATGATTTTTTTAAGGTAAGGAAGTACCTGCACCACATCCAGAAGTACGAGGGTCATTCAGTACGTAATGCAAGACTTTTTTTTCTGAAAGCACACTGCTTTTGTCAAAATTCCAGCACACCAATTACGCGCAACTCTTTTCGCTACTAAAACTTATTTTTCAACATAATCTCTGTTCAGTCTGACACCGTTACGTCACCTTAGTGGGACGGCCTGTAGGTCCACATATTACCACACTAATGGCCGACGTCAGAGCCAACATCTTCCTTCATCACTAACCTCGCTATCCTCCACGTACTGCTTCTCATGGAGTGTATCCATTATTGGACTAAACAGGTGGAAGATGCGAGATCCAGGCTGTAGGGTGGACGAGCAAGAAGAGTTCAATGAAGTTTTGGGAGCTCCTCTCTGGTACGCTGACTAGAGTGACACTTTGCTTGTCATGGAGATAAAGGATTTCGTTTGAATTTTTGTTGCGATGACACTCTGCAGGAGTCACAAACGTGTGCGGCCGGCTGCCATGTGGGATATCGGACAGGTCTGTGTGACCTTTTTGCAGTGATGACTGGCGCCTCGCCCAACGACTCATCGTGCTTTTGTTCAACGCCAGTTCTCCGTAGACATTCGGCAAGTGCCTACGAATATTTGCGGTGCTCTGGTTTCCCACCAAAAGAAACTCAATGACAGCTCTGCTCTTGCAAACGCCGTTTTGAATGTTACATATACTGCTACCATCCACCGAAACTTCATGAAACCGTAGGGACTGAAGAGGGAATATTCCGTGACAAATTCTGCATTTTTTCAATCGAAACTGACCGTAAAAAATAGAATCCATTACTTATTGAACGCCGCTCGTATAAGCTGTCTTTCCAGTTGAAGTAATCAGTGACTCTCATACGATCTTTTTGAATTTATTTACGCTCCTTGCCATTATTAAACTGATAGCGTTCATTTAACGAATCTATTTATCAAGCCAGGTGGCCATGTACTGCACGAGCTACACACTACTGCGTACTCTCCCACGATCATTTTGCCTTCAGCAAACGTGTTGATTCACTATGAGTTTTGCCTGCGCGATCGACACTCATTTATTGAGCTCAAGATTACTAGCAGGGATTTTGTACGAATCTTTCAGGTTGTAGGAGGTAAGTTTACATCAGGATATTCGCAGCAGGTTATCGTCACTGAGTTTCCATTCACTGTTATTCTATTATTCAACATTCTCAATCTTAGCGTGGAGAAGTACTGAAGCCAGAAGCCAACGTAAGAAGGGCCGTATCTATGGGCGAGGAGGGGGGGGGGGGGAGGGGAGGGACTGGGTTATTTGTCCAGGACGGCAATTTCAAGGGGCGCCAAATTCATATTATTGAAGAAAAAACCTTGTTTTACAAAGCGACAGCCCACGTATCGATTACTCATATGATTCTGAAACATATCCCTATTGATTTCCGAACATTCTAAGTTCATTTCCGAACGTGTCATAAGTTGACTCAACGCGTGCATACAGTACGTGATGTCTCTGCTAGGGGAATCCCCGTCGCACCCAGAAGTTAATAACTTTCCCGCAGACAAAGGGGGATGGGGCTGTATGAGGCGATCCCAATAAATGAGAACGGGTGAATACCAATCGCTGTTTTTTTATGTGGTTGATTAGGTGTGCGAATGATAAGCCTTATTTTAACTTTTAGCGAAGTCCATAGATTCAGACAACCAGAGTGGAAATAAGCGACTAACAGCAACATCAGGTAATGAAAATTACATATTATTTTCCCAATGTATCCAAGAAAATGAAATTCTGAGAGGAAATTTTTGTTAGATTGCTACACTACTAAGGGCCAGTTGAACAGTCTCCGGTTAGCAGTAGCGTAATTCTATTCTCGGAATAGCGCGGAAAATGCTTTTTACGAACATGTAAAAAACGCCTAACCGGAGAATGGACGCGGGATAACTAAACAGGATACTGGCTGGGTTAGTGAAGTCAACTGGAGAACAATTTTTTAAAATGGCAGGAATAGTTACAGAAGTAGTGATGATAAGATTGCTTGTTAGAACGAGTAAGGAGAAAAAACGAGAACATCACACAAATTATATGGAAGAATATGACGATCTCAAATTTATACAAAAATTTCGTACTACTACTACTTCTCGATCTCATGCTTGAGAAATTGGAGCTTATGAACGAAAAGTGAAACTCCTAACATAAAATTTTTGCTTGTAGTAAGCCTAATAGGCATTTGATATTCGTACTTTGTGAGTTATATTCTGTCGTGTTATTTATATAAATAAGGTAGATAAACATAACCATTTGTGCCAAAACAGTCGCGCCTATTTGGCGAGTGTTACAACTGTTGCAATATTAAAAAGACGTGTTTCGTTTTATCTAGCAGACAGTGACAAAATAGACGTAATCAAATGGAGAAACCCCGCCAGTCTTGGGTACTACTCGTATTAACAGCTTTTTCAGTGTTAGGCAACACCATTTTAATTTTTCATGTAGCAAAACTTTTCACGAACTTTGATGACGTAATACATATATCAAAAAACATTTTGCATCAGCCCGGGTCCCAGAACTCCTGAAGATAGACGTTGACTGTGGCTATTGTATCACAGACACAGTCCCTCTGGCTGTTCACAAATGTTACTAAACCCTCCCAAAGATGTAAACAACCATGCATGAGCAACGCCTATTAGAAGGAAGGGGTCCGATAGCCGATAAGTTACAGCCATTCCACCAGGAAGGAGGTAAACGGCTCGTGTTGTCTGTAGTTCAACCATGCCTAGACGGCCAATACCGCGGTTAGATCGCGTCCACATGGTTACTTTGTGCCAGGAAAGCAAGTGTCCAGGCGTCTCGGAGTGAACTAAAGCGATCTTGTTCGGACATGGAGGAGATACAGAGAGACAGGAACTGTCGATGACATGCCTCGCTCAGGACGCCCAAGGGCTACTACTGCAGTGGGAGACCGCTACCTACGGATTTTGGCTCGGAGGAAGGCAACGCCACCATGTTGAATAATGCTTTTCGTGCAGCCACAGGACTTCGTGTTACGACTCAAACTGTGCGCAACAGGCTGCATGATGCGCAACTTCACTCCTGACGTCCATGGCGAGGTCCATCTTTGCAACCACAACACCATGCAGTGCGGCACAGATGGGCCCAACAACATGCCGAAGGGACAGCTCAGTACTGGCGTCACGTTCTCTTCACCGATGAGTGTCGATATGCCTTCAACCAGACAATCGTCGGAGACGTGTTTGAAGGAAACTCGGTAAGGCTGAATGCTTTAGACACACTGTCCGGCGAGTGCAGCAAGGTGGAGGTTCCCTGCTGTTTTGGCGTGGCATTATGTGGGGCCGACGTACGCCGCTGGTGGTCATGGAATGCGCCCTAACGGCTGTACAATACTTGAATGCCCTTGTCCGACCGATAGCGCAACCAAATCCGTAGCGTATTGGCGAGGCATTCGTCTTCATGAACGTCAATTCGCGCCCCCATCGTGCACGTCTTCTGAATGACTTCCTTCAGGATAACGACATGAACCCCATCGAACATGCCTGAGATGGATTGAAAAGTGCTGTTTATGAACGACGTCACACACCAACCACTCTGAGGGATTTACGCCGAATCACCGTTGAGGAGTGGGACAATCTGGACCAGGATTGCCTTCATAAACTTGTTGATAGTATGCCACGACGAATACAGGCATGCATCAATGCAAGAGGACGTGCTACTGGGTATTAGAGGTACCGTTGTGTACTGCAGTCGGGACCACCACCTCTGAAGGTCTCGCTGTATGGTGATGCAATGTATGGTTTTCATGAGCAATAAAAACGACGGAAATGATGTTTACGTTGATCCAATTTTCTGTACAGGTTCCGGAACTCTTCTAACCGAGGTGATGCAATTTTTTTTTAATATATATGTGTAGATTCTTTCGCAGAAAGGAAAGCACGCCGTGAAAGCTGTAGCAAGATAAGAGAGAAAAATGCTTGGACCTAAGGATTGATGAAATGTGCGGTGTCTTGCTTCTCTCTTGTCTTTATTGCGACGAAGTTGTGGCACTGCACTGCGGCACACCTTAGACCAAATAAGGTGTTTTACATTGCGCCGAATATATATGTCTTGTATATCATACTCTTCAGAAAGATGTGCGCTACTTTTGAAAATTCGATTTTTTTAAATTTCTGGCGGTCTATCTCAAACTCTCGAGGGGGAGGGTGGGGGGCGGGAAGTCGCCACTGTCACGTCTTGACTCTGGTCCCAAAATATCGTAGATCCGGGGCTGAAGGTAAGTCTGACCTGTATTAGCGTCTTCTTGACATGACGTCAGGTAACGTTAAATTAAATCTTTTTTGGTTGTAAGTGGACAAATTAAGGAGGGCAGTTTTCTGTAGGTAGTGTAACACGTTACAAATCACTTGGTACGAGGGGTAGCAACAGCTGTAACGATGCATTTCGAACGATGAAAACGGCAGCAGATGCGTCAAAATCGCGACTGGTTTCATGACATTACAGTGCTGTCTTCAGGTAACAAACTGTTGACATTCTAGTAAAAAAATGTCTCTAAAATATTCGTATGGATAAAGAAAAGAAGTCTTCAGACTCGCTGAACAAGATTTTGCACAATTGTCAAGAAAAAGACGACCAGTGGTATTGTAGAAAGGCGTTTCCCAGACATACGTGATACGTATTCTCAGGAAAAGCGGCCATCTCGGAGGCAGGTCTTTCTACGGTTGATTTCGGCACACCAGGACAAGACTCAGAGCACATTTATTACTTTATCAAGTTTTTTCCGTAATAAATCGCGTTCAGAAACAACAGCACCCTTCATAAATTCAGTTATAGAAGGAGAAATGACTTACACCACCCACCACTAATCCATACTGTACTACAGAAAGGAATGAGGTCTTTGACGTCATAGCCAGTAATGTAAAGAATTTTATACTAAATAAAATTAACATCAAACGCTGTCTGAAATCGTATCTGCTTGAGTTGTTAATAATCCTTGAGTGAGTGTGTGTGTGTGTGTGTGTGTGTGTGTGTGTGTGTGTGTGTTTGTGTGTGTGTGTGCGTGGGCACGTGCGTGTTGTTTTAGAGAGATGGGTGGGAGATGGACAATACAAAAAAAGTGTATTGAGACAGTTAAGAAGACAACCGCACAAAAGGTCAGCAAGTTGTCTTGTTTCTCGGCGAGAACATGCATTACAGCTGCAAAAGTGACTCTCTCCACATCGTAGCGAGAGATCGAAATTACAGTGCACAGACCATGAAAGTAATTAAACTAAACTCTCACGAAAGGAGTTTTGTTACATTCCATGCAAGAAAGTATTCGTAAACTTCAGCTGGTGCGAGTAATGTGTTTTTCTCTGTTCATATCTCTTCTCTAGTTCAAACTGACAACGTTTTCCTTACACATTAGCGTCTGCCTCCAGTTTCAGTTTTAGGATCTGATAATTTGCAGGAGAGGTACTTAACACCAGAAAGGCGTCAAACTGATTAATTTCGAACATATTCCTTTTCTTATTGCCGTTCCTCAAAGTCATCGTAAACGAGTTTCACAAAGCATGACATTAAATAAAACTATACGGAGCTGTTCTAGATGTTCCAGTATGAATAGCAGCCTTCTAAGTATCACTTTAATGGATATTTTGCATGCAGTTTGTCATCCACGCTTCTGAAGATACGCTCCGTCCAGAGTAGTGATTGGATACTTGCCGGAGGCACAGGCTTCTTGTTGATCCCCATGGGGTACCAGATGTACTCAAAGACGGCCGGGAAGTTAGTCAGCAAGTAGTCGAATGGCTTGGTGAAGGTCAGGTCGTAAAATTTAAGCCATCCACCAGTACTGCCCCACTTGTAAACGGTGATCTCCATCTGCAACGACACCACAGAAAATCATCAGAGAACTGTTCACGAAAACTTTCTCAGTGCAGATCACTTGCAGACAATTTTAGAGGAAATTAAATGGGATCAAGTGCAAACATTTTCACACGGAGATATGATGATTTATTGTCATCAAACAGCACATGTGGAAACCGAATCACCAAAACCGTCGTTCATCCGAACATGAGTTAACTATCGTATTCGTCTCTAGAAAACTGTACTTATTGATAAAAGCGACAGTAATTTCCGTAACCGTTCTCTTTCCATAGCTAAATGTTTCGTCAACTGTTAATTGCATTCTTCTTAGTTCAAGGGTTTTCAGTTCTTCAGCAATACATAAAGCTACAGTTTCAAAGACGAGATATTTATGAAATGCCACTAAAACAGCACTGCGCCGAAAATTCCGTTACGACTGGGAACGGAGTGTGTCGCAACGACATTCTTCTGACACACTTCCGGCGTTCTTGGCCGGCTTCGACGTAACAAATCGAGGTTCGGATGAACGTCTCCACCGCCTCTTCCTGGACCGGCTGACACCAGCCGTTCTGCCAAACAAGGTGTCGACGTCTGCGACGCTGCTTCCCCCATGCTTAAAACGTAAACGAGTCTTGAGACTCCTCTGTCATCTGTCGATGCTACGGCAACAGCCGCCGTGCGGCTACAAGTTGCTGCTGTACATTCTTCTCTCTGCGGCCTGTCTTCTCACACAAGTGATGGGGCTCGGTTTTACGTGAATATAAGTAACGTAACTATTTTTGCGTACAACACCACAGCCAATATTTACAGTTACTAGTAACTGCTTTTTCGCATTACTCATCTTAAATGTATTCAGGTTTCGTAATACCTTAACTGTTTTCGCATGTGCTTGTGGTCGTCGGCAAGCAAATGCGTCATTACCAGCGCAGAAAACTCATCGTTGTCAAACCGGCATCGGAGACGACTTTGCGTACCTAGAAAGGTAGCTACTTACGAGAGTTTACATGTATTCTGGAACCTACACAGCTTACTCTGTTATTGGCCACACTAAGAAAATAAAATTAGCACTCGAAAAATACCGTCTGTTTAAGAAGTTAGGCAATGTCAAGGGCGCACTTTTTGTTTGGCTCTAGCTTTAAAACGCCATAAAAACGTTTAGCCATGTATATGTAACCGTTTCCAACTCTGCACCTTACATATTATTTTTCTCGCCTTACCCGTGTTTCTACTAGCTGACTGGTGACATGTTTTCCTTATTACAGCATTTTCCATTGCGAAGTGGGGCTGTGGCCCTATACATATTCCGGCCACATATTAAGAGAGTGTTATGATTGTCATGATGACAATGAAGATGGAAAAGAGAAAGTTGTTCTTATTGTATCTCGTACTATCAAGAGCTTAGTGAGTATCTATGCAGTTTCTTTGCGACCGTACTTTATTATCTAAAGATCAGGGCAGGCCTCTCTTGCTGATACACTATGGTGACGTCATGACATCCACACACGCGACTCATTCATTACGAATGGCTCTGCACTGCCATATATGCTAGCTCTGTAATGGAGTGTGGCTGGCCTCACATTCTCCTCACTAAAATAATACAGTAAGTGCTCTGACACATTCTGGTTTTTTGAAAAAAGTAAATTCTTCGCTATTTCAAAGCGTCTCAATTTTGTTCTACTGTAAGTGTAATACAGTTTGAAAACGTGGAAATGGCGGATATCTGTTCGACTGTGTTTTACTCTCTGGGCGATAAGCGCAAAAATACTTTTTTAAGGCATTGTCTTCGCCTCGACCAACGAATCACCTGTTCTCTGTTGACAACATGCTGACAATGTTCCCGTCACCTCGAAATTCTACAGTATTCTGTTTCACCTTTCTGCTATACGTTAAAAAATACCGCAATTTGTTTTTTGTTGACCACGAAAAACAAAATTATCATTTTTATTTCTCCTTCTGAAGTGTGCTGTCCGCCGCGTTAAAATAACCGACATAGCACAGTTGTAGCACAGATTGGTACGATTTGTGTATCTACATACTTCTCAGAAATCATTGCCCACTATGGGCAATGATTTCTAATCAAGAAACGTATTTTACACCTTGCTTCGTAACGATTTGGTTTAATGTATCCGTCATTTTGCCGTATTTAGCTCTTTCTACCATAGACGAAGTGTATTGTATGGCTGAGAATTCGACCATTACTGTCGCGTCACGTCTAGCACAAACAGGGTGGGGAAAAACACTTTGACCGAAAGTGCAGAGCAGGAAGGCAGCATCAAATGAAGGAATTTCGGTATCGCAAGTGTCAGTTCAATATTTCGGGCGCTATGCCAACATGGCAACTGTGATCACTTTGAACATTCGCTATGACATACTTATAGCAATAAGTGGCGGATCGTTTTTTACTCATTTTCACCTTTTTAAGACATTCTGAAACATGAGACATGGACATCTGATTCTCTTCATCTCTAAAAACGTGCAGTGTCCTAAGTCAGCTAAGTGCGATACACGTGTAAGTGGCGCTTTAAATTTATCCTGTTCTCATGGTGGCGGTTGGTTAGTTCACACAGCCTGTGTTTACGTATACATTTTCTGTAAACTACCAGTCATTTAGAGCCAAGACTCTCGTGTGTGGGATTTTAATTGCGTTCCGGTGCCGCCGAAAATATTCAATCGCGAAGCCTAGTTGCTATACTCAAATTTTTGTGTTTCATGCTGCGTTTCCACGATACTTTTGGTCAGATTGTCTCTATGCACCCTGTATGACGACGCCGGATGGCAAACTTCGCTGAATCAGAACAGCTTAAATTTGTCTTTTTTTACGAACGCTGGGTGACTGCCACCCATGTTCTGCCACGTCACTGGAACGCTAGCATGCGACACATAAGATCACGAAACCAGTATCAAATCCGCGTAGTTACACTGTCCCGATTATGTGCATATGTAAACGATAATCACAAATGTAGATAGTAGTAATGTGTAAGATGAATTTCTCTTTCCGTTAGTCTTCCACGTCCCGCAACCGACAGAGCTTTGTCGCTGCCTCAGCGACTGATTGTTGCTGCTACCACGCGGAACGATGTCAATTTTAAAGTCTGCCGCGAGTAATGGCGGTTTTCTGAAGCAAACGAAAACGGGAGAAAAATGTATATGCATCATCTGATCGAGAGTGTATCCCTAATTGGCACAGCGACTTAATTTTTAATATTTACGAGCAGCAGAGCCTGGCGCAGCCGTCCAGTTGCGAGACGCGTGTCCATTCCCACACGTGAATCGTACCCCTAGTCGCTGGCAGTTGTAATGTACTCGAAGTGTGCTCTTTCGCACACCGCACCTACATGGACGGACTTGTGTCTCAGCTGCCTCCAGCTGATTGTATCCTACACTCCTAAGAAGGAGACCATTCTGTGAGAAAATCTTCTGGAAAACACGTATAGAAATTGTCAAAAAATACCTTCAGAACCTTTCTATCCAAGCCAGTTAACGCTTGTGCTACTTATATTATGCTCACTTTAATGACACACGTGGTGCAGAATATGCGTAGCAGTAAGGGATGGAACTTATTTACACTCCATGGCTTTGAAGACGTGTGATGGCTAGAAAAATTCCTGTCGAGTCGAGGCGAAACCTTAAAATAGTACACAGGATTAGCAGATATGTTGTCACCTCCCATCGATTGTGAAGGTTTAATAAACAAGTTGACAGCGTCGTCTGTTTCGCATCGAGGCGGAATATAATCGCAGTGTGAGAACCTGTCTTATTTCGTGGCAATGTGTCCAGCTATTGTCCTTCTGTGTTTCTACAGACTGCATTCGTATCTGGTAACGGATAAGGAAAAAGATCTATCATCGGCCCTAACACACTGCGCATGTGAAGAGGAGCACCGTATGGAAACTAACAAGTAATTTACTGGAAAGGTGATAAAAATGAAAAAAAAATCTTGCGCCAGCGATATTATTCTGTCGTGTCTGGGCAGCGCCTAACGCGAGAACGAACGCCACCAAAGCTTTATTTTATTTTACGGCGCCTGTTTGCGTTGTACGGCGCTCGTGGAACTTTGGACACACACAGCGTGTCATACCTTAGACCATAGACACACACATGTAGACGGCAAATGCATCTATCCTTGCCGTGTCGAGGTTCGAAACCAGGTGGATACGACAGTTGCAGTATTAAGCACTCATTCCAACGACGGATCTCCGTGTCGTATTAGCGTCACGCGTGTAGCAATTCCGTTAAGCTAATTTCCCCAAGACTCGCACTGCTAATCCGGTATCTATCCTTGTTGCGTTTGGTCAGGTGGGACGACAGCAAACGTTTTACACACTGTCCTGACAAGTCTTTATTTTCACGAACGACAGAATTCCTGTTCTTGTTAGGCTGTGGCTCATTTAGCTGGCCGCTTCTACAGAAGAGCAAATATCGGCCTGGCGGGAAGCAAACAGTTTTCTGGCCGTTTCCTCGGGAGTACGTGTGATGTGTGTCGTTATGCCCTAAGAACTAACATCTATGATGTCCGAATTTACACAGAATAAGAGGCTATGGTCCCTGCATACTCCAGTACAGATACCGACACAGTATCGAGATATGAAGCGTGAAGAACCGAATAAGTTACTGATGGAGGACGCCCGTATACCGAGTTAGAGATTAACATCCCGTCGCCGGCCGGTGTGCACGTGCGGTCTAGGCGCTTCAGTCTGAACCGCGTAACCGCTCCGGTCGCGGGTTCGAATCCTGCCTCAGGCATGGATGTGTGTGATGTCCTTGGGTTAGTTAGGTTTAATTAGTTCTAAGTTCTAGGCGACTGATGACCTCAGAAGTTAAGTCGCATAGTGCTCAGAGCCATTTGAACCAGCCATTAACATCCCGTCGTCTCAAAATCTTCGCCATTCGTAGCGTTTTACACCTGACGACCGACACGCATCCCTGCTTTCAACCCATGGAAGGATTCTGAAGCAGGTTTGGTGCGTAGCTTGTGGAGCCAGTTGGGTTAAAATCCTCCCTTTTTAAAGAGTGTGTCCAAACATTCCTCAGTGCTCCGTCACTGGGCAGACTGTAACGACTTTTGTTTCACGTGCGTTTGTGCCGGACTGCAAGCACTTGCATAGTAAGCAGTGCTGGTAATTCACTGCCGCCCATCCAACCCGGGAAACGCAGAATATGCAGATGTAGACACCCACTTTGGAAAGTGTACGCACATTCTGTACCCATCGCGGCAGGCCTCGTTGCGCGATACACAACCGTGACGTCACAACACGGACACACTCGCCCTGTTTATCTCGGCCGACTCTGCAGCGTCACATGTGCAGCCCCTGCCTTCGACAGAGCTCGGCCTTACAGTCTTCTCACTAAGACGATGCGTTTAGTATTGCCAAAGATTTGTCCTATTATTAAGTTTTAGCGTTTAAATGGTGTACTGCTTGTTCTGCTACTGCTTTAATATGTTATCTAAACATATAAATGGCGTACATCTAATCGGTCGTTAGGAAAACGGGGATTACATGTTCCAAACGCACAAATTTACATCGCTTTATTTTCTGCATCGGCATTCGAATTGCACAGCCTTTGTTGCCAAAGAGTTTTCGTTGTGGTTTGCTTCCTCCTCTGCTAAGTAGTGCTGTGATTTCTTATGCATTCCATCCACGTATCAAATCAGCATGAAAGTTGCCCTAATGAGAATAGAGAAGAAATTTAACATTACTAGGTGCTCGTACGAAGTGTGGTGTCCGCTCTCCGACGTGTCCGAAAAGTCCATACCAGGAAACCGCACTACAAAATGGCACGCATTGTGAATGTTGATAATCTTTAAAAACCGTGTACCAATTACGGCAAGCACAGTTGCTAAGCTAAAACTAGTGTGTACTAATAAAATGTTTAATATGTCTCCAATACACTGACTTTACATAGGAAAGCGTCTCACGTTGAGTTGCTAGAACAATAATTACACTCCTGGAAATTGAAATAAGAACACCGTGAATTCATTGTCCCAGGAAGGGGAAACTTTATTGACACATTCCTGGGGTCAGATACATCACATGATCACACTGACAGAACCACAGGCACATAGACACAGGCAACAGAGCATGCACAATGTCGGCACTAGTACAGTGTATATCCACCTTTCGCAGCAATGCAGGCTGCTATTCTCCCATGGAGACGATCGTAGAGATGCTGGATGTAGTCCTGTGGAACGGCTTGCCATGCCATTTCCACCTGGCGCCTCAGTTGGACCAGCGTTCGTGCTGGACGTGCAGACCGCGTGAGACGACGCTTCATCCAGTCCCAAACATGCTCAATGGGGGACAGATCCGGAGATCTTGCTGGCCAGGGTAGTTGACTTACACCCTCTAGAGCACGATGGGTGGCACGGGATACATGCGGACGTGCATTGTCCTGTTGGAACAGCAAGTTCCCTTGCCGGTCTAGGAATGGTAGAACGATGGGTTCGATGACGGTTTGGATGTACCGTGCACCATTCAGTGTCCCCTCGACGATCACCAGTGGTGTACGGCCAGTGTAGGAGATCGCTCCCCACACCATGATGCCGGGTGTTGGCCCTGTGTGCCTCGATCGTATGCAGTCCTGATTGTGGCGCTCACCTGCACGGCGCCAAACACGCATACGACCATCATTGGCACCAAGGCAGAAGCGACTCTCATCGCTGAAGACGACACGTCTCCATTCGTCCCTCCATTCACGCCTGTCGCGACACCACTGGAGGCGGGCTGCACGATGTTGGGCCGTGAGCGGAAGACGGCCTAACGGTGTGAGGGACCGTAGCCCAGCTTCATGGAGACGGTTGCGAATGGTCTTCGCCGATACCCCAGGAGCAACAGTGTCCCTAATTTGCTGGGAAGTGGCGGTGCGGTCCCCTACGGCACTGCGTAGGATCCTACGGTCTTGGCGTGCATCCGTGCGTCGCTGCGGTCCGGTCCCAGGTCGACGGGCACGTGCACCTTCCGCCGACCACTGGCGACAACATCGATGTACTGTGGAGACCTCACGTCCCACGTGTTGAGCAATTCGGCGGTACGTCCACCCGGCCTCCCGCATGCCCACTATACGCCCTCGCTCAAAGTCCGTCAGCTGCACATACGGTTCACGTTCACGCTGCCGCGGCATGCTACCATTGTTAAAGACTGCGATGGAGCTCCGTATGCCACGGCAAACTGGCTGACACTGACGGCGGTGGTGCACAAATGCTGCGCAGCTAGCGCCATTCGACGGCCAACACCGCGGTTCCTGGTGTGTCCGCTGTGCCGTGCGTGTGCTCATTGCTTGTACACCCCTCTCGCAGTGTCCGGAGCAAGTATGGTGGGTCTGACACACCGGTGTCAATGTGTTCTTTTTTCCATTTCCAGGAGTGTATAAAAGGTGGCAATGCTATTTACGCACTATCTTCTAAATAGATAAGATGGTATCTGATACTCAGCTACTAATGCAAAGAAACGTACTGATGCTAAAATGCTTTAAATTCTTGCTATCATTTAATATTTAAAATTTAATAATTCTCTTCCTGTTAATATTTAATTAATTAACTTACGTCGTTCAGATTTCGTAACGATGACGGCCTTAAAATTTAAAGTTGTTCAGTCCCTGTTTTGTTTTCTTTCAATTGTTGCGAGCCAGCGATGGTGCAATATTGTTCGCTTTCAAGTCTCCACATTTATAAAAATCAGGTCCAGGAAACACTTTTGTGATCACGGTTGCGATTCAGGCGGTATTCGCGTCATTGTACTGATTAAGAGTTATCGTTTCCGGAAGATGCAGGTTCGATCAAAGCTGTGTGCGCTTTTGCGCGTATAATTAAAATATTCCTAACACGTCGCGTAACAAAAAGTAACATGCGAATCACAACCGTGGTCAAACGAAGAAAATATATGATGACATAAATGTTCTTCGCTGTTATGCAGGACAGGTTTAGATTAAACACCGCAATTTTCAGTCTTTTTAAATCACAGTACGATACGCTTTAGAGATATTTGTTTTGAATAACTTGTATTTACCTTTTCTTATACAATATGGTCATTGTCCGCGAGAATTATCTCTCTGTCTCTCTCTCTCTCTCTCTGCGTCTCTCTCCTTTTTATAGCCTTTATACATTCACATTACATACATCGATTAAGAAACTTTTCTTTCTCTACCGACCAGTACGAGCACAAAACCCGCCCAGACAAAATGTCTTACATAGAATTAATTCTCACTTAAGAATCATACATAGTTTCGTAGTACTAACAATGCTAGTTTATTCCGTGCAATAGAAAGTCTTTGATTCACTGAGCACAAAAATTAAAATAATAAAATTATAATTACAATTTTAATATCGTCAGTTATTGTTTATTTTATGAAAATAAGGTTTGACATTGTCGTAATATTATTTTTCATCGTTGTAGCACTATAACGTACTCTGAATATTTCTGTGAATGACGCATACTACTTTTCTTTCGTTCCGACCGACGCTTCGAATTAAATATCGAAACTGCTTTGGAGTTTATCCACGTACGGTTCCAGAGGCTACGTGTAGCAGCTTTCAGTCTAATCAGGATTGGTGACAAATGAAGCTGTTTTGTCTTCTGGTCTTAAGAAACTGATAGCACCTCTTTGTTCCGATAGACTATGCTTGACCGTTCCTACACGTGGACCACAACGTCACACGCGTTTTGCTCAGGTTGTGCCGCAGGTGTATATTGAGACCAGAAAGGAAAACAACGATTAAATCATTATATATGAGTTCCTCTCATTCACTTCTGTGCCTGTTATTTAGTTCTCGCCGTATGTGATGCTTTATTTGGGAAGTAAGGAGCGTCTCTAGTTAGTTTCGGTAGCAAACTTTTGCCCACGGCTGAAACTCAGTTTCCAAACCACATCTGCCATGAAATGAGGTCGCCTTTACTAGTGAGACGATGAAGCGATTTCCCAACTCTGGGTAAATGTTTTTTTACTTTCATTGCCTAGGGGAATTCACTGAAAGAGCATAGTGTTGTCTCCCTTAACCCATAGAAAAGACGACAAGAAATATTACGGTCTTCCGATTAAACTACAGTTGAGAAAAGCCTTCACTTCATCATCGTAATCGCGTTTCTCGTTAAAATGACGCGGTGTTTATAAATTGCCACGAAACCTGCTGTGGGCCGAAAATTCCGTTACAACTGGGTACGGAGTTGCTCGCGACGCCATTCTTGCGTCAGACGCTGTCGGTGCTCTTGACGAGTTAAACTTGAGTAGCGGTTCGGGATTATTTTATGAAGTTCCATCGCTCTTCTTTTGGTGACCGTATCATTGTCGTCGTGCTGCGAGGGAAGATGTCGATGTCTGCGACGCTGTTTCCCCACGTCGGGGCGTCAATGATTCGACGAATTACTCTGGAGTACAGCCGCTGTCCAGGTTGAAACTACAGTTGCGAAATCTGATCTGTGCGGCCTCTCTGATGACAATACGTAAAACCCTTGTATGAGATAAAAAATGTTTGTCTCGGTTTTGCGTCGTTAACAGTGCTGGCAATATTTTTGCTTAAAACCCAAGTGCGAAATATTATACATAGTTAAGCCGAACATATTTCTCCGTCAGTTCTCCGTCCCCTGCGGCCTACAGAGCTTTGCCACTGATGGCGCTCCGAAAGGACAGCAGTTCGACTCTCTCGCGAGTGACGGCTGTTATCTGACCTTTCTTAAAATCCACCCACAGCAGGACGTCGCGTCGCCCGCCATTCACGAGATGCGTGTCCGTTCCAACACGTGAATCACACGCCTAGTCGATGGCCAGTTGCACCATTTTAAAGCATCCCGACAGTGCTGTTTCGCAGTCCGCACATTCATGGCCGGCCTTCTGTCACAGCTGCCTCCAGCTGATGGTATCCTAAATTTCTGAGGAGGAGGAGGAGGTTGTGTGAGAAAATCTTCTAGAAAACACGTACAGAAATCGTCAATAAACACCTTCAAAACATTTTTATCCGGGTCAGTTAATGCATGAGATTCTGTTTTATTATGCTCACCCGGATCACACGCTTTGTGTGGTAAGAGTTGTTACGTATTTAAGCTTCAAGGTTATCAAGACTTGTAACGGCTAGAAAGACTCGTCTTGAGTCACGGCCAAGTCTTAATCATATACGCATTATCAGCGTCTATATCGTCAACAGACATCGATTGTGAAGATGTATAAAAAATTGTCGACAATGTCACCTGCTTTGTGCCGATGCGGAATTTAAACGCGGTCTGTATCGACAGATTCCATTCGTAAATGGAAACAGATTAAAATATATCCATCCAGAACCTTTAGACACTGCACCTGTGAGGACAAAGAACACGTTCAAGTCAAGCAGTAATTCACTGACAAGGCGGTAGAAAATTAAAACAAAAAAACTTGTCTCATCCATATTCTTCTGTCCTGTTGCTGGGCAGAGCAGGTCGCGAGAACCAATGCCGCAAGAGCTTTCTTGACGGTGCCTGAATGCGTTACACGCTGCACGCCGGCCTGTGCAAAGTTTTGGACACAAACCGTGTTCCGTACCTTCGGCCAATCTCGAAAGTCTGCCGTAGTGTCCTTCATATTCTTGCCATATATTGAAACAATCTTGCAATTTTTTTTATTATCACGTAAAACAAAAGTTAGTATTTTGATTGTCTCTTATTAAACGTGCCATAACTCGTGTTTCAATAGTCGACATCGCAAAGTTGTCCCACGGGCCAGTGCGATTTGTATGTCTACGTACTCTTTCTAAATGATTGCCCAGTATGGGACAAGCACATCTGCGGGAAATTCGTTATGATACAATTATTATCTAGTATTCGAATCTCTGATTTGGCGGTTATATACATATTTCGGGAGGTGTATGCGGCCTTCAAATCGTTTTGTGACAGTAAAATAGTAGGACTGCTACTACATTCCACATCTGCGATGTCGATGCTGGATGTGTCCCTACAACCACAGCCACCTCTCGCTTAGTGGCAAAGGCTCGAGCTCACAACAGTGGCTGGGAACAAAAACATCCCCTAACCCTGCGTACAGCGGTGGGAATGTGAATTTACTCCAAGTTTTCGGCCCACATCTAAACGCCTAATCTTTTTAGGTGCAAAACGCTTCCACCAGTGCCCGCCTCGTATTTCTTTCGACAACGGTGTATTAATAAAGCAGCCACGAACGCTTTATTGGGCCTGCATAAGACTTTTGAACATCCCTTTACGTGTGATCTGCTCCTCACACTTGTCCATCTTATGTTTTCACTGACCTCCGTAAGGAATTCGTACTCTACATTACATGTTGACGTCTTCCTTTCACAATACGGAAACACCGCCAAGTTTGTTTCATCGTCGATAGTTTGCTCAGCGGAGACCATGGGTCTGATACGTAAGAATCTTGGAACGTACCGCAGTTCGTTCCGGCTAGTAGAATTGGTTAAGGTTTAACATGTAAACATGACTACAGAAAAGTGGTTTCCGAAATTTTGGTCATCCCAATGTTGTGTCCCGCGTGGTCGCCGTCTCTGTCGCGCCTTTCATCTTGACTGCTCAGTACAAACATGGAAACTCGCGGCAGGTATCCGATTCTGACAGCCCACCTTGATGGAGGGCTAGAAGCGATATTCACCACATTTCAGTATTGTCAAAACAGTTGATAAGTAGAATAGTGTTTGCCTCTGGTCGGGAGAAGGAATAGGGGCTACTTGGTTGCATAGTGTCGTAGGTATTTATCGAACAAAAAACAAAACAAAATATAGAGGAATGAAATTCACCGTATTCATCAGTCTCTGAATCCACACTCCCACATCATAGACACTATGAATTTATTTCGTCTTCATTCACGATGATAGTTCCAATGTCATAGACCCAGTTAAGTGTTTTGTCTAATTTTGAACGCTTTGGCAACTGAGCAACGGTGCACGCTTTCACTAATACCGATTCTGTGGGGTCTCATACGTTGCTCCATATTAGAGTGACACACACGCTTGTCACGACATTTGTGCGGTTACCGCTCTACTAGAGAACTTTTTGTAATCAGATAACATATTACACATCTAATTCCGTAGTGCCTCGTTATACGTGTCACATTTCCTTTAACGTAGTTACTGTCTACTGAGCTTTAAAGTTACAAATCGCTACCGACGCATTCTGACATTTTGCCGTTGTTAGCACATCCTACGAACGATTAAGTGTACTGGACTCCTGAGAATTCGAACAACATTCTGTAACGCATCGTCTGGCATATACAGGGCGGAAAAACTATTTGACCAAAAGCGTAGGGCACAAAGAGAGCGCCAAACGAAGGAATCTGAGTATAGAAAATACAGGTCGCAGTTAAATATTTAAGGCGCTGCGGCAGCATGGAAACGGTGGTCAATTAGAACATTCTCTATACATACTACTGTTAACTAAGTGATGGCTCATTTTTCACTCATTTTCACTTTTTTTTAAATATACTCAAACAAGAAACAGGGGCATGTGATTGTCCTCATTTCTGAAGAAGTACTGTCTCGTTCGTCAGCTGAATGCGATACACGTGTTTGTGACGCTTGAAATTTATCTTGTTCTCGTCGTGACGACTGGTTAGTCCAAACAATCTGTTTACATATACATTTCCTGGAAAATACCTATCATTTTGAACAAGGGCCTCAGTATGGCAGATTTCAATTACGTTCCCGTAGCGCTGAAAATATGGATTTACGACCCTTAGTTGCCATACACACATTCCTATGTTTCATGCTGTTCTTCCGCCCTGCATTTTTGGTCAAACTGTTTCTGCACGCCCTGTATATCGGTGCTGGATGGCAAACCTCGCTCAAACAGCACTGTTTAAATTAGTCGCTTCCTACGTTCGTTACACATACGTCACTGAATGACACCCAGCCAGGTTGTCCGCCTATATTCCGCCACGTCACTGGAAATCCAGCACGCCATCCACAAAATCACGAAACCAGCATCAGATTCGCATAGTGACACTGTACTGGTTGTAAGCACATTCGGACATTAATCGCAATTGCAGATCGTTGTAATGTAGAAGCTGAGTTTATCTTTCCGTCAATTCCCCGTCTCCCGCAGACCACAGAGCTCTGTCGCTGCATCAGCGGTCGCTTGTTGCTGCTGGCGCCACGGGATGATGGCAGTTAACATTCAGAGTTTCTCCGGAGTAACTGGGCTTCTGTTAAAAGAATGAAAACAGGAAGTAACGAATGAGGCAACTCGGAATCAAACAGTACGTTTCTGGTAGTTTAATGCGATGACAATTTTGAACGAGAACTTTGGTGATGCCACTGTGTTACCAGCAATTACAGAAACCCAGGTTTTAAGTTGGGCCCTCCACAGACAAACTCACTATAGTTATAGTGCGTGCCAAGTTTCATTTTAAACGCAACGGAATTGTACTATTTCCAATGAACTACACATAACCTAGCCTGTAATTCATGACGAAGTTGACTATTTCTACTGCCACTCTCGTATTTTTTTTAGGTAAAGAATTAGCACAATGCTGACACGAGAAAGCAGTCTTGCGTCCATCATGCAATCATCCTGGAAACAATTCCTCTATCCAGAGCATTTCTTTCTCCGACAGAGGAATGATTTTACAATTAGCTTTGCATGTAATTCATACTTTACTGTATAATCTGAATATTTAGTAAAAGGGCGAACCGAGTTAAGTACTGCATAGTGTGAATGAATGCTGCGATTTTCCAACAAAGAACAACGGGCACAAAATACTGAGACTCGGCTACGGATATCTGCCGTCACCGAGCTGCAGTGGCAGCTGAGTCATTCGTGAAATCTTAATGGCGGCCACGGCTGCCGAGGCTCGTCCACAGATGCAGCAGCAGCCCACAGTGTGGGGTGACGTCACAAGGCACCCCTGTCTCCAAGACAACACACGACGTGTTTTGCTGTATGTAATCACTTGTTTCTCTTTATCGAGCATTTCCATATTTACACATCTTTGAACTCCAGTATATTTTCTCGGTATCAATACAATCAATTTAAACGCTCTGTATAATACTTTTATACGAGCGGCACGATTATTAACAATTTTACATTCAATTTTTGTCGGGTACGTGGTCGTTAGTTAGCGTATTTCCTCATTCCAAACCCAGCATCAAGCAAGTTACGTGCACCTCTGAACTTGGCCCGCCTTTACAAGGTACATCTCTAGTAGTATTGGGTGCTTAACACGTCTGTATGATTTGCGTGCAAAACTTGATCTTCCACGAAAAAGGCAGACGTCATTTCGCGTCTGCTGCCAGTTGTAAGATGCATTCCAGTAACGTGTCCCACTCACTGACCAGTTACGCCGATTTTAATCTGTCCACCCGGGGCCATATCGCCGCCCACAGATTTCTGGATACTCTGCCTACGTAACAGAACTTTTCCGCTCTTTGCCTCCCGCTGCTGTCGATGTAGTTCAGATTTTCCGTTTCAAGATCCGCCAGACAGTCGATGGCTCGCAACACGCGATCCGCGACCGCTTTCTCTATAGACTGCCGCCGGTTGTTAATTTGGCTCTTTCTCCATTCAGATAATCTATCTTCCAGCGTCGCACCTAACTGCTTATGCCTCTTGTTACTCCATGCTACGAATTGTGACCTTTTACTGAAAAACTAAAGAAAAAGTAATGCCACGTATTATTTTGAGTAGTTGAAAAGTACACTTCGCAGGCAATATACTTGCACCTGACATTGAAATCAATTTTTTTCCTCTCAGGGGAGTGTTGGAATGTGACGAAAAAAACTTTATGTATTTCCATTCTTTTCAAAAGAAATACGAAATATAAACTTATTTTATGTTTTAATATGCTACTACTTATTTGAAAGTGCTGACCAACGCTTCGCTCGAGAACGAAAACAGTCTGAAATTTATTCTACGGCTCCTGACTGCGTTATACGATATTCTCTGGTGCTGTGTGGAGGCGGATTTGAAATCGCAACTGCCCGTTTCTCTGGTGTGGCAGTCTTGTCCACTCACAGTTGTCTCATTTTACCTTCTGTCATACAAATAGGGTACAGCCTTCCCTCGTCGTCCAGAACAAGAGATTTCGATGTACGGATGTTCTGCTTTTATTTCTTGAAAGTGCGTGATTCACACCGGAATCAGCGGTATACGCTGTGATGGCGCCCCGTGTTGCAGAAGAAGGTAACTGCGAAAGGAGTTACAGAGGACGCAGTGTCGTCGATGGCCGACAGATGGCAGCATGCGACTTCCCGTGTTAAGGTTTGATGCCGGTGAAACGGAATACACAGCGCGAAAAAGATGTATACGGGCTCCATTGTGTATAATATGGACACTGAAATTCTGATACCTTTTTATAGTAAATTATAAATGTCGAACGGAGGAGAATGTTTAGCGTAAAAATAAAATTTTTGAATCTCTTGTGTTTCCGTTCCGAGAAAGTAACGGTATGTTAATAATCGCTTCCATTCTGTCAAACAAAATATAAACGTTATTTAACAGTTCTACACACGGCTAACGAATGTGCTTTCCATAAACCGAACTGCCGCTACCGCTTCTGGTTCGTCATGTAAACGCTGTCATATCGACTCCCGAATCATTGTCACCGGTGCCGGATTTCTTGCTGTATTTCGAGTGAAAAAAACTCTACCACAGCATTCCATCATTTTACGGTTTTAAGCACTTTCATTTTATCGAAGAATTGAGACTGCGGTCAGCACCTGGTCATGTCTGATAATGTGTAACAGTGCAGGATGACAAAACCCCGCCCAACCGCCACTGCTTACGTTTGCGTTTTTTCACACACGTCAGTGACTGACTACCAAAAGGGACGCCACTCGAACGCCAGCACGGGTTACACAAAATCGTAAAACCAGCGTCGCATTCGCATACTGACACGGTACTGACATTGGGTACTTTTAATCGCGGTTGCAGATCGTGGAAAGATAAAGCTGAGTTTATTTTTTCGTTAATTCTGCGTCTGCTGCAGCCCACAGTGCTTTGTCGCTGCCCCAGCGACCTATTGTTGCTGCTGGCGCTCCACAATGTCGGCAGTTTATCACTTGCTCGCTGACAATGGCGGTTTTATGGAGAAATTGAAAACGGAGATATTATAGTAAATGCACAACCACCAATCAAACTTTACATGTAAACGATAAACAACGTCGGTGGGGCACACATAACTGTATGTTGTCCATTTAAACCCTCATTTAGAGTTAGGCCTTCCACACACAAACTCGCAAAACTTATCATTCTGTCCAATCGAAATTACGCATCGCATTCCTCAATGAAAAATACTACTCACTTCCACTAATCACTTGTGGCGTCATGCTTGCGTGACAGTTCCACCTCCCTGTAGCAAACGATTGTCTGCTATATTAAACACTGTCCGCATATAAAAGCATTTCAATATTTTCGCAATAGTAATTGACGAGCTAAAAAGATTTTTCGTCTTGTTACTGCTTAATTATCATGTCGGCATTCACAAACGTTGTGTGAGCTCCCTGTTAACAGGGATTGATAATGTTTTATCACTCTGAAACAGCGGCTGAAACTCGTATGCAGACGTAGAACCCGAATCGCAAAAGTCGTCGTTCGTACCAACAGAAACTACCCACGATACTGGTCGCTAGAAAATGATATTAACTTATATAAGAGAGAGTAATTTCCATAGCCGTTGTCTTCGTAAAGCTGAATGTTTTGTAAACTCACCATCGTAATTAGTTCAGAGGCTTTCGTTTCTTCAGTAATACGTAAACGAACAATTACAGAGACTTAGAACCGTGCCGAAACTTCCGTTACAAATGGGAACGGAGTGTACCGCAGCTACATTGCCCTGACACTCGCTTTTCGGCGTTCTTCGCCGGTTTAGCCGTGAATAACAAACCGAAGGTCGGACGAATCTCTCCGTCGCCTCTTTCTGGACCAGCCGACTGCAGCCGTGCTGCCAAACAAGGTGTCGATGTCTGCGACGCTGCTTCCACCACGGGTTAAAAGTTATCGAGTCTAGGAGAGCCTCTGCAGCTTCCCAACGCTAAGGCAGCAGCCGCCGTGGCGGTACAAGTTACTGCTGTACACTCTCGTCTCTGCGGCCTGTCTTCTCACGGAACAGATGTTCCTTGGTTTTACCTGAATATAAATAACGTAAATAATGTTGCCAAAACACTACGGCGAATATTTACATTTATTACTGTTTTCTCGCATTATCGTCCTACGCATATTCAGGTTTCCTAATACCCTCACTGTTTTCACATGTGTTTGTGGCCGCCGGCAATGAAACGCGCCATTAGCAGTGCAGGAAACTCACCGTCGTCAAACCAGCATCAGAGACAAATTTGCTTACCGAGAAAGCAACTTGTGAAGGTTTGCATCTATTATAGAGCCGACACAGCTTGGCCTGTTGTAGGACACACTAAGAGAAGACATGTAGCACTCGAAAAAGACCGTCGTTTTAGGAAGTTAAGGAATTTCAAGGGCATACTTTTTGTTTGGCTCTAGCTTCAATACACTCTAAAATCGTCTCAGAGGTGTTTATGTTACCGTCTGCAACTCTGTCGCTTACGTATAATTAATTTGGCCTAAACTTGTGTTTTAGGAGCTGACTGCTTGAGATGATTTGCTTAATTTGGCACCTTCCATTGCGACGTGGTGCTGTGGCCCTTTTCATATTCGGCCACACACTAAAAGAGTGTTACAATTGTCGTGATGATAATGGATAGAGAATGAGTTGTTGTTATTATCGTATCTCGTATTATCGAGAGCTTAGTGCGTAGCTGTGCAGTCTCTTTGCGACAGTACTTCATTAACTAGAGACCACGGCCGGAGTTACTTGCTCGTACACCACAGTGACGTCATAACATCCACACTCGCGTCTCATTCATTATGAACGGCTCTGCACTGCCACATATGCTAGCCCTGAAATCGGGTGAGCCCGGCCTTTTTGCTTCTCATTAGAATAACACGGCAACTACTCTAAAAAGAGCCATGCATTTCTGGACAGACGATTTTTTCCATTTAATACAACTTTTCTTTCACTACAGGTATTAACACTCTTGGAAAGCGTGTAATCGGCGGATCTCTGTCCGATCGTGTTTACTCACCGTCCTACAAGCGCAAAACTTGTACTCCTCACGGCTTTGTGTTCGCCTCGACCAAGGGATTACGTGACGTCTGTTGCCAACATGCTGATTTTATTCCTGCAGCGTCTTATATGTCCAAATTCTACCGTAGTCGGTTCCACATTCTTGGTATATATTAAAACAATCCCGCGATTTATTTGAATGACCACGAAAACAAATGTTGTCATTTTTATTTCCTCTTCTTAAACGTACCATTCGTCGCGGTTCAACAGTCGACATCTGAAAGCTGTACCACAGATCGGCGCGAATTGTATATCTACACACTCTCTCGAAGCGATTGCCCAATATGGGACAAACACAACTGCCACAACATTTGCGATGATACAATTGTTCTCTACTATTCGAATCTCCGATTTCTCAGTAGCATACTTGCGTAGGGAAGCGTATCTGGTACTCAGTCCGTTTCTGTGATCGTCAAATAGTAGGACAGCTACTATTTATTACATAGAGCAGTCTCTGCAAACGGATCTGCTAATAGCAGTTCCGTCTCATCACGCGACCTCTGCGATATCGATCCTGGAAATGTGCTTATAACCACAGCCAGCCTCTCGCTTAGTGGCAAGGGCTCCGGCAAACAGTGGCCGGAGACAAGACACCTGCTAACTCTTTGCACAGCCGTGTGGATGGGTTTGTAGTCTTTGACAAGTTTTGTCGTCGTGCCTAAACGCCCAAAGGTTTTTGGCGAAATGTGTTTGCAGCAGTGCCCATCTCGCACTTCTTTCCACAACGAGTGTAATCCTGATCGCTCAAGAAATCAGCTGTGAACGCTTCAATGGCCAAGCACGAGACTTTTGAACGTTCCTCCATTTCCAATCTCCTCTTCACCCTCCACCACATCACGACTCCACTGGCGTCTGCCAGGATTCCGTACCCTCCACCATCTGTTAATGTCTCCACCAATTGCGCAAAGACTGCTAAGTCTGCTTCGTCGAGGACAGCTGCATTGCAGAGACCACGCGTGTAATAATTATAAAGGCTCTGAGCACTATGGGACTCAACTGCTGTGGTCATCAGTCCCCTAGAACTTAGAACTACTTAAACCTAACTAACCTAAGGACATCACACACATCCATGCCCGAGGCAGGATTCGAACCTGCGGCCGTAGCAGTCGCACGGTTCCGGACTGCGCGCCTAGAACCGCGAGACCACCGCGGCCGGCAATAATTATAAAGCTCGGGACATCGACGTTTGCTTGCTTGTAGAGTAAATTCATAATAGTGGGTTAGAGATTAACGCTCTGTCATGTCAAAAATTTTCGCCATTCGTAGAGTTTCAGAAATGACGACCGACACAGCCACATCCCTGCTTTCATCCAACCCAAGGATTTTGGGAAATGTTTGCCGCGTAGCGTGTGCTGATGTCATTTGGGTTGAAATTCTCCCTTTTGAAAGAGTGTCCAAACATTCCTGAGTGATCCGTCAGTGGGCAAACTGTAACGACTTTTGTTTCACGTGTCTTTGTGATGATCGGCAAGCGCGGGAACCCACCGCTGTCAGCCCAGCCCTAGAAACGCATATGCAGATGTGCAGTCATACTGTGGAAAATTTACATATGTTCCATACACATGGCGTTCCATGATCACAACCGTGACGTAACATCTACACTCCCGTCCTGTTTATTACGAGAGATTGTCACAACCCACATATGCAGCCCCTATCTTATCCTCTGTTCACCAAGATGATACGTTCAGTGTTCCAAAAGATTCCTCCGTGTTAACGTTGTAGTTGCATCTTCCTCCGCAAAGTAGTTCTGCGACATCTCACACATTCCGGCCACGTATCAAATCAATATCAGAGTTGCCTTGATGACGACACAGAGTAAATTACTCATTAATATCTGCTTCTACAAAACGCGTTGTGCACTCTCCGTCGTGTTTAAATGGTCCTTACTAGAAGACTGTAGTAGAAACTGGCGGCAGTCATACATGTACGTAATCTTTGAAAACTGTGACCCAATTACGGGAAACACAGTTGCCGTACTAGAACCACTGTCTACTACTAGAAGTTTTAATTTGTCATTGATACACTGACTTTTGCGTAACAAAGCGTCTGTTGTACTCAGGAGATTTGCACGAATAATGCATACTACGGCACTTCTGTTTCTTTCAGACCGATGCCTCGACGTAAACATCGAAACTTCCAGTTACTATTAAAGTTTTGGAGCCAGTGAAGATGTGGTTCTGGAGGAAGTATTTTGCTGCTTTCAGTTTAGTCAGTATTGGTAACATTTGAAGCTACTTTGTCTTCTGGTCAGAAGAAACTGATAGCACCTCTTAGTTCCGACAGATTATACTTCACCGTTCCTGCACGTACAACCACCACGTCACATAGTGTGTGTTACTCTTGTGCCGTAGCTTTATAGTGAGAGCAGAAAGGAAAAAAAAGACAGCGGACATCAGTATATTTAACGAAGTCATTCATTTCTGTGTACGTTATTCACCTCTCGCTGTGTGCCCTGCTCTGTTTGGGAAAGGAGGAAGCGTCGGTAGCAAACTTTTGCCAACGGCTGAGTCTGGAGGTCGTCCGTACTAGCGAGGCGATGAAGGCATTTGCGAACTAGGGGTAAATCTGTTTAATTTTTTTTATTTCATATCATAGGTGAACAGACGGAATCAGCATAGTGTGGTCTCCCCTAATCCACAGAAGATACGATAAGAAATGTTACGTTCTTCCGATTAATCTACAGCTAAGAAAAACCTTCAACTTCTCATCGTAATCGCAGTTCCTTCCAGTTCACCGCCCTGTAATTCGTCAGAATCAGATGAACGGACAATTCAAATGACGCAGTGTCTACAATATACTGTTGCGAAAACAGCTGTGCGCCTAAAATTCCGTTACAACGGGGAACGGAGTGGCTCGCGACGGCATTCTTGTGTCAGACGCTGTCCTTGCTCTTGTCGAGTTAAACTTTTATATCTGTTCAGGACTACTTTAGAAAGAATCGTCTCCTTTACTTCGGCTCCGCATCACTGTCGCCGTGCTGCCAGACGAGGTGTCGACGTCTGCGACACTGCTCCCCCACGTCCGGACGCAAATGATTCGACCAACTGCCCCGTAGAATAGCCGCTGCACAAATTGAATTTTTTGGGGAAATCTGGTTTTTGCTGCATCCCTGACGACAGAAAAATGTGAAACCCTTTTCTTATACAAAAGATTGTCTGTATTCCTATATTTTTTGTTGGTAACAGTACTCTAAATATTTTTACGTAAAACGCTAGGCAAAGTATTACACTTAGATGAGGCAAGTGGCAAACGAGGGAAAATGTTAGAAATATGGCGCGCTTCCCAGAATTGACTGTTCCCTTCGCTTCAGTTGTGTTACACATGTTCAGGTCTGGGGAGGGCGTCTCTTGCTGATACACTGTGGGGACGTCGCAACATCGACACTCGCGAGTCATTCATTACCGACGATCCTGCACTGGCAAACAAGCCACGCCTGTAATCTAGTGACCCTGGCCTCACATTCTTATTACTAAAGTACTGAAGAAACAATTTTTTTCTATTTCAATGTGTCTAATTTTTGCTCTACTATACGCTTAATACACCTTGAAAACGTAAACGGCGGACATCTTTCCGACTGGTTTCAACTCTGCTAGCTACAGCTGCCAGCTAATATAATTATTAATCGCTCTGTCTGGTGATTGTGCAAAAGGATCGCGCGAGCCGAGTAGACGACATGTTTACATCGCTGTGACATCTTCTTCGCGGAAGTGGTGCTGTGGTCTCCTGTACATTCCGGTCGTGTATAAAAACAGACCAGTACCCGTCTTCTTGACAATGTGGAAACACGTAAAGTTATCCTTTTTGCGACCTGTTGTCAAGTATGCTGGCCATTCTCTATCGTGTTTGAATACTTGGTAGCACAAAGCCGCAAAAGAAATAAGTGCGCAACCTGTATCTACACTTAGTTCACAACCGTGCACCAGTAAACGTAACTTTTGTCGCTCAATACAGCACCTTCCAACGCTTTAACGGACGTGGATACTTTTGAACACCCGTTTATGTGCAACCTCCTCCTGCTCCCCATGTTTTCACTGGCGTCCGTAACAAGTCCGTATCCTCCACCATTTGTTAATGTCTCCTCTCGATTTTAGGGAAACACCGAAAAGTTCGCTGTACCGAGGATAGTTGCATTGCAGAGGCTATGAGCGTAATTGTTATGAAGCTCACAAAATAGAGGCTTATTCGGACTAACGTTTCATGTGCAAACATGACTAGAGAAAAGCAGTTGCCCAAAGTTTCGTCTTGTGAATGTTGTGTCCCGTGTAAACGTCATATCTGTCGTACCGTTCACCTTACCTGCTCGGTAACCAGGCTAGGTGTTAAATCACAGAAAATATTAAATTCTGCTCGAGGTCTACGTGGTTCCATAGATTGTTGTCCACATGTTTCAGATGTTTATTGAAATACAAAGGGAAGTTAATATCGCCGTATTCCACAGCCTCTGAGTCATCAATACCGAATCACAGACGATAAAAAAGAGTACCGCCATTACTCACGTTGATGGTAACAATGTGACCAACGCAGTTAAAAAGTTTGCTTCGTTTTCAATGCTTTGGTAGTTGACCGACGGTGCATAGTCTTTACTTTCATTAATATTGAGTCTGTGCGGTCTCATGTGTTGCCCCATAATAGCGTGACTGATACTCTTGTCACGACACTTGTACATTACTACTTTACCTGAGGACATTTTGTAATCAAGAAACGTATTTCACATCTATTTCCTTAGCCCCTTTGTTAAACGTATCATAGTTATCATCCACTGAATTTTAAAGTTACAAATTGCTACCAACGCATTCCGTCATTTTGCCGTTTTCCACACTTTCCATCAAAGATTAAGTGTACTGGACTCTAGAGAATTCGGCCAACCCTCTGTCACGCCTCGTCTGGCATACGCAGGGTGCGGAAACACAATTTGACCAAAAGTGTAGGGCACAAGGACGGCATCAAATGAAAGAATCTCAATATAGAAGCCATAGGTCGCACGTGAATATTTTAGGCGCTATGTCAGCATGATGACGGTGGTCGGTTTGAACATTTGCTACAGATAATTATGTTAATTAAGTGGATGCTTATCCGTCATTCATTTTGGCTCTTTTATGAGATATTGAAAAACGAAACATCCTGTTCTTCAAATATTCTGTTTACGTATACACGTTCTGCAAATGCAGATCGTAGTAATATAGAAGCCGACTTTATCTCTCCGTTAATTCTCCAAATCTCGCAGACCACAGAGCTATGTCGGTGCATCAGCGGTCGATTGTTGCTGTAGGCGCCACAGAAAGATGGCAGTTAGATTCTGACTTTCTCTAGAGCAACTGGCATTCTATTAAAGAAATGAAAACAGAAAGAAGTAACGAACGCGGCAGCTAGCAGTCAGTCAGCACTTTTCTTTTAGTTTAATGCGACGACAATTTAAAAAGATAAAGTGTTTTCTCTATTAAAAAAATCAAAGTTTAAAGTTACGCTCGCAACAGACAAACTCACTAAAAGTTATCGTCCTTGTCACATTTCATTTTACACACAATTGAATCAGACTATTTCTTATGAGCTACACATAATTAAGCCTGTAATTCATGACGAAGTTGACTGTTACTATTCCTACTGTTGTATCTTCCTTACGTAACGAACGAGCAAAACGCACACATGAGATAGTAGTCTTGTGTCTAGCACGCTATCACCCGGGAAACAATACCTCCAGCCAGAGCATTTCCGGTTGCCACAAATGAATGATTTTGTCATTACCTCTACATCTTATTCATATGTGACCTTCCAAACTGAATTACGTAGGCCTACTACATTGCGTGAATGAATGCGGCAGTTTTCTCGGCAACAACGATAAACAAGCAAAGAAATAGAAAGACTTGGCTATAGATGTCTGCCATCATAGGGCTGTCGTGACAGCTGAGTTTTCCGTGACGTCTTAATGGTGACGACAGCGGCTGAGGGGCGTTTAGAGACGGCAGCAGACCACACTCACGTGTGACGTCACTTGGCAACCAAGTCTTCTTGTATCCGCTGCAATTAATCATTTATTTTTATCGATCATTTAATAGGTATACATTTTCGGTAAATTAAGTATCATTTGGTGCCAAGATGCCCGTGTGGGAGATTTTAATTACGTTCCGGTACCGCCGAAAATGTGCAAATTGCGACGCCTAAATGCTATTCTCAAATTTCTGTGTTTCATGCAGCGTTTCCAGGCTACGCTTTTCATCATATATTTTCTATGTGCCCTGTACAACGATACGGGATGGCAAACTTCGCTGAATCAGCACTGCTTAAATTTTTAATTTTTTACGTACACTGCACATATGTCATTCAATGACTCCCACGCCGATCGTCCACCTATATTTTGCTACGTCACTGGAACGCTGGCACGCGACACACAAACCGTGAAACCAGCATCAGATACTCATAATTACACTGTACAGAGTGTGAGCAAATTTAAAAGTTAATCACAAATGTAGACAGTAGTAATGTAGCAGCTGAATTTCTTTCTCTGCTAGTCTTCCGTCTCCTGCAGCCGACAGAGCTTTGTCGCTGCCTCAGTGACTGTTGTTGCTGCTACCGCGCGGATCGGTGTAAATTTTAGCTCTCCCGCGAGTAGTGGCGGTTTTCTGAGATAAACGAAAGCGGGAGGAAAATATATACGTGCAAGTGTTCGTCATCGAAACGATAGTGAATCCCTAATTGGCACAGCGACTGAATTTTTAATATTTAGGAACAGCAGAATCTTGCGTTGCCCGCCAATTGCGAGATGCGTGTCCATTCCCACACGTGAATCACACTCCTAGTCGCTGGCAGTTGTACCATTGTAATGCATTCAGAGTGTGCTGTTTCGCACTCCGCACCTACATGGGTAGCCTTCTGTCTCAGCTGATCTTACCCTACACTCCTGAGAAGGAGGAGATTCTGTGAGTAAATCTTCCGGAAAACACGTATACTAATCGTCAAAAAATAACGTCAAAACGTTTTTATCCAAGCCAATTACCGCATGTGATACTTTTATTATGCTCACTTGCATGACGTGCGTTGTGCGGAGTATGCGTAGCGATAAGGGATGGAGCTCCACGGTTTTGAAGACGTATGATGGCTAGAAAAGTTCCTCTCGAGTCAAGGCGAAACCTTAAACACGTGCATAGGATTAGCAGATATGTAGTCACCACCCATCGAGTGTCAAGACATAATAAAGAAGTTGACAGCGTCGTGTGTTTCGTATCGACGCGGATTATAATCGCAGTGTCAGAACGTGTTTTACTTCGTACAATGTGTCCAGCTGTTGTCCTTCCGTTTCTACAGATTGCGTTCGTATCTGGTAACGGATAAGAAAAAAGATCTGTCGTCGGCTTTTACACACTGCATATGTGAAGACGAGAACCGCAGTGAGGGTCACAACTAATTTACTGGAAAGGCGATAAAAACAAAAAATCTTCTGTCCGCGATATTACTCTGTCATGTCGCCGGTGCGCAATGATCGCGAGAACGAAAGCCACCAAGGCTTTATTTTACGGTGCCTGACTGCGCTATACGCAGCTCTTTGGCGCATGCGGACACACGCCACGTTTCATACCTTAGGCCATAGAGATACATATATATAAGGCACGTGCATCTATCCTTGCTGTGTTGTGGTTCGAAACCAAGGCAGCTGCAGTATTTATAAAAATTTCATTCTGCAGCATTTATAGGTAGATTCAAGGACTGATTTCAACAACTGATCTCCTTGTTGTATTAGTATCACACACGTAGTAATGAAGTTGAGCTAATTTCCCCAAGATTCGCAGTGTTAATCCGATAACTGTCCTTATTGCAGTTGGCCACGTGAAACGACATCAAACGTTCCAAACACTGCCCTGACAATTCTTTATTTTCACAAACGACAGAATACAGTAATACGACGAATACCTATTCTTGTTGGAATGTGACTCATTTAGCTGGCCGCTTCCACAGATTTGGTTTGGCGGGAAGCATATAGTTTTCTGGCCGTTTCATCGGGAGTACGTGTGAGGTGTGTTGTTATGCTTTAAGAACTAACATCCGTGATGTCCAAATTTACACAGAATGCGAGGCTATGATCCCTGCAGAATGCAGTACAGGTAGCGACACAGTATCGAGATATGAAGCGTGATGTACCGAATACGTCACTGATGGAAGACATTAATATACCGAGTTAGAGATTAACATCCTGTCGTCTCAAAATTTTCGCCATTCGTAGCGTTTTAGACCTGACGACCGACACGCATCCCTGCGTTCAACCCATGCAAGGATTCTGAAGCAGGTTTGGTGCGTAGCTTGTGGAGTCAGTTGGGTTAAAATTCTCCCTTTTGAAAGAAGAGTGTCCAACCATTCCTCAGTGCTCCGTCACTGGGCAGACTGTAACGACTTTTGTTTCACGTGTGTTTGAGACGGTCTGCAAGCACTTGCGTAGTAAGCAGTGCTGGTAATTCACTGCCGCCCATCCAACCCGGGAAACGCACAATACGCAGATGTAGACACCTACTTTGGAAAGTGTACGCACATTCTGTACCCATCGCGGCAGGCCCCGTTACGTGGTACACAACCGTGACGTCACAACACGGACACACTCGCCCTGTTTATCTCGGCCGACTCTGCAGCGCCACACGCGCAGCCCCTGCCTTCCACAGAGCTCGGCCTCACAGTCTTCTCACTAAGACGATGCGTTTAGTATTGCAAAAGATTTGCTATTATGAAGTTTTAGCATCTAAATGGTGTACTGCTACTGCTTTAATATACTATCAATACATATAAAAGGCGTACGTCTAATCGATCGCTAGAAAAAAGGATTCTGAAGCAGGTTTGGTGCGTAGCTTGTGGAGTCAGTTGGGTTAAAATTCTCCCTTTTTAAAGAGTGTGTCCAAACATGGGTTGAACGCAGGGACGCGTGTCGGTCGTCAGGTCTAAAACGCTACGAATGGCGAAAAAATTTCCGACGCTTTGTTTTCTGCATCAACAATCTAATCGCACAGCCTTTGTTGCCAAAGAGTTTTCGTTGCAGTTTGCTTCTTCCTCTGCGAAGTAGTACTGTGATTTCTTACACATTCCAGCCACGTATCAGCTCAGTATGAAAGTAGCCTTGATGACAATAGAGAAGAAATTTATCATTTCAAGGTTCTGGTACGATGTTTGGTTTCCGCTCTTCGACGTGTCCGAAAAGTTCATACTACTAGGAATCTGTATTTTTCTTTTGTTTCCTTCACTGCTTGCTCAATATACAGATTGAATAACATCGGGGACAGGCTACAACCCTGTCTCACTCCCTTCCCAACCACTGCTCCCTTTCATGTCCCTCGACTCTTATAACTACCATCTGGTTTCTGTACAAATTCTAAATAGCCTTTCGCTCCCTGTATTTTACCCCTGCCACCTTTAGAATTTGAAAGAGAGTATTCCAGTCAACAATGTCAAAAGCTTTCTCTAAGTCTACAAATGCTAGAAATGTAGGTTTGCCTTTCCTTAATCTATTTTCTAAGGTAAGTCGTAGGGTCAATATTGCGTCACGTGCTCCAACATTTCTGCAGAATCCAAACTGATCTTCGCCGAGGTCGGCTTCTACCAGTTTTTCCATTCGTCTGTAAAGAATTCGCGTTAGTATTTTGCAGCTGTGACTTATTAAACTGATAGTTCGGTAATTTTCACATCTGTCAACACCTGCTTTCTTTGGGCTTGGAATTATCATATTCTTCTTGAAGTCTGAGGGTATTTCGCCTGTCTCATACATCTTCCTCACCAGATGGTAGAGTTTTGTCATGGCTTGCTCTCCCAATACACTCTTCTATACACAGTTAAGCCGAATACGTTTTTCCGCCAGTTCTCCGTCCCTGCGGCCGACAGAGCTTTGCCACTGCCTCAGCTGCTGACTGTCGCTGCTGGCGCTCCGAAATGTCGGCAGGTCCACTCCCTCGCGAGTGACGGCGGTTTCCTGGCCTAAAGGAAAGCGGGAAAAGTTTTTCGAATATGCCCTAAGAAGAACGTCGTGTAGCCTGCCATTTACGAGATGCGTAACCATTCCCACATGTCATAATCACACTCCTAGTCGCTGGCTAGTTGCACTGTTTTAATGCATCCGGACACTGCTATTTCGCAGTCCGCACATTCATGGTTGGCCTTCTGTCACAGCTGCCTCCAGCTGATGGTATCCTAAATTTCTGAGGAGGAGGAGGAGGTTGTGTGAGAAAATATTCAAGAAAACACGTATGGAAATCGTCAAAATATACCGTCAAAACATATTTATCCGTGCCAGGTAACGCATTTGATTCTGCTTTATTGTGCTGACCTGGATGACACGCGATGCGTGGTAAGAGGTGTAACGTATTTTTACGCTCCAAGATTATGGAGACTTGCAACGGCTAGAAAATTCGTCTTGAGTCAAGGCGAAATCTTAATCATTTATGCATTATCAACGTGTATTTTGTCAACAGGCATCGATTGTGAAAAAGTAATAAAAACAGTCGACAATATCATCTGTTTTGTACCGATGCGGAATTTAAACGCCGTGTAAGAAACTGTTTCCTTCCTTGGGGCAATGTGTCCAGCAGTTGCTTCTCTGCTTATACACGTTCCATTAGTAAAAGGCAACTGAAAAAAAAAGAAAAGATCTATCCAGGACCTTCACACACTGCATCTATGAGAACAAAGATCACGTTCAAGACAAACGGCGGTAGAAAATTAGAATAAAAACTTTGTGTCATCCATATTCTTTTGTCCTGTTGCTGGGCAGAGCCGGTCGCGTGATCGAACGCCACCAAAGCTTCATTCACGGTGCCTGAATGCGTTATTTGCCGCTCGTTGGCCAGTGTAAAACTTTGGACACACACTATTTTCCGTACCCTAGTCCGACCTCGAAATTCTGCCGTAGTGTCCTTCATATTCCTGCCATTTATTAAAACACTCTGACAATTTTTTTTATTATCACGTGAAACAAAAGTTATCATTTTCATTTCCTCTTATTGAATGAGCTGTCCGTCGTGTCGCATCGCAGAGTTGTCCCACAAGTCAGTGCGATTTGTATATCTATGTACTCTTTCTAAATCATTCCCCAGTGTGGGACAAGCACATCTGCGAGAAATTTGCTATCATAGAATTATTGTCTACTGTTTGAATCTCTGATTTGTTGGTAATATACATATTTAGGGAGGTGCGTGACGTCTTCAAATCGTCTCTTTGACAGTAAAATAGTAGGACTGTTAATACATTCCACATAGGGCTGTCATTGCAGATCGATCTGCCAATAGCAGTTCTGTCTTATCACGGAAACACTGCAGTTTCGATGCTGCAAATGTCCTTATAACCACAGCCAACCTCTCGCTTAGGGGCATAGGCTCCATCACACAACACTGATTGATTACTCTATCACAAGTTTTCTGGCCATCCCTAAACGCCTAATCTTTTCAGGTGCAAAACCCTTCCATCAGTGCCCGCCTCGCATTTCTTTCGACAACCAGCGTAACCCTGGTCGGTTAACAGAGGAGCCGCTAACGATGTAGTGGGCCTGGATAAGACTTTTGAACATCCCCTTATGTCTGACCTCATCATACTCTTCCAACTTATATTTTCACTGGCGTCCGTAAGGGATTCGTACTCTACATTACTTGTTGACCTCTTCGTTTCACAATACGAAAACACCACCAAGTTCGTTTCATCGTCGATAGTTTGCTCAGCGGAGACCATGGGTCTGAAACGTATGAATCTTGGAACGTACCGCAGACGTTCGTTCCGGCTAGTAGAATCGATTAAGGTTTAACATGTAAACAGGACTACAGAGAAGTGGTTTCCGAAATTTGGTCATCCCAATGTTGCGTCCCGCGTGGACGCCGTCTGTGTCGCGCCGTTCCTCTTGACTGCTCAGTACAAACATGGAAACTCGCAGCAGGTATCCGATTCTGTTAGCCCACCTTGATGCAGGGCTAGAAGCAATATTCACCACATTTCAGTATAATCAAAAAAATGGTTCAAATGGCTCTGAGCACTATGGGACTCAACATCTTAGGTCATAAGTCCCCTAGAACTTAGAACTACGTAAACCTAACTAACCTAAGGACATCACACACACCCATGCCCGAGGCAGGATTCGAACCTGCGACCGTAGCTCAGTATAATCAAAACAGTTAATAAGTAGAATAGTGTTTGCCTCTGGTCAGGATAAGGAGTAGGGTCTACTTGGTTCCATAGAGTATCGTTCTTGTGTCGTAGATATATATCGAACTAAGAAAGAGTAATCAATTTCACCGTATTCATGCTGCTCCGAAACATTACTTCAACATCATAGACGGTACAAATTTATTTCGTCTTTAATTTTAAACGCTTTTGCAACCGACCAACGGTGCTTGCTTTCACTAATACCTGTTCTGTGGGGCCTCATACGTTGCCCTACAATAGCGTGACAGACACTCTTGTCCGACATTTCTGCGTGCACCACTCTACTAGAGGACTTTTTGTAATCAAGAAACGTATTTCACGTCTAATTCAGTAGTGCTTTGTTATAAGTGTCACATTTCCTTTTACGTAGTTACTGTCTACTGAATTTTAAAGTTACTAGTCGCTACCAACGTATTCCCGCTATTTTGCCGTTCTTAGCACTTTCTACCAAAGATTAAGTGTACTGGACTCGTGAGAATTCGAACAACAGAGTGTAATGCATCGTCTGGCATACACAGGGCGCGGAAAACCAATCTGACGAAGACAGTATCAAATGAAGGAATCTGAGTATAGAAAATACAGGTCGCAATTAAATCTTTCAACCACTATGCCAGTATGAAAACGGTGGTCAGTTTGAACATTTTCTATACATACTCATGTTAACTAAGTGGTGCCTCATTTTTCACTAATTTTGACCTTTTTGAGATATATCCAAACAAGAAACATGGACATGTGGGTGTCCTCATTCCTGAAGAAGTACTAGACGCGTTAGTGATGTTTTAAATTTATCTTGTTCCCATCGTGACGACTGCTTAGTCCGAACGTTCTGTTTACGTATTCATTTTCTGTAAATTACCTATCATTTTGAACAAGGACCTCCGTATGTCAGATTTCAATTACGTTCCTGCACCACTGAAAATATACATTTACGACTTTTAGTTGCCATACACAAATTCCTATTCTACATGCTGTCCTTCCGCCCTGCAATCTTGGTCAAATGGTTTCTGCACGCCCTGTATATCGGTGCTGGATGGCAAAACTCGCTCAAACAGCACTGTTTAAGTTATTCAGTTCATACGTTCGTTACACGTATGTCACTGAATGACACCCAGCCAGGTTGTCCCCCTTATGTTCCGCCACGTCTCCGGAAAGCCAGCACGCGATCCACAAAATCACGAAACCAGTTCCAGATTCGCATAGTGACACTGTACTGGTTGTAAGCACACTCAGACATTAATCGCAAATGCAGATCATAGTAATGTAGAAGCCGAGTTTATCTTTCCATTAATTCTCCGTCTACTGCAGAGCACAGAGCTCTGTCGCATCATCAGCGGTCGATTGTTGCTGTTGGCGCCACAGAATGAAGGCAGTTACGTCCAGAGTCACTCCGGAGTAACTGGGATTCTGTTAAAGCAATGAAAACAAAGAAGTGATGAATACGGTAGGTAGTTTCTGTTGGAACGAATGACGACTTTTGCGATTCGCTTTCCACGTCTGCAATCGAGTTTTAACGGCTATTTCACAGCAATAAAACGTTATCACTGCATGTTAACAAACCGGTGCTCGAAGCTCACATTACGTATGAGAATGCCGACATGATTATTAAGAAGCGATAAATCTTTATAGTTCGCCCATTACTACTGCGAAATATTGCAGTGCTTTTATGTGCGGACAGGGTGTGTAAAGTAGTACACAATCGTATGCTGTCGAAAGGTGGAGGTGTTATACAAGCAAGACACCACAAGTCATTAGTAGAAGTCAGTAGCATTTTCCATTGAAGGATACGACGCGTAATTTCGATTGGACAGAACGATACGTTTTCGAGTTTGTGTGTAGAAGACCTAACTCTAAATTATGGTTTATATAGACTACATACAGTTAGGTATGCCCCACCGAGGTAATTTACAGTTTAAAAGTTTACTCGCTTACAACTTGGATAAACGTAAAGTTTGACTGGTGATTGTGCATTTGTTATAATTTTTTTCCGTTTTCATTTTCTCCATAAAACCGCCATCATTCGCGAGAATGTTATGAACTGCCGATATTGTGGAGCGCCAGCAGCAACAATCAGTCGCTGAAGCATCGACAAAGCTCTGTGGGCCGCAGGAGACGGAGAATTAACGGAAAAATAAACCCAACCTTCTACATTTCTACGGTCTGCGATCGCGATTAAATGCGTTCAAAGTCAGTACCGTGTCCTTGTGAATCCGACGCTGCTTTTACGATTTTGTGGAACCCGTGCTGGCGTTCGAGTGGCGTGGAGTAACATAGGCGGACGTCTCTTCTAGAAGTCATTCAGTGACGTATGTGAAAAAAAGCAAACGTGAGCAGTGTTGTTCGAGCGATGTTTTGTCATCCGGCACCGTTACACATGACGTGCTGCCCGCAATCTCAAGAGCTCCGCACTCATTCCTCGATAAAATGAATGTGCTTAAAACGGTAGACCGAACGAGGTGATGCGCCGGTTAGCACACTGGACTCGCATTCTGGAGGACCACGGTTAAAACCCGCATGCGGCCATCCTCATTTAGGTTACCCGTATTTCCCTGCATCGCTTCAGGTCAAGGCCGAGATGGTTTCTTTGAAAGGGCACTGCCGACTTCCTTCCCCGTCCTTCCCTAATGCGATGGCCTGGCTGTTTGGTTCCCTCCCCCGTCAAACTAACTAAAACGGTAAACATGGTGACGATGTCTGCGACGCTGCTTCCACCATGCTTGAAACGTTATCACGTCTCGGAGATCCTTTGTAGCTCCTCGACGCTAAGACAACAGCCGGCGTGGCGGTAGTAGTCGCTGCCGCACCTTGTCATCTCTGCGGTCTGTCTGTTCACGGAACTGATGTCGCTTGGTTGTACCTGAATATAAATAACGTAATTAATTTTGCCTAAAACACTGCAGCGAATATTTACATTTATTACTGTTTTCTCGCATTGTCGCCCCAAACATATTCAAGTTTCGTAATATCTTCACTGTTTCCCCATGTGTTTTTTTGGCCCTCGGCAAGCAAATGCACCATTAGCAGTGCAGAAAACTCACCGCCGTCAAACCAGCATCTGAGACGAATTTGCTAGCCTAGAAAACTGGTTATTATAGTTTGCAAGTGTTCTGGAACCGACAGAGCTTGGTCTATTATTGGCCACCTTAAGACAATACATTCAGCACCCGAGCAGCTCCGTCGTTGTAGGAAGTTAAGGAATTTCGAGGGCTTACTTTTCGTCTGGCGCTAGCTTCGGTACACTCTAAAAACATCTCAGCCGTTTGTATGTAATCGTTTCCAACTCTGTCGCCTACATATAATTATTCTGGCCTTACTCGTTTTCTAGGAGCTGACTGCTTGATACGTTGTCCTTATTATGGCATTTTCCATTCCGACGCGAGAAGAAAAAGTTTTTATTATTTTCTCTCGTACTATCAAGAGTTTAGTGAGTATCTGTGCAGTTTATTTTTATTTTATTTATTTATTTATTTTTGGATAGTACTTCATTAACTAAAGGCAACGGCAGGCGTCTCTTGCTGATACCCTATGGTGACGTCCTAACATCCAGACTCGCGTCTCATTCATTACGAACAGTTCTGCACTGCCACATATGCTAGCCCTGGAATCAAGTGAGCAGGGCCTTTTAGCTTCTCACGAGAATATTACATTAAGTACACTAAAAGGATCACGCTTTTCTGGACAGATTATTTTTTTCCCCATTCAATACGACTCTTTCTTTTAGTATAGATATTAACACACTTTGATAGCGTGTAAATGGTAGATACCTGTCCGATCGTGTTTAACTCACCTGGCTACAAACGCAAAACATATACTCCTCATGGCTTTGTGTTCGCCTCGACTAACGGATCACGTGATCTCTGTTGGCCACGTGCTGATATTATTCCTGTAGCGTCGTACATCTCGAAATTCTACCGTAGTCGGTTTCACATTCTTGCTATATATCAAAACAACCCCGCAATTATTTTGATGACCACGAAAACCAAAGCTGTCATTTATATTTCCTCTTATTAGACGTGCTATGCTTCGTGTTTCAACAGTCGACATCGCAAAGCTGTACCACACATTGGCGAGATTTGTATATCTACATACTCTCCTGACGACATTGCCCAATATGGGACAAACACATCTGTGGTGCATTTGCGATGATAAAATTGTTCTCTAGTATTCGAATCTCCGATTTCCCAGTAACATACTTACGTAGGGAAGCGTATCTGGTACTCAGTCCGTTTCTGTGAACGTCAAACAGAAGGACTGCTACTACGTAGTACATAGGGCAGTCTCTGCAAGCCGATCTGCCAATAGAATTTCTGTCTTATCACGCAAACTCTGCTATATCGATCCTGGAAATGTGCTTATAGCCACAGCCAGCCTCTCGCTTAGTGGGGAGGGCTACGGCAAACAGTGGCCGGAGACAAGACACCCCCTGACTCTGTGCACAGCGGTGTGACTGTGAGTTCACTCTCTGACAAGTTTTGTCGCAATGTCTAAACGCCTGATATTTTTTGGTGTAATGTGTTTGCAGCAGCGCCCATCTCTCACTTCTTTCCACAACGATCGTAATCCTGATCGCTTAACAAATCTGCTATGAACGCTTTAATGGCCGTGCACGAGACTTTGAACATTCTTCTACTTCCAATCTCCCCTCCACCACATCATGTTTTCACTGGCGTCTGTCAGGAATCCGTACTCTCCACTGTTTGTTAATGTCTCCTCTTATCTTACACAAAGACTGATGAGTTCTCTTCGTCAAGGACAGCTGCATTGCAGAGACCATTTTTGAAAACAGAGGATAGCGCGACTGCAGGGATTTATCTGTGGCACGCCTCCCGCGAAACCCACGTTCTCACCGTAGTGTCCCGCTCTACATTCGTAGTGCCCCCACCCATTATACTCATTACTCGGGGCGCGTTGCCGATTCCCGTAAGATTTCGGGCACTGTTTGTGCCTCCGCACGGAAGGAGAAGATGGTCCAGTGGCCGGTGAGCCTTAACTACACTCCTGGAAATGGAAAAAAGAACACATTGACACCGGTGTGTCAGACCCACCATACTTGCTCCGGACACTGCGAGAGGGCTGTACAAGCAATGATCACACGCACGGCACAGCGGACACACCAGGAACCGCGGTGTTGGCCGTCGAATGGCGCTAGCTGCGCAGCATTTGTGCACCGCCGCCGTCAGTGTCAGCCAGTTTGCCGTGGCATACGGAGCTCCATCGCAGTCTTTAACACTGGTAGCATGCCGCGACAGCGTGGACGTGAACCGTATGTGCAGTTGACGGACTTTGAGCGAGGGCGTATAGTGGGCATGCGGGAGGCCGGGTGGACGTACCACCGAATTGCTCAACACGTGGGGCGTGAGGTCTCCACAGTACATCGATGTTGTCGCCAGTGGTAGGCGGAAGGTGCACGTGCCCGTCGACCTGGGACCGGACCGCAGCGACGCACGGATGCACGCCAAGACCGTAGGATCCTACGCAGTGCCGTAGGGGACCGCACCGCCACTTCCCAGCAAATTAGGGACACTGTTGCTCCTGGGGTATCGGCGAGGACCATTCGCTACCGTCTCCATGAAGCTGGGCTACGGTCCCGCACACCGTTAGGCCGTCTTCCGCTCACGCCCCAACATCGTGCAGCCCGCCTCCAGTGGTGTCGCGACAGGCGTGAATGGAGGGACGAATGGAGACGTGTCGTCTTCAGCGATGAGAGTCGCTTCTGCCTTGGTGCCAATGATGGTCGTATGCGTGTTTGGCGCCGTGCAGGTGAGGGCCACAATCAGGACTGCATACGACCGAGGCACACAGGGCCAACACCCGGCATCATGGTGTGGGGAGCGATCTCCTACACTGGCCGTACACCACTGGTGATCGTCGAGGGGACACTGAATAGTGCACGGTACATCCAAACCGTCATCGAACCCATCGTTCTACCATTCCTAGACCGGCAAGGGAACTTGCTGTTCCAACAGGACAATGCACGTCCGCATGTATCCCGTGCCACCCAACTTGCTCTAGAAGGTGTAAGTCAACTACCCTGGCCAGCAAGATCTCCGGATCTGTCCCCCATTGAGCATATTTGGGACTGGATGAAGCGTCGTCTCACGCGGTCTGCACGTCCAGCACGAACGCTGGTCCAACTGAGGCGCCAGGTGGAAATGGCATGGCAAGCCGTTCCACAGGACTACATCCAGCATCTCTACGATCGTCTCCATGGGAGAATAGCAGCCTGGATTGCTGCGAAAGGTGGATATACACTGTACTAGTGCCGACATTGTGCATGCTCTGTTGCCTGTGTCTATGTGCCTGTGGTTCTGTCAGTGTGATCATGTGATGTATCTGACCCCAGGAATGTGTCAATAAAGTTTCCCCTTCCTGGGACAATGAATTCACGGTGTTCTTATTTCAATTTCCAGGAGTGTATATATATATATATATATATATATATATATATATATATATATATATATATATACTAAGATGGTATCTGTTCTTTCGGACATCTTAGTATATATTGTATATATAAGATTCCCTTTCATACTCAAGCTTCTGTCATTTTCAGTGACTGTAATGCTTGTTTTATACAAGCGTAGTTATGTTTTTCCAACAAATACGTACTTCCCCTTACAAATGTTTGCAGTGACAAAGTGTTTCATCGCCTACTAAGTGCCAACACAAGCGGCTCCCACTGCCTCCTGCATCCTCATGCCGTTGACCACGGCCGGTTCTTCGGCCTTTTTGCAGCAGTTTCTCAAGTCGAGGGCGAGAGGGCGCCCTGGACCTCTGCGCCCTCCTCCGCCCTCTTTGACGAAGCCGACAGTCGGAGCTGCCACCACCACCAAAACTAAACCAAAACGAATGCATCCCACAGTATACAAAATAAACTAAACGAAATGGCGAGACGGAAACGGTTCTTCCCAATGCAATGCTTAGCGTTGGACAAAGCGTAGTGTGCAAAATTCAGCCACACACGTGTAGAAGAGCGGGAAGAATGGGGTAAGAAACAGAGAAAAACCATGAATATCGATAATAATTAATGCCTTTTATAGTACTGAGTTCGAGCATGAGAACTGTTCATGATTCACGCAAACACTACTGGAGATTTGTTTTTCGACATGGTCCTCTCGCTTGTTCCAGCGAATGCCTGAGCTGAGGAAAACTCTTGCTTTGTGTGTTACTACATTGTACGCTGCGTCAGGGATTTGTAACGTTGTTTTAAAATCTGTGTGATACTTAACTGAGCGCCTGTGCACGTAACAAACAAATAAAATTGCCTTACTTCTAAAACAGCAGCGATGGAATGCGACACGTTGTTGTCTCTTATGCAAAAAATAAAAATGTGCTAGCTACAGGCTCAGTGGTATGCAATGCCGGGCGCAATACTTTGAAATGTACGTGAAATTCTCTCGCCTGATAAAACATTCACGAAAAATCCAACGTCTTTGAAAAACATATGACTTGGACGCTGCTGGTACTGACTGTCGTGGATTACTAACACAGATTTTTTTATGAAATTATATTGCAAGTTAACTTTCGCTTTTCAAAACATCTGACATCGTTTCCGCCCTCTACCAGGCTGCACACCAAAATAATCCGTCTTTCGAATTTCGGAATCTTTTTCTCCAGACCCACGGCAGTCATCGCCTTTTTTCAAACCCTTCAGTGTCCGAAACTTCTGCAGGGCGACGTGTTTTTTTCTTCTGCCATACGTTTCCCACCTTCTCCTATAATATTACGTTGCAATTCGACGTTATTCTCACGAGTGGTGTTATTTCGACAGCGTTTTGAAAGTTTAACTTTAATTATAGTCCCCCTGTATAAAGGTGTGGTGTTGTCGTCATTAAGGAGTAGAAAGTCAAGTAATTGTTCAATGGACGATGTTGTATTGGTGATGTGATGAACACCTCTCCAAGCTTTCATTCTGAGAGTTCCAAGATGTACTACGTTAGGAAGTGGAATTCGTCGAATCCGAAACGGTCGTTATAAAGTAGTGCAAGTTTCTGACACTTGTTTGCCCCACAAGACAATGGATATACTCGAAATAAAACTTTTTGTCAAACTCTGAATTTTCTAGTGCGACTTATCTTCTTTTGTAGCATTTTCCTCCTCCCAATTGCTTTTTTTATTTTAGTAACTGCAATCTCAATCAGTTCACGATGACGTAAAAAATGTGACTTTATTTTGTCTGGTCGATTTATATTCTTCAAAACTAAATGTGGCGAGAGCAAAGCTGAATCACTAGGAATTGAATTAATGCTGTCCTGAAAAATCTGAATATGTCTGTCCCATTCAGTGTGTTGTTTGTCTTCCTCTGTTACTGCTTCATAATTGTCTACCTTGGCTTCCATTATCTGCGAAACGTCTAATTAAATTCTTCATGTCCAGTGTCAGTATCAAAAGACGGGTAGTGAAAAATAGTGTGTACCACTGTGTATTCTTCGAGTATGAAAAAAGCTGTAATTTGTTTATATGCTGTTCGTCCGTTGAAATGCTCTGCTGCAACTGTAATGCAACTTGCTCGTTGTTGTTGCGTAGTACAATAGAAGAGTCCTAAAAGACCAAAAGACCAAAATCGGTTCGTGTTCTGTCAAGGAGTCCATGCCTAGCATAACTTCATTTGTTAAAAGTGGGTCGATCCCAAAATTTGTATAAAATCTGTCGCCATGAAGAGCAAATTTTAGATGTTTCTGCTCCTCTAACTTTAGTCTTTTCTAATGGGATTGCAGGGCAAGAATTATTCGCATTGCGTTTACTACCTGCTGCATCAGTAATCGATGTAACCGGAGAGCCATAGTCAGTCAGTGCGCTGAAATTATGTGAGTCAGTTGGTGTCTTTACAACCGGATGGTACACATTCTATTGTGCCTGTTGTTTTTGCTGCAATAACGGGATAACACGCTCGGTTACTGTGTTCATATAGTAAAAATGTGCAAACTGATTAAATCCTGAACTTTACTATTAATCTCTTTAATAAAAACAAAGTGTCCCCGTGCGTTAATGATCTGCAAATAATCCTATTGTTGAAATGATCCCTGTCCGTTGGCGATTTTCGTAGCAAACAGGTCCTGAAACGAAAATGTCTCACCTCGTAATGTAATTTCTTGGAAACGCGCTCCTTGCTGCTCTCTGCGCTCCAGTCGCAAATTTCTGACTCCAGTCGCTGAGAGCCCAGTGCAGTGCTCCAGACAGCGAGCAAACTGTTTTATACACACCACTGAGTGCGGCACGATTTTATATAAAAATGCTCTTAGGTGAAATATGCCTTTAACAAACTGTTTTTACATTATCTGATATGTAATTAACTGTATGATATTCATGTTACAACACGCATTAACATTGACAAATGGCAATATTCTTAACAACACTCACTGTCAAAAATGTGGGACAAACAATTGACAGACATGAAGAAACCGTTACAGTGAAACTCATTCAATCTTTTAAAAAAAAACCTCAATTTCCTTGATATGGCCGTCTAATTCGACAATGAATCTAACTACGCTTGACTGCAGTGCCACCAAATAAAAAATGTTACCTTCATACTCTTTTCTAATATCCTTACATCTCATTTCTTTGTGAACCCTTATCTTTCTCTTCTGTTTCACACAAACCACTTTACTTAAACGCAGCTGCACTTAACTTTACGCCTGCACTGCCCAGAGTCCTCTGCTCGGCGTCTTAACTCACAACTACCCTCCTGACGCTGGAACTCCAGCGCCCCTCTCCCTCCCCGGCAGCGACGACAAATACGTGGACACCTTCCAGCGACGCAGCTGCTCTGACCAAAGACTGCACGCAAATAATAAGCGACTAACAGTTGCCGCTTAGTGTCTGAGCCATACGCTAAGCAAGTGCGTACAAAATCCAGAAATGCAAATAACAAACTCCCAGTAGACCTGTCCAGTAACAGGTTTGTTCTCCTGTTCTTTGTCAGCAGGTTGACGAGTGTATTCTAGCTGCCACCATTTACTTTGCCATCGACTGCCTTTTATTTTCAATGGGAAGATACCGTGTTTGAGAGGAGGCTTTTAAATGTAGAGAAATGAGCCTTCTATCTTTGGGTAAGTAATTACACTCCTGGAAATTGAAATAAGAACACCGTGATTTCATTGTCCCAGGAAGGGGAAACTTTATTGACACATTCCTGGGGTCAGATACATCACATGATCACACTGACAGAACCACAGGCACATAGACACAGGCAACAGAGCATGCACAATGTCGGCACTAGTACAGTGTATATCCACCTTTCGCAGCAATCCAGGCTGCTATTCTCCCATGGAGACGATCGTAGAGATGCTGGATGTAGTCCTGTGGAACGGCTTGCCATGCCATTTCCACCTGGCGCCTCAGTTGGACCAGCGTTCGTGCTGGACGTGCAGACCGCGTGAGACGACGCTTCATCCAGTCCCAAATATGCTCAATGGGGGACAGATCCGGAGATCTTGCTGGCCAGGGTAGTTGACTTACACCTTCTAGAGCACGTTGGGTGGCACGGGATACATGCGGACGTGCATTGTCCTGTTGGAACAGCAAGTTCCCTTGCCGGTCTAGGAATGGTAGAACGATGGGTTCGATGACGGTTTGGATGTACCGTGCACTATTCAGTGTCCCCTCGACGATCACCAGTGGTGTACGGCCAGTGGAGGAGATCGCTCCCCACACCATGATGCCGGGTGTTGGCCCTGTGTGCCTCGGTCGTGTGCAGTCCTGATTGTGACGCTCACCTGCACGGCGTCAAACACGGATACGACCATCATTGGCACCAAGGCAGAAGCGACTCTCATCGCTGAAGACGACACGTCTCCATTCGTCCCTCCATTCACGCCTGTCGCGACACCACTGGAGGCGGGCTGCACGATGTTGGGCCGTGAGCGGATGACGGCCTAATGGTGTGCGGGACCGTAGCCCAGCTTCATGGAGACGGTTGCGAATGGTCCTCGCCGATACCCCAGGAGCAACAGTGTCCCTAATTTGCTGGGAAGTGGCGGTGCGGTCCCCTACGGTACTGCGTAGGATCCTACGGTCTTGGCGTGCATCCGTGCGTCGCTGCGGTCCGGTCCCAGGTCGACGGGCACGTGCACCTTCCGCCGACCACTGGCGACAACATCGATGTACTGTGGAGACCTCACGCCCCACGTGTTGAGCAATTCGGCGGTACGTCCACCCGGCCTCCCGCATGCCCACTATACGCCCTCGCTCAAAGTCCGTCAACTGCACATACGGTTCACGTCCACGCTGTCGCGGCATGCTACCAGTGTTAAAGACTGCGATGGAGCTCCGTATGCCACGGCAAACTGGCTGACACTGACGGCGGCGGTGCACAAATGCTGCGCAGCTAGCGCCATTCGACGGCCAACACCGCGGTTCCTGGTGTGTCCGCTGCGCCGTGCGTGTGATCATTGCTTGTACAGTCCTCTCGCAGTGTCCGGAGCAAGTATGGTGGGTCTGACACACCGGTGTCAATGTGTTCTTTTTTCCATTTCCAGGAGTGTATATCTGGTAGACGATTTTAATATTATATTCTGCTACGTCAAAGACTATCTCCAGATTCCTATTTGGGATGTAATAACACGGTTCTTCTCCTCTACTTCATCAGGTTAATGAGCGCGTTGAGATTTCAACCGTTCATCCTGCCATCGACTGGATTTTTTCGGCAAAGGGAAGGTGCCCTAGTCGGTAGCTGGCTTTGACATGTAAAGAAACGATTACATCTTTTTATAATTTGCTACGTAATTGTATTGCAATTTACTCTTTGAGAAGTTTTGTCGCCATCCCTACTCGCCCAGTCTTTTTTTGGTGTAATATGCTTGCAGCACTTCCCATCCCGCACTTCTTTGCACAACGAGCGTAATCCTGGCCGCTTAATAAATCATCTACGAAGCCTTCACTGGCCGTGCACGAGACTCTTGAACATCCCTCTACGTGCAATCTGCTCCTCACGATTTCACAGGCGTCCGTAAGGAATGCATACTCTGCACTACTTGTCAAAAAGTCTGGTGAGTTCACATCGTCAAGGACAGCTGCAATCATCTTTTATTTTCTGAAATTCTACCACCACAATGGTGAAGAATTTCGTTCAATACATTCAAACATAGTAATAAAAAACAAGGAATTGTCTGCCCCATGGACATGATGTTACGTACGCATTTCAATATCCTGTGGTCTCTTATTGTTTTCCCTTATTACTATAGTGCACTTTCTGGATTTCCTGGAATAGGACGGATATCTATTACTTCTCTCTCTCTCTCTCTCTCACTCTCCTATACTGATTGATTAATAACCTAGAGAATTTACTAACGGTCAGGTTATTCAAGGATAATTATTGCTTTTTGGTACAGTACTTGTAACTAAGTTTCTACATTCAAATTACACAGGTTAAACATGTAAGTAAAACAGAACAACCGACTTTAGCCTGTACGTATCAAATCTTCCCAACAACTAAATTTCTACGCAGATTAATAAGTCAGAGAGCTTCGGATTAAATTTCAGACGAAACCTTTCCTACGGACCTGCCACACACTCTGGAGGATTTATACTCATCTCCCACCGCACTGTAAGCCTCATTGTGTTGCTGGGTAAATGGTTAACTAACCTTTTTCTCTCTCAATCAAAATTTCTAGTTTGCTTTACACGAATCTAGTTAATAATGATTATTTTGGTGCCATGAGTAGTTAATTATCTCACACACGGGTCCTCAAGTGAAGGTTTGCACACGCACATCCGTTTTCCATTGTCTCTTCGCCAGATTGAAACAGCCAGTACTCACCATGTGGAAGTGCTTGTTTCCAATTCAAATTCCGTACAAGAAAATTCTTAAATATTCTCAGCTTAAATTTATACACGCAAGTATCTCAGCTTAAAATTACCACACATGGTGTCATTAAGACCATTGCCCACTGCAAAAAATCCCAAGTTCCCCATGAGTGTTACCTACCCTCCTTTACATGAATCTCCCACCATAACGTTTTGATATATATATATATATATATATATATATATATATATATATATATATATATATATATTCTGAAAAGGGAAATCATTGTTTCTGGCTGCTCTTAAATGTTCCACACGCATACCATTCCCGTATTCTGTGGTTCTACGGAGCGCTCTGAAAACAGGTGTTTCAACTTGGGGAACCAGCGCCAGAGTGCCGGGACATGGCCGTTCGCCAGGCCACCCCACGCTCCCTCACCAGTGGGGGAGGGTCCTGTTACCGTACTGGCCAGCCACACACTCCAGGCCCTCCAGTGGTCTGGAATGCTTCTTTGGCTCTCCCGAAGGTGACCAGAGGACTGTGTCAAAGATAATTACAGGTTCTACATCCACTATCTGTGGTCAGCAAGCAACAAACCATTCACTCATTTCTCAAACATCACAAAACTAGATATAGGGATCTATTTTTGAAGGAAGTGTGCATACGAATAAGCAAATATACAAACTGTCCTTTTTTTCTACACCAGTAACCGGTTTAAGTGTAGTGAATACAGTTGTGTTACAATAAAACAGCTGTTCTGACGAGAACAACGCAGTATGTTGTTATACTATGGGTATTACTGTCCCGAACGAGGCAAACCTTTTCTATGTCGGGTAGTACTGTACCCTTTCATAGTACAGCATATTGTCCACAATTTGAAGGCTGCTCGTTTGTTGTGTCCTGCACCAGATCACAGTGTACTTTTCCGTTCGCTCCTTTAGGAACCGAAAGCAAAGCAGCCTGAACTGTGTTATTTAGGCTACAAATCTGCGGCCTTACGGCAGAAAACCACAAACACGTAGTGTTTGGGGGCGACCTGAGGTGCGTCGCAGTGGAGAGAGACCATCTGCCGATGGCAGGCGCGTCCGCTCAGTGAGAGGACGCTGTCAGTAAAGCGCAGCTCAGTGGCGGCTGCGACAATAGCCTGGCCAGACACGTGTTTGACGGTGCTCGAGTACAGCATTCAATATCTGAATTGTTATTAGTTTTGCTGTAACACCTAACTCGTATGTTTTTGTTGATGCAGTTGTGGTTGACATTTGATTAGAGGCAGCGCATTGCGGTGATTATTTCATGTGATCGCACTTGCTGCGCCGTTTGTCCCTGAACAGCTGCAGCTGGTAGCGTGTTTAAGAATGCCCGCCTGCCTCGAGTCGGGCTCCCGCCAGTGCGCAGAGCCGCACGCCCCGCCGCCGCTGACCGCTCAGCCCTGCCGGGGGAAACCCCAGCCGCTCTCCGGGGCAGCCAGGGGCTCTGCAGGCGCGCCTCAGCCGCGGCACCTTTCTGGCACTGTGTCCGGGCAGGCCCACACGTCACACATGCGAATGCGTCACGAAATAGTATCAATCCTTAATGGCTCTAATTACAGTACCTAATAAAAGCATTAATTATTAGCAACATTTTGTTTCCCATTACCATAAGGACAGTCATTACAGATGCTACGTATTTGTCAGATACAACACAACCGTCTGGTAAAGGAACGGTCAGCTCTAAAATGAAAACAAGTCTTCAACAGATGACGAGCAAACAGCTTGGCCAGTCACAAGTAACGCCAAAAGAATTGTTCACCTCGTAATTGAAAATCCCTGAGTTTAAAATGGTGCAACGGAAATCTAAACCTATAAAAATACCTTAAAGTTACAGTAGAAAAGAAATTCATGTCATCGGTCTTCACCACACTGTCACCGACAAAACAGAAAAATCTACAAAGTCATAACGACAGATGCCTCTGCAAATATTCCAGACTTTTGCTTTGGTCCTCTAACGTTTGCCAGATTCATTAAATATAACGTTACGTTCGTTCCTGTTTTCACCATGGTATCTCAGTAGCTACAACTGTCTGTTTCACAATAAGCAACAATATTCCGTTAATTCACTTAGAAGAGAACTGTATGAAAGCAAGAGAAAATAAAAGCCTACCTAAATCTGTGAAGAACGTTTTATCTGCTACGTTTTGAAATTATTGCTCAATGTTCATCACAACAAACTGCAAAGTATTGGCCGCCCGCGGTGGCCGTGCGGTTCTAGCCGTTCCATTCCGGAACCGTGCGACTGCTACGGTCGCAGGTTCGAATCCTGCCTCGGGCATCGATGTGTGTGATGTCTTTAGGTTAGTTAGGTTTAAGTAGTTCTAAGTTGTAAGATGTTAAGATGTTAAGTCCGCAGCTCGTGGTAGTGCGGTAGGATTCTCGCTTCCCACGCCCGGGTTCCCGGGTTCGATTCGCGGCGGGGTCAGGGATTTTCTCTGCCTGGTGATGACTGGGTGTTGTGTACTGTCCTTAGGTTAGTTAGGTTTAAGTAGTTCTAAGTTCTAGGGGACTGATGACCATAGATGTCAAGTCCCATAGTGCTGAGAGTCATTTGAACCATTTTTTTTTTTTTTTTTTTTTTTTTTTTTTTTGCAAAGTGTTGCTTATGGACAGTGAAACGATACGTTGTAAATATTATCGCCAGAAACTGTAAAACCGTCTTCTGTTATTGCTCTGAGCTTGTTTCAACGTAATTTAACTCTAATTACTGCCTGAGATACAGTGTTGCTTATTTTGTACTGAGTGCCAGTCCAATGGAGGTCAGTAATAGTACTCTGTGAAGAACACGGAACATGATTTCGGGTGCGAAGAAAGGAAACTTTTTCGACTTTGGCATATCCGAGATCGGGAGAGTTAATTTCACGTTTGAAAATGTAATAAACGAAGTCTGACTGATAGTTCTGAATTTTCTATTTCTTTCCGTTTCCATTCACTTTTAGCAGCAACAAGCAAGCGCGGGAGCAGCTTGAAAGCTGCGTGGTTGGCAGGACACGGGAAGCGGACCTGGAAGTGAAATCGTCCTCTGCTTTGCTGCGACCTGCGTCTGCGGCTGACGTCAAAATGTCTGCAGAATTAACACGGCGACGTTGTGCCAATTCGAGGCTTGTTTCGCAGTTTTTGTGTCGCGGGTACTCGAGTGCTTGCAACATTTGAACAACGCCCAGTTGCTAGTCATTTAAAGTCGTAAGTGTGACGTATGGGAGAAGACAGTGTTTTGTGCTGCGGGGGTCCACCCCAGATCGAGGGAGGAACATTACACAACGCGAGTACACGGCCGATGTGACGCCACCGACTGTCAAACTCAATCCCCAAAAGTTAGGCGTATTATTTAGCGAAACGAATCCACTAGAAACGACTTGGAAGTGTAAACATAAGGTGTGGTATATTAATGAAAGAAAAAACGATCTTATGCACTGATAGAGATTTTAAGTCTACAGTGCATGTAGACTTTAACTACATAGAGAGTTATGTCGCATGTGTAGCTATCGCGCTATTAATAAATGAACCATGCGTCTCGATAAAGCAAAGTGCTCTGGTAAAGTACTACACATGTGGACGCCGTGACAGGAATGTAAAGCGAAGCTCACAGGTCTACAGAGCAGCATACATGCCGGTACAGAGCCCAATGTAACAAATTATTCCTCATTTCACTCGGAGGAGCATATCGTTCTGTACTGTGTTTGGCGTGGATTGAAGGAGAGGAGAGCACGCATTCTGCGTCTACTCTGCGAGCAGTGCTAGTTAAACAGAACGTTTATCAGGGTTCCTCAAACACCACTCTCACATCGTCTGTAAGTACGGCCTCCTTTAACGGTTGCTTAGCTTGAAAGAGCATAGTAAATATTAGCAAATTTAGTACTATTTAGTATTTCGTACATACGTCGATTAGCGCTCTTTTAGCCAGCTTTCTACGTAGTTGAGGATTCTGTCAACACCTTCACAGTAGACTTATCCACTTAGGGAGTTTGTTATCAGCGATTAACAACAGTCTGGAAGCAACAAAAACCTTCATGAGTGTAATAGTAGGATATGGAATGACTTACACTATCCGTCATCTAGTGACACTGAGAGGGATGACTTATTCAGCCGAATAAACCTTGAGTGAAGCCGGCCGAGGTGGCCGAGCGGTTCTAGGCGCTTCAGTCTGGAACCGCGCGACCGGTACGGTCGCAGGTTCGAATCCTGCCTCGGGCATGGATGTGTGTGATGTCCTTAGGTTAGTTAGGTTTAAGTAGTTCTAAGTTCTAGGGGACTGATGACCACAGCAGTTCTGTCCCATAGTGCCCAGAGCCATTTGAACCTTGAGTGAAGAAAAACAAATCTAGATACGGAAATGAACTCCATACACAAACTCAAATCACATTTGCTTGACAATATGCTCCACTCCACAGAATAATTTCAGATTGTGCAAAGGCACAGACTGTATGTATTTTAATATATTTTGGTACGGATAATTCGTAGAGAGACTCAAGTGCGGAGCTGTTATACCAGCACACTCTCGATAGGAACCTGAATGACATGCTATGTGGACCGGAAGACTTGTCCTTATTGAGTGTTTGAAGCTGCTTCGGTACATGAAGGATATCTAATTCCATGTTACTCAGGATGTCAATTGTTGTTGACTCGAAAGCTGGAATACTTAGTTGGTCTTCTTTGCTGAAGGAATTTCGGGAAACTGTGTCTAATGTCTCCGATCTCGTGTCACTGTCGTCGGTAACATTACGGTTGACGTCACGCAGTGGAGGTACGGATTGTGTCTTGCACCTGGTGTAATCCACATGCCACAAGAATCCCTCTGGACTATCTGCCAGATGTCTCCTACGAATGTTTTCGCAAAGTGTCTTTGTCCTCCGGTCGCTCCTTTCCTTTCTCGTGGCGGCCCGCCCAAGCAGCAGAAACCTTAATAGCAGCCACCCTGTAGGTTACGTGTACCTTCTCTTGATTTTTTTATCCTGCTCAAGTTTTACTGTAGATGCCACTAATACTCCAAGCAGCTTTATCTTCCTGTATATGGAAAAGCAACTCAAATCATGCCTCTGCCTGCATTTTAAAACTGCCCTTTCTATTTCTGTGTATTATAGTTAATTTTTGAGGTTTTTTTTATAATTATGTGGATTTTCATTACTTGTATACGTAGTCATTGTTCTCTATGCCTGTAACACCTTCTGCATTTCGTGTGTAAATGAATTCCTTACGTTCAAACAGAAACTAGAAATTGAATTCAATGCCTGTCATGTGCTGCCTCTATCGGTTATCCCTTCTATTCCAGTCTCGTATTGTTCGTGGAAAGGATTGTCGGTATGCCTCTGTGTGGGCTCTAATCTCTCTGATTTTATCCTCATGGTCTCTTCGCGAGATATACGTAAGAGGGAGCAATATACTGCTTGACTCTTCGGTGAAGGGATGTTCTCGAAACTTTAACAAAAGCCCGTACCGAGCTACTGAGCGTCTCTCCTGCAGAGTCTTCCACTGGAGTTTATCTATCATCTCCATAACGCTTTTGCGATTACTAAATGATCCTGTAACGAAGCGCGCCGCTCTCCGTTGGATCTTCCGTATCTCTTCTATCAACCCTATCTGGTACGGATCCCACACTGCTGAGCAGTATTCAAGCAGTGGGCGGACAAGCGTACTGTAACCTTTGTTTTCGGATTGCATTTTCTTAGGATTGTTCCAATGAATGGCATCTGCTTTACCGACGATCAACTATATGATCATTCCATTTTAAATCACTCCTAATGCGTACTCCCAGATAATTTTAACTGCTTTCAGTTGCTGACCTGCTATTTTGTAGCTAAATGATAAGGGATCTATCTTTCTATGTATTCGCAGCACATTACACTTGTCTACACTGAGATTCAGTTGCCACTCCCTGCACCATGCGTCAATTCGCTGCAGATCCTCCTGCATTTCAGTACAATTTTCCATTGTTCCAGCCTCTCGATATACCACAGCATCATCTGCAGAAAGCCTCAGTGAACTTCCGATGTCATCCACAAGGTCATCTATGTTTATTGTGAATAGCAACGGTCCTACGACACTCCCCTGCGGCACACCTGAAACCACTCTTACTTCAGAAGACTTCTCTCCATTGAGAATGACATTGCTGCGTTCTGTTATGTAGGAACTCTTCAATCCAATCACACAATTGCTCTGATAGTCCATATGCTCTTACTTTGTTCATTAAACGACTGAGGATTACTGGAATTCCACCAAAATTCCAACAGAATTGGCAATCTATTTTTGCGTTAATTGTTAACCTTTTCTCCTTCGAAGAAACATTACCGTTCGTGAGTAACGGCCACATTTCTGTTGGTGACTGGTTTAATTGTACGTCCTTTGTCACAGTGTAATTTGCCAAACTCATCTCACAGCAGCTATTGAGACAGAATTCCGAAACGGAGTGCCTCATTAAACAAGTAATTGGCAATCACAGAGCAACAATAGCTTACAAAAAACCTCATAGTGTCGGTTTGCAGTAACATACAAGAACAAATTTCATGTTTATTTTCATACTAGGAAGCTCTTGTTTCGCTAGCTGCCAATAACTCTTAAAAAATTACAGTCACTGGAATGAAGTAAATAGAAAGGGAAGTATAAGTACTGGTATATCGCCATAGATGAGAAAGTTCCGTGTGCTTAAGAGTTGGCAAAACACTCTCCTCCTTGTGTGCTATCATTCGCCAAACCTTCGTTTCGATGTCTCGAGCTGTTTAGGAGATATGAGAGATGTTGCGAGTATTTCATTCTCGCGGGCGTGAGATCGTAAGTGAGCGCGCTACATGGGATCCATTTTCTCGAGATCGGAGGCAGATAGAGACCTTCTCCCAAATCTAAACAAAAATTCTTCATGTTAGCTAAATTTCATACGCAGCAACATATGGTGTAATACGTACCAAACGCAAAATCACAGCGACCCCTAATTTTCATTGCAAACTTTTTGATTTTGCGTAGTGTCTTACTAAAATTGTGTACATCACAATAAGAATGGTCGTTAGCGAGATGATGTGCACTTCGCCACGAAGCTGATACATAACGATACAAGTAAGGCAAAAATCAAATATTTTCTTTCAATAGTGTCTGTAAAATCGTTTGAGGAAGGTAACAGGCTGCGCGCGCCTCGGTTCTGTCAGCGCAGAGCGTCGCCAGCCGGCGCGTGCGAGGTGTGCTGTACGCGTCGCAGTATGCTCTGGACACCCGTGCGGCACGTGCGTGTCGCGCTGTAGTGTCGTGTCACGTGACACGCGCTGTAAGCCTCTCACTTTGCCTAACGCTGCCACTCACGGCGCATTTATTGCTGCGCCGTCACGTATGCGACTTGAGTAGTCGACCCCCATCGGTCCTGCATTGCTCTACTGTAACAATACATTCTGTGCAACCGCTATCTACATGTCTGAGGAGACTGTGCAACCCTAATTCGTACCCAAGTAATGATGAATTATCGTAGAGTACAGCACAGAACACGAAAAACAAAAAGATACAGGAAACAGGGCGACAGCCTTCAAAAATTCCTCAACTTTGGAATCGGATGTGAATGTGTGTGTTTAGAAGCCACATCTGAATGTAACTACTGTGTTCAAAATGTATAAAGGAACATGGCTGAAAGGGTTAGTGTACTCATGACAAATTACTGTGGCTGTTCTTACAGCGTTCTGCTCATGTTTTCCAACAATACGTTTTTGTTTCTTTCTTTATTTCTTTCTTGGTACTGTCACTACTCTCCAACACAATACTTGGAGTCATTTTTACATTTCACAACGCTTCTTCAGAAATAGCAACGGTTCAACTACGGAAAGAGAAACGTAAAGATATAGTGCATTAAGTATTCGGTAGATGGCATGCTAGTATGATCACCATTGAAAGGGCGCTGTTCCAGGAGTAAAGCCCTTTCATAAATGATGCCGCTGTAACGAGTCACAGTAACACATTTACAATATCTGGAATAAAGCTCTTCTCATACGAAAAAAAAAATTGTATCTATGTGTGTAGGATCCGTTACCGCTCTTAACTCATTTTGTCAAAATTTGGACTAAGGCCCCTTCAGAAATGATTGTTCAGTCAACTGTACCCCCTTACAGTAAACGAGACAAATGAAGACGTGACGCAGTTGTCAACAATACACGGCTCTCGTCATCGGCCCACGCCGTATCCCAGCAACGGTTTGAGTCCAGTTGAAAGGCGAGCAAGGCGGCTGTTGCTGTCCCCGTTCCCAGCAGAGTCTGCAGAGACAGAGAAATGCGGCAACAGCACGGAGCAGCGGCAGCGGTCTGTGCCGAGTCACCGACCAGCGTCTGGTCTCTGTCTGCCAAAGCACGGCCACCGAAATGACTGCACCTTCCTGCGCATGCGTAACGTTAATTCTCGACTCCTGCATGTTTAATAAATATGGAGATCTTAGACACAGCACTTATATTACGAATAATATAATTTTACAAATCAGTCGAGCGGATAATTCATACGAATCTGTCTAAGGCAGTCTGTGTAGGAGAAAGATTAATTTTATGCATCTTTTAATTACAGGAAGATCGGGCGTCAGCAAATTATAAATGCTCCTACAAAGCTGCCTTTCCAACTGCTACGTTCATTCGATCGTTTGAATGATGTTCGACAACGTTAGCACACCGCCATGGTTTCTTGAAACACGCGTCCTCCATGGACCTATCGTAAGGCAAAATTTATTTTTACAAGATTTTCCACCAGCCTAGATATGAATTTCAGGCATTAAGTACTACTTTGGTTCAATTCTAGTGTCCTATTCCACCCGTCAACTTTGACTAGCGACGTCGTGTGTGCCATCATCGGTCTTCGATGCGAAAGATGAAAGTGTCCCGTCATTAAATGTTATCTGTGGTTGTCTCAGTGCCTGAAGTAAACTGTGCCGATTGTTGTAAATATGTCGCGATTTCCGAGAGTACGGTTAGGCAGCACCGCAACCTCAGCGCGCAGTTTAAACTGATGCCAGTGAATCAAGCAGCAATCGTATTTTTCATACTTGGTTCTCATAAAATATTTAGCTATTTATTTCCCAATAAGATATGATTTCCGAATGTGAGGTCGGGCAGGAATCGAAAGAACAGCATAATTGGTGCGAATGGAACGGTTAGCTCGCATATTTATAATCTTGATTCCCACGAATATTTGGCTGTATTTTTCCGCAAACTGCAAGATTTATGAGGGTGAGGTTAGGCAGGAGACTAAGAGGACAGCTAGGCCTATACAGGTAAATTGTAGGCCTCTATCGCACGGTTCGTTATTTTCCCTGACATTTCATTAAGTGTGTATTGTTAATACTTTTCAGAATTTTTTATTTCTTGTCTCTGCACTTGAGATATCTACGTCAAGTTTAGTTGTTGATTCCAGAATTTCTTATTTGTCGCAGTAGTACAGAGTGCGACATCAAGAATAGAAATCCTGTAACAAAGAACTGCACTCCCTTAGTGCAGAAACGCTGAAAATAGTGAAACTTGGACTCGATATCTTGAACTGAAATATGTAGCTCAATTCTCGTGATCGGTTCCAACATTTGACATTTTCTCGTGAATTTTCCTTACCTCTTCAGTGCTTCTTTTAGGTATTCTGTGTTGATTACTCCTTATTTCCTGCTTGTGTCCAGCTTAAGTTTGCTAAGTTTTTTTATTACTGAATTCGGTCAACTATAGACAGCTTGGAACCTAAGACAGTGGTACATTATGTGTATCCTTCCCAGAATTTCTATATGCATTGGCTGACGGCCTGCCTCTATTCATTTGGTTCAAAAATGGTTCAAATGGCTGTGTGCACATTGGGACTTAACATCTGAGGTCATCGGTCCCCTAGAACTTTGAACTACTTCAGCCTAACTAACCTAACGACATCACACACATCCATGCCCGAGGCAGGATTCGAAACTGCGACCGTAGCGGTCGCGCAATTCCGGACTCAAGCACTTAAAAACCGCTCGGCCACACCGGCCGGCTCTGTTCATTTGGCATCACTGTCCTAGGTTGTGAGTTTTGTTGTCGGATAAGAAATTTCACAGTATTGATCACTAGCCTGAAATTTTCCCTGTCCTGTCTGGTGTCTTCTGTGAGGTTTAGTTTTCTCAGGCTCTTTCTTGTCTCTTCCAGCCATCTCGTGGTGTTTCTTAATTTCGAAATGAAATTAAAGATTTTCTCCGTTAGCCTGTTGTCATTCATTCTATAAATATGACCGTAAAACTTTCATCTCCTCTTTCTTATTATGTCTGCGATTGTTCCTATGTTTCTCTCTAGCTTCTCATTTCTCCTCTTCGTCAAGCTGTTACCTTTGTTCTTTTGTGGCTCTGAAGTTTTTCTGCATTTCCAGTTCTTCTTCTTCACCTCTTGTACTCGGTGTTGGGCATTCAAATGTGCATATTGCATCCGGTTTAATTACTGTTGCGTAGCGTTAAATTTTTGCCTGGAATGATATTGATTTCTTATTATATCAGTTTTCGGTCATTTTGTTTGTTAATTCCGTTTTCCTTGATCTTTCTTTGCTTGTAGTGTTATCTAACCCATTCGATTGTATCCATTCTCTTCGATACTTAAACTTATCAACTCTTTGGACGTTTCCATCTTGTGTTTGTATATATTTTTCTCTATTGTGTTTATGTTCAATGCATTCTGTTTTCGTTTTCGGTATTTGTAGTCTGGTTGGAGATGCAGTTTTGTACAGTGTTCCTATCATTATCTTTGCATCTGTTTTATCCTTAGAAATCATAGCAATATAGTCAGAAAAGAAACAAGATATTCCACGCCAGTTCTTGCCCATTCTACTAGATGGATTCGGTCGATGTTTTTCTCTTGTGGTTCTTTATTCCTCTCTCTCGTGACCTTGTCTGAGATCATACTGAAGAGGATCTGTGAGACACCGTCGCCCTGCCGAACTCCTGTGCTACTTCTGAAGGCTTCAGAAATTTCCTTAGGAATTTAACTTATGAAGTTGTGTCTGTAAGTGTCTGTTTGACTGACTGTCTGCTGATTTTGTCAGCACCTGCTTCTTCCAGTGTTAAGGATACTGTGCTCTGTTTACAGAACTGTAAGTTTTTTTGAAATCAGTAAATGTAACGACTGTGTTGAGGTTCTTCTTTGTTCTGATCCTGATAATTGTTTTCAAGTTAAGAATTTTTTCTGGGCAAAAACTATTTTTCCTCAACCCCGCTTGGTACTCGCCAGTTGTGTTCTCTGCTTGGTGTTCTGTCATACTCAGTAGAGGTCTCAGTAGGGAGCTCGGTAGATGTGGGTGCCGCGCGGGATTAGCCGAGCGGTCTCAGGCGCTACAGTCATGGACTGTGCGGCTGGTCCCGGCGGAGGTTCGAGTCCTTCCTCGGGCACGAGTGTGTGTGTTTGTCCTTAGGATAATTTAGGTTAAGTAGTACGTAAACTTAGGGACTGATGACCTTAGCAGTTAAGTCCCATAAGATTTCACACACATTTGAACAACATATGTGTGTGCCTGTCCTGTCTCCCTTCTTACGTGGCGGATGGATTGTGGCTTGCTTCCAGTCGTCCGGTACTCCTCCTTTCTCCCAGCAGTATTTCGTAACCTCCTAAACGGTTTCAGCTGCCCGCTCCCTCCTAGTTTTCACATCTCAGCCAATACCCCGTCTTCTCCTGGCGCCCTGTTGTTTTTCGGCTGGCCAGTGTATTGTTCAGTCTAATGCAGTTATATGACTCTCAAGGCGGGATTTCCTTTAGAGGCTGTCTGAAAGATTGTCTTTGTGTTGGTTCCTGGCAGTTTAGAAGGTTGTTGGAGCATTTTGCTAGTAATTCAGAGTTGTGTTTGTTGTTGGTAGTCAGTTTCCCTTTTGAATCTTTGAAGTACAGCTGCTTGTAACCTGTTATTTCTGCTTTGAAAACTTTTTAGAATTCCTTGTGTTGTTCTGTCTGGAGTCTGTAGGTATACGTTCCCCATATGTTTCTAATTATGTCATTTTGCCATTGTTGTGTTTGATTTTAAATTGTCCCTGCCCGAAACACCCACTTTCGCATAACGAGCACCAAAACATATACTGAGATTAGTGAACACAGGATTGTAGCGAAACTGAGTGTTGAAACTCCCCGACGAAAGATTCGTAACCTAAAGACTGGAAACTTGCACAGGTCACACCAATACTTAAGAAACGCAGTAGGAGTAATCCATCAGTTTACAGGGCCATATTACCAACGTCTATTTGCAGCAGGATTTTGGAACATATATTGTGTTCGAACATTATGAATTATCTCGAAGAGAACGGTCTATTAACACACAGTCAACACAACTAGTTTTTATTCACACGAAGTACTGAGTGGCATTGACAAGGGATTTCCGATTGATTTCGTCTTTGTGGAGTTCCAGAAGACAGCTGACACTGTATGTCACAAGCGGCTTGTAGTCAAATTGCGTGGTTATGGAATATCATCACAGGCTGGCCAGTGACTTGATTCGTGATTTCCTGTCACAGAGTTCACAATTCGTATTAATTGGCAATTGATCCTAAATAATGAAAAGTGTGAGGTCATCCACATGAGTGCTAAACGGAATCGGTTAGACGATAAATCAGTCGAATCTAAAGGCCGGAAATCGAACTAAATACCTAGGAATCACCGTTACGAACAACATAAATTGGAAAGAACACATAGGAAATATTGTGGGGGAGGAGAACCAAAGACTGCGTTTTATTGGCTGAAGGTGCAACAGATCTACTAGAGAGACTGCCTACACTACGGTTGTCCGTCCTCTTCTAGAATACTGCTGTGCAGTGTGGGATCATTACCAGGTAGAATTAACGGACTTCATCGAGAATGTTCAGGGAAAAGCAGCACATTTTGTATTGTCGAGAAATAGGGGAGGGTGTGTCACTGACATGATACAGAATTTGGGGCGGCCATATTTAAAACAAAGGCATGTTTCGTTGCGGGAGAACCTTACCACGAAGTTTCAATTACTAACTTTCTCCTCTGAATGCGAAAGCATTTTTTTTTTCGCCGACGTCCACAGGGAGAAACGATCATCATCATAAAATAAGGAAATCACGTCTCGCTCGGAAAGATACATCTGTTCGTTTCTTCAGCATTCTGTTTCAGACTGTAATAATAGAGGATTATTGTGAAAACTGGTTCGATGAACACTTTGCCAAGCACGTAAGTGCGATTTGCAAACTGTCCGTGTAGATGTAAATTACGAGTTTACTACGAGTGATATTGTAGTGGACTTTAAAGGACATGCATGGTTCTTTCACTTGCACACGTGAACTGTGATAATTTGTTTCATGCATGTATGATTTTTTATGTTGTTACTTTCTTTTTTGTTAGCTCAATTTATTTGCAATATAGCTTATAATTATGTAATTAATCGCATGAGCTGCAATCAAATTTTATTGTATGTATGTATATTATCTGTCTTTTTCGTGATACATTCTTTGGTTTAGGATTGAACCTCATTGCCTTTAGATGTCGCCTCTAAGTAGCATCTGTGAGTCAGATATGACGTCGATCAAAGCCATAGAGTAGAAAAATCTCTGGTGTGATCATTGCGTGGTGTGCATGTTGTCAACATTAAGCTGAAATTGTCGCATGATCTCGGGATGCCGTCAAGTCTCGTCGTGTGGAAACATTCCACAATGCATTTCAAATGGCGGCATTCAGACAAGTCGTCAACAGACCGCCACGTCACGTCACGTCACGTCACGTCAAGGTTTCCAGGGAATGAAGTGTCGACGGTATCATCATCTGCTATCAGCGTAAGTTAACTCGTTGTATAGTAGTGGATATTGTGCTTTTGTAACTTTTTACTCTCCATTTTCTTATTGTGCTTTGATTTCGTGGCAAATTGTAAATGTTCGATGCCGACTTGGAGGTTTTTTGCACTGGATGTTCTCACACAAGCTTTGTGAGATATCTGAAAGCGAAAAATTATTTAGGTTTGGCAATAACAGAAGAGACGCCCACTCACCCATAACATAGAAATGTGGATGTTTTGAGGTGTTGCTTCACGCCTCAGCACTTCAGCAAACAAGACTGATAAAGAACACAAGTTACGAGGTTTGCTTTGGCCATTAATAACCTTAGTTCCTCAATTGAAATACTGTACTCTGACACAGACTAAGCGAATTGACGTTACATGACGTGACAGACAGAGTGAATACACGCTGACGTGACGGTGCTGCGACGTGATGTCTGCTCATTTTGCTCGTCAAAGCTGAGAGAACAATTTATTCCAAGTATAAAATGCAAGTTGTTATGGTGTCTGCATAACGCCTGTCCCTAATACACAGCACATACGATTGGAACCTATCTGAACTAACAATTTGGCGACATTCAAAATTTATAGGACGTTTTACGCACACACCTATGCCAACCCAAGGATACACAACCACTGTGGCAATGTGTGTCGACAACAGAAAATAAATTCTGTGCATGTGAATCCTCACTCTATGGTCAAAGCGGAGGGTGGAATCGGGCACTAGAATATGTTCATTGTTTTTTTCTGTTTAACATTAAATGAGGCGTCCTTATCATCCTTGTGCCAATGTAATTCGCATCCTTAACACCAGTGCAGTACTCCCATGTTATCTTGGCTCCTCATCTCCCTAGAACTGAATTAGTAGAGACTGCGCGAATTTGAGCTGCCGGTGTGTTGACTCATGTCGCTGTCAACTTTGGCATTCAGGCCATAGGCCTGAAACTGTAATGATCTGCCACATATTGATTACAACGCAAACTATTTTTATGGCAAACTTTCGCAATTTTCTGTACCATGGTATGTATGAAACATGGACATTTTTCTCATTTAAACCAGTAAAGACGTGGGTATTTCTTTCGGCATGATGTCATATTTTTGTGCTACAAACATACTTTTTACACCTTGTGCTCACAGATAACACTGCCCTTCCACAGATGTATTTATAAATGTATTCACAGATAACATAGTTCTTCCAAAGATGTTTGATTTTATGTACCTATGATCTTCCTGTGGACTTGGATTGTCCAACATAGACATGTTATTCATCTTTGGCCATGTCAACCAGTATCTTCCATAGTATAATTTCAGATCAGATTCATTACACATGTAACTACTGTACTGATGTTCATTCTGTGGCTCGATTGTTTAATGACTGGAAACCATATTTGCTACCTGTCTGTCGTTGACGTAGACCATTAAGCACTTTCTTGATGCTCAAACATCCATTTTAGATCTTGACGATGCCTTCACATACACTATGTGGTCAAAAGTATCGGGACACCTGGCTGAAAATGACTTACAAGTTCGTGGCGCCCCCCATCAGCAATGCTGGAATGCAATGTGGTGTTCGATTTGTTATCATCCACAACTCCAAATGGATTACACGCTTTCTCTTTAAAGTACTTTAATCACCACATGGGGTCGCAGTAACCTTGAAAAATAAATTTCAAATGGTCTTGGGAAATCGTAAATTAAAAAAAAAAATAAACCAGGAGAAAAGTTGTGCATAATTCGGGCTAAGCTTGGCAGCACTTACTCAGTCGTATTCCACGCTAAACTCCAGCCGTGACAGAGATCTCGTTCAGACACCGACTTCAGTTCTCCAGTCGCTAGGCTGGAGTGAGAGCGGCACTGTTGCAGGGACGTCGCTGCTGAGGAAAATGGAAGAGGAAAAGGGGTTGATTTCGGAATCCCAAAGTGGAAGAAGTGAAGATTAAAGAGAAAGGAAACAGAAATAAACACGGAAACACTATCTAATACAACGTTTCTGGCGATTGGCAACCCAGTGTTGGACGCCATTAATTGGAAAGGACCAAAATAACTCTTGGCCCGACCCGATTCTGCCGAAAGCCCGCAGAAATTGACAGGTATGTGGTATTAACGTCGGAAGAAAAACAGTACATTGCCTCCTGTGCGGTAAACGTTCGTCGCAACTAGTATTGCTGTGTTTGGGACAGAATTGTACATTTCGATTTGCAGCTTCAGAGTGAATAATGTAACAGTTTCTGAAACAGCCTGCTGGACACCCAGTACTTGCCGCCTACCAGAGTGGAAACTTTCTGAGCCGAATTACCTCTCTAAGTGTGCGTCATCATGGTTTCGTGCAACTTACATAATCGCGACCTTTGGTCGTATGAATAAAACGGAGAATGTACTTTATACTGGGAATTGTGGAGAACATTCCCAGGTTCGCGCGAATAAAACGAGTCGGAAAATATACTTCACCCAAGAAATTTCTCAGCTTGAGTAAATGGGTGGAAGAAGTCGCTAAAAACAAAGAATATGCTACGATTTCGTATGAATAAAACTAGAGGAGCGATCACGAACCGTGAACATTTTCCGTTTTTTGAAGTGTGCTCTGTAGCATACATCGAAATGACTAAGTTTTGATGGCGTTAGCTTTTGCAGACTTTTTGGTATTAAAGGCAAAGTTTATATTGCCTGTAATGCAAGAAGGTATACGTACCCGAAGAAATACAGAAGAGAGGAACCGTAGAAACTTCTACGAGCCTTACAATAAAAACATTATTTGCGTTGAGAATTTCCTTCCAAAAAATCATGAAAGAAAAGATGAGCGACCTTTCAAAAGAAGTGAAAATTAAAATGGTTTTTTTTTTTTTTTGCTACTTAAGAGACTCAAGTTTTCACACTGATGTACGAGAAAACTTTGGTATACACAGAACAAGTGCGCAACTGACATTTCCGGATATTCTCACACCGTAAATCTTTCATTTTGTTACGTTAGAAATATAGGCGGATCAGAAAAATTAACAGCTGGCTGATTACAAACCTAGCGATCTGCTTCTCGTAACGAACCCGACGGGCGAACGCTTGCGACCTTGACACGCGAGCACACCATTCTGCGTCGTATTTGAACAAAATTATCTCTTCTTAGAAAACTCGGCCATAGTTCCGGTTTGGAGTCGATGAAAAATGATGTAATTTTAAGATTTCATCCACATAATGTGTTCACCTAACTTCAGTAACAGAAAAGGTTCGTACGAGTCGTATACTCAATACGATCGCAGAAAATGCGTTTTTCCAGTTGTCTTTAATCGTCTTAACGATTTGTTGCCGCACATAAAAGTGAAATCTAAACGTAGTGCAACTCTTTACAGAACACACTGACGCCAGTTCCATCTTCGTACACTGAACGGTTTGCCTGTTTGAGCGAGCTGAATGAAGTCTGACGTTACGCGTGACACGGCAGACGACACACACAGAGAACCTTCTCAGGGAGGTGGGGAGGAAACTCTCTCGCCACAGAATACGCTTGCGATTTTTCATTCATGCGAAACTGAAAACTTTCTGAGAGAATATTCTTTTGCTCTGATAATCTTCTCCGGAGAAAGATGTCTTTTTATGTGTACGACTCTTTATCCTCACTATTCGTCCCCATGAATGCGAAATCGAAGGGCGTACCCACGACATAAACTGGAGCAATTGTGGCGGGAGGGGGCAGGTCATACTATTCGCAAAGAACTGGGAGTAGGCAAACCAGGCATCATTTCTCGATAGAGAAAACAGAAAACTGGCGACAAACTGCTTTCAATAAACATTTTAAACATAAGAATGCACTCCCGAAAGAATACAATAATTTAAGTTCTTGGATTGGACTCAGATGTTTCTGATACTTTCTTTTTTTAAATCTCGCCGTATTCTTTCACGTAGTTTCGGTGTTCGCTCAGCAGGAACAACGCAGCCAGTCTCCCTGGTCTGTCTCGATTCGGTTCTAAGGCAAGTCTTTGCTGGTCGTAGGGTATTGAAGCATCGTTCCATAGCCACCGTTTCCGTGGAATAGTACTCAAAATATTTTGTGCTTCTATAATGCTAGAGAAAAGATTCTTGCCCTAGTGAAACAGAGCAGCGACCTATAAACCACTTAATTTAGAGTCAGAGACACACTTTCTCCTCGATCAGTTGTACTGCGCGTGCAGCTGAATGGCAATGGCCTTAAAACCGTGAAGCTTTTAAAACAACTCGGTGTTTTTATGGAAGTTCAGTGCGCTACTTTTGCACATATTCAGGGGATGTAGCTTGTTCAGAGCAAGCGCTGGAACACTTTCAGGGGAAACTGAATACTTAACGCAGACGGGAGTGATTCGATATACGGTAATACGACCGAACGTCATCAGCACTTCGTCTCAATTTATGTCAAATTTTTTCTTTCGAATTTTTACTTACGAGCCAAAAGTCAAAATTTAATTTCTACCTCCGGTCCCCCTGCAGGAGCAGCCTGTGCTTCTACAAGTAATTCCACACTCATCGTGTCTCCTTCACTTAGGTCTGCACTCAGATGGTCGATAACCCATGCCGTGTGTTCACCCACCGACTTACATTGCAGGACATCCACAACGGGTACCACAACTCTAGAGACCTCGCTACTACTATTCTGCGAAGAGAAGATAAACTACACCTACGTTGTCTTTAACATGTGGATAACTGAAAACCACTTTCTGTTACTTGGTAAGTAATTATATCTGATTAACTTTTTACAGATTCATACACGTCATGTAGTAATACGCTTATTCTCCTGTTCTTCATCAGCAGCATAACAAGTACCGCCTGCCTGCCACCATTAACTCTACAGTCGACTGCCTTTCATCTGAAAACAGAACATGCCCTGCTCGAAAGCTGCCTTTGAGATGTAGGGATGTGTCTTTCTTTCTTTAATTTGATAAAAATGATATCTACAAATTCCTATACGAAATGTAGTGCATCTACACAGATGGGTTACTGCTGCTACGATGGCAGCTTATCAACATTTAAGTGAGTCTGAACGTGGTGTTATAGTCGGTGCACCAGCGATGGGACACAGCAGCTCCGAGGTAGCGATGAAGTGGGCATTTTACTGGACGACCATTTCAGTGGTGTACCTACAATATCAGGATACAGGAAAACATCAAATCTCCAACGTCGCTGCGGTCTAAAAAACATCCTGCAAGAACAGGAGCATCAACGACTGAAGAGAATCGTTCGACGTGACAGAAGTGCAACCCTTCCGCAAATTTCTGCAGATTGCAGTGCTGGGCCATCGACAAGTGTCGGCGTGCCAACCACTCCTCGAAAAATCATCGAAAAGGTGTTTCGGATCCGAAGGCCCACTCGTGTACCCTTGATGACTGCACGACACAAAGCTTTACGACCGTCAACACCATCACTGGACTGTTGATGATTGGAAACACGTTGGCTGGTCGGACGAATCTCGTTTCACATTGTATCGAGTGGATGGACGTGTACGGGTGTGCATACAACCACATGAATCTGTGGACCCTGAATTTCAGCAGGGGACTGTTCCAGCTGGTGGAGGCGCTGTAATGGTGTAGCTGGAGTGATATGGGACCCGTGACACGTCTAGATACGACCCTGACAGGTGACAAGTACGTAACCATCCTGTCTGATCACCTGCGTCCATTCACGTCCGTTGTGCACAACGACGGACTTGGGCAATTCCAGCAGGACAGTGCGACATCCTGCTCGTCCAGAGATGCTACAGAGTGGCTCCAGGAACACTCTTCTGATTTTAAACACTTCCGCCGGCTGTCAAACTTGCAGCACACTGTTCAGAGGAGATCTCCAGCCCCTGGTACTCTTACGGATTTACGGACAGCCCTGCATGATTCATGGTGTCAGTTCCCTCCAGCACTACTTCAGATATTAGGCGAATCCAACCCACGTCGTGTTGCGGCACTTCTGCATAAAATATGTCGACTTGAACAGCAAATATTAAGTGTGTCTTTAGGGTTACATCTACTCCTTTTCCTGAAACTGCTCCTCTATCTTTAGTCTTTTCTAGTGGGACTGTAGGGCAAGAATTATTGGGACTGCGTTTATTACAAGCGGCATAAATAATCAATGTAACTCGAAATCCATAATCAATTACCGCGGTGAAATTATGTGAGTCAATTGATGTCTTTTTAATTCCATGATACACCTCTTGCGGCTGTTTTTTCCCTGCAATAACGTGTCTCTTATGCCTTGCAACGTGATAATATGTTCTGTTACTATGTTCATGTGGTAAAAGTGTGCAAATTGATTAAATCCTAAAATTAACTATTGATCTACTTAATAAAAACAAAGTGGTCCTCGTGTGTTAATGCTCCTGTTGGTGAAATGATCCCTGTCCATTGATGATTTTCGTAGCAAACAGATCCTGGAATGGAAATACCTCACCTCGTAACGTACTTGTTTTGCAAGTAGTGGCGACTACTCGCTCATAAATTATTTTGCAGAAAGCTTCGTCCATTTCGTGCTCAGGTGAACGCCAAGTCAAGTTACAAATGTTGTTTACATTGGTGCTCAGGTGTACTCAGAATACGTTACATTTCGTTTGAAAGAAGTGTGCGCAAGTTGAGAAAATGGTCTACTCCATTATTGTCAACTAGCTATAAAGTCATCAATTGAGGGAAATAATTACATTCATTGCTTTATTTTTTATCGTTGTTCTGCACAAAATCTCGTGAGACTTATTGTGATTACGTCGAAGCAATGTCTTTTCGTGGTTTTCACACACGCAGCTGTTGGCCTGAGAGTACCCAGTAAGCTATGCAGCACATGTTGGAGTGTCTTCCAGCACTCGTGACGTTGTAACACCTCTCCAAGTGAAAGCGTCGTATCGTGATTGTGTGGGAGGCGGCTGAGAGCAGACTTGGTGCACTCCGTACGTGTCAGCAACAAACCCAGTGACAACTCAGAGCCAGACCGCTCACAAAAGGTACCTCCATGTTACTTTAACAAAATGTCTGTTAAGTCATCTAAAATCACGGTAATCGATTTGGCATGTCGTGATAAAAAGAAAACTTTCATAATACGTTCAACTTTCTCACAGTGCAGAGAATAACTATACTGGAGTCCACGAATGTGTTGCTTTCACAAAGTACGTATATTCTGTTACAATACAGTGAAAGAAAATAAAGCCAAGACGTTTATCTAAAACTACGTATGGTAGATTCTCGGATTAAATGACAAAGACTAACAAACATTTGTCACGAATATCGACATTGCAATTTAGACAGATGTGTCCGTAGTAACATGTCAAACAGAAAAATCATAATCGAAATTTGTTTTACTGTGCTAGAAAAGAAACATTAAAATACAGTAATCATTACATGTATAATGCATTACGAAAATATCAATAGGTAAACATTGTGTTGTTATCCAAGAGTACAATAGTGATTTCTGCAGAGTGCGTGTTTCTATGTACTCGAGTAAATGCGCCGAAGTATACAGGCTAAAGGAAAGGAACAATGTGTTGCTGCATTCTCTGTTGTCTCTCAATCACACAAAAAAAGATAAAGCAAATGAAAATGTGTCCACAAAACCTTAATCTATGCACGTGCCAGTTACTTATAATTACCCCAAATGCGAAATTTAAGTGTTATCAAGAAGAGTACTTAATACCTATGAACAACTAAAGTCAACGTGCAGAATAAAAATAATTAAGAAATTATCTCTTTCCCATGAAGTCGATTAAATGTGGGTAAAAAGTAATGATAAATGATATTATTCTGTGAATGAGAAGAAAATCGATTAGTGGGAGCAAAGTCACAAATGTCATCAAAGCAAGTAAATCGTAATAAGCGTCTTCAATCCTTCAGGTTGTTATTCCCAAAGAAAAACATGTAAATGTTTGAAAGAAAGTGTTTATCTTCCTGTAAATTCACAGTTTTGTCTTGCCGCTTTGTAACACCTTATCGCAAACCATTAGACATTCCAGAATGAGAGTTTCACTCTGCAGCGGAGTGTGCGCTGATATCAAACTTCCTGGCAGAGTAAAACTGTGTGTCAGACCGAGACTCCAACTCGGGACCTCTGCCTTTCGATGGCAAGTGCTCTACCATCTGAGCTACCCAAGCACGACTCACGCCCCGTCCTCACAGCTTTACTTATGCCAGTACCTCGTCTCCTACTTTCCAAACTTCACAGAAGCTCTCCTGCGAAAGGCAAAGGTACCGAGTTCGAGTCTCGGTCAGGCACGCAGTTTTTATCTGCTGGGGAGTTTCATTAGAAATTCTATTCATCAGAGAAACACACCAAAACACAATCAACAAAGCATGCTCCAAAGGTTAAATCATCACGCAATACCTAACACTCCCAAACATCAGTGTGCCACACTTCATATTATAAATCATAAACGTCTGCATAATAATCATGAAAAGTTCGCTATCCTCACTTCCTGTTGTCTCACCATATCTTTGTTGTAAAAATCCATAAGTCATTGCTGCACATGCTCCATCTATAATTAATCCTTAAGTCTTCACATACGACGCAGAGTAAAATTCTTACAGTCAATGAAGAAACCCTGGTTATAGCTCAGGATTAGAGAATCCCAGTGGAAGACGAAGAAATTAAATATCTTCTCCGATAGTTGGCAGTACGTGTCGAACCTGTGCAAATATTCATACTCTACCTGTTTTATCAGTACTATCTGGAATCCGTTATCGCATACTTCTGTACGTTAGCCTGTAAGAGAAAATGCATTATGACGCGCAAAATTCGATGTTATTGTTTCTCATGTTGCTTTTATCTTTTGTGATGCCTTTGTCTTTGGCGAAAGAATGGTTGGTTCAAATGGCTCTGAGCACTATGGGACTTAACATCTTAGGTCATCAGTCCCCTAGAACTTAGAACTACTTAAACCTAACTAACCTAAGGACATCACACAACACCCAGCCATCACGAGGCAGAGAAAATCCCTGACCCCGCCGGCAATCGAAGCCGGGAACCCGGGCGTGGGAAGCGAGAACGCTACCGCACGACCACGAGATACGGGCCACGAAAGAATGTTTGTCTTCTTTTACGTAACCTTTGTTTTTAAAATGATGTACTGTAACGATCGGGGTCAGATGTTAGAACACGGAATGATATATATACTCTGTAACAATCATGAAACAGAGAAAATAAACATCCGAAATGGCTTGTGCTGTATGAGATAAAAATGTTATTGTCATGCACACATACATGTCAATGAAACTACGTACAAACGGTTGGCGTCATAGGGAAACGAAGTGTAGTATATCGGTATGGTGTTGTCTTCATGAGGAGTACAAAGTCAAACAATTACACAGTGAACGGTTTTGTATTGGTGATGTGATGAAGACCTGTCGAAGCTTTCGTTCTGAGTGTTTCAAGATGTCCTACGTTCCGAAGTGGGATTCGTCGATTACGAAATGGTCCGTTATAAGGCAATGCAAATTTGTGACACCTGTTCTTTGCTTTACTAAGACAATGGGCGTGTTTAACCAAAAAATTACTGTCCAACTTGAAATTTTTTAGTGTGACTTACCTTCTGTTGTAAGGTTTTCCTCTTCTCAGCTGCCTCTTTTGTATTAACTGTTGCAGTGTCTGTCTGTTTACGATGACGTAGACGCTGTGACTTGGGGAGAGACACAAGTTCTTTTGTTTTGTCTGGCTGATTTTTTTCCTTCAAAATTAAATGTGGCGAGAGCAAAGTTGCATCAGTAGGGACAGAATTAGTGGTGATCTGAAAAATCTGTCCAATGGAGTGTGTTGTTTGGTTCGTCTGTTGCTGCTTCACGACTGTCTTCCTTGGCTTTGATTGTCTGCGAAACGTCGAAATTTAATCCTTCATCCGCATTGACTGTGGCAAAATACGTGTCAGTTAAAAATGATGTGTACCATTGGTTATTTTTTGTGTATGAAGAAAGCTCTAATCTGTTAATTTCCCATTCGTGTATTGAAATGCTCTGCTGAAAGTGTAATGCACCTTCATAGTCCGAAATGGCATCATGTTCTGTTAAAAAACCCATACGCAGCTTAGCTTCAGTTTTTAAAAAGTTGGACGATCCAAAAATCTGCATAAATTGTGTGGCTGTGAACAGCAAATTTTAAGTGTGTGTGAGTGGTTTTTACATCTATTCTTTTTCCTGAAACTGCTCCTCTAACTTTCGTCTTTTGTAATGGGATTGTAGAGCAAGAATTATTCGCATTGTGTTTATTGCCCGCTGCATCACTAATCGATGTAACTGGAGATCCATAGTCAGTCAGTGTGGTGAAATTATGTAAGTCAGTTGGTATGCTTCTAATCGCATGATGCACATCCTTTTGTGGCTGTCCTTTTCCCTGCAATTACGTGTCTCTTATGTCTTCCGACGTGATGATGTGTTGTCTTACTGTACTGATACCGTAAAAACTGTAAACTGATTAAATCCTGAACTTTACTATTAATCTCTTTAATAAAAGCAAAGTGGTCCCCGTGTGTTAATGGTCTGCAAGTAATGCTGTTCGTGAAATGTTCCCTGTCCGTTGATAATTTTCGTAGCAAACAGATCCTGAAATGGAAACATCTCACCTCGTAATGTAATTGCTTGGAAACACACTGCTTGGCTGCTGTCTGCGCTCCAGTTGCAAATTTCTGACTCCAGTTGCTGAGAGCCCTGTGCAGTGCTCCAGACAGCGAGCAAACTGTTTTACACACACCACTGAGTGAGACACTGCTTTGAATAAAAATGGCTTGGACCGAGGATGTCGTGAAATATGCCTTTAGCAAAATGTTTTTACTTTATCAGATATATTAATACCTGTATGCACTTCATATTACAACATTAACACTGTCAAAGGAAGACACCGATACCAAAATCTTACTCTCACAAACGTCAGTGAAATAATTGACAGACATGAAAAAACCCTCAGAGTGAAAATTAAACATTCTTTAATGAAAAATCTCAATTTCCTTGATATGGCTGCCTAATTCAACAATGAAACTAATGTAACTAGCGCGACTGCAGTGCCACTAAATAAAAAAATGTTACCTTCATTGCTCTTCATATTCTTTTCTGATACCCTTACACCTCATTTCATTCTGAACCGTTAATCGTATCTCTCTCCTCTGTTTCACAGCATTCAAACACAGAGCACTTTACTTGAACGCAGGTGCTCTTAACTTCACGCCTGCACTGCCCAGAGTCCCCTGCTCGGCGTCTCAACTCACAACTACCCTCCTGACGCTGGAACTCCAGCGCCCCTCCCTCTCCCCGGCAGCGACGACAAACACGTGGACACCCTCCAGCGACGCAGCTGCTCCTCCCTTCTTCCGCTTGGTAGGTAAACAGACCTGGTTAGACACTGTTCATATGGGACCCTGCTGCCTCAAATGCTGTCTCCTGTTCCTTACCAGCAGGTTAATGAGCGCCACGTCGCTACCGCCATTTATTCTGATATCGACTGCATTTTATTATTATTATTTTTTTTTTTTTTTTTTTTGCCAAGGAAAGATGCCCTGCCCTGCTCGAAAGGAGGCTTTTAAATGAAGAGAAATAAGTACTTCCTTCCAGCACTGGGTAAGTAATTACATGTGGTTAACATGTTTTGATATTACTCTCTGCAACGTCAAAGGCTATTGTCTACACCTTCCTATTTGGAATGTGGTAACGGGGGGTATTCTGCTGTTCTTTATCAGCATTTAGTCTACTCTGGCGATGACTGCATTTTATCTGCAAATGGAAGATGCCCTACACGAACAATCTTTTTGGGAACATCTTTTTTATAACAAATTACATCTGGTTAACGTTTTAAACATTACATTCTGCTGCCTCAAATGTTTTCTACAGAGCCCCACATGAATTGTAGTAATAGCACTGTTCTTTTCCAGCATGTCATTAATGTGTTCTGGCTGCCACCATTTCCTCTGTCAACAACTGTGTTTTATTTGCAAAGTGGAGATGCCCTGCCCAAAAGCACGCTATGAAACGTACAGAAATCAGTACCTCCTCCTTTCATTTGGTCAGTGATTACATCAGGTTTAGACTTTCAATACTACGTTCCACATATTGAAAATGTTACAGTTCTCTTGACGATAATGGAAGAGAAAAACGTTGTAATTTTGTGTCGCGTCACCAAGACCTCAGTGAGTGTGTCTGCAGTTTCTCTGCCTCAGTCTGTCATCAACTGGAGGCCGCGGCAGGCGCCTCTTGCCGACACACTGTGGTGACGTCACAACACCACCGCCACACACGCTGGCCCCGCAATCGAGTGAGTCTGGCCTTGTTGCCTCTGACCGGAACAACAAATCAACACTTCGAAGTCTGGAAAGAAACAAACTGAAAGGCATTTACTAAAAAATATCTTAATACACAACTAAATTAAATTACAATTTTTTATAAATAATTTGTATACGTAATTGGCTTTCGTGTGAAATGGCTCAAAGCATTCTGGCATGCACAGCGCAACATCACACACTGGACAACAGTATGTTGTTTCTTTCCTTTCCCATACTCCAGTTTCTTTTTTAGCTTTGCTACCAGACACTTTACACCAGGCTGTTCCAACCGAGCTCCAGGGAGCCGGAGCGCTCCGGAGCGCTCACTGCGGCAGCTCGGAGCCCACGTGGAGGGGGAAAGCGAACTCACTGCCCCCTGGCCGCATGCAGACGTAATAATCCGTGCTCAATGACAGCTATGACTAGCCGCGGGAGCTCTGTACCTCTATTGGAGGATACCTTTCGATTCATTGAGAGGGATGGTCTACCGCTGTGTTTTGTATGTATTTAATTCTGCGAAGAAGTACAATATACAGAATTAAATACAGTCAGGTAGAAGGCGTTGCACGCAGAGAACTGGTAGCCAGGCTTAAGAACGACATACCAGTAGACGTATGTTTAAAAACGGACTCGTAATACGGAGGGTATCAAAACATGCAACGTAGTTCGTGTTCTGTAATGCGTTTATAATTTTCAGGTGAATGAGAGCGGAGAAAACACTACTGAATCTGCAATTCGAGCAAGCTACAGGGTCGCTCACATCACTGCGACGAGTGGCAAACAGTTTTCGGTGGGACCTCTCGTAAAATCGTGCATGGTAGCAGTTGCAGAATGTTTGTTTCCAAGGGAGGTGCAGGCAATTGAAGGGGTTTGCCTGTCGAAGCAACCAATGTCTCGTCGAATCCTGGACATGGCGGATTTAGAGACACAGCTCAGGAAAAAGGCGGAGAGCTTTGTTGCATTTTCGCTAGCGCTTGACGAAAGCACCGGCATATCGGACTGTGCTCAGCTTGCAGCCTTTGTGCGTGGTGTCGACATGGAGCTGCAAGTAACTGAAGAACTCTTGGATGTGGTAGCACTCGATTGCACCGCAACAGGACGTGACATTTTTGAAGCTGTTTGTGAGTGGACAATATGAATTTGCCGTGGGATAAGCTCCGTTGTGTAGCGACAGACGGTGCACCACAAATGATCGGGCGTCACCAAGGTTTTGCTTCTCGTTTGAAAAATAAGCTCAGGGATGAATTCGGGAAAGACATTTTGACTCTTCATTGTTTTATTCACCAAGAGGCACTGTGTGCTGAAACAGTAGAGCTAGGTGGCGTAATGAAAGATGTCGTGAAGTGTGTGAACTTTGTGCGGCGTCAAAGGATTCCTGAAAGATGTGGAAGCGGAGTATGGGGATATATCTTACCACAGTACAGTTCGTTGGCCGAGTCGGGGAAAAGTTCTTGATGTTTTCTTTGCCATTCGTGGGAAAATATCCCTTTTTCTCGAAATGAAATGGGAAGAAATGCGTTGTCTGAAAGGTATAAAATCGATATCAGACCTGGCGTTCCTAGCTGACATAACTATGCATCTGAATAATTTAAATCGGTCACTGCAGGGCAAAGGGCAGCTAATCGTTGACGTGCACGACCAGATCAAAGTGTTCATGGAAAAGATACGTTTATTTGAGAGGCAGATGAGTAATGGAAATTTAACGTTCTTCAATCGTCTTGCTTCTTTAAAACTACCTGAAGGCACTACTTCCGGCGATTACCAAGCAAAGTTAAAGCAGCTCATCACGTCGTTTGAAACACGATTCCGAGACCTCACTAGTTTGGAAATGGAACTTAAGGTGTTCAGCACTCCTTTTTCAGTTTCCCCCGATGGCTTGTCACCGTCACTTCAATTGGAGATTATTGATTTGCAAAATTCAACTTTGCTGAAAGAGAGGTACTAGAATACGTTGGATTTGTCACGATGGTATCGTTCATTACAGCAAAAAAGGTTTCCCAAGCTTGCTACAGTCTGGAACCACGCGACCGCTACGGTCGCAGGTTCGAATCCTGCCACGGGCATGGATGTGTGTGATGTCCTTAGGTTAGTTAGGTTTAAGTAGTTCTAAGTTCTAGGGGACTGATGACCTCTGAAGTTAAGTCCCATAGTGTTCAGAGCCATTTGAACCATTTCCCAAGCTTCATAACAATGCCGCTCAGATCATGTGCATGTTTGGATCTACGTATTGTTGCGAGCAGCTTTTCTCAGCAATGAAAAGAGTAAAAAGTAAGGAACGATCGTTTCTTCAGGATGCAACAATGAAGGCCATCTAATGAAAAGAAAATGTCAAGCTACAGAGGCCCGATAAATTCAGTATGCAATTTCTTGTGAAACAGTTGTTTCTTATTTATTTCCTGAACATCGTATTTCCTGATGTAGCATGTCACCACGTCTTAGCAGCTAAGACTGTGAGGTTGTCGATCTTGTAAGACGCAGCTGGCACATCAAAACGCTTGCCTTGCCGCCTGCCTCAGCCAGCCGTGCCGGCCCACTGGAATGGTCACAGCGAGCGACACGGCTCCCTGGAGCAGGGAGCGCTCCGCGGCTCACAACGGAGCCGACGAACTGGAACAGCCTGCTTTACACCATCTCCACGGCCTTTCTTTGCTGTCAGTTGGAGGAAATTTTCTTCCAAAATGTCGCCCAGTTAGTCTGTCGCCTGCAGTCAAAGGCTTCCCGCCTACTTGTTCCTTTCCAGCCACCGTGGCCAGTGTTTCTCCAGTTAACACACATGAGTTTATCTGGAGGACATGGCTGCCTGTGTAGCATTTTATACATAAATGAAAATTCTGTAGATAAGTGAGTCGTGCAAAGGACTTGCCAACACGTTTTGTATTATTTACAGTCTGATATGTCACGTGAACGAATTATTTTTTTGAGTGATGTAGTGGCAGTTACTAATTATTCTTACAAGTATCAAATAGTTGAAAATGAAATTCACGCTTTACGTCAATCCTGTAGCAGACATTTGTAAATAATTTCCGACCACCGGATTTTGCAAGATTCAGCCGCGACTCACTCGCGTTACGGAAGAAGCGTTTGTACCGACCAATGAAATGTATATTCACCGATGTTATGTGGAGGAGGTTACAATTTAATTTCCATTATCCTCCGCCAATTATTTTGGGACGAGGTAGACCTTTTGCTTTCACAATTACAGTGTCACGGTCAGAGAACCTGACAGGGGCTGCGTCGTAATCCTGCACAGTTGCTCACAGCCCGCTGTGGTGTGGAGTCTGTCAGGCCTCGAAGCCGACACTGGCGAGGCGTGCGTGCAGTGAGTGCGTGTGGCGGCGCGCCGCTCAGCTACGGCTTCCGTGTCCAGACCTGCAGTCAGATTTTGCAAGGCGCCACAGAAGGGTGTCGCGCCTTCTGAGTCGATGGCTGAAAAATCTTTCCCTTGGAGCTCTCTTGTTTGATGCGGAGGGAGTGCAGACGTCCAGAGAGGTGACCACATTCGCAGCTCCTGTCACAATGCGTCCTCCCGGCTCTTTTTCTGCATCCTTTAGTTACTGCGTTCGTGAAGAGTTACTCAGTGAAAAAGGCGCAAAATCTGCATTACGAAACTCTGCACTTGGCCGGTGGCCACCCGAGCGAGAAGCAGAACGGGTACTTCTGCGCATGCGCGGGCGTATCGAATTGGTCTGCTGGTTCTGTGATGCTGGCACCCTTTCTGCCTCCAGACGGCTGTCGCGCTGGACCTGTACCGTACGTTTTTGACAGTTCCGTCACTATCTTAATAGTAACTGGTTCCAGAACAGAGGAGGGTTCCGTTCGGACAGCTAGGCCAACAAATTTAATTACCATCAATGTTCATGTCCACCGCAAGGTACAGCGACTGTCACAATGTATCTGTGAAAATATATCATTTTAGATGTTTCAAACAGGTAAATGAAGTCTAAACACAAAGCTTAACAATATTCAGGGCCAACATTTTAATCAGAGTCATTTGTTTTGCAGACAAATGACATATACAAATTAGATTGAAATCAGCCTGCTCTCTCGCAGGCGAATTGTTTGACGTACTGACTAGCCTCTAATTCGCATCGTGTAGCGTGTGCTTCGCATACACACATTTACCAAAAGACATGGGACATCCTGATTAAAAAATAGTCCGATCGTGCATGTGTAACGTCAGTCCCGGATGGCGCGTAAATATTTAAGCGGAATGTCTCAGCGACAGAACATGCAATTGCACGTCTGCTGGGATAAAGTTGGACGTTTTCAGGTGTAAACCCATCCCTTAAAAGAACTGCCGTAGCGTTGTTTACTTCTGCATGGATAGTAATGACAGCTTGAAAGTCAGCTGATGTCATTGAGAGACTTGCTGCAAAAATAAAACATTACATGTATTAAATCATCCAGAGCACTAATTTTAACAGAGGTTGTTATCGAAATAATGTTTAGTGTTAGTACATAGTGGATTGCCATTAGACAGATGTAGCGTGCTGTGACATAACTACGAAACTGCTGGGAGGGCGAGAGAAAATATCTTTGTAATACTGGGACATTAAATGGCAGCCGGACACCGGTGTCTGCGATCATCACCGACTTTGAAATTGTTGAGTACAACTGGAGCAGTAATCGCTAAACAGTATTACAGATTTTATGTCGGAAGTGATCGTCCTGATTTAGTTTCGGCCCCCCCTGTCGTGTGGCCGGTCTTTTCTCCGCCGCCGTGGTCGGACCGCCCCTACCGCCTGCTCCCGCCCCGCCGCTGTTTCTGCGCATGCGCGGCCCTCTGCCGGATTCGCTGCCCGCATTCTGCGTCGCGCCCCCACCTGCGAGTTTCCCCTCGGCGACTGCGCCGGCCGTTTGCGCGGGCTGTCTGACGCCACCTGTTGCTGTTTGCACGTGAATAAGTGTCGTAAGCGTTTCTGCCTTACAGACAAGACCGAATGTTTACACGGGCTTTCGTTACGTAGGGAGTAATGCAACATGTTACAGATACGTTGCTCTTTCCAGAAACAACTGTTTCTTTGGCGTCATTTTTATCGATGAAATTCGGATCTCGGAAATTCCTTTGTTATCTCGTGATCTGGCGTGCGCAGACGCGCACTTAAACGAAAACAAGTGCTGTAAACTCATCGCTGTGAAACTGGGCTTGAAACGCATTTGGTCGGTACACACCTGTCTGAAGCGTATTTCACAATGCTCTTCACCTCCTTCCACTGATACCCGCGCTGTTGCTGCTGCAGAGGAAAGGTAACCTGAAGCCTGTTTCTCGTCGCTCTTGCTGAGCACAATAATATTCCCAACTTATTTTCTATTTATGGTTACGGTCGTATTCGGTAACACTGTAACGGTCTTGGCATAGCTGATTCCCCGTTCTACCCTAACAGATTCGAAAAGTTCGGGTCTATTTGTCACTTGCAAGTCTAAGATGCTGTCTTCACGACTCGTTTCTCAGATTAATGGCCCGAGGTAGTTTTTGAGTAAAGCACTTGGATCAGTTTCTCACGATTCCCTGGCCCTGCCGTCAGTGTCAGCCACCTACGTCGCCCACTGCAGAGGTGGCAGGTTAAAGGTTCCACCTAAATCTGTAACATGGCGAGGAAATGCACGCCAGATGTTCTCCGGGTTTCTTACTTTCCATTCAGAGCTCTTAATAGACGACTAGTTCAAAGATATTTCTAGCATCGCGACTGCAACAGGAAAAGTCCGGAACAGCTGTGGTACTCAAACTGTCCTCCGCCTCACACCAGAATGTATCTGTGAAATTATCATTTCAGACTTTCCGAATCCCTAAATTATTTCAGAAAGGCGTTATCTTGTGAATTTTGGAGCAGTTTTGACACAAAGCGGGATACGTTACATTTTATCTTCATTTGCACTATAAATACGATAGCATATCTGGTGCAGTTATTGTTTACAAGTCTGAAGATAAAGATTTACAATATTCAGGACCAATATTTTAAATTGAGTTATCTGTTTTGCAGATAAATGGTATGTATAAATTACATTGAAAACGACCTCCTCTCTCGCAGGCGAATTGTTTGATGTACCGGCTAGCCTGGATTTCGCATCGTGTAGCGTGTGCTTCGCATACTTTGGTACAAAATTTTATTCCTAGACTTTTCTGTCGCACTGGACTGAGATTTACGTATTTCGATATCAAAATAAATTTTAGCCATTTCTCAGATACCAACCACACACTTACAAGCACTAGTTTAAATAAATGCGAACACGTTTCAAAATATATGACGTCTGTTTGGACAGCAGATGTCTGCCGTGAGTGCTATTGTGTTTGACGATGCGAAGAACACAGGTGGAGTTCTGGGCTGTTCTCCGTCTGCTGACGCGTGCCACACCGTTCCAAAGTGCCGTAATAGCAGAGTGCAACAGGTGAATGGCGTTAGGCGCGATCCGAATTTTGGGGAGTCACCGTTTTTTTAGGACGCTCTAGCGCGGTCACCACTCGTTGTCAGAAAATCACTGCTGATTGGTGCATGTTGTAGAAGAGTTTGTCCAATTTAATTTTGTGTTGGGTTTTGAACTTTGAGAAACACGTAGCCTTTGTGAAAGAAATGAAAATCTGAGAAAAGTCGGAAAATTTTGAGGCTTTCGTTGTGAAGCCTACATACTACAGGGCAGGAAGCACGAAATTTGGATTTAGGAGCCCTAGATATTTTACGGTAGGTGAGTTACTGTTTTCAGCAATTTGTGGTCAGCAGTGTAATTGTACAGTAGTGGATTTCTTTTCCTGTGTATGCGGACTGGTGGAAAGAAGTGACGTTATTGCGGCTGGACGACGTGTTACACAACAACCGGTATTCTCGCATTTGTCTCTTGGAAGAGAGTGGGTGTTTACGTTTCGAAATACAGGCGGTTGTGAGAGACGTCGGCTGTATTCTTGTAAGCTGTTTGAATATTGTATGTGAGACGAGAAACACAAGAGAGGGAGAGAGAAGTGGAGTTTATGAATGATGGAGTATTTGTCAATTGTTGCTGAGCTTTTGCAGAAATTGCTTGTGAAATGTTTTACAGAGTGAATTCTGAAAAGGAAGGTTTGTCACGTTGGTTTACAGATATCTCCTGTTGTTGCAGTAGTTGTGGTGTTACTGGAGAAATTGTGTGGACTGCAAAAGGTAGAAATGAATAGAGAAATCGATCTTTTTTTTCAATTTTTTATTTTAATATCCTGTACAATGAAGTACTACTGGCACGTATTAATGCTCTCTTAGCATCTCGACGAGCTGCTGCCGGTTGTGCTGCCTGGCGATGTCCAGGGGGGTCCTCCCGTCATTAGCCCTCACCCCCCTGTCGGCTCCGGCCTGCAGCAACGCAGCCGCCGCTTCTGCGTGGGCATAGTATGCCGCCACGTGCAGCGGCGTCCACCCCAACTGATCCCTGGCGTTGGGGTCGGACGCCGCAGAGAGCAGCAGCCGCACCACAGCCGCGTCGCCTCTCCATGCAGCCCAGTGCAGGGCGGTCCGCCTGACCCCGCCCCTCGCCCCCACGTCCGCCCCAGCCGCGAGCAACGCCCGCACCTCCTCCACCTCCCCCTCCACAGCCGCCTCTATCAGCCTCCTGCCTCGCTCCTCCTCAGAAAGGCTCCTGCACAAAACATCGACACACTTACTCTCTACTGTCGAGACACACACACCAAATGAAAGAAACTGTAACAGCCACAAAACTGCCAACAATTCTGAATACACTTCTTCCGAGCGACAAGTCACGAATCTAGAAATCTCGCTTCTGCGATACGGGTTAACCAGCGTATTACAGACAGATCCGCAGCACTAGCCCATAACCAAAAACTTCAGCCATCTGCCATTAAAAATAGGTGCACTCCATCCCGTAACAAATACATTTGGCACATTTCCTCATAATTCACTCCACAGATCCGCCTCCTTTCACCTCGGCATGCAGTTGCCACCCAATCCTTCATCTACATTCAAACACACCCCTAAAACTACCTTCTCTGGGTACCAATTCCTTCTGTCACCTAGGAAGAAAACACTAGAAACTAAACGTATCTGTAAGTACTGAAATACAATTTCCTCACCAGACAGCTAAGTGATTCAGGCCAGTAACATGGAAATTTCCTGACATACCGACAAAAGATATAAAAGTCACTGCTTCGTACACAATAAGTCGGTCGACATATTTCAAATACAACAAGGGCACCAGGTCGGCTCTCCCTGACAGACACACACACACACACACACACACACACACACACACACACACTCCTCCTTAGCCATTTTCCACTTCTTGTCAATAATTTGTTAAACATCCATATTTCCTTTTGCTTGCTTTATTTGCTGAATTTTTATAGTTTCTTCTTTTAACAGTTGAATTCAGTATCTCTTGCATTAACCAAGGATTTCTATTTGGCCCTGTTTTTTACCTATTTGATCTTTTTCTACCTTCTCTGAAAGCTACCGATTCATCCCCCAAAACTTTATTCTTTGTTTTTCATTGTCCTAGTTTGTTATTGTGTGTGCTGTAAGTCCATTGCTTCCTTCTCTAACAGTAAGTTTGTCACTTTCTTCGTTGCAACATAACCTGTTGTGTTTGCATCCCAAACATTTCCCCACTTCTTACCTTTGCAAGTCTTGCATCTCATCCTGGCGTTCTATATTTTTCTGCTTTGTTTCACATTCTCTACGGAGCATACTGATTTTGATATCAGCAAGTGCTGCATAATTAATACTATTATCCTGGACACTAAGTATACAATTCGACACTATCAATGATGTTTTCAGTGTGCATGTATCACATGTAGGTGTGTGTCATCTTATATTTAGCGTTTTTAAAATTTTTTTACTTGTAGGTATGTACTTCCTGTGCTAAATTACGCGTTATTACCCGCATGATTTGTATGCACGAAAATTGAAAAATTTCTGTTTGTTGCCTGCCCCTGATATAATTTCAACACTAATTCTCTGTGTCTTCCATGACTGCGAGTGGAAATGGGTGTGCTTCTGTTGCCTGCCTGAGGTGCAGGAAGGTTTTAAATGTTCAGTGGATTCCAAAGTCAATCAAATCTGCAGCTGATTATCTTGGTCAATCAAAGCAGAAAGTACTTGAATCTCTATACAGGAGGGAATCATCTACATCTACATGGTTACTCTGCAATTCACACTGAAGTGCCTGGCAGAGGGTTCAATGAACCTGTTTCATACTATTTCTCTACCATTCCACTCTCAAATGGCGCGTAGGAAAAAGGAACACCTCAATCTTTCCATTGGAGCTCTGATTTCTCTTATTTTATTATGTTGATCATTTCGCCCTACATAGGTGGATGTCAACAAAATATTTTCCATCGGAAGAGAAAGCTGGCAACTGAAATTTCGTAAACAGATCTCGCCGCAAAGAGGACAGCCTTTGTTACAGCGACTGCCACACCAACTCGCGCATCATGTCAGTGACACACTCACCCATATTGCGCGATAACACAAAACGAACTGCCCTTCTTTGCACTTTTTCGCTGTCCTCCGCCAATCGTACCTGGTAAGGATCCCACACCGTGCAGCAATATTCCAGCAGAGGACGTACAAGTGTAATGTAGGCTCTCTTTGGTAGGTTTGTCGCACCTTCCAAGTTTCTGCCAACAAAGCGCAGTCTTTGTTTCGCCTTCCCCACAATATTATCTGTGTGTTCTTTCCAATTTAAGTTGCTCGTAATTGTAATTCCTAGGTATTTAGTCGAATTGACAGCCCTTAAATTTGTGCGATTTATCGTATACCCAAAATTTAGCGGATTCCTCTTAGTACCCATGTCGATGACCTCGCACTTTTCTTTGTTTGGTGCAAACTGACACTTCCCGCATCATACAGAAATTCTCTCTAGATCATTTTGTAATTGGAATTGATCGTCTGATGATTTTACTAGACGGTAAATTAAAGCGTCATCTGCAAACAATCTAAGGGGGCAGCTCAGATTACCACCTAGATCATTTATGTAAATAAGGAACAGCAGAGGGCCTATGACACTACCTTGCGGAACGCCGTATATGACTTCTATTCTACTCGATGATTTGCCGTCTATCAGAATGAACTGTGACATCTCTGCGAGGAAATCAAGAATCCAGTCACACAACAGAGACGATACTTCATACGTATCAAATTTGATTAATACTGGATGTATACATGGACAAGGAAAAAAATTCCCGGATTTCCCGCTTAAAAATACACTTTCTCCCGCGTGAAAACACTTTTTCCGTCTTCAGTGACAGTATATTTCCCCTCGGAAGTGCAAAACTTATCAATCCTTTGAATGGTTATGGTTTTGGACATGGGCTTAGAATTTCCTGGCACTTTAGAAAACGAAACTCAGGGAAAAATACACGTTTTGGAAATATCTTTGATGTCAGCAACATGTACGTTGCGTATTTTCGTATTACGACAGCACACAATGGAATTCCACCAAACACCGCATGTTACTTTCCGAATCACTGAAATCGAGATTGTGATGCGCTTTTGTAAGCCAGCCACAGCTCATGTCACGTGATCTCGCCAGCTCATGACAGCGAGTACTCAGGGCATAGGGCGCGTGACGTAGTCAGCCAATACCAACATCCCTGCTAAGCAGCGGTAACACACGAGTTAATGGCTTACATTAATATACATAGTGTTGCTACAAGAAAAGCAAAGCTTCCACATATAATATTGGTCACTAAGGTTAATAAGCTGCAAGAGAAGCTTATCTTTCGAAATGATGTTGATATTTTGCGCGTGTTACACTTTAAGACACATCACACAAATGTGGCAGTAAAATTTTTAATAATGACATAAATGTCTGATCTTCAGGGTTCGAAATTCTTCTACATGGCTTGTCATCAAAGAGTTGATTTTTAAATGGAGTCAAACACTCCGCGATTTAAGAATTCCATGGTACACCCTCGCGCGTAGTCCAACTTACGTTAAACGATATTTACTTTGAAAGTAACGCTTTTCAACCAGCATTCGCAATATTTTTCTTCGACCTGCTGGAAACAGGTTCGTTCCAGCAGCTGCCGGAGAGCGGCAGGTAAGAGGCGCCCCGCGCTTGCGCAGCTAACATGACGTAGGAAGCCCGTATGTACGTACGTGTAAAACATTGAAAGATCTTACATTACGTTGTAAAAGCAGTAAGACGTCACAGGGTACAACAAGAGATCGTAATTTCGTGAACCATACTAAAATGTGCACATTTAAACTGCTACTTAAAGCGCCCATTCGTGTGTCCAGATTCAAATGTAAATTTTCTTGGAGTACCGGTACTGCAGTATCTAATGTTTGGTTCTTTATTATGGCATAATGCCGTACGTGCTAGAAGATGAAAACTTGCACTTGAAATACAGCGAACAGTTGAAACTAGCCAGTACTGTGGAATTAAAAATTTCGTTTCAAATACATTGGATGCCTCTGCGGAAAAGGTTAATAAAAGCCAAATTTCTTTAGCAAACAGACAAAAATAACTTCATTGTTCTGCAAGGCGATTAGTGCTTGACTCTGCAAGGCGATTTGTGCTTGACTGTCAGAAAGGTGGAAATAAAATAAAGTCTGAAACTAATAACGTATATCAGCCTTCGGTAATTATGTGAATGTATTTTAATTAACTTGATATCTCCCGGCCAAAGACATCCGTTTTGCTTTCATTTGACGCGAGAGTAAACGAAGGAGAAACAGCAAAACCACTAAACGTTAACACGGGCCACATGGAGACTGCCCACTATAATTCAGACTTCTCTGCGCATCAGCCTTGGGTCTACGATATTTACAAACTGGGTCAATACTAAAAAAAAATCGAATTTTGAAAAGTACCCTATGTGCATCTTGTAAAACACATCATTCTGAAAAATTTGAAACAAAAACATACGTGTTCAAGAAAATATAAGACATGTTATTTGGCCTTAAGTGTGCTGAAGTGCAGTGCCACGCCTCTTCACACAGCGTTCTCTTACTGCACTGCACATCACTGCACTTCGCACTGTGGGACTCAAATGTGTATTTTGTAACGGATGCCATCGAAGTACATTCAGGACAGCGGAAATTAAAATGTCCTTTGATTTTAAACAAAATAACCTCGCAATTAATACTGGATGGAATCATTTGTAACCGGAAGAAGAACTCTTCAGAAAATTTGGATTCTTTATTGCCTAATAGCTAATAACTTTGTTCTGTGTGACATAAAATGAAATACAGGATACACAAAACAAGATAAGACAAGAGACAAGCAAGACAGTACATATTTCTTCAATCCTTGCGTTCTTTTCTCACTAATATTGCTCTAGCATTACATGCCGTGCTTTCCTTTCTGCAGAAGAATCTGTTACCTCATCAAAATTCGTCAAATGTTTTGCTACGTGAAAATGTACCAAAGACTGGTGTGGTTTCTCGATCTCATTACGTCTATTGTCACTGTTTGCAGGACGAAAGAAAATAGGTCTTTCTAATATTGCAGCAACTGTCACACACACCAAAGAAGCGAGATTGTTTTGGTAATAATGGTCGTTTTTATAATATGGCAGAATATAACTCGCCAAGTACCAATATGAGATGCCTGTTTCGCCTACTACAAGCACAAGGCTTTATGTCAGGAAATAGTTTCATGTTTCATTCATAAGCTCCAGCTTCTTAAGCATGAGCTCGAAAAGTAGAAAAGTAGTAGTGCGAAATTTTTGTATAAATTTCGAACCGCCCTGTTTCTTCTCCTTCCTCGTTCTAACAAAATCTTCTCATCCCTAATTCTATAACTATTCCTATCATTGTCAAAGCTCATTCTCCAGTTAATTCTACTAACTCTGCCAGAATCACCGGTTTAGTAATTATCCAGCGATTATTCTCCGGTTAGGCGTTATTACGTGTTCGTACAACACGTTTTCCGCGCTACTCCCAGAATGGAACTTAAGCGGCTGCTAACCAGGAAATGTACAACTTGCCCTCTATAGTGTAGCGACCTGGTCAAAAACTTTCTGTCAAACTTTCATTTTCTTTGATACAGCGACAAGATAATACGGTTAATATTTCGTATCTGTTATTCCTGTTGGTCATTCATATCTACTCTGGTAGTCTGAATCTACGGACGTAGCTATTCGCTCATCATCTGCATACCAGTCAGTCACACTCACACACACACACACACACACACACACACACACACTCTCTCTCTACATTCACCCGTGCGGCTTTATTTCGCTCAGCTCGTGTAGCCCCGTCCCCTTTTGTCTGCAGGAAAGTTTATTTCCAGATGTGACGAGGATTCCCCTGGCAGGTACATCACGTACACTATTCACGCATTCAAAAATCAACTTATGATTCATTCAGAAATCAACTTAGAATGTGATCAAAAATGTTCAAAAAGCAACAGGGATGAGCTTAAAAACTCATTTGAATAATCGATAGACCAATGTGCTCTAGATGCTAGGTGCTTTGTGAAACAAGGTTATTTTTCCTCAACAATACGAATTTGCCCCCCTCGCCACCGAAATTGCCGCCTGGTTCAGATACTCCGGTTTGCTGCGTACAGAACTGACAATGTTGAGTGTTTATGGAAAAAGTTCAAGGCAATCAATCGTAAAATGCGTTTCAGACAGGTACGTGCCGAGTAAAACTGTGAGGGACGGGAAAAACCCACCGTGGTACAACAACAAAGTTAGGAAACTACTGCGAAAGCAAAGAGAGCTTCACTCCAAGTTTAAACGCAGCCAAAACCTCTCAGACAAACAGAAGCTAAATGATGTCAAAGTTAGCGTAAGGAGGGCTATGCGTGAAGCGTTCAGTGAATTCGAAAGTAAAATTCTATGTACCGACTTGACAGAAAACCCTAGGAAGTTCTGGTCTTACGTTAAATCAGTAAGTGGCTCGAAACAGCATATCCAGAAACTCCGGGATGATGATGGCATTGAAACAGAGGATGACACGCGTAAAGCTGAAATACTAAACACCTTTTTCCAAAGCTGTTTCACAGAGGAAGACCGCACTGCAGGTCCTTCTCTAAATCCTCGCACAAACGAAAAAATGGTTGACATCGAAATAAGTGTCCAAGGAATGGAAAAGCAATTGGAATCACTCAAAAGAGGAAAGTCCACTGGACCTGATGGGATACCAATTCGATTCCACTCACGAGTACGCGAAAGAACTTGCCCCCCTTCTAACAGCCGTGTACCGCAAGTCTCTAGAGGAACGGAGGGTTCCAAATGATTAGAAAAGAGCACAGGTAGTCCCAGTCTTCAAGAAGGGTCGTCGAGCAGATGCGCAAAACATAGACCTATATCTTTGACGTCGATCTGTTGTAGAATATTAGAACATGTTTTTTGCTCGAGTATCATGTAGTTTTAGAAACCCAGAATCTACTCCGTAGGAATCAACATGGATTCCGGAAACAGCGATCGTGTGAGACCCAACTCGCTTTATTTGTTCATGAGACCCAGAAAATATTAGATACAGGCTCCCAGGTAGATGCTATTTTTCTTGAGTTCCGGAAGGCGTTCGATACAGTTCCGCACTGTCGCCTGATAAACAAAGTAAGAGCCTACGGAATATCAGACCAGCTGTGTGGCTGGATTGAAGAGTTTTTAGCAAACATAACACAGCATGTTGTTATCAATGGAGAGACGTCTACAGGCGTTAAAGTAACCTCTGGCATGCCACAGGGGAGTGTTATGGGACCATTGCTTTTCACAATATATATAAATGACCTAGTAGATAGTGTCAGAAGTCCCATGCGGCTTTTCGCGGATCATGCTGTAGTATACAGAAAAGTTGCAGCATTAGAAAATTGCAGCAAAATGCAGGAAGATCTGCAGCGGATAGGCACTTGGTCCAGGGAGTGGCAACTGACCCTTAACACAGACAAATGTAATGTATTGCGAATACATAGAAAGAAGGATCCTTTATTGAATGATTATATGATAGCGGAACAAACACTGGTAGCAGTTACTTCTGTAAAATATCTGGGAGTATGTGTGCGGAACGATTTGAAGTGGAATGATCATATAAAATTAATTGTTGGTAAGGAGTGTACCAGGTTGAGATTCATTGGGAGAGTCCTTAGAAAATGTAGTCCATCAACAAAGGAGGTGGCTTACAAAACACTCGTTCGACCTATACTTGAGTATTGCTCATCAGTGTGGGATCTGTACCGGATCGGGTTGACGGAGGAGATAGAGAAGATCCAAAGAAGAGCGGCGCGTTTCGTCACAGGGTTATTTGGTAACTGTGATAGCGTTACAGAGATGTTTAACAAACTCAAGTGGCAGACTCTGCAAGAGAGGCGCTCTGCATCGCGGTGTAGCTTGCTCGCCAGGTAGAGGGTGCGTTTCTGGATGAGGTATCGAATATATTGCTTCCCCCTACTTATACCTCCCGAGGAGATCACGAATGTAAAATTAGAGAGATTCGAGCGCGCACGGAGGCTTTCAGACAGTCGTTCTTCCTGCGAACCATACGCGACTGGAACAGGAAAGGGAGGTAATGACAGTGGCACTTAAAGTGCCTTCCGCCACACACCGTTGGGTGGCTTGCAGAGTATAAATGTAGATGTAGATGTAACTGCTTAAATGAATCCAATGTAAACAGTTGTGACATCACGCTCATCGGTGGTAATTTGTTGTAACGAAGCACTGCGTTGTCTTCCTACAGCCTTTCACACATTTTGCTGCTGGCAGATGCTTGTATGAGCACTGTGTGTTTTTTGTTTACATATAAAGCATTTCCTTTGCAATTTAAATTTCATTCCCTCGTTCATATTTTGTTGCTGCAGTATTATTCTGCAGTAGCGGGATACAGTAATGTCCTTTGTTAGAGTATCGGTTCTTATCAGTCAAAATGACAAAAAATTAACTGAAAACTAAATCAATGAAAAACTCCTGGGATTCTAGAAAATTCCCGTTTTTCCCGGTTTTCCTGCGGATGAAAAAATTCCTAGGTCTTTCCCGGATCTTCCGGGTCGTATACACCATGTAATAGTCTCTTGTTAGAAGTGGTATCAAACCCTTCTGGAAATCTAGGGATATGGAATCGATCTTAGATCCCTTGTCGACAGCTATATTTTCCGAATCCGTGTTGGTTATGTATCAGTCCCTAATCCTTCACCTACACATCAACTCAGCCAATGAACACACCCGTCAACTCCTATCCTTAATAAAAGTCCTTAATCTTTCCTCTCCCACATCCACACCGGCTGTTCAGAGCATCCTCCTACAGGCCAACCGTAAATTAGAACAGCATGCCACCCTCCACCTCAAAAAACTATCCAATCTCCTGGTTTCCCACCTCCGGAAAGGCAACTCACTCACCCTTCACAACCTTTCCAGCAAACCTCAACCTCCTCTCATTGCACACAAACCCAGTCTCTCCCATCTACTCAATCTCCCACTTCCAGCTTCACTCTTTCCAAAACCTCAAAATTCCGATCAACACAATCTGGAACCACAACACCCTAATTCAGTAGTTAACCTCTCCTCCAAACCTCTCTCCCAATCCGAAACCTCTGTCCTATCCAAAGGCCTCACCTTCGGCCCCACTCCCAGATTCAACCAAACAGCCCTCGTCAAAGATTTACTGTCCTACACTCGTACTCTCTGCTGGAAGTATCACTTTGCCACGAAGAAAAATGATCCTAATCCTACTCTTAATGATCCGACTCCTCAAGACACCATCCAAATTGAACCCTGCCTGGAACAGTTCCGTCCTCCATCACAGCGGGACCCACCTCCTCTTCCTCAAAATCACCCTCTCCAAACCTTCCAGGAATTTCTGACTTCCAGCCTTGCATCTCAATCCTTCTTAAAAAACCTTAATCCTACACCCAACATCACCACTGCTGAAGCCCAGGCTATCCGTGATCTGAAGGCTGACCGATCCATCGTCATTCTTCTGGCGGACAAGGGTTCCACGACCGTGGTACTTGATCGTCGGGAGTATGTGGCTGAGGGACTGCGTCAGCTTTCAGACAACACCACATACAAAGTTTGCCAAGGTAACCCCATTCCCGATGTCCAGGCGGAGCTTCAAGGAATCCTCAGAACCTTAGGCCCCCTGCAAAACCTTTCACCTGACTCCATCAACCTCCTGACCCCACCGACACCCCGCACCCCTACCTTCTACCTTCTTCCTAAACTCCACAAACCCAATCATCCCGGCCGCCCCATTGTAGCTGGTTACCAAGCCCCCACAGAACGTATCTCTGCCTACGTAGATCAACACCTTCAACCCATTACATGCAGTCTCCCATCCTTCATCAAGGACACCAACCACTTCCTTGAATGCCTGGAATCCTTACCCAATCTGTTACCCCCGGAAACCACCCTTGTAACCATTGATGCCACGTCCTTGTACACAAATATTCCGCACGTCCAGGGCCTCGCTGCGATGGAGCATTTCCTTTCACGCCGATCACCTGCCACCCTACCTAAAACCTCTTTCCTCATCACCTTAGCCAGCTTCATCCTGACCCACAACTTCTTCACTTTTGAGGGCCAGACATACCAACAATTAAAGGGAACAGCCATGGGCACCAGGATGGCCCCCTCGTACGCCAACCTATTCATGGGTCGCTTAGAGGAAGCCTTCTTAGTTACCCAAGTCTGCCAACCCAAAGTTTGGTACAGATTTATTGATGACACTTCACACGTCCGTCCACATCAAACCCACCAACAAGCAACAGTACCTCCATTATGACAGCTGCCACCCATTCCACATCAAACGGTCCCTTCCCTACAGCCTAGGTCTTCGTGGCAAACGAATCTGCTCCAGTCCGGAATCCCTGAATCATTACACCAACAACCTGAAAACAGCTTTCGCATCCCGCAACTACCCTCCCGACCTGGTACAGAAGCAAATAACCAGAGCCACTTCCTCGTCCCCTCAAACCCAGAATCCCCCACAGAAGAACCACAAAAGTGCCCCACTTGTGACAGGATACTTTCCGGGACTGGACCAGACTCTGAATGTGGCTCTCCAGCAGGGATACGACTTCCTCAAATCCTGCCCTGAAATGAGATCCATCCTTCATGAAATCCTCCCCACTCCACCAAGAGTGTCTTTCCGCCGTCCACCTAACCTTCGTAACCTGTTAGTTCATCCCTATGAGATCCCCAAACCACCTTCCCTACCCTCTGGCTCCTATCCTTGTAACCGCCCCCGATGCAAAACCTGTCCCATGCACCCTCCCACCACCACCTACTCCAGTCCTGTAACCCGGAAGGTGTACACGATCAGAGGCAGAGCCACGTGTGAAAGCACCCACGTGATTTACCAACTGACCTGCCTACACTGTGATGCATTCTATGTGGGAATGACCAGCAACAAACTGTCCATTCGCATGAATGGACACAGGCAGACAGTGTTTGTTGGTAATGAGGATCACCCTGTGGCTAAACATGCCTTGGTGCACAGCCAGCACATCTTGGCACAGTGTTACACCGTCCAGGTTATCTGGATACTTCCCACCAACACCAACCTATCCGAACTCCGGAGATGGGAACTTGCCCTTCAGTATATCCTCTCTTCTCGTCATCCGCCAGGCCTCAATCTCCGCTAATTTCAAGTTGCCGCCACTCATACCTCACCTGTCTTTCAACAACTTCTTTGCCTCTACACTTCTGCCTCGACTGACATCTCTGCCCAAACTCTTTGTCTTTAAATATGTCTGCTTGTGTCTGTATGTGTGGATGGATATGTGCGTGTGTGCTAGTGTATACCTGTCCTTTTTTCCCCTAAGGTAAGTCTTTCCGCTCCCGGGATTGGAATGACTCCTTACCCTCTCCCTTAAAACCCACTTCCTTCCGTCTTCCCCTCTCCTTCCCTCTTTCCTGATGAGGCAACAGTTTGTTGCGAAAGCTTGAATTTTGTGTGTATGTTTGTGTATCTATCGACCTGCCAGCGCTTTTGTTCGGTAAGTCACCTCATCTTTGTTTTTATATATAATTTTTCCCACGTGGAATGTCTCCTTCCATTATATATATATATATATATATATATATATATATATATATATATATATATATATATATATATATATATATATATATTCAGTAGGACCAACTGTCTTTGCCCACATCGGTTGCTCATTTCTAAAAATAAAAGTTAACTATACCATGGAATTATACAAAACTTCTCCTCGGTGAATCAAAACCACTACTCATCACACCTGGTGACCTCCATCATCCATCAGTTTTTTTACATGTGACGACCCATACAGTGCTGTACGCATCTCCACTCAGCCACGCCCACTGCATTTCTCACTTCTCGAGAGCAGATGCCTCAACCAATAGACCAGCTGAGTGCGTTTGCTGGTGTAACTGGAATTGCCATTGTGGATGACGTTTTTCACCCATGGTACTTCTGTACTTCTGTAGAATTTTGAAAAATGGAGGTCAAACCCCAAGGGGGACCAACACATAGAAGGCCGAAACGGTTGAAACTCCTTTTAGTCACCTCTTACGACAGGTAGGAATACCTCGGGCCTATTCTTACCCCGGACCCGCAGGGGGGACTTACGCGCGAGGTTCGCGATTCGTATCGATCATTTCCTACTCCAGAAATGATGGACGAGTGTGACAAGTTGTCGTTAAAGAACGTTACAGGGATATCAATGCTGAGATCATCGGTGCCTGGGCTCACGTACTACTTTAACTTCAAGTTACACTGAGGACGACACATTTACCCTCAACGTGTGGACCAACTGAAGTCTTTCTGTGATTTCGTTGATACTGGATACGGGAAAGTTCTTGGTAGTATTAAAACTAGATGGTTGTCATTGTTGCCAGGAGTTACAAAAGTTATTCACATGTATGAACCTTTGAAATCTTGTTTTCTATCTCAGAATACATGTCCCACGTTGCTGAAACAAATTTTCGAGAACCGACAGTCACTTCTTTGGCTTCATTTCACACAATGCCCATTGAAAATGTTTTTTTAAATTCAATCCAAAAGTTGGAAATAACCACAGTTTCAGCTTGCTTCAAGAAATAATACCATTTTAATTAACTTAGAAAAGAAGGTACTTTCACTCAGTCAAAATACGAGCCTTTTACCAATTCTAAGACACTTTTGTGACTTGTTTGGAAAAGTAGAGTTCTCCACCTCAACCTCTGAAATCATCTCATTGGATAACACAAAAAAAAAATCCTGTTTCTTGGGCTGAACTTTTAAATTTTCTGATAATTCTTAAGGCAGTAGACTAATGTGCAACATTTCAGACGAGATACGATGCGTGAACATTGTATCCCAGAAATTTGAGGAATTGGAAAAAGCTAATTTGGAAACAGTTAAGAGACTGTGTGATATATTCCACACACTTAAAAGTACAGGTACTTCATGTAAAAATATAGACACGCTTGTGAATTTTGCTCCTGCTGTACTATACACCAATATTGTTGTGGAAAGAATATTTTCAACTGTGAAGTCCCTTTGGAGGGTGGAATGTGTAGTGCTAGAACCACTTCATTCCCCACACGAGTTGTGTGTCTCATATTAGAGGCCAAAAACGAACATAAAATTCTTTGTCAAGTACAGAGTAGAGGTGCTCTTATTCAGTAATTGTACTGTCTAATTATTGGATTTATAGTGAATTCTTGCAATGGGCCTTTGTCCTCAGAAGTTGACTGCCGAAAGTAGTTGCTCTCTGTCCCAGTGTACTTAAAAGCAGAATAAGCAAGCATTCTTCAAAACTATGTAATGTATGGATGGTCAGTGTCTGCATCAAGTAAATCCTACCCCATATTTAGCAGATTGGGTTCCGCATTTGGAGGCTGCATTCGAGAGAGACGTACCATATGTCGAAGTTTAAGCACCATTTAATATTTTCGTGTGTTTTAATTCAGACATAAATGTCGAGTGGCTCTTTACATACCACCTCATAGAGCCACTCTGCTTCCTAGTCAAGCTCCCTCAAATCATTCAGTTCTTATCTTCCCTTAATAGCGATCAATCAATAAAATTGTAATATGTTGTCTTGTGTATCCAGTACGAGGATATTTCATTCCTTAGCTCATACAACAGCCTGACAGGTGGTGGTTCTCTCGGCTATTTTTCCAGTACCTGAACGAATTTCAGCCACAAACTAAGTTTGTGTGTCTGGTGCGTGCCCAATGAAATGAAAATAACCTCTGTTTGCCTGGTGGCTGTTGATATTTGAAGTCAGCAACAGGTTTCATTCGGAACACCGACTTTGCCATTAAATCTGAATTTTGCGGACAACAGGTAGCCTTCATAATGGCGAGACCCTTTTGCACAGGATTTCGGTCACCCCAGGGATCTTATGTCGATGCTGTGACATTGTTAGGGTGTACTAACATGTAAATTTTATTTTCTACAGATCTCACACAATTACTTCATTGTGGTTGATCAGCGTTGTTGCTTGCTTTATGAAACAGTGTCGTCTTTGATGCCTGTTTTGAATTTTGTGTGAAGTGTGTTTATGGTACTTTGGGAGCTTTTCGTCGTAATCCTTTTCATTGGGGAGTTTTTTAAATGTAATTAATCCTCGGTGTGACAATGATTTTGCGCTGGGAATTGCGTGTGAAGCTCATTTTCATTCTATCAGGTTGCTTGTGATGAATACTCTTGTTTAGCCAGTGTGATGAACTTAATAAAAATTCAGCATGTTATTTAAGTGTGTTTCAGGTAGTGTTTTTTCTGTATAAGATTTTCATTTGCGTTATTCGAAAATAGTTACGTTAGTCGCTCCAAAAGCAGTACGAGGAGAAAAGAAAAAAAGGTGGTGAGGAGTCACTATGCGAAATGCCCAAAAAAGAGAATGCGAAGGTACAGAGACACGTGTAGGAGATAGATTCTCCCCAATTTTAGCCACGAAAATGTGCAAAATGAAACAGTAGGTTCCTCCGATGCGAGAGAAATGAGTGAGCCAGACTTCAGTGGTGCAGCGGAGATGTTTAGATTTAGGACGTGCACAGCCTGTTCCAGTCACAGCTAGCAGTGTTTCAGGTCGAGTGCACAATTTACTAAGTGTGAGTGCGGGCGAGGCTGAAGCAACGATAAGTGAACAGAGGGCAGCAGAGCATGTAGCTCTGAGCAGAACATGATTGGCCAATTTGGCCACGCTGATAAAAAGAATAAGCACACAGCGAAGAGTTAAAGGCAGACTGCAGACTTGCTGGCGTCAAAGGAGGAGCTGAACTGGGATTTAGTTGCCGAATATGGCACCTTAACGACTACAGTAGAATCACTGAGCTCAGAAATTGATGATGATATGGAAGAAACGTTCAGAACTTAAAATCAAGGGCGACGCTGCGCAATTTGAAGAAGCTAAGGCCATCGGTCTCTAGACTTACACACTACTTAAACTAATGTAAACTAACTTATGCTAAGAACAACACACACACACACACACACACACATGCCCGTGGGAGGATTCGAACCTCCGGCGGGAGGGGCCGCGCAATCCGTGACACGGCGCCTCAAACCTCGCGGCACTTGGAGAGGCAGGAAACAGGTTAAGTGGGATAGAAGTAGAACAGAAAAGAGTGAGCGGGAAAGGCTGGTTGCCAGGTGGCTAGAACAGGAGCATGGGGGATGTGACTGATGGTGATCATAGGGAATTCTTTAATCTACTAAAACGAATGCCCATGTTCACTGGCAACATACAGGGTGGCGCACGAAATGTGTTACCATTTTGTTTTTGAATATGAACTTTGTCAATACGATCTGAAAGGAACATATACTACAATGAAGAGCCGCCCATGGAGATTTGTTCTAACTCAGCGCATACTGAATATGTCCGCCAGTTCGTTTCCGACCTTCCTTCAAACGAATACTGAAGTTAGTGATTACCTACGGCACATGTCTTCCGCAATTTCAGTGCAAGCTTGAAAAATAAGTTTTCTGAGCTCCATTAAATCAAGTGGACGTTTCGGGGAAATTTTTTCCTTTAGGTACCCCAAAAAGAAGAAAGTCACATGGATTGAGGTCTGGTCTATGAGTTTTTACACGAGCATTTCGACGTACAGATCATTTCACTCAGGCTTCCAGCTCGCTTCAATGACGGACAAAATTGGCTCCCCAATGGCGGACATATTGAGCATGTGCTCAGTTAGAACAAATCTCCATGGACGGCTCCTCATTGTAGTATATGTTCCTTTCAGATTGTATTGACAATAAAGTTTATATTCAAAAACAAAATGGTAACATTTCGTGCGCCACCCTGTATGTAAGCCAAGTACGGACATTATCGAGACACTTTGGAGGGAATAAACAGCAGGAGTTTTGGAACTGGAAAGTACAGTTAAGGAAACGCTCGATGTTGCAAATACAGTACATGCACAGAAGCCTTAGGCAAATCATAACAAATAGCTACAGGCAATCCACTTACACTGGAATCATTAAAATTTTGTAGGAATCCACAGTACTTGCGAGCTGAAATTAGAAACAGCATTCGGTAATTTTGAAAGAGAAAATGGGAGCTCAACTTGGAATCGACCGAAGTACAAGTAGGCACAACTGTGGATGAATAGGCCGGCTCGAAAAAGTGCAGAAGAAATCTGCAGCAGAAATCCTGCGTCTGTGATGTAACGAAAACTAAGATGCACTGCGATGAAAAAAGAAAAGAAAATGAGAACGAGAACTGCCCGAAACTACGGAAGACGCTGTGCTAATACGATGCTAAACAGCATCTTCTACATTTGCATCTACATCTACATCTACATGCTCTGCAAACGACCGCGGCAGAGAGTAGGTCCCACAGTACCAGTTGTCAGGGTTTGTTCCTGTTCCATTCACGTATGGAGCGCGGGAAGAATGACTGAATGCCTCTGTACGCTTAGTACTTACTGTAATCTTATCCTCACGATCCCTATGTGAGCGGTACGTAGAGGGTTGTAAGTATATTTCTAGCATTACCATCTAAAGGCAGTTCTTGAAACTTTGTTAATAGACTTTCTCGGGATAGTTTGGGCCTGTCTGAGTCTGGAAGTTCAGTTACTTGCGTACTTCCGTTACACTCCTACGGGTCAAACAAATCCATGACAATTCGTGCTACCCTTCTCTGTATACGTTCAGTATCCCTAGTTAGTCGTATCTGGTGCGGGTCCCACACACTTGAGCAATATTCTAGAACCGGTGGTACGAGTGGTTTGTAAGCAAAGTCCTTTGTAGGCTGACCGCTCTCCACCAGTAAACTGAAGTCTTTCACCTGCTTTACCTACAACTAAGCGTATGTCTTCATTCCTTCACATACCAGGTACTTTTTATGTGTCGGCCAACTCCAACAGTGACTCCATGATATAGTCTTAGAATATTACTTTTTAGTTTTCTGGAGGCACAGTTTTACATTTATGAACATATAAATCAAGTTGCCGTTTTTTCACCGCTCTGAATTCTTATCAAGATCTGACTGAATATTTATGCAGCTTCTTGCAGACAGTACATTACAGATAACTGGATCATCTGAAAAACTCTGAGGTTACCATTATTATTAATACACTACTGGCCATTAAAAATGCTACACCACGAAGATGACGTGCTACAGACGCGAAATTTAACCGACAGGAAGATGCTGTAATATGCAAACGATTAGCTTTTCAGAGCATTCACACAAGGTTGGCGCCGGTGGTGACACCTACAACGTGCTGACATGAGGAAAGTTTCCAACCGATTTCTCATACACAAACAGCAGTTGACCGGCGTTGCCTGGTGAAATGTTGTTCTGATGCCTCGTGTTAGGAAGAGAAATGCGTACCATCACGTTTCCGACTATGATAAAGGTCGGATTGTAGTCTATCGCGATTGCGGTTTATCGTATCGCGACATTGCTGCTCGCGTTGGTCGAGATCCAAAGACTGTTAGCAGAAAATGGAGTCGGTGGGTTCAGGAGGGTAATACGGAACGCAGTGCTGGATCCCAACGGCCTCTTATCACTGGCAGTCGAGATGACAGGCATCTTATCCGCATGGCTGTAACGGATCGTGTAGCCACGTCTCGATCCCTTAGTCAACAGATGGGGACGTCTGCAAGACAACAACCATCTGCACGAACAGTTCAACGACGTTTGCAGCAGCATGGACTATGAGCTCTAAGACAATGGCTGCGGATACCCTTGATGCTGCATCACAGACAGGAGCTCCTGCGATGGTGTACTCGACGACGAACCTGGGTGCACGAATGGCAAAACATTTTTTCGGATGAATCCAGGTTCTGTTTAAAGCATCATGATGGTCGCATCCGTGTTTGGCGACATCGCGGTGAACGCACATTGGAAGCGTGTATTCGTCATCACCATACTGGCGTATCACACCGCGTGATGGTATGGTGCGCCATCGGTTACACGTCTCGGTCACCACGTGTTCGCATTGACGGCACTTTGAACAGTAGACGTTAAATTTCAGATGTGTTATGACCCGTGGCTCTACCTTTCATTCGATCCCTGTGAAACCCTACATTTCAGCATGATACTGCACTACCGCATGTTCCAGGTCCTGTACGGGCCTTTCTGCTTACAGAAAATGCTCGACTGCTGCACTGGTCAACACATTCTCCAGATCTCTCACCAATTCAAAACGTCTGGTCAGTGGTGGCCGAGCAATTGGCTCGTCACAATACGCCATTCACTACTCTTGATGAACTGTGGTATCGTGTTGAAGCTGCATGGGCAGCTGTACCTGTACACGCCATCCAAACACTGTTTGACGCAATGCCCAGGCGTATCAAGGCCGTTATTACGCCCAGAGGTGGTTGTTCTGGGTACTGATTTCTCAGAATCTATGCACCCCAATTGCGTGAAAATATAACCACATATCAGTTCTAGTATAATATATGTGTCCAATGAATAACCGTTTATCATCTGCATTTCTTCTTGGTGTAGCAATTTTAATGGCCAGTAGTGTATTTCGTCTTCCGTAGCGCTGTGGTGTGATCTCAGAGCTGTGTTAAAGGTAACTTACAGTTCACAGGAGTTTCTGCAAACGTGACGTTATTTTGACGCCATAAGTATTGCATTCATGTGGACCGGGCTGTGGATAAGGGAGAGATGTTGGCAAGAATTAGCTCCGAAACTTACTGAAAAAGTTGTGCCAACTGCTCTTGCTAATACACCTTCATCAACACCAAAAGTGAGACCACTTGCTGATTTACAAGCAAAAAGAATCTTAAGCCAGCCAGCACATATTGCAATAACCTGCTCATTCAAGCTTCTCAAGAAAATAAACTTATTTTTAAAACATCTGAAAACTGATGTGTGGAGTTGGTCCGTAGTCAGAAAAAAAGGGGAGGGGCAGTCATTCTAACAAGTGAGGTAAACGATCAGCTCACTTACCTTGTGTCCAGTAAGTAAAGCCTTTTCGAAACCTCAACATAGCTAGCATCTCTCGAAAACACGCCACTATCTGTAGCATTTTGTGTAATAAAATCAAGAAAAGCGTAATATAGGTGGTTGAAGAGAGCCTTTAATGGGAGATTTTTGTCTGGGAAAGAAGTGGCCTAGAAAAACTAGCCCGTAAATTGTCTTTTGTACACTTCACATATGGCTAAATTTTATGTATAGCTGAGACTACGTTACCTTTTTATTCTGTGGCAAATGTGTCGTTCAGTTCTATGCTTTTTATTTTGAATGGCAATTTGCTTTTCCAGATGATCAACGTGTGAATATTTATTCACATTTGCGAGTTTCACACTTAATATGTAGATTTGTAAATTATTGACAATGACAACCCAGACCTGAGACGCACGCCTCCAGAGAAAGGGAACTACTGTATGTACACAATGTCTAATATCTAAGAACTAACTGCAATTAACTTAATAAAGAAGTCCCAGAACCTTTACAAACGTGAAGGTGAGATGGTAGGACGCGAGTCACCTCCGTAGCTACCCTCTGCTCTGTAACTCAACGCTTACAACCGCTGCCTCACAATCAACCGCTGGAAGATCAGCCCCCGCACCGTAAACTGACTGTAATGAAGGCTTTAGCAGCCGATACGTCCTTATATGACGTCTGATAACACATCAGAAAGAAAGTGTCGTGTTTTAAAAAATCTTCCATGTAGAGCTGCCCTGAAACGGTGCTGTTTCATAATACGGAATTTAGGACCTCCTATCCAGTAGCAGCCATGACAAATGATTAGGTTTTTTTATGGATAAATAATTATAACAGTCACGTGCAAATGTCTTCAACTCACGGGGTAACAGTGTGATAAGTTTCTTTTTTTAACCATTCTTGACGGCCCACATAAAGTCTTGTCTTCCGCCATTTCCTTTTTTTGTCTTCACAGGAACACAGCCGACCAATCGAGCAGAACCGTTGTTCCAGCTCCAAGTACTGGAGACGCTGTCCAATGCTCTGTACTGCATGCCTGGACTGCACAATTGCGAAGGACGTTTCACTTTTCCAATACCTATGTACCCTAAAATGTATCACAGAGTTTCGTGGTGTGCAACTTAATAAATAATGACTCCGAAATGCACCACTTACGCTTCGCGGAAACTGAATATAACCTGGCGTCTACAACGACTGCTGTTTCCCACCAACCACAACACGGCACAACTGAAGTCATGATAAAAGTTACTGACTTCTAAATGACGGGAAAATTCTCCGTACAACTTCGTATGCATTACGTAGCTAAAAATGAAATTTCCATCCCGATGACAAATTTATTACTGTCTTCATTTGCATACTGACGAGTGAACCATCATTTGAATTCTGAGTTCCGTATAACACTTTACAGGTTTGCATCAGAAGATCACGTGATCAGAAACACCTAAAGAGTGAATAGTAAAGATATTGTTTTCCGACGCAGACTGAATGCACATTTAACAGCACATGACGATTCTTGCTGCACGAATTTCGTGAAAGGAAATACGGACCAGTACTCTACGAGATGTGTCCACACTAGGAATAAGAAAACACCGCACCTGTTGCTACCGCTGGCCATCTTTGACCGACGACGAAAACGCCGGATAAACCACTACCCAAAACGCAGTATGCGTAAAATACGTGTAGTGACAAGGACTATTTAGTTTGTTTCCATCACAGCACATTCATACACTTCACCAAATCACAAACTGCCCTTTCAGTCGCAGCTGCAGAAACGTGTCAGCACACCGCGCCTTCCAAGCAACAATGTGGGAGGGAAACAAAGGTCAGTGTTGTGTTCTGCCTCTGTACTGGGAGTAGAGAGAGTCCCGTGAAACTACGGCACAGGTCAAAGCCAGTGTGTGGCATCGGCAGGACACTCGGTGGGGAGTCTTGTTTTACGGTACGTGGTTGTGCCCTAGCAGTTTTAAGATTTTAATTTGGAAGGCATGATATATACGGCAAAGTGCGTTGAATGTATTGCAAGTCTGGACATCGGAATATACTCCGTTCATCACATTAAACTTCATGTAAACATTACACTATGTACTCTTCCGCGTTTGCTGGAACCTCTTTGGATTTAGTTTCAGGTGGAGCAGATGCCAAGCGGTCACAAGTGCAATCAAGTACGATAATGAGGTTTCGTTTTATGCTGTGCGTATCGACTTGTGCGGTAATACGGGACAACAGCTTTACCGGCGCGTTTAGCTTTGACAGCGCTGGCCGGGCAAGTGGTCCAGCTAACGTGCACTGGTGTGAGCAGTGGCAGTTCAGACGTAAACAGAGACGAGCAGAGGACAATACAGCTTTGGATGTGAATTTTTAAACAGAAGGAAATAATATATGGCAAAACTCGGGTGATTTTCTCCTCAGATGACCGGACGGGAAGTATAACATGCCATCGATATTAGCGAACATAGTATTTTAATTAAAAGCAGGAGTGATGAAAATTCGTGACTAACGAGGGTAATTTTTCTACTTGAGCTGTGTGTGGCGTGAAAGCGCAATGTAGTAAAATACTAAGCCACTGAAGGTATCGGAGTCAGCTGTCTGGTAATCTCTGAACTCCTTCCACATCGGACACCGCTGAATACACTTCAGTACAACTACGTTGATAACGAGTCATCAGAGACAGAACCCCAAGACACAAAAATGTCCACATTTCCTCCTCCTCTTTCGTGACGTGCTGTTCTGCAGTTCGCCATCGTTTGGCAGTGCCGTGTCACAAAGCTTCGCGCATTAGTTGCAGTTCGTTTGACAGCGTAATGTCTTGTTATTTCTCGCGACAAATACCTTAACTTGGCTCCATATCAATTCTGTCGGGTTCAGACTGCAGTGTTACGACCACAACTCTAAATATAATCCATTTGTACAGCGTGCTCGACGCCATCAAAATTGTCTTCCATCTTTCTGCGACATTTATCGCTCTGGCTCATGTGAGACCACATCTGTCATACAAAACAATGGGCATATTCAAACAGTACTTTTTAATTTTTCTCCAAAAAATTTAATCACGTTATGTTTTATCGTCAACCATCTTTTGCAATCTTTTATAATATATCTGTAACTAAGAATGTATACTTGCAATGAAAACCAGAAATTTTCGTGTGATATGTAATTGTAAACTACAAGATGTGCATTTTTCTTAAAAATGATTGTGACATATGAGTTAATTACCATACATTTGATTAATCCCATATTTAAATGATTTAGGTGTTCAAACCGAACAAAAACAAAATAATGCACCACATCGAGTGTAGAACCACCGCCCGCCGGCACACACTGTGGTCAGTCTACGACGCTATCGATCACGCCATGCTTATAATCAACACCTCCCTTGCTTCTAATACATAGACCTACCCGAGAAAAGTCAAAAGTTGATTTTGTCTGTAACCTTGTGAAGAACATTAACAACTTGTTTCTCGAAATTAACGGTGTTCCGGCAATTGCGTTTCACTACGGAGCGCAAAGCAGTGTCGTCCATTTTAGCGGTACGTATGAACAGCGAGACCATCAGAGCACAAGTACTGGTTAGAGAATGTGACTGTACACAATTTTTAAGATAAAAGTTACGTAGGTAAAGTACGATTAGTATAGAAGTTAATGGATGTTAATTTGTCAGAATGACTGAAAGGTTCTTCCACACTGACATAGTAATAACCTATCGAACACTTACGTTGGCCCTACTTCCAAGAGTGGAACACCACCAGTGTACGAGAGCTACGGCTGCTGACCAATCATCGCGCTTGTGTTTGTTTACATCTGGTTTCTTCTAATGATGAAGTATATGCTACACACGAATTCATAGCCCCACCCTTTATTTCGAAATTAGAATGATTAATACCTTCAGCTAATGACAGGCGTTGATATACATCACGAGGAGAAGTGAAAATGTGTGCCCTGACCGGGAATAGAACACGGGATCTCCTGCTTACACGACAGACACCATCCATCTGAGCCACCGAGGGCACAGAGGATAGAGCGACTGCAGGGCCTATCTCGCGCACGCCTCCCGCGAGACCCACAATCTCACCTTGTATGACCACACACTACGTTCGTAGTGTCCCACCCCCAACACACTCACTACTCGTCGATTTCTTACCGAGTCCCGTAAGAGTTCAGGGAATGTGTGTGCATCCGCACAGAAGAAGGTCATGGCCGGTACAATTTCGCGTACACGTTCATTCTCTTATTCGTCTTTCAACCATACCATCTTCTTCCAAACCAACCTAGACCTCTTGCTTCGCTACAGAGAACTTAAAGCTTGTTCCCAACAAATAAGAAGGATTCTCAGCCACATATGTAGTAGCTCAATGCAACAGGGAATTTTTCCAGATGGACAAATCCGCTATTGTTAAACCACTGCATAAAAAAAGGAGATAGGTCTGATGCTAACTACCACCCAATTTCACTTCTGACAGCTTTAATCAAAATTCTTGAACAGTAATGTATTTATGAGTAGCATCACGTATTTGTAAAAATGAAGTACTAACAAAATGTCAATTTGGTTTTCAGAAAGGCTTTTCAAAAGAAGATGCAATGGGCCTATATATGCTTTCAGTGATCAAATATTAAATGCATTGAATAACCAAACATCACCCATTGGGATATTTTGTCCCCTCTCGAAGGCTTTTGATTGTGTAAATCATGAAATTATTCTAGATAAACTGAAGTATTGTGGTATGAGTGGGACGGTGCACATATGGTTCGACTCATTTAACTCGAAGAATGCAGAAGGCTGAAATTAGCAGTACAGAATATATATTAATGACTTGCCACTCTATATTCATGAAGATGCAAAGCTAGTTCTTTTTGCTATTGATACAAGTAATCACACCTGACAAGCAAGAATCAGCTGCAGAAATTGTAAATAGGCTAATTTATTTCAGAAAATTAGTAAGTGGTTCTCTGCAAATGGAATCACTAAATTTTGAGAACAAACAGGTTACACAATTCTGTACAGTAAATGGCATAACACCATTGATAAATATACACTCCTGGAAATGGAAAAAAGAACACATTGACACCGGTGTGTCAGATCCACCATACTTGCTCCGGACACTGCGAGAGGGCTGTACAAGCAATGATCACACGCACGGCACAGCGGACACACCAGGAACCGCGGTGTTGGCCGTCGAATGGCGCTAGCTGCGCAGCATTTGTGCACCGCCGCCGTCAGTGTCAGCCAGTTTGCCGTGGCATACGGAGCTCCATCGCAGTCTTTAACACTGGTAGCATGCCGCGACAGCGTGGACGTGAACCGTATGTGCAGTTGACGGACTTTGAGCGAGGGCGTATAGTGGGCATGCGGGAGGCCGGGTGGACGTACCGCCGAATTGCTCAACACGTGGGGCGTGAGGTCTCCACAGTACATCGATGTTGTCGCCAGTGGTCGGCGGAAGGTGCACGTGCCCGTCGACCTGGGACCGGACCGCAGCGACGCACGGATGCACGCCAAGACTGTAGGATCCTACGCAGTGCCGTAGGGGACTGCACCGCCACTTCCCAGCAAATTAGGGACACTGTTGCTCCTGGGGTATCGGCGAGGACCATTCGCAACCGTCTCCATGAAGCTGGGCTACGGTCCCGCACACCGTTAGGCCGTCTTCCGCTCACGCCCCAACATCGTGCAGCCCGCCTCCAGTGGTGTCGCGACAGGCGTGAATGGAGGGACGAATGGAGACGTGTCGTCTTCAGCGATGAGAGTAGCTTCTGCCTTGGTGCCAATGATGGTCGTATGCGTGTTTGGCGCCGTGCAGGTGAGCGCCACAATCAGGACCGCACACGACCGAGGCACACAGGGCCAACACCCGGCATCATGGTGTGGGGAGCGATCTCCTACACTGGCCGTACACCACTGGTGATCGTCGAGGGGACACTGAATAGTGCACGGTACATCCAAACCGTCATCGAACCCATCGTTCTACCATTCCTAGACCGGCAAGGGAACTTGCTGTTCCAACAGGACAATGCACGTCCGCATGTATCCCGTGCCACCCAACGTGCTCTAGAAGGTGTAAGTCAACTACCCTGGCCAGCAAGATCTCCGGATCTGTCCCCCATTGAGCATGTTTGGGACTGGATGAAGCGTCGTCTCACGCGGTCTGCACGTCCAGCACGAACGCTGGTCCAACTGAGGCGCCAGGTGGAAATGGCATGGCAAGCCGTTCCACAGGACTACATCCAGCATCTCTACGATCGTCTCCATGGGAGAATAGCAGCCTGCATTGCTGCGAAAGGTGGATATACACTGTACTAGTGCCGACATTGTGCATGCTCTGTTGCCTGTGTCTATGTGCCTGTGGTTCTGTCAGTGTGATCATGTGATGTATCTGACCCCAGGAATGTGTCAATAAAGTATCTCCTTCCTGGGACAATGAATTCACGGTGTTCTTATTTCAATTTCCAGGAGTGTAGATTATAAGCGAAAGTCTGTTGCTAAGGCACAATATTCAATTTCTGGTTGTCTGCATTGACAAGAAATTGAATTGGAAGAAACATACATAATTTGCTGAAATGGTTAGGTTCAGCTACTTGTGCTATTTAGGTTATTGAAAATTTTGGTGAAACATATTGGTGAACTAGCCTACTATGCCTCTTTTCATTCACTTCTTACATGTGGCATCACATTTTGGAGAATTCGTCGTTAAGAGAGAAAGTATCCATTGCACAAAAGCGTGTAATTAGAATAACGGATTGAGCCCACCAAAGATCACCTTGAGGGCATTTATTTAAGGAAGTCGGGATATTCACAGTACATATATTCACTTACGAAATTTGTCATTAATTACCCACGCCAATTAAAAAATAACAGTGAAGTGCATAGCTACAACACTAGGAAAAACGATCTTCACTAGTCTGGATCAAATCTCACTTTGGCACAGAAAGAGGTGAATTATGCTGCCACAAAACTCTTTGGTTATCTGCCAAATAGCATTAAAAGTCTGACATAACCAACCATCATGTAAAGACAGATTAACAACATTTCTGAATGACAACTACTCAATAGATGAATTTTTAGATATGAAGTACTAACTATAAAAAATAATTATTCTGTGTAAAGTAAACTTGAAGTTACATTCTACGTCATTACGAAATGTCGTATTCATGACCTATGGAATAAGGATTAACGTATGTATGTATGTATGTATACAGACCAGTTGGTCTGCACAACCAATATTTTACAGAGGTGGGGAAGAAGCTATCGTATCAGCCCCTCTTCCCGGAAGTTTGTCTACAACCACCTGCATTGCTATTTTTAATTTACTTCCACAAAAGACGATGAAATTACTCTTAACGTATTAATGTCAAGATACCTGCTTGCTCTGATATAAACTATGTATAGCTTTCTCTACGTAACAGCAACACGCTTTATACTGTAGGTAACTACAGCTGTAACAATGCGTTCTTCTTAAAACCGCAACAGTTGAATAATTATCTATCCTAATAAAGTATTACTCAGGAGCACCCGTTTGGTTTGACAAGAACATGTATGTGAATCTTCAGTTTCTCCCAACGTATTTGTTAATGAAACAGTCCACAGGTGAACTGCCTGTTCGTAGTGTCCAATGGACACACTATGAACCGGAAGTACACCTGTGGGCTGTTAGATCTGAGTTCTGCACGAAGACTTGTAACTGATACACTGTATTTTGATAACGTTCTGAGCAACGACAAAGACTTATCAGAAAAGGTTCTGAGGATGGATGGTTTTACTGTAAAAGTGTTTCAATACTGGTCCTTTACGTGGGGCACTCTTCATTCAGATACTCCCTTATTAGAAAAGCGGCTCCTTTTTTTATATTTGTAGCCAGTCAGTGTCTGGAGATACACTATTAACAGAAGTGAAAACTACGGGCATTTTGACAACATTTGTAGCAAGAAGGTCAATTCTGGGTCAATTTAAGAATTCATTAATTTCTGCACTTACACATACTCAGTAAAGACGAAATGGAGGATAACCTTATCTATCTTATTGACTACACAACAGACTTTCACCAAAAACATTACTCTAGAAAAGTGACAAATATCGAAATTAAATGGAAAAGCGTTCTGTACTACAACACATTTGCGTGACGTAACGTGCTGATGTTTGCTAACATGGGACTGGGAAGAAGAAGCTAGCAGATTAGTTGTACTAAATTCGGCTGACTGCTTCGAATATACCTGATTTAATGCACCAGTACGGAACTGTCAAAACGCGTCTCGCTTGATTTTATTTCGAGCCACAAAACAATAGGAGCAGGCTGTCCCAGGTCTATGCAGTATCCTGGCGGAAAGTAATTCCTTAATACATAAGTGGTCCAAGTTCTATCATTGAACAGTATGTACTTGCAGAAGCAATGTTCCACCATTCCGTTCTGTTATTGCTAACAAGCAGAATAGCCCTTTTATGCATCAAATGTGTACGAATACAATACTATATTTCAACAAAACAAAATTCAACAAAATTGCGCGAATAAGAGAAGAAATCTCGTCCAGGCCTATGCTTTTCACTCATGCCTGAAGTCTGTAAAACAGCAGAATTAATAGGAATGTCTGTAGGACTTTAAAATACCAGGATTTATAATAGGAAGTTCGCTAGTATTTTGAGAGTATAATGACCGAAAGCGGTTTGATTTATACGCAATAGGCTCCATTGGGAATTAAATGAGACCGTACAGCTACGATGGCTTTGCAAAAACAACAGAAAGAAATAATTCAAGACCTCGGGAACGCATGGTAACAGTAATCCTTACCTTATTAAGTATGTGAGTGTGACACGGATCTAGCAGCAGCAGCAGCAGCACGAAACCCCAATGCAGAACGTCTCACTGGACACGACTCGCTACAAATGCGACAGACGCCTGAAGCGGCAGGGCTGTGGCACGCAGTCAGTGCTGCCAACGGCTGCGAGGCCGGCAGGTACCAACTGCAGTCTGCTACGGGGGCCTCACAGGGGGCAGCGCTTCCAGGGGCCGCGCGCAGAACATGCGAATGTAATACGAAGACTGTCGTCCTAGTTTTGTTATTGCGGACGAGCTGAAAAAATTAAGTAACATGTTTGTGAAACTAATTTTAAGGTAATTTAATTCAATTCTACGATCACTGTGACACGACTGTGGCCTCTGGAGTAGGCTACCTCTCAGAAAATTATGCCCGCACCAGAGTCGAGGGAACCAGGGTTATTGTGATACCGACGCACTGCAGTACTGCTTATTAACACATGGCTGTTGCCCATGCGTATATTCGGTTCATTGCTTCGCAGCCCCTCTCCGCGCCCTTTCTACTCATTGTTGTCGCTAACAATCAAGCGTCACAGAAAGTACATTAGCGTCATGTTCTAAGAAGCATTACACTCACCATCAGGTACCTAGTTCAACGTATTATGGCCTTAAAGGGAAGCAGCGACGTGCCCTATCAAGAAAATAATGGTAGTTTTCTTGGTTTGATCGAATTGACAGCAGAATTTGACCCCGTTTTGCATGAACATTATAGGTGGTAAAGACCCAAGAAAATCATGACCATTGTCTTGGAAAAAAAACATTCAAAACGAACTCATAAATTTGGTTGCCAACAAAGTAAAAAACACCATTGTTAATTCTGTAAAGGAAAGGAAATATGTTTCTGACGTGCTTGATTGTACTCCTGATACATGCCACAAAGGAACAAATGACATTGATTGTTAGGTCTGTAATTTATCAGAAGACGCAGCGACTGTAGAATAACACTTCCTCGACTTCCTGAGCGTCACTTCAACAACAGGAGAAAGTTTGACTGGAACCGTTTTGTCGGAACTAGATGAACTAGGACTCGATATTCATGATTGCAGAAGCCAACGTTATCGATTATAAAAGGTTATCGAAGTGGTGTTCAAGCCAGAATATCAAGGTGCAAACCAAGAGCATTTTATACGCCATGTGACAGCCACAGTCTTGTGTTATTAGATGCGGCGAAATCTACTGCAAAAGCAGTCACATTTTCTGGTGTAATTTAAAGAATATACATTATTTTCAGTGCATCCACTCAGAGATGGGAAATCTTATTGCGCAGGGCGCCAACTTTAACAGTGAAGAATCTTTCAGATAGTCGATGTCAAAGTAGGGTGTAGAGTGTCAAAGCTGTTAAAGTGCCAGACGAGAGAAGTCAGAGGCGCCCTTCCTGAGGTGAGCGACGCCGCTGTTGAATCGAAAACAAAGAGCGGAGCTCACTCGCTTGCTGTGGACGATTTGAAAAGCTTCGAGTTTATTGTAGGCGTTGTCGTATAGTACGGTCTTCTCTTTGCCATTAGCGCAGCAATTAAGGCAGTTCGAGCAGCAAAACGTTGACGTGAAAGTAGCAACTAAATCTCTCGAAAGTCTAATTACGTTTATTGGGAATTTCCGCGAAGGAGTTTTCGTTAATATGCAGTTAACAGCGAAAGAGATAACTGAAACTTCGCAGACTTGACCAAAATTTGGAGAAAGGAGAACTGGCAAGAAGGCGAAGCAATTTGATTATGAAGGTGACGATTTGGTTTGCAGAGCTCAACCGTCAGAGGAGACATATAGGATCGATTTTTTCTACCCTGTCGTTGAGACAGTGTTAAAAAGTTTGAAAGAGAGGTTTCGCCAAATGGCTAAGTATTCCGGAGTACTCGGCTGTTTGTTTTCTCTACACAGTTTAAAATACATACAGGACGAAGAGTTGAAAATGCTGTCTACAAACCTTGAGAAAGAGCTAAGTGTAAACATAAATTGAGAATGTTCGAAAGACATTGTTGCTTCAGCTGTCTTGACAGAAATTAATGTGCTCAGAGAAATGGCGCCCGATGACGTGAAAACTCCTACGTTAATACTGAAATACTCGAATGACGCTGCAAACCCGCTTCACAGGATTTACATCGCCCACAGTATTTTGCCAGCCGTGCCAGGAACTGTCGCCTCCGCTGAAACAAGCTTTCCACGTTCAGAGCTCGTCAAGAATTATTTCCGAAGCAGCATGTCGGCCATGTTCTCAATAGAACACGGCGCGGTTCGAAAACTGAGTTCTGAAGATACTATTCATGAATTTGCTCTTCAAATAGCGAGGAAAAGATGTTTTGTGTATACCCTTTGTGTTTATAACCTACAACTCAGTTAATTTCTTGTGAACACAGAGCACAGTCGAGTGATGAAAACATTGAAGCAAAATTTGTGAACCTTACCTGATTTTGAATTTCATTGAATTGGAAGGATTCCCGTAGCAGTCTTATTATTAACATTTTTGTAATAACTATAACTATTAAGATTTCTTCTCCAACTAACTATTTTCCTACAGCGACAGTAGGTCCCCTGCGGTAACAGTCTACTGAAGCACTGGTACTACGTTAATGACGGAAGTTAGAATTCTTTTGAACGTCACGGAGATATGTGAGCTGTGTTGGTGGAGGGACTGGGAGGTTGGGGGGGAGGGTGTGGGAGGGCCCCTCGCAGAACTTGGGCACACGTCCCCACGCCGGCTGAGCCCTGCTCACCCACTGCTGGCTCTGGAATTTCCTGTAAGCAGGCTTTCACGCAAACACTACTTTGCCTATTCGCACTACCCTTCTCTGTACGCGTTCAAGATTCCCTGTTATTTCTTTTTGTAATGTGTCCCACACACCCGAGCGGTAGTCTAGGATGGACCACACGAGTGTTTCGTAAGCTGTCTCCCTTGTAGACTCACCGCATTCATCCAGTGATCTCGTCCACTCTGCCATCTAGTTTACCTACAACTGAGACTATGTGATACTTCCATTTTATATCACCTCAGTGTGCCACACCCAGGTCTTTTTATAAGTTGACTCATTCCAAAAGTGACTCACTAATATTACAACAACCTTTGAATACGACGTTTCAGCGAGTTTTTAAGTGCACAATTTTGTGCGTAATTTCTCTGCCAAACAGACTGAAGTGGATGGCAGGGTGTTCGTCTAGCCACCATCACACGATTTGCCTTACATTTCTTCCCGCTTACAGTAATTTGTCGAAGCCTCTTTTACTTTGAAATCATGTGAACATATGAATAAATATTTGTACAGCTTCTTTCAGACACTCCTTCATTATAGAGAATGTATCATCTGCACAAACTGTAACCTTACTGTTAACATTGCCTCCAAGGTCATTAGCATACGACGTGGACAGCAGTGCATGCAACACACATCCCTGAGGCGTGTCTCAAGCTACTCCCACACCTGTTGGTAAGTCTCCTTCCGAGATAACATGCTGCGTCCTCCAGATACCTAGACAGATAGACAGGCAGATGGACAGAGACGGGGAAAGCGGGGGGAGGGAGGGAGAGAGGCAGAGCTGGAGACAGAAGCGCCTCATTCGCGTGCAGGGGGCGGCCCCCGCCTCTGCTCCCCTCGTGGTGGATGTCGCCATAGTCCGACACACACACTGCCGACACTCCTTCCCGCTCACTATACACCCCTGACGGCAGCGCTCCAAGCGGACACTAAGCTATAGTTCTGAATGCGATATACGAGGAATGCGAATAGCATCATTTATATTCATTTGTAACACAGTTTTTCAACAGGGAACGTCTGTAATGCTGTAAAAATCTGCAGTAACTAAAACATTACACCTCATTTTTTTTGTTGAATTTCCTAAGGACCGTGGGAGGTATGAAGTGGTACATTTCGCGACTTTTTACTTACGATTCTCTTGTAAGTAACATATATTTAATGAAGGATGTCGTTTTCTTACAAGGGAATCAAAAAGGCTAGTAAACAGCGAAAGACGTGACCTTCAGCAGAAAGACGTATATTTATTCGACGACGTGAAGTTTTGTTCACAACACCTCCAGTCGGATCAATGAACGCGAGACATGGGAAACTTCTATGGAATGCAATATCTACGTTACGTAAGGTACCAAATAAGCCAACACAACTGTTGATAAAATGAAAAACACACAAATGTGGTAATAAGACATCAAAAACAATGAAACTTTTTCCAACACGGATCACACCAATTCCACAATTGTTGCTACATCTCTGCCAAAAACGGGAAGAATCTTACAACTGATTCGGGCTTGAAGCAAAAACAATTACATTGAAAGAAATATTCGTCTATTAGAACATCGATAGAAGTGTGAGAATCTGTGAATCATTACGCTGCATACAAAATTGTTACGTGTCAAAGAGACTGTCCATCATGACAGGAACAGAGAGCAAACGAGATATATTTTCTCATGCTTCAAATATGTGTTTACGTTCTCTTCCTTTAAGAGGAGCAAGCTGCAGTTATACAAATTATTGCTTCACGAGTAAATTGTAGGTTACGTCACAGAATCACCTCGGTCGGCGCTTTGGCGCGAGTTTTTCAAGCTGGGCGACTGTTATTAGAAAATAGTTTCCAGCTTTCCACAATAACGATCTTTTTATAAAAATTAATATAATTTGTGTTTGTTTCGATATTCTGGAGTATAATATTGGTGGAATCAGTGTATCTGCAGCTTTGTCGAACAAATTTATTACAAATTAGATTTTGAATGATACTGTTCAAAGCATCGTGTTCCACAAACCCCAACTTCGCACTCTACACAAAACACACGTGCTTTTCTTCTCGCTTTTTTCCAATTGGCAACACCCACGGCATTTTCGCGTCGGCGCCTGCTTTTACGCGAAAGACTGTGTGTGTTATTCTGGAAGAAGTCGTCCCACCAGACGTGTCGGCACCGACGCCTGTCAAGGTTCCATGCTGAGAGGATCAGCTGACATCGATACTGCCTCTTTCTGTGAGGTTCATTTGAAACTCAAGTCTTCCGCATTTTACCACCAAGTCGGTTCCTTGCCGTTAATACTAACAGTTCCAATGCAGCCACTGCTTTTAGAAACGAGAAAATGGAACCGCTGATTAATAATATAGAACCTGTCGGTAGACAAAGTATATCCATTGTTAAAACATCGGTGAAGCAAAGACTTTAGACACTAGAGGATATTCACTATATTGTGGCTTAAACACAATGTCTTTTCCACTGCAAGTTACAAAGTGTCACAAAGAAACGCTACCTGCTTTACACAAGCGAAACTATTTAATATCAAAGCGAGATTGATAGACGTCCCGCCCTTTCCACAATTAACAGCGATTTATGATGGCATAACTCATGTCCGGGAGTAAAAAGCCTCCTCAAGTGTTTTCTATAGATGGTAAATGACAGATCTGTATCTACACAATTCAGCGAGAATACCAGAGTCATTTTGAATAAACACTCTTGTCATTAAAATGAAGGAACCTCAAATAGTACATTTCAAAATTCAGTCTTTAAATAATCCCTGAGAGGAATAAGATATCGAATAAAGATTACAATTCCCCAATACTTTTTTCTACCCATTTGCGAACACACGATCGCTGTTTCAATGTGTCCTGCGTGTGCGTTTATGAACTGTTCAGCACATTTGTTCGTCTCGCTCACCATCTTTGTTAGCAAGCTCCCATAAAGAAGTGATTGTGGAGGATCTCCAAAGAAATTCTTACATCTAGATTTCGTGTCGAACGGAATTTACTCCTACCTACACTGCAATTAGCGAATCACGAAATTGCCGAACCGGAACCATTGTAATCAGTTATCACTTCTTGTCTGACGTCCCCTTCACATCTTGACGTTTCTGAGTCATTGTCATTGGGTATCATCATCGCTCTCTTCACCACTATTCGACACTCCGTACCGTTTATTTATTTACTTCTTCACTCATCACTCTTCTGACTGGTTTGACGCGGTCCGCCACGAATTCCCCTCCTGTGCCAACTTCTCCACCTCAGAGTAGCGCAGGCAACCCAGGTCCTCAACTGTTTGCTTGCTGTACTCCAGTCTCTGTTTTCCTCTACAGTTTCTACCGTCTACAGCTCCCTCTAGTACTGTGCGAGTTATTCCGTCATGTCTTTACAGCTGTCCTACCATCCTGTCCCTTCTTGTTGTCATTGTTTTCTCCATATATTCCTTTCCTCGCCAACTCTGCTGAGAACCTCCTCATTCCTTACCTTATCAGTCCACCTAATTATCAACATTGATCTGTAGCACCACGTCTTACATACTTCTATTCTCTTCTGTTCTGGGTTTCAGACAGTCCGTGTCTCACGGTCATATAAAACTGTGCTCCAAACGTAAACCCTAAGAAACCTCAAATTAAGGTCAACTTTTTCATACTAGTAGACAAGCCAACATCTCTTTTTCTCAACACATACTAATCGTACGGGGGTAAATGAGGTATCGTTAGAAAGTTTTTTAACCGGCTTCTGTCATTGCATATTAGTATTGCACTAAAATTTTGCTACTTGCGGAAAATTTAGCTTAAAGGAGACTTTCAAGGGTATCGCGGATGGCGAGCATCATACCTATAGTCTACGAAGCTAAGTTATTAAACAGGAATAACAGCCTCCCTCTTCATACCACCTTGTTACAAAAATAATTTTATTTGTTGTAAAGCACTTATTAACTGGACAGTTTATATACAGCACTGTCACAGATAATGTCTGTGGCCACTGAAGTTATCCGCTATATCTGCCATTGTAAAGTTGACTTTCCTAATCGAGTATACCTTCTGAAACGACAGACATATCTGCCATTGCCACCTTCAATTCTGATTTACCTAGAGCCACCATGATCTAACGTGCTCACTGTAACTGAAAATGTCTCTCGAGAGGAAGTTACAGGAAACGTGGATGCACTGACAGTCCCTGGTCTCTGCCACTCGTACAAACCGGGACAAATAGTCCGAATGCAAAACACATTTTTCGAAACATGAACGTATCATACATAATCCACGATTATTATTTCACGTAGTTCGATTAGTTTTTAAAAATATTTCCTCTTGTTCCCACAACTACCCTTACACCAATGACTAAACTTATTCGAAAAACTGACATTATTTAAAACTGTAACATCGAGCATGTTTCGCACAGGTCCCGCGGTTATATTGTGTATTCCATCGTCTTTGACATGGATAAGTAGGGGATTTTCCAGTCGATTCCATATAGGTTTCCCAAGCTTTAGGGGACTTTTATAGCAATTCCAAAGTGTTTGAGATTTTAACAGGGCTGCATCGTAAAGTTTTTGTACGAGTTACTTTCAGGTATCGTCTTAGCCACAACCCTTTTAGCTATTTGGTGTAAATTGTCCGACCTCTCTCCCGCCTTTCTTCACTTCCTTTTGATGGCACTATTCTTTATCAGATTCAGGTACGGTTTACATTGATCAAACAGTAAAAATGTAATGTGTACTCAGAACTAACTGCCGTTTCTAATACCTAGGGTCATGGACATCTTCACTTGACAGGTGTGGTACCGACGTCGCAACACAGAAAAAACGCAAAATCGTGACTGGCGATGTCCTTACTGGAGCTGGAAATTTAGCGTGGAATTCTACGCGAGATGAGTTTAATAGTTCACACAACGAAAGTGTGTCTCGAAAACTGGCAGAAAATCAGAGATGTTCAGGTCGTAGTAACATTACACCAGCCCAAAGACACAGACACCACCCGCACTCTGCGATAGGAATTCTGATGTTTCCTATGACAGTCACTGAAAGCGGTTTCCCAAATTCAGCGAAGATGATGAAGTAAGTATTCCAGAATTAGAGTCAATGACAGCTACAAATATGAGAAACTTTGCAGATCCTCAGAGGAGTTAAGCAGTTTAAATCACTTAATGAGGGCAGGTCCTCAGGTCCAGATTGTACACCAGTTAGTCTCCAGATGTAACAGTCCCGTACTTAGCAATCGCATACAACCGCTTGCTCGACGAGAGACCCGTAACTGAAGGCCGTAAAGTGGCACACGTCACACCGGTACACAGGAAGGGGAACAGCAATAATCCACTGAATTACGGACCCACATCACTGACGTCGATTTGCTATAGGATTCTGGAAGACACATAGATAATGTTGCGGGGAAGGCTAACTGAAGTCGGCGTTTATTGGCAGAACACTTACAAGATGCAGCAGGTCTTGTGAAGAGAATGCCTACACGAATCTCGTCCATTCTCTTCTGGAGTGTTGCTGTACAGTATAGGCCCCTTACCAGATAGGACTGACGGAAGACACCGAAAAGTTTGAGAGAAGGGCAGCTCATTTCGTGTTATCGCGATATAGGGCCAGAGTGACACGGATATGATAGGCGAAAATATTTTGGTGACGCCCACCTACACAGGGAGAAATGATCACCGTGGTAAACTAAGAGACAACACACCACATTTAAGTGGCCGTTTTATCCACGTGGTGTTCGAGAAAGGCACGGTGCAGACAGAGTGCGGAGGCGGTCCGGCGAGTCCTCTGCCAGGCACTTAGGTGCGAATAGCAGAGCAGTCGTGTGGACGGAGGTGTGTATGTAGGTGGGACAGGGGTAACCAGGAAATGAAAAAAAACAGTTAGAAGACATTGGTTAAATGCCATTAAAACATGTTAAATTTATTTTCATGGCAACACACAAATTGTAAGATATTTTCACTTAAATTTTGCCAAGATACGGAAGAAGTACAATAGCTTTTATACAGTGAAATAACCGGTGGATTTAATTTTAGACGTATTCGTACATTGTTTGTGCTCATCAGGACCACACAGGTGTCCCTGCTGAATTGTTTACATTGGCCGAAGACGAACAAAAGGAAGTAATATCACCATAAGGACTCACCATTTCGAAACAATGGTGTTCAATTTCTTTCCGTTTCCTCTTCCTATCTGAAATCGTTGAAGCTCCAACAACAAATTAAACAACAATTTTGTTCAACAGTTCTACTTTACCCATCCTCTGCAAGACAACTATCTTGCTGACCTTGGACATAAGCACGTTCCTTCTCTTTGATGTCCCTCTATATTCGCAACAGATGGGCCAATAGAGGAAACTACACAACTCGATGTTGACTTGTTAACTGCCACTGCGCTTGGATCTCTGTATGCCAGTGGCTGTATTTAAATTTAATGTTTGTCACCATCGATTGTTGCCTCTGCAGTATCCAATACTATATAGTTATTCAGATGAGCGACATATCTGAATTAAGAAGGGTCAGGTAAATGAAGTTCCGCTGTCTCCGCACCTGTAACCACCTGCCTCCCTTGGGACAGGAATCGTTACATTCTTCTTGAACTCTGAGGATACGTTGCTTGCCTCATATGTCTTGCACACCAGGGGGGGGGGGGGGGGGATGTTTTATCCTGGCTGGCGTAGCCAAGCATCTTAGTGACTCTGAAGGAATGTCGTGTACTCCGCAGATCTTGGGTTTTTTGGTTGTCTTTTGTATCGTGAGGATTTGAAAGCAAAGTGCATAATACGTGTTAGTGATGAAATGACAGAGGCCGTAGCCTTCCGACGCCAGAGTCACTTTGCCTCCAATCAACGAAGGATCGCTCACATCTGGAGCTGTCGACAGTCGGCCATAGAGCGAGTGAAGCCACCTGCAGCACACTGATCATTCATCCCAAGACACACAGTGATACAGCTGAGCACCACAAGTCACATTTCTGGACTCGTTTAAGATACTGTAATACGATTTGCCCCATATTAAATACTGTGAGAAAGGCTTCAGTGAACGACGTATAGTCTGTTTTCATAGTTATATCAATCGCAGGGATATCGGTATCAATTTAGCTTTTTGCAATAGGACTGTTGTAGTTTCTGCTGTTAGTATCGTAGTTCTGAAAGAGACCAAGTCTACAGCATTTCGCTCTTCAAAATCTAGTTAGTACTTTCGGAGTAATTACAGTATTTGTAATTTAGGGTTAACCAGAGGCATTAAGTAAGTAATGCAGCACATTTGTTTTCCTCCACCAGTTTTGCTTGAAAGAAATGAGGAATATGTTGTGGGGAATCGTGGAATACTTCCGCTTGAGCCCTCATAGTTTCATGAAGACCCGATAGGTGGTGGCACAATACGCACCCGTCAAAGTGTAAAATAGTAAGCACCTGATGATTGAAGAAGAGGAGGCGTTGTTCCCATCTTAAAAAATGGCAATAAAAGACTTTGTAAAAACTACAGAGGAGTAACATGTATGAGTCATATAGCCAAGATTTTTGAAAGAATTTTACTAAATCGAATAAGTGAAAGATAGAAAAGGAGCTGAGTGCAGAACAGCATGGGTTTAGGAAAGGAAGAAGCACAATCGACCTAATATTTTACATCTGTCAACTGATGGGAAAAAGTTGGGAATGTAACAAAAGGGTGATAATTGTTTTTATCGACATAGAAAAGGCATATGACTCAGTTAACTGGAAAGACTCTGGTAAGAAATGAAGAAAATAGATATAGAAGATGAATAAATTAATGTAATGAAGACAATGTACAAAGGACACAATTATAGAATTAGAACATCATTAGGGAACTCTGAATACTTCGAAATAAGACAAGGACTTCAACAAGGAAGTATTCTACCTACTGCACTTTTTAATGCTGTGATGGAGAAATGAATAGGGCAGTTAAAGATATGGTAAAAGAAAAAGACAGAAAGATTATTTTTGCAGATGCTATGGTAATATGGGGCGATAAAGAGGCACATGTACAGTTACAACTTGATGTGTGGAAGGAAATAATGAAAAGGTATGGATTAAAAATAAATAAAGATAAGAGTGAAGTAATGGTATTTGGAAGAGACAGAGGGATCAATGGATATATTACTTTGAATGGAGAACCCCTCAACATGGTAGACAGTTTCACTTATTTAAGGAGTGAAATGTCTAGTGATGGAAGAATAACAAACGAAATTAATAGGAGGTTACAGAAGGGAAGTAATTTCTACTAAACAATAAAACACCTGATTTGGAATAATGAAGTTTCAGAAAAAGCAAAACTCCTTATGTATGGGAGTTATTGCTTCCCTATTGTTACCTATGGAGGAGAAACATGGACAATGACAGGGAGGGACTGGAGCAAACTGCAAGCAGGGAAAATGAAATTTCTCAGAGGAGTTTAGGGAAAAACAAGAATGGACAGAGTAAGGAACGTAGATATCAGAAAGGACCTTAAACAAGAATGCATGAGAGAAGAAACAGAAAAAAGAGATTAAGATGGTACGAGCATGTTAAGAGGGTGTGTGGGCAGAGACTCCCCAAAATTATGGAAGAACTAAAGATGGATGGAAAAAGACCTAGAGGGCGCCCAAGAACACGGTGGAAAACGGGAGTGAGAATATCTGTGGAAAGGAGAGGTGTGACCTGGCAGCATGTGGAGGAAGAAAAGCGGTGGGAGGACCGAAACAAATGGAGAGGACTCGTCAGCACCCAGAACTGGCAGTAGCTGGAGCGGGATCCAGGTATAGATAGACCTAGGAATCACAATTATGAACAACATAAAATGGAGAGAACACACAGGAAATGTTGTGGGGGAAATCGAACCAAAGATTGCGTTTTACTGGCTGAAGATGCAACAGATCGACTACAGAGACTGCCTACACTACGCTTGTCTGTCCGCTTTTGGAGCGCTGCTGTGCGGGGTGAGATCCCTACCAGATAAAATTAACGGACTACATCGGGAATGTTCAAAGAAGAGCAGTACATTTTGTACCATCGAGAAGTAGGGGAGAGACGTGATGCAGAATTTCGGGCGGACATCATTAAAAATAAGGCGTTTTTCGTTGTTCTAGACACTTCTCACGAAATTTCGATCACCAAGTTTTTTCTCCAAATGCGAAAATATTTTTTTGACGCCGACCTCCATCTGGAGAAACGATCATCATCATAAAATAAGGAAATCAGAATTCGCTCGGAAAAATATAGGTGTTCGTTTCTTCGCGCGCTGTTCGTGATTGGAATAATAGAGGATTATTGTGAAGGTGGTTCGATGAACCCTTTGCTAAGCACGTAAGTGTGATTTGTAAAGTGTCCATGTAGGTGTAGAGGGCTCTAAGCACTATGGGACTTGACATCTGAGGTCATCAGTCCCCTAGACTTAGGAACTACTTAAACCTAACTGACCTAAGGACATCACACACATGCATGCCCGAGGCAGGATTCAAACCTGCGACTAGAAGCAGCGCGGCTCCGGACTGAAGCACCTAGAACCATTCGGCCGGCATGTAGATGTAGATTACGAGTTTACTACGAGTGATATTGCAGTGGACTTTGAAGGCCGTCTATGGTTCTTTCACTTGCTCGTGTAAACTGTGATAATAATTTATTTAATGCATGTATGTGTTTTATGTTGTTACTTTCTTTTCTGTCACCCCAATTTCAACAATGTAATTAATCGCGTGAGCTGCAATGGGATGTTATTGTATGTATGTGTATTATCTTTCTTTTCTGAGATACCTTCTCTGGTTTAGGAATAAACCTCATTGCCTTCAGATGACGCCTCTAAGTAGCGTCTGTGACTCAGATAAGACGTCGGTCAAAGTCACAGAGTAGAAAAATCTCTGGAGTGTGCATCGCGTGCTACGCATGTTGTCAACATTAAACTGAAATTGTCACATGATCTCGGGATGACTCTTTTTAAGACCAGTTCACCTTGGCCGTCAAGTCGTGTAATGTCAAGTCATAACATTCCACAATGCATTTTAATGGCGGCTTTCAGACAAGTCATCAACAGACCGCATCGTCTCGTCACGTCATGGCAGGCCAAGGTTTCCCGGGAAGGAAGTGTCGACGGTATCATCGTCTGCTATCATCGTAAGTTAACCTATTTTGCGGCGCTCGCTCGTCTTATAGTAGTGGATCTTGTGGTTCTGCATCTTCTTAATCTTCATTGAATTATTGTACTTCGTTTTCGTGGCAAATTGTAAATGTTTAGAGTTATTTCCACTAGATGTTTTAACACAAGGAATGTGAGATATCTGGAAGCAAATTATTCAGGTATGACAATAACAGAACAGACGCCATCTTTTTCATAACACAGAAATGTCGATGTTTTGAAATATTGCTCCATGTCTCAGCATTTCAACAAACTGATCAAGAACATACATTATGAGGTTTGGTTCGGCCATTAATAACCGTAGTTTCTCAGTTGCAATACTACACTCTGACACGGACTAAGCGATTTGATGTTACATGACGAGAGAGACAGTGTAATTACAAGCTGATGTGACGGTGCTGTGACGTGATGCCAGCTCATCTTGCTCATCAAAGCTCTGAGAATAACTTATTCTAGGTATCAAATGCAAATTGATAAGGTGTCTACAAAACACCTGTCCCAAATACACAACACATACGAAGGGAATCTATCTGTACTAACGATATGGCCGCATTCAAAATTTATAGGACGTTTTATGGAGAAACCTACGCCGCCCCAACATCATATGTCCGCGGTGGCGATGTATATCGACAACAGAAAATAAATTCTGTGCATCTGAATCCTCATTCTGTGGTCAAAGCCGAGGGTGAAATCGGACACTAGAATTTATTCATTGTTTTTTTCTGTTAATATATCATTAAATGGGGCATCTTTATCGTCCTTGTGCCAATGTAATTCGTATCCTTAACACCAGTGCAGTACTGCACGTTATCTTGGCTTCTCATCTTGCTAGAACTGAATTAGCAGAGACTGCACGAATTCGAGCTGCTAATATGTTCACTCATTACACTATCAACTTTGACATTCAGGCCATAGGCCTGACACTATAGTGTTCTGCAACATATTGGTTACAACGAAAAATATTTTAATGGCAAACTTTCGCAATTCTCTGTAGCATGGTATGTATGATATATGGACGGGTTTCTCATTTAAACCTGCATGCGACGTGGGTATTCCTTTACGAATGATATCATATTCTTCTTCTACAAACATACTGTTTACACCTTGTGGTCACAGGTAACACTGTTCTTCCAAAGATGTATTTATTTATAAATGTATTCACTGATAACATAGTTCTTCCAAAGATGTTTTATTTTATGTACCTATGATCTTCCTGTGAACATGGATTGTCCAACGTAGACATGTTATTCCTCTTTGGCCATGTCTACCAGTATCCTCCATAGCATATTTTCAGATCAAATTCACTACACATGTAACTACTGTACTGATGTTCATTCTGTGGCTCGATTGTTTAATGACTGGACAACACATTTCCTACCTGCTGTCATAGATTTAGACGATTTTGCACTATCTGCACGATGGGACATCAATTTCAATAAATCTTGACGATGCCTTCACATACACTATGTGGTCAAAAGTATCTGGATACCTGGCTGAAACTGACTTACAAGTTGGTGGCGCCCCCATCGGCAATGCTGGAATGCAATGTGGTGTTGGATTTGTTATTATTCACAACTCCAAATGGATTACGCGCTTTCTCTTTAAAGTACTTTAATCACGATATGGGGCCTTAGTAACTTTGAAAATTAATTGTAAATAGTCTTGGGAAATCGTAAATTAAAAAACAGGAGATAATTTGTGCATAATTTGGGCTAAGCTTAGTAGAACTTACTCAGTCATATTCCACCCAAAGTGGGAGGAGAGAAGATTAAAGAGAAATGAAACAGAAATAAACATGCAAGCACTATGTAACACAACGTTTCTGCCGATTGACAATACAGTGTTGGCCCCATTAATTGAAAAGGCCCTAAGTAAGTCTTGGCACCACGCGATTCTGCCAAAAGCCATCAGAAATTCACAGGTATAAGGTATAAACCTCGGAAAAAAGTACACTGCATCATGTGGGGTAAACGTTGGTTACAAGCAGTGTTGCTGTATTTGGGATAGAATTATACATTTCGATTTGCAGCTCCAGAGTGAATAACGTAACAATTTCTGAAACAGACTGTTGCAAGCCCAATATTTGCCGCCAACCAGTGGGAAAATTTCTGAGCCGAATTACCTCACTGAGTGTGCGTCATCATGGTTTGGTGCAACATACAAAATCGAGACCTTCGGTCGTATGAATAAAACGGAGAGTCTACTTTATATTCCAAATTTTGGAGAACACTCCCCGGTTCGCACAAATAAAGCGTGTCGGAGGATACACTCGATCCAAGAACGTCCTCATCTTGAGTAAAGGGGTGGGGAAAGTCGCTCAAAACAAAGAAAACACTCGGATTTCGTATCAGTGAATCTAGAAGAACGTATCACAAGCCGAGAACATTCTCCATTTTTTGAAGTGATCTCTGTATCATACATCGATCTGAGTAAGTTCTGTTGAGGTTAATTTTTACCGACTTTTTGGCAGTAAAGCCAGAGTTTACATTGCCTGGAAGGCAAGAAGGTATAAGTAACCCGAAGAAGTACAGAAAAAAGAAACTGTAGAAGCTTATACGGGTTTTGCAACAAAAAACGTCACTTGCCTGGCGAATTTCCTTCGAGAAAATCGTGAAAAAAAAAGAGGGGAGACCTTCCAAACGAAGTGAATATTACAACATTTTTTCAAAGTGATGCACGAGAAGACTTTGGTGTACACAGTTAGTTAGTTACGTATTCCATTGATCAATAGCACGGAAAACCGTTATTATGTGGAACATGTAAAATGCATAAGAAATGTGCACAGGAAACAAGTCTTTTTTTGTTTACATTGTAGTGTTATACTTAAATATTTCTATTATCTATCCCAATCCCTTAATTGGCACAAAATGCATATATTATATCTCCAGATTTATTTACTCATATTCAAGAATTCATCTATGGTATAGAAGGAGTTGTCAAGGAGGTATTATTTCAGTTTGTTTTTGAAACTATTACTGCGGTCTGTCAGCAGAACAACTGTGCCGCTGACATTCCCGGATATTCCTCATCATGTCTTCTCACAGCATAAATCTTATGTCTTGTTACATTAAAAATATAGGCGGATCAGAAAAATTGATAGCTGGTTGATTACAAACCTAGCGATCTGTTTCTCGGAACGAACCCCACGGGCGATCGCTTGCGTCCTTGACACGCGAGCAGATCATTCCGCATCGTATTCAACCAAAATTATCTCGTGTTAGAAAACTCTGCCACAGTTCTGGTTTGGAGTAGATGAAAAATCGTGTAGCTTTAAGATTTCATTCACATAATGTGTTCACCTAACTTCAGTAACAGAAGAGGTTCCCGCATGTCGTTAATTCGATAAGATAGCAGAAAACCCATTTTCTTAAATTGTCATTAATCGCCTGAACAGTTCGTTGTCGCAAGTAAAAGTGAAATCGAAACATAGTGCAACTCTTTACAGAACACACTGAGGCCAGTCCCATCTTCGTACACTGAACAGTTTGCCTGTTTGAGCGAGCTGAATGAAGTCTGACGTTACGCGTGGGTTCTGTGCGTGACACGGCAGACGATACACACAGAGAACCTTCTCAGGGAGGTGGGGAGGACGTGGGGAGGAAACTCTCTCGCCAGAAAATACGCTTCCAGTTTTTGATTCATGCGAAACTGAAAACGTTCTCAGAGAGTATTCTTTTGCTCTGAGAATCTGCTTTGGTGAATAACCTCACATTCATTGTCCCCATGAATGTGTTTTCAATGGGCGTACCCACGATATAAACTAGTGGAATTGGGTGGGGGAGGGGGGCAAGTCATGTATTATCGAAGAATAGCGAGTAGGCAAAGCAGGCAACATTTCTTGATAAATAAAACGGAAAACTGGTGACACACGGTTTTCAACAAACATTTTAAACATAAGAATGGACTCGCATAATAATACAATAATTTAAAATCTTGTATCGGACTCAGATTTTTCTCATAATTCCGTTTCTAACATCCTGCCAGTAGGCGGACAAGGGGGACATCACCCCAAGGCTGGTGTCGCGCCAAAGTAGGTCACCCAAGAACAGGACGTCGCCCCAAAGTAGTTCACCCCAAATGACGTCCGTGACGTCACTGATGACGCAAGTGTCAGAAGCCCTGTCACAGCCCCTGGCGGGAAAGTGCCACACACCTCTCCATCACCAACATGGCGGAAAGTTCAAATTAAAACAGGATAACTCATCAGACCACAGTTAAATCTACTAAGCTAAGAAAATCGCAGGAAGATAGGTCACCTGGGCTACCTCCAGTAACCTAAGCCACCCGACCGCCACCTCTTCCTAGGAACTGGCGCCAAGTTTGAATTTTGGCTAAGAAAATGATGTGAAAGAAAGGACACTTGGACTACCTTCACCAGCCTCTCACCTCATCCTAGGAGCTGGTGGGAGGTTTGAATTTTGGCGGGAAGAGAGGTCAATTGGGCTGCCTCTGCTACCGTAAGAAAATGGCGGGAAAGAAAGGACACTTGGACTAACCTAAGTCACCTGACTGCCACCTCCTCCTAGGGATTCGTGGGAGAAGGACTCAGCCTGCACTGGGATGGTGGAGAGAGGAAGGAGTGTGCTTTATTTATTTTGGAACAATTTATTTAGGGATGGAGTATATTTATTACACTGGTACAAAAAAACACACTCTGACATGCTTGGGGTCATGTCACAAAGCCAACAGACACGCGAACCACTAAAAGACCAGTATTTACTTAATCAATTTGAGGCACTACCGCCATCCGGTGTGTTTGCCACGAGGTCCAGAGCCCAACTGAGCTAGTACACAGTACCGGCATCAGATGGCGCTATCATCCCTCCCATCTGTTCAACAGCTTTCTCTCTATCGCCATTCTAATGGGACACCTCTGACGCGTGGATACCGATGTCACAGATAGTGCTGTTCCACTGCTCGTGACGTGTGTGTGTGACGCGCATATCGACGTGAGAGATCGTGCAGCAGAAATCTGAACGCAATTCAAATGGAACACTCGGGCACTGAAGCCCGCGGCCCCGACACCTCCTCGGCCGCGGCCGCCACAGCATCTCTGTGACGTCCATGGGCCACCCCGCCGTCAGCTGTCAAACCACACACAGGTGTCCGTTTGGGCCCATATCACGTAAGAATCTTACGTGATCTGGGGTTCGGGTCCCGCACGCATGACGTGGCAGCATCCCCATCATACTTGACACACCTGAGAAATTTCTCTCCAAATGCGTGGTCGCCTAGGCGCCGCTGATGCTGCGATCGTAGGGGAGCGAAGACCTATTTTCAAAGCACAGACGCCACAAGGTGGCAGGCTTCTGAAAACACCCTCAATAGTAAGAGCGTTCTCCTTGTTTGGAAATAGATCACTGTCTAAGCACAGACGGGGCGATCGTCGCAAGCGCATCTAACGACATTCTCAACCTTATACTCATGTCACATGACCATGTAAAAATAAGAACCGAGACGACCTCACGGAAATTGTATAGTGTCCCATAAATAGTTAACGCTCTCTTTCTTGATGTGTCAGCTTGTATGCACGGAAATTCTTGCCCTAATAGAACCTGTTTAGGAAAATAGCGCAGAATAACATCGAATGCAGTCTCCCTTGCGGACCTAATGAGGTTTCTCTTCCTGCTTTCAGCACACACAAACGTCCCCTTCGCTATGTAGAGGCTCCTATATCCCTGCACAAAGGATGTGAATGAATCGAGCATTATGGTCGCATCTAATCGAATTTACTCATCGAATTAATGATGCCGCTAGTATCAAAGCTCTGTCCACCCTTTTTCCTTCTGCAGTGGATACTTCCAGCCATTATTTTACACAGTTCACCATATTGTGCTGGCAATTAAATCTTACAAACTACCACACATATCATCAAATACAGAAAGACTCTTACTCATTCACACTGCCATCGCACCGAGGACAGGAGCATGAATATTAGAACGTGTAGTTTTTGATAAAAAAATTGTCAGAGTGTATTGTTAGTCTGTCTGTCCATCCTGCCCTGAAATTTTGGTTGTGATGAAAGACTAACCTGTAGCACAGCCCAAGGTATAGGTCAGTCTGGAAGGTTGTGCGTTTTAACGTTGATGATGTGCAATTGCCAACAGAAGAAATTACAGATTCCCCAAGTATATATTGTCGTCTTGTGAATTTAAAAGGGATGCTAAATAATTGTGAAATACACTATGAGTAAATATTGAAAATTCTTTTCTCCTCTTCTTTTAGCTGTCTGATATGCAAAATTTTTTGTCGTGAGGTTACTGACAAATACTTGTCCGAGTGTTTTATTGGTCTGTCTGTCCATCCTGTAACGAAATGTCGGTTGTGATGAAAGAAAAATCTGTAGCAAAGCCCAAGGTCAGGGTGACATTGGTAGGTGGTGTGTTTTGACATTAATGTTGTGCAAAAGAAAACACTAGAATTTACTGATCTTCCTGGAACAAATTGTCATTATGTGAGTAAAAGTGATGATAAATAAATGTGAAATACACTGTGGGTAGATATTGAAACTTCTGTACTCATCTTCTTTTAGCTGGCTCGTACCCCAAAACTGTCTGTCCTGTACTTACTGATAAAAATACAGGAAAGATCCCAGGTAGATTACACAATGAAATCAAATATTGGATTGTAATGCATACCCAAAAACAGATATAGACTCATATCACAATTTAGTTAACATGAAGAGCAGTTGTACAGACACAATTTATAAATAAATAAAGTTCACTTAGGAATGTAGCAAATAGGAAGTGCAAGGAAGCTAAGGCAAAATGGCTACATGAAAAATGTTAAGAAATGAGAAAAGAAATGTTTGTCAGAAGGACTCACTCAGCATATAGAAAAATCTAATTAACTAAAATTAAAAGCAAGGGTTGTAACATTAAGAGTGATTAATTGTCATTTATCATCCCTTTTAAATTCACAAGATGACAATATTTACCTGGGGGATCTCTAATTTGTACTGTTAGCAATTGCACATCATCAACGTTAAAACACACATCCTTCCAGCCTGACTTAGACCTTGGGCTTTGCTACACGTTAGTCAGTCATCACGACCTAGACTTCAGGGCAGGATGGGGAGACAGCCCAATAAAACACTCTGGCAAGTATTTATCAGTAAATACACAACAAAGAAATTTCCGTATCTCACAGCTAAAACAAAAGGAGAACAGAATTTTCATTATTTAGTCACTGTGTATTTCACAATTATTTATCATCCCTTTGTAATTCAGAAGACGACAATATTTACCTTGGGGATCTGTAACAACTACTGTTCGCAATTGCACATTATCAGTGTTAAACATATAATGCTTCAGCCTGACATTATCCTCAGGCTTTGCTACAGGTTAGTCTGTCATAACAACTTGAAGTTCAGGCCAGGAAGAACAGACAGACCAATAAAACACTCTGACAAGTATTTATCAGTAAACACACAACAAAAAAACTTTACATTCTGACAGCTTAAACAAAAGGAGAACAGAATTTTCATTATATACTCATAGTGTATTTCACATATATTTGTCATTCCTTTTTAATTCACAAGACAACAATATTTAGTTGGGATTTCAGTTATTTCTACTGCTGCCAATTGAACTTCATCAACATTAAAACACACAACCTTCCACCCTGACCTACCAACCTGACCTAGACCTATGGCTTCTCGGGGATCCGCAAATTCTACTGTTGACAATTGCACATTATCAATGTTAAAACACACAATCTTCCAGCCTGACATAGACCTTGGTCTTTGCTACAGGTTATTCTGTCATCACAACCTCAACTTCAGGGCAGGGCTGACAGACAGCCCAATAAAACACACTGTCAAGTATTTATCAGTAAATACACAACAAAAAAATTTGCGCATCTGACAGCTAAATTCTGTAAATTCTACTGCTGGCAACTACACTTCATCAACACTAAAACAAACTACCTTCCAGCCTGACCTAGACCTTGAGCTTTGCTACAGGTTAGTCTGTAATCACAACCCAAACTTCAGAGCAGGATGGACAGACTGACCAATAAAACACTCTCACAAATATTTATCAGTAAATGTACAGAAAAATGGTGCGTATCTGACTGATAAAACAAAAGGGGAACAGAATTTTCTTTTTTTACTCACAGTGTATTTCACGTTTATTTAATATTACTTTTTAATTCACAAGATGACAATTTTTACCTGGGGGGTCTTTAAATTCTACTATTGACAATTGCACGTCACCAATGTTAAAACACACAAACTTCCACTCTGACCTAGACCTTGGTTTCTGCTACAGGTTATTCTGTCAACACGGCCTAAAATTCAGGGCACGATGGACAGACAGACCAATAAAACACTCAGACAAGTATTTATCAGTAAATACACAACAAAAAATTTATGTATGTGACAGCTGAAACAAAAGGAGAACAGAATCTTCATTGTTTACTCACAGTTCAGTTCACATTTATTTATCATCACTTTTTAATTCCCAAGACGACAATATTTAGTTGTGAGATCAGGAATTACTACTAATGGCAACTCCAATTCATCAACATTAAAACACACAATGTTCACACCTGACCATGACATTGGGCTTTGATACAGACTGGTCTGTCATCACCATCTAAACTTCAGGGCACGGTGGGCAGACAGACCAATAAAACACTCTGACACGTTTTTGTAAGTGGAAATACAACAAAAAAATTTCCGTATCTCACAGCTAAAACAAAAGGAGAAGCGAATTATCATTATTTACTCACAGTATATTTCACATCTTTTTAACATCACTTTATAATTCCCAAGATGACAATATTTAGTTGGGAGATCAGTAATTTCTACTGCTGGCAACTGCGCTTCATCAACATTAAAACACACAACCTTCCAGCACGGATTAGACATTGGGCTCTGCTTCAGGTTAGTCTGTCATCACCTCCTAATCTTCAGAGCAGGATGGAGAGACAGACCAATAAAACATTCTGAGAAGTATTTAGTACTAAGTGCACAACAAATAAATTTGCATATCTGCCAGCTAAAACAAAAGGAGAACAGAATTTCATTATTTACTCACAGAGAATTTCACATTTATTTATCATTCTTTTTCGTTCATAACACAACAAGATTTGCCTGGGGGATCTGTAATTTCTACTGCTGACAATTGCATATCATCAGCGTTAAAACACGCAAGCTTCGAGCCTGACTTAGACATCGAAGTTTGCTATTGGTGATTCTGTCATCAGAGCCTTAACTTCAGGCAGGATGAACAGACAGACCAATTAAGCACTCTGACAAGTATCTATCAGTAAATGCACATCCGAAAAATTTACGTATCTGACAGAAAACCAAAAGGAGAACAGAATTTTCATTATTTACCCACAGTAAATTTCACATTTACTTATCATACCTTTTTAATTCACAAGATGACAATGTTTAATTGTGGAATCTGTAATTTCTACTGTTGACAACTGCACATCATCAATATTAAAATACACAAACTTTCGTCCTCACCTCCGCCTATAGCTACGCTACTCGTCAGTCCCACATCATAACGAACATTTCACCACAAAATGGACAAACATGCCAATAAAACCAATTGACATGTATTTATCAGTAAATGCACAACAACAAAATTGCATACTTGACATTTAAATCAAAAGGAGAACAGAATTTTCATTATTTACTCACAGTGCATTTCACATTTATTTTCATCCCATTAAAATACACAACACAACAACTTTTAAATAGGAGATCATCAATTTCTACTGTTGCAAATTGCACTTTACTAGCATTAAAACACACAACATTCAAGCATGAACTAGACATTTGGATTTGCTACAGGTTTGTCTGTCATCACCAGCTAAATTTTAGGGCACGATGGACAGACAGACCAAAAAAACACTGTTACAATTATTTATCAGTAAATGCGCAACAGCAAAATTTATGTATCTGACAGCTGAAACAAAAAGAGAACTGCTATTTCATTATTTACTCACAGTGAAATTCACATTTATTAATCATCCCATTTTAATCCACAAGACGACAATATTTGCCTGGGTTATCTATAATTTCTACTGTTGGTAATAGCACAACATCAACGGTAAAACACACAACCTTCCAGCCTGACATAAATCTTGGGTTCTGCTGTAGGTTAATCTGTTATCACCAGCAAATTTTTATGGCACAATGTACAGACAGACCAATAAAACATTGTGGCAATTATTTATCAGTAAATGCACAACAAAAAAATTTACGTATCTGACAGCTACAACAAAAAGAGAACAGATAATTCATTATTTACTCACAGTGAAATTCACATTTATTAATCATCCCATACTTATACACAAGATGACAATATTTGCATAGGTTATCTATCATTTCTATTGTTGGTAATAGCACAACGTCAATGTTAAAACACACAACTTCCCAGCATGACATAAATCTTGGGTTTTGCTACAGATTAGTCTGTCATCACCAGCTAAATTTTAGACCACAATGGACAGACAGACCAAAAAAACACTGTTACAATTAAATATCAGTAAATGGCAATAACAAAATTTATGTATCCGTCAGCTAAAGCAAAAAGAGAACATAAATTTCATTATTTACTCACAGTGAAATTCACATTTACTAAACATCAAGTTTTAATCCAAAAGACGACAGTTGTTGCCTGGATTATCTGTAATTTCTACTGTTGCCAATAGCACAACATCATGTTATAACACGCTACGTGCAGCCTGACCTGGACCTTGGGTTTTGTTACAGGTTAGTCTGTTATCACCTCCTAATCTTTAGAGTAGGATAGAGAGACAGTCAAATAAAGCATGCTGAGAAGTATTTATTAGTAAGTGCACAGCAAAAAGATTTACGTATTTGACAGCTAACACAAAAGAAGACCCGAATTTTCATTATTTACTCACACTGTATTTCACATTTATTTATCATCACCATTCCATTGTCTAGACGACAATATTTACCTGGAGGATTTGTAATTTCTACTGTTCACAATAGCACATGTCCAATTTTAAAACGCACATTCTCCCAGCCTGACCTAGACCTTGAGCTCTGCTACAGCTTAGTCTGTCATCACCAGCCAAATATTAGGGCATGATGGGCAGAGAGACCAATAAAACGACTTGACAATCATTTACCAATAAATGCACATCAAAATAATTTATGTATGTGTCAGGGAAGACGAAAGGAGGATACATTTTTCATTATTTACTCTCAGTGTGTTTCACATTTATTTATCATCCATCCTCCATTCATTAGACGACAAAATGCACCTGGAGGATCTGTAATTTGTACTGTTGGCTATAGCGCAACACCAATGTTAAAACACCCAACATCCCAGCCTGACCTAGACCTTGGTTTGTGCTACAGGTTAATCTGTTATCACCAACTATACTTTTGGGCATGATGGACAGACAGACCAATAAAACACTCTGACAATTATTTATCGATAATGCACAACAACAAAATTGATGTGTGTGACAGCTAAATCAAAAGGAGACAGATTTTTCATTATTTACTCATAGTGTATTTCACATTTCTTTATCATTCCTTTTCCATTCACTAGGTGACAATATTTACCTGGGTTATCTGTAATTTCCACTGTTGGCAATAGCACAACATCAGTGTTGAACACACAACTTCCCAGCCTGATCTAGACCTTGGGCAGCACTACAGCTTAGTCTGTCTTCACAAGCTAAATTTTAGGGCACGATGGACAGACATACCAATAAATCACTGTGACAATTATTTATCAGTAAATGCAAAATAAAAAATGTTACATATGTGACTGCTAAAACAAAAGGAGAAGAGAAATTTCAATATGTACTCACAGTGGAAATCACATTTATTAATGATCCCATTTTTATACTCAAGTCGACAATATTGTCATGGGTTATCATTAATTTCTACTGTTGGCAATAACACAAAAGCAATGTTAAAACACAACCTCCCACCCTGACCTAGACCTTGGGCTCTGCTACAGATTTGTCTGTCATCAGCAGCTAATTTGTTGGGTATGATGGACAGAAAGACCAAAAAATACTGTTACAACTATTTATCAGTAAACGGACAAAAAAAATTTATGTATCTGACAGCTAAAACAAAAAGAGAACAGGAATTTCATTATTTACTCACAGTGAAAATCACATTTATTAATCATATCAGTTTTATACACAAGTCGTCAATATTGTCCTGCGTTATCTTTAATTTCTACTATTGGCAATAGCACAACATGTATGTTAAAAAACGCAACCTCCCAGCGTGACATAGACATTGGGCTTAGCTACAGCTTAAACTGTCATCACCAGTTAAATTTTAGGGCACATTTGACAGACGCACCAAAAAAAAAAAAAAAAACACTGTGACAATTATTGATCAGTAAATGCACAACTAAGAAATTTACGTATCTGACAGCTAAAACGAAAACAGAACAAAAATTTCATTATATACTCACAGTGAAATTCACATTTATTAATCATCCCATTTTAATCCACAAGATGACAATATTTACTTCGGTTATGTGCAATTTCTACTGTTGCCAATACCACAACATCAATGTTATAACACACAACCTCCAGCCTGACCTAGACCTTGGGTTTTGTTACAGGTTAGTCTGTTATCACATCCTAATCTTTAGAGTAGGATACAGAGAGAGACAAATAAAACATGCTGTGAAGTATTTATTAGTAGGTGCACAGAAAAATATTTACGTATTTGACAGCTAAAAGAAAAGGATACCCGAATTTACATTATTTGCTCACCCTATATTTTACATTTATTTATCATCACCATTCCATTCTCTAGATGACAATATTTACCTGAGAGGATTTGTAATTTCTACTGTTCGCAATTGCAGATCATCTATGTTAAAACACAAAGCCTCAGAGCCTGATATAAACTTTGGGCACTGCTACAGCTTTGTCTGTCATCACCAGCAAAATTTTAGAGCATGATGAAACACACACGAATTAAACACTGTGACAATTATTTATCAATAGGTGCACAACAGAAAAATTTACGCATCTGACAGCTAAAACAAAAAGAGAACAAAGAATTCAATACTTACTCACAGTGAAATTCACATTAATTTATCATCCCATTTTAATCCACAAGATGACACTATTTACCTGTGTTATCTATAATTTCCACTGTTGGTAGTAGCACAACACCAATGTTAAAACACACAATGTCTCAGCCTGGCGGAGACCTTGGGCATTGCTACAGCTTAGTCTGTCATCACCAGTTAAATTTTTGGGCACGATGGACAGACAGACCAAAATATCACTCTGACAACTATTATTCAGTAAATGCACAGCAAAAAATTTACGAATATCACAGCTACAACAAAAAGTGATCATAAATTTCATCATTTACTCACAATGAAATTCACATTTATTACTCATTCCATTTCAATCCACAAGATGACAATATTTACCTGTGTTATCTATAATTCCTACTGTTAGCAGTAGCACAGCACCAATGTCAAAACACACAACGATTCAGCCTGGCAGAGACCTTGGTCATTGCTACAGATTTGTCTGTCATCACCAGCTAAATTTTAGGGCACAATGGACAGACAGACCAATAAAATACTGTGACAAATATTTATCAGTAAATGCAGAACAAAAAATTTACGTATCCCGCAGCTAAAACAAAAAGAGAACAAAAAATTCAATATTACTCACAGTGAAATTCACATTTATTTATCATCCCATTTTAATCCACAAGATGACAATATTTACCTGTCTTATCTATAATTTCTACTGTTAGCAGTAGCACAACACCAATGTTAAAACACACAACGTCTCTGCCTGGTGGAGAACCTTGGGCATTGCGACAGCTTAGTCTGTCATCACCAGTTAAATTTTAGGGCACAATGGACAGACAGACCAAAAAATCACTCTGACAATTATTATTCTGTAAATGCACAGCAAAAAACTTACGAATATCACAGCTACAACAAAAAGTGATCAGAAATTTCATCATTTACTCACAATGAAATTCACATTTATTAATCATCCCATATCAATCCACAAGATGAAAATATTTACCTGTCTTATCTATAATTTCTACTGTTGGCAGTAGCACAACACCAATGTTAAAACACATAACGTCCTAGCCTGGCGGAGACCTTGGGCATTGCTACAGTTTTCCCTGTCATCACCAGATAAATTTTAGGGCACAATGGAAAGACAGACCAATGAAATACTGTGACAGATAATAATCAGTAAATGCAGAACAAAAAAATTTACGTATCTGACAGCTAAAACAAAAAGAGAGCAAAAAATTCAATACTTACTCACAGTGAAATTCACATTTATTTATCATCCCATTTCAATCCACAAGATGACAATATTTACCTGTGTTATCTATAATTTCTACTGTTGGCAATACCCCAACGTCAAACTCAAACACACAACCACCGAGTCGGACCCAGACCTCGGGCATTGCTACAGATTTGTCTGTCATCACCAGTGAAATTTTAGAGAACAATGGAAAGACAGACCAATAAAGTACTGTGACAAATATTTATTAGTAAATGCAGAACAAAAAAATTTACGTATCCGACAGCTACAACAGAAAAGAGAACAAAAAATTCAATACTTACATTGAAATTCACATTTATTTATCATCCCATTTCAATCCACTAGATGACAATATTTACCTGTGTTATCTATAAATTCTACTGTTGGGAGTACCACAACACCAATGTTAAAACACGCAACGTCTCAGCCTGGCGGAGACCTTGGGCATTGCTACAGATTTGTCTGTCATCACCAGCAAAATTATAGGGCACAATGGACAGACAGACCAATAAAACACTGTGACAAATAATAATCAGTAAATGCACAACAAAAACATTTACATATCTAACAGCTAAAACAAAAAGAGAACAATAAATTCAATACTAACTCACAGTGAAATTCACCTTTATTTATCATCCCATTTTAATCCACAAGCTGAAAGAAATTACCTGTGTTATCTATAATTTCTACTGTTGGCAATAGCCCAACGTCAAACTTAAACACACAATAGCCGAGTCTGACCTAGACCTTGGATATTGCTACAGCTTAGTCAGTCATCACCAGTTAAATTTTAGGGCATGATGGACAGACAAACCATAAAATCACTGTGACAATTATTATTCAGTAAATGCACAACAAAAAATTTACGAATATCACAGCTACAACAAAAAGTGATCAGAAATTTCATCATTTACTCACAATGAAATTCACATTTATTAATCATACCGTTTCAATCCACAAGATGACAATATTTGGCTCTGTTATCCGTAATTTCTACTGTTGGCAGTAACCCAACACCAATGTTACAACACACAATGTCTCAGCCTGGCGGAGACCTTGGGCATTGCTACAGATTTGTTTGTCTCCACCAGCTAAATTTTAGGGCACAATGGACAGACAGACCAATTAAATACTGTGACTAATATTTATCAGTAAATGCCGAACAAAAAAATTGACATATCTGGCAGCTAAAACAAAAAGAGAACAAAAAATTCAATACTTACTCACAGTGAAATTCACATTTATTTGTCATCCCATTTTAATCCACAAGATGACAATATTTACCTCTGTTATCTATAATATCTAATGTTGGCAATACCCCAACGTCAAACTCAAACACACAACCGCCGAGTCTGACCTAGACATTGGGCATTGCCACAGATTTGTCTGTCATCACCAGTTAAATTTTAGGGAACAATGGACAGACAGAACTTTAAAATACTCTGACAAATATTTATTAGTAAATGCAGAACAAAGAAATTTACGTATCCGACAGCTACAACAAAAATGAGAAAAAAAAATTCAATACTTCCATTGAAATTCACATTTATTTATCATCCCATTTTAATCCACAAGATGACAATATTTACCTGTTATCTATAAATTCTAATGTTGGGAGTACCACAACACCAATGTTACAACACACAATGTCTCAGTCTGGCAGAGACCTCGGGCATTGGTACAGATTTCTCTGTCATCACCAGCAAAATTTTAGGGCACAATGGACAGACCGACCAATACAATACTGTGACAAATATTTATCAGTAAATTCACAACAAAAACATTTACATATCTGACAGCTAAAACAAAAAGAGAACAATAAATTTAATACTTACTCACAGTGGAATTCACATTTATTTATCATCCCATTTTAATCCACAAGATGACAGTAATTACCTGTGTTATCTATAATTTCTACTGTTGGCAATACCCCAACGTCAAACTCAAACACACCACCGCCGAGTCTGTCCTAGACCTTGGGCATTGCTACAGCTTAGTCTGTCATCACCAGTTAAATTTTAGGGCACGATGGACAGACAGACCAAAAAATCACTCTGACAATTATTATTCAGTAAATGCACAACAAAATATTTACAAATATCACAGCTACAACAAAAAGTGATCAGAAATTTCATCGTTTACTCACAATGATATTCACATTTATTACTCATCCCATTTCAATCCACAAGATGACAATATTTACCTGTGTTATCTATAATTTCTACTGTTGGCAGTACCACAACACCAATGTTAAAACACACAACGTCTCAGCCTGGCCGATACCTTGGGCATTGCTACAGATTTCTCTGTCATAACCAGTTAAATTTTAGGGAACAATGGACAGACAACCCAATAAAATACTGTGACAAATATTTATTAGTAAATGCAGAACAAAAAAATTTACGTATCCAACAGCTACAACAAAATAGAGAACAAAAAATTCAATACTTACATTGAAATTCACATCTATTTATGATCCCATTGTAATCCACAAGATGACAATATTTACCTGTGTTATCTATAAATCCTACTGTTGGCAGTACCACAACACCAATGTTAAAACACGCAACGTCTCAGCCTGGCGGAGGCCTTGGGCATTGCTACAGCTTAGTCTGTCATCACTAGCTAAAGTTTAGGACACGATGGACAGACAGACCAAAAAATCACTCTGACAATTATTATTCAGTAAATGCACAGCAAAAAATTTACGAATATCACAGCTAAAACCAAAAGTGATCAGAAATTTCATCATTTGCCCACAATGAAATTCACATTTATTACTCATCCCATTTGAATCCACAAGATGACAATATTTACCTTGTTATCTATAATTTCTACTGTTGGCAGTAGCACAACACCAATGTTAAAACACACAACGTCATAGCCTGGCGGAGACCTTGGGCATTGCTACAGATTTGTTTCTCATCGCAAGATTAATTTTGGGGCACAATGGACAGACAGACCAATAAAATACTGTGACAAATATTTATCAGTAAATGCAGAACAAAAAAATTTACTTATCTGAGAGCTAAAAAAAAAGAGAACAAAAAATTCTATAATAACTCACAGTGAAATTCACGTTTATTTATCATACCATTTCTATCCACAAGATGACATTATTTACCAGTGTTATCTAAAATTTGTACTGTTGGCAGTAGCACAACACCAATGTTAAACACACAATGACTCAGCCTGGCGGAGACCTTGGGCATTGCTACAGTTTAGTCTGTCATCACCAGTTAAATTTTAGGGCACGATGGACAGAGAGACCAAAAAATCACTCTGACAATTATTATTCAGTAAATGCACAACAAAATATTTACAAATATCACAGCTACAACAATAAGTGATCAGAAATTTCATCATTTACTCACAATGAAATTCACATTAATTAATTATACCGTTTCAATCCACAAGACGACAATATTTGCCTCTGTTATCCGTAATTTCTACTGTTGGCAGTAAGCCAACAATAATGTTACAACACATAATGTCTCAGCCTGGCGGAGACCTTGGGCATTGCTACAGATTTGTCTGTCACCACCAGCTAAATTTTAGGGCACAATGGACAGACAGACCAATTAAATACTGTGACTAATATTTATCAGTAAATGCACAACAAAAAAATTTACATATCTGACAGCTAAAACAAAAAGAGAACAAAAAATTCAATACTTACTCACAGTGAAATTCACATTTATTTGTCATCTCATTTTAATCCACAAGATGACAATGTTTACCTCTGTTATCTGTAATTTCTACTGTTGGCAATACCCCAACGTCAAACTCAAACACACAACCGCCGTGTCTGACCTAGACATTGGGCATTGCTACAGATTTGTCTGTCATCACCAGTTAAATTTTAGGGAACAATGGACAGACAGACCAATAAATTACTGTGACAAATATTTATTAGTAAATGCAGAACAAAGAAATTTACGTATCCGACAGCTACAACAAGAAAGAGAACAAAAAATTCAATACTTACATTGAAATTCACATTTATTTATCATCCCATTTTATTCCACAAGATGACAATATTTACCTGTTATCAATAAATTCTACTGTTGGCAGTACCACAACACCAATGTTAAAACACGCAACGTCGGAGCCTGGCGGAGACCTTGGGCATTGCTACAGATTTGTCTGTCATCACCAGCTAAATTATAGGGCACAATGGACAGACAGACCAATAAAATTCTGTGACAAATATTTGTCAGTAAATTCACAACAAAAAATTGACATATCCGACAGCTACAACAAAAAGAGAACAAAAAATTCAATACTTACTCACAGTGAAATTCACATTTATTTATCATCCCAATTTAATACACAACATGACAATGTTTACCTGTGTTACCTCTAATTTCTACTGTTGGCATTAGCCCAACGTCAAACTCAAACACACAACTGCCGAGTCTGACCTAGACCTTGGGCATTGCTACAGCTTAGTCTGTCATCACCAGTTAAATTTTTGGGCACGATGGACAGACAGACCAAAAAATCACTGTGACAATCATTATTCAGTAAATGCACAACAAAAAATTTATGAATATCACAGCTACAACAAAGAGTGATCTGAAATTTCATCATTTCCTCACAATGAAATTCACATTTAATAATCATCCCATTTCAATCCACAAGATGACAATATTTACCTGTGTTATCTAAAATTTCTACTGTTGGCAGTAGCACAACGCCAATGTTAAAACACACAACGACTCAGCCTGGCGGAGACCTTGAGCATTGCTACAGTTTAGTCTGTCATCACCAGTTAAATTTTAGGGCATGATGGACAGACAGACCAAATAATCACTCTGACAGTTATTATTCAGTAAATGCACAACAAAAAATTTACAAATATCACAGCTACAACAAAAAGTGATCAGAAATTTCATCATTTACTCACAATGAAATTCACATTTATTAATCATACCGTTTCAATCCACAAGATGACAATATTTGGCTCTGTTATCCGTAATTTCTACTGTTGGCAGTAACCCAACACCAATGTTACAACACACAATGTCTCAGCCTGGCGGAGACCTTGGGCATTGCTACAGATTTGTTTGTCTCCACCAGCTAAATTTTAGGGCACAATGGACAGACAGACCAATTAAATACTGTGACTAATATTTATCAGTAAATGCCGAACAAAAAAATTGACATATCTGGCAGCTAAAACAAAAAGAAAACAAAAAATTCAATACTTACTCACAGTGAAATTCACATTTATTTGTCATCCCATTTTAATCCACAAGATGACAATATTTACCTCTGTTATCTATAATATCTAATGTTGGCAATACCCCAACGTCAAACTCAAACACACAACCGCCGAGTCTGACCTAGACATTGGGCATTGCCACAGATTTGTCTGTCATCACCAGTTAAATTATAGGGAACAATGGACAGACAGAACTTTAAAATACTCTGACAAATATTTATTAGTAAATGCAGAACAAAGAAATTTACGTATCCGACAGCTACAACAAAAATGAGAAAAAAAAAATTCAATACTTCCATTGAAATTCACATTTATTTATCATCCCATTTTAATCCACAAGATGACAATATTTACCTGTTATCTATAAATTCTAATGTTGGGAGTACCACAACACCAATGTTACAACACACAATGTCTCAGTCTGGCAGAGACCTCGGGCATTGGTACAGATTTCTCTGTCATCACCAGCAAAATTTTAGGGCACAATGGACAGACCGACCAATACAATACTGTGACAAATATTTATCAGTAAATTCACAACAAAAACATTTACATATCTGACAGATAAAACAAAAAGAGAACAATAAATTTAATACTTACTCACAGTGGAATTCACATTTATTTATCATCCCATTTTAATCCACAAGATGACAGTAATTACCTGTGTTATCTATAATTTCTACTGTTGGCAATAGCCCAACGTCAAACTTAAACACACAACAGCCGAGTCTGACCTAGACCTTGGGGATTGCTACAACTTAATCTGTCAACACCAGTTAAATTTTAGGGCATGATGGACAGACAGACCAAAAAATCACTGTGACAATTATTATTCAGTAAATGCACAACAAAAAATTTATGAATATCACAGCTACAACAAAAAGTGATCAGAAAATTCATCATTTACTCACAATGAATTTCACATTTATTAATCATCCCATTTCAATCCAAAAGATGAAAATCTTTACCTGTGTTATCTTTAATTTCTACTGTTGGCAGTACCACAACACCAATGTTAAAACACACAACGTTTCAGCCTGGCAGAAAACCTTGGGCAATGCTACAGATTTGTCTGTCATCACCAGCTAAATTTAGGGCACAATGGACAGACAGACAAGTAAAATACTGTGACAAATCTTTATCAGTAAATGCAGAACAAAAAATTTATGTATCTGACTGCTACAACAAAAAGAGAACAAAAAATTCAATACATACTCACACTGAAATTCACATTTATTTATCATCCCAATTTAATACACAACATGACAATGTTTACCTGTGTTACCTCTAATTTCTACTGTTGGCAATAGCCCAACGTCAAACTTAAACACACAACCGTTGAGTCTGACCTAGACCTTGGGCATTGCTACAGCTTAGTCTGTCATCACCAGTTAAATTTTAGGACACGATGAACAGACAGACCAAAAAATCACTGTGACAATTATTATTCAGTAAATGCACAGCAAAAAATTTACAAATATCACAGCTACAACAAAAAGTGATCAGATGTTTCATCATTTACTCACAATGAAATTCACATTTATTAATCATCCCATTACAATCCACAAGATGACAATATTTACCTGTGTTATCTATAATTTCTACTGTTGGCAGTAGCACAACACCAATGTTAAAACACACAACGTTTCAACCTGGCGGAGACCTTGGGCATAGCTACAGATTTGTCTGTCTTCACCAGCTTAATTTTAGGGCACAATGGACAGACAGACGAACTAAATACTGTGACAAATATTTATCAGTAAATGCAGAACAAAAAAATAGACATATCTGACAGCTAAAACAAAAAGAGAACAAAAAATCAATACTTACTCACAGTGAAATTCACATTTATTTATCATACCAATTTAATCCACAAGATGACACTATTTACCTGTATTACCTATATTTTCTACTGTTGGCATTAGCCCAACGTCAAACTTAAACACACAACCGCCGTGTCTGACATAGACCTTGGGCATACCTACAGCGTTGTCTGTCATCACCAGTTAAATATTAGGGAACAATGGACAGACAGACCAATAAAATACTGTGACAAATTATTATCAGTAAATACACAACAAAAAAAATTTACATATCCAACAGCTACAACAAAAAGAGAACAAAAAATTCAATATTTACACATAGTGAAATTCACATTTATTTATCATCCCATTTTGATCACAAGATGACAGTATTTACCTGTGTTATCTATAATTTCTACTGTTGGCAGCAGCACAACACGAATGTTAAAACACACAACGTCTCAGCCTGGCGGAGACCTTGGGCATTGCTACAGCTTAGTCTGTCATCACCAGTTCAATTTTAAGGCACGATGGACAGACAGACCAATGAAATTCTGTGACAAATATTTATCAGTAAATGTACAACAAAAAAATTTACGTATCCGACAGCTACAACAAAAAGAGAACGAGAAATTCAGTACTTACTCACAGTGAAATTCACATTTATTTATCATACCATTTAAATCCACAAGATGACAATATTTACCTGTGTTATCTGTAATTTCTACTGTTGGCAGTAACCCAACACCAATGTTAAAACACACAATGTCTCAGCCTGCCGGAGACCTTGGGCATTGCTACAGATTTGTCTGTCACCACCAGCTAAATTTTAGGGCACAATGGGCAGACAGACCAATAAAATACTGTGACAAATATTTATCAGTAAATGCACACCAAAAAATTTTACGTATCTGACAGCTAAAACAAAAGGAAAACAAAAAATTCAATACTTACTCACAGTGAAATTCACATTTATTTATCATCCAATTTAATCCACAAGGAGACAATATTTACCTCTGTTATCTATAATTTCTACTGTTGGCAATACCCCAACGTCAAACTCAAACACACAACCGCTGAGTCTGACCTGGACTTTGGACACTGCTACAGCTTAGTCTCTCATCACTAGTTAAATTTTAGGGCATGATGGACAGACAGACCAAAAAATCACTGTGACAATTATTATTCAGTAAATGCACAACAAAAAATTTATGAGTATCACAGCTACTACAAAAAGTGATCAGAAATTTCATCATTTACTCACAATGAAATTCACATTTATTATTCATCCCATTTCAATCCACAAGATGACAATATTTACCTGTGTTATCTATAATTTCTACTGTTGGCACTAGCACAACACCAATGTTAAAACACACAACGTCTCAGCCTGGCGGAGACCTTGTGCATTGCTACTGATTTGTCTGTCATCACCAGATAAATTTTGGGGCGCAATGGACAGACAGACCAATAAAATACTCTGCCAAATATTTATCAGTAAATTCAGAACAAAAAAATTTACGTATCTGACACCTAAAACAAAAAGAGAACAAAAAATTCCATACTTACAGTGAAATTCACATTTATTTATCATCCCATTTCAGTCCACAAGATGACAATATTTACCTGTGTTACCTATATTTTCTACTGTTGGCATTAGCCCAACGTCAAACTTAAACACACAACCGCCGTGTCTGACATAGACCTTGGGCATACCTACAGCGTTGTCTGTCATCACCAGTTAAATTTTAGGGAACAATGGACAGACAGACCAATAAAATACTGTGACAAATTATTATCAGTAAATACACAACAAAAAAAATTTACGTATCCAACAGCTACAACAAAAAGAGAACAAAAAATTCAATATTTACACACAGTGAAATTCACATTTATTTATCATCCCATTTTGATCCACAAGATGACAGTATTTACCTGTGTTATCTATCATTTCTACTGTTGGCAGTAGCACAACACCAATGTTAAAACACACAATGTCTCAGCCTGGCGGAGACCTTGGGCATTGCTACAGAATTGTCTGTCACCACCAGCTAAATTTTAGGGAACAATGGCAGACAGACCATTAAAATACTGTGACAAATATTTATCAGTAAATGCAGAACAAAAAAATTGATGTATCTGACAGCTAAAACAAACAGAGAACAAAAAATTCAATACTTACTCACAGTGAAATTCACATTTATTTATCATCCCATTTTAATCCACAAGATGACAATATTTACCTCTGTTATCTGTAATTTCTACTGCTGGCAATACCCCAACGTCAAACTCAAACACACAACCGCCGAGTCTGACCTAGACCTTGGTCATTGCTACAGCTTAGTCTGTCATCACCAGTTAAATTTTAGGGCACGATGGACAGACAGACCAATAAAATACTGTGACAAATATTTATCAGTAAATGCAGAACAAAAAAATTTATGTAATCGACAGCTACAACAGAAAGAGAACAAAAAATCTATACTAACTCACAGTGAAATTCACATTTATTTATCATCCCACTTTAATCCACAAGATGACAATATTTACCTGTGTTATCTATAATTTCTACTGATGGCAGTAGCACAACACCAATATTAAAACACACAACGTCTGAGCCTGGCGGAGACGTTGGGCATTGCTACAGATGTGTCTGTCATCACCAGATAAATTTTTGGGGCACAGTGGACAGACAGACCAATAAAATACTGTGGCAAATATTTATCAGTAAATGCAGAACAAAAAAATTTACGTATCTGACACCTAAAACAAAAAGAGAACAAAAATACAATACTTGCTCACAGTGAAATTCACATTTATTTATCATCCCATTTCTATCCACAAGATGACAATATTTACCTGTGTTACCTATAATTTCTACTGTTGGCAATAGCACAATGTCAAACTCAAGCACAAAACCGCCGAGTCTGACCTAGACCATGGGCATAGCTACAGCTTTGTCTGTCATCACCAGTTAAATTTTAGGGAACAATGGACAGACAGACCAATAAAATACTGTGGCAAATATTTATCAGTAAATGCACAACAAAAAAATTTACGTATCCGTCAGCTACAACAAAAAGAGAACAATAAATTCAATACTTACTCACAGTTAAATCTACATTTATTTATCATCCCATTTTATTCCACATGATGACAATATTTACCTGTGTTATCTATAATTTCTACTGATGGCAGTAACACAACACCAATGTTAAAACACACAACGCCTCAGCGTGGCGGAGACGTTGGGCATTGCTACAGATGTGTTTCTCACCACCAGCTAAATTTTAGGGCACAATGGCAGACAGACCAATAAAATACTGTGACAAATATTTATCAGTAAATGCAGAACAAAAAAATTTACGTATCTGACAGCTAAAACAAAAAGAGAACAAAAAATTCAATACTTACTCACAGTGAAATTCACATCTATATATCATCCCATTTCAATCCAGAAGATGACAATATTTACCTGTGATATCTATAATTTCTACTGTTGGCAATAGATCAACAGCAAACTTAAACACACAACTGCTAAGTCTTACCTAGACCTAGGATATTGCTATGGCTTAGTCTGTCATCACCAGTAAAATTCTAGGGCGCGATGGACGGACAGACTAAAAAATTACTGTGACAATTATTATTCAGTAAATGCACAATAAAAAATTTACGAATATCACAGCTACAACTAAAAGTATTCAGAAATTTCATCCTTTACTCACAGAGAAATTCACATTTCTTAATCATCCCATTTCAATCCACAAGATGACAATATTTACCTGTGTTATCTATAATTTCTACTGTTGGCAGTAGCACAACACCAATGTTAAAACATACAATGTAGCAGCCTGGCCCGGACCTTGGGCATTGCTGCAGATTTGTCTGTCATCACCAGCTAAACTTTAGGGCACAATGGACAGACATACCAATAAGATACTGTGACAAATATTTATCAGTAAATGCAGAAAAAAAATTCACGTATCTGACAGCTAAAACAAAAATTCCTTAGTTACTCACAGTGAAATTCACATTTTTTTATCATCCCATTTTAATCCACAAGATGACAATGTTTACCTGTGTTATCTTTAATTTCTACAGTTGGCAATAGCCCAACGTTAAACTTAAACACACAACCGCCGAGCCTGTCCTAGACCTTGGGCATTGCTAAAGCTTTGTCTGTCATCACCAGTTAAATTTTTTGGCACGTTGGACATACACACCAAAAAATCACTGTGACAATTTAATATTCAGTAAACGCACAACAAAAAATTTACAAATATCACAGCTACAACAAAAAGTGATCAGAAATTTCATCATTTACTCACAATGAAATTCACATTTATTAATCATCCCATTTCAATCCACAAGATGACAATATTTACCTGCGTTATCTGTATTTTCTACTGTTGGCAGTAGCACAACACCAATGTTAAAACACACGTCTCAGCCTGGCGGAGACCTTGGGCATTGCTACAGATTTGTCTGTCATCACCAGCTAACTTTTAGGGCACAAGGGACAGACATACCAAAAAATCACTGTGACAATTATTATTCAGTAAATGCACATCATAAAATTTATGAATATCACAGCTACAACAAAAAGTGATCATTTACTCACAAGGTGTGCTGTTTTCTCAAGGTTTGCTGTCTTAGCAAGCTGTGCTGTTTTAGCAAGCCATGATGTATTACCAAGGCATGCTTTCTTAGCAAGGTGTGCTGTCTTGGCAAGGCGTGCTGTCTTAGCAAGGCGTGCTGTCTTGGCTAGGCGTGCTCTCTTTGTAAGGTGTGCTGTCTTCGCAAGGTGAGCTGTCTTCACAAGGTGTGCCATCATTGCAAGGCATGCTGTCTTCGCAAGGTGTGCTGTCTTGGCAAGGTGTGCTGTCTTGGCAAGGTGTGCTGTCTTGGCAATGCATGCTGTCTTGGCAAGGCATGCGTTCTTGGCAAGGTGTGCTGTCTTGGCAAGGCGTGCTGTCTTCTGAAGGCATGCTGTCTTGTCAAGGTGTCCTGCCTTGTCAAGGCATGCTGTTCGGGCTATGCAAGGTGTTTTGTCTTGGAATTGTGTACCATCTTGGCAAGGTGTGCCATCTTTGATATGTGTGCCATCTTTGCAAGGCATGAATTCCTTACAAGCCGTGAATTCTTTGCAAGGCATGCTGTCTTTGTAAGGTTTGCTGTCTTTGCAAGGTGTACTGTCTTTGCCAGGTGAGCTGTCTATACAATGCATGCTGTATTTGCAAGGTTTGCTGTTTTTGAAAGGTGTGCTGTTTTTGCAAGATGTGCTGCCTTTGCAAGCAGTGCTGCCTTCACATGGCATGCTGCCCTAAAAGGCATGATGCCTTCGCAAGGCATGTTGTCTTTGAAAGGTGTCCTGCCTTCGCAAGGTGTGCTGCCTTTGCAAGGTGTGCTGCCTTCACATGGCGTGCTGTATTTGCAAGCCGCGCTGTCTTTGTAAGGCTATTTGTCTTCGCAAGGCGAGCTTTGTTCACAACGAGTTCAGCATTCGCAAGGTGTGATGTCCTCACAAGGTGAGCTGATTTTGTAAGTCATGCTGCCTTTACAAGGTGTGCTGCCTATGCAAGTCGTGCTGTGTTGCCATTACATGCTGTCTTGGCAAGACATGCTGTCTTCGCAAGGTGTGCCATCTTTGCAAGTCGTGCTGTCTACACAAGGTGTGCTATCTTCACACGGCGTACTGTCTTTGGAAATCGTACTGTCTTTGCTGTCTTGGAAAGGCGGCACGCACTGTAAAGGCAATATGCACTATAAAACAAGCACACAATGGAATGGCAGCACAAGCTGCAAAGGCAGCACATGCTGCAATGGCTGCATATGCTACAAAGGCTGTATATGCTACAAAGGCTGCACACCATGCAAAGGGTGCAAACGCTGCAACAGCAGCACATGCTGCAATGGCAGCACACACTACAAAGGCAGCACATGCTACAAAGGCGGCACACAATACTAGGCAGCACACACTGCAAAGGCAGCCCATGCTGAGAAAGGCAGCACAAACTGAAAAGTCAGCACATATTGGAAAGGCGTCACACAATGGCAAGGTACTGCACACTGAAACCCAGCATGCACTGTGAAACAAGCATACAATGAAATAACAACACACTGTAAAGTGTCACAATGTGGATAGGCAGCACACACTGAAAGGCCGGAAACACTAGAAAAGCAGAAGACAAAGGAAAGGCACCATGCATGGCAAAGGCAGCCCGCACTTTAAATGCAGCACACGCTGCAAAGGTAGTAGGCACTGCAAAGAAAACATGCACTGCAAAGGCAGCACACACTGCAAAGGCAGCAGGCCCTGCAAACACTGCACATGCTGTGAAGCACATGATGATAAGGCAGCACCTGGTGCAATGGCAGTACACACTGCATAGCCAGCACTCGCTGAAAAGGCAGCATACATTGGGAATTCAGCAAATGCTGCAAAGGCAGCATGCACCTCCCTCTATAACAGCACATGCCTCTATGGCCACACACGCTGCTATGGCAGCATGTGGTCTTATGGCAGCACATGCTGTAATGTCAGCATGCGCTACATTGGCAGGATATGCAGGAAAGGTAGCACATGCTGGAAAGGTAATACACACTGCAAAGGCAGCACATTCTTGCACACACACCAGAAAGCCATACACACTTGAAAGGCAGCACACACAGCAAAATCACACACACTGGGAAGGCAGCTCACCATGGAAAGGCAGCATACTCTGGAAAGCCAGCATACCCCAAAAAGACAGCACACCCTGGAAAGGCAGCACAACCTGGAAAGGCAGCACACCCGGGAAGGGCAACACACCCTGGAAAGGCAGCACACCCTGGATATGCATCACAACCTGGGATATGCAGCACACACTAGAAAAGCGGTGCACACTAGAAATCCACACACAATGGTAGGCAGCACAAATTGGAAAGGAGCACATGCTGCAACGGCAGAACACGCTGCAATAGCAGCACACACTGCTGTGGCAGCAGCAATCTGCAATGGCAGAACATACTGCCATGACAGCACATGTTGCAAAGGTAGCACATATTAGAAAGGCAACACACATTGGAAAGTCACCTCATATTTTAAAGACAGCACACATTGGGAAGGCAGCACATATTGGGAAGGCAGCACACATCAGAAAGGAAGCACACATTTAATATGCAGCAACACTGGAGAAGCACACACAGTGGAAAGCACCATGCTGGAGTCTGCAGCTCGTGGTCGTGCAATAGCGTTCTCGCTTCCTGTGTCCGGGTTCGATTCCTGGCGGGGTCAGGGATTTTCTCTGCCTCGTGATGACTGGGTGTTGTGTGCTGTCCTTGGGTTGGTTAGGTTTAAGTAGTTCTAAGTTCTAGGGGACTGATGACCATAGATGTTAAGTCCCATAGTGCTCAGAGCCATTTGAACCATTTTGAACCACGCTGGAAAGGCACCACACACTAGAAAGGCACTACATACTGGAAAGGCATCACACACTGCTGCAGTTGCAGCGTGTGCTGCCTCTCATTGTGTGTGGTTTTCTAGTGATGTGGCTCCGCAGTGTGTTCTGCCTTTCCAGTGTGTGTTGCCTATCCAGTTTGTGATGCCTTACCAATGTCTGCACCCTTTCAGTGTGTTCTTCCTTTCCAGTATCTGCTGCCTTTCCAGTTTGTGCTGCCTTTCCAGTGTGTTTCAGGCTTCCCAATGTGTGCTGCCTTTGCAGCATGTGCTTCCTTTGCTGCATGTGCCTCTTTGCAGTGTGTGCTGCAGTTGAGCATGTGTTGCATTTTCAGTGTGTGCCGCCTTCGCAGCATGTGCTGCTTTTGCAGGGTATGCAGCCTTCATAAAATTTGTACTATATGCAATGCTTGCAGTGATTGCAAGGTGTGCAGCATTCGCAATCTGTGCAGCTTTCACAAGGTATGCTGCCTTAGCAAGGTGTGCTATGTTCACAATGTGTGCTGCCTTTGCAATGTTTGCAGCCTTCACAAGTGATGCTGTCTTCGCAACGTGGTTCAAATGGCTCTGAGCACTATGGGACTTAACATCTGAGGCCATCAGTCCCCTAGAACTTCCAACTACCGAAACCTAACTAACCTAAGGGCATCACACACATCCATGCCCGAGGCAGGATTCGAACTGGCGACCATAGCACTTGCGCAGGTCCGGACTGAAGCACCTAGAACCCCTCGGCCACCGCGGCCGGCTTCTTCACAATGTGTGCTGCCTTCACACTGTGTGCTGCATTTATACAGTGTACTGGCTTCACAAGGTGTGCTGCCTTCACAAGTTGGTCCTCCTTCACAATATGTATTGCCTTTGCAGTGTCTTATTTCTTCACATGGTCTTCTTCCTTTGCATGGTGTGCTACCTTCGCAAGGTTTCCTACTTTCGAAAGGTTGACTGCCTTCACCGAATATGCAGCTTCCGCAAGGTAACCTTGCAAAGGCAGCACACATTGTGAAGGCAGCACACCTAGCTAATGCAGCATTTCTTGTGAAGCAGCACTCCTTGAGAAGCCAGCACATCTTGTGAAGGTAGCACATCTTCTGATAGTAGAGGCAGAAAACCTAGCATAGGCTGCACACCTTGCGAAGGCTACACACTGTGTCAAGGCAGAATAGCTTGCAAAGGCAGCACACCTCATGAAAGTAGCACACCTTGCGAAGACAGGACAGAATGCAATGGCAGAAAATCTTGCAAAGGAGAACACCTTGCAAAGAACAACTGCCTTGCAAAGGCAGCACACCTTGTGGAGGCTGCACACATTGCAAATGCAGGACACCTTGCAAAGACAGCACATTTCCTAAATACAGCTCTCCTCCAAAGGACAGCACATATCCCAAAGGCAGCACACCTTCTGGAGACAGTTTACTTTCGTGCATATTGTCCACAAACTCAGGAAAGAAACATAGGATGTGAAGTTACCTTCCCATTCCTGCGTATTTTTGCGGGAACGGTCGCAGCATTCGGCATGTGGCAGTAGGTGTGCAGGGTTGAGGTTCCGTCATGACTCCTGGTGTGGTGGGCGCCCTGTCGCTCCACATCAGCTGTGCACGCGAGTGCAGCGTGCTCAGTGCAGCTGCTGCGCCACACTTCTGTGTGCAGCACGTTGGTCTCTGTTCCACAGGTGTAGCCTGTACGAGCGACCTTCCAAGCAGTTAATAATTAATGTAAACCCAGCCATGTCGCTGTTTTGTGCTCTACGTGTTAATTTAATGGTACTCTTGTCTTACGTTTTATAATTCAATAGAAGAGTTCCGATTAGGAGATTGACCTCTTGGACGTAGAACGCCTTTCATATCTTCTGCCAAAATGATATTACCTTAATGAAATCTGAAGAGAGGGACAATTTTGTAATTAAAGGAACTCTGCTCGTTTACTGCTACCAGGTGGAACATATATATTAAATAGCCAGGTGTTGTAAACAGTACAAGCTACAACTGTATTACATGTGAGTTTTCAACGTGATCCACTATTATGCCCTCTTTCGCGAGTATCACGGTCTCTAATTCACCTCCAGTTCCAGCATTAATTACAGCGCTATATCCCAATACATCGTGTAGTGCAGTATCCTTTACTTCTGTAACTAGAATAATATCAATGTTTGGCTCATACATAAAGTCTTTCAAGCTACTTGCTTTTAGGGAGCTCCCTATGCTGTTTATGGATTCATAATGTATCACATTTCATAAATTCAACTCTTTCATCGCATGCAGTCAGTATGAAAGCTATGGATAAGTGTCACATATGTATCTACCTCTGTCGCTTGGTTTGGATGAGATAACCATTCCCGTCCCCCCTTGCAATCTTAGTAAGCATGCAGCGAAAATCGTGCACAGACACACATGTTAAACTCTTAAATTGACCGAATCAGTTCGATAGCTGTGATTCAGGGCCTAGTGTAATGCCACCATGTGTTTGAAACCTCCGCAAAGAATTCTGTTGCATGGTTCATACTGATGTCTCGATATCGCCATCGTGTAACTTACAGCAAGTATTTTATTCTTGTCGTTCACCTACATTAAGGAAAATGGGAAACATTTACCACCTTCCGATACTGTTGTCATTGTTAGTAAGTAGAATGATAGAAGTCTCTGGTCAGGAGAAACTAAAAGCGATTATTTGTTTCCACAGACAGAGCTTAACAATTCGTATCAGTACACTGTCCCATCCAAGAGGCAGATTCGTTACTCTGTCGTATGCATATAACGAGATAACATAAAGACTTTACGCCACAGCTACTCAGTTTATGGGGCTAGGTAACCTACACACATCGACATGATTCACTTCTAGTTTGCTGAGATAAATTTCGTAAGTAAAATGACATTGCAAGGTGTTGTTGTAGTGAACATCTTCTAAAAGCTTAATGCAAAGACACTATTTACACACGGGCATCCTGACTGACTATGCGAGGAAGTAAATTGACTGGCTCGGTTAAGAGGTGTATATAATTTTGATTCGTTTCACAATAGATTCACGTAGAATGGTCATTTTTGAAAGTTTCGGCGAACAATACAGTTAAGACTTTGATTACGATACATGCATCACATTCTTGTAAAACTATTGTATTAATCGTGTGCTACTGTCGATATTAATCGCAATTGCAGAAAGCAGCAATGAATATGTCTCGTCTCGTTTCTCCGGCCGTTTCCCGTACTGTGCGACCCACAGAGCTCTATCGCTGTATCAGCGGTCGATTGTTGCTGTTGCCGCCACGGAATGATGGCAGTTAAATTCAAATTTCCTCCAAGTATAAGGGATTCTACGATATAAACGAAAATGGAAAGAAGTAACGAAAACGGCAACTAGCAGTCAAACTCAACGTTCCTGGTGGTTTAATGCTATGACAATTTTAAACAATAAACTGCGCAGTGGAACTAAGAGCTATCACAGAAATCTGCAATATACCCTCGATGGACAAACTGATTAAAGTTTTCGTCCTTGCCACTTCTCATTTTACAGACAACTGATTCTGACTACTTCTTGTGAACTGCACTTAACTGAGGCCATAACTCATGTCCAAGTTGTCTGTTTCTATTACTACTATCGTATCTTTCTTAGGTAAAGAACGAGCAAAATAGCAGTTTTGCGTTTAGCATGCCATCATCCAGGATACAATTTCTACAGTCAGAGCATTTTCTGTTGCGGCATAGGAATGATTTTGTGATTACATCTACATGGAATTCATCTGTAACTTTATGAACTCAATATTTAGTAAGAGGGCCAACCGAATTACATACTGCACAGTGTGAATAATTGCTGCAATTTTGGTGGCTACAACAACAAACAACCAGTCAGTGCCGAGATTTGGCTGTAGAATAGTGGCAACACAGAGCTACCGTTGCAGCCGAGTGGTTCATGATACCTTGGCCGTGACCACAGCGGCTGAGGCGCGTCTACAGCCGTAGCAACCGCACAGCAGCCCACACTGAGGTGTGACGTCAGAAGGCACCCCTGTCTCGGTTGACCACCCACAACGTGTTTCGCTGCATTTGATCAATTCACTATTTGCTCATACCTGAAACGTCAGTATGTTTTTTTTTTTTTTTTTTGTTATCAGTATAAGTAAATGAAACGTGTTGTATAATACTTCCCTACCAGGGGCATTATTATTAACAATTTTACATTCAATTTTTATCAATAACTTATTTGCTAGTTACCCCATTTCCTCCTTCTATGCTCAGGTAGCGTCAAGCAAATCGCGTGTACCTTCGAAACTTGGACCTTTTTACCAGGTACATCTCTAGAAGTATTAGGTGCATAACATGTCTTTGTAATTTACACGCAGAACTTAATTTTCTACGAAAAAGACAGACGTCAATCCTTATCTCTGTTTAAGATACGCGTCGGAATCTCTCCCTACTTGAATCGGCGAACGTATGTCCGAAACTCCGCCCATAGCTCATCCCCGCATATACTGCCGACTGCAACGTGCGTGCCCAGTAGTCACTGATCAGTTACGCCATTGTAATCTGTCCAGAGTGAGCTGTTTCGCCGTCCACAGATTATTACAGAACGTGCACGGCCTTTATATCCAGTTTATGTATTTTAGACTTTTCGTTTCAAGGTTTGCCAAATGACAGTCGCTCCCAGTCCGTGTTTCACGACCGCTTTCTTTGCAGTCTGCCGCCGATTGTGAACTTAGCTCCTTTTCCTGTCACATAACATTTGTTCCAACGTTTATTCTAATGACTGATGCCTCTTGTTACTCCATGCCATGAATGGTTATCTGCATTCCGAAGGGCTAAATGAAAATTAATGCAACGTAGACTATTATTTTAAACTGATGGAAGTAACAGTTCTTAGCGAGTAGCCTCGAACCCGATATTCAATTCAGAGTTTACCTCGGACGAGAAAAAATGTTCTGTGTAGTGTTGAACGCTGTGACGAAAAAAGGAATCTATTTATTTCCATTCTCTAGAAAGGCAGTACAAAAAAATCAACTTATCCCATATCTGTAATACAAATTTATTTGAAAGCGCTGGCCTTCGCTACGGTCGTACGAAGGCAATCCAAAGTTTATTCCCCACCGCCTGACTGCGTTATGCGATACTCTCTGGCGCTGTGTGCTGACGGATTTTAAATCCCAGCCGCCTGTCTCTGTGACGTGGCAGTCTTGTTCGCTCACAGTTATTTCATATTTCGTGTTACCTCCTTTCATGCTAAAAGACCGCAGCCTTCTCTCCACGTACACAAAAACAGATTTCTATTTTTTTCTTTTTTTCATTTCACGAAAATGCGTGATTCGCGCCGAACCAGCGATACGGAAAGACACGTTCTATTGGCGCCTCGCGTGGCAGAAGACGTTGACTGCGAAAGGAGTTTCGGAGGACGCAGTGCAGCCGTTGGTCGACAGATGGCAGTAGGCGACTTGCAGTGTCCGGCAGTGATATGAACAATAAGACGCTAAAAAGAAATAAACAGCGCGGAAAAGAGTAACATGTCTACTGGGCATCTTGTGACACGCGGCGATCACGGACATTGTATATAATAGTGCACACGAAAATTCTGATAGCCTTTTGTTGAGAATTGTAAATATCGAAAGCGGGAGAAATGTTAAGCGTAAAAATAAAATCTTTGCTTCTCTGTGTTTCCGTTTTGTAACAGGAAAGGTATGTTAATATTTACTTTCATTGCGTGAAACGAAAAGTAAAACATTCCTTAGCAGTTCTACATATGTCTACCGAGTGTGTTTTTCACAAACCGATCTTCCACCACCACTTGTGGTTCGTCATGTAAACACTATCATATCGGTTTTCGAAATGCGGTTACCGGTTACGGATTTTTTACTGTATCTTAAAAGTAAAACACACTACCACAACATTCCATCATTTTACTGTTTGTAGCACAATCATTTTATCAGAGACTAAGTAAGTATTGAACTCTTGGGAATGCGGTCAGCGCTCTAGTCGGCTCATCTCTGGCGTGAACGACGGTGCACGATGACAAAATCTCGCTTAAACGGCACTGCTTAAGTTATGCCTTTTTTCACATACGTCTCTGGATGACTTCCAAACGGGTCGTCCCCCCATGTTCCGCCACGTCACTGGAATACCATCACTGGTTACACGAAATCGCCAAATAATGACAATGTATTGACTGTGAACGCATTTAATTATGCTTGCAGATCTTAGTAACGTAGAAGCCGAATGTATTTTTCTGTTGATTCTCCCTCTTCTGCAGCCCACAGAGCTTTGTCAGTGCCCCAGCCATTGATTGTTGGTGCTAGCCATCCGCAACGTCGGCGGTGGAACTTTCTAGCTAGTAATGTCGATTTTATTAAGTAAATGAAAACGGAGGAAAATGATAATAATTGCACAACCACCAGTCAAACGTAACGTTTAGCGAAGTTATAGGCGAGCAAAGCCTTAAGCCATAAATTACGACAATGGGGCACACATAACCGTTATTGCGTAAATCCACATTCAGAGTTGGACCTTCCACGCACAATGTCGCAAAAGTTACCGTTATGTCCAAACGAAATTACGCATCGTATTCTTCGATGAAAAATGCCACTGACTTCCACTAATCACTTGTGGCGTAATGTTTTCATAACACTTCCACCTCACTACAATAAACGGTTGTGAGCTCTATTACACATTCTGTCCGATGTACAAGCACTTCAATATTTCCGCAATAGTAATTTAGGAGATACTCAAAGCTGTCACCTTTGGTCCTCTTAATTATCACGTCAGTATTCACATATGTTATGTGAGCGTCGACCACCGGTTTGTTCACACGGAGAGATGATGATTTACTGTCATCAAACAGCACATGTGTAAACCGAATCACAAAACTCGTCGTTCATCCGAACATGAGTTAACTATCGTATTCGTCACTAGAAAACTGTACTTATTGATAAAAGCGACAGCAATTTCCGTAACCGTTCTCTTTCCATAGCTAAATGTTTCGTCAACTGTTAATTGCATTCTTCTTAGTTCAAGGGTTTTCAGTTCTTCAGCAATACATAAAGCTACAGTTTCAAAGACGAGGTATTTATGAAATGCCACTAAAACAGCACTGCGCCGAAAATTCCGTTACGACTGGGAACGGAGTGTGTCGCAACGACATTTTTCCGACGCACACTTCCGGCGTTCTTGGCCGGCTTAGACGTGAGTAACAAATCGAGGTTCGGATGAATGTCTCCACCGCCTCTTCCTGGACCAGCTGACACCAGACGTGCTGCCGAACAAGGCGTCGACGTCTGCGACGCTGCTTCCCCCGTGCTTAAAACGTAAACGAGTCTTGAGACTCCTCTGTCATCTGTCGATGCTACGGCAACAGCCGCCGTGGCTAAAAGTTGCTGCTGTACATTCTCCTCTCTGCGGCCTGTCTTCTCACACAAGTGATGGGGCTCGGTTTTACGTGAATATAAGTAACGTAACTATTTTTGCGTACAACACCACAGCCAATATTTACAGCTACTAGTAACTGCTTTTCCGCATTACTCATCTTAAATGTATTCAGGTTTCGTAATACCCTAACTGTTTACGTATGTGCTTGTGGTCGTCGGCAAGCAAATGCATCATTACCAGCGCAGAAAACTCATCGTAGTGAAACCGGCACCGGAGACGAATTTGCGTACCTGGAAAGGTAGCTACTTACGAGAGTTTACATGTATTCTGGAACCTACACAGCTTACTCTGTTATTGGCCACACTAAGAAAATAAAATTAGCACTCGAAAAATTCCGTCTGTTTAGTAGCTTAGGGAATGTCAAGGGCGCACTTTTTGTTTGGCTCTAGCTTTAAAACGCCATAAAAACATTTAGTTGTGTCTATGTAACCGTTTGCAACTCTGCACCTTACATATTATTTTTCTCGCCTTACCCGTGTTTCTACTAGCTGACTGGTGACATGTTTTCCTTATCACAGCATTTTCCATTGCGAAGTGGGGCTGTGGCCCTATACATATTCCGGCCACATATTAAGAGAGTGTTATGATTGCCCTGATGACAATGATGATGGAAAAGAGAAAGTTGTTCTTATTGTGTCTCGTACTATCAAGAGCTTAGTGAGTATCTATGCAGTTTCTTTGCGACCGTACTTCATTTTCTATAGATCAGGACAGGCGTCTCTTGCTGATACTGTATGGTGACGTCATCACATCCATACTCGCGACTCATTCATTACGAATTGCTCTGCACTGCCACATATGCTAGCTCTGTAATGGAGTGTGGCTGGCCTCACATTCTCCTCACTAAAATAATACAGTGAGTGCCCTGACACATTATGGTTTTTTGAAAAAATTAAATTCTTCGCTATTTCAAAGCGTCTCAATTTTGTTCTACTGTAAGTGTAAAACAGTTTGAAAACGTGGAAATGGTGGATATCTGTTCGACTGTGCTTTACTCTCTGGGCGATAAGCGCAAAAATACTTTTTCAAGGCATTGTCTTCGCCTCGACAAACGAATCTCCTGTCCTCTGTTGACAACATGCTTACATTGTTCCCGTCACGTCTTCCACCTCGAAATTCTACAGTAGTCTGTTTCACATTTCTGCTATACGTTAAAAACGAAAAACAAGATTATCATTTTTATTTCTTCTTGTGAAGTGTGCTATCCGTCGCGTTTAAATGACCGACATTGCACAGTTGTACCACAGATTGGCACGATTTGTGTATCTACGTACTGCTCAGAAATCATTGCTCATTCTAATCAGAAAACGTATTTAAATCTTGCTTCGTAACGATTTGGTTAAATGTATCACATGTACTTTTACGTAGTTATTGTGTACTGAACTTCAAAGTTATAAATCGCTCGTAACGCATTCCGTCATTTTGCCGTATTTAGCACTTTCTACCCTACCATAGACGAAGTGTATTGGATGGCTGAGAATTCGACCATTACTGTCGCGTCACGTCTAGAAGTAACAGGGTGGGGGAAAACAATTTGACCGAAAGTGCAGAGCAGGAAGGCAGCATCAAATGAAGGAATTTCGGTATTGCAAGTGTCAGTTGAATATTTCGGGTGCTATGCCAACATGGCAACTGTGGTCACTTTGAACATTTGCTATGACATACTTATAGCAATAAGTGGCGGATCCCTTCTTACTCATTTTCACCTTTTTAAGACATACTGAAACATGAGACATGGACATCTGATTCTCTTCATCTCTAAAAACGTGCAGTGTCCTAAGTCAGCTAAGTGCGATACACGTGTAAGTGGCGCTTTAAATTTATCTTGTTCTCATGGTGACGGTTGGTTAGTTCACATAGCCTGTGTTTACGTATACATTTTCTGTAAACTACCAATCATTTAGAGCCAAGACGGTCGTGTGTGGGATTTTAATTACGTTCCGGTGCCGGCGAAAATATTCAGTCGCGAAGCCTAGTTGCTATACTCAAATTTTTGTGTTTCATGCTGCGTTTCGACGATACACTTTTGGTCAGATTGTTTCTATGCACCCTGTATTACGACGCCGGATGGCAAACTTCACTGAATCAGAACAGCTTAAATTTTTCTTTTTTTTTCGAACGCTGGGTGACTGCCACCCATATTCTGCCACGTCACTGGAACGCTAGCATGCGACACATAAGATCACGAAACCAGTATCAGATCCGCGTAATTACACTGTACCGATTATGTGCATATTTAAACGTTAATCACAAATGTAGAGAGCAGTAATGTGTAAGACGAATTTCTTTTTCCGTTAGTCTTCCGCGTCCTGCAACCGACAGAGCTTTGTCGCTGCCTCAGCGACTGATTGTTGCTGCTACTACGCAGAACGATGTCAATTTTAAAGTCTGCCGCGAGTAATGGCGGTTTTCTGAAGCAAACGAAAGCGGGAGAAAAATGTACATGCATCATCTGATCGAGAGTGAATCCCTAATTGGCACAGCGACTTAATTTTTAATATTTACGAGGAGCAGAGCCTGGCGTAGCCGTCCAGTTGCGAGATGCGTGTCCATTCCGACACGTGAATCGCATCCCTAATCGCTGGCAGTTGTAACATTGTATTGCATTCGAAGTGTGCTCTTTCGCACTCCGCACCTACATAGATGGACTTGTGTCTCAGCTGCGTCCAGCTGATGGTATCCTATACTCCTGAGACCATTCTGCGAGAAAATCTTCTGGAAAACACGTTTAGAAATCGCCAAAAAATACCTTCAGAACCTTTCCATCCAAGCCAGTTAACGCTTGTGCTACTTATATTATGCTCACTATAATGACACACGTGGTGCGGAATATGCGTAGCGGTAAGGGATGGAACTTATTTACGCTCCATGGCTTTGAAGACGTATGATGGCTAGAAATATTCCTGTCGAGTCGAGGCGAAACCTTAAACAAGTACACAGGATTAGCAGATATGTTGTCACCACCCACCGATTGTGAAGGTTTAATAAACAAGTTGACAGCGTCGTCTGTTTCGCATCGAGGCGGAATGTAATCGCAGTGTGAGAACCTGTCTTACTTCGTGGCAATGTGTCCAGCTGTTGTCCTTCTGTATTTCTACAGACTGGATTCGTATCTGGTAACGGATAAGGAAAAAGATCTATCATCGGCCCTAACACACTACACTTGTGAAGAGGAGCACCGTATGGAAACTAACAAGTAATTTACTGGAAAGGTGATAAAAATGAAAAAAAAAATCTTGCGTCAGCGATATTATTCTGTCGTGTCTGGGCAGCGCCGAACGCGAGAACTAACGCCACCAAAGCTTTATTTTATTTTACGGCGCCTGTTTGCGTTGTACGGCGCTCGTTGGCGCACGTGGAACTTTGGACACACACAGCGTTTCATACCTTAGACCATAGACACACACATGTAGACGGCAAATGCATCTATCCTTGCCGTGTCGAGGTTCGAAACCAGGTGGATAAGACAGTTGCAGTATTAAGCACTCATTTCAACGACGGATCTCCGTGTCGTATTACCGTCACACGTGTAGCAATTCCGTTAAGCTAATTTCCCCAAGACTCGCAGTGCTAATCCGGTACCTATCCTTGTTGCGTTTGGTCAGGTGGGACGACAGTAAACGTTTCACACACTGTCCTGACAAGTCTTTATTTTCACTAACGACAGAATTCCTGTTCATGTTGGACTGTGGCTCATTTAGCTGGCCGCTTCTACAGAAGAGCAAATATCGGCCTGGCGGGAAGCAAACAGTTTTCTGGCCGTTTCCTCAGGAGTACGTGTGATGTGTGTCATTATGCTTTAAGAACTAACATCCGTGATGTCCCAATTTACACAGAATAAGAGGCTATGGTCCCTGCATACTCCAGTACAGATACCGACACAGTATCGAGATATGAAGCGTGAAGAACCGAATACGTTACTGATGGAGGACGGCCGTATACTGAGTTAGAGATTAACATCCTGTCGTCTCAAAATCTTCGCCATTCGTAGCGTTTTAGACCTGACGACCGACACGCATCCCTGCTTTCAACCCGTGCAAGGATTCTGAAGCAGGTTTGGTGCGTAGCTTGTGGAGCCAGTTGGGTTAAAATTCTCCCTTTTGAAAGAAGTGTGTCCAACCATTACTCAGTGCTCCGTCACTGGGCAGACTGTAACGACTTTTGTTTCACGTGTGTTTGTGCCGGTCTGCAAGCACTTTCATAGTAAGCAGTGCTGGTAATTCACTGCCGTCCACCCAGCCCGGGAAACGCACAATATGCAGATGTAGACACCTACTTTGGAAAGTGTACGCACATTCTGTACCCATTGCGGCAGTCCCCGTTACGTGGTACAAACCCTGACGTCACAACACGGACACACTCGCCCTGTTTATCTCGGCCGACTCTGCAGCGCCACACGTGCAGCCCCTGCCTTCCACAGAGCTCGACCTTACAGTCTTCTCACTAAGACGATGCGTTTAGTATTGCGAAAGATTTGTCCTATTATGAAGCTTTAGCGTTTAAATGGTGTACTGTTTGTTCTGCTACTGCTTTAATATGTTATCTAAACATATAAATGCCGTACATCAAATCGATCGTTAGGAAAACGGGGATTACAAGTTCCAAACGCACAAATTTCCATCGCTTTATTTTCTGCATCGAGAATCGGATCGCACAGCCTTTGTTGCCAAAGAGTTTTCGTTGTGGTTCGCTTCCTCCTCTGCGAAGTAGTGCTGTGATTTCTTACACATTCCATCCACGTATCAAATCAGCATGAAAGTTGCCCTAATGAGAATAGAGAAGAAATTTAACATTACTAGGTGCTCGTACGAAGTGTGGTGTCCGCTCTCCGACGTGTCCGGAAAGTCCATACCAGGAAACCGCACTACAAAATGGCACGCATTGTGTATGTTGATAATCTTTAAAAACCGTGTCCCAATTACGGCAAGCACAGTTGCTAAGATAAAACTAGTGTGTACTAATAAAATGTTTAACATGTCTTTAATACACTGACTTTACATAGGAGAGCGTCTCACGTTGAATTGCTAGAACAACAATTATAAAAGGTGGCAATTTTATTTACGCACTATCTTTTAAATGGATATGATGGTATCTGATACTCAAGTACTAATGCGAAGAAACGTAATGATGCTAAAATGCTTTAAATTCTTTCTTTGATTTAATCTTTATAATTTAATAATTCTCTTCCTGTTAATATTTAATTAATTAACTTACGTCGTTCAGATTTCGTAACGCTGACGGCCTTAAAATGTAAAGTTGTTCAGTCCCTGTTTTGTTTTCTTTCAATAGTTGCGAGCCAGCGATGGTGCAATATTGTTCGCTTTCAAGTCTACACATTTATAAATATCAGGTCCAGGAAACACTTTTGTGATCACGGTTGCGATTCAGACAGTATTCGCGTAATTGCACTGATTAAGAGTTATCGTGTCCGAAAGATGCAGGTTCGATTAAAGCTGTGTGCACTTTTGCGCGTAAAATGAAAATATTCCTAACTCGTCGCGTAACAAAAAGTAACATGCGTATCACAACCTTGGTCAAACGAAGAAAATATATGATGACATAAATGTTCTTCGCTGTTATTCGGGACAGGTTTAGATTAAACACCGCAATTTTCAGTATTTAGAAATCACAGTACGATACGCTTTAGAGATATTTGTTTTGAATAACTTGTATTCACCTTTTCTTCTACAATATGGTGATTGTCCGCAAGGATTATCTCTCTCTCTCTCTCTCCTTTTTATAGCCTTTATACATTCACATTACATACATCGATTAAGAAACTTTTCTTTCTCTACCGACCAGTACGAGAACGAAATCCGCCCAGACAAAATGTCTTACATAGAATCAGTTCTCACTTAACAATCATATATAGTTTCGTAGTGCAAACAATGCTAGTTTATTCAGTGCAATAGAAAGTCTTTGATTCACTGAGCACAAAAATTAAAATAATAAAATTATAATTACATTTTTAATATCGTCAGTTCTTTATATCATGAAAATAAGGTTTGACATCGTCGTAATATTATTTTTCATCGTTGTAGCACTATAACGCACTCTGAATATTTCTGTGAATGACGCATACTGCTTTTGTTTGTTTCGTTCAGACCGACGCTTCGAAGTAAATATCGAAACTGCTTTGGAGTTTATCCACGTACGGTTGCAGAGGCTACATGTAGCAGCTCAGTGTAATCAGGATTGGTGACAAATGAAGCTATGTTGTCTTCTGGTCTTAAGAAACTGACAGCACCTCTTTGTTCCGACAGACTATGCTTAACCGTTCCTACACGTGGACCACAACGTCACACGCGTTTTGCTAGTCTTGTGCCGCAGGTATATATTGAGGCCAGAAAGGAAAAAAACGATGAAATCATTATATATGAGTTCCCCTCATTCATTACTGTGCCTGTTATTCACTTCTCGCCGTATGCAATGCTTTATTTGGGAAGTAAGGAGCCTCTCTAGTTAGTTTCGGCAGCAAACTTTTGCCCGCAGCTGAAACTCAGTTTCCAAACCACAGCTGCCATGAAATGAGGTCGCCTTTAATAGTGAGGCGATGAAGCGATTTCCCAACTCTGGGTGAATCTGTTTTTTTTACTTTCATTGCCTAGGGGAATTCACTGAAAGACCATAGTGTTGTCTCCCTTAACCCATAGAAAAGACTACAAGAAATATTACGGTCTTCCGATTAAACTACAGTTCAGAAAAGCCTTCACTTCATCATCGTAATCGCGTTTCTTTCTCGTTCACCGCTCTATAGCTCTTCGCTATGAGATAAACGGACAATTGAAATGACGCGGTGTTTATAAACTGCCACGAAACCTGCTGTGGGCCGACAATTCCGTTACAGCTGGGAACGGAGATGCTCGCGACGGCATTCTTGTCAGACGCTGTCGGTGCTCTTGACGAGTTAAACTTGAGTAGCGGTTCGGGATTATTTTATAAAGTTCCATCGCTCTTCTTTTGGTGACCGTATCATTGTCGTCGTGCTGCCAGGGAAGATGTCGATGTCTGCGACGCTGTTTCCCCACGTCGGGGCGTCAATGATTCGACGAATTACTCTGGAGTACAGTCGCTGTCCAGGTTGAAACTACAGTTGCGAAATCTGATCTGTGCGGCCTCTCTGATGACAGAATACGTAAAGCCTTTGTATGAGATAAAAAAGTCTGTTTACCTCGGTTTTGCGACGATAACAGTACTGTCAATATAGTTGGCAAAACACACGTGCGAAATATTATACATAGTTAAGCCGAACATATTTCTCCGTCAGTTCTGCGTCCCCTGCGGCCTACAGAGCTTTGCCACTGATGGCGCTCCGAAAGGACAGCAGTAATCTTCCAGAAAACACGTACAGAAATCGTCAAAAAACACCGTCAAAACATTTTTATCCGGGTCAGTTAATGCATGAGATTCTGTTTTATTATGCTCACCCGGATCACACGCTTTGTGTGGTAATAGTTGTTATGTATTTACGCCTCAAGGTCCGCAGCTCGTGGTCTTGCGGTAGCGTTCTCGCTTCCTGCGCGCGGGGTTCCGGGTTCGATTCCCGGCGGGGTCAGGGATTTTCTCTGCCTCGTGATGACTGGGTGTTCTGTGTTCATCATCATTGACTTGCAAGTCGCCGAAGTGGCGTCAACTAAAAAGGACTTGCAATACGGCGGCCGAACTTCCCCGCATGGGGCCTCCCGGCCAACAATGCCATACGATCATTTTTTTCATTTACGCCTCAAGGTTACGAAGACTTCTAGCGGCTAGAAAGATTCGTCTTGAGTCATGGCCAAGTGTTAATCACATACGCATTGTCAGCGTCTATTTTGTCAACAGACATTGATTGTGAACATGTATAAAAAATTGTCGACAATGTCACCTGCTTTGTGCCGATGCGGAATTTAAACGCAGTGTGTGTCGACAGATTCCATTCGTAACTGGAAACAGATTAAAATATATCTATCCAGAACCTTTACACACTGCACCTGTGAGGACAAAGAACACGTTCAAGTCAAACAGTAATTCACTGACAAGGCGGTAGAAAATTAAAACAAAAAACTTGTCTCATCCATATTCTTCTGTCCTGTTGCTGGGCAGAGCACGTCGGGAGAACCAACGCCACAAGAGCTTTGTTCACGGTGCCTGAATGCGTTACACGCTGCACGCCGGCCTGTGCAAAATTTTGGACACAAACCGTGTTCCGTACCTTCGGCCAATCTCGAAAGTCTGCCGTGGTGTCTTTCATATTCTTGCCATATATTGAAACAATCTTGCAATTTTTTTTATTATCACGTAAAACAAAAGTTAGTATTCTGATTGTCTCTTATTAAACGTGCTATCACTCGTGTTTCAATAGTCGACATCGCAAAGTTGTCCCACGAGCCAGTGCGATTTGTATGTCTACTCTTTCTAAATAATTGCCCAGTATGGGACAAGCACATCTGCGGGAAATTCGTTATGATACAATTATTATCTAGTATTAGAATCTCTGATTTGACGGTTATATACATATTTACGGAGCTGTATGAGACCCTCAAATCGTTTTGTGACAGTAAAATAGTAGGACTACATTCCACATCTGCGATGTCGATGCTGGATGTGTCCCTACAACCACAGCCGCCTCTCGCTTAGTGGCACAGCCTCCGGCTCACAACAGTCGCTGGTAACAAAAACATCCCCTAACCCTGCGTACAGCGGTGGGAATGTGAATTTACTCCAAGTTTTCTGCCACATCTAAACGCCTAATCTTTTTCGGTGCAAAACGCTTCCACCAGTGCCGGCCTCGTATTTCTTTCGACAACGGTGTATTAATAAAGCAGCCACGAACGCTTTAATGGGCCTGGATAAGACTTCTGAACATCCCTTTACGTGTGATCTGCTCCTCACACTTCTCCATCTTATGCTTTCACTGACCTCCGTAAGGAATTCGTACTCTACATTACATGTTGACGTCTTCCTTTCACAATACGGAAACACCGCCAAGTTTGTTTCATCGTCGATAGTTTGCTCAGCGGAGACCATGGGTCTGATACGTAAGAATCTTGGAACGTACCGCAGTTCGTTCCGGCTAGTAGAATTGGTTAAGGTTTAACATGTAAACATGACTACACAAAAGTGGTTTCCGAAATTTTGGTCATCCCGATGTTGCGTCCCGCGTGGTCGCCGTCTCTGTCGCGCCTTTCATCTTGACTGCTCAGTACAAACATGGAAACTCGCAGCAGGTATCCGATTCTGACAGCCCACCTTGATGCAGGGCTAGAAGCAATATTCACATTTCAGTATTGTCAAAACAGTTAATAAGTAGAATAGTGTTTGCCTCTGGTCGGGAGAAGGAATAGGGGCTACTCGGTTCCATAGTGTCGTAGGTATTTATCGAACAAAAAACAAAACAAAATATAGAGGAATGAAATTCACCGTATTCATCAGTCTCTGAATCCACACTCCCACATCATAGACACTATGAATTTATTTCGTCTTCATTCACGATGATAGTTCCAATGTCATAGACGCAGTTAAGTGTTTTGTTTAATTTTGAACGCTTTGTCAACTGACCAACGGTGCATGCTTTCACTAATACCGATTCTGTGGGGTCTCATACGTTGCTCCATATTAGCGTGACACACACGCTTGTCACGACATTTGTGCGGTTACCGCTCTACTAGAGAACTTTTTGTAATCAGATAACATATTACACATCTAATTCCGTAGTGCCTCGTTATACGTGTCACATTTCCTTTAACATAGTTACTGTCTACTGAGCTTTAAAGTTACAAATCGCTACCGACGCATTCTGACATTTTGCCGTTGTTAGCACATCCTACGAACGATTAAGTGTACTGGACTCCTGAGAATTCGAACAACATTCTGTAACGCATCGTCTGGCATATACAGGGCGGAAAAACTATTTGACCAAAAGCGTAGGGCACAAAGAGGGTGTCAAACGAAGGAATCTGAGTATAGAAATACAGGGCGGAGTTAAACATTTAAGGCGCTGCGGCAGCATGAAAACGGTGGTCAGTTACAACATTTTCCATACATACTCTTGTTAATTAAGTGGTGGCTCATTTTTCACTTTTTTTAAATATACTCAAACAAGAAACATGGGCATGTGATTGTCCTCATTTCTGAAGAAGTACTGTCTCGTTCGTCAGCTGAATGCGATACACGTGTTTGTGACGCTTGAAATTTATCTTGTTCTCGTCGTGACGACTGGTTAGGGCAAACATGCTGTTTATGTATACATTTTCTGTAAAATACCTATCATTTTGAACAAGGGCCTCAGTATGGCAGATTTCAATTACGTTCCCGTAGCGCTGAAAATATGGATTTACGACCCTTAGTTGCCATACACACATTCCTATGTTTCATGCTGTCCTTCCGCCCTGCATTTTTGGTCAAACTGTTTCTCCACGCCCTGTATATCGGTGCAGGATGGCAAACCTCGCTCAAACAGCACTGTTTGAATTAGTCGCTTCATACGTTCGTTACACATACGTCACTGAATGACACCCAGCCAGGTCGTCCGCCTATATTCCGCCACGTCACTGGAAAGCCAGCACGCGATCCACAAAATCACGAAACCAGCACCAGATTCGCATAGTGACGCTGTACTGGTTGTAAGCACATTCGGACATTAATCGCAATTGCAGATCATAGTAATGTAGAAGCTGAGTTTATCTTTCCGTTAATTCCCCGTCTCCCGCAGACCACAGAGCTCTGTCGCTGCATCAGCGGTCGGTTGTTGCTGCTGGCGCCACGGGATGATGTCAGTTACATTCAGAGTTTCTTCGGAGTAACTGGGACTCTGTTAAAGGAATGAAAACAGAAAGGAGTAACGAATGAGGCAACTCGGAATCAAACACTACGTTTCTGGTAGTTTAATGCGATGACAATTTTGAATGATAACTTTGGTGATGCGACTGCGTTACCAGCAATTACAGGAACCCAGGTTTTAAGTTGGGCCCTCCACAGACAAACTCACTATAGTTATCGTCCGTGCCAAGTTTCATTTTAAACACAACTAAATTACACTATTTGCAATGAAGTACACATAACTGAGCCTGTAATTCATGACCAAGTTGACTATTACTACTACTACTACTCTCGCATTTTTTTTAGGTAAAGAATTAGCACAATGCTCACACGATAAAGCAGTCTTGCGTCCCTCATGCAATCATCCTGGAAACAATTCCTCCAGCCAGAGCATTTCTTTTTCCGGCACAGGAATGATTTTACAATTACCTGTGCACGTAATTCATAGTTTACTGTATAAACTGAATATTTAGTAAAAGGGCGAACCGAGTTAATTACTGCATAGTGTGAATGAATGCTGCGATTTTCCAACAAAGAACAACGGGCACAAAATACTGAGACTCGGCTACAGATATCTGCCACCACCGAGCTGCAGTGGCAGCTGAGTCATTCGTGAAATCTTAATGGCGGCCACGGCTGCTGAGACTCGTCTACAGATGCAGCAGCAGCCCACAGTGTGGGGTGACGTCACAAGGCACCCCTGTCTCCAAGACAACGCGCGACGTGTTTTGCTGTATCTAATCACTTGTTTCTCCTTATCGAGCATTTCTATACTCCAGTATATTTTCTCGGTATCAATACAATCAATTTAAACGCTCTGTATAATACTTTTTTACGAGCGGCGCGATTATTAACAATTTTACATTCAATTTTTGTCGGATACTTGTTCGTTATTTACTGTATTTCCTCATTCTAAACCCAGCGTCAAGCAAGTTACGTGCACCTCTGAAACTTGTCCCGCCTTTACAAGGTACATCTCTAGTAGTATTAGGTGCTTAACACGTCTGTATGATTTGCGTGCAAAACTTGATCTTCCACGAAAAAGGCAGACGTCATTTCGCGTCTGCTGCCAGTTGTAAGATGCATTCCAGTACCGTGTTCCACCCACTGACCAGTTACGCCGATTTTAATCTGTCCACCCGCTGCCATATCGCCGCCCACAGATTTCTGGATAGTCCTGCTACGTAACAGAACTTGTCCGCTCTTTGCCTCCCGCTGCTGTCGATGTAGTTCAGATTTTCCGTTTCAAGATCCGCCAGACAGTCGATGGCTCGCAACACGTGATCCGGCGACCGCTTTCTCTATAGACTGCCGCCGGTTGTTAATTTGGCTCTTTCTCCATTCAGATAATGTATCTTCTAGCGTCGCACCTAACTACTTATGCCTCTTGTTACTCCTTGCTACGAATTGTGACCTTTTACTGAAGAACTAAAGAAAAAATAATGCCACGTATTATTTTAAGTAGTTGAAAAGGACACTTCCGAGGGAATATACTTGCACCTGACATTGAAATCAATATTTTTCCTCTCAGGAAAAAAGTAAAGATGTTCCGGGGAGTGTTGGAATGTGACGAAAAAAACAGTATTTATTTCCATTCTTCTCAAAAGAAATACGAAATATAAACTTATTTCATGTTTTAATATGCTACTACTAATTTGAAAGCGCTGAGCAACGCTTCGCTCGAGAACGCAAAGAGTCTGAAATTTATTCTACGCCGACTGACTGCGTTATACGATATTCTCTGGTGCTGTGTGGAGGCGAATTTGAAATCGCAGCCGCCCGGTTCCTCTGATTAGGCAGTCTTGTCCGCTCACAGTTGTCTCATTTTACCTTCTGTCATACAAATAGGGTACAGCCTTCCCTCGTTGCCCACTACAAGAGATTTCGAAGTACGGATGTTCTGTTCTCATTTCTTGAAAGTGCGTGATTCGCACCCGAATCAGCGGTATCGAAAGGCACGCTGTGATGGCGCCCCGTGTTGCAGAAGAAGGTAACTGCGAAAGGAGTTACAGAGGACGCAGTGTAGTCGAGTAACGACAGATGGCAGCATGCGACTTGCCGTGTTCAGCTTTGATTTAGGTAATACGACGGTGAAATGGAATACACAGACTGAAAAAGATGTCTACGGGCTCAATTGTGTATAATATGGACACTGAAATTCTGATACCTTTTTCTAGTAAATTATAAATGTCGATCGGAGGAGAATGTTTAGCGTAAAAATAAAATATTTGAATCTCTTGTGTTTCCGTTCCGAGAAAGTAACGGTATGTTAATAATCGCTTCCATTCTGTGAAACAAAATATAAACGTTATTTAACAGTTCTACACACGACTAGCGAATGTGCTTTCCATAAACCGATCTGCCGCTACCGCTTCTGGTTCGTCATGTAAACGCTATCATATCGACTCCCGAAACCTGGTCACCGATGCCGGATTTCTTATTGTATTTCGAAGGAAAGAAACACTACCACAGCATTCCATCATTTTACGGTTTTAAGCACTTTCATTTTACCGAAGAATTGAGACTGCGGTCAGCACGCTGGTCATGTCTGATAATGTGTAACAGTGCAGGATGACGAAACCCCGCCCAACCGCCACTGCTTACGTTTGCGTTTTTTCACACACGTCAGTGACTGACTACCAAAAGGGACGCCACTCGGACGCCAGCACGGGTTACACAAAATCGTAAAATCAGCGTCGCATTCGCATAATGACACGGTACTGACGTTGGGCACTTTTAATCGCGGTTGCAGATCGTAGAAAGACAGAAGCTGAGTTTATTTTTCCGTTAATTATGCGTCTGCTGCAGCCCACAGTGCTTTGTCGCTGCCCCAGCGACCTATTGTTGCTGCTGGCGCTCCACAATGTCGGCAGTTTATCACTTGCTCGCTGACAATGGCGGTTTTTAGGAGAAAACGAAAACGGAAAAAATGATAGTAAATGCACAACCACCAGTCAAACTTTACATGTAAACGATAAACCTTTAAACGATAAACAACGTCGGTGGGGCACACATAACTGTATGTTGTCCATTTAAACGCTCATTTAGAGTTAGGCCTTCCACACACAAACTCGCAAAACTTATCATTCTGTCCAATCGAAATTACGCATCGTATTCTTCAATGAAAAATACTACTCACTTCCACTAATCACTTGTGGCGTCGTGCTTGCGAGACAGTTCCACCTCCCTATAGCAAACGATTGTCTGCTATATTAAACACTGTCCCCATATAAAAGCATTTCAATATTTTCGCAATAGTAATTGACGAGCTAAAAAGATTTTTCGTCTTGTTACTGCTTAATTATCATGTCGGGATTCACAAACGTTGTGTGAGCTCCCTGTTAACAGGGATTGATAATGTTTTATCGCTCTGAAACAGCGGCTGAAACTCGTATGCAGACGTAGAAACCGAATCGCAAAAGTCGTCGTTCGTTCCAACAGAAACTACCCATGATACTGGTCGCTATAAAATGATATTAACTTATATAAGAGAGAATAATTTCCATAGCCGTTGTCTTCGTAAAGCTGAATGTTCTGTAAACTTACCATCATAATTAGTTCAGAGGCTTTCGTTTCTTCAGCAATACGTAAACGAACAATTACAGAGACTTGGAACCGTGCCGAAACTTTCGTTACAAATGGGAACGGAGTGTATCGCAGCTACATTGCCCTGACACACGCTTTCGGCGTTCTTCGCCGGATTAGCCGTGAGTAACAAACCGAGGTTCGGACGAATCTCTCCGTCGCCTCTTTCTGGACCAGCCGACTGCAGCCGTGCTGGCAAACAAGGTGTCGATGTCTGCGACGCTGTTTCCACCCCGGGTTAAAAGTTATCGAGTCTAGGAGAGCCTCTGCAGCTTCCCAACGCTAAGGCAGCAGCCGCCGTGGCGGTACAAGTTACTGCTGCACACTCTCGTCTCTGCGGCCTGTCTTCTCACGGAGCAGATGTTCCTTGGTTTTACCTGAATAAACATGACGTAAATAATGTTGCCAAAACACTACGGCGAATATTTACATTTATTACTAACTGTTTTCTCGCATTATCGTCCTACGCATATTCAGGTTTCCTAATACCCTCACTGTTTTCACATGTGTTTGTGGCCGCCGGCAATCAAATGCACCATTAGCAGTGCAGGAAACTCACCGTCGTCAAACCAGCATCGGAGACAAATTTGCTTACCGAGAAAGCAACTTGTGAAGGTTTGCATCTATTATAGAGCCGACACAGCTTGACCTGTTGTAGGACACACTAAGAGAAGACATGTAGCACTCGAAAAAGACCGTTGTTTTAGGAAGTTAAGGAATTTCAAGGGCATACTTTTTGTTTGGCTCTAGCTTCAATACACTCTAAAATCGTCTCAGAGGTGTTTATGTTACCGTCTGCAACTCTGTCGCTTACGCATAATTAATCTGGCCTAAACTTAGGAGGTGACTGCTTGAGATGTTTTGCCTAATTTGGCACCTTCCATTGCGACGTGGTTGGTTCAAATGGCTCTGAGCACTATGGGACTCAACTGCTGAGGTCATTAGTCCCATAGAACTTAGAACTAGTTAAACCTAACTATCCTAAGGACATAACAAACATCCATGCCCTAGGCAGGATTCGAACCTGCGACCGTATCGGTCTTGCGGTTCCAGACTGCAGCGCCTTTAACCGCACGGCCACTTCGGCCGGCCTGCGACGTGGTGCTGTGGCCCTTCACATAGTCGGCCACTCACTAAAAGAGTGTTACAATTGTCGTGATGATAATGGATAGAGAATGAGTTGTTGTTATTACTGTATCTCGTATTATCGAGAGCTTAGTGCGTTGCTGTGCAGTCTCTTTGCGACAGTACTTCATTAACTAGAGACCACGGCCGGAGTTACTTGCTCGTACACCACAGTGACGTCATAACATCCACACTCGCGTCTCATTCATTATGAACGGCTGCGCACTGCCACATATGCTAGCCCTGAAATCGGGTGAGCCCGGCCTTTATGCTTCTCACTAGAATAACATGGCAACTACTCTCAAAAGAGCCATGCATTTCTGGACAGACGATTTTTTCCATTTAATACAACTTTTCTTTCACTACAGGTATTAACACTCTTGGAAAGCGTGTAATCGGCGGATATCTGTCCGATCGTGTTTACTCACTGGGCTACAAGCGCAAAACTTGTACTCCTCACGGCTTTGTGTTCGCCTCGACCAACGGATTACGTGACGTCTGTTGCCAACATGCTGATTTTATTCCTGCAGAGTCTTATATCTCGAAATTCTACCGTAGTCGGTTCCACATTCTTGGTATATATTAAAACAATCCGGCGATTTATTTGAATGGCCACGAATACAAATGTTGTCATTTTTATTTCCTCTTCTTAAACGTACCATTCGTCGCGGTTCAACAGTCGACATCGCAAAGCTGTACCACAGATGGGCGCGATTTGTATATCTACACACTCTCTCGAAGCGATTGCCCAATATGGGACAAACACAACTGCCACGACATTTGCGATGATACAATTGTTCTCTACTATTCGAATCTCCGATTTCTCAGTAATATACTTGCGTGGGAAAGCATATCTGGTACTCAGTCCGTTTCTGTGAACGTCAAATAGTAGGACAGCTACTATTTATTACATAGAGCAGTCTCTGCAAACGGATCTGCTAATAGCAGTTCCGTCTTATCACGCAACCTCTGCGATATCGATCCTGGAAATGTGCTTATAACCACAGCCAGCCTCTCGCTTAGTGGCGAAGGCCACGGGAAACAGTGGCCGGAGACAAGACACCCGCTAACTCTTTGCACAGCCGTGTGGATCGGTCTGTAGTCTTTGACAAGTTTTGTCGCCGTGCCTAAACGCCCAAAGCTTTTTGGTGAAATGTGTTTGCAGCAGTGTCCATCTCGCACTTCTTTCCACAACGAGCGTAAACTTTTGAACGTTGCTCTACTTCCAATCTCCTCTTCACCCTCCACCACATCACGACTCCACTGGCGTCTGCCAGGAATCCGTACTCTAAACCATCTGTTAATGTCTCCACCGCGTATTACGCAAAGACTGATAAGTTTGCTTCGTCGAGGACAGCTGCATTGCAGAGACCACGCGTATAAAAATTATGAAGCTCGGGACATGGACGTTTGCTCACTCTAGCAAAACCGATTACTGTTTAACATGTAACCACATGATTAAAACGGTTTCCGAAATTTTCCTTATCTGAATGTTGTTTCCCGTGTAGTCGTCGTCTCTGTCGTACCGTTCATCCCGACTGCTCAGTACAAACATGGAAACTTGCTGCAGGTATCAGGTACCTACATGGAGGACTTGAGGCAAATTTCACCACGTTTCAGTACCGTGAAAACCGTAAATAAATAGAATGTAGTTCGCCTCTGCCAGGAGAACAAATCAGGGCAACTCGGTCTCGTAGGTTACTGTGTCGCAGGGATATATCGAGATACGGAGAGCAGCTGATATCAGACTATTCATCGGTCTCTGAGTCATCACTTCAACATCACAGAAACTATAAAATTAATTCGTCTCTATGATAGGAGCAACGCTACCAACGCCATTAAAAGTTGCGTTTCATTTTCAGTCCATAGGGAACTGACCAATGGTGCATTGTCTCTCTCGTTCCATTAATACCGACGCTGTAGGGGCTCATAATATGTTGCCCCATAATAATGTGCCAGACGCTTTTCTCACCACATTTATAGATTTACAACTTGCTTAAACGTTTCGCATTTTCTTTCACGTACTTGCCGTCTAATAAATTTTATAGTTGTACATCGCTACCAACGCATTCCGTCATTTTGTCGTTTCCAGCACTTTCTATGGAGTCGTGAGAGTTCGACTATCATTATGTCACTTGCTACGACACGCTTACTTAATTAAGTGGTGACTCAGTTTTCACTTACTTTGATCTTTTTAAGACATCTTCAAGTATTAAATATGGACATGCGATTGTCTTCATTTCTGAGGAAATATTGTGTGGTACATCGCCTAAGTATGATGAACGTGTATGTGATGTTTTAAAGTTTTCTTCTTCTCATCCTGAAGACTGGTTAGTCCAAAGACTGTGTTCACCCGTACATTTTCTATAAATTACCTTTCATTTTGGGTAAAGAGGTCTCCATGTCAGATTTTAATTACACTCTTGTAGCGCCGAAATTACGCATTTGCGGCTCTTACTTGCGGCACTCAAATTCCTATGATTCGCACTGTCTTTCCGCCCTTCACTTTTGGTCAAATTGATTTTCCGCACCCTGTATAACATTCCTGGATGGCAAACGTCGCTCAGCCAGCACCGCTTAAATTATTCACTTTTTAGAGACGCTACACATATCTCACTGAATGACACCCAGCCAGGTTGACCGCCTGCATTCCGCCACGTCACTGGAAAGCCAGCACGCGATCCACAAAATCACCAAACCAGCACCAGATTCGCACGGTGACACCGTACTGATTGCAAGCACACTCGACATTAATCGCAAACGCAGATCGTAGTATGCAGAAGCAGAGTTTATCTTTCCGTTAATTCTGCGTCTCCTGCAGACCACAGAGCTCTGTCGGTTCATCAGCGGTCGATTGTTGGTGTTGGCGCCACGGAATGATGGCAGTTAGATTCAGGCTTTCTCCGCAGTAACTGGGATTCTATTAAAGAAATCAAAACGGGAAGGAGTAACGAAAGCGGCAACTGGCAGTCAAACAGTACGTTTCTGTTAATTTAATGCGATGACAATTTTGAACGATAATGTTCGTGATGCGATTGAGTTACCAGCAATTACAGAAACCCAGGTTTTATGTTGCGTCCACCACAGACAAACTCACTAAAGATATCGTCGCTGCCACGTTCCTACGAACTACGCACAACTGAGCCTGTAATTCATGACGAAGTTGACTATTAATTTTACTAGTCTCGTATTTTTCTTAGGTAAAGAATGAGGAAAATGCTCACACGTGATAGAAGTGTTACGTCTCTCATGCAATCGTGGAGGAGACAATTGCTCCAGCCAGAGCAGAAATGCCCTTCATGTAATTTATATTTTTCTTTATAAACTGAACATTTAGTAACAGGGCGAGCCGAATTACATACTGCATAGTGTGAACAAATGTTTCAATTTTTTGAGCAACCGTGATAAACAAGAACAAAATACTAAGACTTGGCCACAGATGTCCGCCATCATAGGGCTGCAGTGACAGCTGAGTCGTTCCTCAAGTCTTAATGGCGGCCACAGCGGCTGAGGCGCCACGTCGCGCCCCTGTCTCCGTAGAGCACGCGCGATGTGTCTCGCTGTATCCAATCATTTATTTATCTTTATCGAGCATTTCGATAGTTTCTCACCCTTGAACACCAGTGTATTTTCTCGGTATCACTATAATCAATTTAAACGCTCTGTATAACACTTTTTTACGAGCGGCATGATTATTAACAATTTTACATTCAATTTTTGCCTGGTTATTCGTTTGTTGCCGACTTTCCTCATTCTACACTCAGTAAACGTCAAGCACTTTTGCTTGTACATTTCAAAGTTGCCCCACTATTACCGGGTACATCTTTAGTACTATTAGGCGCACAACATATCTTTATAATTCATAAGCAAATTCCGATCTTCCACGAAAAAGACACATGTCAATCCGTGTACCTGGTTAAGGGAAACATTGGAGTCTCTCCCTACTCAAGCCAGCGAACTAATGTCCAAAACTGTGAGCACAGCATAATGCTGCGTCTGCTGCCGGTATCCTGTCCCCCCCACTGACCAGTTACGCAACTTTAATCTGTCCACACAGTGGTATATCGCCGCCCACAGATTGCTGGATACTCCTCCTGCGTAACAGAACTTGCCCGGCCTTTGCCTCCCGCTACTGTTGATGTTCAGATTTTCCGTTTCAAGATCCGCCAGGTAGTCCGTCGCACTGAACACCTGATTCGCGACCGCTTTCTCTGAAGACTGCCGCCGGTTGTTACTTTAGCTCTTTCTCCGTTCAGATGATGTATCTTCCAGCGCCGCACCTAACTGCTTATGTCTCTTGTTCTCCATGCCAGGAATTGTGCCCTGTCACTGAAGAACTAAAGAGAAATTAACGCCACGTATTATATTAAGTAGTTGAAAAGTACGCTTCGCAGGGAATATACTTGCATCAGACATTGTAATCAATATTTTTCCTCTCAGGAAAAAAGAAAAGATGTTCCTGGTAGTGGTGGAACGTGACGAAAAAAAAAAAAACTTTATTTATTTCCATTCTTTCAAAAGAAATACAAAATATAAACTTATTTCATCTTTTAATATGCTACTACTTATTTGAAAGCTCTGAGCAACGCTTCGCTCGAGAACGAAAACAGTGTGAAATTTATTCTACGGCTCCTGACTGCGTTATACGATATTCTCTGGTGCTGTGTGGAGGCGGATTTGAAATCGCAACTGCCTGTTTCTCTGATGTGGCAGTCTTGTCGGCTCACAGTTGTCTCAATTTACCTTCTTTCGTACAAATAGGCTACAGCCCTCCCTCGTTGCCCACTACAAGAGATTTTTATGTACGAATGTTCTGTTTTTATTTGTTGGAAGTGCGTGATTCGCACCCCAAAGAGCGCTGTTGAAAGACGTTCTGATGGCGCCCCGTGTTGCAGAAGAAGGTAACTGCGGAAGGAGTTACAGAGGACGCAGTGTAGTCGCTGGCCGACAGATGGCAGCATGCGACTTGCCGTATTAACCTTTGATATAAGGAATAAGACGTTGGAATAAACAGCGCGAAAAAAAGTCTACGGACTCCATTCTGTCACACAACGACCAAGGACCTTGTATATAGTAATGGACACGGAAATTGTTATATCTTTTTGCAGAAAATTATAAATGTCGAACGGAGGAGAAATGTTTAGCGTAAAAATAAAATATTTGATTCTCTGTGTTTCAGCTTCGAAAAGGTAACGATATATTAATAATCGCTTTCATTGTGTCAAACAAAATATAAAACGTTATTTAACAGTTCTACAAACGGCTAACGAATGTGCTTTTCATAAACCGATCTGCCGCTACCGCTTCCGGTTCGTCATGTAAGAGCTATCATATCGACTGCCGAAACATGGTCACCGACGCCGGATTTCTTGCTGTATTTTGAAGGAAAAAAACACTACCACAGCATTCCATCATTTTACGCTTTTAAGCACTTTCATTTTATCGAAGAATTGAGACTGCGGTCAGCACCCTTGTCGTGTCATGTCTGATAATGTGTAACGCTGCAGGATGCGGAACCCCCCCCCCCCCCCCCCCAAACAATACTGCTTACGTTTGCGTTTTCTCACACGCGTCAGTGACTGACTACCAAAAGGGATTACACAAAATCGTAAAAGCAGCGTCGGATTCGCATAATGACACGGTACTGACGTTGGGCACTTTTAATCGCGCTTGCAGACCGTAAAAATATAGAAGTTGAGTTTATTTTTCCGTTAATTCTGCGTCTCCTGCAGCCCACAGACCTTTGTCGCTGCCTCAGGTACCTATTGCTGGTGCTGGCGCTCCACAATGTCGGCAGTTTTAACTTTCTCGCGAATAATGGCGGTTTGATGCAGAAAATGAAAACGGAAAAATCATAGTAAATGCACAGCCATCAGTCGAACTTTACATTCATCGGAGTTAGAAGCGAGTAAACCTTTAAGCGATAAATAACGTCGTTGGAGCGCACATGACTGTATTTAATCTATATAAACCCACGTTTAGAGTTAGGCCTTTCAGATACAAACTCGCCAATGTTATCATTCTGTCCAATCGAAATTATGCATCGTATTCTTCAATGATTAATACTATGACTTCCAGTAATCACTTGTGGCGTCATGCTTGCATAACACTTCCACCTCCCTATAGCAAACTATTGTGTGCTATATTACACACTCTGTTCGCATTTGAAAGCATTTCAATATTTTCGCAATAGTAATGGACGACCTATAAAGATTCAACGTCTTCTTACTTATCTTGTTGGCATTCACATACATAATGCGAGTGCCGAGCACCGATTTGTTCACGTGGAGAGACAATGATTTATTGCTCTGAAACAGCGGCTAAAACTCGTATGCAGACGTGGAAAGTAACAATCTATCTTATTCGTCACCAGGAAATGATACTAACTGATATAATTGACAATAATTTCCATAATCGTTCTCTTTCCAAAGCTAAATGTTTCGTAGACTCATCATCGTAATTAGTTCAGAGGTTTTCGTTTCTTCAGCAGTACATAAACGAACAATTGCAAAGAGGTGAATTTTTGAAATGTCACGAAAGCAGTACTGCACCGAAAATTTCGTTACAACTGCGAACGGAGTGTCTCGCAGCGGCATTCTGGATACAAATGCTTTCGGCGTGTTTGGCGCGTTAGATTTGAATAATAAATCAAGATTAGGACGAATCTCTCCATCGCCTCTCTCTGCACCAGTCGGCTGCAGCCGTGCTGTCAAAGAAGGCGTCGATGTCTGCGACGCTGCTTCCCGCCCATGCTCGAATCGCAACCAAGTCGGGGAAATCCTCTGCAGCCCCTCAAGGAAAGACTGTAGCCGCCGTGCCGGTGCAAGTTTCTGCTCTACGTTCCCATCTCCTGCGGCCTGCCTTTCCACGGAACTGATGTACCTTGGTTTTACCTCAATATAAATAACGCAACTAATTTTACCTAAAATACTACAGCGAATATTTACATTTATTGCTAACTCTTTTATCGCATTATCTTCCAAAGCATATTCAGGTTTCGTAATATCCTCTCTGTTTTCACACGTGTTGTTGGCCGTGGGCAAGCAAATTGCACCATTAGCAGAGCAGGAAACTCACCACCGTAAATTTGCTTACCTGGAGAGCTGCCTATGAAATTATGTATTCTGGAACCGACACTGCTTGGTCTGTTTTGGCCACACTAAGAAAATACATTTAGCACTCGAAAAGTTCCGTCGTTTTAGCAAGTTAAGGAATTTCAAGAGCATACTTTTTGTTTGTCTCTAGCTTTAGTACACTCTAGAAATATCTCAGTGGTGTGTACGTAACCGTTTGCAACTCTGTCGCTTACATGTATTTATTCTGGCCTTACTTGTGCTGTAAGGGCTGACTGCTCGACATGTTTTCCTTGATGCATGATTTTCTGAAGAGGTGATTGTTTCCGTTTAGTACGACACTTTTTTTTCTAGTGTATGTGTTAACCCTCTTTGAAAACGTGCAAATGGCGGATGTCTGGCCGATCGTTTTTAAGTCACCGGGCTACAAGCGCAAACCTTATACTCCTTATGCTTTCAAAATTCTAACGTAGTCTGTTTCACATTCTTGGTATATATTAAAACAATTCCGCAATGTTTTTTGAAAAACCACGAAAATAAAAGTTGTCATTATTTATACCCTCTTGTTAAACGTGCCATTCGTCATGTTTCAACAGACGGCGTCGCAAAGCTGTACCACACATCGGTGCGATATGTGTACCTAGATACTCTCTCGAAGTCATTGCCCAATATGGGACAAACACGTCTGCGGGACATTTGCGATGATAGAATCGTTCTCTAGTATTCGAATCTTCGATTTCTCCGTAATATACTTACATTAGGAAGCGTATCTGGTACCCAGTCCGTTTCTGTGAACGTCAAATAGTAGACATCTTCAACTTTTGTAGTCCTGTCGGCCGGCTATGTGGCCGTGCGGTTCTAAGCGCTTCACTTTTGAACCGCGTGACCGCTACGGTCGCAGGTTCGAATCCTGCCTTGGGCATGGATGTGTGTGATGTCCATAGGTTAATTAGGTTTAAGTAGTTCTGAGTTGTAGGGGACTAATGACCTCAGTAGTTAAGTCCCATAGTGCTCAGAGCCATTTGAACCATTTTTTTGTTGTCCTGTCTTCCTCAGTTGCATGTAATATTACGGTATATTGATAATTTTTACTTATGAACCGTCTGACAGTCGGCAACAGAAACCAAAACATTGCATTGAAAGAAGCGTTCAGTTCATAGTGCTGTGGAATGTGGGAAAAAAACCGCAAATTCGCATTCATAAGAAGAATACCGAAAATGCAACAGGAGCGTAATATGTAAGAAATTATCCACGCAACCTGCCACTGATGATGTCTTGCAGAAAATAAAGGCGAAACGCGTATGGCACTAAGATTGTGTTTTATTCAGTTGCTGTCAGACGGTCGATAAGTAAAAACTATCAATATACCGTCAAATAGTAGGACTGCTACTACATAGTACGTAGGGCAGTATTTGCAAACCGATCTGCCAATAGCAGTTCTGTCTTATCACGCAAACACTGCGATATGGATTCTGGAAATGTGCTAATAGCCACAGCCAGCCTCTCGCTCAGTGGCGAGGGCTACGGCAAACAGTGGCCGGAGACAAGACACCATCTAACTCTGTGCACAGCGGTCTGAATGGGTCTTCAGTCTTTGAGTAGTTTTGCCGCCGTGCGTAAACGCCAAACGCTTTTTGGTGAAATGTGTTTGCAGCAGTGCCCATCTCGCGCTTCTTTCCGCAACGAGCGTAATCATGATTGTTTAATAAATCAGCTACTTACGCTTCAGTGGCCGTGCACGAGGCTTTTGGACATCGTCTTCCAGGATTCCGTACTCTCCACTACTTGTTAATGTTTCCTCTTCATATTACACAAAATGACAAGTTCGCTTCGTCAAGGGCAGCTCCATTGCAGAGAGATGTGTGTAAAAATTATGAAGCTCTGGACATCGACGTTTGTTCATCCTATCAAAGCCGATTAATGTTTAACATGCAACCTCATCATTAGAGAAAAGTGGTTTCCGAAATTTTCCTCACCTGAATGTTGTTTCCCGTATAGTCGTCGTCTCTGTCGTACCGTTCATCTTGACTGCTGAATACAAACATGGAAAATCGCAGCAGGTGTCAGACACCTTGACGGAGGACTAGAGGCAAAATTCACCACGTTTGAGTACAGTTAAAAACGTAAATAAATTGAATGTGGTTTGCCTCTGATCAGAAGAAGAAATGAGGGCTACTTGGTTCCGTAGCTTAACGTGTGGGGGGAGTTGATATGACGGTATTCGTCGGTCTCTGCCATCACTTCCACGTCACAGAAGCTGTAAAAATACTTTACTTACGACGATAGGAGCAATGGGACCAACACAGATAAAAATCGTGTTTTATTTTCAGTGCTTTGGGAACTCACCACCGGTGCACTGTCTCTCGTTTCGTGAATACCGATGCTGCAGGGGCTCATATGTTGCTCCATAGTAACGTTACGGAGGCTATTGCCACGACATTTATACGTTCACCACTTCAGTTGAGGACTTTTTATGATCAAGAAACGTATTTTACATCTTACATTCTAGCTACATGGTTAAACGTATCGCATTTTTTCTATTAAATTTTAAGGTTATATATCGGTACCAGCGCATTCCGTCATTTTGCCGTTTCCAGCACTCTCTATGGACTCCTGAGAAGTTGACCATCATTCTGCCATGTCTTGTCTCACATATACAGTGTGTGAGAAAACAGTCTGACCCAAAGTGCAGGGCAGAAAGACAGCATTAAAAAAACCAATCCGAGTATAGGAACTAGATGTGGCTGTTGAATATTTATAGCGCTATGCCAGCATGAAAACGGTGGGCAGTTTGAACATTTGCTGCGACATACTTAACGCTAAGTAAGTGGTGGATCACGTTTCCTTTAATTTGTCCTCTTGAAGACATGTTGAAATGTAAAACATGGACATGTGATTGTCTTTATTTCTAAAGAAATGTTGTCTAGAACGTCGGCTAAGTATTACACAGGTGTATGTGATGCTTTGAGTTTTTCTTGTTATCGTCCTGAGACTGCTTAGTCCATAGACTGTGATTACACTTACATTTTGTGTGAATTATCTTTCATTTTGAGTAAAGACGTCCACATGTCAGATTTTAATTACGTTCCTGTAGCGCCCAAAATACGAATTTTCGACCCCGAGTTGTTGTACCCAAACTACTAAGTTTCACACTGTCTTTCCGCCCTACACCTTTGGTCAAATCGTTTCTCCGGAGCCTCTATAACGATGCTGGATGGCGAAACCCTGCTCAACCAGCACTGCTTAAATTGTTCACTTTTAAGGTACGCTACACATACGTCACCGAGTGACTCCCACCCCGGTCGTCCGCCCATATTGCGTCGCGTCACTGGAAAGCCAGCACGCGAAACACAAAATCACCAAACCAGCATCAGATCTGCATAATTACTCTGTACTGATTGTCAGCACATTTAGACATTAGTCACAAATACATATAGTAGTAATGTAGAAGCTGGATTTATTTTTCTGTTAACTTTCCGTCTGCTGCAACCGACAGAGCTTTGTCGCTGCGTCAGAAACCGATTGTTGCTGCCAGCACCGCGGAATGTTCGCTGTTTTAACTCTCCCGCGAGTAATGGCGGTTTTGTGAAATAAGCGAAAACGGGAGAAAAATTCAGCTGATGTTACCCTACACCCCCGAGAAGGAGGCGATTGAGTGAAAAAATCTCCCGGTAAACATGTAAGTGTCCAAGGAATAGAAAAGCAACTGGAATCACTCAACAGAGGAAAGTCCACTGGACCTGACGGGATACCAATTCGATTCTACACAGAGTACGCGAAAGAACTTGCCCCCCTTCTAACAGCCGTGTACCGCAAGTCTCTAGAGGAACGGAGGGTTCCAAATAATTGGAAAAGAGCACAGGTAGTCCCAGTCTTCAAGAAGGGTCGTCGAGCAGATGCGCAAAACTATAGACCTACATCTCTGACGTCGATCTGTTGCAGAATTTTAGAACATGTTTTTTGCTCGAGTATCATGTCGTTTTTGGAAACCCAGAATGTACTATGTACGAATCAACATGGATTCCGGAAACAGCGATCGTGTGAGACCCAACTCGCTTTATTTGTTCATGAGACCCAGAAAATATTAGATACAGGCTTCCAGGTAGATGCTATTTTTCTTGACTTCCGGAAGGCGTTCGATACAGTTCCGCACTGTCGCCTGATAAACAAAGTAAGAGCCTACGGAATATCAGACCAGCTGTGTGGCTGGATTGAAGAGTTTTTATCAAACAGAACACAGCATGTTGTTATCAATGGAGAGACGTCTACAGTCGTTAAAGTAACCTCTGGCGTGCCACAGGGGAGTGTTATGGGACCATTACTTTTCACAATATATATAAGTGACCTAGTAGATAGTGTCGGAAGTTCCATGCGGCTTTTCGCGGATGATGCTGTAGTATACAGAGAAGTTGCAGCATTAGAAAATTGTAGCGAAATGCAGGAAGATCTGCAGCGGATAGGCACTTGGTGCAGGGAGTGGCAACTGTCCCTTAACATAGACAAATGTAATGTATTGCGAATACATAGAAAGAAGGATCCTTTATTGTATGATTATATGATAGCGGAACAAACACTGGTAGCAGTTACTTCTGTAAAATATCTGGGAGTATGCGTGCGGAACGATTTGAAGTGGAATGATCATATAAAATTAATTGTTGGTAAGGCGGGTACCAGGTTGAGATTCATTGGGAGAGTGCTTAGAAAATGTAGTCCATCAACAAAGGAGGTGGCTTTCAAAACACTCGTTCGACCTATACTTGAGTATTGCTCATCAGTGTGGGATCCGTACCAGATCGGGTTGACGGAGTAGATAGAGAAGATCCAAAGAAGAGCGGCGCGTTTCGTCACAGGGTTATTTGGTAACCGTGATAGCGTTACGGAGATGTTTAATAAACTCGAGTGGCAGACGCTGCAAGAGAGGCGCTCTGCATCGCGGTGTAGCTTGCTCGCCAGGTTTCGAGAGGGTGCGTTTCTGGATGAGGTATCGAATATATTGCTTCCCCCTACTTATACCTCCCGAGGAGATCACGAATGTAAAATTAGAGAGATTAGAGCGCGCACGGAGGCTTTCAGACAGTCGTTCTTCCCGCGAACCATACGCGACTGGAACAGGAAAGGGAGGTAATGACAGTGGCACATAAAGTGCCCTCCGCCACACACCGTTGGGTGGCTTGCGGAGTATAAATGTAGATGTAGATGAAATCGTAAAGAAGTACCGTCAAAACGTTTTTATCGAAGCCAAATAACTCACTGATGCTGTTTTATTACGCTCGCGTGGATCGCACGCGTCGTGCGGAATACGTGGAACGGTAAGAGCTGGAACGTATTTACACTCCATGGATTTGAAGACGTATAATGGACAGAAAAATTGCTCTACAGCCAAGGAGAAATCTTAGTCGTGTACGTAGAATTAGCGAATATGTTGTCTCCGGGGATCGCTTATGATGACGTAACTAAAAAGTTGACAGCATCATTTCTTTGTATCGATGTGTTAAATGGTAACAGATAAGAAAGGATTCCTCGGATGCCTTTACACACTGCTCATGATAGGAGGACGACTGCATTCGAGTCAACAATTAATTCACTGAGAAGGCAAAGAAATGGAAAAAGCCTCCACAGAATCGGTTGGCGGGAATCATATAGTTTTCTGGCCATTTCCTCACGACTACGTCTCATGTGTGGCATTATGCTTTAAGAAGTGACATCCGTAACGTCCTATTTTTACACGGAATAAAAACCTACGACTTGTGCTTTATCTAGTACAAATGACGAACCAGTATCGAGATAAGAAGAAAACGTTGCTTGTAGAGTAAATTCATAATAGTGGGTTAGAGGTTAACGCTCTGTCGTGTCAAAAATTTTCGCCATTCGTAGAGCTTCAGAAATGACGACCGACACAGCCAACATCCCTGCTTTCATCCAACCCAAGGATTTTGGGAAATGTTTGACGCGTAGCGTGTGCTGTTGTCATTTGGGTTGAAATTCTCCCTTTTGAAAGAGTGTCCAAACATTCCTGAGTGATCGGTCAGTGGGCAAACTGTAACGACGTTTGTTTCACGTGTCTTTGTGATGGTCGGCAAGCACGGGAGCTCACCGCTGTCAGCCCAGCCCTAGAAACGCATATGCAGATGTGTAGTCATACTGTGGAAAATTTACTTATGTTCCATACACATGGCGTTCCATGATACACAACCGTGACGTTATAATATATACACTCCCGTCCTCTTTATTACGAGAGATTGTCACAACCCACATATGCAGCCCCTACCTTATCCTCTGTTCACCAAGATGATACGTCCAGTGTTCCAAAAGATTCCTCCGTGTTAACGTTGTAGTTGCATCTTCCTCCTCAAAGTAGTTCTGCGACGTCTCATACATTCCGGCCACGTATCAAATCAATATCAATGTTGCCTTGATGACGACACAGAGTAAATTACTCATTAATATCTGCTTCTACAAAACGCGTTGTGCACTCTCCGTCGTGTTTAAATGGTCCTTACTAGAAGACTGTAGTAGAAACTGGCGCCAGTCATACATGTACGTAATCTTTGAAAACTGTGACCCAATTACGGGAAACAGTTGCTGTATTAGAACCACTGTCTACTACTAGAAGTTTTAATTTGTCATTGATACACTGACTTTTGCGTAACAAAGCGTCTGTTGTACTCAGGAGATTTGCACGAATAATGCATACTACGGCACTTCTGTTTCTTTCAGACCGATGCCTCGACGTAAACATCGAAACTTCCAGTTGCTATTGAAGTTTTGGAGCCAGTGAAGACGTGGTTCTGGAGGAAGTATTTTGCTGCTTTCAGTTTAGTCAGTATTGGTAACATTTGAAGCTACTTTCTCTTCTCGTCAGAAGAAACTGGTAGCACCTCTTAGTTCCGGCAGATTATACTTTACCGTTCCTGCACGTACAACCACCACGTCACACAGTGTGTGTTACTCTTGTGCCGTAGCAGAAAGGAAAAAAAAAAGACAGCTGATATCAGTATATTTAACGTTCATTTCTTTGTACGTTATTCACCTCTCACTGTGTGTCCTGCTCTGTTTGGGAAAGGAGGAAGCGTCGGTAGCAGACTTTTGTCAACGGCTGAATCTGGAGGTCGTCCGTACTAGCGAGGCGATGAAGGCATTTGCGAACTAGGGGTAAATCTGTTTAATTCTTTTTATTTCATCGCATAGGTGAATAGACTGAAACAGCATAGTGTGGTCTCCCCTAATCCACAGAAGATACGATAAGAAATGTTACGTTCTTCCGATTAATTTACAGCTAAGAAAAACCTTCAACTTCTCATCGTAATCGCAGTTGCTTCGAGTTCACCGCCCTGTAATTCGTCAGAATCAGATAAACGGACAATTCAAATGACGCAGTGTTTTCAATAAACTGTTGCGAAAACAACTGTGCGCCTAAAATTCCGTTACAACGGGGAACGGAGTCGCTCGCGACGGCATTCTTGCGTCAGACGCTGTCCGTGCTCTTGTCGAGTTAAACTTGTGTATCTGTTCAGGATTACTTTAGAAAGATTCATCTCCTTTACTTCGGCTCCGCATCACTGTCGCCGTGCTGCCAGACGAGGTGTCGACGTCTGCGACGCTGCTCCCCCACGTCCGGGCGCAAATGATTCGACCAACTGCTCCGTAGAGTAGCCGCTGCACAAATTGAATTTTTTTTTGGGAAATCTGGTTTTTGCGGCACCTCTGACGACAGAAAAATGTGAAGCCCTTTTCTTATACAAAAGATTGTCTGTATTCCTATATTTTTTGTTAGTAACAGTACTCAAAATATTTTTACGTAAAACGCTAGGCAAAGTATTACACTTAGATGAGGCAAGTGGCAAACGAGGGAAAATGTTAGAAATATGGCGCGCTTCCCAGAATTGACTGTTCCCTTCGCTTCAGTTGTGTTACACATATTCAGGTCTGCGGAGGGCGTCTCTTGCTGATACACTATGGAGACGTCGCAACATCGACACTCGCGAGTCATTCATTACCGACGATCCTGCACTGGCAAACACGCCACGCCTGGAATCTAGTGACCCTGGCCTCACATTCTTACTACTAAAGTACTGAAGAAACAATTTCTTTCCATTTCAATGTGTCTCATTTTTGCTCTACTATACGCTTAATACACCTTGAAAACGCAAACGGCGGACGTCTTTCCGACCGGTTTCAACTCTGCTAGCTACAGATGCCAACTAATATCATTATTAATCGCTCTGTCTGCTGATTGTGCAAAAGGATGGCGCGAGCCGAGTAGATGACATGTTTACATCGCTGTTACGTCTTCTTTCCGGAAACGCTCCTGTGGTCTCCTGTACATTCCGGTAGTGTATAAAAACAGGCCAGTACTCGTCTTCTTGACAATGTGGAAACACGTAAAGTTATCCTTTTTGTAACCTGTTGTCAAGTATGCTGGCCATTCTCTATCGTGTTTGAATAGTGGGTGCCACAGAGCCGTAAAAGAAATAAGTGCGCAACCTGTATCCACACTTGGTTCACAACCGTGCACCAGTAAACGTAACTTTTGTCGCTCAATATAGCACCTTCCAACGCTTTAACGGACATGGATACTTTTGAACATCCGTTTATGTGCAACCTCCTCTTGCTCCCCATGTTTTCACTGGCGTCCGTAACAAGTCCGTACCCTCCACCATTTGTTAATGTCTCCTCTCGATATTAGGGAAACACCGAAAAGTTCGCTGTACCGAGGATAGTTGCATTGCAGAGGCTATGAGCGTAAATGTTATGAAGCTCGCAAAATAGAGGCTTCTTCGGACTAACGTTTCATATGCAAACATGACTAGAGAAAAGCAGTTTCGTCTTGTGAATGTTGTGTCCCGTGTAAACGTCAAATCTGTCGTACCGTCCACCTTACCTGCTCAGTAACCAGGCTAGGTGTTAAATCACAGAAAATATTAAATTCTGGTCGAGGTCTACGTGGTTCCATAGATTGTTGTCCACATGTTTCAGATGTTTATTGAAATACAAAGAGAAGTTAATATCGCAGTATTCAGCAGCCTCTGAGTCATCAATACCGAATCACAGACGATAAAAAAGAGTACCGCCATTACTCACGTTGATGGTAACAATGTGACCAACGCAGTTAACAATTTTGCCTCGTTTTCAATGCTTTGGCACTTGACCGACGGTGCATAGTCTTTACTTTCATTAATATTGGCTCTGTGCGGTCTCACGTGTTGCCCCATAATAGCGCGACTGATACTCTTGTCACGACACTTGTACATTACTACTTTACCTGAGGACATTTTGTAATCAAGAAACGTACTTCACATCTATTTCCTTAGCGCCTTTCTTAAACGTATCATAGTTATCATCCACTGAATTTTTAAGTCATAAATTGCTACCAACGCATTTTGTCATTTTGCCGTTTTTCACACTTTCTATCAAAGATTAAGTGTACTGGACTCTAGAGAATTCGACCAACCCTCTGTCACGCCTCGTCTGGCATATGCAGGGTGCGGAAACACAATTTGACCAAAAGTGTAGGGCACAAGGACGGCATCAAATGAAAGAATCTCAATATAGCAGCCAGAGGCCGCACGTGAATATTTAAGGCGCTAAGTCAGCATGACAACGGTGGTCGGTTTGAACATTTGCTACAGATAATTATGTTAATTAAGTGGCTGTTTATCCGTCATTCATTTTGGCTCTTTTATGAGATATTGAAAAATGAAACATGGTGCGTCAGCCAAGTCCGATACACGTGTGGTACTTTCAATTTATCCTGTTCTTCAAATATTCTGTTTACGTATACACATTCTGCAAATGCAGATCGTAGTAATATAGAAGCCGAGTTTATCTCTCCGTTAATTCTCCATATCTCGCAGACTACAGAGCTCTGTCGGTGCACCAGCGGTCGATTGTTGCTGTAGGCGCCACGGAAAGATGGCAGTTAGATTCTGACTTTAACTGGAGTAATTGGGATTCTATTAAAGAAATGAAAACAGAAAGAAGTAACGAACGCGGCAGCTAGCAGTCAGACAGCACTTTTTTTTAGTTTAATGCGACGACAATTTTAAAAGGTAAAGAGTTTTATCTATTAAAAAAATCAAAGTTTAAAGTTACGCTCGCAACGGACAAACTCACTAAAAGTTATCGTCTTTGCCACATTTCATTTTACACACAACTGAATCAGACTATTTCTTATGAGCTACACATAATTAAGCCTGTAATTCGTGACGAAGTTGACTGTTACTATTCCTACTGTTGTATCTTCCTTACGTAACGAACGAGCAAAACGCTCACGTGAGATAGTAGTCTTGTGTCTAGCACGCTATGACCCAGGAAACAATATTCCCAGCCAGAGCATTTCCTGTTGCGATACATGAGTGATTTTGTCATTACCTCTACATGTAATTCATATGTGAACTTCCAACCTCAATTACGTAGGCCTACCAAATTGCGTGAATGAATGCGGCAGTTTTCTCGGCAACAACGATAAACAAGCAAAAAAGTAGAAAGACGTAGCTATAGATGTCTGTCATCACAGGGCTAGCGTGACAGCTGAGTCTTCCGTGACGTCTTAATGGTGACGACAGCGGCTGAGGGGCGTTTAGAGACGGCTGCAGACCACACTGACGTGTGACGTCACTTGGCAACCAAGTCTTCTTGTATCCGCTGCAATCAATCATTTATTTTTATCGATCATCTCATAGGTATACATTTTCGGTAAATTAACCATCATTTGGTGCCAAGATGCCCGTGAGTGAGATTTTAATTACGTTCCGGTACCGCCGAAAATGTGCAATTACGACGCCTAAATGCTATTCTCAAATTTCTGTGTTTCATGCAGCGTTTCCAGGCTACGCTTTCCATCATGTATTTTCTATGTACCCTGTACAACGATGCGGGATGGCAAACTTCGCTGAATCAGCACTGCTTAAATTTTTAATTTTTTACGTACACTGCACATATGTCATTCAATGACTCCCACGCCGATCGTCCACCTATAATTTGCTACGTCACTGGAACGCTGGCACGCGACACACAAACCGTGAAACCAGCATCAGATACTCATAATTACACTGTACAGTGTGTGAGCAAATTTAAAAGTTAACCACAAATGTAGACAGTAGTAATGTAGAAGCTGAATTTCTTTTTCCGCTAGTCTTCCGTTCTCCTGCAACCGACAGAGCTTTGTCGCTGCCTCAGTGACTGATTGTTGCTGCTACCACGAGGATCGGTGTTAATTTTAGCTCTCCCGCGAGTAATGGCGGTTTTATGAGATAAACGAAAACGGGAGGAAAATATATATGCAAGTGTTCGTCATCGAAACGATAGTGAATCCTTAATTGGTACAGCGACTGAATTTTTAATATTTAGCAACAGCAGAATCTTGTGTTGCCGCCAATTGCGAGATGCGTGTCCATTCCCACACGTGAATCACACTCCTAGTCGCTGGCAGTTGTACCATTGTAATGCATTCAGAGTGTGCTGTTTCGCACTCCGCACCTACATGGATAGCCTTCTGTCTCAGCTGCCTCTATCTGATCTTACCCTACACTCCTGAGAAGGAGGAGATTCTGTGAGTAAATCTTCCCGAAAACACGTATACTAATCGTCAAAAAATACCGTCGAAACGTTTTTATCCAAGCCAATTACAGCATGTGATACTTTTATTATGCTCACTTGCATGATATGCGTTGTGCGGAGTATGCGTAGCGATAAGGGATGGAGCTCCACGGTTTTGAAGACGTATGATGGCTAGAAAAATTCCTCTCGAGTCAAGGCGAAACCTTAAACACGTGCATAGGATTAGCAGATATGTAGTCACCACCCATCGATTGTCAAGACATAATAAAGAAGTTGACAGCGTCGTTGTGTTTCGTATCGACGCGTATTATAATCGCGGTGTCAGAACGTGTTTTGCTTCGTACAATGTGTCCAGCTGTTGTCCTTCCGTTTCTACAGATTGCGTTCGGATCTGTTAACGGATAAGAAAAAAGATCTATCGTCGGCTTTTACACACTCCATATGCGAAGACGAGAACCGTAGTGAAGGTCACAACTAATTTACTGGAAAGGCGATAAAAACACAAAATAAAAAAAATCTTCTGTCCGCGATATTAGTCTGTCATGTCGCTGGAGAGCAATGATCGCGAGAACGAAAGCCACCAAAGCTTTATTGTACGGTGCCTGACTGCGTTATACGCTGCTCTTTGGCGCATGCCGACACACACCACGTTTCATACCTTAGGCCACAGAGATACACATATATAAGGCACGTGCATCTATCCTTGCTGTGTTGAGGTTCGAAACCAAGTCAGTTGCAGTATTTATAAAAATTTCGTCCTGCAGTACTTATAGGTAGAATCAAGGACTGTTTTCAACAACTGATCTCCTTGTTGTATTAGTATCACACACGTAGTAATGAAGTTGAGCTAATTTCCCCAAGACTCGCAGTGTTAAGCCGATAACTGTCCTTATTGCAGTTGGCCACGTGAAACGACATCAAACGTTCCAAACACTGCCCTGACAATTCTTTATTTTCACAAACGACAGAATACAGTAATACGACGAATTCCTGTTCTTGTTGGAATGTGGCTCATTTAGCTGACCGCTTCCACAGAATCGGTTTGGCGGGGAGCATATAGTTTTCTGGCCGATTCATCGGGAGTACGTGTGAGGTGTGTTATTATGCTTTAACAACTAACATCCGTGATGTCCAAATTTACACAGAATACGAGTCTATGATCCCTGCATAATCCAGTACAGGTAGCGACACAGTATCGAGATATGAAGCGTGATGTACCGAATACGTCACTCATGGAAGACATTAATATACCGAGTTAGAGATTAACATCCTGTCGTCTCAAAATCTTCGCCATTCGTAGCGTTTTAGACCTGACGACCGACACGCATACCTACTTTCTACCTATGCAACGATTTTGAAACAGGTTTGGTGCGTAGCTTGTGGAGTCACTTGGGTTACAATTCTCCCTTTTTAAAGAGTGTGTCCAAACATTCCTCAGTGCTCCGCCACCGGGCAGACTGTAACGACGTTTGTTTCACGTGCGCTTGTGACGGTCTGCAAGCACTTGCATAGTAAGCAGTGCTGATAATTCACTGCCGCCCACGCAGCCCGGGAAACGGATGATATGCAGATGTAGACACCTACTTTGGAAAGTGTACGCACATTCTGTACCCATCGCAGCAGGCCTCGTTACGTGGTACACAACCGTGACGTCACAACACGGACACACTTGCCCTGTTTATCTCGGCCGACTCTGCAGCGCCACACGTGCAGCCCCTGCCTTCCATAGAGCTCGGCCTTACAGTCTTCTCACTAAGACGATGCGTTTAGTATTGCGAAAGATTTGTCCTATTAAGAAGTATTAGCATCTAAATGGTGTACTGCTACTGCTTTAATATACTAGCAAACATATAAATGGCGTACATCTAGTCGATCGCTAGGAAAACAGGGATTACAAGTTCCAAACGCACAGATTTCCGTCGCTTTGTTTTCTGCATCGACAGTCGAATCGCACAGCCTTTGTTGCCAAAGACTTTTCGTTGTAGTTTGCTTCTTCCTCTGCGAAGTAGTACTGTGATTTCTTACACATTCCAGCCACGTATCAGCTCAGTATGAAAGTCGCCTTGATGACAATAGAGAAGAAATTTTTCATTTCAAGGTTCTGCTACGAAGTTTGGTGTCCGCTCCTCGACGTGTCCGAAAAGTCCATACTACTAGGAATCTGTACTACAAATTGGCACACGCCGTATATGTAATGCAATTCTTTGGAAACCATGTCCCAATTAGGGCAAACGCAGTCACTGAGTCGAAACTACTGTGCACTATTAGAATCTTTCATCTGCCTGACTCTACATAGGTAGCGTCACAGGTACTCTGAACATTTCAGTGAATGTCGCCTACTACTTTTGTTTCGTTCAGAACGATGCTTCGAAGTAAATATCAAAACTTGCAGAATAAAAGAGCACAGTGTTGTCCTCCTTAATCAACAGAAAACACGATAAGAAGTGTTACGCTCCTCCGATTACGCCGCAGCTAAGAAAAGCCTGCAGCTCGTCATCGTAATCGCATTTCTCTACGCGTCACACCTCTGTAATTCGTCAGTACGAGATAAACGAACAACTAAAATGACGCGGTGTTTATAAATTGCCACGAAACCTGCTGTGGTCCGAGAATTTCGTTACAACTGGGAAGGGAGTTGCTCGCACGGTATTCCTGCTTCAGACGCTGTCCGTGTTCATGCCGAGGTAAACTTTAGTGGCAGTTCAGGATTATTTCATAAAGGTCCATCGTCCCTTTTTTTTGGGTACCGTATCACTGCCGTCGTGCTGCCAGGGAACATGCCGATGTCTGCGACTCTGTTTCCCCGCGCCGGGACGTAAATGATTCGACTAGTTGCTCTGGACTACAGCTGCCGTCCAGGTTGTAATTACTGTCGCAAAATCTGATCTGTGCGGCCCCTTTGATGGCAGAATACGTAAAGCCTTTGTATGAAATAAAAAAGTTTGCATCCCTCAGTTTAGCGTTGATAACAGTACTTTAAATATTTTTGCCTAAAACACAAGTGCAAAATATTATACAAAGTTGTTGTTGTGGTCTTCAGTCCTGAGACTGGTTTGATGCAGCTCTCCATGCTACCCTATCCTGGGTAAGCTTCTTCATCTCCCAGTACCTACTGCAACCTACGTCCTTCTGAATCTGCTTAGTGTATTCATCTCTTGGTCTCCCTCTACAATTTCTACCCTTCACGCTGCCCTCCAATGCTAAATTTGTGATCCCTTGATGCCTCAGAATATGTCCTACTAACCGATCCCTTCTTCTTGTCAAGTTGTGCCACAAATTCCTCTTCTCCACAATACTATTCAGTACCTCCTCATTAGTTATGTGATCTACCCATCTAATCTTCAGCATTCTTCTGTAGCACCACATTTCGAAAGCTTCTATCCTCTTCTTGTCCAAACTATTTATCGTCCATGTTTCACTTCCATACATGGCTACACTCCATACAAATACTTTCAGAAACCACTTCCTGACACTTAAATCTATACTCGATGTTAACAAATTTTTCTTCTTCAGAAACGCTTTCTTGCCATTGCCAGTCTACATTTTATATCTTCTGTACTTCGACCTTCATCAGTTATTTTGCTCCCCAAATAGCAAAACTCCTTTACTACTTTAAGTGTTTCATTTCCTAACCTAATTCCGTCAGCATCACCCGACTTAATTCGACTACATTCCATTACCCTCGTTTTGCTTTTGTTGACATTCATCTTATATTCTCCTTTCAAGACACTGTCCATTCCGCTCAAGTGCTCTTCCAAGTTCTTTGCTGTCTCTGAGAGAATTACACTGTCATCGGCGAACCTCAAAGTTTTTATTTCTTCTCCATGGATTTTAATACCTACTCCGAATTGTTCTTTTGTTTCCTTTATTTGCTTGCTCAATATACAGATTGAATAGCATCGGGGAGAGGCTACAACCCTGTCTCACTCCTTTCCCAACCACTGCTTCCCTTTCATGCCCTTCGACTCTTATAAGTGCCATCTGGTTTCTGTACAAATTGTAAATAGCCTTTCGCTCCCTGTATTTTACCCCTGCCACTCTTCTATACACAGTTAAGCCGAATACGTTTTTCCGCCAGTTCTCCGTCCCTGCGGCCGACAGAGCATTGCCACTGCCTCAGCTGCTGACTGTCGCTGCTGGCGCTCCGAAATGTCGGCAGGTCCACTCCCTCGCGAGTGACGGCGGTTTCCTGGCGTAAAGGAAAGAGGGAAAAGTTTTTCGAATATGCCCACAGAAGAACGTCGCGTCACCTGCCATTTACGAGATGCTTAACCATTCCCACATGTCATAATCACACTCCTAGTCGCTGGCTAGTTGCACTGTTTTAATGCATCCGGACGCTGCTACTTCGCAGTCCGCACATTCATGGCTGGCCTTCTGTCACAGCTGCCTCCAGCTGACGGTATCCCAAACTTCTGAGGAGGAGGGGCAGGAGGTTTTGTGAGAAAATCTTCAAGAAAACACGGATGGAAATCGTCAAAAAATACAGTCAAAACATATTTATCCGTGCCAGGTAACACATTTGATTCTGCTTTATTATGCTCACCTAGATGACACGCGATGCGTGGTAAGAGGTGTAACGTATTTTTACGCTCCAAGATTATGAAGACTTGCAACGGCTCGAAAGATTCGTCTTGAGTCGAGGCGAAATCTTAATCATATATGTATTATCAACGTGTATTTTGTAAACAGGCATCTATTGTGAAAATGTAATAAAAACAGTCGACAATATCATCTGTTTTGTGCCGATGCGGAATTTAAACGCCGTGTGAGAAACTGTTTCCTTCCTTGGGGCAATGTGTGCAGCAGTTGCTTCTCTGCTTATACATGTTCCACCAGTAACTGGCAACTGAAAAAAAAGATCTATCCAGGACCTTCACACACTGCATCTATGAGAACAAAGATCACGTTCGAGACAAACGGCGGTAGAAAATTAGAATTACGACTTTGTGTCATCCATATTCTTTTGTCCTTTTGCTGGACAGAGCCGGTCGCGTGATCGAACGCCACCAAAGCTTCATTCACGGTGCCTGAATGCGTTATTTGCCGCTCGTTGGCGAGTGTAAAACTTTGGACTCACACTATTTTCCGTACCTTCGGCCGACCTCGAAATTCTGCCGTAGTGTCCTTCATATTCCTGCCATTTATTAAAGCACTCTGAAAATTTTTTTTATTATCACGTGAAACAAAAGTTATCATTTTGATTTCCTCTTATTGAATGAGCTGTTCCTCGTGTCGCATCGCAGAGTTGTCCCACAAGTCAGTGCGATTTGTATATCTATGTACTCTTTCTAAATCATTCCCCAGTGTGGGACAAGCACATCTGCGAGAAATTTGTTATCATGCAATTATTATATACTGTTTGAATCTCTGATTTGTTGGTAATATACATATTTAGGGATGTGCGTGACGTCTTCAAATCGTCTCTTTTACAGTAAAATAGTAGGACTGTTAATACATTCCACATAGGGCCGTCATTGCAAATCGATCTGCCAATAGCAGTTCTGTCTTATCACGGAAACACTGCAGTTTCGATGCTGCAAATGTCCTTATAACCACAGCCAACCTCTCGCTTAGGGGCATAGGCTCCATCACACAACACTGATTGATTACCCTATCACAAGTTTTCTGGCCATCCCTAAACGCCTAATCCTTTCAGGTGCAAAACCCTTCCACCAGTGCCCGCCTCGCATTTCTTTCGACAACCAGCGTAACCCTGGTCGGTTAACAGAGGAGCCGCTAACGATGTAGTGGGCCTGGATAAGACTTTTGAACATCCCCTTACGTCTGACCTCATCATACTCTTCCAACTTATATTTTCACTGGCGTCCGTAAGGGATTCGTACTCTACATTACTTGTTGACCTCTTCGTTTCGCAATACGAAAACACCACTAAGTTCGTTTCATCGTCGAGAGTTGCTCAACGGAGACCATGGGTCTGAAACGTACGAATCTTGGAACGTACTGCAGACGTTCGTTCCAGCTAGTAGAATCGATTAAGGTTTAACATGTAAACATGACTACAGAAGAGTGGTTTCCGAAATTTTGGTCATCCCAATGTTGTGTCCCGCATGGCCGCCGTCTGTGTCGCGCCGTTCCTCTTGACTGCTCAGTACAAACATGGAAACTCGCAGCAGGTATCCGATTCTGTTAGCCCACCTTGACGCAGGGCTAGAAGCAATATTCACCGCATTTCAGTACTGTCAAAACAGTTAACAAGTAGAATAGTGTTTGCCTCTGGTCAGGAGAAGGAGTAGGGGCTACTTGGTTGCATAGAGTATCGTTCTTGTGTCGTAGATATATATCGAACTAAGAAAGAGTAATCAATTTCACCGTATTCATGTTGCTCCGAAACATTACTTCAACATCATAGACGGTATAAATTTATTTCGTCTTTAATTTTAAACGCTTTGGCAACCGACCAACGGAGCTTGCTTTCACTAATACCTGTTCTGTGGGGCCTCATACGTTGCCCTACAATAGCGTGACAGACACTCTTGTCACGACATTTCTGCGTCCACCACTCTACTAGAGGACTTTTTGTAATCAAGAAACGTATTTCACGTCTAATTCAGTAGTGCTTCGTTATAAGTGTCACATTTCCCTTTACGTAGTTACTGTCTACTGAATTTTAAAGTTACTAATTGCTACCAACGCATTCCGCCATTTTGCCGTTCTTAGCACTTTCTACCAAAGATTAAGTGTACTGGACTCGTGAGAATTCGAACAACAGAGTGTAATGCATCGTCTGGTATACACAGGGCGCGGAAAACCAGTCTGACGAAGACAGCATCAAATGAAGGAATCTGAGTATAGAAAATACAGGTCGCAGTTAAATCTATAAACCACTATGCCAGCATGAAAACGGTGGTCAGTTTGAACATTTTCTATACATACTCATGTTAACTAAGTGGTGCCTCATTTTTCACTAATTTTGACCTTTTTGAGATATATCCAAACAAGAAACATGGACATGTGGTTGTCCTCATTCCTGAAGAAGTACTAGACGCGTTAGTGATGTTTTAAATTTATCTTGTTCCCATCGTGACCACTGGTTAGTCCGAAAGTTCTGTTTACGTATACATTTTCTGTAAAATACCTATCATTTTGAACAAGGACCTCCGTATGTCAGATTTCAATTACGTTCCTGCACCACTGAAAATATACATTTACGACTTTTAGTTGCCATACACAAATTCCTATGTTACATGCTGCCCTTCCGCCCTGCAATCTTGGTCAAATGGTTTCTCCACGCCCTGTATATCGGTGCTGGATGGCAAAACTATCTTTAACAGCACTGTATAAGTTATTCACTTCATACGTTCGTTACACGTATGTCACTGAATGACACCCAGCCAGGTTGTCCCCCTTATGTTCCGCCACGTCTCTGGAAAGCCTGCACGCGATCCACAAAATCAAGAAACCAGTTCCAGATTCGCATAGTGACACTGTACTGGTGGTAACCACATTCAGACATTAATCGCAAATGCAGATCATAGTAATGTAGAAGCCGAGTTTATCTTTCCGTTAATTCTCCGTCTATTGCAGACCACAGAGCTCTGTCGCTGCATCAGCGGTCGATTGTTGCTGTTGGCGCCACAGAATGAAGGCAGTTACGTCCAGAGTTACTCCGGCGTAACTGGGATTCTGTTAAAGCAATGAAAACAAAGAAGTAACGGACGAGGCCACTAGGAATCAAACAATACGTTTCTGTTAGTTTAATGCGGTGACATATTTCAACGATGAGCTTCGTGATGCGATTGAGTTAGCAGCAATTACACAAACCCAGGTTTTAAGTTGGGCCCTCCACAGACAAACTCACTAAAGTTATCGTCCATGCCAAGTTTCATTTTACACACAAATCAATTACACTATTTCTTATGAACTACACATAACCGAGCCAGTAATTCATGACGAAGTTGAGTATTTCTACTACCACTCTCGTATTTTTCTTAGGTAAGGAATGAGCAAAATGCTCACACGAGGCAGCAGTCTTGCGTCTATCATGCAATCATCCAGGAAATAATTCCTCCAGCCACAGCAATTCCTTTTGCGACACAGGAATGATTTTACAATTACCTCTGCATTTAATTCATATTTAACTTTATAAACTGAATATTTAGTAAAAGGGCGAACCGAATTACGCACTGCATAGTGTGAATGAATGCTGCAATTTTGGCGGCAACAAAGAACAACGAGCACAAAATACTAAGACTCGGCTACAGATGTCTGCCATCATAGAGCCGTAGTGGCAGCTGAGACGTCCGTCAAGTCTTAATGGCGGCCACAGCGGCTGATGTCCGTTACAGACGTAGCGGCAGCCCAGACGGACGTGTGACGTCACATGGCACCCCTGTCTCCCTGGAGCACGCGCCTCGTGTTTCGCTGTATCTAATCATTTATTTCGCCTTATCGAGCATATCATCACATTCAAACACCAGTATATTTTGTAGGTATCAATATAATCAATTTAAACCATCTTTATAATACTATGTTACGACCGGAATGATTATTACCAATTTTACATTCAATTTTTGTCGGGTACTTATTCGTTAGTTCCTGTCTTTCCTCATTCTACGATGATGAGCCTACAAACCAATTAGATTTGGAAAGAGAACGATTATGTAGATTATTGTGGCTTATATCAGTTAATATCATTTTCTAGTGATGAATACGGTAGGTAGTTTCTGTTGGAACGAACGACGACTTTCGCTTTCCACGTCTGCAATCGAGTTTTAACCGCTATTTCACAGCAATAAAACGTTAACATTGCATGCTAACAAACCAGTGCTCGAAGCTCACATTACGTATGAGAATGCCGACATGATAATTAAGAAGCGATAAATCTTTATAGTTCGCCCATTACTACTGCGAAATATTGAAGTGCTTTTATGTGCGGACAGAGTGTGTAAAGTAGTACACAATCGTTTGCTGTCGAAAGGTGGAAGTTGTTACGCAAACAAGACACCACAAGTCATTAGTAGAAGTCAGTAGCATTTTTCACTGAAGGATACGACGCGTAATTTCGATTGGAGAGAACGATACCTTTTCGAGTTTGTGTGTAGAAGACCTAACTCTAAATGCTGGTTTATATAGACTACATACAGTTAGCCATGCCCCACCCAGGTAATTTACAGTTTAAAAGTTTACTCGCTTACAACTTGGATAAACGTAAAGTTTGACTGGTGATTGTGCATTTCTTATAACTTTTTTCCCATTTTCATTTTCTCCATAAAACCGCCATTATTCGCGAGAATGTTATGAACTGCCGATATTGTGGAGCGCCAGCAGCAACAATCAGTCGCTGAAGCATCGACAAAGCTCTGTGGGCCGCAGGAGACGGAGAATTAAGGGAAAATAAACTCAACCTTCTACATTTCTACGGTCGGCGATGCAGATTAAATACGTTCAAAGTCAGTACCGTGTCATTGTGAATCCGACGCTGCTTTTACGATTTTGTGGAACCCGTGCTGGCGTCCGAGTGGCGTGGAGTAACATAGGCGGACATCTCTTCTACAAGTCATTCAGTGACGTATGTGAGAAAAAGCAAACGTGAGCAGTGTTGTTGGAGCGATGTTTTGTCATCCGGCACCGTTCCACATGACGTGCTGCCCGCAATCTCAAGAGATCCGCACTCATTCCTCGATAAAATGAATGTGCTTAAAACGGTGGACGGAACGAGGTGATGCACCGGTTAGCACACTGGACTCGCATTCGGGAGGACCACGGTTAAAACCCGCATGCGGCCATCCTCGTTTAGGTTTTCCCTATTTCCCTGAATCGCTTCACGTCAATGCCGAGATGGTTTCTTTGAAAGGGTACTGCCGACTTCCTTCCCCGTGCTTCCCTAATCCGACGACCTGGCTGTTTGGTTCCCTCCCCCATCAAACTAACTAAAACGGTAAACAAGGTGACGATGTCTGCGACGCTGCTTCCACCATGCTTGAAACGTCATCAGGTCTCGGAGATCCTTTGTAGCTCCTCGACGCTAAGACAACAGCCGGCGTGGCGGTAGAAGTCGCTGCCGCACATTGTCATCTCTGCGGCCTGTCTGTTCACGGAACTGATGTCCCTCGGTTGTACCTGAATATAAATAACGTAATTAATATTGCCTAAAACACTGCAGCGAATATTTACATTTATTACTAACTGTTTTCTCGCAATGTCGTCCTAAACATATTCAGGTTTCGTAATATCTTCACCGTTTTCTCATGTGTTTTTTTGGCCCTCGGCAAGCAAATGCACCATTAGCAGTGCAGAAAACTCACCGCCGTCAAACCAGCATGTGATGCGAATTTGCTAGCCTAGAAAACTGTTTAATAATGCTGTTTCCACGTATTCTGGAAGCGACAGAGCTTGGTCTATTATTGGCCACACTAAGACAATACATTCAGCACCCGAGCAGCTCCGTCGTTGTAGGAAGTTAAGGAATTTCGAGGGCTTACTTTTCGTCTGGCTTCGATACACTCTAAAAACATCTCAGCCGATTGTATGTAACCGTTTCCAACTCTGTCGCCCACATGTAATTATTCTGGCCTTACTCGTTTTCTAGGAGCTGACTGTTTGATATGTTGTCCTTGTTATGGCATTTTCCATTCCGACGCGAAAAGAAAAAGTTTTTATTATTTTATCTCGTACTATCAAGAGTTTAGTGAGTATCTGTGCAGTTCATTTTTATTTTTATTTTCTTGGATAGTACTTCATTAACTAAAGGCAACGGCAGGCGTCTCTTGCTGATACCCTATGGTGACGTCCTAACATCCAGACTGGCGTCTCATTCATTACGAACAGTTCTGCACTGCCACATATCCTAGCCCTGGAATCGAGTGAGCAGGGCCTTTTAGCTTCTCACTAGAATATTACATTAAGTACACTAAAAAGATCACGCTTTTCTGGACAGATTATTTTTTTCCCCATTTATTACGACTCTTTTTGTTAGTACAGATATTAACACACTTTGAAAGCGTGTAAATGGTAGACATCTGTCCGATCGTGTTTTAACTCACCGGCCTACAAGCGCAAAACTTTACGCTCCTCGTGGCTTTGTGTTCGCCTCGACAAACGGATCACGTGCTCTCTGTTGGGAACATGCTAGTATTATTCCTGCAGCGTCTCACATCTCGAAATTCTACCGTAGACAGTTTCACATTCTTGCTATATGTTAAAACAAACCCGCAATTTTTTTGATGACCAAGAAAACAAAGTTGTGATTTTTATTTCCTCTTATTAAACGTGCTATCCGTCGTGTTTCGACAGTCGACATCGCAAAGCTGTACCACAAATCGGCGCGATTTGTATATCTACGAGACTATCTCGAAGTCATTGCCCAATATGAGAGAAACCCATCTGCGGGACATTTGCGATGATAAAATTGTTATCTAGTGTTCGATTCTCCGTTTTCTCAGTAAAATAATGACGTAGGGAAGCGTATCTGGTACTCAGTCTGTTTCTGTGAACGTCAAATAGTGGCTTCCTGGCAGATTAAAACAGTGTGCCCGACCGAGACACGAACTCGGGCACACAGTTTTAATCTGCCAGGAAGTTTCATATTAGCGCACACTCCCCTGCAGAGTGAAAATCTCATTCTATCAAATAGTAGGACTGCTACTGCGTAGTACATAGGGTCGTCTTAGCAAACCGATCTGCCAATAGCTGTTCTGTCTTATCACGCAAACTCTGTGATATCGATCCTGGAAATGTGCTTATGACCACAGCCAGCCTCTCGCTCAGTGGCGAGGGCCACGGCAAACAGTGGCCGGAGACAAGACACCCCCTGACTCAGTGCACAGCGGTGTGAGTGTGTTTTTACTCTTTGAGAAGTTTTATCGCCGTGCCTAAACGCCTAACGCCTTTTGGTGAAATGTGTTTGCAGCAGTCCCCATCGCGTTTCTTTCCACAACGAGCGTAATCTTCATCGCTTAAGAAGTCAGCTGCCCGCGCACGAGGCTTTTGAACATCCATCTACCCGCATTCCCTTCCTCGCCTTCCACCACATCATCACTGGCGTCTGCCAGTAATCCGTACTCTGCACTATTTGTTGATGTCTCCTGTTCATATTACACAGAGACTGATAAGTTCGCTTCGTCAAGGACAGCTGGATTGCAGAAAACATGCGTGTAAAAATTATGAAGCTCGGGGCGTCGACGTTTGTTGACCCTAGCAAAGACGATTAATGTTTAACATGTAAGTACATGATTAGTGAAAAACAGTTTCCAAAATTTCATCTGAATGTGGAGATCTGCGTTTGCCGTACCGATCATTTTGACTGCTCAATACAAACATGGAAACTTGCAGCAGGTATTAGATACCTAGATAGAGGACTTCAGCCAAATTTCAGTACAGTCAAAACCGCACAGAAATAGAACAAATGAGGGCAGCTGGGTTCCATAGGTTACTGTGTCGCAGGTATACATCGAGATATGGAGAGGAGTTGATGTTACAGTATTCATCGGTCCCTGAGTCTTTACTTTCACATCACACATGCTATGAAATTATTTCGTCTCTAGTCACGATGATAGGAGCAATGCAACCGCGCCAATAAAAGTTGTGTTTCATTTTCAGTGCATTGGGAACTGCCCAGTCGTGCATTGTCTCTCGTTTCATTAATACCGATGCTGTAGGGACTCATAATATGTTACCCCATAATAATGTGACAGGCGCTTTTGTCCCGACATTTATACATTCGCTACTTCGGTCGAGGACTTTTTGTAATCAAGAAACGTACATTACATCTTACATAGTAGCACCTTGGTTAAACGTATCGCATTTTCTTTCACGTACTTACCGTGTACTAAATTTTAAAGTTGTATACCGCTACCAACGCATTCCGCCATTTTGCCGTTTCCGGCGCGATCTGTGGACTCGTGAGAAGGTGACTATCGTTATTAGCTACGACATACTTACGTTAATTAAGTAGTGGCTCATTTTTCTTAGACATCTTGAAACATTAAACATGGACATATTACTGTCTTCATTTCTAAAGAAGTACTGTCTGGTAGGTCGGCTAAGTATGATAAACGTATATGTGGTGTTTTAACTTTTTCTTGTCCTCATCCTGAAGACTGGTTAGTCGAAAGTCTGTGTTCCAGGTAGATTTTCTGTCAATTACCATTCATTTTGAGTGAAGACGTCCCTATGTCAGATTTTTATTGCGTTCCTGTAGCGCCGAAAATACGCATTTGCGACCCTTAGTTGCGTTACTCAAATTTCTATGTTTCCCACTGTCACTCCACCCTGCACCTTTGGTCAAATTGTTTTCTTTCACCCCGTATAACGTTGCTGGAAGGTAAACGTCGCTCAGCCAGCACCGCTTAAATTATTCACTTTTTGACATACGCTACACATATGTCATTGAGCGACTCCAACGCCCATCGTCCGCCTATATTCCGCCACGTCACTGGAACGCAACCACGCGACACATAAAATCGCGAAACCAGCATCAGATCCGCATAGCTTAACTGTACTGATAACGAGCACATTTCGACGGCCGGCCGGTGTGGCCGTGCGGTTCTAGGCGCTTCAGTCTGGAACAGCGCGACCGCTACGGTCGCAGGTTCGAATCCTGCCTCGGGCATGGATGTGTGTGATGTCCTTAGGTTAGTTAGGTTTAAGTAGTTCAAAGTTCTAGAGGACTGATGAGCACAGAAGTTAAGTCCCATAGTGCTCAGAGTCATCTGAACCATTTTTTAACCACATTTCGACGTTAATCACAAATGCAGATAGTGGTGATGTTCAAGCTGCATTTATTTTTTCGTTAATCTTCCGCCTCCTGCAACTGAGAGAGCTTTGGCGCAGCCCGAGCGACTGTTGCTGTTACTGTCAGCATCGCGGAACGTTGGCGGTTTTAGCTCTCCCGCGAGATTTGACGGTTTCTGAAGTAAATGAAAACGGGAAAAAAATGTTCATCGTCGAAATCAGAGTGAATCCGTAGTTGATGCACCGATTTAATTTTCAATTTCTACCCACAGCAGAACCTTGCGTATCCCTCCAGTTGCGAGAGACACGTGTGAATCGCTCTCCTGGTCGTTGGCCAGTTGTACCATTGTAAGCATATGGACTGTGTTGTTTCGCACTCCGCACATTCATGGATGGCCTGGCCTTCTTGCCACAGCTGCCTCCAGCTGATGTTACACTACACTACTGAGAAGGAGGCGATTGTGTGAGAAATACTTCCGGAAAACACGCATAGAAATCGTCTAAAAATACCGTCGAAACGTTTTCATCCAAGCCAGTTAACTCGTGTGATGCCGTTTTATTATGCTCACCTGGGTATGCGTTTTGCGGAATAGGCGTAGCGGAAAGGGGTGGGACGTGTCTACACTCCATGATTTTGAAGACGTGTAATGCCTAGAAGAATTCCTCTAGAGTCAAGGCGAACTCTTAATCATGTACGTAGAATTATCGGATATGTTACCAGCCACTGGCTTGTTAACATGTAATAAAACAGTTGACAGCATCGTTTGTTTTTTATCAGTGTGAAATTTAAACCCAGTGTGAGAATCTGTGTTACTTCGTCGCAATGTGTCCAGCTGTTCACCTTCTGTTCCAACAAACTGCATTCGTTAAATGGTAACAGATGGAAAACGATCCGCTGAGGGCCTTTACACACTGCACATGAGAGGAGACAGAGAGCATTCAAGTCAACAGTCAATCCACCGAAGAGGCGGTAAACAGGAAAAAGCTTGCGTCAGTGATATTATTGTGTCTTGCCGCTGATCAGCACCTATCGCGAGATCGAAGACAGTGAAAGCTTCATTTTACGGTGCTCGACTCCGTCATCGGCTCCTCGCTGGCGAGTGTGAAGCTGTGGACACACACCACGTTTCATACGTTCGACCATACGGATACACATATGCACGGCGCGTGCCTCTACCCCTGCTGTGCTGATGTTCGAAACGCAGTGGACTAGACAATTACATTATCAATGCCTGCAATCAAACACTGACTTCAACATCTCCTCTTGTTGTATTTCAGTTAACCTAATTTTCCCAAGATTCGCAGTGTTAATGCGATAACTATCCTTGTTACGTTTGGCCAGGTGTAACGATAGCAAACTTTTCAAACACTGTCCTGACAACTCTTTATTTTAACAAACGACAAAACTGCAACAATTCGAGGAATTCCTGTTCTTGCTGCACTGCGCCTCATTTAGCTGGCCGCTTCCGCGGAAGACTGAATATCGGTTTGGCGGGAAGCACATAGCCATCTTACATGTGGCATTATACTTCAAGAAGTAGCATCCGTAATCTCCGATTTTTACACGGAATAAAGAGCTATGACTTGTGTTTCATCCAGTACAGATATCGAAACAATATCGAGATAATAAGCGAGATGTACCGGAAAACGTTACCTGTAAATTCATAAAAGTGGGTCAGAGGTTAACTTTCTGTCGTGTCAAATATCTTCGCCACTCGTAGAGTTTTAGATCTGACGACCGACATAGCCTTCATCCCTACTTTCATCCAATCCAAGGATTTTGGAATACGTTGGCCGCGTAGCGTGTGCGGTCGTTTGGCTTGAAATTCTCTGTTTGGAAAGAGACTGTCCAAACATTCCTCAGCTCTCCGTCAGTGGGCAAACTGCAACGACTTTTGTTTCACGTGTGTCTGTCGTGGTCGGCAAGCACTTGCATCTTAAGCAGTACCGACAACTCACCACTGTCAACCCAGCCGTGAAAACGCGTATGCAGGTGTAGACACCTACTTTAGGGAATTTAGTTGTGTTCCATGCGCATCGCGTTCCATGACAGACAACCGGGCCGTTACAACATTGGCACTCGCGTCCTGTTTATTACGACCAACTCTCAAACCCCACGTGTTCAGCCCATACCGTCGCCAGAGCTTGCCCTTATACTCTCCTCACTAAGATGATACGTTTAGTGTTTTGAAAGATTCCCCCTATTATCAAGTTTACGTGTTTAAAAGGCGTACTTTTTGTTCTGCTACAGCTTTAAGAAACTTTTATAACAAATAAATAGCGTATAACTAGCCGGTCGTTTGGAACACGGCGGGTTACAAGTGCCAAACCCACAAATTTCCATCGCCTCGTTTCCTACCACAACAATCGTATCGCGCAACTTCTGCTGCCAAAGTGTTAACTTTGTAGTTGCACCTTCATCCGCGATGTAGTGCTGCAATATCTTACACATTCCGGCCACGTATCAGTATCAAAGTTGCCTTGATGACGGCACAGAAGAAATATATAATTAATATCTGCTTTTACCAAATGTGTTCTCCACTCCCTGGTGCGGTTAAATAGTCCATACTAGAAAACTGTACTAGAAATTGGCGGGAATCGTACATGTACGTAATCTTTGAAAACTGTGACCCAATTACGGGAAACACAGTTGCTGTACAAGAGTTATTATGTTCTATTAGAATGTTTAATTTGTCAGTGATACAATTAATTTTAGGTAGTAAAGCGTTTGCCGTACTGGAGAACATTTCTATGAATGATGCATACTACGACTCTTGTTTCGCTCAGACCGATGCTTCGATGTAAACATCGAAACTTCCGACTACTCTTAAAGTTTTGGAGCAGATATGGTTTTGGACGCAGTATTTACGTGCTTCCAGTTCAGTCAGAATTGGTAACATTTGAAGCTATGTTGTCTTCTGGTCAAAAGAAACTATAGCACCTCTTTGTTCCTGCATGTACAAACCCCACGAAAGAAAAAAAAGGCGCTTCATGTCAGTATATTTAACGACGTCATTCGATTCTGTGTATGTCATTCACCTATCGCTATGTGTACTTCTTTATATCAGAACTAAGGAAGCGTCTCTAGTTAGTAACGGTAGCAAACTTTTCTCAATGGCTAAATCTCCGTTTTCAACCCGGAGGTCTCCCTACTAGCGAGACGATGAAGTGATTTGCCAGCTCGAGGTACATCTTCTGTTTTATTCTTTTATTTATTTACTTAGGGGAATAGACTGAAACAACATTCACAGCAAACACGGTAAGAAATGGTACGTTTTTCCGATTTAACTACAGCTAAGAAAAGCCTTCACGTCATCATCGTAATAGAAATTCTTTCCAGTTCACCGCTCTGTAATACGTCAGTATTATATAAACGGACAATTACAATGACGCTGTGCTTATAAATTGCCGCGGAAACAGCTTTGGGCCGAAAATTCCGTTACAACTGGGAACGGAGTTGCTCGCGACGGCATTCTTGCGTCAGACGCTGCCCGTGTTCTTGGGAGTTAAGCTTTAGTAACAGGTCAGGATTATTTTGAAAATGTCCATCGCCTTTTTTTCGGCACCGTGTCACTATCCTCATGGTGCCAGAGAAGGTGTCGTGCGGAAATGTTGCCTGCTTATTTTTCTGAGTATTGTGGCTTCCAATGCGCTCTCAAATTACGGAATACCATCACAAAGATACGCCTGTCTCTTTCAGTTCAAGTTATCTTGCTGTTGCACACCCCAGTTCCGACATCACCGAAGCCTGGGAAATGTGGCAACACACACGGCAACATTTCAGTTCAGTTGTCGACGGGTGGGCGAATTACACGAGACCTAGTACGGGAGAGGCCCCATCCGCTACTGTACCGAGGCAATCGAATATCACAAGCAGTGTTTCATTGACGCACTCAATCTTTCTGCTGGTCATAGTGCGTCTGCTAAAACAGGTCAAAGCACATTTAATGCACGCGAACGAACAGCCCAGGAAAGGGTGTTGTATTCGAGAATGACCTGTAAGGAATGCTCCAGATGTGGACGTATTTCTAAAAAATTATCCCAATCTAGTATGACCTTTATTGTCTCTATCTGAACGGCCAACAGGCGCAACGTTAAACAGGGGCGAATCGTTTCTGCTGCCCACTCTCCCAAGTGCTGATAAGACGCAGCATTGCTAGACTTGAGTGATCGGAAGTTATCAGGTGCGCGGTCTTTGGCGCCAGTATAAGCAAATCGCAGGCCACAAGTATCGTTCGGCACCTCTCCACATACACACAGTCGCAATTATCGGCTGAAATACAAGTTCAGCCTCCCTCCACTGTGTTGTTGCTGCTGTGGTCTTCAGTCCAGAGACTGGTTTGATGCAGCTCTCCGTGCACACAGTGAAGCTACATGCCGTCGGGAAAAATTACAGCTGTAGTTTCCTCTGGGTACAATGCGACAATTAAAACACGTGTGTACAAGATGACGAAATATTGGTTCGTTTGTAGTGTACACAAGTCCGTTGCACCCTCGATTGGTTTCATTACTTGATATTCCCGCTAAACGCGAGGCACGCGGTGCTTAAAACATGCCGGCAATTTAGTGAAAATGCGAGGAGTACATATGTCGTTACCTTCGTGAGGAGATGTGTGCAGTCAATACCGGCGTGTTTGACCGTGTGAAGAACGGACAAAGAGTTTTGAGTGGTTTTCAATCTACTGAAAGAGTGGTGTACCGTTCCTGTGGACCGTAGCAGCAGAGAACAACAGATGGAGTGTGTCAGGCGCACACGCCGAATTTTCGGCGATTCGGTATGAGATTGCATTCCTATCGGAATAGTTGGTCATTTCTAAGGCGAGACGACACATGTGGCGCTTTCATTTTCTGTACATACAGAAACTCCGTTAGCGGAGTTTCCGCGTCTACACTGAGCGAGAATACATGCACACAGTTTAAGACGAACGCTTGGGTAAATATCTGGCCCGCAGTTGCTCAGCGACAGACGACGGCATATCTGGGGATCTACAATTTCGTTAGATGCAAACATCAGATCTTGCTGTTAGTACAGTGATCGCCGAGCCCTGTGGACGCAGTAAGCTGAAGCGTGCGCCAGCCGAGCGGCAGGCAGGTGGAAACGTTTCACAGTGGGACCTGAGTGTTGGTCCGGATGTGCCGGCTCTGGGATTTCCTCCGGCAGGGCTGGCCGCTCAGCCGCAAAGGCGGCATTAAGGCAGGTAGCGGCGCTCTCCAGCCCGAGGTCTGGAGTGGGTGGCTCTGGACACTGGAGACAATCTGACGGAACGCACTTTAACAGTACTGCATGCGGCTGGCAGATCTGTTTTTCATAAACCGATGGAATACCACTTCCGATTCGTCATGTCAACACTTTCGTATCGATCGTCGAAATGCGGTTTCCGTTGCCTGATTTTTTATTGCACTTTAAAAATGAAAATCGATATCACAGCAATCCATCATTTTGCTGTTTCGAAGCACATTCGACACTGTGAAAGAATAAATATTCGACGCCTGAGGATGCGGTTAGCGCCCTCGTCACGGGTTACAGAGAATCGTGAAACCGCCTTCGGTTTCGCATACTGACGCTGTAATGACTCTGAAGACGTTTAATCGCTCCTTGAGATCTCTGTAGTGTAGAATCTGACTTTATCTTTCCGCCATTTTTTCTCCGTCTCCTGCAGTCGACAGAGCTTCGTCGGTGCCTCAGAGGCTGGCAGTTGCTGCCAACGCTCCGGAATGTCTGTCGCGAGTAATGGCTCCTTTCTGACGTAAATGAAAACGGGAAGAAATGATAATAAATGCGCAACCACCAGCCAGACTTTGGGTTCGGCACAGTAATAAGCGAGTAAACTTGTAAACGGCGAGTTACGTCGGTAGGGCACACACAACTGCAACTACGCTACGTAAACCCACGTTTAGAGTTACGCCTTCGCAGACAAACTCGCAAAGTTATCTTCCTTCCCAAACGAAACAATGTATCCTATTCTTCACTCAAAACCGATACTGGCTTCGAGCAACCACTACTGGCGTTCTTATAACACTTGCACTTCGCAACATCAGATGATGCGTGCTCCGTTATACCGTCTGCCCGCATATTAAAACAGTTCAATGATTGTGACGGAGGAGATATAAAAAAATATCACCATCTGGGTTCATTATTATTGTCTCTGCGTTCACACATGTCACGTGACAGACGACCACCGGTTCCTTCACACGCGGTGATAACGATCTACTGTCGTGAAACAGCGTCTGAATCTCGCACGCACGGAGGGGAAAGCGAATCGCAAAAGTCGTCGATCATCCCAACAGAAAGTAGCTATCGTGTTCGTCACTATAACCTGACAGTAAGTTCCACAATTGTTCTCTTTCCAAGGCTAAATCTTCCGTCAATTATTTAATGCATTTCTCCTCAGTTCGAGGACGTTCAGTTCTTCAGTATTACATAAACCCACAGTTTCAAAGACGAGATATTTATAAAATGCCGCTAAAACAGCACTGTGCCGAAAATTCCGTTCAAACTGGGGACGGAGTGTGTCGCATCGACATTCTTCTGACACTTTCGCCGTTCTTGGCCGGGTGAAACGTGAGTAACAGATCAAGATTCGGACGAATCTCTCCACCGCCTCTTTCTGGACCAGCTGACACCAGCCGTGCTGCCGAACAAGGTGTCGACGTCTGCGACGCTGCTTCCCTTATGTTTAAAACGTAAACAAGTCTTGAGAGTCCTCTGTAATCTCTCAACGCTATGGCAATAGCCGCCGTGCGACTACAAGTTTCTGCTGTACATTCTCCTCCGCATTTCACACAAGTGATGGGCCTCGGTTTCACTTGAATATCAGTAAGGTAACTAATTTTGCGTACAACACCACAGCCAATATTTACAGTTACTAGTAACTGCATTCAGGTTTCGTAATACCTTAACTGTTTTCGTATGTGCTTGTGGTCGTCGGCAAGCAAATGCATCATTAGAAACGCAGAAAACTAATCGTCGTCAAACCAGGATCGTAATTTGCGTACCTACAAAGGTACTTACAAAATTTTACATGTATTCTGGAAGATACACAGCTTACTCTGTTATTGGCCACACTAAGAAAAGACAATTAGCACTCGAAAAGTCCCGTCTGTTTAGGAAGTTAGGGAATGTCAAGGGCGCACTTTTTGTTTGGCTCTACCTTTAAAACGCCATAAAAACATCTAGCGGTGTATATGCAACCGTTTGCATCTCTACACCTCACATATTATTTTTCTCGCCTTACCCGTGTTTCTTCAAGCTCACTGGTGACATGTTTTCCTTATTGCAGCATCTTCCATTGAAAAGTGGGGCTGTGGCCCTTTACATATTCCGGCCACATATTAAGAGAGTGTTATGATTGTCATGATGACAATGATGATGGAAAAGAAAAAGTTGTTATTATTGTGTCTCGTACTATCAAGAGCTTAGTGAGTATCTATGCAGTTTCTTTGCGACAGTGCTTCATTATCTAAAGATCAGGGCAGGCGTCTCTTGCTGATACACTATGGTGACGTCATGACAGCCACACTCGCGTCTCATTCATTACGAATGGCTCTGCACTGCCACATATGCTAGTCGTGTAAGTAAGTAAATTCTTCGCTATTTCAAAGCGTCTCATTTTTGTTCTACTGTAAGTGTAATACAGTTAGAAAACGTGGAAATGGCGGATATCTGTTCGACTGTGCTTTACTCTCTGTGCGATAAGCGCAAAAACACCTTTTTTAAGGCATTGTCTTCGCCTCGACAAACGGATCTCCTGTCCTCTGTTGGCAGCATGCTGACAATCTTACCGTCGCGTCTTCCATCTCGAAATTCGACAGTAGTCTCTTTCACATTTCTGTGCTATATGTTTAAAAAATCCCGCAATGCTTTTTTTTTACCACGAAAAACAAAATTATTATTTTTATTTCCTCTTCTGCAGTCGCTTTTAAATGACCGACATAGCACAGTTGTACCACAGACTGGCACGATTTGTGTGTCTACATACTCCTCAGAAATCATTGCCCACTGTGGGCAAAGATTTCTAATCAAGAAACTTATTTTATACTTCGCTTCGTAACGATTTGGTTAAATGTATCAAATGTGCTTTTACGTAGTTACTGTCTACTGAACATCAAAGTTATAAATCGCTCGTAACGCATTCCGTCATTTTGCCATATGTAGCACTTTCTACCATAGACGAAATGTGTTGGATGGCTGAGAATTCGATCATTACTGTCGCGTCACGTCAGGAACAAACAGGGTGGTGAAAAACAATTTAACCGAAAGTGCAGAGCATGAAGGAATTTCGGTATCGCAAGTGTCAGTTGAATATTTCGGGCGCTATGCCAACGTGGCAACTGTGGTCGGTCTAAACATGTGCTATGACATAGCAATAAGTGGCGGATCCTTTTTTACTCATTTTCACCTTTTTAAGACATATTGAAACATGAGACATGCACATGTAAAAACGTGCAGTGTCCTAAGTCAGCTAAGTGCGATACACGTGTAAGTGGCGCTTTAAATTTATCTTGTTCTCATGGTGACGGTTGGTTAGTTCACACAGCCTGTGTTTACGTATACATTTTGTGTAAACTACCAATCATTTAGAGGCAAGACGCTCGTGTGTGGGATTTTAATTATGTTCCGGTGCCGCCAAAATATTCAATCGCGAAGCCTAGTTGCTATACTCACAATTTTTGTATTTCATGCTGCCTTTCCCCACCCTGTATGACGACGCCGGATGGCAAACTTCGCTGAACCAGAATAGCTTAAATTATTCATTTTTTACGAACGCTGAACATGTGTCAGTGGGTGACTGCCACCCATATTCTGGCACGTCACTGGAACGCCAGCACGGGACACAGAAAATCACGAAACCAGTATCAGATCCGCGTAGTTACACTGTACCGATTATGTGCATATTTAAACGTTAATCACAAATGTAGAGAGCAGTAGTGTGTGAGATGAATTTCTGTTTCCGTTAGTCTTCCATGTCCTGCAACCGACAGAGCTTTGTCGCTGCCTCAGCGACTGATTGTTGCCGCTACCACGCGGAACGATGTCAATTTTAAGTCTCCCGCGAATAATGGCGGTTTTCTGAAACAAACGAAAACGGGGGAAAAATGTATATGCATCATCTGATCGAGAGTGAATCCATAATTGGCACAGCGGCTTAATTTTTAATATTTACGAGCAGCAGAGCCTGGCGTAGCCGTCAAGTTGCGAGATGCGTGTCCATTCCCACACGTGAATCGCACCCCTAGTCGCTGGCAGTTGTAACATTGTAATGCATTCGAAGTGTGCTCTTTCGCACACCGCACCTACAGTACATGGATGGACTTGTGTCTCAGCTGCCTCCAGCTGATTGTATCCTACACTCCTAAGATCTTCTGGAAAACACGTTTAGAAATCGCCAAAAAAATTCCTTCAGAACCTTTCTATCCAAGCCAGTTAACGCTTGTGCTACTTATATTATCCTCACTTTAATGACACACGTGGTGCAGAATATGTGTAGCGGTAAGGGATGGAACTTATTTACACTCAACGGGTTTGAAGACGTATGATGGCTAGAAAAATTCCTGTCGAGTCGAGGCGGAACCTTAAACAAGTACACAGGATTAGCAGATATGTTGTCACCACCCACCGATTGTGAAGGTTTAATAAACAAGTTGACAGCGTCGTCTGTTTCGCATCGAGGCGGAATGTAATCGCAGTGTGAGAACCTGTCTTACTTCGTGGCAATGTGTCCAGCTGTTGTCCTTCTGTATTTCTACAGACTGCATTCATATCTGGTAACGGAAAAGTAAAAAGATCTATTATCGGCCCTAACACACTGCGCATGTGAAGAGGAGCACCGTATGGAAACTAACAAGTAATTTACTGGAAAGGTGATAAAAATGAAAAAAAAAGTCTTGCGTCAGCGATATTATTCTGTCGTGTCTGGGCAGCCCCGAACGCGAGAACGAACGCCACCAAAGCTTTATTTTATTTTACGGCGCCTTTTTGCGTTGCACGGCGCACGTGAAACTTTGGACACACACAGCGTGTCATACCTTAGACCATAGACACACACATGTAGACGGCAAATGCATCTATCCTTGCCGTGTCGAGGTTCGAAACCAGGTGGATACGACAGTTGCAGTATTAAGCACTCATTTCAACGACGGATCTCCGTGTCGTATTAGCGTCACACGTGTAGCAATTCTGTTAAGCTAATTTCCCCAAGACTCGCCGCAGTGCTAATCCGGTATCTATCCTTGCTGCGTTTGGTCAGATGGGACGACAGCAAACGTTTTACACACTGTCCTGACAAGTCTTTATTTTCACAAACGACAGAATTCCTGTTCATGTTGGACTGTGGCTCATTTAGCTGGCCGCTTCTACAGAAGAGCAAATATCGGCCTGGCGGGAAGCAAACAGTTTTCTGGCCGTTTCCTCAGGAGTACGTGTGATGTGTGTCATTATGCTTTAAGAACTAACATCCGTGATGTCCCAATTTACACAGAATAAGAGGCTATGGTCCCTGCATACTCCAGTACAGATACCGACACAGTATCGAGATATGAAGCGTGAAGAACCGAATACGTTACTGATGGAGGACGCCCGTATACTCAGTTAGAAATTAACCTCCTGTCGCCTCAAAATCTTCGCCATTCGTAGCGTTTTACACCTGACGAACGACACGCATCCCTGCTTTCAACCCGTGCAAGCATTTTGAATCAGGTTTGGTGCGCAGCTTGTGGTGTCAGTTGGGTTAAAATTGTTCCTTTTGAAAGAAGAGTGTCCAACCATTCCTCAGTGCTCCGTCACTGGGCAGACTGTAACGACTTTTGTTCCGCGTGCGCTTGTGACGGTCTGCAAGCACTTGCGTAGTAAGCAGTACTGATAATTCACTGCCGCCCACGCAGCCCGGGAAACGCATAATATGCAGATGTAGACACCCACTTTGGAAAGTGGACGCACATTCTGTACCCATCGCGGCAGGCCTCGTTCCGTGGTACACAACCGTGACGTCACAACACGGACACACTCGCCCTGTTTATCTCGGCCGACTCTGCAGCGCCGCACGCGCAGCCCCTGCCTTCTACAGAGCTCGGCCTTACAGTCTTCTCACTAAGACGATGCGTTTAGTATTGCGAAAGATTTGTCCTGCTATTAAGTTTTAGCATTTAGATGGTGTACTGTTTGTTCTGCTACTGCTTTAATATGTTATCAAAACAATGCCGTACATCTAATCGATCGTTCTGCTACTGGCCACACCAGCACATCGCGTCGCCCGCCATTCACGAGATGCGCGTCCGTTCCAGCATGTGAATCACACGCCTAGCCGCTGGCCAGCTGCTCCATTTTAAAGCATTCGAACAGTGCTGTCTCGCAGTCCGCACATTCATGGCTGGCCTTCTGTCACAGCTGCCTCCAGCTGATGCTGTCCCAAATTTCTGAGGAGGAGGAGGAGCAGGTTGTGTCAGAAAATCTTCCAGAAATAAGTATAGAAATCGTCAAAAAACACCGTCGTAACATTTTATCCGGATCAGTTAATGCATGAGATTCTGTTTTATTGCGCTCACCTGGATAACACGCTTTGTGTGTTAAGAGTTGTTATGTATTTACGCTCCAAGGTTACGAAGACTTGTAACGGCTAGAAAGATTCGTCTTGAGTCGCGGCCAAGTCTTAATCATATACGCATTATCAGCGTCTATTTTGTCAACAGACACCGATTGTGAAGATGCATAAAAAATTGTCGACTATGTCATCATCTTTGTGCCGATACGGAATATAAACGCAGAGAGTCCAGCAGTTGCTTCTCTGTTTCGACAGATTCCATTCGTAACTGGAAACAGATTAAATTATATCTACCCAGAACCTTTACACACTGCACCTGTGAGGACAAAGAACACGTTCAAGTCAAACAGTAATTCACTGAGAAGGCGGCAGAAAATTAAAACAAAAAAACTTGTCATCCATATTCTTCTGTCCTGTTGCTGGGCAGAGCCGGTCGCGAGAACCAACGCCACAAGAGCTTTGTTCACGGTGCCTGAATGCGTTACACGCTGCACGCCGGCCTGTGCAAAATTTTGGACACAAACCGTGTTCCGTACCTTCGGCCAATCTCGAAACTCTGCCGTAGTGTCCTATTGTTATCACGTAAAACTAAAGTTATTATATATTGATTGTCTCTTATTAAACGTGCTATCACTCGCGTTTCAATAGTCGATATCGCAAAGTTGTCCCACAAGCCAGTGCGGTTTGTATGTCTACATACTCTTTCTAAATCATTGCCCAGTATGGGACAAGCACATCTGCGGGAGATTCGTTATGATACAATTATTATCTAGTATTCGAATCTGATTTGTCGGTTATATACATATTTGGAGAGGTGTATCTTCCATCGTCGCACCTAACTGCTTATGCCTCTTGTTACTCCATGCCACGATTGGTGCCTTTATACTGAAGAACTAAATAAAAAATAACGTCGCGTTATATTTTAAGTAGTTGAAAAGTGCACATCGCAGGAGACATAGTCTTATCTGACATTGAAATCAATTTCTTCCTCTCAGGAAAAAAAATGATGTTTCAGGTAATGTTGGAATGTGACGAAAAAAAGAATGTACTTCTTTCCATTATTTTCAAAAGAAACAAAAAATATAAACTTATTTCATGTTTTAATATGCTACTACTTATTTGAAAGCGCTGAGTAAAGCTTCGCTCGAGAACGAAAACAGTCTGAAATTTATTCTACGGCTCCTGACTGCGTTATACGACATTCTGTGGTGCTGTGTGGAGGCGGATTTAAAATCGCAGCCGCCCGTTTCTCTGATGTGGCAGTCTTGTCGGCCCACAGTTGTCTCATTTTACCTTCTGTCATACAAATAGGCTACAGCCCTCCTTCGTTGCCGACTACAAAAGATTTTTATATACGAATGTTCTGTTTTATTTCTTGGAAGTGCGTGATTCGCACCCCAACCAGCGGTATCGAAAGGCGTTCTGATGGCGCCCCGTGTTGCAGAAGAAGTTAACTGCGGAAGGAGTTACAGAGGACGCAGTGTAGTCGCTGGCCGACAGGTGGCAGCATGCGACTTGCCGTATTAAGCTTTGATATAAGGAATAAGACGTTGAAACGGAATAAACAGCGCGAAAAAGATGTCTACGGGCACCATTCTGTCACACAACGATTAAGGACCTTGTATATAGTAATGGACACGGAAATTCTGGTATCTTTTTGCAGAAAATTATAAATGCCGAACGGAGGAGAAATGTTGAGCGTAAAAATAAGATATTTGATTCTCTGTGATTCCGCGCTTCGAAAGAGTAACAGTATGTTAATAATCGCTTTCATTCTGTCAAACAAAATATAAACGCTATTTAACAGTTCTACAAACAGCTAACGAATGTGCTTTTTATAAACGGATCCGCTTCTGGTTCGTCAGGTAAACATTATAATATCGACTCCCGAAACATGGTCACCGATGCCGGATTTCGTATTGTATTTTGAAGGAAAAAACACTACCACAGCATTCCATCATTTTACGGTTTTAAGCACTTTCATTTTATCGAAGATTTGAGACTGCGGTCAGCACCGTTGTCAGGTCATGTCTGATTATGTGTAACAGTGCAGGATGACAAAACCCCGCCCAACCGCCACTGCTTACGTTTGCGTTTTTTCACACACACGTCACAGATCGACTACCAAAAGGGACGCCACCCGAACGCCAGCGCGGGTCACACAAAATCGTAAAACCGGCGTCGGATTCGCACAGTGACACGGTACTGACGTTGGGCACTTCTGATCGCGCTTGCAGATCGTAGAAAGGTAGAGGCTGAGTTTATTTTTCCGTTAATTCTGCGTCTCCTGCAGCCCACAGAGGTTTGTCGCTGCCTCAGCGACCTATTGTTGCTGCTGGCGCTCCACAATGTCGGCCGTTTTAACTTTCTTGCGAATAATAACGGTTTTATGGAGAAAATGAAAACGGAAAAAGGATAGTAAATGCACAACCATCAGTTAAACTTTACATTTATCGAAGTTAGAAGCGAGTATACCATTAAACGATAAATAACGTTGGTGGAGCACACATGAATGTGTTCAATCTATATAAACCCACATTTAGACTATGGCCTTCCACACACAAACTCGCCAAAGTTAAACGTTCTGTCCAATCGGAATAAATGCTACCGACATCCACTAATCATTTGTGGAGACATGCTTTCATAACACTTCCACCTCTGTATAGCAAACGATTGTATGCTATATTACGCACTCTGTTTGCATTTCAAAGCATTTCAATATTTTCGCAATAGTAATGGACGAGCTATAAATATTTATCGTCTTCTTTCTTCCTAACTATGATGTTGTATTCAGAAACGTTAAGTGAGCTTCGACCACCGGTTTGTTAACAAGGGGTGACAATGATATATTGCTGTGAAACAGAGGGTAAAACTCGTACGCAGACGTGGAAAGTTGTCGTTCGTGGCAATAGTAACAACCTGTCGTATTCGTCACCAGAAAATGATACTACCTGATATAAGCCACAATAATTTCCATAATCGTTCTCTTTCCAAAGCTAGACATTTCGTAGACTCATCGTCATGATTAGTTCAGAGGTTTTCGTTTCTTCAGCAATACATAAACGAACAATTACAAAGACGTGAATTTTTGAAATGTCGCCAAAGCAGTACTGTTACAACTGGGAACGGAGTGTCTCGCAGCGGCATTCTGGACACATATGCTTTCGGCGTGTTTGCCGTGTTAGATTTGAATAAGAAATCAAGATTCGGACGAATCTCTCCATCGTCTCTTTCTGGACCAGCCGGCTGCAGCCGTGCTGCCAAAGAAGGCGTCGATGTCTGCGGCACTGCTTCCACCATGCCTGAAACGTTTGCGAGTCTCGGAGATCCTGTGCAGCTTCTCAAGGAAAGACGGTAGCCATGGTGACGGTGCAAGTTTCTGCTGTACATTCCCATCTGTGCGGCCTGTCTTTCCACGGAACTGATGTACCTTTGTTTTACCTGAATCTAAATAACGTAACTAATTTTGCCTAAATACTACAGCGAATATTTATACTTATTGCTAACTGTTTTCCCGCATTATCGTCCTAAGCATATTCAGGTTTCGTAATACCCTCTCTGTTTTCACACGTGTTGGTGGCCGCGGGCAAGCAAATTGCACCATTAGCAGAGCAGGAAACTCACCGCCGTCAAATCAGCATCGGAGACGAATTTATTCAGGCCTTACTTGTGTTGTAAGAGTTGACTGCTTGACATGTTTTCGTTATTATGGCGTTTTCCATTGCGACGCGAAAAGAAATAGTTGTTATTATTATTTTATCTCGTACTATCAAGAGGTTAGTGAGTATCTCTGCATTTTTTCTTTTGGGTGGGGGGGGGGGGACAGCACTTGATTATCTAAAGGCCACTGCAGGCGTATGTTGCTCACACACTAAGGTGACGTCGTAACATCCACACACTCGCCTCATTCATTACCAACGGCTCTGCATTGCCACATGTGCTAGGTGTGAAATCGAGTGAGCATGGCCTTTTTGCTTCTCACTAGAATAATGTATTAAGTACTCTAAAAAGATCCATGATTTTCTGAAGAGGTGATTCTTTCCGTTTAATAAGACACTTTTTCTTCTAGTGTAGGTATTAAACCTCTATGAAAGCGTGCAAATGGCCGATATCTGTCCGATGGCGGATACCTGCCCGGGCTATGAGCGCAGACCTTACACTCCTTGTGGTTTTGTGTTCGCCTCGTCAAACGGATCACGTGCTCTCTGTTGGCAACATGCTAATAATATTCCTGCAGCGTCTTACATCTCGAAATTCCACCGTAGTCTGTTTCACATTCTTGGTATATATTAAAACAATTCCGAAATTTTTTTGAATGACCACGAAAACAAAAGCTGTCATTTTTATTTCCTCTTATTAGACGTGCCATTCGTCGTGTTTCAACAGGCGACATCGCAACGCTGTACCACAGATCGGCGCGAATTGTACGCCTACATACTCTCTCGAAGTCATTGCGCAATACGGGACAAACACATCTGCGGGACATTTGTGATGATAGAATTGTTCTCTGGTATTCGAATCTCCGACTTCTCAGTAATATACTTACGTAGGGGAGCGTATCTGTGGACGTCAGATAGTAGGACTGCTACTACACAGTACGTAGGGCAGTATTTGCAAATCGATCTGCCAATACCAGTTCTGTCTTATCACGTAACATTGCGATATCGATCCTGGAAATGTGCTTATAGATAAGCCAGCCTCTCGTTTAGTGGCGAGGGCTACGGCAAACAGTGGCCGGAGACAAAACATCCCCTGTGCACAGCCGTGTGGATGGGTCTGTAGCGTTTGAGAAGTTTTGTCGCCGTGCCTAAACGCATAATACTTTTTGGTGAAATGTGTTTGCAGCAGTGCCCATCTCACACATCTTCCCGCAACGAGCGTAATCCTGATCGCTTAATAAATCAGCTGCGTACGCTTCAGTGGCCGTGCACGAGGCTTTTGAACATCCCTTTACGTGCGGTCTCCTCCTCACCTTCCCCCACATCATGACTCCACTGGTGTCTGCCAGGATTCCGTACTATCCACTACTTGTTAATGTCTCCACTTCGTATTACAAAAACACTGATAAGTTCGCTTCGTCAAAGGATAGCTGCATTGCACAGACCATGAGTGTAAAAGTTATGAAGCTCGAGACATTGACGTTTGTTCGCCGTAGCAAAGTCGAATAACGTTTAACATGTAACCACATCATTAGAGGAAAACCGTTTCCCAAATTTTCGCCATCTGAATGTTGTTTCCCGTGTAGTCGTCGTCTCTGTCGTACCGTTCATCTTGACTGCTCAGGACAAACATGGGAACTCGCAGCAGGTATCAAACACCTTGATGGCGGCGTAGAGGCAAAATTCACCACATTTCAGTACAGTCTAAACCGTAAATGAATAGAATACGGGTTGCCTCTGACAGGAGGACAAATGAGGGCAACTTGGCTCCATAGGTTACTGTGTGACAGGTGTATATGGAGATACAGAGACAACTTGATATCACACTATTGAGCGGTCTCTGAGTCGTCACTTCCACATCACAGACGCTATAAAATTATTTCGCCTCTACTCACGATGATAGGCGCAATGCGACCGACGCCATTAAAAGTTGTGTTTCATTTTGCGTGCGTTGGGAATTGACCAACGGCGCACTGTCTCTCTTTTCATTAATACCGATGGTGTAGGGTCTCGTATGTTGTCCCATAATAACGTAACAAACGCTTGTGTCACGACATTTATACATTAACTACTACATGAAACATGAACATGTGATTGTCTGCATTTCTAAAGAAGTACTGTCTCGTACGTCGGCTAAGTATGATAAACGTGTATGCGATGATCTACGTTTTGCTTTTTCTCGTCCTGAAGACTGATTAGTCGAAAGACTGTGTTCACGCGTACATTTTCTGTGGATTACCTTACATTTTGAGTAAAGACGTCCCTATGTCAGATTTTAATTACGTTCCTATAGCGCCGAAAATACGCATGTGCGACCCTTACATTCTTACGTTTCATACTGTCTTTCCGCCCTGCACTTTTGGTCAAATTGTTGTTCCGCACCCGATATAACGTTGCTGGGTGGGAAACCTTGCTCAACCAGCACTGCTTAAATTATACTCTTTTTACGTACGCTACACGTATGTCATTGAATGACTCCCGATCATCCGCCTATATTCCGCCACGTCACTGGAACGCCAGCACGCGACATACAAAATCGCGACAGCAGCATCAGAGCCGCATAACTAAACAGTACCGATTATGTGATATGGAATAGCGGAGGTGTCACTTCTTAAGCTGGGCTAGCGCCTTTATTCTTAACGAAAGAGTGTGTTTCGATTGTTACTATATGTTGAGAGTTGCACTCTGTATCTTCGTTGGTGTAACCAATAGTCTATGGAAAATGTGGTTCATTAGTCAGCATGGTATGTTTTCATTATTTCTATTTGCTTATTTCTTTAATATCTGAAAACAGTTTACTATTGACATTCACCCGATGGGTACTTTCCAATTACTTACACAGCTCCAGGAAATGCTATTAGATGATGGGGCTCAAGCGTACAGAATTCTTAGCCAGGTAGTATTTACCATGATTGGCAAATCATCACGCAATACTAAGTAACTTTATTAAATTTGGTTAAATCTAAGGCAATTCCCTGTTTATTGTTTCTTTTATAAGCTAACAATAGTTGACTGGCAACCAAAGCGTGTAATGATTGGTAAAGCAATGTGTTTTTGCGATCAAGAAAATTAAAAGGTTTCGTAATTAAGTTTTAATGTTTTACAAATACATAAGATCACTTATCTGCAGCACCTGATAAGTCAGGTCTTAATAACATGTCATTAATGTCAGGATCATTCGTCGACTACTTCAGACTGACTTTGTTAAAGAATGTCTGTTTCTGAGTAGCTGATCCCAATTACAGTCACTGTTGACAGGGGAGAGGTGAAAATGAAAATATTTAAGTTTAGTACAAGCAGCAATGTGCCCTATCAAACGTGTTACTCTTTGAACGGATATGCGCTTAATGATGTAGTGACGCTGTTCATCTTTAATCTGAGGCTCTTATTTGGTTTGGACACAGCGTGTAATCCTGGCGGATTGGAGGACGATGTTATTCTTACAGCTGAGTCCTGGCATTCGCCTTATGAGTGGGTTAAAACCTTCCTTTAAAAAAGCATCACCTGCGATTGTTTGTCGATCGTTATGGCATTTTGTGTCCTGTTACATTGTACTAGTAGTCTTTAAGACTAATGCTTAGGAACTAATCTCTAGTATGATACGAAGGGATTTGTAACATAACCGTGTAAGTCAGAGGTAAGTGCCATGTTATATAGAAGAAACTGGAGTCATTCTGAATAGTGTAGTGGTCTAAGTCTTTGTATAATCAATAGCACAGCTACATCATATTTAGAATTTCTGCTGTCATGACATCACATAGGTTTTGTTTTTTGCTAATGTAGTTATGTCAGATATATATCTTACTGAAGGTAATATTACAGATAGGGAAGTGGTCATGGATGTAAATGAGGTGGGAGATGTAACAGTATGAGATCAAATTTGACAGTGTTCTGAAATATCTAAGTCGAAACGAGGCCCAGGGAGTAAACAGTCTTCTGGCAGGATTACAGGCAGCCTCGGGAGAGCCGGCCACGGCGGTGCTCTCCCACCTGTTGTGCCAGGCGTATGAGACAGGTGAAGAATGTAATGTTATCAATTCCAAAGAAAGCAGTTGCTGGTAGGTGTGAAAATTACTGAACTATCGGTTTAATAACTCGTCGTTGTAAAATACTAACTCAAATTCTTTACAGAAGAATGAAAAAACTGGTAGACGCTGACCTCAGGGAAGATAAGTTTGGATTCCCGAGAAACGTGGGAACATGCGAGGCGCAACCTGACCAAATGGAGGGTCGGTTGGTAGGACACGTTCCGAGACGTCGACAGGTAACCAGTTTACTTTTGAAGTGAAGTGTGGAAGGTAAAAATCGTAGAGGAAGACCTGGTGGTGAATACAGTAAGGAGATTGGAATGGATGTGAGCTGCAGTATGTACTTGGAGATGAAGAGGCCTGCAAGTTATACAGTAGAATGGAGAGCTATTTTTAAAACCCGTCTTCACACTAAGGAGCGCAACAACATCTCTCTGTGTTATAACATATTATTTTCCAGTTGGTGTATTTCTTCATTGTTTATAACTGACTGTCAGAGTACCTCTGAAGATGACGTGAGGAATACATATTTATTTAAAGTAGGGGTGGTTGAAGATCACAGGTTGGTGCTGAAAGATAGATTTCGTGGACCCACTGTATTTTAATCTACTCGAGTTGCTTAGCGATGATTCCTGCTTGTTTGTGAAGGGGCTGACCTGCTCGTTAATTATGCCGCATGTCGGGCCCTGACAACAGTACGCAGTGTCATCTGTGTACAGGGCTGTTCTTTCGATCCTCGACCTTTAGCGATGTCAGCCGTGTTGTTGGTGTGTAGCAGTGGAGACGTGACTGTCCCACGTGGCGTCTCTGCGGCTGGCATAATACTTGTCCAATGGTGATCGCCAAGCAGCGCTTGTACTTACCTGTTTCCAGCAACGTTTTTAGTAAGCTGCACACTTTGGCATGCGAAGTTCAAAAGTAACGTTTCAAAGAGCAGTCCAGCATGCCACAACCAATGCAAGGCGCGTTCGCCGTCCACGAGAAAGCGTGCTGGCATCGCGCCTGCCGTGTTGCGTTCAGCCTGCGTCGCTCTGCTGCTCAGTCCTGGGACCGGGTCACCTGTGCTGTGGTTGCCGCTGAACCCGGCTTGTTCTTGTGCCATCGTGTTGCTCTATTCCTTGAATAACTTTGGTCTGTCTCGAAAGCTTTCCCTGTCACTGAGAGCACGGTAACCTATGATTTGGTGTTGTTTTTTGGTCTTTCGGGTTGGGAAATCATCTTGATTTTAGCTTGCTTCTATTTTAGAGAGACTATTTTCAGTTTCATGGCCGCGATGAAGAAACGTCTGATGTGTTTGAAGCAGGTGTCTTGTGAAAGGAGTGATTTATTTTGTTATCTTCCTGTGCTTCCAGTCTCTGAGGTGCTTTCTTTCCATTTCATATTCGTCAATCTTATAAAGTAGTGGATGTTAAGCGGTTGCATTCGGATTTTCGAATATTATTTCCTCGTCGGTTTCATCGAATTTTGAATACCACGGATGACCGTGAATGTTTTTGTAGCACTTTGAGGAACTTTTTTGAGGTCGTCAGTAATCAATGACATTCTCATCTGCCGTATGGTCTACAGAATTTCCCTACTGTTTAATTTTGTTTCTTATGTACGTCAGGAGTCTTAAGGAGTGGTTTGAATAGTTGATTGGTTAGGTTTTGTGTTAAAACGTATCAATCTGATTTTTTCGACTATCCGATTTCGTGAGTTTATGATCGTTTTAAGTTTTTTCCTAGTTTTTGTGATTCACAGCATAATAAATGATAGGTATTCGTTAGCTATGCAGTCGCCAAATTCAGTGTAGCTTCAGAATCTGGGTAGCTATGTTGTACGTAGTATATGTTCTAAGATAGAAGTGCCATAGTGATTGATAAAAGGCGGCGAGTCATTTCTGAGTCTTGCGTGATTCAAAATGGCTACAACAAGTTTAATATCTTTCTTGTTCAATTTTTCAGCAAATATCGCAGATCTAGTACTGAGTCTCCTGTTCCTTTAGCTGGGCACAATGAGGGTATATAATTAACGAGATCAGTTGGCAGTTCCTCTGCAGGATACATCGTTGTGGTGTTTTATATGAAAGACTCTGAAGCATCTATCTCAGCTTCTACTACGGTCTGGTTTGCGTGACAGATACAGTTCTCTAGATTGATTTCTCTACCTGCTCATGAGGTACGTGCTGCGACTATAATACCAACTTCTTTTTCTCTTACTATGCCTTTAGGGAGTTTGTTTTTACAGCAGAAACCCAGTGTGTTGACAATGCAGATAGTGGCAATATCTTTCTTAGGCTTGAATGTGAAGGTTAATTCTTGTTTCCTGGTGTCTCAGGCTAGGTTGGGCATAGGCCTCCTTGTCTATCAATATGGCGATATAGACGTGGATCCGTGTTCGCCAAAGAAAGTAGCTTTTTAGAAACTGCTGTTATTATTTCCCTTCTTTCAAATATCATGTTGGGAAGGGCTGTAGTGAAGACTCAGAGTATATTCTCCGTTTGATTGTTTTCGTGACATTCTTGGACGAAGACCGTGATAGTTTCATCAATGCGCTTAATGTATTCAGTTTTGTTTGCTGAGATAGGCTGTTTTGGTCTTTCTTTGCAACTCTCATCACTATTAACGTTGTCAGTGATGCAGCTCCTGCATTTTGGTGCTTCTTGTTTCGGGTATATTTTGCAATTAAAAATTCTATGTGCTCGACTCCGTTCTTCACATTTCCCTTTATATCGCAGCTTTTCGTGGCTTATTGGAAAGTGTTGCAATATGGACGTAGCTGTTATTGAGGAGGTAGTGTTTAAATAGTCCAACACAGTGCATTCTGAAATGGTGAACAAGTAGCTTGTTAGTTGGTTCTTTGTAACTATACATGACTGGAAGGAATAGCGGGAAATTTTGATTTAGTTTCCCGGTACCATTAGGTCTCCTTCAGTTTTTTCGTTTGTTGTATCACGGTCAAAATTGGTTATCACAAAGGCGAGCGTGAGTCTGTGTGGTTTCTCTATTGATTAGTGTTTGGTGTGCGGTGTGATTTCCGTTACTGTTGCTTCAGATCGGTAAGTAACTCAAACTGTTCTCTCGGGTTTCGATATCTGACGGGCGTGTTGTGATGTTGGCAGATTTTTTCGGATTTTTTTGTGAACGAGTTGGTGGCCCAGGCAACTGTTTTAGTGCAGGTTACAACGATTTGGCGGTTTCTTTGCCACCTTCTTAGTTTATAGTTTATTGTAGGATTTGCTAAAGTGCCATAAGTTGTGTTAGATGTGCTTTAATTCCATCTGCACCCAACCAGTTGTAAACCTTGTTCTTCGTGAGATGTATTTGGATGAGTGTAAACTTTTTGTAATTGGAGTATCGTGTTTGTGGCGGCTTTGCCTGTTTACTTCGGGTTTCTTGTCTGGGTTTTCGGCTAGTTCGCGTAGCGTTGCGTTTCTGGAGATCTGCTAGAGACAGAGGTCTCTACTTCAGTCTGGTGCGCTGAAAACTGTTGTTGCATATCGGAAACAGGACGATCCATAGTCCCCACGCCCTGCTTGAGAACGCTCGCAGTCAGCGTTTAATTCTGTGCCTTTAGCCTCGGCAGATGCGAGTTGGTCGTCCCTGTCCCAAAGTGTGGCGGTTGTGCAGACTGCTGATCCCAAGTCTGAGTCGCTCTGACAATGCTGCATTTGACGACAGTGGCGCGAGTTACGCATGATGCACTTTGCAGGGGACATCGTCTGAATAACACGTGTGCTGTCGAACAACTACGTACATGTAACAACAGTTCAAGCAGTTTCGGCTGCGAGAATGCTTGTCCCCAGATATATCAGAGGAAAGCCCTTAGTAGGTATATCGGTTGCAGAAGTTAATGCTTGATACCCCACGAGTCAAAGGGTTGTAACAGCTGATTCCCTGACCACCCATATCTGCTCGCTGGTTCGCCTTTTTGAAGACCAGAACGTGAGAGCAGCGGCTGTAAGCAGCAGCAGGGAGTGGCCAGTGGTGGGGCTTGCGGTCCTCTGCTGCTCCTGATTGGCTGAAAGGCCCACGTGTAGAAGGATTTCGTGGAGAGGCTCGGAGCTCGGGGAATCGAAAGCTGGCCGTCGGCGCCCGTGTGGCCGACGTGGCGGGTCGCGGGCGCTCTGGAGCGGAGTTCTGTGTCGCGACGCACAGTGTTCTCGAGTTTCCAAACGCGTTCTCGTTTGTGCGCATCCATTACCGCTTAAGAACGTTCCTGTCGTTATCTGCGAATGTTGAAATAGTAATTAGTGTGGGCGTTTACGGCGAATTGTAGCTCAGGGAAACTCGGTGATGTTAGCGAAGTGGCAGTGGTGCTCCGACTCAAATGACTGACTTGGCTGGGGTAATTGGATAGCGATAATCTCAGTTTGTTATCCAAATCTGGGAGTAATGTTTTTTGAGTGACCGTCTTCCTCTTGAGTTTGAACTGTGTATTTCGTACAGCCAGTCGAAACTAATTTCCTGGACTTGGCTGTGAATGTTCCCAGTACTGCGGTCGGGACTCGGGATCTTGCCTGGGGGTAAGTAGGTAGCACGAGGGCCGTTAACTACTGGCTTTCGAGCGATGAGGTTCGATACTTTCCAGCGGGTCGAGGCTCGGCTGGCGACCACTGTGTCGGACCGACTTTACGCGTGTCCCGGTGGTGCAGGACGCTTGTCTGTGTGGGCCGCTAAGCGCCCCCAGTGCGCCCCGTGTCGGCTCTGGCCGCCACCACCTAAAGAGAAGGCCGCGGCGCGCTCTCGTGACGTCACGCAAAGCGGGCCAGGGTTGGCTTGGCGCTGCGCTGACAGAATCGAGGCGCACGGCCTGCAAATCTTCGTCAAACGGGTTTACAGAATGTGTTGAGCTGCCGGCGCCCCCCTGCGGCCAGGCGGGCTGCACCCGGCACCTGCCTCCCTCTGGTTCCACTGCGTCCAGTTCGAAAATCGCGGTTAACACTGCGGGTGCCTGGTAAGTGCGCGATGATGCCTGTAGTTTCACAATTCACGAAAATCACTCCACGTAGTACTATTTATCACAGGATTTTCAGTTGGGCTGGATACTAAATTCACACAGACACTCCTTTACTTTGCTCACTCAGGTTTTATTTGAACAAATGGGAGATCGTCTATTGATTACGAATCACAACAATTTCGGCGTACTGTGTGCTTCTAGTGAAGCTACTATGGCACATGTTTCCCAGGACTCACAGTACTGGCACAAGTTTATCGTTCCACAGTACTGTTTCTGTAAATACGCCTTTAAGTAATGTTCTTCCTTGCTCAAGAGTGGCACATGGAACATTAACTTTTAACATCTGCCATAGTACCCTTACAGACCTCTAGCTTAACAAATCACCATCTTGTCTCACAAACCCAATAATGCTAATCTCATATAACTCTGCCATTCGACATTTTGCGTTCACTTCAAGCCACATTTCACACAACAAGTCATGTGTTACTTTATTACTATACCTGTTTGAGCCACTCTATGTAATCGAACCACTAATAAGCTGAACAAACCCATTTACACTTTCATGCACACACCACTTCAGTCATTGGCCCCTCTCTTTTGATTTTATAAGTATCTGAATGTCTCTTGTCATGGTACTTGAATTACAAATCAAGTAAAAGTACATCTTTCACGCACATATGGAAAATTTCCTTGTTTCAGACATAATATGATGTATACTAATATCATACATTATACATTAATAAAACCGACAAACTGCAAAGACAGATCCTCGAAGGAAATCGGAGAAAAAACGTCCTACAAACATGTGTCCAGAAATGCACCATCGCCACAGTAGATGACACTGACGAACGGGAATTCCTCCGACAACGTGCTGCGTTTTCCTTGTATATAACAGGCCGTGTGATTGGCGCAGCCTATTGTATACACAAAGCATTTCCCAACAGTTTTAGTAAGTAGTCTCAGTGCATTAGAATTGGTAGACAGAGCTACCACTCACAAATAAGCACACAGTTATAAATGAAGGAGACGTTAGGAAAGAGAAGTACTGGCTGTACGATATGAGATTTAATGACATTTAACATTGTCATACCAGGTAGAGTCCATTTTTATTGTTGGGTTTAATGCAGTGTAGTGTGGAGACAGTTATTTGCGAAAAATACTGAAGGAGGCTACAGCGAGGATTCTGAAAAGGGAGACTGTTCATTGTTTCTCCTGGCCAGATTCCTCTCGGCTGCCGAACACAGCTCTAGACCTGCAGGGATGTTGGTTGGGTTCCACCAAAGAAGTATCCTGTTCTTCAGTACGGGGAGCGTCGTTCCATTGCAAACGAAACAGACGAAGAGCACTGGTCCTTGCACCATCGTAGCTAGATGTATATAGTACACTAACTGCGCTATTCCCTGAGCTTGATGGAACCCAATTCTAATAATAATTCCTATTCCACTTAATATAACGGCCTTAACTGACATAAAAAGACATTGCTTCTTTGAGGCAAATTTCTTGTTATCAACAATTTTGAGTTGCCGCATGGAGCACCGAGTACATAGGTACATGTATCCAAGCAGTCCGAGACAAACCAAATTGAATGCCACAGACACTGAAATCCCTGCAAGGACTACTATGCGACTGTGGATCAGGTAATATTTACTCGTCTTTTCCAAAGCAACAGCTGCCACACATACTATACTCCACGGTATAAACACACACAGCACCTCACGACGGAATAACTGGCTTACTTCAGCAGGCAGTAGCTGGTTAGGAAGCCTGAGATGGCGAACACAAGAATACATCTGGTAGCAGAATGAGTTCAGCCAGAAACAGCTGAGAAGTGTGAGGGCGCTGTCTATCAGCACTGCTGTAGGTAAGTCAGGGACGCCTGCCATACGATACACGACCTCAGAGCACAGGATCTGGACTATGCACGTGATCTGAAAGGACAAGAGTATCTTTCCAGGCAAGTTGCGTTACTGGGGAAGGTACATGTATACTCCGGCAGTCGAAAAACGGAAAATGATATTTATCAGTATAAATGAGATTTCTAAAGGCTTCAAGCTGTCAATTTTGAAATCTTTGTATTTCAAGGTGGCGTTGTTTAAACTGTTCTTGTAGTTCAGTGTTTCTTCTGTCAGCTTTTGATAGAGCATCCTGTTAGTACTACGGAATACTTGAAATCCGGAACTAATGAACGTACAATTATGGGAAGTCGTAATGGAGGAAAAGTCGCGACACTTTAGCAACAGAATAGCTCTGGAAACAGAGCAGATGGTGTCTGTAGCGTTCGACTGCAGACATGATTGATCGTCGGGAGTATCGGAATAGCAGCGAGCATCGTGCACCGACTGTAGCATACTAAACGGGACGTCCTGACAAATGCCGTACGAGTTGACAGCCATCCAGGCCAGCAGACAGAGGTTGACGTTTATCCTCTGCGTGTAGGCCAGGTAGCTGGTGACGGGTATGTGGGGCGACCTCTGCACCACGTCGTCCCACAGCTGCTCGCGGCACTGTAAGCGCTGCTTCACGGCTTCCAGTGGCAGGTCTTCCAGCGGACACGTGGGGTGGTCCAGGGCGTTCACCAACAGCTGCACGCAGTCAGTGTCCACGGAGAGCGTATCGTGGCTTCTGTCCTCCAGCTGCCACTCCTCGTCTGCAAGAAAACGACAGCAAGTAGGTGGTGGCCGTACACTGCAGGCAGCTGATTCCAAAGTCTTCTCTGGATGACGAGCCTGGGCGTATGTAAGGCGGCATGTCAACACAAAGTAAGAGTATTAACAAAGACAGGTATCATTGTTAATATTCACGTCTATTTCATCATGTCCAAGAAGTCCCTGCATCGCTCTTGACATAGTAAAAATATGAATACGAAAGGACTTAGGCACATGTTTGTTACTGAATTATCTGACATTAGTGTGGAGCAACGATTTGTAACCTACTGTACTTTGTTGTGGCGACTTCTGCCATGTCTCGCTCAAGAGTGTTGTTTGCGTATAAATGTGCCATATACCACTGTTTGATCAGGAAAAAATTGTTTTCTTGTCTAAGGAAAGTACCCATATTACCAAGAGTTGGAAAGGAAACTACCTCACATTATGTGGGTCATTGTGTGATCAGAATACCTGTTAGGACCACATTCTTTTGAAGCTTGCATGAATGGGAACTTCCATTTCTCTGTACAACAGAAGTTTTCAGTATCTCAGCTCCATGACAAGGCAATCACGGATCTTGTGTGGTTGTAGAAGGAAGGAGCTTAAGTCTCGTTTTGTTGTTCAGATGTGTGGGTTTCTTAATGAACAACTTATTCTCGGATTCTATTTGGTTCTGCAGCATTTAAAGACATATTAAAATGGTTACCACGAAATCCCAACATTACCACCTCAACAACCTTTTGAAATCGTCATGACAAACTTTTGATCTTACCACGCAAATAACTGAATATGAAGAATAATAAAGCCGCATGTGGCTCAACGTTTAAAGATTAACGGAAAATTGACACAAGTGTTGAGGAAGTCTTTCTAAGCAGAATTACTAGAACAATCCGCAATAAAGCAAGGGGGACAGCGAAACACGTAGATATCTGAGGAAGCTGTGATCGTCCATACACTGATCCGTTGGATACGTATTTTTTTTATATCTAACTACGTCCGTATAGAATATACTCTTTTGACATAACTCCATAGGCGTGCTGTACAAAGAAATAGGATGCAGGCTGAATTCTCGTCTGTGTGATATTTCACTTTCCTCCGTGAACTTAGTGACCCCATCACGCAGCGTAAAAAAAGTGATGGAGCATATTTGTCACCAGTTTGTTTCGTTAGCACGAGATTGTCGAGAAAAAGCACAACAAAATACAGTAACTGACGATTTTGGAAGTAAAGTACCTTTACCACAATGAACGATTTACTGTTAATAGTCTGTCTGCATGAATTCAAAAACACGCAGAAAAATGTAATTACTTCGTCTCACTTGTACCTTGGGTAATGATAATGATGCAGCAATAAATGCAATTGGGACATATATGCCTCAGCTGCTGAGTGGATGAATGTGGGATTACAACTCCAGAGATTTGGGATTCAGGCATTGCTCCCGAGATTCCTTCTGTCACTTATCTCTTCTTTCACCTCTGACATTGATTTATGGAAATCTAAAATGTTGGAACTGTAGAACTGTTCAGAGACCCAATAATTAACTGTGTCCCACAATTATTAACTGGGCAAGTTAGTTCAGAAGTAGGAAGACGGCGAGTGACCACAACCTGCAGTAGGACAATGGCTCGCGAAGCACTGTGGTGACCAAACCAGGCTTCAGATTGATGACGGCTTTACCTACTGCATTCTGAGAAGTCCTGATGGTCGTTTTCCTCGAGCACTGTTCCTGTTCAGAGTACAAATCAAAGGAGAATGATACTGATATGCTACACATCATCCAATGTATACAGGGTGAGTCATCTAACGTTACCGCTGGATATATTTCGTAAACCACATCAAATACTGACGAACCGATTCCACAGACCGAACGTGAGGAGAGGGGCTAGTGTAACTGTTTAACACAAACCATACAAAAATGCACGGAAGTATGTTTTTTACACAAGCATACGTTTTTTTAAATGGAGCCACGTTAGTTTTGTTAGCACATCTGAACATATAAACAAATACGTAATCAGTGCCGTTTGTTGCATTGTAAAATGTTAATTACATCCGGAGATATTGTAACCTAAAGTTGACGCTTGAAACCTCCGACGTTCAGTTGCGTGTTGTAACAAACACGGGCCACGGTCGGCGAGCAGCATCTGCAGGGACATGTTTACGATGACGACCGTGTTTACGAGTGTGGCTGTAGTGCACTGTTGTGGTTTGGCCTAGCTGTCGCAGTGTCCGCATGTAGCGCTTGCTGCTATTGTTATTCTGCATTCGTCTCCGCACGCAGACCAACTGTAGTACACCGTGTTACCAGACGTCTGTGATAGTGTAGTGTTGTAGGAACTGTGACCATGGTGTATTCGAACTCTGAAAAGGCGGAGATGATACTCATCTATGGCGAGTGTCGACGAAATGCAGCTGAAGCTTGCAGGGTGTATGCAGAACGGTACCCGGGCAGAGAGCATCCAACGTGCCGCACATTGCAAAACATCTACCGCCAACTGTATGCAACAGGTATGGTCGTAGCATGCAAACGGGTCCGTAACAGGCCCATCACAGGAGAAGCGGGTGCAGTCGGTGTGTTAGCTGCTGTTGCCATGAGTACACGGGACATTGCGAGAGCCGGTGGACTGAGTCAAAGTAGTGTCATGCGCATACTGCATCGTCACCGCTTTCACCCGTTTCATGTGTCGCTACATCAGCAATTACATGGTGATGACTGTAATCATCGAGTGCAATTCTGTTAATGAGCATTAACAGAGAATGCGTTGCAGTTCTACCTGTTTACTGATGAAGTGGGTTTCACAAACCACGGGGCAGTGAATCTGCGGAACATGCATTACTGGTCCGTGGGCAATCCTCGCTGGCTCAGACAGGTAGAGCGACAGCGACCGTGGACTGTAAATGTATGGTGCGGAATCATTGGCGACCACCTTATTGGTCCTTACTTTATTGCAGGGGCCCAAACAGCTGCAACATACATCGCGTTTCTACAGAATGATCTGCCAACGTTGCTCGAAAATGTCCCACTGCAAAACACGTCGACGTATGTGGTATCAGCATGATGGTGCACCTGCACATACTGTGGGGCGGCGGATGTATAAGTTTGTAACAATAATAAAAAATCTGATTGCTGGATATATAAACGCTTGCGTGTTGAATCAGTTTCTAGCTTTTAGAATGTTGTTATTGCTGTCTTTTGCCGTTCTCAACACTGGCTCTCTATTTACTCCGTGACCCCCAGAAAGTGATTTAATAAAACTTGGAGCCAGTAAATAGATATCCTAGTGCCCACTTTACCTGAGAATGTTCTTATAGCTGCAGCTTATAGCTCTGAGGAATTAGGAGATTGTCCGGGATTTCTAATCAAAAACGGTTTTCCAAAATAGTTGAGTATATTCTGAAATTCACTAATAAAAACCACAAGTATCCCTACAACCTAACTAACAGAACAGTTCAGAGTCAAATGCGCTGATGCAACTATAAATGTCCGAATCAAATGTTAAAAAGAATGCTCGCCATAATTTGATGAAAATATTTCATCAAACGCCACGCTAAATTTTTGGTAGAATGTCTGTCCCGCGACGGCACGTGAAAAATACGACAATACGCAAACTGAAGCTAGATAATGAAAATCATTCCAGAATTAACACTTCACATGAAATGTTTTCATGGTTCCGCGTATCTCTAGTAACTTAATACGGCACCCGAGGCTGTTTGTAGCAGATACACTGATGCGACGCGACTACCGACACAGATGGCGTGTCATTCAGCGTCTGGAGAGAACTGGGGCCTTGCTTCCTCGCGCAGTGTTCTTATATATAAAGCCGCGGTGCGGACGGCTGAGGGAACGTCTGATCAAATCCGCTCTCCCGACTAGCCGCTGGGCTAGTAACGCACCACTTCAAGTTACATAATAATTTATAGCTTCTTTGGCTGATGGCCGAAGAAGCTCTTAATTTAAACGTGCATTCAGCACGCAGGTAAGTATTGATAATAAAATTTTGACGTGGCTAAGTTAAATACTTTGAGCGAGAGAATTAATTAAATTACACTGCACGCAGCAGATGAGCTCTGAACTGTCCCTTTTGAGATCCGCTATCGCTATAATTTTATAGGTATTAAAAAGAAACTTTACACATCTTCATAATCATAGCGGACCTCCAACCTATTTAAATCTAAGCATCCTAGCCTTATTTACTAGCCTACTTAATCTATCTTGCTTCCTTCAGTTTTGAGACGAAAACCAGAAAATCATGAATTTCCACTAAAGTCTTAATTTGTGAAATCCAAAGTACTGTTTTTATTAAATCATTATGAAAGATGAATCTAAATATAAATTTTGAAGTCTCTAGCTCTTTTCTGTTGCGCCAATGATTTTTCCAGAAAAATGTCCAAATCTCGGAAATGGCTGAAGTTATCAAACTGATATTTAACACACATTAATTTAGTATTATTTCTGACATGCTAGAAAAGTTTTAGTTCATTTGCTTGATTTTTAAGGTATTGCGCAACATTTATGACGTCAGAGCTAGTTACAGCAGACTGGCTGGCACACAACGGAAACTGATGTGAATTTACTACAGCGTGAGTAGGCTGCTTCCCTACATCACCCTCTACTTAAATTTTTTGTTTATGAATGTTAATGAATGAAAAAAATTTAATTACAAAAAAGGAAGCAAGAGTACAGTTTAACTCCCTATGAAAATCAAAATTGAAATATAAACCTGTAGAAACATTAAAGAAAACTGATTACCTACATTAATTATTTAAATTGTGGGCATGTTCACTGCCGTTTAAACAATGTCATTACTCAAAATTTTTAAGCAAAGTCAATGAAATATTTTGGCATAGATATTGCCTTAGACAAACAAACACATACAAATTGAAAAATTATGAAAATCTTAGATCCATTAAATACATTTTTACATACACAAATTCAAAGAAAATAAACTGATACATAAACAGATGATTATCTCTTAGCAGTCTTTTCTAAACCTGAAAGAAAAGTTCACAAATAATTTTTACACACGTGGTTGTAGCCGCTTTGGCTGGCGTCCTACACTTCCATTCACAAGGGTAGAGGAGGGGAAGTTGCTATGGTGTGCGTCCTTCTCGTTCTCTCTAAATTACATGGGGGAAAGGGGAGGGGTCACTGTGAGTTGTGTCCAAGTCACTCCACGCTTTCACGCAGCTACCAGGCTGCCATTATCTGGTTTGTCCTGTAGAACAAACAAAAAGAGTGCCTCAGACTCTGTTCACTTAATATCTAAGGGAGGGTCACAATGAAATGGGGATATATACATTTCTCTTCCAATATGTTACTGGAACAAAGTCAACAGAACTTTTTCAGTATTACTCTCGCGGTTACTTAACTGTCATAAAATCGTTAAACAAATGGCTCAAAACGCCTTTAGTCATGTACTAGAGAAAATTTATGCTCCTAAGGCATCCAATCATAAATCATATTTAATCTGAATTTATTATTTCTGGTCCGGAACACTGAACCAATGCTCTGTACATTCGTGACACAATTGTATTTCATTTACTTAACTGTCTCATCTTTGATTACCTTATTCTTAGAGATAGTATGAGTATGATTAGTGGTTGTTTTCTCAGCTTCCATGTACATGTGAGTAACTTTTGGTAATAGTACAGTTGTGAGTGTTCAAAACACACTACGTTTAGTTGACTACAAAATCCACTTATTGGTCCTCTGCTGTTGTCAGTTCCACATCTGCAATTACGTACTTACTTACTTTGAAGTGTATTTATGCTGAGCTAAAATAATGTTTCACGTCTGTCATTATGTACTTATTTACTTTGCTAGTGTATGAACTTAAGTAATACTCACTCCATTTAAATTTAAAGCATAGGATAGCACATTTATTTCATATTCATAGTATATTGCAGCTGATTAGTTTGCTCACGTGGCAATCCATTTCCACTCGATCGGACGCTGAAACCACAGGTAGTCTCTCTCAGACCTACCACTAAACTGCATCAAGTAATTATGGACGAGCGTAATGCTAAATTCCTTAAACCTATAGGACACCATGAGCTGCTCTGTCTCATCTAACATAAGGGTACCTATGGTCGCATTCACGCCTCCAACTCATAACCTCAATACGTGTAGGTGTATCCGGTCACACACTACACTAAAATAATGGCCAGCTCCAACCTTATAAATACTTCAGGGACGTGTCCTTCACGTCTCAACCACAAACACTGCTCAAATCTATTACACTGCCTTTCCTTGCTACACCAGGTGAGTTTAATCTTACAACTTATCTGCATATTTTTCATAACACTAAGCAATCTCTTTTACTATTTCTTAGTTAGCACTAATGCATACACTATGTTTCACTACCACTTCCGATCTTGCTTGTACATGATTTCATATATCTTTTTAAATTACTGTTGGTGGACCATTTCCAATAAAACAACACTTTGTACTTACTATATTACCAGGGTACTATACATAATTGTTACTCAAATACATTGTATCTTAATTACTTCATACTTCCCTATTGTTTGTCACTATTAGGTTTGTCACATTGGGTATTTTTTTTTTTTTGTCACTAATCGGTCGATAGAATGGTTACATAACTATTGACTTGATAGTCATAACAGAAAATTTTATGTGTTGGAAGAAGATGTCGAAATTTTGTAGACAGGAAAGATGAAGAATGAGTGAGACCTGAAATGGGAAAGAAGATCTCACACAGCTGGGACTTCACAGTTGCCACACTGTGTAGAGGTTACAGAACAACCTCCTCCCTACAGCATTTATTAGTTTAATGCTGGCTTGATAGTTATAACGGAAAATTTTGGTATTTGGAAGAAGATGTCGAAATTTTTGGGGATAGGAAAGATGAAGAATGAGTGAGACCTGAAAGGGAAAGAAGATCTCACACAGCTGGGACTGCACAGCTGCCACACTGTGTAGAGGGTAAAGAACAACCTCCTCCCTACAGCATTCATTGGTTTATTATTGACTTGATAGTCATAACAGAAAATTTTGCGTTGGAAAGTAGAGGTCGAAATTTTTGGGGATAGGAAAGATGAAGATTGAGTGAGACCTGAAACGGGAAAGAAGATCTCACACAGCTGGGACTGCACAGCTGCCACACTGTGTAGAGGTTAAAGAACAACCTCCTCCCTACAGCATTCAGTGGCTACCTATGAATTTCTTTAGGTCAATCACGTTCCTGAGACCTAAGAGCTTCTTACTTTTAGGGTACTCTAGCCTATATGCATTGGCATGTGGTTTTCCTATTATCCTGAAAGGTCCTTGGTATACAAACATGAATTTCTTTGTTTCCGCATTTACTTTCTTTGATTTTTCTTTGGTTTTGACCAGGACTAATTGACCTATTTCAAAGCTAGTAGGTACAGCTTTTGTGTCATGACGCTTCTTCCTTTCCAACGCTCTTTTTCTCATATTAGCCCTAGCCTTTAGTTTCTTCTCGTCTGTGGATATTTGCGTTAGAATAGGGAATTCTACCATATCTGCAATCACATTGTGCGGTTCTTGGCCAAACATCAATTCACAAGGTGCAAAACCAGTTGCATCATGTCTTAGGTTGTTAATTACATTCTCAAAATACTTAATGTGCTCTGCCCAACTTGAGTGTTTCCGAGAACAATAAGTTCTGCAAAGCCTATTCAATTCCCTCATAATACGTTCACTCATATTTCCTTGGGGGAAATACGCAGATATTTTCAGATGTTTCACGCCTGCCTTATCTAGACATTCCTTAAATCTATCAGAAGTAAATTGAGGTCCATTGTCAGACAGCAAATTCTTCGGAACGCCAACGTTCACGAAGAAACCTTTTCCAACTTTCCAACCAATGTTTTTGCATTTGCTCTTTTAATTGGGTATAGCTTAACATATTTACTGAATCCATCCACCACAACAAAAACATGGGTGCAACCACCTCTCGAAACAGGAAGAGGGCCAAACAAATCACAAGCCAGTAATTCTAGGGTTTCGGTTGGCTCTACTGAATGCATATCCCCTTGTATTCTGGTGTTGGCAGCACGGACCTTTTGGCACACTACACACGATGCTAGACGCTTGGCCACACGGCGGTACATGTTGTCAAATACAACCTTCTCTTGTAATTTTGCAATGCACTTCTTTGCACCGTAGTGCCCATACCTCAGGTGTACATAGTCGATTAGTAAGTCTACATGTTGTGAGGGAAAGCACAGCTTCCACTCAGAAACACCTACCTTTTTCCTCCTAAACAGAATACCTTTATGCAAACAATAGTATTGCGAAACCTTAGGATAGCTCGCATTTCCTAAATAGCTCTTCACTAATTTCAGTTGGTCATCTGCATTCTGCTCACGTCTCAAGTTCTTAATCACCCTCTTTAATGCACTTTCTTCCTTTACTTCGTGCAATGCAAACATTCGAATTTCATTTGGGTCTGTTGCTGTAATTCCTGCGTCATCACAGAGCTCCGCACTCCTAGATAACCCATCAGCTACTAGATTGTCTTTCCCTTGAATATATTTAACCTCAAGGTCAAACTGCTGGAGATACAATGACCATCTTATCAAACGAGCATTCCTCAATTTACAGGTCTTTAAAAAGGTCAATGCCTTATGGTCACTGTAAACTATTATCTTGTGACCTAATAGATACTGCTCAAACTTCTGTACCCCAAATACAATTGCTAATGCTTCCAGTTCTGAGATGCCGTAATTTCTCTCTGCTGCCTGTAAATATCGACTGGCGAAAGCTATAGTCTTGTGCACTTCTTGTTCGTTCTCTATTTCTACTTGGAATATCTCCACAGCTATACCATAGCCACTAGCATCAACAGACATACAGAAAGGTTTTTCAAAGTCAGGATGATGCAAAATTGGACTATTAATTAACGATTGTTTAAGCACCTCAAACGCCTGTTGACATTCTGCTGTCCAAACCCAAGGGGTATTCTTTTTCAGCAGGAGGTGAAGACAGGGAGCATTAAAAGCCTGATCACTAACAAAACGCCTATAGAAGCCGAAAAGACCGAACATTGATCTCAACTGCTTCTTGTTTCTGGGAGCCTCAAATTTTTCAATTACTGCTAGCTTGCCTGGGTCAGGCAGAATACCTTTTCCACTTATCCTATATCCCAAGAAACCTATTTCCTCTTTAACGCACTCTGTCTTTTCAATCTTTAGTTTCATGCCACCTTTCTCAATAGCCTCTAACACTTCCTCTAATAAAGCTATGTGTTCTTCCCAGGTAGGAGTTGCTATTAACAGATCATCTACGTAAACTGTTATTTTATTGCTTAAAGCAGGTCCTAAAACATGGCACATCACACGTACGAAGGCACAAACAGAGATATTAAGTCCGAAAGGTACCACACGGTATTGGTAACAAACTCCTTCGTACAAGAAAGCTGTGTACTTCCTTGAACTTTCCGCCAGTGGCAAATTCCAATACCCACACGTGATGTCCATAGACGTTAAGAATTTTACTCCCCGGAATTTTTGCAGTAACTCGTCCATGTTCTGCGGTCTATCACTTTCCCTAACCACTATTTCATTCAACCAACGAGCGTCCAAGACCAATCTGACACTCCCGTCTCTTTTTGGTACAACAACAAGAGGATTATTGTATTCACTGACCGCTTTCTCAATCACACCCCACTCCAGCATTCTCTGTATCTCCTTTCGAACCGCCTCCTTCCTTGCTACATGTATTTGGTATGGCTTCCTGAAAAACACTTGGCCGGGTTTCACTTGTAATTTACATTCATAACCCTTGACTATGCCAGGTCGATCTGAAAATACTTTGTGATGCCTTTTTAGAACCTGTCTCAGTTCTTCCTTTTGATTGGCTGAAATCCTATCGATTTCCTGCAATTTAGTTTCTATTTTGTCTAAAATAATTGCTTCTTCTTCTTCTTCTGTATTCAGCTTATTGTTATTAAGATTAACACCTTCGTCCCAATACCTCCTATTTTTCAGAACTCGTATAGGCAGCTCCCAAGTTTCATGATCAGTTACTACATGTTTATCACTAAAAGGTACTATAATTACTCCGGTTATTGGCAAGACCATTTTTAACTGGCTTCTTTCAAAGTCAACAACACTCTGATATTTTGACAAGAAATCTATGCCAATTAAAACCTCAATACTGAGATTGTTTACAATTAAACATGGATGATCAATTAAATTACCATTAATGTTAAAGGGTAGTAAAGCTTCTTGCTTTACCGTTTTTGACACCTTGCCAGTAGCACCAATTATTCTTAGTCCTGATACCCTCATTACTGTAAGCTTGTCTTTACCAGGTAATGCATCAAAGAAGGACTGAGATATTGCACTCACCTCACTTCCACTGTCTAAGAGACAACGTACATTGATACCCAACATATTCACTATTATTATAGGGTGGCTTATTCTAGGTTGTACAGGTGGTTCCTCAGATTCATCTAATAGTTCCTTTTGGATTTGTCTCCAACTAAAGTGATCAACATCTGTCTTCATTACATTTAGGTCACAGTGTGTAGGGGTTTCCTGAATTACATTCTCAGCTGCTTTTTCCAGTCGGTCTATTAATTTTAAATCGAAACACCGCACGACTTCATTACATTTAGTTTGCTGAACATGACCCAAATTACTGTAGTCTGAGCGATTCTGCGCCTCCAGACCGGGCATAACATTAGTTACAGCTAAACCACTTTCACCATTATCGTCAGTTTCCTTCTCAAGTGACAACTGGTCACAGCTACTGGGTTCATCGACCCCAAACAGCCTACCCTCTACATTCCCACTTATCTCCTGTCCTAAATCTATTAGTACATTGTCAACATCCTGCACAGGCACTTTAGATAAGAGCACATCATCCTCATCGTAAATATAAGCATGAATTTCTTCTGCTTCTTCACCTGACAATTCAATATTTTGTAGCTCATCCCTACTGTTACACTGCTGCGCCTTCTCTTTCTCTTCCCACTTAGAAAGCGTCTCTAACACGGTATCTATCAAATACTGTGAGTGATCTAATATTTCTGTTGTATCCTTAGGTGCTACCGACTCTTCATCCACATGTTCAGTCTGAGTATTCTGATCTGTCTTACCAATTCCCTTAACTACTGGCTTAGGAAAAGTAACCGCCTGGTGAGCGCCAGTGTCCTCATAGACGGGAACTAGTTTTCCTGCCTAGGTCTACTACTGTTTCCTTTATTTTCATTATAGTTAGCTGGCATAGCCTTACTTTCCGCACTGTTGTTTACATGCATATTTCTGTTTGGAACAAAATTATTATCCCTTGGACGCCATTGTTGGTTCTGATAATTATTTCCCCAATTCCTATCTCTCTTAGGATGACGAACACCTACTGTTCTGATGTTTACATTGCCATTTTGCTCGTTCCTAAAATTACTATTATTATTATTGGCATTACGGTTATTACGTGCTTGCTCCTCATTGGCAGCAACACGTTCTACACGTTCCAAATATTCAATGAAACGATCCAGATTGTCTCTAGGGGCTGATATAATTCTAGTTTGCCAGTACCATGGCAGTTTGGCTTCCAGACCTAGTATAATCATTTCTGGTTTTAGCTTTTCCGCCAAATGTGACAAACGTGAAATCCATGACCTAGCAAATTCTTTAATAGATTCCTTGCCTGCATTGAAGCGTTTTCCACTCCAAAATTCTCTCAACACTTCATTTTGCTTATTGCTAGACCAATACTCATTAATAAAAGCTGTTTTAAATTCCGCTAATGTTTTACATTTCAACATAACATCAGCTGACCAACGCATGGCGTCACCTGCTAAATGGCTTCTAATAAATGAGATTTTCTCTCGCTCAGACCAAGTTGGTGGAATCACATCTTCAAAATCGTTCCAGAAATCTAGCGGGTGGATATTTTTATCTGGATCGAACCGCAAGAACTGCCGACACCCGATAAAAGCGGCGTTTGCAGCTACAACTTGTTGTACATTACCATTACCAGAAGTTACGGAAGCTACTTTACTCTCAATGTTAGCAATGTTAGTACTTATATTTTCTACTTTCATTTCAACATTATCTACTCTTTGCACAATATGAGTAGTGTCAGTTTTGATTGCTTCTACTTCTGCTTGACATATGTTTACTTTTATATTAACATCTTTAAATCTATCTGAGCACAGTTCAGACTCCGCCTCGATCTTTTCTGTTAACTTGTGCTCCAGCTTCACATCTTCCATTTGGAAGTCTTTGCGAACCTCAACGACTTCGGATTTTATTGTCTTATACATTTCAGAAAATTGTTGAGCAACCTTTTTCTTAATATCCTCATGATTGCAATCAATTTTATAATTCAAACTGTCTAGATCCTCTTTCAACTTATTGCAACCAGCCTTGAAAGTATCGTCCATTACCTCCAATCGTTTATTAAAATTTGTTTGGCTGGCCACAATCTCAGACTTTAATTCAGCATTACTGCTTTTGACCTGTTCACTTATTTCAGACTTTAATTCAGCATTATTGGATTCTAATTTATTGTCCATTGCCTCAAACCGTTTATTAAAATTTGTTTGACTGGCCACCATTTCAGACTTTAATTCAGCATTGCTGGCAGCTATTGCTTGTAATATAACATTTAAATCAACAGCCCCAGCATTTTTGGGTTGCTCACTAGCTGGCTTTTTATCACACTCAGGTGACGAAAAACTAGCTCCAATACCAGAATCATCAAAACTAAATGAAACTTCTGATTGATTACTCATATCTAACTTCTCCTTCTTAAACTCTACCATTTCTGATGACTGTTTCATTTTTAATTCATCAGAGAAACTATCATCCAATAAATTTACAATTTCTACTTTCCGCTTTACTACAGGGGTCTCTATTATGGAATCATTGCCCCTTCCCACACTACTGTCAGGAGACAACACTTCATTTTTCACTTTAACATTACTACTTTCATGCATATTTACACTCGAACCGTTGTCTGTATTTACAGTTCCCTCAACAGACATAGGTTCTAATTTAAGTTTAACCTCAGTTTCTTTTGACGGTTCCATCGCCGACAGTCTTTTAGTGCAGGTTAGTAAAATTTTTAACAGCTTTTCACTTAACTTAGTTCCTTCTGCACGACGTATGGCGTTGCCGGCGCGGCGTACCAGGATTCCTGATGCGACGTGGCACGTTGAACTGCAGACAGCTCTCCGACGGATGTTGTGTGAGTGCGTGGCCCGCAAAAGCAGGCTCTGCGCCGGCTGCTCCAGGGGACGACTGCGGTGCGGCGAGACTTGCTTCTCGCGATGCCGGCAGCACCGCTAGACTCAGTGCCAGCTCCGTCAATCCAGATGCGTTGTTAATCCAATTGCGTCGTCCATATGCTCACGTAACACTTTCACTGTTCTATTACTCAGCTGCGTGTCGCATTCCACTCGCGAATCCGAATAGTTAAAATCACTTTCACTATGTTGAGTTTCCCGGCCGATGCACCATATGTGGGGCGGCGGATGTATAAGTTTGTAACAATAATAAAAAATCTGATTGCTGGATATATAAACGCTTGCGTGTTGAATCAGTTTCTAGCTTTTAGAATGTTGTTATTGCTGTCTTTTGCCGTTCTCAACACTGGCTCTCTATTTACTCCGTGACCCCCAGAAAGTGATTTAATAAAACTTGGAGCCAGTAAATAGATATCCTAGTGCCCACTTTACCTGAGAATGTTCTTATAGCTGCAGCTTATAGCTCTGAGGAATTAGGAGATTGTCCGGGATTTCTAATCAAAAACGGTTTTCCAAAATAGTTGAGTATATTCTGAAATTCACTAATAAAAACCACAAGTATCCCTACAACCTAACTAACAGAACAGTTCAGAGTCTAATGCGCTGATGCAACTATAAATGTCCGAATCAAATGTTAAAAAGAATGCTCGCCATAATTTGATGAAAATATTTCATCAAACGCCACGCTAAATTTTTGGTAGAATGTCTGTCCCGCGACGGCACGTGAAAAATACGACAATACGCAAACTGAAGCTAGATAATGAAAATCATTCCAGAATTAACACTTCACATGAAATGTTTTCATGGTTCCGCGTATCTCTAGTAACTTAATACGGCACCCGAGGCTGTTTGTAGCAGATACACTGATGCGACGCGACTACCGACACAGATGGCGTGTCATTCAGCGTCTGGAGAGAACTGGGGCCTTGCTTCCTCGCGCAGTGTTCTTATATATAAAGCCGCGGTGCGGACGGCTGAGGGAACGTCTGATCAAATCCGCTCTCCCGACTAGCCGCTGGGCTAGTAACGCACCACTTCAAGTTACATAATAATTTATAGCTTCTTTGGCTGATGGCCGAAGAAGCTCTTAATTTAAACGTGCATTCAGCACGCAGGTAAGTATTGATAATAAAATTTTGACGTGGCTAAGTTAAATACTTTGAGCGAGAGAATTAATTAAATTACACTGCACGCAGCAGATGAGCTCTGAACTGTCCCTTTTGAGATCCGCTATCGCTATAATTTTATAGGTATTAAAAAGAAACTTTACACATCTTCATAATCATAGCGGACCTCCAACCTATTTAAATCTAAGCATCCTAGCCTTATTTACTAGCCTACTTAATCTATCTTGCTTCCTTCAGTTTTGAGACGAAAACCAGAAAATCATGAATTTCCAGTAAAGTCTTAATTTGTGAAATCCAAAGTACTGTTTTTATTAAATCATTATGAAAGATGAATCTAAATATAAATTTTGAAGTCTCTAGCTCTTTTCTGTTGCGCCAATGATTTTTCCAGAAAAACGTCCAAATCTCGGAAATGGCTGAAGTTATCAAACTGATATTTAACACACATTAATTTAGTATTATTTCTGACATGCTAGAAAAGTTTTAGTTCATTTGCTTGATTTTTAAGGTATTGCGCAACATTTATGACGTCAGAGCTAGTTACAGCAGACTGGCTGGCACACAACGGAAACTGATGTGAATTTACTACAGCGTGAGTAGGCTGCTTCCCTACAATACCGCAATTAACACTAGGCAGACCCTTGACAGGATGTTCGACGGACGTTTCATAGGACGTGGAGGACGCATAAATTGGCCAGCCCGTTCTCCTGATCTTACACCTACGGACTTCTTTCTGTGGGGTACGTTGAAGGAGAATGTGTACCGTGATGTGCTTGCAACCCCAGAGGATATGAAACAACGTATTGTGGCAGCCTGCGGCGGCATTACACCAGATGTACTGCGGCGTGTACGACATTCATTACGCCAGAGATTGCAATTGTGTGCAGCAAATGATGGCCACCACATTGAACATCTATTGGCCTGACATTTCGGGACGCACTCTATTCCACTTCGTAATTGAAAACGGAAACCACGTGTGTACGTGTACTTCACCCCTCATGGTAATGTACATATGCGTCAGTGAAAAAGACCAATAAAAAGGTTTTAGCATGTGGACGTAATGTGCTGTTCCAGTCTCTTCTGTACCTAAGGTCCATCACCGTTCCCTTTGGATCCCTACGTAATTCGGTGCTCTCCGATACACACGATCGAAAAGCGGAGGAGTGGTACTCAAGCGTCAACTTTAGGTTACAATATCTCCGGATGTAATTAACATTTTACAATGCAACAAACGGCACTGATTACGTATTTGTTTATATGTTCAGATGTGCTAACAAAACTAACGTGGCTCCATTTAAAAGAAACGTATGTTTGTGCATTTTTTTATGGTTTGTATTAACCAATTACACTAGCCCCTCTCCTCACGTTCGGTCTGTGGAATCGATTCGTCAGTATTTGATCTGGTTTACGAAATATATCCAGCGGTAATGTTAGGTAACTCACCCTGTAAGGTTCATTGGCGTGTTGAGCGCAAATGTATACCCAGTAAGACGAATAAGTTCTGAAAGATTCTTATACACAGGCACAGTCTGTGAAAGGCCGAATGCACGACTTTGTCGTAAACACTCCATTTTCTTTGTTATTCATTCCTCTCCCACCACATTATCGTATGGTGCGCAAGCTTCGGACACTTTGCTGCTCTTTAGCCTATCGAAGTTAGGCCAGTATAGTTTTAAGGGAGAATGAATAAAATGATAGGTTTCAAAAAAATAAAAGACATAGCGTTTCTACATAAACACATGTACATTGAAGTTGATGATGGTGCTATGGTGAAGATAAGGCTCTTGCTTCTGGCAAGTCACTGGCAGTCAGTTCCCAATAACTACTACGAGGGTAATACAGTATGATGCAGGTGCCGGCCAGAAAGGGTGTATGTATTCAAGGTGTTGGAGTGGGCTGGGAAGTATGATTGACAAGTTGATGTGGGTTGAGGGAGGTGTGAGGGAGGGATGACAGTGGTCAGGAGGCTGGAAGCGGGATCATCTACATATTGAAGAGGCGTAGACGCTAGGATTATAGCTGGTTGGAGGAGTAAGTGTCTACATACTATTCTGGAACAGGAAGAACTAGCCAGCTGAAGTTCCACTCGAATAGGATACAGAAGGGTGGCAAGTGGAGGGTGGATATGACATGTTGGTATAGGCGCATCAGAAGCCTAGGTATCCAGAGGATAGGCGAGAAAAATTGCTTGTGTTCCCCAAGTTTATGGGACGTTTACAATTTGTGACAAAGTCTGATGAACTTCAGAAGAGAGGGCAATCTAATCAGCTGATAGAGGTTGCGTCTGAGACTGCAAATATGATACAGAGTGCAAGGTGTTGTAAGACTGTAAGGAATGGTAAATTTTTGAGAGTGCTGAGATCCAAGCTATATTGGCGAAAGTAACACTGGGGCCACTAAGGCTTTTGGAAAGACGAAGGAAGAAACAAGATCAGGGGTTAACGTCCTGTTGGTGAAACAGCTATTAGAGCATAACCCAGAATTGGGAAGAACGGGGAAGCAGGACTGCTGCGTCCATCCATAGGAACCGTCGTGTCATTCACCTTAAGCTGTGTAGGGACATCGCAGAGAAACTAAATATGGTCGAAAATCAAGTTTGGAGCCAACAGCTTACCACAGCATCGCCTCGTTTAGTGGGTTTTACCCAAGTACAGAGGATGGCTGAATGATGGAATCCCCACATTGTCGAGTTTCCTGTCTTTCCTGTTTGTTGTAAGCTGGGGATGCGTGATTATTCCAAGATATGAGAAAGTGAGAGTCCTCTGCCCATGTCAGCAGAGAGGAATGGAGCAGCAGGTCCACCGCCTTACTGCAAGCGCTTACCTTCCTCCACGTAATTGGGCACTGTCCTTGCATTGTGAGAGAACTGTGACTCGGAGTTATCTGTTGAGTGTACATGACTGTAATGGATGCGTTAAGAGCTTAACATCCACATCTGACACACATGTTGTTGTGTCATGCTTTTAATAAATTTACAAGTAGATAGATGAAACAGTCAATGATCAGAACGCCTTATTGTTTGGAAAGCAATACACTTATCTTTAGCTCCTCGTGGCTGTGGCTGTGTGAGCACGTGTGGTATTAATTGGGGTCCAAATACACAGGAGCTGCTGAAAACACTGAGCGGCATTACAGTGCAAGTCTGCAGATGATGAGCACTGAACGTTTACTACAACTGTGCCAAATATGTGTCTGTTGTTGGCCCTCGACTCTCTGTACGTGCATGCTTGGCCTAGGCTTGACTGAGTGACGTTACGCCGACACTGCACTCTGAAGGCAGAAATTCGTCGCTTCTCTGCAGTCGTCATGGAACTGTTGATACCCTCGTAGACAGAACAGAACTCAGGCTGGAATCTGCCAGAACTCGTACCAGGCACTGGCAGAGCTGGAAATACTTGTCGTGTGTGGCGCCTCCAAGCTACAGGAGGAGTGGCTTACTGCTTCTTTCTCATAGGCGGTGGCGATGCTGCTTACGTGTACAGCATCTCTGCGGTGGTCGATTGACGATTTGCTGCAGGCGAGTATCGTCGACACCACATGTGTCACCTTCAACAGTGTCACAGGCATCAGTGTATCATGATACACTGAGGAGAGGTAATGTAATGCAGAACACTGACACGAGGTCTGGTGATGAGAAACTTTATGCTTCAATTCCCCCTCCCATTACTGGGGAAATACCAGCAATGCAAACTTCTTCCATCACCTGGATTCGAACCAGCTTACCTTTGAAGACAGTACCACCACACAGTCATGTTTATGTGTGCCATGGTGGAAGTTACGGAGAGAGAAATGGTTGGTGGTATCTATTGTAATAATTCCTTGGGTTTTTAACATAAGTGATTTTGATGTAGCAGAGGCTACACCAAGAGGTGAAGTTATCGAGGCAGATGGAGATATGCTGTTGAGTAAGATTTACAGTAACAAAAGAAGCATGGTGTGCCAGACACGGAGCTATACAGTAAACATAATTCATTGGGACACCTGGCACTTGCCAGTTTCCTCCCAGAGATCCGAATGTGCGACTATTGCGGAATATTTCGCTAATGGAGGAGTCATCATACCACTTTTCAATTGTAAGCCACATGTCCTGTGGACAGACACCAGTGGTTCCCATTACCTTCTGCATTCTCATGCCTTTGAGCATTGCTGACTCTTCAGGGCTTTAGGAGCAGGGGAAAAGAGTGCCTTGAAGCTCTATCCGCCCATCCATCATTACTGATGATTTTTATTCTAAATTTAAGCAGTAGCAAGGTTCGAACCTGGGTCCCATGACGTTTTGATTAGTTTACAAAGACACTACCCTTAAATCATAGGTGAGCCGTGGGATATAAACTTGCATATAGTATGACATGACACAACTTGACTAGAGCTAGTAGGAAATAAGAGTTTTTTTTTTGTGCCGGATGTCGAAAGTAATGGAGTCATGAGCAGCCTCTCATAAGAATTTCCTGAAATTGTAAGGCGTCGTGGTCTCCTTCATTGCTTACATATTCTGCCCTCACAATCATATTCTGCACATCAAGACGCTTCATTCGAGCCCAAACTCGATAAGATGAATTCATGTAAACGATATGCAAATAACTAATAAATCGCAAGTGCGCACCGTGGTTGAAATACTCGAGGCTGGCGTACACACATACATTCCAGACACGACGGTCACAGGAGCTTTTAGCTCGAGAGAGGCAACTGCACCCCAGGAGGCCGGTCCCAAGCTCTCTACGTCGGCCAGTGACCGCCTGTAGAGCAGACAGCGTTAGCCCGAGTGAAAGGACGACACCGTGTTCGGCTTAAAAGCAAATTCCGCTACATTGTGTGGGAGCGGCCAGCCTACGCATTCTTTACACATAGCACGCAGTTTCAGAGATTTTCACAGGGAGACATCAAACGTCAAACACCGATACTACAGATTTCCGGATTCGTCACCTTAAACAAAACGTCTTTCTCCCGTTTTAGAATAGCAATGTTGATTGGCAGACGATATTTCTGACGCCTTGAGCTGAAGGAGTAATGGAAGAGATCGAAAGATATACCCCATCACGTCTGGCGTGCAGAGGGGCCGTTCCGTTGTCGCTCTTGGAGCGAGAACACGTAACGAGAGCGTGCGCGCTCGTACATGTACTCAAAGAGCGAGGAACAAGTCTCTCCTCAGTACTGCACTGGGAGAGCACCTCTGTCGCACGCCAATAGACTAGGGGTGAATAGGAGTCCTTGACTTCATCAAGGTGTTGGGAGACTTTGATTGGCGAAGGTCAATCCAGATAGAATGAGAGTTATCTTATTTGTCGGCAGCGAGCGGCGCAGACAGCAGTCATCACAGCTACAGCTGTTGCGACCCCCACATTTCCTCCACAACAGTACCCTTCACTGCATATCACACGTGACAGCCTCGACTGTACCTAGCAACATTCTAACCGATAATTATTCAAGTCTAGTAGGTGCGGCTCTCAGCCATTCTGCCAAGTCAATAACAATCTTAAACTTTGTATAGAAATTTCATTAGCGAATCCTATCCTTGAGAGGTAACTTCACATTCTGAAAAGAACCCGCAAATAACGTGTTCAATTCATAACTAAAAGTGCTATTGTGATTTCTCAGAATTTTTGCAAAATAAATAATAATTTTCGTTACTTTCATGTTTTTCTTACACTAACTAGCACTAGTCCAGTACCCAAGTATCCCACTAGTTGCGTAATAAATTTTGTGAATTTTTGTGTCATATCCTTACAGAGGACGACTCCAGAAGGTATTTATTGCTGTAAGTATTTCAGGCATTTCTCTTTAGAACGTTAGGAGTGTCTGTCTGACTTTTGTAGTAGTGTGCGGGTGGAAATTGCATCTTGCAGGGGCCAAAGGGTAAAGGGTACATCTCAGATTAATCTGTTGCGCAGAATTACAGAATAACACCAACCCACACGCTCTCAAAATGTGTGGCTTTATAGTCTTGTGTCGTAAATACTATATTAAATTCGTTTTGTGGTGTTATAGACAGGTATTTTAAGCTGGCACCAAGAGATATGGTTGTCGTATTTGTGTGACATTGTATGTACCGAATTGTCGAGCAGTCATTAGATACAGTGAGTATATCTTTAAGATATGAACACTGAGTCTGGCTTGTTGAGGTTGTTTGGTAACTTGTGGTTGTTATGGATGAGAGGAGAATGAATCCTCTTTCAATAGATTGTTCAGTTTATGGAAAATGTGGCAGTGTTTTCGTTCATGTGTATCACCAATCCCAGGGTTTCTGATCTGCAGAATGAGGTGCTGGTATCAGGATATCTCACAAGCACCCATTGGCAGTACCATCTGATTGTATGTTGTAACAATTATCTGTGCTTTGTAGAGTGTAGAATGACTGGGACTGTGTTACGTGACTGTAACAATTTTCATTAAAGTCTAGTTGTAGCATTGAGATAACATGTGAATGATGAAGATCTCGGTGGATTTGATGCAACAGACACATGGATGCTATGCTGCTGCTTTGTCTTGATGTTCTATGTGGTGAAACAAGGTTATGTATAGGTTTTAAGCTGATGTTTTGGTGTGGCTGAAGATAAAGTTGGATTGCTTTTTGGAATAAGTGACTTGAATGTTAAAATGGAAGGTGGGTGTGGCTGTTATCGTCATCTGTTGGACGATATGTGGACGTTGAAAGAGAGTGAATGTTGTGGAAAACAGTGGTTCTAAACTGGATGTCTTTCATGTTAGGGATGCGACACAAGAAACTGTTGAGATGATGACGGTGAGTTCGACTGATGGTGTAGAAAACTGTGGATCTGAACTCAATATCTTGATTCGAGTTGAGGCTGTGTAGATGATGCAGCTGTCCAAGGATTGTACATTTGGGCACAGTTAACATGGTTGGTTTTACGAACTTCCAGTATGCTGCAGTAGTTTGGGTCAGCAACTTCTGGTAATCAGTGAACGAAAAACCGTTCCAAGGTTTTGTTCATTCGGTGAGTTACCTGTATGCACTGTAAATGTTCATTGCACGTTATTGACACCTTCGGAAATGCCATTTTCGACTATGTTATGGTGATCTGAAAATGGGTCTCGGTCCGAAACAAGTCATCGAATGAATAAAAAATAAAAATTTGCAACTTGGAGTGGTTTTTCGTCCTACTGATGGGTGGTGTTGTTTGTAACTGGGATAGGTCAGGTGGTTCTGCGATACTGGGTCAGATAGTCGTCGCACAGGAAGTATTTTTGACATCTGTAGGCTTGGATTTGCGATTTAGGTGATTTTACACAATGGCAGCGACAGCAGATCAGGACTCAGTCCCTGATACGTTGGTCTGTTGTGGGCAAGCATCTAGTTCTGCTGGACAGTGATGCGTAAAGAAGCCGGCAGAGAAGCGCCACGGCTTTAATAGTGGCGAGGGCAACTCTTTCATCCAGCAGCCTGCTGGATGGTGCAAACCATTTCGAACATCGCCACGTGCTCAGAAGAGATTCGCACCAGATTCTTCTTCCCCCCCTCATCTCGACCGAACTGCCACGACCTCTCCGATCTCTCTGGATTATCACGACAACTTTCCCCTGAAGATAAAATGGCTCTGAGCACGATGGGGCTTAACATCTGAGGTTATCAGTCCCCTAGAAGTTAGAACTACTTAAACCTAACTAACCTAAGGACATCACACACATCCATGCCCGAGGCAGGATTCGAACCTGCGACCGTAGCGGTCACGCGGTTCCAGACTGAAGCACCTAGAACCGTACGGCCACATCGGCCGGCCCCTGTAGATATCTTCAATGTCGGGCTTAAAGTTAGCTTCCAGACAAACAGCTTGTGGTCCACAACTCTGTAAGGTCTTGTCGCTGCTCATTCTTTAATATCTTGTCGCCACTCGTGAGGAATTGAAACATCAACTACAGCTCACACGTTTGTTCTCGGTGTCCATAACAGTTTCAGTCATGATTACAGACATGCTGCAGAGTGCAGCTCAGTCTAGCGACAGATGGGGTAAGAGTCTGCTTGTTTGGTAACTTGCTAACAATGCGTATTTCCTTTAATCTGCCAGTATTATTCTTATGGTTGTCTGCAGTAAATTATCGGCGACAGCCGAAATTTTGGAAAGGCCTTTTTTCTCGGTATTATAGTTCCTGGTTCTAATATACGGATATTCTTATGATAACTTACTTCCTTATCTGTTGTAACCCTTTTCGACCAGCTTAGTTTCTTAATTTGTCGGCTTACTACCAATGAAAACTCTGCAAGTTCGATTGCCTGAAGCGGTCAAGAGTGACAACGGCAGGCATAAATAATTTTTCCGCTGAGAGAGCACAAGCCCACTGTCCTCCTTTCCTCTCATTTAAATGGAGTTACTCCCTGCCGAACAAGAAGCTATCAGGCAGTTACAAAGAGAGAAATGAACGATTACAACTCGTTTCATGTCTGGTGCACTATAGATAGATGATCGAGAATAAAATAATAAAATAAAAAAATTTAGTGATTCGAACAAATAGATTTGTTTAGCAGACAAGTGCGATAGTTGTGTTTCCTCAGTCCTACTACAGTTCATAGTATTAACACTTCTAAGGATAATATTAACAGTGTACCTCATACAATTGACTGTTCAGTAACAAATCGAAATAATATTCGTCAAAGAAAATTAGTGAATACGAACAGTATCGTGCTAGGATCACACATGAGAAATTTAGATCACTACACGAGTTACAGTATTGACAGAAAATTAGCTTGTCTGTAGCCGTTATGTTTCAGAGACCATTCGCCATTTTTAAAAAGCCTTAGACTAGGTCTGAAGAAAACTACATGTACGGAATTTTAGAGCGTTTATAGAAGATAAAAAGGAACACTGTTTTATATGAGGCACGTGCCGCACACGTATGAAGGTCTTATCTGCACTGGCGTTCAGAGACGGAGTTCAAACTGCTGTGGGATGGGCCCTGTTTTAGAGGTGCTGCGTGCCTCCTACGGGAGGGAGACGAGTTGTTCAGTGTACCAGGCACTGGCAGACACCCCAGGCGAGGTGGTCGCCTGTTAGGCTGAGGCTGCAAACATTATTTGTGAGACGCCCACTTGTTTCGAGTGTGTTGCACAATCATTAGCACCCAGCTGGCACTTGAGTAACGTCTCTAAAACATCACACAGCCTCTGTGCATCGCTGGCGCCGAAACCTTCACGGGCCACGAGCAGGTGGAGGGTACACCTATGACCTTTGTGTCACATAAACTTCTCACAGATCCAGACGGAGAGTTGCCGAGGAATCTAAACACTGACTTTGGAAAGAGCACCAGAGATTACCTTGCGTGGTATGCAAAATCACGCAAGAGCTAAAACTACATATTCAGAAGGATATTTGAATTTCATCCCTCGAACAACTTGAACACTTGTCAGCGCATAACCATGAAGTGGCCGGGTCCCAGTATTAAACTTACCTACAATCTTGACATCATCATTGTAGAATGAATCGATGTAGTCAGCTGCATTGTACCAGTAGACACGATGGAAGGCGTACAGTTCGTCAGCGAGGCTGAACATTTGCGACGCCTCTGGCTGCCGCTCCTTGCACAGCGCACTGTAGTCGTCGTCAAAGGAGGGGCTCCACGGCTGATAGCGCAGCAGGCGTTCACTCAACAGCGGCCGCCTGTAGCACACAAGGGGCGAGGTTAAAAGTTAAAAACCTAGCATGGATAGTTTATGCAAGAACGTACAAGTATTCAGAACGGATTTCCACTCAGCAGTGGATTAGAAACTTCCTGGCAGATGAGTACTGTGTGCCAGACTGGGACACAAACCTGGAACTTTTTCATTCTTTAAAGGATGCATAGTAACACAGCAAACAATCGCAAACCCATTGGTCTTTTTAGCATTTTAGCGCATCGAGATTTGATCTTTAGATTTCAGAGCACTTGAGTGAGGTACCGATTGTAACTATTTCTTGCAGGTCATCCACTCCGTTCTGTGCTGCTATATCGTTTTAACAGGTTTCAGACACATCAAACAGCAGACCTGCAGCGCTTCCTGCAGAATACCTCTTTTCTTTAAAGAAGAATTTCGTATTCATTGCAAGAGAGTGAACATGTGATATTTATGTTAAGGATATGAATGACTTGTTCAAATTTGTTATAGATGATTTTAGACGCTGACATGTACACATGTCTCTCATCAGCTGAAGCAAAATCGTCCTCATTACCACTTGAAAATGGCTCAAAAGGCCGAAACTGCAATTGTAAAACAATTTTTATAGTCAATGGCGAAAATAGACATCGAGCTGGGCAGGCAGGAACCGAGAGCCGCCGTCGCAGCCTGACTTCCGCCAGTAGCTCAGCCGCTGCCTTCCAGCCGTCACAGAAGCTCCCCTGCACGGCTGGCGGGACCAGCGCTCCCGGAAGGATGGCCACTGCAGTGACCAGAGGCCTCGCGAGTTGCTTCCTGGGCGAATCCTCACTCTGCAGTGGAGAGTGCAGCCACTTGAAACGTCGGGGATCCGACACACGGCTCTGACCTGCCAGCGAGTTTCCTATATGCTTTAGGTGAAGTGACATCTGCGATAATTTTCCGTAAAGACTGTATGACAGCTGAAAGCAGAACTCCCACAGGAAGAAGAGCTCTATGGACAAACGTGAATGTACCGTCGAGCAGGTCCACTTATTCAGTCCCTTTCAGCTAATCCAACGGCTAAGGACAGCGCGATACGATGACTTACACTATTTCAAATCCGTCTTTGCAAATACCAAACATGTGTTGTTATTTCTCAATAGGTCTTTCGTTTTACTCATTATACCCTTATCAGTTGTGGCATTTTTATAATGTTTCTGCTTACATCCGGCAGTGTGCATCCCACCATCTCACACTGCTATGCTTGACGTGCAGAAGTACATGTGTGCTGACGTAATATTGCATAAAAATGTTTTTTTACTTGGCTCTGAAGCATTCGCTCGGTCTCGCTTCGTGAGTGGTTGGTGCGGGTCTCTAGTTTGGCAGTGAAAATTATCATATAGAAATTTTTAGCCGTTAAACTTTGTCCTAAGGTCAGTGTTCCGTACATCGATTCGATGCATATGTGTCAGGTACATGTTGTGATGAGAATGGAGCCCTCAGAATCGGGTATGAGACAATTTTTTCCTGATTAATCTACGACTGCATTCCCTATAGCCCATCAACGATGGAAAGTTTCCATACTGCCAGATACAATGCAGAACAATCAGTACTCCCTCTACTCCTTTTAGTATGGTCCTTGGTTATCACTGTTACTTGACGATGACGGTGTCAATTAAAGCATGAAGCTGCATCATAATGAGTTCCGTGTGATGTCTGGGTCCCCAGTTCGACCGGAAAGCAGTCCCTCCCATAAGACAAGTGGTGGCATGGTGCTAAGGCTCGCAAATCATTTCCACGCTACGTACACCAGCACACTGTTCTGCTTGGAGTTACAGTACCACACCTGCTACACTGACAAGCTGGGACTCAGAATCCGTGCCGTGATGAAAATCATCATTTCTACGCCCCAGATGGAGGATGTACGTACATACTGACAGTGATCTGAATAAACATTGTACGGAGATTTGGTTGGGGAAGAATTTTGGGGAAAGGGCTGTTTTTAACATAATGGAGCCGTTCATTCCATAAGGCAACGAAAGAACGGATTTAAATGAAGCGAGGAAGTGAACAAACAATATCCAGTGAAACAAGCTCTAAAGAAAATCTCGAAACTTCTGGACAGTTGGGAATGTACTACACAGGTATAATGATAGAACACTGACTGCCATATTCAGTTTAGGAGCAAGTGCGTTGCCACAGAGGACGAAATAAATACTCGCCACATGGAGCTGGAGTGTCGACAAGCGGGGCAGACCGCTGCGACGGAAGTCAATCGTCGACAATTTGCGTGCAGAGGCAGGGTCAGTGTGCTATAGGCGGCTTTGGCCTGTAGTGCTGGAGCCATTACTGAAGGTATCATGCGAGTCCAGTAACGAAGTGGATTGACGGAATTTAGAAATGACCGACTGTAAATGGCGATACGTGAACTACAGAAGAGGCACGAAATGGCGCGCTGCCTGGACTAGGAGGGCGGTACCTAAGCTGCACCACTGCCGCTGGAGCTCTGTGAACCCCTCCCCTCTTGCATCTCCGGTTTTCGACTTTGTACTGACATCCAACAGAAGGTAAACACGCTGGGTCGTATGAATAAACAAGACGACGTTCTCTGGAGAAGATTCTCCGAGCAGAAGGACATTCTCAGGGAAAGCTCTTACGAGCAAAACATTCGAAGCCATAATCTGTGACGAGAGGGTTCCTTTTCCTCACTACCTCTGCTCCCTGCTGAGTTCTCGGTGTGTGTGGTCTGCCGTGTCCGGCACAGAGAGCACGCGCAGTGTCACGTGTCATTCAGCTCGCTCAAACGGGCGACATGTCTGGAACCGGCACCAGTGTGTTCAGGCAGAGTTGCACTACGTTTAATTTTGTTTATTTTATGTGCGGCAACAAATTATTAAGACAACTACGTACAGTTTCCGAAAATGTATTTACTTGCGATGGTTCCGAATTTACAACATGTGGAAAACTTTTCAGTTATAGATGTTAGGTGAACACATTATGCGAACGAAATCTTAAGATTAAATGACACCAAATCGGAACTCTGTCAGAGTTCTCCAACACGAGATAATTTTGGTTAAATACGGCGCACAACTGTCTGCTCGCGTGGCAAGCACGTAAGCGCCCCACCATGCGTTCGTTACGAGTAACAAGTCGCTAGGTTTGCAATAAACCAGTTATTAATTTTTCTGGTAACATCACACTATATAAGACTTATGCTGTGAGAAGACATGAAGGTGAACGTCTCGAAACGTCAGCGACACGGTTGTTTGGTGTAGGCCTACAGCTAAATGTTCTCGTACGTCAGTCTGAAAACTTGGGTCTACTAAATAGCAATAAAAATGTTTCAATCTTCACTTCTTTTGAGAGATCGTCCGCAGATGATGTTCTTATTGTCAAAGCGAATTAAACTTCTACAGCTCCTCAATTCAGCACTTCGTTGGGCTATATATTTCTTTTTTTGCCTCCCAAGCAATATGAATTCTGCCATCATTGCCAAAATGTAGGTAAAACTTAACAGAACTTACTCAGCCCGAAGAGTGCTACAGATCTCGCTTCAATATTTTCCGGTTGTGGGGAAGCTCCTCTACTTTTGTTCACACGAAATCGGAGAACGTTCTTTGTTTTGAGCAACATCCCTCACCCTTTTACTCGCGATGAGCACATTCTCGGCTGGAGTATATTCTCTGACTCGCTTTACTCATGTGAACCTCAAAATGTCCTCCCAAAATTTCCAGTACGAAGTATATCCTCAGTTTTACTTACACGCCCCACTATACTTCGCCAGCACCTCAGCTCTCACCTGGACTCTCCCAGTGGTTCTTCGCCGACAATCTCCTACCCTTCGTCGTCGTCTTCATTGCTTCACCTCTCACATAGAGCCGTAGTCTGGCAGCGCCTTCGCCACTGCCTCCGTCAAATGCTCCACCACCGTCGCCGCCACCTGCGCCACCGTCGACTCCCTCTCCAGCAGCCTCTGCCGCTGCCTCTGTCGCCGACACCGTCGCCAGCCCCAAACCGCGGCCCGCCCCATCGCCCGCACCGCTGCCGGAGCCGGAAGTTCCAACCACATCCACCACCACTGTAGCTTCGTCACCGCCGTCATAAACTCCTGTCAATGTCCTTATCTACACCCAACTGGGGCCACCTATTACACCACAACCCTCATGCATGCAGTCATAAGACCAAACAAATGAAATAGAATAGATAAAACCTCACGATTCCAAATGAAATCAAGCCAAAAATGATTTCACTAAATTTACGGACATGAAACCAATAATTCCTCTCAACTATCGTCCTTTGTGTCTACATCTACATATATAATCCGCAATCCACGGTGCGGTGCGTGGCGGAGGGCACCCTGTTCTACAACTAGTCGTTTCCTTTCCTGTTCCACTTGCAGACAGAGCGAGGGACAGACGCCTGTCTATATGCCTCCTTAGGAGCCGTAATTCCTCGTATCTTGTCTTCGTGGTCCCTACCAGAAATGTATGCTGGCGTTATTAGGATCGTTCTGCAGCCAGGTTCTCTACACTTTCTCTGTTGTTTCCTTCGAAATGAGTGTCTTTTTCCCTGATGAGCTCCAGAAGCATATACGTAACACTTGCATGCTGATCGAAACTCCGGTAAGAAATCTATCTGCTCCCCCTGAATTGTTTCGATGCCTTCTTTCAATCCGACCTGGTGCTGATCCCAAGCACTCGAGCAATGCTGAACAAGGTTCGTGAGTAGTGGATTGCGGTGTGAGACTTGTTCGAAGTATTTTCACTGGGGGGAATGCAGTGGGGAAGCCAGTGGGCATTCTGGTGAGATCCTCTCCTGGAACTGCAGGTTATGTAGCAAGAGTAAGTTGATAGAGGAGCAGGAGCGTAAGATCTGTGCCCTTCAGGTGCAGTTGAAAAACGCACAGGAGGAGCTAGATAGGATGAGGAGGGAGAAGGGGGTTGGGGAATGGGAGCTGACTGTTGGCAAGAGATCTGCTAGGAGAAGGAGATCTTCAGATAGTTTTACTATTGGTGTTTGTAATAGATATGACCAACTGTCAGAGTCTAGTGGAGAGGAATCTCTAGTAGCTGTAGATGTAGGAAGTATGCAGCAGACCTCAGCAGTTACGGTGGCTAGGACAGCTGCAAAGTCTAAGAGAAAGAAGAAGGTTCTGCTGTTAGGTAGTTCTCATGGTAGAGGTGTAGGCCAGCAGTTGCAGGAAGTTTTGGGGAGTGAGTACCAGGTCAGCAGCATTGTGAAGCCTAATGCAGGATTGGCTCAGGTGACTTTTAACATAAGGGGGTTATGTAGGGATTTTACAAAAGAGGATCAGGTAGTGATTGTGGGTGGGGCTGGTAATAGTATTGATACGGATGTGGAGTATAACATAGATGGTGACCTGGAAAAGATAGCCACTCAGACTTGCAACACGAATGTGCATTTCGTGGAACTGTTTCAGCGTCACGATCGGCCTCATCTTAATACAGCCGTCAGGCGTAATAACATGAGACTTGGGGGTGCGCTGATGACAGAAGGCATGGGTCACATTTCAGTGGTGTCGGTGGAGTCTGTCAGCAGGACGGGTTTCACTAGACATGGCCTGCACCTCAACAGGTATGGGAAGGGGAGGTTGGCAAAGCTTATAGGTGACAGCATAGGTGGGAATGGTGGGATCACTCATGGGAAAATTCCGGTAGTTGTGGGTTTTAGAGCTGTACCTTTTTTAGATTGAAGTCAGCTGATAGGTATTCCTGCTTAAAGGAAGTCTTTCTAACAAGAAACCACTTTCTACAAAGCTTGGGTATCCGATTAATGAGGGAATTAGTATATTTCATCAAAATATACAAGGTATTAGAGATAAAGTTAGTGAACTGCTTATAGATGTAGACTCTGAAATTATTGGTATATCTGAACACTTCTTAAATAAGGAGATAATTCAGAGGCTTCCTTTACCAGGATACAGGTTGGCTGGCAGCTTTTCTAGGAGCTCTTTGCGGTGTGGGGGAGTAGCCATGTATGTGAAAAACGGTATCCCATTTGAGTCAATTGATGTTTCAAAGTACTGCACTGAAAAGGTGTTTGAATGTTGTGCAGGTGTGGTTAAATTTAGTGGAGCTAAACTTCTTACTGTTGTTATTTATAGATCCCAAGACTCCGATTTCACAACATTTTTGCTAAAGCTAGAGGAGGTTCTTGGTTCACTTTATAGGAAATACAAAAAGTTAGTTATATGTGGTGACTTCAATATGAATTGTGTAAGTGATTGTGCAAGGAAAAGGATGCTGGTAGACTTCCTTAATTCTTATAATCTTATGCAAACCGTATTCTTTCCAACGAGAGTGCAAGGGAACAGTAGAACAACCATAGACAATATTTTTGTTCATTCGTCATTACTAGAAGGGCATTCTGTTAGCAAAAAGGTGAATGGCCTTTCAGATCATGATGCACAAATTTTAAGTCTAAAAGATTTTTGTGCTGCAACACATGTTAAATATAGTTACTAACTTTTTAGGAAAGCTGATCCAGTTGCTGTACAGACTTTTGTAAACCTTATCAAGGAACAAGAGTGGCAAGATGTTTATAGTGCTGATACAGTAGACGACAAATATAATGCTTTCCTCAAGACTTTTCTCGTGCTCTTTGAAAGTTGCTTTCCGTCAGAACGTTCAAAACAGGGTACTAGCACAAACAGGCAGCCTGGGTGGCTGACTAGAGGGATAAGAATATCCTGTAGAACAAAGTGGCAATTATATCAAAACGTTAGAAACAGTCACAATCTAAATGCAGCAGCCGATTACAAACAGTATTGTAAGGTGCTTAAAACAGTTATTTGGAAGGCAAAAAGTATGTGGTATGCAGACAGAATAGCTAAGTCTCAGGATAAAATTAAAACCATTTGGTCAGTCGTAAAGGAAGTTGCTGGTCTGCAGAGACAGGTCGAGGATATAGAATCAGTGCGTAGTGGGGGTGTCCGTGTTACTGATAAGTCGCATATATGTACAGTATTTAATAATCACTCTCTGAATATAGCAGGTGAACTAAATAGAAACCTAGTTCCAACAAGGAATAATATAGCGCTCTTAGAAAAAAGTGTTACCTGAAATGCTCCTCCATGATACTGACAAGAGGGAGATTGAGTTAATAATTAAATCACTAATGACCAAGAACTCTCATGGATATGACGGGGTATCTAGCAGAATACTGAAGTACTGTTCCATGTATGTTAGCCCAGTACTTAGCCATATCTGTAACTTTTCCTTTAGGAGTGGTCGGTTTCCTGACCAATTAAAGTACTCGGTAGTGAAGCCACTTTATAAAAAGGGAGACAGGGATAAATTTGACAATTATAGACCCATTTCTGTGCCATCGGTGTTTGCTAAAGTTATCGAGAGGGTTGTATATACAAGGTTACTGCAGCATTTAAATTCACATAATTTGCTGTCAAATGTACAGTTTGGATTTAGAAATGGCTTAACAACTGAAAATGCTATAGTCTCTTTTCTCTGTGAGGTTTTGGACGGATTAAATAAAAGGTTGCGAACCTTAGGTGTTTTCTTTGATTTAACGAAGGCTTTTGACTGTGTTGACCACAAAATATTACTGCAGAAGTTGGAACAGTATGGAGTAAGGGGAGTAGCTAACAATTGGTTCGCCTCCTACTTTAAGAACAGAAAGCAGAAGGTAATCCTCCGCAATATTGAGAGTGGTAGTGATTTTCAGTCCCAATGGGGCACTGTTAAATGGGGCGTTCCCCAAGGGTCAGTGCTGGGGCCACTGCTGTTTCTTATTTATATAAATGATAAGCCTTCTAGTATTACCGGTGATTCAAAAATATTTCTGTTTGCTGATGACACCAGCTTGGTAGTGAAGGATCTTGTGTGTAATATTGAAACATTATCATAATGTAGTTCATGATATAAGTTCATGGCTTGTGGAAAATAATTTGATGCTAAATCACAGTAAGACTCAGTTTTTCTCACAATTCAACAAGAACTGATATTTTAATCAGACAGAATGGGCATGTTATAAGCGAGACGGAACAGTTCAAGTTCCTAGGCGTACGAATAGATAGTAAGCTGTTGTGGAAAGCCCACGTCCAGGTTCTTGTTCAGAAACTAAATGCCGCTTTATTTACCATTAGAACAGTATCTGAAATAATTGACATTTCAACACGAAAAGTAGTCTACTTCGCATATTTCCATACGCTTATGTCGTATGGTATTATTTTTTGGGGTAATTCTTCTGATTCAAAAAGAGTATTTTTGGCTCAAAAACGGGCTGTTCGAGCTATGTGTGGTGTAAGTTCGAAAACCTCTTGTCGACCCCTATTCAATAGTCTGGGAATTTTGACATTGCCCTCACAGTATGTATTTTCTTTAATGTCGTTTGTTGTTAGCAATATTAGCTTATTCCCAAGAATTAACAGCTTTCACTCAGTTAATACTAGGCAGATATCAAATCTGCATGTGGAATGCACTTCCTTGACTCTTGTGCAGAAAGTAGTGCAGTATTCTGCTGCATCCATTTTCAATAAGCTACCACAAGAACTCAAAAATCTTAGCAGTAGCCCAAAAACTTTTAAGTCTAAACTGAAGAGTTTCCTCATGGCTCACTCCTCCTATTCTGTCGAGGAGCTCCTGGAAGAGCTATAAAATTAAGCAAATTCCAGTGTTACATTCTCGATTTTCTTTATTTAAACTAACGACTTGTCGCCTGAATATGTTTCTTATATTTCATTTTATCTGTTTCTACAATCGTGTTATAATTCCATGTATTGAGTCGTTCCATGACCTTGGAGACTTATCCTTCATGTGGTCCCACGGAACAATAAATAAATAAATAAATAAATAAAAAAGAAGTCGCTCTGGCGTCCTATACGGGGTCTCCCTTACACACGAACCACACTTTCACAAAAGTCTCCCAATAAACCGAAGCCGACCGTTGGCCTTCCCTGCCAGAATCCTCACATGTTTATTCCATTTCATCTCGCTTCGCAACATTACGCCCAGATATTTAAACGAAGCGACTGTTGTAAGCAGGACACTTGGAATGCCGTATCCGGATATTACGGGTTCGTTTTTGCTACTTATCCTCTTTCTTCTACAGCAAGAGCCACCTGCCATTCATCATACCAACTAGAAATTTTGTCGACGTATTGTGTCAACCTGCAGTCACTCAATTTCGACGCCTTACAGTACACCATGGCATCATCAGCCAACAGCCGCAGACTGCTGCCCACCTTCTCCGCCAAGTCGTTTATTGTACAGAGGACAACCGAAGTCCTGTCACACACTTCCATGGGGCACTGCTGATGATGCCCTTGTCTCTGATGAACACTCGCCGACGACGAAAACATACTATTACTTAAGACATCTTTGAGCCACACACATATCTGTCAACTTATTCCATATGCTCGTTCTTGCGTTATCACCCCACAATGGGACACCGTGTCAAATGTTTTCGAGAAATCTAGAAATATGGAATCTGCCTGTTGCCCTTCATTCATAGCTCTCAGTGCGTCATGCGAGAAAAGGAAAAGGTGAATTTTACAGAAGCGATGCTTACCAAAACCTTGTTGCTTTGTGCACATAAGCTCCTTAGTCTGAAGAAAGTTGATTATGTTCGAACTGAGAATATGTTCAAGGATTCTGCAGCAAACAGGTGTCAGGGATATTGGTCTGCAATTTTGTGGGTCCGTTCTTTTACCTCTCTTCACTTGCACTTTTTTCCATTCGCTTTTTTCTTAGCGCTGATCGCAAGACTCGCGGTAAATGCAAGCTAAGTAAGGGGCCAGTGCCGCACACCACTCTTTGTAAAACCAAACTGGCATTCCACCTAGGCATTGCCACTTATTTATTTTCAGCTGTTTCAGCTGTTTCTCTACTCCAGCGGTACTCATTACTATGATTTCCATACGGGACTCAGTGCGATGCTCAAACGACGGCACGTTTGTACCATTCTCCTGCGTGAACGATTTCTTAAACGAGGAATTTTTAACTTCGGCCTTCCTTTTGGAATATTCTACCGCCAAAGCAGACTGGTCAACGTGTGACTGAATGGAAGCGTTATATCCGCTTAACGATTTTGCAGAGGAGTAAAACTTTTTCCGGTTCTCCGATTGTAGCTGTTGTATGATTCGCGCACAGATCTCTTCACAGACGCACGAATATCTACTAATCTTGCTGTCGTCATTTGCGCGTTCTCTTTTGAACCGAGAATGTAACAGCCTTTCGTTCCTCAGCATTTTCCGAATTTTGTTATTAAAGCACGATGAGTCTTTTCCGCCCTTGATCCACTTAGTAGGCGCATACTTTTCCGGATCACGATTTACAGTCTCTTTAAACTTTAGCCATAATTCCTCTATGGCCATAATTCTGAAATTAAATGATTGTATTTTATTGCCTAAGTGAGACGCTGACAACTGCATATCAACTCTCCTAGCGTCCTCGACTGATTTACTGACTTTCGTAACCATAGTCGGTATGATAACATCATGATCACTAATCCCCATCTCTATGCTGACGCCATCGATAAGGTCCTGCCTGTTTGTGCTGGCTGACGAACTAGCTGCTCAACAAAGTTTTCGGAAAACGTGTTCAAAAGTCCTTCACAAGACTGTCTGTCTGCACGACCTGCAGTGAATCCATAGACGTCCCGGTCTATACTCGGTAGGTTAAGGTCACCGCCAGCTAGTGTCGCGTGATCTGGATATTTATGCAATGCTGACTATTTACCTTCTTTGAATGGCTCCACATCTGTCCCAGCGGAGTCGGGTGGGTGGTAAAAACATCCAACAACTGATATGGTTTCACCTAGTCCTGTTAAGTGCGACCACGTAACTTCACTATTGCACTCAAATTCAACGTCAGTAAAGAGAATATTTTTTGTCAACTGCAATGAACACTTCCCCTCCTACGGCGTCGAATATGTCTTTCCGATAAACATTCCAAGACTCGCTAAATATCTCAGAGTTTTTTCACTTTGGGTCTTAGCCAGCTCTCAATTCAAGAATAATTTGAGGCTGAGAACGTTCATGGAGGAGAGTAAATTTGGAAACTATGTTACAAATACTTCGACAGTTGACTGATAAAAGTTTCAGAGTCGAACTGACTTTACTCTGAAAGCTATCTGATTTCCCTAAATGTGTACCAACTGGCGAGTGTTCATGAGAGTACCTCAAACTACTGGCTAGCGTGAAACCCCCCATGTGCACTCCACAAGTACTCTGCTATCCGATTAGCGGCTTCCTTTGTGTACTGCACACCTGTCTTGAAATCTACCCATCTCCGATTTTCAGTTCACCTTCCCAATCACTGTTACCTTCATTCCCACTGCCTGACACAATATCGATAGTTTTATCCCGCCACACTATCTGCCTGTGTCCGTGCACAGTGAACCGGTAACCCACTCACAGTTCTGATGACAGATGTGGAGTAGCAAATAAAAAATCCCCACACAATAAACATTGTGGAGTAACAATACCGTTCCTCAAAAACAGCTCCAGTTGGCTACAAATCATTTTCAATCATCCTGCATAATACTTTATCCTGAGTGTGTATTTTACCACCCTGACCGTGATCTGTGCTACTGCCAGTCACCATCCTATAGCACATAATTTCGTTACACTGACCACTGCCTGTCCACAGCTGTTTACCCACATCAATTCTCATGATGAACTTAACTGTGGATGTCAGTTGATCACCTTCGTTTCGGAAGACCTAGTCCATTTCCCAGACACACTCATCCCAAAGTGACTATCCTACCGATCTCTTCAGATATAACTGCAGAACTCTTTCATCTAATTGATAACAATCACGACTAATTGTCCATCCTAATCCATGTTCTCCACATCCATAGCTATCCCACAATAAGCCACCTGAAAGAATCCAACAGCACCGCCACAAGACCTGGGGTGCCTGCTGGGAGCTTGCCCATTCCCACACAGGAAGCCACCTGGTCACCCTCCGTAGTGCCAACATATCTTCTAAACTACTCCATTCCACGGCCCCATATGTCAACCACTCGAGAGACTATTCCGCTTTCCGCCCGCTCGCAACCTCCAGTATTTACGCTCCATGCTACGGACTGATTTAAACACACCAATCACAGGACAAAATATAAGAATGACGGCTATCCGCTTCCTGCCCTCATCGCTGCTTAGATTTTTCCTCCATCTATTGAGATGAACATGACTTGTGGCCTCTTTTCCTCACCGACTGGATGCCAGTATCTGGACTAGAGTCGCAACTACACGGTATTACCGTAATTACTCCCGAAGTGTTTTTGTTTTTTTTGTCCCGAATAAGACGAGGATACGCTCACTTTTCGTGCCAGGTTCCACATCATTGTTTCCAAAAATTATGAAAAATTCGGAAGTATCTGTAACCATCAGTACTTTCTCTAGAAAATGCAGTAACATCGTTTATTGTGTCAGTTTTCTCCGCTGGCCTGTTACGTAATACGTGGCACATTTTAAGACACAATACGATTCAAAATATCGGAGGCTAAACGGAGTCAAAAACCTTTGTAAATCACGAGTTTCTGTAACCATGTCCTTCACTACTGTCTATTAATGCTAGTTCTTTACTCCACTTTGAATTAAATGATCCCTGTGTTTTCTATAACTTTAATGAATACTTCAATGGATAAAAGTGAGATAAACTCCAATAAACCATAGTTAGTACGACAGACATTTGAGTGTACACTGGTTTATACCGGAGTATCACGTGCCCTGGCCCGTCCTTGTCTTCTTCCACCTCGTAGTGCTCCACCTGTTTGCTGGCGAATTGCATGTCATGTACACATCCGGTTAATTTCTTGCGCAGCATGTCTTTCACACGTTCCATGTCCTTAATCCAACCGTGGAGTTGCTGATCACTTGCGTGGTTACCCTGAGACACACAGAAAATTGTTCAAATAACTTTCATAACATCCACAAGAAGCAGCCTGTCTTAGTATACAGTTACATGTAGCACTATTACATGACACTGAAATTACTGCCAGCGCATGAGTGTAGTACATTCAGTTTTGTACAGGCATAAAAACATTAATGCACAGCAGATGCCTAGTGGGGTTTTATTAAATAAATACAGTTCTCAAACTGTGACATCAGATAAGAGAGGTGCAGATATTTCTTGGTAGTTGACATTACAGACGTCTGAATGTATGAATGTATACTCCCGTGACGATGTATCCAACTGAAATGTTCTGGAGCTGCCAGCAGCGTCGAGTTCCTACGTGTAAAGCCACATGGCGTGGCTGGAACTCTGTGGAGATTCTATTCAAACTTTTGAACGGTTTTCGAAAATAGAATGGCCAGACTGTTGACAAATCCGTCAAAATCCTACTCGTTACCAACGCTCTGAGAAACCTGAACACATGTTATGACCTTCTACAAACGCAACGATAGACATCAGCCGCTCTATATCTGAAACATTATCTCAGTTAATTGTGTACACACGAAATGTCAGTTTGACCCAAAATTTTGTAGCGTTTGTCTGTTGCCTGGCTGATCGCTTTTGCCGAAAATTTGCGTTTGTTGCTCGTCATCTAACACGATGTCGTCTGTATCTGAACACGTGTCGAATATTGCAGATTTGATGGAATGTATTGACTGTCCCAGTGTTAAGATCAATTTTTCTGGATCATTTTCGGGTACGAAGTTCCCATTTATGTCACATATTAAGGTCTATGCTCCTTTGGCGTTGTACAAATTGTAGGCTTCTAAGTCAATGCAGTAAAGAAATGGCATTTTAATAACACATTTTCATACTTGAAAAATCACTCACAAAAATCTATAAGGCGCTCCCTGTTGATTTAGGATCACGACATTTTGGAAGAAGCCAGATTTCACAGTGCAAATAAAGGAAAAAAATCTTAAAATCCATAATTGGTAACTATATAACTCTAGAAAATACTTTTCGTATTATTTTTTATCAGTCTGTCTATTTATCTGTCCATCTGCTGGGAATCTTTTTCTCTGGATCAGTTCTGGGTATCATGTTCAAATTATGTCACATACAAAGGTATCGGACCCTTGGCGGCGTAAAAATTGTAAGCTTATAACTGACTCCAGTCAACAGATACGGACGGCCGTTTATGTCTCGTGTTTTGATAATCGAAAACTCACTCATCGAAACCTGTAGGGTGCTCTCCATTGACTTGGAATCATGAGATTTGGCTACAACTAAGTTTTCCGGTGCAAGTAAAGCAAAAAATCTGAAACTTGTTAACTTGTAATTATATCACATAAAAATGTCGTTTTCGATTTGGACATACATTGTATTCATCACCTGTTGAAAGTATAACATACGAACATTACTGCATCCAAAAATAAATTGTATGTTGTATTCATGACTTAGTACGTAAACAGAAATGTGTTATTAAATCTTCTCTCCCTACATGCATGAACTAAAGTCCTCTGCTTGCTTGTTCTTGTTTGTTTGGGCTGGGCTGAGGAAATAACGTAGAATTTGTGAACCGATCTTGGTATTCCTGGGACCAGAATCTTGCCAGTAAAGTTCAAAGTGTCGATAACAGGCAAAAATTATTGGGAATCTTGATTCCCAGGATGGAGAGTTTGTACAGAACACTGAAACAGGTGACACTGGTTCCACAATAGATTGTATTGAGATAGGGAACCAATACGCGAAAGTGCATATTTGTTGTGTTAAGGACATACACAGCATACACCACCTAACAACAATGTAGCTCATAGCAATTCTTCAAAGCAACGACTGTCAGTCTGAATGCATGAATTGCAATGATGCCTGCAGTTCTTCACACTCTGGCAAAGATCTCGGGTGTCCGTTGTGCACTAGAACAGTAGCATCTGATAAACGGTGTAGACACCTGACCACCAGACAGACATACTGTACACAACTAGGCTCGTAGCACTCAAGCATCGCAGTGGCGCATTAACCTGTGCCGCAAGCACACCACTGACCCTGCTGTCAGCTGTCCATTGCATCAGATAGCTTGTGTCGTGTTCATGGTGAGTTGTGTTGCTGTGTACAGTGCACAATGAGTAATCAAAGGTGAAATGTGCAAGCACTGGGACAAACGGATTTTGAGCCCTATGTCTGCTTGTGGCAATCCAGTATCGTTCACAGCCTGTACTGTCCAACTTCATACAGTTTGTATTGTTTGTGGATGAGGCCTCATTCATCCGTGATGTTGTTTTCAAAAGCCAAACAGGCAGATCTAGAATGAGGACAACACCCACGCCACCCATATCGGAGGCCAACAGCAAAGATTCTCAGTCAAGGTATTTTAGGGCATTATCCAAGATCATTCCACTTTGATGTTAATGTTTGCAAGCACCTGAAGAGTACTCACACTCATTGTAGGACTGGAAAGGGGGGGGGTCCTCTCTGATGGCCATTGCGATCGCTGGATCTTACAACCCTCGACTTCATTCTCTGAGGTTATGCCAAGATGTAGGTGTACGAAACACCTGTAGATACAGCTGAAGACCTGCTTGCCAGGGTCCAAGCTGCCCGCCTCCTGGTACAACATTGTTGCTCACGGGCGAGGCCTCCACGACGAGTGCGGCCGCTTCATGTTTAAAGATGATTAAAGATGTAGCTGTTGTCACACGCATCGACTCAGTCTGTGTTTCGACAAGTTTCTACACAGTTGTCACTTCTGTCCAGCTGCTCAGAACACGAAGTGTGACATGTCTTGGAAGACAGTAGCGTGATTGGCTCGATTCCACTATCGCAGTAGCCGCCACGATACAGGAATGACCTGTGAGGATATCCTGACATCACTCCGAAACTGGGATCAGAGAGAGAGCGTCATGCACGTCAAAGGTCGTGAGGTGGTGGTATGAATGTGGGATATTTTCAAGAACACTGCCATCCTGAATTTGGAATCATTCAACTGTATGTCAGTCAGACACCTTAGGCAAGTGTACGGTGCTGGAGAGAATAACGGATTTACTTGTGTTGCAGATATGTGCAAATATTATTTTCTTAATAAAAGTTTTGTACTTGTTTAGACACTCCCGAGATAATTTTTTACAGTTCTTTTGTCAGCTGTGTTTATTTACCAGGTGACATCTACACTCTTTTTGGAGAACTGTCGAGATGATTTCCCAAGTTTCTGCAATGTGTCGCTCAAAACGTAGCCGATCAGCAGCTACTTGCAGCCAGCATATTCCATTTCTTGCGTTTCTGTCACAGTACAATCCCACTCGTTTAATATGTGGAAGTTCTTCTTCTTACGAGAAATAAACCCGTTTGTGCTGCCTTGCGTCCACGCTTGGTAAGTAATGAGAGTAGTAGCAAGTTGAGAGAGGCATGTTCAAATGTGTACCAACACGCTGGGAACTGTCGCAATGAGCTATGTGTAAGTAATGTTAGTGGTGAGAAAAGAAGCGTGATGGATTGCCACTTGAATTGCTGATCAGCGCACGCTGCGTGGCTGAAGGGTTTTGTAAACAGCCCTGCGGAGGGCGACCCGAGTCTTTCTCTCTCTCCGACTGCCAGCCAGCCCTGATACCGGAGTCGAGCGCTCGTGCGGTATCCGTGACGACGATGGTGACCGCAGTCATGGCCACGCACGTTGGATAACAATGATGACGCCGCACTGTTGTCACTGTTTACCGACGACGGTGTGATGTCATTCATCATGGTCAGCTTGGCAGAGGATGAAAGCAACTATACATATTTTCTACAGTGTTTTTGTTTATACACTACTGGCCATTAAAATTGCCACACCACGAAGATGACGTGCTACAGACGCGAAATGTAACCGACAGGAAATAGATGCTGTGATATGCAAATGATTAGGTTTTCAGAGCATTCACACAATGTTGGCGCCGGTGGCGACACCTACAACGTGCTGACATGAGGAAAGTTTCCAACCGATTTCTCATACACAAACAGCAGTTGACCGGCGTTGCCTGGTGAAACGTTGTTATGATGCCTCGTGTAAGGAGGAGAAATGCGCACCATCACGTTTCCGACTTTGATAAAGGTCCGATTGTAGCCTATCGCGATTGCGGTTTATCGTATCGCGACATTGCTGCTCGCGTTGGTCGAGATCCAATGACTGTTAGCAGAATATGGAATCGATGGGTTCAGGAAGGTAATACGAAACGCCGTGCTATATCCCAACGGCCTCCTATCACTAGCAGTCGAGAATGACAGGCATCTTATCCGCATGGCTGTAATGGATCGTGCAGCCATGTCCAGATGGGGACGTTTACAAGACAACGATCATCTGCACGAACAGTTCGACGACGTTTGCAGCAACATGGACTATCAGCTCGGGCACCGTGGCTGCGGTTACCCTTGACGCTGCATCACAGACAGGAGCGCCTGCTATGGTGTAGTCAACGACGAACCTGGGTGCACGAATGGCAAAACGTCATTTTTTCGGATGAATCCATGTTCTGTTTACAGCATCATGATGGTCACATCCGTGTTTGGCGACATCGCGGTGAACGCACATTGGAAGCGTGTATTCGTCATCGCCATACTGGTGTATCACCCGCCGTGATGGTATGGGGTGCCATTGGTTACACGTCTCGGTCACCTCTTGTTCGCAATGACGGCACTTTGAACAGTGGACGTTACATTGCAGATGTCTTACGACCCGTGGCTCTACCCTTCATTCGGTCCCTGCGAAATCCTACATTTCAGCAGGATAATGCACGACCGCATGTTGCAGGTCCTGTACGGGCCTTTCTGGATACAGAAATGTTCGACTGCTGCCCTGGCCAGCACATTCTCCAGATCTCTCACCAATTGAAAACGTCAGGTCAATGGTGGCCGAGCAACTGGCTCGTCACAATACGCCAGACACTACTCTTGATGAACTGTGGTATCGTGTTGAAGCTGCATGGGCAGCTGTACCTGCACACGCCATCTAAACTCGGTTTGACTCAATGCGAAAACGTATCAAGGCCGTTATTACGACCAGAGGTGGTTGTTCTGGGTGCTCATTTCTCAGGATCTATGCACCCAAATTGCGTGAAAATGTAATCACATGTCAGTTCTAGAATAATGTATTTGTCCAATGAATACCCGTTTATCATCTGCATTTCTTCTTGGTGTAGCAATTTTAATGGCCAGTAGTGTAAGTGATTCTTATTGGTTCTACTTCTTCTTTTCTAGGTACGAGCTGGCGTTACTCGCTGTGGGATCTGAACCCAGCAGATGATAATGATGATGACGATGATGATGATCTCTGGGGAACGACTTCGATTGTTCAGAGGAAGATATGTGAGTATTTTAAAGTATTAAATTTTTTGTTGTTATTTTTGAGATGCTCTTGTTTGTAGATGTGCTCAATGCGAATATCGGTGTTGTGACACAACTACCAGCTACTAGTTCTTTAGCACCTGTGTTTTCGTTTGGGTTTGTTCATATTCTCTTACACACATTCACCTGCCGACGTCATACACCTCCTCTAGTACCCATGCTGGATATGCCCTTAATGACAAACATGCCCACTGATGATGAGTTGCTGGAAGTGTATTCCAGTAATGAAGACAACAACAGTTTCACTTGTAAGTACGCACAATTTATTATTATTATTATTATACGAATACGGATTTTTATTTCTCCTTCCTTAGATACTTATCAACTGCGTCTCTTTCTCCTTCTCGTGTGCAGAGTTATTAGGAGTTCGACGTGTCGTTGAGGGGAAGAGCATTGTCCAAGTTAGGGGGAGAGCTGTCGTGACGTCATGGGGTGAGTCGATACCAGAGCGGTCATACTGAGTCACTTTTCTGAGGTGCAGGAAAGGGAGTCCTGTAAGACACTCAGCTCTATGCTCTGCCTTGATTTATGTTCATAAGATTTTGATCAACTTATTGTGGGGTCCAGTTACATCTATCTTCAAAAGTAAACATTGCAAGAAAAGCATGTCCTAATGCCCAGAATCATGACGAGAGGAATTTAAATTGATTTCCATGGTTGCTTCTCACTAGTAATAGAAATTAACCAAAACATACAGGGCATACAGGTACACAACAAACACCAGATGTCCACTGACGTTCTAATTTCTCGTTTATGGCCGAATGTAGGAAAGCCATAAGAAGAAGACAAACATTAACACGCTGTGTGGCACATCGACAAAGGAGTCGAGCGTAAATTAGGTGGTCCCCTCTTCTTGTCCATATTAGCCGAGAAACATCCAAAAAGTGTAGACCTGCTGCTAATCTCTGAAGACGATAAGCAACACAACGTTTGGATAAAATGCATGTCCCACATACGTTCCTCTGAAATGAAAACAAAAAAGGAGCAAGATATTTTTGCTGTAGATGTCTCAAGTCGTTTATCAAGAGCATGTATCTTGAAAGACACCTGATTGACTGCTAGAGCCAGGGAACAATAGGTGTGGAAATGCTTATCAAGGATAAACGGTTCTCGAAGTTTAAGAATGCCTCTCACCAACACCTCTGTCCCTTTGTCGTTTACGTCGATTTAGAGCGCCTCCTAGCTGCTGTGGTACAGTGTGAACGTGGTGCCTCTACCTTCCATATCACTGTCACAAAATGATGCATACGATATGTGGCTAGCCATCAAGTCCTGTGTACTAAAATTAAAATCTTATGTCAAGGGAATAGTGCAAGATGGCTGCTCAATGAGCTTGAAAGTCTTGTACGGGATGTTTATAACATTTATAGTGAAAACGTCCTCATGACCAACGTGAAGGAGAATGATGCACTGTACAAGCAGGCAGCTGACGTAAAAACATACTAGTCTCCACAGTACAATGAATGGAAAGTAACGAAAAGTGTTTAACTTGTAATTACACGTGACCCGTGACGAAAAAGTAGGTGTCCACGTCGTATGCTACTGACCTTGGAGGCAATGTTAACAGTAAGGTTACAGTTTGTGGAGACGATACATTATCTACAATGAAGGAGTGTCTGAAAGAAGCTGTACAAATATTTATTCATATTTTCACATGATTTCAAAGTAAAGGAGGCTTTGACAAATTGCTGTAAGCGGGAAGAAATGTAAGGCAAATCGTGTGATGGTGGCAAGACGAACACCCTGCTATCCACTTCAGCCTGGTTTGCAGAGAAGTTACTTACAAAATTGTGCACTTAAAAACACGCAGAAACGTCGTATTCTAAGGTTGTTGTAATATTAATGACTCACTTTTGGAATCAGTCAACTCATACAAAGACACGTGTGTGGCACACTGAGGTGATATAAAATGGAAGTATCACATAGTCTCAGTTGTAGGTAGACTAGGTGGCAGAGTGGGCGAGACACTGGATGAATGCGGTGAGTCTACAAGGGAGACAGCTTACGGAACACTCGTGTGGTCCATCCTAGACTATCGCTCGGGTGCGTGGGACCCGTTACAAAGAGAACTAACAGGGAATATTGAACGCGTACAGAGAAGGGTAGTGGGAATAGACAAAGTAGTGTTGGCGTGAAAGCCTGCTTACAGGAAATTCCAGAGCCAGCAGTGGGGGAGCAGGGCTCAGCCGGCGTGGGGACGTGTGCCCAAGTTCTGCGAGGGGCTCTCCCACACCCTCCCACCCCTCCTCCAACACAGCTCACATATCTCCGTGGCGTTCAAAAGAATTCTAACTTCCGTCATTAACGTAGTACCAGTGTATCAGTAGACTGATACCGCATGGGACCTACTGTCGCTGTAGGAAAATAGTTAAGTGGAGAAGAAATCTTAATAGTTATGGTTATTACAAAAATGTTAATAATAAGACTGCTACGGGAATCCTTCCAATTCAATGAAATTCAAAATCAGGTATGGTTCACAAATTTTGTTTCATCACTCGACTCTGCTCCTTGTCTCACAAGAATTTGAGTGAGTTGTAGGTTATAAACACAAAGGGTATACACAAAACATCTTTTCCTCGCTGTTTGAAGAGCAAATTCATGAATAATATCTTCAGAACTCAATTTTGGAACCACGCCTTGTTCTATTGACAACATGGCCGAAATGCTGCTTCGGAAATAATTCTTGACGAGCTCTGAACGTGGAAAGCTTGTTTCAGCGGAGGCGACAGTTCCTGGCACGGCTGGCAAAATTCTGTGGGCGATATAAACGCCGGGAAACGGGTTTGCAGAATCATTCGATTATTTCAGTATTGAAGTAGGAGTTTTCACGTCATCGGGCGCCATTTCTCTGAGCACATTAATTTCTGTCAAAAGAGCAGAAGCAACAATGTCTTTCGAACATTCACACTTTATGTTTACACTTAGCTCTTTCTCAAGGTTTGTAGACAGCATTTTCAATTCTTCGTTATGTATGTATTTTAAACTGTCTAGAGAAAACAAAAAGTTGAGTACTCCGGGATACTTAGCATTTGACTAAACCTCTGTTTCAAACTTTTTAACACTGTCTCAACGACAGGGTAGAAAAAATCGATCCTATATGTCTCCTCTGACGGTTGAGCTGTGCAAACCATGTCGTCACCTTCAAAATCAAATTGCTTCGCCTTCTTGCCAGTTCTCCTTTCTCCAAATTTTGGTCAAGTCTGCGAAGTTTCAGTTATCTCTTTCGCTGTTAACTGCACATTAACAAAACCTCTTTCGCGGAAATTCCCAATAAACGTAACTAGACTTTCGAGATATTTAGTTGCTACTTTCACGTCAACGTTTTGCTGCTCGAACTGCCTTACTTGCTGCGCTAATGGCAAAGACAAGGCCATACTATACGACAACGCCTACAATAAACTCGAAGCTTTTCAAATCGTCCACAGCAAGCGAGTGAGCTCCGCTCTTTGTCTTCGATTCAACAGCGCTGTCGCTCACCTCAGGAAGGGCGCCTCTCACTTCTCTCGTCTGGCACTTTAACAGCTTTGACACTCTACACTCTACTTTGAATCTGAAAGATTCATCGCTGTTAAAGTTGGCGCCCTGCGCAATAAGATTGCCCATCTCTGAGTGGACGCACTGAAAATAACGTATATTCTTTGAATTACACCAGAAAATGTGACTGCTTTTGCAGTAGATTTCGCCGCATCTGATAACACAAGGTTAAGACTGTGACTGGCACATAGCATATAAAATGCTCTTCTACATCTACATCTACATTTATACTCCGCAAGCCACCCAACGGTGTGTGGCGGAGGGCACTTTACGTGCCATTGTCATTACCTCCCTTTCCTGTTCCAGTCGCGTATGGTTCGCGGGAAGAACGACTGTCTGAAAGCCTCTGTGCGCGCTCTAATCTCTCTAATTTTACATTCGTGATCTCCTCGGGAGGTATAAGTAGGGGGAAGCAATATATTCGATACCTCATCCAGAAACGCACCCTCTCGAAACCTGGCGAGCAAGCTACACCGCGATGCAGAGCGCCTCTCTTGCAGAGTCCGCCACTTGAGTTTGTTAAACATCTCCGTAACGCTATCACGGTTACCAAATAACCCTGTGACGAAACGCGCCGCTCTTCTTTGAATCTTCTCTATCTCCTCCATCAACCCGATCTGGTACGGATCCCACACTGATGAGCAATACTCAAGTATAGGTCGAACGAGTGTTTTGTAAGCCACCTCCTTTGTTGATGGACTACATTTTCTAAGGACTCTCCCAATGAATCTCAACCTGGTACCCGCCTTACCAACAATTGATTTTATATGATCATTCCACTTCAAATCGTTCCGCACGCATACTCCCAGATATTTTACAGAAGTAACTGCTACCAGTGTTTGTTCCGCTATCATATAATCATACAATAAAGGATCCTTCTTTCTATGTATTCGCAATACATTACGTTTGTCTATGTTAAGGGTCAGTTGCCACTCCCTGCACCAAGTGCCTATCCGCTGCAGATCTTCCTGCATTTCGCTACAATTTTCTAATGCTGCAACTTGGTTTGCACCTTAATATTCTGGCTTGAACACCACTTCCATCACCTTTCATATTCGATAACTTTGACCTCTGCAGTCATGAATATCGAGTCCTAGTTCATCTAGTATCGACAAAACGGTTCCAGTCAAACTTTCTCCTGTTGCTGAAGTGACGTTCAGGAAGTCGAGGAAGTGTTCTTCTACAGTCGCTGCGTCTTCTGATAAATTTAGAGACCTAACAATCAATGTCATTTGTTCCTTGTGGCACGTATCAGGAGTACAATCAAGCATGTCAGAAAATTATTTACTTTCGATTACAGAATTAACAATGCTGTTTTTTACTTTGTTGGCAAGCAAATTTATGAGTTCATTTTGAATGTTTTTTTCCAAGAAAATGGTCATGACTTACTTGAGCCTTTACCCACCTCTAACGTTCCTGCAAAATGGGTTCAAATTCTGCTGTATTTCGATCAAACCAAGAAAACTACCATTATTTCCTTGATAGAGCTTGTCGCTGCCTCCCTTTAAGGCAATATTAGTTTGAACTAGGTACCTGATGGTGAGTATAATTCATCTTAGAACCTGACGCTAATGTTCTTTCTCTTTTTCCAGTAGTTCAAGGTCAGTATGATCAACACCACTTTGTTGTTTCAAATTAACTCGCATTCTACCCACTTTCTTGTACTGTTTATGTTGTTAAATTATTATTCATGCTCTTGAAGCCGATTTCCTAAATGAACCCAGTCACAAAGTCCATCACGTGATAGCTTGTTTGAAGGAGATAGAATATGTTTACAATAAAAACAAAGAACTTTGTCGGTAGGTTTCGAATACTTAAGCCATTTACGATCATAGTTTTTCTCAATTTGGTAAACTTCTTAATTTAAAAAGGGTTGAAAAATTTCTTCCATTCTCGTTTAAAGGATACTCAAAACTTACAATGTTATTAGGGCCTTTATGTAAAATTTCATTTATCATTGAGGATGTTCAGCTATTAGGCGAAGTGCCTGGGTGCAAACTCGTGATTGCTTCACAACTGCTAGCAGTAGGCCTACCCGCATGTGGGACAGCGGGAGGTCCGTATTCCAGTGCTTGTGCTCACTTGCATCTGAAGCACCACACGATGAGAGGCTGCTGTTAAGGACATGGCCTTTTAAGCACGCTTAAGTCTCACTCTCTGACGTTGTTGCTAGGAGAAATTTTCCGGGAGCGCCTTTTTGTGAGTTCAAAAACTGTTCAGTTGTAGCTCTTTCTTGATCTTTTGAATACAGGAATCGTATCTTTTAAATCTGTCCCTTTCATGAAAGGTTTCCCTTTTGGCTCTTTGAACTCCACAGGACAGGGAAAAACACTGTATCTTGACACACAGTGCACACACAACACGTGAAGTGGGAAAGTACGGCAGGCATATGTTTCACCTGACGACGATAAAACAATCATTCTGTGGGAAACACCTTCTGACGTGTAGAATGTAATGCTTGATTGTTATCCACAGCAATGAGTAGAAATGGCGCGGAGAGGCAGCGAGCAGCAATGAATCGAATCGACGCATGGGCAGCGGCCGTGTGTTGACAACAGACACTGTTGCGGCGCGTCCGTCTCACAGCCGCTGGTTCCCTCTACCCCGGTGTGGGTATAATTTTCTGAGAGGTACTCCAGTGGCCACAGCAGTGTCACAGTGAGCGTAGAATTGAATTACATAACACTAAAAGTAGTTTCACAAACATGTTACTTTTTTTTCAGTTTATCTGCAGTAACAAAATTAGCGCGACAGTCTTCGTATTACATTCGCATGTTCTGCGCGCGGCCCCTGGAAGCGCTGCCCCCTTTCCGAGGCCCCCGTAGCAGACTGCAGTTGGTACCTGCCGGCCTCGCAGCCGTTGGCAGCACTGACTGCGTGCCACGGCCCTGCCGCTTCAGGCGTCTGTCGCATTTGTAGCGAGTCGTGTCCAGTGTGACGTTCTGCGTTGGGGTTTCGTGCTGCTCTTTGTGCGCCCAGAATTTCTTCTGCTACACCCACATCTTTAATAAGGTAAAGACGACTGTTTTCATGCGTTCCCGCAGTGTTGAATTATTTTCTTTGTTTTCTTTTGGTTTGTTTTTGCAAAGCCACGGTAGCTGTAAGGTCTCATTCAGGTTCACTATGGAGACTATCGCGTATAAAGCAAACCGCTTTCGGTTATTACACTCTCAGAATATTAGCGAATTTCGTATTACAAGTTTTGGTACCGACATTCCTATTAATTCTGCTGTTCTACGGACTTTAGGCATTAGTGAAAAGCGTAGGCTCGGACGAGATTTCTACTCGTATTCGCGCCATTTTGTTGAATTTTTTTTCGCGAAATATAGGTTCGTATTTGTACACATGTGATCTATAAAAGGATTATTCAGCTTGTTAGGAATAACAGAACGGAATGATGGAGCACTGCTTGTGCAAGTAGATAAGATGCTATGGCAACTTCGACTATAGAGGAATTAAACAATGACTTTCCGTTAGGATACTGTGCAGACCTTGGGACAGTCTGATCCTACTCCTAATGGCTTCAAATCAAACCAAGCGAGACGCATTTTGACAGTTCCATAGTGGAGCACTGAATCAGATATTTCCCGACGTAGTCAGCTCCACGAAAACTGCCGAATTTAGTACAACTAATCTGTTAGCGTCTTTCCCCCAGTCCTGCATTAGCAATCGTCAGCACGTTAAGTCACGCAAATGTGCTTTAGTACAGAACGCTGTTCCATTGAATTTAGATATTTTCACTTTTCTAGAGTGATGTTTTTGGTGACAAGGTAGTCTGTTGGGTAGTCAGTAAGACAGATAATGTTACCCTCCATTTTGTCTTTGTTCTATATGTGTAAGTGCAGAAATAATGAATTCTTACGTTGACCTAAAATTGATCCTCTTGCTAGAAAAGTTGTCAAAATTCCCGGCGTTAGGGGCTTAGTCTTCACTTCTGTTAATAATCGTGCATCTCCAGGCAGTGACTGTGCCGTACACTTACCAAAAAAGTAGTCGGTTTTCTGATAAGGGGGTATCTGGACGAGTGAAGCAGTATCCCACGTAAAGGACCAGTACTCAAACACTTTGGCAGTAAAACCGGGCATCCTCAGAATCCTTTCTGACAAGTGTTTGTCAGTGCTCAGAACGATATCAAAATACAGAGTATCAGTTACAAATCTCGCTGCAGAACTCGACTATTATACATATTCTTGATGGAACAGTCCATAGCTGTACTTTCGGTTCATAGCGTGCACGCTGGACACTATGAACAGAGAGTTCACCTGTGGACTGTTTCATCAAAACATAAGTTGGGAGAAACTGAAACCAAACAGGTGCTGCTGAGTAATACTTTATTAGGACAAAGAATTATTCAACTGTTGCGGCTTTAAGAAGAACGCATTGTTACATCTGTAGTTGCCTACAGTATGAAGGGTGTTGCTGTTGCGTAGAGAAAGGAATGACAGTTTATATCACAGAAAGCGGATCTCTTGTCATTAGTACGTTGGGAGTAATTTCATCGTCTTTTGTGTAAGTAAATGAAAAATAGCAATCCAGGTGGTTGTAGACAAACTTCCACAAAGAAGGGCTGATACGATAGCCACCTCCCTGAAATATGGGTTGTGTTGACAAATTGGTCTGCATCCATAGATACATACATTGATCCTTGTTGCATAGTGCATTAATACATTTCGTAATGATGTGGGATGTATCACTTGAACATAAGTTTTCTTTGCACAAAATAGTAAATATTTTTATAGTTAATACTTCATGTCTAAAGGTTCATCTATTCAGTAGGAGCTGTCATTCAGGAATACTTTTATTTTCTTTTAAATGTTGTTTAGATATCTGCCGGATTTTTAATGCTATTTGGCAAATGACCAAATATTTTTGTGGCAGCATAATTCACACCTTTTTGTGACAAAGTGAGATTTAATCCAGAGTAGTGAAGATCATCGTTTCTTCTAGTGTTGTAGCTATGCACTTTGCTGTTATTTTTGAACTGGGGTGGGTCATTGACAAATGTCATAAATGAATATATGTACATCGAGGGTACTGTGAATATCTCCAGTTCATTAAATAAATGTCCACAGGGTTTCTTCGGTGGGCTCCAGCTGTTAGCCTGATGCTATGAATACTTTTCCTCTTAGTGACGAATTGCCCCCAAATACGATACCATGTGTAAGCAGTGAATGAAAATAGGTGTAGTAGGCTAATTTAATGATGTTCATCACCAATATTTTGCAATAACCCCAGTAGCATAAGTAGCTCAACCTAATCATTTCAGCAGATAATTGATGTTTCTTCAAATTCAATTTCTCATCAGTGTACACATCCAGAAATTTTGAATACCCTGCCTTAGCAACAGACTTGCGTTCATAGCCTATATTTATCAATGGTGTTACGCCATTTACTGCACAGAATTGCATACACTGTTTTTTCTCAAAATTTAATGAGTGTCCATTTGCAGAGGACCACTTAATAATTTTGTCAAAGACATTATTTACAATTTCCTTGACTGTGATTACTGTACTTGTATCATTAGCAAAAAGAACTAGCTTTGCATCTTCATGAATATAGAGAGGTGAATCATTAATATATATCGAGAACAGTAAGGGACCCAAGACTGAACTGTGTGGGACACCATTTTTGCAGACAATCTGTAGTGCTAATTTCAGCCTTCTGCATTCTTCCAGTTAAATATGAATTAAACCATTTGTGCACTGTCCCACTCATGCCACAGTACTTAAGCTTGTGCAGAAGAAATTCGTGATTCACACCATCAAAAGCCTTTGAGAGGTGACAAAATATCCTAATGGGTGATGTTTGGTTATTCAGTACATTTAATATTTGATCAGTGAAAGCATATTTATAGCATTTTCTCTTGAAAAGCCTTTCTGAAAACCAAACTGACATTTTGTTAGTACTTCATTTTTACAGGTACGTGATGCTACTCCTGAATACATTACTTTTTCAAGACTTTTGAATAAAGCTATCAGAAGTGAGACTGGCTGGTAGTTGTTAGCATCAGACCTATCCCCATATTGGAAATACGGAAGCGTCCGATCCCGCCCATCTGCTTTGATGTCCCAAATATGGCGGAAACGACCGTAAACCACGATTCCAATATGGCGCATATAAAGTCGTTACGTACACATTGAGGGCGAAAATACATCGAAAAACAAACACACACACTTTCCACAAAAAGCCTAATGACACTAACGGGACAAGTGCGGGAAATGGGGTGTTTTTGGGTGGGGGCAAACTAAATATAAACTAATTTGGACGCCCACCCCCATACAAAACACAAAACGACGAAAAAAACAGACATCACAAAACTCCCCAAATACCACTAAACACAATATGATCTGGAATCGGACACTTCCCTTGACCTATATAGCTCAACAGCAGCTCCCGATCCCATAAATTAGGATCAAACCCTTTCCTTGGCCTATATAGCTCAAAAACATCTCCCGATACCAATACCAACATACACAGCCACACATTGGGATCGAACACCTCCCTTGATCTGCGCACTGTTAATTTTGCCCGTCATATCCATTCCTGAACAAAAACAACAACCGATTAATTTTACTAAAATTACCACACGATGTACAGCGAACACTAAATTAACTTTCACACAAAATCGTTAACTCACTGAAACGAATTCCACTACAAACACTGCTGACACACTAACAATTCTGGATAATGAACAAAAGCAAACTGAGCCCATTACACCACACGAACGAAAACCCTGAACATACCACCAGAGAGCACAACAAACCACAACACGATGACATCTACAAACATGCCACACTCACAAACCAAACTCCGCGCCGTCGTGACGTCACACACGACACCCTTACGTCACGGGTCAAAGCCGACGCGTAGGATCGGACGCTTCTGTCGACCCCTCATTTTTACGCAGTTTTTGAACAACAGAGTATTTCAGTCTATGAGGAAAAATACATATCTGGCTGAGACTCCTACTTATTTGTTGGGAACAAGATTTCAGTACTCCGTAGCACAGCGAGAGGTCTAGGTTGGTGTGGAGTAAGGTGGTATGGCTGTGAGACGGGTAAGACAATGAACGTGAATGCGAAATAAAGGGTGGGGCTACGGGGTTCGTATGTAGCATGTACTTCATCATAAGAGCAAACCAGATGTAAACAAACGCAAGCGGGATGACTGGTCATCAGCCGTAGCTATCTTACCACTGGTGGTGCTCCGCTCTTGGAAGTAGGTCCAACTTAAATGTTCGATAGCTTATTAGTATGTCAGTGCGGAAGAACCTTTCAGACATTCTGACGTATTAACAGCCATCAACGTCTATCTTAATCGTACTTCACCTACGTAACTTTTATCTTAAATGGTGTACAGTCAGTGTCTCTGTAACCAGTACTTGTGCTCTGATTGTCTCGCTGTTCATACGTACCGCGAAAATGGACGACACTGCTTCCTGCTTCGTAGTGAAACACGCGCGTGGAACACCGTTAATGGCGAGAAACAAGTAGTTAATGTTCTTCACAAGATTACAGACAAAAATCAGATTTTGACTTTTTTTCGAGTAGGACTATGTATCAGAAATAAGGGAGGTGTTAACTACATGCGTGGCGTGATAGACAGGGTCGTAGACTGACCATCGTGTGTGCCGGCAGGCGGTGGTTCTACACTCCACGTGGTGCGAAATTTTCTTTGTTCGGTTTAAATACCTAAAGCATTTAAATATGAAACTCATCACATGTACATATACATCTATATGGTTACTCTGCAATTCACACTTAAGTGCCTGGCAGAGGGTTCATCGAACCATTTTCATACTACTACTACTACTACTACTACTACTCTACCATTCCACTCTCGAATGGCGCGTGGGAAAAAGGAAGACCTATATCTTTCCGTTCGAGCTCTGATTTCTCTTATTTTATGATCATGATGATTTCTTCCTACGTAGTTGGGTGTCGACAAAATATTTACACATTCGGGAGAGAAAGTTGGAGATTGAAATTTCGTAAATAGATGTCTCCTCAATCAAGACTGCCTTTGATTCAGTGACTCTCAGCCCAACTCGCGTATCATATCAGTTACACTCTCACCCCTATTTCGCGATAACACGAAATGGGCTGCCCTTCCTTGAACTTTTTCGATGTCCTCCGTCAATCCTACCTGGTAAGGATCCCATACCGCGCAGCAATATTCCAGCAGAGGATGGACAAGTGTGATGTAGGCTGTCTCTTTAGTGTCCTGCCAACAAAGCGCAGTCTTTGTTTCGCCTTCCCCACAATATTATCTGTGTGATCTTTCCAATTTAAGTTGCTCGTAATTGTAATTCCTAGGTATTTAGTTGAATTGATAGCCCTAAGATTTGTGCGATTTATCGTATACCAAAAATTACTCGGATTTCTTTTAGTACCCATGAGCATGACCTCGCACTTTTCTTTGTTTAGTGGCAAGTGCCAATTGCCACTTTTCGCACCACACAGAAATTCTCTCTAGATCATTTTGTAGTTGGAATTGATCGTCTAATGGCTTTACTAGACTGTAAATTACAGCGTCATCTGCAAACAATCTAAGGGGGCTGCTCAGATATCTCCTAGATCATGTAGGTAAATCAGGAACAGCAGAGGATCTATGACACTACCTTGCGAACGCCTTGTATCACTTCTGTTCTACTCGATGATTTCCGTCTATCGCCACGAACTGTGACCTCTCTCGGAGAGGAAATCACGAATCCAATCACACAACTGAGACGATACTCCATATGCACGCAATTTGATTAATAGTCGCTTGTGAGGAATTACTCCTATTTCCTTTCTTGAATATTGGTGTGACATTTGCTACTTTCCAGTCTTCAGGAACAGACCCTTCGTCAAGTGAGCGGTTGTATATGATTCATAAGAAAGGCGGTGTTGTCTGCATACTCTGAAAGCAACCTGACTGCTATATCATCTGGACCTGAAGACTTGACTTAGTAAAGTGATTGTTGTTTCGCAACACCAATCTACTTTTGTCAATCACGCTAACAACTGTTCTGGTTTCGAATTCTGGAATATTTACTTTCGTGAAGGAATTACGGAAAACTGTATTTAGTAAGTGCGCTTTAGTGGCACCACCATCGGCAACTTCTCCATCGCTATCGCGCAGTGACGGTGTTGACTGTTTTCTGCCACAGGTGTACTTTACATACGACCAGAATCTCTTTGGGTTTTCTACCATATTTTGAGACAATGTTTCATTGTGGAATCTATAAAAATAAGTTCTGGCCATCGTACTCGGCGCAGCACAAGGGAACAGACGGAAAAATTTAAGTTCCTCTTCCACCCACGAATGGCGCGTGGGTAGGGTGATCCTCGGTAAGGCGTCTTTATTGGCCGCAGTTTCTCGATTTTTCTCGTCGTCGTCATTTCGCTGCAAGCCTGGAAGCTTCGAGGAGACGCGCTGGCACGGCGGAACAGCGGTTTGTGGGCAGGAAGCGGGCGTCCGCGCACTGCAGATAACTGCGAGTCGCCAGTCCAGGGTCAGCGGGTGACGTCACGCGGCGAGGCTGGTGGAAACCGAGCACACTGAAGAGCGGGGGGGAGGGGGGGGGAGCAGCAAAGTCGTGTGAGGTTTGAATCTGTAGGTGGTTACTTAGTTTTACTGCATGCTCCATCACGACATTAATTTTGTGGTGCTTATGTTTAGATTTGGTTGATACTCGAGACCTGTTGGAAAAGAGCACTATAACGTATTACGGTTACGTACATGAGGGTATACAGATACATTCATGACGGTGCATTTTGTGTGGTTCATATCGTTTGAAAGCGATGTTTCACGCTGAGCCGGGAAACATTGGCGCGTAAAAAATGTGTACGCCACATGAAGTTTTCAGGCAGAAGAACGTTTCCTTCAGCTTGTATAAATCATACAGAAGTGTACATGTTGGCATAATTTGACAATAGTAATTGTATAAATTTTTCGTTCCGGTATAGATATAGTAAAAGTTGTCTGTGGACTGGCGCGAACACAAACACACACACACACACACACACACACACACACACACACACACTTATTAGTGGTCCTACAAGGCTTTAGTTTTTACCGACTGAGCTGCGGAACCATGGAAACAGACTGAGGTGGCGGTGTAGGCCGGGAGATTTGCACCCGGGGTTGCTCGGCCGGTAGGAGAAAGCCGTCCCGTTTCTCGCGACTTGGCCGGTCTGCTCGGCGGTGGAGATGACCCGAAGTTACGGGGGCGGCGCAAACACCCAGATCCCGAGAGAAGGAAATTAGCGACTCTGTCGGGAATCGAACCTGGGACGCTAAACACAGACTGCGGACACTGCTGCACCGACCGTGAACACGAGTCTGTCTAGGATACGCTGCGTGGGGGGGCTCACCACCTCTCCTCCCTGTTAGTAGTAGTCAGTGTTTCGAAATTCTTCCGTTCATTACCGCCTTAACAACGTCGCATTTTGTCTCTCTGGGGGGGGGGGGGGGGGAATGCGACGACGTTCTACAAAACAAAAATCTACACCTGCCGATTCTGCACACCCGCTGGCGCATAAAATGGCACTTTTTCATTCTAGTATGCATAGAGCGATATCCATTCCCCTATCCGCAGAAGCCTTGGAACACGAACTGGCAACCCTTGAAACAACAGCCCGAAATAACGGTTACGAGCTTGAAATAAAGAGACGGCTCTATGACAGGAAAGTAGATAATAATAAAAGTTCCACGTTAGGTTATCGTGCTGGAAGTCAGTCCCTTCATAGGTAAAGTTTCATATTAAATAGGGCGTCTTCTAAAGAACCAGGGGTTCAAGACAATTTTGCCTACTAATAGTAGGCTGCAGAAGAACCTGATTCACACTTTGAAAAAGCCTAAATTGTCGTTATCCGGAGTTTACAAGATTGCATGTGGCAATTGTCCGAAATTTTACATCGGCCAAACAGAAAGAGCCTTACTAACGAGATACAAGGAGCCTGTCCCTACTAAAGTTGCAGATGGCAAGCGTGGTTAGACATTCGCTGAACACTTGGTGCAAACGGCTCACACACTCAACCCTCCGAATAATACTCAGCTCTTGCATTGCGAAGTTCACGTACTACACGACAAAAAATAACCTTCTTAACGACCAGCTGCAGCTGCGAAGCAAAAACTTTTTTGAAAGTGTTCAACCGTTATTCCATCCGCCATAATCGTAGGGAGTAATCAACATGTTTTAGCACTCCCGTTTCGCCCAATAGCTGGGATTATCCGGTATTTCAAACCCGTAGTTATCCCCATGCGGTCAAGTTCGATGTTTAGCCCAAATATGCTAGGTTGGCTTAAAATAGTAAACGCATTGGTCCCTTCACTTTTGACGTCCAACAAATTATTACAAATTTTAAGAAAGTCGCTATATCTGTGCTCCTTACTGGACAACGTGTACGTCAATTTCGTTAGCCGCACCTGGTAGTTCATAAAATTTTAAGTTCAGGAGTACACGTTGGTACCAGTGTTAACAGAGTGTCGCGCATGCGCTCTCGAGGCTGTGGACAGTACCAGTACAACGTCCGTTGCTGCCGTACAGCGGTCGCGGAGTGGGGCCGTGGCTGTTTCCCGGGTAAGTTATTACAACGTGGCGACGTATTTCTCTATTATAGTTTTTAGTTTCTGACGTTGCCCTGTATGGACAAATCGTAGTTCATTTTATTCTGAAGAAGGTTGGGTTGTCCCAACTGAGGCTGTTGTTAATTTCAAATTAATATTTATACAGCTGCTGACTGAGCCGCGAAATGTTGAAAATGTTATAATAACCTCATCTCCTCTTCATTACTGCTCATACATAAGCAGCTTATTTTCTGGAGTTGGGGTTTCGGAGCGTCGTTGGTGGCTGCTCCACACGCCGTGCAGGGCGGCGTGAGGCGCACACAGATTGTCCCTGCAGCTGAAAGCAGCGCCGTGCCGTATTCGCGGTGCGCACTAAAGGCTGCCGACACAGACTGCCGCATATCGGCGGCCATATTTCTCTGCACGGCATGCAGCCCGTCTTGTTCTCTGGAGTGCGTTAGCTTTATTCACAAAAACGTGATACCTGGTTTTGGTAGATACATGCGGACATTAGTTTGAAGAGGTACGGGCACAGACAAATTTCGAAACTACCGATACCGGCTGTGTTTTACACATAAGGATGACGTCGTTTTGAGATCTCGTGATACCAGAAGACAGGAATGTGCTGCAGGAAACTCTCGTGCCTACGTCACTCGCTATTCCAGTTCGCTGCTGAGCTCGGAATAGAAATGAAAGAAAACTACAGGTTCCCCTAGAAACGTCCTTTCGTGCAAGAAATATAACTGCGTCTTTGTAAAACAAAACGGAAGCTAAACCTACCGCTGATGAAGAAGAGAGCATACTTTTAAACTGGGCCAAGCCATAGATCCAGTCTCATGTGTACGCCGTGACAACAGTATTGTGGGAAATCGTAACCCATTAGTCTCCGTCAATGCACGATAATTCCAATTGCATATTCCAGTGTACTCAACGAGATTCTAAATCGAAATACAATGATACGTAGTTCTGAAATGAATTCAACCCCATGTTTGCAATGTACGTGTTAATTCCATCTCCGGATCACACTTCAGCGCCCTTGAGAGATGCAGACACACTCTTCTCACGATTACAGCTGTGGTAAACATTACCAAATGGTTTCGCGTTTTACGAACCCGGATTGACGTGAGCTGTGGAAGTTTGTGCGGCATTCGGATTAGAGTTCAGATCCGGCCCAAATTTTCGTGTTTCGCAAACAGCGGCCGTGTGTCCGGCTTCGCGAAATTTGAATACATTACCGAATAAATGTAAAACTGTTTCCCATCCACACGAACCTACCGTTATATATAGGGTATGTTTGTCAAGCCCTAACAACTTGTATATCGGAAAAAAACAGAATAAATGGCGATTTCGTAAGTTTTTCATTACTGTGTCAGATGTTACACTTGCACATGTTCTGTATAAAGGAGATAACCTAAAGTGAATCGTTACCACTGCCTGGTTGCTTATACTGTTGTAAAACTTGCTGATACTTTAGTTTTGTGAAGCACGATGGATGAAGCTTGCGTATCTACACATGTTGAAATTTGTGCTGTAAGGCGTGGGCGGATACCTCAGCTGGCAATAGTGAAGCTTCCACGTTGGCAACCTCATGTGGGGCGTAAACGTCGCAACAGCCAGAATACGCGGGTGTGGTTGACGCTTCGCTGATAGGCGCGGAGGCAAATACTCTGCCTGCGTGGCTGAAACACTGAGGAGACACACAGCCACTGCGAGAGAGAGAGAGAGAGAGAGAGAGAGCGGTCTGCCACCGGGGAGCGGCCGCCCGCCGCGGCCAGCCCAGGCTCCACAGAGGCCGGGACTTCCCCGGGCAGCTGGCGCAGTGCGGCCACACCCGCGGAAAAAAAGTACCTGTCGCTGTGTGGGAGAGGAGTGTGCGGCAGCGAGGCTGACGTGGCGACGGAGCGCAGAATGGCCTTCCTGCCCCAAGTACCCTCCGCCACACACCGTAAAGTGGCCGGAGGTAGCTGTTCTTTTTATTTTTGGATCGCACTCCAGCTCAGGACTCATTTTGTACTGCTAGATGTAGAATGTCGTATCAGAATCAAAGTTCATCGACGAAGTATGTTCGTCATAAACGATAGTGAAATTTAGATATAGCTCTGTCATTGCTTAAAAGAGCTATTTTTGTTTCAATTAAATCTTAAGGTAGCTTTAGTAGCTTGCTAACTGTTGACTTTGCTTTAAAGTGACTTCACATTTTTTCAGTAATTACAAAAATGGTTCAAATGGCTCTGAGCACTATGGGTCTTAACTTCTGAGGTCATCAGTCCCCTAGAACTTAGAACTACTTAAACCTAACTAACCTAGGGACATCACACACATCCATGCCTGAGGCAGGATTCGAACCTGCGACCGTAGTGGTGGCGCGGTTCCAGGCTGTAGCGCCTATAACCGCTCGGCAACCAGGGCCGGCTATTTCCTATTGTACTTGGACGAAACGTGAATAATTCATAGTCATACCAACAGTGTTTGTCGGTATTTTGCGTGATACTTTAAAGTCCTCCAGGAATTATGTTGAATGACGAGCTGCGTTAGCGTAATGGTGAAGGTGCTTGGCTGCTAAGCAAAAGGTTCTGAGTTCAAACCTTGTGCGGTGTTTAATGTTTTCTTTATTTAAAAACAATATCGAAGTGTCTTCATGAATTTCATTCGTTGAATGTAATTATCTGAAATTACTAGTGGCAACTAAAATCGACCATATGGAAAGTATACGCTATGGACTTTTACCTCTGCAAACTCTTCAAAATTTCGTGCAATGGTTTACTACACTTAATGCTGCACAATAACTGCGTTGAACATCGAAACAAAATTAAGTCATTTATGGGGGGGAAAGTATCAGTGAAGATTTGTTAAAATCAAATTTTTGGGCCAGATAGTTTATGTGAAATCGAATAAGTTTGTCGAAGCAGTGGGAACACCATGTGTCTGCACAGGCGAGCAGTGCAGTGATGACAAAACCGCACACAGCACGGAATGCGGGGAGCACGTCTCTGTAGCAGCCTTGGTGGCTTTACTTCGTGAACTGCGCGCTCCCCCCTAAACGTAAGTTTGCGAACTATACTATACTATGGCGCTGCTTCTCTTGGTGCGTGCAACTGGCAACGCAGCAATCTCCCGCGTCTGGGCGGGCATGCGCGAGCCGCCGAGATATTTGAATTGAACTACACCACAAATCGACACAATGAGGTTCTTGGTAAGCTGAGCTCTCTGGTCGCCAATTACTTGTTTAATGAGACACTCTTTCAGAATTCTGTCACAGTAGCTGTTCCAAAAATGAATGTTAAAATTATAGTGTGTTTTGGCAAGAAGTACAATTAAACCGGTCAACAAGAGAAATGTGACTGTTACTCACAAATAGTGATGCTTCATCGAATGAGAAAAGATCAACAATTCACACAAAAATAAACCGCCAATGCTGTTGGAATTGTGATTGAATCCCATAACCCATCGTATTTTTAACACTGAACGACTGGAATGGAAACTTAACAAAGAATTTTATTCCTTTCCTTCATCTGAGGAGTATTAAAACAATGACGAGCGTAGCCGTCGGGCAATACGAGACACATGCCATATACTGGTTACTGACTTACGGCTTGCAAACGGACAAAATGCGATTCGCGAATAAAACGGTTGTTGCTGAGAAAAGTAAACAGTTGATAGGCGACACAACACATTGCTCAGTGAGCTGAGAATAATGCGCGCGACGGGAATACGGCAGCTGGCCGTGTGTGTTTTGTGAGAGGAAGAGATCACGTCGTTCGAAAGACATCGCCATATAATTAGATCTGCCTTCATTGGCAATACAGTTCAACAAGTTAAATACATCAAATCACCACAGACTTTGACGATACTCGTACTTTCGAAATAATACCGACCACTACTTCATTTGTGTAGACAGTTGTATAATTAGTTTATTAATGCTGTGTGTGTGTGTGTGAGAGAGAGATATTGCAGAAGCATAAATGGTCATGAGTAAGCTATCGTTAACAGAAATATGTCGTATGTCATGGTCCCGCTTTCCTGTTTGATGATGACAATTACCTTTTAATTGTTTTTTCCTAGTTCCTACGCTTCGAATTGTCGTAATGCATGCGATCTAATGCGTAGGATTTGGGTCTAAGAATGTAGTCGCTGTGATGTTCACGCGAGGTACACTCAGCTGTGTAATGTCCCTGAGCTGTCGAAGTCATTTCTAAAGCTGAAGACAGCGTCGTGTTTTATTTCGAGGCTCGTCTAAATGCGCTCGGACCTGCAGGCACAGAACATCGCGTGTCCAGTGACATACGTACTGTTCTGTGAAGTGAGTAAGCTTTATTTTGCAGTTGTTGCCGGTAGTAATACCTTGAATTCAGTATAAAGAGCGGCAAAGTAGAGACTAGTATTACAATAAAATAGTCGCCCAGAACAAGGTTGTAACAGACAAAACTAATTTCCTTTTTCAGGAAGAAGGAAACATTCTGTTGCACACAGGTTTATACTGCGAAAGACAAAATTACAATGAAACAAGTCTACTGACCTCGTTATTTGACTAACAAGCACTTGTAAGGGTCACATGTAGATTAAAAAACAAGTACTTGAGAAATAATCTTGCTCTACATACCTCATCTGGTGACTTTGCCACTATTAACACCCCTTCTTTGATACTTCTGTACACTACTGGCCATTAAAATTGCTACACCACGAAGATGACGTGCTACAGACGCGAAATTTAACAGACAGGAAGAAGATGCTGTAATATGCAAATTATATGCTTTCCAGAGCATTCACACAAGGTTGGCGCCGGTGGCGACACCTACAACGTGCTGACATGAGGAAAGTTTCCAACCGATTTCTCATCCACAAACAGCAGTTGACCGGCGTTGCCTGGTGAAACGTTGTTGTGATGCCTCATGTAAGGAGGAGAAATGCGTACCATCACGTTTCCGACTTTGATAAAGGTCGGATTGTAGCCTGTCGCGATTGCGGTTTATCGTATCGCGACATTGTTGCTCGCGTTGGTAGAGATCCAATGACTGTTAGGAGAAAATGGAATCGGTGGGTTCAGGAGGGTAATACAGAGCGCCGTGCTGGCTCCCAACGGCCTCGTATCACTAGCAGTCGAGATGACAGGCATCTTATCCGCACGGCTGTAACGGGTCGTGCAGCCACGTTTCGATCCCTCAGTCAACAGATGGGGACGTTTGCAAGACAACGACCATCTGCACGAACAGTTCGACGACGTTTGCAGCAGCACGGATTATCAGCTCGGAGACCGTGGCTGCGGTTACCTTTGACGCTGCATCCACAGACAGGAGCGCCTGCGATGGTGTACTCAACGACGAACCTGGGTGCACGAATGGCAAAACGTCATTTTTCGGATGAATCCAGGTTCTGTTTCGGCATCACGATGGTCGCATCCATGTTTGGCGACATCGCGGTGAACGCACATTGGAAGCGTGTTTTGGTCATCGCCGTACTGTCGTATCACCCGGCGTGATGGTATGGGGTGGCATTTGTTACACGACTCGGTCACCTCCTGTTCGCATTGACGGCACCTTGAATAGTGGACGTTACATTTCAGATGTGTTATGACCCGTGGCTCTACCCTTCATTCGATCCATGTGAAACCCTACATTTCAGCAGGATACTGCACGACCCCATGTTCCAGGTCCTGTACGGGCCTTTCTGGATACAGAAAATGTTCACTGCTGCCCTGGCCAGCACATTCTCCAGATCTGTCACCAATTGAAAACGTCTGGTCATTGGTGGCCGAGCAACGGGCCTGTTACAATACGCCAGTCACTACTCTTGATGAACTGTGGTATCGTGTTGAATCTGCATGGGCAGCTGTACCTGTACACACCATCCAAGCTCTGTTTGACTCAATGCCCAGGCGTATCAAGGCCGTTATTACGCCAGAAGTGGTTGTTCTGGGTACTGATTTCTCAGGATCTATGCACTCAAATTGCGTGAAAACATAAGCACATGTCAGTTCTAGTATAATATATTTGTCCAATGAATACCCGTTTATCATCTGCATTTCTTCTTTGTGTAGCAATTTTAATGGCCAGTAGTGTATTGTTTTCCAGCAGCCGTGAGTCGTTTACGCTTCACGTAACGCCACCGACTCACACGTTGTTTACACTGTTTGCCTCTGTTCGTGTGTTCCTGACAGTGATCTCTGTACTTCCTCCATGTTGAACTTAAGCTGTCACCCTCGTATTTCTGGTCCTGCCCTAGAATGCAGCCGATGTAATACTGCAACAATTACCAACCGAGGGGGGACCCTGTCGGTTTCGGATAGTATCACAGCGGGCATTAGTGGCAACTAAGATACTGATCTCGACAAGATTTCTCTTGATATTATCTTTTCGCTCCTGTTACGCTAGCGAATGGCGCGTGGGTAGGGTGATCCTCGGTAAGGCGTCTGTATTGGCCGCAGTTTCTCGGTTTTTCTCGTCGTCGCCATTTCGCTGCAAGCCTGGAAGCTTCGAGGAGACGCGCTGGCGCTGCGGAACAGCGGTTTGTGGGCAGGAAGCGGGCGTCCGCGCAGTGCAGATAACTGCGGGTCGCCAGTCCAGGGTCAGCGGGTGACGTCACGCGGCGAGGCTGGTGGAAACCGGCTGCTGCGTGCACAGTGAAGAGGTGTCCGCATCTCGCGGTCTTGCGGTAGCGTTCTCGTTTCCCGCGCACGGGGTCCCGGGTTCGATTCCCAGCGGGAATGTGTTTGTAAGGTGCAGTAGCTGCTGTTAATTTTTTCCAGAGGAAATCTGTTTCTACCATGTAGAACACTCCAGAATGATTGCAGCTTGCCGTACTTCAGACATTTGGTGGGTGATGTGATAAATATAATCGATACCTCTTGACTAGCTTTTTCCACTCAACTGATAAGTCATTCGACGGCTCTTCACTGATGAGGGATCTGACTTTGAGCCACGAATAGGTTTTAAGCAGTCCTTTAAGGACTGCATGGTTTTCGGAGGTTGGTGGTTTGAGTGGGGAAGCAGAGCCACTTTGCCGGAGGACAGGAGAATCTCGCGTGTGTCTTTTTCAGGAAGGCCGTCCTGGTTTTTAGCCGGGCGACGTGTCTCATATGTTACCTACAATGCAATAATGTTGCACAATCGCAGTTCCCCGACTAAGTGCATAATGAAACTCATCGTATGTGTCAGTATGGGCACTGACTCTGTTGTGAGTAATTCTGCCCATTGATCACTTCACGATGTCTGCATACAGGGGGAAAAAAAACAAATGATGAAAACTGACGTTTGGTAGACACACAGCCGTCCATTTATGTAGCCTCACAGTTGCATTTGTGTGCGCTGATGACGTGATGACGTTCAGAGGGAGCACATGGCCGTAATAAGGACTGAAAACGCCACACACTATGGGTTTCTTCCAGTATTTAACGACCGTTAAGTTGTAAATGTTCCTTTCAGCTCTGCAGGAAGTTTCAGTACAGTAATGCAAAGTCTATAGTTACCGCAGATGGATGATGTATTGCTCATAATTACGGACTCGTTATGTATTACCCGAGTTGTTTACGTGTGAGAGCAGCAAGGCTCTTATATTTACTGGAGAAACCAATCAGTTACAGTCTTTTAAAAGGTAGTGTGATTCTTCCTCCTCCCAAACTGAGTCTCATTTATGTACACCATTGAAACGACTGAAGTGCATGGCAGTGGGTACATCCATCGTATCACTTACTAGGAGTTCCTCATGGTCCATTCACGTTCAGGGGTGTGTGAAGAATCATTAAAGTGCCTCTGTGTGTGCAGTAATCAGTCTAAACTTGTCTTCGTGATCTGTGCGAGAGCCATACGAATGGAGTTGTGATGTATTCGCAGAGTCAGGATTTGACGTTGGTTCTACAGACTTTCTAAATGTGGTTTTATGGAATATTGTCTCCTCCAGAAATAACCTGTACTCAGTGCAGTCCTTAGCTCCTCGAAAAGCATGCAGAATGGCAATGTTCTGAGCTGATTTAACAATTGCGGCAATCACTCACCCAGACGCAGTATAGAAACATTCCTATAATGCATATAATGTCTCGTAATCTGCACGAAACACGCCGCGCAGTGTTTGTGTACGAAATAAAATGTTCACATGCGAATATCTCCTAAAATAAATCACTCACAAATCTCAGGCTTTCACAAAATATTCAGTACTGTAGTCGCTCTTTGTCAACGGCAGCAGAAGCAATAAAACGCGCAAATTTCTTTATTTCGGAATAAATTTGATCAGCGCGATTTAACACAGGCGTTTACCAGAAGATGGTTCCCGAACAACTTAATCGGCTCCTAGATCGGAGGCACAAAGCCATACTCGTACGCACGGGATATGCTTAATTCCTATTGGCTAATATGTTAAACAGCCAATCAGATCATTTCGAGCACTTGTGTACTTCAGGTATTTTTAATAACAGCCAGTCAGATTACTGCAGGTAATTTAGACGAGAAATCGCGTAATTCTGAAACAAAATAAAATTTAATGAAGACAAAATTAGATTCCATTCCGCAACATAAATTACTTAAAAGTTTAATACTCAACTCCCCTTCTGGATGCCTTTTACAAAACCAAACTAAGTCGGGCATACGCCACAAATTCCACTATTGTACAAGAAACGTTCTCACACATTTACTTAATTTCCATAAAATTTCAACGTATCTCTTCAGACCCTGCGAAACACGTGCGTAGCCGAAACACGTTCAGATAATAATTTTCCAAAGTACTTTTTATTTAGTCAGAAATCTGTGGTAATGAAACGAAAGAAAATTCCGGACAATTAGATTTTATGGACCTGTACTTCTGGTTGTAGTTTCAATTGATACTATAGATGAATCCATCACAGTCGTCCCTTGGGTAAAAATTTATATCTCCGAAAGTACTGAAGTTACTCACTTGAAATCAGCTGGGCCAGCGTGAGAACCAAAATTCTGCTCTCCTCCCAGCTCCGCTTTCGATGTAAGATGACAATTCGTAATAATTAGCTACATTGCAAACCCAGAGAGTGGTTGAAAAAGTGTTCATATAGCTGACATGGCCAGTTTCATGTGGTAGTTCCATTAAACTGATAGTGAATAAACAGTTGATCAGCCACTCACGTCTTGCTGCATCAGTGACCTGCCCGTCATCCGTGTACTGCTTGCCGTGGAGTGCATCCTTCGTTGGACCAAACAGACGGAAGTCGGAAGGTGCGAGATGCGGGTTGTTCAGCTCTGAGTGATCCACCGGTCACCCTGAATGAGAGCACGTCCCCACATCGCAGGAGTCACAGCCGTCTGCAGCTGACAGACACGTGGAGGTCGGCCAGATACGCACAACCTTGCTGCGACTATGGCGCTGCTAGGCCAGGCGTGGATCACCAGTAAGCTCTTCTGACGATGACAGACACCTCGCACTAAGACTCGCAGTGCTTCTGTTCACTGCCAAATCTCCTCAGACATTCTGCAAGCGGATATGAAGATCTCCGATGCTCTGGTTTTCATCCGAAAGAAACTCAGTGACAGCTCTCTGCTTGGGTCGCACCTCCTTTACGGACGCCATTTTGGAGGCTACAAATGGTGCTGTCAGCTGATGGAATTCCATGAAGCTGTAGGGGCTGAAGCAGAAATGTTCCACGATGTCTCACAAAATTTCGCATTTTTCCAACTGAAATTGGCCGAGAAAAAAGTGTAGCGTTGCAGATCGAACGCCCCCGTAATTTTATAAGTAGCTCAGTTGGACGATGATTGTGCTTACGTATTTTAATCTGGATCCTTGATCTTGATGTGGCTAGATTCTTCACAATGCCTGTCTTCTTCTCAGCATCTGGTAGCAAGAAATGCGTGCGTTTGAGAATAGCTCCTCCTTAGATTTCTCCCTGAGGTCACTGGAAATCTAATATCGTTCTCGGCCGAAAACACTAACATCTTACTGCTATCTGAGCAGCACAGTGAAGTCGCTACCACGGCCAGGACAGACACACAGCCAAACCAGTTACAGAAGTACTGGCTTGCACGTCAACTAGTTCCGAAAATGACGAAGAGATTAAGGAAATGCTTTTTGAGAGAGGAGAAATTGCTCAGATCTTTAAGCGAGATGAAAACTTGTGATGCGGCACTCGAAATTGATAGTCGGAATACGAAGTGGAAGGAAAGTTAGAGGAAAAAGAATTGAATTAAGGGAATGAAAGGGGAAGCTGCCTGGCAGAATTTTGCACAGAGCACAATTTAACCACTGCTAACAGTTGGTTTGAATCATGAAAGATAATTGTGTACACGTTAGGAGTCAGAATGCACCTCACTATTTGAGACATACTATACAGTCCTAATAATTACTATTATTTGGCAAATAAAAATGTGCTCGGATCGAACCTTGTTCTCTCATAACGACTCTGGAAGTTGCTAATGTCCATTCCCATCAGCTGGAAAATTATTTCCTGAACCAGAGATTACGAGTTGCAATTTTCATTTTAATCAACGTGGAAAGAAGTCCCCTCTTAAGAAAAACTAAGAAAGACATTGTTACCTAACAATCTATCCGGACTACGATATATTGTCTTAGAAATATTGGACCATGGTTGGCTGTCTATTCAGAAAATACTGTCTGAAAAACTAGTTTCGTCGATTATTTGACTATTTCTAGACCAGTTGGTTGATAAAGACCAGATGCCATCAGACATGTGGAATTACAGTGGAAGGCCCCATCACATCAAAAACGCCTCTCAGGGGTGGAAGAAATTGATAATATATCAAAAGCTCAGCCAAATGTTTAGTCATTAATAAACCAAGAGGACGTAGTTCTTTCGCTGATTAATTTCTAATTCGGGTGGAAAAAGAATAAAGAAGTCTGCAATTCATACTGATGAGGCGACTGTAAAGATTCCAAATTGATGGCACCGTGAAATCGTTTCTGACTTGTGTGACCCACACACGGAAATTACACTGTAGAAGAAAACATGACCACCATTGGAAATTATAAAAATATTGAAAAGTAGTTTAATGCACGTCGTACTCATTGGAAAGCTTGTAAACAACTTTAATGATGGACGAAATGAGACCACTTCCTCACGGTTTTCCTGGGAAACGACACACCGACAAGTAAATACCTGTTGCAATTTGTGGAACATTCGGTAATGAAGACCGGTAGGGCTGCCTTAAAGGTCATGCCTCTCCTAGGGCACCATCACGGCACTCCTATTGAGAGAGACTCTATGAAGAAAAACCTGTGTGGGTGGACAGCAAACAGAAAACCCGTGCAGTAGACACAAATGACAAGCAGCCACGTCCACTCATTCGCCCTTCGTCTGCAGACCTGCTGCAGACCACTGCACGGTGTGTGGTCGAACCACTGTCCTCCCGAATGTGAGTCCAGAGTGTCTCACCGCCGCGCCCTGCATATCTACATCTACATCTGTACTCCGCAAGCCACCTGACGGTGTGTGGCGGAGGGTACCTTGGGTACCGCTATCGGTTCTCCCTTCTATTCCAGTCTCGTATTGTTCGTGGAAAGGAGGATTGTCTGTATGCTTCTGTGTGGGCTCTAATCTCTCTGATTTTATCCTCACGGTCTCTTCGCGAGATATAGGTAGGAGGGAGCAATATACTGCTCGACTCTTCGGTGAAGGTATGTTCTCGAAACTTTAACAAAAGCCCGTACCGAGCTACTGAGCGTCTCTCCTGCAGAGTCTTCCACTGGAGTTTATCTATCATCTCCATAACGCTTTTGCGATTACTAAATGATCCTGTAACGAAGCGCGCCGCTCTCCGTTGGATCTTCTCTATCTCTTCTATCAACCCTATCTGGTACGGATCCCACACTGCTGAGCAGTATTCAAGCAGTGGGCGGACAAGCGTACTGTAACCTTTGTTTTCGGATTGCATTTCCTTAGGCTTGTTCCAATGAATGGCATCTGCTTTGCCGACGATCAACTATATGATCATTCCATTTTAAATCACTCCTAATGCGTACTCCCAGATAATTTTAACTGCTTCCAGTTGCTGACCTGCTATTTTGTAGCTAAATGATAAGGGATCTATCTTTCTATGTATTCGCAGCACATTACACTTGTCTACATAGAGATTCAATTGCCATTCCCTGCACCATGCGTCAATTCGCTGCAGATCCTCCTGCATTTCAGTACAATTTTCCATTGTTACAACCTCTCGATACACCACAGCATCATCATCTGCAAAAAGCCTCAGTGAACTTCCGATGTCATCCACCAGGTCATTTATGTACATAGTGAATAGCAACGGTCCTATGACACTCCCCTGGCTTACCTGAAATCACTCTTACTTCGGAAGACTTCTCTCCATTGAGAATGACATGCTGCGTTCTATTATCTAGGAACTCCTCAATCCAATCACACAATTGGTCTGATAGTCCATATGCTCTTACTTTGTTCATTAAACGACTGTGGGGAACTGTATCGAACGCCTTGCGGAAGTCAAGAAACACGGCATCTACCTGTGAACCCGTGTCTATGGCCCTCTGAGTCTCGTGGACGAATAGCACGAGCTGCGTTTCACACGACCGTCTTTTTCGAAACCCGTGCTGATTCCTACAGAGTAGATTTCAAGATTCCAGAAAAGTCATTATACTCGAACAGAATACATGTTTCAAAATTCTACAACTGATCGGCGTTAGAGATACAGGTCTATAGTTGTGCACATCTGTTAGACGTCCCTTCTTGGAAAACGGGGATGACCTGTGCCCTTTTCCAATCCTTTGGAACGCTACGCTCTTGTAGAGACCTACGGGACAGAGCTGCAAGAAGGGGGGGCAAGTTCCTTCGCGTACTCTGTGTAAAATCGAACTGGTATCCCATCATGTCCAGCAGCCTCTCCTCTTTTGAGCGATTTTGTTTCTCTATCCCTCTGACGTCTATTTCAATATCTACCATTTTGTCATCTGTACGACAATCTAGAGAAGGAACTACAGTGCAGTCTTCCTCTGTGAAACAGCTTTGGAAAAAGTCAGTATTTCGGCCTTTAGTCTGTCATCCTCTGTTTCAGTACCATTTAGGTCGCAGAGTGGACATTGTTTTGATCCGCCTACCGCTTTGACATAGGACCAAAATTTCTTAGGATTTTCTGCCAAGCCAGTACATAGAACTTTACTTTGGAATTGATTGAACGCCTCTCGCATAGCCCTCCTCACACTACATTTCGCTTCGCGTAATTTTTGTTTGTCCGCAAGGCTCTTTGGCTATGTTTATGTTCGCTGTGAAGTTCCCTTTGCTTCCGCAATTTTCTAACTCGGTTGTTGTACCACGGTGGCTCTTTCCCATCTCTAACGATCTTGCTTGGCACATACTCATCTAACGCATATTGTACGATGGTTTTGAACTTTGTCCTCTGATCCTCAACACTATCTGTACGTGAGACAAAACTTTTGTGTTGAGCCGTCAGGTACTATGTAATCTGCTTTTTGTCACTTTTGCTAAACAGAAAAATCTTCCTACCTTTTTTAATATTTCTATTTACGGCTGAAATCATCGATGCCGTAACCGCTTTATGATGGCCGATTCCCTGTTCTGCGTTAACTGTTTCAAATAGTTCGGGTCTGTTTGTCACCAGGTGGTCCAATATGTTATCGCCACGAGTCAGTTCTCTGTTAACTGCTCAAGGTAGTTTTCAGATAAAGCACTTACAAAAATTTCACTGGATTCTTTGTCCCTGCCACCCGTTATCTATGTTTGTCTCCCAGTCTATATACGGCAAATTAACCTCCACCCAGAACTATAACATTGTGGGGAAATCTACTCGAAATATTTTCCAAATTATCCTTCAGGTGCTCAGCCACAACAGCTGCTGAGCCAGGGGGCCTATAGAGACATCCAATTACCATGTCTGAGCCTACTTTAACCGTGAGCTACACCCAAATCATTTCACATTCCGGATCTCCGTCAATTTCCTTCGATACTATAGCACTTCTTATCACTATAAACACGCCTCTCCCCTTGACTGTCCAGCCTGTCTCTGCGGTATACATTCCAATCAAAGTTTAGGATTTAATTACTGTTTACGTCTAGTTTCAGCCAACTTTGTCCCTAGTACTATATGGGCGTTATGACCGTTTATTAATGAGAACAGTTCTGGGACCTCTCTATAGACGCTCTTGCAGTTTGCTATTAGCACATTAATATTGTTATTCCCTGTTGCATTTTGCCTACTCCTACCTTGCCGCGTCTCAGGAGGCATCCTGTCAGGCCTAGGGAGGGAATTCTCTAACCTAAAAAACCCCCATGTGCACTCCACACATAGTCCGCTACCCTTGTAGCCGCTTCACGTGCAGTGCACGCCTGACCTATTCAGGGGGGCCCTACGTTTCTCCACCCGATAGCGGAGGTCGAGAAATTTGCACCCCAAATCTCCGCAGAATCGTCTGAGCCTCTGGTTTAAGCCTTCCACTCGGCTCCAAACCAGAGGACCGCGATCGGTTCTGGGAACGATACTACAAATAGTTAGCTCTGATTCTACCCCGCGAGCGAGGCTTTCTGCCTTCACCAATTCCGCCAACCGCCTGTACGAACTGACGATGACCTCTGAACCCAGACGGCAGGAGTCATTGGTGCCGACATGAGCAACAATTTGCAATCGGGTGCACCCAATGCTCTCTATCGCCGCAGGCAGGGCCTCCTCCACATCTCGGATGAGACCCCCCGGCAAGCAGAGTGAACACTGGCCTTCTTCCCCGACCTTTCTGCTATCCTAAGGGGCTCCATCACCCGCCTATCGTTGGAGCTCCCAATAACTAATAAACCCCTCCCCCCGTGTGCCTGCTCGGACCTTGCTGAAGGAGCAGCCACATGTCCAATCACAGGCAGATCGGGCGTTGCCACGCAACCAGCCTCCACATTGACCCTCCGCCTCGTGCGCCGCGAACGACGCTGAAACCGCCGCTCCCCTTGGGGAGAGGGTGGCCCAACCGCGCCCTGTACCCGCGAAGATGTCTCGACAGCAGGGACAGTGGGTGACGCATGTGTAACACCTGGGGTGTACCTTGCGACGCACCAGACTCCCCACTGCCGCTACACTCAGAGGCAGCAGCCTGAAGACGGCTGACCACGGCCATCAACACGTTCAGCTGTTCGCGGACAGTGGCCAGCTCCTCCTGCAGGCCACTACTTGCATTTCACACACGTTTCTCTGCCAGTTACATGGCGCAGACACGTACGAAGATTGTGTCTCCAAAATATGCTGAAGGTGATCGGGACCATGGCTCTCTGTCTTCTAATAATTCAGACGCGATCCCGCTCAGTATCTTGGCAAGTTTGTGATTACCTAGAAAACCGTTTGAGTGAAAGAATCTGCGAAAGCTCAGTCTAAACTACAGTCGCATTGCGAGTGTCACAATAAAGTAGAAAACTACACCACTGATCTCGGGATACATTAAAGATTTATAAGACAATGACGTCTGTTTCTTAGACGAGGAACATGTCGATGCTCGAAGACTGTATGGAAATGTGAACGGCTTTACAGCTTTTACCACTTAGTTTATTGACATGCAACACCACTTGGGTGTAGGAAAATACGGTAACAACGCCTTTAAACAACAGTAAAAAGTCGTTCATTATGCGATTACAACGCCAGTGTCCAAATTTTTGAGCCTATAACATTGAGTGCATACTTTGTATGGGGAGGCGAAAAAACCACAAAGCGACATAAAACGGAAACAAATGTACAACTAACGAGGGATGGGAAAGGAAGACTTGGGTTGGTCGGGTGGCTTCCAGAAGCCTGCAGTGTACGTGTTGGCCTGCGACCCTGCGCTGACCTCCGGCGCTACGCTCTGTTCAGCACTGCCTCGGCGTCTCGATCCAAGTCGGGCGGGCGCGACAGAAGCCTTCGGACGAATTCTTTGGCGCTCTGCTAGCACCGTAACGGTCCGGCAGACGTCTTACGCTGGTGGAATGGAGATTCTGATTCGGCACGTTTCGAAAAAAGTGGACGCCGTTCTCGCAAAACCCACTTGTCTGAATTTCGGAAGCCAGTTTACACTGTAGGGTGTGGAACTATTTCACTGACTCCGTCGTTTGCCCCTCATACGACCAGGAGAGTCAAGAGTGATGTCGGAGCTGTGATAGAGCTTACTTTGGTTTAGCCATGACGTATGTGTCATCTAATAAGTACCCGAACGTTCTGTGGGGCAAAGATGCTCTACAAACACGTCCACGCCAAAAGGAGATGCAAATTTATATTTGTGCGAAAGTTCCACAACACACGTTCTGGAAATGGAGGCAACGAGTTTCATTCCTAAACTGCTCAACCTGGAAATACCTGGGTACACCATAGCTCGCAACAATCGGATAAAATGGCGACATGATTTATGATTGTATTATGCAGCATTCTTTACCACGGAGGTGGGCGCTGCATCTTTTTCTGAAGAAAGAAGACGCAGGTATCAATCTGTTCAAAGGAGAGTTAAACATACCAATGAATTTAGACTAGTGGTTCAAAACCGCTCAAATGGCTCTGACCTCTATGGGACTTAACATCGGAGGTCATCAGTCCAATAGAACCTAGAACTACTTAAACCTAACTAACCTAAGGACATCACACACACCCATGCCCGAGGCAGGATTTGAACCTGTGACCGTAGCAGGCGCGTGGTTCCGGATTGAAGCGCCTAGAACCACTCGGCCATGGTGGCCGGTCAAGTTTAATCGTGCCTACCCTGAGACATTCACCGAGGAAACTGATTTCTGCATTAGATGTACATTGCTTCTGATCAGGTGTCACGGATCTGAGGAACTTGAGATAAGGAGGAAGAAAATTTTTCCTAGTTAGAGGTGCCACCAACTTGGATTTAAATATAAGTCGTGTAACTTTATGGCTGAAACACGTTTGTTGCTTTGTTAATTTTTTTGCTATGACATAAATAAACCATCTTTTGACTGAGAACGATAACATTTTTAGAAGGTGAAAGCAGTCTATCGTAGCACCGCAGTGGTAGTTACAAACCTTAGGTGATCGCAAAGCAGTACGGGCCCTTGTCATTTTAAGGAAACTGGTGACGTTGCAATTGATTTAGGGTGGACAACACTTTCACAGCTGCTGTTTCATACAGGTATGCATGCGCCTCGTACAAGTGTTGAGGGTGCAGTGTGAGGGCTGCTCAGTGGCACTGTGTTTCAGGACCACCCACCATGTCGGCAGTTACGGAGGTTCAGAACAACACAACCGAGGCCCTGGCCGCCCTGGTAGATGGGGGTGAAGACGCCCTGGTGACGCTGGTGGCGGGCGAGACGAGGGTGGCGGCTCACAGGGCCGTGTTGGCAGCCGCGAGCCCCGTGTTCGCAGCGATGTTCGCGCACGACATGCTGGAGGCCAGCTGCGGCCAGGTGAGCATCGACGACGTGGAGGGCCCGGTGCTGAGGCTCCTGGTCGCCTACACGTATACCCTGCAGGCCCCCCAGCTGCCCGACATGGCCGCCCAGCTGCTCTCGGCGGCCGACAAATACGGCTTGTCGGCCCTGAAGGCTGCCTGCGAGCGGCAGCTGATCTCGCAGTTGGCCGTCGAGACCGCAGCGGCGACGGCCGTCACGGCAATGAGGCACTCGTGCCCGGACGCCACCAGGGCTGCCGTCGCCTTCATAAAGGACCACCTGCAGGTGATGGCCACGCGGGGCTGGGCGGACGCTGTGCTCGAGTACCCGCAAGAAGTCATTGAAGTCAGCAGTATGCTCGGTGAGCCACCGGCAGAAGCCTGGTAAGCAAATTCCCTTTTTGGCAGTGCTAGTGTGAATTTGACGTCGTCCTTGCTTTGTTCGTCATGGGTTTCTTTGCTGCCTACATTGCATAGCACCTTAACGTCATCTACTTAATGATCGTCAGTCACGATGCTAAGTCTCTCACTGTTTCCACTTCTACTGCTTCTTATCAATTTCGCCTTTCTCTGATTTACTCTGATTCCATATTCTGTACTCATTAGACTGTTCATTCCATTCAGCAAACCCTGTAATTCTTCTTCACTGTCACTGAGAGAATCGGTCATCAGCAAATCTTATATCATTTCACCCTGAATTTTAATTCCACTCTTCAATCTTTCCATTATTTCCGTCATCGCTTCTTCGATGTATAGACTGAACAGTAGGGGCGAAGGATTACATCCCTGTCAGACACCCTTTTTAATCCGAGTACTTCATTCTTGGTCTTTCACTCTTATATTACCTTCTTGCCTCTTGTACATATTGCAAATTACTTGACTTCTCCTATAGCGTACATGTATTTTTGTCTGAATTTCTAACATCTTGAACCACTTGATATTGCCGAACGCTTTCTCCAGGACCACAAATCCTATGAACGTCACGGAACTTCAATTTTCTTTTCATTCTCCTGTGTATTATCCTTGTCAGAAACGTGGATGCTTGAGCTGTTAAGCTGATTGTGCGATAATTCTCACGCTTCTCTGCTCTTGCAGTCTCCCAAATCGTGATGATTATATTTCTTTCAAAGTCAGATTGTATGTTGCCAGACTCATACATTCTACACACCAGTGAGAATAGACCTTTTGCCACCTCTCCCAATGATTTTAGAACTTCTGATTGAATGTTGTCTATACCTTTTGCCTTCTTTGATCTTAAATTTTCCAAAGCGCTTTTAAATTCTGATTCTAATCACCAATATTTTCCATACCGACTCCTGCTTGTTCTTCTGTCACGCCATCGGACAAGTTGTTCCAATCAGGGAGGCCTTCAGTGTACTCTTTCCAACTATCTGATCTCGCCTCTGTATTTAACACTGGAATTCCCATTGTGCTCTTAATATTACCACGCTTGCTTCTAATTCTGTGGAAGATTGCTTTGACTTTTCTATGTGCTGCGTCAGTCGTCCCAAGAATCATTTCTTCTTTGATTTCTTCACATTTTTCGTGCCATTTTGCCTTAGCCTCTCTGCACTTCCTATTCATTTCATTCCTAAGTGACATATTTCTCTATTACTGAATTTTCCTGAATATTTTTGAACTTATATCTTCGATTGATCAGCGGAAGGATTTCTTATGTTTTCCATGGTTTCTTCGCAGTTGGCTTCTTTGTACCTACGTTTTTCTTTCCAACTTCTGTTACTGTCGTTGTTAAAGATATCCATTCCTCTTCAACTGAACTACCTATTGAGCTGCTTATTATTGCAGTATCTGTAGCCTCAGAGAACATAAATCTCATCTCTTCTTTCCTTAGTACTACTGTATTCCACCTCTCTGTACATCGATTGCTCCTGACGAGTCTCGTAAAATTGAGCCTACTCTTCATCACTGCTAAATTGTTATGACTCTATATCTACTCCTGGGTATGCTTTACAGTCCAGTATCTGATTTCAAAATGTTTGCCTGACAATAATATGGTGTGACTTTAAACCTCCCATATTTCGGTTCTTTTCCAAGTATACCTCCTCGTCTAGTGATTTTTGAACAGACTATACCAGCTATTACTACGATAAATTTACTGTAGAACTTAACTAGCCTTTGTTCTCTCCTATTCCTATTATCAAGTACATATTCTCGTGTAACCCTTTCTTCTACTCCTTCCCCTATGATCGCGTTTCAGTCCCTCCATGACTATTACATAGTACTGAATTACCTGTTCAATATCCTCACTTTTTCTCTCTCTCCACCTTCAACTTGCAACGTCATCATGTATACCTGAACTATGCATGTTGTCGGTTTGCTTTTGATTCTCATGAGAACATATCTATACTCACTTTCTGCCCTGCCTTTCTATTGATACTGAATCCTACTGCTGTTGCTACTACCCTATTCTCATGTGACCAGAAATCCGTTTCTTATTTTCTGGCTCCCAACCACATTCGAACTCCTAACTTTCCAGCTCCAGAATCATAGAACGTTATCCTTTCGTTGGTTACTCAACCTTTGATCATTGCCAATTCTTCCTCATTTAGGAGCAGTTTCAGACCTCAAGGGAAAGAGAGTGCCCTGAACCTCTGTCGGCCCCTCCGCCCTCTTTGGAAAGGCTGTTTGCTGAAAGAGGGCGACACCTGATGCTGGAAGTCTTCAGACACCAATGCTGATGATTCGTATTCAAAATTAAAGTGATGGTGAGGTTCAAACCTGGGACTGAAGACTTTCCTGATTACTAAAAAAGACGCTACCCCTGGGTGACTGGCCCCAAAGAGCAGGGTGTGACTCCCTGAGATATCCAGTGAAGCAGGAGCTATGAGCACTGGGGCTACTCATGCACACTGGGGGCAAACAAGAAGAGAATACTCCAGCCAGCACAGTAACATTGTCACACTCGATGCAGTGCCTTACAATCACATTTCCTTCTCGTCTCTGTTCAGCTATCGCCCTGAATATTTTCCGTGCATTCCCTTTAACAAAGCAGACAGGAAATCTCTGCCCCCCCTGTCTTTTTTGAAGTTCCTTGTGGCGTTAACAGAGGTCGTCCAGGGAATCCTATCAGGTTTCCTGCTACGGGCATACAGCAGATTATATTCGCTGTCCACCTACAGGTGTACGACATATCTCCCACAATGTCAGTATTGATGTGACGTTTTCATCCAGCTATCATTTGTTGCCTCTCTCTCTCGGATACATATGCTCCAGACAAGTCTATTTTGTTTCTTTTTAAATTAAAAAAAAAAAAATCCATATTCAGTAGACTACGGGTTACTTCGCAAGTTTTAAACGTTGTCCATCAGATAAAATTGCATACACTGTGTAATCTATTTTTTTCTTTTAATGGTGGCCTCTACTGCAAACTGCTCAACACGAAAATTGTTGTTTATGAAACACATCACCACTGCTGTCTTTTCAAGGAATCGAATTGTGGAGACATTACATGCATACATACAGTTCTATTTGCTTTACTGAAATGCAAATTTTGAATATACTCTCGATAACTTTTATAGCATAGCTCTTGTAATTCTTGTCCATCTTCTTCATTCCCTCGGGCTTCACATCAGAGCGCCTGCATATCCATGACCATATAGTTTAAACAGTAAGTTGATACCCCAACTTACCAGTTTCTCTCTCTCTCTCTCTCTTCCTCCAGTGATATAATTCAGCATCCATATATCAGTTTTCAAATCACCTCACAACCAAAAGTAGCAGCCAGATGACTTTAACTGCTTCTAAACTGTGTCTGATAGTTGTTCTGTCAGGGCAGCAAAATTGTTGGCCCTGATGTTTGGGATTTGGTTTGTGCTTCATTGTGAACAATTTGTTGTTTTGCATCTTAAGCTATGCCATTGGGGTATATAGCAGAAGTAGTGCAGAAAAAGACCAGTTAATTGGTGGTACAGTCACGTTAAGTGAGGGGCTGGTGCTGTTGGCACTGAGTGTTCTGTTGCCCCGGTGGACAGTCCCTCAGCTGTACCGCCTGCAGTGAGCCCCTGTGTGAACACGCCCACCCACACAGTGTTTCTCTGTGCAGCTCGCCGACCGCCACAGGGGGCGGGTCCACCCCCAACTCTGACAGTCAACCCCACAGCGGCCACAGCCGGACTCCTGCTGCAGCTGCGCCTCCCACGTCTGCCCGACACACCCCTCCACCTGATGACGCAGCCGTCTGTCACTTCTGGTGAGTTGTGTTGCCACACGTGCCCAAGTCTTACCCTCACAGTACTGCTTATTTTGGCATTAATCAGCCGATATAGTAAATAAAATAAAATACAGATTCCTTCAGTTTTTGGATAGAGGTTACAGTTGCCATTAAACATCACTTATTTCTCACTTTTTTGGCTATGATATTTTGAAGATTGAGCACATGTGCAGAAGATTTCTCGCTCTCTGTATTTGCCGTGAGAATTACGTTCAGTTCAGAGTCGCTCAACTTTAGCTACGTAGGAAGTGTCACATACAAATCATACCCATTTCCAAAGATTCTTTATATATTGATGTGTTGAATCTGATTTTGTTTTTAGTGACGATTGTGTGTCTTACAAATTGATTCTGAATTAAATGGGTATGCAAACGGGATGTTTCACACAATTCCACTCAACAAAACTTACGTGAATGGTTGTAGATATAAGTTATTGAAGACACTCAGGAAGAAATGACGAAAGAAAGGTAAACAGAAATAAAATTAATAATTACAAAGTTATTATTTAGTACCGGTATGAGGATGCAGCTTGTTTCGGGTTTGTCTTAAAATGTAATTTGAATATTCCTTAAATGGTTCCCTAGTGAGTTACATCTGTAGTGACTATTGGAAATCTGTGCCGCACTGGAACAGGAACCCAGATTTGCTGCTTATTGCAGGCAGTCTCCTTGAGCAGTCGGCTGCCTGAGCACACCTCCACTTCTGACTCGGCTTCTCATCGACACTTGCACTAGAGTTTATCCCGGCGGACTTGTGGGAAGAGTAGCAAAAGGGAAATCGAATCGGTGGATGTTACCCTACTGCAGAGGATGTACATGAGAACCTCTGGCGGTAGTGTTTGCAAACCATGGGTAAAAAACATGATCCACAATGGTAATTCCATCTACGCCAGCAAACGCATCAGCTGGTCTAATGGTTGAGGTATCTGCTCTCGAGAAGTGAGAAATGCAGTGGGTGTGGCCAAGTGGAGATGCGTACAGCACTGTATGGCTCGTCACTCGTAAACAAACTCCTGTATTCGATGGATGATGGAGGTCACCAGGTGTGATGAGTAGTGGATTTGATTCACAGAGGAGAAGTTTTGCATAATTGCATGGTATAGTTAACTTCTAGTTTCAGAAATGAGCAACTGACGTGGGCAAAGATAGTTGGTCCTACTGAAAAATATATTGACATCTCACAGTGAACTGATACATTTGCAAGATGACTTCATAGCCTGTGGATTTCAGTATCAAGTATGGACCATTTTATACTTCAGTTTTATATATACCCAACAGCAGTTTCCTCAGTGATCGTGCCACTAAACCGGAGTTACTAAATACAGTTTTCCTTAATTCCTTCACGAAAAATTATATATATTAGGTGTTGTGAAACGACTCAAATCACTTAAGAAAGGCAAGTCTTCTCGTCCAGATGGAATACGAATCAGGTTCCTTTCAGAGTATGCAGACACAATAGTGCCTTTCTTAGCAATCATATACAACCGTTCACTTGGCGAAAGATCTGTTCCTAAAGACCGGAAAGTAGCACAGGTCACACCAATACTCAAGAAAGGAAAGAGGAGTAACCTATTGAATTACAGACGCATATTACTGACCTAAGTTTGCAGTAGGATTTTGGAGAATATACTGTACTCGAACATTGACTCACCTCGAAGAAAATGACTTATCGATACATAACCAACACGGATTCAGAAAATATCGTTCGTGTGAAACACAGCTAGCTCTTTATTCCCATGAAGTAATGAGTGCTGTCGACAAGGGATCTAAGATCGATTCCATATTCCTAGATTTCCAGAAGGGTTTTGATACCATTCCTAACAAGAGACTATTACATGGTGTATACGGCCCGGAAGATCCCGGAAAGACGCAGGAATTTTTTCATCCGCAAGAAAACTGGGAAAAACGGGAATTTTCTAGAATCCCGGGAGTTTTTCATTGATGTAGTTTTCAGTTAATTTTTTGTCATTTTGACTGTTAATAACCGATACTCTAAGGACATTACTGTATCCCGCTGCTGGAGAATAATACTGCAGCAACAAAATATGAACGAGGGAATGCTTTATATATAAACGAAACAGTGCTCATACAAGTGTCTGCCAACAGCAAAATGTGTGAAAGGCTGTAGGAAGACAATGCAGTGCTTCGTAACAACAAATTACCTCTGATGAGCGTTAAGTCACAACTGTTTACATTAGATTCATTTAAGCAGTTACGAGTGGAATCACGTGCATGCGCAGTTGAGTCGCGTCTGAGTAGTACCTTCTCCCGCTTCTGGAAATAGAAATGTCGCTGTTGGTTCTGCACGCAGCAAACCAGAGTATCTGAACCGGGCTCCAATTTCTGTGGCGATGGGGGGAAAATTCGTATTGTTGAGGAAAAATAATCTTGTTTCACAAAGCACCTAGCATCTAGCGCACATTGGTCTTTCGATTATTCAAAAGAGTTTGAAGCTCAACGCTGTTGATTTGTGAACATTTTGGATCACATTCTAAGTTGATTTCTGAATGAATCGTAAGTTGATTTTTGAATGCGTGCATAGTGTACGTGATGTACCTGTCAGGGGAATCCTCGTCGCATCTGGAAATAAACTTTCCTGCAGACAAAAGGGGACGGGGCTACACGAGCTGAGCGGAGTAAAGCCGCACGGGTGAATGTAGTATGTGTGTGTGACTGACTGGTATGCAGATTACGAGCGTATAGCTACGTCCATAGATTCAGACTACCAGAGTGGTAATGAACGACCAACAGGAATAACGGATACAAAATATTAATGTATTATCTTGTCGCTGTATCAAAGAAAATGAAAGTTTGACAGAAAGTTTTTGACCAGGTCGCTACACTAGAGGGCAAGTTGTACATTTCCTGGTTAGCAGCCGCTTAAGTTCCGTTCTGGGAGTAGCGCGGAAAACGCGTTGTACGAACACGTAATAACGCCTAACCGGAGATTAATCGCTGGATAATTACTAAACCGGTGATTCTGGCAGAGTTAGTAGAGTTGACTGGAGAATGAGCTTTGACAATGATAGGAATAGTTACAGAATTAGGGATGAGAAGATTTTGTTAGAATGAGGAAGGAGAAGAAACGGCGCGGTTCCAAATTTATACAAAAATTTCGTACTACTACTTTTGTACTTTCCGAGCTCATGCTTAAGAAACTGGAGCTTATGAATGAAACATGAAACTATTTCCTAACACAAAGCCTTTCGCTTGTGGTAGGCCAAACAGGCATTTCATATTGGTACTTGGTGAGTTATATTCTGCCATATTATAAAAACGACCATTATTACCAAAACAATCTCGCTTGTTTGGTGTGTGTTACAGTTGCTGCAATATTAGTAAGGCCTATTTTCTTTCGTCCTGCAAACAGTGACAATAGACGTAATGAGATCGAGAAACCACACCAGTCTTTGGTACATTTTCACGTAGCAAAACATTTGACGAATTTTGATGAGGTAACAGATTCTTCCGCAGAAAGGAAAGCACGGCATGTAAAGCTAGAGCAAGATTAGTGAGAAAAGAACGCAAGCATTGAAGAAATATGTACTGTCTTGCTTGTCTCTTGTCTTATCTGGTTTTGTGTATCCTATATTTCATTTTGTCACCCAGAACAGAAAGTTATTAGCTATTAGGCAGTAAAGAATCCAAATTTTCTGAAGAGTTCTTCTTCCGGTTACAAATAATTCCATCCAGTATTAATTGCAAGGTTATTTTGTTTAAAATCAAAGGACATTTTAATTTCCGCTGTCCTGAATGTAGTTCGATGGCATCCGTTACAAAATACACATTTGAGTCCCACAGTGCGAAGTGCAGTGATGTGCAGTGCAGTAAGAGAACGCTGTACGAAGAGGCGTGGCACTGCACTTTGGCACACTTAAGACCAAATAACATGTCTTATATTTTCTCGAACACGTATGTTTTTGTTTCAAATTTTTCAGAATGATGTGTTTTACAAGATGCCCTAGGGTACTTTTGAATATTCGATTTTTTTAGTGTTGACCGGTTCGCAAATATAGTAGATCCGAGACCGATGCGCAGAGAAGTCTGATTTATAGTGGGCAGTCTCCACATGGCCCGTGTTAACGTTCAGTGATTTTGCTTTTTCTCCTTCCGTTTACTCTTGCGTCAAATGAAAGCAAAACGGATATCTTTGGCCGGGAGGTATCAAGTGAATTAAAATACATTCACATAATTACCGAAGGCTGATATACGTTATTAGTTTCAGACTTTATTTTATTTCCAAGTTTCTGACAGTCAAGCACTAATCGCCTTGCAGAACAATAAGTTATTTTTGTCTGTTTGCTAAAGAAATTTGGCTTTTATTAACCTTTTCTGCAGAGGCATCCAATGTATTTGAAACGAAATTTTTAATTCCACAGTACTGGCTAGTTTAAACTGGTCGCTGCAGTTCAAGTGCAAGTTTTCATCTTCTAGCACGTATGGCATTATTCCATAATAATGAACCAAACATGAGATAATGCAGCACTGGTACTCCAAGAAAATTTACATCTGAATCTGGACATACGAATGTGCGCTTTAAGTAGCAGTTTGAATGTGCACATTTTAGTATGGTTCACGAAATTCTGGTCTCTTGGAGTACCCTGGGACGTCTTACTGCTTTTACAACGTAATGTAAGATCTTTCAATGATTTACACGTACGTACATACGGGCTTCCTACGTCATGTTAGCTGCGCAAGCTCGGGGCGCCTCTTACCTGGCGCTCTCTGGCAGCTGCTGGAACGAACCTGTTTCCAGCAGGTCGTGGAAGAATATTGCGAATGCTGGTTTGAAAAGCGTTACTTTCAAAGTAAATATCCTTTAACGTAAGTTGGACTATGCGCGAGGATGTACCATGAAATTCTTAAATCACAGTGTGTTTCACTCCATTTAAAAATCAACTCTTTGATGACAAGCCATTTACAAGAATTTCGAACCCTGGAGATCAGACATTTCTGTCATTATTAAAAATTTTACTGCCACATTTGTGTGATGTATCTGAAAGTGTAACACGCGCAAAAAATCGACATCATTTCGAAAGATAAGCTTCTCTTGCAGCTTATTAACCTTAGTGACCAATATTATATGTGGAAGCTTTGCTTTTCTTGTAGCAACACTATGTATATTTATGTAAGCCATTAACTTGTGTGTTACCGCTGCTTAACAGGGATGTTGCTATTGGCTGACTACATCACGCATCCTATGCCCTGAATACTCGCTGTCATGAGCTGGCGAGATCACGTGACATGAGCTGTGACTGGCTTACAAAAGCGCATCGCAATCTCGATTTCAGTGATTCGGAAAGTAACATGCGGTGTTTGGTGGAATTTCAATGTGTGCTGTCGTAATACAAAAATACGCAACGTACATGTTGCTGCACGTCAAAGATATTTCCAAAACGTGTCTTTTTCCCTGAGTTTCGTTTTCTAAAGTGCCAGGAAATTCTATGCCCATGTCCATAATCATTCAAAGGATTGATAAGTTTTGCACTTCCGAGGGATAATATACCGTCACTTAAGACGGAAAAAGTGTTTTCATGTGGGAGAGTGTATTTTTAAGCGGGAAATCCGGGAATTTTTTTCCTTGTCCGCGTATACATCCAGTATTAATCAAATTTGATACGTATGAAGTATCGTCTCTGTTGTGTGACTGGATTCTTGATTTCCTCGCAGAGATGTCACAGTTCATACTGATAGACGGCAAATCATCGAGTAGAATAGAAGTCATATACGGCGTTCCGCAAGGTAGTGTCATAGGCCCTCTGCCGTTCCTGATTTACATAAAGGGTCTAGGTGATAATCTGAGCTGCCCCTTAGACTGTTTGCAGAAGATGCTGTAATTTCCAGTAAAATCATCAGACGATCAATTCCAATTACAAAATGTTCTAGAGAGAATTTCTTTATGATGCGAGAAGTGGCAGTTGGCACCAAACAAAGAAAAGTGCGAGGTCATCGACGTGGGTACTAAGAGAAATCTGCTTAATTTTGGATATACGATAAATTGCAGAAATTTTTAGGGCTGTCAATTCGACTAAATACCTAGGAATTACAATTATGAGCAACTTAAATTGGAATGACCACATAGATAATATTGTGGGAAAGACGAAACAAAGACTGCGCTTTGTTGGCAGAAACTTGGAAGATGCGAGAAACCTACCAAAGAGAGCCTACATTACACTTGTACGTCCTCTGCTGGAATATTGCTGGGCAGTGTGGGATCCTTACCAGGTACGATTGGCGGAGGACAGCGAAAAAGTGCAAAGAAGGGCAGTTCGTTTCGTGTTATGGCGCAATATGGGTGAGTGTCACTGACATGATTCGCGAGTTGGTGTGGCAGTCACTGAAACAAAGGCGGTTTTCTTTGCGACGAGATCTGTTTACGAAATTTCAATTGCCAGGCAACAAACATAAATTTTTCAATTTTCGTGCATACAAATCATGTGGGTAATAATGCGTAATTTGGCACAGGAAGTACATAGCTACAAGTAAAAAAAATTTAAAAACGCTAAATATAAGATGACACACACCTACATGTATTACATGCACACTGAAAACATCATTGATAGTGTCGAATTGTATACTTAGTGTCCAGGATGATAGTAATAATTATGCGGCACATGCTGATATCAAAATCAGTATGCTCCGTAGAGAATGTGAAACAAAGCAGAAAAAAATAGAACGCCAGGATGAGATGCAAGACTTGGAAAGGTAAGAAGTGGGGAAATGTTTAGGATGCAAACACAACAGGTTATGTTACAACGAAAAAAGTGAGAAACTTACTGTTAGAGAAGGAAGCAATGGACTTACAGCACACACAATAACAAACTAGGACAATGAAAAACAAAGAATAAAGTTGTTGGGGATGAATTGGTAGCTTTCAGAGAAGGTAGAAAAAGATCAAATAGGTAAATAACAGGGCCAAATAGAAATCCTTGGTTAATGCAGGAGATACTGAGTTCAACTGTAAAAAGAAGAAACTATAAAAATTCAGCAAATAAAGTAGGCAAAAGGAAATATGAATGTTTAACAAATTATTGACGAGAAGTGGAAAATGGCTAAGGAGGAGTGTGTAGAAATTGTGTGTGTGTGTGTGTGTGTGTGTGTGTGTGTGTGTGTGTGTGGTGTTCTCAGAGCTACTGACAGTTTTGGGAGAGTAAGGCATGGCAAAACTCTCCCATATGGTATGACACAAATCTCCCATCTAGTGTGCAAGATGTATGAGGGAGGCGAAATACCCTCACATTTCAAAAATAATACGAGATTTCAGTTCCAAAGAAAGCAGTTGGTGACAGGTGTCAGCACTAATGAGATACCAGTTAAGTCATTGGGTTGCAAAGTATGAACATCAGCTCCTTGCAGAATAATGGAAAAACTCGTAGAAGCTGATGTCGGGGAATATCAGTTTGGGTTTTGTTGATGTCTAGGAATATGAGGCAATACTGACCCTACGATTTCCGTTGGAAGATACACTACTGACGATTAAAATTGCTACACCAAGAAGAAATGCAGATAATAAACGGGTATTGATTGGACAAATATATTATACTAGAACTGACATGTGATTACATTTTCACTCAATTTGGGTGCATAGTTCCTGAGAAATCAGTACCCAGAACAACCACCTCTGGCCGTAATAACGGCTGTGATACGCTTGGGCATTGAGTCAGAGCTTGGATGGCGTGTACAGGTACAGCTGCCCGTGCAGCTTCAACACGATGCCACAGTTCATCAAGAGTAGTGACTGGTGTATTGTGAAGAGCCAGTTGCTCGGCCACCATTGACCAGACGTTTTCAATTGGTGAGAGATCTGGAGAATGTGCTGGCCAGGGCAGCAGTCGAACATTTTCTGTATCCAGAAAGGCCCGTACAAGACCTGCAACATGCGGTCGTGCATTATCCTGCTGAAATGTAGGGATCAGCAGGGATCGAATAAAGGGTTGAGCCACGGGTCGCAACACATCTGAAATGTAACGTCCACTGTTCAAAGTGCCGTCAGTGCGAAAAAGAGGTGACCGAGGCGTGTAACCGATGGCACCCCATACCATCACGCCGGGTGATAGGCTAGTATGGCGATGACGAATACACGCTTCCAATGTGCGTTCACCGCGATGTCGCCAAACACTGATGCGACCATCATGATGCTGTAAACAGAACCTGGATTCATCCGAAAACATAACGTTTTGCCATTCGTGCACCCAGTTTCGTCGTAGAGTACACCATCGCAGGCGCTCCTCTCTGTGATTCAGCGTCAACGGTAACCGCACCCACGGTCTCCGAGCTGGTAGTCCATGCTGCTGCAAACGTCGTCGAACTGTTCGTGCAGATGGTTGTTGTGTTGCAAACGTCCCCATCTGTTGACTCAAGGATGGAGACGTGGCTGCACGATCCGTTCGTTACAGCCGTGCGGACAAGATGCCTGTCATCTCGACTGCTAGTGATACGAGGCCGTTGGGACCCAGCACGGCCTTCCGTATTACCCTCCTGAATCCACCGACTCCATAGTCTGCTAACAGTCATTGGATCTCGACCAACGCGAGCAGCAATGTCGCGATACGATAAACCGCAATCGCGATAGGCTGCAATCCGACCTTTATCAAAGTTGAAAACGTGATGGTACGCATTTCTCCTCCTTAGACGAGGCATCACAACAACGTTTCACCAGGCAACGCCGGTCTACTGCTGTTTGTGTACGAGAAATAGGTTGGAAACTTTCCTCATGTCAGCACGTTGTAGGTGTCTCCACCGGCGCCAACCTTGTGTCAATGCTCTGAAAAGCTAATCATTTGCATGTCACAGCATCTTCTTCCTGTCGGTTAAATGTCGCGTCTGTAGCACTTCATCTTCGTGGTTTAGCAATTTTAATGGCCAGTGGTGTATTATTCAGACAACATTCTGCATCACTAGAAATAAGTCTTCTCGCCACGCCACGGCAACTAAAGACAGTCTCTCTAATTTAGATTTTTTTCACAGTTTCCGGAAAATATTGAAGTTGCTTTTTTGAATTTGTACTGAGGCACAATTTTACTTTCACTGTGTGAAGGAGTGTTGTCGCTTTTTGAACTTTCATCAGGTCCAGTGTTTAATTTTGACTATGTGAGGCAAGTATATGTGACACCCATTGCCCCAGGGGGAGGGGCGGTTTGAATGGAATAAGACGATTTCTAATGTGAAGAAACGGGACAACTGTTGCGTTACACAATTTTTATCGAAACTAGTGTGCTCTTTCTTCACATCGACATTCTTCAAAAACAGACGTTGAAAATGAACAAAAATCTAAACGACAAAACTGGTCGCTGCAGTGGACTCAGGGAACTGAGGGCGTAATCGGCGCCCAGCGCTACCAACAGAAACGGCAAACTTTCAGATTCACGACCCAGTTCTGGCGCTACAGCTGCAGGGTCGATGGCGTTTGCAGAAATGAAAAAGCAGGGAAGTCGACGTGAAGTGTTGCGGACAAATCCGATACGTGACGATACCGAACGATGGACCCACGAGGCACCTTTCAGTGTGCCACTTACATGCAGTTACCGCAGCTTGCACGGTGGTTGTCGGGAGGCGTGAACATCCGTCGTTTTCCTTTCAGTTCTTGCTCTGAGGGGGATAGCTTGTTGATGTACAGAGTATCCAATAATAAATCAATATTCCAACGAAAAGCTCTAAAACCGGGAGTGTACTTACAACGTGCAGCCCATATTTTTATAGGCAGGCACGTTGATGATTTGGCGCTGATATATCCATACTTTCCTCGATACATGGGGAGCAGATAACGGTATTTTACTAAATATCGATACATTGGATACTGTACATTTTAAAAATATCAAGTCATAGGCAAGCTCTATCATTCCGCAATCGACGTCTGTTAAAACCCGTCGTGCGGCCATCAAGACGTCGGTAAGCCTTTCCCAGGAGCCACCTCAGTACAGGTGACAGCGGCGCCAACCCGCCGCCCTTTTATACCTTGTATACGCGATACTGCTGCCATCTGTATGTGTAGATATCGGTATCCCATGACCTTCTGTCAGCTCAGCCTGTCTCTGCCTGGAAGCACCCGGGTGGTTCTACAGCGCAAAAGACCTGCTGTCAATTAGAAATCAGAAACTACTCGAAATTGTACGTAGACGGAATCGATTTTAAATAAGCTAAACATTTATTCAAAACAACTGATGCCTTGTCATCCACAAACTAAATACTTTCCTTAGTGAAGTGTGGTTTCACATTTTAATGAACAATATGATCAAATTGCACACCATCGACTGCTAGACACATTTGGAATCGCTGTTTGAGCGAGAGAGATGTACTGGACAAGCTACATTGGATGATACGTTGTCGTGTGGTCTGGCGCGTATCATCTGACATACCTGGGGTTCATGACAGACTCTATCTTTCAGTGCTCCCCGTAGAAAGAAATCCATTTGAGTCATATCAGGGCACCTGGCTGGCCTTTGTACTGCAGCATTCCGTCCCATACAACGGCCGGGAAACTTTCCATTCATTGGTCGCTTTGGAGCAGGCGAAGAGTCTGGGCAGTGGTCGTGTTCGATCCACATACACTGTCGGTTGTCCACGGAACTACCTCTAGGAGGACAGGCTGGATGTTAGTAAGAATATGTGCATACGTATTTCCATTTAATCACCCCGTGGATGAAGTGAGGTCCCACAGTATAATTTCATATCGTGCCAAATCATACATTGGTAATTCAGTACCGTTAGTATTCTACCTGATGAAGCGAGCGCACATTTTCAGAATCGTTTGCCATGCACTGCAGCGCAGAAAGACAAAATTTTGAGCCACGTTCAAAATCACGTCCTCAGGAATTCCCAGTGGAGTCTGAGATGGTAAGGGTGGCATCAATGTAAATGCGGGGTGCGAGAGACACTCGTCTGCCTGACCCCCCATTCAATGAACACAGGATATCTTAAAGAATACCCGCTCTGCATTTAAATTCCTTCGTCCGTTTCTGAAGGGTTGCCCTGCAAGGCAAAGGAATTTCTCGCTTTCGCAAATAAGTGTATGCTTTAGGTGACAGAGCTCTTAAAGTTAATGGATGGGCAATGTCCTCTGAATTCCACTTTACCCTTTTATTTTCATTTAATAGACATCTTATTTGTGCCGGTGTAAAACACTTTGACAATACACTATTTACACTTTTGTGCAATACGACTTTTGCTTTCACGTCAGATGACTTTTCTGCCCGCTTCGACGAAAGAACACGTCGGAGATAGTTCGTTTTACTTCGTAAGGCTGCATCACATTTTTTAGTGCCGCTTCTTTCTGTGCATTCAGTTTTTTTAAAAAGTTCAATCTCGGCCCTCAGTTCCTTAATTTCCAAATCCTTATTCACTACTTCAGTGGGTTCATGAACGCAGTCTGTACATGCGGTTCGGTCGACTTTCTTTCTTTCGGTGGCACAGTTTCTAAAGCTGTCAGAGATAGCTTTTGCAAACATGCGGATTACCGCATTTGTATTAAAATTTGCTATGAAAACGGATTAAAATGCATCGTGGTTTTAGAAATATTATATACTGCTTTTGGTGAGTATACTAAGAGTGAAATAGGTGTTTACGACTGGTATAAACCTTTAGAAGAAGATGAGGATGACGAGAAGTTCATAATAGAAGATGAACTGAGAGTTAAACCAAACGATGCGTAAACTAAAACTCAATCGTCTCGGTGACAGACGGCCAAGACCACTGAAATGTGAATGTTACGTTTCTGACAGTAATCTTCGGTTTTAACAGTACAGTGCACCACGACTCCTTGTCCCAAGATGAAACGGCCAGTAGGCAGATCTTCTCACCAGCTCAACCTCGATGGCTTGAAGCAACACGGAAAGGTGTCCCGCTTTGTGGCGGAACAGTTCATTGTTTCTGCACTGCGATAACGCACCTGCTCACAGTTCGTTGCGTGCTTGTGCATGTTTGCTTGAAACAATACTGTAGTGATGTCCTTGGCCTCAGGTTCGCTCCATGTGTGACATTTTGTTCCCAAAAATAAAGACAAACCTTAAAGAGCTGTCTTTTACATAAGAGAGGAGATTCAAACTGCACGTCTGAGAGAACTAAACACTACTGTAAGGATTGTTCCAGAATCGTTTTAAGCATTGGAAGAACCACTGGAATAAATGTATAATATGTAATGGGAAATATCTTGGTGAAGACGACATTGATGTAGACTAATAAATAAACCAAGTATTGGTTTCAACATTCACCGCTGTTGCTTCCACTATCATATTGTCCATTTTGGTGCCAATGTCACGACCCTGTCACCGTCTTCTAAGAGGAATGTCGTTGGTTCACCACCCAAGTTTCGTCGATAGAAAAGAGTTCTGTTAATTTCCTGACTTGTATCAAGTATTTGCATCGCCAGTCAGTCATCACTTCTCTCTAGTGGGACCTTTCCTTTACTTAGAGGTCTGTTGCAAGTAAATCGCATATCATGCAGTGTCTTACGCTAAACAGCTTTCTTCCAAGGAAAATAATTTTTTTGTTTTTACGCCAACAACTTATTTGTGTAATGTCAGCACTAGTTTTTAGCCATACAAAAGTCCCTATGGTTGATCAAATTACCGATTTTGAGAAGCTGCTTGCAATGATGGATTTATACTCCAAATTTCGTAGTGCACTTTCTTGGCGGTTCTGGCAAACCGCGTGGTTTATTTTCGGTCGCCTTTCTGATGCGTCCAATAGCGGCAAGGCTGACTTGTGTGTAAACTACAATCCTTTCTTTTTGAGACGGGCAACATTAGCCCCCAGTTCTTTCTGTGCCGACTCTTTAATACAATCTGTGATTCCAATAGAGGTGACTGAGCCATTTTTACCCCAAAGATCGCAATTCTTTGCATTGTGCAGATTTTCCTGTGATGTGGTGCGCTTGTCGATCATCTCTGAATAACATATTCGTACATGTCCACAGAGCATTTCACACGGTGGATTACTGTCGACTGTTGAAGATAGAAACGTGTGGAATAGGTTCCCATGTATGTGAGTGGACCTGAGCTCTTAAGTGACAGAACCCAGTATGTTGTCCTCAGTGGCGAGTGTTCGCCAGAGGCAGGAGTGCTCCAGAAAAGGGTGGTGGGACCGCTGTTACTGTCTGTATACATAAATGGTCTGGTGGACAGGTATCTGCGGCTGTTTGCTGGTGGTCCCCTAGTGTACAGTGAGATGTCGTCGTTGAGTGAGTGTAGAAGGACACAAGGCGAGTTGAACAAAATTTCTAGTTGGTGTGACGAATGGCAGCCAGCTGTAAATGTAGAGAAATGTAAGTTGATGCAGGTGATAGGAAAAACAGACACGTAATGTTGAGGTATAGCAGTAGAGGTGTTCCGCTAGACACAGAGGCGTCGCTTAAATGTCTGAGCGAAAGTTCGCAAAGCGATACGAAATGGAACGAGGTTGAGAGGACTGCGGTAGGGAAGGCGGGAGGTCGACTTTAGTTTGTTGGGAGAATTTTAGGAAAGTGTGGTTGGCCTGTAGATGAGGCTGCATGTAGGCCGCTGGTGCGACCTATTCTCGAGTACTGCTAGAGTGTTTTGTATCGGCAACAGGTATAATTATAGGAAGACAGCTATAGGACTGAGAGCTGAGCTGCTAGATTTGCTACCGGTGGTTTTGAGTGACGCAGAGGTATTGTGCAGAAGGTTCAGGAACTCGAATCGGAATCACTGGAGGGGAGGCGAAATTCTTTTCGAGGAATTGTTGAGAAAATTTAGAGAACTGTTTTTTGACGCAGACTGCAGAACAATTCTAGTTCTGGCAATGTACGCTTGAGACAAGGCGTGTGAAGATAGGGTGAGAGGCGTTGTCGCTCGTACAGAGGCATACAGGCAGTCGTTTCTCCCTCGCTCTACTTGGGAGCGGAACGGATAAAGCAGATGACTTCAGTCAGTTGGGAACTTTTTATATGTACCAGTTACTACTATTGTTTCATACGGTTGCTGCTCCACCTGCATTGATTATTTTGTACTGAATGCAGCAGTTTTATTACGTCTGTAGTTTCTAGTTGGTATTTCACTTGTCTTTGGAGCTCCTTACTGGCTCTCTCGCTTGGGATTAGCCTTTAACTTGAATCAGCTGTGGGGAGAGGTTCCCGCGGCATTGGTTAAAGTTCAGCAATGCCAGATCTATACCAGTATTTTGATATTTGTAAGTGAACATGCGATAATGAATCAACACTCTGTTTGTATTTCTTACAGGCACCTGATTTCTTTCTGGCATGATCTAATTTATGCATTGCATTAGATACAGGAAATACAGTACTTTTTTGAGACTGGTCTAAAGTTACGGCTTAAGTGTTTGTACTACTACTGAAAGAGAAATTTTACTCGGAAGTAGCATAGCTGGTGTACACTTGAAGTTTACTTAGACCTTTTTAAGTATAAATGTAAAGTTTTACGCCTTCTGTAGTGGTGTGTAACTTATTTTGTGTCCAGAATTTTCAGAAAATGCAAAAAGTTGCACAAAGTTAACATGACTGAGTATAGTAGTTGTGCAGGATGCCGCCTGCCACAGACCATATGGTGGGTTGCAAAGTTTGTAAGCAGATGGAAATGAATGTTCCAGTGGATGTATCTCTTGTTGCATGCATGATTATATGAGCACATGTGACGATTATTATGCAGCGGGTAGTGTGTGTGTGTGTGTGTGTGTGTGTGTGTGTGTGTGTGTGTGTGTGTGTGTGTCAGGGAGAGTCGACCTGGTGCCCTTGTTCTATTTGAAATATGTCGACCAACTTATTGTGTACGAAGCAGTGACTTTTATATTTTTTGTCGGTATGTCAGGAAATTTCCATGTTACTGGTCTGAATCACTTAGCTGTCTGGTGAGGAAATTGTATTTCAGTACTTACAGATACGTTTAGTTTCTAGTGTTTTCTTCCTAAGTGACAGAAGGAATTGGTACCCAGGGAAGGTAGTTTTAGGGGTGTGTTTGAATGTAGATGAAGGATTGGGTAGCAACTGCATGCCGAGGTGAAAGGAGGCGGATCTGTGGAGTGAATTATGAGGAAATGTGCCAAATGAATTTGTTAGGAGATGGAGTGCACCTATTTTTAATGGGAGATGGGTGAAGTTTTTGATTATGGGCTAGTGCTGTGGATCTGTCTGTAATACGCTGGTTAACCCGTATCGCAGAAGCGAGATTTCTAGATTTGTGACTTGTCGCTCGGAAGAAGTGTATTCCGAATTGTTGGCAGTTTTGCGGCTGTGACAGTTTCTTTCATTTGGTGTGTGTGTGTGTCTCGATAGTAGAGAGTGTGTCGATGTTTTGTGCAGGAGCCTTTCTGATGCAGAGCGAGGCAGGAGGCTGAGAGAGGCGGCTGAGGAGGGGGTGGTGGAGGAGGTGCGGGCGTTGCTGGCGGCTGGGGCGGACGTGGGGGCGAAGGACGGGGAATTCGGGGGGACCGCCCTGCACTGGGCTGCAGGGAGAGGCGACGCGGCTGTGGTGCGGCTGCTGCTCTCTGCGGCGTCCGACCCCAACGCCAGGGATCATTGGGGGGAGACGCCGCTGCACGTGGCGGCACTGAATGGCCACGCAGAAGCGGCGGCTGCGTTGCTGCAGGCCGGAGCCGACAGGGGGGTGGCGAGTAATAGTGGGAGGACCCCCCTGGACATGGCCAGGCAGCGCAACCATCAGGAGATCGTCGAGATGCTAACAGGGCGTTAGTACGCGCCAGTAGTACTTCATTGTACAGGATATTAAAATAAAAAATTGAAAAAAAAGATCGCTTTCTCTAATCATTTCTACCTTTTGCAGTCCACACAATTACTCCAGTAACACCACAACTACTGCAACAACACGAGATATCTGTAAACCAACGTGACAAACCTTCCTTTTGAGAATTCACTCTGTAAAACATGTCACAAGCAATTTCTGCCAAAGCTCAGCAACAATTGACAAATACTCCATCATTTATAAACTCCACTTCTCTCTCCCTCTCTTGTGTTTCTCGTCCCATATACAGTATTCAAACAGCTTACAAGAATACAGCCGACCTCTCTCACAACCGCCTGTATTTCGAAATGTAAACACCCAATCTCTTCCAAGACACAAATGCGAGAATACCGGTTGTTGTGCGTTAATGTTAGTTCTTTGCACCAGTCTCCTACATTACCTAATTACTGCAAACCATTTGCTAGCAGTGTCTATGTTGCTACATTACATCACTGCAAACTGCACCATACTCACATTACTGCCATATAAGCTGTTCAGTTAGAATGTATCTTCACTTGCGACCTCACACTGAATTCACTTCTGTGCGTGCACTGCACAAGTACTTTTCGTGTTTAATTGTAATGTCACATTGGTAGCAGTGCTCACACCACATCATGCTCACACCATCTGCAGCCTTCTTGCCAGCTCACCTTCAAATAAAGAGAATTGAAGAACCACCTAAAATCATTAGACTGCTAAACACGTCCCTTGCTGCTCTTACAGAACAAACTACCATCTCTCAAGGAATTATACTCAATCACGCGAGACATGCAGCCATCACTGGAATTATTCGGCAGTTTCCCAAAATACACTTTTGCGTCTCTGTACACTTTTGCGTCTCTGTACACTTTTGCGTCTCTGTACACTTTTGCGTCTCTGTACACTTTTGCGTCTCTGTACACTTTTGCGTCTCTGTACACTTTTGCGTCTCTGTACACTTTTGCGTCTCTGTACACTTTTGCGTCTCTGTACACTTTTGCGTCTCTGTACACTTTTGCGTCTCTGTACACTTTTGCGTCTCTGTACACTTTTGCGTCTCTGTACACTTTTGCGTCTCTGTACACTTTTGCGTCTCTGTACACTTTTGCGTCTCTGTACACTTTTGCGTCTCTGTACACTTTTGCGTCTCTGTACACTTTTGCGTCTCTGTACACTTTTGCGTCTCTGTACACTTTTGCGTCTCTGTACACTTTTGCGTCTCTGTACACTTTTGCGTCTCTGTACACTTTTGCGTCTCTGTACACTTTTGCGTCTCTGTACACTTTTGCGTCTCTGTACACTTTTGCGTCTCTGTACACTTTTGCGTCTCTGTACACTTTTGCGTCTCTGTACACTTTTGCGTCTCTGTACACTTTTGCGTCTCTGTACACTTTTGCGTCTCTGTACACTTTTGCGTCTCTGTACACTTTTGCGTCTCTGTACACTTTTGCGTCTCTGTACACTTTTGCGTCTCTGTACACTTTTGCGTCTCTGTACACTTTTGCGTCTCTGTACACTTTTGCGTCTCTGTACACTTTTGCGTCTCTGTACACTTTTGCGTCTCTGTACACTTTTGCGTCTCTGTACACTTTTGCGTCTCTGTACACTTTTGCGTCTCTGTACACTTTTGCGTCTCTGTACACTTTTGCGTCTCTGTACACTTTTGCGTCTCTGTACACTTTTGCGTCTCTGTACACTTTTGCGTCTCTGTACACTTTTGCGTCTCTGTACACTTTTGCGTCTCTGTACACTTTTGCGTCTCTGTACACTTTTGCGTCTCTGTACACTTTTGCGTCTCTGTACACTTTTGCGTCTCTGTACACTTTTGCGTCTCTGTACACTTTTGCGTCTCTGTACACTTTTGCGTCTCTGTACACTTTTGCGTCTCTGTACACTTTTGCGTCTCTGTACACTTTTGCGTCTCTGTACACTTTTGCGTCTCTGTACACTTTTGCGTCTCTGTACACTTTTGCGTCTCTGTACACTTTTGCGTCTCTGTACACTTTTGCGTCTCTGTACACTTTTGCGTCTCTGTACACTTTTGCGTCTCTGTACACTTTTGCGTCTCTGTACACTTTTGCGTCTCTGTACACTTTTGCGTCTCTGTACACTTTTGCGTCTCTGTACACTTTTGCGTCTCTGTACACTTTTGCGTCTCTGTACACTTTTGCGTCTCTGTACACTTTTGCGTCTCTGTACACTTTTGCGTCTCTGTACACTTTTGCGTCTCTGTACACTTTTGCGTCTCTGTACACTTTTGCGTCTCTGTACACTTTTGCGTCTCTGTACACTTTTGCGTCTCTGTACACTTTTGCGTCTCTGTACACTTTTGCGTCTCTGTACACTTTTGCGTCTCTGTACACTTTTGCGTCTCTGTACACTTTAGCGTCTCTGTACACTTTAGCGTCTCTGTACACTTTAGCGTCTCTGTACACTTTAGCGTCTCTGTACACTTTAGCGTCTCTGTACACTTTAGCGTCTCTGTACACTTTAGCGTCTCTGTACACTTTAGCGTCTCTGTACACTTTAGCGTCTCTGTACACTTTAGCGTCTCTGTACACTTTAGCGTCTCTGTACACTTTAGCGTCTCTGTACACTTTAGCGTCTCTGTACACTTTAGCGTCTCTGTACACTTTAGCGTCTCTGTACACTTTAGCGTCTCTGTACACTTTAGCGTCTCTGTACACTTTAGCGTCTCTGTACACTTTTGCGTCTCTGTACACTTTTGCGCCTCTGTACACTTTTGCGCCTCTGTACACTTTTGCGCCTCTGTACACTTTTGCGTCTCTGTACACGCTTTGGAAGCAGACGACACTTCGAACATTCATTCCCCTGTCTGCTGTGATACAATTAGACTTGGCATCCCCGTGCGTGCATGTGTGACCAAAGTGCCAGACTGCATTTTGAACAAGAGCTTCTGTGGCCCTCATGTGGCGGCGTTACACACGGAAGCTCCTTAACATTCTCTGTGAGGAAGCAGCGGCGCCAGGAGACAGTATTGACTTGGTGAGTGACCTCCACGGCATTGATGAATACTTCAGGCTCTGCCAGTTGATCCTCAACATAAATAAATGTAATATACTGTGCATACACGGGAAAAGAAATCCACTACTGTACAATTACACTGCTGATCACAAATTGCTGGAAACAGTAAGTCACCTACCGTAAAATATCTAGCAGTAACTATCCAGAGCCACCTTGCGTGCAATGCCCAAAAATACCAATTGCTAAGAAACTGCAGTACATCTTTTCTCAGCAATTCCATAATCACATGTTTTGGGCTCCTAAATCCAAATTTCGTGCTTCCTGCCCTGTAGTAAGTAGGCTTCACAACGAAAGCCTCAAAATTTTCCGACTTTTCTCAGATTTTCATTTATTTCACAAAGACTACGTGTTTCTCATAGTTGACAACCCAACACAAAATTAAATTGGACAAACTCTTCTACAACATGCAGCAATCAGCAGTGATTTTCTGACGAGTGGTGACCGCGCTAGAGCGTCCTAAAAAAACGGCGACTCCCCAAAATTCGGATCGCGCCTAACGTCATTCACCTGTTGCACTCTGCTATTACGGCACTTTGGAGCGGTATGGCACGCGTCAGCAGACGGAAAACAGCCCAGAACTCCACCTGTGTTCTTCGCATCGTCAAACGCAATAGCACTCACGCCAGACATCCGCTGTCGAAACGGACGTCATATATTTTGAAACGTGTTCGCATTTATTTAAACTAGTGCTTCTAAGTGTGTGGTTGGTATCTGAGAAATGGCTAAAATTTATTTTGATATCGAAATACGTAAATCTCAGTCCAGTGCGACAGAAAAGTGTAAAAATTAAATTTTGTACGGAAGTATGCGAAGCACACGCTACACGATGCGAAATCCAGGCTAGCCGGTACATCAAAGAATGGGCCTGCGAGAGAGGAGGTCGTTTTCAATGTAATTTATACATACCACTTGTCTGCAAAACAGATAACTCAATTTAAAATATTGGTCCTGAATACTGTAAATCCTTATCTTCAAACTTGTAAACAATAACTGCACCAGATCTGCTGTAGTGTCTATTGTGCAAATGAAGATAAAATGTAACGCATCCCGCATTGTGTCAAAACTGCTCCAAAATTCACAAGATAACGTTCTGAAATAATTTACCGATTTGGAAAGTCTGAAATGATAATTTCACAGATACATTCTGGTGTGTGGCGGAGGACAGTTTGAGTACCACAGCTGTTCCGGCCTTTTCCTGTTGCAGTCGCGATACGAGAAATATCTTTGGACTACTCGTCTATTAAGAGCTCTGAATGGGAAGTAAGAAACCCGGAGAACATCTGGCGTGCATTTCCTCGCCATGTTACAGTTTTAGGTGGAACCTTTAACCTGCCACCTCTGCAGTGGGCGACATAGGTGGCTGAGACTGTTGGCAGGGCCAGGGAATCGTGAGAAACTGATCCAAGTGCTTCACTCAAAAACTACCTCGGGCCATTAATCTGAGAAACGAGTCGTGAAGACAGCATCTTAGACTTGCAAGTGACAAATAGACCCGAACTTTTCGAATCTGTTAGGGTAAAACGGGGAATCAGCTATGCCAAGACCGTTACAGTGTTAGTGAATACGACCGTAACCATAAATATAAAATAAATAGGGAATATTATTGTGCTTAGCAAGAGCGACGAGAAAAAGGCTTCAGGTTACCTTTCCTTTCCTCTGCAGCACCAACAGCGCGGGTATCAGTGGAAGAAGTTGAAGAGCATTGTGAAATACGCTTCAGACAGGTGTGTACCGACCAAATGCGTTTCAAGCCCGGTTTCACAGCGATGAGTTTACAGCACTTGTTTTCGTTTAAGTGCGCGTCTGCGAACGCCAGATCACGAGACAACAAAGAAATTTCCGAGATCCGAATTTCATCGATAAAAATGACGCCAAAGAAACAGTTGTTTCTGGAAAGAGCACCATATCTGTAACATGTTGCATTACTCTCTACGTAACGAAAGCCTGTGTAAACATTCGGTCTTGTCTGTAAGGCAGAAACGCTTACGACACTGTTATTCCCGTGCAAACAGAAACAGGTGGCGTCAGACTGCCCGCGCAGTCGCCGATGGGAAACTCGCAGGTGGGGGCGCGACGCAGAATGCGGGCAGCGAATCCGGCGGAGGGCCGCGCATGCGCAGAAGTAGCGGCGGGGCGGGAGCAGGCGGTAGGGGCTGTCCGACCACGGCGGCGGACAAAAGACCGGCCACACGACAGGGGGGCCGAAACTAAATCAGGACGATCACTTCCGACATAAAATCTGTAATACTGTTTAGCGATTACTGCTCCAGTTGTACTCAACAATTTCAAAGTCGGTGATGATCGCAGACACCGGTGTCCGGCTGCCATTTAATGTCCCAGTATTACAAAGATATTTTCTCCCGCTCTCGCAGCAATTTCGCAGTTATGTCAGAGCATGCTACATCTGTCTAATGGCAATCCACTATGTACTAACACTAAACATTATTTCGATAACAACCTCTGTTAAAATTAGTGCTCTGGATGATTTAATACATGTAATGTTTTATTTTTGCAGCAAGTCTGAATGACAGGTATAGGTACATCCGCTGACTTTCAAGCTGTCATTACTATCGATCCAGAAATCAACAGCGCAACGGCAGTTCTTTTAAGGGATGGGTTTACACCTGAAAACGTCCAACTTTATCCCAGCAGACGTGCAATTGCATGTTCTGTCGCTGAGACATTCCGCTTAAATATTTACGCACCATCCGGGACTGACGTTACACATGCACGGTCGGACTATTTTTTAATCAGGATGTCCCATGTCTTTTGGTAAATGTGTGTATGCGAAGCACACGCTACACGATGCGAATTAGAGGCTAGTCAGTACGTCAAACAATTCGCCTGCGAGAGAGCAGGCCGATTTCAGTGTAATTTGTATATGTCATTTGTCTGCAAAACAAATTACTCTGATTAAAATGTTGGCCCTGAACATTGTTCATCTTCATGTTTAGACTTCATTTACCCGTTTAAAACATCTAAAATGATGTATTTTCACAGATACATTGCGACAGTCGCTGTACCTTACAGTGGACATGAACGTTGATGGTAATTAAATTTGTTGGCCTAGCTGTGTGAACGGAACGCTTCTCTGTTCTGGAACCAGTTACTATTAAGAGAGTGACGGAACCGTCAAAAACGTACGGTACAGGTCCAGCGCGACAGCCGTCTGGAGGCAGAAAGGGTGCCAGCATCAAAGAGTCAGCAGAGGGATTCGCTACGCCCGCGCATGCGCAGAAGTACGCCTTCTGCTTCTCGCTCGGGTGGCCACCGGCCAAGTGCAGAGTTTCGTAATGCAGATGTTGCGCCTTTTTCACTGAATCACTCTTCACGAACACAGTAAGTAAAGGATGTAGAAAAAGAGCCGGTAGAAGGAATTGTGACAGACGTTGCGAATGTGGTCACCTCTCTAAACCTCTGCACTCCCTCCGCATCAAACAAGAGAGCTCCAAGGGAAAGATTTTTCAGCCATCGACTCAGAAGGCGCGACACCCTTCTGTGTCTGCCCTGCAAAATCTGACTGCAGGTCTGGACACGGAAGCCGTAGGTGAGCGGCGCGCCGCCACACGCACTCACTGCACGCACGCCTCGCCAGTGTCGGCTTCGAGGCCTGGCAGACTCCACACCACAGCGGGCTGTGAGTGACTGTGCAGGATTACGACTCAGCCCCTGTCAGCTTCTCTGACCGTGACACTGTAATTGTGAAAGCAAAAGGTCTACCTCGTCCCAAAATAATTGGCAGAGGATAACGGAAATTAAATTGTAACCTCCTCCACATAACATCGGTGAATATACATTTCATTGCTCGGTACAAACGCTTCTTCCGTAACGCGAGTGAGTCGCGGCTGAATCTTGCAAAATCCGGTGTTCGGAAATTAGTTACAAATGTCGCCTACAGGACTGAAGTAAAGCGTGAATTTCATTTTGAATTATTTGAAACTTGTAAGAATAATTAGTAATTCTCACTACATCATTCAAAAAAATAATTCGTTCACGTGACATATCAGACTGTAAATAATACAAAACGTGTTGGCAAGTCCTTCGCACGACTCACTTATCTACAGAATTTTCATTTGCGGAATAGTAAACAGTTATGTATAAAATGCTACACAGGCAACCATGTCCTCCAGATGAACTCATGTGTGTTACTGGAGAAACGCTGGCCACGATAGCTGGAAAGGAACAAGTGGGGGCGAAGCCTTCGACTGCAGGCGACGGACTAATTGGGCGACATTTTGGAAGAAATTTTCCTCCAACTGTCAGCAAAGCGAGGCCGTGGAGATGGTGTAAAGCGTGTGGTGACAAAGTTAAAAAAGAAACTGGAGAGTCGAAACGGAAAGAAACAACATACTGATGTTCAGTGTGTGATGTTGCGCTGTGCAAGGCAGAATGCTTTGAATCGTTTCACGCTCTAACAATATACCAGCACTTGCAAAGTAAGTTAGAAATCAGATTAATAATGTTGCTCACGCAGCATATGTTATCTTTATCGGGCAACATCAAAGTTATTCACTTTGGATGGTATCGTCAGAATGGAAATAATGAGGTCACTGCAAAAAGAGTCATTAATTTGGCACTTACGTTGAATGGATTCCCACGTAGATTTCGTCCAAGTCGTTATGGCTCATCTTGTTGATTCTAGGGTGATTCCACTTTGACTGCTAGAAGGTCCAGATCTGTGTTTTAGCAATATTTGAAGACGTAACAAATGCGTTTTTGCGGAAATTCTTAATGATCAAACAATCCCAGATCAGAATAATGGTATGGTAGAAGTAATTTTTGACTTGGTGTTCACGATCCACATTCTTATTAAACTTCTTGTAAATTCACATATACTTCTTCTTAATTGTCAAATCAAGAAAACAGTTTTGTATCAATCTTCGTATACTTGATTTCCACTTTAACGAAATACAAGACTTGGCTGTTCTTTTATAAAGCGAAATAACAACTTCTGCCAAAGCGAAACAAAGACTGCTCTGTGCGCATTCGCGCCAAAATGGTTACAATTAAGTCAAAGATTATGACAGTCTCACAGAAAAGAATACACACAAGAACCATATCACTGTAATATATCGATACATCAGGGTAGCTATACATTAATAAAAATGTGAATATTGTCACAAAAATATGTCTGTTACTTGGCAGAAAAGTAGTACGATATTACTGGCATCGAAAACTGGGGTTGGAGTGCCGTAATGGTCAGTTAAATAAAGAACCATTACAACACGAAAGCCATTTACGTATATAAATTATTTATAAAAAATTGTATTTAGTTGTGTATTGCGATATTTTTTAATAAACGCGTTTCAGTTTGTTTTTATAAAACATAAACAAGTCCAATATTCATTCTACCTATAATAAACCCTACTGTAAAAACTTTATTTTCTTTGTTTCACCTATAAACTTGCGATAACAGTGTAAATTTAAGCGGAGTTTTTTACTATAACGCGTTACTTCATTTTAAAGTTTAATGTACAGGGGTGAAACGGACAAAGTGCAACGATTTATCTGTAACCGTTCGTAAATTGTGATTTTTTTTTTAAAAACGACAGAAGACCCCAGTCTGGCGTGCTAGTGTGTCATACTCAGTCCCAGACTTCAAAATGTTGATTTGTTGTTCCGGTGAGAGGCAACAAGGCCAGGCTCACTCGATTACGGGGCCAGCGTGTGTGCCGGTGGTGTTGTGACGTCACCACAGTGTGTCGGCAAGAGGCGCCTGCCGCGTCCTGCAGTTGATGACAGACTGAAGCAGAGAAACTGCAGGGACACTCACTGAGGTCTTGGTGACGCGACACAAAATAACAACTTTTTTCTTTTCCATTATCGACACAATTATTGTAACATTTTCAATATGTGGAACGTTATATTAACAGTCTAAACCAGATGTAATCACTTACCAAATAAAAGAAGGAGGTACTGGTTTCTGTATGTTTAAAAGCGTGCTTTTGGGCCGGGCATCTCCTCTTTGCATATAAAACACCGTTGTTGACAGAGGAAATGGTGGCAGCCAGAACACATTCATGACATGCTGGAAAAGAACAGTGCTATTACTACAATTCATGTGGGGCTCTGTAGAAAACATTTGAGGCAGCAGAATGCAATGTTTAAAACGTTAACTAGATGTTATTTGTTATAAAATGAAAGTAAGAAGTACTCAAGATCCCTACTTCTCAAAAAGATTGTTCGAGTAGGGCATCTTCCGTTTGCAGATAAAATGCAGTCATCGGCAGAGTAGACTAAAAGACGTCCGTTAAATGCTGACAAAGAACAGCAGAATACCCCCTGTTACCACATTCCAAATAGGAATCTGTAGATAATAGCCTTTGACGTCGCACAGAGTAATATTAAAAAATGTTAACCACATGTAATTACTTACCCAGTGCTAGAAGGAAGTACTTGTTTCTCTTCATTTGGGCATCTTTCCTTGGCAAAAAAAAATTTTAAAAATGCGGTCGATATCAGAATAAATGGCGGCAGCGACGTGGCGCTCATTAACCTGCTGGTAAGGAACAGGAGACAGCATTTGAGGCAGCAGGGTCCCGTATGAACAGTGTCTAACCAGGTCTGTTTGCCTACCAAGCGGAAGAAGGGAGGAGCAGCTGCGTCGCTGGAGGGTGTCCACGTGTTTGTCGTCGCTGCCGGGGAGAGAGAGGGGCGCTGGAGTTCCAGCGTCAGGGGGGTAGTTGTGAGTTGAGACGCCGAGCAGGGGGCTCTGGGCAGTGCAGGCGTAAAGTTAATAGCGCCTGCATTTAAGTAAAGTGCCTTGTGTTTGAATGCTGTGAAACAGAGGAGAGAGATACGATTAACGGTTCAGAATGAAATGAGGTGTAAGGACATCAGAAAAGAGTATGAAGAGGGATGAAGGGAACATTTTTTTTATTTAGTGGCACTGCAGTCGCGCTAGTTACATTAGATTCATTGTTGAATTAGACAGCCATATCAAGGAAATTGAGATTTTTCATTAAAGATTTTTTGATTTTCACTGTCAGGGTTTTTTCATTTGTGTCAATTATTTCACTGACGTTTGTGAGAGTAAGATTTTGGTATCGGTGTCTTCCTTTGACAATATTAATAAATGTTTTAATATGAACTGCATACGGGTAATAATATATATCTGATAATGTAAAAACATTTTGCTAAAGGCGTATTTCACCACACCCTCGGTCCAAGCCATTTTTATTCAAAGCAGTGTCTCACTCAGTGGTGTGTATAAAACAGTTTGCTCGCTGTCTGGAGCATTGCATTAGGCCCTCAGCAACTGGAGTCAGAAATTTGCAACTGGAGCGCAGAGAGCAGCCAAGCACTGTGCTTCCAAGCAATTACATTACGAGGTGAGATATTTTCATTTCACGATCTGTTTGCTACGAAAATTATCAGGAAACAGGCATCATTTCACGAACAGAATTACTTGCAGACCATTAACACACGGGGACTACTTTGCTTTTATTAATGAGATTAATAGTAAAGTTCAGGATTTAATCAGTTTACAGTTTTTACGGTATCAATACAGTAAGACAACACATCATCACGTTGGAACACATAAGAGACACGTAATTGCAGGGAAAAGGACAGCCACAAAAGAATGTGCATCATGCGATTAGAAGCATACCAACTGACTTACATAATTTCACCGCACTGACTGACTATGGATCTCCAGTTACATCGATTAGTGATGGAGCGGGCAATACACGCAATGCGAATAATTCTCGCTGTACAATGCCATTACAAAAGACGAAAGTTAGAGGAGCAGTTTCAGGAAAAAGAATAGATGTAAAAACCACACACACACACTTAAAATTTGCTGTTCACAGCCGCACAATTTACGCAGAATTTTGGATCGTCCCACTTTTAAAAACTGACGCTAAGCTGCGTATGGGTTTTTTAACAGAACATGATGCCATTTCGGACTATGAAGATGCATTACACTTTCAGCAGAGCATTTCAATACACGAATGGGAAATTAACAGATTAGAGCTTTCTTCATACACAAAAAATAACCAATGGTACACATCATTTTTAACTGACACGTATTTTGCCACAGTCAATGCGGATGAAGGATTAAATTTCGACGTTTCGCAGTCAGTCAGACCCAAGGAAGACAGTCGTGAAGCAGCAACAGACGAACCAAACAACACACTCCATTGGACAGATTTTTCAGATCACCACTAATTCTGTCCCTACTGATGCAACTTAGCTCTCGCCACATTTAATTTTGAAGGAAAAAAATCAGCCAGACAAAGTAAAATAACTTGTGTCTCTCCACAAGTCACAGCGTCTACGTCATCGTAAACTGACAGACACTGCAACAGTTAATACAAAAGAGGCAGCTGAGAAGAGGAAAACGCTACAACAGAAGGTAAGTCACACTAAAAAATTTCAAGTTGGACAGTAAGTTTTAGTTCAAACACGCCCTTTGTCTTAGTAAAGCAAAGAACAGGTGTCAGAAATTTGCATTGCCTTATAACGGACCATTTCGGAATCGACGAATCCGACTTCCGAACGTAGGACATCTTGAAACACTCAGAACGAAACCTTCGACAGGTCTTCATCACATCACCAATACAAAACCGTTCACTGTGTAATTGTTTGACTTTGTACTCCTCATGAAGACAACACCATACCGATATACTACACTTCGTTCCCATATAACGCCAACCGTTTGTACGTAGTTTCATTGACACGTATCTGTGCATGATAATAACATTTTTATCTCATCCAGCACAAGCCATTTCGGATGTTTATTTTCTCTGTTTCATGATTGTTACAGAGTATATATATCATTCCGTGTTCTAACATCTGACCCCGATCGTTACAGTACATCATTTTAAAAACAAAGGTTACGTAAAGGAAGACAAACATTCTTTCGCCAAAGACAAAGGCATCACAAAAGATAAAAGCAACATGAGAAACAATAACATCGAATTTTGCGCGTCATAATGCATTTTCTCTTACAGGCTAACGTACAGAAGTATGCGATAGCGGATTCCAGATAGTACTGATAAAACAGGTAGAGTATGAATATTTGCACAGATTCGACACGTACTGTCAACTATCGGAGAAGATAGTTAATTTTTTCGTCTTCCACTGGGATACTCTAATCCTGAGCTATAACCAGGGTTCCTTCATTGACTGTAAGAATTTTACTCTGTGTCGTATGTGAAGACTTAAGGATTAATTATAGATGGAGCATGTGCAGCAATGACTTATGGATTTTTACAACAAAGATATGGTGAGACAACAGGAAGTGAGGATAGGGAACTTTTCATGATTATTATGCAGATGTTTATGATTTATAATATGAAGTGTGGCACACTGATGTTTGGGAGTATTAGGTATTGCGTGATGATTTAACCTTTGGAGCATGCTTTGTTGATTGTGTTTTGGTGTGTTTCTCTGATGAATAGAATTTCTAATGAAACTCCCCAGCAGATAAAAACTGCGTGCCTGACAGAGACTCGAACTCGGTACCTTTGCCTTTCGCAGGAGAGCTTCTGTGAAGTTTGGAAAGTAGGAGACGAGGTACTGGCAGAAGTAAAGCTGTGAGGACGGGGCGTGAGTCATGCTTGGGCAGCTCAGATGGTAGAGCACTTGCCATCGAAAGGCAAAGGTCCCCAGTTGGAGTCCCGGTCCGGCACACAGTTTTACTCTGCCAGGAAGTTTGATATCGGCGCACACTCCGCTGCAGAGTGAAACTCTCATTCTGGAATGTCTAATGGTTTGCGATAAGGTGTTACAAAGCGGTAAGACAAAACTGTGAATTTACAGCAAGATAAACACTTTCTTTCAAATATATGCCTTTTCTCTTGGGGAATAACAAGCTGAAGGTTTGAAGACGCTTATTACGATTTACTTGCTTTGATGACATTTGTGACTTTGCTCCCACTAATCGATTTTCTTCTCATTCACAGAATAATATCATTTATCATTACTTTTCACCCACATTTAATCGACTTCATCGGAAAGAGATCATTTCTTAATTATTTTTATTCTGCACGTTGCCTTTAGTTGTTCATAAGTATTAAGTACTCTTCTTGATAACACTTAAATTTCGCATTTGGGGTAATTATAAGTAACTGGCACGTGCATAGATTAAGGTTTTGTGGACACATTTTCATTTGCTTTATCTTTTTTTGTGTGACTGACAGACAACAGAGAATGCAGCAACACATTGTTCCTTTCCTTTAGCCTGTACACTTCGGCGCATTTACTCGAGTACATAGAAACACGCACTCTGCAGAAATCATTATTGTACTCTTGCATAACACAATGTTTACCTATTGATATTTTCGTAATGCATTATACATGTAATGATTACTGTATTTTAATGTTTCTTTTCTAGCACAGTAAAACAAATTTCGATTATGATTTTTCTGTTTGACATGTTACTACGGACACATCTGTTTAAATTGCAATGTCGATATTCGTGACAAATGTTTGTTAGTCTTTGTCATGTAATCCGAGAATCTACCATACGTAGTTTTAGATAAACGTCTTGGCTTTATTTTCTTTCACTGTATTGTAACAGAATATACGTACTTTGTCAAAGCAGCACATTGATAGACTTGAGTAGAGTTATTCTCTGCACTGTGAGAAAGTTGAACGTATTATGAAAGTTTTCTTTTTATTACGACATGCCAAATCGATTACCGTGATTTTAGATGACTTCACAGACATTTTGTTAAAGTAACATGGAGGTACCTTTTGTGAGCGGTCTGGCTCTGAGTTGTCACTGGATTTGTCACTGACACGTACTGAGTGCACCAATTCTGCTCTCAGCCGCCTCCCACACAGTCACGATACGACGCTTTCACTTGGAGAGGTGTTACAACGTCATGAGTGCTGGAAGACACTTCAACATGTGCTACATAGCGTGCTGGGTACACCAACAGCATCGTGTATGAAAAGCAGAAAAAGACATTGCTTCGACGTAATCACAATAAGTCTCACGAGATTTTGTGCAGAACAACGATAAAAAATAAAGCAATGAATGTAATTATTTCCCTCAATTGATGACTTTATAGCTAATGCACAATAATGGAGTAGGCCATTTTCTCAACTTGCGCACACTTCTTTCAAACGAAATGTAACGTATTCTGAGTACACCTGAGCACCAATGTAAACAACATTTGTAACTTGACTTGGCGTTCACCTGAGCACGAAATGGACGAAGCTTTCTCCAAAATAATTTATGAGCGAGTAGTCGCCACTACTTGCAAAACAAGTGAAATATTTTCATTTCAGGATCAGTTTGCTACGAAAATCGTCAACGGACAGGGATCATTTCATCAACAGGATTACTTCCAGAGCATTAACACATGAGGACCACTTTGTTTTTGTTAAGTAGATCAGTAGTTAAGTTCAGGATTTAATCAGTTTGCAAATTTTTACAATATGAACACAGTAACAGAACGTTTATCACGTTGGAAGATATAAGAGACACGTTACTGCAGGGAAAAGAACAGCCACAAAGGAATGTGTATCTTGCGATTATAAAGATACCAACTGACAGACATAATTTCACCGCGGGAATTGACTAAGGATTTCCAGTTACATTGATTACTTATGCAGCATGTAATAAACGCAGTCTGAATAATTCTTGCCCTACAGTCCCATTAGAAAAGAATAAAGATAGAGGAGCAGTTTCAGGGAAAGGAGTAGATGTAACCCTAAAGACACACTTAATATTTGCTGTTCAAGTCGACATATTTTATGCACAAGTGCCGCAACACGACGAGGTATGGACTCGCCTAATATCTGAAGTAGTGCTGGAGGGAACTGACACCATGAATCCTGCAGGGATGTCCACAAATCCGGAGGAATAAGAGGGGCTGGAGATCTCCTCTGAACAGTATGCTGCAGGTTTGACAGCCGGCGGAAGTGTTTAAAATCAGAAGAGTGTTCCTGGAGCCACTCTGTAGCATCTATGGACGAGCGGGATATCGCATTGTCCTGCTGGAATTCCCAAAATCCGTCGTTGTGCACAACGGACGTGAATGGACGCATGTGATCAGACAGGATGGTTACGTACTTGTCACCTGTCAGGGTCGTATCTAGACGTGTCACGGGTCCCACATCACTCCAGCTACACCAGTACAGCGCCTCCACCAGGTTGAACAGTCCCCTGCTGAAATTCAGGGTCCATAGATTCATGTGGTTGTATCCACACCCGTACACGTCCATCCACTCGATACAATGTGAAACGAGATTCGTCCGACCAGCCAACGCGTTTCCAATCATCAACAGCCCAGTGATGGTGTTGACGGTCGTAAAGCTTTGTGTCATGCAGTCATCAAGGGTACACGAGTGGGCCTTCGGATCCGAAACCCCTTTTCGATGATTTTTCGTTGAGTGGTTGCCACGCCGACACTTGTCGATGGCCCAGCATTGCAATCTGCAGAAATTTGCGGAAGGGTTGCACTTCTGTCTTGTTGAACGATTCTCTTCAGTCGTCGATGGTCCTGTTCTTGCAGGATGTTTTTTAGACCGCAGCGATGTCGGAGATTTGATGTTTTCCTGTATCCTGATATTGTAGGTACACCAATGAAATGGTCGTCCCGGAAAGTCCCCACTTCATCGCTACCTCGGAGTTGCTGTGTCCCATCGCTGGTGCTCCGACTATAACACCGCGTTCAGACTCACTTAAATGTTGATAAGCTGCCATGGTAGCAGCAGTAACCCATCTGTGTAGATGAACTACACTTCGTATAGGAATCTGTAGATATCATTTTTATCAAATTAAAGAAAGAAAGACACATCCCTACATCTCAAAGGCAGCTTTCGAGCAGGGCATGTTCTGTTTGCAGATGAAAGGCAGTCGACTGTAGAGTTGATGGCAGACAGGTGGTACTCGTCATGCTGCTGATGAAGACCAGGAGAATAAGCGTATTACTACGTGACGTGTATGAATCTGTAGTGAGTGTGTGAGATAATGGCATTTAATTTCTAAAAAATTAGCCAGATGTACTTACTTACCAAGTAACAGAATGTGGTATTCCGTCAGCCACCTTTCAAAGGGAAAGTTGGTGTAGTTTATCTTTTCTTTGCAGAATTGTAGTAGCGAGGTCTCTAGAGTTGTGGTATCCGTTGTGGATGTCCTGCAATGTAAGTCGGTGGGTGAACACACGGCATGGGTTATCGACCATCTGAGTGCAGACCTAAGTGAACGAGACACGAGGAGTGTGTCCTGCAGGGGGACCGGAGGTAGAAATTAAATTTTGACTTTTGGCTCGTAAGTAAAAATTCGAAAGAAAATGTTTGACATAAATTGAGACGAAGTGCTGATGACGTTCGGTCGTATCACCGTATATCGAATCACTCCCGTCTCCGTTAAGTATTCAGTTTCCCCTGAAAGTGTTCCAGCGCTTGCTCTGAACAAGCTACACCCCCTGAATATGTGCAAAAGTAGCGCACTGAACTTCCATAAAAACACCGAGTTGTTTTAAAAGCTTCACGGTTTTAAGGCCATTGCCATTCAGCTGCACCCGCAGTACAACTGATCGAGGAGGAAGTGTGTCTCTGACTCTAAATTAAGTGGTTTATAGGTCGCTGCTCTGTTTCACTAGGGCAAGAATCTTTTCTCTAGCGTTATAGAAGCACAAAATATTTTGAGTACTATTCCACGGGAACGGTGGCTATGGAACGATGCTTCAATACCCTACGAACAGCAAAGACTTGGCTTAGAGCCGAATCGAGACAGACGAGGGAGACTGACTGCGTTGTTCCTGCTGAGCGAACACCGAAACTACGTGAAAGAATACGGCGAGATTTAAAAAAAGGAAGTATCAGAAACATCTGAGTCCAATCCAAGAACTTAAATTATTGTATTTTTTCGGGAGTTCATTCTTATGTTAAAAATGTTTATTGAAAGCAGTTTGTCACCAGTTTTCTGTTTTCTCTATCAAGAAATGATGCCTGGTTTGCCTACTCCCAGTTCTTTGCGAATAGTATGACCTGCCCCCTCCCGCCACAATTGCTCTAGTTTATGTCGTGGGTACGCCCTTCGATTTCGCATTCATGGGGAGAAATCGTGAGGATAAAGAGTCGTATACATAAAAAGACATCTTTCTCCGGAGAAGATTATCAGACCAAAAGAATATTCTCTCAGAAAGTTTTCAGTTTCGCATGAATGAAAAATCGGAAGCGTATTCTGTGGCGAGAGAGTTTCCTTCCCACTGCCTCCCCACCTCCCTGAGAAGGTTCTCGGTGTGTGTCGTCTGCCGTGTCACGCGTAACGTCAGACTTCATTCAGCTCGCTCAAACAGGCAAACCGTTCAGTGTACGAAGATGGAACTGGGATCATTGTGTACTGTAAAGAGTTGCACTACGTTTAGATTTCACTTTTATGTGCGGCAGCAAATAGTTAAGACGATTAAAGACAATTGGAAAAACGCATTTTCTGCGATCGTATTGAGTATACGACTCGTACGAACCTTTTCTGTTACTGAAGTTAGGTGAACACATTATGTGATGAAATGTTAAAATTACATAATTTTTCATCGACTCCAAACCGGAACTATGGCCGAGTTTTATAAGAAGAGAGAATTTTGTTCAAATACGACGCAGAATGGTGTGCTCGCGTGTCAAGGACGCAAGCGATCGCCCGTGGCGTTCGTTACGAGAAACCGATCGCTAGGTTTGTAATCAGCCAGCTGTTAATTTTTCTGATTCGTCTATATTCCGAACTTAACGAAGTGTAAGATTTACGGTGTGAGAAGACATGAATATCCGGAAACGTCAGCGGTACAGGTGTTGTGTGTATACCAAAGTCTTCTCGTACATCAGTGTGACAACTTGAGTCTACTAAATAGCCACAAAAACATTTTAATTTTCACTTCTTTTGAAAGGTCGCTCATCTCTTCTTTCATGATTTTTTGGAAGGAAATTCGCCATGCAAATAATGTTTTTATTGTAAGGCTCGTAGAAGTTTCTACGGTTTCTCTCTTCTGTATTTCTTCGGGTACCTATACCTTCTTGCCTTACAGGCAATATAAACTTTGCCTTTACTACCAAAAAGTCTGTAAAAGCTAACGTCAACAGAACTTACTCAGCTCGATGTTATGCTACAGAGCAGACTTCAAGAAACGGAGAATGTTCTCGGTTCGTGATTCGGTCCTCCAGTTTTATTCATACGAAATCGGAGGATGATGTTTGCTTTTACCGACTCCCCCCACTCATTTACTCAAGCTGAGAAATTTCTCGGGTGAAGCATATTCTCCGACTCGCTTTATTCGTGCGAACCTGGGAATGTTCTCCACAATTTCGAGTATAAAGTACATTCTCCATTTTATTCATATGACCGAAGGTCGCGATTCTGTAAGTTGCACGAAACCATGACGACGCACACTTAGAGAGGTAATTCGCCTCAGAAAGTTTTCGCTCTGGACGGCGGTAAGTACTGGGTGTCCAGCAGGTTGTTTCAGATACTGTTACATTATTCAATCTGAAGCTGCAAATCGAAATGTACAATTCTGTCCCAAACACAGCAATACTAGTTGTGACGAACGTTTACCCCACAGGAGGCAATGTACTGTTTTTCTCCGACGTTAATACCACATACCTGTCAATTTCTGCGGGTTTTCGGCAGAATTGCGTGGGGCCAAGAGTTATTTAGGTCCTTTCCAATTAATGGGGTCCAACACTGGATTGCCAATCGCCAGAAACGTTGTATTAGATAGTGTTTCCACGTTTATTTCTGTTTCCTTTCTCTTTAATCTTCCCTCCTCCACTTTGGGATTCTGAGATCGACCCCTTTTCCTCTCCCGTTTTCCTCATCAGCGACGTCCCTTCAACAGTGCCGCTCTCACTCCAGCCTAGCGACTGGAGAACTGAAGTCGGCGTCTGAACGAGATCTCTGTCGCTGCTGCAGTTTAGCGTGGAATACGACTGAGTAAGTGCTGCCAAGCTTAGCCCGAATTATGCACAACTTTTCTCCGGTTTTTTTTTTAATTTACGATTTCCCAAGACCATTTGAAATTTAATTTTCAAGGTTACTGCGACCCCATGTGGTGATTAAAGTACTTTAAAGAGAAAGCGTGTAATCCATTTGGAGTTGTGGATGGTAACAAATCGAACACCACATTGCATTCCAGCATTGCTGATGGGGGGCGCCACGAACTTGTAAGTCATTTTCAGCCAGGTATCGCGATACTTTTCACCACATAGTGTATGTGAAGGCATCGTCAAGATCTAAAATGGATATTTGAGCATCAAGAAAGTGCTTAATGGTCTAAGTCAACGACAGACAGGCAGCAAATATGTTTTCCAGTCATTAAACAGTCGAGCCACAGAATGAACATCAGTACAGTAGTTACATGTGTAATGAATCTGATCTGAAATTATACTATGGAAGATACTGGTTGACATGGCCAAAGATGAATAACGTGTCTATTTTGGACAATCCAAGTCCACAGGAAGATCGTAGGTACATAAAATCAAACATCTTTGGAAGAACTATGTTACCTGTGAATACATTTATAAATACATCTGTGGAAGGGCAGTGTTATCTGTGAGCACAAGGTGTAAAAAGTATGTTTGTAGCACAAAAATATGACATCATGCCGAAAGAAATACCCACGTCTTTACTGGTTTAAATGAGAAAAATGTCCATGGTTCATACATACCATGGTACAGAAAATTGCGGAAGTTTGCCATAAAAATAGTTTGCGTTGTAATCAATATGTGGCAGATCATTACAGTTTCAGGCCTATGGCCTGAATGCCAAAGTTGACAGCGACATGAATCAACACACCGGCAGCTCAAATTCGCGCAGTCTCTACTAATTCAGTTCTAGGGAGATGAGTAGCCAAGATAACATGGGAGTACTGCACTGGTGTTAAGGATGCGAATTACATTGGCACAAGGATGATAAGGACGCCTCATTTAATGATCAACAGAAAAAAACACTGAACATATTCTAGTGCCCGATTCTACCTTCCGCTTTGACCATAGAGTGAGGATTCACACGCACAGAATTTATTTTCTGTTGTCGACACACATTGCCACAGTGGTTGTGTATCCTTCGGTTGGCATAGGTGTGTGCATAAAACGTCCTATAAATTTTTAATGTCGCCAAATTGTTAGTTCAGATAGATTCCAATCGTATGTGCTGTGTATTAGGGACAGGCGTTGTGCAGACACCATAACAACTTGCATTTGATACCTGGAATAAATTGTTCTCTCAGCTTTGACGAACAAAATGAGCAGACATCACGTCGCAGCACCGTCACGTCAGCGTGTACTCACACCGTCTGTCACGTCATGTAACGTCAATTCGCTTAGTCTGTGTCAGAGTACAGTATTTCAATTGAGGAACTAAGGTTACTAATGGCCAAAGCAGACCTCATAACTTGTGTTCTTTATCAGTCTTGTTTGCTGAAGTGCTGAGGCGTGAAGCAACACCTCAAAACATCGACATTTCTATGTTATGGGTGAGTGCGCGTCTCTTCTGTTATTGCCAAACCTAAATAATTTTTCGCTTTCAGATATCTCACATTGCTTGTGTGAGAACATCCAGTGCAAAAAACCTCCAAGTCGGCATCGAACATTTACAATTTGCCACGAAATCAAAGCACAATAAGAAAATGGAGAGTAAAAAGTTACAAAAGCACAATATCCACTACTATACAGCGAGTTAACTTACGCTGATAGCAGATGATGATACCGTCGACACTTCATTCCCTGGAAACCGTGACCTGCCGTGACGTGACGTGACGTGACGTGACGTGGCGGTCTGTTGACGACTTGTCTGAATGCCGCCATTTGAAATGCATTGTGGAATGTTTTCACATGACGAGACTTGACGGCATCCCGAGATCATGCGACAATTTCAGCTTAATGTTGACAACATGCACACCACGCAATGCTCACACCAGAGATTTTTCTACTCTATGGCTTTGATCGACGTCATATCTGACTCACAGATGCTACTTAGAGGCGACATCTAAAGGCAATGAGGTTCAATCCTAAACCAAAGAATGTATCACGAAAAAGACAGATAATATACATACATACAATAAAATTTGATTGCAGCTCATGCGATTAATTACATAGCTATAAGCTATATTGCAAATAAATTGAGGTAACAAAAAAGAAAGTAACAACATAAAAAAACATACATGCATGAAACAAATTATCACAGTTTACGCGAGCAAGTTAAAGCACCATGCATGTCCTTTAATGTCCACTACAATATAACTCGTAGTAAACTCGTAATTTACATCTACATGGACAGTTTGCAAATCACACTTACGTGCTTGGCAAAGTGTTCATCGAACCATTTTTCACAATAATCCTCTATTATTCCAGTCTGAAACGGAATGCGGAAGAAACGAACAGATGTACCTTTCCGAGCGAGACGTGATTTCCTTATTTTATGATGATGATCGTTTCTCCCTGTGGATGTCGGAGAAAAAAAATGTTTTCGCATTCGGAGGAGAAAGTTAGTAATTGAAACTTCGTGGTAAGGTTCTGCCGCAACGAAACATGCCTTTATTTTAAATATGGCCGCCCCAAATTCTGTATCATGTCAGTGACACTCCCTCCCCTATTTCTCGACAATACAAAATGTGCTGCTTTTCCCTGAACATTCTCGATGAAGTCCGTTAATTCTACCTGGTAATGATCCCACACTGCACAGCAGTATTGTAGAAGAGGACGGACAACCGTAGTGTAGGCAGTCTCTCTAGTAGATCTGTTGCATCTTCAGGCAATAAAACGCAGTCTTTGGTTCTCCTCCCCCACAATATTTCCTATGTGTTCTTTCCAATTTATGTTGTTCGTAACGGTGATTCCTAGGTATTTAGTTCGATTTCCGGCCTTTAGATTCGACTGATTTATCGTCTAACCGAAGTCTAACCGATTCCATTTAGCACTCATGTGGATGACCTCACACTTTTCATTATTTAGGATCAATTGCCAATTAATACGAATTGTGAACTCTGTGACAGGAAATCACGAATCAAGTCACTGGCCAGCCTGTGACGATATTCCATAACCACGCAATTTGACTACAAGCCGCTTGTGACATACAGTGTCAGCTGTCTTCTTGAACTCCACAAAGACGAAATCAATCGGAAATCCCTTGTCAATGCCACTCAATACTTCGTGTGAATAAAAACTAGTTGTGTTGACTTCGAGATAATTCATAATGTTCGAACACAATATATGTTCCAAAATCCTGCTGCAAATAGACGTTGGTAATATGGCCCTGTAAACTGATGGATTACTCCTACTGCGTTTCTTAAGTATTGGTGTGACCTGTGCAAGTTTCCAGTCTTTGGGTTACGAATCTTTCGTCGGGGAGTTTCAACACTCAGTTTCGCTACATTCCTGTGTTGACTAATCTCAGTATATGTTTTGGTGCTCGTTATGCGAAAGTGGGTGTTTCGGGCAGGGACAATTTAAAATCAAACACAACAATGGCAAAATGACATAATTAGAAACATATGGGGAACGTATACATACAGACTCCAGACAGAACAACACAAGGAGTTCTAAAAAGTTTTCAAAGCAGAAATAACAGGTTACAAGCAGTTGTACTTCAAAGATTCAAAAGGCAAACTGACTATCAACAACAAACACAACTCTGTATTACTAGCAAAATGCTTCAACAACCTTCTAAACTGCGAGGAACCAACACAAAGACAATCCTGCAGGCAGCCTCTAAAGGAAATCCCGCCTTGAGAGCCGTAGAACTGCATCAGACTCAACAATACAGTGGCCAGCAGAAAAACAACAGGGCGCCAGAAGAAGACGGAGTACTGGCTGAGACGTGAAAACTAGGAGGGAGTGGGCAGCTGAAACCTTTTACGAGGTTACGAAACACTGCTGGGAGAAAGGAGGAGTACCGGACGACTGGAAGCAAGCCACAATCCATCCGCCACGTAAGAAGGGAGACAGGACAGGCACACACATATGTTGTTCAAATGTGTGTGAAATCTTATGGGACTTAACTGCTAAGGTCATCAGTCCCTAAGTTTACACACTACTTAACCTAAATTATCCTAAGGACAAACACACACACAGACACTTGTGCCCGAGGGAGGACTCGAACCTCCGCTGCGACCAGCCGCACAGTCCATGACTGCAGCGCCTGAGACCGCTCGGCTAATCCCGCGCGGCACCCACATCTACCGAGCTCCCTACTGAGTAAGACAGAAGACCAATCAGAACGCACAACTGGCGAGTACCAAGCGGGGTTGAGGAAAAATAGTTTTTGCCCAGAAAAAATTCTTAACTTGAAAACAATTATCAGGATCAGAACAAAGAAGAACCTCAACACAGTCGTTACATTTACTGATTTCAAAAAAACTTACAGTTCTGTAAACAGAGCACAGTATCCTTAACACTGGAAGAAGCAGGTGCTGACAAAATCAGCAGACAGTCAGTCAAACAGACACTTACAGACACAACTTCAGAAGTTAAATTCCTAAGGAAATTTCTGAAGCCTTCAGAAGTAGCACAGGAGTTCGGCAGGGCGACGGCGTCTCACAGATCCTCTTCAGTATGATCTCAGACAAGGTCACGAGAGAGAGGAATAAAGAACTACAAGAGAAAAACATCGACCGAATCCTTCTAGTAGATTGGGCAAGAACTGACGTGGAATGTCTTGTTTCTTTTCTGACTATATTGCTATGATTTCTAAGGATAAAACAGATGCAAAGATAATGATAGGAACACTGTACAAAACTGCATCTCCGACCTGACTACAAATACCGAAAACGAAAACAGAATCCATTGAACATAAACACAATAGAGAAAAATATATACAAACACAAGATGGAAACGTCCAAAGATTTGATACGTTTAAGTATCGAAGAGAATGGATACAATCAAATGGGTTAGATAACACTACAAGCAAAGAAAGATCAAGGAAAACGGAATTAACAAACAAAATGACCGAAAACTGATATAATAAGAAATCAATATCATTCCAGGCAAAAATTTAACGCTACGCAACAGTAATTAAACCGGATGCAATATGCACATTTGAATGCCCAACACCGAGTACAAGAGATGAAAAAGAAGAACTGGAAAAGCGGAAAAACTTCAGAGCCACAAAAGAACAAAGGTAACAGCTTGACGAAGAGGAGAAATGAAAAGCTACAGAGAAACATAGGAAAAATCGCAGACATAATAAGAAAGAGGAGATGAAAGTTTTACGGTCATATTTATAGAATGAATGACAACAGGCTAACGGAGAAAATCTTTAATTTCATTTTGAAATTAAGAAACACCACGAGATGGCTGGAAGAGACAAGAAAGAGCCTGAGAAAACTAAACCTCACAGAAGACACCAGACAGGACAGGGAAAATTTCAGGCTAGTGATCAATACTGTGAAATTTGTTATCCGACAACAAAACTCACAACCTAGGACAGTGATGCCAAATGAACAGAGCCGGCCGGTGTGGCCGAGCGGTTTTTAAGCGCTTGAGTCCGGAATTGCGCGACCGCTACGGTCGCAGGTTCGAATCCTGCCTCGGGCATGGATGTGTGTGATGTCGTTAGGTTAGTTAGGCTGAAGTAGTTCTAAGTTCTAGGGGACCGATGACCTCAGATGTTAAGTCCCAATGTGCACAGAGCCATTTGAACCATTTTTGAACCAAATGGACAGAGGCAGGCCGTCAGCCAATGCATATAGAGATTCTGGGAAGGATACAAATAATGTACCACTGTCTTAGGTTCCAAGCTGTCTATAGTTGACCGAATTCGGTAATAAAAAACTTAGCAAACTTAAGCTGGACACAAGCAGGAAATAAGGAGTAATCAACACAGAATTCCTAAAAGAAGCGCTGAAGAGGTAAGGAAAATTCACGAGAAAATGCCAAATGTTGGAACCGGTCACGAGAATTGAGCTACATATTTCAGATCAAGATATCTTGTCCACGTTTCACTATCTTCAGCGTTTCTGCACTAAGGGAGTGCAGTTCTTTGTCACTGGATTTCTACTCTTCATGTCGGACTTTGTACTACTGCGACAAATAAAAAATTCTGGAATCAACAACTAAACTTGACGTAGATATCTCAAATGCAGAGACAAGAAATAAAAAATCCTAAAAAGTAATAACAATACACACTTAATGAAATGTCAGGGAAAATAACGAACCGTGCAGCAGAGACCTACAATTTACCTGTATAGGCCTGGCTGTCCTCTTATAGTCTCCTGCCTAACCTCACCCTCATAAATCGTGCAGTTTGCGGAAAAATACAGCCAAATATTCGTGGGAATCAAGATTATAAATATGCGAGCTAACCGTTCCATTCGCAGCAATTATGCTGTTCTTTCGATTCCTGCCCGACCTCACATTCGGAAATCATATATTATTGGGAAATAAGTAGCTAAATATTTTATGAAAACCAAGTATGAAAAATACGATTTCTGCTTGATTCACTGGCATCAGTTTAAGCTGCGCGCTTAGGTTGCGGTGCTGCCTAACCATACTCTCGGAAATCGCGACATATTTACAACAATCGGCACAGTTTACTTCAGGCACTGAGACAACCACAGATAACATTTAATGGCGGGACACTTTCATCTTTCGCATCGAAGACCGATGATGGCACACACGACGTCGCTAGTCAAAGTTGACGGGTGGAATAGGACACTAGAATTGAACCAAAGTAGTACTTAATGCCTGAAATTCATATCTAGGCTGGTGGAAAATCTTGTAAAAATAAATTATGCCTTACGATAGGTCCATGGAGGACGCGTGTTTCAAGAAACCATGGCGGTGTGGTAACGTTGTTGAACATTATCCAAACGATCGAATGAACGTAGCAGTTGGAAAGGCAGCTTTGTAGGAGCATTTATAATTTGCTGACGCCCGATCTTCCTGTAATTAAAAGATGCATAAAATTAATCTTTCTCCTACACAGACTGCCTTAGACAGATTCGTATGAATTATCCGCTCGACTGATTTGTAAAATTATATTATTCGTAATATAAGTGCTGTGTCTAAGATCTCCATATTTATTAAACATGCACGAATCGAGAATTAATGTTACGCATGCGCAGGAAGGTGCAGTCATTTCGGTGGCCGTGCTTTGGCAGCGACCACACTCTGGTTGACGACTCCTCATAGACCGCTGCCGCTGCTCCGTGCTGTTGCCGCATTTCTCTGTCTCTGCAGACTCTGCTGGCAACGGGGACAGCAAGAGTCGCCTTGCTCGCCTTTCAACTGGACTCAAACCGTTGCTGGGATACGGCGTGGGCCAATGAGGAGAGCTGACAACTGCGTCACGTCTTCATTTGTCTTGTTTACTGTAATGGGGTACAGTTGATTGAACAATCATTTTTGAAATGACCTTAGTGCAAATTTTGACAAAATGAGTTAAGAGCGGTAACGGATCCTACACACATAGATACATTTTTTTTTTTTTGTATGAGAAGAGCTTTATTCCAGATATTGTAAATGTGTTACTGTGACTCGTTACAGCGGCATCATTTATGAAAGGGCTTTACTCCTGGAACAGCGCCCTTTCAATGGTGATCATACTAGAATGCCATCTACCGAATACTTAATGCACTATATCTTTACGTTTCTCTTTCCGTAGTTGAGCCGTTGCTATTTCTGAAGAAGCGTTGTGAAATGTAAAAATGACTCCAAGTATGGTGTTGGAGAGTAGTGACAGTACCAAGAAAGAAATAAAGAAAGAAACAAAAACGTATTGTTGGAAAACATGAGCAGAACGCTGTAAGAACAACCACAGTAATTTGTCATGAGTACACTAACCCTTTCGGCCATCTTCCTTTACACATTTTGAACACAGTAGTTGCAATCAGATGTTTTTTCTAAACACACACATTCACGACCGATTCCGAAGTTGAGGAATTTTTGAAGGCTGTCGCCCTGTTTCCTGTATCTTTTTGTTTTTCGTGTTCTGTGCTGTACTCTACGATAATTCATCATTACTTGGGTACGAATTAGGGTTGCACAGTCTCCTCAGACATGTAGATAGCGGTTGCACAGAATGTATTGTTACAGTAGAGCAATGCAGGACCGATGGGGGTCGACTACTCAAGTCGCATACGTGACGGCGCAGCAATAAATGCGCCGTGAGTGGCAGCGTTAGGCAAAGTGAGACGCGTACAGCGCGTGTCACGTGACCCGGCACTACAGCGCGACACGCACGTGCCGCACGGGTGTCCAGAGCATACTGCGACGCGTACACCACACCTCGCACGCGCCGGCTGGCGACGCTCTGCGCTGACAGAACCGAAGCGCGCGCAACCTGTTATCTTCCTCAAACGATTTTACAGAAACTATTGACTGAAAATATTTGATTTTTGTCTTACTTGTATCGTTATATGTCAGCTTCGTGGCGAAGTGCCCATCACCTCGCTAATGGTCATTCTTATTGTGATGTACACATTTTGGTAAGGCACTACGCAAAATCAAAAAGTTTGCAATGAAAATTAGGGGTCGCTGTGATTTTGCGTTTGCTGAGTATTACACCATATGTTGCTGCGTATGAAATTTAGCCAACATGTAGAATTTTTGTTTAGATTTCTATCTGCCTCCGATCTCGATGAAATGGATCCCATGTAGCGCGCTCACTTCCGATCTCACGCCCGCCAGAATGAAATCCTCGCAACATCTCTCATATCTCCTAAACCGCTCGAGACATCGAAACGAAAGTTTGGCGAATGATAGCACACAAGGAGGAGAGTGTTTTGCCAACTCTTAAGCACACGGAACTTTCTCATCTATGGCGATATATCAGTACTTATACTTCCCTTTCTATTTACTTCACTCCAGTGACTGTAATTTTTTAAGAGTTATTGGCACCTAGCGAAACAAGAGCTTCCTAGTATGAAAACAAACATGAAATTTGTTCTTGTATGTTACTGCAAACAGACACATGAGGTTTTTTGTAAGCTATTGTTGCTCTGTGATTGCCAATTACTTGTTTAATGAGGCACTCCGTTTCGGAATTCTGTCTCAATAGCTGCTGTGAGATGAGTTTGGCAAATTACACTGTGACAAAGGACGTACAATTAAACCAGTCACCAAGAGAAATGTGGCCGTTACTCACGAACGGTAATGCTTCTTCGAAGGAGAAAAGGTTAACAATTAACACAAAAATAGATTGCCAATTCTGTTGGAATTTTGGTGGAATTCCAGTAACCCTCAGTCGTTTAATGATCAAGGTAAGACCATATGGACTATCAGAGCAACTGTGTGATTGGATTGAAGAGTTCCTAGATAACAGAACGCAGGAATGTCATTCTCAATGGAGAGAAGTCTTTGAAGTAAGAGTGGTTTCAGGTGTGCCGCAGGGGAGTGTCGTAGGACCGTTGCTATTCACAATAAACATAAATGACCTTGTGGATGACATCGGAAGTTCACTGAGGCTTGTTGCAGATGATGCTGTGGTATATCGAGAGGCTGGAACAATGGAAAATTGTACTGAAATGCAGGAGGATCTGCAGCGAATTGACGCATGGTGCAGGGAGTGGCAATTGAATCTCAGTGTAGACCAGTGTAATGTGCTGCGAAGATCCCTTATCATTTAGCTACAATATAGCAGGCCAGCAACTGGAAGCAGTTAATTCCATAAATTATCTGGCAATAGGCATTAGGAGTGATTTAAAATGGAATGATCATATAAAGTTGATCGTCGGTAAAGCAGATGCCAGACTGAGATTCATTGGAAGAATCCTAACGAAATGCAGTCAGAAAACAAAGGAAGTACGTTACAGTACGCTTGTTCGCCCACTGCTTGAATACTGCTCAGCAATGTGGGATCCGTACCAGATAGGGTTCATAGAAGAGATAGAGAAGATCCAATGGAGAGTAGCGCGCTTCGTTACAGGATCATTTACTAATCGCGAAAGCGTTACAGAGATGATAGATAAACTCCAGTGGAAGACTCTGCAGGAGAGACGCTCAGTAGCTCGGTACGAGCTCTTGTTGAAGTTTCGAGAACATACCTTCACCGAAGAGTCAAGCAGTATATTGCTCCTTCCTACGTATATCTCGCGAAGAGACCATGAGGATAAAATCAGAGAGATTAGAGCCCACACAGAGGCATACCGACAATCCTTTCCACGAACAATACGAGACTGGAATAGAAGGGAAAACCGATAGAGGCAGCACATGACAGGCATTGAATTCAATTTCTAGTTTCTGTTTGAACGTAAGGAATTCATTTACACACGAAATGCAGAAGGTGTTACAGGCATAGAGAACAATGACTACGTATACAAGTAATGAAAATCCACATAATTATAAAAAGACCTCAAAAATTAACTATAATACACAGAAATAGAAAGGGCAGTTTTAAAATGCAGGCAGAGGCACGATTTGAGTTGCTTTTCCTTATACAGGAAGATAAAGCTGCTTGGAGTATTAGTGGCATCTACAGTAAAACTTGAGCAGGATAAAAAAGTCAAGAGAAGGTACACGTAACCTACAGGGTGGCTGCTATTAAGGTTTCTGCTGCTTGGGCGGGCCGCAACGAGAAAGGAAAGGAGCGACCGGAGGACAAAGACACTTTGCGAAAACATTCGTAGGAGACATCTGGCAGATAGTCCAGAGGGATTCTTGTGGCATGTGGATTACACCAGGTGCAAGACACAATCCGTACCTCCTCTGCGTGACGTCAACCGTAATGTTACCGACGACAGTGACACGAGATCGGAGACATTAGACACAGTTTCCCGAACATCCTTCAGCAAAGAAGACCAACTAAGTATTCCAGCATTCGAGTCAACAACAATTGACATCCTGAGTAACATGGAATTAGATATCCTTCATGTACCGAAGCAGCTTCAAACACTCAATAAGGACAAGTCTTCCGGTCCACATAGCATGTCATTCAGGTTCCTATCGAGAGTGTGCTGGTATAACAGCTCCGCACTTGAGTCTCTCTACGAATTATCCGTACCAAAAGATATTAAAATACATACAGTCTGTGCCTTTGCACAATCTGAAATTATTCTGTAGAGTGGAGCATACTGTCAAGCAAATGTGATTTGAGTTTGTGTATGGAGTTCATTTCCGTATCTAGATTTGTTTTTCTTCACTCAAGGTTCAAATGGCTCTGCGCACTATGGGACAGAACTGCTGTGGTCATCAGTCCCCTAGAACTTAGAAGTACTTAAACCTAACTAACCTAAGGACATCACACACATCCATGCCCGAGGCAGGATTCGAACCTGCGACCGTACCGGTCGCGCTGCTCCAGACTGAAGCGCCTAGAACCGCTGGGTCACCTCGGCCGGCTTCACTCAAGGTTTATTCGGCTGAATAAGTCATCCCTTTCAGTGTCACTAGATGACGGATAGTGTAAGTCATTCCACATCCTACTATTACACTCATGAAGGTTTTTGTTGCTTCCAGACTGTTGTTAATCGCTGATAACAAACTCCCTAAGTGGGTAAGTCTACTGTGAAGGTGTTGACAGAATCCTCAACTACATAGAAAGCTGGCTAAAAGGGCGCTAATCGACGTATGTACGAAATACTAAATAGTACTAAATTGCTAATATTTACTAAATATACTCTTTCAAGCTAAACAACCGTTAAAGGAGGCCGTACTTACAGACGATGCGAGCGTGCTGTTTGAGGAACCCTGATAAACGTTCTGTTTAACTAGCACTGCTCGCAGAGTAGACGCAGAATGCGTGCTCTCCTCTCCTTCAATCCACGCCAAACACAGTACAGAACGATATGCTCCTCCGAGTGAAATGAGGAATAATTTGTTACATTGGGCTCTGTACCGGCATGTATGCAGCTCTGTAGACCTGTGAGCTTCGCTTTACATTCCTGTCACGGCGTCCACATGTGTAGTACTTTACCAGAGCACTTTGCTTTACCGAGACGCATGGTTCATTTATTAATAGCGCGATGGCTACACATGCGACATAACTCTCTACGTAGTTAAAGTCTACATGCACTGTAAACTTAAAATCTCTATCAGTGCATAAGATCGTTTTTTCTTTCATTAATATACCACACCTTATGTTTACACTTCCAAGTCGTTTTTAGTGGATTCATTTCGCTAAATAATACGCCTAACTTCTGGGGATTGAGTTTAACAGTCGGTGACGTCACATCGGCCGTGTACCCGCGTTGTGTAATGTTCCTCCCTCGATCTGGGGTGGACCCCCGCAGCACAAAACACTGTTTTTTCCCATACGTCACACTTACGACTTTAAATGACTAGCAACTGGGCGTTGTTCAAATGTTGCAAGCACTCTAGTACCCGCGACACAAAAACTGCGAAACAAGCCTCGGATTGGCACAACGTCGCCGTGTTAATTCTGCAGACATTTTGACGTCAGCCGCAGACGCAGGTCGCAGCAAAGCAGAGGACGATTTCACTTCCAGGTCCGCTTCCCGTGTCCTGCCAACCACGCAGCTTTCGAGCTGCTCCCGCGCTTGCTTGTTGCTGCTAAAAGTGAATGGAAACGGAAAGAAGTAGAAAATTCAGAACTATCAGTCAGACTTCGTTTATTACATTTTCAAACGTGAAATTAACTCTCCCGATCTCGGATATGCCAAAGTCGAAAAAGTTTCCTTTCTTCGCACCCGAAATCATGTTCCGTGTTCTTCACAGAGTACTATTACTGACCTCCATTGGACTGGCACTCAGTACAAAATAAACAACACTGTATCTCAGGCAGTAATTAGAGTTAAATTACGTTGAAACAAGCTCAGAGCAATAACAGAAGACGGTTTTACAGTTTCTGGCGATAATATTTACAACGTATCGTTTCATTGCCCATAAGCAACACTTTGCAAAAAAAAAAAAAAAAAAAAAAAAAAAAAAAAAAAAAAGGTTCAAATGGCTCTGAGCACTATGGTGGGACTTGACATCTATGGTCATCAGTCCCCTAGAACTTAGAACTACTTAAACCTAACTAACCTAAGGACAGTACACAACACCCAGTCATCACCAGACAGAGAAAATCCCTGACCCCGCCGGGAACCGAACCCGGGAACCCGGGCGTGGGAAGCGAGAATCCTACCGCACTACCACGAGCTGCGTACTTAACGTCTTAACATCTTAGAACTACTTAAACCTAACTAACCTAAAGACATCACACACATCGATGCCCGAGGCAGGATTCGAACCTGCGACCGTAGCAGTCGCACGGTTCGGGAATGGAACGGCTAGAACCGCACGGCCGCCGCGGCCGGCCAGTACTTTGCAGTTTGTTGTGATGAACATTGAGCAATAATTTCAAAACGTAGCAGATAAAACGTTCTTCACAGATTTAGGTAGGCTTTTATTTTCTCTTGCTTTCATACAGTTATCCTCTAAGTGAACTAACGGAATATTGTTGCTTATTGTGAAACAGACAGTTGTAGCTACTGAGATACCATGGTGAAAACAGGAACGAACGTAACGTTATATTTAATGAATCTGGCAAACGTAAGAGGACCAAAGCAAAAGTCTGGAATATTTGCAGAGGCATCTGTCGTTATGACTTTGTAGATTTTTCTGTTTTGTCGGTGACAGTGTGGTGAAGACCGATGACATGAATTTCTTTTCTACTGTAACTTTAAGGTATTTTTATAGGTTTAGATTTCCGTTGCACCATTTTAAACTCAGGGATTTTCAGTTACGAGGTGAACAATTCTTTTGGCGTTACTTGTGACTGGCCAAGCTGTTTGCTCATCATCTGTTGGAGACTTGTTTTCATTTTGGAGCAGACCGTTCCTTTACCAGACGGTTGTGTTGTATCTGACAAATACGTAACATGTGTAATGACTGTCCTTACGGTAATGGGAAACAAAATGTTGCTAATAATTAATGCTTTTATTAGGTACTGTAATTAAAGACATTTAGTTTTGATACTATTTCGTGACGCATTCGCATGTGTGACGTGTGGGCCTGCCCGGACACAGTGCCAGAAAGGTGCCGCGGCTGAGGCGCGCCTGCAGAGCCCCTGGCTGCCCCGGAGAGCGGCTGGGGTTTCCCCCGGCAGTGCTGAGCGGTCGGCGGCGGCGGGGCGAGCGGCTCTGCACACTGGCGGGAGCCCGACTCGAGGCAGGCGGGCGTTCTTAAACACGCTACCAGCTGCAGCCGTTCAGGGACAAACGGCGCAGCAAGTGCGATCACATGAAATAATCGCCGCAATGCGCTGCGTCTAATCAAATGTCAACCACGACTGCATCAACAAAAACATACGAGTTAGGTGTTACAGCAAAACTAATAACAATTCAGATATCGAATGCTGTACTCGAGCACCGTCAAACACGTGTCTGATAGCAGCACGATACCCGAGCTATTGTCGCAGCCGCCACTGAGCTGCGCTTTACTGACAGCGTCCTCTCACTGAGTGGACGCGTCTGGCATCGGCAGATGGTCTCTCTCCACTGCGACGCACCTCAGGTCGCCCACAAACAGTACGTGTTTGTGGTTTTCTGCCGTAAGGCCGCAGATTTGTAGCCTAAATAACACAGTTCAGGCTGCTTTGCTTTCGGTTCCTAAAGGAGCGAACGGAAAAGTACACTGTGATCTGGTGCAGGACACAACAAACGAGCAGCCTTCAAATTGTGGAAAATATGCTGTACTATGAAAGAGTACAGTACTACCCGACATAGAAAAGGTTTGCCTCGTTCGGGACAGTAATACCCATAGCATAACAACATACTCCGTTGTTCTCGTCAGAACAGCTGTTTTATTGTAACACAACTGTATTCACTACACTTAAACCGGTTACTGGTGTAGAAAAAAAGGACAGTTTGTGTATTTGCTTATTCGTATGCACACTTCCTTCAGAAATAGATCCCTATATCTAGTTTTGTGATGTTTGAGAAATGAGTGAATGGTTTGTTGCTTGCTGACCACAGATAGTGGATGTAGAACCTGTAATTATCTTTGACACAGTCCTCTGGTCACCTTCGGGAGAGGCAAAGAAGCATTCCAGACCACTGGAGGGCCTGGAGTGTGTGGCTGGCCAGTACGGTAACAGGACCCTCCCCCACTGGTGAGGGAGCGTGGGGTGTCCTGGTGAACGGCCGTGTCCCGGCACTCTGGCGCTGGTTCCCCAACTTGAAACACCTGTTGTCAGTGCGCTCCGTAGAACCACAGAATACGGGAGTGGTACGCGTGTGGAGCATTTAAGAGCAGCCAGAAACAATGATTTCCCTTTTCAGAATATATATATATATAAAACGTTGTGGTGGGAGATTCATGTAAAGGAAGGTAGGTAACACTCACGGGGAACTTGGGATTTCTTGCAGTGGGCAATGGTCTCAATGACACCACGTGTGGTAATTTTAAGCTGAGATACTTGCGTGTATAAATTTAAGCTGAGAATATTTAAGAATTTTCTTGTACGGAATTTGAACTGGAAACAAGCACTTCCACATGGTGAGTACTGACTGTTTCAATCTGGCGAAGAGACAATGGAAAACGGATGTGCGTGTGCAAACCTTCAGTTGAGGACCCGTGTGTGAGATAATTAACTACTCATGGCACCAAAATAACCATTATTAACTACATTCGTGTAAAGCAAGCTAGAAATTTTGATTGAGAGAGAAAAAGGTTAGTTAACCATTTACCCAGCAACACAATGAGGCTTACAGTGCAGTGGGAGATGAGTATAAATCCTCCAGAGTGTGTGGCAGGTCCGTAGGAAAGGTTTCGTCTGAAATTTAATCCGAAGCTCTCTGACTTATTAATCTGCGTAGAAATTTAGTTGTTAGGAAGATTTGATACGTACAGGCTAAAGTCGGTTGTTCTGTTTTACTTACATGTTTAACCTGTGTAATTTGAATGTAGAAACTTAGTTACAAGTACTGTACCAAAAAGCAATAATTATCCTTGAATAACCTGACCGTTAGTAAATTCTCTAGGTTATTAACCAATCAGTATAGGAGAGTGAGAGAAAGAGAGAGAGAGAAGTAATGGATATCCGTCCCATTCCAGAAAATCCAGAAAGTGCACTATAGTAATAAGGGAAAACAGTAAGAGACCACAGGATATTGAAATGCGTACGTAATATCATGTCCATGGGGCAGACAATTCCTTGTTTTCTCCTATGTTTGAATGTATTGAACGAAATTCTTCACCATTGTGGTGGTAGAATTTCAGAAAATAAAAGATGATTGCAGCTGTCCTTGACGATGTGAACTCACCAGACTTTTTGACAAGTAGTGCAGAGTATGCATTCCTTACGGACGCCTGTGAAATCGTGAGGAGCAGATTGCACGTAGAGGGATGTTCAAGAGTCTCGTGCACGGCCAGTGAAGGCTTCGTAGATGATTTATTAAGCGGCCAGGATTACGCTCGTTGTGCAAAGAAGTGCGGGATGGGAAGTGCTGCAAGCATATTACACCAAAGAAAGACTGGGCGCGTAGGGATGGCGACAAAACTTCTCAAAGAGTAAATTGCAATACAATTACGTAGCAAATTAAAAAAAGATGTAATCGTTTCTTTACATGTCAAAGCCAGCTACCGACTAGGGCACCTTCCCTTTGCCGAAAAAATCCAGTCGATGGCAGGATGAACGGTAGAAACCTCAACGCGCTCATTAACCTGATGAAGTAGAGGAGAAGAACCGTGTTATTACATCCCAAATAGGAATCTGGAGATAGTCTTTGACGTAGCAGAATATAATATTAAAATCGTCTACCAGATACAATTACTTACCCAAATATAGAAGGAAGTACTCATTTCTCTACATTTAAAAGCCTCCTCTCAAACACGGTATCTTCCCATTGAAAATAAAAGGCAGTCGATGGCAAAGTAAATGGTGGCAGCTAGAATACACTCGTCAACCTGCTGACAAAGAACAGGAGAACAAACCTGTTACTGGACAGGTCTACTGGGAGTTTGTTATTTGCATTTCTGGATTTTGTACGCACTTCCTTAGCGTATGGCTCAGACACTAAGCGACAACTGTGAGTCGCTTATTATTCGCGTGCAGTCTTTGGTCAGAGCAGCTGCGTCGCTGGAAGGTGTCCACGTATTGGTCGTCGCTGCCGGGGAGGGAGAGGGGTGCTGGAGTTCCAGCGTCAGGAGGGTAGTTGTGAGTTAAGACGCCGAGCAGAGGACTCTGGGCAGTGAAGGCGTAAAGTTAAGTGCACCTGCGTTTAAGTAAAGTGGTTTGTGTGAAACAGAAGAGAAAGATAAGGGTTCAGAAAGAAATGAGATGTAAGGATATTAGAAAAGAGTATGAAGGTAACATTTTTTATTTGGTGGCACTGCAGTCAAGCGTGGTTAGATTCATTGTTGAATTAGACGGCCATATCAAGGAAATTGAGGTTTTTTTTAAAAAGATTGAATGAGTTTCACTGTAACGGTTTCTTCATGTCTGTCAATTGTTTGTCCCACATTTTTGACAGTGAGCGTTTGATAACAATATTGCCATTTGTCAATGTTAATGCGTGTTGTAACATGAATATCATACAGTCAATTACGTATCAGATAATGTAAAAACAGTTTGTTAAAGGCATATTTCACCTAAGAGCATTTCTATATAAAATCGTGCCGCACTCAGTGGTGTGTATAAAACAGTTTGCTCGCTGTCTGGAGCACTGCACTGGGCTCTCAGCGACTGGAGTCAGAAATTTGCGACTGGAGCGCAGAGAGCAGCAAGGAGCGCGTTTCCAAGAAATTACATTACGAGGTGAGACATTTTCATTTCTAGATCTGTTTGCTACGAAAATCTCCAACGGACAGGGATCATTTCAACAATAGGATTATTTGCAAATCATTAACGCACGGGGACACTTTGTTTTTATTAAAGAGATTAATAGTAAAGGTCAGGATTTAATCAGTTTGGACATTTTTACTATATGAACACAGTAACCGAGCGTGTTATCCCGTTATTGCAGCAAAAACAACAGGCACAATAGAATGTGTACCATCCGGTTGTAAAGACACCAACTGACTCACATAATTTCAGCGCACTGACTGACTATGGCTCTCCTGTTACATCGATTACTGATGCAGCAGGTAGTAAACGCAATGCGAATAATTCTTGCCCTGCAATCCCATTAGAAAAGACTAAAGATAGAGGAGCAGTTTCAGGAACAGGAGTACATGTAAACCTACAGAAACATCTAAAATTTGCTCTTCATGGCCACAGATTTTATACAAATTTTTGGATCGACCCACTTTTAACAAATGAAGTTATGCTAGGCATGGACTCCTTGACAGAACATGAACCGATTTTGGTCTTTTAGGACTCTTCTATTGTACTACGCAACAATAACGAGCAAGTTGCATTACAGTTCGAGCAGAGCATTTCAACGGACGAACAGCATATAAACAAATTACAGCTTTTTTCATACTCGAAGAATACACAGTAGTACACACTATTTTTCACTACCCGTCTTTTGATACTGACACTGGACATGAAGAATTTAATTAGACGTTTCGCAGATAATGGAAGCCAAGGTAGACAATTATGAAGCAGTAACAGAGGAAGACAAACAACACACTGAATGGGACAGACATATTCAGATTTTTCAGGACAGCATTAATTCAATTCCTAGTGATTCAGCTTTGCTTTCGCCACATTTAGTTTTGAAGAATATAAATGGACCAGACAAAATAAAAGAACTAATTACTTTCCCCAAGTCACATTTTTTACGTCATCGTGAACTGATTGAGATTGCAGTTACTAATATAAAAAAAGCAATTGGGAGGAGGAAAATGCTACAAAAGAAGATAAGTCGCACTAGGAAATTCAGAGTTGGACAAAAAGTTTTAGTTCGAGTATATCCATTATCTTGTAGGGCAAACAAGTGTCAGAAACTTGCACTACTTTATAACGACCGTTTCGGATTCGACGAATTCCACTCCCCAACGTAGTACATCTTGGAACTCTCAGAATGAAAGCTTGGAGAGGTGTTCATCACATCACCAATACAACATCGTTCATTGAACAATTACTTGACTTTCTACTCCTTCATGACGACAACACCACGCCTTTATACAGGGGGACTATAATTAAAGTTAAACTTTCAAAACGCTGTCGAAATAACACCACTCGTGAGAATAACGTCGAATTGCAACGGAATATTATAGGAGAAGGGGGGAAACGTATGGCAGAAGAAAAAAACACGTCGCCCTGCAGAAGTTTCGGACACTGAAGGGTTTGAAAAAAGGCGATGACTGCCGTGGGTCTGGAGAAAAAGATTCCGAAATTCGAAAGACGGATTATTTTGGTGTGCAACCTGGTAGAGGGCGGAAACGAACTGGTTCGACGTCAGTGGAAGCAGCGGCCACAGCAGTGCAGGGGGAGGCGAGTGGCGGAGTGCAAACGTGTGGTGCACGGAGAACTGCCCGAACGTGGGACACACCCGAGAGCACGGAGCGTAAAATCCTACGATACATCCTTCTTTGCTATCCATTCAGAATTTCCCATGTGCACGAGTTGCTTCCTGCTGATCTGCCAGCAAGAGAGACCTTTGATTTAGAATTTCTTGTTCGCACGGAAATGGACAATGATTGACCGTGGAAGATTTTGTGGACAGACGAAGCCCACTTTCATCAGACAGGATATGTCAGTACACAGAATTGTCGAATATGGGCAACGGAAAATCCACACGCAAACCAACCAGTACCACTTCATCCTGAAAAGGTCTCTGTGTGGTGCGGGCTTACGTCATGGTTTTTCATAGCACCATAATTTTTGGAAGAGACAGGTGCTTCCGGTCCTGTTACCTGTACCGTCACTGCTAAGCGCTATCAGTGTATTTACCGCAACCACGTCATTCCAGCTCTCCAACAGCGTGGATGTGTGGATGGGATCGTTTTTATGCAAGATGGCGCACCTCCGCACACTGCAAATCCAGTTAAGCAGCTGCTGAAGCGCCATTTCGGAAATGCTAGAATTATCAGCCGCCATTTTCCTACAGCCTGGCCGTCCAGATCACCTGATCTTAATCCGTGTGACTTCTGGCTGTGCGGCTGTCTGAAAGATGTTGCGTTCAGTGTTCCGACTGCGAACTTAGCTGCACTGAAGGCACGCATTGCGCAACACATTCTGAACGTGATCCCGGAACCCACTACGATCAGTAGTGGAACGTGCTGTTTCTCGACTTCAACTTGTTGCACAAAATGGTGGACAGCATATTGAATATGTTTTGCGCCAGTCACAAGGAAATTAATAGTCGGATTTGATTTTGATTGATGCTTTTTATGCTGTTTTTGGCCTCAGGACAATTAAAAACCGATTTTTCCCAGTCCCTGTGATATGACCTTGCCCCGGTGGATGGGCTTACGTAGCTAACAGTACCACACCGGTACACCCACGCACACTGAGTAGTACAGTTTCTTTGACATCAGACGTACACCTTAGGCATTGTTGTATAATTCATTTGTAATTTGTAATCGACCACATTAAATTATGATGCCTACAGCGCCATGTATTGCTATATTTTGTAACTATTTATTTTTCTACTGCCATGCGATTTCCCCCATCTCCGATAATATTCCGTTGCAATTTGACGTCATTCTGCCCAGCGGTGTTGTTTCTACAGCACTCTGAAAGTTTGACTTTAATTATAATCACACAGTATATCAGGTACGTTCTGACAACACGAATCTCATTTTTTTCATGACATCAACCCTTTGTACACAGTAGTTAAACTTTTTCTACAGGTTTTCCTTCATTGACATGTAGGTGTACATGACAATAACATTTTTCCCTCATTCAGTACCATAAGTACAAGCCATTTCGTATGTTTAGTTTCACTGTGTAATGGCTTTTATGTAAATAGATACAACGATTGTTACAGAGCATATACCACATGATGTTCTAAGATAATTAACCCAGATCTTTACAGTCCATGGTTTTACAAGCAAATGCTACGTAAAAGAAGACAGCAATGATTTTTTCGTCAAAGACAAAGGCATCACAAAAGATAAATTCAACATGAGAAACAATAACATCGAATTTTGTGCGTCGTAATGCATTTTCTCTTACAGGCTAACGTACAAAAGTATGCAATAACGGATTCCAGATAGTACTGATACAACAGGTAGACAGTATATATTTGCACAGGTGTAACACGTACTGTCAACTATCGGAGAAGATATTTAATTTCATCGTCTTGCACCGAGATACAGTAACACCGTGGTAGAATCAGGGTTTCTTCATTGACTGTAAGGATTTTGCTGTAGGTGTTGTATGTGAAGTGAAGACTTAAGGATTAACTATAGGTGAAGTATGTGTAGCAATGATTTGTGGATTTTTATAATGAGGATATGGTGAGATAATAGGAAGTGAGGATAGCAAACTTGTTATGATTATTATGCAGACGTTTATGATTTATGATATGAAGTGTGGCATACTGATCTTAGGGATTGTCAGGGATTACGTGATGATTTTACCCTTGGTGTGTGCTTTGTTGATTGTGTTTTGGTGTGTATCTCTGATAAGTAATATTTATAATAACGTCTGATAAGGTGTTGCCAAACGATAACACAAGGCAATGAAGTTACAGGAATATAAAACTTTCTTTCAAAAATATGAATTTTTTGTTTGTGAACAACAGCGTGAAGGATTGGAGACTGTTATTGCCGTGTACTTGCTTTGATGAATTTGTCATTTTGCTTATGCTAATGAGTCTTTCTTCATTCACAGGAAAATACCGTTTCTCATAACTTTTCGGCTGTAGTTAACCGATTTCATCGGAAAGACAATATTTCTTAATTATTTTCATTCTGTACATTCACTTTACTTGTTCATAGTTACTAACTACTCGTCTTGATAATACTTAAATTTTGCATTTGGGGTAATTATAAGTAACTGGCACGTGAGTAGGTTAAGGTTTTGTGAACACATTTTTATTTTATTTTCTTTGGTGACTGACAGACAACATATAAATGTAACAATTCCTATTTTTCTCTACGGCAATAAAATGTTATTCACACTCGCTCCCTGTCCTTCCCTTTAGCCTGTATTCTTATGCGCATTTACTGGAGTATATAAAAACATACACTGTGCAGAAATCACTATTGTACTCTTGCGTAACAACACCAGTGGTCGACTCGTGCTCGTGTAAAAAGTAAGAAGACTGATAACAGTGTTTGCCTGTTGATATTTCCCAATGCACTGTACATGTAATGCATTACTTCATTTTAATGTTTCTTTTCTTTCACAGCGTAAAACAGATTTCGATTATGATTATTCTGTTTGAGATGTCACTACCGGCATATCTGTAATTTCGATATTGGTAAGAAATGTTTGTTATTTTTTGTCATTTAATCTGAGAATTCACCATATTTAGATAAATCTGTATGCTTTATTTTCTTTCACTGTATTGTAACAGAATATAAGTACTTTGTGAAAACATCACATTTATGGACTTGAGTAGAGTTATTCTGTGCACTGTGAGAAAGTTCGAAATATTATAAATATTTTCTTTACCACGACATGCCAAGTCAATTATCATGATTTTAGATGACTTCATAGACATTTTACTAAAGTGACATGGAGGTACCTCTTGTGAGCGGCATGGCTCTGAGTTGTCACTGGATTTATTATAGACACGTACTGGGGGCCAACTAAGTGTGCTCTGAGTCGCCTCCCAAACAATCGCGATACGACGCTCTCACACGATGGGATATTACAGTGTCATAAGTGCTGGAAGACTTTTCAACATGTGTCACTTCGTTTACTGTGCACACTCGTGTCAACAGCTTCGTGTATGAAAACCACGAAAAGTTATTGCTTCGATACATATTTGCTACGACTAAAAGACAATGTAATCACAATCAGTTACACGAGATTTTGTGCAAAATAACGACAAAGAAAAATGCCATGAATGTCATTTTTCCCACGATTAATGACTTTGCCACTGTTGTTGTTGTTGTTGTTGTCTTCAGTCCTGAGACTGGTTTGATGCAGCTCTCCATGCTACTATATCCTGTGCAAGCTTCTTCATCTCCCAGTACCTACTGCAACCTACATCCTTCTGAATCTACTTAGTGTATTCATCTCTTGGTCTCCCCCTACGATTTTTGCCCTCCACACTGCCTTCCAATACTAAATTGGTGATCCCTTGATGCCTCAGAACATGTCCTACCAACCGATCCCTTCTTCTGGTCAAGTTGTGCCACAAACTTCTGTTCTCCCCAATCCTATTCAATACTTCCTCATTAGTTATGTGATCTACCCATCTAATCTTCAGCATTCATTTCAAAAGCTTCTATTCTCTTCTTGTCCAAACTATTTACCGTCCATGTTTCACTTCCATACATGGCTACACTCCATGCAAATACTTTCAGAAATAACTTCCTGACACTTAAATCTATACTCGATGTTAACAAATTTCTCTTCTTCAGAAACGCTTTCCTTGCCATTGCCAGTCTACATTTTATGTCCTCTCTACTTCGACCATCATCAGTTATTTTGCTCCCCAAATAGCAAAACTCCTTTACTACTTTAAGTGTCTCATTTCCTAATCTAATACCCGCAGCATCACCCGACTTAATTCGACTACATTCCATTATCCTCGTTTTGCTTTTGTTGATGTTCATCTTATATCCTCCCTTCAAGACACCATCCATTCCGTTCAACTGCTCTTCCAAGTCCTTTGCTGTCTCTGACAGAATTACAATGTCATCGGCGAACCTCAAAGTTTTTATTTCTTCTCCATGGATTTTAATACCTACTCCAATTTTTTCTTTTGTTTCCTTTACTGCTTGCTCAATATACAGATTGAATAACATTGGGGAGAGGTTGCAACCCTGTCTCACTCCCTTCCCAACCGCTGCTTCCCTCTCATGCCCCTCGACTCTTATAACTGCCATCTGGTTTCTGTACAAATTGTAAGTAGCCTTTCGCTCCCTGTATTTTACCCCTGCCACCTTTAGAATTTGAAAGAGAGTATTCCAGTCAACATTGTCAAAAGCTTTCTCTAAGTCTACAAATGCTAGAAACGTAGGTTTGCCTTTCCTTAATCTTTCTTCTAAGATAAGTCGTAAGGTCAGTATTGCCTCACGTGTTCCAGTATTTCTACGGAATCCAAACTGATCTTCCCCGAGGTCGGCTTCTACTAGTTTTTCCATTCGTCTGTAAAGAATTCGTGTTAGTATTTTGCAGCTGTGACTTATTAAACTGATTGTTCGGTAATTTTCACATATATCAACACCTGCTTTCTTTGGGATTGGAATGATTATATTCTTCTTGAAGTCTGAGGGTATTTCGCCTGTTTCATACATCTTGCTCACCAGATGGTAGAGTTTTGTCAGGACTGGCTCTCCCAAGGCCGTCAGTAGTTCTACTGGAATGTTGTCTACTCCGGGGGCCTTGTTTCGACTCAGGTCTTTCAGTGCTCTGTCAAACTCTTCACGCAGTATCGTATCTCCCATTTCATCTTCATCTACATCCTCTTCCATTTCCATAATATTGTCCTCAAGTACATCGCCCTTGTATAGACCCTCTATATACTGCTTCCACCTTTCTGCTTTCCCTTCTTTGCTTAGAACTGGGTTTCCATCTGAGCTCTTGATGTTCATACAAGTGGTTCTCTTCTCTCCAAAGGTCTCTTTAATTTTCCTGTAGGCAGTATCTATCTTACCCCTAGTGAGATAAGCCTCTACATCCTTACACTTGTCCTCTAGCCATGCCTGATTAGCCATTCTGCACTTCCTGTCGATCTCATTTTTGAGACGTTTGTATTCCTTTTTGCCTGCTTCATTTACTGCATTTTTATATTTTCTCCTTTCATCAATTAAATTCAATATTTCTTCTGTTACCCAAGGATTTCTACTAGCCCTCGTCTTTTTACCTACTTGATCCTCTGCTGCCTTCACTACTTCATCCCTCAAAGCTACCCATTCTTCTTCTACTGTATTTCTTTCCCCCATTCCTGTCAATTGTTCCTTTATGCTCTTCCTGAAACTCTCTACAACCTCTGGTTCTTTCAGTTTATCCAGGTCCCATCTCCTTAAATTCCCACCTTTTTGCAGTTTCTTCAGTTTTAATCTACAGGTCATAACCAACAGATTGTGGTCAGAGTCCACATCTGCCCCTGGAAATGTCTTACAATTTAGAACCTGGTTCCTAAATCTCTGTCTTACCATTATATAATCTATCTGATACCTTTTAGTATCTCCAGGGTTCTTCCACGTATACAGCCTTCTATCATGATTCTTAAACCAAGTGTTAGCTATGATTAAGTTGTGCTCTGTGCAAAATTCTACCAGGCGGCTTCCTCTTTCATTTCTTAGCCCCAATCCATATTCACCTACTATGTTTCCTTCTCTCCCTTTTCCTACACTCGAATTCCAGTCACCCATGACTATTAAATTTTCGTCTCCATTCACTATCTGAATAATTTCTTTTATTTCATCATACATTTCTTCAATTTCTTCGTCATCTGCAGAGCTAGTTGGCATATAAACTTCTACTACTGTAGTAGGTGTGGGCTTCGTATCTATCTTGGCCACAATAATGCGTTCACTATGCTGTTTGTAGTAGCTTACCCGCATTCCTATTTTCCTATTCATTATTAAACCTACTCCTGCATTACCCCTATTTGACTTTGTGTTTATAACCCTGTAGTCACCTGACCAGAAGTCTTGTTCCTCCTGCCACCGAACTTCACTAATTCCCACTATATCTAACTTTAACCTATCCATTTCCCTTTTTAAATTTTCTAACCTACCTGCCCGATTAAGGGATCTGACATTCCACGCTCCGATCCGTAGAACGCCAGTTTTCTTTCTCCTGATAACGACATCCTCTTGAGTAGTCCCCGCCCGGAGATCCGAATGGGGGACTATTTTACCTCCGGAATATTTTACCCAAGAAGACACCATATCATTTAATCATACAGTAAAGCTGCATGCCCTCGGGAAAAATTACGGCCGTAGTTTCCCCTTGCTTTCAGCCGTTCGCAGTACCAGCACAGCAAGGCCGTTTTGGTTATTGTTACAAGGCCAGATCAGTCAATCATCCAGACTGTTGCCCCTGCAACTACTGAAAAGGCTGCTGCCCCTCTTCAGGAACCACACGTTTGTCTGGCCTCTCAACAGATACCCCTCCGTTGTGGTTGTACCTACGGTACGGCTATGTGTATCGCTGAGGCACGCAAGCCTCCCCACCAACGGCAAGGTCCATGGTTCATGGGGGGGGACTTTGCCACTAGCGCACACTAATGTAGTGAACAATTTTTTTTTAACCTGTGCACACTTATTTCAAACGGAACGTGACGTATTGTAAGTAAACCTGAACACTAATATAAACAACATTTGTAACTTTACTTGGAGTGTACCTGAGCACGAAATGTACGAAGATTTTTGCAAATTAATTTGTAAGCGACTTAGCACCACTACTTTTTATCACTTGTTTACAGTGACTATGTGCACGTCACATGTATATTTTGTATATTCCATAATCTTTTTTATGTTTCTTTACAAAATACAATACTACTTCGTGGCTTACTATTATTTTCGTATAATATGACACAGGCGAATGTTTCAGTACAATCTTTGCCATATATAAAAATCCTCCTGCAAAATTCTGGCCGGAGAGGCTGTGGAATAGTGAAAGAGATCTACTGGGAGTTTGTTATTGGCATTTCAGAAATGTATACGTACTACGTAAGTCTCACTTTTGATTTGTCGTCAGTAGTTCTTTCCCAGGGAAATTTTGAGAAAAATTAACTGACAACCATGTCATACACCATGAAATATGCTATAAAGACATATAAGCTCCAATGGCGCAATCCTGAGCCCTTGTTAGAAGTGCCGAAACTGCCTTTGTCCCCCACCACTCACTCCAAAAATTAGGGGAGGGTAAAAGGTTGGCAACAGGAAGGAGCATCCCGCGACCCTAAACCACTGACAGATTAACGTACTGACGCCGAGGTAGGGAAAAAAGAAAAAGAGCAGACAGTTTAAATCTCAACACCATTTTAGTTGATATGTTACAGTGTCCAGTCGGTAACATCCCAAAACAACTGTAATGCATTTCAACTCTTGTTTTTCTGCGAGTATTAACCGACATACGATATTTTGCTAATCACTGCAGATAATTTTTGATAGCGGGTGTTCCAGACGTAGTGACGTTCGAATTACTGATTAAAATTGCTATATAAATCGCTGGTGTGTTTTGTGACCAATTTCTAGCGACATTGCTAGCGATATATCGGTCGCGTGTCTGCTGCTAGATGAACTCGTCGTCGGCGAACCTGTCACATCGTGGGATACACAACTGTGCAAATGACGCTCAGTGCTATAAGTTACGTATCACCGAAATGAAACACAGCATTAAACAATGACGAGTATAGCTTTAGAATGATATTTCCACCTTCTGACGGTATAAAACTTTCTTATTCTATATTAATATCATGATTTTGGTCTTAAGTCAACAATGTTGGGTAAAATTAGACATTGTTAAGTGATGTCGTCGTCAAGATCTATTGTAATGGATGCCCCAGCGTGCAGAAAGTGCAAAATCGTAAAAATCTATGGCAGACTGGTAGCAAACAAGTTTTCCAGTCATTAAACAATCGAGCCACAGAATGAACACCAGGGCAGCAGTTACACGTGTAGTGCGTTTGATCTGAAAATATACTACGGAAAATAATGGTTGACATGGCCAAATATGAAAAGCATAGGTTGTAAGTCCATGATGGACAATCCATGTTCACAGGAATATCATAGGTACATAAAATCATCTGTTAATAGTGACCACAAGGTGTAAATAGCATGTTCATAGCACAAAAATATGACAGCATGCCGAAAGAAATACCCACATCATATACCGGTTTAAATGATAAAAATGTCCATGTGCCATATATAACCATGGTACAGACAATGGCGAAAGTTTGCGATTGCAATATTTTGCGTTGTAAGCGATATGTTGCACACCACTATAGTGTCAGGTCTATGGCCTGAATGGCAAAGCTGACAGCGGAATGAACCAACATATCAGCAACCCGAATTGGCGCAGTCTCTACTGATTAAATTCTAGGGAGGTGAGAGGCCAAGATCATGCGACAGTACTGCACTGGTGTTAAGGATACGAATTACACTGGCACGAGGACGATAAAGACGCCTCATTTAATGATACACAAACAGAAAGAAACAATGAACAAATTCTAGTGTACGATTTCACCGTCGGCCTTAATCACAGAGTGAGCATTCAGACGCACAGAACTGATTTTCTGTTGTCGACACACATTGCCACCGTGGGCACGAGATCTGGGGTCGGCATAGGTTTGCCCGTAAAACGTCCTATAAATTTTGAATGCCGCCATATCGTCAGTACAGATAGATTGCCCTCATATGTGCTGTGTATTTGGGACAGGCGTTTTGTAGACACCATAACAATTGCCATTTGATACCTAGAATAAATTGTTCTCTTAGCTTTGATGAGCAAAATTAGCGGGCACCACGGCATGGCACCGTCACGTCATTCCGCTTAGTCCGCGTCAGAGTACAGTACTGCAGCTGAGGAACTAAGGTGATTAATGGGTAAAGCAAACCTCATAACTTGCGTTCTTGATCAGTTTTGTTTGTTGAAGTACTGAGATGTGACACAACATTTCAAAACATCGACATTTCTGTGGTTTGGGAAAGCGGACATTTGTTCCGTTATCGTGAAACGTAAATAATTTTTCGCCTTTAGATATCTCACGTTGCTTGTGTAACAATATCCAATGCAATAAACATCCAAGTCGTCATGGCACATCTACAATTTGCCACGAAAACAAAACACAATATCGAAATATAGATTAAGAAGTTAGAAAAGCACACAATCCACTACTACAACACGAGTGAGCGCGGCAAAAGAGGTTAACTTACGATGTTAGCAGGCGACGATGCCGTCGATACTTCCTTCCCGAGAAACCTTGAGCTGCCGTGACGTGACGTGACGTGACGGTCTGTTGACGACTTGTCTGAATGCCGCCGTTTGAAGTAAATTGTGGAATCTTTGGATGTGACATGTCAGGACCTGACGCCCAAGGTGAACTGGTCTTAAAAAGAGTCATCCCGAGATCACGCGACAATCTCAGCTTAATGTTGACAACGTGCGCAGCACGAAATGTTTACTCCAGAAATTTTTCTACTTTATGGCTTTCACCGACGTCATATCTGAGTCACAGATGCTACTTAGAGGCAAATCTGAAGGCAGAGGTGTTTATTCCTAAACCGAAGAATGTATGACAGAAAAGAAAGATAATAAACATACATATAATAAAATTCCATTGCAGCTCACGTGATTAATTACATAGCCACAAGTTTTATCGCAAAAGAAATTGGGGTAACAAAAAAGAAAGTAACAACATAAAAAAAAACACATGCATTAAATGAATTATTACCACAGTTTATGCGAGCAAGTGAAAGAACAATAAACGGCCTTTCAAGTCCACTATAATATCACTCGTAGTAAACTCGTAATCTACATCTACGTCTACATGGATACTTTACAAATCACACTTACGTACTTGGCAAAGGGTTCATCGATCCACTTTCACAATAATCCTCTGTTATTTCAGTCTCAAACAGCGCGAGAAAGAAACGAACACCTACATCTTCCCGAGCGAGTTTTGATTTCCTTATTTTATTATGATGATAATTTCTCCCTATGGAGGTCGGCGTCAACAAAATATTTTCGCATTCGGAGGAGAAAGTTGGTGATAGAAATTTCTTGAGAAGTATCTGCCGCAACGAAAAACGCCTTTGTTTTAATGATGTCAGCCCCAAATTCTGTAACACGTCAGACACACTCTCTCCCCTATTTCTCGATAATGTAAAATGTGCTGCCCTCCTTTGAACATTCTGGATGTACTCTGTTAATTCTATGTGGTAGGGATCCCACACCGAGCAGAAATGCTCCAAAACAGGACGGACAAGCATAGTGTAGGTAGTCTCTCTAGCAGATCTGTTGCATCTCCAGCCAATAAATCGCTGTCTTTGGTTCGCCTTCCCCACAACATTTCTTATGTGTTATTTCCATTTTGCGTTGTTCGTAATTGTGATTACTAGGTATTTAGTTCAATTTACTGCCCTGACTGATCTAACCAAAGTTTAACAGATTCCTTATAGCACTCATGTGGATGAACTCACACTTTTCATTATTTAGGTTCAACTGCCAACTTTTGCACCATACAGGTATCTTTTCTAAATAGTTTTGCAATTTGTTTTGATATTCTGATTACTTTACTAGAAGGTAAATGACAGTGTCATCTGCAAACAACGTCAGACGCTTCCTCCATTCTCTCCGAAATCGTTTATATAGATAAGGAACAGCATTACTTGGGAAACGCTGGAAATCACTTGTGTTTCCTTCGATGATTTTCGTCAATTACTACGAACTGTGAACAATGTGACAGGAATCTTTGTAATAGCTCTGCATCAACTGACAAATAGTCCATTGCTAAGAAACCCAACTCCTCTCTCTGTCGAGCTTGTGTTTCTCGTGGAATATAAAGTATTCATACAACTTACAAGAATGCAGCCGACATCTTTCACAATCTCGTGTATTTCAAAACTAAAAGCCCAATCTCTTTGAAGGCCAAACGCCGGAATATCAGTGGTTGTCTAGCGCATCACCCAACTCCATTAGCGTTTGTTGTTTGAACCAGTCCCCTACATTACCTGATTACTGGAACCTATTTGCTGGCAGCATGTGTGGTCCTGCCTTAGATTAGTGTAAACTGCACCATACTCAAATTACTGCCATATAAGCTGTGCCGGGGCTAGCAGCGTGTTTAGCACTAAATTCAGCTAGAATTTGCATATGGAAATGATGCTCTAAGACCCCCTTTCCTAACTCCGACTTTTTCTGTCGCATATGGATTAAAAAAAGAAACGCAGACTGATTGTTATCGACCCTGCACGTGGAGTAGAGAAGAATTTGGCACATGCAATAATTTAATTTGATAAAAATTAATTTGACAGTGGAAAGTTTAATTAATGTCGTGACAGATGAAAGGATTGCTCTACCTAACTACAGAATGAAATTTCTGTTCAAGATAACAATTTGATTTATTCTGACAAAATTCAGAATGAAAAACACATGAAACAATCACAATACGTCAATTTAATAGGCTTCGGTAGAGTGGCCTTTACTGTGGGAGACCTGCTGTACATGTACCTCTGGTACTTCTCCACAGAAGGGAGTGTCTACAGTCGAGCTGTCAACATTCCACCTGGAGTGTCTAGAGTGGAGCTGTCAACATGCCACCTGGGCGGTCGAACAGTTGGGCCGACGTTCTTTTCCCAGATGAGTCCCCATTTGGTCTGCAGAGTGATTCTCGACGCATTCGCATCTAGAGGGAACGTGGAACACGATTTCTCAATCCAAACACTGTGCAAGGAGACTGATATCGAGGATCCCGGGCAGGGATTCTGGTGACCACTCGAACACCTCTTCATGTAATTGTACCAGTGAATTGGCGAGGTTTAACCGCTGCGAGGTATCGAGGCGAGATCTCGGGACCTGATGTGCGGTTGTTGCGAGGAGAGATGGACCCAGACTTTGTACTGATGGACGACAGTGCTCGACCTCATAGAGCAGAGGTGTTTCACGTTTTCTTGGAAATCGGAGACCGTGCATGGCGTGGCCTGCTCATTCTCCCGATTTGAATCCCATAGAGCGTTTACACTATTTTGTGGCAAAATAGATGCAACCTCGCAAAATACCCAACTGTTGCTTCAGTTTTGGCCAGCAGGGTATTTGCAGTTTGTACTATCACATTGTGAAGTGTGGTGTTCAGTTGTGACAGTCAGAGAGCAGACATGTTTACACTGAGTGGGCCTCGTGGCTTGCTGAGTGATACACTGAGGAGCTGCTGTGTGATGGACTGAAGTGGATGTAGCTCTTAGAGCGAATTTTTCAGGCTGCAGTGGAGTGTGCGCTGATGTGGAACTTTGTGGCAGATTAAAAAACTGTGTGCAGACTGGGACGTCTGCATTTCTCTGGCAAATGCTCTACAAACTGAGCTACCCGGCCACGTCTTGTGACCCGTGTTCAGGGCCTAGCGTGCCCCCTGATTTCCAAACACTCCACTGCCAACTGAAACATTCATTCCCGAAATGATCTCCTGCCTTGGCTGAGCCGAGTCTCCGCAATCTTTCAGGAGTGCTAGTCCTGCAAGTTTCACATGAGGATGTGTGTGGAGTTTGAATGGTAGGAGATTCACTGGTGAAAGTAAGGCTGTGACGACTGGCTGTGAGCCATTCTTGGATGGCTCAGTAGGTAGAACACCTGTCTGTAAGCGGCACAGCTCCCTGGTTTGAGTCCCAGTTCGGCACATTGTTTTACTGATTTCTGAGAACATTTCTCGTGGAGAACAGTGGTCTGGCAGAAAGTAAAACTGACACGGAAGACAGCAGTCTTTCGCGGTGGGGAAACTTCCAGAACAGCTCTAACCTCTATGGATTAGTAATGTAAGGTAATAATGGTTCGTGCAAGTCCGCACTGAAGCCCAATACGGATGAAATCATTGTCGTCCTTCACTACTGAACGTAAGCCGCTCACATTCTATTATCTGTTAAGTGGTATCACCATCAACCGAACCATATTAGAGTATAAATGGGACACGGGATTGCTGCTTGGTACACGATCGCAGAGCTTAAACTGTCTTCGTTTACCTGTATCCAAACATTTTTCGATTGCTTTTAATTAAATTTGTGACTGCAGATCTTCACTGAAATGTCAGCAAGATCAGGTGAAATGTTACAGTGTGCGCTCTCCCCTGCATGATTTTTACTATCTATTTTTATGTACTGATAAGGGAATATTTTCTGTATTGTCAATGCCAGCGTTTCAAATTTATGCAGTGTTTCCCTGCCTCCCCCCCCCCCCCTCCTCATCTCAACAGCATTGCGTATGAAGGAAGATTTCGCTAGCCTCACTAAGCATTTGTTTCATATTTGCAAGAACACTGGTAATTTATGTGTATATATGTGGAAATAACCGTGTCTTCCAGTGCCGTGAAAACATTGCCGTAGCCTGACATTAAGGTGGTGAATAGCACAGTTAAACCTAAATTCAATCTTGTTATTAGCGAGAGATATCATTAAGGAATGTATCTATTGGCATGGAAGTGTAAAAATCGCTAGGTCCTTAATGAAGGTTGTGTCAAATGTTTGATTATCCAGCCAAATGCAAAATATTCTTCCAAGTACTTAACAACAACTTTTCTTTTCCTGCATCAAAAAACCTTTATATCAAATTACATGTTGTACCACCGTTGCTAACCTGTTCATGTACATTGTACGTATGTGTTTAATGTAACAAACTTGCAGGAGGATGATACAGTTATTTAATCATCAATTTTAGTGGGAGATCGATATGCCATTTTCTTCATTTATTGTAATGTATGAAAATGTGTTTCTTTGCTTAAGTGTGAGTATATTGTGTGTGTGTGTGTGTGTTTGTGTGTGTGTGTGTGTGTGTGTGTGTGTGTGTGTGTGTGTGCATATGAGAGAGAGACATAGACAGAGAGAGAGATAGACAGAGAGAGAGATAGACAGAGAGATAGATAGATAGATAGATAGATAGATAGATAGATAGAGAGAGAGAGAGAGAGAGAGACAGTAATGGTACTAATTCAATGTTTCCCATTTTGCTCTAATTTTTAATGATCAGTTCAAAATGGTTGAAATGGCTCTAAGCACTATGGGACTTAACATATGAGGTCATCAGTCCCCTAGACCTAGAAGTACTTAAACCCAACTATCCTAAGGACATCAGACAGATCCATGCCCGAGGCAGGATTCGAACCTGCGACCGTAGCAGCAGCGCGGTTCCGGACTGAAGAGCCTAGAGCCGCTCGGCCACTACAGCCGGCGAAGAACGAGTAACAGATAGCATCAGCTTGCGTATGGAAAGGCAGAAGACACATGTAGGCAGTGATAAGTTATGTGGCTTTAAAGGTAAAATTGTCGATGGTATTAAAAATATAAATAATGGAACATAATAATAATAAAGTGCTGCTTACTTTGTAGCAATGTGTGTTACTCATCACGTTGACATCAGTCGTTCCATTCGTTGCAGGTGGGTCCAGAGTGGAGCCATCGAGTAATTCTGATGCTCGCTGTATCTAAAAAAGTGTTAAGTCATCAGTTACAACATCGCACCTCGTCGTCATTTACACATTTATCCTCTGCGAATTGGGTCTTCTTATGCACCACTTACACCGGATCGTAAGAAAGCAAATACGAACGTAAAAGCATCTGCTGACAGTTCCCAACTGTTTTCTTGTATCCGTGAACGTTTGTATACACTCAAGCCAATAGAAGAGAACACGATAAAATAAACATATACACTCCTGGAAATTGAAATAAGAACACCGTGAATTCATTGTCCCAGGAAGGGGAAACTTTATTGACACATTCCTGGGGTCAGATACATCACATGATCACACTGACAGAACCACATGCACATAGACACAGGCAACAGAGCATGCACAATGTCGGCACTAGTACAGTGTATATCCACCTTTCGCAGCAATGCAGGCTGCTATTCTCCCATGGAGACGATCGTAGAGATGCTGGATGTAATCCTGTGGAACAGCTTGCCATGCCATTTCCACCTGGCGCCTCAGTTGGACCAGCGTTCGTGCTGGACGTGCAGACCGCGTGAGACGACGCTTCATCCAGTCCCAAACATGCTCAATGGGGGACAGATCCGGAGATCTTGCTGGCCAGGGTAGTTGACTTACACCTTCTAGAGCACGTTGGGTGGCACGGGATACATGCGGACGTGCATTGTCCTGTTGGAACAGCAAGTTCCCTTGCCGGTCTAGGAATGGTAGAACGATGGGTTCGATGACGGTTTGGATGTACCGTGCACTATTCAGTGTCCCCTCGACGATCACCAGTGGTGTACGGCCAGTGTAGGAGATCGCTCCCCACACCATGATGCCGGGTGTTGGCCCTGTGTGCCTCGGTCGTATGCAGTCCTGATTGTGGCGCTCACCTGCACGGCGCCAAACACGCATACGACCATCATTGGCACCAAGGCAGAAGCGACTCTCATCGCTGAAGACGACACGTCTCCATTCGTCCCTCCATTCACGCCTGTCGCGACACCACTGGAGGCGGGCTGCACGATGTTGGGGCGTGAGCGGAAGACGGCCTAACGGTGTGCGGGACCGTAGCCCAGCTTCATGGAGACGGTTGCGAATGGTCCTCGCCGATACCCCAGGAGCAACAGTGTCCCTAATTTGCTGGGAAGTGGCGGTGCGGTCCCCTACGGCACTGCGTAGGATCCTACGGTCTTGGCGTGCATCCGTGCGTCGCTGCGGTCCGGTCCCAGGTCGACGGGCACGTGCACCTTCCGCCGACCACTGGCGACAACATCGATGTACTGTGGAGACCTCACGCCCCACGTGTTGAGCAATTCGGCGGTACGTCCACCCGGCCTCCCGCATGCCCACTATACGCCCTCGCTCAAAGTCCGTCAACTGCACATACGGTTCACGTCCACGCTGTCGCGGCATGCTACCAGTGTTAAAGACTGCGATGGAGCTCCGTATGCCACGGCAAACTGGCTGACACTGACGGCGGCGGTGCACAAATGCTGCGCAGCTAGCGCCATTCGACGGCCGACACCGCGGTTCCTGGTGTGTCCGCTGTGCCGTGCGTGTGATCATTGCTTGTACAGCCCTCTCGCAGTGTCCGGAGCAAGTATGGTGGGTCTGACACACCGGTGTCAATGTGTTCTTTTTCCATTTTCAGGAGTGTATATACACTTTCACTGACTCCCACACAGATTTGACTCAATTGTTACAGCTCTGATATAAAACTCTGGTATTCACGTAGGATTATTCCGCATGCTGGGTGTGTTGTTCTACGTCAAGCAAACTAAATGTAATAGGAAAATAAAAATGTATTATTGGATGTCTCAATTTTTATGCAAGTGTGCAGCACTTTTCACTAAACTGCAGCTTCCTTCTTCGTTCTCACTATTGCAAAGTTTTGCAACTACGTCAGTTGACACTTTAGCTTCTCGTTACAACTAATGAGAAAATTTGAAAGTGGAACACTAACTTCTGCTGAGCGACATAACCTGAAGAACAGATAGAATTTACACACTGCAACTGGAGAAATTTACGCCAGCTTCTGTGCCTCAAATAGTTCCTGATGCCTGCAGTGACATATGCAAAGCACAGATTTCATTAAGGTACGCGTAAGGAAGATAATGCCAGTAAAGTACAGTAACTGAAATGTGAAGTGCACATAAAACCTCTCAATAAGGCTATTTGACAAAATTTACCGCACTGTCAATGGAGCACGAGGCGTAAAACGTCATCCATAGAATGAGATGTTGCTCATCCTCGATAGTCATTGTCCAATGAAAGACGTTCGTGGGTTGAGGTAGTTGGTAAGCAGGCAGCGTTCCACTGACGCTTTGTGCAGATCGTGGTCGTGGCGATACTGTGCTGCCAGCGATGCGGGCCGCGGACGGCTCTTCTACCTGCTGGGCGGAGTCGTTTGCCGTGTGAGGCTGTGAGGAAGAGCCGTGGAGTGCACGTGAGCTCCGTGGTGCTGGAGGAACTGTCGTGGCACTCATGTTCTGTTTTTATTACACTATTGTTTTGGGTCTCGTGTGAGACTGACGCATGAGAGCGTCCAGCTGGAATATAACGTGTAGCCGATTCATTAAGAGAAGTTAGAGTTGTACGTTGTAGGAGATACATTGAGATGAACTCCTGTGAGAGTGTTATTCCAACGGAACGAGAAAAGTCACTTTTGGGGTCTTCATTACAGTGGATTGAAGTTCACAGGGGAGAAGCTGTGTCACGGTTCGCGGGTGCTGAGCAGCAGCACCACTGCAGCGTCGGTGTTACACGGCGACACCGAGAGTAGCACGACACCCAGTCGGGTACGGAGACTCCGGGTCTACGACTTGTGGACTGTTTCAGTGGCCTGTTCCTAACACCACCATTAGGGACATAAAAACCAAGCAAACATTCAAAGCAGGGATAACATGACCGAAGGAAAAAATATTTTGAGGTATTTGGTTACGACATCAAAAGCGTATAAAACCGGTGACACACCCATTATGTAACTACAGCTGATTTGAACATAGGCCACGAGACTGATAAGCTTCTTCACAAATTTTTAATTTTGAATTACTCAGCACTACACATTTTTGTTTTTGTAGACTTGCAGGAAAATTTATTGTGCTGTTCCTCTTTAATAAAAAAAAAATACGAAAGCTTGTGGTTCTTCAGACTGTTCTCTCCTAACAGGATGCATCTAATGAATTTATAATCTTGGTTATGTCTCTGGTTGGACTTTTTAGTGTTCCGACTGTTTTCTATTGAGCATGTTTCCCTTATACAGTAGTGTTACATTATCGTCTGACCACTCCATAGCTCACACGAGAAATCTTCAACAATAAAAGTAGTTTGTGTGCAAAACAGCACGCAAACGCAAGTGCAAGTCAAACAATGGTATGAAACTTCCGTGGCAGATTAAAACTGTGTGCTGGACCGAGAGTTGAACGTGGGTGCTCTGCCTCCCTCAGGCTGGGTCTCTATTGACTGAGCTACCCAAGCATGACGCGTGATCCGTCCTCACAGCTTTACTTCCACCAGTGCCTCATCTCCTACCTTCCAAACTCAACAGCTCTGCTGTGAAACTTGCATGACTAGCTCTCCTAGGAGAAACGATATTGCAGAGACATGGCTTAGCTACAGTGTGGAGGAAGTTGTCAGAATGAATTTTCACTCTGCAGTGGAGTACGCCATATTCAACCCGCCAGGGCAGCCGAGAGCGCAGACGCTCTGCTTCCTAGGCTCGGGTAGGCCCGCCAGCCTCGGATCGAATCCGACCGGCGGATTAACAACGAGGACAGGTGTGCTGACTGGCCTGGATGTGGTTTTAGGCGGTTTTCCACATCCCGCTAGGTGAATACCGGGCTGGTCCCCACGTTCCGCCTCAGTTACACGGTTCGCAGACATCTCAACACGTTGGCACTATTCCACGGATTACACTAGACGCAGACGGTTGTGCTACGCTAATTCCTCCCCAGGGGGGGGGGGAGGAAGGGCATCTGGCCACCTCTTGAAATTAACATGCCACATCTGCTTAACCAGCAGAGCCCGCCAGTCGGGTTTAATGCTTGGAAAGAGAGACAGTGGAGTACGCCGTGTTACACTATACCCTACCTATCGTACATCTGATTAACACTGTAGTTCACTAAAATTATACAGAAGAAAGAAGCAACAGAAAAACTTTATCCATAGAAGTGTTTGGGGATGCGAAATGCAGTAAATTAACACTATATCAGACTCGGCGTTTTTGGAGTCGCATTCAGTGTGGTGCACTGGGAAGTCATGTCACAACACGGCTGCAAGCATAGTATTTACTCAAACACAGAAGCTGCAGTCTTATCAGGTGCATTATAAAGTCTAAAAATAGCAGTGGCTATACCTATTTTGCCTGTAGCGAAAAGTCGGACGACATATGAGCTGCGACCATTTTTGTAAACAAGCGAAGTGGCCTTCCATTTATCTCTACACAGAATTAATCCAGATTCTTTCTGTGTATCAAGTGCAGGTTGTTAACCTCCATTTGACAAGCCTGTACAAAATCTGCCAAACTTCAGAACGGGATTCGACTCTTCCAGCGACGTGATGACATTAAGAATCTGCAGAGGCCTTACTAGTAGACGACACACAGCACCTCAGTGTCACTGTCCGTGTGATTCCTGTACTGCGTATCTGAATGCTGGCTTCTTAGGCATTGCTGTCCTGCGATTATACCTTTACACAGAACCCTGCCTCCCTCCAGTAGCCAACGCACGTCACCTGCCTCCTAACTGCAGATGTGTGAGTACTGCCACCATACAAACTTCGCGTATGTTGTACGAAAACACATAACAAAGCAAGCTGGCTGATACAGACACTAATGCCGAGAAACCACGAGGAAAGAGAATACATATATGCCTTTCTCCATACCAACTCCCAAATATAAATAAAGAATTCGAACTCAGGACTGCAAACATAAACGAACGCAGTCGGAGAGCCTTAGTGCAGACGCATTCCCAGCTGCTGATTCTCAAACACATCGCTGCTGCAGAACCGACTGGTCAGATGTGTACAGTGACCGTTTCCTGTGAAATACATTAGTAGTTTCTCCGTGAACTCGTCGGGAGTCTACGGAACTGATGAATAAACCCTCCACTTGTTTACTCAATGCCGATATTCAGCTTGCGTAATTAAACGATTTACAAGTAGGATCTGAAGAGAGTATTGAGCAAAGTCAGAGCACAGTTTTCAGATTACACTACGAATCGAGTGGGTATTCTTTAAAAAAAAAAGAAATACACTGTGGACTATGCATCTGAATGCAGTTTGTTTATTGGCTGATGAATCCATATCAGGTGAGTGAAGCGAGTTAGTCAGCCGGAGTGACCGAGCGGTTCTAGGCGCTACAGTCTGGAACCGCGCGACCGCTACGGTCTCAGGTTCGAATCCTGCCTCGGGCATGGATGTGTTAGTTAGGTTTAAGTAGTTCTACGTTCTAGGGGACTGATGACCTCAGAAGTTACGTCCCATAGTGCTCAGAGCCATTTGAACCATTTTTGAAGTAAGTTATTTTTTCCCATAGCTGACCAGAAGACATGGCAGTACTTCTTAATAGCTAAATATGAGTAGGAATTTGATGTATAACCTAAATTCCTTCCCCTCTTCTCTCTGTCCATCTCCTACTCCCTCTCTCCTTGTCCATCTGCCACTCCCCTCCCCCCCTCTGTGCATGACCTCCTCTCCAAGTCCTCCTCCACCCCCTGTCTATTCCCACTTCTCTGTCCTCTTACCCCTCTCTCTGAGCTCGAGCCTTGTTTATTGTTATTGAGAACAAAACCTCGATTGGGAACTGAAGCCACTTAAAATGAACATGTACGCTAGTTGAGACCATTGGTATACAGTGTGTTAGAGACACCTGTCCCCATGCTGGATCTGTGAAGACAGCAGCTGTAATGACAGTCTTTGTCATGGTTTTAATTTGTGAGTGCTTAGAATTACAAAGTTAAGGATTCTGTAGTGTTTTCCTAATAATAAGCCGATAAGCCATAAATACCAGTTTCTTGTTTCTGTAAAAACGATGGCAAAGAATAAAACAAAACAGTACAATACTGTGTACACAATTAGTCTTTGAAATTATACATAAAGAGAAAGAATATATAAGAGAGAAACAATTTGTCTAATGGGTTACACGCCCCCCTATTGTAGTTCAAACTGTGGGAAAGATACCGAAACAACACATTTTCACAGTACAGCACACGATTTTCTTTCACACAGTCGGTTTTAACAGAAAACCTACATGTTGCCATTTAGAAAAATATGTAACCTAAACCTGACAAAATGTTTGTTAGGGTTTAGTATAGAAATTCGAAATAAATCGCTCAAGCACTTTTCGAGGGTTTTGGTAACAAAGTATCCCCTTTTAATGTTCATTAGAGCATTGTGCATAAATTTCAAGTAATTCACTCAAGAACTTTTCCAGGTATTTGGTAAATATATTTATGTATCATATATGTTAAAATTGGTCGTGTGTTAGAGTATCATGCAAATATTTGATGTAATACAGTGAAGATTTTTGGCAACAACATTTCCCCTTTATAGATTAAAAGTATATTTGTATGTTATATACATTAAAAGTATATAGCCTATCTCCATTCAATAGTTCATGGAAGTATTGTGTAAAACTTTGAACTATATCAGTTGAGAACATTTCGAGATGCTTGGTAACCTCCTTTCCCCTGTAAATGTTAGACAAACATTTATATGTTATAATTGTGAATGAAGTACATAGTATATATCCAACTAAATGCTGATGAGAGTATCAGGTGCAAATGTGAAGTATATCAGAGAAGAGCTTTTAGAGACTTTTAATAAAAAGTTTTCCTCTTTACATGTTATGTATGTCCTGTATCTGTCTGACCATTCATTAGAGTATCATGTGATAAACAATGACTTGTCCTTGTATAGTAATACAGATTAAAACTTGTGCCAACCCCCTCTTAAAATTTCTTTGATGTGTGGTCCTTAAGATGTATTGTGTTCAAACTTTAAAAAAGGGAATAGCAAATTTTTATGCAATACAAGAAGAATTTAGATTTAATCACAAGATTTGTCGAGTGCTAAATAGTTGTACCGTGTCTGCTTCTGCCCACTGTTACCCCTTATGTCCCTCCTCGCACCGGCCAGCAGCAGTGCCTTCGCTGCATATGCACACCCCCATCTGGCAGCCACATGGAGTGGAGTCTCCCCCGCACCGTCCTGGACATCTACACACGCTGATGCCGCCAGCAGCATCCGTACAATGTGCTGCTCGCCACCTCTACATGCAGCCCAGTGCAGAGGCGTCATCCCATCCGAGTCCCTGACGTTGACATCTGCTCCGGCATCAATCAGGCACTTGACAGTTTCTTCGTGGCCATTCATCACTGCTTCATGCAGGGCAGTGTCGCCACTGGCGTCTGTCGCGTTGAGTGGCGACCCCGCATCCAGGAGTGCCCGCACTTGGCCGGTCTGACCCTCTGACGCAGCAATGATCAGCCTCCCAGCCAGCATCTGCTTCTGCTCCTCAGTCAGGATCCTGTAAATCACATTATGATTTACATCAGTTTTAGTATAGCAGCACTGACATGAACATGACCTCCACAACGTATCTAAAACACACACACACACACACACACTCACACACACACACAGAGAGGGGGTTAGGAGATCCAAAATGTTACTCTGTGAAAACCTTGTTTGAAATCAGTCATATAGGTAGTCAAGTAATGGCTTGAGTGTCAGAGCTGACAACGAAATGAATGCACTTATCAGCAGGTCGAACTCGTTCAGTCTCTACTAATTCAGTTGCAGGGAGATGAGAAGCCAAGATAATGTGACATTACTGTACTGATGTTGAGGATGCAAACTGCATTGGCACAAAGACGTCAAAGACACCTTATTTAATGATACATAAATAGAAAAAAAATAATGAATAAATTCTAGTGTCCGATTTCACGCTCTGCTTTGACCTCAGAGTGAGCAGTCAGGACGACGTGGGATTGGTTGCCCATAAAGCATCCTATGTAGTTAGTACAGATAGATTCCCTTCGTATTTGCTGTGTATTTGAGATAGGAGTTTTCTAGGCACCAAAGCGTTTGTATTTGGTACCTGTAATAAATTGTTGTCTCAGCTGTGATAAGCAGAATGGGCGGGCATCACGTCACGACACGGTGACGTCAGCCCGTATTCACACTGCCCGCCACGTCATGTCACGTCAGTTCCATCTCAGAGCACAGTATCGCAATTGAGGAACTAACAACGACAAAGGTTATTAATGGCCAAAACAAATTTCATAACCTGTGTTCTACATCAGTTTTGTTTGATGAAGTGCTGAGCAGTGAAACATTTCAGATCGTCGACCTGTCTGTGCTACGAGAAAGTGGGAGTCTGTTCTGTTATGGTAAAAATTAAATAATTTATCGTTTTCAGATGTCTGACATTGCTCGTGTAAGAACATCCGAAAGAAAAAACAATGAAGTCGACATGCATCATTTGGAATTTGCCACAAAAACAAAGCATAATAATAACAATAAAGATTACGAAGATACAAAATCACAGTATCCGCTGTTATAAAACGAGTGAGTGCGGTAAAAATAGGTTAATTTACAATGTTAGCAGACGATGATGCCATCAAAACTTTCTTCCCGAGAAACCTAGACTAGCCATGACGTGACATGACAGTCTGTTGACAACTTGTGTTAATTCCGCCGTTTGTAGTGCATTGTGGAATGTTTTGACGTGACGTGATGTACTTGACGGCCAACGTGAACTCACCTCAAGCAAACAGCGTCATCTCGAGATCGTGTCACAGTTCCAGCTCAATGTTGACAGCAGGCGCAGCACGCACTGCTCACCCCACAGATTTTCCTTCTCTCTGGCTTTGACCGACGTCATGTCTGAGTCACAGACGCTACTTAGAGGTGACATCTGAAGGCAACGAGGCCTATTCCTAAAAAACGAATGTACCACAGAAAAAAAGATAATGCACACAAATACTATAAAATTGCATTGTAGCTCATGCCATTAACTACATAGCCGCCAGTTACATCGCAAAGGAATTGAGATAACAAGAAAGCAGGTAACAACAGAAAAAAAGCATACATGCATCAAATAAATTATCACAGTTTACGCGAGCAAGTGAAAGAACCATATGCCGCCTTAATAAAATCCACTAGAATATCACTGGCAGTAAACTCGTAATATTGTGGAATAGCGGTAATACTTCATAATAGGGATTGAATCTAAGGGGATATCGCGAAAAAGTGGGGGTTCTTGGCGGGTACAAACTAAAATCTAACGCAACAACCGCGAAATGAGATAAATAGTAGCGTGCAGGAGACGTATCGATACAGACTTCAGTCACAAAAATACAAGGGAATTTTAAAATGCTTTCAAAGAAGTAATAACAGCGAACAAGCAGGTGGGCCTTCACTTCAGATATTCAACAGCCAAACTGATTATCAACAACAAACACAACTCTGTATTACAAGCAAAATACTTCAAAATCTTGTAAACTGCGAGGAACCAACACAACCACTAATTTCCAGACAGCCTCGAAAGGAAAACCCACCTTCAGAGCCACTATACCGCAGTAGACTGAACAATACGGCCGGCCGAGGTGGCCGAGCGGTTCTCGGTGCTTCAGTCTGGAACCGCGCCACCGCTACGGTCGCAGGTTCGAATCCTGCCTCGGGCGTGGATGTGTGTCATGCCCTTAGGTTAGTTAGGCTTAAGTAGTTCTAAGTTCTAGGGGACTGATGACCTTAGAAGTTAAGTCCCATAATGCTCAGAGCCATTTGAACCATTTGAACAATACGCTGGGCAGCCAAAACACAACAGGGTGCCAGAAGAAGACGGGATATTGACTGAGATGTGAAAACTAGGAGGGAGTGGGCAGCTGAAACCTTTTACGAGGTCACGAGATACTGCTGGGAGGAAGGAGGAATACCGGATGACTGGAAGCAAGCCACAATCCATCCGCCACGTAAGAAGGGAGACAGGACGGGCACACACAGTTACCCAGCTCCATACTGAGGCCTCTGCTGAGTAAGACAGAAGACCGAGCAGAGGACACAACCGGCGAGTACCAAGCGGGGTTGAGGGAAAGTAGTTTTTGCACGGGCCGAATTCTTAACCTGAAAACAGTCCCCACGACCACAAAAATGCAGAACCTGAACACAGTCGTTATATTCGCTGATTTAAAAAAAGCCAACGATTCTGTAGACAGACACTGGAACAAGCAGGTGTTGACAGAACCAGCAGACAGTCAGTCAAACAGGCACTTACAGACACAACTTCTAAAGTTAAATTCCTAGGTGAAGTTTCTGAATGCTTCACAATTACAACAGGAGTCCGGCAGGGCTATGGGCTCTCGCCGATTGCCTACAGTGTGATCTCAGACAAGGTCATGAGAGAGAGGTCAAGAACTACAAGAGAAAAACATCGAAGGAATCCATGTAGAACAAGAAAGACCAAGATCTGACGTGGCATATGTTGTTTCTGCTGACGAAATTGCAATGATTTCTAATGAGAAAATAGATGCAAAGGTAATGATAGAAACACTGTACAAAATTGTAGCTAAAACCGGACTACAAGTATCAAAGGCTGAAATGCAATATATTGAACGTATACACAATAGAGAAAAATATTTACGAACACACATCAAAAAAGTTGATAAGTTTAAGTACCTGGGAGAAGGATACAATGAAATGGGTTAGATAAAACCACAAATATAGATAGATCGAGGAAAATGGAATTAGGAAACAAACGCACCCAAAACCGATATAATAAAACATCAGTATCATTCCAGGCAAAAATTAAACACTACTTTACAGTACTTAAACCGGATGCACTGTGGGGATTTGAGTGCCTAACACTGAGAACAAGAGGTGGACAAGAAGAGCTGCAAAAGCAGAAAAGCTTCAGGGCCTCAAAAGAACAAAACTAACAACCTCACGAAGAGGAGAAATGAAGAGCTGTGCAGAACCACAGAAAAAAATCACAGACACAATAAGGAAGAGAGATTAAAGTTTTACACTCATATTTACAGAATGAGTGACAACAGGCTAAAGAATACCATTTTTAATTTCATTTCCAAACTAGAAAACACCACGAGATGGCGGGAAGAGACAAGAAATGATTTGAGGAAACGAAATGTCACAGAAGACACCAGATAGGACAGAGAAAATTTCAGGCTACTGATCAATACTGGAATATTTCTCATCCGTCAACAAAACTCACAGCCTACGAGGTGTGATGTCAAATGAACAGATAACCAATGCATAAAGAAGTTCTGCGAAGCAGAAAAATAATGCCCCATTGTCTTAGGTTCTAAGCCGTCTATAAATTATCAAATTCGGTAATAAAAAAATAGGAAACTTAAGGACGAGATAAGCAGGAAATAAAGAAAAATCCACACACAATTCCTAAAAGAAAAAGTACTACAAAGGCAACGAAAAATCAACGGAAAAGTGACAAATGTTGGAATTGGTGGCTAGAATTGAGCTATACATTTCAATTCTGGATATCGGATCCTAGGTTCATTATTTTCTGCAGTAGGTTCGTGCAGTTCCTTATTACAGGATTACTATTGTTGGTGTTGCCTTCTGTACTACTGCGGCAAATAAGAAATCTTGGAATCGAAAAATAAACTTGACCTAAATAGCTCAAGTACAGAGACTAAAACAAAAAACAATATTAAAAGCAGCAACAATACACAATGAAATGTCAGCAAAATTTACGGACCGTTGATTGGAGGACTATAATTGAACTATATAGCTGTCGTCTTACGTTCCTCCATAACCTCGCCTCATAACTCGTTCCATTTTCAGAAAAATACAGCAAAATATTCGTGATAATCAAGATTATACATATGGTTGATTGCTAATAGTTCCATTCGCACAATTTTAAGTTGTCCTCTTAGATTGCTGCGGAACCTCGCGTCCCGAAATCATGCCTTATTGAGAAAAACATAGCAAAATACTATACGAGAACCAATGTTACAAATGCGATTGCTGCTCGCTCGATTCACTAGCAGAAAATTAAGCTCTGCCATTAGGTTACTGGCTAACCACATTCGCGAAAATCGTGACATATTTACCATAAACAGCATGGTTTGCGTCGTTACAAAGACGACAACAGATAACACTTAATGACAAGACAGTTCCATCTTTCGCATTGTAAACCCATGACGTCACACACGACGTCACTTTTGAAAGCTGACGCGTGGAACAGGACACTAGAATTGAACCAAAACGGTACTTACTGCCTGAAATTCATCTGTAATGCTGCAGAAATGTTTGTAAAAATAAATTATCTCTCACGGTTGATCCATGGAGGACGTGTGTTTCAAGAAACAGCGACGATGTACATATGTACATACCTTGTCGAGCGTTATCCAAATGAGCGAATGAAGAAACGACTTGGCGTGGCAGCTTTGTAGGAGCGTTTATAATTTGCAGACTCCCGATCTTCATGTAATTGAAAGATACATACAATTACTGTTTTTGCTACACAAACTGCCTTACACAGTTTAGAATCAACAATCATCTCGACTAGTTTGCAAAAGTATATTACTCTAAATATAAGTTCTGTGTCGCAGATCTCCACATTTATTAAACATACAAGAATCGACAATTAATGTTGTGCATCAGCATCGGTGCGCGTGCTTTGGCAGAAACCAGACGCTGGTCGGTGTCTCACCAGATGTCTTACTGCTGCCGCTGCTCCGTACTGTTGCTGCATTTCTCTGTTTTTTTAAGGATTATCTGGGAATTTGGACAGGAACAGTCGTCTTGCTCGCCTTTCGACTCGACTCAAACCGTTGCTAGGCTACGGCATGGGCCAAGAGGAGAGGCATGTATTGTTGACAACTGCGACACGTCACGATTTGTCTTGTTTACTATAAAAGAGTAAAGGTCATTTTCGAAGGGGCCTTACTCCAAATTTTGATAAAATGAGTTACGAAAGGCAACATATCATATAGACATAGATACATATTTTTACGTGAAATGGGCTTTGCGACTCAGTCAGAGTGACGTCATTTACAAAAGGGCTTACTCCTGGAGTAGCGCCCTTTCAATGGTGAGCATATTCGCATGCCATCTACCGAGTACTTAATGTACTATATCTTACGGTTCGCCTTTCGTAGCTTAATAGTTGTTATTTCTGAACAGGTGTTGTGAAATGTAAAACGAATTCAAGTATTGAGTTGGAACATAGTGAAAATACAAAGAACAGAAAAAAAGAGAGACCTAATGTTGGAAATTATCAACATAATGTTATAAAAATAGCAATAGTGAACTGTCATGAATGTACTATCCATTTGAACCATGTTTCTTTGTGCATTTTGAACATAGTACTTTACGGTCACGTGTTGTTGCTTCCAAGCACGTAGAAGGATTGCACAATGATACATTCGAAGCTTTATTTCCAGGAGGGTCTGTTGTTTTTAATTTTCATAATATTTGCACTGGACAAACAGGAAAAAACATAGACATTCAACATTTGCTTGATCGATGATAATGATCGATGAATCCCTTTTATAAACTTTGATTAGAGTTATACAACTGAGAAAATGAATGGGTAAAAACAAGAAACAATTTAAAACACTACTAAAACGTAACTTGACTATGGATATGAGTTACTTATTCAAGAAAAGGACGTTACTCCAAGATTTTGGACTCATTATGGATTGCAAATCTTAATAACTGCAATAATGGCAAACTATCCATTTCGTCCTGTTCTTTAAACAGTGGAGAGGCCGTCCTGTTAAGTCAACATACTCACTGGCAGAATGTTTTCGTTCGCTCCTGAAAACTTACGATTTTGTAGTAATGCCTTTTCATGGATAAAAACACTGAAATCGCTCAGTCAAGGCGAATCCTTCACTACGTTCAAGTTATGGAAGTCGGTTATGCATTTCTGGTTTGTTGCACACGTCTAGGCTGAGGAGCAAGTCTGTATGGTGATGGAACGAGTCTCTATATCAAACTAAGTCTGAAACCTTAAGAACAGATAAAATTCCCACGAATAGTACCCAGATGTCAAACCGCTAATTAGTTAACAATACAACACATGAATTTGCTTAATTTTTATAAAAGGAGTCACGTCAGTGTACAAGGAGTGAGTCATGAAAATTCTTCAGATTAGACTTGAAAGTGCGTGAATTCCTGCTGAGATTTGTTTATTCTTGCGGTAGTTTACTGAAAATGGAGAATACTGCATGCCCGAGTCAAGGAGATGCGGTCGAAATGCAGGGTGGATTTCTGTCTTGTATCAGCTGAGTCAAAGCTGCTCATCCTCGGGGAAAAACCACGCGTTGTTAACTACAGACGAAGTGGAAATATACATTTAGAGGGCCGCGTCGGAGCTCCCAGACTCTCGAACAGGGGTCAAATGGTTCAAATGGCTCTGAGCACTATGGGACTTAACTGCTGAGGTCATCAGTCCCCTAGAACTTAGAACTACTTAAACCGAACTAACCTAAGGACATCACACACATCCATGCCCGAGGCAGGATTCGAACCTGCGACCGAAGCGGTCGCGCGGTTCCAGACTGTAGCGCCTAGAACCGCTCGGCCACACCGGCCGGTGAACAGGGGTCGACCACAGTTTCGTGAACTTACGCCACATTTTGCGCGAACTGCCGTTTTCTGAGCCAAGAAGAGCCTTTGAGAATGGAAAAAAACTACACCAGAATATACGTTGTTAGTCATAAGCTGATCAGAGTAAGCAATGTACACTCCTGGAAATGGAAAAAAGAACACATTGACACCGGTGTGTCAGACCCACCATACTTGCTCCGGACACTGCGAGAGGGCTGTACAAGCAATGATCACACGCACGGCACAGCAGACACACCAGGAACCGCAGTGTTGGCCGTCGAATGGCGCTAGCTGCGCAGCATTTGTGCACCGCCGCCGTCACTGTCAGCCAGTTTGCCGTGGCATACGGAGCTCCATCGCAGTCTTTAACACTGGTAGCATGTCGCGACAGCGTGGACGTGAACCGTATGTGCAGTTGACGGACTTTGAGCGAGGGCGTATAGTGGGCATGCGGGAGGCCGGGTGGACGTACCGCCGAATTGCTCAACACGTGGGGCGTGAGGTCTCCACAGTACATCGATGTTGTCGCCAGTGGTCGGCGGAAGGTGCACGTGCCCGTCGACCTGGGACCGGACCGCAGCGACGCACGGATGCACGCCAAGACCGTAGGATCCTACGCAGTGCCGTAGGGGACCGCACCGCCACTGCCCAGCAAATTAGGGACACTGTTGCTCCTGGGGTATCGGCGAGGACCATTCGCAACCGTCTCCATGAAGCTGGGCTACGGTCCCGCACACCGTTAGGCCGTCTTCCGCTCACGCCCCAACATCGTGCAGCCCGCCTCCAGTGGTGTCGCGACAGGCGTGAATGGAGGGACGAATGGAGACGTGTCGTCTTCAGCGATGAAAGTCGCTTCTGCCTTGGTGCCAATGATGGTCGTATGCGTGTTTGGCGCCGTGCAGGTGAGCACCACAATCAGGACTGCATACGACCAAGGCACACAGGGGCAACACCCGGCATCATGGTGTGGGGAGCGATCTCCTACACTGGCCGTACACCACTGGTGATCGTCGAGGGGACACTGAATAGTGCACGGTACATCCAAACCGTCATCGAACCCATCGTTCTACCATTCCTAGACTGGCAAGGGAACTTGCTGTTCCAACAGGACAATGCACGTCCGCATGTATCCCGTGCCACCCAACGTGCTCTAGAAGGTGTAAGTCAACTACCCTGGCCAGCAAGATCTCCGGATCTGTCCCCCATTGAGCATGTTTGGGACTGGATGAAGCGTCGTCTCACGCGGTCTGCACGTCCAGCACGAACGCTGGTCCAACTGAGGCGCCAGGTGGAAATGGCATGGCAAGCCGTTCCACAGGACTACATCCAGCATCTCTACGATCGTCTCCATGGGAGAATAGCAGCCTGCATTGCTGCGAAAGGTGGATATACACTGTACTAGTGCCGACATTGTGCATGCTCTGTTGCCTGTGTCTATGTGCCTGTGGTTCTGTCAGTGTGATCATGTGATGTATCTGACCCCAGGAATGTGTCAATAAAGTTTCCCCTTCCTGGGACAATGAATTAACGGTGTTCTTATTTCAATTTCCAGGAGTGTAGATTAATTCTCGTGTTGGGCTATCACTTATTTCAGATGCTCTTCCAGTGATAAATACACCAGTGTTAAGTTTTTGAACAAGATACTGAACGTGCGCTGTCTATGTCAGTTTATCACCTATGAATTTGGATTGTTTGGACTGAGTAATGATATGAATATTACATCTGATCAGTATGTCAGTGTTAGTTCAGTTGTTCTCCAGAAACCGTAAAATTTGAGTCTTATTTTGATTTAGCATCAGTTTCTTCTCTACAGCCAGTGAACTTACGCCATCGACTGCCCTCTTTGGTACAGTGCTTATGTTGCACTCAGTATCCTTCAGCACCAAAAAATCACTCAGAAAGCAGGGGTATCTTAGAATTTGTTGTAATATCCAGACCTACATTAATACTCCGCAAGCCACCTGATGGTGTGTGGCGGAGGGTATTTCTGGTACCACTAACTGATGTCCCCTTCGCTGTTCCACTTGTGAATGGCGCCTGGAAAGAGTGATTGTCATTAAGCCTCTGTGTTGGCTCTAGTTTCCAGAATTTTCCCGTCGTGCTCATTTCGCGATACGTATGTGGAAATACGTAATATGTTGACCGACTCTTCCTGGTAAATCCTCTTTCCAAATTTCAGCAGTAAACGACCCGTGATGCATAGCGCCTCCCTTGTACCCACTGCCACTGGAGCCTGTTGCGCACCTCTGTAACGCTCCCGCGCCGACTTGGCTGTCCCGTGGCGAAACGCGCCGCTCTTCGTTGGATCTTCTGTCAGTCCTACCTGGTAAGGGTACAAGGTGCAAGAGTCGGTCGAACAAGAGTGGGTTCCTTATCTGCGTTCACTCTTTGCCGCTGCTCTGTATGAATAAGGCTTCCTGTTATGAGCTACTGTCGTTGCTCGTGACGAATACATGGAAGTCCTTTTCGGACCTGGTTTCTTACGGACGGCTTAAAAGGTCACTTGTCCACTATTGGCACTGTGTTAGATAATTAATCCACTTACCGCTATTATTCCCTAATGACTCACGCACATTATGAACCCCCCCTCCCCTCCCCCCAATTCGAATCAATTCCGAAACGAAGAAAGCCACATACGCAAAAACAAAAACCGCAATATCCGTCTAGGAATCGAACACAGAGTCATCGCTCATGAACCAGGTGTCTTGGTCACTCGCTTAGCGCCGATTTCGCTGGAGCATGTTTACCTTCATGCGTGTAAAAATGGCAGTCGTAAAAGTTTCTCTTCTTGATTTTTCGAAAAATACGCGTTTTAGGGACAGCATATATAATGATCAAAAATGCTCAGTTTACAATTATCTGCCGATCCAGTTCACTTTGAGTCGGTTAGTGTCATGTACTTTAAGAGCGATTTTCTCAAAATATTGGAGGCAATGAGCCAAAATATCTTACAGTCCTTACTTTCTGTACGTACACGAGGGACCCGTCAAAAATGAACCTGTTGGCTGTGCCTGACGTTCTCCCCTTGTATCTGATTGTCGTTTCCTGTTCAGCGATCAGTTACCTCTGTACCTACCATTTCGACGTTCGCGCGATGATTGAAAGGTGGGCTCGTGTTCTGATCTTCCGCAGTGAAATCATTTCGGAAGACTGAATTCAGTATTTTGGCCGTCTCTCTGTTTTCCCTGTTTTCTCTGGTCTCTGAGTGACTGAATAACTGGTTTCGAACCGATTAGTGATTGTACGGAGGACCAAAACCTATAAGCGCTTTTATTCAAGTCGGTTGATAAAATTTTACTGTCGAGGTCATTAAACGACTGTCTAATTGCCCTGCGATGTTCATTTGCGGTTCGTTCAGTTTCTGTTTGTCAGTAAGATTTTGAGTACGTGATGAAAGTCTCTTTGCTCACGTAGCAATTTCCTAATACGTCTATTAAACGACGGTGGGTCTTTCCCATCCCTTAACACCTTGCTCAGAACGTACTTGTCTAAGCCATATTGAAGGACGGTTTTGATTTTTTTCCATTTGTGCTCCACATCTTCGTTCTCAGAACTAATGTTTGATTACACACACATTCTACAGTGTGTATCTTCTCGTTCTTGCTAAGACCTTTCTTGACTTTCCTTGAGATATCCGTAGTCATAGTTCCTGTCATAGCATTATTATCACGGACACCTTCCGCTCCGTTATCTGATCGAAGAATTTTGTGACTAGGAGGTTTGAGACGTTAGCTTCACGATTTAGTTGCCTAATTACCTGCTCGAAATAATGCTCGGAAAAGACATTCAAAATAATATCAACAAATGCCTGTCTCTGGTACAATTTTGATTACCACAAGTGGGCCAGTGTATTGTAGTATGCATTACTGTACAGCGTTTAAAGTTAAAGCGACTGGTTAAGAAATTTAACAACACTGACTTTGCTGTGGTCATAGAAAACTAGATCCCAACGTTTGTGATTTTTTCAAGAAACAGAAATGGAGTCATAGTGTATTAGTTATTGGTATTGTGTGATTATGTTTGTTAAGTATTTTCAATATTTTATGTACAGAATACTGTCTTTCCATTTTGGTACTGTCGATTAAATTTTATAATAGAGTAACTGAAGCGGAACTGTGTCCTTCCTGACTGCTGTACCACACAGCACTCACTGCAAGTTTTAAAAGTGCTCAACGCTGTATCTCGTTCACTGTCCAAGTTCGACGTGAGTAAACAGTTTACATTGTTTCTACTTCTTTCTTCACTTATTAAAAGTTTTTACACTTTGGTGGCATTTTCTTGCTTTACATACTGCAAGAGCGTAAGAAAATTCATCTTCAGTCTCTCTTCACAAATACTGCATTGTAAGTACTGCAGGTGTACCGTATTTCTGCCGCTCTTTCAAGAGTCAGCTCTATGAGAGCTAAAATTTACAGACGTGACATTTTTATCAAAACCAAAGAAAAAATCGATTTGTGCGACAATCGGCTATAATTACCGTAAACCCTCGTTCCCTTCTACACCGTTATAACCGGTTTCCATTGGATTAGCCGGCCGTTGTGGCAGAGCGGTTATAGGCGCTTCAGTCTGGAACCGCGCGACCGCTACGGTCGCAGGTTCGAATCCCGCCTCGGCCATGGATGTGTGTGATGTCCTTAGGTTTAAGTAGTTTTAAGTTCTAGGGAACTGATGACCTCAGATGTTAAGTCCCATAGTGCTCAGAGCCATTTTTCTACTGGGTAATGTTGATAGGAGTCTACTGGGGCACATTTGTGTGTGGCACCCGTATATGATAATAACATTAACGTAAACTAAAATGAAACTAGTATATTGTAAACGATTTATGTCTCTGACTGCCTTATAATGTGGATCGCTGACTGCGCGCGCTCACAGAGCCAAAGTTACTGCTTCTGGTCTGAGGTTGTAGTGTGGGAGTAAGGGAGCGCTTGGCTCACAGGAGTGCCCTCCGCCACACACCGTTGGGTGGCTTGCGGAGTATGAATGTAGATGTAGATGTAGATGTAGAGGATGGAGTAGGCAGTGTTTGGGGTGTGTGTGCTCTGTGAAGCCACCAGGTGTAAGATTAACGTAGGAATTACGAGAACATGTAAGCACAAGTCTTTTCGCAACCAAGATAAAGCTGTTAAATATTTATGATGACTCTCGTTTTGCCAGCCCGTTTGTGTAGATGAGTTGACTGATAGTTTGTAATTGTTGAGTAGCCCCACGATGTGGTTAAACTGATTTGATGAAAGGGCTAGTTAGATATTTCTCCTTTCTAATGGTTCGAATATTTGTTAGCACAGGTATATGTAATTAGATGATTTGTATTTATGCCTTTTTAGTGATGTTAGATGATATTTGCTGTATAAATCTCGTCGTTTGTGACTCAATTGGTAAATATGGTGTATTTTTCTGAGAAGTGTAATTTCACGCGTCAGATGTTTTGAAAAGCGAAAGTTAACTTGCATTATAACTTCACAAAAAAATCTGTGTTAGTAATTCACGACAGTCAGTACCAGCAGCGTCCAAGTCATATGTTTTTCAAAGACGTTGGGTTTTTCGTGAATGTTTTATCAGCCGAAAGAATTTCACGTACATTTCAAAGTATTGCGCCCGGCATTGCATACCACTGAGCCTGTAGCTAGCACATTTTTATTTTTTGCATAAGAGACAACAACGTATCGCATTCCACTGCTGCTGTTTTGGAAGTAAGGCAATTTTATTTGTTTTTTACGTGCACAGGCGCTCAGTTAAGTATCACACAGATTTTAAAACAACGTTACAAATCCCTGACGCAGCGTACAATGTAGTAACACACAAAGCAAGAGTTTTCCTCAGCTCAGGCATTGGCTGGAACAAGCGAGAGGACCATCTCGAAAAACAAATCTCCAGTAGTGTTTGCGTGAATCATGAGCAGTTCTCATGCTTGAACTCAGTACTATAAAAGGCATTAATTATTATCGATATTCACGGTTTTTCTCTGTTCTTACCTCACTCTTCGCGCTCTTCTACACGTATGTGGCTGAATTTTGCACACAACGCTCTGTCCAACGCTAAAGACTACATTGGGAAGAACCGTTTCCGTCTCGCCATTTCGCTTAGTTTCTTTTGTTACTGTGGGATGCATTCGTTTTGGTTTAGTTTTGGTGGTGGTGGCAGCTCCGACTGTCGGCCTCGTCAAAGAGGGCGGAGGAGGGGGCAGAGGTCCAGGGCGCCCTCTCGCCCTCGGGTTGAGAAACTGCCGCAAAAAGGCCGAAGAACCGGCAGCGGCCAACGGCATGAGGATGAAGGAGGCAGTGGGAGCCGGTTGTGTTGGCACTTAGCAGGTGATGAAACACTTTGTCACTGCAAACATTTGTAAGGGAAAGTACGTATTTGTTGGAAAAACGTAACTACGGTTGTATAAAACAAGCATTACAGTCACTGAAAATGACAGAAGCTTGAGTATGAAAGGGAATCTTATATATACGATATATACTAAGATGTCCGAAAGAACAGATACCATCTTAGTATATATATATAGTTAAGGCTCACCGGCCACTGGACCATCTTCTTCTTCCGTGCGGAGGCACAAACAGTGCCCGAACTCTGACGGGAATGGGCAACGCGCCCCGAGTAATGAGTATAATGGGCGGGGGCACTACGAATGTAGAGCGGGACACTACGGTGAGAACGTGGGTTTCGCGGGAGGCGTGCCACAGATAAATCCCTGCAGTCGCGCTATCCTCTGTGTTCAAAAATGGTCTCTGCAATGCAGCTGTCCTTGACGAAGAGAACTCATCAGTCTTTGTGTAAGATAAGAGGAGACATTAACAAACAGTGGAGAGTACGGATTCCTGACAGACGCCACTGAAATCATGATGTGGTGGAGAGAAGATTGGAAGTAGAAGAATGTTCAAAGTCTCGTGCACGGCCATTGAAGTGTTCATAGCAGATTTGTTAAGCGATCAGGATTACGATCGTTGTGGAAAGAAGTGAGAGATGGGCGCTGCTGCAAACACATCTCACCAAAAAGTATCAGGCGTTTAGACATTGCGACAAAACTTCTCAGAGAGTGAACACACAGTCACACCGCTGTGCACAGAGTCAGGGGGTGTCTTGTCTCCGGCCACTGTTTGCCGTGGCCCTCCCCACTAAGCGAGAGGCTGGCTGTGGCTATTAGCACATTTCCAGGATCGATATAGCAGAGTTTGGGTGATAAGACAGAACTTCTATTGGCAGATCGGCTTGCAGAGACTGCCCTATGTACTGCGTAGTAGCAGTCCTTCTGTTTGACGTTCACAGAAACGGACTGAGTACCAGATACGCTTCCCTACGTAAGTATGTTACTGGGAAATCGGAGATTCGTATACTAGAGAACAATTTTATCATCGCAAATGCACCACAGATGTGTTTATCCCATATTGGGCAATGTCGTCAGGAGAGTATGTAGATATACAAATCTCGCCAATGTGTGGTACAGCTTTGCCATGTCGACTGTTGAAACACGAAGCATAGCACGTCTAATAAGAGGAAATATAAATGACAGCTTTGGTTTTCGTGGTCATCAAAAAAATTGCGGGGTTGTTTTGATATATAGCAAGAATGTGAAACCGACTACGGTAGAATTTCGAGATGTACGACGCTACAGGAATAATATCAGCATGTGGCCAACAGAGATCACGTGATCCGTTAGTCGAGGCGAACACAAAGCCATGAGGAGTATATGTTTTGCGTTTGTAGCCAGGTGAGTTACACACGATCGGACAGGTATCTACCATTTACACGCTTTCAAAGTGTGTTAATATCTATACTAAAAGAAAGAGTCGTATTGAATGGGGAAAAAAATAATCTGTCCAGAAAAGCGTGATCTTTTCAGTGTGGTTAATGTAATATTCTCGTGAGAAGCTAAAAGGCCCTGCTCACTCGATTCCAGGGCTAGCATATGTGGCAGTGCAGAGCTGTTCGTAATGAATGAGACGCGAGTCTGGATGTTAGGACGTCACCATAGGGTATCAGCAAGAGACGCCTGCCGTTGCCTTTAGTTAATGAAGTACTATCCAAAAATAAATAAATAAATAAAATAAAAATAAACTGCACAGATACTCACTAAAATCTTGATAGTACGAGAGAAAATAATAAAAACTTTTTCTTTTCGCGTCGGAATGGAAAATGCCATAATAAGGACAACATATCAAGCAGTCAGCTCCTAGAAAACGAGTAAGGCCAGAATAATTATATGTAGGCGACAGAGTTGGAAACGATTACATACAAACGGCTGAGATGTTTTTAGAGTGTACCGAAGCTAGCGCCAGACGAAAAGTAAGCCCTCGAAATTCCTTAACTTCCTACAACGACGGAGCTGCTCGGGTGCTGAATGTATTGTCTTAGTGTGGCCAATAACAGACCAAGCTCTGTCGGTTCCAGAACACTTGCAAACTATAATAACCAGTTTTCTAGGCTAGCAAATTCGTCTCAGATGCTGGTTTGACGGCGGTGAGTTTTCTGCACAGCTAATGGTGCATTTGCTTGCCGAGGGCCAAAAAAACATGTGGGAAAACGGTGAAGATATTACGAAACCTGAATATGTTTAGGACGACATTGCGAGAAAACAGTAATGAATGTAAATATTCGCCGCAGTGTTTTAGGCAAAATTAATTACGTTATTTATATTCAGGTACAACCAAGGGACATCAGTTCCGTGAAAAGACAGGCCGCAGAGATGACAATGTGTGGCGGCGACTTCTACCGCCACGCCGGCTGTTGTCTTTTAGCGTCGAGAAGCTACAAAGGATCTCCGAGACGTGATGACGTTTAAAGCATGGTGGAAGCAGCGTCGCAGACATCGTCACCTTGTTTACCGTTTTAGTTAGTTTGACGGGGGAGGGAACCAAACAGCCAGGTCGTCGGATTAGGGAAGGACGGGGAAGGAAGTCGGCAGTGCCCTTTCAAAGAAACCATCTCGGTATTGACCTGAAGCGATTCAGGGAAATACGGGAAACCTAAATGAGGGTGGCCGCATGCGGGTTTTAACCGTGGTCCTCCAGAATGCGAGTCCAGTGTGCTAACCGGTGCATCAGCTCGTTCGGTCTACCGTTTTAAGCACATTCATTTTATCGAGGAATGAGTGCGGAGCTCTTGAGATTGCGGGCAGCACGTCATGTGTAACGGTGCCGGATGACAAAACATCGCTCCAGCAACACTGCTCACGTTTGCTTTTTTCCACGTACGTCACTGAATGACTTGTAGAAGAGACGTCCGCCTATGTTACTCCACGCCACCCGAACGCCAGCTCGGGTTCCACAAAATCGTAAAAGCAGCGTCGGATTCACAATGACACGGTACTCACTTTGAACGCATTTAATCGCGATCGTAGACCGTAGAAATGTAGAGGGTTGGGTTTATTTTTCCGTTAATTCTCCGTCTCCTGCGGCCCACAGAGCTTTGTCGCTGCTTCAGCGACTGATTGTTGCTGCTGGCGCTCCACAATATCGGCAGTTCATAACATTCTCGCGAATGATGGCGGTTTTATGGAGAAAATGAAAAGGGGAAAAAATTATAACAAATGCACAATCACCAGTCAAACTTTACGTTTATCCAAGTTGTAAGCGAGTAAACTTTTAAACTGTAAATTACCTGGGTGGGGCATGGCTAACTGTATGTAGTCTATATAAACCAGCATTTAAAGTTAGGTCTTCTACACACAAACTCGAAAAGGTATCGTTCTGTCCAATCGAAATTACGCGTCGTATTCTTCAATGAAAAATGCTACTGACTTCCACTAATGACTTGTGGTGTCATACTTGCATAACACTTCCACCTTTCGACAGCAAACGACTCTGTACTACTTTACACACTCTGTCCGCACATAAAAGCACTTCAATATTTCGCAGTAGTAATGGGCGAACTATAAAGATTTATCGCTTCTTAATTATCATGTCGGCATTCTCATACGTAATGTGAGCTTCGAGCAGCGGTTTGTTAACATGCAGTGATAACGTTTTATTGCTGTGAAATAGCGGTTAAAACTCGATTGCAGACGTGGAAAGCGAATCGCAAAAGTCGTCGTTCGTTCCAACATAAACTACGTACCGTATTCATCACTACAAAATGATATTACCTGATATAAGCCACAATAATCTACATAATCGTTCTCTTTCCAAAGCTAATTGGTTTGTAGGCTCATCATCGTAGAATGAGGAAAGACAGGAACTAACGAATAAGTACCCGACAAAAATTGAATGTAAAATTGTTAATAATCATTCCGGTCGTAACATAGTATTATAAAGATGGTTTAAATTGATTATATTGATACCTACAAAATATACTGGTGTTTGAATGTGATGATATGCTCGATAAGGCGAAATAAATGATTAGATACAGCGAAACACGTGGCGCGTGCTCCAGGGAGACAGGGGTGCCATGTGACGTCACACGTCCGTCTGGGCTGCCGCTACGTCTGTAACGGACATCAGCCGCTGTGGCCGCCATTAAGACTTGACGGACGTCTCAGCTGCCACTGCGGCCCTATGGTGGCAGACATCTGTAGCCGAGTCTTAGTATTTTGTGCTCGTTGATCTTTGTTGCCGCCAAAATTGCAGCATTCATTCACACTATGCAGTACGTAATTCGGTTCGCCCTTTTACTAAATATTCAGTTTATAAAGTTAAATATGAATTAAATGCACAGGTAATTGTAAAATCATTCCTGTGTCGCAAAAGGAATTGCTGTGGCAGGAGGAATTATTTCCTGGATGATTGCATGGCAGACGCAAGACTGCTGTCTCGTGTGAGCATTTTGCTCATTCCTTACCGAAGAAAAATACGAGAGTGGTAGTAGAAATAGTCAACTTCGTCATGAATTACTGGCTCGGTTATGTGTAGTTCATAAGAAATAGTGTAATTTAGTTGCGTGTGACATGAAGCTTGGCAAGGACGATAACTTTAGTGAGTTTGTCTGTGGAGGGCCCAACTTAAAACCTGGGTTTGTGTAATTGCTGTTAACTCAATCGCATCACGAAGCTCATCGTTCAAAATTGTCACCGCATTAAACTAACAGAAACGTACTGTTTGATTCCTAGTGGCCCCGACCGTTACTTCTTTGTTTTCATTCCTTTAACAGAGTCCCAGTTACTCCGGAGTCACTCTGGACGTAACTGCCTTCATTCTGTGGCGCCAACAGCAACAATCGACCGCTGATGCAGCGACAGAGCTCTGCGGTCTGCAGGAGACGGAGAATTAAGGGAAAGATAAACTCGGCTTCTACATTACTATGATCTGCATTTGCGATTAATGTCTGAATGTGCTTACAATCAGTACAGTGTCAGTATGCGAATCTGGAACTGGTTTCGTGATCTTGTGGATCGCGTGCAGGCTTTCCAGAGACGTGGCGGAACATAAGGGGGGCCAACCTGGCTGGGTGTCATTCAGTGACATACGTGTAACGAACGTATGAAGTGAATAACTTATACAGTGCTGTTTGAGCGAGTGTTGCCATCCAGCACCGATATACAGGGCGTGGAGAAACCATTTGACCAAGATTGCAGGGCGGAAGGACAGCATGTAGCATAGGAATTTGTGTATGGCAACTAAAAGTCGTAAATGTATATTTTCAGTGGTGCAGGAACGTAATTGAAATCTGACATACGGAGGTCCTTGTTCAAAATGATAGGTAATTTACATAAAATGTATACGTAAACAGAACTTTCGGACTAACCAGTGGTCACGATGGGAACAAGATAAATTTAAAACATCACTAACGCGTCTAGTACTTCTTCAGGAATGAGGACAACCACATGTCCATGTTTCTTGTTTGGATATATCTCAAAAAGGTCCAAATTAGTGAAAAATGAGGCACCACTTAGTTAACATGAGTATGTATAGAAAATGTTCAAACTGACCACCGTTTTAATGCTGGCATAGTGGTTCAAAGATTTAATTGCGACCTGTATTTTCTATACTCAGATTCCTTCATTTGATACTGTCTTCGTCAGATTGGTTTTCCGCGCCCTGTGTATGCCAGACGATGCATTACACTCTGTTGTTCGAATTCTCACGAGTCCAGTGCACTTAATCTTTGATAGAAAGTGCTAAGAACGGCAAAATGGCGGGTATACGTTGGTAGCGACTAGTAATTTTAAAATTCAGTAGACAGTAACTACGTAAAAGGAAATGTGACACTTATAACGAAGCACTACTGAATTAGACGTGAAATACGTTTCTTGATTACAAAAAGTCCTCTAGTAGAGTGGTGGACGCAGAAATGTCGTGACAAGAGTGTCTGTCACGCTATTGTAGGGCAACGTATGAGGCCCCACAGAACAGGTATTAGTGAAAGAAAGCACCGTTGGTCGGTTGCCAAAGCGTTTAAAATTAAAGACGAAATAAATTTATACCGTCTATGATGTTGAAGTAATGTTTCGGAGCAGCATGAATACGGTGAAATTGATTACTCTTTCTTAGTTCGATATATATCTACGACACAAGGACGATACTCTATGGAACCAAGTAGCCCCTACTCCTTCTCCTGACCAGAGGCAAACACTATTCTACTTGTTAACTGTTTTGATTATACTGAAATGTTGTGAATATTGCTTCTAGCCCTGCATCAAGGTGGGCTAACAGAATCGGATACCTGCTGCGAGTTTCCATGTTTGTACTGAGCAGTCAAGATGAACGGCGCGACACAGACGGCGGCCATGCGGGACACAACATTGGGATGACCAAAATTTCGGTAACTACTCTTCTGTAGTCCTGTTTACATGTTAAACCTTAATCGATTCTACTAGCCGGAACGAACGCCTGCGGTACGTTCCAAGATTCATACGTTTCAGACCCATGGTCTCCGCTGAGCAAACTTTCGACGATGAAACGAACTTGGTGGTGTTTTCGTATTGCTAAACGAAGAGGTCAACAAGTAATGTAGAGTACGAATCCCTTACGGACGCCAGTGAAAATATAAGTTGGAAGAGTATGATGAGGTCAGACGTAAGGCGGGCACCGGTGGAAGGGTTTTGCACCTGAAAAGATTAGGGGGATGGCCAGAAAACTTGTGATAGAGTAATGAATCAGTGTTGTGTGATGGAGCCTATGCCCCTAAGCGAGAGGTTGGCTGTGGTTATAAGGACATTTGCAGCATCGATATTGCAGTGTTTCCGTGATAAGACAGAACTGCTATTGGCAGATCGATTTGCAATGACGGCCCTATGTGGAATGTATTAACAGTCCTACTATTTTACTGTCAAAGAGACGATTTGAAGACCTCACGCATGTCCCTAAATATGTATAGTACCAACAAATCAGAGATTCAAACAGTACATAATAAATGTATGATAACAAATTTCTCGCAGATGTGCTTGTCCCACACTGGGGAATGATTTAGAAAGAGTACATAGATACACAAATCGCACTGACTTGTGGGACAACTCTGCGATGCGACACGACGGACAGCTCATTCAATAAGAGGAAATCGAAATGATAACTTTTGTTTCACGAGATAATAAAAAAAAATTTCAGAGTGCTTTAATAAATGGCAGGAATATGAAGGACACTACGGCAGAATTTCGAGGTCGGCCGAAGGTACGGAAAATAGTGTGAGTCCAAAGTATTACACTGGCCAACGAGCGGCAAATAACGCATTCAGGCACCGTGAATGAAGCTTTGGTGGCGTTCGATCACGCGACCGGCTCTGCCCAGCAACAGGACAAAAGAATATGGATGACACAAAGTTGTAATTCTAATTTTCTACCGCCGTTTGTCTAGAATGTGATCTTTGTTCTCATAGATGCAGTGTATCAAGGTCGTGGATAGATCTTTTTTTTCAGTTGCCAGTTACTAGTGGAACATGTATAAGCAGAGAAGCAACTGCTGGACACATTGCCCCAAGGAAGGAAACAGTTTCTCACACGGCGTTTAAATTCCGCATCGGCACAAAACAGATGATATTGTCGACTGTTTTTATTACATTTTCACAATCGATGCCTGTTGACAAAATACACGTTGATAATACATATATGATTAAGATTTCGCCTTGACTCAAGACGAATCCTTCTAGCCGTTGCAAGTCTTCATAACCTTGGAGCGTAAAAATACGTTACACCTCTTACCACGCATCGCGTGTCATCCAGGTCAGCACAATAAAGCAGAATCAAATGCGTTACCTGGCACGGATAAATATGTTTTGACGGTATTTTTTGACGATTTCTATCGGTGTTTTCTTGAAGTTTTTCTCACAAAACCTCCTCCTCAGAAGTTTAGGATAACATCAGCTGGCGGCAGCTGTGACGGAAGGCCGCCCACGAATGTGCGGACTCGAAACAGCAGTGTCCGGACGCATTAAAACAGTGCAACTGGCCAGCGACTTGGAGTGTGGTTACGACATGTGGGAATGGGCACGCATCTCGTGCATGGCAGGCGACGCGACGTTCCGCTGCGGGCATATCTGAAAAACTTTTCCCGCTTTCATTTACGCCAGGAAACCGTCGTCACTCGCGGGAGAGTCGAACCGCCGACCTTCCGGAGCGCCAGCAGCGACAGTCAGCAGCTGAGGCAGTGGCAATGCTCTGTCGGCCGCAGGGACGGAGAATTGACGGAAAAATATATTCGGCTTAACTATGTATAATATTTCGCACTTGTGTTTTAGGCAAAAATATTTAAAGTACTGTTATCAACGCTAAACTGAGGGATGCAAACTTTTTTATTTCATACAAAGGCTTCACGTATTCTGCCATCAAAGAGGCCGCACAGATCAGATTTTGCGACAGTAATTACAACCTGGACGGCAGCTGCAGTCCAGAGCAACTCGTCGAATCATTTACGTCCCTGCGCGGGGTAACAAGAGTCGGAGACATCGGCATGTTCCCCGCCAGCACGACGGCAGTCACACGGGGCAATGGACCTTTTTAAAATAGTCCGGAACTGCCACTGAAGTTTAACTCGGCACCAACACGGACAGCGCCCGGCGCAGGAATGCCGTTACGAGCAACTCCCTTCCCACTTGTGACGGAATTCTCGGCCTAAGGAGGTTTCGCGGCAATTTAAAACACCGCGTCATTTCAGTTGGTCGTTTATCTCGTACTGACGAACTACAGAGGAGTGACGCGGAGAGAAATGCGACTACGGTGGGGAGCTGCAGGCTTTTCTTAGCTGCGGCGTAATCGGAGGAGCGCAACACTTCTTATCGTGTTTTCTGTGGATTAGGGAGCACAACACTGTGCCGTTCTATTCTGCAAGTTTTGATATTTACTTCGAAGCGTCGTTCTGAACGAAACAAAAGTAGTAGGCGACATTCTCTGAAGTGTTCAGAGTACCTGAGACGCTACCTGTGTAGAGTCAGGCGGGCGAAAGGTTCTAATACTGAACAGTAGTTTCGACTCAGTGACTGCGTTTGCCCTAATTGGGACACGGTTTTCAAAGAATTACATTACGTACACGGCGTGTGCCAGTTTGTACTACAGATTCCTAGTACGGACTTTTCGGACACATCGAAGAGCGGACACCAAACTTCGTACGAGAACCTTGAAACGATAAATTACTTCTCTACTGTCATCGAGGCAAATTTCATACTGATCTGATACGTGGCTGGAATGTGTAAGAAATCACAGCACTGCTTCGCAGAGGAGGGAGCAAACTACAACGGAAATTCTTTGGCAACAATTCCTGTCCGATTCGATTGTCGATGCGGAAAATAAAGCGATGGAAATTTGCGCGCTTGGAATTTGTAATCCCTGTTTTCGTAACGATCGATTACATGTACGCCATTTTTATGTTTTGATTATTAAAGCAGTAGCAGAACAAACAGTACACCATTTAGATGCTAAAGCTTCATAATAGGACAAATCTTTTGCAGCACTAATCGTATCGTCTTAGTAAGAATACTGTAAGGCCGAACTCTGTCGGTGGTTAGGGGCTGCACGTGTGGCGCTGCAGAGTCGGCCGAGATAAACAGGGCGAGTGTGTACCTGTTGTGACGTCACGGTTGTCTCTCACACGACGAGGCCTGCCGCGATGAGTGCAGAAGTTTCCAAAGTAGGTGTCTACATCTGCATATTGTCCGTTTCCCGGGCTGGGTGGACGGCAGTGAATTACCAGCACCGCTTACTGTGCAAGTGCTTGCAGACCGGCACAAACATAAGTCAAACAAAAGTCGTTACAGTTTGCCCATTGAGCACTGACCACTGAGGAATGTTTGGAGACTCTCTTTCAAAAGGGAGAATTTTAACCCGACTGGCTCCACAAGCTACGCACCAAACCTGCTTCAGAATCCTTCCATGGGTAGAAAGCAGGGATGCGTGTCGGTCGTCAGGTGTAAAACGCTCCGAATGGCGAAGATTTTGAGACGACGGGATGTTAATCTCTAACTCGGTGTGTTAGTGTCTTCCGTCAGTAACGTATTCGGTTCTTCACGCTTCACATCTCGATACTGTGTCGGTATGTGTGCTGGATTATGCAGGAATCGTAGCCTCTTATTCTGAGTAAATTCGCACATCACGTGTGGTGTCACCGCCAGACACCACACTTGCTAGGTGGCAGCCTTTAAACCGGCCGCGGTCCGCTAGTATACGTCGGACCCGCGTGTCGCCACTGTAAGTGATTGCAGACCGAGCGCCGCCACACGGCAGGTCTAGAGAGACTTCCTAGCGCTCGCCCCAGTTGTACAGCCGACTTTGCTAGCGATGCTTCACTGACAAATTACGCTCTCAATTGCCGAGACGATAGTTAGCATAGCCTTCAGCTACGTCATTTGCTACGACATAGCAAGGCGCCATTACCAGTTTATATTGAGATTATAAATCGTGTATCAACAAGTGCGATGTTCACCCATTATGGTATAAAGTTAAGTATTACTTCAACTACGTACTTTATTTGCTACTATAATTTTCCTTAACTGTTCCAGACGTCACGCCAGTCTGCGTGAGCTTAACGCGTGCTATTCGGCTACAAGTCACAGTGGATTGGCTGTCGGGTCAGTCCACTACATCACGGATGTCAGTTCTTAGAGCATAATAACACACCTCACACGTACTGCCGATGAAACGGCCAGAAAACTGTACGCTTCCCGCGAGACCGATTCTGTGGAAGCGGCCAGCTAAATGAGCCACAATCCAACAAGAACAGGAATTCGTCGAGTTACTGTAATTCTGTCGTTTGTGAAAATAAAGAATTGTCACGGCAGTGTTTGGAACGTTTGATGTCGTTTCACGTGGCCAACTGCAATAAGGACAGTTATCGGATTGACACTGCGAATCTTGGGGAAATTAGCTCAACTTCATTACTACGTGTGTGACACTAATACAACAAGGAGACCAGTTGTTGATGTCAGTCCTCGATTCTACCTACAAATACTGCAGAATGAAATATTTGTAAATACTGCAACTGCCTCGGTTTCGAACTTCATCACAGTAAGGACAGACGCACGCGCCTCAATATGTGTATCTCTATGGCCTAACGTGGTGTCTGTGCGCATGCGCCAAAGAGCTGCGTATAACGCAGTCAGCCACCGTAAAATAAAGCTTTGGTCACTTCCGTTCTCGCGATCATTGCTCTCCGGCGACATCACAGAGCGATGTAGCGGACAGAAGATTTTTTGTTTTTATCGCCTTTCCGGTAAATTAGTTGTGACCTTCACTGCGGTTCTCGTCTTCACATATGCAGTGTGTAAAAGCCGACGACACATCTTCTTTCCTTATCCGTTACCAGATACGAACGCAATCTGTAGAAACGGAAAGACAACGGTTGGACACATTGTACGAAGTAAAACACGTTCTGACACCGCGATTATAATCCGCGTCGATACGAAACACGAGACGCTGTCAAGTTCTTTATTATGTCTTGACAATCGATGGGTGGTGACTACATATCTGCTAATCCTATGTACCACTTGAAAACCGTGGAGTTCCATACCTTATCGCTACGCATACTCCGCACAACGCACGTCATCCAAGTGACCATAATAAAAGTATCACATGCGGTAATTGGCTTGGATAAAAACGTTTTGACGGTATTTCTTGACGATTAGTATACGTGTTTTCGGGAACATTTACTCACGGAATCTCCTCCTTCTCAGGAGTGTAGGGTAAGATCAGCTGCGACGGAAGGCTATCCATGTGTGTGCGGAGTGCGAAACAGCAGACTTGGAATGCATTACAATGGTACAACTGCCAGCGACTAGGAGTGTGATTCACCTGTCGGAATGGACACCCATCTCGCAATTGGCGGGCAACGCAAGATTCTGCTGTTCCTAAGTATTAAAAATTAAGTCGCTGTGCCAATTAGGGATTCACTATCGTTTCGATGACGAACACTTGCGTATATATTTTCCTCCCGTTTTCGTTTATCTCAGAAAACCGCCATTACTCGCGGGAGAGCTAAAATTTACACCGACCCGCGCGGTAGCAGCAACAGTCAGTCACTGAGGCAGCGACAAAGCTCTGTCGGCTGCAGGAGGCGGAAGACTAGCAGAGAAAGAAATCCAGCTTCTACATTACTACTGTCTACATTTGTGATTAACTTTTAAATTTGCTCACACTCTGTACAGTGTAATTATGAGTATCTGATGCTGGTTTCACGGTTTGTGTGTCGCGTGCTAGCGTTCCAGTTATGTAGCAAAATATAGGTGGACGATCGGCGTGGGAGTCATTGAATGACACATGTGCAGTGTACGTAAAAAATTAAAAATTTAAGCAGTGCTGATTCAGCGAAGTTTGCCATCCCGCACCGTTGTACAGGGTACATAGAAATATATATGATGAAAAGTGTAGCCCGGAAAGGCTGCATGAAACACAGAAATTTGAGAATAGCATTTAGGCGTCGCAATTGCACATTTTCAGCGGTACCGGAACGTAATTAAAATCTCACACACGGGCATCTTGGCACCAAATGATAGTTAATTTACCGAAAATGTATAGCTTTGAGATGATCGATAAAAATAAATGATTCATTGCAGCGGATACAAGAAGACTTGGTTGCCAAGTGACGTCACACGTCAGTGTGGTCTGCTGCCGTCTCTAAACGCCCCTCAGCCGCTGTCGTCACCATTAAGACGTCACGGAAGACTCGGCTGTCACGACAGCAGACATCTATAGCCAAGTCTTTCTATTTTTTTGCTTGTTTATCGTTGTTGCCGAGAAAACTGCCGCATTCATTCACGTAATTCAGTCTGGAAGGTCACATATGAATTACAAAAAATAATTCATGTGTCGGAACAGGAAATGCTCTGCCTCGGGGTTTTGTTTCCTGGGTGATGGCGTGCTAGACACAAACTACTATCTCATGTGAGCGTTTTGCTCGTTCGTTACGTAAGGAAGATACAACAGTAGGAATAGTAACAGTCAACTTGGTCACGGATTACAGGCTTAATTATGTGTAACTCATAAGAAATAGTCTGATTCAGTTGTGTGTAAAATGCAATGTGGCAAGGACGATAACTTTTAGTGAGTTTGTCCGTTGCGAGCGTAACTTTAAACTTTGATTTTTTTAAATAGATAAAACTCTTTATCTTTTAAAATTGTCGTCACGTGAAACTAAAAAAAAGTGCTGTCTGACTGCTAGCTGCCGCGTTCGTTACTTCTTTCTGTTTTCATTTCTTTAATAGAATCCCAGTTACTCCGGAGAAAGTCAGAATCTAACTGCCATCTTTCCGTGGCGCCTACAGCAACAATCGACCGCTGATGCACCGACAGAGCTCTGTCGTCTGCGAGAGATGGAGAATTAACGGAGAGATAAACTCGCCTTCTGTATTACTACGATCTGCATTTGCAGAACGTGTGTACGTAAACAGAATATTTGAAGCACAGGATAAATTTAAAGTATCACACGTGTATCGGACTTGGCTGACGCACCATGTTTCGTTTTTCAATATCTCATAAAAGAGCCAAAATGACTGACGGATAAGCATCCACTTGATTAACATAATTATCTGTAGCAAATGTTCAAACCGGCCACCGTCGTGATGCTGACATAGCGACTTAAATATTCACGTGCGGCCTCTGGCTTCTACATTGAGATTCTTTCATTTGATGCCGTCCTTGTGCCCTACACTTTTGGTCAAATTGCGTTTCCGCACCCTGCATATGCCAGACGAGGCGTGACAGAGGGTTGGTCGAATTCTCTAGAGTCCAGTACACTTAATCTTTGATGGAAAGTGTGGAAAACGGCAAAATGACGGAATGCGTTGGTAGCAATTTCCAACTTTAAAATTCTGTGGATGATAACTATGATACGTTTAAGAAAGGCGCTAAGGAAATAGATGTGAAATACGTTTCTTGATTACAAAATGTCCTCAGGTAAAGTAGTATATGTACAAGTGTCGTGACAAGCGTATCAGTCACGCTATTATGGGGCAACACGTGAGACCGCACAGAGTCAATATTAATGAAAGTAAAGACTATGCACCGTCGGTCAATTGCCAAAGCATTGAAAACGAAGCAAAATTTTTAACTGCGTTGGTCACATTGTTACCATCAACGTGAGTAATGGCGGTACTCTTTTTTATCGTCTGTGATTCGGTATTGATGACTCAGAGGCTGTTGAATACGGCGATATTAACTTCTCTTTGTATTTCAATAAACATCTGAAACATGTGGACAACATTCACAGGGCGAAACTTTGGGCAACTGGTTTTCTCTAGTCACGTCTGCGTATGAAACGTTGGTCCGAAGAAGCCTCTATTTTGCGAGCTTCATAACATTTACGCTCATAGCGTCTGCAGTGCAACTATCCTTGGTACAGCGAACTTTTCGGTGTTTCCCTAATATCGAGAGGAGACACTAACAAATGGTGGAGGGTACGGACTTGTTACGGACGCCGGTGAAAACATGGGGAGCAGCAGGATGTTGCACGTAAACGGGTATTCAGAAGTATCCACGTCCGTTAAAGCGTCGGAAGGTGCCGTATTGAGCGACAAAAGTTACGTTTACTGGTGCACGGCTGTGAACTAAGTGTAGATACAGGTTGCGCACTTATTTCTTTTACGGCTTTGTGGTACCCACTATTCAAACACGATAGAGAATGGACGGCATACTTGACAACAGGTTACAAAAAGAATAACTTTACGTGTTTCCACATTGTCATTGTTTTTTTACACGACCGGAACGTGCAGGAGACCACAGCACCACTTCCGGAAAGAAGACGTCACAGCGATGTAAACATGGCGTCTACACGGCTCGCGCGATCCTTTTGCACAATCAGCAGACAGAGCGATTAATAATTATATTAGTTGGCAGCTGTAGCTAGCAGAGTTGAAACCAGTCGGAAAGATGTCCGCCGTTTACGTTTTCAAGGTGTATCAAGCGTATAGTAGAGCAAAAATGAGACACACTGAAATGGAACAAAAGTTGTTTCTTCAGTACTTTAGTAATGAGAATGTGAGGCCAGGGTCGCTAGATTACAGGCGTGGCGTGTTTGCCAGTGCAGGATCGTTGGTAATGAATGACTCGCGAGTGTCGATGTTGCGACGTATCCGTAGTGTATCAGCAAAGGGACGCCCTCCCCAGACCTGAACATGTGTAACGCAACTGAAGCGAAGGGAACAGTCAATTCTGGGAAGCGCGCCACATTTCTAACATTTTCCCTCGTTTGCCACTTGCCTCATCTAAGTGTAATACTTTGCCTAGCGTTTTACGTAAAAATATTTAGAGTACTGTTACCAACAAAAAATATAGGAATAGGGCCAATCTTTTGTATAAGAAAAGGGCTTCACATTTTTCTGTCGTCAGAGGTGCCGCAAAAACCAGATTTCCCAAAAAAAATTCAATTTGTGCAGCGGCTACTCTACGGAGCAGTTGGTCGAATCATTTGCGTCCGGACGTGGGGGAGCAGCGTCGCAGACGTCGACACCTCGTCTGGCAGCCGAAGTAAAGGAGATGAATCTTTCTAAAGTAATCCTGAACAGATAGAAAAGTTTAACTCGGCAAGAGCACGGGCAGCGTCTGACGCAAGAATGCCGTCGCGAGCGACTCCGTTCCCCGTTGTAACGGAATTTTAGGCGCACAGCTGTTTTCGCAACAGTTTATTGTAAACACTGCGTCATTTGAATTGTCCGTTTATCTGATTCTGACGAATTACAGGGCGGTGAACTGGAAGGAACTGCGATTACGATGAGAAGTTGAAGGTTTTTCTTAGCTGTAGATTAATCGGAAGAACGTAACATTTCTTATCGTATCTTCTGTGGATTAGGGGAGACCACACTATGCTGATTCGGTCTATTCACCTATGAGATGATATAAAAAAAATTAAACAGATTTACCCCTAGTTCGCAAATGCCTTCATCGCCTCGCTAGTGCGGACGACCTCCACATTCATCCGTTGACAAAAGTTTGCTATCGACGCTTCCTCCTTTCCCAAACAGAGCAGGGCACACAGCGAGAGGTGAATAACGTACACAGAAATGAATGACTTCGTTAAACATACTGATATCAGCTGTCTTTTTTTTTTCCTTCCTGCTCTCACTATAAAGCTACGGCACAAGAGTAACACACTCTGCGTGACGTGGTGGTTGTACGTGCAGGAACGGTAAAGTATAATCTGCCGGAACCAAGAGGTGCTATCAGTTTCTTCTGACCAGAAGAGAAAGTAGCTTCACATGTTACCAATACTGACTAAACTGAAAGCAGCAAAATACTTCCTCCGGAACCACATCTTCACTGGCTCCAAAACTTTAATAGCAACTGGAAGTTTTGATATTTACGTCGAGGCATCGGTCTGAAAGAAACAGAAGTGCCGTAGTATGCATTATTCATGCAAATCTCCTGAGTACAACAGAAGCTTTGTTACGCAAAAGTCAGTGTGTCAATGGCAAATTAAAACTTCTAGTAGTAGGCAGTGGTTCTAGTACGGCAACTGTGTTTCCCGTAATTGGGTCACAGTTTTCAAAGATTACGTACATGAATGACTGGCGCTAGTTTCTACTACAGTCTTCTAGTAAGGACTATTTAAACACGACGGAGAATGCACAACGCATTTTGTAGAAGCAGATATTAATGAGTAATTTACTCTGTGTCGTCATCAAGGCAACTCTGATTTTGATTTGATACGTGGCCGGAATGTGTGAGATGTCGCAGAACTACTTTGCGGAGGAAGATGCAACTACAACGTTAACACGGAGGAATCTTTTGGAACACTGAACGTATCATCTTGGTGAACAGAGGATAAGGTAGGGGCTGCATATGTGGGTTGTGACAATCTTTCGTAATAAACAGGACGGGAGTGTAGATGTTACAACGTCACGGTTGTGTATCATGGAACGCCATGTGTATGGAACACATGTAAATTTTCCACAGTATGTCTACACATCTGCATATGCGCTTCTAGGGCTGGGCTGACAGCGATGAGTTCCCGCGCTTGCCGACCATCACAAAGACAAGTGAAACAAAGGTCGTTACAGTTTGCCCACTGACAGATCACTGAGGAATGTTTGGACACTCTTTCAAAAGGGAGAATTTCAACCCAAATGACAACAGCACACGCTACGCGGCCAACATTTCCCAAAATCCTTGGGTTGGATGAAAGCAGGGATGTTGGCTGTGTCGGTCGTCATTTCTAAAACTCTACGAATGGCCAGAATTTTTGACACGACAGAACTTTAATCTCTAATCCACTATTATGAATTTACTCTACAAGCAACGTTTTCTTCTTATCTCGATATTGGTTCGTCATTTGTACTAGATAAAGCACAAGTCGCAGGTTTTTATTCCGGATGTCACTTCTTAAAGCATAATGCCACACATGAGACGTAGTCGTGAGGAAATGGCCAGAAAACTATATGATTCCCGCCAACCGATTCTGTGGAAGAGGCCAGCTGAATGAGCCACAGACCAACAAGAAGAGAAATTCGTCGCATTCCTGTAATTCTGCCATTTGTGAAAATAAAGAGTTGGCAGGACAGTGTTTGAAACGTTTGCTGTCGTTCCACATGGCCAAACGTAACAGGGATAGTTGTCGCATCAACGTCGCGAATCTTGTAGAAAGTAGATTAATTGAATTACCAAATGAGTGATACTAATGCAACAAGATCAGTTGTTGAAGTCAGTACTTGATTGCAGTCGCAGGTATTGCAACCGTCTAATCCATTTGGTTTCGAACCACAACACAGGAAGGATAGATGCAGGCGCCGTGTATATGTGTATCTCTACGGTCGAACACATGAAGCCCGGTGTGTGTTTACAGATTCACGTACGCCAGCGAGGAGCACATAACGAAGTCAGGCATCGTAAACCAAAGTTTTGGCGGACTTCATTCTCGGGATAGGCGTCACCCAGCTACACGAAAGAATAATATCGCTGACGCAAGCTTTTTCCATTTCTTTGCCTTCTCAGGGAATTAATTGTTGACTCGAATGCAGTCGTCCTCCTATCATGAGCAGTGTGTAAAGGCATTCGAGGAATCCTTTCTTATCTGTTACCATTTAACACATCGATACAAAGAAATGACGGTGTCAACTTTTTAATTACGTCATCATAAGCGATCCCTGGTGACAACATATTCGCTAGTTCTACGTACACGACTAAGATTTCTCCTTGGCTCTAGAGCAATTTTTCTGTCCATTATACGTCTTCAAAACCATGGAGTGCAAATACGTTCCAGCTCTTACCGACCACGTATTCCGCACGACGCGTGTGATCCACGCGAGCGCAATAAAACAGCATCAGTGAATTATTTGGCTTCGATAAAAATGTTTTGACGGTACTTCTTTACGATTTCCTCAATCGCCTCCTTTTCGGGAGTGTAGCATAATATCAGCTGGAGGCAGCTGTGACAGAAGGCCATCCACGAATTTGCCGAGTACGAAACAGCGCAGTCCGGATGCGTTACGGTGGTACAACTGGCCAGCGACTAGGAGTGTGATTCACATGTGGGGAAGGACACACACCGACGCGAGTTCTGGCTGTGGGTAGACATGCGTCAACTAGGGATTCACTCTCATTTCGATGATGAACACTTGCATCTGAATTTTTCTCCCGTTTTCGCTTATTTCACAAAACCGCCATTACTCGCTGGAGAGTTAAAACTGCCAACATTCCGCGGTGCTGGCAGCAACAATTGGTCTCTGACGCAGCGACAAAGCTCTGTCGGTTGCCGGAGACGGAAAATTAACAGAAAAATAAATCCAGCTTCTACATTACTACTATATGTGTTTGTGACTAACGTCTAAATGTGCTGACAATCAGTACAGAGTAATTATGCAGATCTGATGCTAGTTTCGTGATTTTGTGTGTCGCGTGCTGGCTTTCCAGTGACGCGACGCAATATGGGCGGACGACCGGGGTGGGAGTCATTCAGTGTAGCGTACGTTAAAAGTGAACAATTTAAGCGGTGCTGGTTGAGCAGGGTTTCGCCATGCAGCATCGTTATACAGGGTCCGGAGAAACGATTTGACCAAAGGTGTAGGGCAGAAAGACAGTCTGAAACTTAGTAGTTTGAGTACAACAACTCGGGGTCGAAAATTCGTATTTTGGGAGCTACAGGAACGTAATTAAAATCTGACATGTGGACGTCTTTACTCAAAATGAAAGATAATTCACACAAAATGTAAGTGTAATCACAGTCTATGGACTAACCACTCTCAGGACGATAACAAGAAAAACTCAAAGCATCACATACACCTGTGTAATACTTAGCCGACGTTCTAGACAACATTTCTTTAGAAATAAAGACAATCACATGTCCACGTTTTATATGTCAACATGTCTTCAAGAGGACAAAGTAAAGGAAACGTGATCCACCACTTACTTAGCGTTAAGTATGTCGCAGCAAATGTTCAAACCGCCCGCCGTTTTCATGCTGGCATAGTGCTGTAAATATTCCACAGCCATTTCTAGTTCCTATACTCGGATTGTTTTTTTTAATGCTGTCTTTCTGCCCTACACTTTGGGTCAGACTGTTTTCTCACACACTGTATATGTGAGACAAGACATGGCAGAATGATGGTCAACTTCTCAGGAGTCCATAGAAAGTGCTGGAAACGGCAAAATGACGGAATGCGCCGGTACCGATACATAACCTTAAAATTTAATAGAAAAAATGCGATACGTTTAACCGTGTAGCTAGAATGTAAGATGTAAAGTACGTTTCTGGATCACAAAAAGTCCTCAACTGAAGCGGTGAATGTATAAATGTCGTGGCAATAGCCTCCGTGACGTTTCTATGGAGCAACATATGAGCCCCTGCAGCATCGATATTCATGAAACGAGGGACAGTGCACCGGTGCTCAGTTCCCAAAGCACTGAAAATAAAACACGATTTTTAACTGTGTTGTTCCCATTGCTCCTATCATCGTAAGTAAAGTATTTTTACAGCTTCTGTGACGTGGAAGTGATGACAGAGACCGATGAATACCGTCATATCAACTCCCCCCACACGTCAACCTATGGAACCAAGTAGCCCTCATTTCTTCTTCCGATCAGAGACAAACCACATTCAATTTATTTACGTTTTTGACTGTACTCAAACGTGGTGAATTTTGCCTCTAGTCCTCCGTCAAGGTATCTGACACCTGCTGCGATTTTCCATGTTTGTATTCGGCAGTTGAGATGAACGGTACGACAGAGACGACGACTACACGGGAAACAACATTCAGGTGAGGAAAATTTGGGAAACCATTTTTCTCTAATGATGAGGTTGCACGTTAAACATTAATCGGCTTCGATAGGATGAGCAAACGTCGATGTCCAGAGCTTCATAATTTTTACACACATCTCTCTGCAATTGAGCTGCCCTTGACGAAGCGAACTTGTCATTTTGTGTAATATGAAGAGGAAACATTAACAAGTAGTGGAGAGTACGGAATCCTGGCGGACGCCAGTGGAGTCGTGATATGGGGGAAGGTGAGGAGCAGATTGCACGTAAAGGGATGTCCAAAAGCCTCGTGCTCGGCCACTGGAGCGTACGTAGCTGATTTATTAAACAATCAGGATTACGCTCGTTGCGGAAAGATGCGCGAGATGGGCACTGCTGCAAACACATTTCACCAAAAAGCGTTTGGCGTTTACGCACGGCGGCAAAACTTCTCAAAGACTGAACACCCATTCAGACCGCTGTGCACAGAGTTAGGGGGCCACTGTTTGCCGCAGCCCTCGCCACTGAGCGAGAGGCTGGCTGTGGCTGTTGGCACATTTCCAGAATCCATATCGCAGTGTTTGCGTGATAAGACGGAACTGCTATTGGCAGATCGGTTTGCAAATACTGCCCTACGTACTATGTAGTAGCAGTCCTACTATTTGACGGTATATTGATAATTTTTACTTATCGACCGTCTGACAGCAACTGAATAAAACACAATTTTAGTGCCTTACGCGTTTCGCCTTTATTATCTGCGAGACATCATCAGTGGCAGGTTCCGTGGATGATTTCTTACATATTACGCTCCTGTTGCATTTTCGGTGTTCTTCTTCTTACGAATGCGAATTTGCGGTTTTTTTCCCACATTCCACAGCACTATGAACTGTACGCTTGTTTCAATGCAGTGTTTTGGCTTCTGTTGCCGACTGTCAGACGGTCCATAAGTAAAAATTATCAATATACCGTAATATTACACGCAACTGAGGAAGACAGGACTACAAAAGTTCAAGATGTCTACTATTTGACGTTCACAGAAACGGACTGGGTACCAGATACGCTTCCTAATGTAAGTATATTACGGAGAAATCGAAGATTCGAATACTAGAGAACGATTCTATCATCGCAAATGTCCCGCAGACGTGTTTGTCCCATATTTGGCAATGGCTTCGAGAGAGTGTCTAGGTATACAAATCGCACAGATGTGTGGTACAGCTTTGCGACGCCGTCTGTTGAAACACGACGAATGGCACGTTTAACAAGAGGGTATAAATAATGACAACTTTTATTTTCGTGGTTTTTCAAAAAACATTGCGGAATTGTTTTAATATATACCAAGAATGTGAAACAGACTACGTTAGAATTTTGAAAGCATAAGGAGTATAAGGTTTGCGCTTGTAGCCCGGTGACTTAAAAACGATCGGCCAGACATCCGCCATTTGCACGCTTTCAAAGAGGGTTAACACATACACTAGAAAAAAAAGTGTCGTACTAAACGGAAACAATCACCTCTTCAGAAAATCATGCATCTGGGAAAACATGTCAAGCAGTCAGACCTTACAACACAAGTAAGGCCTGAGTAAATACATGTAAGCGACAGAGTTGCAAACGGTTACGTACACACCACTGAGATGTTTCTAGAGTGTACTAAAGCCAGAGACAAACAAAAAGTATGCTCTTGAAATTCCTTAACTTCCTAAAAGGACGGAACTTTTCGAGTGCCAAATGTATTTTCTTAGCGTGGCCAATAACAGACCAAGCTGTGTCGGTTCCAGAATACATGTCATAGGCAGCTTTCCAAGTAAGCAAATTCGGCTCTGGTTTTACGGTGGTGAGTTTCCTGTTCTGCTAATGGTGCAATTTGCTTGCCCACGGCCAAAAACACGTGTGAAAACAGAGAGGGTATTACGAAACCTGAATATGCTTTGGACGATAATGCGATAAAACAGTTAGCAATAAATGTAAATATTCGCTGTAGTATTTTAGGTAAAATTAGTTGCGTTATTTATATTGAGGTAAAGCCAAGGTACATCAGTTCCGTGGAAAGGCAGGCCGCAAGAGATGGGAACGTAGAGCAGAAACTTGCACCTGCACCGCGGCTACCGTCTTTTCTTTAGAGGCAGCAGAGGATTTCCCCGACTTGGTTGCGATTCGAGCATGGGGGGGAAGCAGCGCCGCAGACATCGACGCCTTCTTTGGCAGCACGGTTGCAGCCGGCTGGTGCAGAGAGAGGCGATGGAGAGATTCGTCCGAATCTTGACTTCTTATTCAAATCTAACGCGCCAAACACGCCGAAAGCATTTGTGTCCAGAATGCCGCTGCGAGACACTCCGTTCGCAGTTGTAACGAAATTTTCGGCGCAGTACTGCTTTCGCGACACTTCAAAAATTCACCTCTTTGTAACTGTTCGTTTATGTACTGCTGAAGAAACGAAAACCTCTGAACTAATTACGATGATGAGTCTGCGAAACATTTAGCTTTGGAAAGAGAACGATTATGGAAATTATTGTCGATTACATCAGTTCGTATCATTTCCTGGTGACGATTACAATAGATTGTTACTGTCCACGTCTGCATACGAGTTTTAGCCGCTGTTTCAGAGCAATAAATCATTGGCTCTCCATGTGAACAAATCGGCGCTCGGCACTCACATTATGTATGTGAATGCCAACAAGATAAGTAAGAAGGAAGAAGACGTTGAATCTTTATAGCTCGTCCATTACTATTGCGAAAATATTGAAATGCTTTCAAATGCGAACAGAGTGTGTAATATAGCACACAATAGTTTGCTGTAGGGAGGTGGAAGTGTTATGCAAGCATGACGCCACAAGTGATTACTGGAAGTCAGCAGTATTTTTCATTGAAGAATACGATGCGTAATTTCGATTGGACAGAACGATAACTTTTGCGAGTTTATGTCTGAAGGGCCTAACTCTAAATGTGGGTTTATATAGATTAAATACAGTCATGTGGGTTCCATTGACGTTATTTATCGCTTAAAGGTTTACTCGCTTATAACTTCCATAAATGTAAAGTTTGACTGACGCTTGTGCACTTACTATCCCTTTCCCGTTTTCATTTTCTCCATAATATCGCCATTATGCGCGCGAAAGTTAAAACTGCCGACATTGTGGAGCGCCAGCAGCAACAATCAGTCGCTGAGACGGCGACAATGCTGTGTGGGCCGCGGGAGACGGAGAATTAACGGAAAAATAAACTCAGCCACTGTCTTTCTACGATCTGCACGCGCGATTAAAAATGCCCAACGTCATTACCGTGTCATTATGCGAATGCGACGCTGGTTTTACGATTTTGTGTAACCCGTGCTGGCGTTCGGGTTGCATCCCTTTTGGTAGTCAGTGACGTGTGTGAAAAAATGCAAACGGAAGCAGTGGCGGTTGGGCGGGGTTTTGACATCCTGCACCGTTACACATTATCAGACATGACACGACAAGGGTGCTGACCGCCGTCTCAATTCTTCGATAAAATTAAAGTGCTTAAAACCGTAAAATGATGGAATGCTGTGGTGTTTTTTCTCGCTTCAAAATACAGTACGAAATCCGGCATCGGTGACCATGTTTCGGGAATCGATGTGATAGCGTTTACATGTCGGACCAGCAGCGGTAGTGGGAGATTCGGTTTATGAAAAGCACATTCGGTAGCGGTCTCTAGCACTGTTAAATAACGTTTTATATTTTGTTTGACACAATGAAAGCGATCATTAACATACAGTTTCTTTTTCGAAGCGGAAACACAGAGAAACAAAGATTTTATTTTTACGCCTAACATTTCTCCTTCGTCCGACATTTGTAATTTTCTGCAACAAGATATCAGAATTTCCGTGTCCATTACTATATACAAGGTCCTTGATCGTTGAGTGGCACAATGCCGCCCGTAAACATACTCTTTTTCACGCTGTTTATTCCTTTCCAACTTCTTATTTGGTATATCAAAGCTAAACACGGCAAGTCGCATGCTGCCATCTGTCGGCCATCGACTACACTGCGTCCTCTGTAACTCCTTTCGCAGTTGAGTTATTCTGCAACATGGGGCGCCATCAGAACGTGTCTTTCGATACCGCTGGTTGGGGTGCGATTCACGCACTTTCAAGAAATAAAAACAGAACATCTGTACATCGAAATCTCTTCTGGGCAACGAGGGAAGGCTGTAGCGTGTTTGTATGACAGGAAGTAAAATGTGATAACTGTGAGCGGACGAGACTGCTACATCAGAAAAACAGGCGGCAGCGATTCCAAATGCGCCTCCACACAGCCCCAGAGAATATCGTATAGCGCAGTCAGGCGGTGTAGAATAAATTCTAGATGGTTTTCGTTCTCGAGCGAGGCGTTGGTCAGCGCTTTCTATTTGAACGATATTAAAACATAAAATGAGTTTATATTTTCTATGTCCTATGAAAAATATGGAAATAAATAAAGTTTTTTTTTTTTTCGTTACGTTCCAACTCAAACAGGAACATCTTTTCTTTTTTCGTGAGAGGAAAAAAAATTGATTTCAATGTCAGGTGCAAGTATATTCCCTGCGAAGCGTACTTTTCAACTACTTAATGTAATACGTGGCCTTAATTTCTCTTTAGTTCTTCAGTGACAGGGCACAATTCCTGGCATGCAGAACAAGAGACATAAGCAGTTAGGTGCGGCGCTCTAAGATGCATCATGTGAATGGAGAAAGAGCTGAAGTAACAACCGGCGGCAGTCTTCAGAGAAAGCGGTCGCGAATCAGGTGCCGAGTGCGACGGACTACCTGGCGGATCTCGAAACGGAAAATCTGAACATGAACAGTAGCGGGAGGCAAAGGCCGGGCAAGTTCTGGTAGATAGGAAGAGTATCCAGCAATCTGTGGGCGGCGATATGGCACCGTGTGACAGATTGAAATAGGCGTAACTGGTCAGTGAGTGGGACAGGATACTGGAATGCATCTGACAACTGGCGGCAGACGCAGCATTATGCTGTGCTCACAGTTTTGGAGATTAGTTCGCTGGCTCGAGTAGGGAGAGACTCCAATGTTCCTCTTAACCAGCTACACGGATTGACATGTGTCTTTTTCGTGGAAGATCGGAATTTGCATATGAATTATAAAGATATGTTATGCGCCTAATGCTACTAAATATGTAGCCGGTAATAGTGGGGCACCTTTGAAATGTACAAGCAAAAATGATTGACGTTCACTGAGTGTAGAATGAGGAAAGTCGGCAACGAGGGTGAGAAACTATCGAAACGCTCGATAAAGATAAATAAATGATTGGATGCAGCGAGACACGTGGCGCGTGCTCTACGGAGGCAGGGGAGCGGCGTGGCGCCTCAGCCGCTGTGGCCGCCATTAAGACTTGGGGAACGGCTCAGCTGCCACTGCAGCCCTATGATGGCGGACATCTGTGGCCGAGTCTTAGTATTTTGTTCGTGTTTATCACGGTTGCTCAAAAAACTGAAACATTTATTCACACTAAGCAGTATGTAATTGGGCTCGCCCTGTTACTAAATGTTCAGTTTATAAAGAAAAATATAAATGACATGAAGGGCACTTCTGCTCTGGCTGGAGCAATTGTCTCCTCCACGGTTGCATGACAGACGTAACACTTGTATCACGTGTGAGCATTTTGCTCATTCTTTACCTATGAAAAATACGGGACTAGTAAAATTAATAGTAAACTTCGTCACGAATTACAGGCTCAGTTGTGCGTAGTTCGTAGGAACGTGGCAGGGACGATATCTTTAGTGAGTTTGTCTGTGGTGGACGCAATATAAAACCTGGGTTTCTGTAATTGCTGGTAACTCAATCGCATCACGAACATTATCGTTCAAAATTTTCATCTCATTAAATTAACAGAAACGTACTGTTTGACTGCCAGTTGCCGCTTCCGTTACTCCTTCCTGTTTTCAATTCCTTAATAGAATCCCAGTTACTCCGGAGAAAGCCTGAATCTAACTGCCATCATTCTGTGGCGCCAACACCAACAATCGACCGCGGATGCAGCGACAGAGCTCTGTGGTCTGCAGGAGACGCAGAATTAACGGAAAGACAAACTCGGCTTCTGCACACTACGACCTGCGTTTGCGATTAATCTCTGAGTGTGCTTGCAATAAGTACGGTGTCACCGTGCGAATCTGGTGCTGGTTTGGTGATTTTGTGGATCGCGTGCTGGCTTTCCAGTGGCGTGGCGGAATGTACGCGGTCAACCTGGCAGCACGTCATTCAGTGAGATATGTGTAGCGTCTGTAAAAAGTGAATAATTTAAGCGGTGCTGACTGAGCGACGTTTGCCATCCAGGAATGTTGTACAGGGTGCGGAAAAACAATTTGACCAAAAGTGCAGGGCGGAAAGACAGTACGAATCGTAGGAATTTGAGTGCCGCAAGTGAGAGCCGCAAATGCGTAATTTCGGCGCTACGGGAGTGTAATTAAAATCTGACATGGGGACCTCTTTACCCAAAATGAAAGGTAATTGATAGAAAATGTACGGGTGAACACAGTCTTTGGACTAACCAGTCTTCAGGATGAGAACAAGAAAACTTTAAAACATCACATACACGTTCATCATACTTAGGCGACGTACCACACAATATTTCCTTAGAAATGAAGACAATCGCATGTCCATGTTTAATACTTGAAGATTTCTTAAAAAGTTCAAAGTAAATGGAAAATGAGTCACCACTTAATTAAGTGAGCAAGTCGTAGCAAGTGACATAATAATAGTCGAACTCTTACGACTCCATAGAAAGTGCTGGAAACGACAAAATGACGGAACGCGTTGGTAGCGATATACAACTATAAAATTTAGTGGACGGCAAGTACGTGAAAGAAAATGCGAAACGTTTCGGCAAGTAGTAAATGTATAAATGTGGTGAGAAAAGCGTCTGGCACATAATTATGGGGCAACATATTATGAGTCCCTACAGCGTCGGTATTAATGGAACGAGAGAGACAACGCACCATTGGTCAGTTCCCTATGGACTGAAAATGAAACACAACTTTTAATGGCGTTGGTCGCATTGCTCCTATCATAGAGACGAATTAATTTTATAGTTTTTGTGATGTGGAAGTGACTCAGAGACCGATGAATAGCGTGATATCGACTGCTCTCCGTATCTCGATATATACCTGCGACACAGTAACCCACGAGACCGAGTTGCCCTAGATTTGTTCTCCTGGCAGAGGCGAACTATATTCTATTTACGGTTTTCGCTGTACTGAAATGTCGTGAAATTTGCCTCAGGTCCTCCATGTAGGTATCTGACAACTGCAGCAAGTTTCCATGTTTGCACTGAGCAGTCGGGATGAACGGTACGACAGAGACGACGACTACACGGAAAACAACATTCAGGGGAGGAAAATTTCGGAAACAGTTTTAATCATGTGGTTACACGTTAAACAGTAATCGACTGTGCTAGAGTGAGCAAACGTCGATGTCCCGGGCTTCATAATTATTACACGCGTGGTCTCTGCAATGCAGATGTCCTTCACGAAGCAGACTTATCAGTCTTTGCGTAATACGCGGTGGAGACATTAACAAGTAGTGGAGAGTACGGCTTCCTGGCAGAGATGTGGTGGAGGGTGAAGAGGAGATTGGAAGTAGAGCAACGTTCAAAAGTCACGTGCTCGGCCATTGAAGCGTTCGCAGGTGGTTTCTTGAGCGATCAGGATTACGCTCGTTGTGGAAACAAGTGCGAGATGGACACTGTTGCAAACACATTTCACCAAAAAGCTTTAGGCGTTTAGGCACGGCGACAAAACTTGTCAAAGACTACAATCCCACCCACACGGCTGTGCACAGAGTTAGGGGGTGTCTTGTCTCCGGCCACTGTTTGCCGTGGCCCTCGCCACTAAGCGAGAGGTTGGCTCTGGCTATAAGCACATTTCCAGGATCCATATCGCAAAGGTTGCGTGATGAGACGGAACTGCTATTAGCAGATCCGTTTGCAGAGACTGCTCTATGTAATAAATAGTACCTGTCCCACTACTTGACGATCACAGAAACGGACTGAGTACCAGATACGCTCCCCTACGCAAGTATATTACTGGGAAATCGGAGATTCGAATAGTAGAGAACAATTGTATCATCGCAAATGTCGAGGCAGTTGTGTTTGTCCCGTATTGGGCAATCGCTTCGAGAGAGTGTGTACATATACAAATGGCGCCGATCTGTGGTACAGCTTTGCGATGTCGCTGTTGAACCGCGACGAATGGTACGTTTAAGAAGAGGAAATAAAAATGACAACATCTGTATTCGTGGTCATTCAAATAAATCGCGGATTGTTTTAATATATACCAAGAATGTGGAACCGACTACGGTAGAATTTCGAGATATGAAGACGCTGCAGGAATAAAATCAGCATGTTGGCAACAGACGTCACGTAATCCGTTTGTCGAGGCGAACACAAAGCCGTGAGGGGTACAAGTTTTGCGCTTGTAGCCCGTGAGTTAGACACGATCGGACAGATATCCGCCGATTACACGCTTTCCAAGTGTGTAGTAAAAGAAAAGTTGTATTAAATGGAAAAAAATCGTCTGCCCAGAAATGCGTGGCTCTTTTCAGAGTAGTTGCCATGTTATTCTAGTGAGAAGCAAAGAGGCCGGGCTCGCCCGATTTCAGGGCTAGCATATGTGGCAGTGCGCAGCCGTAATGAATGAGACGCGAGTGTGGATGTTATGACGTCACTGTGGTGTACGAGCAAGTAACGCCTGCCGTGGCCTTTAGTTAATTAAGTACTGTCGCAAAGTGACTGCAGAGCTACGCATGATAATAACAACAACTCATTCTCTATCCATTATCATCACGACAATTGTAACACTCTTTTAGTGTGTGGCCGAATATGTAAAGGGCCACAACACCACGTCGCAATGGAAGGTGCCAAATTAAGCAAAACATCTCAAGCAGTCAGTTCCTAAAACACAGGTTTAGGCCAGATTAATTATATGTAAGCTACAGAGCTGCAGACGGTAACATAAACACCTCTGAGACGATTTTAGAGTGTGTTGAAGCTAGAGCCAAACAAAACGTATGCCCTTGAAATTCCTCAACTTCCTAAAACGACGGTCTTTTTCGACTGCTACATGTCTTCTCTTAGTGTGGCCAACAACAGGCCAAGCTGTGTCGGCTATAGAATAGATGCAAACCTTCACAAGTTGCTTTCTCGGTATGCAAATTTGTCTCCGATGCTGGTTTGACGACGGTGAGTTTCCTGCACTGCTAATGGCGCGTTTGATTGCCGGCGGCCACAAACACATGTGAAAACAGTAAGGGTATTAGGAAACCTGAATATGCTTAGGACGATAATGCGAGAAAACAGTTAGTAATAAATGTAAATATTCGCCGTAGTGTTTTGGCAACATTACTTACGTTATTTATATTCAGGTAAAACCAAGGAACATGTGTTCCGTGAGAAGACAGGCCGCAGAGACGAGAGTGTACAGCAGTAACTTGTAGCGTCACGGCGGCTGCTGGGAAGCTGCAGAGGCTCTCCTAGACTTGATAACTTTTAACCCGTGGTGGAAGCAGCGTCGCAGACATCGACACCTTGTTTGCCAGCACGGCTGCAGTCGGTTGGTCCACAAAGAGGCCACGGAGAGATTCGTCCGAACTTCGGTTTTTTATTCACGGCTAATCCGGCGAAGAACGCCGAAAAGCGAGTGTCAGGGCAATGTAGCTGCGGTACACTCCGTTCCCATTTGTAACGAAATTTTCGGCACGGTTCCAAGTCTCTGTAATTGTTCGTTTACGTATTGCTGAAGAAACGAAAGCCTCTGAACTAATTACGATGGTGAGTTTACAAAACATTCAGCTTTACGAAGACAATGGCTATGGAAATTACTCTCGCTTATATAAGTTAATATCATTTTCTAGCGACCAGTGTCATGGGTAGTTTCTGTTGGAACGAACGACGACTTTTGCGATTCGGTTTCTACGTCTGCATACGAGTTTCAGCCGCTGTTTCAGAGTGATAAAACATTATCAATCCCTGTTAACAGGGAGCTCACACAACGTTTGTGAATGCCGACATGATAATTAAGCAGCAACAAGACGAAAAATCTTTTTAGCTCGTCAATTACTATTGCGAAAATATTGAAATGCTTTTATATGCGGACAGTGTTTAATATAGCAGACAATCGTTTGCTACAGGGAGGTGGAACTGTCACGCAAGCACGACGCCACAAGTGATTAGTGGAAGTGAGTAGTATTTTTCATTGAGGAATGCGATGCGTAATTTCGATTGGACAGAATGATAAGTTTTGCGAGTTTGTGTGTGGAAGGCCTAACTCTAAATGAGGGTTTAAATGGACAACATACAGTTATGTGTGCCCCACCGACGTTGTTTATCGTTTACATGTAAAGTTTGACTGGTGGTTGTGCATTTACTATAATATCTCCATTTTCATTTTCTCCATAAGACCGCCATTGTCAGCGAGCAAGTGATAAACTGCCGACATTGTGGAGCGCCAGCAGCAACAATAGGTCGCTGGGGCAGCGGCAAAGCACTGGGGGCTGCAGCAGACGCAGAATTAACGGAAAAATAAACTCAGCTTTATCTTTCCACGATCTGCAACCGCGATTAAAAGTGCCCAACGTCAGTACCGTGTCAGTATGCGAATGCGACGCTGGTTTTACGATTTTGTGTAACCCGTGCTGGCGTTCGAGTGGCGTCCCTTTTGGTAGTCAGTCACTGACGTGTGTGAAAAAACGCAAACGTAAGCAGTGGCGGTTGGGCGGGGTTTTGTCATCCTGCACTGTTACACATTATCAGACATGACCAGGTGCTGACCGCAGTCTCACATCTTCGATAAAATGAAAGTGCTTAAAACCGTAAAATGATGGAATGCTGTGGTAGTGTTTCTTTCCTTCGAAATACAGCAAGAAATCCGGCATCGGTGACCATGTTTCGGGAGTCGACATGATAGCGTTTACATGACGAACCAGAAGCGGCAGCGGCAGTTCGGTTTATGGAAAGCACATTCGTTAGCCGTGTGTAGAACTGTTAAATAAAGTTTATATTTTGTTTGACAGAATGGAAGCGATTATTAACATACCGTTACTTTCTCGAAATGGAAACACAAGAGATTCAAAAATTTTATTTTTACGCTAAACATTCTCCTCCGTTCGACATTTATAATTTACTATAAAAAGGTATCAGAATTTCAGTGTCCATATTATACACAATGGAGCATCTTTTTCGCGCTGTGTATTCCGTTTCACCGGCATATTCCCTGTATCAAAGCTTAACACGGGAAGTCGCATGCTGCCATCTGTCGGCCATCGACGACACTGCGTCCTCTGTAACTCCTTTCGCAGTTACCTTCTTCTGCAACACGGGGCGCCATCACAGCGTATATCGCTGATTCGGGTGCGAATCACGCACTTCCAAGAAATAAAAACAGAACATCCGTACATCGAAATCTCTTGTAGTGGGCAACGAGGGAGGGCTGTAGCCTATATGTATGACAGAAGATAAAATGAGACAACTGTGAGTGGACAAGACTGCCACATCAGAGAAACAGGCGGCTGCGATTTCAAATCCGCCTCCACACAGCACCAGAGAATATCGTATAACGCAGTCAGTTGTCGTAGAATAAATTTCAGATTGTTTTCGTTCTCGAGCGAAGCGTTGCTCAGCGCTGTCAAATAGGTAGTAGCATATTAAAACATAAAATAAGTTTATATTTCGTATTTCTTTTGCAAAGAATGGAAATAAATACTGTTTTTTTCGTCACATTCCAACACTCCCCGGAACATCTTTCCTTTTTTCCTGAGAGGAAAATAAATTGATTTCAATGTGAGGTGCAAGTATATTGCCTACGAAGTGTACTTTTCAACTACTCAAAATAATACGTGGCATTAATTTTTCTTTAGTTCTTCAGTAAAAAGGCACAATTCGTAGCATGGAGTAACAAGAGGCATAAGCAGTTAGGTGCGACGCTGGAAGATACATCATCTGAATGGAGAAAGAGCCAAATTAACAACCGGCGGCAGTCTTCAGAGAAAGCGGTCGCGGACCGCGTGTTACGAGCGATCGACTGTCTGGCGGATCTTGAAACGGAAAATCTGAACTACGTCGACAGCAGCAGGAGGCAAAGAGCGGAAAAGTTCTGTTACGTAGGAGGACTACCCAGAAATCTGTGGGCGGCGATATGGCACCGGGTGGACAGATTAAAATCGGCGTAACTGGTCAGTGAGTGGGACACGTTACTGGAATGCATCTTACAACTGGAAGCAGACGCGAAATGACGTCTGCCTTTTTCGTGGAAGATCAAGTTTTGCACGCAAATCATACAGACGTGTTAAGCACCCAATACTACTAGAGATGTACCTCGTAAAGGCGGGCCAAGTTTCATAGGTGAACGTAACTTGCTTGACGCTGGGTTTAGAATGAGGAAATACAGTAAATAACGAACAAGTATCCGACAAAAATTGAATGTAAAATTGTTAATAATCGCGCCGCTCGTAAAAAAGTATTATACAGAGCGTTTAAATTGATTGTATTGATACCGAGAAAATATACTGGAGTTCAAAGGTGAGTAAGTATAGAAATGCTCGATAAGGAGAAACAAGTGATTACATACAGCAAAACACGTCGTGCGTTGTCTTGGAGACAGGGGTGCCTTGTGAAGTCACCCCACACTGTGGGCTGCTGCTGCATCTGTAGACGAGCCTCGGCAGCCGTGGCCGCCATTAAGATTTCACGGATGACTCAGCTGCCACTGCAGCTCGGTGACGGCAGATATCTGTAGCCGAGTCTCAGTATTTTGTGCCCGTTGTTCTTTGTTGGAAAATCGCAGCATTCATTCACACTATGCAGTACTTAACTCGGTTCGCCCTTTTACTGAATATTCAGTTTATACAGTAAAGTATGAACTACATGCAAAGGTAATTGTAAAATCATTCCTATGTCGGAGAAAGAAATGCTCTGGATAGAGGAATTGTTTCCAGGATGATTGCGTGACAGACGCAAGACTGCTTTCTCGTGTGAGCATTTTGCTAATTCCTTACCTAAAAAAAATACGAGAGTGGTAGTAGAAATAGTCAACTTCGTCATGAATTACAGGCTAGGTTATGTGTAGTTCATTGGAAATAGTACAATTCCGTTGTGTTTAAAATGAAACTTGGCACGGACGATAATTGTAGTGAGTTTGTCTGTGGAGGGCCCAACTTAAAACCTGGGTTTCTCTAATTGCTGGTAACTAAATCGCATCACGAAAGTTCTCGTTCAAAATTGTCATCGCATTACACTACTAGAAACGTACTGTTTGATTCCGAGTTGCCTCATTCGTTACTTCTTTCTGTTTTCATTCCTTTAAGAGAGCCCCAGTTACTCCGGAGAAATCCTGAATCTAACTGCCATCATCCCGTGGCGCCAACAGCAACAATCGACCGCTGATGCAGCGACAGAGCTCTGTGGTCTGCGGGAGACGGGGAATTAACGGAAAGATAAACTCAGCTTCTACATTACAACGATCTGCAATTGCGATTAATGTCCGAATGTGCTTACAACTAGTACAGTGTCACTATGCGAATCCGGTGCGGTTTCGTGATTTGTGGATCGCGTGCTGGCTTTCCAGTGACGTGGCGGAATATAGGCGGACAACCTGGCTGGGTGTCATTCAGTGACGTATGTGTAACGAACGTATGAAGCGACTTATTTAAACAGTGCTGTTTGAGCGAGGTTTGCCATCCAGCACCGATATACAGGGCGTGCAGAAACAGTTTGACCAAAAATGCAGGGCGGAAAGACAGCATGAATCATAGGAATGTGTGTATGGCAACTAAGGGTCATAAATCCATATTTTCAGCGCTACGGGAACGTAATTGAAATCTGCCATACTGAGGCCCTTGTTCAAAATGATAGGTATTTTACAGAAAACGTATACGTAAACAGAATGTTTGCAATAACCAGTCGTCACGACGAGAACAAGATAAATTTCAAGCGTCACAAACACGTGTATCGCATTTAGCTGACGAACGAGACAGTACTTCTTCAGAAATGAGGACAATCACATGCCCATGTTTCTTGTTTGAGTATATTTAAAAAAAAGTGAAAAATGAGCCACCACTTAATTAACAGGAGTATGTATGGAAAATGTCGTAACTGACCACCGTTTTCATGCTGCCGCAGCGCCTTAAATGTTTAACTCCGACCTGTATTTTGTATACTCAGATTCCTTCGTTTGACGCTCTCTTTGTGCCCTACGCTTTTGGTCAAATAGTTTTTCCGCCCTGTATATGCCAGACGATGCGTTACAGAATGTTGTTCGAATTCTCAGGAGTCCAGTACACTTAATCGTTCGTAGGATGTTCTAAAAAAATGGTTCAAATGGCTCTGAGCACTATGGGACTTAACATCTGTGGCCATCAGTCCCCTAGAACTTAGAACTACTTAAACCTAACTAACCTAAGGACATCACACACATCCATGCCCGAGGCAGGATTCGAACCTGCGAACGTAGCAGTCTAGGATGTTCTAACAATGGCAAGAGGTCAGAATGCGTTGGTAGCGATTTGTAACTATAGAGTTCAGTAGACAGTAACTATGTAAAAGGAAATGTGACACGTATAACGAGGCACTACGGAATTAGACGTGTAATATGTTTTCTGATTACAAAAAGTTCTCTAGTGGAGCGGTAACCGCATAAATGTAGTGACAAGCGTGTGTGTCACGCTATTATGGAGCAACGTATGAGACCCCACAGAATCGGTATTAGTGAAAGCATGCACCGTTGGTCAGTTGCCAAAGCGTTCAAAATTAAACAAAACACTTAACTAGGTCTATGACATTGGAACTATCATCGTGAATGAAGACGAAATAAATTTATAGTGTCTATGATGTGGAAGTGTGGATTCAGAGAGTGATGAATACCGTGAAATTAATTCCTCTAATTTTTTTTGTTCGATAAATATCTACGACACTATGGAACCAAGTAGGCCCTATTCCCTCTCCCGACCAGAGGCAAACACTATTCTACTTATTAACTGTTTTGACAATACTGAAATGTGGTGAATATTGCTTCTAGCCCTGCACCAAGGTGGGCTAACAGAATTGGATACCTGTCGCGAGTTTCCATGTTTGTACTGAGCAGTCAAGATGAAAGGCGCGACAGAGACATCGACTACGCGGGACACAACATTTAGATGACCAAAATTTCGGAAACCAATTTTCTGTTGTGGTGGTTACATGTGAGACCTTAATAGATTCCACTAGCCGGAACGAACGCCTGCGGTACGTTCCAAGCTTCATACGTTTCACACCTATGGTCTCCGCTGAGCAACTGTCGACGATGAAACAAACTTGGCGGTGTTTTCGTATTGTGAATGGAAGATGTCAATATGTAATGTAGAGTACGAATTCCTTACGGACGTTAGTGAAAATATAAGATGGAGAAGTGTGAGGAGCAGATCACACGTAATGGGATGTTCAAAAGTCTTATCCAGGCCCATTAAAGCGTTCGTGGCTGCTTTATTAGTAGACCGGAATTACGCTCGTTGTCGAAAGAAATACGAGGCGGGCACTGGTGGAAGCGTTTTGCACCTGAAAAGATTAGGCGTTTAGATGTGGGCAGGAGACTTGGAGTAAATTCACATTCCCACCGCTGTACACAGGGTTATGGGACGATTTTGTCACCATCCACTGTTGTGAGCCGGAGGCTGTGCCCCAAACGAGAGGCGGCTGTGGTTGTAGGGACCGAAATATGTATATAACCGACAAATCAGAGATTCGAATACTAGATAATAATTGTATCATAACGAATTTCCCGCAGATGTGCTTGTCCCACACTGGGCAATCATTTAGAAAGAGTACGTAGACATACAAATCGCACTGGGTCGCGGGACAACTTTGCGATGTCGACTATCGAAACACGAGTGATAGCACGTTTAATAAAAAAAATTTGCAAGATTGTTTTAATATATGGCAAGAATATGAAGGACACTACGGCAGAATTTCGAGATTGGCCGAAGGTACGGAACACGGTTTGTGTCCAAAATTTTACACAGGCCGGCGTGCAGCGTGTAACGCATTCAGGCACCGTCAAGAAAGCTCTTGCGGCATTGGTTCTCGCGACCTGCTCTGCCCAGCAACAGGACAAAAGATTATGGATGAGACAAGTTTTTTTGTTTTAATTTTCAACCGCCTTGTCAGTGAATTACTGTTTGACTTGAACGTGTTCTTTGTCCTCACAGGTGCAGTGTCTAAAGGTTCTGGATAGATATATTTTAATCTGTTTCCAGTTACGAATGGAATCTGTCGATGCACACCGCATTTAAATTACGCATCGGCACAAAGCAGGTGACATTGTCGACAATTTTTTATACATCTTCACAATCGATGTCTGTTGACGATATAGACGCTGATAATGCGTATATGATTAAGACTTGGCCGTGACTCAAGACGAGTCTTTCTAACCGTTCCAAGTCTTCATAACTTTGAAGCGTAAATACGTAACAACTCTTACCACACAAAGCGTGTGATCCGTGTGAGCATAATAAAACAGAATCTCATGCATTAACTGACCCGGATAAAAATGTTTTGACGGTGGTTTTTGACGATTTCTATACGTGTTTTCTGGAAGATTTTCTCACACAACCTCCGCCTCCTCCTCAGAAATTTAGGAGACCGTCAGCTGGAGGCAGCTGTGACAGAAGGCCGGCCGTGAATGTGCGGACTGCGAAACAGCACTGTCGGGATGCATTAAAATGGTGCAACTGGCCATCGACTAGGCGTGTGATTCACGTGTTGGAACGGACACGCATCTCGTGAATGGCGGGCGACGCGACGTCCTGCTGTGGGTGGATTTTAAGGAAGGCCAGATAACAGCCGTCACTCGCGAGAGAGTCGAACTGCCATCAGTGGCAAAGCTCTGTAGACCGCAGGGGATGGAGAAATATGTGCGGCTTAACTATGTGTAATAATTCGCACGTGTGTTTTGCCAACTATATTGACAGTACTGTTAACGACGCAAAACCGAGGTAAACAGACTTTTTTATTTCATACAAAGGCTTTACGTCTTCTGTCATCAGAGAGGCCGCACAGATCAGATTTCGCAACTGTAGTTTCAACCTGGACAGCGGCTGTACTCCAGAGTAATTCGCCGAATCATTGACGCCCCGACGTGGGGAAACAGCGTCGCAGACATCGACATCTTCCCTGGCAGCACGACGACAATGATACGGTCACCAAAAGAAGAGCGAAGGAACTTTATAAGATAATCCCGAACCGCTACTCAAGTTTAACTCTTCAAGAGCACCGACAGCGTCTGACGCAAGAATGGCGTCGCGAGCAACTCCATTCCCAGTTGTAACGGAATTTTCGGCCCACAGCAGGTTTCGCGGCAATTTATAAACACCGCGTCATTTTAATTGTCCGTTTATCTCATACCGAACAGCTATAGAGCGGTGACCGAGAAGGAAATCCGATTACGATGATGAAGTGAAGGCTTTTCTCAACTGTAGTTTAATCACAAGACCGTAATATTTCTTATCGTGTTTTCTATGGGTTAAGGGAGACAACACTATGCTCTTTCAGTGAATTCCCCTAGTCAATGAAAGTAAAATACAGAAGATTTACCCAGAGTTGGGAAATTGCTTCATCGCCTCACTAGTAAAGACGACCTCATTTCATGGCAGCTGTGGTTTGGAAACTGAGTTTCAGCTGTGGGCAAACGTTTGCTACCGAAACTAACTAGAGACGCTCCTTACTTCCCAAATAAAGCATTGCATACGGCGAGAACTGAATAACAGGCACAGGAATGAATGAGAGGAACTCATATATAATGATTTCATCATTTTTTTCCTTTCTGGTCTCAATATACACCTGCGGCATAACCAGAGCAAAACGCGTGTGACGTTGTGGTCCACGTGTAGGAACGGTCAAGCATAGTCTGTCGGAACAAAGAGGTGCTATGAGTTTCTTAAGACCAGAAGACAACACAGCTTCATTTGTCACCAATCCTGATTAGACTGAAAGCTGCTACATGTAGCCTCTGCAACCGTATGTGGATAAACTCCAAAGCAGTTTCGACATTTACTTCGAAGCGTCGGTCTGAACGAAACAAAAGTAGTATGCATCATTCACAGAAATATTCAGAGTACGTTGTAGTGCTACAACGATGAAAAATAATATTACGACAATGTCAAACCTTATTTTCATGATATAAAGAAGAACTGACGATATTAAAACTGTAATTATAATTTTATTATTTTAATTTTTTTGCTCAGTGAATCAAAGACTTTCTATTGCACGGAATAAACTAGCATTGTTTGTACTACGAAGCTATATATGATTGTTAAGTGAGAACTGATTCTATGTAAGACATTTTGTCTGGCCGGAATTTGTTCTCGTACTGGTCGGTAGAGAATGAAAAGTTTCTTAATCGATGTATGTAATGTGAATGTATAAAGGCTATAAAAAGGAGAGACAGACACACAGAGAGAGAGAGAGAGAGAGAGAGAGAGAGAGAGATAATCCTTGCGGAGAGTCACCATATTGTATAAGAAAAGGTGAATACTAGTTATTCAAAACAAATATCTCTAAAGCGTATCGTACTGTGATTTCTAAATACTGAAAATTGCGGTGTTTAATCTAAACCTGTCCCAAATAACAGCGAAGAACATTTATGTCATCATATATTTTCTTCGTTTGACCAAGGTTGTGATTCGCATGTTACTTATTGTTACGCGACGTGTTAGGAATATTTTCATTTTACGCGCAAACATGCACACAGCTTTGATCGAACCTGCATCTTTCGGAAACGATAACTCTTAATCAGTACAATTACGCGAGTACCGTCTGAATCATAACCGTGATCACAAAAGTGTTTCCTGGACCTGATTTTTATAAATGTGTAGACTTGAAAGCGAACAATATTGCACCATCGCTGGATCGCAACAATTGAAAGAAAACAGAACAGGGACTGAACAACTAGAATTTTAAGGCGTTCAGCGTTACGAAATCTGAACGACGTAAGTTAATTAATTAAATATTAACAGGAAGAGAATTATTAAATTTTAAAGATTAAATCATAGAAAGAATTTATTGCATTTTAGCATCATTACGTTTCTTTGCATTAGTAGTTAGTATCAGATACGATCATATCTATTTAAAAGATAGTGCGTAAATAACATTGCCACCTTTTATAATTATTGTTCTGGCAATTAAACGTGAGACGCTTTCCTATGCAAAGTCAGTGTATTGGAGACATATTAAACATTTTATTAGTACACACTAGTTTTAGCTTAGCAACTGTGCTTGCCGTAATTGGGACACGGTTTTTAAAGATTATCAACATACACAATACGTGCCATTTTGCAGTGCGGTTTCCTGGTATGGACTTTTCGGACACGTCGGAGAGCGGACACCACACTTCGTACGAGCACCTAGTAATGTTAAATTTCTTCTCTATTCTCAGTAGGGCAACTTTCATGCTGATTTGATACGTGGATGGAATGTGTAAGAAATCACAGCACTACTTCGCAGAGGAGGAAGCAAACCACAACGAAAACTCTTTGGCAACAAAGGCTGTGCGATTCGAATGTCGATGCAGAAAATAAAGCGATGGAAATTTGTGCGTTTGGAACATGTAATCACCGTTTTCCTACGGATCGATTAGATGTACGCCATTTATGTGCTTAGATAACATATTAAAGCAGTAGCAGAACAAACAGTACACCATTTAAACGCTAAAACTTAATTATAGGACAAATCTTTCGCAGTACTAAACGCATCGTGTTAGTGAGAAGACTGTAAGGCCGAGCTCTGTCGAAGGCAGGGGCTGCACGTGTGACGCTGCAGAGTCGGCCGAGATAAACAGGGCGAGTGTGTCCGTGTTGTGACGTCACGGTTGTGTATCGCGCAACGAGGCCTGCCGCGATGGGTACAGAATGTGCGTACACTTTCCAAATTAGGTGTCTACATCTGCATATTCTGCGTTTCCCGGGTTGGATGGGCGGCAGTGAATTACCAGCACTGCTTACTATGCAAGTGCTTGCAGACCGGCACAAGCGCACGTGAAACAAAAGTCGTTACAGTTTTCTCGGTGGCGGAGCACTGAGGAATGTTTGGACACTCTCTTTAAAAAGGGAGGATTTTAACCCAACTGGCTCCACAAGCTACGCACCAAACCTGCTTCAGAATCCTTCCATGGGTTGAAAGCAGGGATGCGTGTCGGTCGTCAGGTGTAAAACGCTACGAATGGCGAAGATTTTGAGACGACGGGATGTTCATCTCTAACTCGGTATACGGGCGTCCTCCATCAGTAACTTATTCGGTTCTTCACGCTTCATATCTCGATACTGTGTCGGTATCTGTTCTGGAGTATGCAGAGATCATAGCCTCTTATTCTGTGTAAATTGCGACATCACGGATGTTAGTTCTTAGGGCATAACGACACACATCACACGTACTCCTGAGGAAACGGCCAGAAAACTGTTTGCTTCCCGCCAGGCCGATATTTGCTCTTCAGTAGAAGCGGCCAGCTAAATGAGCCACAGCCTAACAAGAACAGGAATTCTGTCGTTCGTGAAAATAAAGACATGTCAGGACAGTGTGTGAAACGTTTGCTGTCGTCCCACCTGACCAAACGCAACAAGGATAGATACCGGATTAGCACTGCGAGTCTTGGGGAAATTAGCTTAACGGAATTGCTACACGCGTGACGGTAATACGACACGGAGATCCGTCGTTGAAATGAGTGCTTAATACTGCAACTGTCTTATCCACCTGGTTTCGAACCTCGACACGGCAAGGATAGATGCATTTGCCGTCTACATGTGTGTGTCTATGGTCTAAGGTATGAAACGCTGTGTGTGTCCAAAGTTTCACGTGCGCCGTGCAACGCAAACAGGCGCCGTAAAATAAAATAAAGCTTTGGTGGCGTTCGTTCTCGCGTTCGGGGCTGCCCAGACACGACAGAATAATATCGCTGACGCAAGATTTTTTTTATTTTCATCACCTTTCCAGTAAATTACGGTACTCTTTTGTGCACTGTGTTAAGGCCGATGATAGATCTTTTTCCTTATCCGTTACCAGATACGAATGCAGTCTGTAGAAATACAGAAGGACAACAGCTGGACACATTGCCACGAAGTAAGACAGGTTCTCACACTGCGATTATATTCCGTCTCGATGCGAAACAGACGACGCTGTCAACTTGTTTATTCAACCTTCACAATCGACGGGTGGTGACAACATATCTGCTAATCCTGTGTACTTGTTTAAGGTTTCGCCTCGACTCGACAGGAATTTTTCTAGCCATCATACGTCTTCAAAGCCGTTGAGTGTAAATAAGTTCCATCCCTTACCGCTACACATATTCTGCACCACGTGTGTCATTAAAGTGAGGATAATATAAGTAGCACAAGCGTTAACTGGCTTGGATAGAAAGGTTCTGAAGGTATTTTTTTGGCGATTTCTAAACGTGTTTTCCAGAAGATTTTCTCACAGAATCGTCTACTTCTTAGGAGTGTAGGATACAATCAGCTGGAGGCAGCTGAGACACAAGTCCATCCATGTACTGTAGGTGCGGTGTGCGAAAGAGCACACTTCGAATGCATTACAATGTTACAACTGCCAGCGACTAGGGGTGCGATTCACGTGTGGGAATGGACACGCATCTCGCAACTGGACGGCTACGCCAGGCTCTGCTGCTCGTAAATATTAAAAAATTAAGCCGCTGTGCCAATTAGGGATTCACTCTCGATCAGATGATGCATATACATTTTTCTCCCGCTTTCGTTTGCTTCAGAAAACCGCCATTACTCGCGGCAGATTTTAAAATTGACATCGTTCTGCGTAGTAGCAGCAACAATCAGTCGCTGAGGCAGCGACAAAGCTCTGTCGGTTGCAGGACGCGGAAGACTAACGGAAAAAGAAATTCATCTTACACATTACTGCTATCTACATTTGTGATTAACGTTGAAATATGCACATAATCGGTACAGTGTAATTACGCGGATCTGATTCTGGTTTCGTGATTTTATGTGTCGCGTGCTAGCGTTCCAGTGACGTGGCAGAATATGGGTGGCAGTCACCCAGCGTTCGTAAGAAAAGAAAAATTTAAGCTGTTCTGATTCAGCGAAGTTTGCCATCCGGCGTCGTCATACAGGGTGCATAGAAACAATCTGACCAAAAGTATCGTGGAAACGCAGCACGAAACACAAAAATTTGAGTATAGCAACTAGGCTTCGCGACTGAATATTTTCGGCGGCACCGGAACGTAATTAAAATCCCACACACGACCGTCTTGGCTCCAAATGACTGGTAGTTTACAGAAAATGTATACGTAAACACAGGCTATGTGAACTAACCAACCGCCACCATGAGAACAAGATAAATTTAAAGCGCCACTTACACGTGTACCGCACTTAGCTGACTTAGGACACAGCACGTTTTTAGAGATGAAGAGAATCAGATGTGCATGTCTCATGTTTCAATATGTCTTAAAAAGGTGAAAATGAGTAAGAAGGGAGCCGCCACTTATTGCTATAAGTATGTCATAGCAAATGTTTAGACTGACCACAGTTGCCATGTTGGCATAGCGCCCGAAATATTCAACTGACACTTGCAATACCGAAATTCCTTCACTTGATGCTGCCTTCCTGCTCTGCACTTTCGGTCAAATTGTTTTCCCCCACCCTGTTTCTTCTAGACGTGACGCGACAGTAATGGTCGAATTCTCAGCCATCCAATACACTTCGTATATGGTAGAAAGTGCTAAATACGGCAAAATGACGGAATGCGTTACGAGCGATTTATAACTTTGAAGTTCAGTACACAGTGACTACGTAAAAGCACATGTGATACATTTAACCAAATCGTTACGAAGCAAGATTTAAATACGTTTCCTGATTAGAATGGGCAATGATTTCTGAAGAGTATGTACATACACAAATCGTGCCAATCTGTGCTACAACTGTGCAATGTCGATCATTTAAACACGACGGATAGCACACTTCACAAAAACAAATAAAAATGATAATCTCGTTTTTCGTAGTAAAAAAAATTGCGGTATTTTTTTAACGTATAGCAGAAATGTGAAACACTACTGTAGAATTCCGAGGTGGAAGACGTGACGGGAACAATGTCCGCATGTTGTCAACAGAGGACAGGAGATTCGTTTGTCGAGGCGAAGACAATGCCTTAAAAAAGTATTTTTGCGCTTATCGCCCAGAGAGTAAAACACAGTCGAACAGATATCCGCCATTTCCACGTGTTCAAACTGTTTTACACTTACAGTAGAACAAAATTGAGACGCTTTGAAATAGCGAAGAATTTACTTTTTTCCAAAAACCATAATGTGTCAGAGCACTCACTGTATTATTTTAGTGAGGAGAATGTGAGGCCAGCCCCACTCCATTACAGAGCTAGCATATGTGGCAGTGCAGAGCCATTCGTAATGAATGAGTCGCGAGTGTGGATGTTATGACGTCACCATAGTGCATCAGCAAGAGACGCCTGCCCTGATCTTTAGATAATAAAGTACTGTCGCAAAGAAACTGCATAGATACTCACTAAGCTCTTGATAGTACGAGACACAATAAGAACAACTTTCTCTTTTCCATCATCATTGTCATCAGGACAAACTTAACACTCTCTTAATATGTGGCCGGAATACGTATAGGGCCACAGCCCCACTTCGCAATGGAAAATGCTGTGATAAGGAAAACATGTCACCAGTCAGCTAGTAAAAACACGGGTAAGGCGAGAAAAATAATATGTAAGGTGCAGAGTTGCAAACGGTTACATAGACACAACTGAATGTTTTTATGGCGTTTTAAAGCTAGAGCCAAAGAAAAAGTGCGCCCTTGACATTCCCTAAGCTACTAAGCAGACGGAATTTTTCGAGTGCTAATTTTATTTTCTTAGTGTGGGCAATAACAGAGTAAGCTGTGTAGGTTCCAGAATACATGTAAACTCTCGTAAGTAGCTACCTTTCCAGGTACGCAAATTCGTCTCCGATGCCGGTTTCACTACGATGAGTTTTCTGCGCTGGTAATGATGCATTTGCTTGCCGACGACCACAAGCACATACGAAAACAGTTAAGGTATTACGAAACCTGAATACATTTAAGATGAGTAATGCGAAAAATCAGTTACTAGTAACTGTAAATATTGGCTGTGGTGTTGTACGCAATACTAGTTACGTTACTTATATTCACGTAAAACCGAGCCCCATCACTTGTGTGAAAAGACAGGCCGCAGAGAGGAGAATGTACAGCAGCAACTTGTAGCCGCACGGCGGCTGTTGCCGTAGCATCGACAGATGACAGAGGAGTCTCAAGACTCGTTTACCTTTTAAGCATGGGGGAAGCAGCGTCGCAGACGTCGACACCTCGTTTGGCAGCACGGCTGGAGTCAGCTGGTCCAGGAAGAGGCGGTGGAGACATTCATCCGAACCTCGATTTGTTACTCACGTCTAAGCCGGCCAAGAACGCCGGAAGTGTGTGTCGGAAGAATGTCGTTGCGACACACTCCGTTCCCAGTCGTAACGGAATTTTCGGCGCAGTGCTGTTTTAGTGGCATTTCATAAATACCTCGTCTTTGAAACTGTAGCTTTATGTATTGCTGAAGAACTGAAAACCCTTGAACTAAGAAGAATGCAATTAACAGTTGACGAAACATGGAAAAAGAACGGTTACGGAAATTACTGTCGCTTTTATCAATAAGTACAGTTTTCTAGAGACGAATACGATAGTTAACTCATGTTCGGATGAACGACGAGTTTTGTGAATCGGTTTACACATGTTCTGTTTGATGACAGTAAATCATTATCTCTCCGTGTGAACAAACCGGTAGTCGACGCTCACATAACATATGCGAATACTGACGTGATAATTAAGAGGACCAAAGGTGACAGCTTTGAGTATCTCCTAAATTACTATTGCGGAAATATTGAACTGCTTCTACATCGGACAGAATGTGTAATAGAGCTCACAACCGTTTATTGTAGTGAGGTGGAAGTGTTATGAAAACATTACGCCACAAGTGATTAGTGGAAGTCAGTGGCATTTTTCATCGAAGAATACGATGCGTAATTTCGTTTGGACATAACGGTAACTTTTGCGACATTGTGCGTGGAAGCCCCAATTCTGAATGTGGATTTATGCAATAACGGTTATGTGTGCCCCATTGTCGTAATTTATGGCTTAAGGCTTTGCTCGCCTATAACTTCGCTAAACGTTACGTTTGACTGGAGGTTGTGCAATTATTATCATTTTCCTCCGTTTTCATTTACTTAATAAAATCAACATTACTAGCTAGAAAGTTTAACTGCCGACGTTGCGGATGGCTAGCACCAACAATCAATGGCTGGGGCACTGACAAAGCTCTGTGGGCTGCAGAAGAGGGAGAATCAACAGAAAAATACATTCGGCTTCTACGTTACTAAGATCTGCAAGCATAATTAAATGCGTTCAAAGTCAATACAATGTCATTATTTGGCGATTTCGTGCAACCAGTGCTGGTATTCGAGTGACGTGGCGGAACTTGGGGGGACGACCCGTTTGGAAGTCATCCAGAGACGTATGTGCCACGTATGTGAAAGAAAGGCATAACTTAAGCAGTGCTGTTTAAGCGAGATTTTGTCATCGTGCACCGCCGTTCGTGCCAGAGATGAGCCGACTAGAGCGCTGACCGCATTCCCAGGACTTCAATACTTACTTAGTCGCTGATAAAATGATTGTGCTACAAACGGTAAAATGATGCAATGTTGTGGTAGTGTGTTTTAACTTTAAAATATAGTAAAAAATCCGGAACCGGTAACCGCATTTCGAAAACCGATATGATAGTGTTTACATGACGAACCACAAGCGGTGGTGGAAGATCGGTTTGTGAAAAACACACTCGGTAGACATGTAGAACTGCTAAGGAATGTTTTACATTTTGTTTCACGCAATGAAAGTAAATATTAACATACCTTTCCTGTTACAAAAAGGAAACACAGAGAAGCAATGATTTTATTTTTACGCTTAACATTTCTCCCGCTTTCCATATTTACAATTCTCAACAAAAGGCTATCAGAATTTTCGTGTGCACTATTATATACAATGTCCTTGATCGCCGCGTGTCACAAGATGCCCAGTAGACATGTGACTCCTTTCCCCGCTATTTATTTCTTTTTAACGTCTTATTGTTTATATCACTGCCGGACACTGCTAGTCACCTACTGCCATCTGTCGACCAACGGCTGCACTGCGTCCTCCGAAACTCCTTTCGCAGTCAACGTCTTCTGCCACGCGAGGCGCCAATACAACGTGTCTTTCCATATCGCTGGTTCGGCGCGAAACACGCATTTTCGTAAAATGAAAAAAAAAAAAAAAAATAGAAATCTGTTTTTGTGTGCATGGAGAGAAGGGTGCGGTCTTTTAGCATGAAAGGAGGTAACACGAAATATGAAATAACTGTGAGCGAACAAGACTGCCACGTCACAGAGACAGGCGGCTGCGATTTCAAATCCGCCAGCACACAGCGCCAGAGAGTATCGCATAACGCAGTCAGGCGGTGGGAAATAAACTTTGGATTGCCTTCGTTCCCTACCGCAGCGTTGGCCAGCCCTTTCAAATTAATGTATATTGCAAATCTGGGATTAGTTGATTTTTTGTACTGTTTTTCTATAGAATGGAAATAAATAGATTCCTTTTTTCGTCACAGCTTGCAACACTACAGGGAACACGTTTTTTCCTTGAAGGAAAGGTCTGATTTGAATATCGGGTTGGAGGTTACTCGCTAAGAACTGTTACTTCCATCAGTTTAAAATAAGAGTCTACGTTGCATTTTCATTCAGCTCTTCGTAATGCAGATCACCATTCATGGCATGGAGTAACAAGAGGCATCAGTCATTAGAATCAGCGCTGGAACAAACGTTATGTGACTGGAGAAGGAGCTAAGTTTACAATCGGCGGCAGACTGCAAAGAAAGCGGTCGTGAAACGCGGACTGGGAGCGACTGTCATTTGGCAAACCTTGAAACGGAAAATGTAAAACATATAAACTGGAGATAAAGGCCGCGCACGTTCTGTTGCGGAAGAGTAGTAGCCAATAATCTCTGCACGGCGAAACAGCTGTCTCTGGACAGATTACAATGGCGTAACTGATCAGTGACTATACGTTGCAAGTGGCAGTATATGCGAGGATGAGCTACGGGCGGAGTTTCGGACATTTGTTCGCCGCTTCAGGTTGGGAGAGACTCCAACGTGTATCTTAAACTGAGATAAGGATTGACGTCTGTCTTTTTCGTAGAAGATTAAGTTCTGCGTGTAAATTATAAAGACATGTTGTGTGCCTAATAATTCTAGAGATGTACCTGGTAAAAAGGTCCAAGTTTCGGAGGTACATGTGATTTGCTTGACGCTAACTGAGCGTAGAAAGAGGAAATAGGGTAACTAGCAAATAAGCTATCGATGAAAATTTAATGTAAGATTGTTAATAATAATGCCCTTCGTAAGGAAGTATTATACAACACGTTTCAATTGTTTATACTGATAACAAAAAAAACATACTGACGTTTCAGGTATGAGCAAATAGTGAATTGATCAAATGTAGCGAAACACGTTGTGGGTGGTCAACCGAGACAGGGGTGCCGTGTGACGTCACACCTCAGTGTGGGCTGCTGTGCGGTTGCTACGGCTGTAGACGCGCCTCAGCCGCTGTGGTCACGGCCAAGGTTTCATGAACCACTCGGCTGCAACGGTAGCTCTGTGTTGCCACTATTCTACAGCCAAATCTCGGCATTCACTGGTTGTTTGTTGTTGTTGCCACCAAAATTGCAGCAATTATTCACACTATGCAGTATGTAATTCGGTTGGACCTTTTACTAAATATTGAGTTTATCAAGTTAGAAATGATTTCCATGAATTCCATGTAGATGTAATCACAATATCATTCCTATGCCGCAACAGAAAATGCTCTGACTGTAGAAATTGTATCCTGGATGATGGCATGCTAAACGCAAAACTGCTATTTTGCTCGTTCTTTACCTAAGAAAGATACGATAGTAGTAATAGAAACAGACAACTTGGACATGAGTTATGGTCTCAGTTAAGTGCAGTTCACAAGAAGTGGTCAGAATCAGTTGTTTGTAAAATGAGATGTAGCAAGGACGAAAACTTTAATGAATTTGTACATCGAGGGTATAATGTAGATTTCTGTAATAGCTCTTAGTTCCACTGCGTAGTTTATTGTTTAAAATTGTCATAGCATTAAACCACCAGGAACGTTGAGTTGGAATGCTAGTTGCCGCTTTCGTTACTTCTTTCCATTTTCATTTATTTCGTAGAATCCCTTATACTTTGGAGGAAATTTGAATTTAACTGCCATCATTCCGTGGCGGCAACAGCAACAATCGACCGTTGATGCATCGATAGAGCTCCGTGGGTCGAACAGTACGGGAAACGGCCGGAGAAACGAGACGAGACATATTCATTGCTGCTTTCTGCAATTGCGATTAATATCGAAAGTAGCACACGATTAATACAATAGCTTTACAAGAATGTGATGCATGTATCGTAATCAAAGTCTTCACTGTATTGTTCGCCGAAACTTTCATCAGTGACCATTCTACGTGAATCTATTGTGAAACGACTCAAATTTATATACACCTCTTAACCGAGCCAGTCAATTTACTTCCTCGCATAGTCAGTCAGGATGACCTTGTGTAAATAGTGTCTTTGTATTAAGCTTTTAGAAGATGTTCACTACAACAACAACTTGCAATGTCATTTTACTTACGAAATTTATATTATCTCAGCAAACAAGAAGTGAATGGTGACGATGTGTGTAGGTTACCTAGCCCCATAAACTGAGTGGCTGTGACGTAAAGTCTTTATGTTATCTCGCTATATGCATACGACAGAGTAACGAATCTGCCCCTTGGATGGGACAGTGTACTGATACGAATTGTTAAGCTCTGTTTGTGGGAACAAATAATCGCTTTTAGTTTCTCCTGACCAGAGACTACTTTTATTCTACTTACTAACAATTTCAACAATATCGGAAGGTGGTAAATGTTTCCCATATTCCTTAATGTAGGTGAGCGACAAGAATAAAATACTTGCTGTAAGTTACACGATGGCGATATCGAGACATCAGTATGAACCATGCAACAGAATTCTTTGTGGAGGTTTGAAACACATAGTGGCATTACACTAGGCCCTGAATCACAGCTATCGAACTGATTCGGTCAATTTAAGAGTTTCACATGTGTGTCTGTGCACGATTTTCGCTGGATGATTACTAAGATTGCAAGAGGGGACGGGAATGGTTACCTCATCCAAACCAAGCGACAGACGTGGAAACGTATGGGACACTTATCCATAGCTTTCATACTGACTGCATGCGATGAAAGAGTTGGATTTATGAAATGTGATACATTATGAACCCATCTCAAGCATAGAGGATTGCAGCTTTAAGCATAAACAGCGTAGGGAGCTCCCTAAAAGCAAGTAGCTTGAAAGACTTTATGTATGAGGCAAACATTGATATTATTCTAGTTAGAGAAGTAAAGGATACTGCACTACACGGTGTATTGGGATATAGTGCTGTAATTAATGCTGGAACTGGAGATGAAATGGAGACCGTGATACTCGCGAAAGAGGGTATAATAGTTGATCACGTTGAAAACTCACATGTAATACAGTTGTAGCTTGTACTGTTTGCTACACCTGGATATTTAATATATATGTTCCACCTGGTAGCAGTAAATGACGTAAACTAGCAGAGTTTTTTTAAATACGAAATTGTCCCTCTCTTCAGATTTCATTAAGGTAATATCATTTTGGCAGAAGATATCAAAGGCGTTCTACATCCAAGAGGTCAATCTCCTAATCGGAACTCTTCTATTGAATTATAACACATAAGACAAGAGTACCACTAAATTAACACGTAGAGCACAAAACAGCGACATGGCTGGGTTTACATTAATTATTAACTGCTTGGAACGTCTGTGGAACAGAGACCAACGTGCTGCACACAGATGTGTGGCGCAGCAGCTTCACTGAGCACGCTGCACTCGTTTGCACAGCTGATGTGGAGCGACAGATCGCCCACCACACCAGGAGTCATGGCGGAACCTCAAACCTGCACACCTACTGCCACATGCCGAATGCTGCGACCGTTCCCGCAAAAATATGCAGGAATGGGAAGGTAACTTCACATCCTATGTTTCTTTCCACAGTTTGTGGACAATATGCACGAAAGTAAACTGTCTTCAGAAGGTGTGCTGCCTTTGGGATACGTGCTGTCCTTTGGAGGAGAGCTGTATTTAGGAAATGTGCTGTCTTTGCAATGTGTCCTGCATTTGCAATGTGTGCAGCCTCCACAAGGTGTGCTGCCTTTGCAAGGCAGTTGTTCTTTGCAAGGTGTTCTCTCTTTCCAAGATTTTCTGCCATTGCATTGTGTTCTGTCTTCGCAAGGTGTGCTACTTTCGCAAGGTGTGCTGCCTTTGCAAGCTGTGCTGCCTTGACACAGTGTGTAGCCTTTGCAAGGTGTGCAGCCTATGCTAGGTTTTCTGCCTCCACAAGGTGTTCTACTTTCAGAAGATGTGCTACCTTCACAAGATGTGCTGCCTTCTCAAGGAGTGCTGTTTCACAAGATGTGCTGCATTAGCTAGGTGTGCTGCCTTCACAATGAGTGCTGCCTTTGCAAGGTTAGCTTGCGAAAGCTGCATATCCGGTGAAGGCAGTCAACCTTTCGAAAGTAGCAAACCTTGATAAGGTAGCACACCATGCAAAGGAAGAAGACCATGTGAAGAAATAAGACACTGCAAAGGCAGTACATATTGTCAAGGAGGGCCAACTTGTGAAGGAAGCACACCTTGTGAAGCCAGTGCAATGTGTAAATGCAGCACACATCATGAAGGCAGCACACATTGCGAGGACAGCATCACTTGTGAAGGCTGCAAACATCGCAAAGGCAGCACTTATTGTGGACACAGCACACCTTGCTAAGGAAGCATACCTTGTGAAAGCTGTACAAATTGTGAATGCTGCACACCGTGCAATCACTGCAAGCATTACAAATACTACACATCTTATGAAGGCTGCATACCTTGTGAAGGCTACATGTCCTGTGTGCTAGCACATGCTGCAAAGGCGACACATGTTGCAAAGGCAGCACATACTGCAAAGGCAGCACATGCTGCAAAGGCAGCACACATTGGAAAGCCTGAAACACACTGGAAAGCAGCACACACTGGAAAGGCAGCACATACTGGAAAGGCAGCACACACTGGAAAGGCAACACACACTGGAAAGGCAGCACACACTGGAAAGGCGCAGACATTGGCAAGGCATTGGAAACTGGATAGGCAAAACCCACTGGAAAGGCAGAACAGACTGCAAAGCCACATCATTAGAAAACCACACACAATGAGAGGCAGCACATGCTACAACTGCAGCCATACCAAAAAGTGGTGCCTTTCCAGTGTGTGGTGCCTTCCACTTTGTGTGCCTCTCCAGTGGTGCTGCCTATTAAATGTGTGCTTCCTTTCCAATGTGTGCTGCCTTCTCAATGTGTGCTGCCTTTAAAATATGAGGTATCTTTCCAATGTGTGCTGCCTTTCTAATATCTGCTACCTTTGCAGCGTGTGCTGCCATTGCAGTGTGTGCTGCCATTGCAGTGTGAGCTGCCATTGCAGTGTGAGCTGCCATTGCAGTGTGTGCTGCCATTGCAGTGTGTGCTGCCACAGCAGTGTGTGCTGCTACTGCAGCATGTGCTGCCTTTGCAGCATGTGCTCCTTCCCAATGTGTGCTGCCTACCGTAGTGTGTGGATTTCTAGTGTGTACTGATTTTTTAGTGTGTGTTGTCTATCCAGTTTGTGATGTGTTTCCAGTGAGTGCTGCCTTTCCAGTGTGTACTGCATCTCCAGTGAGTGCTGCCTATCCAGTTTGTGATGCATTTCCAGTGTCTGCTGCCTTCCAAGTGTGTGCTGCTTTTATAGCGTGTGCTGCCTTTTCGAGTGTGTGCTGCATATCCAATGTGTGCTGCCTTTCCAGGGTGTGCTGCCTTTCCTGTGTGTTGCCCTCACTGTGTGTGCTACCTTTCCAGTCTGAACTGCCCTTCCAATGTGTCCTGTGTGCCGGCCAGTATGGCCGAGCGCTTCTAGGCGCTTCAGTCTGGAACCGTGCGACCGCTATGGTCGCAGGTTCGAATCCTACCTCGGGCATGGATGTGTGTGATGTCATTAGGTCAGTTAGGTTTAAGTTGTTCTAAGTTCTAGGGGACTGATGACCTCAGATGTTAAGTCCCATAGTGCTCAGAGCCATTTGAACCATTTTGTGTTCTGTGTTGGCAACTTGACTGTCTTCCCAAGGAGTGCTGTTTTTGCCATTTGAGTAGTCAATGCTGAGCTTGCTGTCTCTGCAAGGTGTGCTGTCTTTGTAGTGTATGATGAATTTCATATGTGTGTTCCCTTTCGGATGTGTAATGCATTTCAAGTGTGTGCTGCCTTGGAGAATGTGCTGATTTTGCAGCGTGTGATGATTTTGAAGCATGTGGTGTCTTGCATCATTGCAGCCTTTGCACTGTATGCTGGATTTTCAGTGTGTGCTGTCTTTGCAGTGTGTGCTTTCTTTATGGCGTTTCCTGCCTTCTGGGCCTGTGCTGCCTTTGCAGCACGTGAAGCCATTGGAGCAATATCTACCTTTTCAGCATGTGCAGCCTTGTCAGCTTGTGCTGCCTTTGCAGCATCTCCTGCATTTGCAGCATCTCCTGCATTTGCGGCATGTGCTGCCTTTACAGTGTGTGATGCCCGTGCAGCATGTGCTGCCTTTGCAGCGTGAGCTGCCACTGCAGTGTGTAATGCCTTTGCAGTGTGTGCTGACATCACATGCTGACACATGCTGTGCTTCAATTGCAGTCTGTGACGCCATTTCAGCATGTGCTACTGTTGGAGCATGTGATGCCATTGCAGAGTGTGCTGCCACTGCTGCATGTACTGCCTTTGCAGCATGTGCTGCCTTTTCAGCATGTACTGATTTTTCAGCATGTGCTGCCTTTTCAGCATGTGCTGCCTTTGCAGCCTGGACTGCCTTTGTGAGTATGCTGGTTCAAATGGCTATAAGCACTATGGGACATACCTTCTGAGGCCATCGGTCCCCTAGAACTTAGAACAACTTAAACCTAACTGACCTAATGGCATCACACACATCCATGCTTAAGGCAGGATTCAAACCTGCGACTAGTGATCGCGTGGTTCCAGACTGTAGTGCCTAGAACCACTTGGACACTCTGGCTGGCGAGTGTGCTGAATTTGATGACTGTGCTGCCTTTTCAGAGTGTGCTGCCCTTGCAGCTTTTTCTGCCTTTCCATTGTGTGCTTGTTTTATAGTGCACATTGCGTTTTCAGTGCATGCTGCCTTTCCAGTAAGTGCTGCTTATCGTTTTGTGATGACTTTCTCGTTAGTGCAGCCTTTCCACAGCATGCTGTTCTTCCAGTGCATGTTGTATTTTATGTGTGGTGCCTATCCATTTTCTTATGCCTTTCTAGTTTGTGCTGCTTTTCCACTGTAGTGGCTCACCAGTGCACGTGCTTTTTCAATGGAGCTGCCCTTCGCGTGTGTGCTGCCTTACCGCATTTGTGCCTTTGCAGCGTATACTCCCTTTGCAGTGTGTTCAGCCTTTGCAGTGTGTGCAGCCATTGCAGATTCTGCTGTCAATGAAGCATCTGCTTGTATTGCAGAATGACCTGTAATTGGGGTGCGTACTGCCATTGCTGTGTGTGCTGCCATTGCTGCGACTGATGCCTTTTCGGTGGGAGCTGCCTTTAAAGTATGTGCAGCCTATGCAGCGTGTGCTACCTTTGCAGAGTGTGCTCCCTTTGCGGAGCATGCTCCCATTGCAGAGTGTGTTGCCATTGTAGCATATGCTGACTTTCCATCATTTGGCACCTTTGCAATGTGTGTAATACCAATGCGACATGAGCTGCCTTTGCAGTGTGTGCTGTTTTTGCAGCATGTGTTGCTTTACCACAGTGAGCTGGCTTCATAGAGCGTGCTGCAATTCTGGTGCTTGCTCCCTTCCAGTGCATGCTGGCTTTCCTTGCAAAGACAGAACACCTTGAAAAGAAAGCATGCCTTTCGAACAAAGCATGGCTTGTGAAACCAGCATGCCTCACACAGACAACAATACTAAGAGAGATCGCACACCTCACAAAGACAGCATGCCTTGAGAAGACAGCATGCCTCGAGCAGACAGCATGCCTCCAGAAGACAGCACATCCAGAGAAGACAGCATGCCTTGGCAAGACAGAACGCTTTGTGAAGACAGAACACCTAGCAAAGACAGCACACGTTGCAAAGACAGCAAACTTTGCAAAGACAACACACCTTGGCAAGACAGCGCACCTTATCAAGACAGCACACCTTGGCAAGACAACACACTTTGCTAAGACAGCACACCATGCCAAGACAGCACACCTCGGCAAGACAGCACACCTAACCAAGACAGCACACCTTGACTGGACAGCACGCCATGCCAAGACCGCACGCCTTGCCAAGACCGCACACCTTGCCAAGACAGCACACCTTGCCAAGACAGCACACCTAGCCAAGACAGAAGACCTTGCCAACACAACACACTTGCCAAGAGGATACGCTTTACCAAAACAGCACACTTTGTGAAGACAGCACAACATGCAAAAACAGCACGCCTTGCCATGACAGCACACCTTGTCAAGACAGGACACCTTGCCAGTGCAGCAAGCCTTGCCAATACAGAAGGCCTTGCCAATACAGCATCCCATGCAAAGACAGCACACCTTGCCAAGACAGCATGCCTTGCCAAGACAGCACACCATGCCAAGACAGCACACATTGCCAAAGCCACATGCCTTACAAAGACAGCACACCTTGCAAAGACAGCACTCATTTCAAAGACAGCACACCTGGCAAAGACAGCTAGTCTTGGAAATAAAGCATGCCTTGCAACGACAGAATGCCTTAACAAGACAGCACGCCTGTCAAGACAACACACCTTGTCAAGACAGCATGCCTTGCCAAGGCAGCACACCTTGCCAAGACAACACGCCTTACCAAGACAGCTCGCCTTACCAAGACAGCATGCCTTGCGAAGGTGGCACACCTTGCAAATACAGCATGCCTTGCGAAGACAGCATGCCTTGTCAAGTCAGCTTGCCTTGCCAAGACAACACACCTTGCCAAGGCAGCATCCCTTGCCAACACAGCACCCTTGCCAAGGCAGCATGCCTTGCTGAGACAGCAGACCTTACCAAGACAGCACATCTTGCCAAAGCAGCACACCTTGCCAAGACAGCACGCCTTTCCAAGACAGCACGACTTGCCAAGACAGTACTCTTTGCAAAGACAGCACGCCTTGCCAAGACAACATGCCGTGACAAGATGGCACGCCTTGCCCAGGAGCATGCCTTGCCAAGACAGCACACTTCCGCAAGACAGCACGCCTTGCGAAGACAGCAAGCCTTCACAAGACAGCATGCTCTGTCAAGACAGCATGCCCTGTAAGTCAGCATATGTCGTCAAGACAGCACGCCCTGTCAAGAGAACACTGCTTGTCAAGTCAGCACGCCTTGTCAAGACAGCATGTCATGTCGAGACAGTATGCCATGTCAAGACAGCACATCTTGCAAATGCAGCATGCCTTGCCAAGACAACACGCCTTGCCAAGACAGCAGGCCTTGCAAAGACTGCACACCTTGTGAACACAGCATGACCTGCCAAGATAGCACACCCTGTCAAGGGAGCACACTTTGCCAAGGTAGCACGCCTTGCCCAGACAGCACACCTTGCCAAGAGCACACATGAAAAAGACAGCACGTCTTGTCAAGAGAGCACACCTTGCAAAGACAGCACGCCTTGCCAAGACAGCACGCCTTGCCAAGACAGCACACATTGCCAAGACAGCAGGTCTTGCCAAACCAGCATGTCATGCCAAGACAGCACGCCTTGGCAAGGCAGCACGTCTTGCCAATACAGCACGCCTTGCCAAGACAGTACGCATTGCCAAGATGGCATGCATTGACAAGGCAGAACGCCTTGCGAAGGCAACATGCCTTGCGACGACAGCATGCATTGCAAATACAGAACGACTCGTCAAGACAGCACATCTTGCCAAGACAGCATGCTTTGCAAAGGCAGCACACCCTATAAAGACAGCACATCTTGTGAAGACAGAATGCCTTGCAAAGACAGGACGGCTTGCATAGACAGTATGCTTTGCAAAGAAAGAGGCTTCGCAAAGACAGCACACCTTGCCAAAGCAGCACGCCCTGTCAAGACAGCACGCCTCCCCAAGACAGCATGCCCCGTCAAGACAGCATTGCTTGTCAAGGCCGCACACCTTGCCAAGGCAGCTCGCATTGCCAATACAGCACACATTGCGAAGACAGCGCTCATTGCAAAGACAGCACACCTTGCCAAGACAGCACGCCTTGCCAAGACAGCACACCTTGCCAAGGCAGCATGCCTTACCAAGACAGCACGCCTTACAAAGACAGCATGCCTTACGAAGACAGCACACCTTACGAAGACGGCACTCCTTGCGATGACAGCACACCACGTCAGGCCAGCACACCCTGTCAAGACAGCACGCCCTGTCAAGACAGCACGTTTTCCAAAACAGCACACCTTGCGAAGGCAGCATTTCCGGCCAAGACAGCACGCCTCACCAAGTCAGCATGCCCTGTCAAGACAGCATGCCTTGACAAATCAGCACACCTTGCCAAGATAGCTCGAATTGCCAAGACACCAAACCTCACGAAGACAGCGCTCCTTGCAAAGACAGCCCACCTTTCCAAGACAGCATGCCTCACCAAGACAGCACAGCTTTCCAAGACAGCACACCTTATGAAGACAGCACACCTTGCCAAGACAGCACATCTTACGAAGACAACATGCGTTATGAAGACAGCACGACTTATGAAGACTGCACGACCTGTCAAGATAGCATGCCCTGTCAAGGCAGCACGCCTTGCCAAGGCAGCACGCCTTGCGAAGACAGCACAACCTGTCAAGATAGCATGCCCTGTCAAGGCAGCACACCTTGCCAAGGCAGCACGCCTTGCCCAGAAGGCACATCATGCCAAGAGCACGGATTAAAAAAACAGCACGCCTTGCCAAGACAGCACACCTTGCCAAAACAGCACACCTTGCGAAGACAGCATGCCTTACCAAGACAGCATGCATTACAAAGACAGCACGCCTTACGAAGACAGCAAGCCTTACGAAGACAGCACTCCTTGCAATGACAGCACACCATGTCAGGCCAGCACACCTTGTCAAGACAGCATGCCCTGTCAAGACAGCATGCCTTGCCAAGACAGCAGGCCTTGTGAAGGCAGCACACCCGGCCAAGACAACACTCCTCACCAAGTCAGCATATCCTCTCAAGACAGCATGCCTTGACGAGTCAGCACACCTTGCCAAGATAGCTCGAATTGCCAAGACAGCACACCTCGCGAAGACAGTGCTCCTTGCAAAGACAGCATGCCTTTCCAAGACAGCATGCCTCACCAAGACAGCACACCTTGCCAAGACAGCACGCCTTTCCAAGACAGCACACCTTCTGAAGACTGCGCGCCTTTCCAAGACAGCACGTCTGAAGAAGACAGCACGCCTTATGAAGACAGCACGACCTGCCAAGATAGCACGCCCTATCGAGGCAGGACGCCTTGCCAAGACAGCACGATTTGCCCAGAAGGCACATCTTGCCAAGAGCACGCATTAAAAAGACAGCATGCCTTGCCAAGACAGCACGCCCTGTCAATACAGCACGCCTTGCCAAGACAGCACGCCTTGCGAAGACAGCATGCCTTGCCAAGACAGCACGCATTGCCAAAACGGCACGCATTGCCAAGGCAGCACGACTTGCGAAGTCAGCACACTTTGCAAAGACAGTCCACCTTACCCAGACAGCACAACTTGTCAAGATAGCACGCCTTGCCAAGGCAACAGACCTTGTGTAGACAGCATGCTTGTCCAAGACAGCACGCCTTGGGAAGACAGCACTCTATGTGAACACAGCACGAATTGTCAAGACAGCACGCCCCGTTAAACTGCACAGCCTGTCAAGACAGAACGCCATACCAAGACAGTACACATTGCCAAAACAGCAACCCTTGCCAAGTCAGCACGACTTGCCAAGACAGCACGACTTCCCCAGACAGCACGCCCTGCCAAGACACATCGCCTTGCCAAGACAGTGCGAATTGCCAAGACAGCATGCCTTGTGAGGACAGCATGCTTTGTGAAGACAGCACGCCTTGCAAAGACAGCACGCCCTGCGAAGGCAGCATGCATTGCAAATACTGAACGACTTGTGAAGACAGCACATCTTGCCAAAACAGCATGCCCTGCGAAGGCAGCACACCTTATAAAGACAGCACGCCTTGTGAAGACAGAATTCCTTGCAAAGACAGCACAGCTTGCCAAGAAAGCACACCTCTTCAAGACAGCATGCCCTGTCAAGACAGCACGCCTTACAAAGACAGCACACCTTACGAAGACAGCACTCCTTGTGATGACAGCACACCTTGTTAGGACAGCATACCCTATCAAGACAGAACGCCCTGTTAAGACAGCATGCCCTCTCAAGACAGCATACCTTGCCAAGACAGCTCAAATTGCCAAGACAGCATGACTTGCCAAGACAGCACACCTTGCAACGACAGCTCGCATTGCCAAGACAGGACGTCTTATGAAGACAGCGCTCCTTGCAAAGACAGCATGCCTTACCAAGACAGCATGCCCTGCCAATACAGCACACCCTACCAAGACCGCATGCCCTGTCAAGACAGCACGGCTTGTCAAGGCAGCACACCTTGCCAAGACAGCTCGCATTGCCAAGACAGCACGTCTTGTGAAGACAGCGCTCCTTGCAGACACAGCACGCCTTGCCTAGACAGCATGCCTTGCCAAGACACACTCCTTGCCAAGACAGTCGGCATTTCCAAGACAGCACACCTGGCCAAGACAGCATGCCATGCCAAGACAGCACACATTGCCAAGGCAGCACACGACCTGTGAAGTCAGCACACCTTGCAAAGACAGTGTGCCTTGCCAAGACAGCTCGCATTGCCAAGACAGCACGCGTTGCAAAGACAGCACTCCTTGCAAAGACAGCACGCCTTGCCAAGACAGCATGCCTTGTCAAGACAGCACACCTTGCCAAGACAGCCGGCCTTTCCAAGACAGCACGCCTTGCCGAGACAGCATGCCTTGTCAAGACAGCACACCTTGCCAAGACAGCCAGCCTTTCCAAGACAGCACACGTTGCCTAGACAGCACACCTTGCGAAGATAGCGTGCCTTGCGAAGACAGCATGCCTTGCCAAAAGTGCCTGACTTGCAAGATAGCACACCATGCCAAGACAGAACACCATGCCAAGCGAACAGATTCTGGCCAAACCAGCATGTCATGCCAAGACAGCATGCCTTGGCAAGCCAACACGTCTTGCCAAGACAGCAGGCCTTGCCAAGACAGCATGCCGTGCCATGACAGCATGCATTGCCAAGACGACATGCATTGCCAAGGCAGCACTCCTTCGAAGACAGTGCTCCTTGGAAAGTCAGCATGCCTTACCAAGACAGCACGCCTTGCGAAGACAGCACTTCTTGTGAAGACAACACACCCTGTGAAGACAGCACACCCTGTGAAGGCTGCACGCCTTGTCAAAACAGCACGCCATTACAAGACAGCACACCTTGCTAAAACAGCATGCTTTGCCAAGACAGCACGAGCTGCCAAGACAGAACCACTTGCCAAGATAGCACGCCCTGCCAAGACAGCCCGCCTTGCCAAAACAGCACGAATTGCCAAGACAGCATGCCTTGTGAAGACAGCATGCATTGTGAAGACAGCATGCATTGCAAATACAGATCGACTTGTCAAGACAGCACACCTTGCCAAGGCAGCACGTCCTGCCAAGACAGCACACCTCTCCAAGACTGCATGCCCTGTCAAGACAGCATGGCTTCTCAAGGCAGCACACCTTGCCAAGACAGCTCGCAATTCCAAGACAGCACGCCTTGTGAAGATAGCGCTCCTTGCAAAGACAGTACGTCTTGCCTAGACGGCATGCCCTGCCAAGACACACACCTTGCCAAGACAGCCAGCCTTCCCAAGACAGCACACCTCGCCAAGACAGCATGCCATGCCAAGACGGCATGCATTGCCAAGGCAGCACGACTTGCAAAGTCAGCACACCTTGAAAAGACAGCCCACTTTGCAAAGACAGCACAACGTATCAAGATAGCAAGCCTTGAGAAGACAGCACACATTGCAAAGAGAGCATGCCTTGACAAGACAGCATGGTTTGTGAAGACAGCACTCCTTGTAAAGACGGCACACCCTGTCAAGACAGCATGTCCTGTCAAAACCGCATGCCCTGTTAAGACAGCATGCCATTCCGAGACAGCACGACTTGCCAAGACAGCATGCCTTGCCAAGACAGCACACCTTGCTAGGACAGCTCGCATTGCCAAGACAGCACGCGTTGAAAAGACAGTGCTCCTTGCAAAGACAGCTCGCCTAGCCAAGACAGCATGCCTTGTCAAGACAGCACACCTAGAGAAGACAGCCGACATTTCCAAGATAGCACACCTTGCGTAGACAGCATGCCTTGCCAAGACAGCACGCCTTACATAGACAGCAATCCTTGCGATGACAGCACACCTAGTCAGGACGGCAGACCCTCTCAAGACAGCACACCCTGTTAAGACAGCACACCCTGTCAAGACAGCATGCTTTGCCAGGACAGCACGCCTTGCCAAGACAGCATGCCTTGCCAAGGCAGCACGCCTTGTCAAGAGATCACACGTTGTCAAGACAGTACGCCTTGTCAAGACAGCACGCCATGTGGAGACAGGATGCCATGTCAAGATAGCATGCCTTGCCAATGCAGCATGCCTTGCCAAGACAGCACGCCTTGCCAAGGCAGCACACCTTGCTCAGACGGCACTCCTTCCTAAGAGCACACATCAAAAATACAGCAGGCGTTGCCAAGACAGCATGCCTTGCCATGACAGCACGTCTTGCGAAGATAGCGTGCCTTGCCAAGACAGCATGATTTGCCAAGAATGCTCGCCTTGCAAGACGGCACACCATGCCAAGACAGCACACCTTGCCAAGAGAGCAGGTCTTGCCAAACCAGCATGCCATGCCAAGACAGCATGCCTTGGCAAGGCAGCACATCTTGCCAAGACAGCACGCCTTGCCAAGACAGCAGGCCTTGCCAATACACCATGACCTGCCATGACAGCACGCATTGCCAAGACGGCATGCATTTCCAAGGCAGCACGTCTTGCGAAGACAGTGCACTTTACAAAGACTGCATGCCTTACCAAGACAGCACGCCTTGCAAAGACAGCACTCCTTGCAAAGACAGCTCGCCCTGTCAAGACAGCACACCCTGTGAAGACTGCACGCCCTGTCAAGACAGCACACCATTCCAAGACAGCACACCTTGCTAGGACAGCACACCTTGCCAATACAGCACGACTTGCCAAGACAGAACGACTTGTCAAGACAGCACGCCCTGTCAAGACAGCCCGCCTTGCCAAGACAGCATGAATTGCCAAGACAGCATGCCTTGTGAAGACAGCATACTATGTGAAGACAGCATGTGTTGTAAATACAGAACGACTTGTCAAGACAGCACATCTTGCCAAGACAGCATGCGTTGTGAAGACAGCACACCTGATAAAGGCAGCACGCCTTGAGAGGACCGAATGCCTTGCTTGGACAGCACAGACAGCTGAGACAGTACGCTTTGCAAAGAAAGAGGCCTAGCAAAGTCAATACACCTTGCCAAGGCAGCACGCCATGCAAACTCAGCACACCTCTCCAAGAAAGCATGCCCTGCCAATACAACATGGCTTGCCAAGGCAGTACACCTTGCGAAGGCAGCACGCTCTGCCAGGACAGAACCCCTCTCGAACATAGCACGCCCTGTCAAACCAGCATGCCTTGTCAAGGTAGCACACCTTGCCAACACAGCTCAAATTGCCAAGACAGCATGCCTCGCGAAGACAGCACTCATTGCAAAGACAGCACGCCATTCCAAGACAGCATGCCTTACAAAGACACCACTCCTTACGATGGCAGCACACATAGTCAGGACAGCACACCCTGTCAAGAGAGCACACCTCGTTAAGACAGCACTCCCTGTCAAGACTGCATGCCTTGTGAAGACAGCACGCCCTGCCAAGACGGCATGCCTTGCTAAGACTGCACAGCTTGCTAAGACAGCACGCCGTGTCAAGACAGCAAGCCTTGCCAAGACAGCATGCATTGCCAAGACAGAGCACCTTGCCAAGACAGCATGCCTTGCTAAGACTGCACACCTTGGGACGACAGCACAGCCTGTCAAAACAGCATGCCTTGTCAAGGCAGCACACCTTGCCAAGATAGCTCGAATTGCCAAGACAGCACGCATCGCAAAGACAGCGCGCCTTGCAAAGACAGCACGCCTTTCCAAAACAGCATGCCTTCCCAAGACAGCACACCTTGCCAAACATCACGCCTTTCCAAGACGTCACACCTTGCAAAGACAGCACGCCTTGCGAAGTCAGCACGTCTTAGGAAGACAGCATGCCTTACAAAGACAGCACTCCTTGCGATGACAGCACACATAGTCAGGACAGCACACCCTGTCAAGACAGCACGTCTTGCCAAGACAGCAGGCCTTGCCAAGACAGCATGCCATGCCATGACGGCACGCCAATATGGCACGCATTGCCAAGGCAGCAGGCCTTGTGAAGACAGTGCACCTTGCAAAGACAGCATGCCTTACTAAGACAGCACGCCTTGCGAAGACAGCGCTCCTTGCAATGACAGCACGCCTTTCCAATACAGCATGCCTTCCCAAGACAGCACACCCTGCCAAGACATCACGCCTTTCCAAGACGTCACACCTTGCGAAGACAGCATGCCTTGCCAAGTCAGCACGTCTTATGAAGACAGCATGCCTTACGAAGACAACACTCCTTGTGATGACAGCACACATAGTCAGGACAGCACATCCTGACAAGACAGCACGTTTTGCCAAGACACCATGACTTGCCAAGACAGCATGCCTTGCCAAGACAGCATGCCTTGCTGTGACAGCACGCATTGCCAACACAGAACGTGTTGCCAAGACAGTGTGCCTTGCTGAAACAGTACGCCTTGCCAAGAGAGCACACTTTGCTAAGAATGCACACCTTGCCAAGACAGCACACCATCCTAAGACAGCATGCCTTGCGAAGACAGCGCTCCTTCCAAAGACAGCACACCTTTCCAAGACAGCACACCTTGTGAAGACAGCATGCCTTGCCAAGACAGCACGCCTTGCGAAGACAGCACTCCTTGTGAAGACAGCACGCCCTGTCAAGACAGCACGCCATACCAAGACAGTACACCTTGCGAAGACAGCACTCCTGGCAATGACAGCACACGTTGTCAGGACAGCATACCCTGTCAAGACTGCACGCCCTGTTAAGACAGCATGCCCTGTGAAGACAGGATGCCTTGCCAAGACAGCAGGCCTTGCCAAGTCAGCTTGCCTTGCCATGACAGCATGCATTGCCAAGACCGCGTGAATTGACAAGGCTGCACGCCTTGCGAAGGCAGTGTGCCTTACAAAGACAGCATGCCTTACCAAGACAGCACGCCTTGCAAAGACAGCACTCCTTGCGAAGACAGCACACCCTGTCAAGACAGCACACCCTGTGCAGACTCCACGCCCTGTCAAGACAGCACGGCATTCCAAGAAAACACACCTTGCTAAGACAGCCCGCCTTGCCAAGACAGCACGAATTGCCAAGACAGCATGCCTTGTGAAGACAGCATACTATGTGAAGACAGCATGCATTGCAAATACAGAACGACTTGTCAAGACAGCACATATTGCCAAGACAGTATGCCTTGTGAAGGCAGCACAGCTTATAAAGGCAACACGCCTTTAGAAGACCAAATGCCTTGCAAGGACAGCGTGGCTTGCTTAGACAGTACGCTTTGCAAAGAAAGAGGCCTTGCAAAGACAACACACCTTGACAAGGCAGTTTGCCATGCAAAGACAGCACGCCTCTCCAAGACAGCATTACCCTGTCAAGACAGCATGGCTTGTCAAGGCAGCACACCTTGCCAAGACAGGTCGCATTACCAAGACAGCATGCCTTGTGAAGACAGCGCTCCTTGCAAAGACAGCACGCCTTGCCAAGACAGCATGCCTTGCCAAGACACACACCTTCCCAAGACAGAAGGCCTTTCCAAGACTGCACACCTTGCCAAAAACGCATTCCTTGCCAAGACAGCACGCCTTACAATGACAGCACGCCTTACGAAGACAGCACACCTTGCGAAGACAGCTCGCCTTGGCAAGACATCAGGCCTTGCGAAAACTGCACGCCTTGTGAAGCTAGCGCGACATGTCTAGATAGCACGCCCTGTCAAGGCAGCACGCCTTGCCAAGGCAGCACGCCTTGTGAAGACAGCACTCCTTGTGAAGACAGCACGCCCTGTCAAGACAGCACGCCATACCAAGACAGTACACCTTGCGAAGACAGCAACCCTTGCCAAGACAGCACGATTTGCAAAGACAGCACGACTTGCCAAGGCAGCACGCCCTGCCAAGACAGATCGACTTGCAGAGACAGCGCAAATTGCCAAGACAGCATGCCTTGTTAGGACAGCATGCTTTGTGAAGACAGCACGCCTTGCGAAGACAGCACTCCTTGTGAAGACAGCATGCGTTGCAAATACTGAACGACGTGTGAAGACAGCACATCTTGCCAAGACAGAATGCCTTGCAAACACAGCACACCTTATAAAGATAGCACGTCTTGCAAAGACAGCATACCTTGCAACGACAGCAAAGCTTGCTTAGACAGTATGGTTTGCAAAGAAGGAGGCCTTGCCAAGACAGCACACCTTGCCAAGTCAACACGCCCTGCCAAGACGGCACGCCTCTCCAAGACAGGATGCCGTTTCAAGACAGCACGCCTTACAAAGACAGGACACCTTGCGAAGACAGCACTCCTGGCAATGACAGCACACGTTAGGACAGCATACCCTGTCAAGACTGCACGCGCTGTTAAGACAGCATGCCCTGTGAAGACAGCATGCCTTGCCAAGACAGCATGACTTGCCAAGACAGCATGCCTTGCCAGAGAGCACACCTTGTCAAGACAGCTCGCATTGCCAAGACAGCACGTGTTGCGAAGACAGTGCTCGTTCAAAGACAGCATGCCTTGCCAAGACAGCATGCCTTGTCAAGCCAGCACACCTTGCAAAGACAGCCGGCCATTCCAAGACAGCAGACCTTGCCGAGATAGCATGCCTTGCCAAGACAGCACGCCTTACCAAGACACCATTCCTTGTGATGACAGCGCACCTAGTCAGGACAGCACACCTTGTCAAGACAGCACACGCTGTTAAGACAGCACACCCTGTCAAGTCAGCATATTTCCCAGCACAGCCTGCCTTGCCAAGACAGCATGTCTTGCCAATGCAGCATGCCTTGCCAAGACAGCACGACTTGCCAAGACAGCTACCTTGGCAAGACGGGAGGCCTTGCGAAAACCACATGCTTTGTGAAGCTAGCTGTCAAGATAGTAAAGTAAAGCAGCACACCTTGCCAAGAGAGACGGTCTTGCCAAACCAGCATGTCATGCCAAGACAGCATGCTTTGGCAAGGCAGCACATCTTGCCAAGAGAGCATGCCTTGCCAAGACAGCAGGCCTTGCCAAGTCAGCTTGCCTTGCCATGACAGCATGCATTGCCAAGACCGCGTGAATTGACAAGGCTGCACGCCTTGCGAAGTCAGTGCGCCTTACAAAGACAGCATGCCTTACCAAGACAGCACACCTTGCAAAGACAGCACTTCTTGCGAAGACTGCACGCCCTGTCAAGACAGCACGCCATTCCAAGAAAACACACCTTGCTAAGACTGCACGCCTTGCCAAGAGAGCACGACCTTCCAAGACAGAATGACTTGCCTAGACAGCACGCCCTTTCAAGACAGCCCGCCTTGCCAAGACAGCACGAATTGCCAAGACAGCATGCCTTGTGAAGACAGCATACTATGTGAAGACAGCATGCATTGCAAATACAGAACGACTTGTCAAGACAGCACATCTTGCCAAGACAGCATGCCCTGTGAAGGCTGCACAGCTTATAAAGGCAACATGCCTTGAGAAGACCAAGCGCCTTGCAAGGACAGCACGGCTTGCTTAGACAGTACGCTTTGCATAGAAAGAGGCCTTGCAAAGACAACACACCTTGCCAAGGCAGCTCGCCATGCAAAGACAGCACACCTCTCCAAGACAGCATTACCCTGTCAAGACAGCATGGCTTGTCAAGGCAGCACACCTTGCCAAGACACCTCGCATTGCCAAGACAGCATGCCTTGCGAAGACAGCGCTCCTTGCAAGGACAGAAGGCCGTGAAGACAGCACTCCCTGTCAAGACAGTATGCCTTGCAGAGGCAGCACGCCTTGCCAAGACAGCATGCCTAGCTAACACTGTACATCTTGCGAAGAAAGCACACCATGTCAAGACAGCATGCCTTGCCAAGACAGCACGAATTGAAAAAACAGCACACCTTGCCAAGGCAACACAGCTTGCCAAGACATCAAACCTTCCAAAGACAGCATGCCTTGCCAAGACAGCATGCCTTAAGAAGAAAGCACACCTTGCCAAGACAGAGTGCCTTGCCGAAATAGCATACCACGCCAAGAAAGCACGCCTTGCGAAGAATGCACACCTTGCCAAGACAGCACACCATCCAAAGACAGCATGCCTTACGAAGACAGCACTCCTTGCAATGATAGCACACATAGTCAGGACAGCACACCCTGTAAAGACAGCACGTCTTGCCAAGACAGCACGCCCTGCCAAGACAGCGCGCCTTGCAAACACAGCACTAATTGCCAAGACAGCATGCCTTGTGAAGACAGCATGCTTTGCGAAGACAGCATGCATTGCAAATACAGAACGACTTGTCAAGACAGCACACCTTGCCAAGGCAGCACACCCTGACAAGACAGCACACCTCTCCAAGACTGCATGCCCTTTCAAGACAGCATGGCTTGTCGAGGCAGCACACCTTGCCAAATTGCTCGCTTTGCCAAGACAGCACTCCTTGCGAAGACAGCGCTCCCTGCAAAGACAGCAGGCCTTACCAAGACAGTATGCCCTGCCATGACAGCACGCATTGCCAAGACCGCACTCGTTGCCAAGGCTGCACGCCTTGCGAAGACAGTGCACCTTACAAAGACAGCATGCCTTACCAAGACAGCACGCCTTGCAAAGACAGCACTCCTTGCGAAGACAGCACACCCTGTCAAGACAGCACACCCTGTGCAGACTCCACGCCCTGTAAAGACAGCACGGCATTCCAAGAAAACACACCTTGCTAAGACAGCCCGCCTTGCCAAGACAGCACGAATTGCCAAGACAGCATGCCTTGTGAAGACAGCATACTATGTGAAGACAGCATGCATTGCAAATACAGAACGACTTGTCAAGACAGCACATATTGCCAAGACAGCATGCCTTGTGAAGGCAGCACAGCTTATAAAGGCAACACGCCTTTAGAAGACCAAATGCCTTGCAAGGACAGCATGGCTTGCTTACACAGTACACTTTGCAAAGAAAGAGGCCTTGCAAAGACAACACACCTTGACAAGGCAGTTTGCCATGCAAAGACAGCACGCCTCTCCAAGACAGCATTACCCTGTCAAGACAGCATGGCTTGTCAAGGCAGCACACCTTGCCAAGACAGGTCGCATTACCAAGACAGCATGCCTTGTGAAGACAGCGCTCCTTGCAAAGACAGCACGCCTTGCCAAGACAGCATGCCTTGCCAAGACACACATCTTCCCAAGACAGAAGGCCTTTCCAAGACTGCACACCTTGCCAAAAACGCATTCCTTGCCAAGACAGCATGCCTTACAATGACAGCACGCCTTACGAAGACAGCACACCTTGCGAAGACAGCTCGCCTTGGCAAGACATCAGGCCTTGCGAAAACTGCACGCCTTGTGAAGCTAGCGCGACATGTCTAGATAGCACGCCCTGTCAAGGCAGCACGCCTTGCCAAGGCAGCACGCCTTGTGAAGACAGCATGCCTTGCCAAGACAGCACGCCTTGCGAAGACAGCACTCCTTGTGAAGACAGCACGCCCTGTCAAGACAGCACGCCATACCAAGACAGTACACCTTGCGAAGACAGCAACCCTTGCCAAGACAGCACGATTTGCAAAGACAGCACGACTTGCCAAGGCAGCACGCCCTGCCAAGACAGATCGACTTGCAGAGACAGCGCAAATTGCCAAGACAGCATGCCTTGTTAGGACAGCATGCTTTGTGAAGACAGCACGCCTTGCGAAGACAGCACTCCTTGTGAAGACAGCATGCATTGCAAATACTGAACGACGTGTGAAGACAGCACATCTTGCCAAGACAGAATGCCTTGCAAACACAGCACACCTTATAAAGATAGCACGTCTTGCAAAGACAGAATACCTTGCAACGACAGCAAAGCTTGCTTAGACAGTATGGTTTGCAAAGAAGGAGGCCTTGCCAAGACAGCACACCTTGCCAAGTCACCACGCCCTGCCAAGACGGCACGCCTCTCCAAGACAGGATGCCGTTTCAAGACAGCACGCCTTACAAAGACAGGACACCTTGCGAAGACAGCACTCCTGGCAATGACAGCACACGTTAGGACAGCATACCCTGTCAAGACTGCACGCCCTGTTAAGACAGCATGCCCTGTGAAGACAGCATGCCTTGCCAAGACAGCATGACTTGCCAAGACAGCATGCCTTGCCAGAGAGCACACCTTGTCAAGACAGCTCGCATTGCCAAGACAGCACGTGTTGCGAAGACAGTGCTCGTTCAAAGACAGCATGCCTTGCCAAGACAGCATGCCTTGTCAAGCCAGCACACCTTGCAAAGACAGCCGGCCATTCCAAGACAGCAGACCTTGCCGAGATAGCATGCCTTGCCAAGACAGCACGCCTTACCAAGACAGCGTTCCTTGTGATGACAGCACACCTAGTCAGGACAGCACACCCTGTCAAGACAGCACACGCTGTTAAGACAGCACACCCTGTCAAGTCAGCATGTTTCCCAGCACAGCCTGCCCTGCCAAGACAGCATGTCTTGCCAATGCAGCATGCCTTGCCAAGACAGCACGACTTGCCAAGACAGCTACCTTGGCAAGACGGGAGGCCTTGCGAAAACCACATGCTTTGTGAAGCTAGCTGTCAAGATAGTAAAGTAAAGCAGCACACCTTGCCAAGAGAGACGGTCTTGCCAAACCAGCATGTCATGCCAAGACAGCATGCTTTGGCAAGGCAGCACATCTTGCCAAGAGAGCACGCCTTGCCAAGACAGCAGGCCTTGCCAAGTCAGCTTGCCTTGCCATGACAGCATGCATTGCCAAGACCGCGTGAATTGACAAGGCTGCACGCCTTGCGAAGTCAGTGCGCCTTACAAAGACAGTATGCCTTACCAAGACAGCACGCCTTGCAAAGACAGCACTTCTTGCGAAGACAGCACACCCTGTCAAGACAGCACGCCCTGTGCAGACTGCACGCCCTGTCAAGACAGCACGCCATTCCAAGAAAACACACCTTGCTAAGACTGCACGCCTTGCCAAGAGAGCACGAACTTCCAAGACAGAATGACTTGCCTAGACAGCACACCCTTTCAAGATAGCCCACCTTGCCAAGACAGCACGAATTGCCAAGACAGCATGCCTTGTGAAGACAGCATACTATGTGAAGACAGCATGCATTGCAAATACAGAACGACTTGTCAAGACAGCACATCTTGCCAAGACAGCATGCCCTGTGAAGGCTGCACAGCTTATAAAGGCAACATGCCTTGAGAAGACCAAGCGCCTTGCAAGGACAGCACGGCTTGCTTAGACAGTACGCTTTGCATAGAAAGAGGCCTTGCAAAGACAACACACCTTGCCAAGGCAGCTCGCCATGCAAAGACAGCACGCCTCTCCAAGACAGCATTACCCTGTCAAGACAGCATGGCTTGTCAAGGCAGCACACCTTGCCAAGACACCTCGCATTGCCAAGACAGCATGCCTTGCGAAGACAGCGCTCGTTGCAAGGACAGAAGGCCGTGAAGACAGCACTCCCTGTCAAGACAGTATGCCTTGCAGAGGCAGCACGCCTTGCCAAGACAGCATGCCTAGCTAACACTGTACACCTTGCGAAGAAAGCACACCGTGTCAAGACAGCATGCCTTGCCAAGACAGCACGAATTGAAAAAACAGCACACCTTGCCAAGGCAACACAGCTTGCCACGACATCAAACCTTCCAATGACAGCATGCCTTGCCAAGACAGCATGCCTTAAGAAGAAAGCACACCTTGCCAAGACAGAGTGCCTTGCCGAAATAGCATACCATGCCAAGAAAGCACGCCTTGCGAAGAATGCACACCTTGCCAAGACAGCACACCATCCAAAGACAGCATGCCTTACGAAGACAGCACTCCTTGCAATGATAGCACACATAGTCAGGACAGCACACCCTGTAAAGACAGCACGTCTTGCCAAGACAGCACGCCCTGCCAAGACAGCGCGCCTTGCAAACACAGCACTAATTGCCAAGACAGCATGCCTTGTGAAGACAGCATGCTTTGCGAAGACAGCATGCATTGCAAATACAGAACGACTTGTCAAGACAGCACACCTTGCCAAGGCAGCACACCCTGACAAGACAGCACACCTCTCCAAGACTGCATGCCCTTTCAAGACAGCATGGCTTGTCGAGGCAGCACACCTTGCCAAATTGCTCGCTTTGCCAAGACAGCACTCCTTGCGAAGACAGCGCTCCCTGCAAAGACAGCAGGCCTTACCAAGACAGTATGCCCTGCCATGACAGCACGCATTGCCAAGACCGCACTCGTTGCCAAGGCTGCACGCCTTGCGAAGACAGTGCACCTTACAAAGACAGCATGCCTTACCAAGACAGCACGCCTTGCAAAGACAGCACTCCTTGCGAAGACAGCACACCCTGTCAGGACAGCACGCCCTGTGCAGACTCCACGCCCTGTAAAGACAGCACGGCATTCCAAGAAAACACACCTTGCTAAGACAGCCCGCCTTGCCAAGACAGCACGAATTGCCAAGACAGCATGCCTTGTGAAGACAGCATACTATGTGAAGACAGCATGCATTGCAAATACAGAACGACTTGTCAAGACAGCACATATTGCCAAGACAGCATGCCTTGTGAAGGCAGCACAGCTTATAAAGGCAACACGCCTTTAGAAGACCAAATGCCTTGCAAGGACAGCATGGCTTGCTTACACAGTACGCTTTGCAAAGAAAGAGGCCTTGCAAAGACAACACACCTTGACAAGGCAGTTTGCCATGCAAAGACAGCACGCCTCTCCAAGACAGCATTACCCTGTCAAGACAGCATGGCTTGTCAAGACAGCACACCTTGCCAAGACAGGTCGCATTACCAAGACAGCATGCCTTGTGAAGACAGCGCTCCTTGCAAAGACAGCACGCCTTGCCAAGACAGCATGCCTTGCCAAGACACACACCTTCCCAAGACAGAAGGCCTTTCCAAGACTGCACACCTTGCCAAAAACGCATTCCTTGCCAAGACAGCACGCCTTACAATGACAGCACGCCTTACGAAGACAGCACACCTTGCGAAGACAGCTCGCCTTGGCAAGACATCAGGCCTTGCGAAAACTGCACGCCTTGGGACGCTAGCGCGACATGTCTAGATAGCACGCCCTGTCAAGGCAGCACGCCTTGCCAAGGCAGCACGCCTTGCTCAGACTCCACGCCTTGCCAATAGGACGCATTAAGAAGACAGCACGCCTTGTTAAGACAGCACTCCTTGCCATGACAGCATGCCTTGCCAAGACAGCACGCCTTGCGAAGATAGTGTGCCTTGCCAAGACAGCATGCCTTGCCAAGAGTGCTCGCCTTGCAAGACAGCACATGATGCCGAGACAGCACATATTGCCAAGAGAGACAGTCTTGCCAAACCAGCATGTCATGCCAAGACAGCATGCCGTGGCAAGGCAGCACATCTTGCCAAGACAGCACACCTTGCCAAGACATCACACCTTTCCAAGACGTCGCACCTTGCGAATACAACACGCCTAGCCAAGACAGCACGTCTTATGAAGACAGCATGCCTTACGAAGACAGCACTCCTTGTGATGACAGTACACATAGTCAGGACAGCACACCCTGTCAAGACAGCACACCCCATGAAGACAGCACCGCCTGTCAAGACAGCATGCCTTGCGGAGACAACACGCCTTGCCAAGACAGCATGCCTAGCTAAGATTGCACACCTTGTGAAGACAGCACGCCATGCCAAGACAGCATGCCTTGCCAAGACAGCACGAATTGCCAAACAGCACATCCTGCCAAGGCAACACAGCTTGCCAAGACAGCAAACCTTCCAATGACAGCATGCCTTGCCAAGACAGCATGCCTTGAGAAGACAGCACACCTTGCCAAGACGCGTCCCGTCTCTCCGTCTTTCACAACACGCGACGTAAATGGCCGTAACTCCTCGCTGCCTTCACTTACAATGTTAAAACTTTGACCCCGCCAAGCTACCACCGACCGCACTTCGTGATATTCACTTCGACTTGATACGCCCTTACCTTCCCCGGAAAAAACGCTCTCAAAGACGCAAATACAAACCGAAAAACGGATTACACAAACTCACGCAAAAGCCACTTTTTTCGACTTATTTAGTTACAAATTAAACACTTTCCGTTACTTTCCTTCAGTTGTACTGTCAAACTTTGTTTCTTTACGCGTCTCACGGTTCTGGGCAAGACGGCGCTTCGCGTCGCGACGCGTCCCGTCTCTCCGTCTTTCACAACACGCGACGTAAATGGCCGTAACTCCTCGCTGCCTTCACTTACAATCTTAAAACTTTGACCCCGCCAAGCTACCACCGACCGCCTTACGTGATATTCATTTCGACTTGATACGCCCTTAGGTTCCCCGGAAAAAACGCTCTCAAAGACGCAAATACAAACCGAAAAACGGATTACACAAACTCACGCTAAAGCCACTTTTTCGACTTATTTAGTTACAAATTAAACACTTTCCGTTACTTTCCTTCAGTTGTACTGTCAAACTTTGTTTCTTTACGCGTCTCACGGTTCTGGGCAAGACGGGGCTTCGCGTCGCGACGCGTCCCGTCTCTCCGTCTTTCACAACACGCGACGTAAATGGCCGTAACTCCTCGCTGCCTTCACTTACAATCTCAAAACTTTGACCCCGCCAAGCTACCACCGACCGCACAACGTGATATTCATTTCGACTTGATACGCACTTACGCTGCCCGGAAAAAACGCTCTCAAAGACGCAAATTCAAACCGAAAATCGTATTACACAAACTCACGCAAAAGCCACTTTTTCGACTTATTTAGTTACAAATTAAACACTTTCCGTTACTTTCCTTCAGTTGTACTGTCAAACTTTGTTTCTTTACGCGTCTCACGGTTCTGGGCTAGACGGCGCTTCGCGTCGCGACGCGTCCCGTCTCTCCGTCTTTCACAACACGCGACGTAAATGGCCGTAACTCCTCGCTGCCTTCACTTACAATCTTAAAACTTTGACCCCGCCAAGCTACCACCGGCCGCACTACGTGATACTCATTTGGACTTGATACGCCCTTACCTTCCCCGGAAAAAACGCTCTCAAAGACGCAAATACAAACCGAAAAACCAATTACACAAACTCACGCAAAAGCCACTTTTTCGACTTATTTAGTTACAAATTAAACACTTTCCGTTACTTTCCTTCAGTTGTACTGTCAAACTTTGTTTCTTTACACGTCTCACGGTTCTGGGCAAGACGGCGCTTCGCGTCGCGACGCGTCCCGTCTCTCCGTCTTTCACAACACGCGACGTAAATGGCCGTAACTCCTCGCTGCCTTCACCTAGAATCTTAAAACTTTGACCCCGCCAAGCTACCACCGACCAAACTACGTGATATTCATTTCGACTTGATACGCCCTTACCTTCCCCGGAAAAAACGCTGTCAAAGACGCAAATACAAACCGAAAAACCAATTACACAAACTCACGCAAAAGCCACTTTTTAAGCTTATTTAGTTACAAATGAAACACTTTCCGTTACTTTCCTTCAGTTGTACTGTCAAACTTTGTTTCTTTACGCGTCTCACGGTTCTGGGCTAGACAGCGCTTCGCGTCGCGACGCGTCCCGTCTTTCACAACACGCGACGTAAATGGCCGTAACTCCTCGCTGCCTTCACTTACAATCTTAAAACTTTGACCCCGCCAAGCTACCACCGGCCGCACTACGTGATATTCATTTCGACTTGATACGCCCTTACCTTCCCAGGAAAAAACGCTCTCAAAGACGCAAATACAAACCGAAAAACGTATTACACAAACTCACGCAAAAGCCACTTTTTCGACTTATTTAGTTACAAATTAAACACTTTCCGTTACTTTCCTTCAGTTGTACTGTCAAACTTTGTTTCTTTACGCGTCTCACGGTTCTGGGCTAGACGGCGCTTCGCGTCGCGACGCGTCCCGTCTCTCCGTCTTTCACAACACGCGACGTAAATGGCCGTAACTCCTCGCTGCCTTCACTTACAATCTTAAAACTTTGACCCCGCCAAGCTACCACCGGCCGCACTACGTGATATTCATTTGGACTTGATACGCCCTTACCTTCCCCGGAAAAAACGCTCTCAAATACGCAAATACAAACCGAAAATCGTATTACACAAACTCACGCAAAAGCCACTTTTTCGACTTATTTAGTTACAAATTAAACACTTTCCGTTACTTTCCTTCACATGTACTGTCAAACTTTGTTTCTTTACCCGTCTCACGGTTCTGGGCTAGACGGCGCTTCGCGTCGCGACGCGTCCCGTCTCTCCGTCTTTCACAACACGCGACGTAAATGGCCGTAACTCCTCGCTGCATTCACTTACAATCTTAAAACATTGACCCCGGCAAGCTACCACCGACCGCACTACGTGATATTCATTTCGACTTGATACGGCCTTACCTTCCCCGGAAAATACGCTCTCAAAGACGCAAATACAAACCGAAAATCGTATTACACAAACTCACGCAAAAGCCACTTTTTCGACTTATTTAGTTACAAATTAAACACTTTCCGTTACTTTCCTTCAGTTGTACTGTCAAACTTTGTTTCTTTACCCGTCTCACGGTTCTGGGCTAGACGGCGCTTCGCGTCGCGACGCGTCCCGTCTCTCCGTCTTTCACAACACGCGACGTAAATGGCCGTAACTCCTCGCTGCCTTCACTTACAATCTTAAAACATTGACCCCGGCAAGCTACCACCGACCGCACTACGTGATATTCATTTCGACTTGATACGCCCTTACCTTCCCCGGAAAAAACGCTCTCAAAGACGCAAATACAAACCGAAAATCGTATTACACAAAATCACGCAAAAGCCACTTTTTCGACTTATTTAGTTACAAATTAAACACTTTCCGTTACTTTCCTTCAGTTGTACTGTCAAACTTTGTTTCTTTACGCGTCTCACGGTTCTGGGCTAGACGGCGCTTCGCGTCGCGTCGCGTCCCGTCTCTCCGTCTTTCACAACACGCGACGTAAATGGCCGTAACTCCTCGCTGCCTTCACTTACAATCTTAAAACTTTGACCCCGCCAAGCTACCACCGGCCGCACTACGTGATATTCATTTGGACTTGATACGCCCTTACCTTCCCCGGAAAAAACGCTCTCAAAGACGCAAATACAAACCGAAAAACCAATTACACAAACTCACGCAAAAGCCACTTTTTCGACTTATTTAGTTACAAATTAAACACTTTCCGTTACTTTCCTTCACATGTACTGTCAAACTTTGTTTCTTTACCCGTCTCACGGTTCTGGGCTAGACGGCGCTTCGCGTCGCGACGCGTCCCGTCTCTCCGTCTTTCACAACACGCGACGTAAATGGCCGTAACTCCTCGCTGCCTTCACTTACAATCTTAAAACTTTGACCCCGCCAAGCTACCACCGACCGCACTTCGTGATATTCACTTCGACTTGATACGCCCTTACCTTCCCCGGAAAAAACGCTCTCAAAGACGCAAATACAAACCGAAAAACGGATTACACAAACTCACGCAAAAGCCACTTTTTTCGACTTATTTAGTTACAAATTAAACACTTTCCGTTACTTTCCTTCAGTTGTACTGTCAAACTTTGTTTCTTTACGCGTCTCACGGTTCTGGGCAAGACGGCGCTTCGCGTCGCGACGCGTCCCGTCTCTCCGTCTTTCACAACACGCGACGTAAATGGCCGTAACTCCTCGCTGCCTTCACTTACAATCTTAAAACTTTGACCCCGCCAAGCTACCACCGACCGCCTTACGTGATATTCATTTCGACTTGATACGCCCTTAGGTTCCCCGGAAAAAACGCTCTCAAAGACGCAAATACAAACCGAAAAACGGATTACACAAACTCACGCTAAAGCCACTTTTTCGACTTATTTAGTTACAAATTAAACACTTTCCGTTACTTTCCTTCAGTTGTACTGTCAAACTTTGTTTCTTTACGCGTCTCACGGTTCTGGGCAAGACGGGGCTTCGCGTCGCGACGCGTCCCGTCTCTCCGTCTTTCACAACACGCGACGTAAATGGCCGTAACTCCTCGCTGCCTTCACTTACAATCTCAAAACTTTGACCCCGCCAAGCTACCACCGACCGCACAACGTGATATTCATTTCGACTTGATACGCACTTACGCTGCCCGGAAAAAACGCTCTCAAAGACGCAAATTCAAACCGAAAATCGTATTACACAAACTCACGCAAAAGCCACTTTTTCGACTTATTTAGTTACAAATTAAACACTTTCCGTTACTTTCCTTCAGTTGTACTGTCAAACTTTGTTTCTTTACGCGTCTCACGGTTCTGGGCTAGACGGCGCTTCGCGTCGCGACGCGTCCCGTCTCTCCGTCTTTCACAACACACGACGTAAATGGCCGTAACTCCTCGCTGCCTTCACTTACAATCTTAAAACTTTGACCCCGCCAAGCTACCACCGGCCGCACTACGTGATACTCATTTGGACTTGATACGCCCTTACCTTCCCCGGAAAAAACGCTCTCAAAGACGCAAATACAAACCGAAAAACCAATTACACAAACTCACGCAAAAGCCACTTTTTCGACTTATTTAGTTACAAATTAAACACTTTCCGTTACTTTCCTTCAGTTGTACTGTCAAACTTTGTTTCTTTACGCGTCTCACGGTTCTGGGCAAGACGGCGCTTCGCGTCGCGACGCGTCCCGTCTCTCCGTCTTTCACAACACGCGACGTAAATGGCCGTAACTCCTCGCTGCCTTCACCTAGATTCTTAAAACTTTGACCCCGCCAAGCTACCACCGACCAAACTACGTGATATTCATTTCGACTTGATACGCCCTTACCTTCCCCGGAAAAAACGCTGTCAAAGACGCAAATACAAACCGAAAAACCAATTACACAAACTCACGCAAAAGCCACTTTTTAAGCTTATTTAGTTACAAATGAAACACTTTCCGTTACTTTCCTTCAGTTGTACTGTCAAACTTTGTTTCTTTACGCGTCTCACGGTTCTGGGCTAGACAGCGCTTCGCGTCGCGACGCGTCCCGTCTTTCACAACACGCGACGTAAATGGCCGTAACTCCTCGCTGCCTTCACTTACAATCTTAAAACATTGACCCCGCCAAGCTACCACCGGCCGCACTACGTGATATTCATTTCGACTTGATACGCCCTTACCTTCCCAGGAAAAAACGCTCTCAAAGACGCAAATACAAACCGAAAAACGTATTACACAAACTCACGCAAAAGCCACTTTTTCGACTTATTTAGTTACAAATTAAACACTTTCCGTTACTTTCCTTCAGTTGTACTGTCAAACTTTGTTTCTTTACGCGTCTCACGGTTCTGGGCTAGACGGCGCTTCGCGTCGCGACGCGTCCCGTCTCTCCGTCTTTCACAACACGCGACGTAAATGGCCGTAACTCCTCGCTGCCTTCACTTACAATCTTAAAACTTTGACCCCGCCAAGCTACCACCGGCCGCACTACGTGATATTCATTTGGACTTGATACGCCCTTACCTTCCCCGGAAAAAACGCTCTCAAATACGCAAATACAAACCGAAAAACCAATTACACAAACTCACGCAAAAGCCACTTTTTCGACTTATTTAGTTACAAATTAAACACTTTCCGTTACTTTCCTTCACATGTACTGTCAAACTTTGTTTCTTTACCCGTCTCACGGTTCTGGGCTAGACGGCGCTTCGCGTCGCGACGCGTCCCGTCTCTCCGTCTTTCACAACACGCGACGTAAATGGCCGTAACTCCTCGCTGCATTCACTTACAATCTTAAAACATTGACCCCGGCAAGCTACCACCGACCGCACTACGTGATATTCATTTCGACTTGATACGGCCTTACCTTCCCCGGAAAATACGCTCTCAAAGACGCAAATACAAACCGAAAATCGTATTACACAAACTCACGCAAAAGCCACTTTTTCGACTTATTTAGTTACAAATTAAACACTTTCCGTTACTTTCCTTCAGTTGTACTGTCAAACTTTGTTTCTTTACCCGTCTCACGGTTCTGGGCTAGACGGCGCTTCGCGTCGTGACGCGTCCCGTCTCTCCGTCTTTCACAACACGCGACGTAAATGGCCGTAACTCCTCGCTGCCTTCACTTACAATCTTAAAACATTGACCCCGGCAAGCTACCACCGACCGCACTACGTGATATTCATTTCGACTTGATACGCCCTAACCTTCCCCGGAAAAAACGCTCTCAAAGACGCAAATACAAACCGAAAATCGTATTACACAAACTCACGCAAAAGCCACTTTTTCGACTTATTTAGTTACAAATTAAACACTTTCCGTTACTTTCCTTCAGTTGTACTGTCAAACTTTGTTTCTTTACGCGTCTCACGGTTCTGGGCTAGACGGCGCTTCGCGTCGCGTCGCGTCCCGTCTCTCCGTCTTTCACAACACGCGACGTAAATGGCCGTAACTCCTCGCTGCCTTCACTTACAATCTTAAAACTTTGACCCCGCCAAGCTACCACCGGCCGCACTACGTGATATTCATTTGGACTTGATACGCCCTTACCTTCCCCGGAAAAAACGCTCTCAAAGACGCAAATACAAACCGAAAAACCAATTACACAAACTCACGCAAAAGCCACTTTTTCGACTTATTTAGTTACAAATTAAACACTTTCCGTTACTTTCCTTCACATGTACTGTCAAACTTTGTTTCTTTACCCGTCTCACGGTTCTGGGCTAGACGGCGCTTCGCGTCGCGACGCGTCCCGTCTCTCCGTCTTTCACAACACGCGACGTAAATGGCCGTAACTCCTCGCTGCCTTCACTTACAATCTTAAAACATTGACCCCGGCAAGCTACCACCGACCGCACTACGTGATATTCATTTCGACTTGATACGGCCTTACCTTCCCCGGAAAAAACGCTCTCAAAGACGCAAATACAAACCGAAAATCGTATTACACAAACTCACGCAAAAGCCACTTTTTCGACTTATTTAGTTACAAATTAAACACTTTCCGTTACTTTCCTTCAGTTGTACTGTCGAACTTTGTTTCTTTACGCGTCTCACGGTTCTGGGCTAGACAGCGCTTCGCGTCGCGACGCGTCCCGTCTCTCCGTCTTTCACAACACGCGACGTAAATGGCCGTAACTCCTCGCTGCCTTCACTTACAATCTTAAAACTTTGACCCCGCCAAGCTACCACCGGCCGCACTACGTGATACTCATTTGGACTTGATACGCCCTTACCTTCCCCGGAAAAAACGCTCTCAAAGACGCAAATACAAACCGAAAAACCAATTACACAAACTCACGCAAAAGCCACTTTTTCGACTTATTTAGTTACAAATTAAACACTTTCCGTTACTTTCCTTCAGTTGTACTGTCAAACTTTGTTTCTTTACGCGTCTCACGGTTCTGGGCAAGACGGCGCTTCGCGTCGCGACGCGTCCCGTCTCTCCGTCTTTCACAACACGCGACGTAAATGGCCGTAACTCCTCGCTGCCTTCACCTAGATTCTTAAAACTTTGACCCCGCCAAGCTACCACCGACCAAACTACGTGATATTCATTTCGACTTGATACGCCCTTACCTTCCCCGGAAAAAACGCTGTCAAAGACGCAAATACAAACCGAAAAACCAATTACACAAACTCACGCAAAAGCCACTTTTTAAGCTTATTTAGTTACAAATGAAACACTTTCCGTTACTTTCCTTCAGTTGTACTGTCAAACTTTGTTTCTTTACGCGTCTCACGGTTCTGGGCTAGACAGCGCTTCGCGTCGCGACGCGTCCCGTCTTTCACAACACGCGACGTAAATGGCCGTAACTCCTCGCTGCCTTCACTTACAATCTTAAAACATTGACCCCGCCAAGCTACCACCGGCCGCACTACGTGATATTCATTTCGACTTGATACGCCCTTACCTTCCCAGGAAAAAACGCTCTCAAAGACGCAAATACAAACCGAAAAACGTATTACACAAACTCACGCAAAAGCCACTTTTTCGACTTATTTAGTTACAAATTAAACACTTTCCGTTACTTTCCTTCAGTTGTACTGTCAAACTTTGTTTCTTTACGCGTCTCACGGTTCTGGGCTAGACGGCGCTTCGCGTCGCGACGCGTCCCGTCTCTCCGTCTTTCACAACACGCGACGTAAATGGCCGTAACTCCTCGCTGCCTTCACTTACAATCTTAAAACTTTGACCCCGCCAAGCTACCACCGGCCGCACTACGTGATATTCATTTGGACTTGATACGCCCTTACCTTCCCCGGAAAAAACGCTCTCAAATACGCAAATACAAACCGAAAAACCAATTACACAAACTCACGCAAAAGCCACTTTTTCGACTTATTTAGTTACAAATTAAACACTTTCCGTTACTTTCCTTCACATGTACTGTCAAACTTTGTTTCTTTACCCGTCTCACGGTTCTGGGCTAGACGGCGCTTCGCGTCGCGACGCGTCCCGTCTCTCCGTCTTTCACAACACGCGACGTAAATGGCCGTAACTCCTCGCTGCATTCACTTACAATCTTAAAACATTGACCCCGGCAAGCTACCACCGACCGCACTACGTGATATTCATTTCGACTTGATACGGCCTTACCTTCCCCGGAAAATACGCTCTCAAAGACGCAAATACAAACCGAAAATCGTATTACACAAACTCACGCAAAAGCCACTTTTTCGACTTATTTAGTTACAAATTAAACACTTTCCGTTACTTTCCTTCAGTTGTACTGTCAAACTTTGTTTCTTTACCCGTCTCACGGTTCTGGGCTAGACGGCGCTTCGCGTCGTGACGCGTCCCGTCTCTCCGTCTTTCACAACACGCGACGTAAATGGCCGTAACTCCTCGCTGCCTTCACTTACAATCTTAAAACATTGACCCCGGCAAGCTACCACCGACCGCACTACGTGATATTCATTTCGACTTGATACGCCCTAACCTTCCCCGGAAAAAACGCTCTCAAAGACGCAAATACAAACCGAAAATCGTATTACACAAACTCACGCAAAAGCCACTTTTTCGACTTATTTAGTTACAAATTAAACACTTTCCGTTACTTTCCTTCAGTTGTACTGTCAAACTTTGTTTCTTTACGCGTCTCACGGTTCTGGGCTAGACGGCGCTTCGCGTCGCGTCGCGTCCCGTCTCTCCGTCTTTCACAACACGCGACGTAAATGGCCGTAACTCCTCGCTGCCTTCACTTACAATCTTAAAACTTTGACCCCGCCAAGCTACCACCGGCCGCACTACGTGATATTCATTTGGACTTGATACGCCCTTACCTTCCCCGGAAAAAACGCTCTCAAAGACGCAAATACAAACCGAAAAACCAATTACACAAACTCACGCAAAAGCCACTTTTTCGACTTATTTAGTTACAAATTAAACACTTTCCGTTACTTTCCTTCACATGTACTGTCAAACTTTGTTTCTTTACCCGTCTCACGGTTCTGGGCTAGACGGCGCTTCGCGTCGCGACGCGTCCCGTCTCTCCGTCTTTCACAACACGCGACGTAAATGGCCGTAACTCCTCGCTGCCTTCACTTACAATCTTAAAACATTGACCCCGGCAAGCTACCACCGACCGCACTACGTGATATTCATTTCGACTTGATACGGCCTTACCTTCCCCGGAAAAAACGCTCTCAAAGACGCAAATACAAACCGAAAATCGTATTACACAAACTCACGCAAAAGCCACTTTTTCGACTTATTTAGTTACAAATTAAACACTTTCCGTTACTTTCCTTCAGTTGTACTGTCGAACTTTGTTTCTTTACGCGTCTCACGGTTCTGGGCTAGACAGCGCTTCGCGTCGCGACGCGTCCCGTCTCTCCGTCTTTCACAACACGCGACGTAAATGGCCGTAACTCCTCGCTGCCTTCACTTACAATCTTAAAACATTGACCCCGGCAAGCTACCACCGGCCGCACTACGTGATATTCATTTCGACTTGATACGGCCTTACCTTCCCCGGAAAAAACGCTCTGAAAGACGCAAATACAAACCGAAAATCGTATTACACAAACTCACGCAAAAGCCACTTTTTCGACTTATTTAGTTACAAATTAAACACTTTCCGTTACTTTCCTTCAGTTGTACTGTCAAACTTTGTTTCTTTACGCGGGTCACGGTTCTGGGCTAGACGGCGCTTCGCGTCGCGACGCGTCCCGTCTCTCCGTCTTTCACAACACGCGACGTAAATGGCCGTAACTCCTCGCTGCCTTCACTTACAATCTTAAAACTTTGACCCCGCCAAGCTACCACCGGCCGCACTACGTGATATTCATTTGGACTTGATACGCCCTTACCTTCCCCGGAAAAAACGCTCTCAAAGACGCAAATACAAACCGAAAAACCAATTACACAAACTCACGCAAAAGCCACTTTTTCGACTTATTTAGTTACAAATTAAACACTTTCCGTTACTTTCCTTCAGTTGTACTGTCAAACTATGTTTCTTTACCCGTCTCACGGTTCTGGGCTAGACGGCGCTTCGCGTCGCGACGCGTCCCGTCTCTCCGTCTTTCACAACACGCGACGTAAATGGCCGTAACTCCTCGCTGCCTTCACTTACAATCTTAAAACATTGACCCCGGCAAGCTACCACCGACCGCACTACGTGATATTCATTTCGACTTGATACGGCCTTACCTTCCCCGGAAAAAACGCTCTCAAAGACGCAAATACAAACCGAAAATCGTATTACACAAACTCACGCAAAAGCCGCTTTTTCGACTTATGTAGTTACAAATTAAACACTTTCCGTTACTTTCCTTCAGTTGTACTGTCAAACTTTGTTTCTTTACCCGTCTCACGGTTCTGGGCTAGACGGCGCTTCGCGTCGCGACGCGTCCCGTCTCTCCGTCTTTCACAACACGCGACGTAAATGGCCGTAACTCCTCGCTGCCTTCACTTACAATCTTAAAACATTGACCCCGGCAAGCTACCACCGACCGCACTACGTGATATTCATTTCGACTTGATACGGCCTTACCTTCCCCGGAAAAAACGCTCTCAAAGACGCAAATACAAACCGAAAAACGTATTACACAAACTCACGCAAAAGCCACTTTTTCGACTTATTTAGTTACAAATTAAACACTTTCCGTTACTTTCCTTCAGTTGTACTGTCAAACTTTGTTTCTTTACGCGTCTCACGGTTCTGGGCTAGACGGCGCTTCGCGTCGCGACGCGTCCCGTCTCTCCGTCTTTCACAACACGCGACGTAAATGGCCGTAACTCCTCGCTGCCTTCACTTACAATCTTAAAACTTTGACCCCGCCAAGCTACCACCGGCCGCACTACGTGATATTCATTTGGACTTGATACGCCCTTACCTTCCCCGGAAAAAAACGCTCTCAAAGACGCAAATACAAACCGAAAAACCAATTACACACACTCACGCAAAAGCCACTTTTTCGACTTATTTAGTTACAAATTAAACACTTTCCGTTACTTTCCTTCACATGTACTGTCAAACTTTGTTTCTTTACCCGTCTCACGGTTCTGGGCTAGACGGCGCTTCGCGTCGCGACGCGTCCCGTCTCTCCGTCTTTCACAACACGCGACGTAAATGGCCGTAACTCTTCGCTGCCTTCACTTACAATCTTAAAACATTGACCCCGGCAAGCTACCACCGACCGCACTACGTGATATTCATTTCGACTTGATACGGCCTTACCTTCCCCGGAAAAAACGCTCTCAAAGACGCAAATACAAACCGAAAATCGTATTACACAAACTCACGCAAAAGCCACTTTTTCGACTTATTTAGTTACAAATTAAACACTTTCCGTTACTTTCCTTCAGTTGTACTGTCAAACTTTGTTTCTTTACCCGTCTCACGGTTCTGGGCTAGACGGCGCTTCGCGTCGCGACGCGTCCCGTCTCTCCGTCTTTCACAACACGCGACGTAAATGGCCGTAACTCCTCGCTGCCTTCACTTACAATCTTAAAACATTGACCCCGGCATGCTACCACCGACCGCACTACGTGATATTCATTTCGACTTGATACGGCCTTACCTTCCCCGGAAAAAACGCTCTCAAAGACGCAAATACAAACCGAAAATCGTATTACACAAACTCACGCAAAAGCCACTTTTTCGACTTATTTAGTTACAAATTAAACACTTTCCGTTACTTTCCTTCAGTTGTACTGTCAAACTTTGTTTCTTTACGCGTTTCACGGTTCTGGGCTAGACGGCGCTTCGCGTCGCGACGCGTCCCGTCTCCCCGTATTTCACAACACGCGACGTAAATGGCCGTAACTCCTCGCTGCCTTCACTTACAATCTTAAAACATTGACCCCGGCAAGCTACCACCGACCGCACTACGTGATATTCATTTCGACTTGATACGGCCTTACCTTCCCCGGATAAAACGCTCTCAAAGACGCAAATACAAAGCGAAAAACGGATTACACAAACTCACGCAAAAGCCACTTTTTCGACTTATTTAGTTACAAATTAAACACTTTCCGTTACTTTCCTTCAGTTGTACTGTCAAACTTTGTTTCTTTACGCGTCTCACGGTTCTGGGCTAGACGGCGCTTCGCGTCGCGACGCGTCCCGTCTCTCCGTCTTTCACAACACGCGACGTAAATGGCCGTAACTCCTCGCTGCCTTCACTTACAATCTTAAAACATTGACCCCGCCAAGCTACCACTGACCGCACTACGTGATATTCTTTTCGACTTGATACGGCCTTACCTTCCCCGGAAAAAACGCTCTCAAAGACGCAAATACAAACCGAAAAACCAATTACACAAACTCACGCAAAAGCCACTTTTTCGACTTATTTTGTTACAAATTAAACACTTTCCGTTACTTTCCTTCAGTTGTACTGTCAAACTTTGTTTCTTTACGCGTCTCACGGTTCTGGACTAGACGGCGCTTCACGTCGCGACGCGTCCCGTCTCTCCGTCTTTCACAACACGCGACGTAAATGGCCGCAACTCCTCGCTGCCTTCACTTACAATCTTAAAACTTTGACCCCGCCAAGCTACCACCGACCGCACTACGTGATATTCATTTCGACTTGATACGAGCCTACGTTCCCCGGAAAAAACGCACTCAAAGACGCAAATACAAACAGAAAAACGTATTACACAAACTCACGCAAAAGCCACTTTTTCGACTTATTTAGTTTCAAATTAAACACTTTCCGTTACTTTCCTTCAGTTGTACTGTCAAACTTTGTTTCTTTACGCGTTTCACGGTTCTGGGCTAGACGGCGCTTCGCGTCGCGACGCGTCCCGTCTCTCCGTCTTTCACAACACGCGACATAAATGGCCGTACCTCCTCGCTGCCTTCACTTACAATCTCAAAACTTTGACCCCGCCAAGCTACCACCGACCGCACTACGTGATATTCATTTCGACTTGATACGAGGCTACGTTCCCCGGAAAAAACGCTCTCAAAGACGCAAATACAAACCGAAAAACGTATTACACAAACTCACGCAAAAGCCACTTTTTCGACTTATTTAGTAACAAATTAAACACTTTCCGTTACTTTCCTTCAGTTGTACTGTCAAACTTTGTTTCTTTACGCGTTTCACGGTTCTGGGCTAGACGGCGCTTCGCGTCGCGACGCGTCCCGTCTCTCCGTCTTTCACAACACGCGACGTAAATGGCCGTAACTCCTCGCTGCCTTCACTTACAATCTTAAAACTTTGACCCCGCCAAGCTACCACCGGCCGCACTACGTGATATTCATTTCGACTTGATACGCCCTTACCTTCCCAGGAAAAAACGCTCTCAAAGTCGCAATTACAAACCGAAAAACGGATTACACAAACTCACGCAAAAGCCACTTTTTCGACTTATTTAGTTACAAATTAAACACTTTCCGTTACTTTCCTTCAGTTGTACTGTCAAACTTTGTTTATTTACGCGTCTCACGGTTCTGGGCTAGACGGCGCTTCGCGTCGCGACGCGTCCCGTCTCTCCGTCTTTCACAACACGCGACGTAAATGGCCGTAACTCCTCGCTGCCTTCACTTACAATCTTAAAACTTTGACCCCGCCAAGCTACCAACGACCGCACTACGTGATATTCATTTCGACTTGATACGAGCCTACGTTCGCCGGAAAAAACGCTCTCAAAGACGCAAATGCAAACCGAAAAACGTATTACACAAACTCACGCAAAAGCCACTTTTTCGACTTATTTAGTTACAAACTAAACACTTTCCGTTACTTTCCTTCAGTTGTACTGTCAAACTTTGTTTCTTTACGCGTCTCACGGTTCTGGGCTAGACGGCGCTTCGCGTCGCGACGCGTCCCGTCTCTCCGTCTTTCACAACACGCGACGTAAATGGCCGTAACTCCTCGCTGCCTTCATTTACAATCTGAAAACTTTGACCCCGCCAAGCTACCACAGACCGCACTACGTGATATTCATTTCGACTTGATACGCCCTTACCTTCCCCGGAAAAAACGCTCTCAAAGACGCAAATACAAACCGAAAAACGGATTACACAAACTCACGCTAAAGCCACTTTTTCGACTTATTTAGTTACAAATTAAACACTTTCCGTTACTTTCCTTCAGTTGTACTGTCAAACTTTGTTTATTTACGCGTCTCACGGTTCTGGGCTAGACGGCGCTTCGCGTCGCGACGCGTCCCGTCTCTCCGTCTTTCACAACACGCGACGTAAATGGCCGTAACTCCTTGCTGCCTTCACTTACAATCTTAAAACTTTGACCCCGCCAAGCCACCACCGACCGCACTACGTGATATTCATTTCGACTTGATACGCCCTTACCTTCCCCGGAAAAAACGCTCTTAAAGACGCAAATACAAACCGAAAATCGTATTACACAAACTCACGCAAAAGCCACTTTTTCGGCTTATTCAGTTACAAATTAAACACTTTCCGTTAGTTATCCTTCAGTTGTACTGTCAAACTTTGTTTCTTTACGCATCTCACGGATCTGGGCTAGAGGGCGCTTCGCGTCGCGACGCGTCCCGTCTCTCCGTCTTTCACAACACGCGACGTAAATGGCCGTAACTCCTCGCTGCCTTCACTTACAATCTTAAAACTTTGACCCCGCCAAGCTACCACCGACCGCACCACGTGATATTCATTTCGACTTGATACGAGCCTACGTTCCCCGGAAAAAACGCTCTCAAAGACGCAAATACAAACCGAAAAACGTATTACACAAACTCACGCAAAAGCCACTTTTTCGACTTATTTAGTTACAAACTAAACACTTTCCGTTACTTTCCTTCAGTTGTACTGTCAAACTTTGATTCTTTACGCGTTTCACGGTTCTGGGCTAGACGGCGCTTCGCGTCGCGATGCGTCCCGTCTCTCCGTCTTTCACAACACGCGACGTAAATGGCCGTAACTCCTTGCTGCCTTCACTTACAATCTTAAAACTTTGACCCCGCCAAGCTACCACCGACCGCACTACGTGATATTCATTTCGACTTGATACGCCCTTACCTTCCCAGGAAAAAACGCTCTCAAAGACGCAAATACAAACCGAAAATCGTATTACACAAACTCACGCAAAAGCCACTTTTTCGACTTATTTAGTTACAAATTAAACACTTTTTCGTTACTTTCCTTCAGTTGTACTGTCAAACTTTGTTTCTTTACGCGTTTCACGGTTCTGGGCTAGACGGCGCTTCGCGTCGTGACGCGTCCCGTCTCTCCGTCTTTCACAACACGCGACGTAAATGGCCGTAACTCCTCGCTGCCTTCACTTACAATCTTAAAACTTTGACCCCGCCAAGCTACCACCGACCGCACTACGTGATATTCATTTCGACTTGATACGCCCTTACCTTCCCAGGAAAAAACGCTCTCAAAGACGCAAATACAAACCGAAAAACGGATTACACAAACTCACGCAAAAGCCACTTTTTCGACTTATTTAGTTACAAATTAAACAGTTTCCGTTACTTTCCTTCAGTTGTACTGTCAAACTTTGTTTCTTTACGCGTTTCACGGTTCTGGGCTAGACGGCGCTTCGCGTCGCGACGCGTCCCGTCTCTCCGTCTTTCACAACACGCGACGTAAATGGCCGTAACTCCTTGCTGCCTTCACTTACAATCTTAAAACTTTGACCCCGCCAAGCTACCACCGACCGCACTACGTGATATTCATTTCGACTTGATACGCCCTTACCTTCCCCGGAAAAAACGCTCTCAAAGACGCAAATACAAACCGAAAATCGTATTACACAAACTCACGCAAAAGCCATTTTTTCGACTTATTTAGTTACAAATTAAACACTTTCCGTTACTTTCCTTCAGTTGTACTGTCAAACTTTGTTTCTTTACGCGTTTCACGGTTCTGGGCTAGACGGCGCTTCGCGTCGTGACGCGTCCCGTCTCTCCGTCTTTCACAACACGCGACGTAAATGGCCGTAACTCCTTGCTGCCTTCACTTACAATCTTAAAACTTTGACCCCGCCAAGCTACCACCGACCGCACTACGTGATATTCATTTCGACTTGATACGCCCTTTCCTTCCCCGGAAAAAACGCTCTCAAAGACGCAAATACAAACCGAAAATCGTATTACACAAACTCACGCAAAAGCTACTTTTTCGACTTATTTAGTTACAAATTAAACACTTTCCGTTACTTTTATTCAGTTGTACTGTCAAACTTTGTTTCTTTACGCGTCTCACGGATCTGGGCTAGACGGCGCTTCGCGTCGCGAAACGTCCCGTCTCTCCGTCTTTCACAACTCGCGACGTAAATGGCCGTAACTCCTCGCTGCCTTCACTTACAATCTTAAAACTTTGACCCCGCCAAGCTACCACCGACCGCACTACGTGATATCCATTTCGACTTGATACGCCCTTACCTTCCCCGGAAAAAACGCTCTCAAAGACGCAAATACAAACCGAAAAACGGATTACACAAACTCACGCAAAAGCTACTTAATCGTCTTATTTAGTTACAAATTAAACACTTCCCGTTACTTTCCTTCAGTTGTACTGTCAAACTTTGTTTCTTTACGCGTCTCACGGTTCTGGGCTAGACGGCGCTTCGCGTCGCGACGCGTCCCGTCTCTCCGTCTTTCACAACACGCGACGTAAATGGCCGTAACTCCTTGCTGCCTTCACTTACAATCTTAAAACTTTGACCCCGCCAAGTTACCACCGACCGCACTACGTGATATTCATTTCGACTTGATACGCCCTTACCTTCCCCGGAAAAAACGCTCTCAAAGACGCAAATACAAACCGAAAATCGTATTACACAAACTCACGCAAAAGTCACTTTTTTGGCTTATTTAGTTACAACTTAAACACATTCCGTTACTTTCCTTCAGTTGTACTGTCAAACTTTGTTTCTTTATGCGTTTCACGGTTCTGGGCTGGACGGCGCTTCGCGTCGTGACGCGTCCCGTCTCTCCGTCTTTCACAACACGCGACGTAAATGGCCGTAACTCCTCGCTGCCTTCACTTACAATCTTAAAACTTTGACCCCGCCAAGCTACCACCGGCCGCACTACGCGATATTCATTTCGACTTGATACGCCCTTACCTTCCCAGGAAAAAACGCTCTCAAAGAAGCAAATACAAACCGAAAAACGGATTACACAAACTCACGCAAAAGCCACTTTTTCGACTTATTTCGTTACAAATTAAACACTTTCCGTTACTTTCCTTCAGTTGTACTGTCAAACTTTGTTTCTTTACGCGTCTCACGGTTCTGGGCTAGACGGCGCTTCGCGTCGCGATGCGTCCCGTCTCTCCGTCTTTCACAACACGCGACGTAAATGGCCGTAACTCCTCGCTGCCTTCACTTACAATCTTAAAACATTGACCCCGCCAAGCTACCACCGACCGCACTACGTGATATTCATTTCGACTTGATACGGCCTTACCTTCCCCGGAAAAAACGCTCTCAAAGACGCAAATTCAAACCGAAAATCGTATTACACAAACTCACGCAAAAGCCACTTTTTCGACTTATTTCGTTACAAATTAAACACTTTCCGTTACTTTCCTTCAGTTGTACTGTCAAACTTTGTTTCTTTACGCGTCTCACGGTTCTGGGCTAGACGGCGCTTCGCGTCGCGACGCGTCCCGTCTCTCCGTCTTTCACAACACGCGACGTAAATGGCCGTAACTCCTCGCTGCCTTCACTTACAATCTTAAAACATTGACCCCGGCATGCTACCACCGACCGCACTACGTGATATTCATTTCGACTTGATACGGCCTTACCTTCCCCGGAAAAAACGCTCTCAAAGACGCAAATACAAACCGAAAATCGTATTACAAAAACTCACGCAAAAGCCACTTTTTCGACTTATTTCGTTACAAATTAAACACTTTCCGTTACTTTCCTTCAGTTGTACTGTCAAACTTTGTTTCTTTACGCGTCTCACGGTTCTGGGCTAGACGGCGCTTCGCGTCGCGACGCGTCCCGTCTCTCCGTCTTTCACAACACGCGACGTAAATGGCCGTAACTCCTCGCTGCCTTCACTTACAATCTTAAAACATTGACCCCGCCAAGCTACCACCGACCGCACTACGTGATATTCATTTCGACTTGATACGGCCTTACCTTCCCCGGAAAAAACGCTCTCAAAGACGCAAATACAAACCGAAAATCGTATTACACAAACTCACGCAAAAGCCACTTTTTCGACTTATTTCGTTACAAATTAAACACTTTCCGTTACTTTCCTTCAGTTGTACTGTCAAACTTTGTTTCTTTACGCGTCTCACGGTTCTGGGCTAGACGGCGCTTCGCGTCGCGACGCGTCCCGTCTCTCCGTCTTTCACAACACGCGACGTAAATGGCCGTAACTCCTCGCTGCCTTCACTTACAATCTTAAAACATTGACCCCGCCAAGCTACCACCGACCGCACTACGTGATATTCATTTCGACTTGATACGGCCTTACCTTCCCCGGAAAAAACGCTCTCAAAGACGCAAATTCAAACCGAAAATCGTATTACACAAACTCACGCAAAGCCACTTTTTCGACTTATTTCGTTACAAATTAAACACTTTCCGTTACTTTCCTTCAGTTGTACTGTCAAACTTTGTTTCTTTACGCGTCTCACGGTTCTGGGCTAGACGGCGCTTCGCGTCGCGACGCGTCCCGTCTCTCCGTCTTTCACAACACGCGACGTAAATGGCCGTAACTCCTCGCTGCCTTCACTTACAATCTTAAAACATTGACCCCGCCAAGCTACCACCGACCGCACTACGTGATATTCATTTCGACTTGATACGGCCTTACCTTCCCCGGAAAAAACGCTCTCAAAGACGCAAATTCAAACCGAAAATCGTATTACACAAACTCACGCAAAAGCCACTTTTTCGACTTATTTCGTTACAAATTAAACACTTTCCGTTACTTTCCTTCAGTTGTACTGTCAAACTTTGTTTCTTTACGCGTCTCACGGTTCTGGGCTAGACGGCGCTTCGCGTCGCGACGCGTCCCGTCTCTCCGTCTTTCACAACACGCGACGTAAATGGCCGTAACTCCTCGCTGCCTTCACTTACAATCTTAAAACATTGACCCCGCCAAGCTACCACCGACCGCACTACGTGATATTCATTTCGACTTGATACGGCCTTACCTTTCCCGGAAAAAACGCTCTCAAAGACGCAAATACAAACCGAAAATCGTATTACACAAACTCACGCAAAAGCCACTTTTTCGACTTATTTCGTTACAAATTAAACACTTTCCGTTACTTTCCTTCAGTTGTACTGTCAAACTTTGTTTCTTTACGCGTCTCACGGTTCTGGACTAAACGGCGCTTCGCGTCGCGACGCGTCCCGTCTCTCCGTCTTTCACAACACGCGACGTAAATGGCCGTAACTCCTCGCTGCCTTCACTTACAATCTTAAAACATTGACCCCGCCAAGCTACCACCGACCGCACTACGTGATATTCATTTCGACTTGATACGGCCTTACCTACCCCGGAGAAAACGCTCTCAAAGACGCAAATACAAACCGAAAATCGTATTACACAAACTCACGCAAAAGCCACTTTTTCGACTTATTTAGTTACAAATTAAACACTTTCCGTTACTTTCCTTCAGTTGTACTGTCAAACTTTGTTTCTTTACGCGTCTCACGGTTCTGGGCTAGACGGCGCTTCGCGTCGCGACGCGTCCCGTCTCTCCGTCTTTCACAACACGCGACGTAAATGGCCGTAACTCCTCGCTGCCTTCACTTACAATCTTAAAACATTGACCCCGCCAAGCTACCACCGACCGCACTACGTGATATTCATTTCGACTTGATACGGCCTTACCTTCCCCGGAAAAAACGCTCTCAAAGACGCAAATACAAACCGAAAATCGTATTACACAAACTCACGCAAAAGCCACTTTTTCGACTTATTTCGTTACAAATTAAACACTTTCCGTTACTTTCCTTCAGTTGTACTGTCAAACTTTGTTTCTTTACGCGTCTCACGGTTCTGGGCTAGACGGCGCTTCGAGTCGCGACGCGTCCCGTCTCTCCGTCTTTCACAACACGCGACGTAAATGGCCGTAACTCCTCGCTGCCTTCACTTACAATCTTAAAACTTTGACCCCGCCAAGCTACCACCGGCCGCACTACGTGATATTCATTTCGACTTGATACGGCCTTACCTTCCCAGGAAAAAACGCTCTCAAAGACGCAAATACAAACCGAAAAACGGATTACACAAACTCACGCAAAAGCCACTTTTTGGACTTATGTAGTTACAAATTAAACACTTTCCGTTACTTTCCTTCAGTTGTACTGTCAAATTTTGTTTCTTTACGCGTCTCACGGTTCTGGGCTAGACGGCGCTTCGATTCGAGACGCGTCCCGTCTCTCCGTCTTTCACAACACGCGACGTAAATGGCCGTAACTCCTCGCTGCCTTCACTTACAATCTTAAAACATTGACCCCGCCAAGCTACCACCGACCGCACTACGTGATATTCATTTCGACTTGATACGGCCTTACCTTCCCCGGAAAAAACGCTCTCAAAGACGCAAATACAAACCGAAAATCGTGTTGCACAAACTCACGCTAAAGCCACTTTTTCGACTTATTTAGTTACAAATTAAACACTTTCCGTTACTTTCCTTCAGTTGTACTGTCAAACTTTGTTTCTTTACGCGTCTCACGGTTCTGGGCTAGACGGCGCTTCGAGTCGCGACGCGTCCCGTCTCTCCGTGTTTCACAACACGCGACGTAAATGGCCGTAACTCCTCGCTGCCTTCACTTACAATCTTAAAACTTTGACCCCGCCAAGCTACCATCGGCCGCACTACGTGATATTCATTTCGACTTGATACGCCCTTACCTTCCCCGGAAAAAACGCTCTCAAAGACGCAAATACAAACCGAAAATCGTATTACACAAACTCACGCAAAAGCCACTTTTTCGACTTATTTAGTTACAAATTAAACACTTTCCGTTACTTTCCTTCAGTTGTACTGTCAAACTTTGTTTCTTTACGCGTCTCACGGTTCTGGGCTAGACGGCGCTTCGCGTCGCGACGCGTCCCGTCTCTCCGTCTTTCACAACACGCGACGTAAATGGCCGTAACTCCTCGCTGCCTTCACTTACAATCTTAAAACATTGACCCCGCCAAGCTACCACCGACCGCACTACGTGATATTCATTTCGACTTGATACGGCCTTACCTTCCCCGGAAAAAACGCTCTCAAAGACGCAAATTCAAACCGAAAATCGTATTACACAAACTCACGCAAAAGCCACTTTTTCGACTTATTTCGTTACAAATTAAACACTTTCCGTTACTTTCCTTCAGTTGTACTGTCAAACTTTGTTTCTTTACGCGTCTCACGGTTCTGGGCTAGACGGCGCTTCGCGTCGCGACGCGTCCCGTCTCTCCGTCTTTCACAACACGCGACGTAAATGGCCGTAACTCCTCGCTGCCTTCACTTACAATCTTAAAACATTGACCCCGCCAAGCTACCACCGACCGCACTACGTGATATTCATTTCGACTTGATACGGCCTTACCTTCCCCGGAAAAAACGCTCTCAAAGACGCAAATACAAACCGAAAATCGTATTACACAAACTCACGCAAAAGCCACTTTTTCGACTTATTTCGTTACAAATTAAACACTTTCCGTTACTTTCCTTCAGTTGTACTGTCAAACTTTGTTTCTTTACGCGTCTCACGGTTCTGGGCTAGACGGCGCTTCGCGTCGCGACGCGTCCCGTCTCTCCGTCTTTCACAACACGCGACGTAAATGGCCGTAACTCCTCGCTGCCTTCACTTACAATCTTAAAACATTGACCCCGCCAAGCTACCACCGACCGCACTACGTGATATTCATTTCGACTTGATACGGCCTTACCTTCCCCGGAAAAAACGCTCTCAAAGACGCAAATACAAACCGAAAATCGTATTACACAAACTCACGCAAAGCCACTTTTTCGACTTATTTCGTTACAAATTAAACACTTTCCGTTACTTTCCTTCAGTTGTACTGTCAAACTTTGTTTCTTTACGCGTCTCACGGTTCTGGGCTAGACGGCGCTTCGCGTCGCGACGCGTCCCGTCTCTCCGTCTTTCACAACACGCGACGTAAATGGCCGTAACTCCTCGCTGCCTTCACTTACAATCTTAAAACATTGACCCCGCATAGCAACCACCGACCGCACTACGTGATATTCATTTCGACTTGATACGGCCTTACCTTCCCCGGAAAAAACGCTCTCAGAGACGCAAATTCAAACCGAAAATCGTATTACACAAACTCACGCAAAAGCCACTTTTTCGACTTATTTCGTTACAAATTAAACACTTTCCGTTACTTTCCTTAAGCTGTACTGTCAAACTTTGTTTCTTTACGCGTCTCACGGTTCTGGGCTAGACGGCGCTTCGCGTCGCGACGCGTCCCGTCTCTCCGTCTTTCACAACACGCGACGTAAATGGCCGTAACTCCTCGCTGCCTTCACTTACAATCTTAAAACATTGACCCCGCCAAGCTACCACCGACCGCACTACGTGATATTCATTTCGACTTGATACGGCCTTACCTTCCCCGGAAAAAACGCTCTCAAAGACGCAAATACAAACCGAAAATCGTATTACACAAACTCACGCGAAAGCCACTTTTTCGACTTATGTAGTTACAAATTAAACACTTTCCGTTACTTTCCTTCAGTTGTACTGTCAAACTTTGTTTCTTTACGCGTCTCACGGTTCTGGGCTAGACGGCGCTTCGCGTCGCGACGCGTCCCGTCTCTCCGTCTTTCACAACACGCGACGTAAATGGCCGTAACTCCTCGCTGCCTTCACTTACAATCTTAAAACATTGACCCCGCCAAGCTACCACCGACCGCACTACGTGATATTCATTTCGACTTGATACGGCCTTACCTTCCCCGGAAAAAACGCTCTCAAAGACGCAAATTCAAACCGAAAATCGTATTACACAAACTCACGCAAAAGCCACTTTTTCGACTTATTTCGTTACAAATTAAACACTTTCCGTTACTTTCCTTCAGTTGTACTGTCAAACTTTGTTTCTTTACGCGTCTCACGGTTCTGGGCTAGACGGCGCTTCGCGTCGCGACGCGTCCCGTCTCTCCGTCTTTCACAACACGCGACGTAAATGGCCGTAACTCCTCGCTGCCTTCACTTACAATCTTAAAACATTGACCCCGCCAAGCTACCACCGACCGCACTACGTGATATTCATTTCGACTTGATACGGCCTTACCTTTCCCGGAAAAAACGCTCTCAAAGACGCAAATACAAACCGAAAATCGTATTACACAAACTCACGCAAAAGCCACTTTTTCGACTTATTTCGTTACAAATTAAACACTTTCCGTTACTTTCCTTCAGTTGTACTGTCAAACTTTGTTTCTTTACGCGTCTCACGGTTCTGGACTAAACGGCGCTTCGCGTCGCGACGCGTCCCGTCTCTCCGTCTTTCACAACACGCGACGTAAATGGCCGTAACTCCTCGCTGCCTTCACTTACAATCTTAAAACATTGACCCCGCCAAGCTACCACCGACCGCACTACGTGATATTCATTTCGACTTGATACGGCCTTACCTACCCCGGAGAAAACGCTCTCAAAGACGCAAATACAAACCGAAAATCGTATTACACAAACTCACGCAAAAGCCACTTTTTCGACTTATTTAGTTACAAATTAAACACTTTCCGTTACTTTCCTTCAGTTGTACTGTCAAACTTTGTTTCTTTACGCGTCTCACGGTTCTGGGCTAGACGGCGCTTCGCGTCGCGACGCGTCCCGTCTCTCCGTCTTTCACAACACGCGACGTAAATGGCCGTAACTCCTCGGTGCCTTCACTTACAATCTTAAAACATTGACCCCGCCAAGCTACCACCGACCGCACTACGTGATATTCATTTCGACTTGATACGGCCTTACCTTCCCCGGAAAAAACGCTCTCAAAGACGCAAATACAAACCGAAAATCGTATTACACAAACTCACGCAAAAGCCACTTTTTCGACTTATTTCGTTACAAATTAAACACTTTCCGTTACTTTCCTTCAGTTGTACTGTCAAACTTTGTTTCTTTACGCGTCTCACGGTTCTGGGCTAGACGGCGCTTCGAGTCGCGACGCGTCCCGTCTCTCCGTCTTTCACAACACGCGACGTAAATGGCCGTAACTCCTCGCTGCCTTCACTTACAATCTTAAAACTTTGACCCCGCCAAGCTACCACCGGCCGCACTACGTGATATTCATTTCGACTTGATACGCCCTTACCTTCCCAGGAAAAAACGCTCTCAAAGACGCAAATACAAACCGAAAAACGGATTACACAAACTCACGCAAAAGCCACTTTTTGGACTTATGTAGTTACAAATTAAACACTTTCCGTTACTTTCCTTCAGTTGTACTGTCAAATTTTGTTTCTTTACGCGTCTCACGGTTCTGGGCTAGACGGCGCTTCGATTCGCGACGCGTCCCGTCTCTCCGTCTTTCACAACACGCGACGTAAATGGCCGTAACTCCTCGCTGCCTTCACTTACAATCTTAAAACATTGACCCCGCCAAGCTACCACCGACCGCACTACGTGATATTCATTTCGACTTGATACGGCCTTACCTTCCCCGGAAAAAACGCTCTCAAAGACGCAAATACAAACCGAAAATCGTGTTGCACAAACTCACGCTAAAGCCACTTTTTCGACTTATTTAGTTACAAATTAAACACTTTCCGTTACTTTCCTTCAGTTGTACTGTCAAACTTTGTTTCTTTACGCGTCTCACGGTTCTGGGCTAGACGGCGCTTCGAGTCGCGACGCGTCCCGTCTCTCCGTGTTTCACAACACGCGACGTAAATGGCCGTAACTCCTCGCTGCCTTCACTTACAATCTTAAAACTTTGACCCCGCCAAGCTACCATCGGCCGCACTACGTGATATTCATTTCGACTTGATACGCCCTTACCTTCCCCGGAAAAAACGCTCTCAAAGACGCAAATACAAACCGAAAATCGTATTACACAAACTCACGCAAAAGCCACTTTTTCGACTTATTTAGTTACAAATTAAACACTTTCCGTTACTTTCCTTCAGTTGTACTGTCAAACTTTGTTTCTTTACGCGTCTCACGGTTCTGGGCTAGACGGCGCTTCGCGTCGCGACGCGTCCCGTCTCTCCGTCTTTCACAACACGCGACGTAAATGGCCGTAACTCCTCGCTGCCTTCACTTACAATCTTAAAACATTGACCCCGCCAAGCTACCACCGACCGCACTACGTGATATTCATTTCGACTTGATACGGCCTTACCTTCCCCGGAAAAAACGCTCTCAAAGACGCAAATTCAAACCGAAAATCGTATTACACAAACTCACGCAAAAGCCACTTTTTCGACTTATTTCGTTACAAATTAAACACTTTCCGTTACTTTCCTTCAGTTGTACTGTCAAACTTTGTTTCTTTACGCGTCTCACGGTTCTGGGCTAGACGGCGCTTCGCGTCGCGACGCGTCCCGTCTCTCCGTCTTTCACAACACGCGACGTAAATGGCCGTAACTCCTCGCTGCCTTCACTTACAATCTTAAAACATTGACCCCGCCAAGCTACCACCGACCGCACTACGTGATATTCATTTCGACTTGATACGGCCTTACCTTCCCCGGAAAAAACGCTCTCAAAGACGCAAATACAAACCGAAAATCGTATTACACAAACTCACGCAAAAGCCACTTTTTCGACTTATTTCGTTACAAATTAAACACTTTCCGTTACTTTCCTTCAGTTGTACTGTCAAACTTTGTTTCTTTACGCGTCTCACGGTTCTGGGCTAGACGGCGCTTCGCGTCGCGACGCGTCCCGTCTCTCCGTCTTTCACAACACGCGACGTAAATGGCCGTAACTCCTCGCTGCCTTCACTTACAATCTTAAAACATTGACCCCGCCAAGCTACCACCGACCGCACTACGTGATATTCATTTCGACTTGATACGGCCTTACCTTCCCCGGAAAAAACGCTCTCAAAGACGCAAATACAAACCGAAAATCGTATTACACAAACTCACGCAAAGCCACTTTTTCGACTTATTTCGTTACAAATTAAACACTTTCCGTTACTTTCCTTCAGTTGTACTGTCAAACTTTGTTTCTTTACGCGTCTCACGGTTCTGGGCTAGACGGCGCTTCGCGTCGCGACGCGTCCCGTCTCTCCGTCTTTCACAACACGCGACGTAAATGGCCGTAACTCCTCGCTGCCTTCACTTACAATCTTAAAACATTGACCCCGCATAGCAACCACCGACCGCACTACGTGATATTCATTTCGACTTGATACGGCCTTACCTTCCCCGGAAAAAACGCTCTCAGAGACGCAAATTCAAACCGAAAATCGTATTACACAAACTCACGCAAAAGCCACTTTTTCGACTTATTTCGTTACAAATTAAACACTTTCCGTTACTTTCCTTAAGCTGTACTGTCAAACTTTGTTTCTTTACGCGTCTCACGGTTCTGGGCTAGACGGCGCTTCGCGTCGCGACGCGTCCCGTCTCTCCGTCTTTCACAACACGCGACGTAAATGGCCGTAACTCCTCGCTGCCTTCACTAACAATCATAAAACATTGACCCCGCCAAGCTACCACCGACCGCACTACGTGATATTCATTTCGACTTGATACGGCCTTACCTTCCCCGGAAAAAACGCTCTCAAAGACGCAAATACAAACCGAAAATCGTATTACACAAACTCACGCAAAAGCCACTTTTTCGACTTATTTCGTTACAAATTAAACACTTTCCGTTACTTTCCTTCAGTTGTACTGTCAAACTTTGTTTCTTTACGCGTCTCACGGTTCTGGGCTAGACGGCGCTTCGAGTCGCGACGCGTCCCGTCTCTCCGTCTTTCACAACACGCGACGTAAATGGCCGTAACTCCTCGCTGCCTTCACTTACAATCTTAAAACTTTGACCCCGCCAAGCTACCACCGGCCGCACTACGTGATATTCATTTCGACTTGATACGCCCTTACCTTCCCAGGAAAAAACGCTCTCAAAGACGCAAATACAAACCGAAAAACGGATTACACAAACTCACGCAAAAGCCACTTTTTCGACTTATTTAGTTACAAATTAAACACTTTCCGTTACTTTCCTTCAGTTGTACTGTCAAACTTTGTTTCTTTACGCGTCTCACGGTTCTGGGCTAGACGGCGCTTCGCGTCGCGACGCGTCCCGTCTCTCCGTCTTTCACAACACGCGACGTAAATGGCCGTAACTCCTCGCTGCCTTCACTTACAATCTTAAAACATTGACCCCGCCAAGCTACCACCGACCGCACTACGTGATATTCATTTCGACTTGATACGGCCTTACCTTCCCCGGAAAAAACGCTCTCAAAGACGCAAATTCAAACCGAAAATCGTATTACACAAACTCACGCTAAAGCCACTTTTTCGACTTATTTAGTTACAAATTAAACACTTTCCGTTACTTTCCTTCAGTTGTACTGTCAAACTTTGTTTCTTTACGCGTCTCACGGTTCTGGGCTAGACGGCGGTTCGCGTCGCGACGCGTCCCGTCTCTCCGTCTTTCACAACACGCGACGTTAATGGCCGTAACTCCTTGCTGCCTTCACCTAGAATCTTAAAACTTTGACCCCGCCAAGCTACCACCGACCGCACTACGTGATATTCATTTCGAGTTGATACGCCCTTACCTTCCCCGGAAAAAACGCTCTCAAAGACGCAAATACAAACCGAAAATCGTATTACATAAACACAAGCAAAAGCCACTTTTTCGACTTATTTAGTTAAAAATTAAACACTTTCCGTTACTTTCCTTCAGTTGTACTGTCAAACTTTGTTTCTTTACGCGTCTCACGGTTCTGGGCTGGACGGCGCTTCGCGTCGCGACGCGTCCCGTCTCTCCGTCTTTCACAACACGCGACGTAAATGGCCGCAACTCCTCGCTGCCTTCACTTACAATCTTAAAACATTGACCCCGCCAAGCTACCACCGACCAAACTACGTGATATTCATTTCGACTTGATACGCCCTTACCTTCCCAGGAAAAAACGCTCTCAAAGACGCAAATACAAACCGAAAAACGGATTACACAAACTCACGCAAAAGCCACTTTTTCGACTTACTTAGTTACAAATTAAACACTTTCCGTTACTTCCTTCAGTTGTACTGTCAAACTTTGTTTGTTTACGCGTCTCACGGTTCTGGGCTAGACGGCGCTTCGAGTCGCGACGCGTCCCGTCTCTCCGTCTTTCACAACACGCGACGTAAATGGCCGTAACTCCTTGCTGCCTTCACCTAGAATCTTAAAACTTTGACCCCGCCAAGCTACCACCGACCGCACTACGTGATATTCATTTCGACTTGATACGCCCTTACCTTCCCAGGAAAAGACGCTCTCAAAGACGCAAATACAAACCGAAAAACGTATTACACAAACTCACGCTAAAGCCACTTTTTCGACTTATTTAGTTACAAATTAAACACTTTCCGTTACTTTCCTTCAGTTGTACTGTCAAACTTTGTTTCTTTACGCGTCTGACGGTTCTGGGCTAGACGGCGCTTCGCGTCGCGACGCGTCCCGTCTCTCCGTCTTTCACAACACGCGACGTAAATGGCCGTAACTCCTCGCTGCCTTCACTTACAATCTTAAAACTTTGACCCCGCCAAGCTACCACCGACCGCACTACGTGATATTCATTTCGACTTGATACGCCCTTACCTTCCCAGGAAAAGACGCTCTCAAAGACGCAAATACAAACCGAAAAACGTATTACACAAACTCACGCTAAAGCCACTTTTTCGACTTATTTAGTTACAAATTAAACACTTTCCGTTACTTTCCTTCAGTTGTACTGTCAAACTTTGTTTCTTTACGCGTCTCACGGTTCTGGGCTAGACGGCGCTTCGCGTCGCGACGCGTCCCGTCTCTCCGTCTTTCACAACACGCGACGTAAATGGCCGTAACTCCTCGCTGCCTTCACTTACAATCTTAAAACTTTGACCCCGCCAAGCTACCACCGACCGCACTACGTGATATTCATTTCGACTTGATACGCCCTTACCTTCCCAGGAAAAGACGCTCTCAAAGACGCAAATACAAACCGAAAAACGTATTACACAAACTCACGCTAAAGCCACTTTTTCGACTTATTTAGTTACAAATTAAACACTTTCCGTTACTTTCCTTCAGTTGTACTGTCAAACTTTGTTTCTTTACGCGTCTCACGGTTCTGGGCTAGACGGCGCTTCGCGTCGCGACGCGTCCCGTCTCTCCGTCTTTCACAACACGCGACGTAAATGGCCGTAACTCCTCGCTGCCTTCACTTACAATCTTAAAACTTTGACCCCGCCAAGCTACCACCGACCGCACTACGTGATATTCATTTCGACTTGATACGCCCTTACCTTCCCAGGAAAAGACGCTCTCAAAGACGCAAATACAAACCGAAAAACGAATTACACAAACTTACGCTAAAGCCACTTTTTCGACTTATTTAGTTACAAATTAAACACTTTCCGTTACTTTCCTTCAGTTGAACTGTCAAACTTTGTTTCTTTACGCGTCTCACGGTTCTGGGCTAGACGGCGCTTCGCGTCGCGACGCGTCCCGTCTCTCCGTCTTTCACAACACGCGACGTAAATGGCCGTAACTCCTCGCTGCCTTCACTTACAATCTTAAAACTTTGACCCCGCCAAGCTACCACCGACCGCACTACGTGATATTCATTTCGACTTGATACGCCCTTACCTTCCCAGGAAAAGACGCTCTCAAAGACGCAAATACAAACCGAAAAACGTATTACACAAACTCACGCTAAAGCCACTTTTTCGACTTATTTAGTTACAAATTAAACACTTTCCGTAACTTTCCTTCAGTTGTACTGTCAAACTTTGTTTCTTTACGCGTCTCACGGTTCTGGGCTAGACGGCGCTTCGCGTCGCGACGCGTCCCGTCTCTACGTCTTTCACAACACGCGACGTAAATGGCCGTAACTCCTCGCTGCCTTCACTTACAATCTTAAAACTTTGACCCCGCCAAGCTACCACCGACCGCACTACGTGATATTCATTTCGACTTGATACGACCCTACGTTCCCCGGAAAAAACGCTCTCAAAGACGCAAATACAAACCGAAAAACGTATTACACAAACTCACGCCACTTTTTCGACTTATTTAGTTACAAATTAAACACTTTCCGTTACTTTCCTTCAGTTGTACTGTCAAACTTTGTTTCTTTACGCGTCTCACGGTTCTGGGCTAGACGGCGCTTCGAGTCGCGACGCGTCCCGTCTCTCCGTCTTTCACAACACGCGACGTAAATGGCCGTAACTCCTCGCTGCCTTCACTTACAATCTTAAAACTTTGACCCCGCCAAGCTACCACCGACCGCACTACGTGATATTCATTTCGACTTGATACGCCCTTACCTTCCCAGGAAAAGACGCTCTCAAAGACGCAAATACAAACCGAAAAACGTATTACACAAACTTACGCTAAAGCCACTTTTTCGACTTATTTAGTTACAAATTAAACACTTTCCGTAACTTTCCTTCAGTTGGACTGTCAAACTTTGTTTCTTTACGCGTCTCACGGTTCTGGGCTAGACGGCGCTTCGCGTCGCGACGCGTCCCGTCTCTACGTCTTTCACAACACGCGACGTAAATGGCCGTAACTCCTCGCTGCCTTCACTTACAATCTTAAAACTTTGACCCCGCCAAGCTACCACCGACCGCACTACGTGATATTCATTTCGACTTGATACGCCCTTACCTTCCCATGAAAAGACGCTCTCAAAGACGCAAATACAAACCGAAAAACGTATTACACAAACTCACGCTAAAGCCACTTTTTCGACTTCTTTAGTTACAAATTAAACACTTTCCGTAACTTTCCTTCAGTTGGACTGTCAAACTTTGTTTCTTTACGCGTCTCACGGTTCTGGGCTAGACGGCGCTTCGCGTCGCGACGCGTCCCGTCTCTACGTCTTTCACAACACGCGACGTAAATGGCCGTAACTCCTCGCTGCCTTCACTTACAATCTTAAAACTTTGACCCCGCCAAGCTAACACCGACCGCACTACGTGATATTCATTTCGACTTGATACGCCCTTACCTTCCCAGGAAAAGACGCTCTCAAAGACGCAAATACAAACCGAAAAACGTATTACACAAACTCACGCTAAAGCCACTTTTTCGACTTATTTAGTTACAAATTAAACACTTTCCGTTACTTTCCTTCAGTTGTACTGTCAAACTTTGTTTCTTTACGCGTCTCACGGTTCTGGGCTAGACGGCGCTTCGCGTCGCGACGCGTCCCGTCTCTACGTCTTTCACAACACGCGACGTAAATGGCCGTAACTCCTCGCTGCCTTCACTTACAATCTTAAAACTTTGACCCCGCCAAGCTACCACCGACCGCACTACGTGATATTCATTTCGACTTGATACGCCCTTACCTTCCCAGGAAAAGACGCTCTCAAAGACGCAAATACAAACCGAAAAACGTATTACACAAACTCACGCTAAAGCCACTTTTTCGACTTATTTAGTTACAAATTAAACACTTTCCGTTACTTTCCTTCAGTTGTACTGTCAAACTTTGTTTCTTTACGCGTCTCACGGTTCTGGGCTAGACGGCGCTTCGAGTCGCGACGCGTCCCGTCTCTCCGTCTTTCACAACACGCGACGTAAATGGCCGTAACTCCTCGCTGCCTTCACTTACAATCTTAAAACTTTGACCCCGCCAAGCTACCACCGACCGCACTACGTGATATTCATTTCGACTTGATACGACCCTACGTTCCCCGGAAAAAACGCTCTCAAAGACGCAAATACAAACCGAAAAACGTATTACACAAACTCACGCTAAAGCCACTTTTTCGACTTATTTAGTTACAAATTAAACACTTTCCGTTACTTTCCTTCAGTTGTACTGTCAAACTTTGTTTCTTTACGCGTCTCACGGTTCTGGGCTAGACGGCGCTTCGAGTCGCGACGCGTCCCGTCTCTCCGTCTTTCACAACACGCGACGTAAATGGCCGTAACTCCTCGCTGCCTTCACTTACAATCTTAAAACTTTGACCCCGCCAAGCTACCACCGACCGCACTACGTGATATTCATTTCGACTTGATACGCCCTTACCTTCCCAGGAAAAGACGCTCTCAAAGACGCAAATACAAACCGAAAAACGTATTACACAAACTTACGCTAAAGCCACTTTTTCGACTTATTTAGTTACAAATTAAACACTTTCCGTAACTTTCCTTCAGTTGGACTGTCAAACTTTGTTTCTTTACGCGTCTCACGGTTCTGGGCTAGACGGCGCTTCGCGTCGCGACGCGTCCCGTCTCTACGTCTTTCACAACACGCGACGTAAATGGCCGTAACTCCTCGCTGCCTTCACTTACAATCTTAAAACTTTGACCCCGCCAAGCTACCACCGACCGCACTACGTGATATTCATTTCGACTTGATACGCCCTTACCTTCCCAGGAAAAGACGCTCTCAAAGACGCAAATACAAACCGAAAAACGTATTACACAAACTTACGCTAAAGCCACTTTTTCGACTTCTTTAGTTACAAATTAAACACTTTCCGTAACTTTCCTTCAGGTGGACTGTCAAACTTTGTTTCTTTACGCGTCTCACGGTTCTGGGCTAGACGGCGCTTCGCGTCGCGACGCGTCCCGTCTCTACGTCTTTCACAACACGCGACGTAAATGGCCGTAACTCCTCGCTGCCTTCACTTACAATCTTAAAACTTTGACCCCGCCAAGCTACCACCGACCGCACTACGTGATATTCATTTCGACTTGATACGCCCTTACCTTCCCAGGAAAAGACGCTCTCAAAGACGCAAATACAAACCGAAAAACGTATTACACAAACTCACGCTAAAGCCACTTTTTCGACTTATTTAGTTACAAATTAAACACTTTCCGTTACTTTCCTTCAGTTGTACTGTCAAACTTTGTTTCTTTACGCGTCTCACGGTTCTGGGCTAGACGGCGCTTCGCGTCGCGACGCGTCCCGTCTCTACGTCTTTCACAACACGCGACGTAAATGGCCGTAACTCCTCGCTGCCTTCACTTACAATCTTAAAACTTTGACCCCGCCAAGCTACCACCGACCGCACTACGTGATATTCATTTCGACTTGATACGCCCTTACCTTCCCAGGAAAAGACGCTCTCAAAGACGCAAATACAAACCGAAAAACGTATTACACAAACTTACGCTAAAGCCACTTTTTCGACTTATTTAGTTACAAATTAAACACTTTCCGTAACTTTCCTTCAGTTGGACTGTCAAACTTTGTTTCTTTACGCGTCTCACGGTTCTGGGCTAGACGGCGCTTCGCGTCGCGACGCGTCCCGTCTCTACGTCTTTCACAACACGCGACGTAAATGGCCGTAACTCCTCGCTGCCTTCACTTACAATCTTAAAACTTTGACCCCGCCAAGCTACCACCGACCGCACTACGTGATATTCATTTCGACTTGATACGCCCTTACCTTCCCAGGAAAAGACGCTCTCAAAGACGCAAATACAAACCGAAAAACGTATTACACAAACTCACGCTAAAGCCACTTTTTCGACTTATTTAGTTACAAATTAAACACTTTCCGTTACTTTCCTTCAGTTGTACTGTCAAACTTTGTTTCTTTACGCGTCTCACGGTTCTGGGCTAGACGGCGCTTCGCGTCGCGACGCGTCCCGTCTCTACGTCTTTCACAACACGCGACGTAAATGGCCGTAACTCCTCGCTGCCTTCACTTACAATCTTAAAACTTTGACCCCGCCAAGCTACCACCGACCGCACTACGTGATATTCATTTCGACTTGATACGACCCTACGTTCCCCGGAAAAAACGCTCTCAAAGACGCAAATACAAACCGAAAAACGTATTACACAAACTCACGCTAAAGCCACTTTTTCGACTTATTTAGTTACAAATTAAACACTTTCCGTTACTTTCCTTCAGTTGTACTGTCAAACTTTGTTTCTTTACGCGTCTCACGGTTCTGGGCTAGACGGCGCTTCGCGTCGCGACGCGTCCCGTCTCTACGTCTTTAACAACACGCGACGTAAATGGCCGTAACTCCTCGCTGCCTTCACTTACAATCTTAAAACTTTGACCCCGCCAAGCTAACACCGACCGCACTACGTGATATTCATTTCGACTTGATACGCCCTTACCTTCCCAGGAAAAGACGCTCTCAAAGACGCAAATACAAACCGAAAAACGTATTACACAAACTCACGCTAAAGCCACTTTTTCGACTTATTTAGTTACAAATTAAACACTTTCCGTTACTTTCCTTCAGTTGTACTGTCAAACTTTGTTTCTTTACGCGTCTCACGGTTCTGGGCTAGACGGCGCTTCGCGTCGCGACGCGTCCCGTCTCTACGTCTTTCACAACACGCGACGTAAATGGCCGTAACTCCTCGCTGCCTTCACTTACAATCTTAAAACTTTGACCCCGCCAAGCTACCACCGACCGCACTACGTGATATTCATTTCGACTTGATACGCCCTTACCTTCCCAGGAAAAGACGCTCTCAAAGACGCAAATACAAACCGAAAAACGTATTACACAAACTCACGCTAAAGCCACTTTTTCGACTTATTTAGTTACAAATTAAACACTTTCCGTTACTTTCCTTCAGTTGTACTGTCAAACTTTGTTTCTTTACGCGTCTCACGGTTCTGGGCTAGACGGCGCTTCGCGTCGCGACGCGTCCCGTCTCTACGTCTTTCACAACACGCGACGTAAATGGCCGTAACTCCTCGCTGCCTTCACTTACAATCTTAAAACTTTGACCCCGCCAAGCTACCACCGACCGCACTACGTGATATTCATTTCGACTTGATACGACCCTACGTTCCCCGGAAAAAACGCTCTCAAAGACGCAAATACAAACCGAAAAACGTACTACACAAACTCACGCTAAAGCCACTTTTTCGACTTATTTAGTTACAAATTAAACACTTTCCGTTACTTTCCTTCAGTTGTACTGTCAAACTTTGTTTCTTTACGCGTCTCACGGTTCTGGGCTAGACGGCGCTTCGCGTCGCGACGCGTCCCGTCTCTACGTCTTTCACAACACGCGACGTAAATGGCCGTAACTCCTCGCTGCCTTCACTTACAATCTTAAAACTTTGACCCCGCCAAGCTACCACCGACCGCACTACGTGATATTCATTTCGACTTGATACGCCCTTACCTTCCCAGGAAAAGACGCTCTCAAAGACGCAAATACAAACCGAAAAACGTATTACACAAACTTACGCTAAAGCCACTTTTTCGACTTATTTAGTTACAAATTAAACACTTTCCGTAACTTTCCTTCAGTTGGACTGTCAAACTTTGTTTCTTTACGCGTCTCACGGTTCTGGGCTAGACGGCGCTTCGCGTCGCGACGCGTCCCGTCTCTACGTCTTTCACAACACGCGACGTAAATGGCCGTAACTCCTCGCTGCCTTCACTTACAATCTTAAAACTTTGACCCCGCCAAGCTACCACCGACCGCACTACGTGATATTCATTTCGACTTGATACGACCCTACGTTCCCCGGAAAAAACGCTCTCAAAGACGCAAATACAAACCGAAAAACGTATTACACAAACTCACGCTAAAGCCACTTTTTCGACTTATTTAGTTACAAATTAAACACTTTCCGTTACTTTCCTTCAGTTGTACTGTCAAACTTTGTTTCTTTACGCGTCTCACGGTTCTGGGCTAGACGGCGCTTCGCGTCGCGACGCGTCCCGTCTCTACGTCTTTCACAACACGCGACGTAAATGGCCGTAACTCCTCGCTGCCTTCACTTACAATCTTAAAACTTTGACCCCGCCAAGCTACCACCGACCGCACTACGTGATATTCATTTCGACTTGATACGACCCTACGTTCCCCGGAAAAAACGCTCTCAAAGACGCAAATACAAACCGAAAAACGTATTACACAAACTCACGCTAAAGCCACTTTTTCGACTTATTTAGTTACAAATTAAACACTTTCCGTTACTTTCCTTCAGTTGTACTGTCAAACTTTGTTTCTTTACGCGTCTCACGGTTCTGGGCTAGACGGCGCTTCGCGTCGCGACGCGTCCCGTCTCTACGTCTTTCACAACACGCGACGTAAATGGCCGTAACTCCTCGCTGCCTTCACTTACAATCTTAAAACTTTGACCCCGCCAAGCTACCACCGACCGCACTACGTGATATTCATTTCGACTTGATACGACCCTACGTTCCCCGGAAAAAACGCTCTCAAAGACGCAAATACAAACCGAAAAACGTATTACACAAACTCACGCTAAAGCCACTTTTTCGACTTATTTAGTTACAAATTAAACACTTTCCGTTACTTTCCTTCAGTTGTACTGTCAAACTTTGTTTCTTTACGCGTCTCACGGTTCTGGGCTAGACGGCGCTTCGCGTCGCGACGCGTCCCGTCTCTACGTCTTTCACAACACGCGACGTAAATGGCCGTAACTCCTCGCTGCCTTCACTTACAATCTTAAAACTTTGACCCCGCCAAGCTACCACCGACCGCACTACGTGATATTCATTTCGACTTGATACGCCCTTACCTTCCCAGGAAAAGACGCTCTCAAAGACGCAAATACAAACCGAAAAACGTATTACACAAACTTACGCTAAAGCCACTTTTTCGACTTATTTAGTTACAAATTAAACACTTTCCGTAACTTTCCTTCAGTTGGACTGTCAAACTTTGTTTCTTTACGCGTCTCACGGTTCTGGGCTAGACGGCGCTTCGCGTCGCGACGCGTCCCGTCTCTACGTCTTTCACAACACGCGACGTAAATGGCCGTAACTCCTCGCTGCCTTCACTTACAATCTTAAAACTTTGACCCCGCCAAGCTACCACCGACCGCACTACGTGATATTCATTTCGACTTGATACGCCCTTACCTTCCCAGGAAAAGACGCTCTCAAAGACGCAAATACAAACCGAAAAACGTATTACACAAACTCACGCTAAAGCCACTTTTTCGACTTATTTAGTTACAAATTAAACACTTTCCGTAACTTTCCTTCAGGTGGACTGTCAAACTTTGTTTCTTTACGCGTCTCACGGTTCTGGGCTAGACGGCGCTTCGCGTCGCGACGCGTCCCGTCTCTACGTCTTTCACAACACGCGACGTAAATGGCCGTAACTCCTCGCTGCCTTCACTTACAATCTTAAAACTTTGACCCCGCCAAGCTACCACCGACCGCACTACGTGATATTCATTTCGACTTGATACGCCCTTACCTTCCCAGGAAAAGACGCTCTCAAAGACGCAAATACAAACCGAAAAACGTATTACACAAACTCACGCTAAAGCCACTTTTTCGACTTATTTAGTTACAAATTAAACACTTTCCGTTACTTTCCTTCAGTTGTACTGTCAAACTTTGTTTCTTTACGCGTCTCACGGTTCTGGGCTAGACGGCGCTTCGCGTCGCGACGCGTCCCGTCTCTACGTCTTTCACAACACGCGACGTAAATGGCCGTAACTCCTCGCTGCCTTCACTTACAATCTTAAAACTTTGACCCCGCCAAGCTACCACCGACCGCACTACGTGATATTCATTTCGACTTGATACGCCCTTACCTTCCCAGGAAAAGACGCTCTCAAAGACGCAAATACAAACCGAAAAACGTATTACACAAACTTACGCTAAAGCCACTTTTTCGACTTATTTAGTTACAAATTAAACACTTTCCGTAACTTTCCTTCAGTTGGACTGTCAAACTTTGTTTCTTTACGCGTCTCACGGTTCTGGGCTAGACGGCGCTTCGCGTCGCGACGCGTCCCGTCTCTACGTCTTTCACAACACGCGACGTAAATGGCCGTAACTCCTCGCTGCCTTCACTTACAATCTTAAAACTTTGACCCCGCCAAGCTACCACCGACCGCACTACGTGATATTCATTTCGACTTGATACGCCCTTACCTTCCCAGGAAAAGACGCTCTCAAAGACGCAAATACAAACCGAAAAACGTATTACACAAACTCACGCTAAAGCCACTTTTTCGACTTATTTAGTTACAAATTAAACACTTTCCGTTACTTTCCTTCAGTTGTACTGTCAAACTTTGTTTCTTTACGCGTCTCACGGTTCTGGGCTAGACGGCGCTTCGCGTCGCGACGCGTCCCGTCTCTACGTCTTTCACAACACGCGACGTAAATGGCCGTAACTCCTCGCTGCCTTCACTTACAATCTTAAAACTTTGACCCCGCCAAGCTACCACCGACCGCACTACGTGATATTCATTTCGACTTGATACGACCCTACGTTCCCCGGAAAAAACGCTCTCAAAGACGCAAATACAAACCGAAAAACGTATTACACAAACTCACGCTAAAGCCACTTTTTCGACTTATTTAGTTACAAATTAAACACTTTCCGTTACTTTCCTTCAGTTGTACTGTCAAACTTTGTTTCTTTACGCGTCTCACGGTTCTGGGCTAGGACGGCGCTTCGCGTCGCGACGCGTCCCGTCTCTACGTCTTTAACAACACGCGACGTAAATGGCCGTAACTCCTCGCTGCCTTCACTTACAATCTTAAAACTTTGACCCCGCCAAGCTAACACCGACCGCACTACGTGATATTCATTTCGACTTGATACGCCCTTACCTTCCCAGGAAAAGACGCTCTCAAAGACGCAAATACAAACCGAAAAACGTATTACACAAACTCACGCTAAAGCCACTTTTTCGACTTATTTAGTTACAAATTAAACACTTTCCGTTACTTTCCTTCAGTTGTACTGTCAAACTTTGTTTCTTTACGCGTCTCACGGTTCTGGGCTAGACGGCGCTTCGCGTCGCGACGCGTCCCGTCTCTACGTCTTTCACAACACGCGACGTAAATGGCCGTAACTCCTCGCTGCCTTCACTTACAATCTTAAAACTTTGACCCCGCCAAGCTACCACCGACCGCACTACGTGATATTCATTTCGACTTGATACGCCCTTACCTTCCCAGGAAAAGACGCTCTCAAAGACGCAAATACAAACCGAAAAACGTATTACACAAACTCACGCTAAAGCCACTTTTTCGACTTATTTAGTTACAAATTAAACACTTTCCGTTACTTTCCTTCAGTTGTACTGTCAAACTTTGTTTCTTTACGCGTCTCACGGTTCTGGGCTAGACGGCGCTTCGCGTCGCGACGCGTCCCGTCTCTACGTCTTTCACAACACGCGACGTAAATGGCCGTAACTCCTCGCTGCCTTCACTTACAATCTTAAAACTTTGACCCCGCCAAGCTACCACCGACCGCACTACGTGATATTCATTTCGACTTGATACGACCCTACGTTCCCCGGAAAAAACGCTCTCAAAGACGCAAATACAAACCGAAAAACGTACTACACAAACTCACGCTAAAGCCACTTTTTCGACTTATTTAGTTACAAATTAAACACTTTCCGTTACTTTCCTTCAGTTGTACTGTCAAACTTTGTTTCTTTACGCGTCTCACGGTTCTGGGCTAGACGGCGCTTCGCGTCGCGACGCGTCCCGTCTCTACGTCTTTCACAACACGCGACGTAAATGGCCGTAACTCCTCGCTGCCTTCACTTACAATCTTAAAACTTTGACCCCGCCAAGCTACCACCGACCGCACTACGTGATATTCATTTCGACTTGATACGCCCTTACCTTCCCAGGAAAAGACGCTCTCAAAGACGCAAATACAAACCGAAAAACGTATTACACAAACTTACGCTAAAGCCACTTTTTCGACTTATTTAGTTACAAATTAAACACTTTCCGTAACTTTCCTTCAGTTGGACTGTCAAACTTTGTTTCTTTACGCGTCTCACGGTTCTGGGCTAGACGGCGCTTCGCGTCGCGACGCGTCCCGTCTCTACGTCTTTCACAACACGCGACGTAAATGGCCGTAACTCCTCGCTGCCTTCACTTACAATCTTAAAACTTTGACCCCGCCAAGCTACCACCGACCGCACTACGTGATATTCATTTCGACTTGATACGACCCTACGTTCCCCGGAAAAAACGCTCTCAAAGACGCAAATACAAACCGAAAAACGTATTACACAAACTCACGCTAAAGCCACTTTTTCGACTTATTTAGTTACAAATTAAACACTTTCCGTTACTTTCCTTCAGTTGTACTGTCAAACTTTGTTTCTTTACGCGTCTCACGGTTCTGGGCTAGACGGCGCTTCGCGTCGCGACGCGTCCCGTCTCTACGTCTTTCACAACACGCGACGTAAATGGCCGTAACTCCTCGCTGCCTTCACTTACAATCTTAAAACTTTGACCCCGCCAAGCTACCACCGACCGCACTACGTGATATTCATTTCGACTTGATACGACCCTACGTTCCCCGGAAAAAACGCTCTCAAAGACGCAAATACAAACCGAAAAACGTATTACACAAACTCACGCTAAAGCCACTTTTTCGACTTATTTAGTTACAAATTAAACACTTTCCGTTACTTTCCTTCAGTTGTACTGTCAAACTTTGTTTCTTTACGCGTCTCACGGTTCTGGGCTAGACGGCGCTTCGCGTCGCGACGCGTCCCGTCTCTACGTCTTTCACAACACGCGACGTAAATGGCCGTAACTCCTCGCTGCCTTCACTTACAATCTTAAAACTTTGACCCCGCCAAGCTACCACCGACCGCACTACGTGATATTCATTTCGACTTGATACGACCCTACGTTCCCCGGAAAAAACGCTCTCAAAGACGCAAATACAAACCGAAAAACGTATTACACAAACTCACGCTAAAGCCACTTTTTCGACTTATTTAGTTACAAATTAAACACTTTCCGTTACTTTCCTTCAGTTGTACTGTCAAACTTTGTTTCTTTACGCGTCTCACGGTTCTGGGCTAGACGGCGCTTCGCGTCGCGACGCGTCCCGTCTCTACGTCTTTCACAACACGCGACGTAAATGGCCGTAACTCCTCGCTGCCTTCACTTACAATCTTAAAACTTTGACCCCGCCAAGCTACCACCGACCGCACTACGTGATATTCATTTCGACTTGATACGCCCTTACCTTCCCAGGAAAAGACGCTCTCAAAGACGCAAATACAAACCGAAAAACGTATTACACAAACTTACGCTAAAGCCACTTTTTCGACTTATTTAGTTACAAATTAAACACTTTCCGTAACTTTCCTTCAGTTGGACTGTCAAACTTTGTTTCTTTACGCGTCTCACGGTTCTGGGCTAGACGGCGCTTCGCGTCGCGACGCGTCCCGTCTCTACGTCTTTCACAACACGCGACGTAAATGGCCGTAACTCCTCGCTGCCTTCACTTACAATCTTAAAACTTTGACCCCGCCAAGCTACCACCGACCGCACTACGTGATATTCATTTCGACTTGATACGCCCTTACCTTCCCAGGAAAAGACGCTCTCAAAGACGCAAATACAAACCGAAAAACGTATTACACAAACTCACGCTAAAGCCACTTTTTCGACTTATTTAGTTACAAATTAAACACTTTCCGTTACTTTCCTTCAGTTGTACTGTCAAACTTTGTTTCTTTACGCGTCTCACGGTTCTGGGCTAGACGGCGCTTCGCGTCGCGACGCGTCCCGTCTCTACGTCTTTCACAACACGCGACGTAAATGGCCGTAACTCCTCGCTGCCTTCACTTACAATCTTAAAACTTTGACCCCGCCAAGCTACCACCGACCGCACTACGTGATATTCATTTCGACTTGATACGCCCTTACCTTCCCAGGAAAAGACGCTCTCAAAGACGCAAATACAAACCGAAAAACGTATTACACAAACTCACGCTAAAGCCACTTTTTCGACTTATTTAGTTACAAATTAAACACTTTCCGTTACTTTCCTTCAGTTGTACTGTCAAACTTTGTTTCTTTACGCGTCTCACGGTTCTGGGCTAGACGGCGCTTCGCGTCGCGACGCGTCCCGTCTCTACGTCTTTCACAACACGCGACGTAAATGGCCGTAACTCCTCGCTGCCTTCACTTACAATCTTAAAACTTTGACCCCGCCAAGCTACCACCGACCGCACTACGTGATATTCATTTCGACTTGATACGACCCTACGTTCCCCGGAAAAAACGCTCTCAAAGACGCAAATACAAACCGAAAAACGTATTACACAAACTCACGCTAAAGCCACTTTTTCGACTTATTTAGTTACAAATTAAACACTTTCCGTTACTTTCCTTCAGTTGTACTGTCAAACTTTGTTTCTTTACGCGTCTCACGGTTCTGGGCTAGACGGCGCTTCGCGTCGCGACGCGTCCCGTCTCTACGTCTTTCACAACACGCGACGTAAATGGCCGTAACTCCTCGCTGCCTTCACTTACAATCTTAAAACTTTGACCCCGCCAAGCTACCACCGACCGCACTACGTGATATTCATTTCGACTTGATACGACCCTACGTTCCCCGGAAAAAACGCTCTCAAAGACGCAAATACAAACCGAAAAACGTATTACACAAACTCACGCTAAAGCCACTTTTTCGACTTATTTAGTTACAAATTAAACACTTTCCGTTACTTTCCTTCAGTTGTACTGTCAAACTTTGTTTCTTTACGCGTCTCACGGTTCTGGGCTAGACGGCGCTTCGCGTCGCGACGCGTCCCGTCTCTACGTCTTTCACAACACGCGACGTAAATGGCCGTAACTCCTCGCTGCCTTCACTTACAATCTTAAAACTTTGACCCCGCCAAGCTACCACCGACCGCACTACGTGATATTCATTTCGACTTGATACGCCCTTACCTTCCCAGGAAAAGACGCTCTCAAAGACGCAAATACAAACCGAAAAACGTATTACACAAACTCACGCTAAAGCCACTTTTTCGACTTATTTAGTTACAAATTAAACACTTTCCGTTACTTTCCTTCAGTTGTACTGTCAAACTTTGTTTCTTTACGCGTCTCACGGTTCTGGGCTAGACGGCGCTTCGCGTCGCGACGCGTCCCGTCTCTACGTCTTTCACAACACGCGACGTAAATGGCCGTAACTCCTCGCTGCCTTCACTTACAATCTTAAAACTTTGACCCCGCCAAGCTACCACCGACCGCACTACGTGATATTCATTTCGACTTGATACGACCCTACGTTCCCCGGGAAAAACGCTCTCAAAGACGCAAATACAAACCGAAAAACGTATTACACAAACTCACGCAAAAGCCACTTTTTCGACTTATTTAGTTACAAATTAAACACTTTCCGTTACTTTCCTTCAGTTGTACTGTCAAACTTTGTTTCTTTACGCGTCTCACGGTTCTGGGCTAGACGGCGCTTCGCGTCGCGACGCGTCCCGTCTCTACGTCTTTCACAACACGCGACGTAAATGGCCGTAACTCCTCGCTGCCTTCACTTACAATCTTAAAACTTTGACCCCGCCAAGCTACCACCGACCGCACTACGTGATATTCATTTCGACTTGATACGCCCTTACCTTCCCAGGAAAAGACGCTCTCAAAGACGCAAATACAAACCGAAAAACGTATTACACAAACTCACGCTAAAGCCACTTTTTCGACTTATTTAGTTACAAATTAAACACTTTCCGTTACTTTCCTTCAGTTGTACTGTCAAACTTTGTTTCTTTACGCGTCTCACGGTTCTGGGCTAGACGGCGCTTCGCGTCGCGACGCGTCCCGTCTCTACGTCTTTCACAACACGCGACGTAAATGGCCGTAACTCCTCGCTGCCTTCACTTACAATCTTAAAACTTTGACCCCGCCAAGCTACCACCGACCGCACTACGTGATATTCATTTCGACTTGATACGCCCTTACCTTCCCAGGAAAAGACGCTCTCAAAGACGCAAATACAAACCGAAAAACGTATTACACAAACTCACGCTAAAGCCACTTTTTCGACTTATTTAGTTACAAATTAAACACTTTCCGTTACTTTCCTTCAGTTGGACTGTCAAACTTTGTTTCTTTACGCGTCTCACGGTTCTGGGCTAGACGGCGCTTCGCGTCGCGACGCGTCCCGTCTCTACGTCTTTCACAACACGCGACGTAAATGGCCGTAACTCCTCGCTGCCTTCACTTACAATCTTAAAACTTTGACCCCGCCAAGCTACCACCGACCGCACTACGTGATATTCATTTCGACTTGATACGCCCTTACCTTCCCAGGAAAAGACGCTCTCAAAGACGCAAATACAAACCGAAAAACGTATTACACAAACTCACGCTAAAGCCACTTTTTCGACTTATTTAGTTACAAATTAAACACTTTCCGTTACTTTCCTTCAGTTGTACTGTCAAACTTTGTTTCTTTACGCGTCTCACGGTTCTGGGCTAGACGGCGCTTCGCGTCGCGACGCGTCCCGTCTCTACGTCTTTCACAACACGCGACGTAAATGGCCGTAACTCCTCGCTGCCTTCACTTACAATCTTAAAACTTTGACCCCGCCAAGCTACCACCGACCGCACTACGTGATATTCATTTCGACTTGATACGACCCTACGTTCCCCGGAAAAAACGCTCTCAAAGACGCAAATACAAACCGAAAAACGTATTACACAAACTCACGCAAAAGCCACTTTTTCGACTTATTTAGTTACAAATTAAACACTTTCCGTTACTTTCCTTCAGTTGTACTGTCAAACTTTGTTTCTTTACGCGTCTCACGGTTCTGGGCTAGACGGCGCTTCGCGTCGCGACGCGTCCCGTCTCTACGTCTTTCACAACACGCGACGTAAATGGCCGTAACTCCTCGCTGCCTTCACTTACAATCTTAAAACTTTGACCCCGCCAAGCTACCACCGACCGCACTACGTGATATTCATTTCGACTTGATACGCCCTTACCTTCCCAGGAAAAGACGCTCTCAAAGACGCAAATACAAACCGAAAAACGTATTACACAAACTCACGCAAAAGCCACTTTTTCGACTTATTTAGTTACAAATTAAACACTTTCCGTTACTTTCCTTCAGTTGTACTGTCAAACTTTGTTTCTTTACGCGTCTCACGGTTCTGGGCTAGACGGCGCTTCGCGTCGCGACGCGTCCCGTCTCTACGTCTTTCACAACACGCGACGTAAATGGCCGTAACTCCTCGCTGCCTTCACTTACAATCTTAAAACTTTGACCCCGCCAAGCTACCACCGACCGCACTACGTGATATTCATTTCGACTTGATACGACCCTACGTTCCCCGGAAAAAACGCTCTCAAAGACGCAAATACAAACCGAAAAACGTATTACACAAACTCACGCTAAAGCCACTTTTTCGACTTATTTAGTTACAAATTAAACACTTTCCGTTACTTTCCTTCAGTTGTACTGTCAAACTTTGTTTCTTTACGCGTCTCACGGTTCTGGGCTAGACGGCGCTTCGCGTCGCGACGCGTCCCGTCTCTACGTCTTTCACAACACGCGACGTAAATGGCCGTAACTCCTCGCTGCCTTCACTTACAATCTTAAAACTTTGACCCCGCCAAGCTACCACCGACCGCACTACGTGATATTCATTTCGACTTGATACGACCCTACGTTCCCCGGAAAAAACGCTCTCAAAGACGCAAATACAAACCGAAAAACGTATTACACAAACTCACGCAAAAGCCACTTTTTCGACTTCTTTAGTTACAAATTAAACACTTTCCGTTACTTTCCTTCAGTTGTACTGTCAAACTTTGTTTCTTTACGCGTCTCACGGTTCTGGGCTAGACGGCGCTTCGCGTCGCGACGCGTCCCGTCTCTACGTCTTTCACAACACGCGACGTAAATGGCCGTAACTCCTCGCTGCCTTCACTTACAATCTTAAAACTTTGACCCCGCCAAGCTACCACCGACCGCACTACGTGATATTCATTTCGACTTGATACGCCCTTACCTTCCCAGGAAAAGACGCTCTCAAAGACGCAAATACAAACCGAAAAACGTATTACACAAACTCACGCTAAAGCCACTTTTTCGACTTATTTAGTTACAAATTAAACACTTTCCGTTACTTTCCTTCAGTTGTACTGTCAAACTTTGTTTCTTTACGCGTCTCACGGTTCTGGGCTAGACGGCGCTTCGCGTCGCGACGCGTCCCGTCTCTACGTCTTTCACAACACGCGACGTAAATGGCCGTAACTCCTCGCTGCCTTCACTTACAATCTTAAAACTTTGACCCCGCCAAGCTACCACCGACCGCACTACGTGATATTCATTTCGACTTGATACGCCCTTACCTTCCCAGGAAAAGACGCTCTCAAAGACGCAAATACAAACCGAAAAACGTATTACACAAACTCACGCTAAAGCCACTTTTTCGACTTATTTAGTTACAAATTAAACACTTTCCGTTACTTTCCTTCAGTTGTACTGTCAAACTTTGTTTCTTTACGCGTCTCACGGTTCTGGGCTAGACGGCGCTTCGCGTCGCGACGCGTCCCGTCTCTACGTCTTTCACAACACGCGACGTAAATGGCCGTAACTCCTCGCTGCCTTCACTTACAATCTTAAAACTTTGACCCCGCCAAGCTACCACCGACCGCACTACGTGATATTCATTTCGACTTGATACGCCCTTACCTTCCCAGGAAAAGACGCTCTCAAAGACGCAAATACAAACCGAAAAACGTATTACACAAACTCACGCTAAAGCCACTTTTTCGACTTATTTAGTTACAAATTAAACACTTTCCGTTACTTTCCTTCAGTTGTACTGTCAAACTTTGTTTCTTTACGCGTCTCACGGTTCTGGGCTAGACGGCGCTTCGCGTCGCGACGCGTCCCGTCTCTACGTCTTTCACAACACGCGACGTAAATGGCCGTAACTCCTCGCTGCCTTCACTTACAATCTTAAAACTTTGACCCCGCCAAGCTACCACCGACCGCACTACGTGATATTCATTTCGACTTGATACGCCCTTACCTTCCCAGGAAAAGACGCTCTCAAAGACGCAAATACAAACCGAAAAACGTATTACACAAACTCACGCTAAAGCCACTTTTTCGACTTATTTAGTTACAAATTAAACACTTTCCGTTACTTTCCTTCAGTTGTACTGTCAAACTTTGTTTCTTTACGCGTCTCACGGTTCTGGGCTAGACGGCGCTTCGCGTCGCGACGCGTCCCGTCTCTACGTCTTTCACAACACGCGACGTAAATGCCCGTAACTCCTCGCTGCCTTCACTTACAATCTTAAAACTTTGACCCCGCCAAGCTACCACCGACCGCACTACGTGATATTCATTTCGACTTGATACGACCCTACGTTCCCCGGAAAAAACGCTCTCGAAGACGCAAATACAAACCGAAAAACCAATTACACAAACTCACGCAAAAGCCACTTTTTCGACTTATTTAGTTACAAATTAAACACTTTCCGTTACTTTCCTTCAGTTGTACTGTCAAACTTTGTTTCTTTACGCGTCTCACGGTTCTGGGCTAGACGGCGCTTCGCGTCGCGACGCGTCCCGTCTCTACGTCTTTCACAACACGCGACGTAAATGGCCGTAACTCCTCGCTGCCTTCACTTACAATCTTAAAACTTTGACCCCGCCAAGCTACCACCGACCGCACTACGTGATATTCATTTCGACTTGATACGACCCTACGTTCCCCGGAAAAAACGCTCTCAAAGACGCAAATACAAACCGAAAAACGTATTACACAAACTCACGCAAAAGCCACTTTTTCGACTTATTTAGTTACAAATTAAACACTTTCCGTTACTTTCCTTCAGTTGTACTGTCAAACTTTGTTTCTTTACGCGTCTCACGGTTCTGGGCTAGACGGCGCTTCGCGTCGCGACGCGTCCCGTCTCTACGTCTTTCACAACACGCGACGTAAATGGCCGTAACTCCTCGCTGCCTTCACTTACAATCTTAAAACTTTGACCCCGCCAAGCTACCACCGACCGCACTACGTGATATTCATTTCGACTTGATACGACCCTACGTTCCCCGGAAAAAACGCTCTCAAAGACGCAAATACAAACCGAAAAACGTATTACACAAACTCACGCAAAGCCACTTTTTCGACTTATTTAGTTACAAATTAAACACTTTCCGTTACTTTCCTTCAGTTGTACTGTCAAACTTTGTTTCTTTACGCGTCTCACGGTTCTGGGCTAGACGGCGCTTCGCGTCGCGACGCGTCCCGTCTCTACGTCTTTCACAACACGCGACGTAAATGGCCGTAACTCCTCGCTGCCTTCACTTACAATCTTAAAACTTTGACCCCGCCAAGCTACCACCGACCGCACTACGTGATATTCATTTCGACTTGATACGCCCTTACCTTCCCAGGAAAAGACGCTCTCAAAGACGCAAATACAAACCGAAAAACGTATTACACAAACTCACGCTAAAGCCACTTTTTCGACTTATTTAGTTACAAATTAAACACTTTCCGTTACTTTCCTTCAGTTGTACTGTCAAACTTTGTTTCTTTACGCGTCTCACGGTTCTGGGCTAGACGGCGCTTCGCGTCGCGACGCGTCCCGTCTCTACGTCTTTCACAACACGCGACGTAAATGGCCGTAACTCCTCGCTGCCTTCACTTACAATCTTAAAACTTTGACCCCGCCAAGCTACCACCGACCGCACTACGTGATATTCATTTCGACTTGATACGACCCTACGTTCCCCGGAAAAAACGCTCTCAAAGACGCAAATACAAACCGAAAAACGTATTACACAAACTCACGCAAAAGCCACTTTTTCGACTTATTTAGTTACAAATTAAACACTTTCCGTTACTTTCCTTCAGTTGTATGTCAAACTTTGTTTCTTTACGCGTCTCACGGTTCTGGGCTAGACGGCGCTTCGCGTCGCGACGCGTCCCGTCTCTACGTCTTTCACAACACGCGACGTAAATGGCCGTAACTCCTCGCTGCCTTCACTTACAATCTTAAAACTTTGACCCCGCCAAGCTACCACCGACCGCACTACGTGATATTCATTTCGACTTGATACGCCCTTACCTTCCCAGGAAAAGACGCTCTCAAAGACGCAAATACAAACCGAAAAACGTATTACACAAACTCACGCAAAGCCACTTTTTCGACTTATTTAGTTACAAATTAAACACTTTCCGTTACTTTCCTTCAGTTGTACTGTCAAACTTTGTTTCTTTACGCGTCTCACGGTTCTGGGCTAGACGGCGCTTCGCGTCGCGACGCGTCCCGTCTCTACGTCTTTCACAACACGCGACGTAAATGGCCGTAACTCCTCGCTGCCTTCACTTACAATCTTAAAACTTTGACCCCGCCAAGCTACCACCGACCGCACTACGTGATATTCATTTCGACTTGATACGACCCTACGTTCCCCGGAAAAAAACGCTCTCAAAGACGCAAATACAAACCGAAAAACGTATTACACAAACTCACGCAAAAGCCACTTTTTCGACTTATTTAGTTACAAATTAAACACTTTCGTTACTTTCCTTCAGTTGTACTGTCAAACTTTGTTTCTTAACGCGTCTCACGGTTCTGGGCTAGACGGCGCTTCGCGTCGCGACGCGTCCCGTCTCTACGTCTTTCACAACACGCGACGTAAATGGCCGTAACTCCTCGCTGCCTTCACTTACAATCTTAAAACTTTGACCCCGCCAAGCTACCACCGACCGCACTACGTGATATTCATTTCGACTTGATACGACCCTACGTTCCCCGGAAAAAACGCTCTCAAAGACGCAAATACAAACCGAAAAACGTATTACACAAACTCACGCAAAAGCCACTTTTTCGACTTATTTAGTTACAAATTAAACACTTTCCGTTACTTTCCTTCAGTTGTACTGTCAAACTTTGTTTCTTTACGCGTCTCACGGTTCTGGGCTAGACGGCGCTTCGCGTCGCGACGCGTCCCGTCTCTACGTCTTTCACAACACGCGACGTAAATGGCCGTAACTCCTCGCTGCCTTCACTTACAATCTTAAAACTTTGACCCGCCAAGCTACCACCGACCGCACTACGTGATATTCATTTCGACTTGATACGCCCTTACCTTCCCAGGAAAAGACGCTCTCAAAGACGCAAATACAAACCGAAAAACGTATTACACAAACTCACGCTAAAGCCACTTTTTCGACTTATTTAGTTACAAATTAAACACTTTCCGTTACTTTCCTTCAGTTGTACTGTCAAACTTTGTTTCTTTACGCGTCTCACGGTTCTGGGCTAGACGGCGCTTCGCGTCGCGACGCGTCCCCGTCTCTACGTCTTTCACAACACGCGACGTAAATGGCCGTAACTCCTCGCTGCCTTCACTTACAATCTTAAAACTTTGACCCCGCCAAGCTACCACCGACCGCACTACGTGATATTCATTTCGACTTGATACGACCCTACGTTCCCCGGAAAAAACGCTCTCAAAGACGCAAATACAAACCGAAAAACGTATTACACAAACTCACGCAAAAGCCACTTTTTCGACTTATTTAGTTACAAATTAAACACTTTCCGTTACTTTCCTTCAGTTGTACTGTCAAACTTTGTTTCTTTACGCGTCTCACGGTTCTGGGCTAGACGGCGCTTCGCGTCGCGACGCGTCCCGTCTCTACGTCTTTCACAACACGCGACGTAAATGGCCGTAACTCCTCGCTGCCTTCACTTACAATCTTAAAACTTTGACCCCGCCAAGCTACCACCGACCGCACTACGTGATATTCATTTCGACTTGATACGACCCTACGTTCCCCGGAAAAAACGCTCTCAAAGACGCAAATACAAACCGAAAAACGTATTACACAAACTCACGCAAAAGCCACTTTTTCGACTTATTTAGTTACAAATTAAACACTTTCCGTTACTTTCCTTCAGTTGTACTGTCAAACTTTGTTTCTTTACGCGTCTCACGGTTCTGGGCTAGACGGCGCTTCGCGTCGCGACGCGTCCCGTCTCTACGTCTTTCACAACACGCGACGTAAATGGCCGTAACTCCTCGCTGCCTTCACTTACAATCTTAAAACTTTGACCCCGCCAAGCTACCACCGACCGCACTACGTGATATTCATTTCGACTTGATACGACCCTACGTTCCCCGGAAAAAACGCTCTCAAAGACGCAAATACAAACCGAAAAACGTATTACACAAACTCACGCTAAAGCCACTTTTTCGACTTATTTAGTAACAAATTAAACACTTTCCGTTACTTTCCTTCAGTTGTACTGTCAAACTTTGTTTCTTTACGCGTCTCACGGTTCTGGGCTAGACGGCGCTTCGCGTCGCGACGCGTCCCGTCTCTACGTCTTTCACAACACGCGACGTAAATGGCCGTAACTCCTCGCTGCCTTCACTTACAATCTTAAAACTTTGACCCCGCCAAGCTACCACCGACCGCACTACGTGATATTCATTTCGACTTGATACGCCCTTACCTTCCCAGGAAAAGACGCTCTCAAAGACGCAAATACAAACCGAAAAACGTATTACACAAACTCACGCAAAGCCACTTTTTCGACTTATTTAGTTACAAATTAAACACTTTCCGTTACTTTCCTTCAGTTGTACTGTCAAACTTTGTTTCTTTACGCGTCTCACGGTTCTGGGCTAGACGGCGCTTCGCGTCGCGACGCGTCCCGTCTCTACGTCTTTCACAACACGCGACGTAAATGGCCGTAACTCCTCGCTGCCTTCACTTACAATCTTAAAACTTTGACCCCGCCAAGCTACCACCGACCGCACTACGTGATATTCATTTCGACTTGATACGACCCTACGTTCCCCGGAAAAAACGCTCTCAAAGACGCAAATACAAACCGAAAAACGTATTACACAAGCTCACGCTAAAGCCACTTTTTCGACTTATTTAGTTACAAATTAAACACTTTCCGTTACTTTCCTTCAGTTGTACTGTCAAACTTTGTTTCTTTACGCGTCTCACGGTTCTGGGCTAGACGGCGCTTCGCGTCGCGACGCGTCCCGTCTCTACGTCTTTCACAACACGCGACGTAAATGGCCGTAAGTCCTCGCTGCCTTCACTTACAATCTTAAAACTTTGACCCCGCCAAGCTACCACCGACCGCACTACGTGATATTCATTTCGACTTGATACGACCCTACGTTCCCCGGAAAAAACGCTCTCAAAGACGCAAATACAAACCGAAAAACGTATTACACAAACTCACGCAAAAGCCACTTTTTCGACTTATTTAGTTACAAATTAAACACTTTCCGTTACTTTCCTTCAGTTGTACTGTCAAACTTTGTTTCTTTACGCGTCTCACGGTTCTGGGCTAGACGGCGCTTCGCGTCGCGACGCGTCCCGTCTCTACGTCTTTCACAACACGCGACGTAAATGGCCGTAACTCCTCGCTGCCTTCACTTACAATCTTAAAACTTTGACCCCGCCAAGCTACCACCGACCGCACTACGTGATATTCATTTCGACTTGATACGCCCTTACCTTCCCAGGAAAAGACGCTCTCAAAGACGCAAATACAAACCGAAAAACGTATTACACAAACTCACGCAAAAGCCACTTTTTCGACTTATTTAGTTACAAATTAAACACTTTCCGTTACTTTCCTTCAGTTGTACTGTCAAACTTTGTTTCTTTACGCGTCTCACGGTTCTGGGCTAGACGGCGCTTCGCGTCGCGACGCGTCCCGTCTCTACGTCTTTCACAACACGCGACGTAAATGGCCGTAACTCCTCGCTGCCTTCACTTACAATCTTAAAACTTTGACCCCGCCAAGCTACCACCGACCGCACTACGTGATATTCATTTCGACTTGATACGACCCTACGTTCCCCGGAAAAAACGCTCTCAAAGACGCAAATACAAACCGAAAAACGTATTACACAAACTCACGCTAAAGCCACTTTTTCGACTTATTTAGTTACAAATTAAACACTTTCCGTTACTTTCCTTCAGTTGTACTGTCAAACTTTGTTTCTTTACGCGTCTCACGGTTCTGGGCTAGACGGCGCTTCGCGTCGCGACGCGTCCCGTCTCTACGTCTTTCACAACACGCGACGTAAATGGCCGTAACTCCTCGCTGCCTTCACTTACAATCTTAAAACTTTGACCCCGCCAAGCTACCACCGACCGCACTACGTGATATTCATTTCGACTTGATACGACCCTACGTTCCCCGGAAAAAACGCTCTCAAAGACGCAAATACAAACCGAAAAACGTATTACACAAACTCACGCAAAAGCCACTTTTTCGACTTATTTAGTTACAAATTAAACACTTTCCGTTACTTTCCTTCAGTTGTACTGTCAAACTTTGTTTCTTTACGCGTCTCACGGTTCTGGGCTAGACGGCGCTTCGCGTCGCGACGCGTCCCGTCTCTCCGTCTTTCACAACACGCGACGTAAATGGCCATAACTCCTTGCTGCCTTCACTTACAATCTTAAAACTTTGACCCCGCCAAGCTACCACCGACTGCACTACGTGATATTCATTTCGACTTGATACGACCCTACGTTCCCCGGAAAAAACGCTCTCAAAGACGCAAATACAAACCGAAAAACGTATTACACAAACTCACGCCAAAGCCACTTTTTCGACTTATTTAGTTACAAATTAAACACTTTCCGTTACTTTCCTTCAGTTGTACTGTCAAACTTTGTTTCTTTACGCGTCTCACGGTTCTGGGCTAGACGGCGCTTCGCGTCGCGACGCGTCCCGTCTCTCCGTCTTTCACAACACGCGACGTAAATGGCCATAACTCCTTGCTGCCTTCACTTACAATCTTAAAACTTTGACCCCGCCAAGCTACCACCGACCGCACTACGTGATATTCATTTCGACTTGATACGACCCTACGTTCCCCGGAAAAAACGCTCTCAAAGACGCAAATACAAACCGAAAAACCAATTACACAAACTCACGCTAAAGCCACTTTTACGACTTATTTAGTTACAAATTAAACACTTTCCGTTACTTTCCTTCAGTTGTACTGTCAAACTTTGTTTCTTTACGCGTCTCACGGTTCTGGGCTAGACGGCGCTTCGCGTCGCGACGCGTCCCGTCTCTCCGTCTTTCACAACACGCGACGTAAATGGCCATAACTCCTTGCTGCCTTCACTTACAATCTTAAAACTTTGACCCCGCCAAGCTACCACCGACCGCACTACGTGATATTCATTTCGACTTGATACGACCCTACGTTCCCCGGAAAAAACGCTCTCAAAGACGCAAATACAAACCGAAAAACCAATTACACAAACTCACGCTAAAGCAACTTTTTCGACTTATTTAGTTACAAATTAAACACTTTCCGTTACTTTCCTTCAGTTGTACTGTCAAACTTTGTTTCTTTACGCGTCTCACGGTTCTGGGCTAGACGGCGCTTCGCGTCGCGACGCGTCCCGTCTCTCCGTCTTTCACAACACGCGACGTAAATGGCCATAACTCCTTGCTGCCTTCACTTACAATCTTAAAACTTTGACCCCGCCAAGCTACCACCGACCGCACTACGTGATATTCATTTCGACTTGATACGACCCTACGTTCCCCGGAAAAAACGCTCTCAAAGACGCAAATACAAACCGAAAAACCAATTACACAAACTCACGCTAAAGCCACTTTTTCGACTTATTTAGTTACAAATTAAACACTTTCCGTTACTTTCCTTCAGTTGTACTGTCAAACTTTGTTTCTTTACGCGTCTCACGGTTCTGGGCTAGACGGCGCTTCGCGTCGCGACGCGTCCCGTCTCTACGTCTTTCACAACACGCGACGTAAATGGCCGTAACTCCTCGCTGCCTTCACTTACAATCTTAAAACTTTGACCCCGCCAAGCTACCACCGACCGCACTACGTGATATTCATTTCGACTTGATACGACCCTACGTTCCCCGGAAAAAACGCTCTCAAAGACGCAAATACAAACCGAAAAACGTATTACACAAACTCACGCAAAAGCCACTTTTTCGACTTATTTAGTTACAAATTAAACACTTTCCGTTACTTTCCTTCAGTTGTACTGTCAAACTTTGTTTCTTTACGCGTCTCACGGTTCTGGGCTAGACGGCGCTTCGCGTCGCGACGCGTCCCGTCTCTCCGTCTTTCACAGCACGCGACGTAAATGGCCATAACTCCTTGCTGCCTTCACTTACAATCTTAAAACTTTGACCCCGCCAAGCTACCACCGACCGCACTACGTGATATTCATTTCGACTTGATACGACCCTACGTTCCCCGGAAAAAACGCTCTCAAAGACGCAAATACAAACCGAAAAACGTATTACACAAACTCACGCTAAAGCCACTTTTTCGACTTATTTAGTTACAAATTAAACACTTTCCGTTACTTTCCTTCAGTTGTACTGTCAAACTTTGTTTCTTTACGCGTCTCACGGTTCTGGGCTAGACGGCGCTTCGCGTCGCGTCGCGTCCCGTCTCTCCGTCTTTCACAACACGCGACGTAAATGGCCATAACTCCTTGCTGCCTTCACTTACAATCTTAAAACTTTGACCCCGCCAAGCTACCACCGACCGCACTACGTGATATTCATTTCGACTTGATACGACCCTACGTTCCCCGGAAAAAACGCTCTCAAAGACGCAAATACAAACCGAAAAACCAATTACACAAACTCACGCTAAAGCCACTTTTTCGACTTATTTAGTTACAAATTAAACACTTTCCGTTACTTTCCTTCAGTTGTACTGTCAAACTTTGTTTCTTTACGCGTCTCACGGTTCTGGGCTAGACGGCGCTTCGCGTCGCGACGCGTCCCGTCTCTCCGTCTTTCACAACACGCGACGTAAATGGCCATAACTCCTTGCTGCCTTCACTTACAATCTTAAAACTTTGACCCCGCCAAGCTACCACCGACCGCACTACGTGATATTCATTTCGACTTGATACGACCCTACGTTCCCCGGAAAAAACGCTCTCAAAGACGCAAATACAAACCGAAAAACCAATTACACAAACTCACGCTAAAGCCACTTTTTCGACTTATTTAGTTACAAATTAAACACTTTCCGTTACTTTCCTTCAGTTGTACTGTCAAACTTTGTTTCTTTACGCGTCTCACGGTTCTGGGCTAGACGGCGCTTCGCGTCGCGACGCGTCCCGTCTCTCCGTCTTTCACAACACGCGACGTAAATGGCCATAACTCCTTGCTGCCTTCACTTACAATCTTAAAACTTTGACCCCGCCAAGCTACCACCGACCGCACTACGTGATATTCATTTCGACTTGATACGACCCTACGTTCCCCGGAAAAAACGCTCTCAAAGACGCAAATACAAACCGAAAAACCAATTACACAAACTCACGCTAAAGCCACTTTTTCGACTTGTTTAGTTACAAATTAAACACTTTCCGTTACTTTCCTTCAGTTGTACTGTCAAACTTTGTTTCTTTACGCGTCTCACGGTTCTGGGCTAGACGGCGCTTCGCGTCGCGACGCGTCCCGTCTCTACGTCTTTCACAACACGCGACGTAAATGGCCATAACTCCTTGCTGCCTTCACTTACAATCTTAAAACTTTGACCCCGCCAAGCTACCACCGACCGCACTACGTGATATTCATTTCGACTTGATACGACCCTACGTTCTCCGGAAAAAACGCTCTCAAAGACGCAAATACAAACCGAAAAACCAATTACACAAACTCACGCTAAAGCCACTTTTTCGACTTATTTAGTTACAAATTAAACACTTTCCGTTACTTTCCTTCAGTTGTACTGTCAAACTTTGTTTCTTTACGCGTCTCACGGTTCTGGGCTAGACGGCGCTTCGCGTCGCGACGCGTCCCGTCTCTACGTCTTTCACAACACGCGACGTAAATGGCCATAACTCCTTGCTGCCTTCACTTACAATCTTAAAACTTTGACCCCGCCAAGCTACCACCGACCGCACTACGTGATATTCATTTCGACTTGATACGACCCTACGTTCCCCGGAAAAAACGCTCTCAAAGACGCAAATACAAACCGAAAAACCAATTACACAAACTCACGCTAAAGCCACTTTTTCGACTTATTTAGTTACAAATTAAACACTTTCCGTTACTTTCCTTCAGTTGTACTGTCAAACTTTGTTTCTTTACGCGTCTCACGGTTCTGGGCTAGACGGCGCTTCGCGTCGCGACGCGTCCCGTCTCTCCGTCTTTCACAACACGCGACGTAAATGGCCATAACTCCTTGCTGCCTTCACTTACAATCTTAAAACTTTGACCCCGCCAAGCTACCACCGACCGCACTACGTGATATTCATTTCGACTTGATACGACCCTACGTTCCCCGGAAAAAACGCTCTCAAAGACGCAAATACAAACCGAAAAACCAATTACACAAACTCACGCTAAAGCCACTTTTTCGACTTATTTAGTAACAAATTAAACACTTTCCGTTACTTTCCTTCAGTTGTACTGTCAAACTTTGTTTCTTTACGCGTCTCACGGTTCTGGGCTAGACGGCGCTTCGCGTCGCGACGCGTCCCGTCTCTCCGTCTTTCACAACACGCGACGTAAATGGCCATAACTCCTTGCTGCCTTCACTTACAATCTTAAAACTTTGACCCCGCCAAGCTACCACCGACCGCACTACGTGATATTCATTTCGACTTGATACGACCCTACGTTCCCCGGAAAAAACGCTCTCAAAGACGCAAATACAAACCGAAAAACCAATTACACAAACTCACGCTAAAGCCACTTTTTCGACTTATTTAGTTACAAATTAAACACTTTCCGTTACTTTCCTTCAGTTGTACTGTCAAACTTTGTTTCTTTACGCGTCTCACGGTTCTGGGCTAGACGGCGCTTCGCGTCGCGACGCGTCCCGTCTCTACGTCTTTCACAACACGCGACGTAAATGGCCATAACTCCTTGCTGCCTTCACTTACAATCTTAAAACTTTGACCCCGCCAAGCTACCACCGACCGCACTACGTGATATTCATTTCGACTTGATACGACCCTACGTTCCCCGGAAAAAACGCTCTCAAAGACGCAAATACAAACCGAAAAACCAATTACACAAACTCACGCTAAAGCCACTTTTTCGACTTATTTAGTTACAAATTAAACACTTTCCGTTACTTTCCTTCAGTTGTACTGTCAAACTTTGTTTCTTTACGCGTCTCACGGTTCTGGGCTAGAGGGCGCTTCGCGTCGCGACGCGTCCCGTCTCTACGTCTTTCACAACACGCGACGTAAATGGCCATAACTCCTTGCTGCCTTCACTTACAATCTTAAAACTTTGACCCCGCCAAGCTACCACCGACCGCACTACGTGATATTCATTTCGACTTGATACGACCCTACGTTCCCCGGAAAAAACGCTCTCAAAGACGCAAATACAAACCGAAAAACGTATTACACAAACTCACGCTAAAGCCACTTTTTCGACTTATTTAGTTACAAATTAAACACTTTCCGTTACTTTCCTTCAGTTGTACTGTCAAACTTTGTTTCTTTACGCGTCTCACGGTTCTGGGCTAGACGGCGCTTCGCGTCGCGACGCGTCCCGTCTCTCCGTCTTTCACAACACGCGACGTAAATGGCCATAACTCCTTGCTGCCTTCACTTACAATCTTAAAACTTTGACCCCGCCAAGCTACCACCGACCGCACTACGTGATATTCATTTCGACTTGATACGACCCTACGTTCCCCGGAAAAAACGCTCTCAAAGACGCAAATACAAACCGAAAAACCAATTACACAAACTCACGCTAAAGCCACTTTTTCGACTTATTTAGTTACAAATTAAACACTTTCCGTTACTTTCCTTCAGTTGTACTGTCAAACTTTGTTTCTTTACGCGTCTCACGGTTCTGGGCTAGACGGCGCTTCGCGTCGCGACGCGTCCCGTCTCTACGTCTTTCACAACACGCGACGTAAATGGCCATAACTCCTTGCTGCCTTCACTTACAATCTTAAAACTTTGACCCCGCCAAGCTACCACCGACCGCACTACGTGATATTCATTTCGACTTGATACGACCCTACGTTCCCCGGAAAAAACGCTCTCAAAGACGCAAATACAAACCGAAAAACCAATTACACAAACTCACGCTAAAGCCACTTTTTCGACTTATTTAGTAACAAATTAAACACTTTCCGTTACTTTCCTCCAGTTGTACTGTCAAACTTTGTTTCTTTACGCGTCTCACGGTTCTGGGCTAGACGGCGCTTCGCGTCGCGACGCGTCCCGTCTCTACGTCTTTCACAACACGCGACGTAAATGGCCATAACTCCTTGCTGCCTTCACTTACAATCTTAAAACTTTGACCCCGCCAAGCTACCACCGACCGCACTACGTGATATTCATTTCGACTTGATACGACCCTACGTTCCCCGGAAAAAACGCTCTCAAAGACGCAAATACAAACCGAAAAACCAATTACACAAACTCACGCTAAAGCCACTTTTTCGACTTATTTAGTTACAAATTAAACACTTTCCGTTACTTTCCTTCAGTTGTACTGTCAAACTTTGTTTCTTTACGCGTCTCACGGTTCTGGGCTAGACGGCGCTTCGCGTCGCGACGCGTCCCGTCTCTCCGTCTTTCACAACACGCGACGTAAATGGCCATAACTCCTTGCTGCCTTCACTTACAATCTTAAAACTTTGACCCCGCCAAGCTACCACCGACCGCACTACGTGATATTCATTTCGACTTGATACGACCCTACGTTCCCCGGAAAAAACGCTCTCAAAGACGCAAATACAAACCGAAAAACCAATTACACAAACTCACGCTAAAGCCACTTTTTCGACTTATTTAGTTACAAATTAAACACTTTCCGTTACTTTCCTTCAGTTGTACTGTCAAACTTTGTTTCTTTACGCGTCTCACGGTTCTGGGCTAGACGGCGCTTCGCGTCGCGACGCGTCCCGTCTCTCCGTCTTTCACAACACGCGACGTAAATGGCCATAACTCCTTGCTGCCTTCACTTACAATCTTAAAACTTTGACCCCGCCAAGCTACCACCGACCGCACTACGTGATATTCATTTCGACTTGATACGACCCTACGTTCCCCGGAAAAAACGCTCTCAAAGACGCAAATACAAACCGAAAAACCAATTACACAAACTCACGCTAAAGCCACTTTTTCGACTTATTTAGTTACAAATTAAACACTTTCCGTTACTTTCCTTCAGTTGTACTGTCAAACTTTGTTTCTTTACGCGTCTCACGGTTCTGGGCTAGACGGCGTTTCGCGTCGCGACGCGTCCCGTCTCTCCGTCTTTCACAACACGCGACGTAAATGGCCATAACTCCTTGCTGCCTTCACTTACAATCTTAAAACTTTGACCCCGCCAAGCTACCACCGACCGCACTACGTGATATTCATTTCGACTTGATACGACCCTACGTTCCCCGGAAAAAACGCTCTCAAAGACGCAAATACAAACCGAAAAACGTATTACACAAACTCACGCTAAAGCCACTTTTTCGACTTATTTAGTTACAAATTAAACACTTTCCGTTACTTTCCTTCAGTTGTACTGTCAAACTTTGTTTCTTTACGCGTCTCACGGTTCTGGGCTAGACGGCGCTTCGCGTGCGACGCGTCCCGTCTCTACGTCTTTCACAACACGCGACGTAAATGGCCCTAACTCCTCGCTGCCTTCAGTTACAATCTTAAAACTTTGACCCCGCCAAGCTACCACCGACCGCACTACGTGATATTCATTTCGACTTGATACGACCCTACGTTCCCCGGAAAAAACGCTCTCAAAGACGCAAATACAAACCGAAAAACCAATTACACAAACTCACGCTAAAGCCACTTTTTCGACTTATTTAGTTACAAATTAAACACTTTCCGTTACTTTCCTTCAGTTGTACTGTCAAACTTTGTTTCTTTACGCGTCTCACGGTTCTGGGCTAGACGGCGCTTCGCGTCGCGACGCGTCCCGTCTCTCCGTCTTTCACAACACGCGACGTAAATGGCCATAACTCCTTGCTGCCTTCACTTACAATCTTAAAACTTTGACCCCGCCAAGCTACCACCGACCGCACTACGTGATATTCATTTCGACTTGATACGACCCTACGTTCCCCGGAAAAAACGCTCTCAAAGACGCAAATACAAACCGAAAAACCAATTACACAAACTCACGCTAAAGCCACTTTTTCGACTTATTTAGTTACAAATTAAACACTTTCCGTTACTTTCCTTCAGTTGTACTGTCAAACTTTGTTTCTTTACGCGTCTCACGGTTCTGGGCTAGACGGCGTTTCGCGTCGCGACGCGTCCCGTCTCTCCGTCTTTCACAACACGCGACGTAAATGGCCATAACTCCTTGCTGCCTTCACTTACAATCTTAAAACTTTGACCCCGCCAAGCTACCACCGACCGCACTACGTGATATTCATTTCGACTTGATACGACCCTACGTTCCCCGGAAAAAACGCTCTCAAAGACGCAAATACAAACCGAAAAACCAATTACACAAACTCACGCTAAAGCAACTTTTTCGACTTATTTAGTTACAAATTAAACACTTTCCGTTACTTTCCTTCAGTTGTACTGTCAAACTTTGTTTCTTTACGCGTCTCACGGTTCTGGGCTAGACGGCGCTTCGCGTCGCGACGCGTCCCGTCTCTCCGTCTTTCACAACACGCGACGTAAATGGCCATAACTCCTTGCTGCCTTCACTTACAATCTTAAAACTTTGACCCCGCCAAGCTACCACCGACCGCACTACGTGATATTCATTTCGACTTGATACGACCCTACGTTCCCCGGAAAAAACGCTCTCAAAGACGCAAATACAAACCGAAAAACCAATTACACAAACTCACGCTAAAGCCACTTTTTCGACTTATTTAGTTACAAATTAAACACTTTCCGTTACTTTCCTTCAGTTGTACTGTCAAACTTTGTTTCTTTACGCGTCTCACGGTTCTGGGCTAGACGGCGCTTCGCGTCGCGACGCGTCCCGTCTCTACGTCTTTCACAACACGCGACGTAAATGGCCATAACTCCTTGCTGCCTTCACTTACAATCTTAAAACTTTGACCCCGCCAAGCTACCACCGACCGCACTACGTGATATTCATTTCGACTTGATACGACCCTACGTTCCCCGGAAAAAACGCTCTCAAAGACGCAAATACAAACCGAAAAACCAATTACACAAACTCACGCTAAAGCCACTTTTTCGACTTATTTAGTTACAAATTAAACACTTTCCGTTACTTTCCTTCAGTTGTACTGTCAAACTTTGTTTCTTTACGCGTCTCACGGTTCTGGGCTAGACGGCGCTTCGCGTCGCGACGCGTCCCGTCTCTCCGTCTTTCACAACACGCGACGTAAATGGCCATAACTCCTTGCTGCCTTCACTTACAATCTTAAAACTTTGACCCCGCCAAGCTACCACCGACCGCACTACGTGATATTCATTTCGACTTGATACGACCCTACGTTCCCCGGAAAAAACGCTCTCAAAGACGCAAATACAAACCGAAAAACCAATTACACAAACTCACGCTAAAGCCACTTTTTCGACTTATTTAGTTACAAATTAAACACTTTCCGTTACTTTCCTTCAGTTGTACTGTCAAACTTTGTTTCTTTACGCGTCTCACGGTTCTGGGCTAGACGGCGCTTCGCGTCGCGACGCGTCCCGTCTCTCCGTCTTTCACAACACGCGACGTAAATGGCCATAACTCCTTGCTGCCTTCACTTACAATCTTAAAACTTTGACCCCGCCAAGCTACCACCGACCGCACTACGTGATATTCATTTCGACTTGATACGACCCTACGTTCCCCGGAAAAAACGCTCTCAAAGACGCAAATACAAACCGAAAAACCAATTACACAAACTCACGCTAAAGCCACTTTTTCGACTTATTTAGTTACAAATTAAACACTTTCCGTTACTTTCCTTCAGTTGTACTGTCAAACTTTGTTTCTTTACGCGTCTCACGGTTCTGGGCTAGACGGCGCTTCGCGTCGCGACGCGTCCCGTCTCTCCGTCTTTCACAACACGCGACGTAAATGGCCATAACTCCTTGCTGCCTTCACTTACAATCTTAAAACTTTGACCCCGCCAAGCTACCACCGACCGCACTACGTGATATTCATTTCGACTTGATACGACCCTACGTTCCCCGGAAAAAACGCTCTCAAAGACGCAAATACAAACCGAAAAACCAATTACACAAACTCACGCTAAAGCCACTTTTTCGACTTATTTAGTTACAAATTAACACTTTCCGTTACTTTCCTTCAGTTGTACTGTCAAACTTTGTTTCTTTACGCGTCTCACGGTTCTGGGCTAGACGGCGCTTCGCGTCGCGACGCGTCCCGTCTCTCCGTCTTTCACAACACGAGACGTAAATGGCCATAACTCCTTGCTGCCATCACTTACAATCTTAAAACTTTGACCCCGCCAAGCTACCACCGACCGCACTACGTGATATTCATTTCGACTTGATACGACCCTACGTTCCCCGGAAAAAACGCTCTCAAAGACGCAAATACAAACCGAAAAACGTATTACACAAACTCACGCTAAAGCCACTTTTTCGACTTATTTAGTTACAAATTAAACACTTTCCGTTACTTTCCTTCAGTTGTACTGTCAAACTTTGTTTCTTTACGCGTCTCACGGTTCTGGGCTAGACAGCGCTTCGCGTCGCGACGCGTCCCGTCTCTCCGTCTTTCACAACACGCGACGTAAATGGTCATAACTCCTTGCTGCCTTCACTTACAATCTTAAAACTTTGACCCCGCCAAGCTACCACCGACCGCACTACGTGATATTCATTTCGACTTGATACGACCCTACGTTCCCCGGAAAAAACGCTCTCAAAGACGCAAATACAAACCGAAAAACGTATTACACAAACTCACGCTAAAGCCACTTTTTCGACTTATTTAGTTACAAATTAAACACTTTCCGTTACTTTCCTTCAGTTGTACTGTCAAACTTTGTTTCTTTACGCGTCTCACGGTTCTGGGCTAGACGGCGCTTCGCGTCGCGACGCGTCCCGTCTCTACGTCTTTCACAACACGCGACGTAAATGGCCGTAACTCCTCGCTGCCTTCACTTACAATCTTAAAACTTTGACCCCGCCAAGCTACCACCGACCGCACTACGTGATATTCATTTCGACTTGATACGCCCTTACCTTCCCAGGAAAAGACGCTCTCAAAGACGCAAATACAAACCGAAAAACGTATTACACAAACTCACGCTAAAGCCACTTTTTCGACTTATTTAGTTACAAATTAAACACTTTCCGTTACTTTCCTTCAGTTGTACTGTCAAACTTTGTTTCTTTACGCGTCTCACGGTTCTGGGCTAGACGGCGCTTCGCGTCGCGACGCGTACCGTCTCTACGTCTTTCACAACACGCGACGTAAATGGCCGTAACTCCTCGCTGCCTTCACTTACAATCTTAAAACTTTGACCCCGCCAAGCTACCACCGACCGCACTACGTGATATTCATTTCGACTTGATACGCCCTTACCTTCCCAGGAAAAGACGCTCTCAAAGACGCAAATACAAACCGAAAAACGTATTACACAAACTCACGCTAAAGCCACTTTTTCGACTTATTTAGTTACAAATTAAACACTTTCCGTTACTTTCCTTCAGTTGTACTGTCAAACTTTGTTTCTTTACGCGTCTCACGGTTCTGGGCTAGACGGCGCTTCGCGTCGCGACGCGTCCCGTCTCTACGTCTTTCACAACACGCGACGTAAATGGCCGTAACTCCTCGCTGCCTTCACTTACAATCTTAAAACTTTGACCCCGCCAAGCTACCACCGACCGCACTACGTGATATTCATTTCGACTTGATACGCCCTTACCTTCCCAGGAAAAGACGCTCTCAAAGACGCAAATACAAACCGAAAAACGTATTACACAAACTCACGCTAAAGCCACTTTTTCGACTTATTTAGTTACAAATTAAACACTTTCCGTTACTTTCCTTCAGTTGTACTGTCAAACTTTGTTTCTTTACGCGTCTCACGGTTCTGGGCTAGACGGCGCTTCGCGTCGCGACGCGTCCCGTCTCTACGTCATTCACAACACGCGACGTAAATGGCCGTAACTCCTCGCTGCCTTCACTTACAATCTTAAAACTTTGACCCCGCCAAGCTACCACCGACCGCACTACGTGATATTCATTTCGACTTGATACGCCCTTACCTTCCCAGGAAAAGACGCTCTCAAAGACGCAAATACAAACCGAAAAACGTATTACACAAACTCACGCTAAAGCCACTTTTTCGACTTATTTAGTTACAAATTAAACACTTTCCGTTACTTTCCTTCAGTTGTACTGTCAAACTTTGTTTCTTTACGCGTCTCACGGTTCTGGGCTAGACGGCGCTTCGCGTCGCGACGCGTCCCGTCTCTACGTCTTTCACAACACGCGACGTAAATGGCCGTAACTCCTCGCTGCCTTCACTTACAATCTTAAAACTTTGACCCCGCCAAGCTACCACCGACCGCACTACGTGATATTCATTTCGACTTGATACGCCCTTACCTTCCCAGGAAAAGACGCTCTCAAAGACGCAAATACAAACCGAAAAACGTATTACACAAACTCACGCTAAAGCCACTTTTTCGACTTATTTAGTTACAAATTAAACACTTTCCGTTACTTTCCTTCAGTTGTACTGTCAAACTTTGTTTCTTTACGCGTCTCACGGTTCTGGGCTAGACGGCGCTTCGCGTCGCGACGCGTCCCGTCTCTACGTCTTTCACAACACGCGACGTAAATGGCCGTAACTCCTCGCTGCCTTCACTTACAATCTTAAAACTTTGACCCCGCCAAGCTACCACCGACCGCACTACGTGATATTCATTTCGACTTGATACGCCCTTACCTTCCCAGGAAAAGACGCTCTCAAAGACGCAAATACAAACCGAAAAACGTATTACACAAACTCACGCTAAAGCCACTTTTTCGACTTATTTAGTTACAAATTAAACACTTTCCGTTACTTTCCTTCAGTTGTACTGTCAAACTTTGTTTCTTTACGCGTCTCACGGTTCTGGGCTAGACGGCGCTTCGCGTCGCGACGCGTCCCGTCTCTACGTCTTTCACAACACGCGACGTAAATGGCCGTAACTCCTCGCTGCCTTCACTTACAATCTTAAAACTTTGACCCCGCCAAGCTACCACCGACCGCACTACGTGATATTCATTTCGACTTGATACGCCCTTACCTTCCCAGGAAAAGACGCTCTCAAAGACGCAAATACAAACCGAAAAACGTATTACACAAACTCACGCTAAAGCCACTTTTTCGACTTATTTAGTTACAAATTAAACACTTTCCGTTACTTTCCTTCAGTTGTACTGTCAAACTTTGTTTCTTTACGCGTCTCACGGTTCTGGGCTAGACGGCGCTTCGCGTCGCGACGCGTCCCGTCTCTACGTCTTTCACAACACGCGACGTAAATGGCCGTAACTCCTCGCTGCCTTCACTTACAATCTTAAAACTTTGACCCCGCCAAGCTACCACCGACCGCACTACGTGATATTCATTTCGACTTGATACGCCCTTACCTTCCCAGGAAAAGACGCTCTCAAAGACGCAAATACAAACCGAAAAACGTATTACACAAACTCACGCTAAAGCCACTTTTTCGACTTATTTAGTTACAAATTAAACACTTTCCGTTACTTTCCTTCAGTTGTACTGTCAAACTTTGTTTCTTTACGCGTCTCACGGTTCTGGGCTAGACGGCGCTTCGCGTCGCGACGCGTCCCGTCTCTACGTCTTTCACAACACGCGACGTAAATGGCCGTAACTCCTCGCTGCCTTCACTTACAATCTTAAAACTTTGACCCCGCCAAGCTACCACCGACCGCACTACGTGATATTCATTTCGACTTGATACGCCCTTACCTTCCCAGGAAAAGACGCTCTCAAAGACGCAAATACAAACCGAAAAACGTATTACACAAACTCACGCTAAAGCCACTTTTTCGACTTATTTAGTTACAAATTAAACACTTTCCGTTACTTTCCTTCAGTTGTACTGTCAAACTTTGTTTCTTTACGCGTCTCACGGTTCTGGGCTAGACGGCGCTTCGCGTCGCGACGCGTCCCGTCTCTCCGTCTTTCACAACACGAGACGTAAATGGCCATAACTCCTTGCTGCCATCACTTACAATCTTAAAACTTTGACCCCGCCAAGCTACCACCGACCGCACTACGTGATATTCATTTCGACTTGATACGACCCTACGTTCCCCGGAAAAAACGCTCTCAAAGACGCAAATACAAACCGAAAAACGTATTACACAAACTCACGCTAAAGCCACTTTTTCGACTTATTTAGTTACAAATTAAACACTTTCCGTTACTTTCCTTCAGTTGTACTGTCAAACTTTGTTTCTTTACGCGTCTCACGGTTCTGGGCTAGACAGCGCTTCGCGTCGCGACGCGTCCCGTCTCTCCGTCTTTCACAACACGCGACGTAAATGGTCATAACTCCTTGCTGCCTTCACTTACAATCTTAAAACTTTGACCCCGCCAAGCTACCACCGACCGCACTACGTGATATTCATTTCGACTTGATACGACCCTACGTTCCCCGGAAAAAACGCTCTCAAAGACGCAAATACAAACCGAAAAACGTATTACACAAACTCACGCTAAAGCCACTTTTTCGACTTATTTAGTTACAAATTAAACACTTTCCGTTACTTTCCTTCAGTTGTACTGTCAAACTTTGTTTCTTTACGCGTCTCACGGTTCTGGGCTAGACGGCGCTTCGCGTCGCGACGCGTCCCGTCTCTACGTCTTTCACAACACGCGACGTAAATGGCCGTAACTCCTCGCTGCCTTCACTTACAATCTTAAAACTTTGACCCCGCCAAGCTACCACCGACCGCACTACGTGATATTCATTTCGACTTGATACGCCCTTACCTTCCCAGGAAAAGACGCTCTCAAAGACGCAAATACAAACCGAAAAACGTATTACACAAACTCACGCTAAAGCCACTTTTTCGACTTATTTAGTTACAAATTAAACACTTTCCGTTACTTTCCTTCAGTTGTACTGTCAAACTTTGTTTCTTTACGCGTCTCACGGTTCTGGGCTAGACGGCGCTTCGCGTCGCGACGCGTACCGTCTCTACGTCTTTCACAACACGCGACGTAAATGGCCGTAACTCCTCGCTGCCTTCACTTACAATCTTAAAACTTTGACCCCGCCAAGCTACCACCGACCGCACTACGTGATATTCATTTCGACTTGATACGCCCTTACCTTCCCAGGAAAAGACGCTCTCAAAGACGCAAATACAAACCGAAAAACGTATTACACAAACTCACGCTAAAGCCACTTTTTCGACTTATTTAGTTACAAATTAAACACTTTCCGTTACTTTCCTTCAGTTGTACTGTCAAACTTTGTTTCTTTACGCGTCTCACGGTTCTGGGCTAGACGGCGCTTCGCGTCGCGACGCGTCCCGTCTCTACGTCTTTCACAACACGCGACGTAAATGGCCGTAACTCCTCGCTGCCTTCACTTACAATCTTAAAACTTTGACCCCGCCAAGCTACCACCGACCGCACTACGTGATATTCATTTCGACTTGATACGCCCTTACCTTCCCAGGAAAAGACGCTCTCAAAGACGCAAATACAAACCGAAAAACGTATTACACAAACTCACGCTAAAGCCACTTTTTCGACTTATTTAGTTACAAATTAAACACTTTCCGTTACTTTCCTTCAGTTGTACTGTCAAACTTTGTTTCTTTACGCGTCTCACGGTTCTGGGCTAGACGGCGCTTCGCGTCGCGACGCGTCCCGTCTCTACGTCATTCACAACACGCGACGTAAATGGCCGTAACTCCTCGCTGCCTTCACTTACAATCTTAAAACTTTGACCCCGCCAAGCTACCACCGACCGCACTACGTGATATTCATTTCGACTTGATACGCCCTTACCTTCCCAGGAAAAGACGCTCTCAAAGACGCAAATACAAACCGAAAAACGTATTACACAAACTCACGCTAAAGCCACTTTTTCGACTTATTTAGTTACAAATTAAACACTTTCCGTTACTTTCCTTCAGTTGTACTGTCAAACTTTGTTTCTTTACGCGTCTCACGGTTCTGGGCTAGACGGCGCTTCGCGTCGCGACGCGTCCCGTCTCTACGTCTTTCACAACACGCGACGTAAATGGCCGTAACTCCTCGCTGCCTTCACTTACAATCTTAAAACTTTGACCCCGCCAAGCTACCACCGACCGCACTACGTGATATTCATTTCGACTTGATACGCCCTTACCTTCCCAGGAAAAGACGCTCTCAAAGACGCAAATACAAACCGAAAAACGTATTACACAAACTCACGCTAAAGCCACTTTTTCGACTTATTTAGTTACAAATTAAACACTTTCCGTTACTTTCCTTCAGTTGTACTGTCAAACTTTGTTTCTTTACGCGTCTCACGGTTCTGGGCTAGACGGCGCTTCGCGTCGCGACGCGTCCCGTCTCTACGTCTTTCACAACACGCGACGTAAATGGCCGTAACTCCTCGCTGCCTTCACTTACAATCTTAAAACTTTGACCCCGCCAAGCTACCACCGACCGCACTACGTGATATTCATTTCGACTTGATACGCCCTTACCTTCCCAGGAAAAGACGCTCTCAAAGACGCAAATACAAACCGAAAAACGTATTACACAAACTCACGCTAAAGCCACTTTTTCGACTTATTTAGTTACAAATTAAACACTTTCCGTTACTTTCCTTCAGTTGTACTGTCAAACTTTGTTTCTTTACGCGTCTCACGGTTCTGGGCTAGACGGCGCTTCGCGTCGCGACGCGTCCCGTCTCTACGTCTTTCACAACACGCGACGTAAATGGCCGTAACTCCTCGCTGCCTTCACTTACAATCTTAAAACTTTGACCCCGCCAAGCTACCACCGACCGCACTACGTGATATTCATTTCGACTTGATACGCCCTTACCTTCCCAGGAAAAGACGCTCTCAAAGACGCAAATACAAACCGAAAAACGTATTACACAAACTCACGCTAAAGCCACTTTTTCGACTTATTTAGTTACAAATTAAACACTTTCCGTTACTTTCCTTCAGTTGTACTGTCAAACTTTGTTTCTTTACGCGTCTCACGGTTCTGGGCTAGACGGCGCTTCGCGTCGCGACGCGTCCCGTCTCTACGTCTTTCACAACACGCGACGTAAATGGCCGTAACTCCTCGCTGCCTTCACTTACAATCTTAAAACTTTGACCCCGCCAAGCTACCACCGACCGCACTACGTGATATTCATTTCGACTTGATACGCCCTTACCTTCCCAGGAAAAGACGCTCTCAAAGACGCAAATACAAACCGAAAAACGTATTACACAAACTCACGCTAAAGCCACTTTTTCGACTTATTTAGTTACAAATTAAACACTTTCCGTTACTTTCCTTCAGTTGTACTGTCAAACTTTGTTTCTTTACGCGTCTCACGGTTCTGGGCTAGACGGCGCTTCGCGTCGCGACGCGTCCCGTCTCTACGTCTTTCACAACACGCGACGTAAATGGCCGTAACTCCTCGCTGCCTTCACTTACAATCTTAAAACTTTGACCCCGCCAAGCTACCACCGACCGCACTACGTGATATTCATTTCGACTTGATACGCCCTTACCTTCCCAGGAAAAGACGCTCTCAAAGACGCAAATACAAACCGAAAAACGTATTACACAAACTCACGCTAAAGCCACTTTTTCGACTTATTTAGTTACAAATTAAACACTTTCCGTTACTTTCCTTCAGTTGTACTGTCAAACTTTGTTTCTTTACGCGTCTCACGGTTCTGGGCTAGACGGCGCTTCGCGTCGCGACGCGTCCCGTCTCTACGTCTTTCACAACACGCGACGTAAATGGCCGTAACTCCTCGCTGCCTTCACTTACAATCTTAAAACTTTGACCCCGCCAAGCTACCACCGACCGCACTACGTGATATTCATTTCGACTTGATACGCCCTTACCTTCCCAGGAAAAGACGCTCTCAAAGACGCAAATACAAACCGAAAAACGTATTACACAAACTCACGCTAAAGCCACTTTTTCGACTTATTTAGTTACAAATTAAACACTTTCCGTTACTTTCCTTCAGTTGGACTGTCAAACTTTGTTTCTTTACGCGTCTCACGGTTCTGGGCTAGACGGCGCTTCGCGTCGCGACGCGTCCCGTCTCTACGTCTTTCACAACACGCGACGTAAATGGCCGTAACTCCTCGCTGCCTTCACTTACAATCTTAAAACTTTGACCCCGCCAAGCTACCACCGACCGCACTACGTGATATTCATTTCGACTTGATACGCCCTTACCTTCCCAGGAAAAGACGCTCTCAAAGACGCAAATACAAACCGAAAAACGTATTACACAAACTCACGCTAAAGCCACTTTTTCGACTTATTTAGTTACAAATTAAACACTTTCCGTTACTTTCCTTCAGTTGTACTGTCAAACTTTGTTTCTTTACGCGTCTCACGGTTCTGGGCTAGACGGCGCTTCGCGTCGCGACGCGTCCCGTCTCTACGTCTTTCACAACACGCGACGTAAATGGCCGTAACTCCTCGCTGCCTTCACTTACAATCTTAAAACTTTGACCCCGCCAAGCTACCACCGACCGCACTACGTGATATTCATTTCGACTTGATACGCCCTTACCTTCCCAGGAAAAGACGCTCTCAAAGACGCAAATACAAACCGAAAAACGTATTACACAAACTCACGCTAAAGCCACTTTTTCGACTTATTTAGTTACAAATTAAACACTTTCCGTTACTTTCCTTCAGTTGGACTGTCAAACTTTGTTTCTTTACGCGTCTCACGGTTCTGGGCTAGACGGCGCTTCGCGTCGCGACGCGTCCCGTCTCTACGTCTTTCACAACACGCGACGTAAATGGCCGTAACTCCTCGCTGCCTTCACTTACAATCTTAAAACTTTGACCCCGCCAAGCTACCACCGACCGCACTACGTGATATTCATTTCGACTTGATACGCCCTTACCTTCCCAGGAAAAGACGCTCTCAAAGACGCAAATACAAACCGAAAAACGTATTACACAAACTCACGCTAAAGCCACTTTTTCGACTTATTTAGTTACAAATTAAACACTTTCCGTTACTTTCCTTCAGTTGTACTGTCAAACTTTGTTTCTTTACGCGTCTCACGGTTCTGGGCTAGACGGCGCTTCGCGTCGCGACGCGTCCCGTCTCTACGTCTTTCACAACACGCGACGTAAATGGCCGTAACTCCTCGCTGCCTTCACTTACAATCTTAAAACTTTGACCCCGCCAAGCTACCACCGACCGCACTACGTGATATTCATTTCGACTTGATACGCCCTTACCTTCCCAGGAAAAGACGCTCTCAAAGACGCAAATACAAACCGAAAAACGTATTACACAAACTCACGCTAAAGCCACTTTTTCGACTTATTTAGTTACAAATTAAACACTTTCCGTTACTTTCCTTCAGTTGTACTGTCAAACTTTGTTTCTTTACGCGTCTCACGGTTCTGGGCTAGACGGCGCTTCGCGTCGCGACGCGTCCCGTCTCTACGTCTTTCACAACACGCGACGTAAATGGCCGTAACTCCTCGCTGCCTTCACTTACAATCTTAAAACTTTGACCCCGCCAAGCTACCACCGACCGCACTACGTGATATTCATTTCGAGTTGATACGCCCTTACCTTCCCAGGAAAAGACGCTCTCAAAGACGCAAATACAAACCGAAAAACGTATTACACAAACTCACGCTAAAGCCACTTTTTCGACTTATTTAGTTACAAATTAAACACTTTCCGTTACTTTCCTTCAGTTGTACTGTCAAACTTTGTTTCTTTACGCGTCTCACGGTTCTGGGCTAGACGGCGCTTCGCGTCGCGACGCGTCCCGTCTCTACGTCTTTCACAACACGCGACGTAAATGGCCGTAACTCCTCGCTGCCTTCACTTACAATCTTAAAACTTTGACCCCGCCAAGCTACCACCGACCGCACTACGTGATATTCATTTCGAGTTGATACGCCCTTACCTTCCCAGGAAAAGACGCTCTCAAAGACGCAAATACAAACCGAAAAACGTATTACACAAACTCACGCTAAAGCCACTTTTTCGACTTATTTAGTTACAAATTAAACACTTTCCGTTACTTTCCTTCAGTTGTACTGTCAAACTTTGTTTCTTTACGCGTCTCACGGTTCTGGGCTAGACGGCGCTTCGCGTCGCGAAGCGTCCCGTCTCTACGTCTTTCACAACACGCGACGTAAATGGCCGTAACTCCTCGCTGCCTTCACTTACAATCTTAAAACTTTGACCCCGCCAAGCTACCACCGACCGCACTACGTGATATTCATTTCGACTTGATACGCCCTTACCTTCCCAGGAAAAGACGCTCTCAAAGACGCAAATACAAACCGAAAAACGTATTACACAAACTCACGCTAAAGCCACTTTTTCGACTTATTTAGTTACAAATTAAACACTTTCCGTTACTTTCCTTCAGTTGTACTGTCAAACTTTGTTTCTTTACGCGTCTCACGGTTCTGGGCTAGACGGCGCTTCGCGTCGCGACGCGTCCCGTCTCTACGTCTTTCACAACACGCGACGTAAATGGCCGTAACTCCTCGCTGCCTTCACTTACAATCTTAAAACTTTGACCCCGCCAAGCTACCACCGACCGCACTACGTGATATTCATTTCGAGTTGATACGCCCTTACCTTCCCAGGAAAAAACGCTCTCAAAGACGCAAATACAAACCGAAAAACGTATTACACAAACTCACGCTAAAGCCACTTTTTCGACTTATTTAGTTACAAATTAAACACTTTCCGTTACTTTCCTTCAGTTGTACTGTCAAACTTTGTTTCTTTACGCGTCTCACGGTTCTGGGCTAGACGGCGCTTCGCGTCGCGACGCGTCCCGTCTCTACGTCTTTCACAACACGCGACGTAAATGGCCGTAACTCCTCGCTGCCTTCACTTACAATCTTAAAACTTTGACCCCGCCAAGCTACCACCGACCGCACTACGTGATATTCATTTCGACTTGATACGCCCTTACCTTCCCAGGAAAAGACGCTCTCAAAGACGCAAATACAAACCGAAAAACGTATTACACAAACTCACGCTAAAGCCACTTTTTCGACTTATTTAGTTACAAATTAAACACTTTCCGTTACTTTCCTTCAGTTGTACTGTCAAACTTTGTTTCTTTACGCGTCTCACGGTTCTGGGCTAGACGGCGCTTCGCGTCGCGACGCGTCCCGTCTCTACGTCTTTCACAACACGCGACGTAAATGGCCGTATCTCCTCGCTGCCTTCACTTACAATCTTAAAACTTTGACCCCGCCAAGCTACCACCGACCGCACTACGTGATATTCATTTCGACTTGATACGACCCTACGTTCCCCGGAAAAAACGCTCTCAAAGACGCAAATACAAACCGAAAAACGTATTACACAAACTCACGCTAAAGCCACTTTTTCGACTTATTTAGTTACAAATTAAACACTTTCCGTTACTTTCCTTCAGTTGTACTGTCAAACTTTGTTTCTTTACGCGTCTCACGGTTCTGGGCTAGACGGCGCTTCGCGTCGCGACGCGTCCCGTCTCTACGTCTTTCACAACACGCGACGTAAATGGCCGTAACTCCTCGCTGCCTTCACTTACAATCTTAAAACTTTGACCCCGCCAAGCTACCACCGACCGCACTACGTGATATTCATTTCGACTTGATACGACCCTACGTTCCCCGGAAAAAACGCTCTCAAAGACGCAAATACAAACCGAAAAACGTATTACACAAACTCACGCTAAAGCCACTTTTTCGACTTATTTAGTTACAAATTAAACACTTTCCGTTACTTTCCTTCAGTTGTACTGTCAAACTTTGTTTCTTTACGCGTCTCACGGTTCTGGGCTAGACGGCGCTTCGCGTCGCGACGCGTCCCGTCTCTACGTCTTTCACAACACGCGACGTAAATGGCCGTAACTCCTCGCTGCCTTCACTTACAATCTTAAAACTTTGACCCCGCCAAGCTACCACCGACCGCACTACGTGATATTCATTTCGAGTTGATACGCCCTTACCTTCCCAGGAAAAGACGCTCTCAAAGACGCAAATACAAACCGAAAAACGTATTACACAAACTCACGCTAAAGCCACTTTTTCGACTTATTTAGTTACAAATTAAACACTTTCCGTTACTTTCCTTCAGTTGTACTGTCAAACTTTGTTTCTTTACGCGTCTCACGGTTCTGGGCTAGACGTCGCTTCGCGTCGCGACGCGTCCCGTCTCTACGTCTTTCACAACACGCGACGTAAATGGCCGTAACTCCTCGCTGCCTTCACTTACAATCTTAAAACTTTGACCCCGCCAAGCTACCACCGACCGCACTACGTGATATTCATTTCGACTTGATACGCCCTTACCTTCCCAGGAAAAGACGCTCTCAAAGACGCAAATACAAACCGAAAAACGTATTACACAAACTCACGCTAAAGCCACTTTTTCGACTTATTTAGTTACAAATTAAACACTTTCCGTTACTTTCCTTCAGTTGTACTGTCAAACTTTGTTTCTTTACGCGTCTCACGGTTCTGGGCTAGACGGCGCTTCGCGTCGCGACGCGTCCCGTCTCTACGTCTTTCACAACACGCGACGTAAATGGCCGTAACTCCTCGCTGCCTTCACTTACAATCTTAAAACTTTGACCCCGCCAAGCTACCACCGACCGCACTACGTGATATTCATTTCGACTTGATACGCCCTTACCTTCCCAGGAAAAGACGCTCTCAAAGACGCAAATACAAACCGAAAAACGTATTACACAAACTCACGCTAGAGCCACTTTTTCGACTTATTTAGTTACAAATTAAACACTTTCCGTTACTTTCCTTCAGTTGTACTGTCAAACTTTGTTTCTTTACGCGTCTCACGGTTCTGGGCTAGACGGCGCTTCGCGTCGCGACGCGTCCCGTCTCTACGTCTTTCACAACACGCGACGTAAATGGCCGTAACTCCTCGCTGCCTTCACTTACAATCTTAAAACTTTGACCCCGCCAAGCTACCACCGACCGCACTACGTGATATTCATTTCGACTTGATACGCCCTTACCTTCCCAGGAAAAGACGCTCTCAAAGACGCAAATACAAACCGAAAAACGTATTACACAAACTCACGCTAAAGCCACTTTTTCGACTTATTTAGTTACAAATTAAACACTTTCCGTTACTTTCCTTCAGTTGTACTGTCAAACTTTGTTTCTTTACGCGTCTCACGGTTCTGGGCTAGACGGCGCTTCGCGTCGCGACGCGTCCCGTCTCTACGTCTTTCACAACACGCGACGTAAATGGCCGTAACTCCTCGCTGCCTTCACTTACAATCTTAAAACTTTGACCCCGCCAAGCTACCACCGACCGCACTACGTGATATTCATTTCGACTTGATACGCCCTTACCTTCCCAGGAAAAGACGCTCTCAAAGACGCAAATACAAACCGAAAAACGTATTACACAAACTCACGCTAAAGCCACTTTTTCGACTTATTTAGTTACAAATTAAACACTTTCCGTTACTTTCCTTCAGTTGTACTGTCAAACTTTGTTTCTTTACGCGTCTCACGGTTCTGGGCTAGACGGCGCTTCGCGTCGCGACGCGTCCCGTCTCTACGTCTTTCACAACACGCGACGTAAATGGCCGTAACTCCTCGCTGCCTTCACTTACAATCTTAAAACTTTGACCCCGCCAAGCTACCACCGACCGCACTACGTGATATTCATTTCGACTTGATACGACCCTACGTTCCCCGGAAAAAACGCTCTCAAAGACGCAAATACAAACCGAAAAACGTATTACACAAACTCACGCTAAAGCCACTTTTTCGACTTATTTAGTTACAAATTAAACACTTTCCGTTACTTTCCTTCAGTTGTACTTTCAAACTTTGTTTCTTTACGCGTCTCACGGTTCTGGGCTAGACGGCGCTTCGCGTCGCGACGCGTCCCGTCTCTACGTCTTTCACAACACGCGACGTAAATGGCCGTAACTCCTCGCTGCCTTCACTTACAATCTTAAAACTTTGACCCCGCCAAGCTACCACCGACCGCACTACGTGATATTCATTTCGACTTATACGCCCTTACCTTCCCAGGAAAAGACGCTCTCAAAGACGCAAATACAAACCGAAAAACGTATTACACAAACTCACGCTAAAGCCACTTTTTCGACTTATTTAGTTACAAATTAAACACTTTCCGTTACTTTCCTTCAGTTGTACTGTCAAACTTTGTTTCTTTACGCGTCTCACGGTTCTGGGCTAGACGGCGCTTCGCGTCGCGACGCGTCCCGTCTCTACGTCTTTCACAACACGCGACGTAAATGGCCGTAACTCCTCGCTGCCTTCACTTACAATCTTAAAACTTTGACCCCGCCAAGCTACCACCGACCGCACTACGTGATATTCATTTCGACTTGATACGCCCTTACCTTCCCAGGAAAAGACGCTCTCAAAGACGCAAATACAAACCGAAAAACGTATTACACAAACTCACGCTAAAGCCACTTTTTCGACTTATTTAGTTACAAATTAAACACTTTCCGTTACTTTCCTTCAGTTGTACTGTCAAACTCTGTTTCTTTACGCGTCTCACGGTTCTGGGCTAGACGGCGCTTCGCGTCGCGACGCGTCCCGTCTCTACGTCTTTCACAACACGCGACGTAAATGGCCGTAACTCCTCGCTGCCTTCACTTACAATCTTAAAACTTTGACCCCGCCAAGCTACCACCGACCGCACTACGTAATATTCATTTCGACTTGATACGCCCTTACCTTCCCAGGAAAAGACGCTCTCAAAGACGCAAATACAAACCGAAAAACGTATTACACAAACTCACGCTAAAGCCACTTTTTCGACTTATTTAGTTACAAATTAAACACTTTCCGTTACTTTCCTTCAGTTGTACTGTCAAACTTTGTTTCTTTACGCGTCTCACGGTTCTGGGCTAGACGGCGCTTCGCGTCGCGACGCGTCCCGTCTCTACGTCTTTCACAACACGCGACGTAAATGGCCGTAACTCCTCGCTGCCTTCACTTACAATCTTAAAACTTTGACCCCGCCAAGCTACCACCGACCGCACTACGTGATATTCATTTCGACTTGATACGACCCTACGTTCCCCGGAAAAAACGCTCTCAAAGACGCAAATACAAACCGAAAAACGTATTACACAAACTCACGCAAAAGCCACTTTTTCGACTTATTTAGTTACAAATTAAACACTTTCCGTTACTTTCCTTCAGTTGTACTGTCAAACTTTGTTTCTTTACGCGTCTCACGGTTCTGGGCTAGACGGCGCTTCGCGTCGCGACGCGTCCCGTCTCTCCGTCTTTCACAACATGCGACGTAAATGGCCGTAACTCCTCGCTGCCTTCACTTACAATCTTAAAACTTTGACCCCGCCAAGCTACCACCGACCGCACTACGTGATATTCATTTCGACTTGATACGACCCTACGTTCCCCGGAAAAAACGCTCTCAAAGACGCAAATACAAACCGAAAAACGTATTACACAAACTCACGCAAAGCCACTTTTTCGACTTACTTAGTTACAAATTAAACACTTTCCGTTACTTGCCTTCAGTTGTACTGTCAAACTTTGTTTCTTTACGCGTCTCACGGTTCTGGGCTAGACGGCGCTTCGCGTCGCGACGCGTCCCGTCTCTACGTCTTTCACAACACGCGACGTAAATGGCCGTAACTCCTCGCTGCCTTCACTTACAATCTTAAAACTTTGACCCCGCCAAGCTACCACCGACCGCACTACGTGATATTCATTTCGACTTGATACGACCCTACGTTCCCCGGAAAAAACGCTCTCAAAGACGCAAATACAAACCGAAAAACGTATTACACAAACTCACGCAAAAGCCACTTTTTCGACTTATTTAGTTACAAATTAAACACTTTCCGTTACTTTCCTTCAGTTGTACTGTCAAACTTTGTTTCTTTACGCGTCTCACGGTTCTGGGCTAGACGGCGCTTCGCGTCGCGACGCGTCCCGTCTCTACGTCTTTCACAACACGCGACGTAAATGGCCGTAACTCCTCGCTGCCTTCACTTACAATCTTAAAACTTTGACCCCGCCAAGCTACCACCGACCGCACTACGTGATATTCATTTCGACTTGATACGCCCTTACCTTCCCAGGAAAAGACGCTCTCAAAGACGCAAATACAAACCGAAAAACGTATTACACAAACTCACGCTAAAGCCACTTTTTCGACTTATTTAGTTACAAATTAAACACTTTCCGTTACTTTCCTTCAGTTGTACTGTCAAACTTTGTTTCTTTACGCGTCTCACGGTTCTGGGCTAGACGGCGCTTCGCGTCGCGACGCGTCCCGTCTCTCCGTCTTTCACAACATGCGACGTAAATGGCGGTAACTCCTCGCTGCCTTCACTTACAATCTTAAAACTTTGACCCCGCCAAGCTACCACCGACCGCACTACGTGATATTCATTTCGACTTGATACGCCCTTACCTTCCCAGGAAAAGACGCTCTCAAAGACGCAAATACAAACCGAAAAACGTATTACACAAACTCACGCTAAAGCCACTTTTTCGACTTATTTAGTTACAAATTAAACACTTTCCGTTACTTTCCTTCAGTTGTACTGTCAAACTTTGTTTCTTTACGCGTCTCACGGTTCTGGGCTAGACGGCGCTTCGCGTCGCGACGCGTCCCGTCTCTACGTCTTTCACAACACGCGACGTAAATGGCCGTAACTCCTCGCTGCCTTCACTTACAATCTTAAAACTTTGACCCCGCCAAGCTACCACCGACCGCACTACGTGATATTCATTTCGACTTGATACGCCCTTACCTTCCCAGGAAAAGACGCTCTCAAAGACGCAAATACAAACCGAAAAACGTATTACACAAACTCACGCTAAAGCCACTTTTTCGACTTATTTAGTTACAAATTAAACACTTTCCGTTACTTTCCTTCAGTTGTACTGTCAAACTTTGTTTCTTTACGCGTCTCACGGTTCTGGGCTAGACGGCGCTTCGCGTCGCGACGCGTCCCGTCTCTACGTCTTTCACAACACGCGACGTAAATGGCCGTAACTCCTCGCTGCCTTCACTTACAATCTTAAAACTTTGACCCCGCCAAGCTACCACCGACCGCACTACGTGATATTCATTTCGACTTGATACGCCCTTACCTTCCCAGGAAAAGACGCTCTCAAAGACGCAAATACAAACCGAAAAACGTATTACACAAACTCACGCTAAAGCCACTTTTTCGACTTATTTAGTTACAAATTAAACACTTTCCGTTACTTTCCTTCAGTTGTACTGTCAAACTTTGTTTCTTTACGCGTCTCACGGTTCTGGGCTAGACGGCGCTTCGCGTCGCGACGCGTCCCGTCTCTACGTCTTTCACAACACGCGACGTAAATGGCCGTAACTCCTCGCTGCCTTCACTTACAATCTTAAAACTTTGACCCCGCCAAGCTACCACCGACCGCACTACGTGATATTCATTTCGACTTGATACGCCCTTACCTTCCCAGGAAAAGACGCTCTCAAAGACGCAAATACAAACCGAAAAACGTATTACACAAACTCACGCTAAAGCCACTTTTTCGACTTATTTAGTTACAAATTAAACACTTTCCGTTACTTTCCTTCAGTTGTACTGTCAAACTTTGTTTCTTTACGCGTCTCACGGTTCTGGGCTAGACGGCGCTTCGCGTCGCGACGCGTCCCGTCTCTACGTCTTTCACAACACGCGACGTAAATGGCCGTAACTCCTCGCTGCCTTCACTTACAATCTTAAAACTTTGACCCCGCCAAGCTACCACCGACCGCACTACGTGATATTCATTTCGACTTGATACGCCCTTACCTTCCCAGGAAAAGACGCTCTCAAAGACGCAAATACAAACCGAAAAACGTATTACACAAACTCACGCTAAAGCCACTTTTTCGACTTATTTAGTTACAAATTAAACACTTTCCGTTACTTTCCTTCAGTTGTACTGTCAAACTTTGTTTCTTTACGCGTCTCACGGTTCTGGGCTAGACGGCGCTTCGCGTCGCGACGCGTCCCGTCTCTACGTCTTTCACAACACGCGACGTAAATGGCCGTAACTCCTCGCTGCCTTCACTTACAATCTTAAAACTTTGACCCCGCCAAGCTACCACCGACCGCACTACGTGATATTCATTTCGACTTGATACGCCCTTACCTTCCCAGGAAAAGACGCTCTCAAAGACGCAAATACAAACCGAAAAACGTATTACACAAACTCACGCTAAAGCCACTTTTTCGACTTATTTAGTTACAAATTAAACACTTTCCGTTACTTTCCTTCAGTTGTACTGTCAAACTTTGTTTCTTTACGCGTCTCACGGTTCTGGGCTAGACGGCGCTTCGCGTCGCGACGCGTCCCGTCTCTACGTCTTTCACAACACGCGACGTAAATGGCCGTAACTCCTCGCTGCCTTCACTTACAATCTTAAAACTTTGACCCCGCCAAGCTACCACCGACCGCACTACGTGATATTCATTTCGACTTGATACGCCCTTACCTTCCCAGGAAAAGACGCTCTCAAAGACGCAAATACAAACCGAAAAACGTATTACACAAACTCACGCTAAAGCCACTTTTTCGACTTATTTAGTTACAAATTAAACACTTTCCGTTACTTTCCTTCAGTTGTACTGTCAAACTTTGTTTCTTTACGCGTCTCACGGTTCTGGGCTAGACGGCGCTTCGCGTCGCGACGCGTCCCGTCTCTACGTCTTTCACAACACGCGACGTAAATGGCCGTAACTCCTCGCTGCCTTCACTTACAATCTTAAAACTTTGACCCCGCCAAGCTACCACCGACCGCACTACGTGATATTCATTTCGACTTGATACGCCCTTACCTTCCCAGGAAAAGACGCTCTCAAAGACGCAAATACAAACCGAAAAACGTATTACACAAACTCACGCTAAAGCCACTTTTTCGACTTATTTAGTTACAAATTAAACACTTTCCGTTACTTTCCTTCAGTTGTACTGTCAAACTTTGTTTCTTTACGCGTCTCACGGTTCTGGGCTAGACGGCGCTTCGCGTCGCGACGCGTCCCGTCTCTACGTCTTTCACAACACGCGACGTAAATGGCCGTAACTCCTCGCTGCCTTCACTTACAATCTTAAAACTTTGACCCCGCCAAGCTACCACCGACCGCACTACGTGATATTCATTTCGACTTGATACGCCCTTACCTTCCCAGGAAAAGACGCTCTCAAAGACGCAAATACAAACCGAAAAACGTATTACACAAACTCACGCTAAAGCCACTTTTTCGACTTATTTAGTTACAAATTAAACACTTTCCGTTACTTTCCTTCAGTTGTACTGTCAAACTTTGTTTCTTTACGCGTCTCACGGTTCTGGGCTAGACGGCGCTTCGCGTCGCGACGCGTCCCGTCTCTACGTCTTTCACAACACGCGACGTAAATGGCCGTAACTCCTCGCTGCCTTCACTTACAATCTTAAAACTTTGACCCCGCCAAGGCTACCACCGACCGCACTACGTGATATTCATTTCGACTTGATACGCCCTTACCTTCCCAGGAAAAGACGCTCTCAAAGACGCAAATACAAACCGAAAAACGTATTACACAAACTCACGCTAAAGCCACTTTTTTCGACTTATTTAGTTACAAATTAAACACTTTCCGTTACTTTCCTTCAGTTGTACTGTCAAACTTTGTTTCTTTACGCGTCTCACGGTTCTGGCTAGACGGCGCTTCGGCGTCGCGACGCGTCCGTCTCTACGTCTTTCACAACACGCGACGTAAATGGCCGTAACTCCTCGCTGCCTTCACTTACAAATCTTAAAACTTTGACCCCGCCAAGCTACCACCGACCGCACTACGTGATATTCATTTCGACTTGATACGCCCTTACCTTCCCAGGAAAAGACGCTCTCAAAGACGCAAATACAAACCGAAAAAACGTATTACACAAACTCACGCTAAAGCCCACTTTTTCGACTTATTTAGTTACAAATTAAACACTTTCCGTTACTTTCCTTCAGTTGTACTGTCAAACTTTGTTTCTTTACGCGTCTCACGGTTCTGGGCTAGACGGCGCTTCGCGTCGCGACGCGTCCCGTCTCTCCGTCTTTCACAACATGCGACGTAAATGGCCGTAACTCCTCGCTGCCTTCACTTACAATCTTAAAACTTTGACCCCGCCAAGCTACCACCGACCGCACTACGTGATATTCATTTCGACTTGATACGACCCTACGTTCCCCGGAAAAAACGCTCTCAAAGACGCAAATACAAACCGAAAAACGTATTACACAAACTCACGCTAAAGCCACTTTTTCGACTTATTTAGTTACAAATTAAACACTTTTCCGTTACTTTCCTTCAGTTGTACTGTCAAACTTTGTTTCTTTACGCGTCTCACGGTTCTGGGCTAGACGGCGCTTCGCGTCGCGACGCGTCCCGTCTCTACGTCTTTCACAACACGCGACGTAAATGGCCGTAACTCCTCGCTGCCTTCACTTACAATCTTAAAACTTTGACCCCGCCAAGCTACCACCGACCGCACTACGTGATATTCATTTCGACTTGATACGCCCTTACCTTCCCAGGAAAAGACGCTCTCAAAGACGCAAATACAAACCGAAAAACGTATTACACAAACTCACGCTAAAGCCACTTTTTCGACTTATTTAGTTACAAATTAAACACTTTCCGTTACTTTCCTTCAGTTGTACTGTCAAACTTTGTTTCTTTACGCGTCTCACGGTTCTGGGCTAGACGGCGCTTCGCGTCGCGACGCGTCCCGTCTCTACGTCTTTCACAACACGCGACGTAAATGGCCGTAACTCCTCGCTGCCTTCACTTACATTCTTAAAACTTTGACCCCGCCAAGCTACCACCGACCGCACTACGTGATATTCATTTCGACTTGATACGCCCTTACCTTCCCAGGAAAAGACGCTCTCAAAGACGCAAATACAAACCGAAAAACCAATTACACAAACTCACGCTAAAGCCACTTTTTCGACTTATTTAGTTACAAATTAAACACTTTCCGTTACTTTCCTTCAGTTGTACTGTCAAACTTTGTTTCTTTACGCGTCTCACGGTTCTGGGCTAGACGGCGCTTCGCGTCGCGACGCGTCCCGTCTCTCCGTCTTTCACAACATGCGACGTAAATGGCCGTAACTCCTCGCTGCCTTCACTTACAATCTTAAAACTTTGACCCCGCCAAGCTACCACCGACCGCACTACGTGATATTCATTTCGACTTGATACGACCCTACGTTCCCCGGAAAAAATGCTCTCAAAGACGCAAATACAAACCGAAAAACGTATTACACAAACTCACGCTAAAGCCACTTTTTCGACTTATTTAGTTACAAATTAAACACTTTCCGTTACTTTCCTTCAGTTGTACTGTCAAACTTTGTTTCTTTACGCGTCTCACGGATCTGGGCTAGACGGCGCTTCGCGTCGCGACGCGTCCCGTCTCTACGTCTTTCACAACACGCGACGTAAATGGCCGTAACTCCTCGCTGCCTTCACTTACAATCTTAAAACTTTGACCCCGCCAAGCTACCACCGACCGCACTACGTGATATTCATTTCGACTTGATACGCCCTTACCTTCCCAGGAAAAGACGCTCTCAAAGACGCAAATACAAACCGAAAAACGTATTACACAAACTCACGCTAAAGCCACTTTTTCGACTTATTTAGTTACAAATTAAACACTTTCCGTTACTTTCCTTCAGTTGTACTGTCAAACTTTGTTTCTTTACGCGTCTCACGGTTTCTGGGCTAGACGGCGCTTCGCGTCGCGACGCGTCCCGTCTCTACGTCTTTCACAACACGCGACGTAAATGGCCGTAACTCCTCGCTGCCTTCACTTACAATCTTAAAACTTTGACCCCGCCAAGCTACCACCGACCGCACTACGTGATATTCATTTCGACTTGATACGCCCTTACCTTCCCAGGAAAAGACGCTCTCAAAGACGCAAATACAAACCGAAAAACGTATTACACAAACTCACGCTAAAGCCACTTTTTCGACTTATTTAGTTACAAATTAAACACTTTCCGTTACTTTCCTTCAGTTGTACTGTCAAACTTTGTTTCTTTACGCGTCTCACGGTTCTGGGCTAGACGGCGCTTCGCGTCGCGACGCGTCCCGTCTCTACGTCTTTCACAACACGCGACGTAAATGGCCGTAACTCCTCGCTGCCTTCACTTACAATCTTAAAACTTTGACCCCGCCAAGCTACCACCGACCGCACTACGTGATATTCATTTCGACTTGATACGACCCTACGTTCCCCGGAAAAAACGCTCTCAAAGACGCAAATACAAACCGAAAAACGTATTACACAAACTCACGCTAAAGCCACTTTTTCGACTTATTTAGTTACAAATTAAACACTTTCCGTTACTTTCCTTCAGTTGTACTGTCAAACTTTGTTTCTTTACGCGTCTCACGGTTCTGGGATAGACGGCGCTTCGCGTCGCGACGCGTCCCGTCTCTACGTCTTTCACAACACGCGACGTAAATGGCCGTAACTCCTCGCTGCCTTCACTTACAATCTTAAAACTTTGACCCCGCCAAGCTACCACCGACCGCACTACGTGATATTCATTTCGACTTGATACGCCCTTACCTTCCCAGGAAAAGACGCTCTCAAAGACGCAAATACAAACCGAAAAACGTATTACACAAACTCACGCTAAAGCCACTTTTTCGACTTATTTAGTTACAAATTAAACACTTTCCGTTACTTTCCTTCAGTTGTACTGTCAAACTTTGTTTCTTTACGCGTCTCACGGTTCTGGGCTAGACGGCGCTTCGCGTCGCGACGCGTCCCGTCTCTCCGTCTTTCACAACATGCGACGTAAATGGCCGTAACTCCTCGCTGCCTTCACTTACAATCTTAAAACTTTGACCCCGCCAAGCTACCACCGACCGCACTACGTGATATTCATTTCGACTTGATACGACCCTACGTTCCCCGGAAAAAACGCTCTCAAAGACGCAAATACAAACCGAAAAACGTATTACACAAACTCACGCTAAAGCCACTTTTTCGACTTATTTAGTTACAAATTAAACACTTTCCGTTACTTTCCTTCAGTTGTACTGTCAAACTTTGTTTCTTTACGCGTCTCACGGTTCTGGGATAGACGGCGCTTCGCGTCGCGACGCGTCCCGTCTCTACGTCTTTCACAACACGCGACGTAAATGGCCGTAACTCCTCGCTGCCTTCACTTACAATCTTAAAACTTTGACCCCGCCAAGCTACCACCGACCGCACTACGTGATATTCATTTCGACTTGATACGCCCTTACCTTCCCAGGAAAAGACGCTCTCAAAGACGCAAATACAAACCGAAAAACGTATTACACAAACTCACGCTAAAGCCACTTTTTCGACTTATTTAGTTACAAATTAAACACTTTCCGTTACTTTCCTTCAGTTGTACTGTCAAACTTTGTTTCTTTACGCGTCTCACGGTTCTGGGCTAGACGGCGCTTCGCGTCGCGACGCGTCCCGTCTCTCCGTCTTTCACAACATGCGACGTAAATGGCCGTAACTCCTCGCTGCCTTCACTTACAATCTTAAAACTTTGACCCCGCCAAGCTACCACCGACCGCACTACGTGATATTCATTTCGACTTGATACGACCCTACGTTCCCCGGAAAAAACGCTCTCAAAGACGCAAATACAAACCGAAAAACGTATTACACAAACTCACGCTAAAGCCACTTTTTCGACTTATTTGGTTACAAATTAAACACTTTCCGTTACTTTCCTTCAGTTGTAGTGTCAAACTTTGTTTCTTTACGCGTCTCACGGTTCTGGGCTAGACGGCGCTTCGCGTCGCGACGCGTCCCGTCTCTACGTCTTTAACAACACGCGACGTAAATGGCCGTAACTCCTCGCTGCCTTCACTTACAATCTTAAAACTTTGACCCCGCCAAGCTACCACCGACCGCACTACGTGATATTCATTTCGACTTGATACGACCCTACGTTCCCCGGAAAAAACGCTCTCAAAGACGCAAATACAAACCGAAAAACGGATTACACAAACTCACGCAAAAGCCACTTTTTCGACTTATTTAGTTACAAATTAAACACTTTCCGTTACTTTCCTTCAGTTGTACTGTCAAACTTTGTTTCTTTACGCGTCTCACGGTTCTGGGCTAGACGGCGCTTCGCGTCGCGACGCGTCCCGTCTCTACGTCTTTCACAACACGCGACGTAAATGGCCGTAACTCCTCGCAGCCTTCACTTACAATCTTAAAACTTTGACCCCGCCAAGCTACCACCGACCGCACTACGTGATATTCATTTCGACTTGATACGCCCTTACCTTCCCAGGAAAAGACGCTCTCAAAGACGCAAATACAAACCGAAAAACGTATTACACAAACTCACGCTAAAGCCACTTTTTCGACTTATTTAGTTACAAATTAAACACTTTCCGTTACTTTCCTTCAGTTGTACTGTCAAACTTTGTTTCTTTACGCGTCTCACGGTTCTGGGCTAGACGGCGCTTCGCGTCGCGACGCGTCCCGTCTCTCCGTCTTTCACAACACGCGACGTAAATGGCCGTAACTCCTCGCTGCCTTCACTTACAATCTTAAAACTTTGACCCCGCCAAGCTACCACCGACCGCACTACGTGATATTCATTTCGACTTGATACGACCCTACGTTCCCCGGAAAAAAACGCTCTCAAAGACGCAAATACAAACCGAAAAACGTATTACACAAACTCACGCAAAAGCCACTTTTTCGACTTATTTAGTTACAAATTAAACACTTTCCGTTACTTTCCTTCAGTTGTACTGTCAAACTTTGTTTCTTTACTCGTCTCACGGTTCTGGGTTAGACGGCGCTTCGCGTCGCGACGCGTCCCGTCTCTACGTCTTTCACAACACGCGACGTAAATGGCCGTAACTCCTCGCTGCCTTCACTTACAATCTTAAAACTTTGACCCCGCCAAGCTACCACCGACCGCACTACGTGATATTCATTTCGACTTGATACGACCCTACGTTCCCCGGAAAAAACGCTCTCAAAGACGCAAATACAAACCGAAAAACGGATTACACAAACTCACGCAAAAGCCACTTTTTCGACTTATTTAGTTACAAATTAAACACTTTCCGTTACTTTCCTTCAGTTGTACTGTCAAACTTTGTTTCTTTACGCGTTTCACGGTTCTGGGCTAGACGGCGCTTCGCGTCGCGACGCGTCCCGTCTCTCCGTCTTTCACAACACACGACGAAAATGGCCATAACTCCTCGCTGCCTTCACTTACAATCTTAAAACTTTGACCCCGCCAAGCTACCACCGACCGCACTACGTGATATTCATTTCGACTTGATACGACCCTACGTTCCCCGGAAAAAACGCTCTCAAAGACGCAAATACAAACCGAAAAACGGATTACACAAACTCACGCAAAAGCCACTTTTTCGACTTATTTAGTTACAAATTAAACACTTTCCGTTACTTTCCTTCAGTTGTACTGTCAAACTTTGTTTCTTTACGCGTTTCACGGTTCTGGGTTGGACGGCGCTTCGCGTCGCGACGCGTCCCGTCTCTCCGTCTTTCACAACACGCGACGTAAATGGCCGTAACTCCTCGCTGCCTTCACTTACAATCTTAGAACTTTGTCCCGCCAAGCTACCACCGACCGCACTACGTGATATTCATTTCGACTTGATACGACCCTACGTTCCCCGGAAAAAACGCTCTCAAAGACGCAAATACAACCGAAAAACGGATTACACAAACACACGCAAAAGCCACTTTTTCGACTTACTTAGTTACAAATTAAACACTTTCCGTTACTTTCCTTCAGTTGTACTGTCAAACTTTGTTTCTTTACGCGTCTCACGGTGCTGGGCTAGACGGCGCTTCGCGTCGCGACGCGTCCCGTCTCTCCGTCTTTCACAACACGCGACGTAAATGGCCATAACTCCCTCGCTGCCTTCACTTACAATCTTAAAACTTTGACCCCGCCAAGCTACCACCGACCGCACTACGTGATATTCATTTCGACTTAACACGCCCTTACCTTCCAGGAAAAAACGCTCTCAAAGACGGCAAATACAAAGCGAAAAACGGATTACACAAAACTCACGCAAAAGCAAATTTTTCGACATATTTAGTTACAAATTAAACACTTTCCGTTACTTTCCTTCAGTTGTACTGTCAAACTTTGTTTCTTTACTCGTCTCACGGTTCTGGGTTAGACGGCGCTTCGCGTCGCGACGCGTTCCGTCTCTACGTCTTTCACAACACGCGACGTAAATGGCCGTAACTCCTCGCTGCCTTCACTTACAATCTTAAAACTTTGACCCCGCCAAGCTACCACCGACCGCACTACGTGATATTCATTTCGACTTGATACGACCCTACGTTCCCCGGAAAAAACGCTCTCAAAGACGCAAATACAAACCGAAAAACGTATTACACAAACTCACGCAAAAGCCACTTTTTCGACTTAATTAGTTACAAATTAAACACTTTCCGTTACTTTCCTTCAGTTGTACTGTCAAACTTTGTTTCTTTACGCGTCTCACGGTTCTGGGCTAGACGGCGCTTCGCGTCGCGACGCGTCCCGTCTCTCCGTCTTTCACAACACGCGACGTAAATGGCCATAACTCCTCGCTGCCTTCACTTACAATCATTAAAACTTTTGACCCCGCCAAGCTACCACCGACCGCACTACGTGATATTCATTTCGACTTGATACGACCCTACGTTCCCCGGAAAAAACGCTCTCAAAGACGCAAATACAAACCGAAAAACGTATTACACAAACTCACGCAAAAGCCACTTTTTCGACTTATTTAGTTACAAATTAAACACTTTCCGTTACTTTCCTTCAGTTGTACTGTCAAACTTTGTTTCTTTACGCGTCTCACGGTTCTGGGCTAGACGGCGCTTCGCGTCGCGACGCGTCCCGTCTCTCCGTCCTTTCACAACACGCGACCGTAAATGGCCATAACTCCTTGCTGCCTTCACTTACAATCTTAAAACTTTGACCGCGCCAAGCTACCACCGACCGCACTACGTGATATTCATTTCGACTTGATACGACCCTACGTTCCCCGGAAAAAAAGCTCTCAAAGACGCAAATACAAACCGAAAAACGTATTACACAAACTCACGCAAAAGCCACTTTTTCGACTTATTTAGTTACAAATTAAACACTTTCCGTTACTTTCCTTCAGTTTTACTGTCAAACTTTGTTTCTTTACTCGTCTCACGGTTCTGGGTTAGACGGCGCTTCGCGTCGCGACGCGTTCCGTCTCTACGTCTTTCACAACACGCGACGTAAATGGCCCGTAACTCCTCGCTGCCTTCACTTACAATCTTAAACTTTGACCCCGCCAAGCTACCACCGACCGCACTACGTGATATTCATTTCGACTTGATACGCCCCTTACCTTCCAGGAAAAGACGCTCTCAAAGACGCAAATACAGAGCGAAAAACGGATTACACAAACTCATGCAAAAGCCACTTTTTCGACTTATTTAGTTACAAATTAAACACTTTCCTTTACTTTCCTTCAAATGTACTGTCAAACTTTGTTTCTTTACGCGTCTCACGGTTCTGGGCTAGACGGCGCTTTCGCGTCGCGACGCGTCCCGTCTCTCCGTCTTTCACAACACGCGACGTAAATGGCCGTAACTCCTCGCTGCCTTCACTTACAATCTTAAAACTTTGACCCCGCCAAGCTACCACCGACCGCACTACGTGATATTCATTTCGACTTATCACGCCCTTACCTTCCCAGGAAAAAACGCTCTCAAAGACGCAAATACAAAGCGAAAAACGGATTACACAAACTCACGCAAAAGCCACTTTTTCGACTTATTTAGTTACAAATTAAACTCTTTCCGTTACTTTCCTTCAATTGTACTGTCAAACTTTGTTTCTTTACGCGTCTCACGGTTCTGGGCTAGACGGCGCTTCGCGTCGCGACGCGTCCCGTCTCTCCGTCTTTCACAACACGCGACGTAAATGGCCGTAACTCCTCGCTGCCTTCACTTACAATCTTAAAACTTTGACCCCGCCAAGCTACCACCGACCGCACTACGTGATATTCATTTCGACTTATCACGCCCTTACCTTCCCAGGAAAAAACGCTCTCAAAGACGCAAATACAAACCGAAAAAACGGATTACACAAACTCACGCTAAAGCCACTTTTTCGTCATATTTAGTTACAAATTAAACACTTTCCGTTACTTTCCTTCAGTTGTACTGTCAAACTTTGTTTTTTTACGCGTCTCTCGGTTCTGGGCTAGACGGCGCTTCGCGTCGCGACGCGTCCCGTCTCTCCGTCTTTCACAACATGCGACGTAAATGGCCGCAACTCCTCGCTGCCTTCAATTACAATCTTAAAACTTTGACCCCGCCAAGCTACCACCGACCGCACTACGTGATATTCATTTCGACTTGATACGCCCTTACCTTCCCCGGAAAAAACGCTCTCAAAGACGCAAATACAAAGCGAAAAACGGATTACACAAACTCACGCAAAAGCAAATTTTTCGTCATATTTAGTTACAAATTAAACACTTTCCGTTACTTTCCTTCAGTTGTACTGTCAAACTTTGTTTTTTTTACGCGTCTCACGGTTGTGGGCTAGACGGCGCTTCGTGTCGCGACGCGTCCCGTCTCTCCGTCTTTCACAACACGCGACGTAAATGGTCGCAACTCCTCGCTGCCTTCACTTACAATCTTAAAACTTTGACCCCGCCAAGCTACCACCGACCGCACTACGTGATATTCATTTCGACTTGATACGCCCTTACCTTCCCCGGAAAAAACGCTCTCAAAGACGCAAATACAAAGCGAAAAAAGGATTACACAAACTCACGCAAAAGCCACTTTTTCGACTTATTTAGTTACAAATTAAACACTTTCCGTTACTTTCCTTCAGTTGTACTGTCAAACTTTGTTTCTTTACGCGTCTCACGGTTCTGGGCTAGACGGCGCTTCGCGTCGCGACGCGTCCCGTCTCTCCGTCTTTCACAACACGCGACGTAAATGGCCGTAACTCCTCGCTGCCTTCACTTACAATCTTAAAACTTTGACCCCGCCAAGCTACCACCGACCGCACTACGTGATATTCATTTCTACTTAACACGCCCTTACCTTCCCAGGAAAAAACGCTCTCAAAGACGCAAATACAAAGCGAAAAACGGATTACACAAACTCACGCAAAAGCAAATTTTTCGTCATATTTAGTTACAAATTAAACACTTTCCGTTACTTTCCTTCAGTTGTACTGTCAAACTTTGTTTTTTTACGCGTCTCACGGTTCTGGGCTAGACGGCGCTTCGCGTCGCGACGCGTCCCGTCTCTCCGTCTTTCACAACACGCGACGTAAATGGCCGCAACTCCTCGCTGCCTTCACTTACAATCTTAAAAATTTGACCCCGCCAAGCTACCACCGACCGCACTACGTGATATTCATTTCGACTTGATACGCCCTTACCTTCCCCGGAATAAACGCTCTCATAGACGCAAATACAAACCGAAAAACGGATTACACAAACTCACGCAAAAGACACTTTTTCGACTTATTTAATTACAAATTAAACACTTTCCGTTACTTTCCTTCACTTGTACTGTCAAACTTTGTTTCTTTATGCGTCTAACGGTTCTGGGTTAGACGGCGCTTCGCGTCGCGACGCGTCCCGTCTCTCCGTCTTTCACAACACGCGACGTAAATGGCCGCAACTCCTCGCTGCCTTCACTTACAATCTTAAAACTTTGACCCCGCCAAGCTACCACCGACCGCACTACGTGACATTCATTTCGACTTGATACGCCCTTACCTTCCCCGGAATAAACGCTCTCAAAGACGCAAACACAAAGCGAAAAAATGATTACACAAACTCACGCAAAAGCCACTTTTTCGACTTATTTAGTTACAAATTAAACACTTTCCGTTACTTTCCTTCAGTTGTACTGTCAAACTTTGTTTCTTTACGCGTCTCACGGTTCTGGGCTAGACGGCGCTTCGCGTCGCGACGCGTCCCGTCTCTCCGTCTTTCACAACACGCGACGTAAATGGCCGTAACTCCTCGCTGCCTTCACTTACAATCTTAATACTTTGACCCCGACAAGCTACCACCGACCGCACTACGTGATATTCATTTCGACTTGATACGCTCTTACGTTCCCCGGAAAAAACGCTCTCAAAAACGCAAATACAAAGCGAAAAACGGATTACACAAACTCACGCAAAAGCAAATTTTTCGTCATATTTAGTTACAAATTAAACACTTTCCGTTACTTTCCTTCAGTTGTACTGTCAAACTTTGTTTTTTTACGCGTCTCACGGTTCTGGGCTAGACGGCGCTTCGCGTCGCGACGCGTCCCGTCTCTCCGTCTTTCACAACACGCGACGTAAATGGCCGCAACTCCTCGCTGCCTTCACCTACAATCTTAAAACTTTGACCCCGCCAAGCTACCACCGACCGCACTACGTGATATTCATTTCGACTTGATACGCCCTTACCTTCCCCGGAATAAACGCTCTCATAGACGCAAATACAAACCGAAAAACGGATTACACAAACTCACGCAAAAGACACTTTTTCGACTTATTTAATTACAAATTAAACACTTTCCGTTACTTTCCTTCAGTTGTACTGTCAAATTTTGTTTCTTTATGCGTCTCACGGTTCTGGGCTAGACGGCGCTTCGCGTCGCGACGCGTCCCGTCTCTCCGTCTTTCACAACACGCGACGTAAATGGCCGTAACTCCTCGCTGCCTTCACTTACAATCTTAAAACTTTGACCCCGCCAAGCTACCACCGACCGCACTACGTGATATTCATTTCGACTTGATACGACCCTACGTTCCCCGGAAAAAACGCTCTCAAAGACGCAAATACAAACCGAAAAACGGATTACACAAACTCACGCAAAAGCCACTTTTTCGACTTATTTAGTTACAAATTAAACACTTTCCGTTACTTTCCTTCAGTTGTACTGTCAGACTTTGTTTCTTTACGCGTTTCACGGTTCTGGGCTGGACGGCGCTTCGCGTCGCGACGCGTCCCGTCTCTCCGTCTTTCACAACACGCGACGTAACTGGCCGTAACTCCTCGCTGCCTTCACTTACAATCTTAAAACTTTGACCCCGCCAAGCTACCACCGACCGCACTACGTGATATTCATTTCGACTTGATACGACCCTACGTTCCCCGGAAAAAACGCTCTCAAAGACGCAAATACAAACCGAAAAACGGATTACACAAACTCACGCAAAAGCCACTTTTTCGTCTTATTTAGTTACAAATTAAACACTTTCCGTTACTTTCCTTCAGTTGTACTGTCAAACTTTGTTTCTTTACTCGTCTCACGGTTCTGGGTTAGACGGCGCTTCGCGTCGCGACGCGTTCCGTCTCTACGTCTTTCACAACACGCGACGTAAATGGCCGTAACTCCTCGCTGCCTTCACTTACAATCTTAAAACTTTGACCCCGCCAAGCTACCACCGACCGCACTACGTGATATTCATTTCGACTTGATACGCCCTTACCTTCCCAGGAAAAGACGCTCTCAAAGACGCAAATACAGAGCGAAAAACGGATTACACAAACTCATGCAAAAGCCACTTTTTCGACTTATTTAGTTACAAATTAAACACTTTCCTTTACTTTCCTTCAGTTGTACTGTCAAACTTTGTTTCTTTACGCGTCTCACGGTTCTGGGCTAGACGGCGCTTCGCGTCGCGACGCGTCCCGTCTCTCCGTCTTTCACAACACGCGACGTAAATGGCCGTAACTCCTCGCTGCCTTCACTTACAATCTTAAAACTTTGACCCCGCCAAGCTACCACCGACCGCACTACTTGATATTCATTTCGACTTAACACGCCCTTACCTTCCCAGGAAAAAACGCTCTCAAAGACGCAAATACAAAGCGAAAAACGGATTACACAAACTCACGCAAAAGCCACTTTTTCGACTTATTTAGTTACAAATTAAACACTTTCCGTTACTTTCCTTCAATTGTACTGTCAAACTTTGTTTCTTTACGCGTCTCACGGTTCTGGGCTAAACGGCGCTTCGCGTCGCGACGCGTCCCGTCTCTCCGTCTTTCACAACACGCGACGTAAATGGCCGTAACTCCTCGCTGCCTTCACTTACAATCTTAATACTTTGACCCCGACAAGCTACCACCGACCGCACTACGTGATATTCATTTCGACTTGATACGCTCGTACGTTCCCCGGAAAAAACGCTCTCAAAGACGCAAATACAAAACGAAAAACGGATTACACAAACTCACGCAAAAGCAAATTTTTCGTCATATTTAGTTACAAATTAAACACTTTCCGTTACTTTCCTTCAGTTGTACTGTCAAACTTTGTTTTTTTACGCGTCTCACGGTTCTGGGCTAGACGGCGCTTCGCGTCGCGACGCGTCCCGTCTCTCCGTCTTTCACAACACGCGACGTAAATGGCCGCAACTCCTCGCTGCCTTCAATTACAATCTTAAAACTTTGACCCCGCCAAGCTACCACCGACCGCACTACGTGATATTCATTTCGACTTGATACGCCCTTACCTTCCCCGGAAAAAACGCTCTCAAAGACGCAAATACAAAGCGAAAAAATGATTACACAAACTCACGCAAAAGCCACTTTTTCGACTTATTTAGTTACAAATTAAACACTTTCCGTTACTTTCCTTCAGTTGTACTGTCAAACTTTGTTTCTTTACGCGTCTCACGGTTCTGGGCTAGACGGCGCTTCGCGTCGCGACGCGTCCCGTCTCTCCGTCTTTCACAACACGCGACGTAAATGGCCGTAACTCCTCGCTGCCTTCACTTACAATCTTAAAACTTTGACCCCGCCAAGCTACCACCGACCGCACTACGTGATATTCATTTCGACTTAACAAGCCCTTACCTTCCCAGGAAAAAACGCTCTCAAAGACGCAAATACAAAGCGAAAAAACGGATTACACAAACTCACGCAAAAGCCACTTTTTCGACTTATTTAGTTACAAATTAAACACTTTCCGTTACTTTCCTTCAGTTGTACTGTCAAGTTTTGTTTCTTTACGCGTCTCACGGTTCTGGGCTAGACGGCGCTTCGCGTCGCGACGCGTCCCGTCTCTCCGTCTTTCACAACACGCGACGTAAATGGCCGTAAATCCTCGCTGCCTTCACTTACAATCTTAAAACTTTGACCCCGCCAAGCTACCACCGACCGCACTACGTGATATTCATTTCGACTTAACACGCCCTTACCTTCCAAGGAAAAAACGCTCTCAAAGACGCAAATACAAAGCGAAAAACGGATTACACAAACTCACGCAAAAGCCACTTTTTCGACTTATTTAGTTACAAATTAAACACTTTCCGTTACTTTCCTTCAATTGTACTGTCAAACTTTGTTTCTTTACGCGTCTCACGGTTCTGGGCTAGACGGCGCTTCGCGTCGCGACGCGTCCCGTCTCTCCGTCTTTCACAACACGCGACGTAAATGGCCGTAACTCCTCGCTGCCTTCACTTACAATCTTAATACTTTGACCCCGACAAGCTACCACCGACCGCACTACGTGATATTCATTTCGACTTGATACGCTCTTACGTTCCCCGGAAAAAACGCTCTCAAAGACGCAAATACAAAGCGAAAAACGGATTACACAAACTCACGCAAAAGCAAATTTTTCGTCATATTTAGTTACAAATTAAACACTTTCCGTTACTTTCCTTCAGTTGTACTGTCAAACTTTTTTTTTTTACGCGTCTGACGGTTCTGGGCTAGACGGCGCTTCGCGGCGCGACGCGTCCCGTCTCTCCGTCTTTCACAACACGCGACGTAAATGGCCGCAACTCCTCGCTGCCTTCGGTTACAATCTTAAAACTTTGACCCCGCCAAGCTACCACCGACCGCACTACGTGATATTCATTTCGACTTGATACGCCCTTACCTTCCCCGGAAAAAACGCTCTCAAAGACGCAAATACAAAGCGAAAAAATGATTACACAAACTCACGCAAAAGCCACTTTTTCGACTTATTTAGTTACAAATTAAACACTTTCCGTTACTTTCCTTCAGTTGTACTGTCAAACTTTGTTTCTTTACGCGTCTCACGGTTCTGGGCTAGACGGCGCTTCGCGTCGCGACGCGTCCCGTCTCTCCGTCTTTCACAACACGCGACGTAAATGGCCGTAACTCCTCGCTGCCTTCACTTACAATCTTAAAACTTTGACCCCGCCAAGCTACCACCGACCGCACTACGTGATATTCATTTCTACTTAACACGCCCTTACTTCCCAGGAAAAAACGCTCTCAAAGACGCAAATACAAAGCGAAAAACGGATTACACAAACTCACGCAAAAGCCACTTTTTCGACTTATTTAGTTACAAATTAAACACTTTCCGCTACTTTCCTTCAATTGTACTGTCAAACATTGTTTCTTTACGCGTCTCACGGTTCTGGGCTAGACGGCGCTTCGCGTCGCGACGCGTCCCGTCTCTCCGTCTTTCACAACACGCGACGTAAATGGCCGTAACTCCTCGCTGCCTTCACTTACAATCTTAATACTTTGACCCCGACAAGCTACCACCGACCGCACTACGTGATATTCATTTCGACTTGATACGCTCTTACGTTCCCCGGAAAAAACGCTCTCAAAGACGCAAATACAAAGCGAAAAACGGATTACACAAACTCACGCAAAAGCAAATTTTTCGTCATATTTAGTTACAAATTAAACACTTTCCGTTACTTTCCTTCAGTTGTACTGTCAAACTTTGTTTTTTTACGCGTCTCACGGTTCTGGGCTAGACGGCGCTTCGCGTCGCGACGCGTCCCGTCTCTCCGTCTTTCACAACACGCGACGTAAATGGCCGTAACTCCTCGCTGCCTTCACTTACAAACTTAAAACTTTGACCCCGCCAAGCTACCACCGACCGCACTACGTGATATTCATTTCGACTTGATACGCCCTTACCTTCCCCGGAATAAACGCTCACATAGACGCAAATACAAACCGAAAAACGGATTACACAAACTCTCGCAAAAGACACTTTTTCGACTTATTTAATTACAAATTAAACACTTTCCGTTACTTTCCTTCACTTGTACTGTCAAACTTTGTTTCTTTATGCGTCTCACGGTTCTGGGCTAGACGGCGCTTCGCGTCGCGACGCGTCCCGTCTCTCCGTCTTTCACAACACGCGACGTAAATGGCCGTAACTCCTCGCTGCCTTCACTTACAATCTTAAAACTTTGACCCCGCCAAGCTACCACCGACCGCACTACGTGATATTCATTTCGACTTGATACGCCCTTACCTTCCCAGGAAAAAACGCTCTCAAAGACGCAAATACTAACCGAAAAACGGATTACACAAACTCACGCAAAAGCCACTTTTTCGACTTATTTAGTTACAAATTAAACACTTTCCGTTACTTTCCTTCAGTTGTACTGTCAAACTTTGTTTCTTTACGCGTCTCACGGTTCTGGGCTAGACGGCGCTTCGCGTCGCGACGCGTCCCGTCTCTCCGTCTTTCACAACACGCGACATAAATGGCCGTAACTCCTCGCTGCCTTCACTTACAATCTTAAAACTTTGACCCCGCCAAGCTACCACCGACCGCACTACGTGATATTCATTTCGACTTGATACGCCCTTACCTTCCCCGGAATAAACGCTCTCATAGACGCAAATACAAACCGAAAAACGGATTACACAAACTCAAGCAAAAGACACTTTTTCGACTTATTTAATTACAAATTAAACACTTTCCGTTACTTTCCTTCAGTTGTACTGTCAAACTTTGTTTCTTTACGCGTCTCACGGTTCTGGGCTAGACGGCGCTTCGCGTCGCGACGCGTCCCGTCTCTCCGTCTTTAACAACACGCGACGTAAATGGCCGTAACTCCTCGCTGCCTTCACTTACAATCTTAAAACTTTGACCCCGCCAAGCTACCACCGACCGCACTACGTGATATTCATTTCGACTTGATACGACCCTACGTTCCCCGGAAAAAACGCTCTCAAAGACGCAAATACAAAGCGAAAAACGGATTACACAAACTCACGCAAAAGCCACTTTTTCGACTTATTTAGTTACAAATTAAACACTTTCCGTTACTTTCCTCCAGTTGTACTGTCAAACTTTGTTTCTTTACGCGTTTCACGGTTCTGGGCTAGACGGCGCTTCGCGTCGCGACGCGTCCCGTCTCTCCGTCTTTCACAACACGCGACGTAAATGGCCGTAACTCCTCGCTGCCTTCACTTACAATCCTAAAACTTCGACCCCGCCAAGCTACCACCGACCGCACTACGTGATATTCATTTCGCCTTGATACGCCCTTACCTTCCCCGGAAAAAACGCTCTCAAAGACGCAAATACAAAGCGAAAAAATGATTACACAAACTCACGCAAAAGCCACTTTTTCGACTTATTTAGTTACAAATTAAACACTTTCCATTACTTTCCTTCAGTTGTACTGTCAAACTTTGTTTCTTTACGCGTCTCACGGTTCTGGGCTAGACGGCGCTTCGCGTCGCGACGCGTCCCGTCTCTCCGTCTTTCACAACACGCGACGTAAATGGCCGTAACTCCTCGCTGCCTTCACTTACAATCTTAAAACTTTGACCCCGCCAAGCTACCACCGACCGCACTACGTGATATTCATTTCGACTTAACACGCCCTTACCTTCCCAGGAAAAAACGCTCTCAAAGACGCAAATACAAAGCGAAAAACGGATTACACAAACTCACGCAAAAGCCACTTTTTCGACTTATTTAGTTACAAATTAAACACTTTCCGTTACTTTCCTTCAATTGTACTGTCAAACGTTGTTTCTTTACGCGTCTCACGGCTCTGGGCTAGACGGCGCTTCGCGTCGCGACGCGTCCCGTCTCTCCGTCTTTCACAACACGCGACGTAAATGGCCGTAACTCCTCGCTGCCTTCACTTACAATCTTAATACTTTGACCCCGACAAGCTACCACCGACCGCACTACGTGATATTCATTTCGACTTGATACGCTCTTACGTTCCCCGGAAAAAACGCTCTCAAAGACGCAAATACAAAGCGAAAAACGGATTACACAAACTCACGCAAAAGCAAATTTTTCGTCATATTTAGTTACAAATTAAACACTTTCCGTTCCTTTCCTTCAGTTGTACTGTCAAACTTTGTTTTTTTTACGCGTCTCACGGTTCTGGGCTAGACGGCGCTTCGTGTCGCGACGCGTCCCGTCTCTCCGTCTTTCACAACACGCGACGTAAATGGCCGCAACTCCTCGCTGCCTTCGGTTACAATCTTAAAACTTTGACCCCGCCAAGCTACCACCGACCGCACTACGTGATATTCATTTCGACTTGATACGCCCTTACCTTCCCCGAAAAAAACGCTCTCAAAGACGCAAATACAAAGCGAAAAAATGATTACACAAACTCACGCAAAAGCCACTTTTTCGACTTATTTAGTTACAAATTAAACACTTTCCGTTACTTTCCTTCAGTTGTACTGTCAAACTTTGTTTCTTTACGCGTCTCACGCTTCTGGGCTAGACGGCGCTTCGCGTCGCGACGCGTCCCGTCTCTCCGTCTTTCACAACACGCGACGTAAATGGCCGTAACTCCTCGCTGCCTTCACTTACAATCTTAAAACTTTGACCCCGCCAAGCTACCACCGACCGCACTACGTGATTTTCATTTCTACTTAACACGCCCTTACCTTCCCAGGAAAAAACGCTCTCAAAGACGCAAATACAAACCGAAAAACGGATTACACAAACTCACGCAAAAGCCACTTTTTCGACTTATTTGGTTACAAATTAAACACTTTCCGCTACTTTCCTTCAATTGTAATGTCAAACATTGTTTCTTTACGCGTCTCACGGTTCTGGGCTAGACGGCGCTTCGCGTCGCGACGCGTCCCGTCTCTCCGTCTTTCACAACACGCGACGTAAATGGCCGTAACTCCTCGCTGCCTTCACTTACAATCTTAATACTTTGACCCCGACAAGCTACCACCGACCGCACTACGTGATATTCATTACGACTTGATACGCTCTTACGTTCCCCGGAAAAAACGCTCTCAAAGACGCAAATACAAAGCGAAAAACGGATTACACAAACTCACGCAAAAGCAAATTTTTCGTCATATTTAGTTACAAATTAAACACTTTCCGTTACTTTCCTTCAGTTGTACTGTCAAACTTTGTTTTTTTACGCGTCTCACGGTTCTGGGCTAGACGGCGCTTCGCGTCGCGACGCGTCCCGTCTCTCCGTCTTTCACAACACGCGACGTAAATGGCCGCAACTCCTCGCTGCCTTCACTTACAATCTTAAAACTTTGACCCCGCCAAGCTACCACCGACCGCACTACGTGATATTCATTTCGACTTGATACGCCCTTACCTTCCCCGGAGTAAACGCTCTCATAGACGCAAATACAAACCGAAAAACGGATTACACAAACTCACGCAAAAGACACTTTTTCGACTTATTTAATTACAAATTAAACACTTTCCGTTACTTTCCTTCAGTTGTACTGTCAAATTTTGTTTCTTTATGCGTCTCACGGTTCTGGGCTAGACGGCGCTTCGCGTCGCGACGCGTCCCGTCTCTCCGTCTTTCACAACACGCGACGTAAATGGCCGTAACTCCTCGCTGCCTTCACTTACAATCTTAAAACTTTGACCCCGCCAAGCTACCACCGACCGCACTACGTGATATTCATTTCGACTTGATACGCCCTTACCTTCCCCGGAATAAACGCTCTCATACACGCAAATACAAACCGAAAAACGGATTACACAAACTCACGCAAAAGACACTTTTTCGACTTATTTAATTACAAATTAAACACTTTCCGTTACTTTCCTTCAGTTGTACTGTCAAACTTTGTTTCTTTACGCGTCTCACGGTTCTGGGCTAGACGGCGCTCCGCGTCGCGACGCGTCCCGTCTCTCCGTCTTTCACAACACGCGACGTAAATGGCCGTAACTCCTCGCTGCCTTCACTTACAATCTTAAAACTTTGACCCCGCCAAGCTACCACCGACCGCACTACGTGATATTCATTTCGACTTGATACGCCCTTACCTTCCCCGGAATAAACGCTCACATAGACGCAAATACAAACCGAAAAACGGATTACACAAACTCTCGCAAAAGACACTTTTTCGACTTATTTAATTACAAATTAAACACTTTCCGTTACTTTCCTTCACTTGTACTGTCAAACTTTGTTTCTTTATGCGTCTCACGGTTCTGGGCTAGACGGCGCTTCGCGTCGCGACGCGTCCCGTCTCTCCGTCTTTCACAACACGCGACGTAAATGGCCGTAACTCCTCGCTGCCTTCACTTACAATCTTAAAACGTTGACCCCGCCAAGCTACCACCGACCGCACTACGTGATATTCATTTCGACTTGATACGCTCTTACGTTCCCCGGAAAAAACGCTCTCAAAGACGCAAATACAAAGCGAAAAAATGATTACACAAACTCACGCAAAAGCCACTTTTTCGACTTATTTAGTTACAAATTAAACACTTTCCGTTACTTTCCTTCAGTTGTACTGTCAAACTTTGTTTCTTTACGCGTCTCACGGTACTGGGCTAGACGGCGCTTCGCGTCGCGACGCGTCCCGTCTCTCCGTCTTTCACAACACGCGACGTAAATGGCCGTAACTCCTCGCTGCCTTCACTTACAATCTTAAAACTTTGCCCCCGTCATGCTACCACCGACCGCACTACGTGATATTCATTTCTACTTAACACGCCCTTACCTTCCCAGGAAAAAACGCTCTCAAAGACGCAAATACAAAGCGAAAAACGGATTACACAAACTCACGCAAAAGCCACTTTTTCGACTTATTTAGTTACAAATTAAACACTTTCCGCTACTTTCCTTCAATTGTACTGTCAAATATTGTTTCTTTACGCGTCTCACGGTTCTGGGCTAGACGGCGCTTCGCGTCGCGACGCGTCCCGTCTCTCCGTCTTTCACAACACGCGACGTAAATGGCCGTAACTCCTCGCTGCCTTCACTTACAATCTTAATACTTTGACCCCGACAAGCTACCACCGACCGCACTACGTGATATTCATTTCGACTTGATACGCCCTTACCTTCCCCGGAATAAACGCTCTCATACACGCAAATACAAACCGAAAAACGGATTACACAAACTCAAGCAAAAGACACTTTTTCGACTTATTTAATTACAAATTAAACACTTTCCGTTACTTTCCTTCAGTTGTACTGTCAAACTTTGTTTCTTTACGCGTCTCACGGTTCTGGGCTAGACGGCGCTCCGCGTCGCGACGCGTCCCGTCTCTCCGTCTTTCACAACACGCGACGTAAATGGCCGTAACTCCTCGCTGCCTTCACTTACAAACTTAAAACTTTGACCCCGCCAAGCTACCACCGACCGCACTACGTGATATTCATTTCGACTTGATACGCCCTTACCTTCCCCGGAATAAACGCTCACATAGACGCAAATACAAACCGAAAAACGGATTACACAAACTCTCGCAAAAGACACTTTTTCGACTTATTTAATTACAAATTAAACACTTTCCGTTACTTTCCTTCACTTGTACTGTCAAACTTTGTTTCTTTATGCGTCTCACGGTTCTGGGCTAGACGGCGCTTCGCGTCGCGACGCGTCCCGTCTCTCCGTCTTTCACAACACGCGACGTAAATGGCCGTAACTCCTCGCTGCCTTCACTTACAATCTTAAAACTTTGACCCCGCCAAGCTACCACCGACCGCACTACGTGATATTCATTTCGACTTGATACGCCCTTACCTTCCCAGGAAAAAACGCTCTCAAAGACGCAAATACTAACCGAAAAACGGATTACACAAACTCACGCAAAAGCCACTTTTTCGACTTATTTAGTTACAAATTAAACACTTTCCGTTACTTTCCTTCAGTTGTACTGTCAAACTTTGTTTCTTTACGCGTCTCACGGTTCTGGGCTAGACGGCGCTTCGCGTCGCGACGCGTCCCGTCTCTCCGTCTTTCACAACACGCGACGTAAATGGCCGTAACTCCTCGCTGCCTTCACTTACAATCTTAAAACTTTGACCCCGCCAAGCTACCACCGACCGCACTACGTGATATTCATTTCGACTTGATACGCCCTTACCTTCCCCGGAATAAACGCTCTCATAGACGCAAATACAAACCGAAAAACGGATTACACAAACTCAAGCAAAAGACACTTTTTCGACTTATTTATATTACAAATTAAACACTTTCCGTTACTTTCCTTCAGTTGTACTGTCAAACTTTGTTTCTTTACGCGTCTCACGGTTCTGGGCTAGGCGGCGCTTCGCGTCGCGACGCGTCCCGTCTCTCCGTCTTTCACAACACGCGACGTAAATGGCCGTAACTCCTCGCTGCCTTCACTTACAATCTTAAAACTTTGACCCCGCCAAGCTACCACCGACCGCACTACGTGATATTCATTTCGACTTGATACGACCCTACGTTCCCCGGAAAAAACGCTCTCAAAGACGCAAATACAAACCGAAAAACGTATTACACAAACTCACGCAAAAGCCACTTTTTCGACTTATTTGGTTACAAATTAAACACTTTCCGTTACTTTCCTTCAGTTGTACTGTCAAACTTTGTTTCTTTACGCGTCTCACGGTTCTGGGCTAGACGGCGCTTCGCGTCGCAACGCGTCCCGTCTCTCCGTCTTTCACAACACGCGACGTAAATGGCCGTAACTCCTCGCTGCCTTCACTTACAATCTTAAAACTTTGACCCCGCCAAGCTACCACCGACCGCACTACGTGATATTCATTTCGACTTGATACGACCCTACGTTCCCCGGAAAAAACGCTCTCAAAGACGCAAATACAAACCGAAAAACGGATTACACAAACTCACGCAAAAGCCACTTTTTCGACTTATTTAGTTACAAATTAAACACTTTCCGTTACTTTCCTCCAGTTGTACTGTCAAACTTTGTTTCTTTACGCGTCTCACGGTTCTGGGCTAGACGGCGCTTCGTGTCGCGACGCGTCCCGTCTCTCCGTCTTTCACAACACGCGACGTAAATGGCCGCAACTCCTCGCTGCCTTCGGTTACAATCTTAAAACTTTGACCCCGCCAAGCTACCACCGACCGCACTACGTGATATTCATTTCGACTTGATACGCCCTTACCTTCCCCGGAAAAAACGCTCTCAAAGACGCAAATACAAAGCGAAAAAATGATTACACAAACTCACGCAAAAGCCACTTTTTCGACTTATTTAGTTACAAATTAAACACTTTCCGTTACTTTCCTTCAGTTGTACTGTCAAACTTTGTTTCTTTACGCGTCTCACGGTTCTGGGCTAGACGGCGCTTCGCGTCGCGACGCGTCCCGTCTCTCCGTCTTTCACAACACGCGACGTAAATGGCCGTAACTCCTCGCTGCCTTCACTTACAATCTTAAAACTTTGACCCCGCCAAGCTACCACCGACCGCACTACGTGATATTCATTTCTACTTAACACGCCCTTACCTTCCCAGGAAAAAACGCTCTCAAAGACGCAAATACAAAGCGAAAAACGGATTACACAAACTCACGCAAAAGCCACTTTTTCGACTTATTTAGTTACAAATTAAACACTTTCCGCTACTTTCGTTCAATTGTACTGTCAAACATTGTTTCTTTACGCGTCTCACGGTTCTGGGCTAGACGGCGCTTCGCGTCGCGACGCGTCCCGTCTCTCCGTCTTTCACAACACGCGACGTAAATGGCCGTAACTCCTCGCTGCCTTCACTTACAATCTTAATACTTTGACCCCGACAAGCTACCACCGACCGCACTACGTGATATTCATTTCGACTTGATACGCCCTTACCTTCCCCGGAAAAAACGCTCTCAAAGACGCAAATACAAACCGACAAACGGATTACACATACTCACGCCAAAGCAAATTTTTCGTCATATTTAGTTACAAATTAAACACTTTCCGTTACTTTCCTTCAGTTGTACTGTCAAACTTTGTTTTTTTACGCGTCTCACGGTTTTGGGCTAGACGGCGCTTCGCGTCGCGACGCGTCCCGTCTCTCCGTCATTCACAACACGCGACGTAAATGGCCGCAACTCCTCGCTGCCTTCACTTACAATCTTAAAACTTTGACCCCGCCAAGCTACCACCGACCGCACTACGTGATATTCATTTCGACTTGATACGCCCTTAGCTTCCCCGGAATAAACGCTCTCATAGACGCAAATACAAACCGAAAAACGGATTACACAAACTCACGCAAAAGACACTTTTTCGACTTATTTAATTACAAATAAAAAACTTTGCGTTACTTTCCTTCAGTTGTACTGTCAAACTTTGTTTCTTTATGCGTTTTACGGTTCTGGGCTAGACGGCGCTTCGCGTCGCGATGCGTCCCGTCTCTCCGTCTTTCACAACACGCGACGTAAATGGCCGCAACTCCTCGCTGCCTTCACTTACAATCTTAAAACTTTGACCCCGCCAAGCTACCACCGACCGCACTACGTGATATTCATTTCGACTTGATACGCCCTTACCTTCCCCGGAATAAACGCTCTCATAGACGCAAATACAAACCGAAAAACGGATTACACAAACTCACGCATAAGACACTTTTTCGACTTATTTAATTACAAATTAAACACTTTCCGTTACTTTCCTTCAGTTGTACTGTCAAACTTTGTTTCTTTATGCGTCTCACGGTTCTGGGTTAGACGGCGCTTCGCGTCGCGACGCGTCCCGTCTCTCCGTGTTTCACAACACGCGACGTAAATGGCCGCAACTCCTCGCTGCCTTCACTTACAATCTTAAAACTTTGACCCCGCCAAGCTACCACCGACCGCACTACGTGATATTCATTTCGACTTGATACGCCCTTACCTTCCCCGGAAAAAACGCTCTCAAAGACGCAAATACAAAGCGAAAAAATGATTACACAAACTCACGCAAAAGCCACTTTTTCGACTTATTTAGTTACAAATTAAACACTTTCCGCTACTTTCCTTCAGTTGTACTGTCAAACTTTGTTTCTTTACGCGTCTCACGGTTCTGGGCTAGACGGCGCTTCGCGTCGCGACGCGTCCCGTCTCTCCGTTTTTCACAACACGCGACGTAAATGGCCGTAACTCCTCGCTGCCTTCACTTACAATCTTAATACTTTGACCCCGACAAGCTACCACCGACCGCACTACGTGATATTCATTTCGACTTGATACGCTCTTACGTTCCCCGGAAAAAACGCTCTCAAAGACGCAAATACAAAGCGAAAAACGGATTACACAAACTCACGCAAAAGCAAATTTTTCGTCATATTTAGTTACAAATTAAACACTTTCAGTTACTTTCCTTCAGTTGTACTGTCAAACTTTGTTTTTTTACGCGTCTCACGGTTCTGGGCTAGACGGCGCTTCGCGTCGCGACGCGCCCCCGTCTCTCCGTCTTTCACAACACGCGACGTAAATGGCCGCAACTCCTCGCTGCCTTCACTTACAATCTTAAAACTTTGACCCCGCCAAGCTACCATCGACCGCACTACGTGATATTCATTTCGACTTGATACGCCCTTACCTTCCCCGGAATAAACGCTCTCATAGACGCAAATACAAACCGAAAAACGGATTACACAAACTCACGCAAAAGACACTTTTTCGACTTATTTAATTACAAATTAAACACTTTCCGTTACTTTCCTTCAGTTGTACTGTCAAATTTTGTTTCTTTATGCGTCTCACGGTTCTGGGCTAGACGGCGCTTCGCGTCGCGACGCGTCCCGTCTCTCCGTCTTTCACAACACGCGACGTAAATGGCCGTAACTCCTCGCTGCCTTCACTTACAATCTTAAAACTTTGACCCCGCCAAGCTACCACCGACCGCACTACGTGATATTCATTTCGACTTGATACGCCCTTACCTTCCCCGGAATAAACGCTCTCATACACGCAAATACAAACCGAAAAACGGATTACACAAACTCACGCAAAAGACACTTTTTCGACTTATTTAATTACAAATTAAACACTTTCCGTTACTTTCCTTCAGTTGTACTGTCAAACTTTGTTTCTTTACGCGTCTCACGGTTCTGGGCTAGACGGCGCTCCGCGTCGCGACGCGTCCCGTCTCTCCGTCTTTCACAACACGCGACGTAAATGGCCGTAACTCCTCGCTGCCTTCACTTACAAACTTAAAACTTTGACCCCGCCAAGCTACCACCGACCGCACTACGTGATATTCATTTCGACTTGATACGCCCTTACCTTCCCCGGAATAAACGCTCACATAGACGCAAATACAAACCGAAAAACGGATTACACAAACTCTCGCAAAAGACACTTTTTCGACTTATTTAATTACAAATTAAACACTTTCCGTTACTTTCCTTCACTTGTACTGTTAAACTTTGTTTCTTTATGCGTCTCACGGTTCTGGGCTAGACGGCGCTTCGCGTCGCGACGCGTCCCGTCTCTCCGTCTTTCACAGCACGCGACGTAAATGGCCGTAACTCCTCGCTGCCTTCACTTACAATCTTAAAACTTTGACCCCGCCAAGCTACCACCGACCGCACTACGTGATATTCATTTCTACTTAACACGCCCTTACCTTCCCAGGAAAAAACGCTCTCAAAGACGCAAATACAAAGCGAAAAACGGATTACACAAACTCACGCAAAAGCCACTTTTTCGATTTATTTAGTTACAAATTAAACACTTTCCGCTACTTTCCTTCAATTGTACTGTCAAACATTGTTTCTTTACGCGTCTCACGGTTCTGGGCTAGACGGCGCCTCGCGTCGCGACGCGTCCCGTCTCTCCGTCTTTCACAACACGCGACGTTAATGGCCGTAACTCCTCGCTGCCTTCACTTACAATCTTAAAACTTTGACCCCGCCAAGCTACCACCGACCGCACTACGTGATATTCATTTCGACCTGATACGCCCTTACCTTCCCCGGAATAAACGCTCACATAGACGCAAATACAAACCGAAAAACGGATTACACAAACTCTCGCAAAAGCCACTTTTTCGACTTATTTAATTACAAATTAAACACTTTCCGTTACTTTCCTTCACTTGTACTGTCAAACTTTGTTTCTTTATGCGTCTCACGGTTCTGGGCTAGACGGCGCTTCGCGTCGCGACGCGTCCCGTCTCTCCGTCTTTCACAACACGCGACGTAAATGGCCGTAACTCCTCGCTGCCTTCACTTACAATCTTAAAACTTTGACCCCGCCAAGCTACCACCGACCGCACTACGTGATATTCATTTCGACTTGATACGACCCTACGTTCCCCGGAAAAAACGCTCTCAAAGACGCAAATACAAACCGAAAAACGTATTACACAAACTCACGCAAAAGCCACTTTTTGGACTTATTTGGTTACAAATTAAACACTTTCCGTTAGTTTCCTTCAGTTGTATTGTCAAACTTTGTTTCTTTACGCGTCTCACGGTTCTGGGCTAGACGGCGCTTCGCGTCGCGACGCGTCCCGTCTCTCCGTCTTTCACAACACGCGACGTAAATGGCCGTAACTCCTCGCTGCCTTCACTTACAATCTTAAAACTTTGACCCCGCCAAGCTACCACCGACCGCACTACGTGATATTCATTTCGACCTGATACGCCCTTACCTTCCCCGGAATAAACGCTCACATAGACGCAAATACAAAGCGAAAAACGGATTACACAAACTCACGCAAAAGCCACTTTTTCGACTTATTTAGTTACAAATTAAACACTTTCCGCTACTTTCCTTCAATTGTACTGTCAAACATTGTTTCTTTACGCGTCTCACGGTTCTGGGCTAGACGGCGCCTCGCGTCGCGACGCGTCCCGTCTCTCCGTCTTTCACAACACGCGACGTTAATGGCCGTAACTCCTCGCTGCCTTCACTTACAATCTTAAAACTTTGACCCCGCCAAGCTACCACCGACCGCACTACGTGATATTCATTTCGACCTGATACGCCCTTACCTTCCCCGGAATAAACGCTCACATAGACGCAAATACAAACCGAAAAACGGATTACACAAACTCTCGCAAAAGCCACTTTTTCGACTTATTTAATTACAAATTAAACACTTTCCGTTACTTTCCTTCACTTGTACTGTCAAACTTTGTTTCTTTATGCGTCTCACGGTTCTGGGCTAGACGGCGCTTCGCGTCGCGACGCGTCCCGTCTCTCCGTCTTTCACAACACGCGACGTAAATGGCCGTAACTCCTCGCTGCCTTCACTTACAATCTTAAAACTTTGACCCCGCCAAGCTACCACCGACCGCACTACGTGATATTCATTTCGACTTGATACGACCCTACGTTCCCCGGAAAAAACGCTCTCAAAGACGCAAATACAAACCGAAAAACGTATTACACAAACTCACGCAAAAGCCACTTTTTGGACTTATTTGGTTACAAATTAAACACTTTCCGTTAGTTTCCTTCAGTTGTATTGTCAAACTTTGTTTCTTTACGCGTCTCACGGTTCTGGGCTAGACGGCGCTTCGCGTCGCGACGCGTCCCGTCTCTCCGTCTTTCACAACACGCGACGTAAATGGCCGTAACTCCTCGCTGCCTTCACTTACAATCTTAAAACTTTGACCCCGCCAAGCTACCACCGACCGCACTACGTGATATTCATTTCGACTTGATACGCCCTTACCTTCCCCGGAATAAACGCTCTCATACACGCAAATACAAACCGAAAAACGGATTACACAAACTCAAGCAAAAGACACTTTTTCGACTTATTTAATTACAAATTAAACACTTTCCGTTATTTTCCTTCAGTTGTACTGTCAAACTTTGTTTCTTTACGCGTCTCACGGTTCTGGGCTAGACGGCGCTTCGCGTCGCGACGCGTCCCGTCTCTCCGTCTTTCACAACACGCGACGTTAATGGCCGTAACTCCTCGCTGCCTTCACTTACAATCTTAAAACTTTGACCCCGCCAAGCTACCACCGACCGCACTACGTGATATTCATTTCGACCTGATACGCCCTTACCTTCCCCGGAATAAACGCTCACATAGACGCAAATACAAACCGAAAAACGGATTACACAAACTCTCGCAAAAGCCACTTTTTCGACTTATTTAATTACAAATTAAACACTTTCCGTTACTTTCCTTCACTTGTACTGTCAAACTTTGTTTCTTTATGCGTCTCACGGTTCTGGGCTAGACGGCGCTTCGCGTCGCGACGCGTCCCGTCTCTCCGTCTTTCACAACACGCGACGTAAATGGCCGTAACTCCTCGCTGCCTTCACTTACAATCTTAAAACTTTGACCCCGCCAAGCTACCACCGACCGCACTACGTGATATTCATTTCGACTTGATACGACCCTACGTTCCCCGGAAAAAACGCTCTCAAAGACGCAAATACAAACCGAAAAACGTATTACACAAACTCACGCAAAAGCCACTTTTTGGACTTATTTGGTTACAAATTAAACACTTTCCGTTAGTTTCCTTCAGTTGTATTGTCAAACTTTGTTTCTTTACGCGTCTCACGGTTCTGGGCTAGACGGCGCTTCGCGTCGCGACGCGTCCCGTCTCTCCGTCTTTCACAACACGCGACGTAAATGGCCGTAACTCCTCGCTGCCTTCACTTACAATCTTAAAACTTTGACCCCGCCAAGCTACCACCGACCGCACTACGTGATATTCATTTCGACTTGATACGACCCTACGTTCCCCGAAAAAAACGCTCTCAAAGACGCAAATACAAACCGAAAAACGGATTACACAAACTCACGCAAAAGCCACTTTTTCGACTTATTTAGTTACAAATTAAACACTTTCCGTTACTTTCCTCCAGTTGTACTGTCAAACTTTGTTTCTTTACGCGTTTCACGGTTCTGGGCTAGACGGCGCTTCGCGTCGCGACGCGTCCCGTCTCTCCGTCTATCACAACACGCGACGTAAATGGCCGTAACTCCTCGCTGCCTTCACTTACAATCCTAAAACTTCGACCCCGCCAAGCTACCACCGACCGCACTACGTGATATTCATTTCGCCTTGATACGCCCTTACCTTCCCCGGAAAAAACGCTCTCAAAGACGCAAATACAAAGCGAAAAAATGATTACACAAACTCACGCAAAAGCCACTGTTTCGACTTATGTAGTTACAAATTAAACACTTTCCGTCACTTTCCTTCAGTTGTACTGTCAAACTTTGTTTCTTTACGCGTCTCACGGTTCTGGGCTAGGCGGCGCTTCGCGTCGCGACGCGTCCCGTCTCTCCGTCTTTCACAACACGCGACGTAAATGGCCGCAACTCCTCGCTGCCTTCGCTTACAATCTTAAAACTTTGAGCCCGCCAAGCTATCACCAACCGCACTACGTGATATTCATTTCGACTTGATACGCCCTTACCATCCCCGGAAAAAACGCTCTCAAAGACGCAAATAGTAACCGAAAAACGGATTACACAAACTCACGCAAAAGCCACTGTTTCGACTTATGTAGTTACAAATTAAACACTTTCCGTCACTTTCCTTCAGTTGTACTGTCAAACTTTGTTTCTTTACGCGTCTCACGGTTCTGGGCTAGATGGCGCTTCGCGTCGCGACGCGTCCCGTCTCTCCGTCTTTCACAACACGCGACGTAAATGGCCGCAACTCCTCGCTGCCTTCACTTACAATCTTAAAACTTTGAACGCGCCAAGCTACCACCAACCGCACTACGTGATATTCATATCGACTTGATACGCCCTTACCTTCCCCGGAAAAAACGCTCTCAAAGACGCAAATACAAACCGAAAAATTGATTACACAAACTCACGCAAAAGCCACTGTTTCGACTTATGTAGTTACAAATTAAACACTTTCCGTCACTTTCCTTCAGTTGTACTGTCAAACTTTGTTTCTTTACGCGTCTCACGGTTCTGGGCTAGATGGCGCTTCGCGTCGCGACGCGTCCCGTCTCTCCGTCTTTCACAACACGCGACGTAAATGGCCGCAACTCCTCGCTGCCTTCACTTACAATCTTAAAACTTTGAGCGCGCCAAGCTACCACCAACCGCACTACGTGATATTCATATCGACTTGATACGCCCTTACCTTCCCCGGAAAAAACGCTCTCAAAGACGCAAATACAAACCGAAAAATTGATTACACAAACTCACGCAAAAGCCACTGTTTCGACTTATGTAGTTACAAATTAAACACTTTCCGTCACTTTCCTTCAGTTGTACTGTCAAACTTTGTTTCTTTACGCGTCTCACGGTTCTGGGCTAGACGGCGCTTCGCGTCGCGACGCGTCCCGTCTCTCCGTCTTTCACATCACGCGACGTAAATGGCCGTAACTCCTCGCTGCCTTCACTTACAATCTTAAAACTTTGACCCCGCCAAGCTACCACCGACCGCACTACGTGATATTCATTTCGACTTAACACGCCCTTACCTTCCCAGGAAAAAACGCTCTCAAAGACGCAAATACAAAGCGAAAAACGGATTACACAAACTCACGCAAAAGCAAATTTTTCGTCATATTTAGTTACAAATTAAACACTTTCCGTTACTTTCCTTCAGTTGTACTGTCAAACTTTGTTTTTTTACGCGTCTCACGGTTCTGGGCTAGACGGCGCTTCGCGTCGCGACGCGTCCCGTCTCTCCGTCTTTCACAACACGCGACGTAAATGGCCGCAACTCCTCGCTGCCTTCACTTACAATCTTAAAACTTTGACCCCGCCAAGCTACCACCGACCGCACTACGTGATATTCATTTCGACTTGATACGCCCTTACCTTCCCCGGAAAAAACGCTCTCAAAGACGCAAATACAAAGCGAAAAAATGATTACACAAACTCACGCAAAAGCAAATTTTTCGTCATATTTAGTTACAAATTAAACACTTTCCGTTACTTTCCTTCAGTTGTACTGTCAAACTTTGTTTTTTTACGCGTCTCACGGTTCTGGGCTAGACGGCGCTTCGCGTCGCGACGCGTCCCGTCTCTCCGTCTTTCACAACACGCGACGTAAATGGCCGCAACTCCTCGCTGCCTTCACTTACAATCTTAAAACTTTGACCCCGCCAAGCTACCACCGACCGCACTACGTGATATTCATTTCGACTTGATACGCCCTTACCTTCCCCGGAAAAAACGCTCTCAAAGACGCAAATACAAAGCGAAAAAATGATTACACAAACTCACGCAAAAGCCACTTTTTCGACTTATTTAGTTACAAATTAAACACTTTCCGTTACTTTCCTTCAATTGTACTGTCAAACTTTGTTTCTTTACGCGTCTCACGGTTCTGGGCTAGACGGCGCTTCGCGTCGCGACGCGTCCCGTCTCTCCGTCTTTCACAACACGCGACGTAAATGGCCGTAACTCCTCGCTGCCTTCACTTACAATCTTAAAACTTTGACCCCGCCAAGCTACCACCGACCGCACTACGTGATATTCATTTCGACTTAACACGCCCTTACCTTCCCAGGAAAAAACGCTCTCAAAGACGCAAATACAAACCGAAAAACGGATTACACAAACTCACGCAAAAGCCACTTTTTCGACTTATTTAGTTACAAATTAAACACTTTCCGTTACTTTCCTTCAGTTGTACTGTCAAACTTTGTTTCTTTACGCGTCTCACGGTTCTGGGCTAGACGGCGCTTCGCGTCGCGACGCGTCCCGTCTCTCCGTCTTTCACATCACGCGACGTAAATGGCCGTAACTCCTCGCTGCCTTCACTTACAATCTTAAAACTTTGACCCCGCCAAGCTACCACCGACCGCACTACGTGATATTCATTTCGACTTAACACGCCCTTACCTTCCCAGGAAAAAACGCTCTTAAAGACGCAAATACAAAGCGAAAAACGGATTACACAAACTCACGCAAAAGCAAATTTTTCGTCATATTTAGTTACAAATTAAACACTTTCCGTTACTTTCCTTCAGTTGTACTGTCAAACTTTGTTTTTTTACGCGTCTCACGGTTCTGGGCTAGACGGCGCTTCGCGTGGCGACGCGTCCCGTCTCTCCGTCTTTCACATCACACGACGTAAATGGCCGTAACTCCTCGCTGCCTTCACTTACAATCTTAATACTTTGACCCCGACATGCTACCACCGACCGCACTACGTGATATTCATTTCGACTTGATACGCTCTTACCTTCCCAGGAAAAAACGCTCTCAAAGACGCAAATACAAAGCGAAAAACGGATTACACAAACTCACGCAAAAGCAAATTTTTCGTCATATTTAGTTACAAATTAAACACTTTCCGTTACTTTCCTTCAGTTGTACTGTCAAACTTTGTTTTTTTACGCGTCTCACGGTTCTGGGCTAGACGGCGCTTCGCGTCGCGACGCGTCCCGTCTCTCCGTCTTTCACAACACGCGACGTAAATGGCCGCAACTCCTCGCTGCCTTCACTTACAATCTTAAAACTTTGACCCCGCCAAGCTACCACCGACCGCACTACGTGATATTCATTTCGACTTGATACGCCCTTACCTTCCCCGGAAAAAACGCTCTCAAAGACGCAAATACAAAGCGAAAAAATGATTACACAAACTCACGCAAAAGCCACTTTTTCGACTTATTTAGTTACAAATTAAACACTTTCCGTTACTTTCCTTCAATTGTACTGTCAAACTTTGTTTCTTTACGCGTCTCACGGTTCTGGGCTAGACGGCGCTTCGCGTCGCGACGCGTCCCGTCTCTCCGTCTTTCACAACACGCGACGTAAATGGCCGTAACTCCTCGCTGCCTTCACTTACAATCTTAAAACTTTGACCCCGCCAAGCTACCACCGACCGCACTACGTGATATTCATTTCGACTTAACACGCCCTTACCTTCCCAGGAAAAAACGCTCTCAAAGACGCAAATACAAAGCGAAAAACGGATTACACAAACTCACGCAAAAGCCACTTTTTCGACTTATTTAGTTACAAATTAAACACTTTCCGTTACTTTCCTTAAGCTGTACTGTCAAACTTTGTTTCTTTACGCGTCTCACGGTTCTGGGCTAGACGGCGCTTCGCGTCGCGACGCGTCCCGTCTCTCCGTCTTTCACAACACGCGACGTAAATGGCCGCAACTCCTCGCTGCCTTCACTTACAATCTTAAAACTTTGACCCCGCCAAGCTACCACCGACCGCACTACGTGATATTCATTTCGACTTAACACGCCCTTACCTTCCCAGGAAAAAACGCTCTCAAAGACGCAAATACAATGCGAAAAAATGATTACACAAACTCACGCAAAAGCCACTTTTTCGACTTATTTAGTTACAAATTAAACACTTTCCGTTACTTTCCTTCAGTTGTACTGTCAAACTTTGTTTCTTTACGCGTCTCACGGTACTGGGCTAGACGGCGCTTCGCGTCGCGACGCGTCCCGTCTCTCCGTCTTTCACAACACGCGACGTAAATGGCCGTAACTCCTCGCTGCCTTCACTTATAATCTTAATACTTTGACCCCGACAAGCTACCACCGACCGCACTACGTGATATTCATTTCGACTTGATACGCTCTTACGTTCCCCGGAAAAAACGCTCTCAAAGACGCAAATACAAAGCGAAAAACGGATTACACAAACTCACGCAAAAGCAAATTTTTCGTCATATTTAGTTACAAATTAAACACTTTCCGTTACTTTCCTTCAGTTGTACTGTCAAACTTTGTTTTTTTACGCGTCTCACGGTTCTGGGCTAGACGGCGCTTCGCGTCGCGACGCGTCCCGTCTCTCCGTCTTTCACAACACGCGACGTAAATGGCCGCAACTCCTCGCTGCCTTCAATTACAATCTTAAAACTTTGACCCCGCCAAGCTACCACCGACCGCACTACGTGATATTCATTTCGACTTGATACGCCCTTACCTTCCCCGGAAAAAACGCTCTCAAAGACGCAAATACAAAGCGAAAAAATGATTACACAAACTCACGCAAAAGACTCTTTTTCGACTTATTTAGTTACAAATTAAACACTTTCCGTTACTTTCCTTCAGTTGTACTGTCAAACTTTGTTTCTTTACGCGTCTCACGGTTCTGGGCTAGACGGCGCTTCGCGTCGCGACGCGTCCCGTCTCTCCGTCTTTCACAACACGCGACGTAAATGGCCGTAACTCCTCGCTGCCTTCACTTACAATCTTAAAACTTTGACCCCGCCAAGCTACCACCGACCGCACTACGTGATATTCATTTCGACTTAACACGCCCTTACCTTCCCAGGAAAAAACGCTCTCAAAGACGCAAATACAAAGCGAAAAACGGATTACACAAACTCACGCAAAAGCCACTTTTTCGACTTATTTAGTTACAAATTAAACACTTTCCGTTACTTTCCTTCAATTGTACTGTCAAACTTTGTTTCTTTACGCGTCTCACGGTTCTGGGCTAGACGGCGCTTCGCGTCGCGACGCGTCCCGTCTCTCCGTTTTTCACAACACGCGACGTAAATTGCCGTAACTCCTCGCTGCCTTCACTTACAATCTTAATACTTTGACCCCGACAAGCTACCACCGACCGCACTACGTGATATTCATTTCGACTTGATACGCTCTTACGTTCCCCGGAAAAAACGCTCTCAAAGACGCAAATACAAAGCGAAAAACGGATTACACAAACTCACGCAAAAGACACTTTTTCGACTTATTTAATTACAAATTAAACACTTTCCGTTACTTTCCTTCAGTTGTACTGTCAAACTTTGTTTCTTTACGCGTCTCACGGTTCTGGGCTAGACGGCGCTTCGTGTCGCGACGCGTCCCGTCTCTCCGTCTTTCACAACACGCGACGTAAATGGCCGTAACTCCTCGCTGCCTTCACTTACAATCTTAAAACTTTGACCCCGCCAAGCTACCACCGACCGCACTACGTGATATTCATTTCGACTTGATACGCCCTTACCTTCCCCGGAATAAACGCTCTCATAGACGCAAATACAAACCGAAAAACGGATTACACAAACTCACGCAAAAGACACTTTTTCGACTTATTTAATTACAAATTAAACACTTTCCGTTACTTTCCTTCAGTTGTACTGTCAAACTTTGTTTCTTTATGCGTCTCACGGTTCTGGGCTAGACGGCGCTTCGCGTCGCGACGCGTCCCGTCTCTACGTCTTTCACAACACGCGACGTAAATGGCCGCAACTCCTCGCTGCCTTCACTTACAATCTTAAAACTTTGACCCCGCCAAGCTACCACCGAGCGCACTACGTGATATTCATTTCGACTTAACACGCCCTTACCTTCCCAGGAAAAAACGCTCTCAAAGACGCAAATACAAAGCGAAAAACGGATTACACAAACTCACGCAAAAGCCACTTTTTCGACTTATTTAGTTACAAATTAAACACTTTCCGTTACTTTCCTTCAATTGTACTGTCAAACTTTGTTTCTTTACGCGTCTCACGGTTCTGGGCTAGACGGCGCTTCGCGTCGCGACGCGTCCCGTCTCTCCGTCTTTCACAACACGCGACGTAAATGGCCGTAACTCCTCGCTGCCTTCACTTACAATCTTAATACTTTGACCCCGACAAGCTACCACCGACCGCACTACGTGATATTCATTTCGACTTGATACGCTCTTACGTTCCCCGGAAAAAACGCTCTCAAAGACGCAAATACAAAGCGAAAAACGGATTACACAAACTCACGCAAAAGCAAATTTTTCGTCATATTTAGTTACAAATTAAACACTTTCCGTTACTTTCCTTCAGTTGTACTGTCAAACTTTGTTTTTTTACGCGTCTCACGGTTCTGGGCTAGACGGCGCTTCGCGTCGCGACGCGTCCCGTCTCTCCGTCTTTCACAACACGCGACGTAAATGGCCGCAACTCCTCGCTGCCTTCACTTACTATCTTAAAACTTTGACCCCGCCAAGCTACCACCGACCGCACTACGTGATATTCATTTCGACTTGATACGCCCTTACCTTCCCCGGGATAAACGCTCTCATAGACGCAAATACAAACCGAAAAACGGATTACACAAACTCACGCAAAAGACACTTTTTCGACTTATTTAATTACAAATTAAACACTTTCCGTTACTTTCCTTCAGTTGTACTGTCAAACTTTGTTTCTTTACGCGTCTCACGGTTCTGGGCTAGACGGCGCTTCGCGTCGCGACGCGTCCCGTCTCTCCGTCTTTCACAACACGCGACGTAAATGGCCGTAACTCCTCGCTGCCTTCACTTACAATCTTAAAACTTTGACCCCGCCAAGCTACCACCGACCGCACTACGTGATATTCATTTCGACTTGATACGCCCTTACCTTCCCCGGAATAAACGCTCTCATAGACGCAAATACAAACCGAAAAACGGATTACACAAACTCACGCAAAAGACACTTTTTCGACTTATTTAATTACAAATTAAACACTTTCCGTTACTTTCCTTCAGTTGTACTGTCAAACTTTGTTTCTTTATGCGTCTCACGGTTCTGGGCTAGACGGCGCTTCGCGTCGCGACGCGTCCCGTCTCTCCGTCTTTCACAACACGCGACGTAAATGGCCGTAACTCCTCGCTGCCTTCACTTACAATCTTAATACTTTGACCGCGACAAGCTACCACCGACCGCACTACGTGATATTCATTTCGACTTGATACGCCCTTACATTCCCCGGAATAAACGCTCTCATAGACGCAAATACAAACCGAAAAACGGATTACACAAACTCACGCAAAAGACACTTTTTCGACTTATTTAATTACAAATTAAACACTTTCCGTTACTTTCCTTCAGTTGTACTGTCAAACTTTGTTTCTTTACGCGTCTCACGGTACTGGGCTAGACGGCGCTTCGCGTCGCGACGCGTCCCGTCTCTCCGTCTTTCACAACACGCGACGTAAATGGCCGTAACTCCTCGCTGCCTTCACTTACAATCTTAATACTTTGACCCCGACAAGCTACCACCGACCGCACTACGTGATATTCATTTCGACTTGATACGCTCTTACGTTCCCCGGAAAAAACGCTCTCAAAGACGCAAATACAAAGCGAAAAACGGATTACACAAACTCACGCAAAAGCAAATTTTTCGTCATATTTAGTTACAAATTAAACACTTTCCGTTACTTTCCTTCAGTTGTACTGTCAAACTTTGTTTTTTTACGCGTCTCACGGTTCTGGGCCAGACGGCGCTTCGCGTCGCGACGCGTCCCGTCTCTCCGTCTTTCACAACACGCGACGTAAATGGCCGCAACTCCTCGCTGCCTTCACTTACAATCTTAAAACTTTGACCCCGCCAAGCTACCACCGACCGCACTACGTGATATTCATTTCGACTTGATACGCCCTTACCTTCCCCGGAATAAACGCTCTCATAGACGCAAATACAAACCGAAAAACGGATTACACAAACTCACGCAAAAGACACTTTTTCGACTTATTTAATTACAAATTAAACACTTTCCGTTACTTTCCTTCAGTTGTACTGTCAAACTTTGTTTCTTTACGCGTCTCACGGTTCTGGGCTAGACGGCGCTTCGCGTCGCGACGCGTCCCGTCTCTCCGTCTTTCACAACACGCGACGTAAATGGCCGTAACTCCTCGCTGCCTTCACTTACAATCTTAAAACTTTGACCCCGCCAAGCTACCACCGACCGCACTACGTGATATTCATTTCGACTTGATACGCCCTTACCTTCCCCGGAATAAACGCTCTCATAGACGCAAATACAAACCGAAAAACGGATTACACAAACTCACGCAAAAGACACTTTTTCGACTTATTTAATTACAAATTAAACACTTTCCGTTACTTTCCTTCAGTTGTACTGTCAAACTTTGTTTCTTTATGCGTCTCACGGTTCTGGGCTAGACGGCGCTTCGCGTCGCGACGCGTCCCGTCTCTCCGTCTTTCACAACACGCGACGTAAATGGCCGTAACTCCTCGCTGCCTTCACTTACAATCTTAAAACTTTGACCCCGCCAAGCTACCACCGACCGCACTACGTGATATTCATTTCGACTTGATACGCCCTTACCTTCCCCGGAATAAACGCTCTCATAGACGCAAATACAAACCGAAAAACGGATTACACAAACTCACGCAAAAGACACTTTTTCGACTTATTTAATTACAAATTAAACACTTTCCGTTACTTTCCTTCAGTTGTACTGTCAAACTTTGTTTCTTTATGCGTCTCACGGTTCTGGGCTAGACGGCGCTTCGCGTCGCGACGCGTCCCGTCTCTCCGTCTTTCACAACACGCGACGTAAATGGCCGCAACTCCTCGCTGCCTTCACTTACAATCTTAAAACTTTGACCCCGCCAAGCTACCACCGACCGCACTACGTGATATTCATTTCGACTTGATACGCCCTTACCTTCCCCGGAATAAACGCTCTCATAGACGCAAATACAAACCGAAAAACGGATTACACAAACTCACGCAAAAGACACTTTTTCGACTTATTTAATTACAAATTAAACACTTTCCGTTACTTTCCTTCAGTTGTACTGTCAAACTTTGTTTCTTTACGCGTCTCACGGTTCTGGGCTAGACGGCGCTTCGCGTCGCGACGCGTCCCGTCTCTCCGTCTTTCACAACACGCGACGTAAATGGCCGCAACTCCTCGCTGCCTTCACTTACAATCTTAAAACTTTGACCCCGCCAAGCTACCACCGACCGCACTACGTGATATTCATTTCGACTTGATACGCCCTTACCTTCCCCGGAATAATCGCTCTCATAGACGCAAATACAAACCGAAAAACGGATTACACAAACTCACGCAAAAGACACTTTTTCGACTTATTTAATTACAAATTAAACACTTTCCGTTACTTTCCTTCAGTTGTACTGTCAAACTTTGTTTCTTTACGCGTCTCACGGTTCTGGGCTAGACGGCGCTTCGCGTCGCGACGCGTCCCGTCTCTCCGTCTTTCACAACACGCGACGTAAATGGCCGTAACTCCTCGCTGCCTTCACTTACAATCTTAATACTTTGACCCCGACAAGCTACCACCGACCGCACTACGTGATATTCATTTCGACTTGATACGCTCTTACGTTCCCCGGAAAAAACGCTCTCAAAGACGCAAATACAAAGCGAAAAACGGATTACACAAACTCACGCAAAAGCAAATTTTTCGTCATATTTAGTTACAAATTAAACACTTTCCGTTACTTTCCTTCAGTTGTACTGTCAAACTTTGTTTTTTTACGCGTCTCACGGTTCTGGGCTAGACGGCGCTTCGCGTCGCGACGCGTCCCGTCTCTCCGTCTTTCACAACACGCGACGTAAATGGCCGCAACTCCTCGCTGCCTTCACTTACAATCTTAAAACTTTGACCCCGCCAAGCTACCACCGGCCGCACTACGTGATATTCATTTCGACTTGATACGCCCTTACCTTCCCCGGAAAAAACGCTCTCAAAGACGCAAATACAAAGCGAAAAAATGATTACACAAACTCACGCAAAAGCCACTTTTTCGACATATTTAGTTACAAATTAAACACTTTCCGTTACTTTCCTTCAATTGTACTGTCAAACTTTGTTTCTTTACGCGTCTCACGGTTCTGGGCTAGACGGCGCTTCGCGTCGCGACGCGTCCCGTCTCTCCGTCTTTCACAACACGCGACGTAAATGGCCGTAACTCCTCGCTGCCTTCACTTACAATCTTAATACTTTGACCCCGACAAGCTACCACCGACCGCACTACGTGATATTCATTTCGACTTGATACGCTCTTACGTTCCCCAAAAAAAACGCTCTCAAAGACGCAAATACAAAGCGAAAAACGGATTACACAAACTCACGCAAAAGCCACTTTTTCGACTTATTTAGTTATAAATTAAACACTTTCCGTTACTTTCCTTCAATTGTACTGTCAAACTTTGTTTCTTTACGCGTCTCACGGTTCTGGGCTAGACGGCGCTTCGCGTCGCGACGCGTCCCGTCTCTCCGTCTTTCACAACACGCGACGTAAATGGCCGTAACTCCTCGCTGCCTTCACTTACAATCTTAATACTTTGACCCCGACAAGCTACCACCGACCGCACTACGTGATATTCAATTCGACTCGATACGCTCTTACGTTCTCCGGAAAAAACGCTCTCAAAGACGCAAATACAAAGCGAAAAACGGATTACACAAACTCACGCAAAAGCAAATTTTTCGTCATATTTAGTTACAAATTAAACACTTTCCGTTACTTTCCTTCAGTTGTACTGTCAAACTTTGTTTTTTTACGCGTCTCACGGTTCTGGGCTAGACGGCGCTTCGCGTCGCGACGCGTCCCGTCTCTCCGTCTTTCACAAAACCGGGCCGTAAATGGCCGCAACTCCTCGCTGCCTTCACTTACAATCTTAAAACTTTGACCCCGCCAAGCTACCACCGACCGCGCTACGTGATATTCATTTCGACTTGATACGCCCTTACCTTCCCGGGAAAAAACGCTCTCAAAGACGCAAATACAAAGCGAAAAAATGATTACACAAACTCACGCAAAAGCCACTTTTTCGACTTATTTAGTTACAAATTAAACACTTTCCGTTACTTTCCTTCAGTTGTACTGTCAAACTTTGTTTCTTTACGCGTCTCACGGTTCTGGGCTAGACGGCGCTTCGCGTCGCGACGCGTCCCGTCTCTCCGTCTTTCACAACACGCGACGTAAATGGCCGTAACTCCTCGCTGCCTTCACTTACAATCTTAAAACTTTGACCCCGCCAAGCTACCACCGACCGCACTACGTGATATTCATTTCGACTTAACACGCCCTTACCTTCCCAGGAAAAAACGCTCTCAAAGACGCAAATACAACGCGAAAAACGGATTACACAAACTCACGCAAAAGCCACTTTTTCGACTTATTTAGTTACAAATTAAACACTTTCCGTTACTTTCCTTCAATTGTACTGTCAAACTTTGTTTCTTTACGCGTCTCACGGTTCTGGGCTAGACGGCGCTTCGCGTCGCGACGCGTCCCGTCTCTCCGACTTTCACAACACGCGACGTAAATGGCCGTAACTCCTCGCTGCCTTCACTTGCAATCTTAATACTTTGACCCCGACAAGCTACCACCGACCGCACTACGTGATATTCATTTCGACTTGATACGCTCTTACGTTCCCCGGAAAAAACGCTCTCAAAGACGCAAATACAAAGCGAAAAACGGATTACACAAACTCACGCAAAAGCAAATTTTTCGTCATATTTAGTTACAAATTAAACACTTTCCGTTACTTTCCTTCAGTTGTACTGTCAAACTTTGTTTTTTTACGCGTCTCACGGTTCTGGGCTAGACGGCGCTTCGCGTCGCGACGCGTCCCGTCTCTCCGTCTTTCACAACACGCGACGTAAATGGCCGCAACTCCTCGCTGCCTTCACTTACAATCTTAAAACTTTGACCCCGCCAAGCTACCACCGACCGCACTACGTGATATTCATTTCGACTTGATACGCCCTTACCTTCCCCGGAATAAACGCTCTCATAGACGCAAATACAAACCGAAAAACGGATTACACAAACTCACGCAAAAGACACTTTTTCGACTTATTTAATTACAAATTAAACACTTTCCGTTACTTTCCTTCAGTTGTACTGTCAAACTTTGTTTCTTTATGCGTCTCACGGTTCTGGGCTAGACGGCGCTTCGCGTCGCGACGCGTCCCGTCTCTCCGTCTTTCACAACACGCGACGTAAATGGCCGTAATTCCTCGCTGCCTTCACTTACAATCTTAAAACTTTGACCCCGCCAAGCTACCACCGACCGCACTACGTGATATTCATTTCGACTTGATACGCCCTTACCTTCCCCGGAATAAACGCTCTCATAGACGCAAATACAAACCGAAAAACGGATTACACAAACTCACGCAAAAGACACTTTATCGACTTATTTAATTACAAATTAAACACTTTCCGTTACTTTCCTTCAGTTGTACTGTCAAACTTTGTTTCGTTACGCGTCTCACGGTTCTGGGCTAGACGGCGCTTCGCGTCGCGACGCGTCCCGTCTCTCCGTCTTTCACAACACGCGACGTAAATGGCCGTAACTCCTCGCTGCCTTCACTTACAATCTTAAAACTTTGACCCCGCCAAGCTACCACCGACCGCACTACGTGATATTCATTTCGACTTGATACGCCCTTACCTTCCCCGGAATAAACGCTCTCATAGACGCAAATACAAACCGAAAAACGGATTACACAAACTCACGCAAAAGACACTTTTTCGACTTATTTAATTACAAATTAAACACTTTCCGTTTCTTTGCTTCAGTTGTACTGTCAAACTTTGTTTCTTTACGCGTCTCACGGTTCTGGGCTAGACGGCGCTTCGCGTCGCGACGCGTCCCGTCTCTCCGTCTTTCACAACACGCGACGTAAATGGCCGTAACTCCTCGCTGCCTTCACTTACAATCTTAAAACTTTGACCCCGCCAAGCTACCACCGACCGCACTACGTGATATTCATTTCGACTTAACACGCCCTTACCTTCCCAGGAAAAAACGCTCTCAAAGACGCAAATACAAAGCGAAAAACGGATTACACAAACTCACGCAAAAGCCACTTTTTCGACTTATTTAGTTACAAATTAAACACTTTCCGTTACTTTCCTTCAATTGTACTGTCAAACTTTGTTTCTTTACGCGTCTCACGGTTCTGGGCTAGACGGCGCTTCGCGTCGCGACGCGTCCCGTCTCTCCGTCTTTCACAACACGCGACGTAAATGGCCGTAACTCCTCGCTGCCTTCACTTACAATCTTAATACTTTGACCCCGACAAGCTACCACCGACCGCACTACGTGATATTCATTTCGACTTGATACGCTCTTACGTTCCCCGGAAAAAACGCTCTCAAAGACGCAAATACAAAGCGAAAAACGGATTACACAAACTCACGCAAAAGCAAATTTTTCGTCATATTTAGTTACAAATTAAACACTTTCCGTTACTTTCCTTCAGTTGTACTGTCAAACTTTGTTTTTTTTACGCGTCTCACGGTTCTGGGCTAGACGGCGCTTCGCGTCGCGACGCGTCCCGTCTCTCTGTCTTTCACAACACGCGACGTAAATGGCCGTAACTCCTCGCTGCCTTCACTTACAATCTTAAAACTTTGACCCCGCCAAGCTACCACCGGCCGCACTACGTGATATTCATTTCGACTTGATAAGCCCTTACCTTCCCAGGAAAAAACGCTCTCAAAGACGCAAATACTAACCGAAAAACGGATTACACAAACTCACGCAAAAGCCACTTTTTCGACTTATTTAGTTAAAAAATTAAACACTTTCCGTTACTTTTCTTCAGTTGTACTGTCAAACTTTGTTTCTTTACGCGTCTCACGGTTCTGGGCTAGACGGCGCTTCGCGTCGCGACGCGTCCCGTCTCTCCGTCTTTCACAACACGCGACGTAAATGGCCGTAACTCCTCGCTGCCTTCACTTACAATCTTAAAACTTTGACCCCGCCAAGCTACCACCGACCGCACTACGTGATATTCATTTCGACTTGATACGCCCTTACCTTCCCCGGAATAAACGCTCTCATAGACGCAAATACAAACCGAAAAACGGATTACACAAACTCACGCAAAAGCAAATTTTTCGTCATATTTAGTTACAAATTAAACACTTTCCTTCAGTTGTACTGTCAAACTTTGTTTTTTTACGCGTCTCACGGTTCTGGGCTAGACGGCGCTTCGCGTCGCGACGCGTCCCGTCTCTCCGTCTTTCACAACACGCGACGTAAATGGCCGCAACTCCTCGCTGCCTTCACTTACAATAGTAAAACTTTGACCCCGCCAAGCTACCACCGACCGCACTACGTGATATTCATTTCGACTTGATACGCCCTTACCTTCCCCGGAATAAACGCTCTCATAGACGCAAATACAAACCGAAAAACGGATTACTCAAACTCACGCAAAAGACACTTTTTCGACTTATTTAATTACAAATTAAACACTTTCCGTTACTTTCCTTCAGTTGTACTGTCAAACTTTGTTTCTTTATGCGTCTCACGGTTCTGGGCTAGACGGCGCTTCGCGTCGCGACGCGTCCCGTCTCTCCGTCTTTCACAACACGCGACGTAAATGGCCGTAATTCCTCGCTGCCTTCACTTACAATCTTAAAACTTTGACCCCGACAAGCTACCACCGACCGCACTACGTGATATTCATTTCGACTTGATACGCCCTTACCTTCCCCGGAATAAACGCTCTCATAGACGCAAATACAAACCGAAAAACGGATTACACAAACTCACGCAAAAGACACTTTATCGACTTATTTAATTACAAATTAAACACTTTCCGTTACTTTCCTTCAGTTGTACTGTCAAACTTTGTTTCGTTACGCGTCTCACGGTTCTGGGCTAGACGGCGCTTCGCGTCGCGACGCGTCCCGTCTCTCCGTCTTTCACAACACGCGACGTAAATGGCCGTAACTCCTCGCTGCCTTCACTTACAATCTTAAAACTTTGACCCCGCCAAGCTACCACCGACCGCACTACGTGATATTCATTTCGACTTGATACGCCCTTACCTTCCCCGGAATAAACGCTCTCATAGACGCAAATACAAACCGAAAAACGGATTACACAAATTCACGCAAAAGACACTTTTTCGACTTATTTAATTACAAATTAAACACTTTCCGTTACTTTCCTTCAGTTGTACTGTCAAACTTTGTTTCTTTACGCGTCTCACGGTTCTGGGCTAGACGGCGCTTCGCGTCGCGACGCGTCCCGTCTCTCCGTCTTTCACAACACGCGACGTAAATGGCCGTAACTCCTCGCTGCCTTCACTTACAATCTTAAAACTTTGACCCCGCCAAGCTACTACCGACCGCACTACGTGATATTCATTTCGACTTAACACGCCCTTACCTTCCCAGGAAAAAACGCTCTCAAAGACGCAAATACAAAGCGAAAAACGGATTACACAAACTCACGCAAAAGCCACTTTTTCGACTTATTTAGTTACAAATTAAACACTTTCCGTTACTTTCCTTCAATTGTACTGTCAAACTTTGTTTCTTTACGCGTCTCACGGTTCTGGGCTAGACGGCGCTTCGCGTCGCGACGCGTCCCGTCTCTCCGTCTTTCACAACACGCGACGTAAATGGCCGTAACTCCTCGCTGCCTTCACTTACAATCTTAATACTTTGACCCCGACAAGCTACCACCGACCGCACTACGTGATATTCATTTCGACTTGATACGCTCTTACGTTCCCCGGAAGAAACGCTCTCAAAGACGCAAATACAAAGCGAAAAACGGATTACACAAACTCACGCAAAAGCAAATTTTTCGTCATATTTAGTTACAAATTAAACACTTTCCGTTACTTTCCTTCAGTTGTACTGTCAAACTTTGTTTTTTTTACGCGTCTCACGGTTCTGGGCTAGACGGCGCTTCGCGTCGCGACGCGTCCCGTCTCTCTGTCTTTCACAACACGCGACGTAAATGGGCGTAACTCCTCGCTGCCTTCACTTACAATCTTAAAACTTTGACCCCGCCAAGCTACCACCGGCCGCACTACGTGATATTCATTTCGACTTGATACGCCCTTACCTTCCCAGGAAAAAACGCTCTCAAAGACGCAAATACTAACCGAAAAACGGATTACACAAACTCACGCAAAAGCCACTTTTTCGACTTATTTAGTTAAAAAATTAAACACTTTCCGTTACTTTTCTTCAGTTGTACTGTCAAACTTTGTTTCTTTACGCGTCTCACGGTTCTGGGCTAGACGGCGCTTCGCGTCGCGACGCGTCCCGTCTCTCCGTCTTTCACAACACGCGACGTAAATGGCCGTAACTCCTCGCTGCCTTCACTTACAATCTTAAAACTTTGACCCCGCCAAGCTACCACCGACCGCACTACGTGATATTCATTTCGACTTGATACGCCCTTACCTTCCCCGGAATAAACGCTCTCATAGACGCAAATACAAACCGAAAAACGGATTACACAAACTCACGCAAAAGCAAATTTTTCGTCATATTTAGTTACAAATTAAACACTTTCCGTTACTTTCCTTCAGTTGTACTGTCAAACTTTGTTTTTTTACGCGTCTCACGGTTCTGGGCTAGACGGCGCTTCGCGTCGCGACGCGTCCCGTCTCTCCGTCTTTCACAACACGCGACGTAAATGGCCGCAACTCCTCGCTGCCTTCACTTACAATCTTAAAACTTTGACCCCGCCAAGCTACCACCGACCGCACTACGTGATATTCATTTCGACTTGATACGCCCTTACCTTCCCCGGAATAAACGCTCTCATAGACGCAAATACAAACCGAAAAACGGATTACACAAACTCACGCAAAAGCCACTTTTTCGACTTATTTAATTACAAATTAAACACTTTCCGTTACTTTCCTTCAGTTGTACTGTCAAACTTTGTTTCTTTATGCGTCTCACGGTTCTGGGCTAGACGGCGCTTCGCGTCGCGACGCGTCCCGTCTCTCCGTCTTTCACAACACGCGACGTAAATGGCCGTAACTCCTCGCTGCCTTCACTTACAATCTTAAAACTTTGACCCCGCCAAGCTACCACCGACCGCACTACGTGATATTCATTTCGACTTGATACGCCCTTACCTTCCCCGGAATAAACGCTCTCATAGACGCAAATACAAACCGAAAAACGGATTACACAAACTCACGCAAAAGACACTTTTTCGACTTATTTAATTACAAATTAAACACTTTCCGTTACTTTGCTTCAGTTGTACTGTCAAACTTTGTTTCTTTACGCGTCTCACGGTTCTGGGCTAGACGGCGCTTCGCGTCGCGACGCGTCCCGTCTCTCCGTCTTTCACAACACGCGACGTAAATGGCCGTAACTCCTCGCTGCCTTCACTTACAATCATAAAACTTTGACCCCGCCAAGCTACCACCGACCGCACTACGTGATATTCATTTCGACTTGATACGCCGTTACCTTCCCCGGAATAAACGCTCTCATAGACGCAAATACAAACCGAAAAACGGATTACACAAACTCACGCAAAAGACACTTTTTCGACTTATTTAATTACAAATTAAACACTTTCCGTTACTTTCCTTCAGTTGTACTGTCAAACTTTGTTTCTTTATGCGTCTCACGGTTCTGGGCTAGACGGCGCTTCGCGTCGCGACGCGTCCCGTCTCTCCGTCTTTCACAACACGCGACGTAAATGGCCGTAACTCCTCGCTGCCTTCACTTACAATCTTAAAACTTTGACCCCGCCAAGCTACCACCGACCGCGCTACGTGATATTCATTTCGACTTGATACGCCCTTACCTTCCCAGGAAAAAACGCTCTCAAAGACGCAAATACTAACCGAAAAACGGATTACACAAACTCACGCAAAAGCCACTTTTTCGACTTATTTAGTTACAAATTAAACACTTTCCGTTACTTTCCTTCAGTTGTACTGTCAAACTTTGTTTCTTTACGCGTCTCACGGTTCTGGGCTAGACGGCGCTTCGCGTCGCGACGCGTCCCGTCTCTCCGTCTTTCACAACACGCGACGTAAATGGCCGTAACTCCTCGCTGCCTTCACTTACAATCTTAATACTTTGACCCCGACAAGCTACCACCGACCGCACTACGTGATATTCATTTCGACTTGATACGCTCTTAAGTTCCCCGGAAAAAACGCTCTCAAAGACGCAAATACAAAGCGAAAAACGGATTACACAAACTCACGCAAAAGCAAATTTTTCGTCATATTTAGTTACAAATTAAACACTTTCCGTTACTTTCCTTCAGTTGTACTGTCAAACTTTGTTTTTTTACGCGTCTCACGGTTCTGGGCTAGACGGCGCTTCGCGTCGCGACGCGTCCCGTCTCTCCGTCTTTCACAACACGCGACGTAAATGGTCGCAACTCCTCGCTGCCTTCACTTACAATCTTAAAACTTTGACCCCGCCAAGCTACCACCGACCGCACTACGTGATATTCATTTCGACTTGATACGCCCTTACCTTCCCCGGAATAAACGCTCTCATAGACGCAAATACAAACCGAAAAACGGATTACACAAACTCACGCAAAAGACACTTTTTCGACTTATTTAATTACAAATTAAACACTTTCCGTTACTTTGCTTCAGTTGTACTGTCAAACTTTGTTTCTTTATGCGTCTCACGGTTCTGGGCTAGACGGCGCTTCGCGTCGCGACGCGTCCAGTCTCTCCGTCTTTCACAACACGCGACGTAAATGGCCGTAACTCCTCGCTGCCTTCACTTACAATCTTAAAACTTTGACCCCGCCAAGCTACCACCGACCGCACTACGTGATATTCATTTCGACTTGATACGCCCTTAACTTCCCCGGAATAAACGCTCTCATAGACGCAAATACAAACCGAAAAACGGATTACACAAACTCAGGCAAAAGACACTTTTTCGACTTATTTAATTACAAATTAAACACTTTCCGTTACTTTCCTTCAGTTGTACTGTCAAACTTTGTTTCTTTATGCGTCTCACGGTTCTGGGCTAGACGGCGCTTCGCGTCGCGACGCGTCCCGTCTCTCCGTCTTTCACAACACGCGACGCAAATGGCCGTAACTCCTCGCTGCCTTCACTTACAATCTTAAAACTTTGACCCCGCCAAGCTACCACCGACCGCACTACGTGATATTCATTTCGACTTGATACGCCCTTACCTTCCCCGGAATAAACGCTCTCATAGACGCAAATACAAACCGAAAAACGGATTACACAAACTCACGCAAAAGACACTTTTTCGACTTATTTAGTTACAAATTAAACACTTTCCGTTACTTTCCTTCAGTTGTACTGTCAAACTTTGTTTCTTTACGCGTCTCACGGTTCTGGGCTAGACGGCGCTTCGCGTCGCGACGCGTCCCGTCTCTCCGTCTTTCACAACACGCGACGTAAATGGCCGTAACTCCTCGCTGCCTTCACTTACAATCTTAAAACTTTGACCCCGCCAAGCTACCACCGACCGCACTACGTGATATTCATTTCGACTTGATACGCCCTTACCTTCCCCGGAATAAACGCTCTCATAGACGCAAATACAAACCGAAAAACGGATTACACAAACTCACGCAAAAGACACTTTTTCGACTTATTTAATTACAAATTAAACACTTTCCGTTACTTTCCTTCAGTTGTACTGTCAAACTTTGTTTCTTTATGCGTCTCACGGTTCTGGGCTAGACGGCGCTTCGCGTCGCGACGCGTCCCGTCTCTCCGTCTTTCACAACACGCGACGCAAATGGCCGTAACTCCTCGCTGCCTTCACTTACAATCTTAAAACTTTGACCCCGCCAAGCTACCACCGACCGCACTACGTGATATTCATTTCGACTTGATACGCCCTTACCTTCCCCGAAATAAACGCTCTCATAGACGCAAATACAAACCGAAAAACGGATTACACAAACTCACGCAAAAGACACTTTTTCGACTTATTTAATTACAAATTAAACACTTTCCGTTACTTTCCTTCAGTTGTACTGTCAAACTTTGTTTCTTTACGCGTCTCACGGTTCTGGGCTAGACGGCGCTTCGCGTCGCGACGCGTCCCGTCTCTCCGTCTTTCACAACACGCGACGTAAATGGCCGTAACTCCTCGCTGCCTTCACTTACAATCTTAAAACTTTGACCCCGCCAAGCTACCACCGACCGCACTACGTGATATTCATTTCGACTTGATACGCCCTTACGTTCCCCGGAAAAAACGCTCTCAAAGACGCAAATACAAACCGAAAAACGGATTACACAAACTCACGCAAAAGCCACTTTTTCGACTTATTTAATTACAAATTAAACACTTTCCGTTACTTTCCTTCAGTTGTACTATCAAACTTTGTTTCTTTACGCGTCTCACGGTTCTGGGCTAGACGGCGCTTCGCGTCGCGACGCGTCCCGTCTCTCCGTCTTTCACAACACGCGACGTAAATGGCCGTAACTCCTCGCTGCCTTCAGTTACAATCTTAAAACTTTGACCCCGCCAAGCTACCACCGACCGCACTACGTGATATTCATTTCGACTTGATACGCCCTTACCTTCCCCGGAATAAACGCTCTCATAGACGCAAATATAAACCGAAAAACGGATTACACAAACTCACGCAAAAGACACTTTTTCGACTTATTTAATTACAAATTAAACACTTTCCGTTACTTTCCTTCAGTTGTACTGTCAAACTTTGTTTCTTTACGCGTCTCACGGTTCTGGGCTAGACGGCGCTTCGCGTCGCGACGCGTCCCGTCTCTCCGTCTTTCACAACACGCGACGTAAATGGCCGTAACTCCTCGCTGCCTTCACTTACAATCTTAAAACTTTGACCCCGCCAAGCTACCACCGACCGCACTACGTGATATTCATTTCGACTTGATACGCCCTTACGTTCCCCGGAAAAAACGCTCTCAAAGACGCAAATACAAACCGAAAAACGGATTACACAAACTCACGCAAAAGCCACTTTTTCGACTTATTTAATTACAAATTAAACACTTTCCGTTACTTTCCTTCAGTTGTACTATCAAACTTTGTTTCTTTACGCGTCTCACGGTTCTGGGCTAGACGGCGCTTCGCGTCGCGACGCGTCCCGTCTCTCCGTCTTTCACAACACGCGACGTAAATGGCCGTAACTCCTCGCTGCCTTCACTTACAATCATAAAACTTTGACCCCGCCAAGCTACCACCGACCGCACTACGTGATATTCATTTCGACTTGATACGCCCTTACCTTCCCCGGAATAAACGCTCTCATAGACGCAAATACAAACCGAAAAACGGATTACACGAACTCACGCAAAAGACACTTTTTCGACTTATTTAATTACAAATTAAACACTTTCCGTTACTTTCCTTCAGTTGTACTGTCAAACTTTGTTTCTTTATGCGTCTCACGGTTCTGGGCTAGACGGCGCTTCGCGTCGCGACGCGTCCCGTCTCTCCGTCTTTCACAACACGCGACGTAAATGGCCGTAACTCCTCGCTGCCTTCACTTACAATCTTAAAACTTTGACCCCGCCAAGCTACCACCGACCGCGCTACGTGATATTCATTTCGACTTGATACGCCCTTACCTTCCCAGGAAAAAACGCTCTCAAAGACGCAAATACTAACCGAAAAACGGATTACACAAACTCACGCAAAAGCCACTTTTTCGACTTATTTAGTTACAAATTAAACACTTTCCGTTACTTTCCTTCAGTTGTACTGTCAAACTTTGTTTCTTTACGCGTCTCACGGTTCTGGGCTAGACGGCGCTTCGCGTCGCGACGCGTCCCGTCTCTCCGTCTTTCACAACACGCGACGTAAATGGCCGTAACTCCTCGCTGCCTTCACTTACAATCTTAATACTTTGACCCCGACAAGCTACCACCGACCGCACTACGTGATATTCATTTCGACTTGATACGCTCTTACGTTCCCCGGAAAAAACCTCTCAAAGACGCAAATACAAAGCGAAAAACGGATTACACAAACTCACGCAAAAGCAAATTTTTCGTCATATTTAGTTACAAATTAAACACTTTCCGTTACTTTCCTTCAGTTGTACTGTCAAACTTTGTTTTTTTACGCGTCTCACGGTTCTGGGCTAGACGGCGCTTCGCGTCGCGACGCGTCCCGTCTCTCCGTCTTTCACAACACGCGACGTAAATGGTCGCAACTCCTCGCTGCCTTCACTTACAATCTTAAAACTTTGACCCCGCCAAGCTACCACCGACCGCACTACGTGATATTCATTTCGACTTGATACGCCCTTAACTTCCCCGGAATAAACGCTCTCATAGACGCAAATACAAACCGAAAAACGGATTACACAAACTCACGCAAAAGACACTTTTTCGACTTATTTAATTACAAATTAAACACTTTCCGTTACTTTCCTTCAGTTGTACTGTCAAACTTTGTTTCTTTATGCGTCTCACGGTTCTGGGCTAGACGGCGCTTCGCGTCGCGACGCGTCCCGTCTCTCCGTCTTTCACAACACGCGACGCAAATGGCCGTAACTCCTCGCTGCCTTCACTTACAATCTTAAAACTTTGACCCCGCCAAGCTACCACCGACCGCACTACGTGATATTCATTTCGACTTGATACGCCCTTACCTTCCCCGGAATAAACGCTCTCATAGACGCAAATACAAACCGAAAAACGGATTACACAAACTCACGCAAAAGACACTTTTTCGACTTATTTAGTTACAAATTAAACACTTTCCGTTACTTTCCTTCAGTTGTACTGTCAAACTTTGTTTCTTTACGCGTCTCACGGTTCTGGGCTAGACGGCGCTTCGCGTCGCGACGCGTCCCGTCTCTCCGTCTTTCACAACACGCGACGTAAATGGCCGTAACTCCTCGCTGCCTTCACTTACAATCTTAAAACTTTGACCCCGCCAAGCTACCACCGACCGCACTACGTGATATTCATTTCGACTTGATACGCCCTTACGTTCCCCGGAATAAACGCTCTCAAAGACGCAAATACAAACCGAAAAACGGATTACACAAACTCACGCAAAAGCCACTTTTTCGACTTATTTAATTACAAATTAAACACTTTCCGTTACTTTCCTTCAGTTGTACTGTCAAACTTTGTTTCTTTACGCGTCTCACGGTTCTGGGCTAGACGGCGCTTCGCGTCGCGACGCGTCCCGTCTCTCCGTCTTTCACAACACGCGACGTAAATGGCCGTAACTCCTCGCTGCCTTCACTTACAATCTTAAAACTTTGACCCCGCCAAGCTACCACCGACCGCACTACGTGATATTCATTTCGACTTGATACGCCCTTACGTTCCCCGGAATAAACGCTCTCAAAGACGCAAATACAAACCGAAAAACGGATTACACAAACTCACGCAAAAGCCACTTTTTCGACTTATTTAATTACAAATTAAACACTTTCCGTTACTTTCCTTCAGTTGTACTGTCAAACTTTGTTTCTTTACGCGTCTCACGTTTCTGGGCTAGACGGCGCTTCGCGTCGCGACGCGTCCCGTCTCTCCGTCTTTCACAACACGCGACGTAAATGGCCGTAACTCCTCGCTGCCTTCACTTACAATCTTAAAACTTTGACCCCGCCAAGCTACCACCGACCGCACTACGTGATATTCATTTCGACTTGATACGCCCTTACGTTCCCCGGAATAAACGCTCTCAAAGACGCAAATACAAACCGAAAAACGGATTACACAAACTCACGCAAAAGCCACTTTTTCGACTTATTTAATTACAAATTAAACACTTTCCGTTACTTTCCTTCAGTTGTACTGTCAAACTTTGTTTCTTTACGCGTCTCACGGTTCTGGGCTAGACGGCGCTTCGCGTCGCGACGCGTCCCGTCTCTCCGTCTTTCACAACACGCGACGTAAATGGCCGTAACTCCTCGCTGCCTTCACTTACAATCTTAAAACTTTGACCCCGCCAAGCTACCACCGACCGCACTACGTGATATTCATTTCGACTTGATACGCCCTTACGTTCCCCGGAATAAACGCTCTCAAAGACGCAAATACAAACCGAAAAACGGATTACACAAACTCACGCAAAAGCCACTTTTTCGACTTATTTAATTACAAATTAAACACTTTCCGTTACTTTCCTTCAGTTGTACTGTCAAACTTTGTTTCTTTACGCGTCTCACGGTTCTGGGCTAGACGGCGCTTCGCGTCGCGACGCGTCCCGTCTCTCCGTCTTTCACAACACGCGACGTAAATGGCCGTAACTCCTCGCTGCCTTCACTTACAATCTTAAAACTTTGACCCCGCCAAGCTACCACCGACCGCACTACGTGATATTCATTTCGACTTGATACGCCCTTACGTTCCCCGGAATAAACGCTCTCAAAGACGCAAATACAAACCGAAAAACGGATTACACAAACTCACGCAAAAGCCACTTTTTCGACTTATTTAATTACAAATTAAACACTTTCCGTTACTTTCCTTCAGTTGTACTGTCAAACTTTGTTTCTTTACGCGTCTCACGGTTCTGGGCTAGACGGCGCTTCGCGTCGCGACGCGTCCCGTGTCTCCGTCTTTCACAACACGCGACGTAAATGGCCGTAACTCCTCGCTGCCTTCACTTACAATCTTAAAACTTTGACCCCGCCAAGCTACCACCGACCGCACTACGTGATATTCATTTCGACTTGATACGCCCTTACGTTCCCCGGAATAAACGCTCTCAAAGACGCAAATACAAACCGAAAAACGGATTACACAAACTCACGCAAAAGCCACTTTTTCGACTTATTTAATTACAAATTAAACACTTTCCGTTACTTTCCTTCAGTTGTACTGTCAAACTTTGTTTCTTTACGCGTCTCACGTTTCTGGGCTAGACGGCGCTTCGCGTCGCGACGCGTCCCGTCTCTCCGTCTTTCACAACACGCGACGTAAATGGCCGTAACTCCTCGCTGCCTTCACTTACAATCTTAAAACTTTGACCCCGCCAAGCTACCACCGACCGCACTACGTGATATTCATTTCGACTTGATACGCCCTTACGTTCCCCGGAATAAACGCTCTCAAAGACGCAAATACAAACCGAAAAACGGATTACACAAACTCACGCAAAAGCCACTTTTTCGACTTATTTAATTACAAATTAAACACTTTCCGTTACTTTCCTTCAGTTGTACTATCAAACTTTGTTTCTTTACGCGTCTCACGGTTCTGGGCTAGACGGCGCTTCGCGTCGCGACGCGTCCCGTCTCTCCGTCTTTCACAACACGCGACGTAAATGGCCGTAACTCCTCGCTGCCTTCACTTACAATCTTAAAACTTTGACCCCGCCAAGCTACCACCGACCGCACTACGTGATATTCATTTCGACTTGATACGCCCTTACCTTCCCCGGAATAAACGCTCTCATAGACGCAAATATAAACCGAAAAACGGATTACACAAACTCACGCAAAAGACACTTTTTCGACTTATTTAATTACAAATTAAACACTTTCCGTTACTTTCCTTCAGTTGTACTGTCAAACTTTGTTTCTTTACGCGTCTCACGGTTCTGGGCTAGACGGCGCTTCGCGTCGCGACGCGTCCCGTCTCTCCGTCTTTCACAACACGCGACGTAAATGGCCGTAACTCCTCGCTGCCTTCACTTACAATCTTAAAACTTTGACCCCGCCAAGCAACCACCAACCGCACTACGTGATATTCATTTCGACTTGATACGCCCTTACGTTCCCCGGAAAAAACGCTCTCAAAGACGCAAATATAAAACCAAAAAACGGATTACACAAACTCACGCAAAAGCCACTTTTTCGACTTATTTAATTACAAATTAAACACTTTCCGTCTCTTTCCTTCAGTTGTACTATCAAACTTTGTTTCTTTACGCGTCTCACGGTTCTGGGCTAGACGGCGCTTCGCGTCGCGACGCGTCCCGTCTCTCCGTCTTTCACAACACGCGACGTAAATGGCCGTAACTCCTCGCTGCCTTCACTTACAATCTTAAAACTTTGACCCCGCCAAGCTACCACCGACCGCACTACGTGATATTCATTTCGACTTGATACGCCCTTACCTTCCCCGGAATAAACGCTCTCATAGACGCAAATACAAACCGAAAAACGGATTACACAAACTCACGCAAAAGACACTTTTTCGACTTATTTAATTACAAATTAAACACTTTCCGTTACTTTCCTTCAGTTGTACTGTCAAACTTTGTTTCTTTACGCGTCTCACGGTTCTGGGCTAGACGGCGCTTCGCGTCGCGACGCGTCCCGTCTCTCCGTCTTTCACAACACGCGACGTAAATGGCCGTAACTCCTCGCTGCCTTCACTTACAATCTTAAAACTTTGACCCCGCCAAGCTACCACCGACCGCACTACGTGATATTCATTTCGACTTGATACGCCCTTACCTTCCCCGGAATAAACGCTCTCATAGACGCAAATGCAAACCGAAAAACGGATTACACAGACTCACGCAAAAGACACTTTTTCGCCTTATTTAATTACAAATTAAACACTTTCCGTTACTTTCCTTCAGTTGTACTGTCAAACTTTGTTTTTTTACGCGTCTCACGGTTCTGGGCTAGACGGCGCTTCGCGTCGCGACGCGTCCCGTCTCTCCGTCTTTCACAACACGCGACGTAAATGGCCGTAACTCCTCGCTGCCTTCACTTACAATCTTAAAACTTTGACCCCGCCAAGCTACCACCGACCGCACTACGTGATATTCATTTCGACTTGATACGCCCTTACCTTCCCCGGAATAAACGCCCTCATAGACGCAAATACAAGCCGAAAAACGGATTACACAAACTCACGCAAAAGACACTTTTTCGACTTATTTAATTACAAAGTAAACACTTTCCGTTACTTTCCTTCAGTTGTACTGTCAAACTTTGTTTCTTTACGCGTCTCACGGTTCTGGGCTAGACGGCGCTTCGCGTCGCGACGCGTCCCGTCTCTCCGTCTTTCACAACACGCGACGTAAATGGCCGTAACTCCTCGCTGCCTTCACTTACAATCTTAAAACTTTGACCCCGCCAAGCTACCACCGACCGCACTACGTGATATTCATTCCGACTTGATACGCCCTTACGTTCCCCGGAAAAAACGCTCTCAAAGACGCAAATACAAACCGAAAAACGGATTACACAAACTCACGCAAAAGCCACTTTGTCGACTTATTTAATTACAAATTAAACACTTTCCGTTACTTTCCTTCAGTTGTACTATCAAACTTTGTTTCTTTACGCGTCTCACGGTTCTGGGCTAGACGGCGCTTCGCGTCGCGACGCGTCCCGTCTCTCCGTCTTTCACAACAGGCGACGTAAATGGCCGTAACTCCTCGCTGCCTTCACTTACAATCTTAAAACTTTGACCCCGCCAAGCTACCACCGACCGCACTACGTGATATTCATTTCGACTTGATACGCCCTTACCTTCCCCGGTTAAACGCTCTCATAGACGCAAATACAAACCGAAAAACGGATTACACAAACTCACGCAAAAGCTACTTTTTCGACTTATTTAATTACAAATTAAACACTTTCCGTTACTTTCCTTCAGTTGTACTGTCAAACTTTGTTTCTTTACGCGTCTCACGGTTCTGGGCTAGACGGCGCTTCGCGTCGCGACGCGTCCCGTCTCTCCGTCTTTCACAACACGCGACGTAAATGGCCGTAACTCCTCGCTGCCTTCACTTACAATCTTAAAACTTTGACCCCGCCAAGCTACCACCGACCGCACTACGTGATATTCATTTCGACTTGATACGCCCTTACCTTCCCCGGTTAAACGCTCTCATAGACGCAAATACAAACCGAAAAACGGATTACACAAACTCACGCAAAAGCTACTTTTTCGACTTATTTAATTACAAATTAAACACTTTCCGTTACTTTCCTTCAGTTGTACTGTCAAACTTTGTTTCTTTACGCGTCTCACGGTTCTGGGCTAGACGGCGCTTCGCGTCGCGACGCGTCCCGTCTCTCCGTCTTTCACAACACGCGACGTAAATGGCCGTAACTCCTCGCTGCCTTCACTTACAATCTTAAAACTTTGACCCCGCCAAGCTACCACCGACCGCACTACGTGATATTCATTTCGACTTGATACGCCCTTACCTTCCTCGGAATAAACGCTCTCATAGACGCAAATACAAACCGAAAAACGGATTACACAAACTCACGCAAAAGCTACTTTTTCGACTTATTTAATTACAAATTAAACACTTTCCGTTACTTTCCTTCAGTTGTACTGTCAAACTTTGTTTCTTTACGCGACTCACGGTTCTGGGCTAGACGGCGCTTCGCGTCGCGACGCGTCCCGTCTCTCCGTCTTTCACAACACGCGACGTAAATGGCCGTAACTCCTCGCTGCCTTCACTTACAATCTTAAAACTTTGACCCCGCCAAGCTACCACCGACCGCACTACGTGATATTCATTTCGACTTGATACGCCCTTACCTTCCCCGGAATAAACGCTCTCATAGACGCAAATGCAAACCGAAAAACGGATTACACAGACTCACGCAAAAGACACTTTTTCGACTTATTTAATTACAAATTAAACACTTTCCATTACTTTCCTTCAGTTGTACTATCAAACTTTGTTTCTTTACGCGTCTCACGGTTCTGGTCTAGACGGCGCTTCGCGTCGCGACGCGTCCCGTCTCTCCGTCTTTCACAACACGCGACGTAAATGGCCGTAACTCCTCGCTGCCTTCACTTACAATCTCAAAACTTTGACCCCGCCGAGCTACCACCGACTGCACTACGTGATATTCATGTCGACTTGATACGCCCTTACCTTCCCCGGAATAAACGCTCTCATAGACGCAAATACAAACCGAAAAACGGATTAAACAAACTCACGCAAAAGCTACTTTTTCGACTTATATAATTACAAATTAAACACTTTCCGTTACTTTCCTTCAGTTGTACTGTCAAACTTTGTTTCTTTACGCGTCTCACGGATCTGGGCTAGACGGCGCTTCGCGTCGCGACGCGTCCCGTCTCTCCGTCTTTCACAACACGCGATGTAAATGGCCGTAACTCCTCGCTGCCTTCACTTCCAATCTTAAAACTTTGACCCCGCCAAGCTACCACCGACCGCACTACGTGATATTCATTTCGACTTGATACGCCCTTACCTTCCCCGGAATAAACGCTCTCATAGACGCAAATGCAAACCGAAAAACGGATTACACAGACTCACGCAAAAGACACTTTTTCGACTTATTTAATTACAAGTTCAACACTTTCTGTTACTTTCCTTCAGTTGTACTGTCAAACTTTGTTTTTTTACGCGTCTCACGGTTCTGGGCTAGACGGCGCTTCGCGTCGCGACGCGTCCCAACTCTCTGTCTTTCACAACACGCGACGTAAATGGCCGTAACTCCTCGCCGCCTTCACTAACAATCTTAAAACTTTGACCCCGCCAAGCTACCACCGACCGCACTACGTGATATTCATTTCGACTTGATACGCCCTTACCTTCCCCGCAATGAACGCTCTCATAGACGCAAATACAAACCGAAAAACGGATTTCACAAACTCACGCAAAAGACATTTTTTCGACTTATTTAATTACAAATTAAACACTTTCCGTTACTTTCCTTCAGTTGTACTGTCAAACTTTGTTTCTTTACGCGTCTCACGGTTCTGGGCTAGACGGCGCTTCGCGTCGCGACGCGTCCCGTCTCTCCGTCTTTCACAACACGCGACGTAAATGGCCGTAACTCCTCGCTGCCTTCACTTACAATCTTAAAACTTTGACCCCGCCAAGCTACCACCGACCGCACTACGTGATATTCATTTCGACTTGATTCGCCCTTACCTTCCCCGGAATGAACGCTCTCATAGACGCAAATACAAACCGAAAAACGGATTACACAAACTCACGCAAAAGACACTTTTTCGACTTATTTAATTACAAATTAAATACTTTCCGTTACTTTCCTTCAGTTGTACTGTCAAACTTTGTTTTTTTACGCGTCTCACGGTTCTGGGCTAGACGGCGCTTCGCGTCGCGACGCGTCCCAACTCTCTGTCTTTCACAACACGCGACGTAAATGGCCGTAACTCCTCGCTGCCTTCACTAACAATCTTAAAACTTTGACCCCGCCAAGCTACCACCGACCGCACTACGTGATATTCATTTCGACTTGATACGCCCTTACCTTCCCCGCAATGAACGCTCTCATAGACGCAAATACAAACCGAAAAACGGATTTCACAAACTCACGCAAAAGACATTTTTTCGACTTATTTAATTACAAATTAAACACTTTCCGTTACTTTCCTTCAGTTGTACTGTCAAACTTTGTTTCTTTACGCGTCTCACGGTTCTGGGCTAGACGGCGCTTCGCGTCGCGACGCGTCCCGTCTCTCCGTCTTTCACAACACGCGACGTAAATAGCCGTAACTCCTCGCTGCCTTCACTTACAATCTTAAAACTTTGACCCCGCCAAGCTACCACCGACCGCACTACGTGATATTCATTTCGACTTGATACGCCCTTACCTTCCCCGGAATGAACGCTCTCATAGACGCAAATACAAACCGAAAAACGGATTACACAAACTCACGCAAAAGACACTTTTTCGCCTTATTTAATTACAAATTAAACACTTTCCGTTACTTTCCTTCAGTTGTACTGTCAAACTTTGTTTTTTTACGCGTCTCACGGTTCTGGGCTAGACGGCGCTTCGCGTCGCGACGCGTCCCGTCTCTCCGTCTTTCACAACACGCGACGTAAATGGCCGTAACTCCTCGCTGCCTTCACTTACAATCTTAAAACTTTGACCCCGCCAAGCTACCACCGACCGCACTACGTGATATTCATTTCGACTTGATACGCCCTTACCTTCCCCGGAATAAACGCCCTCATAGACGCAAATACAAGCCGAAAAACGGATTACACAAACTCACGCAAAAGACACTTTTTCGACTTATTTAATTACAAAGTAAACACTTTCCGTTACTTTCCTTCAGTTGTACTGTCAAACTTTGTTTCTTTACGCGTCTCACGGTTCTGGGCTAGACGGCGCTTCGCGTCGCGACGCGTCCCGTCTCTCCGTCTTTCACAACACGCGACGTAAATGGCCGTAACTCCTCGCTGCCTTCACTTACAATCTTAAAACTTTGACCCCGCCAAGCTACCACCGACCGCACTACGTGATATTCATTCCGACTTGATACGCCCTTACGTTCCCCGGAAAAAACGCTCTCAAAGACGCAAATACAAACCGAAAAACGGATTACACAAACTCACGCAAAAGCCACTTTGTCGACTTATTTAATTACAAATTAAACACTTTCCGTTACTTTCCTTCAGTTGTACTATCAAACTTTGTTTCTTTACGCGTCTCACGGTTCTGGGCTAGACGGCGCTTCGCGTCGCGACGCGTCCCGTCTCTCCGTCTTTCACAACAGGCGACGTAAATGGCCGTAACTCCTCGCTGCCTTCACTTACAATCTTAAAACTTTGACCCCGCCAAGCTACCACCGACCGCACTACGTGATATTCATTTCGACTTGATACGCCCTTACCTTCCCCGGTTAAACGCTCTCATAGACGCAAATACAAACCGAAAAACGGATTACACAAACTCACGCAAAAGCTACTTTTTCGACTTATTTAATTACAAATTAAACACTTTCCGTTACTTTCCTTCAGTTGTACTGTCAAACTTTGTTTCTTTACGCGTCTCACGGTTCTGGGCTAGACGGCGCTTCGCGTCGCGACGCGTCCCGTCTCTCCGTCTTTCACAACACGCGACGTAAATGGCCGTAACTCCTCGCTGCCTTCACTTACAATCTTAAAACTTTGACCCCGCCAAGCTACCACCGACCGCACTACGTGATATTCATTTCGACTTGATACGCCCTTACCTTCCCCGGTTAAACGCTCTCATAGACGCAAATACAAACCGAAAAACGGATTACACAAACTCACGCAAAAGCTACTTTTTCGACTTATTTAATTACAAATTAAACACTTTCCGTTACTTTCCTTCAGTTGTACTGTCAAACTTTGTTTCTTTACGCGTCTCACGGTTCTGGGCTAGACGGCGCTTCGCGTCGCGACGCGTCCCGTCTCTCCGTCTTTCACAACACGCGACGTAAATGGCCGTAACTCCTCGCTGCCTTCACTTACAATCTTAAAACTTTGACCCCGCCAAGCTACCACCGACCGCACTACGTGATATTCATTTCGACTTGATACGCCCTTACCTTCCTCGGAATAAACGCTCTCATAGACGCAAATACAAACCGAAAAACGGATTACACAAACTCACGCAAAAGCTACTTTTTCGACTTATTTAATTACAAATTAAACACTTTCCGTTACTTTCCTTCAGTTGTACTGTCAAACTTTGTTTCTTTACGCGACTCACGGTTCTGGGCTAGACGGCGCTTCGCGTCGCGACGCGTCCCGTCTCTCCGTCTTTCACAACACGCGACGTAAATGGCCGTAACTCCTCGCTGCCTTCACTTACAATCTTAAAACTTTGACCCCGCCAAGCTACCACCGACCGCACTACGTGATATTCATTTCGACTTGATACGCCCTTACCTTCCCCGGAATAAACGCTCTCATAGACGCAAATGCAAACCGAAAAACGGATTACACAGACTCACGCAAAAGACACTTTTTCGACTTATTTAATTACAAATTAAACACTTTCCATTACTTTCCTTCAGTTGTACTATCAAACTTTGTTTCTTTACGCGTCTCACGGTTCTGGTCTAGACGGCGCTTCGCGTCGCGACGCGTCCCGTCTCTCCGTCTTTCACAACACGCGACGTAAATGGCCGTAACTCCTCGCTGCCTTCACTTACAATCTCAAAACTTTGACCCCGCCGAGCTACCACCGACTGCACTACGTGATATTCATGTCGACTTGATACGCCCTTACCTTCCCCGGAATAAACGCTCTCATAGACGCAAATACAAACCGAAAAACGGATTAAACAAACTCACGCAAAAGCTACTTTTTCGACTTATATAATTACAAATTAAACACTTTCCGTTACTTTCCTTCAGTTGTACTGTCAAACTTTGTTTCTTTACGCGTCTCACGGATCTGGGCTAGACGGCGCTTCGCGTCGCGACGCGTCCCGTCTCTCCGTCTTTCACAACACGCGACGTAAATGGCCGTAACTCCTCGCTGCCTTCACTTCCAATCTTAAAACTTTGACCCCGCCAAGCTACCACCGACCGCACTACGTGATATTCATTTCGACTTGATACGCCCTTACCTTCCCCGGAATAAACGCTCTCATAGACGCAAATGCAAACCGAAAAACGGATTACACAGACTCACGCAAAAGACACTTTTTCGACTTATTTAATTACAAGTTCAACACTTTCTGTTACTTTCCTTCAGTTGTACTGTCAAACTTTGTTTTTTTACGCGTCTCACGGTTCTGGGCTAGACGGCGCTTCGCGTCGCGACGCGTCCCAACTCTCTGTCTTTCACAACACGCGACGTAAATGGCCGTAACTCCTCGCCGCCTTCACTAACAATCTTAAAACTTTGACCCCGCCAAGCTACCACCGACCGCACTACGTGATATTCATTTCGACTTGATACGCCCTTACCTTCCCCGCAATGAACGCTCTCATAGACGCAAATACAAACCGAAAAACGGATTTCACAAACTCACGCAAAAGACATTTTTTCGACTTATTTAATTACAAATTAAACACTTTCCGTTACTTTCCTTCAGTTGTACTGTCAAACTTTGTTTCTTTACGCGTCTCACGGTTCTGGGCTAGACGGCGCTTCGCGTCGCGACGCGTCCCGTCTCTCCGTCTTTCACAACACGCGACGTAAATGGCCGTAACTCCTCGCTGCCTTCACTTACAATCTTAAAACTTTGACCCCGCCAAGCTACCACCGACCGCACTACGTGATATTCATTTCGACTTGATTCGCCCTTACCTTCCCCGGAATGAACGCTCTCATAGACGCAAATACAAACCGAAAAACGGATTACACAAACTCACGCAAAAGACACTTTTTCGACTTATTTAATTACAAATTAAATACTTTCCGTTACTTTCCTTCAGTTGTACTGTCAAACTTTGTTTTTTTACGCGTCTCACGGTTCTGGGCTAGACGGCGCTTCGCGTCGCGACGCGTCCCAACTCTCTGTCTTTCACAACACGCGACGTAAATGGCCGTAACTCCTCGCTGCCTTCACTAACAATCTTAAAACTTTGACCCCGCCAAGCTACCACCGACCGCACTACGTGATATTCATTTCGACTTGATACGCCCTTACCTTCCCCGCAATGAACGCTCTCATAGACGCAAATACAAACCGAAAAACGGATTTCACAAACTCACGCAAAAGACATTTTTTCGACTTATTTAATTACAAATTAAACACTTTCCGTTACTTTCCTTCAGTTGTACTGTCAAACTTTGTTTCTTTACGCGTCTCACGGTTCTGGGCTAGACGGCGCTTCGCGTCGCGACGCGTCCCGTCTCTCCGTCTTTCACAACACGCGACGTAAATAGCCGTAACTCCTCGCTGCCTTCACTTACAATCTTAAAACTTTGACCCCGCCAAGCTACCACCGACCGCACTACGTGATATTCATTTCGACTTGATACGCCCTTACCTTCCCCGGAATGAACGCTCTCATAGACGCAAATACAAACCGAAAAACGGATTACACAAACTCACGCAAAAGACACTTTTTCGACTTATTTAATTACAAATTAAACACTTTCCGTTACTTTCCTTCAGTTGTACTGTCAAACTTTTGTTTTTTTACGCGTCTCACGGTTCTGGGCTAGACGGCGCTTCGCGTCGCGACGCGTCCCGTCTCTCCGTCTTTCACAACACGCGACGTAAATGGCCGTAACTCCTCGCTGCCTTCACTTACAATCTTAAAACTTTGACCCCGCCAAGCTACCACCGACCGCACTACGTGATATTCATTTCGACTTGATTCGCCCTTACCTTCCCCGGAATAAACGCTCTCATAGACGCAAATACAAACCGAAAAACGGATTACACAAACTCACGCAAAAGACACTTTTTCGACTTATTTAATTACAAATTAAACACTTTCCGTTACTTTCCTTCAGTTGTACTGTCAAACTTTGTTTCTTTACGCGTCTCACGGTTCTGGGCTAGACGGCGCTTCGCGTCGCGACGCGTCCCGTCTCTCCGTCTTTCACAACACGCGACGTAAATGGCCGTAACTCCTCGCTGCCTTCACTTACAATCTTAAAACTTTGACCCCGCCAAGCTACCACCGACCGCACTACGTGATATTCATTTCGACTTGATACGCCATTACCTTCCCCGGAATGAACGCTCTCATAGACGCAAATACAAACCGAAAAACGGATTACACAAACTCACGCAAAAGCCACTTTTTCGACTTATGTAGTTACAAATTAAACACTTTCCGTTACTTTCCTTCAGTTGTACTGTCAAACTTTGTTTCTTTACGCGTATCACGGTTCTGGGCTAGACGGCGCTTCGCGTCGCGACGCGTCCCGTCTCTCCGTCTTTCACAACACGCGACGTAAATGGCCGTAACTCCCCGCTGCCTTCATTTACAATCTTAAAACTTTGACCCCGCCAAGCTACCACCGACCGCACTACGTGATATTCATTTCGACTTGATACGCCCTTACCTTCCCCGGAATAAACGCTCTCATAGACGCAAATACAAACCGAAAAACGTATTACACAAACTCACGCAAAAGCCACTTTTTCGACTTATGTAGTTACAAATTAAACACTTTCCGTTACTTTCCTTCAGTTGTACTGTCAAACTTTGTTTCTTTACGCGTCTCACGGTTCTGGGCTAGACGGCGCTTCGCGCCGCGACGCGTCCCGTCATTCCGTCTTTCACAACACGCGACGTAAATGGCCGTAACTCCTCGCTGCCTTCACTTACAATCTTAAAACTTTGACCCCGCCAAGCTACCACCGACCGCACTACGTGATATTCATTTCGACTTGATACGGCCTTACCTTCCCCGGAAAAAACGCTCTCAAAGACGCAAATACAAACCGAAAAACGGATTACACAAACTCACGCAAAAGCCACTTTTTCGGCTTATTTAGTTACAAATTAAACACTTTCCGTTACTTTCCTTCAGTTGTACTGTCAAACTTTGTTTCTTTACTCGTCTCACGGTTCTGGGTTAGACGGCGCTTCGCGTCGCGACGCGTCCCGTCTCTACGTCTTTCACAACACGCGTCGTAAATGGCCGTAACTCCTCGCTGCCTTCACTTACAATCTTAAGACTTTGACCCCGCCAAGCTACCACCGACCGCACTACGTGATATTCATTTCGACTTGATACGCCCTTACCTTCACCGGAAAAAACGCTCTCAAAGACGCAAATACAAAGCGAAAAAATGATTACACAAACTCACGCAAAAGCCACTTTTTCGACTTATTTAGTTACAAATTAAACACTTTCCGTTACTTTCCTTCAGTTGTACTGTCAAACTTTGTTTCTTTACGCGTCTCACGGTTCTGGGCTAGACGGCGCTTCGCGTCGCGACGCGTCCCGTCTCTCCGTCTTTCACAACACGCGACGTAAATGGCCGTAACTCCTCGCTGCCTTCACTTACAATCTTAAAACTTTGACCCCGCCAAGCTACCACCGACCGCACTACGTGATATTCATTTCGACTTGATACGCCCTTACCTTCCCAGGAAAAAACGCTCTCAAAGACGCAAATACAAACCGAAAAACGGATTACACAAACTCACGCAAAAGCCACTTTTTCGACTTATTTAGTTACAAATTAAACACTTTCCGTTACTTTCCTTCAGTTGTACTGTCAAACTTTGTTTCTTTACGCGTCTCACGGTTCTGGGCTAGACGGCGCTTCGCGTCGCGACGCGTCCCGTCTCTCCGTCTTTCACAACAAGCGACGTAAATGGCCGTAACTCCTCGCTGCCTTCACTTACAATCTTAAAACTTTGACCCCGCCAAGCTACCACCGACCGCACTACGTGATATTCATTTCGACTTGATACGCCCTTACCTTCCCCGGAAAAAACGCTCTCAAAGACGCAAATACAAACCGAAAAACGTATTACACAAACTCACGCAAAAGCCACTTTTTCGGCTTATTTAGTTACAAATTAAACAATTTCCGTTACTTTCCTTCAGTTGTACTGTCAAACTTTGTTTCTTTACTCGGCTCACGGTTCTGGGTTAGACGGCGCTTCGCGTCGCGACGCGTCCCGTCTCTACGTCTTTCACAACACGCGTCGTAAATGGCCGTAACTCCTCGCTGCCTTCACTTACAATCTTAAGACTTTGACCCCGCCAAGCTACCACCGACCGCACTACGTGATATTCATTTCGACTTGATACGCCCTTACCTTCCCCGGAACAAACGCTCTCAAAGACGCAAATACAAAGCGAAAAAATGATTACACAAACTCACGCAAAAGCCACTTTTTCGACTTATTTAGTTACAAATTAAACACTTTCCGTTACTTTCCTTCAGTTGTACTGTCAAACTTTGTTTCTTTACGCGTATCACGGTTCTGGGCTAGACGGCGCTTCGCGTCGCGACGCGTCCCGTCTCTCCGTCTTTCACAACACGCGACGTAAATGGCCGTAACTCCCCGCTGCCTTCATTTACAATCTTAAAACTTTGACCCCGCCAAGCTACCACCGACCGCACTACGTGATATTCATTTCGACTTGATACGCCCTTACCTTCCCCGGAATAAACGCTCTCATAGACGCAAATACAAACCGAAAAACGTATTACACAAACTCACGCAAAAGCCACTTTTTCGACTTATGTAGTTACAAATTAAACACTTTCCGTTACTTTCCTTCAGTTGTACTGTCAAACTTTGTTTCTTTACGCGTCTCACGGTTCTGGGCTAGACGGCGCTTCGCGTCGCGACGCGTCCCGTCATTCCGTCTTTCACAACACGCGACGTAAATGGCCGTAACTCCTCGCTGCCTTCACTTACAATCTTAAAACTTTGACCCCGGCAAGCTACCACCGACCGCACTACGTGATATTCATTTCGACTTGATACGCCCTTACCTTCCCCGGAATAAACGCTCTCATAGACGCAAATACAAACCGAAAAACGGATTACACGAACTCACGCAAAAGCCACTTTTTCGACTTATTTAATTACAAATTAAACACTTTCCGTTACTTTCCTTCAGTTGTACTGTCAAACTTTGTTTCTTTACGCGTCTCACGGTTCTGGGTTAGACGGCGCTTCGCGTCGCGACGCGTCCCGTCTCTACGTCTTTCACAACACGCGACGTAAATGGCCGTAACTCCTCGCTGCCTTCACTTACAATCTTAAGACTTTGACCCCGCCAAGCTACCACCGACCGCACTACGTGATATTCATTTCGACTTGATACGCCCTTACCTTCCCCGGAAAAAACGCTCTCAAAGACGCAAATACAAAGCGAAAAAATGATTACACAAACTCACGCAAAAGCCACTTTTTCGACTTATTTAATTACAAATTAAACACTTTCCGTTACTTTCCTTCAGTTGTACTGTCAAACTTTGTTTCTTTACGCGTCTCACGGTTCTGGGCTAGACGGCGCTTGGCGTCGCGACGCGTCCCGTCTCTCCGTCTTTCACAACACGCGACGTAAATGGCCGTAACTCCTCGCTGCCTTCACTTACAATCTTAAGACTTTGACCCCGCCAAGCTACCACCGACCGCACTACGTGATATTCATTTCGACTTGATACGCCCTTACCTTCCCCGGAAAAAACGCTCTCAAAGACGCAAATACTAAGCGAAAAAATGATTACACAAACTCACGCAAAAGCCACTTTTTCGACTTATTTAGTTACAAATTAAACACTTTCCGTTACTTTCCTTCAGTTGTATTGTCAAACTTTGTTTCTTTACGCGTCTCACGGTTCTGGGCTAGACGGCGCTTCGCGTCGCGACGCGTCCCGTCTCTCCGTCTTTCACAACACGCGACGTAAATGGCCGTAACTCCTCGCTGCCTTCACTTACAATCTTAAGACTTTGACCCCGCCAAGCTACCACCGACCGCACTACGTGATATTCATTTCGACTTGATACGCCCTTACCTTCCCCGGAAAAAACGCTCTCAAAGACGCAAATACAAAGCGAAAAAATGATTACACAAACTCACGCAAAAGCCACTTTTTCGACTTATTTAGTTACAAATTAAACACTTTCCGTTACTTTCCTTCAGTTGTACTGTCAAACTTTGTTTCCTTACGCGTCTCACGGGTCTGGGATAGACGGCGCTTCGCGTCGCGACGCGTCCCGTCTCTCCGTCTTTCACAACACGCGACGTAAATGGCCGTAACTCCTCGCTGCCTTCACTTACAATCTTAAGACTTTGACCCCGCCAAGCTACCACCGACCGCACTACGTGATATTCATTTCGACTTGATACGCCCTTACCTTCCCCGGAAAAAACGCTCTCAAAGACGCAAATACAAAGCGAAAAAATGATTACACAAACTCACGCAAAAGCCACTTTTTCGACTTATTTAGTTACAAATTAAACACTTTCCGTTACTTTCCTTCAGTTGTACTGTCAAACTTTGTTTCTTTACGCGTCTCACGGTTCTGGGCTAGACGGTGCTTCGCGTCGCGACGCGTCCCGTCTCTCCGTCTTTCACAACACGCGACGTAAATGGCCGTAACTCCTCGTTGCCTTCACTTACAATCTTAAGACTTTGACCCCGCCAAGCTACCACCGACCGCACTACGTGATATTCATTTCGACTTGATACGCCCTTACCTTCCCCGGAAAAAACGCTCTCAAAGACGCAAATACAAAGCGAAAAAATGATTACACAAACTCACGCAAAAGCCACTTTTTCGACTTATTTAGTTACAAATTAAACACTTTCCGTTACTTTCCTTCAGTTGTACTGTCAAACTTTGTTTCTTTACGCGTCTCACGGTTCTTGGCTAGACGGCGCTTTGCGTCGCGACGCGTCCCGTCTCTCCGTCTTTCACAACACGCGACGTAAATGGCCGTAACTCCTCGCTGCCTTGACTTACAATCTTAAAACTTTGACCCCGCCAAGCTACCACCGACCGCACTACGTGATATTCATTTCGACTTGATACGCCCTTACCTTCCCCGGAATAAACGCTCTCATAGACGCAAATACAAACCGAAAAACGTATTACACAAACTCACGCAAAAGCCACTTTTTCGACTTATGTAGTTACAAATTAAACACTTTCCGTTACTTTCCTTCAGTTGTACTGTCAAACTTTGTTTCTTTACGCGTCTCACGGTTCTGGGCTAGACGGCGCTTCGCGTCGCGACGCGTCCCGTCTCTCCGTCTTTCACAACACGCGACGTAAATGGCCGTAACTCCTCGCTGCCTTCACTTACAATCTTAAAACTTCGACCCCGGCAAGCTACCACCGACCGCACTACGTGATATTCATTTCGACTTGATACGCCCTTACCTTCCCCGGAATAAACGCTCTCATAGACGCAAATACAAACCGAAAAACGGATTACACGAACTCACGCAAAAGCCACTTTTTCGACTTATTTAATTACAAATTAAACACTTTCCGTTACTTTCCTTCAGTTGTACTGTCAAACTTTGTTTCTTTACGCGTCTCACGGTTCTGGGTTAGACGGCGCTTCGCGTCGCGACGCGTCCCGTCTCTACGTCTTTCACAACACGCGACGTAAATGGCCGTAACTCCTCGCTGCCTTCACTTACAATCTTAAGACTTTGACCCCGCCAAGCTACCACCGACCGCACTACGTGATATTCATTTCGACTTGATACGCCCTTACCTTCCCCGGAAAAAACGCTCTCAAAGACGCAAATACAAAGCGAAAAAATGATTACACAAACTCACGCAAAAGCCACTTTTTCGACTTATTTAGTTACAAATTAAACACTTTCCGTTACTTTCCTTCAGTTGTACTGTCAAACTTTGTTTCTTTACGCGTCTCACGGTTCTGGGCTAGACGGCGCTTCGCGTCGCGACGCGTCCCGTCTCTCCGTCTTTCACAACACGCGACGTAAATGGCCGTAACTCCTCGCTGCCTTCACTTACAATCTTAAAACTTTGACCCCGCCAAGCTACCACCGACCACACTACGTGATATTCATTTCGCCTTGATACGCTTTTACGTTCCCCGGAAAAAACGCTCTCAAAGACGCAAATACAAACCGAAAAACGGATTACACAAACTCACGCAAAAGCCACTTTTTCGACTTATGTAGTTACAAATTAAACACTTTCCGTTACTTTCCTTCAGTTGTACTGTCAAACTTTGTTTCTTTACGCGTCTCACGGTTCTGGGCTAGACGGCGCTTCGCGTCGCGACGCGTCCCGTCTCTCCGTCTTTCACAACACGCGACGTAAATGGCCGTAACTCCTCGCTGCCTTCACTTACAATCTTAAAACTTTGACCCCGCCAAGCTACCACCGACCGCACTACGTGATATTCATTTCGACATGATAAGCCCTTACCTTCCCCGGAAAAAACGCTCTCATAGACGCAAATACAAACCGAAAAACGGATTACACAAACTCACGCAAAAGCCACTTTTTCGACTTGTTTAGTTACAAATTAAACACTTTCCGTTACTTTCCTTCAGTTGTACTGTCAAACTTTGTTTCTTTACGCGTCTCACGGTTCTGGGCTAGACGGCGCTTCGCGTCGCGACGCGTCCCGTCTCTCCGTCTTTCACAACACGCGACGTAAATGGCCGTAACTCCTCGCTGCCTTCACTTACAATCTTAAAACTTTGACCCCGCCAAGCTACCACCGACCGCACTACGTGATATTCATTTCGACTTGATACGCCCTTACCTTCCCAGGAAAAAAGGCTCTCAAAGACGCAAATACAAACCGAAAAACGGATTACACAAACTCACGCAAAAGCCACTTTTTCGACTTATTTAGTTACAAATTAAACACTTTCCGTTACTTTCCTTCAGTTGTACTGTCAAACTTTGTTTCTTTACGCCCCTCACGGTTCTGGGCTAGACGGCGCTTCGCGTCGCGACGCGTCCCGTCTCTCCGTCTTTCACAACACGCGACGTAAATGGCCGTAACTCCTCGCTGCCTTCACTTACAATCTTAAAACTTTGACCCCGCCAAGCTACCACTGACCGCACTACGTGATATTCATTTCGGCTTGATACGCCCTTACCTTCCCAGGAAAAAACGCTCTCAAAGACGCAAATACAAACCGAAAAACGGATTACACAAACTCACGCAAAAGCCACTTTTTCGACTTATGTAGTTACAAATTAAACACTTTCCGTTACTTTCCTTCAGTTGTACTGTCAAACTTTGTTTCTTTACGCGTCTCACGGTTCTGGGCTAGACGGCGCTTCGCGTCGCGACGCGTCCCGTCTCTCCGTCTTTCACAACACGCGACGTAAATGGCCGTAACTCCTCGCTGCCTTCACTTACAATCTTAAAACTTTGACCCCGCCAAGCTACCACCGACCACACTACGTGATATTCATTTCGACTTGATACGCCCTTACGTTCCCCGGAAAAATCGCTCTCAAAGACGCAAATACAAACCGAAAAACGGATTACACAAACTCACGCAAAAGCCACTTTTTCGACTTATGTAGTAACAAATTAAACACTTTCCGTTACTTTCCTTCAGTTGTACTGTCAAACTTTGTTTTTTTACGCGTCTCACGGTTCTGGGCTAGACGGCGCTTCGCGTCGCGACGCGTCCCGTCTCTCCGTCTTTCACAACACGCGACGTAAATGGCCGTAACTCCTCGCTGCCTTCACTTACAATCTTAAAACTTTGACCCCGCCAAGCTACCACCGACCGCACTAAGTGATATTCATTTCGACTTGATACGCCCTTACCTTCCCCGGAATAAACGCTCTCATAGACGCAATTACAAACCGAAAAACGGATTACACAAACTCACGCAAAAGCCACTTTTTCGACTTACTTAATTACAAATTAAACACTTTCCGTTACTTTCCTTCAGTTGTACTGTCAAACTTTGTTTCTTTACGCGTCTCACGGTTCTGGGTTAGACGGCGCTTCGCGTCGCGACGCGTCCCGTCTCTCCGTCTTTCACAACACGCGACGTAAATGGCCGTAACTCCTCGCTGCCTTCACTTACAATCTTAAAACTTTGACCCCGCCAAGCTACCACCGACCGCACTACGTGATATTCATTTCGACTTGATACGCCCTTACCTTCCCCGGAAAAATCGCTCTCAAAGACGCAAATACAAAGCGAAAAACGGATTACACAAACTCACGCAAAAGCCACTTTTTCGACTTATTTAGTTACAAATTAAACACTTTCCGTTACTTTCCTTCAGTTGTACTGTCAAACTTTGTTTCTTTACGCGTCTCACGGTTCTTGGCTAGACGGCGCTTCGCGTCGCGACGCGTCCCGTCTCTACGTCTTTCACAACACGCGACGTAAATGGCCGTAACTCCTCGCTGCCTTCACTTACAATCTTAAAACTTTGACCCCGCCAAGCTACCACCGACCGCACTACGTGATATTCATTTCGACTTAACACGCCCTTACCTTCCCAGGAAAAAACGCTCTCAAAGACGCAAATACAAAGCGAAAAACGGATTACACAAACTCACGCAAAAGCCACTTTTTCGACTTATGTAGTTACAAATTAAACACTTTCCGTTACTTTCCTTCAGTTGTACTGTCAAACTTTGTTTCTTTACGCGTCTCACGGTTCTGGGCTAGACGGCGCTTTGCGTCGCGACGCGTCCCGTCTCTCCGTCTTTCACAACACGCGACGTAAATGGCCGTAACTCCTCGCTGCCTTCATTTACAATCTTAAAACTTTGACCCCGCCAAGCTACCACCGACCGCACTACGTGATATTCATTTCGACTTGATACGCCCTTACCTTCCCCGGAAAAATCGCTCTCAAAGACGCAAATACAAACCGCAAAACGGATTACACAAACTCACGCAAAAGCCACTTTTTCGACTTATTTAATTACAAATTAAACACTTTCCGTTACTTTCCTTCAGTTGTACTGTCAAACTTTGTTTCATTACGCGTCTCATGGTTCTGGGCTAGACGGCGCTTCGCGTCGCGACGCGTCCCGTCTCTCCGTCTTTCACAACACGCGACGTAAATGGCCGTAACTCCTCGCTGCCTTCACTTACAATCTTAAAACTTTGACCCCGCCAAGCTACCACCGACCGCACTACGTGATATTCATTTCGACTTGATACGCTCTTACCTTCCCAGGAAAAAACGCTCTCAAAGACGCAAATACAAACCGAAAAACGGATTACACAAACTCACGCAAAAGCCACTTTTTCGACTTATTTAGTTACAAATTAAACACTTTCCGTTACTTTCCTTCAGTTGTACTGTCAAACTTTGTTTCTTTACGCGTCTCACGGTTCTGGGCTAGACGGCGCTTCGCGTCGCGACGCGTCCCGTCTCTCCGTCTTTCACAACACGCGACGTAAATGGCCGTAACTCCTCGCTGCCTTCACTTACAATCTTAAAACTTTGACCCCGCCAAGCTACCACCGACCACACTACGTGATATTCATTTCGACTTGATACGCCCTTACGTTCCCCGGAAAAAACGCTCTCAAAGACGCAAATACAAACCGAAAAACGGACACACAAACTCACGCAAAAGCCACTTTTTCGGCTTATTTAGTTACAAATTAAACACTTTCCGTTACTTTCCTTCAGTTGTACTGTCAAACTTTGTTTCTTTACGCGTCTCACGGTTCTGGGCTAGACGGCGCTTCGCGTCGCGACGCGTCCCGTCTCTACGTCTTTCACAACACGCGACGTAAATGGCCGTAACTCCCCGCTGCCTTCATTTACAATCTTAAAACTTTGACCCCGCCAAGCTACCACCGACCGCACTACGTGATATTCATTTCGACTTGATACGCCCTTACCTTCCCCGGAAAAATCGCTCTCAAAGACGCAAATACAAAGCGAAAAAATGATTACACAAACTCACGCAAAAGCCACTTTTTCGACTTATTTAGTTACAAATTAAACACTTTCCGTTACTTTCCTTCAGTTGTACTGTCAAACTTTGTTTCTTTACGCGTCTCACGGTTCTGGGCTAGACGGCGCTTCGCGTCGCGACGCGTCCCGTCTCTCCGTCTTTCACAACACGCGACGTAAATGGCCGTAACTCCTCGCTGCCTTCACTTACAATCTTAAAACTTTGACCCCGCCAAGCTACCACCGACCGCACTACGTGATATTCATTTCGACTTAACACGCCCTTACCTTCCCAGGAAAAAACGCTCTCAAAGACGCAAATACAAACCGAAAAACGGATTACACAAACTCACGCAAAAGCCACTTTTTCGACTTATGTAGTTACAAATTAAACACTTTCCGTTACTTTCCTACAGTTGTACTGTCAAACTTTGTTTTTTTACGCGTCTCACGGTTCTGGGCTAGACGGCGCTTCGCGTCGCGACGCGTCCCGTCTCTCCGTCTTTCACAACACGCGACGGAAATGGCCGTAACTCCTCGCTGCCTTCACTTACAATCTTAAAACTTTGACCCCGCCAAGCTACCACCGACCGCACTACGTGATATTCATTTCGACTTGATACGCCCTTACCTTCCCCGGAATAAACGCTCTCATAGACGCAAATACAAACCGAAAAACGGATTACACAAACTCACGCAAAAGACACTTTTTCGACTTATTTAATTACAAATTAAACACTTTCCGTTACTTTCCTTCAGTTGTACTGTCAAACTTTGTTTCTTTACGCGTCTCACGGTTCTGGGCTAGACGGCGCTTCGCGTCGCGATGCGTCCCGTCTCTCCGTTTTTCACAACACGCGACGTAAGTGGCCGTAACTCCTCGCTGCCTTCACTTACAATCTTAAAACTTTGACCCCGCCAAGCTACCACCGACCACACTACGTGATATTCATTTCGATTTGATACGGCCTTACCTTCCCCGGAAAAAACGCTCTCAAAGACGCAAATACAAACCGAAAAACGTATTACACAAACTCACGCAAAAGCCACTTTTTCGGCTTATTTAGTTACAAATTAAACACTTTCCGTTACTTTCCTTCAGTTGTACTGTCAAACTTTGTTTCTTTACTCGTCTCACGGTTCTGGGTTAGACGGCGCTTCGCGTCGCGACGCGTCCCGTCTCTACGTCTTTCACAACACGCGACGTAAATGGCCGTAACTCCTCGCTGCCTCCACTTACAATCTTAAAACTTTGACCCCGCCAAGCTACCACCGACCGCACTACGTGATATTCATTTCGACTTGATACGCTCTTACCTTCCCCGGAATAAACGCTCTCAAAGACGCAAATACAAAGCAAAAAATGATTACACAAACTCACGCAAAAGCCACTTTTTCGACTTATTTAGTTACAAATTAAACACTTTCCGTTACTTTCCTTCAGTTGTGCTGTCAAACTTTGTTTCTTTACGCGTCTCACGGTTCTGGGCTAGACGGCGCTTCGCGTCGCGACGCGTCCCGTCTCTCCGTCTTTCACAACACGCGACGTAAATGGCCGCAACTCCTCGCTGTCTTCACTTACAATCTTAAAACTTTGACCCCGCCAAGCTACCACCGACCGCACTACGTGATATTCATTTCGACTTGATACGCCCTTACCTTCCCCGGAAAAAACGCTCTCAAAGACGCAAATACAAACCGAAAAACGGATTACACAAACTCACGCAAAAGCCACTTTTTCGACTTATTTAGTTACAAATTAAACACTTTCCGTTACTTTCCTTCAGTTGTACTGTCAAACTTTGTTTCTTTACGCGTCTCACGGTTCTGGGCTAGACGGCGCTTCGCGTCGCGACGCGTCCCGTCTCTCCGTCTTTCACAACACGCGACGTAAATGGCCGTAACTCCTCGCTGCCTTCACTTACAATCTTAAAACTTTGACCTCGCCAAGCTACCACCGACCGCACTACGTGATATTCATTTCGACTTAACACGCCCTTACCTTCCCAGGAAAAAACGCTCTCAAAGACGCAAATACAAACCGAAAAACGGATTACACAAACTCACGCAAAAGCCACTTTTTCGACTTATGTAGTTACAAATTAAACACTTTCCGTTACTTTCCTTCAGTTGTACTGTCAAACTTTGTTTTTTTACGCGTCTCACGGTTCTGGGCTAGACGGCGCTTCGCGTCGCGACGCGTCCCGTCTCTCCGTCTTTCACAACACGCGACGTAAATGGCCGTAACTCCTCGCTGCCTTCACTTACAATCTTAAAACTTTGACCCCGCCAAGCTACCACCGACCGCACTACGTGATATTCATTTCGACTTGATACGCCCTTACCTTCCCCGGAATAAACGCTCTCATAGACGCAAATACAAACCGAAAAACGGATTACACAAACTCACGCAAAAGACACTTTTTCGACTTATTTAATTACAAATTAAACACTTTCCGTTACTTTCCTTCAGTTGTACTGTCAAACTTTGTTTCTTTACGCGTCTCACGGTTCTGGGCTAGACGGCGCTTCGCGTCGCGACGCGTCCCGTCTCTCCGTTTTTCACAACACGCGACGTAAGTGGCCGTAACTCCTCGCTGCCTTCACTTACAATCTTAATACTTTGACCCCGCCAAGCTACCACCGACCACACTACGTGATATTCATTTCGACTTGATACGCCCTTACCTTCCCCGGAATAAACGCTCTCATAGACGCAAATACAAACCGAAAAACGGATTACACAAACTCACGCAAAAGACACTTTTTCGACTTATTTAGTTACAAATTAAACACTTTCCGTTACTTTCCTTCAGTTGTACTGTCAAACTTTGTTTCTTTACTCGTCTCACGGTTCTGGGTTAGACGGCGCTTCGCGTCGCGACGCGTCCCGTCTCTACGTCTTTCACAACACGCGACGTAAATGGCCGTAACTCCTCGCTGCCTCCACTTACAATCTTAAAACTTTGACCCCGCCAAGCTACCACCGACTGCACTACGTGATATTCATTTCGACTTGATACGCCCTTACCTTCCCCGGAATAAACGCTCTCAAAGACGCAAATACAAAGCAAAAAATGATTACACAAACTCACGCAAAAGCCACTTTTTCGACTTATTTAGTTACAAATTAAACACTTTCCGTTACTTTCCTTCAGTTGTACTGTCAAACTTTGTTTCTTTACGCGTCTCACGGTTCTGGGCTAGACGGCGCTTCGCGTCGCGACGCGTCCCGTCTCTCCGTCTTTCACAACACGCGACGTAAATGGCCGCAACTCCTCGCTGTCTTCACTTACAATCTTAAAACTTTGACCCCGTAAAGCTACCACCGACCGCACTGCGTGATATTCATTTCGACTTGATACGCCCTTACCTTCCCCGGAAAAAACGCTCTCAAAGACGCAAATACAAACCGAAAAACGGATTACACAAACTCACGCAAAAGCCACTTTTTCGACTTATTTAGTTACAAATTAAACACTTTCCGTTACTTTCCTTCAGTTGTACTGTCAAACTTTGTTTCTTTACGCGTCTCACGGTTCTGGGCTAGACGGCGCTTCGCGTCGCGACGCGTCCCGTCTCTCCGTCTTTCACAACACGCGACGTAAATGGCCGTAACTCCTCGCTGCCTTCACTTACAATCTTAAAACTTTGACCCCGCCAAGCTACCACCGACCGCACTACGTGATATTCATTTCGACTTGATACGCTCTTACGTTCCCCGGAGAAAACGCTCTCAAAGACGCAAATACAAACTGAAAAACGGATTACACAAACTCACGCAAAAGCCACTTTTTCGTCAAATTTAGTTACAAATTAAACACTTTCCGTTACTTTCCTTCAGTTGTACTGTCAAACTTTGTTTTTTTACGCGTCTCACGGTTCTGGGCTAGACGGCGCTTCGCGTCGCGACGCGTCCCGTCTCTCCGTCTTTCACAACACGCGACGTAAATGGCCGTAACTCCTCGCTGCCTTCACTTACAATCTTAAAACTTTGACCCCGCCAAGCTACCACCGACCGCACTACGTGATATTCATTTCGACTTGATACGCCCTTACCATCCCCGGAATAAACGCTCTCATAGACGCAAATACAAACCGAAAAACGGATTACACAAACTCACGCAAAAGCCACTTTTTCGACTTATTTAGTTACAAATTAAACACTTTCCGTTACTTTCCTTCAGTTGTACTGTCAAACTTTGTTTCTTTACGCGTCTCACGGTTCTGGGCTAGACGGCGCTTCGCGTCGCGACGCGTCCCGTCTCTCCGTCTTTCACAACACGCGACGTAAATGGCCGTAACTCCTCGCTGCCTTCACTTACAATCTTAAAACTTTGACCCCGCCAAGCTACCACCGACCGCACTACGTGATATTCATTTCGACTTGATACGCCCTTACCTTCCCCGGAATAAACGCTCTCATAGACGCAACAACAAACCGAAAAACGGATTACACAAACTCACGCAAAAGACACTTTTTCGGCTTATTTAATTACAAATTAAACACTTTCCGTTACTTTCCTTCAGTTGTACTGTCAAACTTTGTTTTTTTACGCGTCTCACGGTTCTGGGCTAGACGGCGCTTCGCGTCGCGACGCGACCCGTCTCTCCGTCTTTCACAACACGCGACGTAAATGGCCGTAACTCCTCGCTGCCTTCACTTACAATCTTAAAACTTTGACCCCGCCAAGCTACCACCGACCGCAGTACGTGATATTCATTTCGACTTGATACGCACTTACGTTCCCCGGAAAAAACGCTCTCAAAGACGCAAATACAAACCGAAAAACGGATTACACAAACTCACGCAAAGGCCACTTTTTCGACTTATGTAGTTACAAATTAAACACTTTCCGTTACTTTCCTTCAGTTGTACTGTCAAACTTTGTTTCTTTACGCGTCTCACGGTCTGGGCTAGACGGCGCTTCACGTCGCGACGCGTCCCGTCTCTCCGACTATGACAACACGCGACGTAAATGGCCGTAACTCCTCGCTGCCTTCACTTACAATCTTAAAACTTTGACCCCGCCAAGCTACCACCGACCGCACTACGTGATATTCATTTCGACTTGATACGCCATTACCTTCCCCGGAATAAACGCTCTCATAGACGCAAATACAAACCGAAAAACGGATTACACAAACTCACGCAAAAGACACTTTTTCGACTTATTTAATTACAAATTAAACACTTTCCGTTACTTTCCTTCAGTTGTACTGTCAAACTTTGTTTTTTTACGCGTCTCACGGTTCTGGGCTAGACGGCGCTTCGCGTCGCGACGCGTCCCGTCTCTCCGTCTTTCACAACACGCGACGTAAATGGCCGTAACTCCTCGCTGCCTTCACTTACAATCTTAAAACTTTGACCCCGACAACCTACCACCGACCGCACTACGTGATATTCATTTCGACTTGATACGCACTTACGTTCCCCGGAAAAAACGCTCTCAAAGACGCAAATACAAACCGAAAAACGGATTACACAAACTCACGCAAAGGCCACTTTTTCGACTTATGTAGTTACAAATTAAACACTTTCCGTTACTTTCCTTCAGTTGTACTGTCAAACTTTGTTTCTTTACGCGTCTCACGGTTCTGGGCTAGACGGCGCTTCGCGTCGCGACGCGTCGCGACGCGTCCCGTCTCTCCGTCTTTCACAACACGCGACGTAAATGGCCGTAACTCCTCGCTGCCTTCACTTACAATCTTAAAACTTTGACCCCGCCAAGCTACCACCGACCGCACTACGTGATATTCATTTTGACTTAACACGCCCTTACCTTCCCAGGAAAAAACGCTCTCAAAGACGCAAATACAAACCGAAAAACGGATTACACAAACTCACGCAAAAGCCACTTTTTCGACTTATGTAGTTACAAATTAAACACTTTCCGTTACTTTCCTTCAGTTGTACTGTCAAACTTTGTTTCATTACGCGTCTCACGGTTCTGGGCTAGACGGCGCTTCGCGTCGCGACGCGTCCCGTCTCTCCGTCTTTCACAACACGCGACGTAAATGGCCGTAACTCCTCGCTGCCTTCACTTACAATCTTAAAACTTTGACCCCGACAACCTACCACCGACCGCACTACGTGATATTCATTTCGACTTGATACGCTCTTGCGTTCCCCGGAGAAAACGCTCTCAAAGACGCAAATACAAACCGAAAAACGGATTACACAAACTCACGCAAAAGCCACTTTTTCGTCAAATTTAGTTACAAATTAAACACTTTCCGTTACTTTCGTTCAGTTGTACTGTCAAACTTTGTTTTTTTACGCGTCTCACGGTTCTGGGCTAGACGGCGCTTCGCGTCGCGACGCGTCCCGTCTCTCCGTCTTTCACAACACGCGACGTAAATGGCCGTAACTCCTCGCTGCCTTCACTTACAATCTTAAAACTTTGACCCCGCCAAGCTACCACCGACCGCACTACGTGATATTCATTTCGACTTGATACGCCCTTACCTTCCCCGGAATAAACGCTCTCATAGACGCAAATACAAACCGAAAAACGGATTACACAAACTCACGCAAAAGACACTTTTTCGACTTATGTAGTTACAAATTAAACACTTTCCGTTACTTTCCTTCAGTTGTACTGTCAAACTTTGTTTCTTTACGCGTCTCACGGTTCTGGGCTAGACGGCGCTTCGCGTCGCGACGCGTCCCGTCTCTCCGTCTTTCTCAACACGTGACGTAAGTGGCCGTAACTCCTCGCTGCCTTCACTTACAATCTTAAAACTTTGACCCCGCCAAGCTACCACCGACCGCACTACGTGATATTCATTTCGACTTGATACGCCATTACCTTCCCCGGAATAAACGCTCTCATAGACGCAAATACAAACCGAAAAACGGATTAAACAAACTCACGCAAAAGACACTTTTTCGACTTATTTAATTACAAATTAAACACTTTCCGTTACTTTCCTTCAGTTGTACTGTCAAACTTTGTTTTTTTACGCGTCTCACGGTTCTGGGCTAGACGGCGCTTCGCGTCGCGACGCGTCCCGTCTCTCCGTCTTTCACAACACGCGACGTAAATGGCCGTAACTCCTCGCTGCCTTCACTTACAATCTTAAAACTTTGACCCCGCCAAGCTACCACCGACCGCACTACGTGATATTCATTTTGACTTAACACGCCCTTACCTTCCCAGGAAAAAACGCTCTCAAAGACGCAAATACAAACCGAAAAACGGATTACACAAACTCACGCAAAAGCCACTTTTTCGACTTATTTAGTTACAAATTAAACACTTTCCGTTACTTTCCTTCAGTTGTACTGTCAAACTTTGTTTCTTTACGCGTCTCACGGTTCTGGGCTAGACGGCGCTTCGCGTCGCGACGCGTCCCGTCTCTCCGTCTTTCACAACACGCGACGTAAATGGCCGTAACTCCTCGCTGCCTTCACTTACAATCTTAAAACTTTGACCCCGCCAAGCTACCACCGACCGCACTACGTGATATTCATTTCGACTTGATACGCTCTTACGTTCCCCGGAGAAAACGCTCTCAAAGACGCAAATACAAACCGAAAAACGGATTACACAAACTCACGCAAAAGCCACTTTTTCGTCAAATTTAGTTACAAATTAAACACTTTCCGTTACTTTCCTTCAGTTGTACTGTCAAACTTTGTTTTTTTACGCGTCTCACGGTTCTGGGCTAGACGGTGCTTCGCGTCGCGACGCGTCCCGTCTCTCCGTCTTTCACAACACGCGACGTAAATGGCCGTAACTCCTCGCTGCCTTCACTTACAATCTTAAAACTTTGACCCCGCCAAGCTACCACCGACCGCACTACGTGATATTCATTTCGACTTGATACGCCCTTACCTTCCCCGGAACAAACGCTCTCATAGACGCAAATACAAACCGAAAAACGGATTACACAAACTCACGCAAAAGACACTTTTTCGACTTATGTAGTTACAAATTAAACACTTTCCGTTACTTTCCTTCAGTTGTACTGTCAAACTTTGTTTCTTTACGCGTCTCACGGTTCTGGGCTAGACGGCGCTTCGCGTCGCGACGCGTCCCGTCTCTCCGTCTTTCTCAACACGTGACGTAAGTGGCCGTAACTCCTCGCTGCCTTCACTTACAATCTTAAAACTTTGACCCCGCCAAGCTACCACCGACCGCACTACGTGATATTCATTTCGACTTGATACGCCCTTACCTTCCCCGGAACAAACGCTCTCATAGACGCAAATACAAACCGAAAAACGGATTACACAAACTCACGCAAAAGACACTTTTTCGACTTATGTAGTTACAAATTAAACACTTTCCGTTACTTTCCTTCAGTTGTACTGTCAAACTTTGTTTCTTTACGCGTCTCACGGTTCTGGGCTAGACGGCGCTTCGCGTCGCGACGCGTCCCGTCTCTCCGTCTTTCTCAACACGTGACGTAAGTGGCCGTAACTCCTCGCTGCCTTCACTTACAATCTTAAAACTTTGACCCCCCCAAGCTACCACCGACCGCACTACGTGATATTCATTTCGACTTGATACGCCATTACCTTCCCCGGAATAAACGCTCTCATAGACGCAAATACAAACCGAAAAACGAATTACACAAACTCACGCAAAAGACACTTTGTCGACTTATTTAGTTACAAATTAAACACTTTCCGTTACTTTCCTTCAGTTGTACTGTCAAACTTTGTTTCTTTACGCGTCTCACGGTTCTGGGCTACACGGCGCTTCGCGTCGCGACGCGTCCCGTCTCTCCGTCTTTCACAACACGCGACGTAAATGGCCGTAACTCCTCGCTGCCTTCACTTACAATCTTAAAACTTTGACCCCGCCAAGCTACCACCGACTGCACTACGTGATATTCATTTCGACTTGATACGCCCTTACCTTCCCCGGAATAAACGCTCTCATAGACGCAAATACAAACCGAAAAACGGATTACACAAACTCACGCAAAAGACACTTTTTCGACCTATTTAATTACAAATTAAACACTTTCCGTTACTTTCCTTCAGTTGTACTGTCAAACTTTGTTTTTTTACGCGTCTCACGGTTCCGGGCTAGACGGCGCTTCGCCTCGCGACGCGTCCCGTCTCTCCGTCTTTCACAACACGCGACGTAAATGGCCGTAACTCCTCGCTGCCTTCACTTACAATCTTAAAAGTTTGACCCCGCCAAGCTACCACCGACCGCACTACGTGATATTCATTTCGACTTGATACGCACTTACGTTCCCCGGAAAAAACGCTCTCAAAGACGCAAATACAAACCGAAAAATGGATTACACAAACTCACGCAAAGGCCACTTTTTCGACTTATGTAGTTACAAATTAAACACTTTCCGTTACTTTCCTTCAGTTGTACTGTCAAACTTTGTTTCTTTACGCGTCTCACGGTTCTGGGCTAGACGGCGCTTCGCGTCGCGACGCGTCCCGTCTCTCCGTCTTTCACAACACGCGACGTAAATGGCCGTAACTCCTCGCTGCCTTCACTTACAATCTTAAAACTTTGACCCCGCCAAGCTACCACCGACCGCACTACGTGATATTCATTTCGACTTGATACGCCCTTACCTTCCCCGGAAAAAAAAGCTTTCAAAGACGCAAATACAAACCGAAAAACGGATTACACAAACTCACGCAAAGGCCACTTTTTCGACTTATGTAGTTACAAATTAAACACTTTCCGTTACTTTCCTTCAGTTGTACTGTCAAACTTTGTTTCTTTACGCGTCTCACGGTTCTGGGCTAGACGGCGCTTCGCGTCGCGACGCGTCCCGTCTCTCCGTCTTTCACAACACGCGACGTAAATGGCCGTAACTCCTCGCTGCCTTCACTTACAATCTTAAAACTTTGACCCCGGCAAGCTACCACCGACCGCACTACGTGATATTCATTTCGACTTGATACGCCCTTACTTTCCCCGGAATAAACGCTCTCATAGACGCAAATACAATCCGAAAAACGGATTACACAAACTCACGCAAAAGACACTTTTTCGACTTATTTAATTACAAATTAAACACTTTCCGTTACTTTCCTTCAGTTGTACTGTCAAACTTTGTTTCTTTACGCGTCTCACGGTTCTGGGCTAGACGGCGCTTCGCGTCGCGACGCGTCCCGTCTCTCCGTCTTTAACAACACGCGACGTATATGGCCGTAACTCCTCGCTGCCTTCACTTACAATCTTAAAACTTTGACCCCGCCAAGCTACCACCGACCACACTACGTGATATTCATTTCGACTTGATACGCCCTTACCTTCCCCGGAATAAACGCTCTCATAGACGCAAATACAAACCGAAAAACGGATTACACAAACTCACGCAAAAGACACTTTTTCGACTTATGTAGTTACAAATAAAACACTTTCCGTTAGATTCCTTCAGTTGTACTGTCAAACTTTGTTTCTTTACGCGTCTCACGGTTCTGGGCTAGACGGCACTTCGCGTCGCGACGCGTCCCGTCTCTCCGTCTTTCACAACACGCGACGTAAATGGCCGTAACTCCTCGCTGCCTTCACATACAATCTTAAAACTTTGACCCCGCCAAGCTACCTCCGACCGCACTACGTGATATTCATTTCGACTTGATGCGGCCTTACCTTCGCCGGAAAAAACGCTCTCAAAGACGCAAATACAAACCGAAAAACGTATTACACAAACTCACGCAAAAGCCACTTTTTCGGCTTATTTAGTTACAAATTAAACACTTTCCGTTACTTTCCTTCAGTTGTACTGTCAAACTTTGTTTCTTTACTCGTCTCACGGTTCTGGGTTAGACGGCGCTTCGCGTCGCGACGCGTCCCGTCTCTCTGTCTTTCACAACACGCGACGTAAATGGCCGTAACTCCTCGCTGCCTTCACTTACAATCTTAAAACTTTGACCCCGCCAAGCTACCACCGACCGCACTACGTGATATTCATTTCGGCTTGATACGCCCTTACCTTCCCCGGAAAAAACGCTCTCAAAGACGCAAATACAAAGCGAAAAAATGATTACACAAACTCACGCAAAAGCCACTTTTTCGACTTATTTAGTTACAAATTAAACACTTTCCGTTACTTTCCTTCAGTTGTACTGTCAAACTTTGTTTCTTTACGCGTCTCACGGTTCTGGGCTAGACGGCGCTTCGCGTCGCGACGCGTCCCGTCTCTCCGTCTTTCACAACACGCGACGTAAATGGCCGTAACTCCTCGCTGCCTTCACTTACAATCTTAAAACTTTGACCCCGCCAAGCTACCACCGACCGCACTACGTGATATTCATTTTGACTTAACACGCCCTTACCTTCCCAGGAAAAAACGCTCTCAAAGACGCAAATACAAAGCGAAAAACGGATTACACAAACTCACGCAAAAGCCACTTTTTCGAATTATTTAGTTACAAATTAAACACTTTCCGTTACTTTCCTTCAGTTGTACTGTCAAACTTTGTTTCTTTACGCGTCTCACGGTTCAGGGCTAGCCGGCGCTTCGCGTCGCGACGCGTCCCGTCTCTCCGTCATTCACAACACGCGACGTAAATGGCCGTAACTCCTCGCTGCCTTCACTTACAATCTTAAAACTTTGACCCCGCCAAGCTACCACCGACCGCACTACGTGATATTCATTTCGACTTGATACGCCCTTACCTTCCCAGGAAAAAACGCTCTCAAAGACGCAAATACAAACCGAAAAACGGATTACACAAACTCACGCAAAAGCCACTTTTTCGACTTATTTAGTTACAAATTAAACACTTTCCGTTACTTTCCTTCAGTTGTACTGTCAAACTTTGTTTCTTTACGCGTCTCACGGTTCTGGGCTAGACGGCGCTTCGCGTCGCGACGCGTCCCGTCTCTCCGTCTTTCACAACACGCGACGTAAATGGCCGTAACTCCTCGCTGCCTTCACTTACAATCTTAAAACTTTGACCCCGACAAGCTACCACCGACCGCACTACGTGATATTCATTTTGACTTAACACGCCCTTACCTTCCCAGGAAAAAACGCTCTCAAAGACGCAAATACAAACCGAAAAACGGATTACACAAACTCACGCAAAAGCCACTTTTTCGTCAAATTTAGTTACAAATTAAACACTTTCCGTTACTTTCCTTCAGTTGTACTGTCAAACTTTGTTTTTTTACGCGTCTCACGGTTCTGGGCTAGACGGCGCTTCGCGTCGCGACGCGTCCCGTCTCTCCGTCTTTCACAACACGCGACGTAAATGGCCGTAGCTCCTCGCTGCCTTCACTTACAATCTTAAAACTTTGACCCCGCCAAGCTACCACCGACCGCACTACGTGATATTCATTTCGACTTGATACGCCCTTACCTTCCCCGGAATAAACGCTCTCATAGACGCAAATACAAACCGAAAAACGGATTACACAAACTCACGCAAAGGCCACTTTTTCGACTTATGTAGTTACAAATTAAACACTTTCCGTTACTTTCCTTCAGTTGTACTGTCAAACTTTGTTTCTTTACGCGTCTCACGGTTCTGGGCTAGACGGCGCTTCGCGTCGCGACACGTCCCGTCTCTCCGTCTTTCTCAACACGTGACGTAAGTGGCCGTAACTCCTCGCTGCCTTCACTTACAATCTTAAAACTTTGACCCCGCCAAGCTACCACCGACCGCACTACGTGATATTCATTTCGACTTGATACGCCATTACCTTCCCCGGAATAAACGCTCTCATAGACGCAAATACATACCGAAAAACGAATTACACAAACTCACGCAAAAGACACTTTTTCGACTTATTTAATTACAAATTAAACACTTTCCGTTACTTTCCTTCAGTTGTACTGTCAAACTTTGTTTTTTTACGCGTCTCACGGTTCTGGGCTAGACGGCGCTTCGCGTCGCGACGCGTCCCGTCTCTCCGTCTTTCACAACACGCGACGTAAATGGCCGTAACTTCTCGCTGCCTTCACTTACAATCTTAAAACTTTGACCCCGCCAAGCTACCACCGACCGCACTACGTGATATTCATTTCGGCTTGATACGCCCTTACCTTCCCCGGAAGAAACGCTCTCAAAGACGCAAATACAAAGCGAAAAAATGATTACACAAACTCACGCAAAAGCCACTTTTTCGACTTATTTAGTTACAAATTAAACACTTTCCGTTACTTTCCTTCAGTTGTACTGTCAAACTTTGTTTCTTTACGCGTCTCACGGTTCTGGGCTAGACGGCGCTTCGCGTCGCGACGCGTCCCGTCTCTCCGTCTTTCACAACACGCGACGTAAATGGCCGTAACTCCTCGCTGCCTTCACTTACAATCTTAAAACTTTGACCCCGCCAAGCTACCACCGACCGCACTACGTGATATTCATTTCGACTTGATACGCCCTTACCTTCCCCGGAAAAAAAAGCTTTCAAAGACGCAAATACAAACCGAAAAACGGATTACACAAACTCACGCAAAGGCCACTTTTTCGACTTATGTAGTTACAAATTAAACACTTTCCGTTACTTTCCTTCAGTTGTACTGTCAAACTTTGTTTCTTTACGCGTCTCACGGTTCTGGGCTAGACAGCGCTTCGCGTCGCGACGCGTCCCGTCTCTCCGTCTTTCACAACACGCGACGTAAATGGCCGTAACTCCTCGCTGCCTTCACTTACAATCTTAAAACTTTGACCCCGCCAAGCTACCACCGACCGCACTACGTGATATTCATTTCGGCTTGATACGCCCTTACCTTCCCCGGAAGAAACGCTCTCAAAGACGCAAATACAAAGCGAAAAAATGATTACACAAACTCACGCAAAAGCCACTTTTTCGACTTATTTAGTTACAAATTAAACACTTTCCGTTACTTTCCTTCAGTTGTACTGTCAAACTTTGTTTCTTTACGCGTCTCACGGTTCTGGGCTAGACAGCGCTTCGCGTCGCGACGCGTCCCGTCTCTCCGTCTTTCACAACACGCGACGTAAATGGCCGTAACTCCTCGCTGCCTTCACTTACAATCTTAAAACTTTGACCCCGCCAAGCTACCACCGACCGCACTACGTGATATTCATTTCGGCTTGATACGCCCTTACCTTCCCCGGAAGAAACGCTCTCAAAGACGCAAATACAAAGCGAAAAAATGATTACACAAACTCACGCAAAAGCCACTTTTTCGACTTATTTAGTTACAAATTAAACACTTTCCGTTACTTTCCTTCAGTTGTACTGTCAAACTTTGTTTCTTTACGCGTCTCACGGTTCTGGGCTAGACGGCGCTTCGCGTCGCGACGCGTCCCGTCTCTCCGTCTTTCACAACACGCGACGTAAATGGCCGTAACTCCTCGCTGCCTTCACTTACAATCTTAAAACTTTGACCCCGCCAAGCTACCACCGACCGCACTACGTGATATTCATTTCGACTTGATACGCCCTTACCTTCCCCGGAAAAAAAAGCTTTCAAAGACGCAAATACAAACCGAAAAACGGATTACACAAACTCACGCAAAGGCCACTTTTTCGACTTATGTAGTTACAAATTAAACACTTTCCGTTACTTTCCTTCAGTTGTACTGTCAAACTTTGTTTCTTTACGCGTCTCACGGTTCTGGGCTAGACAGCGCTTCGCGTCGCGACGCGTCCCGTCTCTCCGTCTTTCACAACACGCGACGTAAATGGCCGTAACTCCTCGCTGCCTTCACTTACAATCTTAAAACTTTGACCCCGGAAAGCTACCACCGACCGCACTACGTGATATTCATTTCGGCTTGATACGCACTTACGTTCCCCGGAAAAAACGCTCTCAAAGACGCAAATACAAACCGAAAAACGGATTACACAAACTCACGCAAAGGCCACTTTTTCGACTTATGTAGTTACAAATTAAACACTTTCCGTTACTTTCCTTCAGTTGTACTGTCAAACTTTGTTTCTTTACGCGTCTCACGGTTCTGGGCTAGACGGCGCTTCGCGTCGCGACGCGTCCCGTCTCTCCGTCTTTCACAACACGCGACGTAAATGGCCGTAACTCCTCGCTGCCTTCACTTACAATCTTAAAACTTTGACCCCGCCAAGCTACCACCGACCGCACTACGTGATATTCATTTCGACTTGATACGCCCTTACCTTCCCCGGAAAAAAAAGCTTTCAAAGACGCAAATACAAACCGAAAAACGGATTACACAAACTCACGCAAAGGCCACTTTTTCGACTTATGTAGTTACAAATTAAACACTTTCCGTTACTTTCCTTCAGTTGTACTGTCAAACTTTGTTTCTTTACGCGTCTCACGGTTCTGGGCTAGACAGCGCTTCGCGTCGCGACGCGTCCCGTCTCTCCGTCTTTCACAACACGCGACGTAAATGGCCGTAACTCCTCGCTGCCTTCACTTACAATCTTAAAACTTTGACCCCGCCAAGCTACCACCGACCGCACTACGTGATATTCATTTCGGCTTGATACGCCCTTACCTTCCCCGGAAGAAACGCTCTCAAAGACGCAAATACAAAGCGAAAAAATGATTACACAAACTCACGCAAAAGCCACTTTTTCGACTTATTTAGTTACAAATTAAACACTTTCCGTTACTTTCCTTCAGTTGTACTGTCAAACTTTGTTTCTTTACGCGTCTCACGGTTCTGGGCTAGACAGCGCTTCGCGTCGCGACGCGTCCCGTCTCTCCGTCTTTCACAACACGCGACGTAAATGGCCGTAACTCCTCGCTGCCTTCACTTACAATCTTAAAACTTTGACCCCGCCAAGCTACCACCGACCGCACTACGTGATATTCATTTCGGCTTGATACGCCCTTACCTTCCCCGGAAGAAACGCTCTCAAAGACGCAAATACAAAGCGAAAAAATGATTACACAAACTCACGCAAAAGCCACTTTTTCGACTTATTTAGTTACAAATTAAACACTTTCCGTTACTTTCCTTCAGTTGTACTGTCAAACTTTGTTTCTTTACGCGTCTCACGGTTCTGGGCTAGACGGCGCTTCGCGTCGCGACGCGTCCCGTCTCTCCGTCTTTCACAACACGCGACGTAAATGGCCGTAACTCCTCGCTGCCTTCACTTACAATCTTAAAACTTTGACCCCGCCAAGCTACCACCGACCGCACTACGTGATATTCATTTCGACTTGATACGCCCTTACCTTCCCCGGAAAAAAAAGCTTTCAAAGACGCAAATACAAACCGAAAAACGGATTACACAAACTCACGCAAAGGCCACTTTTTCGACTTATGTAGTTACAAATTAAACACTTTCCGTTACTTTCCTTCAGTTGTACTGTCAAACTTTGTTTCTTTACGCGTCTCACGGTTCTGGGCTAGACAGCGCTTCGCGTCGCGACGCGTCCCGTCTCTCCGTCTTTCACAACACGCGACGTAAATGGCCGTAACTCCTCGCTGCCTTCACTTACAATCTTAAAACTTTGACCCCGGAAAGCTACCACCGACCGCACTACGTGATATTCATTTCGGCTTGATACGCACTTACGTTCCCCGGAAAAAACGCTCTCAAAGACGCAAATACAAACCGAAAAACGGATTACACAAACTCACGCAAAGGCCACTTTTTCGACTTATGTAGTTACAAATTAAACACTTTCCGTTACTTTCCTTCAGTTGTACTGTCAAACTTTGTTTCTTTACGCGTCTCACGGTTCTGGGCTAGACGGCGCTTCGCGTCGCGACGCGTCCCGTCTCTCCGTCTTTCACAACACGCGACGTAAATGGCCGTAACTCCTCGCTGCCTTCACTTACAATCTTAAAACTTTGACCCCGCCAAGCTACCACCGACCGCACTACGTGATATTCATTTCGACTTGATACGCCCTTACCTTCCCCGGAAAAAAAAGCTTTCAAAGACGCAAATACAAACCGAAAAACGGATTACACAAACTCACGCAAAGGCCACTTTTTCGACTTATGTAGTTACAAATTAAACACTTTCCGTTACTTTCCTTCAGTTGTACTGTCAAACTTTGTTTCTTTACGCGTCTCACGGTTCTGGGCTAGACAGCGCTTCGCGTCGCGACGCGTCCCGTCTCTCCGTCTTTCACAACACGCGACGTAAATGGCCGTAACTCCTCGCTGCCTTCACTTACAATCTTAAAACTTTGACCCCGGAAAGCTACCACCGACCGCACTACGTGATATTCATTTCGGCTTGATACGCACTTACGTTCCCCGGAAAAAACGCTCTCAAAGACGCAAATACAAACCGAAAAACGGATTACACAAACTCACGCAAAGGCCACTTTTTCGACTTATGTAGTTACAAATTAAACACTTTCCGTTACTTTCCTTCAGTTGTACTGTCAAACTTTGTTTCTTTACGCGTCTCACGGTTCTGGGCTAGACGGCGCTTCGCGTCGCGACGCGTCCCGTCTCTCCGTCTTTCACAACACGCGACGTAAATGGCCGTAACTCCTCGCTGCCTTCACTTACAATCTTAAAACTTTGACCCCGCCAAGCTACCACCGACCGCACTACGTGATATTCATTTCGACTTGATACGCCCTTACCTTCCCCGGAAAAAAAAGCTTTCAAAGACGCAAATACAAACCGAAAAACGGATTACACAAACTCACGCAAAGGCCACTTTTTCGACTTATGTAGTTACAAATTAAACACTTTCCGTTACTTTCCTTCAGTTGTACTGTCAAACTTTGTTTCTTTACGCGTCTCACGGTTCTGGGCTAGACAGCGCTTCGCGTCGCGACGCGTCCCGTCTCTCCGTCTTTCACAACACGCGACGTAAATGGCCGTAACTCCTCGCTGCCTTCACTTACAATCTTAAAACTTTGACCCCGGAAAGCTACCACCGACCGCACTACGTGATATTCATTTCGACTTGATACGCACTTACGTTCCCCGGAAAAAACGCTCTCAAAGACGCAAATACAAACCGAAAAACGGATTACACAAACTCACGCAAAGGCCACTTTTTCGACTTATGTAGTTACAAATTAAACACTTTCCGTTACTTTCCTTCAGTTGTACTGTCAAACTTTGTTTCTTTACGCGTCTCACGGTTCTGGGCTAGACGGCGCTTCGCGTCGCGACGCGTCCCGTCTCTCCGTCTTTCACAACACGCGACGTAAATGGCCGTAACTCCTCGCTGCCTTCATTTACAATGTTAAAACTTTGACCCCGCCAAGCTACCACCGACCGCAGTACGTGATATTCATTTCGACTTGATACGCACTTACGTTCCTCGGAAAAAACGCTCTCAAAGACGCAAATACAAACCGAAAAACGGATTACACAAACTCACGCAAAGGCCACTTTTTCGACTTATGTAGTTACAAATTAAACACTTTCCGTTACTTTCCTTCAGTTGTACTGTCAAACTTTGTTTCTTTACGCGTCTCACGGTTCTGGGCTAGACGGCGCTTCGCGTCGCGACGCGTCCCGTCTCTCCGTCTTTCACAACACGCGACGTAAATGGCCGTAACTCCTCGCTGCCTTCATTTACAATGTTAAAACTTTGACCCCGCCAAGCTACCACCGACCGCAGTACGTGATATTCATTTCGACTTGATACGCACTTACGTTCCTCGGAAAAAACGCTCTCAAAGACGCAAATACAAACCGAAAAACGGATTACACAAACTCACGCAAAGGCCACTTTTTCGACTTATGTAGTTACAAATTAAACACTTTCCGTTACTTTCCTTCAGTTGTACTGTCAAACTTTGTTTCTTTACGCGTCTCACGGTTCTGGGCTAGACGGCGCTTCGCGTCGCGAGGCGTCCCGTCTCTCCGTCTTTCACAACACGCGACGTAAATGGCCGTAACTCCTCGCTGCCTTCATTTACAATGTTAAAACTTTGACCCCGCCAAGCTACCACCGACCGCAGTACGTGATATTCATTTCGACTTGATACGCACTTACGTTCCTCGGAAAAAACGCTCTCAAAGACGCAAATACAAACCGAAAAACGGATTACACAAACTCACGCAAAGGCCACTTTTTCGACTTATGTAGTTACAAATTAAACACTTTCCGTTACTTTCCTTCAGTTGTACTGTCAAACTTTGTTTCTTTACGCGTCTCACGGTTCTGGGCTAGACGGCGCTTCGCGTCGCGACGCGTCCCGTCTCTCCGTCTTTCACAACACGCGACGTAAATGGCCGTAACTCCTCGCTGCCTTCATTTACAATGTTAAAACTTTGACCCCGCCAAGCTACCACCGACCGCAGTACGTGATATTCATTTCGACTTGATACGCACTTACGTTCCTCGGAAAAAACGCTCTCAAAGACGCAAATACAAACCGAAAAACGGATTACACAAACTCACGCAAAGGCCACTTTTTCGACTTATGTAGTTACAAATTAAACACTTTCCGTTACTTTCCTTCAGTTGTACTGTCAAACTTTGTTTCTTTACGCGTCTCACGGTTCTGGGCTAGACGGCGCTTCGCGTCGCGACGCGTCCCGTCTCTCCGTCTTTCACAACACGCGACGTAAATGGCCGTAACTCCTCGCTGCCTTCATTTACAATGTTAAAACTTTGACCCCGCCAAGCTACCACCGACCGCAGTACGTGATATTCATTTCGACTTGATACGCACTTACGTTCCTCGGAAAAAACGCTCTCAAAGACGCAAATACAAACCGAAAAACGGATTACACAAACTCACGCAAAGGCCACTTTTTCGACTTATGTAGTTACAAATTAAACACTTTCCGTTACTTTCCTTCAGTTGTACTGTCAAACTTTGTTTCTTTACGCGTCTCACGGTTCTGGGCTAGACGGCGCTTCGCGTCGCGACGCGTCCCGTCTCTCCGTCTTTCACAACACGCGACGTAAATGGCCGTAACTCCTCGCTGCCTTCATTTACAATGTTAAAACTTTGACCCCGCCAAGCTACCACCGACCGCAGTACGTGATATTCATTTCGACTTGATACGCACTTACGTTCCTCGGAAAAAACGCTCTCAAAGACGCAAATACAAACCGAAAAACGGATTACACAAACTCACGCAAAGGCCACTTTTTCGACTTATGTAGTTACAAATTAAACACTTTCCGTTACTTTCCTTCAGTTGTACTGTCAAACTTTGTTTCTTTACGCGTCTCACGGTTCTGGGCTAGACGGCGCTTCGCGTCGCGACGCGTCCCGTCTCTCCGTCTTTCACAACACGCGACGTAAATGGCCGTAACTCCTCGCTGCCTTCATTTACAATGTTAAAACTTTGACCCCGCCAAGCTACCACCGACCGCAGTACGTGATATTCATTTCGACTTGATACGCACTTACGTTCCTCGGAAAAAACGCTCTCAAAGACGCAAATACAAACCGAAAAACGGATTACACAAACTCACGCAAAGGCCACTTTTTCGACTTATGTAGTTACAAATTAAACACTTTCCGTTACTTTCCTTCAGTTGTACTGTCAAACTTTGTTTCTTTACGCGTCTCACGGTTCTGGGCTAGACGGCGCTTCGCGTCGCGACGCGTCCCGTCTCTCCGTCTTTCACAACACGCGACGTAAATGGCCGTAACTCCTCGCTGCCTTCATTTACAATGTTAAAACTTTGACCCCGCCAAGCTACCACCGACCGCAGTACGTGATATTCATTTCGACTTGATACGCACTTACGTTCCTCGGAAAAAACGCTCTCAAAGACGCAAATACAAACCGAAAAACGGATTACACAAACTCACGCAAAGGCCACTTTTTCGACTTATGTAGTTACAAATTAAACACTTTCCGTTACTTTCCTTCAGTTGTACTGTCAAACTTTGTTTCTTTACGCGTCTCACGGTTCTGGGCTAGACGGCGCTTCGCGTCGCGACGCGTCCCGTCTCTCCGTCTTTCACAACACGCGACGTAAATGGCCGTAACTCCTCGCTGCCTTCATTTACAATGTTAAAACTTTGACCCCGCCAAGCTACCACCGACCGCAGTACGTGATATTCATTTCGACTTGATACGCACTTACGTTCCTCGGAAAAAACGCTCTCAAAGACGCAAATACAAACCGAAAAACGGATTACACAAACTCACGCAAAGGCCACTTTTTCGACTTATGTAGTTACAAATTAAACACTTTCCGTTACTTTCCTTCAGTTGTACTGTCAAACTTTGTTTCTTTACGCGTCTCACGGTTCTGGGCTAGACGGCGCTTCGCGTCGCGACGCGTCCCGTCTCTCCGTCTTTCACAACACGCGACGTAAATGGCCGTAACTCCTCGCTGCCTTCACTTACAATCTTAAAACTTTGACCCCGCCAAGCTACCACCGACCGCACTACGTGATATTCATTTTGACTTAACACGCCCTTACCTTCCCAGGAAAAAACGCTCTCAAAGACGCAAATACAAAGCGAAAAACGGATTACACAAACTCACGCAAAAGCCACTTTTTCGACTTATGTAGTTACAAATTAAACACTTTCCGTTACTTTCCTTCAGTTGTACTGTCAAACTTTGTTTCTTTACGCGTCTCACGGTTCTGGGCTAGACGGCGCTTCGCGTCGCGACGCGTCCCGTCTCTCCGTCTTTCACAACACGCGACGTAAATGGCCGTAACTCCTCGCTGCCTTCATTTACAATGTTAAAACTTTGACCCCGCCAAGCTACCACCGACCGCAGTACGTGATATTCATTTCGACTTGATACGCACTTACGTTCCTCGGAAAAAACGCTCTCAAAGACGCAAATACAAACCGAAAAACGGATTACACAAACTCACGCAAAGGCCACTTTTTCGACTTATGTAGTTACAAATTAAACACTTTCCGTTACTTTCCTTCAGTTGTACTGTCAAACTTTGTTTCTTTACGCGTCTCACGGTTCTGGGCTAGACGGCGCTTCGCGTCGCGACGCGTCCCGTCTCTCCGTCTTTCACAACACGCGACGTAAATGGCCGTAACTCCTCGCTGCCTTCACTTACAATCTTAAAACTTTGACCCCGCCAAGCTACCACCGACCGCACTACGTGATATTCATTTTGACTTAACACGCCCTTACCTTCCCAGGAAAAAACGCTCTCAAAGACGCAAATACAAAGCGAAAAACGGATTACACAAACTCACGCAAAAGCCACTTTTTCGACTTATGTAGTTACAAATTAAACACTTTCCGTTACTTTCCTTCAGTTGTACTGTCAAACTTTGTTTCTTTACGCGTCTCACGGTTCTGGGCTAGACGGCGCTTCGCGTCGCGACGCGTCCCGTCTCTCCGTCTTTCACAACACGCGACGTAAATGGCCGTAACTCCTCGCTGCCTTCATTTACAATGTTAAAACTTTGACCCCGCCAAGCTACCACCGACCGCAGTACGTGATATTCATTTCGACTTGATACGCACTTACGTTCCTCGGAAAAAACGCTCTCAAAGACGCAAATACAAACCGAAAAACGGATTACACAAACTCACGCAAAGGCCACTTTTTCGACTTATGTAGTTACAAATTAAACACTTTCCGTTACTTTCCTTCAGTTGTACTGTCAAACTTTGTTTCTTTACGCGTCTCACGGTTCTGGGCTAGACGGCGCTTCGCGTCGCGACGCGTCCCGTCTCTCCGTCTTTCACAACACGCGACGTAAATGGCCGTAACTCCTCGCTGCCTTCATTTACAATGTTAAAACTTTGACCCCGCCAAGCTACCACCGACCGCAGTACGTGATATTCATTTCGACTTGATACGCACTTACGTTCCTCGGAAAAAACGCTCTCAAAGACGCAAATACAAACCGAAAAACGGATTACACAAACTCACGCAAAGGCCACTTTTTCGACTTATGTAGTTACAAATTAAACACTTTCCGTTACTTTCCTTCAGTTGTACTGTCAAACTTTGTTTCTTTACGCGTCTCACGGTTCTGGGCTAGACGGCGCTTCGCGTCGCGACGCGTCCCGTCTCTCCGTCTTTCACAACACGCGACGTAAATGGCCGTAACTCCTCGCTGCCTTCATTTACAATGTTAAAACTTTGACCCCGCCAAGCTACCACCGACCGCAGTACGTGATATTCATTTCGACTTGATACGCACTTACGTTCCTCGGAAAAAACGCTCTCAAAGACGCAAATACAAACCGAAAAACGGATTACACAAACTCACGCAAAGGCCACTTTTTCGACTTATGTAGTTACAAATTAAACACTTTCCGTTACTTTCCTTCAGTTGTACTGTCAAACTTTGTTTCTTTACGCGTCTCACGGTTCTGGGCTAGACGGCGCTTCGCGTCGCGACGCGTCCCGTCTCTCCGTCTTTCACAACACGCGACGTAAATGGCCGTAACTCCTCGCTGCCTTCATTTACAATGTTAAAACTTTGACCCCGCCAAGCTACCACCGACCGCAGTACGTGATATTCATTTCGACTTGATACGCACTTACGTTCCTCGGAAAAAACGCTCTCAAAGACGCAAATACAAACCGAAAAACGGATTACACAAACTCACGCAAAGGCCACTTTTTCGACTTATGTAGTTACAAATTAAACACTTTCCGTTACTTTCCTTCAGTTGTACTGTCAAACTTTGTTTCTTTACGCGTCTCACGGTTCTGGGCTAGACGGCGCTTCGCGTCGCGACGCGTCCCGTCTCTCCGTCTTTCACAACACGCGACGTAAATGGCCGTAACTCCTCGCTGCCTTCACTTACAATCTTAAAACTTTGACCCCGCCAAGCTACCACCGACCGCACTACGTGATATTCATTTTGACTTAACACGCCCTTACCTTCCCAGGAAAAAACGCTCTCAAAGACGCAAATACAAAGCGAAAAACGGATTACACAAACTCACGCAAAAGCCACTTTTTCGACTTATGTAGTTACAAATTAAACACTTTCCGTTACTTTCCTTCAGTTGTACTGTCAAACTTTGTTTCTTTACGCGTCTCACGGTTCAGGGCTAGCCGGCGCTTCGCGTCGCGACGCGTCCCGTCTCTCCGTCATTCACAACACGCGACGTAAATGGCCGTAACTCCTCGCTGCCTTCACTTACAATCTTAAAACTTTGACCCCGCCAAGCTACCACCGACTGCACTACGTGATATTCATTTCGACTTGATACGCCCTTACCTTCCCAGGAAAAAACGCTCTCAAAGACGCAAATACAAACCGAAAAACGGATTACACAAACTCACGCAAAAGCCACTTTTTCGACTTATTTAGTTACAAAATAAACACTTTCCGTTACTTTCCTTCAGTTGTACTGTCAAACTTTGTTTCTTTACGCGTCTCACGGTTCTGGGCTAGACGGCGCTTCGCGTCGCGACGCGTCCCGTCTCTCCGTCTTTTACAACACACGACGTAAATGGCCGTAACTCCTCGCTGCCTTCATTTACAATGTTAAAACTTTGACCCCGCCAAGCTACCACCGACCGCAGTACGTGATATTCATTTCGACTTGATACGCACTTACGTTCCTCGGAAAAAACGCTCTCAAAGACGCAAATACAAACCGAAAAACGGATTACACAAACTCACGCAAAGGCCACTTTTTCGACTTATGTAGTTACAAATTAAACACTTTCCGTTACTTTCCTTCAGTTGTACTGTCAAACTTTGTTTCTTTACGCGTCTCACGGTCTGGGCTAGACGGCGCTTCACGTCGCGACGCGTCCCGTCTCTCCGACTTTGACAACACGCGACGTAAATGGCCGTAACTCCTCGCTGCCTTCACTTACAATCTTAAAACTTTGACCCCGCCAAGCTACCACCGACCGCACTACGTGATATTCATTTCGACTTGATACGCACTTACGTTCCCCGGAAAAAACGCTCTCAAAGACGCAAATACAAACCGAAAAACGGATTACACAAACTCACGCAAAAGCCACTTTTTCGACTTATGTAGTTACAAATTAAACACTTTCCGTTACTTTCCTTCAGTTGTACTGTCAAACTTTGTTTCTTTACGCGTCTCAGGGTTCTGGGCTAGACGGCGCTTCGCGTCGCGACGCGTCCCGTCTCTCCGTCTTTCTCAACACGTGACGTAAGTGGCCGTAACTCCTCGCTGCCTTCACTTACAATCTTAAAACTTTGACCCCGCCAAGCTACCACCGACCGCACTACGTGATATTCATTTCGACTTGATACGCCATTACCTTCCCCGGAATAAACGCTCTCATAGACGCAAATACAAACCGAAAAACGAATTACACAAACTCACGCAAAAGACACTTTGCCGACTTATTTAATTACAAATTAAACACTTTCCGTTACTTTCCTTCAGTTGTACTGTCAAACTTTGTTTCTTTACGCGTCTCACGGTTCTGGGCTACACGGCGCTTCGCGTCGCGACGCGTCCCGTCTCTCCGTCTTTCACAACACGCGACGTAAATGGCCGTAACTCCTCGCTGCCTTCACTTACAATCTTAAAACTTTGACCCCGCCAAGCTACCACCGACTGCACTACGTGATATTCATTTCGACTTGATACGCCCTTACCTTCCCCGGAATAAACGCTCTCATAGACGCAAATACAAACCGAAAAACGGATTACACAAACTCACGCAAAAGACACTTTTTCGACTTATTTAATTACAAATTAAACACTTTCCGTTACTTTCCTTCAGTTGTACTGTCAAACTTTGTTTTTTTACGCGTCTCACGGTTCTGGGCTAGACGGCGCTTCGCGTCGCGACGCGTCCCGTCTCTCCGTCTTTCACAACACGCGACGTAAATGGCCGTAACTCCTCGCTGCCTTCACTTACAATCTTAAAACTTTGACCCCGCCAAGCTACCACCGACCGCACTACGTGATATTCATTTCGACTTGATACGCACTTACGTTCCCCGGAAAAAACGCTCTCAAAGACGCAAATACAAACCGAAAAACGGATTACACAAACTCACGCAAAGGCCACTTTTTCGACTTATGTAGTTACTAATTAAACACTTTCCGTTACTTTCCTTCAGTTGTACTGTCAAACTTTGTTTCTTTACGCGTCTCACGGTTCTGGGCTAGACGGCGCTTCGCGTCGCGACGCGTCCCGTCTCTCCGTCTTTCACAACACGCGACGTAAATGGCCGTAACTCCTCGCTGCCTTCACTTACAATCTTAAAACTTTGACCCCGCCAAGCTACCACCGACCGCACTACGTGATATTCATTTTGACTTAACACGCCCTTACCTTCCCAGGAAAAAACGCTCTCAAAGACGCAAATACAAACCGAAAAACGGATTACACAAACTCACGCAAAAGCCATTTTTTCGACTTATTTAGTTACAAATTAAACACTTTCCGTTACTTTCCTTCAGTTGTACTGTCAAACTTTGTTTCTTTACGCGTCTCACGGTTCTGGGCTAGACGGCGCTTCGCGTCGCGACGCGTCTGGGCTCTCCGTCTTTCACAACACGCGACGTAAATGGCCGTAACTCCTCGCTGCCTTCACTTACAATCTTAAAACTTTGACCCCGCCAAGCTACCACCGACCGCACTACGTGATATTCATTTCGACTTGATACGCTCTTACGTTCCCCGGAGAAAACGCTCTCAAAGACGCAAATACAAACCGAAAAACGGATTACACAAACTCACGCAAAAGCCACTTTTTCGTCAAATTTAGTTACAAATTAAACACTTTCCGTTACTTTCCTTCAGTTGTACTGTCAAACTTTGTTTTTTTACGCGTCTCACGGTTCTGGGCTAGACGGCGCTTCGCGTCGCGACGCGTCCCGTCTCTCCGTCTTTCACAACACGCGACGTAAATGGCCGTAACTCCTCGCTGCCTTCACTTACAATCTTAAAACTTTGACCCCGCCAAGCTACCACCGACCGCACTACGTGATATTCATTTCGACTTGATACGCACTTACGTTCCCCGGAAAAAACGCTCTCAAAGACGCAAATACAAACCGAAAAAGGGATTACACAAACTCACGCAAAGGCCACTTTTTCGACTTATGTAGTTACAAATTAAACACTTTCCGTTACTTTCCTTCAGTTGTACTGTCAAACTTTGTTTCTTTACGCGTCTCACGGTTCTGGGCTAGACGGCGCTTCGCGTCGCGACGCGTCCCGTCTCTCCGTCTTTCACAACACGCGACGTAAATGGCCGTAACTCCTCGCTGCCTTCACTTACAATCTTAAAACTTTGACCCCGCCAAGCTACCACCGACCGCACTACGTGATATTCATTTCGACTTGATACGCACTTACGTTCCCCGGAAAAAACGCTCTCAAAGACGCAAATACAAACCGAAAAACGGATTACACAAACTCACGCAAAGGCCACTTTTTCGACTTATGTAGTTACAAATTAAACACTTTCCGTTACTTTCCTTCAGTTGTACTGTCAAACTTTGTTTCTTTACGCGTCTCACGGTTCTGGGCTAGACGGCGCTTCGCGTCGCGACGCGTCCCGTCTCTCCGTCTTTCACAACACGCGACGTAAATGGCCGTAACTCCTCGCTGCCTTCACTTACAATCTTAAAACTTTGACCCCGCCAAGCTACCACCGACCGCACTACGTGATATTCATTTCGACTTGATACGCACTTACGTTCCCCGGAAAAAACGCTCTCAAAGACGCAAATACAAACCGAAAAACGGATTACACAAACTCACGCAAAGGCCACTTTTTCGACTTATGTAGTTACAAATTAAACACTTTCCGTTACTTTCCTTCAGTTGTACTGTCAAACTTTGTTTCTTTACGCGTCTCACGGTTCTGGGCTAGACGGCGCTTCGCGTCGCGACGCGTCCCGTCTCTCCGTCTTTCACAACACGCGACGTAAATGGCCGTAACTCCTCGCTGCCTTCACTTACAATCTTAAAACTTTGACCCCGCCAAGCTACCACCGACCGCACTACGTGATATTCATTTCGACTTGATACGCACTTACGTTCCCCGGAAAAAACGCTCTCAAAGACGCAAATACAAACCGAAAAACGGATTACACAAACTCACGCAAAGGCCACTTTTTCGACTTATGTAGTTACAAATTAAACACTTTCCGTTACTTTCCTTCAGTTGTACTGTCAAACTTTGTTTCTTTACGCGTCTCACGGTTCTGGGCTAGACGGCGCTTCGCGTCGCGACGCGTCCCGTCTCTCCGTCTTTCACAACACGCGACGTAAATGGCCGTAACTCCTCGCTGCCTTCACTTACAATCTTAAAACTTTGACCCCGCCAAGCTACCACCGACCGCACTACGTGATATTCATTTCGACTTGATACGCACTTACGTTCCCCGGAAAAAACGCTCTCAAAGACGCAAATACAAACCGAAAAACGGATTACACAAACTCACGCAAAGGCCACTTTTTCGACTTATGTAGTTACAAATTAAACACTTTCCGTTACTTTCCTTCAGTTGTACTGTCAAACTTTGTTTCTTTACGCGTCTCACGGTTCTGGGCTAGACGGCGCTTCGCGTCGCGACGCGTCCCGTCTCTCCGTCTTTCACAACACGCGACGTAAATGGCCGTAACTCCTCGCTGCCTTCACTTACAATCTTAAAACTTTGACCCCGCCAAGCTACCACCGACCGCACTACGTGATATTCATTTCGACTTGATACGCACTTACGTTCCCCGGAAAAAACGCTCTCAAAGACGCAAATACAAACCGAAAAACGGATTACACAAACTCACGCAAAGGCCACTTTTTCTACTTATGTAGTTACAAATTAAACACTTTCCGTTACTTTCCTTCAGTTGTTATGTCAAACTTTGTTTCTTTACGCGTCTCACGGTTCTGGGCTAGACGGCGCTTCGCGTCGCGACGCGTCCCGTCTCTCCGTCTTTCACAACACGCGACGTAAATGGCCGTAACTCCTCGCTGCCTTCACTTACAATCTTAAAACTTTTACCCCGCCAAGCTACCACCGACCGCACTACGTGATATTCATTTCGACTTGATACGCACTTACGTTCCCCGGAAAAAACGCTCTCAAAGACGCAAATACAAACCGAAAAACGGATTACACAAACTCACGCAAAGGCCACTTTTTCGACTTATGTAGTTACAAATTAAACACTTTCCGTTACTTTCCTTCAGTTGTACTGTCAAACTTTGTTTCTTTACGCGTCTCACGGTTCTGGGCTAGACGGCGCTTCGCGTCGCGACGCGTCCCGTCTCTCCGTCTTTCACAACACGCGACGTAAATGGCCGTAACTCCTCGCTGCCTTCACTTACAATCTTAAAACTTTGACCCCGCCAAGCTACCACCGACCGCACTACGTGATATTCATTTCGACTTGATACGCACTTACGTTCCCCGGAAAAAACGCTCTCAAAGACGCAAATACAAACCGAAAAACGGATTACACAAACTCACGCAAAGGCCACTTTTTCTACTTATGTAGTTACAAATTAAACACTTTCCGTTACTTTCCTTCAGTTGTTATGTCAAACTTTGTTTCTTTACGCGTCTCACGGTTCTGGGCTAGACGGCGCTTCGCGTCGCGACGCGTCCCGTCTCTCCGCCTTTCACAACACGCGACGTAAATGGCCGTAACTCCTCGCTGCCTTCACTTACAATCTTAAAACTTTGACCCCGCCAAGCTACCACCGACCGCACTACGTGATATTCATTTCGACTTGATACGCACTTACGTTCCCCGGAAAAAACGCTCTCATAGACGCAAATACAAACCGAAAAACGGATTACACAAACTCACGCAAAGGCCACTTTTTCGACTTATGTAGTTACAAATTAAACACTTTCCGTTACTTTCCTTCAGTTGTACTGTCAAACTTTGTTTCTTTACGCGTCTCACGGTTCTGGGCTAGACGGCGCTTCGCGTCGCGACGCGTCCCGTCTCTCCGTCTTTCACAACACGCGACGTAAATGGCCGTAACTCCTCGCTGCCTTCACTTACAATCTTAAAACTTTGACCCCGCCAAGCTACCACCGACCGCACTACGTGATATTCATTTCGACTTGATACGCACTTACGTTCCCCGGAAAAAACGCTCTCAAAGACGCAAATACAAACCGAAAAACGGATTACACAAACTCACGCAAAGGCCACTTTTTCGACTTATGTAGTTACAAATTAAACACTTTCCGTCACTTTCCTTCAGTTGTACTGTCAAACTTTGTTTCTTTACGCGTCTCACGGTTCTGGGCTAGACGGCGCTTCGCGTCGCGACGCGTCCCGTCTCTCCGTCTTTCACAACACGCGACGTAAATGGCCGTAACTCCTCGCTGCCTTCACTTACAATCTTAAAACTTTGACCCCGCCAAGCTACCACCGACCGCACTACGTGATATTCATTTCGACTTGATACGCACTTACGTTCCCCGGAAAAAACGCTCTCAAAGACGCAAATACAAACCGAAAAACGGATTACACAAACTCACGCAAAGGCCACTTTTTCGACTTATGTAGTTACAAATTAAACACTTCCCGTTACTTTCCTTCAGTTGTACTGTCAAACTTTGTTTCTTTACGCGTCTCACGGTTCTGGGCTAGACGGCGCTTCGCGTCGCGACGCGTCCCGTCTCTCCGTCTTTCACAACACGCGACGTAAATGGCCGTAACTCCTCGCTGCCTTCACTTACAATCTTAAAACTTTGACCCCGCCAAGCTACCACCGACCGCACTACGTGATATTCATTTCGACTTGATACGCACTTACGTTCCCCGGAAAAAACGCTCTCAAAGACGCAAATACAAACCGAAAAACGGATTACACAAACTCACGCAAAGGCCACTTTTTCGACTTATGTAGTTACAAATTAAACACTTTCCGTTACTTTCCTTCAGTTGTACTGTCAAACTTTGTTTCTTTACGCGTCTCACGGTTCTGGGCTAGACGGCGCTTCGCGTCGCGACGCGTCCCGTCTCTCCGTCTTTCACAACACGCGACGTAAATGGCCGTAACTCCTCGCTGCCTTCACTTACAATCTTAAAACTTTGACCCCGCCAAGCTACCACCGACCGCACTACGTGATATTCATTTCGACTTGATACGCACTTACGTTCCCCGGAAAAAACGCTCTCAAAGACGCAAATACAAACCGAAAAACGGATTACACAAACTCACGCAAAGGCCACTTTTTCGACTTATGTAGTTACAAATTAAACACTTTCCGTTACTTTCCTTCAGTTGTACTGTCAAACTTTGTTTCTTTACGCGTCTCACGGTTCTGGGCTAGACGGCGCTTCGCGTCGCGACGCGTCCCGTCTCTCCGTCTTTCACAACACGCGACGTAAATGGCCGTAACTCCTCGCTGCCTTCACTTACAATCTTAAAACTTTGACCCCGCCAAGCTACCACCGACCGCACTACGTGATATTCATTTCGACTTGATACGCACTTACGTTCCCCGGAAAAAACGCTCTCAAAGACGCAAATACAAACCGAAAAACGGATTACACAAACTCACGCAAAGGCCACTTTTTCGACTTATGTAGTTACAAATTAAACACTTTCCGTTACTTTCCTTCAGTTGTACTGTCAAACTTTGTTTCTTTACGCGTCTCACGGTTCTGGGCTAGACGGCGCTTCGCGTCGCGACGCGTCCCGTCTCTCCGTCTTTCACAACACGCGACGTAAATGGCCGTAACTCCTCGCTGCCTTCACTTACAATCTTAAAACTTTGACCCCGCCAAGCTACCACCGACCGCACTACGTGATATTCATTTCGACTTGATACGCACTTACGTTCCCCGGAAAAAACGCTCTCAAAGACGCAAATACAAACCGAAAAACGGATTACACAAACTCACGCAAAAGCCACTTTTTCGACTTATTTAGTTACAAATTAAACACTTTCCGTTACTTTCCTTCAGTTGTACTGTCAAACTTTGTTTCTTTACGCGTCTCACGGTTCTGGGCTAGACGGCGCTTCGCGTCGCGACGCGTCCCGTCTCTCCGTCTTTCACAACACGCGACGTAAATGGCCGTAACTCCTCGCTGCCTTCACTTACAATCTTAAAACTTTGACCCCGCCAAGCTACCACCGACCGCACTACGTGATATTCATTTCGACTTGATACGCCCTTACCTTCCCCGGAATAAACGCTCTCATAGACGCAAATACAAACCGAAAAACGGATTACACAAACTCACGCAAAAGACACTTTTTCGACTTATGTAGTTACAAATTAAACACTTTCCGTTACTTTCCTTCAGTTGTACTGTCAAACTTTGTTTCTTTACGCGTCTCACGGTTCTGGGCTAGACGGCGCTTCGCGTCGCGACGCGTCCCGTCTCTCCGTCTTTCACAACACGTGACGTAAGTGGCCGTAACTCCTCGCTGCCTTCACTTACAATCTTAAAACTTTGACCCCGCCAAGCTACCACCGACCGCACTACGTGATATTCATTTCGACTTGATACGCCATTACCTTCACCGGAATAAACGCTCTCATAGACGCAAATACAAACCGAAAAACGAATTACACAAACTCACGCAAAAGCCACTTTTTCGACTTATTTAATTACAAATTAAACACTTTCCGTTACTTTCCTTCAGTTGCACTGTCAAACTTTGTTTCTTTACGCGTCTCACGGTTCTAGGCTACACGGCGCTTCGCGTCGCGACGCGTCCCGTCTCTCCGTCTTTCACAACACGCGACGTAAATGGCCGTAACTCCTCGCTGCCTTCACTTACAATCTTAAAACTTTGACCCCGCCAAGCTACCACCGACTGCACTACGTGATATTCATTTCGACTTGATACGCCCTTACCTTCCCCGGAATAAACGCTCTCATAGACGCAAATACAAACCGAAAAACGGATTACACAAACTCACGCAAAAGACACTTTTTCGACTTATTTAATTACAAATTAAACACTTTCCGTTACTTTCCTTCAGTTGTACTGTCAAACTTTGTTTTTTTACGCGTCTCACGGTTCTGGGCTAGACGGCGCTTCGCGTCGCGACGCGTCCCGTCTCTCCGTCTTTCACAACACGCGACGTAAATGGCCGTAACTCCTCGCTGCCTTCACTTACAATCTTAAAACTTTGACCCTGCCAAGCTACCACCGACCGCACTACGTGATATTCATTTCGACTTGATACGCACTTACGTTCCCCGGAAAAAACGCTCTCAAAGACGCAAATACAAACCGAAAAACGGATTACACAAACTCACGCAAAGGCCACTTTTTCGACTTATGTAGTTACAAATCAAACACTTTCCGTTACTTTCCTTCAGTTGTACTGTCAAACTTTGTTTCTTTACGCGTCTCACGGTTCTGGGCTAGACGGCGCTTCGCGTCGCGACGCGTCCCGTCTCTCCGTCTTTCACAACACGCGACGTAAATGGCCGTAACTCCTCGCTGCCTTCACTTACAATCTTAAAACTTTGACCCCGCCAAGCTACCACCGACCGCACTACGTGATATTCATTTCGACTTGATACGCACTTACGTTCCCCGGAAAAAACGCTCTCAAAGACGCAAATACAAACCGAAAAACGGATTACACAAACTCACGCAAAGGCCACTTTTTCGACTTATGTAGTTACAAATTAAACACTTTCCGTTACTTTCCTTCAGTTGTACTGTCAAACTTTGTTTCTTTACGCGTCTCACGGTTCTGGGCTAGACGGCGCTTCGCGTCGCGACGCGTCCCGTCTCTCCGTCTTTCACAACACGCGACGTAAATGGCCGTAACTCCTCGCTGCCTTCACTTACAATCTTAAAACTTTGACCCCGCCAAGCTACCACCGACCGCACTACGTGATATTCATTTCGACTTGATACGCACTTACGTTCCCCGGAAAAAACGCTCTCAAAGACGCAAATACAAACCGAAAAACGGATTACACAAACTCACGCAAAGGCCACTTTTTCGACTTATGTAGTTACAAATTAAACACTTTCCGTTACTTTCCTTCAGTTGTACTGTCAAACTTTGTTTCTTTACGCGTCTCACGGTTCTGGGCTAGACGGCGCTTCGCGTCGCGACGCGTCCCGTCTCTCCGTCTTTCACAACACGCGACGTAAATGGCCGTAACTCCTCGCTGCCTTCACTTACAATCTTAAAACTTTGACCCCGCCAAGCTACCACCGACCGCACTACGTGATATTCATTTCGACTTGATACGCACTTACGTTCCCCGGAAAAAACGCTCTCAAAGACGCAAATACAAACCGAAAAACGGATTACACAAACTCACGCAAAGGCCACTTTTTCGACTTATGTAGTTACAAATTAAACACTTTCCGTTACTTTCCTTCAGTTGTACTGTCAAACTTTGTTTCTTTACGCGTCTCACGGTTCTGGGCTAGACGGCGCTTCGCGTCGCGACGCGTCCCGTCTCTCCGTCTTTCACAACACGCGACGTAAATGGCCGTAACTCCTCGCTGCCTTCACTTACAATCTTAAAACTTTGACCCCGCCAAGCTACCACCGACCGCACTACGTGATATTCATTTCGACTTGATACGCACTTACGTTCCCCGGAAAAAACGCTCTCAAAGACGCAAATACAAACCGAAAAACGGATTACACAAACTCACGCAAAAGCCACTTTTTCGACTTATTTAGTTACAAATTAAACACTTTCCGTTACTTTCCTTCAGTTGTACTGTCAAACTTTGTTTCTTTACGCGTCTCACGGTTCTGGGCTAGACGGCGCTTCGCGTCGCGACGCGTCCCGTCTCTCCGTCTTTCACAACACGCGACGTAAATGGCCGTAACTCCTCGCTGCCTTCACTTACAATCTTAAAACTTTGACCCCGCCAAGCTACCACCGACCGCACTACGTGATATTCATTTCGACTTGATACGCCCTTACCTTCCCCGGAATAAACGCTCTCATAGACGCAAATACAAACCGAAAAACGGATTACACAAACTCACGCAAAAGACACTTTTTCGACTTATGTAGTTACAAATTAAACACTTTCCGTTACTTTCCTTCAGTTGTACTGTCAAACTTTGTTTCTTTACGCGTCTCACGGTTCTGGGCTAGACGGCGCTTCGCGTCGCGACGCGTCCCGTCTCTCCGTCTTTCACAACACGTGACGTAAGTGGCCGTAACTCCTCGCTGCCTTCACTTACAATCTTAAAACTTTGACCCCGCCAAGCTACCACCGACCGCACTACGTGATATTCATTTCGACTTGATACGCCATTACCTTCACCGGAATAAACGCTCTCATAGACGCAAATACAAACCGAAAAACGAATTACACAAACTCACGCAAAAGCCACTTTTTCGACTTATTTAATTACAAATTAAACACTTTCCGTTACTTTCCTTCAGTTGCACTGTCAAACTTTGTTTCTTTACGCGTCTCACGGTTCTAGGCTACACGGCGCTTCGCGTCGCGACGCGTCCCGTCTCTCCGTCTTTCACAACACGCGACGTAAATGGCCGTAACTCCTCGCTGCCTTCACTTACAATCTTAAAACTTTGACCCCGCCAAGCTACCACCGACTGCACTACGTGATATTCATTTCGACTTGATACGCCCTTACCTTCCCCGGAATAAACGCTCTCATAGACGCAAATACAAACCGAAAAACGGATTACACAAACTCACGCAAAAGACACTTTTTCGACTTATTTAATTACAAATTAAACACTTTCCGTTACTTTCCTTCAGTTGTACTGTCAAACTTTGTTTTTTTACGCGTCTCACGGTTCTGGGCTAGACGGCGCTTCGCGTCGCGACGCGTCCCGTCTCTCCGTCTTTCACAACACGCGACGTAAATGGCCGTAACTCCTCGCTGCCTTCACTTACAATCTTAAAACTTTGACCCTGCCAAGCTACCACCGACCGCACTACGTGATATTCATTTCGACTTGATACGCACTTACGTTCCCCGGAAAAAACGCTCTCAAAGACGCAAATACAAACCGAAAAACGGATTACACAAACTCACGCAAAGGCCACTTTTTCGACTTATGTAGTTACAAATCAAACACTTTCCGTTACTTTCCTTCAGTTGTACTGTCAAACTTTGTTTCTTTACGCGTCTCACGGTTCTGGGCTAGACGGCGCTTCGCGTCGCGACGCGTCCCGTCTCTCCGTCTTTCACAACACGCGACGTAAATGGCCGTAACTCCTCGCTGCCTTCACTTACAATCTTAAAACTTTGACCCCGCCAAGCTACCACCGACCGCACTACGTGATATTCATTTCGACTTGATACGCACTTACGTTCCCCGGAAAAAACGCTCTCAAAGACGCAAATACAAACCGAAAAACGGATTACACAAACTCACGCAAAGGCCACTTTTTCGACTTATGTAGTTACAAATTAAACACTTTCCGTTACTTTCCTTCAGTTGTACTGTCAAACTTTGTTTCTTTACGCGTCTCACGGTTCTGGGCTAGACGGCGCTTCGCGTCGCGACGCGTCCCGTCTCTCCGTCTTTCACAACACGCGACGTAAATGGCCGTAACTCCTCGCTGCCTTCACTTACAATCTTAAAACTTTGACCCCGCCAAGCTACCACCGACCGCACTACGTGATATTCATTTCGACTTGATACGCACTTACGTTCCCCGGAAAAAACGCTCTCAAAGACGCAAATACAAACCGAAAAACGGATTACACAAACTCACGCAAAGGCCACTTTTTCGACTTATGTAGTTACAAATTAAACACTTTCCGTTACTTTCCTTCAGTTGTACTGTCAAACTTTGTTTCTTTACGCGTCTCACGGTTCTGGGCTAGACGGCGCTTCGCGTCGCGACGCGTCCCGTCTCTCCGTCTTTCACAACACGCGACGTAAATGGCCGTAACTCCTCGCTGCCTTCACTTACAATCTTAAAACTTTGACCCCGCCAAGCTACCACCGACCGCACTACGTGATATTCATTTCGACTTGATACGCACTTACGTTCCCCGGAAAAAACGCTCTCAAAGACGCAAATACAAACCGAAAAACGGATTACACAAACTCACGCAAAAGCCACTTTTTCGACTTATTTAGTTACAAATTAAACACTTTCCGTTACTTTCCTTCAGTTGCACTGTCAAACTTTGTTTCTTTACGCGTCTCACGGTTCTAGGCTACACGGCGCTTCGCGTCGCGACGCGTCCCGTCTCTCCGTCTTTCACAACACGCGACGTAAATGGCCGTAACTCCTCGCTGCCTTCACTTACAATCTTAAAACTTTGACCCCGCCAAGCTACCACCGACTGCACTACGTGATATTCATTTCGACTTGATACGCCCTTACCTTCCCCGGAATAAACGCTCTCATAGACGCAAATACAAACCGAAAAACGGATTACACAAACTCACGCAAAAGACACTTTTTCGACTTATTTAATTACAAATTAAACACTTTCCGTTACTTTCCTTCAGTTGTACTGTCAAACTTTGTTTTTTTACGCGTCTCACGGTTCTGGGCTAGACGGCGCTTCGCGTCGCGACGCGTCCCGTCTCTCCGTCTTTCACAACACGCGACGTAAATGGCCGTAACTCCTCGCTGCCTTCACTTACAATCTTAAAACTTTGACCCTGCCAAGCTACCACCGACCGCACTACGTGATATTCATTTCGACTTGATACGCACTTACGTTCCCCGGAAAAAACGCTCTCAAAGACGCAAATACAAACCGAAAAACGGATTACACAAACTCACGCAAAGGCCACTTTTTCGACTTATGTAGTTACAAATCAAACACTTTCCGTTACTTTCCTTCAGTTGTACTGTCAAACTTTGTTTCTTTACGCGTCTCACGGTTCTGGGCTAGACGGCGCTTCGCGTCGCGACGCGTCCCGTCTCTCCGTCTTTCACAACACGCGACGTAAATGGCCGTAACTCCTCGCTGCCTTCACTTACAATCTTAAAACTTTGACCCCGCCAAGCTACCACCGACCGCACTACGTGATATTCATTTCGACTTGATACGCACTTACGTTCCCCGGAAAAAACGCTCTCAAAGACGCAAATACAAACCGAAAAACGGATTACACAAACTCACGCAAAGGCCACTTTTTCGACTTATGTAGTTACAAATTAAACACTTTCCGTTACTTTCCTTCAGTTGTACTGTCAAACTTTGTTTCTTTACGCGTCTCACGGTTCTGGGCTAGACGGCGCTTCGCGTCGCGACGCGTCCCGTCTCTCCGTCTTTCACAACACGCGACGTAAATGGCCGTAACTCCTCGCTGCCTTCACTTACAATCTTAAAACTTTGACCCCGCCAAGCTACCACCGACCGCACTACGTGATATTCATTTCGACTTGATACGCACTTACGTTCCCCGGAAAAAACGCTCTCAAAGACGCAAATACAAACCGAAAAACGGATTACACAAACTCACGCAAAGGCCACTTTTTCGACTTATGTAGTTACAAATTAAACACTTTCCGTTACTTTCCTTCAGTTGTACTGTCAAACTTTGTTTCTTTACGCGTCTCACGGTTCTGGGCTAGACGGCGCTTCGCGTCGCGACGCGTCCCGTCTCTCCGTCTTTCACAACACGCGACGTAAATGGCCGTAACTCCTCGCTGCCTTCACTTACAATCTTAAAACTTTGACCCCGCCAAGCTACCACCGACCGCACTACGTGATATTCATTTCGACTTGATACGCACTTACGTTCCCCGGAAAAAACGCTCTCAAAGACGCAAATACAAACCGAAAAACGGATTACACAAACTCACGCAAAGGCCACTTTTTCGACTTATGTAGTTACAAATTAAACACTTTCCGTTACTTTCCTTCAGTTGTACTGTCAAACTTTGTTTCTTTACGCGTCTCACGGTTCTGGGCTAGACGGCGCTTCGCGTCGCGACGCGTCCCGTCTCTCCGTCTTTCACAACACGCGACGTAAATGGCCGTAACTCCTCGCTGCCTTCACTTACAATCTTAAAACTTTGACCCCGCCAAGCTACCACCGACCGCACTACGTGATATTCATTTCGACTTGATACGCACTTACGTTCCCCGGAAAAAACGCTCTCAAAGACGCAAATACAAACCGAAAAACGGATTACACAAACTCACGCAAAAGCCACTTTTTCGACTTATTTAGTTACAAATTAAACACTTTCCGTTACTTTCCTTCAGTTGTACTGTCAAACTTTGTTTCTTTACGCGTCTCACGGTTCTGGGCTAGACGGCGCTTCGCGTCGCGACGCGTCCCGTCTCTCCGTCTTTCACAACACGCGACGTAAATGGCCGTAACTCCTCGCTGCCTTCACTTACAATCTTAAAACTTTGACCCCGCCAAGCTACCACCGACCGCACTACGTGATATTCATTTCGACTTGATACGCCCTTACCTTCCCCGGAATAAACGCTCTCATAGACGCAAATACAAACCGAAAAACGGATTACACAAACTCACGCAAAAGACACTTTTTCGACTTATGTAGTTACAAATTAAACACTTTCCGTTACTTTCCTTCAGTTGTACTGTCAAACTTTGTTTCTTTACGCGTCTCACGGTTCTGGGCTAGACGGCGCTTCGCGTCGCGACGCGTCCCGTCTCTCCGTCTTTCACAACACGTGACGTAAGTGGCCGTAACTCCTCGCTGCCTTCACTTACAATCTTAAAACTTTGACCCCGCCAAGCTACCACCGACCGCACTACGTGATATTCATTTCGACTTGATACGCCATTACCTTCACCGGAATAAACGCTCTCATAGACGCAAATACAAACCGAAAAACGAATTACACAAACTCACGCAAAAGCCACTTTTTCGACTTATTTAATTACAAATTAAACACTTTCCGTTACTTTCCTTCAGTTGCACTGTCAAACTTTGTTTCTTTACGCGTCTCACGGTTCTAGGCTACACGGCGCTTCGCGTCGCGACGCGTCCCGTCTCTCCGTCTTTCACAACACGCGACGTAAATGGCCGTAACTCCTCGCTGCCTTCACTTACAATCTTAAAACTTTGACCCCGCCAAGCTACCACCGACTGCACTACGTGATATTCATTTCGACTTGATACGCCCTTACCTTCCCCGGAATAAACGCTCTCATAGACGCAAATACAAACCGAAAAACGGATTACACAAACTCACGCAAAAGACACTTTTTCGACTTATTTAATTACAAATTAAACACTTTCCGTTACTTTCCTTCAGTTGTACTGTCAAACTTTGTTTTTTTACGCGTCTCACGGTTCTGGGCTAGACGGCGCTTCGCGTCGCGACGCGTCCCGTCTCTCCGTCTTTCACAACACGCGACGTAAATGGCCGTAACTCCTCGCTGCCTTCACTTACAATCTTAAAACTTTGACCCTGCCAAGCTACCACCGACCGCACTACGTGATATTCATTTCGACTTGATACGCACTTACGTTCCCCGGAAAAAACGCTCTCAAAGACGCAAATACAAACCGAAAAACGGATTACACAAACTCACGCAAAGGCCACTTTTTCGACTTATGTAGTTACAAATCAAACACTTTCCGTTACTTTCCTTCAGTTGTACTGTCAAACTTTGTTTCTTTACGCGTCTCACGGTTCTGGGCTAGACGGCGCTTCGCGTCGCGACGCGTCCCGTCTCTCCGTCTTTCACAACACGCGACGTAAATGGCCGTAACTCCTCGCTGCCTTCACTTACAATCTTAAAACTTTGACCCCGCCAAGCTACCACCGACCGCACTACGTGATATTCATTTCGACTTGATACGCACTTACGTTCCCCGGAAAAAACGCTCTCAAAGACGCAAATACAAACCGAAAAACGGATTACACAAACTCACGCAAAGGCCACTTTTTCGACTTATGTAGTTACAAATTAAACACTTTCCGTTACTTTCCTTCAGTTGTACTGTCAAACTTTGTTTCTTTACGCGTCTCACGGTTCTGGGCTAGACGGCGCTTCGCGTCGCGACGCGTCCCGTCTCTCCGTCTTTCACAACACGCGACGTAAATGGCCGTAACTCCTCGCTGCCTTCACTTACAATCTTAAAACTTTGACCCCGCCAAGCTACCACCGACCGCACTACGTGATATTCATTTCGACTTGATACGCACTTACGTTCCCCGGAAAAAACGCTCTCAAAGACGCAAATACAAACCGAAAAACGGATTACACAAACTCACGCAAAGGCCACTTTTTCGACTTATGTAGTTACAAATTAAACACTTTCCGTTACTTTCCTTCAGTTGTACTGTCAAACTTTGTTTCTTTACGCGTCTCACGGTTCTGGGCTAGACGGCGCTTCGCGTCGCGACGCGTCCCGTCTCTCCGTCTTTCACAACACGCGACGTAAATGGCCGTAACTCCTCGCTGCCTTCACTTACAATCTTAAAACTTTGACCCCGCCAAGCTACCACCGACCGCACTACGTGATATTCATTTCGACTTGATACGCACTTACGTTCCCCGGAAAAAACGCTCTCAAAGACGCAAATACAAACCGAAAAACGGATTACACAAACTCACGCAAAAGCCACTTTTTCGACTTATTTAGTTACAAATTAAACACTTTCCGTTACTTTCCTTCAGTTGTACTGTCAAACTTTGTTTCTTTACGCGTCTCACGGTTCTGGGCTAGACGGCGCTTCGCGTCGCGACGCGTCCCGTCTCTCCGTCTTTCACAACACGCGACGTAAATGGCCGTAACTCCTCGCTGCCTTCACTTACAATCTTAAAACTTTGACCCCGCCAAGCTACCACCGACCGCACTACGTGATATTCATTTCGACTTGATACGCCCTTACCTTCCCCGGAATAAACGCTCTCATAGACGCAAATACAAACCGAAAAACGGATTACACAAACTCACGCAAAAGACACTTTTTCGACTTATGTAGTTACAAATTAAACACTTTCCGTTACTTTCCTTCAGTTGTACTGTCAAACTTTGTTTCTTTACGCGTCTCACGGTTCTGGGCTAGGCGGCGCTTCGCGTCGCGACGCGTCCCGTCTCTCCGTCTTTCTCAACACGTGACGTAAGTGGCCGTAACTCCTCGCTGCCTTCACTTACAATCTTAAAACTTTGACCCCGCCAAGCTACCACCGACCGCACTACGTGATATTCATTTCGACTTGATACGCCATTACCTTCCCCGGAATAAACGCTCTCATAGACGCAAATACAAACCGAAAAACGAATTACACAAACTCACGCAAAAGCCACTTTTTCGACTTATTTAATTACAAATTAAACACTTTCCGTTACTTTCCTTTAGTTGCACTGTCAAACTTTGTTTCTTTACGCGTCTCACGGTTCTAGGCTACACGGCGCTTCGCGTCGCGACGCGTCCCGTCTCTCCGTCTTTCACAACACGCGACGTAAATGGCCGTAACTCCTCGCTGCCTTCACTTACAATCTTAAAACTTTGACCCCGCCAAGCTACCACCGACTGCACTACGTGATATTCATTTCGACTTGATACGCCCTTACCTTCCCCGGAATAAACGCTCTCATAGACGCAAATACAAACCGAAAAACGGATTACACAAACTCACGCAAAAGACACTTTTTCGACTTATTTAATTACAAATTAAACACTTTCCGTTACTTTCCTTCAGTTGTACTGTCAAACTTTGTTTTTTTACGCGTCTCACGGTTCTGGGCTAGACGGCGCTTCGCGTCGCGACGCGTCCCGTCTCTCCGTCTTTCACAACACGCGACGTAAATGGCCGTAACTCCTCGCTGCCTTCACTTACAATCTTAAAACTTTGACCCTGCCAAGCTACCACCGACCGCACTACGTGATATTCATTTCGACTTGATACGCACTTACGTTCCCCGGAAAAAACGCTCTCAAAGACGCAAATACAAACCGAAAAACGGATTACACAAACTCACGCAAAGGCCACTTTTTCGACTTATGTAGTTACAAATCAAACACTTTCCGTTACTTTCCTTCAGTTGTACTGTCAAACTTTGTTTCTTTACGCGTCTCACGGTTCTGGGCTAGACGGCGCTTCGCGTCGCGACGCGTCCCGTCTCTCCGTCTTTCACAACACGCGACGTAAATGGCCGTAACTCCTCGCTGCCTTCACTTACAATCTTAAAACTTTGACCCCGCCAAGCTACCACCGACCGCACTACGTGATATTCATTTCGACTTGATACGCCCTTACCTTCGCCGGAAAAAACGCTCTCAAAGACGCAAATACAAACCGAAAAACGTATTACACAAACTCACGCAAAAGCCACTTTTTCGGCTTATTTAGTTACAAATTAAACACTTTCCGTTACTTTCCTTCAGTTGTACTGTCAAACTTTGTTTCTTTACTCGTCTCACGGTTCTGGGTTAGACCGCGTTTCGCGTCGCGATGCGTCCCGTCTCTCTGTCTTTCACAACACGCGACGTAAATGGCCGTAACTCCTCGCTGCCTTCACTTACAATCTTAAAACTTTGACCCCGCCAAGCTACCACCGACCGCACTACGTGATATTCATTTCGGCTTGATACGCCCTTACCTTCCCCGGAAAAAATGCTCTCAAAGACGCAAATACAAAGCGAAAAAATGATTACACAAACTCACGCAAGAGCCACTTTTTCGACTTATTTAGTTACAAATTAAACACTTTCCGTTACTTTCCTTCAGTTGTACTGTCAAACTTTGTTTCTTTACGCGTCTCACGGTTCTGGGCTAGACGGCGCTTCGCGTCGCGACGCGTCCCGTCTCTCCGTCTTTCACAACACGCGACGTAAATGGCCGTAACTCCTCGCTGCCTTCACTTACAATCTTAAAACTTTGACCCCGCCAAGCTACCACCGACCGCACTACGTGATATTCATTTTGACTTAACACGCCCTTACCTTCCCAGGAAAAAACGCTCTCAAAGACGCAAATACAAAGCGAAAAACGGATTACACAAACTCACGCAAAAGCCACTTTTTCGACTTATTTAGTTACAAATTAAACACTTTCCGTTACTTTCCTTCAGTTGTACTGTCAAACTTTGTTTCTTTACGCGTCTCAAGGTTCAGGGCTAGCCGGCGCTTCGCGCCGCGATGCGTCCCGTCTCTCCGTCTTTCACAACACGCGACGTAAATGGCCGTAACTCCTCGCTGCCTTCACTTACAATCTTAAAACTTTGAACCCGCCAAGCTACCACCGACCGCACTACGTGATATTCATTTCGACTTGATACGCCCTTACCTTCCCAGGAAAAAACGCTCTCAAAGACGCAAATACAAACCGAAAAACGGATTACACAAACTCACGCAAAAGCCACTTTTTCGACTTATTTAGTTACAAATTAAACACTTTCCGTTACTTTCCTTCAGTTGTACTGTCAAACTTTGTTTCTTTACGCGTCTCACGGTTCTGGGCTAGACGGCGCTTCGCGTCGCGACGCGTCACGTCTCTCCGTCTTTCACAACACGCGACGTAAATGGCCGTAATTCCACGCTGCCTTCACTTACAATCTTAAAACTTTGACCCCGACAAGCTACCACCGACCGCACTACGTGATATTCATTTCGACTTGATACGCTCTTACGTTCCCCGGAGAAAACGCTCTCAAAGACGCAAATACAAACCGAAAAACGGATTACACAAACTCACGCAAAAGCCACTTTTTCGTCAAATTTAGTTACAAATTAAACACTTTCCGTTACTTTCCTTCAGTTGTACTGTCAAACTTTGTTTTTTTACGCGTCTCACGGTTCTGGGCTAGACGGCGCTTCGCGTCGCGACGCGTCCCGTCTCTCCGTCTTTCACAACACGCGACGTAAATGGCCGTAACTCCTCGCTGCCTTCACTTACAATCTTAAAACTTTGACCCCGCCAAGCTACCACCGACCGCACTACGTGATATTCATTTCGACTTGATACGCCCTTACCATCCCCGGAATAAACGCTCTCATAGTCGCAAATACAAACCGAAAAACGGATTACACAAACTCACGCAAAAACCACTTTTTCGACTTATTTAGTTACAAATTAAACACTTTCCGTTACTTTCCTTCAGTTGTACTGTCAAACTTTGTTTCTTTACGCGTCTCACGGTTCTGGGCTAGACGGCGCTTCGCGTCGCGACGCGTCCCGTCTCTCCGTCTTTCACAACACGCGACGTAAATGGCCGTAACTCCTCGCTGCCTTCACTTACAATCTTAAAACTTTGACCCCGCCAAACTACCACCGACCGCACTACGTGATATTCATTTCGACTTGATACGCGCTTACGTTCCCCGGGAAAAACGCTCTCAAAGACGCAAATACAAACCGAAAAACGGATTACACAAACTCACGCAAAAGCCACTTTTTCGACTTATGTAGTAACAAATTCAACACTTTCCGTTAGTTTCCTTCAGTTGTACTGTCAAACTTTGTTTCTTTACGCGTCTCAGGGTTCTGGGCTAGACGGCGCATCGCGTCGCGACGCGTCCCGTCTCTCCGTCTTTCTCAACACGTGACGTAAGTGGCCGTAACTCCTCGCTGCCTTCACTTACAATCTTAAAACTTTGACCCCGCCAAGCTACCACCGACCGCACTACGTGATATTCATTTCGACTTGATACGCCATTACCTTCCCCGGAATAAACGTTCTCATAGACGCAAATACAAACCGAAAAACGGATTACACAAACTCACGCAAAAGACACTTTTTCGACTTATTTAATTACAAATTAAACACTTTCCGTTACTTTCCTTCAGTTGTACTGTCAAACTTTGTTTCTTTACGCGTCTCACGGTTCTGGGCTAGACGGCGCTTCGCGTCGCGACGCGTCCCGTCTCTCCGTCTTTCACAACACGCGACGTAAATGGCCGTAACTCCTCGCTGCCTTCACTTACAATCTTAAAACTTTGACCCCGCCAAGCTACCACCGACCGCACTACGTGATATTCATTTTGACTTAACACGCCCTTACCTTCCCAGGAAAAAACGCTCTCAAAGACGCAAATACAAAGCGAAAAACGGATTACACAAACTCACGCAAAAGCCACTTTTTCGACTTATTTAGTTACAAATTAAACACTTTCCGTTACTTTCCTTCAGTTGTACTGTCAAACTTTGTTTCTTTACGCGTCTCAAGGTTCAGGGCTAGCCGGCGCTTCGCGTCGCGATGCGTCCCGTCTCTCCGTCTTTCACAACACGCGACGTAAATGGCCGTAACTCCTCGCTGCCTTCACTTACAATCTTAAAACTTTGAACCCGCCAAGCTACCACCGACCGCACTACGTGATATTCATTTCGACTTGATACGCCCTTACCTTCCCAGGAAAAAACGCTCTCAAAGACGCAAATACAAACCGAAAAACGGATTACACAAACTCACGCAAAAGCCACTTTTTCGACTTATTTAGTTACAAATTAAACACTTTCCGTTACTTTCCTTCAGTTGTACTGTCAAACTTTGTTTCTTTACGCGTCTCACGGTTCTGGGCTAGACGGCGCTTCGCGTCGCGACGCGTCACGTCTCTCCGTCTTTCACAACACGCGACGTAAATGGCCGTAATTCCACGCTGCCTTCACTTACAATCTTAAAACTTTGACCCCGACAAGCTACCACCGACCGCACTACGTGATATTCATTTCGACTTGATACGCTCTTACGTTCCCCGGAGAAAACGCTCTCAAAGACGCAAATACAAACCGAAAAACGGATTACACAAACTCACGCAAAAGCCACTTTTTCGTCAAATTTAGTTACAAATTAAACACTTTCCGTTACTTTCCTTCGGTTGTACTGTCAAACTTTGTTTTTTTACGCGTCTCACGGTTCTGGGCTAGACGGCGCTTCGCGTCGCGACGCGTCCCGTCTCTCCGTCTTTCACAACACGCGACGTAAATGGCCGTAACTCCTCGCTGCCTTCACTTACAATCTTAAAACTTTGACCCCGCCAAGCTACCACCGACCGCACTACGTGATATTCATTTCGACTTGATACGCCCTTACCATCCCCGGAATAAACGCTCTCATAGTCGCAAATACAAACCGAAAAACGGATTACACAAACTCACGCAAAAGCCACTTTTTCGACTTATTTAGTTACAAATTAAACACTTTCCGTTACTTTCCTTCAGTTGTACTCTCAAACTTTGTTTCTTTACGCGTCTCACGGTTCTGGGCTAGACGGCGCTTCGCGTCGCGACGCGTCCCGTCTCTCCGTCTTTCACAACACGCGACGTAAATGGCCGTAACTCCTCGCTGCCTTCACTTACAATCTTAAAACTTTGACCCCGCCAAACTACCACCGACCGCACTACGTGATATTCATTTCGACTTGATACGCACTTACGTTCCCCGGAAAAAACGCTCTCAAAAACGCAAATACAAACCGAAAAACGGATTACACAAACTCACGCAAAAGCCACTTTTTCGACTTATGTAGTAACAAATTCAACACTTTCCGTTAGTTTCCTTCAGTTGTACTGTCAAACTTTGTTTCTTTACGCGTCTCAGGGTTCTGGGCTAGACGGCGCATCGCGTCGCGACGCGTCCCGTCTCTCCGTCTTTCTCAACACGTGACGTAAGTGGCCGTAACTCCTCGCTGCCTTCACTTACAATCTTAAAACTTTGACAACGCCAAGCTACCACCGACCGCACTACGTGATATTCATTTCGACTTGATACGCCATTACCTTCCCCGGAATAAACGTTCTCATAGACGCAAATACAAACCGAAAAACGGATTACACAAACTCACGCAAAAGACACTTTTTCGACTTATTTAATTACAAATTAAACACTTTCCGTTACTTTCCTTCAGTTGTACTGTCAAACTTTGATTCTTTACGCGTCTCACGGTTCTGGGCTAGACGGCGCTTCGCGTCGCGACGCGTCCCGTCTCTCCGTCTTTCACAACACGCGACGTAAATGGCCGTAACTCCTCGCTGCCTTCACTTACAATCTTAAAACTTTGACCCCGCCAAGCTACCACCGACCACACTACGTGATATTCATTTCGACTTGATACGCCCTTACCTTCCCCGGAATAAACGCTCTCATAGACGCAAATACAAACCGAAAAACGGATTACACAAACTCACGCAAAAGACACTTTTTCGACTTATTTAATTACAAATTAAACACTTTCCGTTACTTTCCTTCAGTTGTACTGTCAAACTTTGTTTCTTTACGCGTCTCACGGTTCTGGGCTAGACGGCGCTTCGCGTCGCGACGCGTCCCGTCTCTCCATCTTTCACAACACGCGACGTAAATGGCCGTAACTCCTCGCTGCCTTCACTTACAATCTTAAAACATTGACCCCGCCAAGCTACCACCGACCGCACTACGTGATATTCATTTCGACTTGATACGCCCTTACCTTCCCAGGAAAAAACGCTCTCAAAGACGCAAATACAAACCGAAAAACCGATTACACAAACTCACGCAAAAGACACTTTTTCGACTTATTTAGTTACAAATTAAACACTTTCCGTTACTTTCCTTCAGTTGTACTGTCAAACTTTGCTTCTTTACGCGTCTCACGGTTCAGGGCTAGCCGGCGCTTCGCGTCGCGACGCGTCCCGTCTCTCCGTCTTTCACAACACGCGACGTAAATGGCCGTAACTCCTCGCTGCCTTCACTTACAATCTTAAAACTTTGACCCCGACAACCTACCACCGACCGCACTACGTGATATTCATTTCGACTTGATACGCCCTTACCTTCCCAGGAAAAAACGCTCTCAAAGACGCAAATACAAAGCGAAAAACGGATTACACAAACTCACGCAAAAGCCACTTTTTCGACTTATGTAGTTACAAATTAAACTCTTTCCGTTACTTTCCTTCAGTTGTACTGTCAAACTTTGTTTCTTTACGCGTCTCACGGTTCAGGGCTAGACGGCGCTTCGCGTCGCGACGCGTCCCGTCTCTCCGTCTTTCACAACACGCGACATAGATGGCCGTAACTCCTTGCTGCCTTCACTTACAATCTTAAAACTTTGACCCCGACAAGCTACCACCGACCGCACTACGTGATATTCATTTCGACTTGATACGCCCTTACCTTCCCAGGAAAAAACGCTCTCAAAGACGCAAATACAAAGCGAAAAACGGATTACACAAACTCACGCAAAAGCCACTTTTTCGACTTGTTTAGTTACAAATTAAACACTTTCCGTTAGTTTCCTTCAGTTGTACTGTCAAACTTTGTTTCTTTACGCGTCTCACGGTTCAGGGCTAGCCGGCGCTTCGCGTCGCGACGCGTCCCGTCTCTCCGTCTTTCACAACACGCGACGTAAATGGCCGTAACTCCTTGCTGCCTTCACTTACAATCTTAAAACTTTGACCCCGACAAGCTACCACCGACCGCACTACGTGATATTCATTTCGACTTGATACGCCCTTACCTTCCCAGGAAAAAACGCTCTCAAAGACGCAAATACAAAGCGAAAAACGGATTACACAAACTCACGCAAAAGCCACTTTTTCGACTTATTTAGTTACAAATTAAACACTTTCCGTTAGTTTCCTTCAGTTGTACTGTCAAACTTTGTTTCTTTACGCGTCTCACGGTTCAGGGCTAGCCGGCGCTTCGCGTCGCGACGCGTCCCGTCTCTCCGTCTTTCACAACACGCGACGTAAATGGCCGTAACTCCTTGCTGCCTTCACTTACAATCTTAAAACTTTGATCCCGACAAGCTACCACCGACCGCACTACGTGATATTCATTTCGACTTGATACGCCCTTACCTTCCCAGGAAAAAACGCTCTCAAAGACGCAAATACAAAGCGAAAAACGGATTACACAAACTCACGCAAAAGCCACTTTTTCGACTTATTTAGTTACAAATTAAACACTTTCCGTTACTTTCCTTCAGTTGTACTGTCAAACTTTGTTTCTTTACGCGTCTCACGGTTCAGGGCTAGACGGCGCTTCGCGTCGCGACGCGTCCCGCCTCTCCGTCTTTCACAACACGCGACGTAAATGGCCGTAACTCCTCGCTGCCTTCACTTACAATCTTAAAACTTTGACCCCGCCAAGCTACCACCGACCGCACTACGTGATATTCATTTCGACTTGATACGCGCTTACCGTCCCAGGAAAAAACGCTCTCAAAGACGCAAATACAAAGCGAAAAACGAATTACACAAACTCACGCAAAAGCCACTTTTTCGACTTATTTAGTTACAAATTAAACACTTTCCGTTAGTTTCCTTCAGTTGTACTGTCAAAGTTTGTTTCTTTACGCGTCTCACGGTTCAGGGCTAGACGGCGCTTCGCGTCGCGACGCGTCCCGTCTCTCCGTCTTTCACAACACGCGACGTAAATGGCCGTAACTCCTTGCTGCCTTCACTTACAATCTTAAAACTTTGACCCCGACAAGCTACCACCGACCGCACTACGTGATATTCATTTCGACTTGATACGCCCTTACCTTCCCAGGAAAAAACGCTCTCAAAGACGCAAATACAAAGCGAAAAACGGATTACACAAACTCACGCAAAAGCCACTTTTTCGACTTATTTAGTTACAAATCAAACACTTTCCGTTAGTTTCCTTCAGTTGTACTGTCAAACTTTGTTTCTTTACGCGTCTCACGGTTCAGGGCTAGCCGGCGCTTCGCGTCGCGACGCGTCCCGTCTCTCCGTCTTTCACAACACGCGACGTAAATGGCCGTAACTCCTCGCTGCCTTCACTTACAATCTTAAAACTTTGACCCCGACAAGCTACCACCGACCGCACTACGTGATATTCATTTCGACTTGATACGCTCTTACGTTCCCCGGAGAAAACGCTCTCAAAGACGCAAATACAAACCGAAAAACGGATTACACAAACTCACGCAAAAGCCACTTTTTCGTCAAATTTAGTTACAAATTAAACACTTTCCGTTACTTTCCTTCAGTTGTACTGTCAAAATTTGTTTTTTTACGCGTCTCACGGTTCTGGGCTAGACGGCGCTTCGCGTCGCGACGCGTCCCGTCTCTCCGTCTTTCACAACACGCGACGTAAATGGCCGTAACTCCTCGCTGACTTCACTTACAATCTTAAAACTTTGACCCCGCCAAGCTACCACCGACCGCACTACGTGATATTCATTTCGACTTGATACGCCCTTACCATCCCCGGAATAAACGCTCTCATATTCGCAAATACAAACCGAAAAACGGATTACACAAACTCACGCAAAAGCCACTTTTTCGACTTATTTAGTTACAAATTAAACACTTTCCGTTAGTTTCCTTCAGTTGTACTGTCAAACTTTGTTTCTTTACGCGTCTCACGGTTCAGGGCTAGCCGGCGCTTCGCGTCGCGACGCGTCCCGTCTCTCCGTCTTTCACAACACGCGACGTAAATGGCCGTAACTCCTTGCTGCCTTCACTTACAATCTTAAAACTTTGACCCCGACAAGCTACCACCGACCGCACTACGTGATATTCATTTCGACTTGATACGCCCTTACCTTCCCAGGAAAAAACGCTCTCAAAGACGCAAATACAAAGCGAAAAACGGATTACACAAACTCACGCAAAAGCCACTTTTTCGACTTATTTAGTTACAAATTAAACACTTTCCGTTAGTTTCCTTCAGTTGTACTGTCAAACTTTGTTTCTTTACGCGTCTCACGGTTCTGGGCTAGACGGCGCTTCGCGTCGCGACGCGTCCCGTCTCTCCGTCTTTCACAACACGCGACGTAAATGGCCGTAACTCCTCGCTGCCTTCACTTACAATCTTAAAACTTTGACCCCGCCAAGCTACCACCGACCGCACTACGTGATATTCATTTCGACTTGATACGCCCTTACCTTCCCAGGAAAAAACGCTCTCAAAGACGCAAATACAAAGCGAAAAACGGATTACACAAACTCACGCAAAAGCCACTTTTTCGACTTATTTAGTTACAAATTAAACACTTTCCGTTACTTTCCTTCAGTTGTACTGTCAAACTTTGTTTCTTTACGCGTCTCACGGTTCAGGGCTAGCCGGCGCTTCGCGTCGCGACGCGTACCGTCTCTCCGTCTTTCACAACACGCGACGTAAATGGCCGTAACTCCTCGCTGCCTTCACTTACAATCTTAAAACTTTGACCCCGCCAAGCTACCACCGTCTGCACTACGTGATATTCATTTCGACTTGATACGCCCTTACCTTCCCAGGAAAAAACGCTCTCAAAGACGCAAATACAAACCGAAAAACGGATTACACAAACTCACGCAAAAGCCACTTTTTCGACTTATTTAGTTACAAATTAAACACTTTCCGTTACTTTCCTTCAGTTGTACTGTTAAACTTTGTTTCTTTACGCGTCTCACGGTTCTGGGCTAGACGGCGCTTCGCGTCGCGACGCGTCCCGTCTCTACGTCTTTCACAACACGCGACGTAAATGGCCGTAACTCCTCGCTGCCTTCACTTACAATCTTAAAACTTTGACCCCGACAAGCTACCACCGACCGCACTACGTGATATTCATTTCGACTTGATACGCTCTTACGTTCCCCGGAGAAAGCGCTCTCAAAGACGCAAATACAAACCGAAAAACGGATTACACAAACTCACGCAAAAGCCACTTTTTCGTCAAATTTAGTTACAAATTAAACACTTTCCGTTACTTTCCTTCAGTTGTACTGTCAAAATTTATTTTTTTACGCGTCTCACGGTTCTGGGCTAGACGGCGCTTCGCGTCGCGACGCGTCCCGTCTCTCCGTCTTTCACAACACGCGACGTAAATGGCCGTAACTCCTCGCTGACTTCACTTACAATCTTAAAACTTTGACCCCGCCAAGCTACCACCGACCGCACTACGTGATATTCATTTCGACTTGATACGCCCTTACCATCCCCGGAATAAACGCTCTCATAGTCGCAAATACAAACCGAAAAACGGATTACACAAACTCACGCAAAAGCCACTTTTTCGACTTATTTAGTTACAAATTAAACACTTTCCGTTACTTTCCTTCAGTTGTACTGTCAAACTTTGTTTCTTTACGCGTCTCACGGTTCTGGGCTAGTCGGCGCTTCGCGTCGCGACGCGTCCCGTCTCTCCGTCTTTCACAACACGCGACGTAAATGGCCGTAACTCCTCGCTGCCTTCACTTACAATCTTAAAACTTTGACCCCGCCAAGCTACCACCGACCGCACTACGTGATATTCATTTCGTCTTGATACGCACTTACGTTCCCCGGAAAAAACGCTCTCAAAGACGCAAATACAAACCGAAAAACGGATTACACAAACTCACGCAAAAGCCACTTTTTCGACTTATGTAGTTACAAATTAAACACTTTCCGTTAGTTTCCTTCAGTTGTACTGTCAAGCTTTGTTTCTTTACGCGTCTCACGGTTCAGGGCTAGACGGCGCTTCGCGTCGCGACGCGTCCCGTCTCTCCGTCTTTCTCAACTCGTGACGTAAGTGGCCGTAACTCCTCGCTGCCTTCACTTACAATCTTAAAACTTTGACCCCGCCAAGCTACCACCGACCGCACTACGTGATATTCATTTCGACTTGATACGCCATTACCTTCCCCGGAATAAACGTTCTCATAGACGCAAATACAAACCGAAAAACGAATTACACAAACTCACGCAAAAGACACTTTTTCGACTTATTTAATTACAAATTAAACACTCTCCGTTACTTTCCTTCAGTTGTACTGTCAAACTTTGTTTCTTTACGCGTCTCACGGTTCTGGGCTAGACGGCGCTTCGCGTCGCGACGCGTCCCGTCTCTCCGTCTTTCACAACACGCGACGTAAATGGCCGTAACTCCTCGCTGCCTTCACTTACAATCTTAAAACTTTGACCCCGCCAAGCTACCACCGACCGCACTACGTGATATTCATTTCGACTTGATACGCCCTTACCTTCCCCGGAATAAGCGCTCCCATAGACGCAAATACAAACCGAAAAACGGATTACACAAACTCACGCAAAAGGCACTTTTTCGACTTATTTAATTACAAATTAAACACTTTCCGTTACTTTCCTTCAGTTGTACTGTCAAACTTTGTTTTTTTTGCGCGTCTCACGGTTCTGGGCTAGACGGCGCTTCGCGTCGCGACGCGTCCCGTCTCTCCGTCTTTCACAACACGCGACGTAAATGGCCGTAACTCCTCGCTGCCTTCACTTACAATCTTAAAACTTTGACCCCGCCAAGCTACCACCGACCGCACTACGTGATATTCATTTCGACTTGATACGCCCTTACCTTCCCCGGAAAAAAAAGCTTTCAAAGACGCAAATACAAACCGAAAAACGGATTACACAAACTCACGCAAAGGCCTCTTTTTCGACTTATGTAGTTACAAATTAAACACTTTCCGTTACTTTCCTTCAGTTGTACTGTCAAACTTTGTTTCTTTACGCGTCTCACGGTTCTGGGCTAGACGCCGCTTCGCGTCGCGACGCGTCCCGTCTCTCCGTCCTTCACAACACGCGACGTAAATGGCCGTAACTCCTCGCTGCCTTCACTTACAATCTTAATACTTTGACCCCGACAAGCTACCACCGACCGCATTATGTGATATTCATTTCGACTTGATACGCCCTTACCTTCCCCGGAAAAAACGCTCTCAAAAACGCAAATACTAACCGAAAAACGGATTACACAAACTCTCGCAAAAGCCACTTTTTCGACTTATGCAGTTACAAATAAAACACTTTCCGTCACTTTCCTTCAGCTGTACTGTCAAACTTTGTTTCTTTACGCGACTCACCGTTCTGGGCTAGACGGCGCTTCGCGTCGCGACGCGTCCCGTCACTCCGCCTTTCACAACACGCGACGTAAATGGCCGTAACTCCTCGCTGCCTTCACTTACAATCCTAAAACTTTGACCCCTATAAGCTACCACCAACCGCACTACGTGATATTCATTTCGACTTGATACGCCCTTACCTTCCCCGGAAAAAACGCTCCCAAAGACGCAAATACTAACCGAAAAACGGATTACACAAACTCTCGCAAAAGCCACTTTTCCGACTTATGCAGTTACAAATAAAACACTTTCCATCACTTTCCTTCAGTTGTACTGTCAAACTTTGTTTCTTTACGCGTCTCACGGTTCTGGGCTAGGCGGCGCTTCGCGTCGCGACGCGTCCCGTCTCTCCGTCTTTCACAACACGCGACGTAAATGGCCGTAACTCCTCGCTGCCTTCACTTACAATCTTAAAACTTTGAACCCTCCAAGCTACCACCAACCGCACTACGTGATATTCAATTCGACTTGATACGCCCTTACCTTCCCCGGAAAAAATGCTCTCAAAAACGCAAATACTAACCGAAAAACGGATTACACAAACTCTCGCAAAAGCCACTTTTTCGACTTATGCAGTTACAAAAAAAACACTTTCCGTCACTTTCCTTCAGTTGTACTGTCAAACTTTCTTTACGCGTCTCACGGTTCTGGGCTAGGCGGCGCTTCGCGTCGCGACGCGTCCCGTCTCTCCGTCTTTCACAACACGCGACGTAAATGGCCGTAACTCCTCGCTGCCTTCACTTACAATCTTAAAACTTTGACCCCTATAAGCTACCACCAACCGCACTACGTGATATTCATTTCGACTTGATACGCCCTTACCTTCCCCGGAAATAACGCTCCCAAAGACGCAAATACTAACCAAAAAACGGATTACACAAACTCTCGCAAAAGCATCTTTTTCGACTTATGTAGTTACAAATAAAACACTTTGCGTTACTTTCCTTCAGTTGTACTGTCAAACTTTGTTTCTTTACGCGTCTCACGGTTCTGGGCTAGACGGCGCTTCGCGTCGAGACGCATCCCGTCTCTCCGTCTTTCACAACACGCGACGTAAATGGCCGTAACTCCTCGCTGCCTTCACTTACAATCTTAAAACTTTGAACCCTCCAAGCTACCACCAACCGCACTAGGTGATATTCATTTCGACTTGATACGCCCTTACCTTCCCCGGAAAAAATGCTCTCAAAAACGCAAATACTAACCGAAAAACGGATTACACAAACTCTCGCAAAAGCATCTTTTTCGACTTATGTAGTTACAAATAAAACACTTTGCGTTACTTTCCTTCAGTTGCACTGTCTAACTTTGTTTCTTTACGCGTCTCACTGTTCTGGGCTAGACGGCGCTTCGCGTCGCGACGCGTCCCGTTTCTCCGTCTTTCACAACACGCGACGTAAATGGCCGTAACTCCTCGCTGCCTTCACTTACAATCTTAAAACTTTGACCCCGCCAAGCTACCACCGACCGCACTACGTGATATTCATTTCGACTTGATACGCCCTTGCCTTCCCCGGAAAAAACGCTCTCAAAGACGCAAATACTAACCGAAAACGGATTACACAAACTCACGCAAAAGCCATTTTTTCGACTTATGTAGTTACAAATAAAACACTTTCCTTTACTTTCCTGCAGTTGTACTGTCAAACTTTGTTACATTACGCTTCTCACGGTTCTGGGCTAGCCGGCGCTTCGCGTGGCTATGCGTCCCGTCTCTCCGTCTTTCACAACACGCGACGTAAATGGCCGCAACTCCTCGCTGCCTTCAGTTACAATCTTAAAACTTTGACCCCGCCAAGCTACCACCGACCGCACTACGTGATATTCATTTCGACTTGATACGCCCTTACCTTCCCCGGAAATAACGCTCCCAAAGACGCAAATACTAACCAAAAAACGGATTACACAAACTCTCGCAAAAGCATCTTTTTCGACTTATGTAGTTACAAATAAAACACTTTGCGTTACTTTCCTTCAGTTGTACTTTCAAACTTTGTTTCTTTACGCGTCTCACGGTTCTGGGCTAGACGGCGCTTCGCGTCGGGACGCGTCCCGTCTCTCCGTCTTTCACAACACGCCACGTAAATGGCCGTAACTCCTCGGTGCCTTCACTTACAATCTTAAAACTGTGACCTCGCCAAGCTACCACCGACCGCACTACGTGATATTCATTTCGACTTGATACGCCCTTACCTTCCCCGGAAAAAACACTCTCAATGACGCAAATACAAACAGTAAAACGGATTACACAAACTCACGCAAAAGCCACTTTTTCGACTTATGTAGTTACAAATAAAACACTTTGCGTTACTTTCCTTCAGTTGTACTGTCAAACTTTGTTCCTTTACGCGTCTCACGGTTCTGGGCTAGACGGCGCTTCGCGTCGCGACGCGTCCCGTATCTCCGTCTTTCACAACACGCGACGTAAATGGCCGTAACTCCTCGCTGCCTTCACTTACAATTTTAAAACTTTGACCCCGCCAAGCTACCACCGACCGCACTAAGTGATATTCATTTCGACTTGATACGCCCTTACCTTCCCCGGAGAAAACGCTCTCAAAGTCGCAAATACATACAGAAAAAAGGATTACACAAACTCACGCAAAAGCCACTATTTCGGCTTATGTAGTTACGAATTAAGCACTTTCCGTCACTTTCCTTCGGTTGTACTGTCAAACTTTGTTTCTTTACGCGTCTCACGGTTCTGGGCTAGTCCCGTCTCTCCGTCTTACACAACACGCGACGTAAATGGCCGCAACTCCTCGCTGCCTTCACTTACAGTCTTAAAACTTTGACCCCTGCAAGCTACCACCAACCGCACTACGTGATATTCATTTCGACTTGATACGCCATTACCTTCCCCGGAAAAAACGCTCTCAAAGACGCAAATACGAACCGAAAAACGGATTACACAAACTCACGCAAAAGCCACTTTTTCGACTTATGTAGTTACAAATAAAACACTTTCCGTTACTTTCCTTCAGTTGTACTGTCAAACTTTGTTTCTCTACGCGTCTCACGGTTCTGGGCTAGACGGCGCTTCGCGTCGCGACGCGTGCCGTCTCTCCGTCTTTCACAACACGCGACGTAAATGGCCGTAACTCCTCGCTGCCTTCACTTACAATCTTTAAACTTTGACCCCGCCAAGCTACCACCGACCGCACTACGTGATATTCATTTCGACTTGATACGCCCTTACCTTCCCCGGAAAAAACGCTCTCAAAGGCGCAAATACTAACCGAAGAACGGATTACACAAACTCACGCAAAAGCCACTTTTTCGACTTATGCAGTTACAAATTAAACACTTTCCTTTACTTTCCTTCAGTTGTACTGTCAAACTTTGTTTCTTTACGCGTCTCACGGTTCTGGTGTAGACGGCGCTTCGCGTCGCGACGCGTCCCGTTTCTCCGTCTTTCACAACACGCGACGTAAATGGCCGTAACTCCTCGCTCGCCTTCACTTACAAATCTTTAAACTTTGACCACGCCAAGCTACCACCGACCGCACTACGTGATATTCATTTCGACTTGATACGCCCTTACCTTCCCCGGAAAAAACGCTCTCAAAGACGCAAATACAAACCGAAAAACGGATTACACAAACTCACGCAAAAGCCACTATTTCGGCTTATGTAGTTACAAATTAAACACTTTCCGTCACTTTCCTTCAGTTGTACTGTCAAACTTTGTTTCTTTACGCGTCTCACGGTTCTGGGCTAGGCGGCGCTTCACGTCGCGACGCGTCCCGTCTCTCCGTCTTTCACAACACGCGACGTAAATGGCCGTAACTCCTCGCTGCCTTCACTTACAATCTTAAAACTTTGACCCCGCCAAGCTACCACCGACCGCACTACGTCATATTCATTTCGACTTGATACGCCCTTACCTTCCCCGGATAAAAAGCTCTCAAAGACGCAAATACAAACCGAAAAACGGATTACACAAACTCACGCAAAAGCCACTTTTTCGACTTATGTAGTTACAAATTAAACACTTTCCGTTAGTTTCCTTCAGTTGTACTGTCAAACTTTGTTTCTTTATGTGTGTCACGGTTCTGGGCTAGACGCCGCTTCGCGTCGCGACGCGTCCCGTCTCTCCGTCTTTCACAACACGCGGCGTAAATGGCCGTAACTCCTCGCTGCCTTCACTTACAATCTTAAAACTTTGACCCCGCCAAGCTACCACCGACCGCATTATGTGATATTCATTTCGACTTGATACGCCCTTACCTTCCCCGGAAAAAACGCTCTCAAAGACGCAAATACAAACCGAATAACGGATTACACAAACTCACGCAAAAGCCACTTTTTCGGCTTATGTAGTTACAAATTAAACACTTTCCGTCACTTTCCTTCAGTTGTACTGTCAAACTTTGTTTCTTTACGCGTCTCACCGTTCTGGGCTAGACGGCGCTTCGCGTCGCGACGCGTCCCGTCTCTCCGTCTTTCACAACACGCGGCGTAAATGGCCGTAACTCCTTGCTGCCTTCACTTACAATCTTTAAACTTTGACCCCGCCAAGCTACCACCGACCGCACTACGTGATATTCATTTCGACATGATACGCCCTTACCTTCCCCGGAAAAAACGCTCTCAAAAACGCAAATACTAACCGAAAAACGGATTACACAAACTCTCGCAAAAGCCACTTTTTCGACTTATGCAGTTACAAATAAAACACTTTCCGTCACTTTCCTTCAGCTGTACTGTCAAACTTTGTTTCTTTACGCGACTCACCGTTCTGGGCTAGACGGCGCTTCGCGTCGCGACGCGTCCCGTCACTCCGTCTTTCACAACACACGACGTAAATGGCCGTAACTCCTCGCTGCCTTCACTTACAATCTTAAAACTTTGACCCCTATAAGCTACCACCAACCGCACTACGTGATATTTATTTCGACTTGATACGCCCTTACCTTCCCCGGAAAAAACGCTCCCAAAGACGCAAATACTAACCGAAAAACGGATTACACAAACTCTCGCAAAAGCCACTTTTTCGACTTATGCAGTTACAAATAAAACACTTTCCTTTACTTTCCTTCAGTTGTACTGTCAAACATTGTTTCTTTAAGCGTCTCACCGTTCTGGGCTAGACGGCGCTTCGCGTCGCGACGCGTCCCGTCTCTCCGTCTTTCACAACACGCGACGTAAATGGCCGTAACTCCTCGCTGCCTTCAGTTACAATCTTAAAACTTTGACCCCGCCAAGCTACCACCGACCGCACTACGTGATATTCATTTCGACTTGATACGCCCTTACGTTCCCCGGAAAAAACGCTCTCAAACACGCAAATACTAACCGAAAACGGATTACACAAACTCACGCAAAAGCCACTTTTTCGACTTATGTAGTTACAAATAAAACACTTTCCTTTACTTTCCTGCAGTTGTACTGTCAAACTTTGTTACTTTACGCGTCTCACGGTTCTGGGCTAGACGACGCTTCGCGTCGCGACGCGTCCCGTCTCTCCGTCTTTCACAACACGCGACGTAAATGGCCGTAACTCCTCGCTGCCTTCACTTACAATCTTAAAACTGTGACCCCGCCAAGCTACCACCGACCGCACTACGTGATATTCATTTCGACTTGATACGCCCTTACCTTCCCCGGAAAAAACGCTCTCAAAGACGCTAATACTAACCAGAAAAACGGATTACACAAACTCACGCAAAAGCCACTTTTTCGACTTATGTAGTTACAAATAAAACACTTTGCGTTACTTTCCTTCAGTTGTACTGTCAAACTTTGTTTCTTTACGCGTCTCACGGTTCTGGGCTAGACGGCGCTTCGCGTCGCGACGTGTCCCGTCTCTCCGTCTTTCACAACACGCGACGTAAATGGCCGTAACTCCTCGCTGCCTTCACTTACAATCTTAAAACTTTGAACCCTCCAAGCTACCACCAACCGCACTACGTGATATTCATTTCGACTTGATACGCCCTTACCTTCCCCGGAAAAAATGCTCTCAAAGACGCAAATACTAACCGAAAAACGGATTACACAAACTCTCGCAAAAGCCACTTTTTCGACTTATGCAGTTACAAATAAAACACTTTCCGTCACTTTCCTTCAGTTGTACTGTCAAACTTTGTTTCTTTACGCGTCTCACGGTTCTGGACTAGGCGGCGCTTCGCGTCGCGACGCGTCCCGTCTCTCCGTCTTTCACAACACGCGACGTAAATGGCCGCAACTCCTCGCTGCCTTCAGTTACAATCTTAAAACTTTGACCCCGCTAAGCTACCGCCGACCGCACTAAGTGATATTCATTTCGACTTGATACGCCCTTACCTTCCCCGGAAAAAACGCTCTCAATGACGCAAATACAAACAGTAAAACGGATTACACAAACTCACGCAAAAGCCACTTTTTCGACTTATGTAGTTACAAATAAAACACTTTGCGTTACTTTCCTTCAGTTGTACTGTCAAACTTGGTTTCTTTACGCGTCTCACGGTTCTGGGCTAGACGGCGCTTCGCGTCGCGACGCGTCCCGTCTCTCCGTCTTTCACAACACGCGACGTAAATGGCCGTAACTCCTCGCTGCCTTCACTTACAATCTTTAAACTTTGACCCCGCCAAGCTACCACCGACCGCACTACGTGATATTCATTTCGACTTGATACGCCCTTACCTTCCCCGGAAAAAACGCTCTCAATGACGCAAATACAAACAGTAAAACGGATTACACAAACTCACGCAAAAGAAACTTTTTCGACTTATGTAGTTACAAATTAAACACTTTGCGTTACTTTCCTTCAGTTGTACTGTCAAACTTTGTTTCTTTACGCGTCTCACGGTTCTAGGCTAGCCGGCGCTTCCCGTCGCTAGGCGTCCCGTCTCTCCGTCTTTCACAACACGCGACGTAAATGGCCGCAACTCCTCGCTGCCTTCAGTTACAATCTTAAAACTTTGACCCCGCCAAGCTACCGCCGACCGCACTAAGTGATATTCATTTCGACTTGATACGCCCTTACCTTCCCCGGAAAAAACGCTCTCAATGACGCAAATACAAACAGTAAAACGGATTACACAAACTCACGCAAAAGCCACTTTTTCGACTTATGTAGTTACAAATAAAACACTTTGCGTTACTTTCCTTCAGTTGTACTGTCAAACTTGGTTTCTTTACGCGTCTCACGGTTCTGGGCTAGACGGCGCTTCGCGTCGCGACGCGTCCCGTCTCTTCGTCTTTCACAACACGCGACGTAAATGGCCGTAACTCCTCGCTGCCTTCACTTACAATCTTTAAACTTTGACCCCGCCAAGCTACCACCGACCGCACTACGTGATATTCATTTCGACTTGATACGCCCTTACCTTCCCCGGAAAAAACGCTCTCAATGACGCAAATACAAACAGTAAAACGGATTACACAAACTCACGCAAAAGCCACTTTTTCGACTTATGTAGTTACAAATAAAACACTTTGCGTTACTTTCCTTCAGTTGTACTGTCAAACTTGGTTTCTTTACGCGTCTCACGGTTCTGGGCTAGACGGCGCTTCGCGTCGCGACGCGTCCCGTCTCTCCGTCTTTCACAACACGCGACGTAAATGGCCGTAACTCCTCGCTGCCTTCACTTACAATCTTTAAACTTTGACCCCGCCAAGCTACCACCGACCGCACTAAGTGATATTTATTTCGACTTGATACGCCCTTACCTTCCCCGGAAAAAACGCTCTCAATGACGCAAATACAAACAGTAAAACGGATTACACAAACTCACGCAAAAGCCACTTTTTCGACTTATGTAGTTACAAATAAAACACTTTGCGTTACTTTCCTTCAGTTGTACTGTCAAACTTGGTTTCTTTACGCGTCTCACGGTTCTAGGCTAGCCGGCGCTTCGCGTCGCTAGGCGACCCGTCTCTCCGTCTTTCACAACACGCGACGTAAATGGCCGCAACTCCTCGCTGCCTTCAGTTACAATCTTAAAACTTTGACCCCGCCAAGCTACCGCCGACCGCACTAAGTGATATTCATTTCGACTTGATACGCCCTTACCTTCTCCGGAAAAAACGCTCTCAATGACGCAAATACAAACAGTAAAACGGATTACACAAACTCACGCAAAAGCCACTTTTTCGACTTATGTAGTTACAAATAAAACACTTTGCGTTACTTTCCTTCAGTTGTACTGTCAAACTTTGTTTCTTTACGCGTCTCACGGTTCTAGGCTAGCCGGCGCTTCGCGTCGCTAGGCGTCCCGTCTCTCCGTCTTTCACAACACGCGACGTAAATGGCCGCAACTCCTCGCTGCCTTCAGTTACAATCTTAAAACTTTGACCCCGCCAAGCTACCGCCGACCGCACTAAGTGATATTCATTTCGACTTGATACGCCCTTACCTTCTCCGGAAAAAACGCTCTCAATGACGCAAATACAAACAGTAAAACGGATTACACAAACTCACGCAAAAGCCACTTTTTCGACTTATGTAGTTACAAATAAAACACTTTGCGTTACTTTCCTTCAGTTGTACTGTCAAACTTTGTTTCTTTACGCGTCTCACGGTTCTAGCTTGGCGGCGCTTCGCGTCGCGACGCGTCCCTTCACTCCGTCTTTCACAACACGCGACGTAAATGGCCGTAACTCCTCGCTGCCTTCGGTTACAATCTTAAAACTTTGACCCCGCCAAGCTACCACCGACCGCACTACGTGATATTCATTCCGACTTGAGACGCCCTTACATTCCCCGGAAAAAACGCTCTCAATGACGCAAATACAAACAGTAAAACGGATTACACAAACTCACGCGAAAGCCACTTTTTCGACTTATGTAGTTACAAATTAAACACTTTGCGTTACTTTCCTTCAGTTGTACTGTCAAACTTTGTTTCTTTACGCGTCTCACGGTTCTGGGCTAGACGGCGCTTCGCGTCGCGACGCGTCCCGTCTCTGCGTCTTTCACAACACGCGACGTAAATGGCCGTAACTCCTCGCTGCCTTCACTTACAATCTTAAAACTTTGACCCCGCCAAGCTACCACCGACCGCACTACGTGATATTCATTTCGACATGAGACGCCCTTACCTTCCCCGGAAAAAACGCTCTCAATGACGCAAATACAAACAGTAAAACGGATTACACAAACTCACGCAAAAGCCACTTTTTCGACTTATGTAGTTACAAATTAAACACTTTGCGTTACTTTCCTTCAGTTGTACTGTCAAACTTTGTTTCTTTACGCGTCTCACGGTTCTGGGCTAGACGGCGCTTCGCGTCGCGACGCGTCCCGTCTCTGCGTCTTTCACAACACGCGACGTAAATGTCCGTAACTCCTCGCTGCCTTCACTTACAATCTTAAAACTTTGACCCCGCCAAGCTACCACCGACCGCACTACGTGATATTCATTTCGACATGAGACGCCCTTACCTTCCCCGGAAAAAACGCTCTCAATGACGCAAATACAAACAGTAAAACGGATTACACAAACTCACGCAAAAGCCACTTTTTCGACTTATGTAGTTACAAATTAAACACTTTGCGTTACTTTCCTTCAGTTGTACTGTCAAACTTTGTTTCTTTACGCGTCTCACGGTTCTGGGCTAGACGGCGCTTCGCGTCGCGACGCGTCCCGTCTCTGCGTCTTTCACAACACGCGACGTAAATGGCCGTAACTCCTCGCTGCCTTCACTTACAATCTTAAAACTTTGACCCCGCCAAGCTACCACCGACCGCACTACGTGATATTCATTTCGACATGAGACGCCCTTACCTTCCCCGGAAAAAACGCTCTCAATGACGCAAATACAAACAGTAAAACGGATTACACAAACTCACGCAAAAGCCACTTTTTCGACTTATGTAGTTACAAATTAAACACTTTGCGTTACTTTCCTTCAGTTGTACTGTCAAACTTTGTTTCTTTACGCGTCTCACGGTTCTGGGCTAGACGGCGCTTCGCGTCGCGACGCGTCCCGTCTCTGCGTCTTTCACAACACGCGACGTAAATGGCCGTAACTCCTCGCTGCCTTCACTTACAATCTTAAAACTTTGACCCCGCCAAGCTACCACCGACCGCACTACGTGATATTCATTTCGACTTGATACGCCCTTACCTTCCCCGGAAAAAACGCTCTCAATGACGCAAATACAAACAGTAAAACGGATTACACAAACTCACGCAAAAGCCACTTTTTCGACTTATGTAGTTACAAATTAAACACTTTGCGTTACTTTCCTTCGGTTGTACTGTCAAACTTTGTTTCTTTACGCGTCTCACGGTTCTAGCTTGGCGGCGCTTCGCGTCGCGACGCGTCCCTTCACTCCGTCTTTCACAACACGCGACGTAAATGGCCGTAACTCCTCGCTGCCTTCGGTTACAATCTTAAAACTTTGACCCCGCCAAGCTACCACCGACCGCACTACGTGATATTCATTCCGACTTGAGACGCCCTTACATTCCCCGGAAAAAACGCTCTCAATGACGCAAATACAAACAGTAAAACGGATTACACAAACTCACGCGAAAGCCACTTTTTCGACTTATGTAGTTACAAATTAAACACTTTGCGTTACTTTCCTTCAGTTGTACTGTCAAACTTTGTTTCTTTACGCGTCTCACGGTTCTGGGCCAGACGGCGCGTCGCGTCGCGACGCGTCCCGTATCTCCGTCTTTCACAACACGCGACGTAAATGGCCGTAACTCCTCGCTGCCTTCACTTACAATTTTAAAACTTTGACCCCGCCAAGCTACCACCAACCGCACTACGTGATATTCATTTCGACTTGATACGCCCTTACCTTCCCCGGAGAAAACGCTCTCAAAGTCGCAAATACAAACAGAAAAAGGATTACGCAAACTCACGCAAAAGCCACTATTTCGGCTTATGTAGTTACGAATTAAACACTTTCCGTCACTTTCCTTCGGTTGTACTGTCAAACTTTGTTTCTTTACGCGTCTCACGGTTCTAGCTTGGCGGCGCTTCGCGTCGCGACGCGTCCTTTCACTCCGTCTTTCACAACACGCGACGTAAATGGCCGTAACTCCTCGCTGCCTTCGGTTACAATCTTAAAACTTTGACCCCGCCAAGCTACCACCGACCGCACTACGTGATATTCATTCCGACTTGAGACGCCCTTACATTCCCCGGAAAAAACGCTCTCAATGACGCAAATACAAACAGTAAAACGGATTACACAAACTCACGCGAAAGCCACTTTTTCGACTTATGTAGTTACAAAATAAACACTTTGCGTTACTTTCCTTCAGTTGTACTGTCAAACTTTGTTTCTTTACGCGTCTCACGGTTCTGGGCTAGACGGCGCTTCGCGTCGCGACGCGTCCCGTCTCTGCGTCTTTCACAACACGCGACGTAAATGGCCGTAACTCCTCGCTGCCTTCACTTACAATCTTAAAACTTTGACCCCGCCAAGCTACCACCGACCGCACTACGTGATATTCATTTCGACATGAGACGCCCTTACCTTCCCCGGAAAAAACGCTCTCAATGACGCAAATACAAACAGTAAAACGGATTACACAAACTCACGCAAAAGCCACTTTTTCGACTTATGTAGTTACAAATTAAACACTTTGCGTTACTTTCCTTCAGTTGTACTGTCAAACTTTGTTTCTTTACGCGTCTCACGGTTCTGGGCTAGACGGCGCTTCGCGTCGCGACGCGTCCCGTCTCTGCGTCTTTCACAACACGCGACGTAAATGGCCGTAACTCCTCGCTGCCTTCACTTACAATCTTAAAACTTTGACCCCGCCAAGCTACCACCGACCGCACTACGTGATATTCATTTCGACGTGAGACGCCCTTACCTTCCCCGGAAAAAACGCTCTCAATGACGCAAATACAAACAGTAAAACGGATTACACAAACTCACGCAAAAGCCACTTTTTCGACTTATGTAGTTACAAATTAAACACTTTGCGTTACTTTCCTTCAGTTGTACTGTCAAACTTTGTTTCTTTACGCGTCTCACGGTTCTGGGCTAGACGGCGCTTCGCGTCGCGACGCGTCCCGTCTCTGCGTCTTTCACAACACGCGACGTAAATGGCCGTAACTCCTCGCTGCCTTCACTTACAATCTTAAAACTTTGACCCCGCCAAGCTACCACCGACCGCACTACGTGATATTCATTTCGACATGAGACGCCCTTACCTTCCCCGGAAAAAACGCTCTCAATGACGCAAATACAAACAGTAAAACGGATTACACAAACTCACGCAAAAGCCACTTTTTCGACTTATGTAGTTACAAATTAAACACTTTGCGTTACTTTCCTTCAGTTGTACTGTCAAACTTTGTTTCTTTACGCGTCTCACGGTTCTGGGCTAGACGGCGCTTCGCGTCGCGACGCGTCCCGTCTCTGCGTCTTTCACAACACGCGACGTAAATGGCCGTAACTCCTCGCTGCCTTCACTTACAATCTTAAAACTTTGACCCCGCCAAGCTACCACCGACCGCACTACGTGATATTCATTTCGACTTGATACGCCCTTACCTTCCCCGGAAAAAACGCTCTCAATGACGCAAATACAAACAGTAAAACGGATTACACAAACTCACGCAAAAGCCACTATTTCGGCTTATGTAGTTACGAATTAAACACTTTCCGTCACTTTCCTTCGGTTGTACTGTCAAACTTTGTTTCTTTACGCGTCTCACGGTTCTAGCTTGGCGGCGCTTCGCGTCGCGACGCGTCCCTTCACTCCGTCTTTCACAACACGCGACGTAAATGGCCGTAACTCCTCGCTGCCTTCGGTTACAATCTTAAAACTTTGACCCCGCCAAGCTACCACCGACCGCACTACGTGATATTCATTCCGACTTGAGACGCCCTTACATTCCCCGGAAAAAACGCTCTCAATGACGCAAATACAAACAGTAAAACGGATTACACAAACTCACGCGAAAGCCACTTTTTCGACTTATGTAGTTACAAATTAAACACTTTGCGTTACTTTCCTTCAGTTGTACTGTCAAACTTTGTTTCTTTACGCGTCTCACGGTTCTGGGCTAGACGGCGCTTCGCGTCGCGACGCGTCCCGTCTCTGCGTCTTTCACAACACGCGACGTAAATGGCCGTAACTCCTCGCTGCCTTCACTTACAATCTTAAAACTTTGACCCCGCCAAGCTACCACCGACCGCACTACGTGATATTCATTTCGACATGAGACGCCCTTACCTTCCCCGGAAAAAACGCTCTCAATGACGCAAATACAAACAGTAAAACGGATTACACAAACTCACGCAAAAGCCACTTTTTCGACTTATGTAGTTACAAATTAAACACTTTGCGTTACTTTCCTTCAGTTGTACTGTCAAACTTTGTTTCTTTACGCGTCTCACGGTTCTGTGCTAGACGGCGCTTCGCGTCGCGACGCGTCCCGTCTCTGCGTCTTTCACAACACGCGACGTAAATGGCCGTAACTCCTCGCTGCCTTCACTTACAATCTTAAAACTTTGACCCCGCCAAGCTACCACCGACCGCACTACGTGATATTCATTTCGACTTGATACGCCCTTACCTTCCCCGGAAAAAACGCTCTCAATGACGCAAATACAAACAGTAAAACGGATTACACAAACTCACGCGAAAGCCACTTTTTCGACTTATGTAGTTACAAATTAAACACTTTGCGTTACTTTCCTTCAGTTGTACTGTCAAACTTTGTTTCTTTACGCGTCTCACGGTTCTGGGCTAGACGGCGCTTCGCGTCGCGACGCGTCCCGTCTCTGCGTCTTTCACAACACGCGACGTAAATGGCCGTAACTCCTCGCTGCCTTCACTTACAATCTTAAAACTTTGACCCCGCCAAGCTACCACCGACCGCACTACGTGATATTCATTTCGACTTGATACGCCCTTACCTTCCCCGGAAAAAACGCTCTCAATGACGCAAATACAAACAGTAAAACGGATTACACAAACTCACGCAAAAGCCACTTTTTCGACTTATGTAGTTACAAATTAAACACTTTGCGTTACTTTCCTTCAGTTGTACTGTCAAACTTTGTTTCTTTACGCGTCTCACGGTTCTGGGCTAGACGGCGCTTCGCGTCGCGACGCGTCCCATCTCTCCGTCTTTCACAACACGCGACGTAAATGGCCGTAACTCCTCGCTGCCTTCACTTACAATCTTAAAACTTTGACCCCGCCAAGCTACCACCGACCGCACTACGTGATATTCATTTCGACATGAGACGCCCTTACCTTCCCCGGAAAAAACGCTCTCAATGACGCAAATACAAACAGTAAAACGGATTACACAAACTCACGCAAAAGCCACTTTTTCGACTTATGTAGTTACAAATTAAACACTTTGCGTTACTTTCCTTCAGTTGTACTGTCAAACTTTGTTTCTTTACGCGTCTCACGGTTCTGGGCTAGACGGCGCTTCGCGTCGCGACGCGTCCCATCTCTCCGTCTTTCACAACACGCGACGTAAATGGCCGTAACTCCTCGCTGCCTTCACTTACAATCTTAAAACTTTGACCCCGCCAAGCTACCACCGACCGCACTACGTGATATTCATTTCGACATGAGACGCCCTTACCTTCCCCGGAAAAAACGCTCTCAATGACACAAATACAAACAGTAAAACGGATTACACAAACTCACGCGAAAGCCACTTTTTCGACTTATGTAGTTACAAATTAAACACTTTGCGTTACTTTCCTTCAGTTGTACTGTCAAACTTTGTTTCTTTACGCGTCTCACGGTTCTGGGCTAGACGGCGCTTCGCGTCGCGACGCGTCCCGTCTCTCCGTTTTTCACAACACGCGACGTAAATGGCCGTAACTCCTCGCTGCCTTCACTTACAATCTTAAAACTTTGACCCCGCCAAGCTACCACCGACCGCACTACGTGATATTCATTTCGACATGAGACGCCCTTACCTTCCCCGGAAAAAACGCTCTCAATGACGCAAATACAAACAGTAAAACGGATTACACAAACTCACGCGAAAGCCACTTTTTCGACTTATGTAGTTACAAATTAAACACTTTGCGTTACTTTCCTTCAGTTGTACTGTCAAACTTTGTTTCTTTACGCGTCTCACGGTTCTGGGCTAGACGGCGCTTCGCGTCGCGACGCGTCCCGTCTCTCCGTCTTTCACAACACGCGACGTAAATGGCCGTAACTCCTCGCTGCCTTCACTTACAATCTTAAAACTTTGACCCCGCCAAGCTACCACCGACCGCACTACGTGATATTCATTTCGACATGAGACGCCCTTACCTTCCCCGGAAAAAACGCTCTCAATGACGCAAATACAAACAGTAAAACGGATTACACAAACTCACGCGAAAGCCACTTTTTCGACTTATGTAGTTACAAATTAAACACTTTGCGTTACTTTCCTTCAGTTGTACTGTCAAACTTTGTTTCTTTACGCGTCTCACGGTTCTGGGCTAGACGGCGCTTCGCGTCGCGACGCGTCCCGTCTCTCCGTCTTTCACAACACGCGACGTAAATGGCCGTAACTCCTCGCTGCCTTCACTTACAATCTTAAAACTTTGACCCCGCCAAGCTACCACCGACCGCACTACGTGATATTCATTTCGACATGAGACGCCCTTACCTTCCCCGGAAAAAACGCTCTCAATGACGCAAATACAAACAGTAAAACGGATTACACAAACTCACGCGAAAGCCACTTTTTCGACTTATGTAGTTACAAATTAAACACTTTGCGTTACTTTCCTTCAGTTGTACTGTCAAACTTTGTTTCTTTACGCGTCTCACGGTTCTGGGCTAGACGGCGCTTCGCGTCGCGACGCGTCCCGTCTCTCCGTCTTTCACAACACGCGACGTAAAAGGCCGTAACTCCTCGCTGCCTTCACTTACATTCTTAAAACTTTGACCCCGCCAAGCTACCACCGACCGCACTAAGTGATATTCATTTCGACTTGATACGCCCTTATCTTCCACGGAAAAAACGCTCTCATTGACGCAAATACAAACAGTAAAACGGATTACACAAACTCACGCAAAAGCCACTTTTTCGACTTATGTAGTTACAAATAAAACACTTTGCGTTACTTTCCTTCAGTTGTACTGTCAAACTTTGTTTCTTTACGCGTCTCACGGTTCTGGGCTAGACGGCGCTTCGCGTCGCGACGCGTCCCGACTCTCCGTCTTTCACAACACGCGACGTAAATGGCCGTAACTCCTCGCTGCCTTCACTTACAATCTTAAAACTGTGACCCCGCCAAGCTACCACCGACCGCACTAAGTGATATTCATTTCGACTTGATACGCCCTTACCTTCCCCGGAGAAAACGCTCTCAAATTCGCAAATACAAACCGAAAAAAGGATTACACAAACTCACGCAAAAGCCACTATTTCGGCTTATGTAGTTACGAATTAAACACTTTCCGTCACTTTCCTTCAGTTGTACTGTCAAAGTTTGTTTCTTTACGCGTCTCACGGTTCTGGGCTAGGCGGCGCTTCGCGTCGCGACGCGTCCTGTCACTCCGTCTTTCACAACACGCGACGTAAATGGCCGTAACTCATCGCTGCCTTCAGTTACAATCCTAAAACTTTGACCCCGCCAAGCTACCACCGACCGCACTACGTGATATTCATTTCGACTTGATACGCCCTTACCTTCCCCGGAAAAAACGCTCTCAAAGACGCAAATACAAACCGAAAATCGGATTACACAAACTCACGCAAAAGCCACTTTTTCGACTTATGTAGTTACAAATAAAACACTTTCTTTTACTTTCCTTCAGTTGTACTGTCAAACTTTGTTTCTTTACGCGTCTCACGGTTCTGGGCTAGACGGCGCTTCGCGTCGCGACGCGTCCCGTCTCTCCGTCTTTCACAACACGCGACGTAAATGGCCGTAACTCCTCGCTGCCTTCAGTTACAATCTTAAAACTTTGACCCCGCCAAGCTACCATCGACCGCACTAAGTGATATTCATTTCGACTCGATACGCCCTTACCTTCCCCGGAAAAAACGCTCTCAAAGACACAAATACAAACCGAAAAACGGATTACACAAAATCACCCAAAAGCCACTATTTCGGCTTATGTAGTTACGAATTAAACACTTTCCGTCACTTTCCTTCAGTTGTACTGTCAAACTTTGTTTCTTTACGCGTCTCACCGTTCTGGGCTAGACGGCGCTTCGCGTCGCGACGCGTCCCGTCACTCCGTCTTTCACAACACGCGACGTAAATGGCCGTAACTCCTCGATGCCTTCAGTTACAATCTTAAAACTTTGACCCCGCCAAGCTACCACCGACCGCACTACGTGATATTCATTTCGACATGATGCGCCCTTACCTTCCCCGGAAAAAACGCTCTCAAAGACGCAAATACAAACCGAAAATCGGATTACACAAACTCACGCAAAAGCCACTTTTTCGACTTATGTAGTTACAAATAAAACACTTTCATTTACTTTCCTTCAGTTGTACTGTCAAACTTTGTTTCTTTACGCGTCTCACGGTTCTGGGCTAGACGGCGCTTCGCGTCGCGACGCGTCCCGTCTCTCCGTCTTTCACAACACGCGACGTAAATGGCCGTAACTCCTCGCTGCCTTCAGTTACAATCTTCAAACTTTGACCCCGCCAAGCTACCATCGACCGCACTAAGTGATATTCATTTCGACTTGATACGCCCTTACCTTCCCCGGAAAAAACGCTCTCAAAGACACAAATACAAACCGAAAAACGGATTACACAAAATCACCCAAAAGCCACTATTTCGGCTTATGTAGTTACGAATTAAACACTTTCCGTCACTTTCCTTCAGTTGTACTGTCAAACTTTGTTTCTTTACGCGTCTCACCGTTCTGGGCTAGACGGCGCTTCGCGTCGCGACGCGTCCCGTCACTCCGTCTTTCACAACACGCGACGTAAATGGCCGTAACTCCTCGATGCCTTCAGTTACAATCTTAAAACTTTGACCCCGCCAAGCTACCACCGACCGCACTACGTGATATTCATTTCGACATGATACGCCCTTACCTTCCCCGGAAAAAACGCTCTCAAAGACGCAAATACAAACCGAAAATCGGATTACACAAACTCACGCAAAAGCCACTTTTTCGACTTATGTAGTTACAAATAAAACACTTTCCTTTACTTTCCTTCAGTTGTACTGTCAAACTTTGTTTCTTTACGCGTCTCACGGTTCTGGGCTAGACGGCGCTTCGCGTCGCGACGCGTCCCGTCTCTCCGTCTTTCACAACACGCGACGTAAATGGCCGTAACTCCTCGCTGCCTTCAGTTACAATCTTAAAACTTTGACCCCGCCAAGCTACCACCGACCGCACTACGTGATATTCATTTCGACATGATACGCCCTTACCTTCCCCGGAACAAACGCTCTCAATGACGCAAATACAAACATTAAAACGGATTACACAAACTCACGCAAAAGCCACTTTTTCGACTTATGTAGTTACAAATAAAACACTTTACGTTACTCTCCTTCAGTTGTACTGTCAAACTTTGTTTCTTTACGCGTCTCACCGTTCTGGGCTAGACGGCGCTTCGCGTCGCGACGCGTCCCGTCACTCCGTCTTTCACAACACGCGACGTAAATGGCCGTAACTCCTCGATGCCTTCAGTTACAATCTTAAAACTTTGACACCGCCAAGCTACCACCGACCGCACTACGTGATATTCATTTCGACATGATACGCCCTTACCTTCCCCGGAAAAAACGCTCTCAAAGACGCAAATACAAACCGAAAATCGGATTACACAAACTCACGCAAAAGCCACTTTTCCGACTTATGTAGTTACAAATAAAACACTTTCCTTTACTTTCCTTCAGTTGTACTGTCAAACTTTGTTTCTTTACGCGTCTCACGGTTCTGGGCTAGACGGCGCTTCGCGTCGCGACGCGTCCCGTCTCTCCGTCTTTCACAACACGCGACGTAAATGGCCGTAACTCCTCGCTGCCTTCAGTTACAATCTTAAAACTTTGACCCCGCCAAGCTACCACCGACCGCACTACGTGATATTCATTTCGACATGATACGCCCTTACCTTCCCCGGAACAAACGCTCTCAATGACGCAAATACAAACCGAAAATCGGATTACACAAACTCACGCAAAAGCCACTTTTTCGACTTATGTAGTTACAAATAAAACACTTTCCTTTACTTTCCTTCAGTTGTACTGTCAAACTTTGTTTCTTTACGCGTCTCACCGTTCTGGGCTAGACGGCGCTTCGCGTCGCGACGCGTCCCGTCACTCCGTCTTTCACAACACGCGACGTAAATGGCCGTAACTCCTCGATGCCTTCAGTTACAATCTTAAAACTTTGACCCCGCCAAGCTACCACCGACCGCACTACGTGATATTCATTTCGACATGATACGCCCTTACCTTCCCCGGAAAAAACGCTCTCAAAGACGCAAATACAAACCGAAAATCGGATTACACAAACTCACGCAAAAGCCACTTTTTCGACTTATGTAGTTACAAATAAAACACTTTCCTTTACTTTCCTTCAGTTGTACTGTCAAACTTTGTTTCTTTACGCGTCTCACCGTTCTGGGCTAGACGGCGCTTCGCGTCGCGACGCGTCCCGTCACTCCGTCTTTCACAACACGCGACGTAAATGGCCGTAACTCCTCGATGCCTTCAGTTACAATCTTAAAACTTTGACCCCGCCAAGCTACCACCGACCGCACTACGTGATATTCATTTCGACATGATACGCCCTTACCTTCCCCGGAAAAAACGCTCTCAAAGACGCAAATACAAACCGAAAATCGGATTACACAAACTCACGCAAAAGCCACTTTTTCGACTTATGTAGTTACAAATAAAACACTTTCCTTTACTTTCCTTCAGTTGTACTGTCAAACTTTGTTTCTTTACGCGTCTCACGGTTCTGGGCTAGACGGCGCTTCGCGTCGCGACGCGTCCCGTCTCTCCGTCTTTCACAACACGCGACGTAAATGGCCGTAACTCCTCGCTGCCTTCAGTTACAATCTTAAAACTTTGACCCCGCCAAGCTACCACCGACCGCACTACGTGATATTCATTTCGACATGATACGCCCTTACCTTCCCCGGAACAAACGCTCTCAATGACGCAAATACAAACCGAAAATCGGATTACACAAACTCACGCAAAAGCCACTTTTTCGACTTATGTAGTTACAAATAAAACACTTTCCTTTACTTTCCTTCAGTTGTACTGTCAAACTTTGTTTCTTTACGCGTCTCACCGTTCTGGGCTAGACGGCGCTTCGCGTCGCGACGCGTCCCGTCACTCCATCTTTCACAACACGCGACGTAAATGCCCGTAACTCCTCGATGCCTTCAGTTACAATCTTAAAACTTTGACCCCGCCAAGCTACCACCGACCGCACTACGTGATATTCATTTCGACATGATACGCCCTTACCTTCCCCGGAAAAAACGCTCTCAAAGACGCAAATACAAACCGAAAATCGGATTACACAAACTCACGCAAAAGCCACTTTTTCGACTTATGTAGTTACAAATAAAACACTTTCCTTTACTTTCCTTCAGTTGTACTGTCAAACTTTGTTTCTTTACGCGTCTCACGGTTCTGGGCTAGACGGCGCTTCGCGTCGCGACGCGTCCCGTCTCTCCGTCTTTCACAACACGCGACGTAAATGGCCGTAACTCCTCGCTGCCTTCAATTACAATCTTAAAACTTTGACCCCGCCAAGCTACCACCGACCGCACTACGTGATATTCATTTCGACATGATACGCCCTTACCTTCCCCGGAACAAACGCTCTCAAAGACGCAAATACAAACCGAAAATCGGATTACACAAACTCACGCGAAAGCCACTTTTTCGACTTATGTAGTTACAAATAAAACACTTTACGTTACTCTCCTTCAGTTGTACTGTCAAACTTTGTTTCTTTACGCGTCTCACGGTTCTGGGCTAGACGGCGCTTCGCGTCGCGACGCGTCCCGTCTCTCCGTCTTTCACAACACGCGACGTAAATGGCCGTAACTCCTCGCTGCCTTCAGTTACAATCTTAAAACTTTGACCCCGCCAAGCTACCACCGACCGCACTACGTGATATTCATTTCGACATGATACGACCTTACCTTCCCCGGAAAAAACGCTCTCAAAGACGCAAATAATAACCGAAAAACGGATTACACAAACTCACGCAAAAGCCACTATTTCGGCTTATGTAGTTACGAATTAAACACTTTACGTTACTCTCCTTCAGTTGTACTGTCAAACTTTGTTTCTTTACGCGTCTCACGGTTCTGGGCTAGACGGCGCTTCGCGTCGCTATGCGTCCCGTCTCTCCGTCTTTCACAACACGCGACGTAAATGGCCGTAACTCCTCGCTGAGTTCACTTACAATCTTAAAACTTTGACCCCGCCAAGCTACCACCGATCGCACTACGTGATATTCATTTCGACTTGATACGCCCTTACCTTCCCCGGAAAAAACGCTCTCAAAGACGCAAATACAAACCGAAAAACGGATTACACAATCTCACGCGAAAGCCACTTTTTCGACTTATGTAGTTACAAATAAAACACTTTACGTTACTCTCCTTCAGTTGTACTGTCAAACTTTGTTTCTTTACGCGTCTCACGGTTCTGGGCTAGACGGCGCTTCGCGTCGCTATGCGTCCCGTCTCTCCGTCTTTCACAACACGCGACGTAAATGGCCGTAACTCCTCGCTGAGTTCACTTACAATCTTAAAACTTTGACCCCGCCAAGCTACCACCGACCGCACTAAGTGATATTCATTTCGACTTGATACGACCTTACCTTCCCCGGAAAAAACGCTCTCAAAGACGCAAATAATAACCGAAAAACGGATTACACAAACTCACGCAAAAGCCACTATTTCGGCTTATGTAGTTACGAATTAAACACTTTCCGTCACTTTCCTTCAGTTGTACTGACAAACTTTGTTTCTTTACGCGTCTCACCGTTCTGGGCTAGGCGGCGCTTCGCGTCGCGACGCGTCCCGTCTCTCCGTCTTTCACAACACGCGACGTAAATGGCCGTAACTCCTCGCTGCCTTCACTTACAATCTTAAAACTTTGACCCCGCCAAGCTACCACCGACCGCACTACGTGATATTCATTTCGACTTGATACGCCCTTACCTTCCCCGGAAAAAAAGGTCTCAAAGACGCAAATACAAACCGAAAAACGGATTACACAAACTCACGCAAAAGACACTTTTTCGACTTATGTAGTTACAAATAAGACACTTTCCGTCACTTTCCTTCAGTTGTACTGTCAAACTTTGTTTCTTTACGCGTCTCACCGTTCTGGGCTAGACGGCGCTTCGCGTCGCGACGCGTCCCGTCACTCCGTCTTTCACAACACGCGACGTAAATGGCCGTAACTCCTCGATGCCTTCAGTTACAATCTTAAAACTTTGACCCCGCCAAGCTACCACCGACCGCACTACGTGATATTCATTTCGACATGATACGCCCTTACCTTCCCCGGAAAAAACGCTCTCAAAGACGCAAATACAAACCGAAAATCGGATTACACAAACTCACGCAAAAGCCACTTTTTCGACTTATGTAGTTACAAATAAAACACTTTCCTTTACTTTCCTTCAGTTGTACTGTCAAACTTTGTTTCTTTACGCGTCTCACGGTTCTGGGCTAGACGGCGCTTCGCGTCGCGACGCGTCCCGTCTCTCCGTCTTTCACAACACGCGACGTAAATGGCCGTAACTCCTCGCTGCCTTCAGTTACAATCTTAAAACTTTGACCCCGCCAAGCTACCACCGACCGCACTACGTGATATTCATTTCGACATGATACGCCCTTACCTTCCCCGGAACAAACGCTCTCAATGACGCAAATACAAACATTAAAACGGATTACACAAACTCACGCAAAAGCCACTTTTTCGACTTATGTAGTTACAAATAAAACACTTTACGTTACTCTCCTTCAGTTGTACTGTCAAACTTTGTTTCTTTACGCGTCTCACCGTTCTGGGCTAGACGGCGCTTCGCGTCGCGACGCGTCCCGTCACTCCGTCTTTCACAACACGCGACGTAAATGGCCGTAACTCCTCGATGCCTTCAGTTACAATCTTAAAACTTTGACCCCGCCAAGCTACCACCGACCGCACTACGTGATATTCATTTCGACATGATACGCCCTTACCTTCCCCGGAAAAAACGCTCTCAAAGACGCAAATACAAACCGAAAATCGGATTACACAAACTCACGCAAAAGCCACTTTTTCGACTTATGTAGTTACAAATAAAACACTTTCCTTTACTTTCCTTCAGTTGTACTGTCAAACTTTGTTTCTTTACGCGTCTCACGGTTCTGGGCTAGACGGCGCTTCGCGTCGCGACGCATCCCGTCTCTCCGTCTTTCACAACACGCGACGTAAATGGCCGTAACTCCTCGCTGCCTTCAGTTACAATCTTAAAACTTTGACCCCGCCAAGCTACCACCGACCGCACTACGTGATATTCATTTCGACATGATACGCCCTTACCTTCCCCGGAACAAACGCTCTCAATGACGCAAATACAAACCGAAAATCGGATTACACAAACTCACGCAAAAGCCACTTTTTCGACTTATGTAGTTACAAATAAAACACTTTCCTATACTTTCCTTCAGTTGTACTGTCAAACTTTGTTTCTTTACGCGTCTCACCGTTCTGGGCTAGACGGCGCTTCGCGTCGCGACGCGTCCCGTCACTCCGTCTTTCACAACACGCGACGTAAATGGCCGTAACTCCTCGATGCCTTCAGTTACAATCTTAAAACTTTGACCCCGCCAAGCTACCACCGACCGCACTACGTGATATTCATTTCGACATGATACGCCCTTACCTTCCCCGGAAAAAACGCTCTCAAAGACGCAAATACAAACCGAAAATCGGATTACACAAACTCACGCAAAAGCCACTTTTTCGACTTATGTAGTTACAAATAAAACACTTTCCTTTACTTTCCTTCAGTTGTACTGTCAAACTTTGTTTCTTTACGCGTCTCACCGTTCTGGGCTAGACGGCGCTTCGCGTCGCGACGCGTCCCGTCACTCCGTCTTTCACAACACGCGACGTAAATGGCCGTAACTCCTCGATGCCTTCAGTTACAATCTTAAAACTTTGACCCCGCCAAGCTACCACCGACCGCACTACGTGATATTCATTTCGACATGATACGCCCTTACCTTCCCCGGAAAAAACGCTCTCAAAGACGCAAATACAAACCGAAAATCGGATTACACAAACTCACGCAAAAGCCACTTTTTCGACTTATGTAGTTACAAATAAAACACTTTCCTTTACTTTCCTTCAGTTGTACTGTCAAACTTTGTTTCTTTACGCGTCTCACGGTTCTGGGCTAGACGGCGCTTCGCGTCGCGACGCGTCCCGTCTCTCCGTCTTTCACAACACGCGACGTAAATGGCCGTAACTCCTCGCTGCCTTCAATTACAATCTTAAAACTTTGACCCCGCCAAGCTACCACCGACCGCACTACGTGATATTCATTTCGACATGATACGCCCTTACCTTCCCCGGAACAAACGCTCTCAAAGACGCAAATACAAACCGAAAATCGGATTACACAAACTCACGCGAAAGCCACTTTTTCGACTTATGTAGTTACAAATAAAACACTTTACGTTACTCTCCTTCAGTTGTACTGTCAAACTTTGTTTCTTTACGCGTCTCACGGTTCTGGGCTAGACGGCGCTTCGCGTCGCGACGCGTCCCGTCTCTCCGTCTTTCACAACACGCGACGTAAATGGCCGTAACTCCTCGCTGCCTTCAGTTACAATCTTAAAACTTTGACCCCGCCAAGCTACCACCGACCGCACTACGTGATATTCATTTCGACATGATACGACCTTACCTTCCCCGGAAAAAACGCTCTCAAAGACGCAAATAATAACCGAAAAACGGATTACACAAACTCACGCAAAAGCCACTATTTCGGCTTATGTAGTTACGAATTAAACACTTTACGTTACTCTCCTTCAGTTGTACTGTCAAACTTTGTTTCTTTACGCGTCTCACGGTTCTGGGCTAGACGGCGCTTCGCGTCGCTATGCGTCCCGTCTCTCCGTCTTTCACAACACGCGACGTAAATGGCCGTAACTCCTCGCTGAGTTCACTTACAATCTTAAAACTTTGACCCCGCCAAGCTACCACCGATCGCACTACGTGATATTCATTTCGACTTGATACGCCCTTACCTTCCCCGGAAAAAACGCTCTCAAAGACGCAAATACAAACCGAAAAACGGATTACACAATCTCACGCGAAAGCCACTTTTTCGACTTATGTAGTTACAAATAAAACACTTTACGTTACTCTCCTTCAGTTGTACTGTCAAACTTTGTTTCTTTACGCGTCTCACGGTTCTGGGCTAGACGGCGCTTCGCGTCGCTATGCGTCCCGTCTCTCCGTCTTTCACAACACGCGACGTAAATGGCCGTAACTCCTCGCTGAGTTCACTTACAATCTTAAAACTTTGACCCCGCCAAGCTACCACCGACCGCACTAAGTGATATTCATTTCGACTTGATACGACCTTACCTTCCCCGGAAAAAACGCTCTCAAAGACGCAAATAATAACCGAAAAACGGATTACACAAACTCACGCAAAAGCCACTATTTCGGCTTATGTAGTTACGAATTAAACACTTTCCGTCACTTTCCTTCAGTTGTACTGACAAACTTTGTTTCTTTACGCGTCTCACCGTTCTGGGCTAGGCGGCGCTTCGCGTCGCGACGCGTCCCGTCTCTCCGTCTTTCACAACACGCGACGTAAATGGCCGTAACTCCTCGCTGCCTTCACTTACAATCTTAAAACTTTGACCCCGCCAAGCTACCACCGACCGCACTACGTGATATTCATTTCGACTTGATACGCCCTTACCTTCCCCGGAAAAAAAGGTCTCAAAGACGCAAATACAAACCGAAAAACGGATTACACAAACTCACGCAAAAGACACTTTTTCGACTTATGTAGTTACAAATAAGACACTTTCCGTTAGTTTCCTTCAGTTGTACTGTCAAACTTTGTTTCTTTATGTGTGTCACGGTTCTGGGCTAGACGGCGCTTCGCGTCGCGACGCGTCCCGTTTCTCCGTCTTTCACAACACGCGACGTATATGGCCGTAACTCCTCGCTGCCTTCAGTTACAATCCTAAAACTTTGACCAAGCCTAGCTACCACCGACCGCACTACGTGATATTCATTTCGACTTGATACGCCCTTACCTTCCTCGGAAAAAATGCTCTCAAAGACGCAAATACAAACCGAAAAACGGATTACACAAACTCACCCAAAAGCCACTTTTTCGACTTATGTAGTTACAAATAAAACACTCTCCGTTACTTTCCTTCAGTTGTACTGTCAAACTTTGTTTCTTTACGCGTCTCACCGTTCTGGGCTAGGCGGCGCTTCGCGTCGCGACGCGTCCCGTCTCACCGTCTTTCACAACACGCGACGTAAGTGGCCGTAACTCGTGGCTGCCTTCACTTACAATCTTAAAACTTTGACCCCGCCAAGCTACCACCGACCGCATTTTGTCATATTCATGTCGACTTGATACGCCCTTACCTTCCCCGGAAAAAACGCTCTTAAAGACGCAAATACAAACCGAATAACGGAATACACAAACTCACGCAAACGCGACTTTTTCGGCTTTTGTAGTTACAAATTAAACACTTTCCGTCACTTTCCTTCAGTTGTACTGTCAAACTTTGTTTCTTTACGCGTCTGACGGTTCTGGGCTAGGCGGCGCTTCGCGTCGCGACGCTTCCCATCTCTCCGTCTTTCACAACATGCGACGTAAATGGCCCTAACTCCTCGCTGCCTTCAGTTACAATCTTAAAACTTTGACCCCGCCAAGCTACCACCGACCGCACTACGTGATATTCATGTCGACTTGATACGCCCTTACCTTCCCCGGAAAAAACGCTCTCAAAGACGCAAATACTAACCGAAAAACGGATTACACAAACTCACGCAAAAGCCACCTTTTCGACTTATGTAGTTACAAATAAAACACTTTCCGTTACTCTCCTTCAGTTGTACTGTCAAACTTTGTTTCTTTACGCGTCTCACGGTTCTGGGCTAGACGGCGCTTCGCGTCGCGACGCGTCCCGTCTCTCCGTCTTTCACAACACGCGACGTAAATGGCCGTAACTCCACGCTGCCTTCACTTACAATCTTAAAACTTTGACCCCGCCAAGCTACCACCGACCGTAGTAAGTGATATTCATTTCGACTTGATACGCCCTTCCCTTCCCCGGAAAAAACGCTCTCAAAGACGCAAATACAAACCGAAAAACGGATTACACATACTCACGCAAAAGCCACTATTTCGGCTTATGTAATTACGAATTAAACACTTTCCGTCACTTTCCTTCAGTTGTACTGTCAAACTTTGTTTCTTTACGCGTCTCACCGTTCTGGGCTAGGCGGCGCTTCGCGTCGCGACGCGTCCCGTCTCTCCGTCTTTCACAACACGCGACGTAAATGGCCGTAACTCCTCGCTGCCTTCAGTTACAATCCTAAAACTTTGACCAAGCCAAGCTACCACCGACCGCACTGCGTGATATTCATTTCGACTTGATACACCCTTACCTTCCGCGGAAAAAACGCTCTCAAAGACGCAAATACAAACCGAAAAACGGATTACACAAACTCACGCAAAAGCCACTTTTTCGACTTATGTAGTTACAAATAAAAGACTCTCCGTTACTTTCCTTCAGTTGTACTGTCAAACTTTGTTTCTTTACGCGTCTCACCGTTCTGGGCTCGGCGGCGCTTCGCGTCGCGACGCGTCCCGTCTCACCGTCTTTCACAACTCGCGACGTAAATGGCCGTAACTCCTGGCTGCCTTCACTTACAATCTTAAAACTTTGACCCCGCCAAGCTACCACCGACCGCATTTTGTGATATTCATGTCGACTTGATACGCCCTTACCTTCCCCGGAAAAAACGCTCTTAAAGACGCAAATACAAACCGAATAACGGTTTACACAAACTCACGCAAAAGCGACTTTTTCGGCTTTTGTAGTTACAAATTAAACACTTTCTGTCACTTTCCTTCAGTTGTACTGTCAAACTTTGTTTCTTTACGCGTCTCACGGTTCTGGGCTAGACGGCGCTTCGCGTCGCGACGCGTCCCGTCTCTCCGTCTTTCACAACACGCGACGTAAATGGCCGTAACTCCTCGCTGCCTTCACTTAAAATCTTAAACCTTTGACCCCGTAAAGCTACCACCGACCGCACTAAGTGATACTCATTTCGACTTGATACGCCCTTACCTTCTACGGAAAAAACGCTCTCAAAGACGCAAATAGAAACCGAAAAACGGATTACACAAACTCACGCAAAAGCCACTATTTCGGCTTATGTAGTTACGAATTAAACACTTTCCGTCACTTTCCTTCAGTTGTACTGTCAAACTTTGTTTCTTTACGCGTCTCACGGTTCTGGGCTAGACGGCGCTTCGCGTCGCGACGCGTCCCGTCTCTCCGTCTTTCACAACACGCGACGTAAATGGCCGTAACTCCTCGCTGCCTTCAGTTTCAATCTTAAAACTTTGACCCCGCCAAGCTACCACCGACCGCACTACGTGATATTCATTTCAACTTGATACGCCCTTACCTTCCCCGGAAAAAACGCTCTTAATGACGCAAATACAAACAGTAAAACGGATTACACAAACTCACGCGAAAGCCACTTTTTCGGCTTATGTAGTTACGAATTAAACACTTTCCGTCACTTTCCTTCAGTTGTACTGTCAAACTTTGTTTCTTTACGCGTCTCACCGTTCTGGGCTAGACGGCGCTTCGCGTCGCGACGCGTCCCGTCTCTCCGTCTTTCACAACACGCGACGTAAATGGCCGTAACTCCTCGCTGCCTTCAGTTACAATCTTAAAACTTTGACTCCGCCAAGCTACCACCGACCGCATTTTGTGATATTGATGTCGACTTGATACGCCCTTACCTTCTCCGCAAAAAACGCTCTCAAAGACGCAAATACTAACCGAATAACGGACTACACTAACTCACACAAAAGCGACTTTTTCGGGTTTGTAGTTACAAATTAAACACTTTCCGTCACTTTCCTTCAGTTGTACTGTCAAACTTTGTTTCTTTACGCGTCTCACCGTTCTGGGCTAGACGGCGCTTCGCGTCGCGACGCGTCCCGTCTCTCCGTCTTTCACAACACGCGACGTAAATGGCCGTAACTCCTCGCTGCCTTCAGTTACAATCCTAAAACTGTGACCCCGCCAAGCTACCACCGACCGCACTACGTGATATTCATTTCGACTTGATACGCCCTTACCCTCCCCGGAAAAAACGCTCGCAAAGACGCAAATATAAACCGAAAAACGGATTACACAAACTCACGAAAAGCCACTTTTTCGACTTATGTAGTTACAAATAAAACACTTTCCGTTACTTTCCTTCAAATGTACTGTTAAACTTTGTTTCTTTACGCGTCTCACCGTTCTGGGCTAGACGGCGCTTCGCGTCGCGACGCGTCCCGTCTCTCCGTCTTTCACAACACGCGACGTAAATGGCCGTAACTCCTCGCTGCCTTCAGTTACAATCTTAAAACTGTGACCCCGCCAAGCTACCACCGACCGCACTACGTGATATTCATTTCGACGTGATACGCCCTTACCTTCCCCGGAAAAAAAGGTCTCAAAGACGCAAATACAAACCGAAAAACGGATTACACAAACTCACGCAAATGCCTTTTTTTCGACTTATGTAGTTACAAATAAAACACTTTCCGTTAGTTTCCTTCAGTTGTACTGTCAAACTTTGTTTCTTTATGTGTGTCACGGTTCTGGGGTAGACGGCGCTTCGCGTCGCGACGCGTCCCGTCTCTCCGTCTTTCACAACACGCGACGTAAATGGCCGTAACTCCTCGCTGCCTTCACTTACAATGTTAAAACTGTGACCCCGCCAAGCTACCACCGACCGCACTACGTGATATTCATTTCGACTTGATACGCCCTTACCTTCCCCGGAAAAAACGCTCTCAAAAACGCAAATACTAACCGAAAAACGGATTACACAAACTCTCGCAAATGCCACTTCTTCGACTTATGCAGTAACAAATAAAACACTTTCCTTTACTTTCCTTCAGTTGTACTGTCAAACTTTGTTTATTTACGCGTCTCACCGTTCTGGGCTAGACGGCGCATCGCGTCGCGACGCGTCCCGTCTCTCCGTCTTTCACAACACGCGACGTAAATGGCCGTAACTCCTCGCTGCCTTCACTTACAACCTTAAAACTTTGACCCCGCCAAGCTACCACCGACCGCATTTTGTGATATTCATGTCGATTTGATACGCCCTCACCTTCCCCGGGAAAAACGCTCTCAAAGACGCAAATACAAACCGAATAACGGATTACACAAACTCACGCAAAAGCGACTTTTTCGGCTTTTGTAGTTACAAATTAATCACTTTCCGTCACTTTCCTTCAGTTGTACTGTCAAACTTTGTTTCTTTACGCGTCTCACGGTTCTGGGCTAGGCGGCGCTTCGCGTCGCGACGCTTCCCATCTCTCCGTCTTTCACAACACAAGACGTAAATGGCCGCAACTCCTCGCTGCCTTCACTTACAATCTTAAAACTTTGACCCCTATAAGCTACCACCAACCGCACTACGTGATATTCATTTCGACTTGATACGACCTTACCTTCCCCGGAAAAAACGCTCTCAAAGACGCAAATACTAACCGAAAAACGGATTACACAAACTCACGCAAAAGCCACTTTTTCGACTTATGCAGTAACAAATAAAACACTTTGCGTTACTTTCCTTCAGTTGTACTGTCAAACTTTGTTTATTTACGCGTCTCACCGTTCTGGGCTAGACGGCGCTTCGCGTCGCGACGCGTCCCGTCTCTCCGTCTTTCACAACACGCGACGTAAATGGCCGTAACTCCTCGCTGCCTTCACTTACAATCTTAAAACTTTGACCCCGCCAAGCTTACCAGCGACCGCACTACGTGATATTCATTTCGACTTGATACGACCTTACCTTCCCCGGAAAAAACGCTCTCAAAGACGCAAATACTAACCGAAAAACGGATTACACGATCTCACGCAAAAGCCACCGTTTCGACTTATGTAGTTACAAATAAAACACTTTCCGTTACTTTCCTTCAGCTGTACTGTCAAACTTTGTTTCTTTACGCGTCTCACCGTTCTGGGCTAGGCGGCGTTTCGCGTCGCGACGCGTCCCATCTCTCCGTCTTTCACAACACGCGACGTAAATGGCCGTAACTCCTCGCTGCCTTCAGTTACAATCTTAAAACTTTGACCCCGCCAAGCTACCACCGACCGCACTACGTGATATTCATTTCGACGTGATACGCCCTTACCTTCCCCGGAAAAAACGCTCTCAAAGACGCAAATACTAACCGAAAAACGGATAACACAAACTCACGCAAAAGCCACTTTTTCGACTTATGTAGTTACAAATAAAACACTTTGCGTTACTTTCCTTCAGTTGTACTGTCAAACTTTGTTTCTTTACGCGTCTCACCGTTCTGGGCTAGACGGCGCTTCGTGTCGCGACGCGTCCCGTCTCTCCGTCTTTCACAACACGCGACGTAAATGGCCGCAACTCCTCGCTGCCTTCACTTACAATCTTAAAACTGTGACCCCTCCTAGCTACCACCAACCGCACTACGTGATATTCATTTCGACTTGATACGCCCTTACCTTCCCCGGAAAAAACGCTCTCAAAGACGCAAATGCTAACCGAAAACCGGATTACACAAACTCACGCAAAAGCCACTTTTTCGACTTATGTAGTTACAAATAAAACACTATGCTTTACTTTCCTTCAGTTGTACTGTCAAACTTTGTTTCTTTACGCGTCTCACGGTTCTGGGCTAGACGGCGCTTCGCGTCGCGACGCGTCCCGTCTCTCCGTCTTTCACAACACGCGACGTAAATGGCCGTAACTCCTCGCTGCCTTCACTTACAATCTTAAAACTTTGACCCCTATAAGCTACCACCAACCGCACTACGTGATATTTATTTCGGCTTGATACGCCCTTACCTTCCCCGGAAAAAACGCTCCCAAAGACGCAAATACTAACCGAAAAACGGATTACACAAACTCACGCAAAAGCCACTTTTTCGACTTATGTAGTTACAAATAAAACACTTTCCTTTACTTTCCTTCAGTTGTACTGTCAAACTTTGTTCCTTTACGCGTCTCACCGTTCTGGGCTAGGCGGCGCTTCGCGTCGCGACGCGTCCCATCTCTCCGTCTTTCACAACACGCGACGTAAATGGCCGTAACTCCTCGCTGCCTTCAGTTACAATCTTAAAACTTTGACCCCGCCAAGCTACCACCGACCACACTACGTGATATTCATTTCGACGTGATACGCCCTTACCTTCCCCGGAAAAAACGCTCTCAAAGACGCAAATACTAACCGAAAAACGGATAACACAAACTCACGCAAAAGCCACTTTTTCGACTTATGTAGTTACAAATAAAACACTTTCCGTTACTTTCCTTCAGTTGTACTGTCAAACTTTGTTTCTTTACGCGTCTCACCGTTCTGGGCTAGACGGCGCTTCGCGTCGCGACGCGTCCCGTCTCTCCGTCTTTCACAACACGCGACGTAAATGGCCGCAACTCCTCGCTGCCTTCACTTACAATCTTAAAACTGTGACCCCTCCAAGCTACCACCAACCGCACTACGTGATATTCATTTCGACTTGATACGCCCTTACCTTCCCCGGAAAAAACGCTCTCAAAGACGCAAATACTAACCGAAAAACGGATTACACAAACTCACGCAAAAGCCACTTTTTCGACTTATGTAGTTACAAATAAAACACTATCCTTTACTTTCCTTCAGTTGTACTGTCAAACTTTGTTTCTTTACGCGTCTCACGGTTCTGGGCTAGACGGCGCTTCGCGTCGCGACGCGTCCCGTCTCTCCGTCTTTCACAACACGCGACGTAAATAGCCGTAACTCCTCGCTGCCTTCACTTACAATCTTAAAACTTTGACCCCTATAAGCTACCACCAACCGCACTACGTGATATTCATTTCGACTTGATACGCCCTTACCTTCCCCGGAAAAAACGCACCCAAAGACGCAAATACTAACCGAAAAACGGATTACACAAACTCACGCAAAAGCCACTTTTTCGACTTATGTAGTTACAAATAAAACACTTTCCTTTACTTTCCTTCAGTTGTACTGTCAAACGTTGTTTCTTTACGCGTCTCACCGTTCTGGGCTAGACGGCGCTTCGCGTCGCGACGCGTCCCGTCTCTCCGTCTTTCACAACACGCGACGCAAATGGCCGCAACTCATCGCTGCCTTCACTTACAATCTCAAAACTTTGACCCCTCCAAGCTACCACCAACTGCACAACGTAATATTCATTTCGACTTGATACGCCCTTACCTTCCCCGGAAAAAACGCTCCCAAAGACGCAAATACTAACCGAAAAACGGATTACACAAACTCACGCAAAAGCCACTGTTTCGACTTTTGTAGTTACAAATTAAACACTTTCCGTCACTTTCCTTCAGTTGTACTGTCAAACTTTGTTTCCTTACGCGTCTCACGGTTCTGGGCTAGACGGCGCTTCGCGTCGCGACGCGTCCCGTCTCTCCGTCTTTCACAACACGCGACAGAAATGGCCGCAACTCCTCGCTGCCTTCACTTACAATCTTAAAACTTTGAGCCCGCCAAGCTACCACCAACCGCACTACGTGATATTCATTTCGACTTGATACGCCCTTACCTTCCCCGGAAAGAAAGCTCTCAGAGACGCAAATACAAACCGAAAAAGATAACACAAACTCACGCAAAAGCCACTTTTTCGACTTATGTAGTTATAAATTAAACACTTTCCGTCACTTTCCTTCAGTTGTACTGTCAAAATTTATTTCTTTACGGGTCTCACGGTTCTGGGCTAGGCGGCGCTTCGCGTCGCGACGCGTCCCGTCTCTCCGTCTTTCACAACACGCGACGTAAATGGCCGTAACTCCTCGCTGCCTTCACTTACAATCTTAAAACTTTGAAACCTCCAAGCTACCACCAACCGCACTACGTGATATTCATTTCGACTTGATACGGCCTTACCTTCCCCGGAAAAAACGCTGTCAAAAACGCAAGTACTAACCGAAAAACGGATTACACAAACTCACGCAAAAGCCACTTTTTCGGCTTATGTAGTTACAAATTAAACACTTTCCGTCTCTTTCCTTCAGTTGTACTGTCAAACTTTGTTTCTTTACGCGTCTCACGGTTCTGGGCTAGACGGCGCTTCGCGTCGCGACGCGTCCCGTCTCTCCGTCTTTCACAACACGCGACGTAAATGGCCGTAACTACTCGCTGCCTTCACTTACAATCTTAAAACTTTGACCCCTATAAGCTACCACCAACCGCACTACGTGATATTCATTTCGGCTTGATACGCCCCTACCTTCCCCGGAAAAAACGCTCCCAAAGACGCAAATACTAACCGAAAAACGGATTACACAAACTCACGCAAAAGCCACGTTTTCGACTTACGTAGTTACAAATTAAACACTTTCCGTTACTTTCCTTCAGTTGTACTGTCAAACTTTGTTTCTTTACGCGTCTCACCGTTCTGGGCTAGACGGCGCTTCGCGTCGCGACGCGTCCCGTCTCTCCGTCTTTCACAACACGCGACGTAAATGGCCGTAACTCCTCGCTGCCTTCACTTACAATCTTAAAACTTTGACCCCGCCAAGCTACTACCGACCGCACTACGTGATATTCATTTCGACTTGATACGCCCTTACCTTCCCCGGAAAAAACGTTCTCAAAAACGCAAATACTAACCGAAAAACGGATTACACAAACTCACGCAAAAGCCACTGTTTCGACTTATGTAGTTACAAATTAAACACTTTCCGTCACTTCCCTTCAGTTGTACTGTCAAACTTTGTCTCTTTACGCGTCTCACGGTTCTGGGCTAGGCGGCGCTTCGCGTCGCGACGCGTCCCGTCTCTCCGTCTTTCACAACACGCGACGTAAGTGGCCGTAACTCCTCGCTGCCTTCACTTACAATCTTAAAACTATGAGCCCGCCAAGCTACCACCAGCCGCACTACGTGATATTCATTTCGACTTGATACGCCCTTACCTTCCTCGGAAAAAACGCTCTCAAAGACGCAAATACAAACCGAAAAACGGATTACACAAACTCTCGCAAAAGCCACTTTTTCGACTTATGCAGTTACAAATAAAACACTTTCCTTTACTTTCCTTCAGTTGTACTGTCAAACTTTGTTTCTTTACGCGTCTCACGGTTCTGGGCTAGACGGCGCTTCGCGTCGCGACGCGTCCCGTCTCTCCGTCTTTCACAACACGCGACGCAAATGGCCGTAACTCCTCGCTGCCTTCACTTACAATCTTAAAACCTTGACCCCTCCAAGCTACCACCGACCGCACTACTTGATATTCATTTCGACTTGATACGCCCTTACCTTCCCCGGAAAAAACGCTCTCAAAGACGCAAATACAAGCCGAAAAACGGATTACACAAACTCATGCAAAAGGCACTTTTTCGACCTATTTAGTTACAAATTATACACTTTCCGTTACTTTCCATCAGTTGTACTGTCAAACTTTGTTTCTTTACGCGTCTCACGGTCCTGGGCTAGGCGGCGCTTCGCGTCGCGACGCGTCCCGTCTCTCCGTCTTTCACAACATGCGACGTAAATGGCCGAAACTCCTCGCTGCCTTCACTTACAATCTTAAAACTTTGACCCCGCCAAGCTACCACCGACCGCACTACTTGATATTCATTTCGACTTGATACGCCCTTGCCTTCCCTGGAAAAAACGCTCTCAAAGACGCAAATAGTAACCGAAAAACGGATTACACAAACTCACGCAAAAGCCACTTTTTCGACTTATGTAGTTACAAATTAAACACTTTCCTTCACTTTCCTTCAGTTGTACTGTCAAACTTTGTTTCTTTACGCGTCTCACGGTTCTGGGCTAGACGGCGCTTCGCGTCGTGACGCGTCCCGCCTCTCCGTCTTTCACAACACGCGACGTAAATGGCCGTAACTCCTCGCTGCCTTCACTTACAATCTTAAAACTTTGAGCCGGCCAAGCTACCACCAACCGCACTACGTGATATTTATTTCGACTTGATACGCCCTTACCTTCCCCGGAAAAAAAGCTCTCAAAGACGCAAATACAAACCGAAAAACGGATTACACAAACTCACGCAAAAGCCACTTTTTCGACTTATGTAGTTACAAATTAAACACTTTCCGTCACTTCCCTTCAGTTGTACTGTCAAACTTTGTTTCTTTACGCGTCTCACGGTTCTGGGCTAGGCAGCGCTTCGCGTCGCGACGCGTCCCGTCTCTCCGTCTTTCACAACACGCGACGTAAATGGCCGTAACTCCTTGCTGCCTTCACTTACAAACTTAAAACTTTGACCCCGCAAAGCTACCACCGACCGCACTACTTGATATTCATTTCGACTTGATACGCCCTTTCCTTCCCCGGAAAAAACGCTCTCAAAGACGCAAATACAAACCGAAAAATGGATTACACAAACTCACGCAAAAGCCATTTTTTCGACTTATGTAGTTACAAATTAAACACTTTCCGTCTCTTTCCTTCAGTTTTACTGTCAAACTTTGTTTCTTTACGCGTCTCACGGTTCTGGGCTAGACGGCGCTTCGCGTCGCGACGCGTCCCGTCTCTCCGTCTTTCACAACACGCGACGTAAATGGCCGTAACTCCTCGCTGCCTTCACTTACAATCTTAAAACTTTGACCCCTATAAGCTACCACCAACCGCACTACGTGATATTCATTTCGGCTTGATACGCCCCTACCTTCCCCGGAAAAAACGCTCCCAAAGACGCAAATACTAACCGAAAAACGGATTACACAAACTCACGCAAAAGCCACGTTTTCGACTTACGTAGTTACAAATTAAACACTTTCCTTTAATTTCCTTCAGTTGTACTGTCAAACTTTGTTTCTTTCCGCGTCTCACGGTTCTGGGCTAGACGGCGCTTCGCGTCGCGACGCGTCCCGTCTCTCCGTCTTTCACAACACGCGACGCAAATGGCCGTAACTCCTCGCTGCCTTCACTTACAATCTTAAAACTTTGACCCCGCCAAGCTACTACCGACCGCACTACGTGATATTCATTTCGACTTGATACGCCCTTACCTTCCCCGGAAAAAACGCTCTCAAAAACGCAAATACTAACCGAAAAACGGATTACACAAACTCACGCAAAAGCCACGTTTTCGACTTACGTAGTTACAAATTAAACACTTTCCTTTAATTTCCTTCAGTTGTACTGTCAAACTTTGTTTCTTTACGCGTCTCACGGTTCTGGGCTAGACGGCGCTTCGCGTCGCGACGCGTCCCGTCTCTCCGTCTTTCACAACACGCGACGCAAATGGCCGTAACTCCTCGCTGCCTTCACTTACAATCTTAAAACTTTGACCCCGCCAAGCTACTACCGACCGCACTACGTGATATTCATTTCGACTTGATACGCCCTTACCTTCCCCGGAAAAAACGCTCTCAAAAACGCAAATACTAACCGAAAAACGGATTACACAAACTCACGCAAAAGCCACTGTTTCGACTTATGTAGTTACAAATTAAACACTTTCCGTCACTTCCCTTCAGTTGTACTGTCAAACTTTGTCTCTTTACGCGTCTCACGGTTCTGGGCTAGGCGGCGCTTCGCGTCGCGACGCGTCCCGTCTCTCCGTCTTTCACAACACGCGACGTAAGTGGCCGTAACTCCTCGCTGCCTTCACTTACAATCTTAAAACTATGAGCCCGCCAAGCTACCACCAGCCGCACTACGTGATATTCATTTCGACTTGATACGCCCTTACCTTCCTCGGAAAAAACGCTCTCAAAGACGCAAATACAAACCGAAAAACGGATTACACAAACTCTCGCAAAAGCCACTTTTTCGACTTATGCAGTTACAAATAAAACACTTTCCTTTACTTTCCTTCAGTTGTACTGTCAAACTTTGTTTCTTTACGCGTCTCACGGTTCTGGGCTAGACGGCGCTTCGCGTCGCGACGCGTCCCGTCTCTCCGTCTTTCACAACATGCGACGTAAATGGCCGCAACTCCTCGCTGCCTTCACTTACAATCTTAAAACTTTGACCCCGCCAAGCTACCACCGACCGCACTACTTGATATTCATTTCGACTTGATACGCCCTTGCCTTCCCTGGAAAAAACGCTCTCAAAGACGCAAATAGTAACCGAAAAACGGATTACACAAACTCACGCAAAAGCCACTTTTTCGACTTATGTAGTTACAAATTAAACACTTTCCTTCACTTTCCTTCAGTTGTACTGTCACACTTTGTTTCTTTACGCGTCTCACGGTTCTGGGCTAGACGGCGCTTCGCGTCGTGACGCGTCCCGCCTCTCCGTCTTTCACAACACGCGACGTAAATGGCCGTAACTCCTCGCTGCCTTCACTTACAATCTTAAAACTTTGAGCCGGCCAAGCTACCACCAACCGCACTACGTGATATTTATTTCGACTTGATACGCCCTTACCTTCCCCGGAAAAAAAGCTCTCAAAGACGCAAATACAAACCGAAAAACGGATTACACAAACTCACGCAAAAGCCACTTTTTCGACTTATGTAGTTACAAATTAAACACTTTCCGTCACTTCCCTTCAGTTGTACTGTCAAACTTTGTTTCTTTACGCGGCTCACGGTTCTGGGCTAGGCAGCGCTTCGCGTCGCGACGCGTCCCGTCTCTCCGTCTTTCACAACACGCGACGTAAATGGCCGTAACTCCTTGCTGCCTTCACTTACAAACTTAAAACTTTGACCCCGCAAAGCTACCACCGACCGCACTACTTGATATTCATTTCGACTTGATACGCCCTTACCTTCCCCGGAAAAAACGCTCTCAAAGACGCAAATACAAACCGAAAAATGGATTACACAAACTCACGCAAAAGCCATTTTTTCGACTTATGTAGTTACAAATTAAACACTTTCCGTCTCTTTCCTTCAGTTTTACTGTCAAACTTTGTTTCTTTACGCGTCTCACGGTTCTGGGCTAGACGGCGCTTCGCGTCGCGACGCGTCCCGTCTCTCCGTCTTTCACAACACGCAACGTAAATGGCCGCAACTCCTCGCTGCCTTCACTTACAATCTTAAAACTTTGACCCCTCCAAGCTACCACCGACCGCACTACTTGATATTCATTTCGACTTGATACGCCCTTACCTTCCCCGGAAAAAACGCTCTCAAAGACGCAAATACAAACCGAAAAACGGATTACACAAACTCACGCAAAAGCCATTTTTTCGACTTATGTAGTTACAAATTAAACACTTTCCGTCTCTTTCCTTCAGTTGTACTGTCAAACTTTGTTTCTTTACGCGTCTCACGGTACTGGGCTAGACGGCGCTTCGCGTCGCGACGCGTCCCGTCTCTCCGTCTTTCACAACACGCGGCGTAAATGGCCGCAACTCCTCGTTGCCTTCACTTACAATCTTAAAACTTTGACCCCTCCAAGCTACCACCAACCGCACTACGTGTTATTCATTTCGACTTGATACGCCCTTACCTTCCCCGGAAAAAACGCTCTCAAAGACGCAAATACAAACCGAAAAACGGATTACACAAACTCACGCAAAAGCCACTTTTTCGACTTATGTAGTTACAAATTAAACACTTTCGATCACTTTCCTTCAGTTGTACTGTCAAACTTTGTTTCTTTACGCGTCTCACGGTTCTGGGCTAGACGGCGCTTCGCGTCGCGACGCGTCCCGTCTCTCCGTCTTTCACAACACGCAACGTAAATGGCCGCAACTCCTCGCTGCCTTCACTTACAATCTTAAAACTTTGACCCCGCCAAGCTACCACCGACCGCACTACTTGATATTCATTTCGACTTGATACGCCCTTGCCTTCCCTGGAAAAAACGCTCTCAAAAACGCAAATAGTAACCGAAAAACGGATTACACAAACTCACGCAAAAGCCACTTTTTCGACTTATGTAGTTACAAATTAAACACTTTCCTTCACTTTCCTTCAGTTGTACTGTCAAACTTTGTTTCTTTACGCGTCTCACGGTTCTGGGCTAGACGGCGCTTCGCGTCGCGACGCGTCCCGCCTCTCCGTCTTTCACAACACGCGACGTAAATGGCCGTAACTCCTCGCAGCCTTCACTTACAATCTTAAAACTTTGAGCCGGCCAAGCTACCACCAACCGCACTACGTGATATTCATTTCTACTTGATACGCCCTTACCTTCCCCGGAAAAAAGCTCTCAAAGACGCAAATAGAAACCGAAAAACGGATTACACAAACTCACGCAAAATCCACTTTTTCGACTTATGTAGTTACAAATTAAACACTTTCCGTCACTTTCCTTCAGTTGTACTGTCAAACTTTGTTTCTTTACGCGTCTCACGGTTCTGGGCTAGGCGGCGCTTCGCGTCGCGAAGCGTAACGTCTCTCCGTCTTTCACAACACGCAACGTAAATGGCCGCAACTCCTCGCTGCCTTCACTTACAATCTTAAAACTTTGACCCCGCCAAGCTACCACCGACCGCACTACTTGATATTCATTTCGACTTGATACGCCCTTACCTTCCCCGGAAAAAACGCTCTCAAAGACGCAAATACAAACCGAGAAACGGATTACACAAACTCACGCAAAAGCCATTTTTTCGACTTATGTAGTTACAAATTAAACACTTTCCGTCTCTTTCCTTCAGTTGTACTGTCAAACTTTGTTTCTTTACGCGTCTCACGGTTCTATGCTACGCGGCGCTTCGCGTCGCGACGCGTCCCGTCTCTCCGTCTTTCACAACATGCGACGTAAATGGCCGCAACTCCTCGCTGCCTTCACTTACAATCCTAAAACTTTGAGCCCGCCAAGCTACCACCAACCGCACTACGTGATATTCATTTCGACTTGATACGCCCTTACCTTCCCCCGGAAAAAACGCTCTCAAAGACGCAAATACAAACCGAAAAACGGATTACACAAACTCACCCAAAAGCCATTTTTTCGACTTATGTAGTTACCAATTAAACACTTTCCGTCTCTTTCCTTCAGTTGTACTGTCAAACTTTGTTTCTTTACGCGTCTCACGGTTCTATGCTAGGCGGCGCTTCGCGTCGCGACGCGTCCCGTCTCTCCGTCTTTCACAACATGCGACGTAAATGGCCGCAACTCCTCGCTGCCTTCACTTACAATCCTAAAACTTTGAGCCCGCCAAGCTACCACCGACCGCACTACGTGATATTCATTTCGACTTGATACGCCCTTACCTTCCCCGGAAAAAACGCTCTTAAAGACGCAAATACAAACCGAAAAACGGATTACACAAACTCACGCAAAAGCCATTTTTTCGACTTATGTAGTTACAAATTAAACACTTTCCGTCTCTTTCCTTCAGTTGTACTGTCAAACTTTGTTTCTTTACGCGTCTCACGGTTCTATGCTAGGCGGCGCTTCGCGTCGCGACGCGTCCCGTCTCTCCGTCTTTCACAACATGCGACGTAAATGGCCGCAACTCCTCGCTGCCTTCACTTACAATCTTAAAACTTTGAGCCCGCCAAGCTACCACCGACCGCACTACGTGATATTCATTTCGACTTGATACACGCTTACCTTCCCCGGAAAAAACGCTCTCAAAGACGCAAATACAAACCGAAAAACGGATTACACAAACTCACGCAAAAGCCACTTTTTCGACTTATGTAGTTACCAATTAAACACTTTTCGTCTCTTTCCTTCAGTTGTACTGTCAAACTTTGTTTCTTTACGCGTCTCACGGTTCTGGGCTAGACGGCGCTTCGCGTCGCGACGCGTCTTGTCTCTCCGTCTTTCACAACATGCGACGTAAATGGCCGCAACTTCTCGCTGCCTTCACTTACAATCTTAAAACTTTGACCCCGCCAAGCTACCACCGACCGCACTACTTGATATTCATTTCGACTTGATACGCCCTTACCTTCCCCGGAAAAAACGCTCTCAAAGACGCAAATACAAACCGAAAAACGGATTACACAAACTCACGCAAAAGCCATTTTTTCGACTTATGTAGTTACAAATTAAACACTTTCCGTCTCTTTCCTTCAGTTGTACTGTCAAACTTTGTTTCTTTACGCGTCTCACGGTTCTATCCTAGGCGGCGCTTCGCGTCGCGACGCGTCCCGTCTCTCCGTCTTTCACAACATGCGACGTAAATGGCCGCAACTCCTCGCTGCCTTCACTTACAATCCTAAAACTTTGAGCCCGCCAAGCTACCACCAACCGCACTACGTGATATTCATTTCGACTTGATACGCCCTTACCTTCCCCGGAAAAAACGCTCCCCAAAGACGCAAATACAAACCGAAAAACGGATTACACAAACTCACGCAAAAGCCACTTTTTCGACTTATGTAGTTACCAATTAAACACTTTCGATCATTTTCCTTCAGTTGTACTGTCAAACTTTGTTTCTTTACGCATCTCGCGGTTCTGGGCTAGACGGCGCTCCGCGTCGCGACGCGACCCGTCTCTCCGTCTTTCACAACACGCAACATAAATGGCCGCAACTCCTCGTTGCCTTCACTTACAATCTTAAAACTTTGAGCCCTCCAAGCTACCACCAACCGCACTACGTGATATTCATTTCGACTTGATACGCTCTTACCTTCCCCGGAAAAAAACGCTCTCAAAGACGCAAATACAAACCGAAAAACGGATTACACAAACTCACGCAAAAGCCACTTTTTCGACTTATGTAGTTACAAATTAAACACTTTCCGTCTCTTTCCTTCAGTTGTACTGTCAAACTTTGTTTCTTTACGCGTCTCACGGTTCTGGGCTAGACGGCGCTTCGCGTCGCGACGCGTCCCGTCTCTCCGTCTTTCACAACATGCGACGTAAATGGCCGCAACTTCTCGCTGCCTTCACTTACAATCTTAAAACTTTGACCCGCCAAGCTACCACCGACCGCACTACTTGATATTCATTTCGACTTGATACGCCCTTACCTTCCCCGGAAAAAACGCTCTCAAAGACGCAAATACAAACCGAAAAACGGATTACACAAACTCACGCAAAAGCCATTTTTTCGACTTATGTAGTTACAAATTAAACACTTTCCGTCTCTTTCCTTCAGTTGTACTGTCAAACTTTGTTTCTTTACGCGTCTCACGGTTCTATGCTAGGGCGGCGCTTCGCGTCGCGACGCGTCCCGTCTCTCCGTCTTTCACAACATGCGACGTAACTGGCCGCAACTCCTCGCTGCCTTCACTTACAATCCTAAAACTTTGAGCCCGCCAAGCTACCACCAACCGCACGACGTGATATTCATTTCGACTTGATACGCTCTTACCTTCCCCGGAAAAAACGCTCTCAAAGACGCAAATACAAACCGAAAAACGGATTACACAAACTCACGCAAAAGCCACTTTTTCGACTTATGTAGTTACCAATTAAACACTTTCCGTCTCTTTCCTTCAGTTGTACTGTCAAACTTTGTTTCTTTACGCGTCTCACGGTTCTATGCTAGGCGGCGCTTCGCGTCGCGACGCGTCCCGTCTCTCCGTCTTTCACAACATGCGACGTAAATGGCCGCAACTTCTCGCTGCCTTCACTTACAATCTTAAAACTTTGACCCCGCCAAGCTACCACCGACCGCACTACTTGATATTCATTTCGACTTGATACGCCCTTACCTTCCCCGGAAAAAACGCTCTCAAAGACGCAAATACAAACCGAAAAACGGATTACACTAACTCACGCAAAAGCCATTTTTTCGACTTATGTAGTTACAAATTAAACACTTTCCGTCTCTTTCCTTCAGTTGTACTGTCAAACTTTGTTTCTTTACGCGTCTCACGGTTCTATCCTAGGCGGCGCTTCGCGTCGCGACGCGTCCCGTCTCTCCGTCTTTCACAACATGCGACGTAAATGGCCGCAACTCCTCGCTGCCTTCACTTACAATCCTAAAACTTTGAGCCCGCCAAGCTACCACCAACCGCACTACGTGATATTCATTTCGACTTGATACGCCCTTACCTTCCCCGGAAAAAACGCTCTCAAAGACGCAAATACAAACCGAAAAACGGATTACACAAACTCACGCAAAAGCCACTTTTTCGACTTATGTAGTTACCAATTAAACACTTTCGATCATTTTCCTTCAGTTGTACTGTCAAACTTTGTTTCTTTACGCATCTCACGGTTCTGGGCTAGACGGCGCTCCGCGTCGCGACGCGTCCCGTCTCTCCGTCTTTCACAACACGCAACATAAATGGCCGCAACTCCTCGCTGCCTTCACTTACAATCTTAAAACTTTGAGCCCGCCAAGCTACCACCTGCCGCACTACGTGATATTCATTTCGACTTGATACGCCCTTACCTTCCCCGGAAAAAACGCTCTCAAAGACACAAATACAAACCGAAAAACGGATTACACAAACTCACGCAAAAGCCACTTTTTCGACTTATGTAGTTACAAATTAAACACTTTCCATCACTTTCCTTCAGTTGTACTGTCAAACTTTGTTTCTTTACGCGTCTCACGGTTCTATGCTAGGCGGCGCTTCGCGTCGCGACGCGTCCCGTCTCTCCGTATTTCACAACATGCGACGTAAATGGCCGCAACTCCTCGCTGCCTTCACTTACAATCTTAAAACTTTGAGCCCGCCAAGCTACGACCGACCGCACTACGTGACTATTCATTTCGACTTGATACGCCCTTACCTTCCCCGGAAAAAACGCTCTCAAAGACGCAAATACAAACCGAAAAACGGATTACACAAACTCACGCAAAAGCCACTTTTTCGACTTATGTAGTTACAAATTAAACACTTTCCGTCTCTTTCCTTCAGTTGTACTGTCAAACTTTGTTTCTTTACGCGTCTCACGGTTCTGGGCTAGACGGCGCTTCGCGTCGCGACGCGTCCCGTCTCTCCGTCTTTCACAACATGCGACGTAAATGGCCGCAACTTCTCGCTGCCTTCACTTACAATCTTAAAACTTTGACCCGCCAAGCTACCACCGACCGCACTACTTGATATTCATTTCGACTTGATACGCCCTTACCTTCCCCGGAAAAAACGCTCTCAAGACGCAAATACAAACCGAAAAACGGATTACACAGACTCACGCAAAAGCCACTTTTTCGTCTTATGTAGTTACCAATTAAACACTTTCCGTCACTTTCCTTCAGTTGTACTGTCAAACTTTGTTTCTTTTCGCGTCTCACGGTTCTATGCTAGGCGGCGCTTCGCGTCGCGACGCGTCCCGTCTCTCCGTCTTTCACAACATGCGACGTAAATGGCCGCAACTTCTCGCTGCCTTCACTTACAATCTTAAAACTTTGACCCCGCCAAGCTACCACCGACCGCACTACTTGATATTCATTTCGACTTGATACGCCCTTACCTTCCCCGGAAAAAACGCTCTCAAAGACGCAAATACAAACCGAAAAACGGATTACACAAACTCACGCAAAAGCCATTTTTTCGACTTATGTAGTTACAAATTAAACACTTTCCGTCTCTTTCCTTCAGTTGTACTGTCAAACTTTGTTTCTTTACGCGTCTCACGGTTCTATGCTAGGCGGCGCTTCGCGTCGCGACGCGTCCCGTCTCTCCGTCTTTCACAACATGCGACGTAAATGGCCGCAACTCCTCGCTGCCTTCACTTACAATCCTAAAACTTTGAGCCCGCCAAGCTACAACCGACCGCACTGCGTGATATTCATTTCGACTTGATACGCCCTTACCTTCCCCGGAAAAAACGCTCTCAAAGACGCAAATACAAACCGAAAAACGGATTACACAAACTCACGCAAAAGCCACTTTTTCGACTTATGTAGTTACCAATTAAACACTTTCGATCATTTTCCTTCAGTTGTACTGTCAAACTTTGTTTCTTTACGCATCTCACGGTTCTGGGCTAGACGGCGCTCCGCGTCGCGACGCGTCCCGTCTCTCCGTCTTTCACAACATGCAACATAAATGGCCGCAACTCCTCGTTGCCTTCACTTACAATCTTAAAACTTTGACCCCTCCAAGCTACCACCAACCGCACTACGTGATATTCATTTCGACATGATACGCTCTTACCTTCCCCAAAAAAAACGCTCTCAAAGACGCAAATACAAACCGAAAAACGGATTACACAAACTCACGCAAAAGCCACTGTTTCGACTTATGTTGATACAAATTAAACACTTTCCGTCACTTTCCTTAAGTTGTACTGTCAAACTTTATTTCTTTACGCGTCTCACGGTTCTATGCTAGGCGGCGCTTCGCGTCGCGACGCGTCCCGTCTCTCCGTATTTCACAACATGCGACGTAAATGGCCGCAACTCCTCGCTGCCTTCACTTACAATCTTAAAACTTTGAGCCCGCCAAGCTACCACCTGCCGCACTACGTGATATTCATTTCGACTTGATACGCCCTTACCTTCCCCTGAAAAAACGCTCTCAAAGACGTAAATACAAACCGAAAAACGGATTACACAAACTCACGCAAAAGCCACTTTTTCGACTTATGTAGTTACAAATTAAACACTTTCCGTTACTTTCCTTCAGTTGTACTGTCAAACTTTGTTTCTTTACGCGTCTCACGGTTCTGGGCTAGACGGCGCTTCGCGTCGCGACGGGTCCCGTCTCTCCGTCTTTCACAACATGCGACGTAAATGGCCGCAACTCCTCGCTGCCCTCACTTACAATCTTAAAACTTTAACCCCGCCAAGCTACCACCAACCGCACTACGTGATATTCATTTCGACTTGATACGCCCTTACCTTCCCCGGAAAAAACGCTCTCAAAGACGCAAATACAAACCGAAAAACGGATTACACAAACTCACGCAAAAGCCACTTTTTCGACTTATGTAGTTACAAATTAAACACTTTCCATCACTTTCCTTCAGTTGTACTGTCAAACTTTGTTTCTTTACGCGTCTCACGGTTCTGGGCTAGACGGCGCTTCGCGTCGCGACGCGTCCCGTTTCTCCGTCTTTCACAACATGCGACGTAAATGGCCCTAACTCCTCGCTGCCTTCTCTTACAATCTTAAAACTTTAACCCCGCCAAGCTACCACCAACCGCACTACGTGATATTCATTTCGACTTGATACGCCCTTACCTTCCCCGGAAAAAACGCTCTCAAAGACGCAAATACAAACCGAAAAACGGATTACACAAACTCACGCAAAAGCCACTTTTTCGACTTATGTAGTTACAAATTAAACACTTTCCATCACTTTCCTTCAGTTGTACTGTCAAACTTTGTTTCTTTACGCGTCTCACGGTTCTGGGCTAGACGGCGCTTCGCGTCGCGACGCGTCCCGTTTCTCCGTCTTTCACAACATGCGACGTAAATGGCCGCAACTCCTCGCTGCCTTCACTTACAATCTTAAAACTTTGACCCCTCCAAGCTACCACCAACCGCACTACGTGATATTCATTTCGACTTGATACGCCCTTACCTTCCCCGGAAAAAACGCTCTCAAAGACGCAAATTCAAACCGAAAAACGGTTTACACAAACTCACGCAAAAGCCACTTTTTCGACTTATGTAGTTACAAATTAAACACTTTCCATCACTTTCCTTCAGTTGTACTGTCAAACTTTGTTTCTTTACGCGTCTCACGGTTCTGGGCTAGACGGCGCTTCGCGTCGCGACGCGTCCCGTTTCTCCGTCTTTCACAACATGCGACGTAAATGGCCGCAACTCCTCGCTGCCTTCACTTACAATCTTAAAACTTTGACCCCTCCAAGCTACCACCAACCGCACTACGTGATATTCATTTCGACTTGATACGCCCTTACCTTCCCCGGAAAAAACGCTCTCAAAGACGCAAATACAAACCGAAAAACGGATTACACAAACTCACGCAAAAGCCACTTTTTCGACTTATGAAGTTACAAATTAAACACTTTCCATCACTTTCCTTCAGTTGTACTGTCAAACTTTGTTTCTTTACGCGTCTCACGGTTCTGGGCTAGACGGCGCTTCGCGTCGCGACGCGTCCCGTTTCTCCGTCTTTCACAACATGCGACGTTAATGGCCGCAACTCCTCGCTGCCTTCACTTACAATCTTAAAACTTTGACCCCTCCAAGCTACCACCAACCGCACTACGTGATATTCATTTCGACTTGATACGCCCTTACCTTCCCCGGAAAAAACGCTCTCAAAGACGCAAATACAAACCGAAAAACGGATTACACAAACTCACGCAAACGCCACTTTTTCGACTTATGTAGTTACAAATTAAACACTTTCCGTTACTTTCCTTCAGTTGTACTGTCAAACTTTGTTTCTTTACGCATCTCACGGTTCTGGGCTAGACGGCGCTTCGCGTCGCGACGCGTCCCGTCTCTCCGTCTTTCATAACATGCGACGTAAATGGCCGCAACTCCTCGCTGCCTTCACTTACAATCTTAAAACTTTAACCCCGCCAAGCTACCACCAACCGCACTACGTGATATTCATTTCGACTTGATACGCCCTTACCTTCCCCGGAAAAAACGCTCTCAAAGACGCAAATACAAACCGAAAAACAGATTACACAAACTCACGCAAAAGCCACTTTTTCGACTTATGTAGTTACAAATTAAACACTTTCCGTTACTTTCCTTCAGTTGTACTGTCAAACTTTGTTTCTTTACGCGTCTCACGGTTCTGGGCTAGACGGCGCTTCGCGTCGCGACGCGTCCCGTCTCTCCGTCTTTCACAACATGCGACGTAAATGGCCGCAACTCCTCGCTGCCTTCACTTACAATCTTAAAACTTTAACACCGCCAAGCTACCACCAACCGCACTGCGTGATATTCATTTCGACTTGATACGCCCTTACCTTCCCCGGAAAAAACGCTCTCAAAGACGCAAATACAAACCGAAAAACGGATTACACAAACTCACGCAAAAGCCACTTTTTCGACTTATGTAGTTACAAATTAAATACTTTCCGTCACTTTCCTTCAGTTGTACTGTCAAACTTTGTTTCTTTACGCGTCTCACGGTTCTATGCTAGGCGGCGCTTCGCGTCGCGACGCGTCCCGTCTCTCCGTATTTCACAACATGCGACGTAAATGGCCGCAACTCCTCGCTGCCTTCACTTACAATCTTAAAACTTTGACCCCTCCAAGCTACCACCAACCGCACTACGTGATATTCATTTCGACTTGATACGCCCTTACCTTCCCGGGAAAAAACGCTCTCAAAGACGCAAATACAAACCGAAAAACAGATTACACAAACTCACGCAAAAGCCACTTTTTCGACTTATGTAGTTACAAATTAAACACTTTCCATCACTTTCCTTCAGTTGTACTGTCAAACTTTATTTCTTTACGCGTCTCACGGTTCTGGGCTAGACGGCGCTTCGCGTCGCGACGCGTCCCGTTTCTCCGTCTTTCACAACATGCGACGTAAATGGCCGCAACTCCACGCTGCCTTCACTTACAATCTTAAAACTTTGACCCCTCCAAGCTACCACCAACCGCACTACGTGATATTCATTTCGACTTCATACGCCCTTACCTTCCCCGAAAAAAACGCTCTCAAAGACGCAAATACAAACCGAAAAACGGATTACACAAACTCACGCAAAAGCCACTTTTTCGACTTATGTAGTACAAATTAAACACTTTCCGTCACTTTCCTTCAGTTGTACTGTCAAACTTTGTTTCTTTACGCGTCTCACGGTTCTATGCTAGGCGGCGCTTCGCGTCGCGACGCGTCCCGTCTCTCCGTCTTTCACAACATGCGACGTAAATGGCCGCAACTCCTCGCTGCCTTCACTTACAATCTCAAAACTTTGACCCCTCCAAGCTACCACCAACCGCACTACGTGATATTCATTTTGACTTCATACGCCCTTACCTTCCCCGGAAAAAACGCTCTCAAAGACGCAAATACAAACCGAAAAACAGATTACACAAACTCACGCAAAAGCCACTTTTTCGACTTATGTAGTTACAAATTAAACACTTTCCGTTACTTTCCTTCAGTTGTACTGTCAAACTTTGTTTCTTTACGCGTCTCACGGTTCTGGGCTAGACGGCGCTTCGCGTCGCGACGCGTCCCGTCTCTCCGTCTTTCACAACATGCGATGTAAATGGCCGCAACTCCTCGTTGCCTTCACTTACAATCTTAAAACTTTGACCCCTCCAAGCTACCACCAACCGCACTACGTGATATTCATTTCGACTTGATACGCCCTTACCTTCCCCGGAAAAAACGCTCTCAAAGACGCAAATACAAACCGAAAAACGGATTACACAAACTCACGCAAAAGCCACTTTTTCGACTTATGTAGTTACAAATTAAATACTTTCCGTCACTTTCCTTCAGTTGTACTGTCAAACTTTGTTTCTTTACGCGTCTCACGGTTCTATGCTAGGCGGCGCTTCGCGTCGCGACGCGTCCCGTCTCTCCGTATTTCACAACATGCGACGTAAATGGCCGCAACTCCTCGCTGCCTTCACTTACAATCTTAAAACTTTGAGCCCGCCAAGCTACCACCTGCCGCACTACGTGATATTCATTTCGACTTGATACGCCCTTACCTTCCCGGGAAAAAACGCTCTCAAAGACGCAAATACAAACCGAAAAACAGATTACACAAACTCACGCAAAAGCCACTTTTTCGTCTTATGTAGTTACAAATTAAACACTTTCCATCACTTTCCTTCAGTTGTACTGTCAAACTTTATTTCTTTACGCGTCTCACGGTTCTGGGCTAGACGGCGCTTCGCGTCGCGACGCGTCCCGTTTCTCCGTCTTTCACAACATGCGACGTAAATGGCCGCAACTCCACGCTGCCTTCACTTACAATCTTAAAACTTTGACCCCTCCAAGCTACCACCAACCGCACTACGTGATATTCATTTCGACTTCATACGCCCTTACCTTCCCCGAAAAAAACGCTCTCAAAGACGCAAATACAAACCGAAAAACGGATTACACAAACTCACGCAAAAGCCACTTTTTCGACTTATGTAGTACAAATTAAACACTTTCCGTCACTTTCCTTCAGTTGTACTGTCAAACTTTGTTTCTTTACGCGTCTCACGGTTCTATGCTAGGCGGCGCTTCGCGTCGCGACGCGTCCCGTCTCTCCGTCTTTCACAACATGCGACGTAAATGGCCGCAACTCCTCGCTGCCTTCACTTACAATCTTAAAACTTTGACCCCTCCAAGCTACCACCAACCGCACTACGTGATATTCATTTCGACTTGATACGCCCTTACCTTCCCCGGAAAAAACGCTCTCAAAGACGCAAATACAAACTGAAAAACGGATTACACAAAACACGCAAAAGCCACTTTTTCGACTTATGTAGTTACAAATTAAACACTTTCCGTCAGTTTCCTTCAGTTGTACTGTCAAACTTTGTTTCTTTACGCGTCTCACGGTTCTGGGCTAGACGGCGCTTCGCGTCGCGACGCGTCCCGTCTCTCCGTCTTTCACAACATGCGACGTAAATGGCCGCAACTCCACGCTGCCTTCACTTACAATCTTAAAACTTTGACCCCGCCAAGCTACCACCAACCGCACTACGTGATATTCATTTCGACTTGATACGCCCTTACCTTCCCCGGAAAAAACGCTCTCAAAGACGAAAATACAAACCGAAAAACCGATTACACAAACTCACGCAAAAGCACTTTTTCGACTTATGTAGTTACAAATTAAACACTTTCCGTCAGTTTCCTTCAGTTGTACTGTCAAACTTTGTTTCTTTACGCGTCTCACGGTTCTGGGCTAGACGGCGCTTCGCGTCGCGACGCGTCCCGTCTCTCCGTCTTTCACAACATGCGACGTAAATGGCCGCAACTCCTCGCTGCCTTCACTTACAATGTTAAAACTTTGACCCCACCAAGCTACCACCAACCGCACTACGTGATATTCATTTCGACTTGATACGCCCTTACCTTCCCCGGAAAAAAACGCTCTCGAAGACGCAAATACAAACCGAAAAACGGATTACACAGACTCACGCAAAAGCCACTTTTTCGACTTATGTAGTTACAAATTAAACACTTTCCGTCACTTTCCTTCAGTTGTACTGTCAAACTTTGTTTCTTTACGCGTCTCACGGTTCTATGCTAGGCGGCGCTTCGCGTCGCGACGCGTCCCGTCTCTCCGTCTTTCACAACATGCGACGTAAATGGCCGCAACTCCTCGCTGCCTTCACTTACAATCTTAAAACTTTGACCCCGCCAAGCTACCACCAACCGCACTACGTGATATTCATTTCGACTTGATACGCCCTTACCTTCCCCGGAAAAAACGCTCTCAAAGACGCAAATACAAACCGAAAAACGGATTACACAAACTCACGCAAAAGCCACTTTTTCGACTTATGTAGTTACACATTAAACACTTTCCGTCACTTTCCTTCAGTTGTACTGTCAAACTTTGTTTCTTTACGCGTCTCACGGTTCTATGCTAGGCGGCGCTTCGCGTCGCGACGCGTCCCGTCTCTCCGTCTTTCACAACATGCGACATAAATGGCCGCAACTCCTCGCTGCCTTCACTTACAATCTTAAAACTTTGAGCCCGCCACGCTACCACCAACCGCACTACGTGATATTCATTTCGACTTGATACGCCCTTACCTTCCCCGGAAAAAACGCTCTAAAAGACGCAAATACAAACCGAAAAACGGATTACACAAACTCACGCAAAAGCCACTTTTTCGACTTATGTAGTTACCAATTAAACACTTTCCGTCACTTTCCTTCAGTTGTACTGTCAAACTTTGTTTCTTTACGCGTCTCACGGTTCTGGGCTAGACGGCGCTTCGCGTCGCGACGCGTCCCGTCTCTTCGTCTTTCGAAACACGTGACGTAAATGGCCGCAACTCCTCGTTGCCTTCACTTACAATCTTAAAACTTTGACCCCTCCACGCTACCACCAACCGCACTACGTGATATTCATTTCGACTTGATACGCCCTCTACCTTCCCCGGAAAAACGCTCTCAAAGTCGCAAATACAAACCGAAAAACGGATTACACAAAATCACGCAAAAGCCACTTTTTCGACTTATGTAGTTACAAATTAAACACTTTCCGTCACTTTCCTTCAGTTGTACTGTCAAACTTTGTTTCTTTACGCGTCTCACGGTTCTGGGCTAAACGGCGCTTCGCGTCGCGACGCGACCCGTCTCTCCGTCTTTCACAACATGCGACGTAAATGGCCGCAACTCCTCGCTGCCTTCACTTACAATCTTAAAACTTTGACCCCTCCAAGCTACCACCAACCGCACTACGTGATATTCATTTCGACTTGATACGCCCTTACCTTCCCCGGAAAAACGCTCTCAAACGCGCAAATACAAACCGAAAAACGGATTACACAAAATCACGCAAAAGCCACTTTTTCGACTTATGTAGTTACAAATTAAACACTTTCCGTCACTTTCCTTCAGTTGTACTGTCAAACTTTGTTTCTTTACGCGTCTCACGGTTCTGGGCTAGACGGCGCTTCGCGTCACGACGCGTCCCGTCTCTCCGTCTTTCACAACACGCGACGTAAATGGCCGTAACTCCTCGCTGCCTTCACTTACAATCTTAAAACTTTGACCCCTCCAAGCTACCACCAACCGCACTACGTGATATTCATTTCGACTTGATACGCCCTTACCTTCCCCGGAAAAACGCTCTCAAACACGCAAATACAAACCGAAAAACGGATTACACAAAATCACGCAAAAGCCACTTTTTCGACTTATGTAGTTACAAATTAAACACTTTCCGTCACTTTCCTTCAGTTGTACTGTCAAACTTTGTTTCTTTACGCGTCTCACGGTTCTGGACTAGACGGCGCTTCGCGTCGCGACGCGTCCCGTCTCTCCGTCTTTCACAACATGCGACGTAAATGGCCGTAACTCCTCGCTGCCTTCACTTACAATCTTAAAACTTTGACCCCTCCACGCTACCACCAACCGCACTACGTGATATTCATTTCGACTTGATACGCCCTTACCTTCCCCGGAAAAACGCTCTCAAACACGCAAATACAAACCGAAAAACGGATTACACAAAATCACGCAAAAGCCACTTTTTCGACTTATGTAGTTACAAATTAAACACTGTCCGTCACTTTCCTTCAGTTGTACTGTCAAACTTTGTTTCTTTACGCGTCTCACGGTTCTGGGCTAGACGGCGCTTCGCTTCGCGACGCGTCCCGTCTCTCCGTCTTTCACAACACGCGACGTAAATGGCCGTAACTTCTCGCTGCCTTCACTTACAATCTTAAAACTTTGACCCCTCCACGCTACCACCAACCGCACTACGTGATATTCATTTCGACTTGATACGCCCTTACCTTCCCCGGAAAAACGCTCTCAAAGACGCAAATACATACCGAAAAACGGATTACACAAAATCACGCAAAAGCCACTTTTTCGACTTATGTAGTTACAAATTAAACACTTTCCGTCACTTTCCTTCAGTTGTACTGTCAAACTTTGTTTCTTTACGCGTCTCACGGTTCTGGGCTAGACGGCGCTTCGCGTCGCGACGCGTCCCGTCTCTCCGTCTTTCACAACACGCGACGTAAATGGCCGCAACTCCTCGCTGCCTTCACTTACAATCTTAAAACTTTGACCCCTCCACGCTACCACCAACCGCACTACGTGATATTCATTTCGACTTGATACGCCCTTACCTTCCCCAGAAAAAACGCTCTCAAAGACGCAAATACAAACCGAAAAACGGATTACGCAAACTCACGCGAAAGCCACTATTTCGACTTATGTAGTTAACAATTAAACACTCTCCGTCACTTTCTTTCAGTTGTACTGTCAAACTTTGTTTCTTTACGCGTCTCACGGTTCTGGGCTAGACGGCGCTTCGCGTCGCGACGCGTCCCGTCTCTCCGTCTTTCACAACACGCGACGTAAATGGCCGCAACTTCTCGCTGCCTTCACTTACAATCTTAAAACTTTGACCCCTCCACGCTACCACCAACCGCACTACGTGATATTCATTTCGACTTGATACGCCCTTAAATTCCCCAGAAAAAACGCTCTCAAAGACGCAAATACAAACCGAAAAACGGATTACGCAAACTCACGCGAAAGCCACTTTTTCGACTTATGTAGTTACAAATTAAACACTCTCCGTCACTTTCTTTCAGTTGTACTGTCAAACTTTGTTTCTTTACGCGTCTCACGGTTCTCGGCTAGACGGCGCTTCGCGTCGCGACGCGTCCCGTCTCTTCGTCTTTCGAAACACGTGACGTAAATGGCCGCAACTCCTCGTTGCCTTCACTTACAATCTTAAAACTTTGACCCCTCCACGCTACCACCAACCGCACTACGTGATATTCATTTCGACTTGATACGCCCTCTACCTTCCCCGGAAAAACGCTCTCAAAGTCGCAAATACAAACCGAAAAACGGATTACACAAAATCACGCAAAAGCCACTTTTTCGACTTATGTAGCTACAAATTAAACACTTTCCGTCACTTTCCTTCAGTTGTACTGTCAAACTTTGTTTCTTTACGCGTCTCACGGTTCTGGGCTAGACGGCGCTTCGCGTCGCGACGCGTCCCGTCTCTCCGTCTTTCACAACATGCGACGTAAATGGTTGTAACTCCTCGCTGCCTTCACTTACAATCTTAAAACTTTGACCCCTCCACGCTACCACCAACCGCACTACGTGATATTCATTTCGACTTGATACACCCTTACCTTCCCCGGAAAAACGCTCTCAAACACGCAAATACAAACCGAAAAACGGATTACACAAAATCACGCAAAAGCCACTTTTTCGACTTATGTAGTTACAAATTAAACACTTTCCGTCACTTTCCTTCAGTTGTACTGTCAAACTTTGTTTCTTTACGCGTCTCACGGTTCTGGGCTAGACGGCGCTTCGCGTCGCGACGCGTCCCGTCTCTCCGTCTTTCACAACACGCGACGTAAATGGCCGTAACTCCTCGCTGCCTTCACTTACAATCTTAAAACTTTGACCCCTCCACGCTACCACCAACCGCACTACGTGATATTCATTTCGACTTGATACGCCCTTACCTTCCCCGGAAAAACGCTCTCAAAGACGCAAATACATACCGAAAAACGGGTTACACAAAATCACGCAAAAGCCACTTTTTCGACTTATGTAGTTACAAATTAAACACTTTCCGTCACTTTCCTTCAGTTGTACTATCAAACTTTGTTTCTTTACGCGTCTCACGGTTCTGGGCTAGACGGCGCTTCGCGTCGCGACGCGTCCCGTCTCTCCGTCTTTCACAACACGCGACGTAAATGGCCGTAACTCCTCGCTGCCTTCACTTACAATCTTAAAACTTTGACCCCGCCAAGCTACCACCAACCGCACTACGTGATATTCATTTCGACTTGATACGCCCTTACCCTCCCCGGAAAAAACGCTCTCAAAGACGCAAATACAAACCGAAAAACGGATTACACAAAATCACGCAAAAGCCACTTTTTCGACTTATGTAGTTACAAATTAAACACTTTCCGTCACTTTCCTTCAGTTGTACTGTCAAACTTTGTTTCTTTACGCGTCTCACGGTTCTGGGCTAGACGGCGCTTCGCGTCGCGACGCGTCCCGTCTCTCCGTCTTTCACAACACGCGACGTAAATGGCCGTAACTCCTCGCTGCCTTCACTTACAATCTTAAAACTTTGACCCCTCCACGCTACCACCAACTGCACTACGTGATATTCATTTCGACTTGATACGCCCTTACCTTCCCCGGAAAAACGCTCTCAAAGACGCAAATACATACCGAAAAACGGATTACACAAATTCACGCAAAAGCCACTTTTTCGACTTATGTAGTTACAAATTAAACACTTTCCGTCACTTTCCTTCAGTTGTACTGTCAAACTTTGTTTCTTTACGCGTCTCACGGTTCTGGGCTAGACGGCGCTTCGCGTCGCGACGCGTCCCGTCTCTCCGTCTTTCACAACACGCGACGTAAATGGCCGTAACTCCTCGCTGCCTGCACTTACAATCTTAAAACTTTGACCCCTCCACGCTACCACCAACCGCACTACGTGATATTCATTTCGACTTGATACGCCCTTACCTTCCCCGGAAAAACGCTCTCAAAGACGCATATACATACCGAAAAACGGATTACACAAAATCACGCAAAAGCCACTTTTTCGACTTATGTAGTTACAAATTAAACACTTTCCGTCACTTTCCTTCAGTTGTACTGTCAAACTTTGTTTCTTTACGCGTCTCACGGTTCTATGCTAGGCGGCGCTTCGCGTCGCGACGCGTCCCGTCTCTCCGTCTTTCACAACATGCGACGTAAATGGCCGCAACTCCTCGCTGCCTTCACTTACAATCTTAAAACTTTGAGCCCGCCAAGCTACCACCAACCGCACTACGTGATATTCATTTCGACTTGATACGCCCTTACCTTCCCCGGAAAAAACGCTCTCAAAGACGCAAATACAAACCGAAAAACGGATTACACAAACTCACGCAAAAGCCACTTTTTCGACTTATGTAGTTACAAATTAAACACTTTCCATCACTTTCCTTCAGTTGTACTGTCAAACTTTTTTTCTTTACGCGTCTCACGGTTCTGGGCTAGACGGCGCTTCGCGTCGCGACGCGTCCCGTCTCTCCGTCTTTCACAACATGCGACGTAAATGGCCGCAACTCCTCGCTGCCTTCACTTACAATCTGAAAACTTTGACCACGCCAAGCTACCACCGACCGCACTACTTGATATTCATTTCGACTTGATACGCCCTTACCTTCCCCGGAAAAAACGCTCTCAAAGACGCAAATACAAACCGAAAAACGGATTACGCAAACTCACGCGAAAGCCACTTTTTCGACTTATGTAGTTACAAATTAAACACTTTCCGTCACTTTCTTTCAGTTGTACTGTCAAACTTTGTTTCTTTACGCGTCTCACGGTTCTGGGCTAGACGGCGCTTCGCGTCGCGACGCGTCCCGTCTCTTCGTCTTTCGAAACACGCGACGTAAATGGCCGCTACTCCTCGTTGCCTTCACTTACAATCTTAAAACTTTGACCCCTCCACGCTACCACCACCCGCACTACGTGATATTCATTTCGACTTGATACGCCCTTACCTTCCCCGGAAAAACGCTCTCAAAGTCGCAAATACAAACCGAAAAACGGATTACACAAAATCACGCAAAAGCCACTTTTTCGACTTATGTAGTTACAAATTAAACACTTTCCGTCACTTTCCTTCAGTTGTACTGTCAAACTTTGTTTCTTTACGCGTCTCACGGTTCTGGGCTAGACGGCGCTTCGCGTCGCGACGCGACCCGTCTCTCCGTCTTTCACAACACGCGACGTAAATGGCCGCAACTCCTCGCTGCCTTCACTTACAATCTTAAAACTTTGACCCCTCCAAGCTACCACCAACCGCACTACGTGATATTCATTTCGACTTAATACGCCCTTACCTTCCCCGGAAAAACGCTCTCAAAGACGCAAATACAAACCGAAAAACGGATTACACAAAATCACGCAAAAGCCACTTTTTCGACTGATGTAGTTACAAATTAAACACTTTCCGTCACTTTCCTTCAGTTGTACTGTCAAACTTTGTTTCTTTACGCGTCTCACGGTTCTGGGCTAGACGGCGCTTCGCGTCGCGATGCGTCCCGTCTCTCCGTCTTTCACAACATGCGACGTAAATGGCCGCAACTCCTCGCTGCCTTCACTTACAATCTTAAAACTTTGACCCCGCGAAGCTACCACCGACCGCACTACTTGATATTCATTTCGACTTGATACGCCCTTACCTTCCCCGGAAAAAACGCTCTCAAAGACGCAAATACAAACCGAAAAACGGATTACACAGACTCACGCAAAAGCCACTTTTTCGTCTTATGTAGTTACCAATTAAACACTTTCCGTCACTTTCCTTCAGTTGTACTGTCAAACTTTGTTTCTTTACGCGTCTCACGGTTCTGGGCGAGACGGCGCTTCGCGTCACAACGCGTCCCGTCTCTCCGTCTTTCACAACACGCGACGTAAATGGCCGTAACTCCTCGCTGCCGCCACTTACAATCTTAAAACTTTGACCCCGCCAAGCTACCACCAACCGCACTACGTGATATTCAATTGGACTTGATACGCCCTTACCCTCCCCGGAAAAAACGCTCTCAAAGACGCAAATACAAACCGAAAAACGGATTACACAAAATCACGCAAAAGCCACTTTTTCGACTTATGTAGTTACAAATTAAACACTTTCCGTCACTTTCCTTCAGTTGTACTGTCAAACTTTGTTTCTTTACGCGTCTCACGGTTCTGGGCTAGACGGCGCTTCGCGTCGCGACGCGTCCCGTCTCTCCGTCTTTCACAACACGCGACGTAAATGGCCGTAACTCCTCGCTGCCTTGACTTACAATCTTAAAACTTTGACCCCTCCACGCTACCACCAACCGCACTACGTGATATTCATTTCGACTTGATACGCCGTTACCTTCCCCGGAAAAACGCTCTCAAAGACGCAAATACATACCGAAAAACGGATTACACAAAATCACGCAAAAGCCACTTTTTCGACTTATGTAGTTACAAATTAAACACTTTCCGTCACTTTCCTTCAGTTGTACTGTCAAACTTTGTTTCTTTACGCGTCTCACGGTCTGGGCTAGACGGCGCTTCGCGTCGCGACGCGTCCCGTCTCTCCGTCTTTCACAACACGCGACGTAAATGGCCGTAACTCCTCGCTGCCTTCACTTACAATCTTAAAACTTTGACCCCTCCACGCTACCACCAACCGCACTACGTGATATTCATTTCGACTTGATACGCCCTTACCTTCCCCGGAAAAACGCTCTCAAAGACGCAAATACATACCGAAAAACGGATTACACAAAATCACGCAAAAGCCACTTTTTCGACTTATGTAGTTACAAATTAAACACTTTCCGTCACTTTCCTTCAGTTGAACTGTCAAACTTTGTTTCTTTACGCGTCTCACGGTTCTGGGCTAGACGGCGCTTCGCGTCGCGACGCGTCCCGTCTCTCCGTCTTTCACAACACGCGACGTAAATGGCCGTAACTCCTCGCTGCCTTCACTTACAATCTTAAAACTTTGACCCCTCCACGCTACCACCAACCGCACTACGTGATATTCATTTCGACTTGATACACCCTTACCTTCCCCGGAAAAACGCTCTCAAAGACGCAAATACATACCGAAAAACGGATTACACAAAATCACGCAAAAGCCACTTTTTCGACTTATGTAGTTACAAATGAAACACTTTCCGTCACTTTCCTTCAGTTGTACTGTCAAACTTTGTTTCTTTACGCGTCTCACGGTTCTGGGCTAGACGGCGCTTCGCGTCGCGACGCGTCCCGTCTCTCCGTCTTTCACAACACGCGACGTAAATGGCCGTAACTCCTCGCTGCCTTCACTTACAATCTTAAAACTTTGACCCCTCCACGCTACCACCAACCGCACTACGTGATATTCATTTCGACTTGATACGCCCTTACCTTCCCCGGAAAAACGCTCTCAAAGACGCAAATACATACCGAAAAACGGATTACACAAAATCACGCAAAAGCCACTTTTTCGACTTATGTAGTTACAAATTAAACACTTTCCGTCACTTTCCTTCAGTTGTACTGTCAAACTTTGTTTCTTTACGCGTCTCACGGTTCTATGCTAGGCGGCGCTTCGCGTCGCGACGCGTCCCGTCTCTCCGTCTTTCACAACATGCGACGTAAATGGCCGCAACTCCTCGCTGCCTTCACTTACAATCTTAAAACTTTGAGCCCGCCAAGCTACCACCAACCGCACTACGTGATATTCATTTCGACTTGATACGCCCTTACCTTCCCCGGAAAAAACGCTCTCAAAGACGCAAATACAAACCGAAAAACGGATTACACAAACTCACGCAAAAGCCACTTTTTCGACTTATGTAGTTACAAATTAAACACTTTCCATCACTTTCCTTCAGTTGTACTGTCAAACTTTTTTTCTTTACGCGTCTCACGGTTCTGGGCTAGACGGCGCTTCGCGTCGCGACGCGTCCCGTCTCTCCGTCTTTCACAACATGCGACGTAAATGGCCGCAACTCCTCGCTGCCTTCACTTACAATCTGAAAACTTTGACCACGCCAAGCTACCACCGACCGCACTACTTGATATTCATTTCGACTTGATACGCCCTTACCTTCCCCGGAAAAAACGCTCTCAAAGACGCAAATACAAACCGAAAAACGGATTACGCAAACTCACGCGAAAGCCACTTTTTCGACTTATGTAGTTACAAATTAAACACTTTCCGTCACTTTCTTTCAGTTGTACTGTCAAACTTTGTTTCTTTACGCGTCTCACGGTTCTGGGCTAGACGGCGCTTCGCGTCGCGACGCGTCCCGTCTCTTCGTCTTTCGAAACACGCGACGTAAATGGCCGCTACTCCTCGTTGCCTTCACTTACAATCTTAAAACTTTGACCCCTCCACGCTACCACCAACCGCACTACGTGATATTCATTTCGACTTGATACGCCCTTACCTTCCCCGGAAAAACGCTCTCAAAGTCGCAAATACAAACCGAAAAACGGATTACACAAAATCACGCAAAAGCCACTTTTTCGACTTATGTAGTTACAAATTAAACACTTTCCGTCACTTTCCTTCAGTTGTACTGTCAAACTTTGTTTCTTTACGCGTCTCACGGTTCTGGGCTAGACGGCGCTTCGCGTCGCGACGCGACCCGTCTCTCCGTCTTTCACAACACGCGACGTAAATGGCCGCAACTCCTCGCTGCCTTCACTTACAATCTTAAAACTTTGACCCCTCCAAGCTACCACCAACCGCACTACGTGATATTCATTTCGACTTAATACGCCCTTACCTTCCCCGGAAAAACGCTCTCAAAGACGCAAATACAAACCGAAAAACGGATTACACAAAATCACGCAAAAGCCACTTTTTCGACTGATGTAGTTACAAATTAAACACTTTCCGTCACTTTCCTTCAGTTGTACTGTCAAACTTTGTTTCTTTACGCGTCTCACGGTTCTGGGCTAGACGGCGCTTCGCGTCGCGATGCGTCCCGTCTCTCCGTCTTTCACAACATGCGACGTAAATGGCCGCAACTCCTCGCTGCCTTCACTTACAATCTTAAAACTTTGACCCCGCGAAGCTACCACCGACCGCACTACTTGATATTCATTTCGACTTGATACGCCCTTACCTTCCCCGGAAAAAACGCTCTCAAAGACGCAAATACAAACCGAAAAACGGATTACACAGACTCACGCAAAAGCCACTTTTTCGTCTTATGTAGTTACCAATTAAACACTTTCCGTCACTTTCCTTCAGTTGTACTGTCAAACTTTGTTTCTTTACGCGTCTCACGGTTCTGGGCGAGACGGCGCTTCGCGTCACAACGCGTCCCGTCTCTCCGTCTTCCACAACACGCGACGTAAATGGCCGCAACTCCTCGCTGCCTTCACTTACAATCTTAAAACTTTGACCCCTCCAAGCTACCACCAACCGCACTACGTGATATTCATTTCGACTTAATACGCCCTTACCTTCCCCGGAAAAACGCTCTCAAAGACGCAAATACAAACCGAAAAACGGATTACACAAAATCACGCAAAAGCCACTTTTTCGACTTATGTAGTTACAAATTAAACACTTTCCGTCACTTTCCTTCAGTTGTACTGTCAAACTTTGTTTCTTTACGCGTCTCACGGTTCTGGGCTAGACGGCGCTTCGCGTCGCGACGCGTCCCGTCTCTCCGTCTTTCACAACACGCAACGTAAATGGCCGCAACTCCTCGTTGCCTTCACTTACAATCTTAAAACTTTGACCCCGCCAAGCTACCACCAACCGCACTACGTGATATTCATTTCGACTTGATACGCCCTTACCTTCCCCGGAAAAAACGCTCTCAAAGACGCAAATACAAACTGAAAAACGGATTACACAAAACACGCAAAAGCCACTTTTTCGACTTATGTAGTTACAAATTAAACACTTTCCGTCAGTTTCCTTCAGTTGTACTGTCAAACTTTGTTTCTTTACGCGTCTCACGGTTCTGGGCTAGACGGCGCTTCGCGTCGCGACGCGTCCCGTCTCTCCGTCTTTCACAACATGCGACGTAAATGGCCGCAACTCCACGCTGCCTTCACTTACAATCTTAAAACTTTGACCCCGCCAAGCTACCACCAACCGCACTACGTGATATTCATTTCGACTTGATACGCCCTTACCTTCCCCGGAAAAAACGCTCTCAAAGACGAAAATACAAACCGAAAAACCGATTACACAAACTCACGCAAAAGCCACTTTTTCGACTTATGTAGTTACAAATTAAACACTTTCCGTCAGTTTCCTTCAGTTGTACTGTCAAACTTTGTTTCTTTACGCGTCTCACGGTTCTGGGCTAGACGGCGCTTCGCGTCGCGACGCGTCCCGTCTCTCCGTCTTTCACAACATGCGACGTAAATGGCCGCAACTCCTCGCTGCCTTCACTTACAATGTTAAAACTTTGACCCCACCAAGCTACCACCAACCGCACTACGTGATATTCATTTCGACTTGATACGCCCTTACCTTCCCCGGAAAAAAACGCTCTCGAAGACGCAAATACAAACCGAAAAACGGATTACACAGACTCACGCAAAAGCCACTTTTTCGACTTATGTAGTTACAAATTAAACACTTTCCGTCACTTTCCTTCAGTTGTACTGTCAAACTTTGTTTCTTTACGCGTCTCACGGTTCTATGCTAGGCGGCGCTTCGCGTCGCGACGCGTCCCGTCTCTCCGTCTTTCACAACATGCGACGTAAATGGCCGCAACTCCTCGCTGCCTTTACTTACAATCTTAAAACTTTGACCCCGCCAAGCTACCACCAACCGCACTACGTGATATTCATTTCGACTTGATACGCCCTTACCTTCCCTGGAAAAAACGCTCTCAAAGACGCAAATACAAACCGAAAAACGGATTACACAAACTCACGCAAAAGCCACTTTTTCGACTTATGTAGTTACACATTAAACACTTTCCGTCACTTTCCTTCAGTTGTACTGTCAAACTTTGTTTCTTTACGCGTCTCACGGTTCTATGCTAGTCGGCGCTTCGCGTCGCGACGCGTCCCGTCTCTCCGTCTTTCACAACATGCGACATAAATGGCCGCAACTCCTCGCTGCCTTCACTTACAATCTTAAAACTTTGAGCCCGCCACGCTACCACCAACCGCACTACGTGATATTCATTTCGACTTGATACGCCCTTACCTTCCCCGGAAAAACGCTCTAAAAGACGCAAATACAAACCGAAAAACGGATTACACAAACTCACGCAAAAGCCACTTTTTCGACTTATGTAGTTACCAATTAAACACTTTCCGTCACTTTCCTTCAGTTGTACTGTCAAACTTTGTTTCTTTACGCGTCTCACGGTTCTGGGCTAGACGGCGCTTCGCGTCGCGACGCGTCCCGTCTCTTCGTCTTTCGAAACACGTGACGTAAATGGCCGCAACTCCTCGTTGCCTTCACTTACAATCTTAAAACTTTGACCCCTCCACGCTACCACCAACCGCACTACGTGATATTCATTTCGACTTGATACGCCCTCTACCTTCCCCGGAAAAACGCTCTCAAAGTCGCAAATACAAACCGAAAAACGGATTACACAAAATCACGCAAAAGCCACTTTTTCGACTTATGTAGTTACCAATTAAACACTTTCCGTCACTTTCCTTCAGTTGTACTGTCAAACTTTGTTTCTTTACGCGTCTCACGGTTCTGGGCTAGACGGCGCTTCGCGTCGCGACGCGACCCGTCTCTCCGTCTTTCACAACATGCGACGTAAATGGCCGCAACTCCTCGCTGCCTTCACTTACAATCTTAAAACTTTGACCCCTCCAAGCTACCACCAACCGCACTACGTGATATTCATTTCGACTTGATACGCCCTTACCTTCCCCGGAAAAACGCTCTCAAACGCGCAAATACAAACCGAAAAACGGATTACACAAAATCACGCAAAAGCCACTTTTTCGACTTATGTAGTTACAAATTAAACACTTTCTGTCACTTTCCTTCAGTTGTACTGTCAAACTTTGTTTCTTTACGCGTCTCACGGTTCTGGGCTAGACGGCGCTTCGCGTCACGACGCGTCCCGTCTCTCCGTCTTTCACAACACGCGACGTAAATGGCCGTAACTCCTCGCTGCCTTCACTTACAATCTTAAAACTTTGACCCCTCCAAGCTACCACCAACCGCACTACGTGATATTCATTTCGACTTGATACGCCCTTACCTTCCCCGGAAAAACGCTCTCAAACACGCAAATACAAACCGAAAAACGGATTACACAAAATCACGCAAAAGCCACTTTTTCGACTTATGTAGTTACAAATTAAACACTTTCCGTCACTTTCCTTCAGTTGTACTGACAAACTTTGTTTCTTTACGCGTCTCACGGTTCTGGACTAGACGGCGCTTCGCGTCGCGACGCGTCCCGTCTCTCCGTCTTTCACAACATGCGACGTAAATGGCCGTAACTCCTCGCTGCCTTCACTTACAATCTTAAAACTTTGACCCCTCCACGCTACCACCAACCGCACTACGTGATATTCATTTCGACTTGATACGCCCTTACCTTCCCCGGAAAAACGCTCTCAAACACGCAAATACAAACCGAAAAACGGATTACACAAAATCACGCAAAAGCCACTTTTTCGACTTATGTAGTTACAAATTAAACACTGTCCGTCACTTTCCTTCAGTTGTACTGTCAAACTTTGTTTCTTTACGCGTCTCACGGTTCTGGGCTAGACGGCGCTTCGCGTCGCGACGCGTCCCGTCTCTCCGTCTTTCACAACACGCGACGTAAATGGCCGCAACTCCTCGCTGCCTTCACTTACAATCTTAAAACTTTGACCCCTCCACGCTACCACCAACCGCACTACGTGATATTCATTTCGACTTGATACGCCCTTACCTGCCCCAGAAAAAACGCTCTCAAAGACGCAAATACAAACCGAAAAACGGATTACGCAAACTCACGCGAAAGCCACTATTTCGACTTATGTAGTTAACAATTAAACACTCTCCGTCACTTTCTTTCAGTTGTACTGTCAAACTTTGTTTCTATACGCGTCTCACGGTTCTGGGCTAGACGGCGCTTCGCGTCGCGACGCGTCCCGTCTCTCCGTCTTTCACAACACGCGACGTAAATGGCCGCAACTTCTCGCTGCCTTCACTTACAATCTTAAAACTTTGACCCCTCCACGCTACCACCAACCGCACTACGTGATATTCATTTCGACTTGATACGCCCTTACCTTCCCCAGAAAAAACGCTCTCAAAGACGCAAATACAAACCGAAAAACGGATTACGCAAACTCACGCGAAAGCCACTTTTTCGACTTATGTAGTTACAAATTAAACACTCTCCGTCACTTTCTTTCAGTTGTACTGTCAAACTTTGTTTCTTTACGCGTCTCACGGTTCTCGGCTAGACGGCGCTTCGCGTCGCGACGCGTCCCGTCTCTTCGTCTTTCGAAACACGTGACGTAAATGGCCGCAACTCCTCGTTGCCTTCACTTACAATCTTAAAACTTTGACCCCTCCACGCTACCACCAACCGCACTACGTGATATTCATTTCGACTTGATACGCCCTCTACCTTCCCCGGAAAAACGCTCTCAAAGTCGCAAATACAAACCGAAAAACGGATTACACAAAATCACGCAAAAGCCACTTTTTCGACATATGTAGTTACAAATTAAACACTTTCCGTCACTTTCCTTCAGTTGTACTGTCAAACTTTGTTTCTTTACGCGTCTCACGGTTGTGGGCTAGACGGCGCTTCGCGTCGCGACGCGTCCCGTCTCTCCGTCTTTCACAACATGCGACGTAAATGGTTGTAACTCCTCGCTGCCTTCACTTACAATCTTAAAACTTTGACCCCTCCACGCTACCACCAACCGCACTACGTCATATTCATTTCGACTTGATACGCCCTTACCTTCCCCGGAAAAACGCTCTCAAACACGCAAATACAAACCGAAAAACGGATTACACAAAATCACGCAAAAGCCACTTTTTCGACTTATGTAGTTACAAATTAAACACTTTCCGTCACTTTCCTTCAGTTGTACTGTCAAACTTTGTTTCTTTACGCGTCTCACGGTTCTGGGCTAGACGGCGCTTCGCGTCGCGACGCGTCCCGTCTCTCCGTCTTTCACAACACGCGACGTAAATGGCCGTAACTCCTCGCTGCCTTCACTTACAATCTTAAAACTTTGACCCCTCCACGCTACCACCAACCGCACTACGTGATATTCATTTCGACTTGATACGCCCTTACCTTCCCCGGAAAAACGCTCTCAAAGACGCAAATACATACCGAAAAACGGATTACACAAAATCACGCAAAAGCCACTTTTTCGACTTATGTAGTTACAAATTAAACACTTTCCGTCACTTTCCTTCAGTTGTACTATCAAACTTTGTTTCTTTACGCGTCTCACGGTTCTGGGCTAGACGGCGCTTCGCGTCGCGACGCGTCCCGTCTCTCCGTCTTTCACAACACGCGACGTAAATGGCCGTAACTCCTCGCTGCCTTCACTTACAATCTTAAAACTTTGACCCCGCCAAGCTACCACCAACCGCACTACGTGATATTCATTTCGACTTGATACGCCCTTACCCTCCCCGGAAAAAACGCTCTCAAAGACGCAAATACAAACCGAAAAACGGATTACACAAAATCACGCAAAAGCCACTTTTTCGACTTATGTAGTTACAAATTAAACACTGTCCGTCACTTTCCTTCAGTTGTACTGTCAAACTTTGTTTCTTTACGCGTCTCACGGTTCTGGGCTAGACGGCGCTTCGCGTCGCGACGCGTCCCGTCTCTCCGTCTTTCACAACACGCGACGTAAATGGCCGTAACTCCTCGCTGCCTTCACTTACAATCTTAAAACTTTGACCCCTCCACGCTACCACCAACTGCACTACGTGATATTCATTTCGACTTGATACGCCCTTACCTTCCCCGGAAAAACGCTCTCAAAGACGCAAATACATACCGAAAAACGGATTACACAAAATCACGCAAAAGCCACTTTTTCGACTTATGTAGTTACAAATTAAACACTTTCCGTCACTTTCCTTCAGTTGTACTGTCAAACTTTGTTTCTTTACGCGTCTCACGGTTCTGGGCTAGACGGCGCTTCGCGTCGCGACGCGTCCCGTCTCTCCGTCTTTCACAACACGCGACGTAAATGGCCGTAACTCCTCGCTGCCTTCACTTACAATCTTAAAACTTTGACCCCTCCACGCTACCACCAACCGCACTACGTGATATTCATTTCGACTTGATACGCCCTTACCTTCCCCGGAAAAACGCTCTCAAAGACGCAAATACATACCGAAAAACGGATTACACAAAATCACGCAAAAGCCACTTTTTCGACTTATGTAGTTACAAATTAAACACTTTCCGTCACTTTCCTTCAGTTGTACTGTCAAACTTTGTTTCTTTACGCGTCTCACGGTTCTATGCTAGGCGGCGCTTCGCGTCGCGACGCGTCCCGTCTCTCCGTCTTTCACAACATGCGACGTAAATGGCCGCAACTCCTCGCTGCCTTCACTTACAATCTTAAAACTTTGAGCCCGCCAAGCTACCACCAACCGCACTACGTGATATTCAATTGGACATGATACGCCCTTACCCTCCCCGGAAAAAACGCTCTCAAAGACGCAAATACAAACCGAAAAACGGATTACACAAAATCACGCAAAAGCCACTTTTTCGACTTATGTAGTTACAAATTAAACACTTTCCGTCACTTTCCTTCAGTTGTACTGTCAAACTTTGTTTCTTTACGCGTCTCACGGTTCTGGGCTAGACGGCGCTTCGCGTCGCGACGCGTCCCGTCTCTCCGTCTTTCACAACACGCGACGTAAATGGCCGTAACTCCTCGCTGCCTTCACTTACAATCTTAAAACTTTGACCCCTCCACGCTACCACCAACCGCACTACGTGATATTCATTTCGACTTGATACGCCCTTACCTTCCCCGGAAAAACGCTCTCAAAGACGCAAATACATACCGAAAAACGGATTACACAAAATCACGCAAAAGCCACTTTTTCGACTTATGTAGTTACAAATTAAACACTTTCCGTCACTTTCCTTCAGTTGTACTGTCAAACTTTGTTTCTTTACGCGTCTCACGGTCTGGGCTAGACGGCGCTTCGCGTCGCGACGCGTCCCGTCTCTCCGTCTTTCACAACACGCGACGTAAATGGCCGTAACTCCTCGCTGCCTTCACTTACAATCTTAAAACTTTGACCCCTCCACGCTACCACCAACCGCACTACGTGATATTCATTTCGACTTGATACGCCCTTACCTTCCCCGGAAAAACGCTCTCAAAGACGCAAATACATACCGAAAAACGGATTACACAAAATCACGCAAAAGCCACTTTTTCGACTTATGTAGTTACAAATTAAACACTTTCCGTCACTTTCCTTCAGTTGTACTGTCAAACTTTGTTTCTTTACGCGTCTCACGGTTCTATGCTAGGCGGCGCTTCGCGTCGCGACGCGTCCCGTCTCTCCGTCTTTCACAACATGCGACGTAAATGGCCGCAACTCATCGCTGCCTTCACTTACAATCTTAAAACTTTGAGCCCGCCAAGCTACCACCAACCGCACTACGTGATATTCATTTCGACTTGATACGCCCTTACCTTCCCCGGAAAAAACGCTCTCAAAGACGCAAATACAAACCGAAAAACGGATTACACAAACTCACGCAAAAGCCACTTTTTCGACTTATGTAGTTACAAATTAAACACTTTCCATCACTTTCCTTCAGTTGTACTGTCAAACTTTTTTTCTTTACGCGTCTCACGGTTCTGGGCTAGACGGCGCTTCGCGTCGCGACGCGTCCCGTCTCTCCGTCTTTCACAACATGCGACGTAAATGGCCGCAACTCCTCGCTGCCTTCACTTACAATCTGAAAACTTTGACCACGCCAAGCTACCACCGACCGCACTACTTGATATTCATTTCGACTTGATACGCCCTTACCTTCCCCGGAAAAAACGCTCTCAAAGACGCAAATACAAACCGAAAAACGGATTACGCAAACTCACGCGAAAGCCACTTTTTCGACTTATGTAGTTACAAATTAAACACTTTCCGTCACTTTCTTTCAGTTGTACTGTCAAACTTTGTTTCTTTACGCGTCTCACGGTTCTCGGCTAGACGGCGCTTCGCGTCGCGACGCGTCCCGTCTCTTCGTCTTTCGAAACACGCGACGTAAATGGCCGCAACTCCTCGTTGCCTTCACTTACAATCTTAAAACTTTGACCCCTCCACGCTACCACCAACCGCACTACGTGATATTCATTTCGACTTGATACGCCCTTACCTTCCCCGGAAAAACGCTCTCAAAGACGCAAATACAAACCGAAAAACGGATTACAAAAAATCACGCAAAAGCCACTTTTTCGACTGATGTAGTTACAAATTAAACACTTTCCGTCACTTTCCTTCAGTTGTACTGTCAAACTTTGTTTCTTTACGCGTCTCACGGTTCTGGGCTAGACGGCGCTTCGCGTCGCGATGCGTCCCGTCTCTCCGTCTTTCACAACATGCGACGTAAATGGCCGCAACTCCTCGCTGCCTTCACTTACAATCTTAAAACTTTGACCCCGCGAAGCTACCACCGACCGCACTACTTGATATTCATTTCGACTTGATACGCCCTTACCTTCCCCGGAAAAAACGCTCTCAAAGACGCAAATACAAACCGAAAAACGGATTACACAGACTCACGCAAAAGCCACTTTTTCGTCTTATGTAGTTACCAATTAAACACTTTCCGTCACTTTCCTTCAGTTGTACTGTCAAACTTTGTTTCTTTACGCGTCTCACGGTTCTGGGCTAGACGGCGCTTCGCGTCACAACGCGTCCCGTCTCTCCGTCTTTCACAACACGCGACGTAAATGGCCGTAACTGCTCGCTGCCGCCACTTACAATCTTAAAACTTTGACCCCGCCAAGCTACCACCAAACGCACTACTTGATATTCATTTCGACTTGATACGCCCTTACCTTCCCCGGAAAAACGCTCTCAAAGACGCAAATACAAACCGAAAAACGGATTACACAAAATCACGCAAAAGCCACTTTTTCGACTTATGTAGTTACAAATTAAACACTTTCCGTCACTTTCCTTCAGTTGTACTGTCAAACTTTGTTTCTTTACGCGTCTCACGGTTCTGGGCTAGACGGCGCTTCGCGTCACGACGCGTCCCGTCTCTCCGTCTTTCACAACACGCGATGTAAATGGCCGTAACTCCTCGCTGCCGCCACTTACAATCTTAAAACTTTGACCCCGCCAAGCTACCAGCGACCGCTCTACTTGATATTCATTTCGACTTGATACGCCCTTACCTTCCCCGGAAAAAACGCTCTCAAAGACGCAAATACAAACCGAAAAACGGATTACACAGACTCACGCAAAAGCCACTTTTTCGACTTATGTAGTTACCAATTAAACACTTTCCGTCACTTTCCTTCAGTTGTACTGTCAAACTTTGTTTCTTTACGCGTCTCACGGTTCTGGGCTAGACGGCGCTTCGCGTCACGACGCGTCCCGTCTCTCCGTCTTTCACAACACGCGACGTAAATGGCCGTAACTCCTCGCTGCCGCCACTTACAATCTTAAAACTTTGACCCCGCCAAGCTACCACCAACCGCACTACTTGATATTCATTTCGACTTGATACGCCCTTACCTTCCCCGGAAAAACGCTCTCAAACACGCAAATACAAACCGAAAAACGGATTACACAAAATCACGCAAAAGCCACTTTTTCGACTTATGTAGTTACAAATTAAACACTTTCCGTCACTCTCCTTCAGTTGTACTGTCAAACTTTGTTTCTTTACGCGTGTCACGGTTCTGGGCTAGACGGCGCTTCGCGTCGCGATGCGTCCCGTCTCTCCGTCTTTCACAACATGCGACGTAAATGGCCGTAACTCCTCGCTGCCTTCACTTACAATCTTAAAACTTTGACCCTTCCACGCTACCACCAACCGCACTACGTGATATTCATTTCGACTTGATACGCCCTTACCTTCCCCGGAAAAACGCTCTCAAAGTCGCAAATACAAACCGAAAAACGGATTACACAAATTCACGCAAAAGCCACTTTTTCGACTTATGTAGTTACAAATTAAACACTTTCCGTCACTTTCCTTCAGTTGTACTGTCAAACTTTGTTTCTTTACGCGTCTCACGGTTCTGGGCTAGACGGCGCTTCGCGTCGCGACGCGACCCGTCTCTCCGTCTTTCACAACACGCGACGTAAATGGCCGCAACTCCTCGCTGCCTTCACTTACAATCTTAAAACTTTGACCCCTCCAAGCTACCACCAACCGCACTACGTGATATTCATTTCGACTTAATACGCCCTTACCTTCCCCGGAAAAACGCTCTCAAAGACGCAAATACAAACCGAAAAACGGATTACACAAAATCACGCAAAAGCCACTTTTTCGACTTATGTAGTTACAAATTAAACACTTTCCGTCACTTTCCTTCAGTTGTACTGTCAAACTTTGTTTCTTTACGCGTCTCACGGTTCTGGGCTAGACGGCGCTTCGCGTCGCGACGCGACCCGTCTCTCCGTCTTTCACAACATGCGACGTAAATGGCCGCAACTCCTCGCTGCCTTCACTTACAATCTTAAAACTTTGACCCCTCCAAGCTACCACCAACCGCACTACGTGATATTCATTTCGACTTGATACGCCCTTACCTTCCCCGGAAAAACGCTCTCAAAGACGCAAATACATACCGAAAAACGGATTACACAAAATCACGCAAAAGCCACTTTTTCGACTTATGTAGTTACAAATTAAACACTTTCCGTCACTTTCCTTCAGTTGTACTATCAAACTTTGTTTCTTTACGCGTCTCACGGTTCTGGGCTAGACGGCGCTTCGCGTCGCGACGCGTCCCGTCTCTCCGTCTTTCACAACACGCGACGTAAATGGCCGTAACTCCTCGCTGCCTTCACTTACAATCTTAAAACTTTGACCCCGCCAAGCTACCACCAACCGCACTACGTGATATTCATTTCGACTTGATACGCCCTTACCCTCCCCGGAAAAAACGCTCTCAAAGACGCAAATACAAACCGAAAAACGGATTACACAAAATCACGCAAAAGCCACTTTTTCGACTTATGTAGTTACAAATTAAACACTTTCCGTCACTTTCCTTCAGTTGCACTGTCAAACTTTGTTTCTTTACGCGTCTCACGGTTCTGGGCTAGACGGCGCTTCGCGTCGCGACGCGTCCCGTCTCTCCGTCTTTCACAACACGCGACGTAAATGGCCGTAACTCCTCGCTGCCTTCACTTACAATCTTAAAACTTTGACCCCTCCACGCTACCACCAACTGCACTACGTGATATTCATTTCGACTTGATACGCCCTTACCTTCCCCGGAAAAACGCTCTCAAAGACGCAAATACATACCGAAAAACGGATTACACAAAATCACGCAAAAGCCACTTTTTCGACTTATGTAGTTACAAATTAAACACTTTCCGTCACTTTCCTTCAGTTGTACTGTCAAACTTTGTTTCTTTACGCGTCTCACGGTTCTGGGCTAGACGGCGCTTCGCGTCGCGACGCGTCCCGTCTCTCCGTCTTTCACAACACGCGACGTAAATGGCCGTAACTCCTCGCTGCCTTCACTTACAATCTTAACACTTTGACCCCTCCACGCTACCACCAACCGCACTACGTGATATTCATTTCGACTTGATACGCCCTTACCTTCCCCGGAAAAACGCTCTCAAAGACGCAAATACATACCGAAAAACGGATTACACAAAATCACGCAAAAGCCACTTTTTCGACTTATGTAGTTACAAATTAAACACTCTCCGTCACTTTCCTTCAGTTGTACTGTCAAACTTTGTTTCTTTACGCGTCTCACGGTTCTATGCTAGGCGGCGCTTCGCGTCGCGACGCGTCCCGTCTCTCCGTCTTTCACAACATGCGACGTAAATGGCCGCAACTCCTCGCTGCCTTCACTTACAATCTTAAAACTTTGAGCCCGCCAAGCTACCACCAACCGCACTACGTGATATTCAATTGGACTTGATACGCCCTTACCCTCCCCGGAAAAAACGCTCTAAAAGACGCAAATACAAACCGAAAAACGGATTACACAAAATCACGCAAAAGCCACTTTTTCGACTTATGTAGTTACAAATTAAACACTTTCCGTCACTTTCCTTCAGTTGTACTGTCAAACTTTGTTTCTTTACGCGTCTCACGGTTCTGGGCTAGACGGCGCTTCGCGTCGCGACGCGTCCCGTCTCTCCGTCTTTCACAACACGCGACGTAAATGGCCGTAACTCCTCGCTGCCTTCACTTACAATCTTAAAACTTTGACCCCTCCACGCTACCACCAACCGCACTACGTGATATTCATTTCGACTTGATACGCCCTTACCTTCCCCGGAAAAACGCTCTCAAAGACGCAAATACATACCGAAAAACGGATTACACAAAATCACGCAAAAGCCACTTTTTCGACTTATGTAGTTACAAATTAAACACTTTCCGTCACTTTCCTTCAGTTGTACTGTCAAACTTTGTTTCTTTACGCGTCTCACGGTCTGGGCTAGACGGCGCTTCGCGTCGCGACGCGTCCCGTCTCTCCGTCTTTCACAACACGCGACGTAAATGGCCGTAACTCCTCGCTGCCTTCACTTACAATCTTAAAACTTTGACCCCTCCACGCTACCACCAACCGCACTACGTGATATTCATTTCGACTTGATACGCCCTTACCTTCCCCGGAAAAACGCTCTCAAAGACGCAAATAAATACTGAAAAACGGATTACACAAAATCACGCAAAAGCCACTTTTTCGACTTATGTAGTTACAAATTAAACACTTTCCGTCACTTTCCTTCAGTTGAACTGTCAAACTTTGTTTCTTTACGCGTCTCACGGTTCTGGGCTAGACGGCGCTTCGCGTCGCGACGCGTCCCGTCTCTCCGTCTTTCACAACACGCGACGTAAATGGCCGTAACTCCTCGCTGCCTTCACTTACAATCTTAAAACTTTGACCCCTCCACGCTACCACCAACCGCACTACGTGATATTCATTTCGACTTGATACACCCTTACCTTCCCCGGAAAAACGCTCTCAAAGACGCAAATACATACCGAAAAACGGATTACACAAAATCACGCAAAAGCCACTTTTTCGACTTATGTAGTTACAAATGAAACACTTTCCGTCACTTTCCTTCAGTTGTACTGTCAAACTTTGTTTCTTTACGCGTCTCACGGTTCTGGGCTAGACGGCGCTTCGCGTCGCGACGCGTCCCGTCTCTCCGTCTTTCACAACACGCGACGTAAATGGCCGTAACTCCTCGCTGCCTTCACTTACAATCTTAAAACTTTGACCCCTCCACGCTACCACCAACCGCACTACGTGATATTCATTTCGACTTGATACGCCCTTACCTTCCCCGGAAAAACGCTCTCAAAGACGCAAATACATACCGAAAAACGGATTACACAAAATCACGCAAAAGCCACTTTTTCGACTTATGTAGTTACAAATTAAACACTTTCCGTCACTTTCCTTCAGTTGTACTGTCAAACTTTGTTTCTTTACGCGTCTCACGGTTCTATGCTAGGCGGCGCTTCGCGTCGCGACGCGTCCCGTCTCTCCGTCTTTCACAACATGCGACGTAAATGGCCGCAACTCCTCGCTGCCTTCACTTACAATCTTAAAACTTTGAGCCCGCCAAGCTACCACCAACCGCACTACGTGATATTCATTTCGACTTGATACGCCCTTACCTTCCCCGGAAAAAACGCTCTCAAAGACGCAAATACAAACCGAAAAACGGATTGCACAAACTCACGCAAAAGCCACTTTTTCGACTTATGTAGTTACAAATTAAACACTTTCCATCACTTTCCTTCAGTTGTACTGTCAAACTTTTTTTCTTTACGCGTCTCACGGTTCTGGGCTAGACGGCGCTTCGCGTCGCGACGCGTCCCGTCTCTCCGTCTTTCACAACATGCGACGTAAATGGCCGCAACTCCTCGCTGCCTTCACTTACAATCTGAAAACTTTGACCACGCCAAGCTACCACCAACCGCACTACGTGATATTCATTTCGACTTGATACGCCCTTACCTTCCCCGGAAAAAATGCTCTCAAAGACGCAAATACAAACCGAAAAACGGATTGCACAAACTCACGCAAAAGCCACTTTTTCGACTTATGTAGTTACAAATTAAACACTCTCCGTCACTTTCCTTCAGTTGTACTGTCAAACTTTGTTTCTTTACGCGTCTCACGGTTCTATGCTAGGCGGCGCTTCGCGTCGCGACGCGTCCCGTCTCTCCGTCTTTCACAACATGCGACGTAAATGGCCGCAACTCCTCGCTGCCTTCACTTACAATCTTAAAACTTTGAGCCCGCCAAGCTACCACCAACCGCACTACGTGATATTCAATTGGACTTGATACGCCCTTACCCTCCCCGGAAAAAACGCTCTAAAAGACGCAAATACAAACCGAAAAACGGATTACACAAAATCACGCAAAAGCCACTTTTTCGACTTATGTAGTTACAAATTAAACACTTTCCGTCACTTTCCTTCAGTTGTACTGTCAAACTTTGTTTCTTTACGCGTCTCACGGTTCTGGGCTAGACGGCGCTTCGCGTCGCGACGCGTCCCGTCTCTCCGTCTTTCACAACACGCGACGTAAATGGCCGTAACTCCTCGCTGCCTTCACTTACAATCTTAAAACTTTGACCCCTCCACGCTACCACCAACCGCACTACGTGATATTCATTTCGACTTGATACGCCCTTACCTTCCCCGGAAAAACGCTCTCAAAGACGCAAATACATACCGAAAAACGGAATACACAAAATCACGCAAAAGCCACTTTTTCGACTTATGTAGTTACAAATTAAACACTTTCCGTCACTTTCCTTCAGTTGTACTGTCAAACTTTGTTTCTTTACGCGTCTCACGGTCTGGGCTAGACGGCGCTTCGCGTCGCGACGCGTCCCGTCTCTCCGTCTTTCACAACACGCGACGTAAATGGCCGTAACTCCTCGCTGCCTTCACTTACAATCTTAAAACTTTGACCCCTCCACGCTACCACCAACCGCACTACGTGATATTCATTTCGACTTGATACGCCCTTACCTTCCCCGGAAAAACGCTCTCAAATACGCAAATACATACCGAAAAACGGATTACACAAAATCACGCAAAAGCCACTTTTTCGACTTATGTAGTTACAAATTAAACACTTTCCGTCACTTTCCTTCAGTTGAACTGTCAAACTTTGTTTCTTTACGCGTCTCACGGTTCTGGGCTAGACGGCGCTTCGCGTCGCGACGCGTCCCGTCTCTCCGTCTTTCACAACACGCGACGTAAATGGCCGTAACTCCTCGCTGCCTTCACTTACAATCTTAAAACTTTGACCCCTCCACGCTACCACCAACCGCACTACGTGATATTCATTTCGACTTGATACACCCTTACCTTCCCCGGAAAAACGCTCTCAAAGACGCAAATACATACCGAAAAACGGATTACACAAAATCACGCAAAAGCCACTTTTTCGACTTATGTAGTTACAAATGAAACACTTTCCGTCACTTTCCTTCAGTTGTACTGTCAAACTTTGTTTCTTTACGCGTCTCACGGTTCTGGGCTAGACGGCGCTTCGCGTCGCGACGCGTCCCGTCTCTCCGTCTTTCACAACACGCGACGTAAATGGCCGTAACTCCTCGCTGCCTTCACTTACAATCTTAAAACTTTGACCCCTCCACGCTACCACCAACCGCACAACGTGATATTCATTTCGACTTGATACGCCCTTACCTTCCCCGGAAAAACGCTCTCAAAGACGCAAATACATACCGAAAAACGGATTACACAAAATCACGCAAAAGCCACTTTTTCGACTTATGTAGTTACAAATTAAACACTTTCCGTCACTTTCCTTCAGTTGTACTGTCAAACTTTGTTTCTTTACGCGTCTCACGGTTCTATGCTAGGCGGCGCTTCGCGTCGCGACGCGTCCCGTCTCTCCGTCTTTCACAACATGCGACGTAAATGGCCGCAACTCCTCGCTGCCTTCACTTACAATCTTAAAACTTTGAGCCCGCCAAGCTACCACCAACCGCACTACGTGATATTCATTTCGACTTGATACGCCCTTACCTTCCCCGGAAAAAACGCTCTCAAAGACGCAAATACAAACCGAAAAACGGATTGCACAAACTCACGCAAAAGCCACTTTTTCGACTTATGTAGTTACAAATTAAACACTTTCCATCACTTTCCTTCAGTTGTACTGTCAAACTTTTTTTCTTTACGCGTCTCACGGTTCTGGGCTAGACGGCGCTTCGCGTCGCGACGCGTCCCGTCTCTCCGTCTTTCACAACATGCGACGTAAATGGCCGCAACTCCTCGCTGCCTTCACTTACAATCTGAAAACTTTGACCACGCCAAGCTACCACCGACCGCACTACTTGATATTCATTTCGACTTGATACGCCCTTACCTTCCCCGGAAAAAACGCTCTCAAAGACGCAAATACAAACCGAAAAACGGATTACGCAAACTCACGCGAAAGCCACTTTTTCGACTTATGTAGTTACAAATTAAACACTTTCCGTCACTTTCTTTCAGTTGTACTGTCAAACTTTGTTTCTTTACGCGTCTCACGGTTCTCGGCTAGACGGCGCTTCGCGTCGCGACGCGTCCCGTCTCTTCGTCTTTCGAAACACGCGACGTAAATGGCCGCAACTCCTCGTTGCCTTCACTTACAATCTTAAAACTTTGACCCCTCCACGCTACCACCAACCGCACTACGTGATATTCATTTCGACTTGATACGCCCTTACCTTCCCCGGAAAAACGCTCTCAAAGTCGCAAATACAAACCGAAAAACGGATTACACAAAATCACGCAAAAGCCACTTTTTCGACTTATGTAGTTACAAATTAAACACTTTCCGTCACTTTCCTTCAGTTGTACTGTCAAACTTTGTTTCTTTGCGCGTCTCACGGTTCTGGGCTAGACGGCGCTTCGCGTCGCGACGCGACCCGTCTCTCCGTCTTTCACAACACGCGACGTAAATGGCCGCAACTCCTCGCTGCCTTCACTTACAATCTTAAAACTTTGACCCCTCCAAGCTACCACCAACCGCACTACGTGATATTCATTTCGACTTAATACGCCCTTACCTTCCCCGGAAAAACGCTCTCAAAGACGCAAATACAAACCGAAAAACGGATTACACAAAATCACGCAAAAGCCACTTTTTCGACTTATGTAGTTACAAATTAAACACTTTCCGTCACTTTCCTTCAGTTGTACTGTCAAACTTTGTTTCTTTACGCGTCTCACGGTTCTGGGCTAGACGGCGCTTCGCGTCGCGATGCGTCCCGTCTCTCCGTCTTTCACAACATGCGACGTAAATGGCCGCAACTCCTCGCTGCCTTCACTTACAATCTTAAAACTTTGACCCCGCCAAGCTACCACCGACCGCACTACTTGATATTCATTTCGACTTGATACGCCCTTACCTTCCCCGGAAAAAACGCTCTCAAAGACGCAAATACAAACCGAAAAACGGATTACACAGACTCACGCAAAAGCCACTTTTTCGTCTTATGTAGTTACCAATTAAACACTTTCCGTCACTTTCCTTCAGTTGTACTGTCAAACTTTGTTTCTTTACGCGTCTCACGGTTCTGGGCTAGACGGCGCTTCGCGTCACAACGCGTCCCGTCTCTCCGTCTTTCACAACACGCGACGTAAATGGCCGTAACTGCTCGCTGCCGCCACTTACAATCTTAAAACTTTGACCCCGCCAAGCTACCACCAAACGCACTACTTGATATTCATTTCGACTTGATACGCCCTTACCTTCCCCGGAAAAACGCTCTCAAAGACGCAAATACAAACCGAAAAACGGATTACACAAAATCACGCAAAAGCCACTTTTTCGACTTATGTAGTTACAAATTAAACACTTTCCGTCACTTTCCTTCAGTTGTACTGTCAAACTTTGTTTCTTTACGCGTCTCACGGTTCTGGGCTAGACGGCGCTTCGCGTCACGACGCGTCCCGTCTCTCCGTCTTTCACAACACGCGATGTAAATGGCCGTAACTCCTCGCTGCCTTCACTTACAATCTTAAAACTTTGACCCCGCCAAGCTACCAGCGACCGCACTACTTGATATTCATTTCGACTTGATACGCCCTTACCTTCCCCGGAAAAAACGCTCTCAAAGACGCAAATACAAACCGAAAAACGGATTACACAGACTCACGCAAAAGCCACTTTTTCGACTTATGTAGTTACCAATTAAACACTTTCCGTCACTTTCCTTCAGTTGTACTGTCAAACTTTGTTTCTTTACGCGTCTCAGGGTTCTGGGCTAGACGGCGCTTCGCGTCACAACGCGTCCCGTCTCTCCGTCTTTCACAACACGCGACGTAAATGGCCGTAACTGCTCGCTGCCGCCACTTACAATCTTAAAACTTTGACCCCGCCAAGCTACCACCAAACGCACTACTTGATATTCATTTCGACTTGATACGCCCTTACCTTCCCCGGAAAAACGCTCTCAAAGACGCAAATACAAACCGAAAAACGGATTACACAAAATCACGCAAAAGCCACTTTTTCGACTTATGTAGTTACAAATTAAACACTTTCCGTCACTTTCCTTCAGTTGTACTGTCAAACTTTGTTTCTTTACGCGTCTCACGGTTCTGGGCTAGACGGCGCTTCGCGTCACGACGCGTCCCGTCTCTCCGTCTTTCACAACACGCGACGTAAATGGCCGTAACTCCTCGCTGCCTTCACTTACAATCTTAAAACTTTGACCCCGCCAAGCTACCAGCGACCGCACTACTTGATATTCATTTCGACTTGATACGCCCTTACCTTCCCCGGAAAAAACGCTCTCAAAGACGCAAATACAAACCGAAAAACGGATTACACAGACTCACGCAAAAGCCACTTTTTCGACTTATGTAGTTACCAATTAAACACTTTCCGTCACTTTCCTTCAGTTGTACTGTCAAACTTTGTTTCTTTACGCGTCTCACGGTTCTGGGCTAGACGGCGCTTCGCGTCGCGACGCGACCCGTCTCTCCGTCTTTCACAACACGCGACGTAAATGGCCGCAACTCCTCGCTGCCTTCACTTACAATCTTAAAACTTTGACCCCTCCAAGCTACCACCAACCGCACTACGTGATATTCATTTCGACTTAATACGCCCTTACCTTCCCCGGAAAAACGCTCTCAAAGACGCAAATACAAACCGAAAAACGGATTACACAAAATCACGCAAAAGCCACTTTTTCGACTTATGTAGTTACAAATTAAACACTTTCCGTCACTTTCCTTCAGTTGTACTGTCAAACTTTGTTTCTTTACGCGTCTCACGGTTCTGGGCTAGACGGCGCTTCGCGTCGCGATGCGTCCCGTCTCTCCGTCTTTCACAACATGCGACGTAAATGGCCGCAACTCCTCGCTGCCTTCACTTACAATCTTAAAACTTTGACCCCGCCAAGCTACCACCGACCGCACTACTTGATATTCATTTCGACTTGATACGCCCTTACCTTCCCCGGAAAAAACGCTCTCAAAGACGCAAATACAAACCGAAAAACGGATTACACAGACTCACGCAAAAGCCACTTTTTCGTCTTATGTAGTTACCAATTAAACACTTTCCGTCACTTTCCTTCAGTTGTACTGTCAAACTTTGTTTCTTTACGCGTCTCACGGTTCAGGGCTAGACGGCGCTTCGCGTCACAACGCGTCCCGTCTCTCCGTCTTTCACAACACGCGACGTAAATGGCCGTAACTGCTCGCTGCCGCCACTTACAATCTTAAAACATTGACCCCGCCAAGCTACCACCAAACGCACTACTTGATATTCATTTCGACTTGATACGCCCTTACCTTCCCCGGAAAAACGCTCTCAAAGACGCAAATACAAACCGAAAAACGGATTACACAAAATCACGCAAAAGCCACTTTTTCGACTTATGTAGTTACAAATTAAACACTTTCCGTCACTTTCCTTCAGTTGTACTGTCAAACTTTGTTTCTTTACGCGTCTCACGGTTCTGGGCTAGACGGCGCTTCGCGTCACGACGCGTCCCGTCTCTCCGTCTTTCACAACACGCGATGTAAATGGCCGTAACTCCTCGCTGCCTTCACTTACAATCTTAAAACTTTGACCCCGCCAAGCTACCAGCGACCGCACTACTTGATATTCATTTCGACTTGATACGCCCTTACCTTCCCCGGAAAAAACGCTCTCAAAGACGCAAATACAAACCGAAAAACGGATTACACAGACTCACGCAAAAGCCACTTTTTCGACTTATGTAGTTACCAATTAAACACTTTCCGTCACTTTCCTTCAGTTGTACTGTCAAACTTTGTTTCTTTACGCGTCTCACGGTTCTGGGCTAGACGGCGCTTCGCGTCGCGACGCGACCCGTCTCTCCGTCTTTCACAACACGCGACGTAAATGGCCGCAACTCCTCGCTGCCTTCACTTACAATCTTAAAACTTTGACCCCTCCAAGCTACCACCAACCGCACTACGTGATATTCATTTCGACTTAATACGCCCTTACCTTCCCCGGAAAAACGCTCTCAAAGACGCAAATACAAACCGAAAAACGGATTACACAAAATCACGCAAAAGCCACTTTTTCGACTTATGTAGTTACAAATTAAACACTTTCCGTCACTTTCCTTCAGTTGTACTGTCAAACTTTGTTTCTTTACGCGTCTCACGGTTCTGGGCTAGACGGCGCTTCGCGTCGCGATGCGTCCCGTCTCTCCGTCTTTCACAACATGCGACGTAAATGGCCGCAACTCCTCGCTGCCTTCACTTACAATCTTAAAACTTTGACCCCGCCAAGCTACCACCGACCGCACTACTTGATATTCATTTCGACTTGATACGCCCTTACCTTCCCCGGAAAAAACGCTCTCAAAGACGCAAATACAAACCGAAAAACGGATTACACAGACTCACGCAAAAGCCACTTTTTCGTCTTATGTAGTTACCAATTAAACACTTTCCGTCACTTTCCTTCAGTTGTACTGTCAAACTTTGTTTCTTTACGCGTCTCACGGTTCAGGGCTAGACGGCGCTTCGCGTCACAACGCGTCCCGTCTCTCCGTCTTTCACAACACGCGACGTAAATGGCCGTAACTGCTCGCTGCCGCCACTTACAATCTTAAAACATTGACCCCGCCAAGCTACCACCAAACGCACTACTTGATATTCATTTCGACTTGATACGCCCTTACCTTCCCCGGAAAAACGCTCTCAAAGACGCAAATACAAACCGAAAAACGGATTACACAAAATCACGCAAAAGCCACTTTTTCGACTTATGTAGTTACAAATTAAACACTTTCCGTCACTTTCCTTCAGTTGTACTGTCAAACTTTGTTTCTTTACGCGTCTCACGGTTCTGGGCTAGACGGCGCTTCGCGTCACGACGCGTCCCGTCTCTCCGTCTTTCACAACACGCGATGTAAATGGCCGTAACTCCTCGCTGCCTTCACTTACAATCTTAAAACTTTGACCCCGCCAAGCTACCAGCGACCGCACTACTTGATATTCATTTCGACTTGATACGCCCTTACCTTCCCCGGAAAAAACGCTCTCAAAGACGCAAATACAAACCGAAAAACGGATTACACAGACTCACGCAAAAGCCACTTTTTCGACTTATGTAGTTACCAATTAAACACTTTCCGTCACTTTCCTTCAGTTGTACTGTCAAACTTTGTTTCTTTACGCGTGTCACGGTTCTGGGCTAGACGGCGCTTCGCGTCACGACGCGTCCCGTCTCTCCGTCTTTCACAACACGCGACGTAAATGGCCGTAACTCCTCGCTGCCGCCACTTACAATCTTAAAACTTTGACCCCGCCAAGCTACCACCAACCGCACTACTTGATATTCATTTCGACTTGATACGCCCTTACCTTCCCCGGAAAAACGCTCTCAAACACGCAAATACAAACCGAAAAACGGATTACACAAAATCACGCAAAAGCCACTTTTTCGACTTATGTAGTTACAAATTAAACACTTTCCGTCACTCTCCTTCAGTTGTACTGTCAAACTTTGTTTCTTTACGTGTCTCACGGTTCTGGGCTAGACGGCGCTTCGCGTCGCGATGCGTCCCGTCTCTCCGTCTTTCACAACATGCGACGTAAATGGCCGTAACTCCTCGCTGCCTTCACTTACAATCTTAAAACTTTGACCCCTCCACGCTACCACCAACCGCACTACGTGATATTCATTTCGACTTGATACGCCCTTACCTTCCCCGGAAAAACGCTCTCAAAGACGCAAATACATACCGAAAAACAGATTACACAAAATCACGCAAAAGCCACTTTTTCGACTTATGTAGTTACTAATTAAACACTTTCCGTCACTTTCCTTCAGTTGTACTGTCAAACTTTGTTTCTTTACGCGTCTCACGGTTCTGGGCTAGACGGCGCTTCGCGTCGCGATGCGTCCCGTCTCTCCGTCTTTCACAACATGCGACGTAAATGGCCGCAACTCCTCGCTGCCTTCACTTATAATCTTAAAACTTTGACCCCGCCAAGCTACCACCGACCGCACTACTTGATATTCATTTCGACTTGATACGCCCTTACCTTCCCCGGAAAAACGCTCTCAAAGACGCAAATACAAACCGAAAAACGGATTACACAAAATCACGCAAAAGCCACTTTTTCGACTTATGTAGTAACAAATTAAACACTTTCCGTCACTTTCCTTCAGTTGTACTGTCAAACTTTGTTTCTTTACGCGTCTCACGGTTCTGGGCTAGACGGCGCTTCGCGTCGCGATGCGTCCCGTCTCTCCGTCTTTCACAACATGCGGCGTAAATGGCCGCAACTCCTCGCTGCCTTTACTTACAATCTTAAAACTTTGACCCCTCCACGCTACCACCAACCGCACTACGTGATATTCATTTCTACTTGATACGCCCTTACCTTCCCCGGAAAAACGCTCTCAAAGACGCAAATACATACCGAAAAACAGATTACACAAACTCACGCAAAAGCCACTTTTTCGACTTATGTAGTTACTAATTAAACACTTTCCGTCACTTTCCTTCAGTTGTACTGTCAAACTTTGTTTCTTTACGCGTCTCACGGTTCTGGGCTAGACGGCGCTTCGCGTCGCGATGCGTCCCGTCTCTCCGTCTTTCACAACATGCGACGTAAATGGCCGCAACTCCTCGCTGCCTTTACTTACAATCTTAAAACTTTGACCCCTCCACGCTACCACCAACCGCACTACGTGATATTCATTTCGACTTGATACGCCCTTACCTTCCCCGGAAAAACGCTCTCAAAGACGCAAATACAAACCGAAAAACGGATTACACAAAATCTCGCAAAAGCCACTTTTTCGACTTATGTAGTTACCAACTAAACACTTTCCGTCACTTTCCTTCAGTTGTACTGTCATACTTTGTTTCTTTACGCGTCTCACGGTTCTGGGCTAGACGGCGCTTCGCGTCACGACGCGTCCCGTCTCTCCGTCTTTCACAACACGCGACGTAAATGGCCGTCACTCCTCGCAGCCGCCACTTACAATCTTAAAACATTGACCCCGCCAAGCTACCACCAACCGCACCACTTGATATTCATTTCGACTTGATACGCCCTTACCTTCCCCGGAAAAACGCTCTCAAAGACGCCAATACAAACCGAAAAACGGATTACACAAAATCTCGCAAAAGCCACTTTTTCGACTTATGTAGTTACAAATTAAACACTTTCCGTCACTTTCCTTCAGTTGTACTGTCAAACTTTGTTTCTTTACGCGTCTCACGGTTCTGGGCTAGACGGCGCTTCGCGTCACGACGCGTCCCGTCTCTCCGTCTTTCACAACACGCGACGTAAATGGCCGTAACTCCTCGCTGCCTTTACTTACAATCTTAAAACTTTGACCCCTCCACGCTACCACCAACCGCACTACGTGATATTCATTTCGACTTGATACGCCCTTACCTTCCCCGGAAAAACGCTCTCAAAGACGCAAATACATACCGAAAAACAGATTACACAAACTCACGCAAAAGCCACTTTTTCGACTTATGTAGTTACTAATTAAACACTTTCCGTCACTTTCCTTCAGTTGTACTGTCAAACTTTGTTTCTTTACGCGTGTCACGGTTCTGGGCTAGACGGCGCTTCGCGTCGCGATGCGTCCCGTCTCTCCGTCTTTCACAACATGCGACGTAAATGGCCGCAACTCCTCGCTGCCTTCACTTACAATCTTAAAACTTTGACCCCGCCAAGCTACCACCGACCGCACTACTTGATATTCATTTCGACTTGATACGCCCTTACCTTCCTCGGAAAAAACACTCTCAAAGACGCAAATACAAACCGAAAAACGGATTACACAGACACACGCAAAAGCCACTTTTTCGACTTATGTAGTTACCAATTAAACACTTTCCGTCACTTTCCTTCAGTTGTACTGTCAAACGTCGTTTCTTTACGCGTCTCACGGTTCTGGGCTAGACGGCGCTTCGCGTCACGACGCGTCCCGTCTCTCCGTCTTTCACAACACGCGACGTAAATGGCCGTAACTCCTCGCTGCCGCCACTTACAATCTTAAAACTTTACCCCGCCAAGCTACCACCGACCGCACTACTTGATATTCATTTCGACTTGATACGCCCTTACCTTCCTCGGAAAAAACGCTCTCAAAGACGCAAATACAAACCGAAAAACGGATTACACAGACTCACGCAAAAGCCACTTTTTCGACTTATGTAGTTACCAATTAAACACTTTCCGTCACTTTCCTTCAGTTGTACTGTCAAACTTTGTTTCTTTACGCGTCTCACGGTTCTGGGCTAGACGGCGCTTCGCGTCGCGATGCGTCCCGTCTCTCCGTCTTTCACAACATGCGACGTAAATGGCCGCAACTCCTCGCTGCCTTTACTTACAATCTTAAAACTTTGACCCCTCCACGCTACCACCAACCGCACTACGTGATATTCATTTCGACTTGATACGCCCTTACCTTCCCCGGAAAAACGCTCTCAAAGACGCAAATACAAACCGAAAAACAGATTACACAAACTCACGCAAAAGACACTTTCTCGACTTATGTAGTTACAAATTAAACACTTTCCGTCACTTTCCTTCAGTTGTACTGTCAAACTTTGTTTCTTTACGCGTCTCACGGTTCTGGGCTAGACGGCGCTTCGCGTCACGACGCGTCCCGTCTCTCCGTCTTTCACAACACGCGACGTAAATGGCCGTAACTCCTCGCTGCCGCCACTTACAATCTTAAAACTTTGACCCCGCCAAGCTACCACCAACCGCACTACGTGATATTCATTTCGACTTGATACGCCCTTACCTTCCCCGGAAAAACGCTCTCAAAGACGCAAATACATACCGAAAAACAGATTACACAAACTCACGCAAAAGCCACTTTTTCGACTTATGTAGTTACTAATTAAACACTTTCCGTCACTTTCCTTCAGTTGTACTGTCAAACTTTGTTTCTTTACGCGTGTCACGGTTCTGGGCTAGACGGCGCTTCGCGTCGCGATGCGTCCCGTCTCTCCGTCTTTCACAACATGCGACGTAAATGGCCGCAACTCCTCGCTGCCTTCACTTACAATCTTAAAACTTTGACCCCGCCAAGCTACCACCGACCGCACTACTTGATATTCATTTCGACTTGATACGCCCTTACCTTCCTCGGAAAAAACACTCTCAAAGACGCAAATACAAACCGAAAAACGGATTACACAGACACACGCAAAAGCCACTTTTTCGACTTATGTAGTTACCAATTAAACACTTTCCGTCACTTTCCTTCAGTTGTACTGTCAAACGTCGTTTCTTTACGCGTCTCACGGTTCTGGGCTAGACGGCGCTTCGCGTCACGACGCGTCCCGTCTCTCCGTCTTTCACAACACGCGACGTAAATGGCCGTAACTCCTCGCTGCCGCCACTTACAATCTTAAAACTTTGACCCCGCCAAGCTACCACCGACCGCACTACTTGATATTCATTTCGACTTGATACGCCCTTACCTTCCTCGGAAAAAACGCTCTCAAAGACGCAAATACAAACCGAAAAACGGATTACACAGACTCACGCAAAAGCCACTTTTTCGACTTATGTAGTTACCAATTAAACACTTTCCGTCACTTTCCTTCAGTTGTACTGTCAAACTTTGTTTCCTTACGCGTCTCACGGTTCTGGGCTAGACGGCGCTTCGCGTCACGACGCGTCCCGTCTCTCCGTCTTTCACAACACGCGACGTAAATGGCCGTAACTCCTCGCTGCCGCCACTTACAATCTTAAAACTTTGACCCCGCCAAGCTACCACCGACCGCACTACTTGATATTCATTTCGACTTGATACGCCCTTACGTTCCTCGGAAAAAACGCTCTCAAAGACGCAAATACAAACCGAAAAACGGATTACACAGACTCACGCAAAAGCCACTTTATCGACTTATGTAGTTACCAATTAAACACTATCCGTCACTTTCCTTCAGTTGTACTGTCAAACTTTGTTTCTTTACGCGTCTCACGGTTCTGGGCTAGACAGCGCTTCGCGTCACGACGCGTCCCGTCTCTCCGTCTTTCACAACACGCGACGTAAATGGCCGTAACTCCTCGCTGCCGTTACTTACAATCTTAAAACTTTGACCCGTCCACGCTACCACCAACCGCACTACGTGATATTCATTTCGACTTGATACGCCCTTACCTTCCCCGGAAAAACGCTCTCAAAGACGCAAATACATACCGAAAAACAGATTACACAAACTCACGCAAAAGCCACTTTTTCGACTTATGTAGTTACTAATTAAACACTTTCCGTCACTTTCCTTCAGTTGTACTGTCAAACTTTGTTTCTTTACGCGTCTCACGGTTCTGGGCTACACGGCGCTTCGCGTCGCGATGCGTCCCGTCTCTCCGTCTTTCACAACATGCGACGTAAATGGCCGCAACTCCTCGCTGCCTTCACTTACAATCTTAAAACTTTGACCCCGCCAAGCTACCACCGACCGCACTACTTGATATTCATTTCGACTTGATACACCCTTACCTTCCCCGGAAAAAACGCTCTCAAAGACTAAAATACAAACCGAAAAACGGATTACACAGACTCACGCAAAAGCCACTTTTTCGACTTATGTAGTTACCAATTAAACACTTTCCGTCACTTTCCTTCAGTTGTACTGTCAAACTTTGTTTCTTTACGCGTCTCACGGTTCTGGGCTAGACGGCGCTTCGCGTCACGACGCGTCCCGTCTCTCCGTCTTTCACAACACGCGACGTAAATGGCCGTAACTCCTCGCTGCCGCCACTTACAATCTTAAAACTTTGACCCCGCCAAGCTACCACCGACCGCACTACTTGATACTCATTTCGACTTGATACGCCCTTACCTTCCCCGGAAAAACGCTCTCAAAGACGCAAATACAAACCGAAAAACGGATTACACAAAATCTCGCAAAAGCCACTTTTTCGACTTATGTAGTTACAAATTAAACACTTTCCGTCACTTTCCTTCAGTTGTACTGTCAAACTTTGTTTCTTTACGCGTCTCACGGTTCTGGGCTAGACGGCGCTTCGCGTCACGACGCGTCCCGTCTCTCCGTCTTTCACAACACGCGACGTAAATGGCCGTAACTCCTCGCTGCCTTTACTTACAATCTTAAAACTTTGACCCCTCCACGCTACCACCAACCGCACTACGTGATATTCATTTCGACTTGATACGCCCTTACCTTCCCCGGAAAAACGCTCTCAAAGACGCAAATACATACCGAAAAACAGATTACACAAACTCACGCAAAAGCCACTTTTTCGACTTATGTAGTTACTAATTAAACACTTTCCGTCACTTTCCTTCAGTTGTACTGTCAAACTTTGTTTCTTTACGCGTGTCACGGTTCTGGGCTAGACGGCGCTTCGCGTCGCGATGCGTCCCGTCTCTCCGTCTTTCACAACATGCGACGTAAATGGCCGCAACTCCTCGCTGCCTTCACTTACAATCTTAAAACTCTGACCCCGCCAAGCTACCACCGACCGCACTACTTGATATTCATTTCGACTTGATACGCCCTTACCTTCCTCGGAAAAAACACTCTCAAAGACGCAAATACAAACCGAAAAACGGATTACACAGACTCACGCAAAAGCCACTTTATCGACTTATGTAGTTACCAATTAAACACTTTCCGTCACTTGCCTTCAGTTGTACTGTCAAACTTTGTTTCTTTACGCGTCTCACGGTTCTGGGCTAGACAGCGCTTCGCGTCACGACGCGTCCCGTCTCTCCGTCTTTCACAACACGCGACGTAAATGGCCGTAACTCCTCGCTGCCGTTACTTACAATCTTAAAACTTTGACCCGTCCACGCTACCACCAACCGCACTACGTGATATTCATTTCGACTTGATACGCCCTTACCTTCCCCGGAAAAACGCTCTCAAAGACGCAAATACATACCGAAAAACAGATTACACAAACTCACGCAAAAGCCACTTTTTCGACTTATGTAGTTACTAATTAAACACTTTCCGTCACTTTCCTTCAGTTGTACTGTCAAACTTTGTTTCTTTACGCGTCTCACCGTTCTGGGCTACACGGCGCTTCGCGTCGCGATGCGTCCCGTCTCTCCGTCTTTCACAACATGCGACGTAAATGGCCGCAACTCCTCGCTGCCTTCACTTACAATCTTAAAACTTTGACCCCGCCAAGCTACCACCGACCGCACTACTTGATATTCATTTCGACTTGATACACCCTTACCTTCCCCGGAAAAAACGCTCTCAAAGACGCAAATACAAACCGAAAAACGGATTACACAGACTCACGCAAAAGCCACTTTTTCGACTTATGTAGTTACCAATTAAACACTTTCCGTCACTTTCCTTCAGTTGTACTGTCAAACTTTGTTTCTTTACGCGTCTCACGGTTCTGGGCTAGACGGCGCTTCGCGTCACGACGCGTCCCGTCTCTCCGTCTTTCACAACACGCGACGTAAATGGCCGTAACTCCTCGCTGCCGCCACTTACAATCTTAAAACTTTGACCCCGCCAAGCTACCACCGACCGCACTACTTGATACTCATTTCGACTTGATACGCCCTTACCTTCCCCGGAAAAACGCTCTCAAAGACGCAAATACAAACCGAAAAACGGATTACACAGACTCACGCAAAAGCCACTTTTTCGACTTATGTAGTTACCAATTAAACACTTTCCGTCACTTTCCTTCAGTTGTACTGTCAAACTTTGTTTCTTTACGCGTCTCACGGTTCTGGGCTAGACGGCGCTTCGCGTCACGACGCGTCCCGTCTCTCCGTCTTTCACAACACGCGACGTAAATGGCCGTAACTCCTCGCTGCCTTCACTTACAATCTTAAAACTTTGACCCCGCCAAGCTACCACCGACCGCACTACTTGATATTCATTTCGACTTGATACGCCCTTACCTTCCCCGGAAAAAACGCTCTCAAAGACGCAAATACAAACCGAAAAACGGATTACACAGACTCACGCAAAAGCCACTTTTTCGACTTATGTAGTTACCAATTAAACACTTTCCGTCACTTTCCTTCAGTTGTACTGTCAAACTTTGTTTCTTTACGCGTCTCACGGTTCTGGGCTAGACGGCGCTTCGCGTCACGACGCGTCCCGTCTCTCCGTCTTTCACAACACGCGACGTAAATGGCCGTAACTCCTCGCTGCCTTCACTTACAATCTTAAAACTTTGACCCCGCCAAGCTACCACCGACCGCACTACTTGATATTCATTTCGACTTGATACGCCCTTACCTTCCCCGGAAAAACGCTCTCAAAGACGCAAATACAAACCGAAAAACGGATTACACAGACTCACGCAAAAGCCACTTTTTCGACTTATGTAGTTACCAATTAAACACTTTCCGTCACTTTCCTTCAGTTGTACTGTCAAACTTTGTTTCTTTACGCGTCTCACGGTTCTGGGCTAGACGGCGCTTCGCGTCACGACGCGTCCCGTCTCTCCGTCTTTCACAACACGCGACGTAAGTGGCCGTAACTCCTCGCTGCCGCCACTTACAATCTTAAAACTTTGACCCCGCCAAGCTACCACCAACCGCACTACTTGATATTCATTTCGACTTGATACGCCCTTACCTTCCCCGGAAAAACGCTCTCAAAGACGCAAATACAAACCGAAAAACGGATTACACAAAATCACGCAAAAGCCACTTTTTCGACTTATGTAGTTACAAATTAAACACTTTCCGTCACTCTCCTTCAGTTGTACTGTCAAACTTTGTTTCTTTACGCGTCTCACGGTTCTGGGCTAGACGGCGCTTCGCGTCGCGATGCGTCCCGTCTCTCCGTCTTTCACAACACGCGACGTAAATGGCCGTAACTCCTCGCTGCCTTCACTTACAATCTTAAAACTTTGACCCCTCCACGCTACCACCAACCGCACTACGTGATATTCATTTCGACTTGATACGCCCTTACCTTCCCCGGAAAAACGCTCTCAAAGACGCAAATACATACTGAAAAACAGATTACACAAACTCACGCAAAAGCCACTTTTTCGACTTATGTAGTTACTAATTAAACACTTTCCGTCACTTTCCTTCAGTTGTACTGTCAAACTTTGTTTCTTTACGCGTCTCACGGTTCTGGGCTAGACGGCGCTACGCGTCGCGATGCGTCCCGTCTCTCCGTCTTTCACAACATGCGACGTAAATGGCCGCAACTCCTCGCTGCCTTCACTTACAATCTTAAAACTTTGACCCCGCCAAGCTACCACCGACCGCACTACTTGATATTCATTTCGACTTGATACGCCCTTACGTTCCTCGGAAAAAACGCTCTCAAAGACGCAAATACAAACCGAAAAACGGATTACACAGACTCACGCAAAAGCCACTTTATCGACTTATGTAGTTACCAATTAAACACTTTCCGTCACTTTCCTTCAGTTGTACTGTCAAACTTTGTTTCTTTACGCGTCTCACGGTTCTGAGCTAGACAGCGCTTCGCGTCACGACGCGTCCCGTCTCTCCGTCTTTCACAACACGCGACGTAAATGGCCGTAACTCCTCGCTGCCGTTACTTACAATCTTAAAACTTTGACCCCTCCACGCTACCACCAACCGCACTACGTGATATTCATTTCGACTTGATACGCCCTTACCTTCCCCGGAAAAACGCTCTCAAAGACGGAAATACATACCGAAAAACAGATTACACAAACTCACGCAAAAGCCACTTTTTCGACTTATGTAGTTACTAATTAAACACTTTCCGTCACTTTCCTTCAGTTGTACTGTCAAACTTTGTTTCTTTACGCGTCTCACGGTTCTGGGCTAGACGGCGCTTCGCGGCGCGACGCGTCCCGTCTCTCCGTCTTTCACAACACGCGACGTAAATGGCCGTAACTCCTCGCTGCCTTCACTTACAATCTTAAAACTTTGACCCCGCCAAGCTACCACCGACCACACTACTTGATATACATTTCGACTTGATACGCCCTTACCTTCCCGGGAAAAAACGCTCTCATAGACGCAAATACAAACCGAAAAACGGATTACACAGACTCACGCAAAAGCCACTTTTTCGACTTATGTAGTTACCAATTAAACACTTTCCGTCACTTTCCTTCAGTTGTACTGTCAAACTTTGTTTCTTTACGCGTCTCACGGTTCTGGGCTAGACGGCGCTACGCGTCGCGATGCGTCCCGTCTCTCCGTCTTTCACAACATGCGACGTAAATGGCCGCAACTCCTCGCTGCCTTCACTTACAATCTTAAAACTTTGACCCCGCCAAGCTACCACCGACCGCACTACTTGATATTCATTTCGACTTGATACGCCCTTACGTTCCTCGGAAAAAACGCTCTCAAAGACGCAAATACAAACCGAAAAACGGATTACACAGACTCACGCAAAAGCCACTTTATCGACTTATGTAGTTACCAATTAAACACTTTCCGTCACTTTCCTTCAGTTGTACTGTCAAACTTTGTTTCTTTACGCGTCTCACGGTTCTGAGCTAGACAGCGCTTCGCGTCACGACGCGTCCCGTCTCTCCGTCTTTCACAACACGCGACGTAAATGGCCGTAACTCCTCGCTGCCGTTACTTACAATCTTAAAACTTTGACCCCTCCACGCTACCACCAACCGCACTACGTGATATTCATTTCGACTTGATACGCCCTTACCTTCCCCGGAAAAACGCTCTCAAAGACGGAAATACATACCGAAAAACAGATTACACAAACTCACGCAAAAGCCACTTTTTCGACTTATGTAGTTACTAATTAAACACTTTCCGTCACTTTCCTTCAGTTGTACTGTCAAACTTTGTTTCTTTACGCGTCTCACGGTTCTGGGCTACACGGCGCTTCGCGTCGCGATGCGTCCCGTCTCTCCGTCTTTCACAACATGCGACGTAAATGGCCGCAACTCCTCGCTGCCTTCACTTACAATCTTAAAACTTTGACCCCGCCAAGCTACCACCGACCGCACTACTTGATATTCATTTCGACTTGATACGCCCTTACCTTCCCCGGAAAAAACGCTCTCAAAGACGCAAATACAAACCGAAAAACGGATTACACAGACTCACGCGAGAGCCACTTTTTCGACTTATGTAGTTACAAATTAAACATTTTCCGTCACTTTCCTTCAGTTGTACTGTCAAACTTTGTTTCTTTACGCGTCTCACGGTTCTGGGCTAGACGGCGCTTCGCGTCACGACGCGTCCCGTCTCTCCGTCTTTCACAACACGCGACGTAAATGACCGTAACTCCTCGCTGCCGCTACTTACAATCTTAAAACTTTGACCCCGCCAAGCTACCACCAACCGCACTACGTGATATTCATTTCGACTTGATACGCCCTTACCTTCCCCGGAAAAACGCTCTCAAAGACGCAAATACAAACCGAAAAACGGATTACACAAAATCACGCAAAAGCCACTTTTTCGACTTATGTAGTTACAAATTAAACACTTTCCGTCACTTTCCTTCAGTTGTACTGTCAAACTTTGTTTCTTTACGCGTCTCAAGGTTCTGGGCTAGACGGCGCTTCGCGTCACGACGCGTCCCGTCTCTCCGTCTTTCACAACACGCGACGTAAATGGCCGTAACTCCTCGCTGCCTTCACTTACAATCTTAAAACTTTGACCCCGCCAAGCTACCACCGACCGCACTACTTGATATTCATTTCGACTTGATACGCCCTTACCTTCCCCGGAAAAAACGCTCTCAAAGACGCAAATACAAACCGAAAAACGGATTACACAGACTCACGCAAAAGCCACTTTTTCGACTTATGTAGTTACCAATTAAACACTTTCCGTCACTTTCCTTCAGTTGTACTGTCAAACTTTGTTTCTTTACGCGTCTCACGGTTCTGGGCTAGACGGCGCTTCGCGTCACGACGCGTCCCGTCTCTCCGTCTTTCACAACACGCGACGTAAATGGCCGTAACTCCTCGTTGCCTTCACTTACAATCTTAAAACTTTGACCCCGCCAAGCTACCACCGACCGCACTACTTGATATTCATTTCGACTTGATACGCCCTTACCTTCCCCGGAAAAACGCTCTCAAAGACGCAAATACAAACCGAAAAACGGATTACACAAAATCACGCAAAAGCCACTTTTTCGACTTATGTAGTTACCAATTAAACACTTTCCGTCACTTTCCTTCAGTTGTACTGTCAAACTTTGTTTCTTTACGCGTCTCACGGTTCTGAGCTAGACAGCGCTTCGCGTCACGACGCGTCCCGTCTCTCCGTCTTTCACAACACGCGACGTAAATGGCCGCAACTCCTCACTGCCTTCACTTACAATCTTAAAACTTTGACCCCGCCAAGCTACCACCGACCGCACTACTTGATACTCATTTCGACTTGATACGCCCTTACGTTCCTCGGAAAAAACGCTCTCAAAGACGCAAATACAAACCGAAAAACGGATTACACAGACTCACGCAAAAGCCACTTTATCGACTTATGTAGTTACCAATTAAACACTTTCCGTCACTTTCCTTCAGTTGTACTGTCAAACTTTGTTTCTTTACGCGTCTCACGTTCTGAGCTAGACAGCGCTTCGCGTCACGACGCGTCCGTCTCTCCGTCTTTCACAACACGCGACGTAAAATGGCCGTAACTCCTCGCTGCCGTTACTTACAATCTTAAAACTTTGACCCCTCCACGCTACCACCAACCGCACTACGTGATATTCATTTCGACTTGATACGCCCTTACCTTCCCCGGAAAAACCGTCTCAAAGACGCAAATACATACCGAAAAACAGATTACACAAACTCACGCAAAAGCCACTTTTTCGACTTATGTAGTTACTAATTAAACACTTTCCGTCACTTTCCTTCAGTTGTACTGTCAAACTTTGTTTCTTTACGCGTCTCACGGTTCTGGGCTAGACGGCGCTTCGCGTCACGACGCGTCCCGTCTCTCCGTCTTTCACAACACGCGACGTAAATGATCGTAACTCCTCGCTGCCGCTACTTACAATCTTAAAACTTTGACCCCGCCAAGCTACCACCAACCGCACTACGTGATATTCATTTCGACTTGATACGCCCTTACCTTCCCCGGAAAAAACGCTCTCAAAGACGCAAATACATACCGAAAAACGGATTACACAAACTCACGCAAAAGCCACTTTTTCGACTTATGTAGTTACGAATTAAACACTTTCCGTCACTTTCCTTCAGTTGTACTGTCAAACTTTGTTTCTTTACGCGTCTCACGGTTCTGGGCTAGACGGCGCTTCGCGTCACGACGCGTCCCGTCTCTCCGTCTTTCACAACACGCGACGTAAATGGCCGTAACTCCTCGCTGCCTTCACTTACAATCTTAAAACTTTGACCCCGCCAAGCTACCACCGACCGCACTACTTGATATTCATTTCGACTTGATACGCCCTTACCTTCCCCGGAAAAAACGCTCTCAAAGACGCAAATACAAACCGGAAAGCGGATTACACGAGACCTCACGCAAAAGCACTTTTTCGACTTATGTAGTTACCAATTAAACACTTTCCGTCACTTTCCTTCAGTTATACTGTCAAACTTTGTTTCTTTACGCGTCTCACGGTTCTGGGCTAGACGGCGCTTCGCGTCACAGCGCGTCCCGTCTCTCCGTCTTTCACAACACGCGACGTAAATGGCCGTAACTCCTCGCTGCCTTCACTTACAATCTTAAAACTTTGACCCCGCCAAGCTACCACCGACAGCACTTCTTGATATTCATGTCGACTTGATACGCCCTTACCTTCCCCGGAAAAAACGCTCTCAAAGACGCAAATACAAACCGAAAAACGGATTACACAGACTAACGCAAAAGCCACTTTTTCGACTTATGTAGTTACCAATTAAACACTTTCCGTCACTTTCCTTCAGTTGTACTGTCAAACTTTGTTTCTTTACGCGTCTCACGGTTCTGGGCTAGACGGCGCTTCGCGTCACGACGCGTCCCGTCTCTCCGTCTTTCACAACACGCGACGTAAATGGCCGTAACTCCTCGTTGCCTTCACTTACAATCTTAAAACTTTGACCCCGCCAAGCTACCACCGACCGCACTACTTGATATTCATTTCGACTTGATACGCCCTTACCTTCCCCGGAAAAACGCTCTCAAAGACGCAAATACAAACCGAAAAACGGATTACACAAAATCACGCAAAAGCCACTTTTTCGACTTATGTAGTTACCAATTAAACACTTTCCGTCACTTTCCTTCAGTTGTACTGTCAAACTTTGTTTCTTTACGCGTCTCACGGTTCTGGGCTAGACGGGGCTTCGCGTCGCGATGCGTCCCGTCTCTCCGTCTTTCACAACATGCGACGTAAATGGCCGCAACTCCTCACTGCCTTCACTTACAATCTTAAAACTTTGACCCCGCCAAGCTACCACCGACCGCACTACTTGATACTCATTTCGACTTGATACGCCCTTACGTTCCTCGGAAAAAACGCTCTCAAAGACGCAAATACAAACCGAAAAAACGGATTACACAGACTCACGCAAAAGCCACTTTATCGACTTATGTAGTTACCAATTAAACACTTTCCGTCACTTTCCTTCAGTTGTACTGTCAAACTTTGTTTCTTTACGCGTCTCACGGTTCTGAGCTAGACAGCGCTTCGCGTCACGACGCGTCCCGTCTCTCCGTCTTTCACAACACGCGACGTAAATGGCCGTAACTCCTCGCTGCCGTTACTTACAATCTTAAAACTTTGACCCCTCCACGCTACCACCAACCGCACTACGTGATATTCATTTCGACTTGATACGCCCTTACCTTCCCCGGAAAAACGCTCTCAAAGACGCAAATACATACCGAAAAACAGATTACACAAACTCACGCAAAAGCCACTTTTTCGACTTATGTAGTTACTAATTAAACACTTTCCGTCACTTTCCTTCAGTTGTACTGTCAAACTTTGTTTCTTTACGCGTCTCACGGTTCTGGGCTAGACGGCGCTTCGCGTCACGACGCGTCCCGTCTCTCCGTCTTTCACAACACGCGACGTAAATGATCGTAACTCCTCGCTGCCGCTACTTACAATCTTAAAACTTTGACCCCGCCAAGCTACCACCAACCGCACTACGTGATATTCATTTCGACTTGATACGCCCTTACCTTCCCCGGAAAAAACGCTCTCAAAGACGCAAATACATACCGAAAAACGGATTACACAAACTCACGCAAAAGCCACTTTTTCGACTTATGTAGTTACGAATTAAACACTTTCCGTCACTTTCCTTCAGTTGTACTGTCAAACTTTGTTTCTTTACGCGTCTCACGGTTCTGGGCTAGACGGCGCTTCGCGTCACGACGCGTCCCGTCTCTCCGTCTTTCACAACACGCGACGTAAATGGCCGTAACTCCTCGCTGCCTTCACTTACAATCTTAAAACTTTGACCCCGCCAAGCTACCACCGACCGCACTACTTGATATTCATTTCGACTTGATACGCCCTTACCTTCCCCGGAAAAAACGCTCTCAAAGACGCAAATACAAACCGGAAAGCGGATTACACAGACTCACGCAAAAGCCACTTTTTCGACTTATGTAGTTACCAATTAAACACTTTCCGTCACTTTCCTTCAGTTATACTGTCAAACTTTGTTTCTTTACGCGTCTCACGGTTCTGGGCTAGACGGCGCTTCGCGTCACAGCGCGTCCCGTCTCTCCGTCTTTCACAACACGCGACGTAAATGGCCGTAACTCCTCGCTGCCTTCACTTACAATCTTAAAACTTTGACCCCGCCAAGCTACCACCGACAGCACTTCTTGATATTCATGTCGACTTGATACGCCCTTACCTTCCCCGGAAAAAACGCTCTCAAAGACGCAAATACAAACCGAAAAACGGATTACACAGACTAACGCAAAAGCCACTTTTTCGACTTATGTAGTTACCAATTAAACACTTTCCGTCACTTTCCTTCAGTTGTACTGTCAAACTTTGTTTCTTTACGCGTCTCACGGTTCTGGGCTAGACGGCGCTTTGCGTCACGACGCGTCCCGTCTCTCCGTCTTTCACAACACGCGACGTAAATGGCCGTAACTCCTCGCTGCCTTCACTTACAATCTTAAAACTTTCACCCCGCCAAGCTGACCACCGACCGCTCTACTTGATATTCATTTCGACTTGATACGCCCCTTACTTTCCCCGGAAAAAACGCTCTCAAAGACGCAAATACAAACCGAAAAACGGATTACACAGACTCACGCAAAAGCCACTTTTTCGACTTATGTAGTTACCAATTAAACACTTTCCGTCACTTTCCTTCAGTTATACTGTCAAACTTTGTTTCTTTACGCGTCTCACGCTTCTGGGCTAGACGGCGCTTCGCGTCACAGCGCGTCCCGTCTCTCCGTCTTTCACAACACGCGACGTAAATGGCCGTAACTCCTCGCTGCCTTCACTTACAATCTTAAAACTTTGACCCCGCCAAGCTACCACTGACCGCACTTCTTGATATTCATGTCGACTTGATACGCCCTTACCTTCCCCGGAAAAAACGCTCTCAAAGACGCAAATACAAACCGAAAAACGGATTACACAGACTAACGCAAAAGCCACTTTTTCGACTTATGTAGTTACCAATTAAACACTTTCCGTCACTTTCCTTCAGTTGTACTGTCAAACTTTGTTTCTTTACGCGTCTCACGGTTCTGGGCTAGACGGCGCTTTGCGTCACGACGCGTCCCGTCTCTCCGTCTTTCACAACACGCGACGTAAATGGCCGTAACTCCTCGCTGCCTTCACTTACAATCTTAAAACTTTCACCCCGCCAAGCTACCACCGACCGCTCTACTTGATATTCATTTCGACTTGATACGCCCTTACTTTCCCCGGAAAAAACGCTCTCAAAGACGCAAATACAAACCGAAAAACGGATTACACAGACTCACGCAAAAGCCACTTTTTCGACTTATGTAGTTACCAATTAAACACTTTCCGTCACTTTCCTTGCGTTGTAGTGTCAAACTTTGTTTCTTTACGCGTCTCACGGTTCTGGGCTAGACGGCGCTTCGCGTCACGACGCGTCCCGTCTCTCCGTCTTTCAGAACACGCGACGTAAATGGCCGTAACTCCTCGCTGCCTTCACTTACAATCTTAAAACTTTGACCCCGCCAAGCTACCACCGACCGCACTACTTGATATTCATTTCGACTTGATACGCCCTTACCTTCCCCGGAAAAAACGCTCTCAAAGACGCAAATACAAACCGAAAAACGGATTACACAGAATCACGCAAAAGCCACTTTTTCGACTTATGTAGTTACCAATTAAACACTTTCCGTCACTTTCCTTCAGTTGTACTGTCAAACTTTGTTTCTTTACGCGTCTCACGGTTCTGGGCTAGACGGCGCTTCGCGTCACGACGCGTCCCGTCTCTCCGTCTTTCACAACACGCGACGTAAATGGCCGTAACTCCTCGCTGCCTTCACTTACAACCTTAAAACTTTGACCCCGCCAAGCTACCACCGAGCGCACTGCTTGATATTCATTTCGACTTGATACGCCCTTACCTTCCCCGGAAAAAACGCTCTCAAAAACGCAAATAGAAACCGAAAAACGGATTACACAAACTCACGCAAAAGCCACTTTTTCGATATATGTAGTTACAAATTAAATACTTTCCGTCACTTTCCTTCAGTTGTACTGTCAAACTTTGTTTCTTTACGCGTCTCACGGTTCTGGGCTAGACGGCGCTTCGCGTCACGACGCGTCCCGTCTCTCCGTCTTTCACAACACGCGACGTAAATGGCCGTAACTCCTCGCTGCCTTCACTTACAATCTTAAAACTTTGACCCTGCCAAGATACCACCGACCGCACTACGTGATATTCATTTCGACTTGATACGCCCTTACCTTCCCCGGAAAAAACGCTCTCAAACACGCAAATACAAACCGAAAAACGTATTACACAGACTCACGCAAAAGCCACTTTTTCGACTTATGTAGTTACCAATTAAACACTTTCCGTCACTTTCCTTCAGTTGTACTGTCAAACTTTGTTTCTTTACGCGTCTCACGGTTCTGGGCTAGACGGCGCTTCGCGTCACGACGCGTCCCGTCTCTCCGTCTTTCACAACACGCGACGTAAATGGCCGAAACTCCTCGCTGCCTTCACTTACAATCTTAAAACTTTGACCCCGCCAAGCTACCACCGACCGCACTACTTGATATTCATTTCGACTTGATACGCCCTTACCTTCCCCGGTAAAAACGCTCTCAAAGACGCAAATACAAACCGAAAAACGGATTACACAGACTCACGCAAAAGCCACTTTTTCGACTCATGTAGTTACCAATTAAACACTTTCCGTCACTTTCCTTCAGTTGTACTGTCAAACTTTGTTTCTTTACGCGTCTCACGGTTCTGGGCTAGACGGCGCTTCGCGTCACGACGCGTCCCGTCTCTCCGTCTTTCATAACACGCGACGTAAATGGCCGTAACTCCTCGCTGCCACCACTTACAATCTTAAAACTTTGACCCCGCCAAGCTACCACCAACCGCACTACGTGATATTCATTTCGACTTGATACGCCCTTACCTTCCCCGGAACAAACGCTCTCAAAGACGCAAATACAAACCGAAAAACGGATTACACAAACTCACGCGAAAGCCACTTTTTCGACTTATGTAGTTACAAATTAAATACTTTCCGTCACTTTCCTTCAGTTGTACTGTCAAACTTTGTTTCTTTACGCGTCTCACGGTTCTGGGCTAGACGGCGCTTCGCGTCACGACGCGTCCCGTCTCTCCGTCTTTCACAACACGCGACGTAAATGGCCGTAACTCCTCGCTGCCATCACTTACAATCTTAAAACTTTGACCCCGCCAAGCTACCACCAACCGCACTACGTGATATTCATTTATTTCGACTTGATACGCCCTTACCTTCCCCGGAAAAAACTCTCTCAAAGACGCAAATACAAACCGAAAAACGGATTACACAGACTCACGCAAAAGCCACTTTTTCGACTTATGTAGTTACCAATTAAACACTTTCCGTCACTTTCCTTCAGTTGTACTGTCAAACTTTGTTTCTTTACGCGTCTCACGGTTCTGGGCTAGACGGGCGCTTCGCGTCACGACGCGTCCCGTCTCTCCGTCTTTCACAACACGCGACGTAAATGGCCGTAACTCCTCGCTGCCTTCACTTACAATCTTAAAACTTTGACCCCGCCAAGCTACCACCGACCGCACTACTTGATATTCATTTCGACTTGATACGCCCTTACCTTCCCCGGAAAAAACGCTCTCATAGACGCAAATACAAACCGAAAAAACGGATTACACAGACTCAGGCAAAAGCCACTTTTTCGACTTATGTAGTTACCAATTAAACACTTTCCGTCACTTTCCTTCAGTTGTACTGTCAAACTTTGTTTCTTTACGCGTCTCACGGTTCTGGGCTAGACGGCGCTTCGCGTCGCGACGCGTCCCGTCTCTCCGTCTTTCATAACACGCGACGTAAATGGCCGTAACTCCTCGCTGCCACCACTTACAATCTTAAAACTTTGACCCCGCCAAGCTACCACCAACCCGCACTACGTGATATTCATTTCGACTTGATACGCCCTTACCTTCCCCGGAACAAACGCTCTCAAAGACGCAAATACAAACCGAAAAACGGATTACACAAACTCACGCAAAAGCCACTTTTTCGACTTATGTAGTTACAAATTAAATACTTTCCGTCACTTTCCTTCAGTTGTACTGTCAAACTTTGTTTCTTTAGGCGTCTCACGGTTCTGGGCTAGACGGCGCTTCGCGTCACGGCGCGTCCCGTCTCTCCGTCTTTCACAACACGCGACATAAATGGCCGTAACTCCTCGCTGCCTTCACTTACAATCTTAAAACTTTGACCCCGCCAAGCTACCACCGACCGCACTACTTGATATTCATTTCGACTTGATACGCCCCTTACCTTCCCCGGAAAAAAACGCTCTCAAAGACGCAAATACAAACCGAAAAACGGATTACACAGACTCACGCAAAAGCCACTTTTTCGACTTATGTAGTTACCAATTAAACACTTTCCGTCACTTTCCTTCAGTTGTACTGTCAGACTTTTGTTTCTTTACGCGTCTCCACGGTTCTGGGCTAGACGGCGCTTCGCGTCGCGACGCGTCCCGTTTCTCCGTCTTTCACAACACGCGACGTAAATGGCCGTAACTCCTCGCTGCCTTCACTTACAATCTTAAAACTTTGACCCCGCCAAGCTACCACCGACCGCACTACTTGATATTCATTTCGACTTGATACGCCCTTACCTTCCCGGGAAAAAACGCTCTCATTGACGCAAATACAAACCGAAAAACGGATTACACAGACTCACGCAAAAGCCACTTTTTCGACTTATGTAGTTACCAATTAAACACTTTCCGTCACTTTCCTTCAGTTGTACTGTCAAACTTTGTTTCTTTAGGCGTCTCACGGTTCTGGGCTAGACGGCGCTTCGCGTCACGACGCGTCCCGTCTCTCCGTCTTTCGAAACACGCGACGTAAATGGCCGTAACTCCTCGCTGCCTTCACTTACAATCTTAAAACTTTGACCCCGCCAAGCTACCACCGACCGCACTACTTGATATTCATTTCGACTTGATACGCCCTTACCTTCCCCGATAAAAACGCTCTCAAAGACGCAAATACAAACCGAAAAACGGATTACACAGACTCACGCAAAAGCCACTTTTTCGACTTATGTAGTTACCAATTAAACACTTTCCGTCTCTTTCCTTCAGTTGTACTGTCAAACTTTGTTTCTTTACGCGTCTCACGGTTCTGGGCTAGACGGCGCTTCGCGTCGCGACGCGTCCCGTCTCTCCGTCTTTCACAACACGCGACGTAAATGGCCGTAACTCCTCGCTGCCTTCACTTACAATCTTAAAACTTTGACCCCGCCAAGCTACCACCGACCACACTACTTGATATACATTTCGACTTGATACGCCCTTACCTTCCCCGGAAAAAACGCTCTCATAGACGCAAATACAAACCGAAAAACGGATTACACAGACTCAGGCAAAAGCCACTTTTTCGACTTATGTAGTTACCAATTAAACACTTTCCGTCACTTTCCTTCAGTTGTACTGTCAAACTTTGTTTCTTTACGCGTCTCACGGTTCTGGGCTAGACGGCGCTTCGCGTCGCGACGCGTCCCGTCTCTCCGTCTTTCACAACACGCGACGTAAATGGCCGTAACTCCTCGCTGCCTTCACTTACAATATTAAAACTTTGACCCCGCCAAGCTACCACCGACCGCACTACTTGATATTCATTTCGACTTGATACGCCCTTACCTTCCCGGGAAAAAAACGCTCTCATAGACGCAAATACAAACCGAAAAACGGATTACACAGACTCACGCAAAAGCCACTTTTTCGACTTATGTAGTTACCAATTAAACACTTTCCGTCACTTTCCTTCAGTTGTACTGTCAAACTTTGATTCTTTACGCGTCTCACGGTTCTGGGCTAGACGGCGCTTCGCGTCGCGACGCGTCCCGTCTCTCCGTCTTTCACAACACGCGACGTAAATGGCCGTAACTCCTCGCTGCCTTCACTTACAATCTTAAAACTTTGACCCCGCCAAGCTACCACCGACCGCACTACTTGATATTCATTTCGACTTGATACGCCCTTACCTTCCCGGGAAAAAACGCTCTCATAGACGCAAATACAAACCGAAAAACGGATTACACAGACTCACGCAAAAGCCACTTTTTCGACTTATGTAGTTACCAATTAAACACTTTCCGTCACTTTCCTTCAGTTGTACTGTCAAACTTTGTTTCTTTACGCGTCTCACGGTTCTGGGCTAGACGGCGCTTCGCGTCACGACGCGTCCCGTCTCTCCGTCTTTCACAACACGCGACGTAAATGGCCGTAACTCCTCGCTGCCTTCACTTACAATCTTAAAACTTTGACCCCGCCAAGCTACCACCGACCGCACTACTTGATATTCATTTCGACTTGATACGCCCTTACCTTCCCCGGAAAAAACGCTCTCATAGACGCAAATACAAACCGAAAAACGGATTACACAGACTCACGCAAAAGCCACTTTTTCGACTTATGTAGTTACCAATTAAACACTTTCCGTCACTTTCCTTCAGTTGTACTGTCAAACTTTGATTCTTTACGCGTCTCACGGTTCTGGGCTAGACGGCGCTTCGCGTCGCGACGCGTCCCGTCTCTCCGTCTTTCACAACACGCGACGTAAATGGCCGTAACTCCTCGCTGCCTTCACTTACAATCTTAAAACTTTGACCCCGCCAAGCTACCACCGACCGCACTACTTGATATTCATTTCGACTTGATACGCCCTTACCTTCCCCGGAAAAAACGCTCTCAAAGACGCAAATACAAACCGAAAAACGGATTACACAGACTCACGCAAAAGCCACTTTTTCGACTTATGTAGTTACCAATTAAACACTTTCCGTCACTTTCCTTCAGTTGTACTGTCAAACTTTGTTTCTTTACGCGTCTCACGGTTCTGGGCTAGACGGCGCTTCGCGTCGCGACGCGTCCCGTCTCTCCGTCTTTCACAACACGCGACGTAAATGGCCGTAACTCCTCGCTGCCTTCACTTACAATCTTAAAACTTTGACCCCGCCAAGCTACCACCGACCGCACTACTTGATATTCATTTCGACTTGATAAGCCCTTACCTTCCCGGGAAAAAACGCTCTCATAGACGCAAATACAAACCGAAAAACGGATTACACAGACTCACGCAAAAGCCACTTTTTCGACTTATGTAGTTACCAATTAAACACTTTCCGTCACTTTCCTTCAGTTGTACTGTCAAACTTTGTTTCTTTACGCGTCTCACGGTTCTGGGCTAGACGGCGCTTCGCGTCGCGACGCGTCCCGTCTCTCCGTCTTTCACAACACGCGACGTAAATGGCCGTAACTCCTCGCTGCCTTCACTTACAATCTTAAAACTTTGACCCCGCCAAGCTACAACCGACCGCACTACTTGATATTCATTTCGACTTGATACGCCCTTACCTTCCCGGGAAAAAACGCTCTCAAAGACGCAAATACAAACCGAAAAACGGATTACACAGACTCACGCAAAAGCCACTTTTTCGACTTATGTAGTTACCAATTAAACACTTTCCGTCACTTTCCTTCAGTTGTACTGTCAAACTTTGTTTCTTTACGCGTCTCACGGTTCTGGGCTAGACGGCGCTTCGCGTCGCGACGCGTCCCCGTCTCTCCGTCTTTCACAACACGCGACGTAAATGGCCGTAACTCCTCGCTGCCTTCACTTACAATCTTAAAACTTTGACCCCGCCAAGCTACCACCGACCGCACTACTTGATATTCATTTCGACTTGATACGCCCTTACCTTCCCGGGAAAAACGCTCTCATAGACGCAAATACAAACCGAAAAACGGATTACACAGACTCGCGCAAAAGCCACTTTTTCGACTTATGTAGTTACCAATTAAACACTTTCCGTCACTTTCCTTCAGTTGTACTGTCAAACTTTGTTTCTTTACGCGTCTCACGGTTCTGGGCTAGACGGCGCTTCGCGTCGCGACGCGTCCCGTCTCTCCGTCTTTCACAACACGCGACGTAAATGGCCGTAACTCCTCGCTGCCTTCACTTACAATCTTAAAACTTTGACCCCGCCAAGCTACCACCGACCGCACTACATGATATTCATTTCGACTTGATACGCCATTACCTTCCCCGGAAAAAACGCTCTCAAAGACGCAAATACAAACCGAAAAACGGATTACACAGACTCACGCAAAAGCCACTTTTTCGACTTATGTAGTTACCAATTAAACACTTTCCGTCACTTTCCTTCAGTTGTACTGTCAAACTTTGTTTCTTTACGCGTCTCACGGTTCTGGGCTAGACGGCGCTTCGCGTCGCGACGCGTCCCGTCTCTCCGTCTTTCACAACACGCGACGTAAATGGCCGTAACTCCTCGCTGCCTTCACTTACAATCTTAGAACTTTGACCCCGCCAAGCTACCACCGACCGCACTACTTGATATTCACTTCGACTTGATACGCCCTTACCTTCCCGGGAAAAAACGCTCTCAAAGACGCAAATACAAACCGAAAAACGGATTACACAGACTCACGAAAAAGCCACTTTTTCGACTTATGTAGTTACCAATTAAACACTTTCCGTCACTTTCCTTCAGTTGTACTGTCAAACTTTGTTTCTTTACGCGTCTCACGGTTCTGGGCTAGACGGCGCTTCGCGTCGCGACGCGTCCCGTCTCTCCGTCTTTCACAACACGCGACGTAAATGGCCGTAACTCCTCGCTGCCTTCACTTACAATCTTAAAACTTTGACCCCGCCAAGCTACCACCGACCGCACTACTTGATATTCATTTCGACTTGATACGCCCTTACCTTCCCGGGAAAAAACGCTCTCATAGACGCAAATACAAACCGAAAAACGGATTACACAGACTCACGCAAAAGCCACTTTTTCGACTTATGTAGTTACCAATTAAACACTTTCCGTCACTTTCCTTCAGTTGTACTGTCAAACTTTGTTTCTTTACGCGTCTCACGGTTCTGGGCTAGACGGCGCTTCGCGTCGCGACGCGTCCCGTCTCTCCGTCTTTCACAACACGCGACGTAAATATCCGTAACTCCTCGCTGCCTTCACTTACAATCTTAAAACTTTGACCCCGCCAAGCTACCACCGACCGCACTACTTGATATTCATTTCGACTTGATACGCCCTTACCTTCCCGGGAAAAAACGCTCTCAAAGACGCAAATACAAACCGAAAAACGGATTACACAGACTCACGCAAAAGCCACTTTTTCGACTTATGTAGTTACCAATTAAACACTTTCCGTCACTTTCCTTCAGTTGTACTGTCAAACTTTGTTTCTTTACGCGTCTCACGGTTCTGGGCTAGACGGCGCTTCGCGTCGCGACGCGTCCCGTCTCTCCGTCTTTCACAACACGCGACGTAAATGGCCGTAACTCCTCGCTGCCTTCACTTACAATCTTAAAACTTTGACCCCGCCAAGCTACCACCGACCGCACTACTTGATATTCATTTCGACTTGATACGCCCTTACCTTCCCGGGAAAAAACGCTCTCAAAGACGCAAATACAAACCGAAAAACGGATTACACAGACTCACGCAAAAGCCACTTTTTCGACTTATGTAGTTACCAATTAAACACTTTCCGTCACTTTCCTTCAGTTGTACTGTCAAACTTTGTTTCTTTACGCGTCTCACGGTTCTGGGCTAGACGGCGCTTCGCGTCGCGACGCGTCCCGTCTCTCCGTCTTTCACAACACGCGACGTAAATGGCCGTAACTCCTCGCTGCCTTCACTTACAATCTTAAAACTTTGACCCCGCCAAGCTACCACCGACCGCACTACTTGATATTCATTTCGACTTGATACGCCCTTACCTTCCCGGGAAAAAACGCTCTCAAAGACGCAAATACAAACCGAAAAACGGATTACACAGACTCACGCAAAAGCCACTTTTTCGACTTATGTAGTTACCAATTAAACACTTTCCGTCACTTTCCTTCAGTTGTACTGTCAAACTTTGTTTCTTTACGCGTCTCACGGTTCTGGGCTAGACGGCGCTTCGCGTCGCGACGCGTCCCGTCTCTCCGTCTTTCACAACACGCGACGTAAATGGCCGTAACTCCTCGCTGCCTTCACTTACAATCTTAAAACTTTGACCCAGCCAAGCTACCACCGACCGCACTACTTGATATTCATTTCGACTTGATACGCCCTTACCTTCCCGGGAAAAAACGCTCTCAAAGACGCAAATACAAACCGAAAAACGGATTACACAGACTCACGCAAAAGCCACTTTTTCGACTTATGTAGTTACCAATTAAACACTTTCCGTCACTTTCCTTCAGTTGTACTGTCAAACTTTGTTTCTTTACGCGTCTCACGCTTCTGGGCTAGACGGCGCTTCGCGTCGCGACGCGTCCCGTCTCTCCGTCTTTCACAACACGCGACGTAAATGGCCGTAACTCCTCGCTGCCTTCACTTACAATCTTAAAACTTTGACCCCGCCAAGCTACCACCGACCGCACTACTTGATATTCATTTCGACTTGATACGCCCTTACCTTCCCGGGAAAAAACGCTCTCAAAGACGCAAATACAAACCGAAAAACGGATTACACAGACTCACGCAAAAGCCACTTTTTCGACTTATGTAGTTACCAATTAAACACTTTCCGTCACTTTCCTTCAGTTGTACTGTCAAACTTTGTTTCTTTACGCGTCTCACGGTTCTGGGCTAGACGGCGCTTCGCGTCGCGACGCGTCCCGTCTCTCCGTCTTTCACAACACGCGACGTAAATGGCCGTAACTCCTCGCTGCCTTCACTTACAATCTTAAAACTTTGACCCCGCCAAGCTACCACCGACCGCACTACTTGATATTCATTTCGACTTGATACGCCCTTACCTTCCCGGGAAAAAACGCTCTCATAGACGCAAATACAAACCGAAAAACGGATTACACAGACTCACGCAAAAGCCACTTTTTCGACTTATGTAGTTACCAATTAAACACTTTCCGTCACTTTCCTTCAGTTGTACTGTCAAACTTTGTTTCTTTACGCGTCTCACGGTTCTGGGCTAGACGGCGCTTCGCGTCGCGACGCGTCCCGTCTCTCCGTCTTTCACAACACGCGACGTAAATGGCCGTAACTCCTCGCTGCCTTCACTTACAATCTTAAAACTTTGACCCCGCCAAGCTACCACCGACCGCACTACTTGATATTCATTTCGACTTGATACGCCCTTACCTTCCCGGGAAAAAACGCTCTCAAAGACGCAAATACAAACCGAAAAACGGACTACACAGACTCACGCAAAAGCCACTTTTTCGACTTATGTAGTTACCAATTAAACACTTTCCGTCACTTTCCTTCAGTTGTACTGTCAAACTTTGTTTCTTTACGCGTCTCACGGTTCTGGGCTAGACGGCGCTTCGCGTCGCGACGCGTCCCGTCTCTCCGTCTTTCACAACACGCGACGTAAATGGCCGTAACTCCTCGCTGCCTTCACTTACAATCTTAAAACTTTGACCCCGCCAAGCTACCACCGACCGCACTACTTGATATTCATTTCGACTTGATACGCCCTTACCTTCCCGGGAAGAAACGCTCTCATTGACGCAAATACAAACCGAAAAACGGATTACACAGACTCACGCAAAAGCCACTTTTTCGACTTATGTAGTTACCAATTAAACACTTTCCGTCACTTTCCTTCAGTTGTACTGTCAAACTTTGTTTCTTTACGCGTCTCACGGTTCTGGGCTAGACGGCGCTTCGCGTCGCGACGCGTCCCGTCTCTCCGTCTTTCACAACACGCGACGTAAATGGCCGTAACTCCTCGCTGCCTTCACTTACAATCTTAAAACTTTGACCCCGCCAAGCTACCACCGACCGCACTACTTGATATTCATTTCGACTTGATACGCCCTTACCTTCCCGGGAAAAAACGCTCTCATAGACGCAAATACAAACCGAAAAACGGATTACACAGACTCACGCAAAAGCCACTTTTTCGACTTATGTAGTTACCAATTAAACACTTTCCGTCACTTTCCTTCAGTTGTACTGTCAAACTTTGTTTCTTTACGCGTCTCACGGTTCTGGGCTAGACGGCGCTTCGCGTCGCGACGCGTCCCGTCTCTCCGTCTTTCACAACACGCGACGTAAATGGCCGTAACTCCTCGCTGCCTTCACTTACAATCTTAAAACTTTGACCCCGCCAAGCTACCACCGACCGCACTACTTGATATTCATTTCGACTTGATACGCCCTTACCTTCCCGGGAAAAAACGCTCTCAAAGACGCAAATACAAACCGAAAAACGGATTACACAGACTCACGCAAAAGCCACTTTTTCGACTTATGTAGTTACCAATTAAACACTTTCCGTCACTTTCCTTCAGTTGTACTGTCAAACTTTGTTTCTTTACGCGTCTCACGGTTCTGGGCTAGACGGCGCTTCGCGTCGCGACGCGTCCCGTCTCTCCGTCTTTCACAACACGCGACGTAAATGGCCGTAACTCCTCGCTGCCTTCACTTACAATCTTAAAACTTTGACCCCGCCAAGCTACCACCGACCGCACTACTTGATATTCATTTCGACTTGATACGCCCTTACCTTCCCGGGAAGAAACGCTCTCATTGACGCAAATACAAACCGAAAAACGGATTACACAGACTCACGCAAAAGCCACTTTTTCGACTTATGTAGTTACCAATTAAACACTTTCCGTCACTTTCCTTCAGTTGTACTGTCAAACTTTGTTTCTTTACGCGTCTCACGGTTCTGGGCTAGACGGCGCTTCGCGTCGCGACGCGTCCCGTCTCTCCGTCTTTCACAACACGCGACGTAAATGGCCGTAACTCCTCGCTGCCTTCACTTACAATCTTAAAACTTTGACCCCGCCAAGCTACCACCGACCGCACTACATGATATTCATTTCGACTTGATACGCCCTTACCTTCCCCGGAAAAAACGCTCTCAAAGACGCAAATACAAACCGAAAAACGGATTACACAGACTCACGCAAAAGCCACTTTTTCGACTTATGTAGTTACCAATTAAACACTTTCCGTCACTTTCCTTCAGTTGTACTGTCAAACTTTGTTTCTTTACGCGTCTCACGGTTCTGGGCTAGACGGCGCTTCGCGTCGCGACGCGTCCCGTCTCTCCGTCTTTCACAACACGCGACGTAAATGGCCGTAACTCCTCGCTGCCTTCACTTACAATCTTAAAACTTTGACCCCGCCAAGCTACCACCGACCGCACTACTTGATATTCATTTCGACTTGATACGCCCTTACCTTCCCGGGAAAAAACGCTCTCAAAGACGCAAATACAAACCGAAAAACGGATTACACAGACTCACGCAAAAGCCACTTTTTCGACTTATGTAGTTACCAATTAAACACTTTCCGTCACTTTCCTTCAGTTGTACTGTCAAACTTTGTTTCTTTACGCGTCTCACGGTTCTGGGCTAGACGGCGCTTCGCGTCGCGACGCGTCCCGTCTCTCCGTCTTTCACAACACGCGACGTAAATGGCCGTAACTCCTCGCTGCCTTCACTTACAATCTTAAAACTTTGACCCCGCCAAGCTACCACCGACCACACTACTTGATATTCATTTCGACTTGATACGCCCTTACCTTCCCGGGAAAAAACGCTCTCATAGACGCAAATACAAACCGAAAAACGGATTACACAGACTCACGCAAAAGCCACTTTTTCGACTTATGTAGTTACCAATTAAACACTTTCCGTCACTTTCCTTCAGTTGTACTGTCAAACTTTGTTTCTTTACGCGTCTCACGGTTCTGGGCTAGACGGCGCTTCGCGTCGCGACGCGTCCCGTCTCTCCGTCTTTCACAACACGCGACGTAAATGGCCGTAACTCCTCGCTGCCTTCACTTACAATCTTAAAACTTTGACCCCGCCAAGCTACCACCGACCGCACTACTTGATATTCATTTCGACTTGATACGCCCTTACCTTCCCCGGAAAAAACGCTCTCAAAGACGCAAATACAAACCGAAAAACGGATTACACAGACTCACGCAAAAGCCACTTTTTCGACTTATGTAGTTACCAATTAAACACTTTCCGTCACTTTCCTTCAGTTGTACTGTCAAACTTTGTTTCTTTACGCGTCTCACGGTTCTGGGCTAGACGGCGCTTCGCGTCACGACGCGTCCCGTCTCTCCGTCTTTCACAACACGCGACGTAAATGGCCGTAACTCCTCGCTGCCTTCACTTACAATCTTAAAACTTTGACCCCGCCAAGCTACCACCGACCGCACTACTTAATATTCATTTCGACTTGATACGCCCTTACCTTCCCCGGCAAAAACGCTCTCAAAGACGCAAAGAGAAACCGAAAAACGGATTACACAGACTCACGCAAAAGCCACTTTTTCGACTTATGTAGTTACCAATTAAACACTTTCCGTCACTTTCCTTCAGTTGTACTGTCAAACTTTGTTTCTTTACGCGTCTCACGGTTCTCGGCTAGACGGCGCTTCGCGTCGCGACGCGTCCCGTCTCTCCGTCTTTCACAACACGCGACGTAAATGGCCGTAACTCCTCGCTGCCTTCACTTACAATCTTAAAACTTTGACCCCGCCAAGCTACCACCGACCGCACTACTTGATATTCATTTCGACTTGATACGCCCTTACCTTCCCCGGAAAAAACGCTCTCAAAGACGCAAATACAAACCGAAAAACGGATTACACAGACTCACGCAAAAGCCACTTTTTCGACTTATGTAGTTACCAATTAAACACTTTCCGTCACTTTCCTTCAGTTGTACTGTCAAACTTTGTTTCTTTACGCGTCTCACGGTTCTGGGCTAGACGGCGCTTCGCGTCGCGACGCGTCCCGTCTCTCCGTCTTTCACAACACGCGACGTAAATGGCCGTAACTCCTCGCTGCCTTCACTTACAATCTTAAAACTTTGACCCCGCCAAGCTACCACCGACCGCACTACTTGATATTCATTTCGACTTGATACGCCCTTACCTTCCCCGGAAAAAACGCTCTCAAAGACGCAAATACAAACCGAAAAACGGATTACACAGACTCACGCAAAAGCCACTTTTTCGACTTATGTAGTTACCAATTAAACACTTTCCGTGACTTTCCTTCAGTTGTACTGTCAAACTTTGTTTCTTTACGCGTCTCACGGTTCTGGGCTAGACAGCGCTTCGCGTCGCGACGCGTCCCGTCTCTCCGTCTTTCACAACACGCGACGTAAATGGCCGTAACTCCTCGCTGCCTTCACTTACAATCTTAAAACTTTGACCCCGCCAAGCTACCACCGACCGCACTACTTGATATTCATTTCGACTTGATACGCCCTTACCTTCCCCGGAAAAAACGCTCTCAAAGACGCAAATACAAACCGAAAAACGGATTACACAGACTCACGCAAAAGCCACTTTTTCGACTTATGTAGTTACCAATTAAACACTTTCCGTGACTTTCCTTCAGTTGTACTGTCAAACTTTGTTTCTTTACGCGTCTCACGGTTCTGGGCTAGACAGCGCTTCGCGTCGCGACGCGTCCCGTCTCTCCGTCTTTCACAACACGCGACGTAAATGGCCGTAACTCCTCGCTGCCTTCACTTACAATCTTAAAACTTTGACCCCGCCAAGCTACCACCGACCGCACTACTTGATATTCATTTCGACTTGATACGCCCTTACCTTCCCCGGAAAAAACGCTCTCAAAGACGCAAATACAAACCGAAAAACGGATTACACAGACTCACGCAAAAGCCACTTTTTCGACTTATGTAGTTACCAATTAAACACTTTCCGTGACTTTCCTTCAGTTGTACTGTCAAACTTTGTTTCTTTACGCGTCTCACGGTTCTGGGCTAGACAGCGCTTCGCGTCGCGACGCGTCCCGTCTCTCCGTCTTTCACAACACGCGACGTAAATGGCCGTAACTCCTCGCTGCCTTCACTTACAATCTTAAAACTTTGACCCCGCCAAGCTACCACCGACCGCACTACTTAATATTCATTTCGACTTGATACGCCCTTACCTTCCCGGGAAAAAACGCTCTCATAGACGCAAATACAAACCGAAAAACGGATTACACAGACTCACGCAAAAGCCACTTTTTCGACTTATGTAGTAACCAATTAAACACTTTCCGTCACTTTCCTTCAGTTGTACTGTCAAACTTTGTTTCTTTACGCGTCTCACGGTTCTGGGCTAGACGGCGCTTCGCGTCACGACGCGTCCCGTCTCTCCGTCTTTCACAACACGCGACGTAAATGGCCGTAACTCCTCGCTGCCTTCACTTACAATCTTAAAACTTTGACCCCGCCAAGCTACCACCGACCGCACTACTTGATATTCATTTCGACTTGATACGCCCTTACCTTCCCCGGAAAAAACGCTCTCAAAGACGCAAATACAAACCGAAAAACGGATTACACAGACTCACGCAAAAGCCACTTTTTCGACTTATGTAGTTACCAATTAAACACTTTCCGTCACTTTCCTTCAGTTGTACTGTCAAACTTTGTTTCTTTACGCGTCTCACGGTTCTGGGCTAGACGGCGCTTCGCGTCACGACGCGTCCCGTCTCTCCGTCTTTCACAACACGCGACGTAAATGGCCGTAACTCCTCGCTGCCTTCACTCACAATCTTAAAACTTTGACCCCGCCAAGCTACCACCGACCTCACTACTTGATATTCATTTCGACTTGATACGCCCTTACCTTCCCCGGAAAAAACGCTCTCAAAGACGCAAATACAAACCGAAAAACGGATTACACAGACTCACGCAAAAGCCACTTTTTCGACTTATGTAGTTACCAATTAAACACTTTCCGTCACTTTCCTTCAGTTGTACTGTCAAACTTTGTTTCTTTACGCGTCTCACGGTTCTGGGCTAGACGGCGCTTCGCGTCACGACGCGTCCCGTCTCTCCGTCTTTCACAACACGCGACGTAAATGGCCGTAACTCCTCGCTGCCTTCACTCACAATCTTAAAACTTTGACCACGCCAAGCTACCACCGACAGCACTTCTTGATATTCATTTCGACTTGATACGCCCTTACCTTCCCCGGAAAAAACGCTCTCAAAGACGCAAATACAAACCGAATAACGAATTACACAGACTCACGCAAAAGCCACTTTTTCGACTTATGTAGTTACCAATTAAACACTTTCCGTCACTTTCCTTCAGTTGTACTGTCAAACTTTGTTTCTTTACGCGTCTCACGGTTCTGGGCTAGACGGCGCTTCGCGTCACGACGCGTCCCGTCTCTCCGTCTTTCACAACACGCGACGTAAATGGCCGTAACTCCTCGCTGCCTTCACTTACAATCTTAAAACTTTGACCCCGCCAAGCTACCACCGACCGCACTACTTAATATTCATTTCGACTTGATACGCCCTTACCTTCCCCGGCAAAAACGCTCTCAAAGACGCAAATACAAACCGAAAAACGGATTACACAGACTCACGCAAAAGCCACTTTTTCGACTTATGTAGTTACCAATTAAACACTTTCCGTCACTTTCCTTCAGTTGTACTGTCAAACTTTGTTTCTTTACGCGTCTCACGGTTCTGGGCTAGACGGCGCTTCGCGTCACGACGCGTCCCGTCTCTCCGTCTTTCACAACACGCGACGTAAATGGCCGTAACTCCTCGCTGCCTTCACTTACAATCTTAAAACTTTGACCCCGCCAAGCTACCACCGACAGCACTTCTTGATATTCATTTCGACTTGATACGCCCTTACCTTCCCCGGCAAAAACGCTCTCAAAGACGCAAATACAAACCGAAAAACGGATTACACAAACTAACGCAAAAGCCACTTTTTCGACTTAGGTAGTTACCAATTAAACACTTTCCGTCACTTTCCTTCAGTTGTACTGTCAAACTTTGTTTCTTTACGCGTCTCACGGTTCTGGGCTAGACGGCGCTTCGCGTCGCGACGCGTCCCGTCTCTCCGTCTTTCACAACACGCGACGTAAATGGCCGTAACTACTCGCTGCCTTCACTTACAATCTTAAAACTTTGACCCCGCCAAGCTACCACCGACCGCACTACTTAATATTCATTTCGACTTGATACGCCCTTACCTTCCCCCGGAAAAAACGCTCTCAAAGACGCAAATACAAACCGAAAAACGGATTACACAGACTCACGCAAAAGCCACTTTTTCGACTTATGTAGTTACCAATTAAACACTTTCCGTCACTTTCCTTCAGTTGTACTGTCAAACTTTGTTTCTTTACGCGTCTCACGGTTCTGGGCTAGACGGCGCTTCGCGTCGCGACGCGTCAGGTCTCTCCGTCTTTCACAACACGCGACGTAAATGGCCGTAACTCCTCGCTGCCTTCACTTACAATCTTAAAACTTTGACCCCGCCAAGCTACCACCGACCGCACTACTTAATATTCATTTCGACTTGATACGCCCTTACCTTCCCCCGGAAAAAACGCTCTCAAAGACGCAAATACAAACCGAAAAAACGGATTACACAAACTCACGCAAAAGCCACTTTTTCGACTTATGTAGTTACCAATTAAACACTTTCCGTCACTTTGCTTCAGTTGTACTGTCAAACTTTGTTTCTTTACGCGTCTCACGGTTCTGGGCTAGACGGCGCTTCGCGTCGCGACGCGTCAGGTCTCTCCGTCTTTCACAACACGCGACGTAAATGGCCGTAACTCCTCGCTGCCTTCACTTACAATCTTAAAACTTTGACCCCGCCAAGCTACCACCGACCGCACTACTTAATATTCATTTCGACTTGATACGCCCTTACCTTCCCCCGGAAAAAACGCTCTCAAAGACGCAAATACAAACCGAAAAACGGATTACACAGACTCACGCAAAAGCCACTTTTTCGACTTATGTAGTTACCAATTAAACACTTTCCGTCACTTTCCTTCAGTTGTACTGTCAAACTTTGTTTCTTTACGCGTCTCACGGTTCTGGGCTAGACGGCGCTTCGCGTCACGACGCGTCCCGTCTCTCCGTCTTTCACAACACGCGACGTAAATGGCCGTAACTCCTCGCTGCCTTCACTTACAATCTTAAAACTTTGACCCCGCCAAGCTACCACCGACCGCACTACTTGATATTCATTTCGACTTGATACGCCCTTACCTTCCCCCGGAAAAAACGCTCTCAAAGACGCAAATACAAACCGAAAAACGGATTACACAGACTCACGCAAAAGCCACTTTTTCGACTTATGTAGTTACCAATTAAACACTTTCCGTCACTTTCCTTCAGTTGTACTGTCAAACTTTGTTTCTTTACGCGTCTCACGGTTCTGGGCTAGACGGCGCTTCGCGTCGCGACGCGTCAGGTCTCTCCGTCTTTCACAACACGCGACGTAAATGGCCGTAACTCCTCGCTGCCTTCACTTACAATCTTAAAACTTTGACCCCGCCAAGCTACCACCGACCGCACTACTTAATATTCATTTCGACTTGATACGCCCTTACCTTCCCCCGGAAAATACGCTCTCAAAGACGCAAATACAAACCGAAAAACGGATTACACAGACTCACGCAAAAGCCACTTTTTCGACTTATGTAGTTACCAATTAAACACTTTCCGTCACTTTCCTTCAGTTGTACTGTCAAACTTTGTTTCTTTACGCGTCTCACGGTTCTGGGCTAGACGGCGCTTCGCGTCGCGACGCGTCCCGTCTCTCCGTCTTTCACAACACGCGACGTAAATGGCCGTAACTCCTCGCTGCCTTCACTTACAATCTTAAAACTTTGACCCCGCCAAGCTACCACCGACCGCACTACTTGATATTCATTTCGACTTGATACGCCCTTACCTTCCCCCGGAAAAAACGCTCTCAAAGACGCAAATACAAACCGAAAAACGGATTACACAGACTCACGCAAAAGCCACTTTTTCGACTTATGTAGTTACCAATTAAACACTTTCCGTCACTTTCCTTCAGTTGTACTGTCAAACTTTGTTTCTTTACGCGTCTCACGGTTCTGGGCTAGACGGCGCTTCGCGTCGCGACGCGTCAGGTCTCTCCGTCTTTCACAACACGCGACGTAAATGGCCGTAACTCCTCGCTGCCTTCACTTACAATCTTAAAACTTTGACCCCGCCAAGCTACCACCGACCGCACTACTTAATATTCATTTCGACTTGATACGCCCTTACCTTCCTTCGGAAAAAACGCTCTCAAAGACGCAAATACAAACCGAAAAACGGATTACACAGACTCACGCAAAAGCCACTTTTTCGACTTATGTAGTTACCAATTAAACACTTTCCGTCACTTTCCTTCAGTTGTACTGTCAAACTTTGTTTCTTTACGCGTCTCACGGTTCTGGGCTAGACGGCGCTTCGCGTCGCGACGCGTCAGGTCTCTCCGTCTTTCACAACACGCGACGTAAATGGCCGTAACTCCTCGCTGCCTTCACTTACAATCTTAAAACTTTGACCCCGCCAAGCTACCACCGACCGCACTACTTAATATTCATTTCGACTTGATACGCCCTTACCTTCCTTCGGAAAAAACGCTCTCAAAGACGCAAATACAAACCGAAAAACGGATTACACAGACTCACGCAAAAGCCACTTCTTCGACTTATGTAGTTACCAATTAAACACTTTCCGTCACTTTCCTTCAGTTGTACTGTCAAACTTTGTTTCTTTACGCGTCTCACGGTTCTGGGCTAGACGGCGCTTCGCGTCACGACGCGTCCCGTCTCTCCGTCTTTCACAACACGCGACGTAAATGGCCGTAACTCCTCGCTGCCTTCACTTACAATCTTAAAACTTTGACCCCGCCAAGCTACCACTGACCGCACTACTTGATATTCATTTCGACTTGATACGCATTTACCTTCCCCGGAAAAAACGCTCTCAAAGACGCAAATACAAACCGAAAAACGGATTACACAGACTCACGCAAAAGCCACTTTTTCGACTTATGTAGTTACCAATTAAACACTTTCCGTCACTTTGCTTCAGTTGTACTGTCAAACTTTGTTTCTTTACGCGTCTCACGGTTCTGGGCTAGACGGCGCTTCGCGTCGCGACGCGTCAGGTCTCTCCGTCTTTCACAACACGCGACGTAAATGGCCGTAACTACTCGCTGCCTTCACTTACAATCTTAAAACTTTGACCCCGCCAAGCTACCACCGACAGCACTTCTTGATATTCATTTCGACTTGATACGCCCTTACCTTCCCCGGCAAAAACGCTCTCAAAGACGCAAATACAAACCGAAAAACGGATTACACAAACTAACGCAAAAGCCACTTTTTCGACTTAGGTAGTTACCAATTAAACACTTTCCGTCACTTTCCTTCAGTTGTACTGTCAAACTTTGTTTCTTTACGCGTCTCACGGTTCTGGGCTAGACGGCGCTTCGCGTCGCGACGCGTCCCGTCTCTCCGTCTTTCACAACACGCGACGTAAATGGCCGTAACTACTCGCTGCCTTCACTTACAATCTTAAAACTTTGACCCCGCCAAGCTACCACCGACCGCACTACTTAATATTCATTTCGACTTGATACGCCCTTACCTTCCCCCGGAAAAAACGCTCTCAAAGACGCAAATACAAACCGAAAAACGGATTACACAGACTCACGCAAAAGCCACTTTTTCGACTTATGTAGTTACCAATTAAACACTTTCCGTCACTTTCCTTCAGTTGTACTGTCAAACTTTGTTTCTTTACGCGTCTCACGGTTCTGGGCTAGACGGCGCTTCGCGTCGCGACGCGTCAGGTCTCTCCGTCTTTCACAACACGCGACGTAAATGGCCGTAACTCCTCGCTGCCTTCACTTACAATCTTAAAACTTTGACCCCGCCAAGCTACCACCGACCGCACTACTTAATATTCATTTCGACTTGATACGCCCTTACCTTCCCCCGGAAAAAACGCTCTCAAAGACGCAAATACAAACCGAAAAACGGATTACACAAACTCACGCAAAAGCCACTTTTTCGACTTATGTAGTTACCAATTAAACACTTTCCGTCACTTTGCTTCAGTTGTACTGTCAAACTTTGTTTCTTTACGCGTCTCACGGTTCTGGGCTAGACGGCGCTTCGCGTCGCGACGCGTCAGGTCTCTCCGTCTTTCACAACACGCGACGTAAATGGCCGTAACTCCTCGCTGCCTTCACTTACAATCTTAAAACTTTGACCCCGCCAAGCTACCACCGACCGCACTACTTAATATTCATTTCGACTTGATACGCCCTTACCTTCCCCCGGAAAAAACGCTCTCAAAGACGCAAATACAAACCGAAAAACGGATTACACAGACTCACGCAAAAGCCACTTTTTCGACTTATGTAGTTACCAATTAAACACTTTCCGTCACTTTCCTTCAGTTGTACTGTCAAACTTTGTTTCTTTACGCGTCTCACGGTTCTGGGCTAGACGGCGCTTCGCGTCACGACGCGTCCCGTCTCTCCGTCTTTCACAACACGCGACGTAAATGGCCGTAACTCCTCGCTGCCTTCACTTACAATCTTAAAACTTTGACCCCGCCAAGCTACCACCGACCGCACTACTTGATATTCATTTCGACTTGATACGCCCTTACCTTCCCCCGGAAAAAACGCTCTCAAAGACGCAAATACAAACCGAAAAACGGATTACACAGACTCACGCAAAAGCCACTTTTTCGACTTATGTAGTTACCAATTAAACACTTTCCGTCACTTTCCTTCAGTTGTACTGTCAAACTTTGTTTCTTTACGCGTCTCACGGTTCTGGGCTAGACGGCGCTTCGCGTCGCGACGCGTCAGGTCTCTCCGTCTTTCACAACACGCGACGTAAATGGCCGTAACTCCTCGCTGCCTTCACTTACAATCTTAAAACTTTGACCCCGCCAAGCTACCACCGACCGCACTACTTAATATTCATTTCGACTTGATACGCCCTTACCTTCCCCCCGGAAAATACGCTCTCAAAGACGCAAATACAAACCGAAAAACGGATTACACAGACTCACGCAAAAGCCACTTTTTCGACTTATGTAGTTACCAATTAAACACTTTCCGTCACTTTCCTTCAGTTGTACTGTCAAACTTTGTTTCTTTACGCGTCTCACGGTTCTGGGCTAGACGGCGCTTCGCGTCGCGACGCGTCCCGTCTCTCCGTCTTCCACAACACGCGACGTAAATGGCCGTAACTCCTCGCTGCCTTCACTTACAATCTTAAAACTTTGACCCCGCCAAGCTACCACCGACCGCACTACTTGATATTCATTTCGACTTGATACGCCCTTACCTTCCCCCGGAAAAAACGCTCTCAAAGACGAAACCGAAAAACGGATTACACAGACTCACGCAAAAGCCACTTTTTCGACTTATGTAGTTACCAATTAAACACTTTCCGTCACTTTCCTTCAGTTGTACTGTCAAACTTTGTTTCTTTACGCGTCTCACGGTTCTGGGCTAGACGGCGCTTCGCGTCACGACGCGTCCCGTCTCTCCGTCTTTCACAACACGCGACGTAAATGGCCGTAACTCCTCGCTGCCGCCACTTACAATCTTAAAACTTTGACCCCGCCAAGCTACCACCGACCGCACTACTTGATATTCATTTCGACTTGATACGCCCTTACCTTCCCCGGAAAAACGCTCTCAAACACGCAAATACAAACCGAAAAACGGATTACACAAAATCACGCAGAAGCCACTTTTTCGACTTATGTAGTTACAAATTAAACACTTTCCGTCACTTTCCTTCAGTTGTACTGTCAAACTTTGTTTCTTTACGCGTCTCACGGTTCTGGGCTAGACGGCGCTTCCCGTCGCGATGCGTCCCGTCTCTCCGTCTTTCACAACACGCGACGTAAATGGCCGTAACTCCTCGCTGCCGCCACTTACAATCTTAAAACTTTGACCCCGCCAAGTTACCACCAACCGCACTACTTGATATTCATTTCGACTTGATACGCCCTTACCTTCCCCGGAAAAACGCTCTCAAAGACGGAAATACAAACCGAAAAACGGATTACACAAAATCACGCAAAAGCCACTTTTTCGACTTATGTAGTTACAAATTGAACACTTTCCGTCACTTTCCTTCAGTTGTACTGTCAAACTTTGTTTCTTTACGCGTCTCACGGTTCTGGGCTAGACGGCGCTTCGCGTCACGACGCGTCCCGTCTCTCCGTCTTTCACAACACGCGACGTAAATGGCCGTAACTCCTCGCTGCCTTCACTTACAATCTTAAAACTTTGACCCCGCCAAGCTACCACCGACCGCACTCCTTGATATTCATTTCGACTTGATACGCCCTTACCTTCCCCGGAAAAAACGCTCTCAAAGACGCAAATACAAACCGAAAAACGGATTACACAGACTCACGCAAAAGCCACTTTTTCGACTTATGTAGTTACAAATTGAACACTTTCCGTCACTTTCCTTCAGTTGTACTGTCAAACTTTGTTTCTTTACGCGTCTCACGGTTCTGGGCTAGACGGCGCTTCGCGTCACGACGCGTCCCGTCTCTCCGTCTTTCACAACACGCGACGTAAATGGCCGTAACTCCTCGCTGCCGCCACTTACAATCTTAAAACTTTGACCCCGCCAAGTTACCACCAACCGCACTACTTGATATTCATTTCGACTTGATACGCCCTTACCTTCCCCGGAAAAACGCTCTCAAAGACGGAAATACAAACCGAAAAACGGATTACACAAACTCACGCAAAAGCCACTTTTTCGACTTATGTAGTTACAAATTGAACACTTTCCGTCACTTTCCTTCAGTTGTACTGTCAAACTTTGTTTCTTTACGCGTCTCACGGTTCTGGGCTAGACGGCGCTTCGCGTCACGACGCGTCCCGTCTCTCCGTCTTTCACAACACGCGACGTAAATGGCCGTAACTCCTCGCTGCCTTCACTTACAATCTTAAAACTTTGACCCCGCCAAGCTACCACCGACCGCACTACTTGATATTCATTTCGACTTGATACGCCCTTACCTTCCCCGGAAAAAACGCTCTCAAAGACGCAAATACAAACCGAAAAACGGATTACACAGACTCACGCAAAAGCCACTTTTTCGACTTATGTAGTTACCAATTAAACACTTTCCGTCACTTTCCTTCAGTTGTACTGTCAAACTTTGTTTCTTTACGCGTCTCACGGTTCTGGGCTAGACGGCGCTTCGCGTCACGACGCGTCCCGTCTCTCCGTCTTTCACAACACGCGACGTAAATGGCCGTAACTCCTCGCTGCCTTCACTTACAATCTTAAAACTTTGACCCCGCCAAGCTACCACCGACCGCACTACTTGATATTCATTTCGACTTGATACGCCCTTACCTTCCCCGGAAAAACGCTCTCAAACACGCAAATACAAACCGAAAAACGGATTACACAAAATCACGCAGAAGCCACTTTTTCGACTTATGTAGTTACAAATTAAACACTTTCCGTCACTCTCCTTCAGTTGTACTGTCAAACTTTGTTTCTTTACGCGTCTCACGGTTCTGGGCTAGACGGCGCTTCCCGTCGCGATGCGTCCCGTCTCTCCGTCTTTCACAACACGCGACGTAAATGGCCGTAACTCCTCGCTGCCGCCACTTACAATCTTAAAACTTTGACCCCGCCAAGTTACCACCAACCGCACTACTTGATATTCATTTCGACTTGATACGCCCTTACCTTCCCCGGAAAAAAGCTCTCAAAGACGGAAATACAAACCGAAAAACGGATTACACAAACTCACGCAAAAGCCACTTTTTCGACTTATGTAGTTACAAATTGAACACTTTCCGTCACTTTCCTTCAGTTGTACTGTCAAACTTTGTTTCTTTACGCGTCTCACGGTTCTGGGCTAGACGGCGCTTCGCGTCACGACGCGTCCCGTCTCTCCGTCTTTCACAACACGCGACGTAAATGGCCGTAACTCCTCGCTGCCTTCACTTACAATCTTAAAACTTTGACCCCGCCAAGCTACCACCGACCGCACTACTTGATATTCATTTCGACTTGATACGCCCTTACCTTCCCCGGAAAAAACGCTCTCAAAGACGCAAATACAAACCGAAAAACGGATTACACAGACTCACGCAAAAGCCACTTTTTCGACTTATGTAGTTACCAATTAAACACTTTCCGTCACTTTCCTTCAGTTGTACTGTCAAACTTTGTTTCTTTACGCGTCTCACGGTTCTGGGCTAGACGGCGCTTCGCGTCACGACGCGTCCCGTCTCTCCGTCTTTCACAACACGCGACGTAAATGGCCGTAACTCCTCGCTGCCGCCACTTACAATCTTAAAACTTTGACCCCGCCAAGTTACCACCAAACGCACTACTTGATATTCATTTCGACTTGATACGCCCTTACCTTCCCCGGAAAAACGCTCTCAAAGACGCAAATACAAACCGAAAAACGGATTACACAAAATCACGCAGAAGCCACTTTTTCGACTTATGTAGTTACAAATTAAACACTTTCCGTCACTCTCCTTCAGTTGTACTGTCAAACTTTGTTTCTTTACGCGTCTCACGGTTCTGGGCTAGACGGCGCTTCCCGTCGCGATGCGTCCCGTCTCTCCGTCTTTCACAACACGCGACGTAAGTGGCCGTAACTCCTCGCTGCCGCCACTTACAATCTTAAAACTTTGACCCCGCCAAGCTACCACCAACCGCACTACTTGATATTCATTTCGACTTGATACGCCCTTACCTTCCCCGGAAAAACGCTCTCAAACACGCAAATACAAACCGAAAAACGGATTACACAAAATCACGCAGAAGCCACTTTTTCGACTTATGTAGTTACAAATTAAACACTTTCCGTCACTCTCCTTCAGTTGTACTGTCAAACTTTGTTTCTTTACGCGTCTCACGGTTCTGGGCTAGACGGCGCTTCCCGTCGCGATGCGTCCCGTCTCTCCGTCTTTCACAACACGCGACGTAAATGGCCGTAACTCCTCGCTGCCGCCACTTACAATCTTAAAACTTTGACCCCGCCAAGTTACCACCAACCGCACTACTTGATATTCATTTCGACTTGATACGCCCTTACCTTCCCCGGAAAAACGCTCTCAAAGACGGAAATACAAACCGAAAAACGGATTACACAAACTCACGCAAAAGCCACTTTCTCGACTTATGTAGTTACAAATTGAACACTTTCCGTCACTTTCCTTCAGTTGTACTGTCAAACTTTGTTTCTTTACGCGTCTCACGGTTCTGGGCTAGACGGCGCTTCGCGTCACGACGCGTCCCGTCTCTCCGTCTTTCACAACACGCGACGTAAATGGCCGTAACTCCTCGCTGCCTTCACTTACAATCTTAAAACTTTGACCCCGCCAAGCTACCACCGACCGCACTACTTGATATTCATTTCGACTTGATACGCCCTTACCTTCCCCGGAAAAAACGCTCTCAAAGACGCAAATACAAACCGAAAAACGGATTACACAGACTCACGCAAAAGCCACTTTTTCGACTTATGTAGTTACCAATTAAACACTTTCCGTCACTTTCCTTCAGTTGTACTGTCAAACTTTGTTTCTTTACGCGTCTCACGGTTCTGGGCTAGACGGCGCTTCGCGTCACGACGCGTCCCGTCTCTCCGTCTTTCACAACACGCGACGTAAATGGCCGTAACTCCTCGCTGCCGCCACTTACAATCTTAAAACTTTGACCCCGCCAAGTTACCACCAAACGCACTACTTGATATTCATTTCGACTTGATACGCCCTTACCTTCCCCGGAAAAACGCTCTCAAAGACGCAAATACAAACCGAAAAACGGATTACACAAAATCACGCAGAAGCCACTTTTTCGACTTATGTAGTTACAAATTAAACACTTTCCGTCACTCTCCTTCAGTTGTACTGTCAAACTTTGTTTCTTTACGCGTCTCACGGTTCTGGGCTAGACGGCGCTTCGCGTCGCGATGCGTCCCGTCTCTCCGTCTTTCACAACACGCGACGTAAATGGCCGTAACTCCTCGCTGCCTTCACTTACAATCTTAAAACTTTGACCAATCCACGCTACCACCAACCGCACTACGTGATATTCATTTCGACTTGATACGCCCTTACCTTCCCCGGAAAAACGCTCTCAAAGACGCAAATACATACCGAAAAACAGATTACACAAACTCACGCAAAAGCCACTTTTTCGACTTATGTAGTTACTAATTAAACACTTTCCGTCACTTTCCTTCAGTTGTACTGTCAAACTTTGTTTCTTTACGCGTCTCACGGTTCTGGGCTAGACGGCGCTTCGCGTCGCGATGCGTCCCGTCTCTCCGTCTTTCACAACATGCGACGTAAATGGCCGCAACTCCTCGCTGCCTTCACTTACAATCTTAAAACTTTGACCCCGCCAAGCTACCACCGACCGCACTACTTGATATTCTTTTCGACTTGATACGCCCTTACGTTCCTCGGAGAAAACGCTCTCAAAGACGCAAATACAAACCGAAAAACGGATTACACAGACTCACGCAAAAGCCACTTTATCGACTTATGTAGTTACCAATTAAACACTTTCCGTCACTTTCCTTCAGTTGTACTGTCAAACTTTGTTTCTTTACGCGTCTCACGGTTCTGGGCTAGACGGCGCTTCGCGTCACGACGCGTCCCGTCTCTCCGTCTTTCACAACACGCGACGTAAATGGCCGTAACTCCTCGCTGCCGCCACTTACAATCTTAAAACTTTGACCCCGCCAAGCTACCACCAACCGCACTACTTGATATTCATTTCGACTTGATACGCCCTTACCTTCCCCGGAAAAACGCTCTCAAAGACGCAAATACAAACCGAAAAACGGATTACACAAAATCACGCAAAAGCCACTTTTTCGACTTATGTAGTTACAAATTAAACACTTTCCGTCACTTTCCTTCAGTTGTACTGTCAAACTTTGTTTCTTTACGCGTCTCACGGTTCTGGGCTAGACGGCGCTTCGCGTCACGACGCGTCCCGTCTCTCCGTCTTTCACAACACGCGACGTAAATGGCCGTAACTCCTCGCTGCCGCCACTTACAATCTTAAAACTTTGACCCCGCCAAGCTACCACCAACCGCACTACGTGATATTCATTTCGACTTGATACGCCCTTACCTTCCCCGGAAAAAACGCTCTCAAAGACGCAAATACATACCGAAAAACGGATTACACAAACTCACGCAAAAGCCACTTTTTCGACTTATGTAGTTACGAATTAAACACTTTCCGTCACTTTCCTTCAGTTGTACTGTCAAACTTTGTTTCTTTACGCGTCTCACGGTTCTGGGCTAGACGGCGCTTCGCGTCACGACGCGTCCCGTCTCTCCGTCTTTCACAACACGCGACGTAAATGGCCGTAACTCCTCGCTGCCGCCACTTACAATCTTAAAACTTTGACCCCGCCAAGCTACCACCAACCGCACTACGTGATATTCATTTCGACTTGATACGCCCTTACCTTCCCCGGAAAAAACGCTCTCAAAGACGCAAATACATACCGAAAAACGGATTACACAAACTCACGCAAAAGCCACTTTTTCGACTTATGTAGTTACGAATTAAACACTTTCCGTCACTTTCCTTCAGTTGTACTGTCAAACTTTGTTTCTTTACGCGTCTCACGGTTCTGGGCTAGACGGCGCTTCGCGTCACGACGCGTCCCGTCTCTCCGTCTTTCACAACACGCGACGTAAATGGCCGTAACTCCTCGCTGCCGCCACTTACAATCTTAAAACTTTGACCCCGCCAAGCTACCACCAACCGCACTACGTGATATTCATTTCGACTTGATACGCCCTTACCTTCCCCGGAAAAAACGCTCTCAAAGACGCAAATACATACCGAAAAACGGATTACACAAACTCACGCAAAAGCCACTTTTTCGACTTATGTAGTTACGAATTAAACACTTTCCGTCACTTTCCTTCAGTTGTACTGTCAAACTTTGTTTCTTTACGCGTCTCACGGTTCTGGGCTAGACGGCGCTTCGCGTCACGACGCGTCCCGTCTCTCCGTCTTTCACAACACGCGACGTAAATGGCCGTAACTCCTCGCTGCCTTCACTTACAATCTTAAAACTTTGACCCCGCCAAGCTACCACCGACAGCACTTCTTGATATTCATTTCGACTTGATACGCCCTTACCTTCCCCGGAAAAAACGCTCTCAAAGACGCAAATACAAACCGAAAAACGGATTACACAGACTCACGCAAAAGCCACTTTTTCGACTTATGTAGTTACCAATTAAACACTTTCCGTCACTTTCCTTCAGTTGTACTGTCAAACTTTGTTTCTTTACGCGTCTCACGGTTCTGGGCTAGACGGCGCTTCGCGTCACGACGCGTCCCGTCTCTCCGTCTTTCACAACACGCGACGTAAATGGCCGTAACTCCTCGCTGCCTTCACTTACAATCTTAAAACTTTGACCCCGCCAAGCTACCACCGACCGCACTACTTGATATTCATTTCGACTTGATACGCCCTTACCTTCCCCGGAAAAAACGCTCTCAAAGACGCAAATACAAACCGAAAAACGGATTACACAAACTCACGCAAAAGCCACTTTTTCGACTTATGTAGTTACAAATTAAATACTTTCCGTCACTTTCCTTCAGTTGTACTGTCAAACTTTGTTTCTTTACGCGTCTCACGGTTCTGGGCTAGACGGCGCTTCGCGTCACGACGCGTCCCGTCTCTCCGTCTTTCACAACACGCGACGTAAATGGCCGTAACTCCTCGCTGCCTTCACTTACAATCTTAAAACTTTGACCCCGCCAAGCTACCACCGACCGCACTACTTGATATTCATTTCTACTTGATGCGCCCTTACCTTCCCCGGAAAAAACTCTCTCAAAGACGCAAATACAAACCGAAAAACGGATTACACAGACTCAGGCAAAAGCCACTTTTTCGACTTATGTAGTTACCAATTAAACACTTTCCGTCACTTTCCTTCAGTTGTACTGTCAAACTTTGTTTCTTTACGCGTCTCACGGTTCTGGGCTAGACGGCGCTTCGCGTCACGACGCGTCCCGTCTCTCCGTCTTTCACAACACGCGACGTAAATGGCCGTAACTCCTCGCTGCCTTCACTTACAATCTTAAAACTTTGACCCCGCCAAGCTACCACCGACCGCACTACTTGATATTCATTTCGACTTGATGCGCCCTTACCTTCCCCGGAAAAAACTCTCTCAAAGACGCAAATACAAACCGAAAAACGGATTACACAGACTCACGCAAAAGACACTTTTTCGACTTATGTAGTTACCAATTAAACACTTTCCGTCACTTTCCTTCAGTTGTACTGTCAAACTTTGTTTCTTTACGCGTCTCACGGTTCTGGGCTAGACGGCGCTTCGCGTCACGACGCGTCCCGTCTCTCCGTCTTTCACAACACGCGACGTAAATGGCCGTAACTCCTCGCTGCCTTCACTTACAATCTTAAAACTTTGACCCCGCCAAGCTACCACCGACCGCACTACTTGATATTCATTTCTACTTGATACGCCCTTACCTTCCCCGGAAAAAACTCTCTCAAAGACGCAAATACAAACCGAAAAACGGATTACACAGACTCAGGCAAAAGCCACTTTTTCGACTTATGTAGTTACCAATTAAACACTTTCCGTCACTTTCCTTCAGTTGTACTGTCAAACTTTGTTTCTTTACGCGTCTCACGGTTCTGGGCTAGACGGCGCTTCGCGTCACGACGCGTCCCGTCTCTCCGTCTTTCACAACACGCGACGTAAATGGCCGTAACTCCTCGCTGCCTTCACTTACAATATTAAAACTTTGACCCCGCCAAGCTACCACCGACCGCACTACTTGATATTCATTTCTACTTGATGCGCCCTTACCTTCCCCGGAAAAAACTCTCTCAAAGACGCAAATACAAACCGAAAAACGGATTACACAGACTCAGGCAAAGCCACTTTTTCGACTTATGTAGTTACCAATTAAACACTTTCCGTCACTTTCCTTCAGTTGTACTGTCAAACTTTGTTTCTTTACGCGTCTCACGGTTCTGGGCTAGACGGCGCTTCGCGTCACGACGCGTCCCGTCTCTCCGTCTTTCACAACACGCGACGTAAATGGCCGTAACTCCTCGCTGCCTTCACTTACAATCTTAAAACTTTGACCCCGCCAAGCTACCACCGACCGCACTACTTGATATTCATTTCGACTTGATGCGCCCTTACCTTCCCCGGAAAAAACTCTCTCAAAGACGCAAATACAAACCGAACAACGGATTAAACCGACTCACTCAAAAGCCACTTTTTCGACTTATGTAGTTACCAATTAAACACTTTCCGTCACTTTCCTTGAGCTGTACTGTCAAACTTTGTTTCTTTACGCGTCTCACGGTTCTGGGCTAGACGGCGCTTCGCGTCACGACGCGTCCCGTCTCTCCGTCTTTCACAACACGCGACGTAAATGGCCGTAACTCCTCGCTGCCTTCACTTACAATCTTAAAACTTTGACCCCGCCAAGCTACCACCGACCGCACTACTTGATATTCATTTCTACTTGATACGCCCTTACCTTCCCCGGAAAAAACTCTCTCAAAGACGCAAATACAAACCGAAAAACGGATTACACAGCCTCTGGCAAAAGCCACTTTTTCGACTTATGTAGTTACCAATTAAACACTTTCCGTCACTTTCCTTCAGTTGTACTGTCAAACTTTGTTTCTTTACGCGTCTCACGGTTCTGGGCTAGACGGCGCTTCGCGTCACGACGCGTCCCGTCTCTCCGTCTTTCACAACACGCGACGTAAATGGCCGTAACTCCTCGCTGCCTTCACTTACAATCTTAAAACTTTGACCCCGCCAAGCTACCACCGACCGCACTACTTGATATTCATTTCTACTTGATACGCCCTTACCTTCCCCGGAAAAAACTCTCTCAAAGACGCAAATACAAACCGAAAAACGGATTACACAGACTCAGGCAAAAGCCACTTTTTCGACTTATGTAGTTACCAATTAAACACTTTCCGTCACTTTCCTTCAGTTGTACTGTCAAACTTTGTTTCTTTACGCGTCTCACGGTTCTGGGCTAGACGGCGCTTCGCGTCACGACGCGTCCCGTCTCTCCGTCTTTCACAACACGCGACGTAAATGGCCGTAACTCCTCGCTGCCTTCACTTACAATCTTAAAACTTTGACCCCGCCAAGCTACCACCGACCGCACTACTTGATATTCATTTCTACTTGATACGCCCTTACCTTCCCCGGAAAAAACTCTCTCAAAGACGCAAATACAAACCGAAAAACGGATTACACAGACTCAGGCAAAAGCCACTTTTTCGACTTATGTACACTCCTGAAAATTGAAATAAGAACACCGTGAATTCATTGTCCCAGGAAGGGGAAACTTTATTGACACATTCCTGGGGTCAGATACATCACATGATCACACTGACAGAACCACAGGCACATAGACACAGGCAACAGAGCATGCACAATGTCGGCACTAGTACAGTGTATATCCACCTTTCGCAGCAATGCAGGCTGCTATTCTCCCATGGAGACGATCGTAGAGATGCTGGATGTAGTCCTGTGGAACGGCTTGCCATGCCATTTCCACCTGGCGCCTCAGTTGGACCAGCGTTCGTGCTGGACGTGCAGACTGCGTGAGACGACGCTTCATCCAGTCCCAAACATGCTCAATGGGGGACAGATCCGGAGATCTTGCTGGCCAGGGTAGTTGACTTACACCTTCTAGAGCACGTTGGGTGGCACGGGATACATGCGGACGTGCATTGTCCTGTTGGAACAGCAAGTTCCCTTGCCGGTCTAGGAATGGTAGAACGATGGGTTCGATGACGGTTTGGATGTACCGTGCACTATTCAGTGTCCCCTCGACGATCACCAGTGGTGTACGGCCAGTGTAGGAGATCGCTCCCCACACCATGATGCCGGGTGTTGGCCCTGTGTGCCTCGGTCGTATGCAGTCCTGATTGTGGCGCTCACCTGCACGGCGCCAAACACGCATACGACCATCATTGGCACCAAGGCAGAAGCGACTCTCATCGCTGAAGACGACACGTCTCCATTCACGCCTGTCGCGACACCACTGGAGGCGGGCTGCACGATGTTGGGACGTGTGCGGAAGACGGCCTAACGGTGTGCGGGACCGCAGCCCAGCTTCATGGAGACGGTTGCGAATGGTCTTCGCCGATACCCCAGGAGCAACAGTGTCCCTAATTTGCTGGGAAGTGGCGGTGCGGTCCCCTACGGCACTGCGTAGGATCCTACGGTCTTGGCGTGCATCCGTGCGTCGCTGCGGTCCGGTCCCAGGTCGACGGGCACGTGCACCTTCCGCCGACCACTGGCGACAACATCGATGTACTGTGGAGACCTCACGCCCCACGTGTTGAGCAATTCGGCGGTACGTCCACCCGGCCTCCCGCATGCCCACTATACGCCCTCGCTCAAAGTCCGTCAACTGCACATACAGTTCACGTCCACGCTGTCGCGGCATGCTACCAGTGTTAAAGACTGCGATGGAGCTCCGTATGCCACGGCAAACTGGCTGACACTGACGGCGGCGGTGCACAAATGCTGCGCAGCTAGCGCCATTCGACGGCCAACACCGCGGTTCCTGGTGTGTCCGCTGTGCCGTGCGTGTGATCATTGCTTGTACAGCCCTCTCGCAGTGTCCGGAGCAAGTATGGTGGGTCTGACACACCGGTGTCAATGTGTTCTTTTTTCCATTTCCAGGAGTGTAGTTACCAATTAAACACTTTCCGTCACTTTCCTTCAGTTGTACTGTCAAACTTTGTTTCTTTACGCGTCTCACGGTTCTGGGCTAGACGGCGCTTCGCGTCACGACGCGTCCCGTCTCTCCGTCTTTCACAACACGCGACGTAAATGGCCGTAACTCCTCGCTGCCTTCACTTACAATCTTAAAACTTTGACCCCGCCAAGCTACCACCGACCGCACTACTTGATATTCATTTCGACTTGATACGCCCTTACCTTCCCCGGAAAAAACTCTCTCAAAGACGCAAATACAAACCGAAAAACGGATTACACAAACTCACGCAAAAGCCACTTTTTCGACTTATGTAGTTACAAATTAAATACTTTCCGTCACTTTCCTTCAGTTGTACTGTCAAACTTTGTTTCTTTTCGCGTCTCACGGTTCTGGGCTAGACGGCGCTTCGCGTCGCGACGCGTCCCGTCTCTCCGTCTTTCACAACACGCGACGTAAATGGCCGTAACTCCTCGCTGCCTTCACTTACAATCTTAAAACTTTGACCCCGCCAAGCTACCACCGACCGCACTACTTGATATTCATTTCTACTTGATACGCCCTTACCTTCCCCGGAAAAAACTCTCTCAAAGACGCAAATACAAACCGAAAAACGGATTACACAGACTCAGGCAAAAGCCACTTTTTCGACTTATGTAGTTACCAATTAAACACTTTCCGTCACTTTCCTTCAGTTGTACTGTCAAACTTTGTTTCTTTACGCGTCTCACGGTTCTGGGCTAGACGGCGCTTCGCGTCACGACGCGTCCCGTCTCTCCGTCTTTCACAACACGCGACGTAAATGGCCGTAACTCCTCGCTGCCTTCACTTACAATCTTAAAACTTTGACCCCGCCAAGCTACCACCGACCGCACTACTTGATATTCATTTCGACTTGATGCGCCCTTACCTTCCCCGGAAAAAACGCTCTCAAAGACGCAAATACAAACCGAACAACGGATTAAACAGACTCACTCAAAAGCCACTTTTTCGACTTATGTAGTTACCAATTAAACACTTTCCGTCACTTTCCTTGAGCTGTACTGTCAAACTTTGTTTCTTTACGCGTCTCACGGTTCTGGGCTAGACGGCGCTTCGCGTCACGACGCGTCCCGTCTCTCCGTCTTTCACAACACGCGACGTAAATGGCCGTAACTCCTCGCTGCCTTCACTTACAATCTTAAAACTTTGACCCCGCCAAGCTACCACCGACCGCACTACTTGATATTCATTTCTACTTGATACGCCCTTACCTTCCCCGGAAAAAACTCTCTCAAAGACGCAAATACAAACCGAAAAACGGATTACACAGACTCAGGCAAAAGCCACTTTTTCGACTTATGTAGTTACCAATTAAACACTTTCCGTCACTTTCCTTCAGTTGTACTGTCAAACTTTGTTTCTTTACGCGTCTCACGGTTCTGGGCTAGACGGCGCTTCGCGTCACGACGCGTCCCGTCTCTCCGTCTTTCACAACACGCGACGTAAATGGCCGTAACTCCTCGCTGCCTTCACTTACAATCTTAAAACTTTGACCCCGCCAAGCTACCACCGACCGCACTACTTGATATTCATTTCGACTTGATACGCCCTTACCTTCCCCGGAAAAAACTCTCTCAAAGACGCAAATACAAACCGAAAAACGGATTACACAGCCTCTGGCAAAAGCCACTTTTTCGACTTATGTAGTTACCAATTAAACACTTTCCGTCACTTTCCTTCAGTTGTACTGTCAAACTTTGTTTCTTTACGCGTCTCACGGTTCTGGGCTAGACGGCGCTTCGCGACACGACGCGTCCCGTCTCTCCGTCTTTCACAACACGCGACGTAAATGGCCGTAACTCCTCGCTGCCTTCACTTACAATCTTAAAACTTTGACCCCGCCAAGCTACCACCGACCGCACTACTTGATATTCATTTCTACTTAATACGCCCTTACCTTCCCCGGAAAAAACTCTCTCAAAGACGCAAATACAAACCGAAAAACGGATTACACAGCCTCTGGCAAAAGCCACTTTTTCGACTTATGTAGTTACCAATTAAACACTTTCCGTCACTTTCCTTCAGTTGTACTGTCAAACTTTGTTTCTTTACGCGTCTCACGGTTCTGGGCTAGACGGCGCTTCGCGTCACGACGCGTCCCGTCTCTCCGTCTTTCACAACACGCGACGTAAATGGCCGTAACTCCTCGCTGCCTTCACTTACAATCTTAAAACTTTGACCCCGCCAAGCTACCACCGACCGCACTACTTGATATTCATTTCGACTTGATGCGCCCTTACCTTCCCCGGAAAAAACGCTCTCAAAGACGCAAATACAAACCGAACAACGGATTAAACAGACTCACTCAAAAGCCACTTTTTCGACTTATGTAGTTACCAATTAAACACTTTCCGTCACTTTCCTTGAGCTGTACTGTCAAACTTTGTTTCTTTACGCGTCTCACGGTTCTGGGCTAGACGGCGCTTCGCGTCACGACGCGTCCCGTCTCTCCGTCTTTCACAACACGCGACGTAAATGGCCGTAACTCCTCGCTGCCTTCACTTACAATCTTAAAACTTTGACCCCGCCAAGCTACCACCGACCGCACTACTTGATATTCATTTCGACTTGATACGCCCTTACCTTCCCCGGAAAAAACTCTCTCAAAGACGCAAATACAAACCGAAAAACGGATTACACAGCCTCTGGCAAAAGCCACTTTTTCGACTTATGTAGTTACCAATTAAACACTTTCCGTCACTTTCCTTCAGTTGTACTGTCAAACTTTGTTTCTTTACGCGTCTCACGGTTCTGGGCTAGACGGCGCTTCGCGTCACGACGCGTCCCGTCTCTCCGTCTTTCACAACACGCGACGTAAATGGCCGTAACTCCTCGCTGCCTTCACTTACAATCTTAAAACTTTGACCCCGCCAAGCTACCACCGACCGCACTACTTGATATTCATTTCGACTTGATGCGCCCTTACCTTCCCCGGAAAAAACGCTCTCAAAGACGCAAATACAAACCGAACAACGGATTAAACAGACTCACTCAAAAGCCACTTTTTCGACTTATGTAGTTACCAATTAAACACTTTCCGTCACTTTCCTTGAGCTGTACTGTCAAACTTTGTTTCTTTACGCGTCTCACGGTTCTGGGCTAGACGGCGCTTCGCGTCACGACGCGTCCCGTCTCTCCGTCTTTCACAACACGCGACGTAAATGGCCGTAACTCCTCGCTGCCTTCACTTACAATCTTAAAACTTTGACCCCGCCAAGCTACCACCGACCGCACTACTTGATATTCATTTCTACTTGATACGCCCTTACCTTCCCCGGAAAAAACTCTCTCAAAGACGCAAATACAAACCGAAAAACGAATTACACAGACTCAGGCAAAAGCCACTTTTTCGACTTATGTAGTTACCAATTAAACACTTTCCGTCACTTTCCTTCAGTTGTACTGTCAAACATTGTTTCTTTACGCGTCTCACGGTTCTGGGCTAGACGGCGCTTCGCGTCACGACGCGTCCCGTCTCTCCGTCTTTCACAACACGCGACGTAAATGGCCGTAACTCCTCGCTGCCTTCACTTACAATCTTAAAACTTTGACCCCGCCAAGCTACCACCGACCGCACTACTTGATATTCATTTCTACTTGATACGCCCTTACCTTCCCCGGAAAAAACTCTCTCAAAGACGCAAATACAAACCGAAAAACGGATTACACAGCCTCTGGCAAAAGCCACTTTTTCGACTTATGTAGTTACCAATTAAACACTTTCCGTCACTTTCCTTCAGTTGTACTGTCAAACTTTGTTTCTTTACGCGTCTCACGGTTCTGGGCTAGACGGCGCTTCGCGACACGACGCGTCCCGTCTCTCCGTCTTTCACAACACGCGACGTAAATGGCCGTAACTCCTCGCTGCCTTCACTTACAATCTTAAAACTTTGACCCCGCCAAGCTACCACCGACCGCACTACTTGATATTCATTTCTACTTGATACGCCCTTACCTTCCCCGGAAAAAACTCTCTCAAAGACGCAAATACAAACCGAAAAACGGATTACACAGCCTCTGGCAAAAGCCACTTTTTCGACTTATGTAGTTACCAATTAAACACTTTCCGTCACTTTCCTTCAGTTGTACTGTCAAACTTTGTTTCTTTACGCGTCTCACGGTTCTGGGCTAGACGGCGCTTCGCGTCACGACGCGTCCCGTCTCTCCGTCTTTCACAACACGCGACGTAAATGGCCGTAACTCCTCGCTGCCTTCACTTACAATCTTAAAACTTTGACCCCGCCAAGCTACCACCGACCGCACTACTTGAGATTCATTTCTACTTGATACGCCCTTACCTTCCCCGGAAAAAACTCTCTCAAAGACGCAAATACAAACCGAAAAACGGATTACACAGACTCAGGCAAAAGCCACTTTTTCGACTTATGTAGTTACCAATTAAACACTTTCCGTCACTTTCCTTCAGTTGTACTGTCAAACTTTGTTTCTTTACGCGTCTCACGGTTCTGGGCTAGACGGCGCTTCGCGTCACGACGCGTCCCGTCTCTCCGTCTTTCACAACACGCGACGTAAATGGCCGTAACTCCTCGCTGCCTTCACTTACAATCTTAAAACTTTGACCCCGCCAAGCTACCACCGACCGCACTACTTGATATTCATTTCGACTTGATACGCCCTTACCTTCCCCGGAACAAACTCTCTCAAAGACGCAAATACAAACCGAAAAACGGATTACACAAACTCACGCAAAAGCCACTTTTTCGACTTATGTAGTTACAAATTAAATACTTTCCGTCACTTTCCTTCAGTTGTACTGTCAAACTTTGTTTCTTTTCGCGTCTCACGGTTCTGGGCTAGACGGCGCTTCGCGTCGCGACGCGTCCCGTCTCTCCGTCTTTCACAACACGCGACGTAAATGGCCGTAACTCCTCGCTGCCTTCACTTACAATCTTAAAACTTTGACCCCGCCAAGCTACCACCGACCGCACTACTTGATATTCATTTCTACTTGATACGCCCTTACCTTCCCCGGAAAAAACTCTCTCAAAGACGCAAATACAAACCGAAAAACGGATTACACAGACTCAGGCAAATGCCACTTTTTCGACTTATGTAGTTACCAATTAAACACTTTCCGTCACTTTCCTTCAGTTGTACTGTCAAACTTTGTTTCTTTACGCGTCTCACGGTTCTGGGCTAGACGGCGCTTCGCGTCACGACGCGTCCCGTCTCTCCGTCTTTCACAACACGCGACGTAAATGGCCGTAACTCCTCGCTGCCTTCACTTACAATCTTAAAACTTTGACCCCGCCAAGCTACCACCGACCGCACTACTTGATATTCATTTCGACTTGATGCGCCCTTACCTTCCCCGGAAAAAACTCTCTCAAAGACGCAAATACAAACCGAACAACGGATTAAACAGACTCACTCAAAAGCCACTTTTTCGACTTATGTAGTTACCAATTAAACACTTTCCGTCACTTTCCTTGAGCTGTACTGTCAAACTTTGTTTCTTTACGCGTCTCACGGTTCTGGGCTAGACGGCGCTTCGCGTCACGACGCGTCCCGTCTCTCCGTCTTTCACAACACGCGACGTAAATGGCCGTAACTCCTCGCTGCCTTCACTTACAATCTTAAAACTTTGACCCCGCCAAGCTACCACCGACCGCACTACTTGATATTCATTTCTACTTGATACGCCCTTACCTTCCCCGGAAAAAACTCTCTCAAAGACGCAAATACAAACCGAAAAACGGATTACACAGCCTCTGGCAAAAGCCGCTTTTTCGACTTATGTAGTTACCAATTAAACACTTTCCGTCACTTTCCTTCAGTTGTACTGTCAAACTTTGTTTCTTTACGCGTCTCACGGTTCTGGGCTAGACGGCGCTTCGCGTCACGACGCGTCCCGTCTCTCCGTCTTTCACAACACGCGACGTAAATGGCCGTAACTCCTCGCTGCCTTCACTTACAATCTTAAAACTTTGACCCCGCCAAGCTACCACCGACCGCACTACTTGATATTCATTTCTACTTGATACGCCCTTACCTTCCCCGGAAAAAACTCTCTCAAAGACGCAAATACAAACCGAAAAACGGATTACACAGCCTCTGGCAAAAGCCACTTTTTCGACTTATGTAGTTACCAATTAAACACTTTCCGTCACTTTCCTTCAGTTGTACTGTCAAACTTTGTTTCTTTACGCGTCTCACGGTTCTGGGCTAGACGGCGCTTCGCGTCACGACGCGTCCCGTCTCTCCGTCTTTCACAACACGCGACGTAAATGGCCGTAACTCCTCGCTGCCTTCACTTACAATCTTAAAACTTTGACCCCGCCAAGCTACCACCGACCGCACTACTTGATATTCATTTCGACTTGATACGCCCTTACCTTCCCCGGAAAAAACTCTCTTAAAGACGCAAATACAAACCGAAAAACGGATTACACAAACTCACGCAAAAGCCACTTTTTCGACTTATGTAGTTACAAATTAAATACTTTCCGTCACTTTCCTTCAGTTGTACTGTCAAACTTTGTTTCTTTTCGCGTCTCACGGTTCTGGGCTAGACGGCGCTTCGCGTCGCGACGCGTCCCGTCTCTCCGTCTTTCACAACACGCGACGTAAATGGCCGTAACTCCTCGCTGCCTTCACTTACAATCTTAAAACTTTGACCCCGCCAAGCTACCACCGACCGCACTACTTGATATTCATTTCTACTTGATACGCCCTTACCTTCCCCGGAAAAAACTCTCTCAAAGACGCAAATACAAACCGAAAAACGGATTACACAGACTCAGGCAAAAGCCACTTTTTCGACTTATGTAGTTACCAATTAAACACTTTCCGTCACTTTCCTTCAGTTGTACTGTCAAACTTTGTTTCTTTAGGCGTCTCACGGTTCTGGGCTAGACGGCGCTTCGCGTCACGACGCGTCCGGTCTCTCCGTCTTTCACAACACGCGACGTAAATGGCCGTAACTCCTCGCTGCCTTCACTTACAATCTTAAAACTTTGACCCCGCCAAGCTACCACCGACCGCACTACTTGATATTCATTTCGACTTGATACGCCCTTACCTTCCCCGGAAAAAACTCTCTTAAAGACGCAAATACAAACCGAAAAACGGATTACACAAACTCACGCAAAAGCCACTTTTTCGACTTATGTAGTTACAAATTAAATACTTTCCGTCACTTTCCTTCAGTTGTACTGTCAAACTTTGTTTCTTTTCGCGTCTCACGGTTCTGGGCTAGACGGCGCTTCGCGTCGCGACGCGTCCCGTCTCTCCGTCTTTCACAACACGCGACGTAAATGGCCGTAACTCCTCGCTGCCTTCACTTACAATCTTAAAACTTTGACCCCGCCAAGCTACCACCGACCGCACTACTTGATATTCATTTCTACTTGATACGCCCTTACCTTCCCCGGAAAAAACTCTCTCATAGACGCAAATACAAACCGAAAAACGGATTACACAGACTCAGGCAAAAGCCACTTTTTCGACTTATGTAGTTACCAATTAAACACTTTCCGTCACTTTCCTTCAGTTGTACTGTCAAACTTTGTTTCTTTACGCGTCTCACGGTTCTGGGCTAGACGGCGCTTCGCGTCACGACGCGTCCCGTCTCTCCGTCTTTCACAACACGCGACGTAAATGGCCGTAACTCCTCGCTGCCTTCACTTACAATCTTAAAACTTTGACCCCGCCAAGCTACCACCGACCGCACTACTTGATATTCATTTCGACTTGATGCGCCCTTACCGTCCCCGGAAAAAACGCTCTCAAAGACGCAAATACAAACCGAACAACGGATTAAACAGACTCACTCAAAAGCCACTTTTTCGACTTATGTAGTTACCAATTAAACACTTTCCGTCACTTTCCTTGAGCTGTACTGTCAAACTTTGTTTCTTTACGCGTCTCACGGTTGTGGGCTAGACGGCGCTTCGCGTCGCGACGCGTCCCGTCTCTCCGTCTTTCACAACACGCGACGTAAATGGCCGTAACTCCTCGCTGCCTTCACTTACAATCTTAAAACTTTGACCCCGCCAAGCTACCACCGACCGCACTACTTGATATTCATTTCGACTTGATACGCCCTTACCTTCCCCGGAAAAAACGCTCTCAAAGACGCAAATACAAACCGAGAAACGGATTACACAGACTCACGCAAAAGACACTTTTTCGACTTATGTAGTTACCAATTAAACACTTTCCGTCACTTTCCTTCAGTTGTACTGTCAAACTTTGTTTCTTTACGCGTCTCACGGTTCTGGGCTAGACGGCGCTCCGCGTCACGACGCGTCCCGTCTCTCCGTCTTTCACAACACGCGACGTAAATGGCCGTAACTCCTCGCTGCCTTCACTTACAATCTTAAAACTTTGACCCCGCCAAGCTACTACCGACCGCACTACTTGATATTCATTTCGACTTGATACGCCCTTACCTTCCCCGGAAAAAACGCTCTCAAAGACACAAATACAAACCGAAAAACGGATTACACAGACTCACGCAAAAGCCACTTTTTCGACTTATGTAGTTACCAATTAAACACTTTCCGTCACTTTCCTTCAGTTGTACTGTCAAACTTTGTTTCTTTACGCGTCTCACGGTTCTGGGCTAGACGGCGCTTCGCGTCACGACGCGTCCCGTCTCTCCGTCTTTCACAACACGCGGCGTAAATGGCCGTAACTCCTCGCTGCCTTCACTTACAATCTTAAAACTTTGACCCCGCCAAGCTACCACCGACAGCACTTCTTGATATTCATTTCGACTTGATACGCCCTTACCTTCCCCGGAAAAAACGCTCTCAAAGACGCAAATACAAACCGAAAAACGAATTACACAGACTCACGCAAAAGCCACTTTTTCGACTTATGTAGTTACCAATTAAACACTTTCCGTCACTTTCCTTCAGTTGTACTGTCAAACTTTGTTTCTTTACGCGTCTCACGGTTCTGGGCAAGACGGCGCTTCGCGTCACGACGCGTCCCGTCTCTCCGTCTTTCACAACACGCGACGTAAATGGCCGTAACTCCTCGCTGCCTTCACTTACAATCTTAAAACTTTGACCCCGCCAAGCTACCACCGACCGCACTACTTAATATTCATTTCGACTTGATACGCCCTTACCTTCCCCGGCAAAAATGCTCTCAAAGACGCAAATACAAACCGAAAAACCGATTACACAGACTCACGCAAAAGCCACTTTTTCGACTTATGTAGTTACCAATTAAACACTTTCCGTCACTTTCCTTCAGTTGTACTGTCAAACTTTGTTTCTTTACGCGTCTCACGGTTCTGGGCTAGACGGCGCTTCGCGTCACGACGCGTCCCGTCTCTCCGTCTTTCACAACACGCGACGTAAATGGCCGTAACTCCTCGCTGCCTTCACTTACAATCTTAAAACTTTGACCCCGCCAAGCTACCACCGACCGCACTACTTGATATTCATTTCGACTTGATACGCCCTTACCTTCCCCGGAAAAAACGCTCTCAAAGACGCAAATACAAACCGAAAAACGGACTACACAGACTCACGCAAAAGCAACTTTTTCGACTTATGTAGTTACCAATTAAACACTTTCCGTCACTTTCCTTCAGTTGTACTGTCAAACTTTGTTTCTTTACGCGTCTCACGGTTCTGGGCTAGACGGCGCTTCGCGTCACGACGCGTCCCGTCTCTCCGTCTTTCACAACACGCGACGCAAATGGCCGTAACTCCTCGCTGCCTTCACTTACAATCTTAAAACTTTGACCCCGCCAAGCTACCACCGACAGCACTTCTTGATATTCATTTCGACTTGATACGCCCTTACCTTCCCCGGAAAAAACGCTCTCAAAGACGCAAACACAAACCGAAAAACGGATTACACAGACTCACGCAAAAGCCACTTTTTCGACTTATGTAGTTACCAATTAAACACTTTCCGTCACTTTCCTTCAGTTGTACTGTCAAACTTTGTTTCTTTACGCGTCTCACGGTTCTGGGCTAGACGGCGCTTCGCGTCACGACGCGTCCCGTCTCTCCGTCTTTCACAACACGCGACGCAAATGGCCGTAACTCCTCGCTGCCTTCACTTACAATCTTAAAACTTTGACCCCGCCAAGCTACCACCGACAGCACTTCTTGATATTCATTTCGACTTGATACGCCCTTACCTTCCCCGGAAAAAACGCTCTCAAAGACGCAAACACAAACCGAAAAACGGATTACACAGACTCACGCAAAAGCCACTTTTTCGACTTATGTAGTTACCAATTAAACACTTTCCGTCACTTTCCTTCAGTTGTACTGTCAAACTTTATTTCTTTACGCGTCTCACGGTTCTGGGCTAGACGGCGCTTCGCGTCACGACGCGTCCCGTCTCTCCGTCTTTCACAACACGCGACGTAAATGGCCGTAACTCCTCGCTGCCTTCACTTACAATCTTAAAACTTTGACCCCGCCAAGCTACCACCGACCGCACTACTTGATATTCATTTCGACTTGATACGCCCTTACCTTCCCCGGAAAAAACGCTCTCAAAGACGCAAATACAAACCGCAAAACGGATTACACAGACTCACGCAAAAGCCACTTTTTCGACTTATGTAGTTACCAATTAAACACTTTCCGTCACTTTCCTTCAGTTGTACTGTCAAACATTGTTTCTTTACGCGTCTCACGGTTCTGGGCTAGACGGCGCTTCGCGTCACGACGCGTCCCGTCTCTCCGTCTTTCACAACACGCGACGTAAATGGCCGTAACTCCTCGCTGCCTTCACTTACAATCTTAAAACTTTGACCCCGCCAAGCTACCACCGACAGCACTTCTTGATATTCATTTCGACTAGATACGCCCTTACCTTCCCCGGAAAAAACGCTCTCAAAGACGCAAATACAAACCGAGAAACGGATTACACAGACTCACGCAAAAGCCACTTTTTCGACTTATGTAGTTACCAATTAAACACTTTCCGTCACTTTCCTTCAGTTGTACTGTCAAACTTTGTTTCTTTAGGCGTCTCACGGTTCTGGGCTAAACGGCGCTTCGCGTCACGACGCGTCCCGTCTCTCCGTCTTTCACAACACGCGACGTAAATGGCCGTAACTACTCGCTGCCTTCACTTACAATCTTAAAACTTTGACCCCGCCAAGCTACCACCGACCGCACTACTTGATATTCATTTCGACTTGATACGCCCTTACCTTCCCCGGAAAAAACGCTCTCAAAGACGCAAATACAAACCGAGAAACGGATTACACAGACTCACGCAAAAGACACTTTTTCGACTTATGTAGTTACCAATTAAACACTTTCCGTCACTTTCCTTCAGTTGTACTGTCAAACTTTGTTTCTTTAGGCGTCTCACGGTTCTGGGCTAGACGGCGCTTCGCGTCACGACGCGTCCCGTCTCTCCGTCTTTCACAACACGCGACGTAAATGGCCGTAACTCCTCGCTGCCTTCACTTACAATCTTAAAACTTTGACCCCGCCAAGCTACCACCGACCGCACTACTTGATATTCATTTCTACTTGATACGCCCTTACCTTCCCCGGAAAAAACTCTCTCAAAGACGCAAATACAAACCGAAAAACGGATTACACAAACTCACGCAAAAGCCACTTTTTCGACTTATGTAGTTACCAATTAAACACTTTCCGTCACTTTCCTTCAGTTGTACTGTCAAACTTTATTTCTTTACGCGTCTCACGGTTCTGGGCTAGACGGCGCTTCGCGTCACGACGCGTCCCGTCTCTCCGTCTTTCACAACACGCGACGTAAATGGCCGTAACTCCTCGCTGCCTTCACTTACAATCTTAAAACTTTGACCCCGCCAAGCTACCACCGACCGCACTACTTGATATTCATTTCGACTTGATGCGCCCTTACCTTCCCCGGAAAAAACGCTCTCAAAGACGCAAATACAAACCGAACAACGGATTAAACAGACTCACTCAAAAGCCACTTTTTCGACTTATGTAGTTACCAATTAAACACTTTCCGTCACTTTCCTTGAGCTGTACTGTCAAACTTTGTTTCTTTACGCGTCTCACGGTTGTGGGCTAGACGGCGCTTCGCGTCGCGACGCGTCCCGTCTCTCCGTCTTTCACAACACGCGACGTAAATGGCCGTAACTCCTCGCTGCCTTCACTTACAATCTTAAAACTTTGACCCCGCCAAGCTACCACCGACCGCACTACTTGATATTCATTTCGACTTGATACGCCCTTACCTTCCCCGGAAAAAACGCTCTCAAAGACGCAAATACAAACCGAGAAACGGATTACACAGACTCACGCAAAAGACACTTTTTCGACTTATGTAGTTACCAATTAAACACTTTCCGTCACTTTCCTTCAGTTGTACTGTCAAACTTTGTTTCTTTACGCGTCTCACGGTTCTGGGCTAGACGGCGCTCCGCGTCACGACGCGTCCCGTCTCTCCGTCTTTCACAACACGCGACGTAAATGGCCGTAACTCCTCGCTGCCTTCACTTACAATCTTAAAACTTTGACCCCGCCAAGCTACCACCGACCGCACTACTTGATATTCATTTCGACTTGATACGCCCTTACCTTCCCCGGAAAAAACGCTCTCAAAGACGCAAATACAAACCGAAAAACGGATTACACAGACTCACGCAAAAGCCACTTTTTCGACTTATGTAGTTACCAATTAAACACTTTCCGTCACTTTCCTTCAGTTGTACTGTCAAACATTGTTTCTTTACGCGTCTCACGGTTCTGGGCTAGACGGCGCTTCGCGTCACGACGCGTCCCGTCTCTCCGTCTTTCACAACACGCGACGTAAATGGCCGTAACTCCTCGCTGCCTTCACTTACAATCTTAAAACTTTGACCCCGCCAAGCTACCACCGACAGCACTTCTTGATATTCATTTCGACTTGATACGCCCTTACCTTCCCCGGAAAAAACGCTCTCAAAGACGCAAATACAAACCGAGAAACGGATTACACAGACTCACGCAAAAGCCACTTTTTCGACTTATGTAGTTACCAATTAAACACTTTCCGTCACTTTCCTTCAGTTGTACTGTCAAACTTTGTTTCTTTAGGCGTCTCACGGTTCTGGGCTAGACGGCGCTTCGCGTCACGACGCGTCCCGTCTCTCCGTCTTTCACAACACGCGACGTAAATGGCCGTAACTCCTCGCTGCCTTCACTTACAATCTTAAAACTTTGACCCCGCCAAGCTACCACCGACCGCACTACTTGATATTCATTTCGACTTGATACGCCCTTACCTTCCCCGGAAAAAACGCTCTCAAAGACGCAAATACAAACCGAAAAACGGATTACACAGACTCACGCAAAAGCCACTTTTTCGACTTATGTAGTTACCAATTAAACACTTTCCGTCACTTTCCTTCAGTTGTACTGTCAAACTTTGTTTCTTTACGCGTCTCACGGTTCTGGGCTAGACGGCGCTTCGCGTCACGACGCGTCCCGTCTCTATGTCTTTCACAACACGCGACGTAAATGGCCGTAACTCCTCGCTGCCTTCACTTACAATCTTAAAACTTTGACCCCGCCAAGCTACCACCGACCGCACTACTTGATATTCATTTCGACTTGATACGCCCTTACCTTCCCCGGAAAAAACGCTCTCAAAGACGCAAATACAAACCGAAAAACGGATTACACAGACTCACGCAAAAGCCACTTTTTCGACTTATGTAGTTACCAATTAAACACTTTCCGTCACTTTCCTTCAGTTGTACTGTCAAACATTGTTTCTTTACGCGTCTCACGGTTCTGGGCTAGACGGCGCTTCGCGTCACGACGCGTCCCGTCTCTCCGTCTTTCACAACACGCGACGTAAATGGCCGTAACTCCTCGCTGCCTTCACTTACAATCTTAAAACTTTGACCCCGCCAAGCTACCACCGACAGCACTTCTTGATATTCATTTCGACTTGATACGCCCTTACCTTCCCCGGAAAAAACGCTCTCAAAGACGCAAATACAAACCGAGAAACGGATTACACAGACTCACGCAAAAGCCACTTTTTCGACTTATGTAGTTACCAATTAAACACTTTCCGTCACTTTCCTTCAGCTGTACTGTCAAACTTTGTTTCTTTACGCGTCTCACGGTTCTGGGCTAGACGGCGCTTCGCGTCACGACGCGTCCCGTCTCTCCGTCTTTCACAACACGCGACGTAAATGGCCGTAACTCCTCGCTGCCTTCACTTACAATCTTAAAACTTTGACCCCGCCAAGCTACCACCGACCGCACTACTTGATATTCATTTCGACTTGATACGCCCTTACCTTCCCCGGAAAAAACGCTCTCATAGACGCAAATACAAACCGCAAAACGGATTACACAGACTCACGCAAAAGCCACTTTTTCGACTTATGTAGTTACCAATTAAACACTTTCCGTCACTTTCCTTCAGTTGCACTGTCAAACTTTATTTCTTTACGCGTCTCACGGTTCTGGGCTAGACGGCGCTTCGCGTCACGACGCGTCCCGTCTCTCCGTCTTTCACAACACGCGACGTAAATGGCCGTAACTCCTCGCTGCCTTCACTTACAATCTTAAAACTTTGACCCCGCCAAGCTACCACCGACCGCACTACTTGATATTCATTTCGACTTGATACGCCCTTACCTTCCCCGGAAAAAACGCTCTCAAAGACGCAAATACAAACCGAAAAACGGATTACACAGACTCACGCAAAAGCCACTTTTTCGACTTATGTAGTTACCAATTAAACACTTTCCGTCACTTTCCTTCAGTTGTACTGTCAAACATTGTTTCTTTACGCGTCTCACGGTTCTGGGCTAGACGGCGCTTCGCGTCACGACGCGTCCCGTCTCTCCGTCTTTCACAACACGCGACGTAAATGGCCGTAACTCCTCGCTGCCTTCACTTACAATCTTAAAACTTTGACCCCGCCAAGCTACCACCGACAGCACTTCTTGATATTCATTTCGACTTGATACGCCCTTACCTTCCCCGGAAAAAACGCTCTCAAAGACGCAAATACAAACCGAGAAACGGATTACACAGACTCACGCAAAAGCCACTTTTTCGACTTATGTAGTTACCAATTAAACACTTTCCGTCACTTTCCTTCAGTTGTACTGTCAAACTTTGTTTCTTTAGGCGTCTCACGGTTCTGGGCTAGACGGCGCTTCGCGTCACGACGCGTCCCGTCTCTCCGTCTTTCACAACACGCGACGTAAATGGCCGTAACTCCTCGCTGCCTTCACTTACAATCTTAAAACTTTGACCCCGCCAAGCTACCACCTAACCGCACTACTTGATATTCATTTCGACTTGATACGCCCTTACCTTCCCCGGAAAAAACGCTCTCAAAGACGCAAATACAAACCGAAAAACGAATTACACAGACTCACGCAAAAGCCACTTTTTCGACTTATGTAGTTACCAATTAAACACTTTCCGTCACTTTCCTTCAGTTGTACTGTCAAACTTTGTTTCTTTACGCGTCTCACGGTTCTGGGCTAGACGGCGCTCCGCGTCACGACGCGTCCCGTCTCTCCGTCTTTCACAACACGCGACGTAAATGGCCGTAACTCCTCGCTGCCTTCACTTACAATCTTAAAACTTTGACCCCGCCAAGCTACCACCGACAGCACTTCTTGATATTCATTTCGACTTGATACGCCCTTACCTTCCCCGGAAAAAACGCTCTCAAAGACGCAAATACAAACCGAAAAACGAATTACACAGACTCACGCAAAAGCCACTTTTTCGACTTATGTAGTTACCAATTAAACACTTTCCGTCACTTTCCTTCAGTTGTACTGTCAACCTTTGTTTCTTTACGCGTCTCACGGTTCTGGGCTAGACGGCGCTTCGCGTCACGACGCGTCCCGTCTCTCCGTCTTTCACAACACGCGACGTAAATGGCCGTAACTCCTCGCTGCCTTCACTTACAATCTTAAAACTTTGACCCCGCCAAGCTACCACCGACCGCACTACTTGATATTCATTTCGACTTGATACGCCCTTACCTTCCCCGGAAAAAATGCTCTCAAAGACGCAAATACAAACCGAAAAACGGATTACACAGACTCACGCAAAAGCCACTTTTTCGACTTATGTAGTTACCAATTAAACACTTTCCGTCACTTTCCTTCAGTTGTACTGTCAAACTTTGTTTCTTTACGCGTCTCACGGTTCTGGGCTAGACGGCGCTTCGCGTCACGACGCGTCCCATCTCTCCGTCTTTCACAACACGCGACGTAAATGGCCGTAACTCCTCGCTGCCTTCACTTACAATCTTAAAACTTTGACCCCGCCAAGCTACCACCGACCGCACTACTTGATATTCATTTCGACTTGATACGCCTTTACCTTCCCCGGAAAAAACGCTCTCAAAGACGCAAATACAAACCGAAAAACGGACTACACAGACTCACGCAAAAGCCACTTTTTCGACTTATGTAGTTACCAATTAAACACTTTCCGTCACTTTCCTTCAGTTGTACTGTCAAACTTTGTTTCTTTACGCGTCTCACGGTTCTGGGCTAGACGGCGCTTCGCGTCACGACGCGTCCCGTCTCTCCGTCTTTCACAACACGCGACGTAAATGGCCGTAACTCCTCGCTGCCTTCACTTACAATCTTAAAACTTTGACCCCGCCAAGCTACCACCGACCGCACTACTTGATATTCATTTCGACTTGATACGCCCTTACCTTCCCCGGAAAAAACGCTCTCAAAGACGCAAATACAAACCGAAAAACGGATTACACAGACTCAGGCAAAAGCCACTTTTTCGACTTATGTAGTTACCAATTAAACACTTTCCGTCACTTTCCTTCAGTTGTACTGTCAAACTTTGTTTCTTTACGCGTCTCACGGTTCTGGGCTAGACGGCGCTTCGCGTCACGACGCGTCCCGTCTCTCCGTCTTTCACAACACGCGACGTAAATGGCCGTAACTCCTCGCTGCCTTCACTTACAATCTTAAAACTTTGACCCCGCCAAGCTACCACCGACCGCACTACTTGATATTCATTTCGACTTGATACGCCCTTACCTTCCCCGGAAAAAACGCTCTCAAAGACGCAAATACAAACCGAAAAACGGATTACACAGACTCAGGCAAAAGCCACTTTTTCGACTTATGTAGTTACCAATTAAACACTTTCCGTCACTTTCCTTCAGTTGTACTGTCAAACTTTGTTTCTTTACGCGTCTCACGGTTCTGGGCTAGACGGCGCTTCGCGTCACGACGCGTCCCGTCTCTCCGTCTTTCACAACACGCGACGTAAATGGCCGTAACTCCTCGCTGCCTTCACTTACAATCTTAAAACTTTGACCCCGCCAAGCTACCACCGACCGCACTACTTGATATTCATTTCGACTTGATACGCCCTTACCTTCCCCGGAAAAAACGCTCTCAAAGACGCAAATACAAACCGAAAAACGGATTACACAGACTCAGGCAAAAGCCACTTTTTCGACTTATGTAGTTACCAATTAAACACTTTCCGTCACTTTCCTTCAGTTGTACTGTCAAACTTTGTTTCTTTACGCGTCTCACGGTTCTGGGCTAGACGGCGCTTCGCGTCACGACGCGTCCCGTCTCTCCGTCTTTCACAACACGCGACGTAAATGGCCGTAACTCCTCGCTGCCTTCACTTACAATCTTAAAACTTTGACCCCGCCAAGCTACCACCGACCGCACTACTTGATATTCATTTCGACTTGATACGCCCTTACCTTCCCCGGAAAAAACGCTCTCATAGACGCAAATACAAACCGAAAAACGGATTACACAGACTCAGGCAAAAGCCACTTTTTCGACTTATGTAGTTACCAATTAAACACTTTCCGTCACTTTCCTTCAGTTGTACTGTCAAACTTTGTTTCTTTACGCGTCTCACGGTTGTGGGCTAGACGGCGCTTCGCGTCACGACGCGTCCCGTCTCTCCGTCTTTCACAACACGCGACGTAAATGGCCGTAGCTCCTCGCTGCCTTCACTTACAATCTTAAAACTTTGACCCCGCCAAGCTACCACCGACCGCACTACTTGATATTCATTTCGACTTGATACGCCCTTACCTTCCCCGGAAAAAACGCTCTCAAAGACGCAAATACAAACCGAAAAACGGATTACACAGACTCACGCAAAAGCCACTTTTTCTACTTATGTTGTTACCAATTAAACACTTTCCGTCACTTTCCTTCAGTTGTACTGTCAAACTTTGTTTCTTTACGCGTCTCACGATTCTGGGCTAGACTGCGCTTCGCGTCACGACGCGTCCCGTCTCTCCGTCTTTCACAACACGCGACGTAAATGGCCGTAACTCCTCGCTGCCTTCACTTACAATCTTAAAACTTTGACCCCGCCAAGCTACCACCGACCGCACTACTTGATATTCATTTCGACTTGATACGCCCTTACCTTCCCCGGAAAAAACGCTCTCATAGACGCAAATACAAACCGAAAAACGGATTACACAGACTCAAGCAAAAGCCACTTTTTCGACTTATGTAGTTACCAATTAAACACTTTCCGTCACTTTCCTTCAGTTGTACTGTCAAACTTGGTTTCTTTACGCGTCTCACGGTTCTGGGCTAGACGGCGCTTCGCGTCACGACGCGTCCCGTCTCTCCGTCTTTCACAACACGCGACGTAAATGGCCGTAACTCCTCGCTGCCTTCACTTACAATCTTAAAACTTTGACCCCGCCAAGCTACCACCGACCGCACTACTTGATATTCATTTCGACTTGATACGCCCTTACCTTCCCCGGAAAAAACGCTCTCATAGACGCAAATACAAACCGAAAAACGGATTACACAGACTCAAGCAAAAGCCACTTTTTCGACTTATGTAGTTACCAATTAAACACTTTCCGTCACTTTCCTTCAGTTGTACTGTCAAACTTGGTTTCTTTACGCGTCTCACGGTTCTGGGCTAGACGGCGCTTCGCGTCACGACGCGTCCCGTCTCTCCGTCTTTCACAACACGCGACGTAAATGGCCGTAACTCCTCGCTGCCTTCACTTACAATCTTAAAACTTTGACCCCGCCAAGGTACCACCGACCGCACTACTTGATATTCATTTCGACTTGATACGCCCTTACCTTCCCCGGCAAAAACGCTCTCAAAGACGCAAATACAAACCGAAAAACGGATTACACAAACTCACGCAAAAGCCACTTTTTCGACTTATGTAGTTACCAATTAAACACTTTCCGTCACTTTCCTTCAGTTGTACTGTCAAACTTTGTTTCTTTGCGCGTCTCACGGGTCTGGGCTAGACGGCGCTTCGCGTCACGACGCGTCCCGTCTCTCCGTCTTTCACAACACGCGACGTAAATGGCCGTAACACCTCGCTGCCTTCACTTACAATCTTAAAACTTTGACCCCGCCAAGCTACCACCGACCGCACTACTTGATATTCATTTCGACTTGATACGCCCTTACCTTCCCCGGAAAAAACGCTCTCATAGACGCAAATACAAACCGAAAAACGGATTACACAAACTCACGCAAAAGCCACTTTTTCGACTTATGTAGTTACCAATTAAACACTTTCCGTCACTTTCCTTCAGTTGTACTGTCAAACTTTGTTTCTTTACGCGTCTCACGGTTGTGGGCTAGACGGCGCTTCGCGTCACGACGCGTCCCGTCTCTCCGTCTTTCACAACACACGACGTAAATGGCCGTAACTCCTCGCTGCCTTCACTTACAATCTTAAAACTTTGACCCCGCCAAGCTACCACCGACCGCACTACTTGATATTCATTTCGACTTGATACGCCCTTACCTTCCCCGGAAAAAACGCTCTCAAAGACGCAAATACAAACCGAAAAACGGATTACACAGACTCACGCAAAAGCCACTTTTTCGACTTATGTTGTTACCAATTAAACACTTTCCGTCACTTTCCTTCAGTTGTACTGTCAAACTTTGTTTCTTTACGCGTCTCACGATTCTGGGCTAGACGGCGCTTCGCGTCACGACGCGTCCCGTCTCTCCGTCTTTCAGAACACGCGACGTAAATGGCCGTAACTCCTCGCTGCCTTCACTTACAATCTTAAAACTTTGACCCCGCCAAGCTACCACCGACCGCACTACTTGATATTCATTTCGACTTGATACGCCCTTACCTTCCCCGGAAAAAACGCTCTCAAAAACGCAAATACAAACCGAAAAACGGATTACACAGACTCACGCAAAAGCCACTTTTTCGACTTATGTAGTTACCAATTAAACACTTTCCGTCACTTTCCTTCAGTTGTACTGTCAAACTTTGTTTCTTTACGCGTGTCACGGTTCTGGGCTAGACGGCGCTTCGCGTCACGACGCGTCCCGTCTCTCCGTTTTTCACAACACGCGACGTAAATGGCCGTAACTCCTCGCTGCCTTCACTTACAATCTTAAAACTTTGACCCCGCCAAGCTACCACCGACCGCACTACTTGATATTCATTTCGACTTGATACGCCCTTACCTTCCCCGGCAAAAACGCTCTCAAAGACGCAAATACAAACCGAAAAACCGATTACACAAACTCACGCAAAAGCCACTTTTTCGACTTATGTAGTTACCAATTAAACACTTTCCGTCACTTTGCTTCAGTTGTACTGTCAAACTTTGTTTCTTTACGCGTCTCACGGTTCTGGGCTAGACGGCGCTTCGCGTCACGACGCGTCCCGTCTCTCCGTCTTTCACAACACGCGACGTAAATGGCCGTAACTCCTCGCTGCCTTCACTTACAATCTTAAAACTTTGACCCCGCCAAGCTACCACCGACCGCACTACTTGATATTCATTTCGACTTGATACGCCCTTACCTTCCCCGGAAAAAACGCTCTCATAGACGCAAATACAAACCGAAAAACGGATTACACAGACTCAGGCAAAAGCCACTTTTTCGACTTATGTAGTTACCAATTAAACACTTTCCGTCACTTTCCTTCAGTTGTACTGTCAAACTTGGTTTCTTTACGCGTCTCACGGTTCTGGGCTAGACGGCGCTTCGCGTCACGACGCGTCCCGTCTCTCCGTCTTTCACAACACGCGACGTAAATGGCCGTAACTCCTCGCTGCCTTCACTTACAATCTTAAAACTTTGACCCCGCCAAGCTACCACCGACCGCACTACTTGATATTCATTTCGACTTGATACGCCCTTACCTTCCCCGGAAAAAACGCTCTCAAAGACGCAAATACAAACCGAAAAACGGATTACACAGACTCACGCGAAAGCCACTTTTTCGACTTATGTAGTTACCAATTAAACACTTTCCGTCACTTTCCTTCAGTTGTACTGTCAAACTTTATTTCTTTACGCGTCTCACGGGTCTGGGCTAGACGGCGCTTCGCGTCACGACGCGTCCCGTCTCTCCGTCTTTCACAACACGCGACGTAAATGGCCGTAACTCCTCGCTGCCTTCACTTACAATCTTAAAACTTTGACCCCGCCAAGCTACCACCGACCGCACTACTTGATATTCATTTCGACTTGATACGCCCTTACCTTCCCCGGAAAAAACGCTCTCAAAAACGCAAATACAAACCGAAAAACGGATTACACAGACTCACGCAAAAGCCACTTTTTCGACTTATGTAGTTACCAATTAAACACTTTCCGTCACTTTCCTTCAGTTGTACTGTCAAACTTTGTTTCTTTACGCGTGTCACGGTTCTGGGCTAGACGGCGCTTCGCGTCACGACGCGTCCCGTCTCTCCGTTTTTCACAACACGCGACGTAAATGGCCGTAACTCCTCGCTGCCTTCACTTACAATCTTAAAACTTTGACCCCGCCAAGCTACCACCGACCGCACTACTTGATATTCATTTCGACTTGATACGCCCTTACCTTCCCCGGCAAAAACGCTCTCAAAGACGCAAATACAAACCGAAAAACGGATTACACAAACTCACGCAAAAGCCACTTTTTCGACTTATGTAGTTACCAATTAAACACTTTCCGTCACTTTGCTTCAGTTGTACTGTCAAACTTTGTTTCTTTACGCGTCTCACGGTTCTGGGCTAGACGGCGCTTCGCGTCACGACGCGTCCCGTCTCTCCGTCTTTCACAACACGCGACGTAAATGGCCGTAACTCCTCGCTGCCTTCACTTACAATCTTAAAACTTTGACCCCGCCAAGCTACCACCGACCGCACTACTTGATATTCATTTCGACTTGATACGCCCTTACCTTCCCCGGAAAAAACGCTCTCATAGACGCAAATACAAACCGAAAAACGGATTACACAGACTCAGGCAAAAGCCACTTTTTCGACTTATGTAGTTACCAATTAAACACTTTCCGTCACTTTCCTTCAGTTGTACTGTCAAACTTTGTTTCTTTACGCGTCTCACGGTTCTGGGCTAGACGGCGCTTCGCGTCACGACGCGTCCCGTCTCTCCGTCTTTCACAACACGCGACGTAAATGGCCGTAACTCCTCGCTGCCTTCACTTACAATCTTAAAACTTTGACCCCGCCAAGCTACCACCGACCGCACTACTTGATATTCATTTCGACTTGATACGCCCTTACCTTCCCCGGAAAAAACGCTCTCATAGACGCAAATACAAACCGAAAAACGGATTACACAGACTCAGGCAAAAGCCACTTTTTCGACTTATGTAGTTACCAATTAAACACTTTCCGTCATTTTCCTTCAGTTGTACTGTCAAACTTTGTTTCTTTGCGCGTCTCACGGGTCTGGGCTAGACGGCGCTTCGCGTCACGACGCGTCCCGTCTCTCCGTCTTTCACAACACGCGACGTAAATGGCCGTAACACCTCGCTGCCTTCACTTACAATCTTAAAACTTTGACCCCGCCAAGCTACCACCGACAGCACTTCTTGATATTCATTTCGACTTGATACGCCCTTACCTTCCCCGGCAAAAACGCTCTCAAAGACGCAAATACAAACCGAAAAACGGATTACACAAAGTCACGCAAAAGCCACTTTTTCGACTTATGTAGTTACCAATTAAACACTTTCCGTCACTTTCCTTCAGTTGTACTGTCAAACTTTGTTTCTTTACGCGTCTCACGGTTCTGGGCTAGACGGCGCTTCGCGTCGCGACGCGTCCCGTCTCTCCGTCTTTCACAACACGCGACGTAAATGGCCGTAACTCCTCGCTGCCTTCACTTACAATCTTAAAACTTTGACCCCGCCAAGCTACCACCGACCGCACTACTTGATATTCATTTCGACTTGATACGCCCTTACCTTCCCCGGAAAAAACGCTCTCAAAGACGCAAATACAAACCGAAAAACGGATTACACAGACTCACGCAAAAGCCACTTTTTCGACTTATGTAGTTACCAATTAAACACTTTCCGTCACTTTCCTTCAGTTGTACTGTCAAACTTTGTTTCTTTACGCGTCTCACGGTTCTGGGCTAGACGGCGCTTCGCGTCACGACGCGTCCCGTCTCTCCGTCTTTCACAACACGCGACGTAAATGGCCGTAACTCCTCGCTGCCTTCACTTACAATCTTAAAACTTTGACCCCGCCAAGCTACCACCGACAGCACTTCTTGATATTCATTTCGACTTGATACGCCCTTACCTTCCCCGGCAAAAACGCTCTCAAAGACGCAAATACAAACCGAAAAACGGATTACACAAAGTCACGCAAAAGCCACTTTTTCGACTTATGTAGTTACCAATTAAACACTTTCCGTCACTTTCCTTCAGTTGTACTGTCAAACTTTGTTTCTTTGCGCGTCTCACGGGTCTGGGCTAGACGGCGCTTCGCGTCACGACGCGTCCCGTCTCTCCGTCTTTCACAACACGCGACGTAAATGGCCGTAACACCTCGCTGCCTTCACTTACAATCTTAAAACTTTGACCCCGCCAAGCTACCACCGACCGCACTACTTGATATTCATTTCGACTTGATACGCCCTTACCTTCCCCGGAAAAAACGCTCTCATAGACGCAAATACAAACCGAAAAACGGATTACACAAACTCACGCAAAAGCCACTTTTTCGACTTATGTAGTTACCAATTAAACACTTTCCGTCACTTTCCTTCAGTTGTACTGTCAAACTTTGTTTCTTTACGCGTCTCACGGTTGTGGGCTAGACGGCGCTTCGCGTCACGACGCGTCCCGTCTCTCCGTCTTTCACAACACACGACGTAAATGGCCGTAACTCCTCGCTGCCTTCACTTACAATCTTAAAACTTTGACCCCGCCAAGCTACCACCGACCGCACTACTTGATATTCATTTCGACTTGATACGCCCTTACCTTCCCCGGAAAAAACGCTCTCAAAGACGCAAATACAAACCGAAAAACGGATTACACAGACTCACGCAAAAGCTACTTTTTCGACTTATGTTGTTACCAATTAAACACTTTCCGTCACTTTCCTTCAGTTGTACTGTCAAACTTTGTTTCTTTACGCGTCTCACGATTCTGGGCTAGACGGCGCTTCGCGTCACGACGCGTCCCGTCTCTCCGTCTTTCAGAACACGCGACGTAAATGGCCGTAACTCCTCGCTGCCTTCACTTACAATCTTAAAACTTTGACCCCGCCAAGCTACCACCGACCGCACTACTTGATATTCATTTCGACTTGATACGCCCTTACCTTCCCCGGAAAAAACGCTCTCAAAAACGCAAATACAAACCGAAAAACGGATTACACAGACTCACGCAAAAGCCACTTTTTCGACTTATGTAGTTACCAATTAAACACTTTCCGTCACTTTCCTTCAGTTGTACTGTCAAACTTTGTTTCTTTACGCGTGTCACGGTTCTGGGCTAGACGGCGCTTCGCGTCACGACGCGTCCCGTCTCTCCGTTTTTCACAACACGCGACGTAAATGGCCGTAACTCCTCGCTGCCTTCACTTACAATCTTAAAACTTTGACCCCGCCAAGCTACCACCGACCGCACTACTTGATATTCATTTCGACTTGATACGCCCTTACCTTCCCCGGCAAAAACGCTCTCAAAGACGCAAATACAAACCGAAAAACGGATTACACAAACTCACGCAAAAGCCACTTTTTCGACTTATGTAGTTACCAATTAAACACTTTCCGTCACTTTGCTTCAGTTGTACTGTCAAACTTTGTTTCTTTACGCGTCTCACGGTTCTGGGCTAGACGGCGCTTCGCGTCACGACGCGTCCCGTCTCTCCGTCTTTCACAACACGCGACGTAAATGGCCGTAACTCCTCGCTGCCTTCACTTACAATCTTAAAACTTTGACCCCGCCAAGCTACCACCGACCGCACTACTTGATATTCATTTCGACTTGATACGCCCTTACCTTCCCCGGAAAAAACGCTCTCATAGACGCAAATACAAACCGAAAAACGGATTACACAGACTCAGGCAAAAGCCACTTTTTCGACTTATGTAGTTACCAATTAAACACTTTCCGTCACTTTCCTTCAGTTGTACTGTCAAACTTGGTTTCTTTACGCGTCTCACGGTTCTGGGCTAGACGGCGCTTCGCGTCACGACGCGTCCCGTCTCTCCGTCTTTCACAACACGCGACGTAAATGGCCGTAACTCCTCGCTGCCTTCACTTACAATCTTAAAACTTTGACCCCGCCAAGCTACCACCGACCGCACTACTTGATATTCATTTCGACTTGATACGCCCTTACCTTCCCCGGAAAAAACGCTCTCAAAGACGCAAATACAAACCGAAAAACGGATTACACAGACTCACGCGAAAGCCACTTTTTCGACTTATGTAGTTACCAATTAAACACTTTCCGTCACTTTCCTTCAGTTGTACTGTCAAACTTTGTTTCTTTACGCGTCTCACGGTTCTGGGCTAGACGGCGCTTCGCGTCACGACGCGTCCCGTCTCTCCGTCTTTCACAACACGCGACGTAAATGGCCGTAACTCCTCGCTGCCTTCACTTACAATCTTAAAACTTTGACCCCGCCAAGCTACCACCGACAGCACTTCTTGATATTCATTTCGACTTGATACGCCCTTACCTTCCCCGGCAAAAACGCTCTCAAAGACGCAAATACAAACCGAAAAACGGATTACACAAACTCACGCAAAAGCCACTTTTTCGACTTATGTAGTTACCAATTAAACACTTTCCGTCATTTTCCTTCAGTTGTACTGTCAAACTTTGTTTCTTTGCGCGTCTCACGGGTCTGGGCTAGACGGCGCTTCGCGTCACGACGCGTCCCGTCTCTCCGTCTTTCACAACACGCGACGTAAATGGCCGTAACACCTCGCTGCCTTCACTTACAATCTTAAAACTTTGACCCCGCCAAGCTACCACCGACAGCACTTCTTGATATTCATTTCGACTTGATACGCCCTTACCTTCCCCGGCAAAAACGCTCTCAAAGACGCAAATACAAACCGAAAAACGGATTACACAAAGTCACGCAAAAGCCACTTTTTCGACTTATGTAGTTACCAATTAAACACTTTCCGTCACTTTCCTTCAGTTGTACTGTCAAACTTTGTTTCTTTACGCGTCTCACGGTTCTGGGCTAGACGGCGCTTCGCGTCGCGACGCGTCCCGTCTCTCCGTCTTTCACAACACGCGACGTAAATGGCCGTAACTCCTCGCTGCCTTCACTTACAATCTTAAAACTTTGACCCCGCCAAGCTACCACCGACCGCACTACTTGATATTCATTTCGACTTGATACGCCCTTACCTTCCCCGGAAAAAACGCTCTCAAAGACGCAAATACAAACCGAAAAACGGATTACACAGACTCACGCAAAAGCCACTTTTTCGACTTATGTAGTTACCAATTAAACACTTTCCGTCACTTTCCTTCAGTTGTACTGTCAAACTTTGTTTCTTTACGCGTCTCACGGTTCTGGGCTAGACGGCGCTTCGCGTCACGACGCGTCCCGTCTCTCCGTCTTTCACAACACGCGACGTAAATGGCCGTAACTCCTCGCTGCCTTCACTTACAATCTTAAAACTTTGACCCCGCCAAGCTACCACCGACAGCACTTCTTGATATTCATTTCGACTTGATACGCCCTTACCTTCCCCGGCAAAAACGCTCTCAAAGACGCAAATACAAACCGAAAAACGGATTACACAAAGTCACGCAAAAGCCACTTTTTCGACTTATGTAGTTACCAATTAAACACTTTCCGTCACTTTCCTTCAGTTGTACTGTCAAACTTTGTTTCTTTGCGCGTCTCACGGGTCTGGGCTAGACGGCGCTTCGCGTCACGACGCGTCCCGTCTCTCCGTCTTTCACAACACGCGACGTAAATGGCCGTAACACCTCGCTGCCTTCACTTACAATCTTAAAACTTTGACCCCGCCAAGCTACCACCGACAGCACTTCTTGATATTCATTTCGACTTCATACGCCCTTACCTTCCCCGGCAAAAACGCTCTCAAAGACGCAAATACAAACCGAAAAACGGATTACACAAAGTCACGCAAAAGCCACTTTTTCGACTTATGTAGTTACCAATTAAACACTTTCCGTCACTTTCCTTCAGTTGTACTGTCAAACTTTGTTTCTTTACGCGTCTCACGGTTCTGGGCTAGACGGCGCTTCGCGTCGCGACGCGTCCCGTCTCTCCGTCTTTCACAACACGCGACGTAAATGGCCGTAACTACTCGCTGCCTTCACTTACAATCTTAAAACTTTGACCCCGCCAAGCTACCACCGACCGCACTACTTGATATTCATTTCGACTTGATACGCCCTTACCTTCCCCGGAAAAAACGCTCTCAAAGACGCAAATACAAACCGAAAAACGGATTACACAGACTCACGCAAAAGCCACTTTTTCGACTTATGTAGTTACCAATTAAACACTTTCCGTCACTTTCCTTCAGTTGTACTGTCAAACTTTGCTTCTTTACGCGTCTCACGGTTCTGGGCTAGACGGCGCTTCGCGTCGCGACGCGTCCCGTCTCTCCGTCTTTCACAACACGCGACGTAAATGGCCGTAACTCCTCGCTGCCTTCACTTACAATCTTAAAACTTTGACTCCGCCAAGCTACCACCGACCGCACTACTTGATATTCATTTCGACTTGATACGCCCTTACCTTCCCCGGAAAAAACGCTCTCAAAGACGCAAATACAAACCGAAAAACGGATTACACAGACTCACGCAAAAGCCACTTTTTCGACTTATGTAGTTACCAATTAAACACTTTCCGTCACTTTGCTTCAGTTGTACTGTCAAACTTTGTTTCTTTACGCGTCTCACGGTTCTGGGCTAGACGGCGCTTCGCGTCACGACGCGTCCCGTCTCTCCGTCTTTCACAACACGCGACGTAAATGGCCGTAACTCCTCGCTGCCTTCACTTACAATCTTAAAACTTTGACCCCGCCAAGCTACCACTGACCGCAATACTTGATATTCATTTCGACTTGATACGCCCTTACCTTCCCCGGAAAAAACGCTCTCAAAGACGCAAATACAAACCGAAAAACGGATTACACAGACTCAGGCAAAAGCCACTTTTTCGACTTATGTAGTTACCAATTAAACACTTTCCGTCACTTTGCTTCAGTTGTACTGTCAAACTTTGTTTCTTTACGCGTCTCACGGTTCTGGGCTAGACGGCGCTTCGCGTCACGACGCGTCCCGTCTCTCCGTCTTTCACAACACGCGACGTAAATGGCCGTAACTCCTCGCTGCCTTCACTTACAATCTTAAAACTTTGACCCCGCCAAGCTACCACCGACCGCACCACTTGATATTCATTTCGACTTGATACGCCCTTACCTTCCCCGGAAAAAACGCTCTCAAAGACGCAAATACAAACCGCAAAACGGATTACACAGACTCACGCAAAAGCCACTTTTTCGACATATGTAGTTACCAATTAAACACTTTCCGCCACTTTCCTTCAGTTGTACTGTCAAACTTTGTTTCTTTACGCGTCTCACGGTTCTGGGCTAGGCGGCGCTTCGCGTCGCGTCGCGTCCCGTCTCTCCGTCTTTCACAACACGCGACGTAAATGGCCGTAACTCCTCGCTGCCTTCACTTACAATCTTGAAACATTGACACCGCCAAGCTACCACCGACCGCACTACTTGATATTCATTTCGACTTGATACGCCCTTACCTTCCCCGGAAAAAACGCCCTCAAAGACGCAAATACAAACCGAAAAACGGATTACACAGACTCACGCAAAAGCCACTTTTTCGACTTATGTAGTTACCAATTAAACACTTTCCGTCACTTTCCTTCAGTTGTACTGTCAAACTTTGTTTCTTTACGCGTCTCACGGTTCTGGGCTAGACGGCGCTTCGCGTCGCGACGCGTCCCGTCTCTCCGTCTTTCACAACACGCGACGTAAATGGCCGTAACTCCTCGCTGCCTTCACTTACAATCTTAAAACTTTGAGCCGGCCAAGCTACCACCAACCGCACTACGTGATATTCATTTCGACTTGATACGCATTTACCTTCCCCGGAAAAAACGCTCTCAAAGACGCAAATACAAACCGAAAAACGGATTACACAAACTCACGCAAAAGCCACTTTTTCGACTTATGTAGTTACAAATCAAACACTTTCCGTCACTTTCCTTCAGTTGTACTGTCAAACTTTGTTTCTTTACGCGTCTCACGGTTCTGGGCTAGACGGCGCTTCGCGTCACGACGCGTCCCGTCTCTTCGTCTTTCACAACACGCGACGTAAATGGCCGTAACTCCTCGCTGCCTTCACTTACAATCTTAAAACTTTGACCCCGCCAAGCTACCACCAACCGCACTACGTGATATTCATTTCGACTTGATACGCCCTTACCTTCCCCGGAAAAAACGCTCTCAAAGACGCAAATACTAACCGAAAAACGGTTTACACAAACTCACGCAAAAGCCACTTTTTCGACTTATGTAGTTACAAATTAAACACTTTCCGTCACTTTCCTTCAGTTGTACTGTCAAACTTTGTTTCTTTACGCGTCTCACGGTTCTGGGCTAGACGGCGCTTCGCGTCGCGACGCGTCCCGTCTCTCCGTCTTTCACAACACGCGACGTAAATGGCCGCAACTCGTCGCTGGCTTCACTTACAATCTTAAAACTTTGACCCAGCCAAGCTACTACCAACCGCACTACGTGATATTCATTTCGACTTGATACGCCCTTACCTTCCCCGGAAAAAACGCTCTCAAAGACGCAAATACTAACCGAAAAACGGATTACACAAGCTCACGCAAAAGCCACTTTTTCGACTTATGTAGTTACAAATTAAACACTTTCCGTCACTTTCCTTCAGTTGTACTGTCAAACTTTGTTTCTTTACGCGTCTCACGGTTCTGGGCTAGACGGCGCTTCGCGTCGCGACGCGTCCCGTCTCTCCGCCTTTCACAACACGCGACGTAAATGGCCGCAACTCCTCGCTGCCTTCACTTACAATCTTAAAACTTTGTGCCCGCGAAGCTACCACCAGCCGCACCACGTGATATTCATTTCGACTTGATACGCCCTTACCTTCCCCGGAAAAAACGCTCTCAAAGACGCAAATACAAACCGAAAAACGGATTACACAGACTCACGCAAAAGCCACTTTTTCGACTTATGTAGTTACCAATTAAACACTTTCCGTCACTTTGCTTCAGTTGTACTGTCAAACTTTGTTTCTTTACGCGTCTCACGGTTCTGGGCTAGGCGGCGCTTCGCGTCGCGACGCGTCCCGTCTCTCCGTCTCTCACAACACGCGACGTAAATGGCCGTAACTCCTCGCTGCCTTCACTTACAATCTTAAAACTTTGACCCCGCCAAGCTACCACTGACCGCACTACTTGATATTCATTTCGACTTGATACGCCCTTACCTTCCCCGGAAAAAGCGCTCTCAAAGACGCAAATACAAACCGAAAAACGGATTACACAGACTCACGCAAAAGCCACTTTTTCGACTTATGTAGTTACCAATTAAACACTTTCCGTCACTTTCCTTCAGTTGTACTGTCAAACTTTGTTTCTTTACGCGTCTCACGGTTCTGGGCTAGACGGCGCTTCGCGTCACGACGCGTACCGTCTCTCCGTCTTTCACAACACGCGACGTAAATGGCCGTAACTCCTCGCTGCCTTCACTTACAATCTTAAAACTTTGACCCCGCCAAGCTACCACCGACCGCACTACTTGATATTCATTTCCACTTGATACGCCCTTACCTTCCCCGGAAAAATCGCTCTCAAAGACGCAAATACAAACCGAAAAACGGATTACACAGACTCACGCAAAACACACTTTTTCGACATATGTAGTTACCAATTAAACACTTTCCGTCACTTTCCTTCAGTTGTACTGTCAAACTTTGTTTCTTTACGCGTCTCACGGTTCTGGGCTAGACGGCGCTTCGCGTCACGACGCGTCCCGTCTCTCCGTCTTTCAAAACACGCGACGTAAATGGCCGTAACTCCTCGCTGCCTTCACTTACAATCTTAAAACTTTGACCCCGCCAAGCTACCACCGACCGCACCACTTGATATTCATTTCGACTTGATACGCCCTTACTTCCCCGGAGAAAACGCTCTCAAAGACGCAAATACAAACCGAAAAACGAATTACACAGACTCACGCAAAAGCCACTTTTTCGACATATGTAGTTACCAATTAAACACTTTCCGTCACTTTCCTTCAGTTGTACTGTCAAACTTTGTGTCTTTACGCGTCTCACGGTTCTGGGCTAGACGGCGCTTCGCGTCGCGACGCGTCCCGTCTCTCCGTCTTTCACAACACGCGACGTAAATGGCCGTAACTCCTCGCTGCCTTCACTTACAATCTTAAAACTTTGACCCCGCCAAGCTACCACTGACCGCACTACTTGATATTCATTTCGACTTGATACGCCCTTACCTTCCCCGGAAAAAACGCTCTCAAAGACGCAAATACAAACCGAAAAACGGATTACACAAACTCACGCAAAAGCTACTTATTCGACTTATGTAGTTACAAATTAAACACTTTCCGTCACTTTCCTTCAGTTGTACTGTCAAACTTTGTTTCTTTACGCGTCTCACGGTTCTGGGCTAGACGGCGCTTCGCGTCGCGACGCGTCCCGTCTCTCCGTCTTTCACAACACGCGACGTAAATGGCCGTAACTCCTCGCTGCCTTCACTTACAATCTTAAAACTTTAACCCCGCCAAGCTACCACCGACCGCACTACTTGATATTCATTTCGACTTGATACGCCCTTACCTTCCCCGGAAAAAACGCTCTCAAAGACGCAAATACAAACCGAAAAACGGATTACACAGACTCACGCAAAAGCCACTTTTTCGACTAATGTAGTTACCATTTAAACACTTTCCGTCACTTTCCTTCAGTTGTACTGTCAAGCTTTGTTTCTTTACGCGTCTCACGGTTCTGGGCTAGGCGGCGCTTCGCGTCGCGACGCGTCCCGTCTCTCCGTCTTTCACAACACGCGACGTAAATGGCCGTAACTCCTCGCTGCCTTCATTTACAATCTTAAAACTTTGACCCCGCCAAGCTACCACCGACGGCACTACGTGATATTCATTTCGTCTTGATACGCCCTTACCTTCCCCGGAAAAAACGCCATCAAAGACGCAAATACAAACCGGAAAACGGATTACACAGACTCACGCAAAAGCCACTTTTTCGACTTATGTAGTTACAAATCAAACACTTTCCGTCACTTTCCTTCAGTTGTACTGTCAAACTTTGTTTCTTTACGCGTCTCACGGTTCTGGGCTAGACGGCGCTTCGCGTCACGACGCGTCCCGTCTCTCCGTCTTTCACAACACGCGACGTAAATGGCCGCAACTCCTCGCTGCCTTCACTTACAATCTTAAAACTTTGACCCAGCCAAGCTACCACCAACCGCACTACGTGATATTCATTTCGACTTGATACGCCCTTACCTTCCCCGGAAAAAACGCTCTCAAAGACGCAAATACAAACCGAAAAACGGATTACACAAACTCACGCAAAAGCCACTTTTTCTACTTATGTAGTTACAAATTAAACACTTTCCGTCACTTTGCTTCAGTTGTACTGTGAAACTTTGTTTCTTTACGCGTCTCACGGTTCTGGGCTAGACGGCGCTTCGCGTCGCGAAACGGTCCGTCTCTCCGCCTTTCACAACACGCGACGTAAATGGCCGCAACTCCTCGCTGCCTTCACTTACAATCTTAAAACTTTGACCCCGCCAAGCTACCACCAACCGCACTACGTGATATTCATTTCGACTTGATACGCCCTTACCTTCCCCGGAAAAAAAGCTCTCAAAGACGCAAATACTAACCGAAAATCGGATTACACAAACTCACGCAAAAGCCACTTTTTCGACTTATGTAGTTACAAATTAAACACTCTCCGTCACTTTCCTTCAGTTGTACTGTCAAACTTTGTTTCTTTACGCGTCTCACGGTTCTGGGCTAGACGGCGCTTCGCGTCACGACGCGTCCCGTCTCTCCGTCTTTCACAACACGCGACGTAAATGGCCGTAACTCCTCGCTGCCTTCACTTACAATCTTAAAACTCTGACCCCGCCAAGCTACCACTGACCGCACTACTTGATATTCATTTCGACTTGATACGCCCTTACCTTCCCCGGAAAAAACGCTCTCAAAGACGCAAACACTAACCGAAAAACGGATTACACAGACTCACGCAAATGCCACTTTTTCGACTTATGTAGTTACAAATTAAACACTTTCCGTCACTTTCCTTCAGTTGTACTGTCAAACTTTGTTTCTTTACGCGTCTCACCGATCTGGGGTAGACGGCGCTTCGCGTCGCGACGTGTCCCGTCTCTCCGTCTTTCACAACACGCGACGTAAATGGCCGCAACTCCTCGCTGCCTTCACTTGTTGTTGTTGTTGTGGTCTTCAGTCCTGAGACTGGTCTGATGCAGCTCTCCATGCTACTCTATCCTGTGCAAGCTTTTTCATCTCCCAGTACCTACTGCAACCTACATCCTTCTGAATCTGCTTAGTGTATTCATCTCTTGGTCTCCCTCTACGATTTTTACCCTCCACGCTGCCCTCCAACAATCTTAAAACTTTGAGCCCGCCAAGCTACCACCAACCGCACTACGTGATATTCATTTCGACTTGATACGCCCTTACCTTCCCCGGAAAAAACGCTCTCAAAGACGCAAATACTAACCGAAAAACGGATTACACAAACTCACGCAAATGCCACTTTTTCGACTTATGTAGTTACAAATTAAACACTTTCCGTCACTTTCCATCAGTTGTACTGTCAAACTTTGTTTCTTTACGCGTCTCACCGATCTGGGGTAGACGGCGCTTCGCGTCGCGACGTGTCCCGTCTCTCCGTCTTTCACAACACGCGACGTAAATGGCCGCAACTCCTCGCTGCCTTCACTTACAATCTTAAAACTTTGACCCCGCCAAGCTACCACCGACGGCACTACGTGATATTCATTTCGTCTTGATACGCCCTTACCTTCCCCGGAAAAAACGCCATCAAAGACGCAAATACAAACCGGAAAACGGATTACACAGACTCACGCAAAAGCCACTTTTTCGACTTATGTAGTTACAAATCAAACACTTTCCGTCACTTTCCTTCAGTTGTACTGTCAAACTTTGTTTCTTTACGCGTCTCACGGTTCTGGGCTAGACGGCGCTTCGCGTCACGACGCGTCCCGTCTCTCCGTCTTTCACAACACGCGACGTAAATGGCCGTAACTCCTCGCTGCCTTCACTTACAATCTTAAAACTCTGACCCCGCCAAGCTACCACTGACCGCACTACTTGATATTCATTTCGACTTGATACGCCCTTACCTTCCCCGGAAAAAACGCTCTCAAAGACGCAAATACTAACCGAAAAACGGATTACACAGACTCACGCAAAAGCCACTTTTTCGACTAATGTAGTTACCAATTAAACACTTTCCGTCACTTTCCTTCAGTTGTACTGTCAAGCTTTGTTTCTTTACGCGTCTCACGGTTCTGGGCTAGGCGGCGCTTCGCGTCGCGACGCGTCCCGTCTCTCCGTCTTTCACAACACGCGACGTAAATGGCCGTAACTCCTCGCTGCCTTCACTTACAATCTTAAAACTTTGACCCCGCCAAGCTACCACCGACGGCACTACGTGATATTCATTTCGTCTTGATACGCCCTTACCTTCCCCGGAAAAAACGCCATCAAAGACGCAAATACAAACCGGAATACGGATTACACAGACTCACGCAAAAGCCACTTTTTCGACTTATGTAGTTACAAATCAAACACTTTCCGTCACTTTCCTTCAGTTGTACTGTCAAACTTTGTTTCTTTACGCGTCTCACGGTTCTGGGCTAGACGTCGCTTCGCGTCACGACGCGTCCCGTCTCTCCGTCTTTCACAACACGCGACGTAAATGGCCGTAACTCCTCGCTGCCTTCACTTACAATCTTAAAACTTTGACCCCGCCAAGCTACCACCACCCGCACTACGTGATATTCATTTCGACTTGATACGCCCTTAGCTTCCTCGGAAAAACGCTCTCAAAGACGCAAATACTAACCGAAAAACGGATTACACAAACTCACGCAAAAGCCACTTTTTCGACTTATGTAGTTTCAAATTAAACACTTTCCGTCACTTTCCTTCAGTTGTACTGTCAAACTTTGTTTCTTTACGCGTCTCACGGTTCTGGGCTAGACGGCGCTTCGCGTCACGACGCGTCCCGTCTCTCCGTCTTTCACAACACGCGACGTAAATGGCCGCAACTCCTCGCTGGCTTCACTTACAATCTTAAAACTTTGACCCAGCCAAGCTACCACCAACCGCACTACGTGATATTCATTTCGACTTGATACGCCCTTACCTTCCCCGGAAAAAACGCTCTCAAAGACGCAAATACAAACCGAAAAACGGATTACACAAACTCACGCAAAAGCCACTTTTTCTACTTATGTAGTTACAAATTAAACACTTTCCGTCACTTTGCTTCAGTTGTACTGTGAAACTTTGTTTCTTTACGCGTCTCACGGTTCTGGGCTAGACGGCGCTTCGCGTCGCGAAGCGGTCCGTCTCTCCGCCTTTCACAACACGCGACGTAAATGGCCGCAACTCCTCGCTGCCTTCACTTACAATCTTAAAACTTTGACCCCGCCAAGCTACCACCAACCGCACTACGTGATATTCATTTCGACTTGATACGCCCTTACCTTCCCCGGAAAAAAAGCTCTCAAAGACGCAAATACTAACCGAAAATCGGATTACACAAACTCACGCAAAAGCCACTTTTTCGACTTATGTAGTTACAAATCAAACACTTTCCGTCACTTTCCTTCAGTTGTAGTGTCAAACTTTGTTTCTTTACGCGTCTCACGGTTCTGGGCTAGACGGCGCTTCGCGTCACGACGCGTCCCGTCTCTCCGTCTTTCACAACACGCGACGTAAATGGCCGTAACTCCTCGCTGCCTTCACTTACAATCTTAAAACTTTGACCCCGCCAAGCTACCACCAACCGCACTACGTGATATTCATTTCGACTTGATACGCCCTTAGCTTCCTCGGAAAAAACGCTCTCAAAGACGCAAATACTAACCGAAAAACGGATTACACAAACTCACGCAAAAGCCACTTTTTCGACTTATGTAGTTTCAAATTAAACACTTTCCGTCACTTTCCTTCAGTTGTACTGTCAAACTTTGTTTCTTTACGCTTCTCACGGTTCTGGGCTAGACGGCGCTTCGCGTCACGACGCGTCCCGTCTCTCCGTCTTTCACAACACGCGACGTAAATGGCCGCAACTCCTCGCTGGCTTCACTTACAATCTTAAAACTTTGACCCAGCCAAGCTACCACCAACCGCACTACGTGATATTCATTTCGACTTGATACGCCCTTACCTTCCCCGGAAAAAACGCTCTCAAAGACGCAAATACTAACCGAAAAACGGATTACACAAGCTCACGCAAAAGCCACTTTTTCGACTTATGTAGTTACAAATTAAACACTTTCCGTCACTTTCCTTCAGTTGTACTGTCAAACTTTGTTTCTTTACGCGTCTCACGGTTCTGGGCTAGACGGCGCTTCGCGTCGCGAAGCGGTCCGTCTCTCCGCCTTTCACAACACGCGACGTAAATGGCCGCAACTCCTCGCTGCCTTCACTTACAATCTTAAAACTTTGACCCCGCCAAGCTACCACCAACCGCACTACGTGATATTCATTTCGACTTGATACGCCCTTACCTTCCCCGGAAAAAAAGCTCTCAAAGACGCAAATACTAACCGAAAATCGGATTACACAAACTCACGCAAAAGCCACTTTTTCGACTTATGTAGTTACAAATTAAACACTCTCCGTCACTTTCCTTCAGTTGTACTGTCAAACTTTGTTTCTTTACGCGTCTCACGGTTCTGGGCTAGACGGCGCTTCGCGTCACGACGCGTCCCGTCTCTCCGTCTTTCACAACACGCGACGTAAATGGCCGTAACTCCTCGCTGCCTTCACTTACAATCTTAAAACTCTGACCCCGCCAAGCTACCACTGACCGCACTACTTGATATTCATTTCGACTTGATACGCCCTTACCTTCCCCGGAAAAAACGCTCTCAAAGACGCAAATACTAACCGAAAAACGGATTACACAGACTCACGCAAAAGCCACTTTTTCGACTAATGTAGTTACCAATTAAACACTTTCCGTCACTTTCCTTCAGTTGTACTGTCAAACTTTGTTTCTTTACGCGTCTCACGGTTCTGGGCTAGACGGCGCTTCGCGTCACGACGCGTCCCGTCTCTCCGTCTTTCACAACACGCGACGTAAATGGCCGTAACTCCTCGCTGCCTTCACTTACAATCTTAAAACTTTGACCCCGCCAAGCTACCACCAACCGCACTACGTGATATTCATTTCGACTTGATACGCCCTTAGCTTCCTCGGAAAAAACGCTCTCAAAAACGCAAATACTAACCGAAAAACGGATTACACAAACTCACGCAAAAGCCACTTTTTCGACTTATGTAGTTTCAAATTAAACACTTTCCGTCACTTTCCTTCAGTTGTACTGTCAAACTTTGTTTCTTTACGCTTCTCACGGTTCTGGGCTAGACGGCGCTTCGCGTCACGACGCGTCCCGTCTCTCCGTCTTTCACAACACGCGACGTAAATGGCCGCAACTCCTCGCTGGCTTCACTTACAATCTTAAAACTTTGACCCAGCCAAGCTACCACCAACCGCACTACGTGATATTCATTTCGACTTGATACGCCCTTACCTTCCCCGGAAAAAACGCTCTCAAAGACGCAAATACTAACCGAAAAACGGATTACACAAGCTCACACAAAAGCCACTTTTTCGACTTATGTAGTTACAAATTAAACACTTTCCGTCACTTTCCTTCAGTTGTACTGTCAAACTTTGTTTCTTTACGCGTCTCACGGTTCTGGGCTAGACGGCGCTTCGCGTCGCGACGCGTCCCGTCTCTCCGTCTTTCACAACACGCGACGTAAATGGCCGCAACTCCTCGCTGCCTTCACTTACAATCTTAAAACTTTGAGCCCGCCAAGCTACCACCAACCGCACTACGTGATATTCATTTCGACTTGATACGCCCTTACCTTCCCCGGAAAAAACGCTTTCAAAGACGCAAATACAAACCGAAAAACGGATTACACAAACTCACGCAAATGCCACTTTTTCGACTTATGTAGTTACAAATTAAACACTTTCCGTCACTTTCCTTCAGTTGTACTGTCAAACTTTGTTTCTTTACGCGTCTCACCGATCTGGGGTAGACGGCGCTTCGCGTCGCGACGTGTTCCGTCTCTCCGTCTTTCACAACACGCGACGTAAATGGCCGCAACTCCTCGCTGCCTTCACTTACAATCTTAAAACTTTGAGCCCGCCAAGCTACCACCAACCGCACTACGTGATATTCATTTCGACTTGATACGCCCTTACCTTCCCCGGAAAAAACGCTCTCAAAGACGCAAATACTAACCGAAAAACGGATTACACAAACTCACGCAAATGCCACTTTTTCGACTTATGTAGTTACAAATTAAACACTTTCCGTCACTTTCCTTCAGTTGTACTGTCAAACTTTGTTTCTTTACGCGTCTCACCGATCTCGGGTAGACGGCGCTTCGCGTCGCAACGTGTCCCGTCTCTCCGTCTTTCACAACACGCGACGTAAATGGCCGCAACTCCTCGCTGCCTTCACTTACAACCTTAAAACTTTGAGCCCGCCAAGCTACCACCAACCGCACTACGTGATATTCATTTCGACTTGATACGCCCTTACCTTCCCCGGAAAAAACGCTCTCAAAGACGCAAATACAAACCGAAAAACGGATTACACAGACTCACGCAAAAGCCACTTTTTCGACTAATGTAGTTACCAATTAAACACTTTCCGTCACTTTCCTTCAGTTGTACTGTCAAGCTTTGTTTCTTTACGCGTCTCACGGTTCTGGGCTAGGCGGCGCTTCGCGTCGCGACGCGTCCCGTCTCTCCGTCTTTCACAACACGCGATGTAAATGGCCGTAACTCCTCGCTGCCTTCACTTACAATCTTAAAACTTTGACCCCGCCAAGCTACCACCGACGGCACTACGTGATATTCATTTCGTCTTGATACGCCCTTACCTTCCCTGGAAAAAACGCCATCAAAGACGCAAATACAAACCGGAAAACGGATTACACAGACTCACGCAAAAGCCACTTTTTCGACTTATGTAGTTACAAATCAAACACTTTCCGTCACTTTCCTTCAGTTGTACTGTCAAACTTTGTTTCTTTACGCGTCTCACCGATCTGGGGTAGACGGCGCTTCGCGTCGCGACGTGTCCCGTCTCTCCGTCTTTCACAACACGCGACGTAAATGGCCACAACTCCTCGCTGCCTTCACTTACAATCTTAAAACTTTGAGCCCGCCAAGCTACCACCAACCGCACTACGTGATATTCATTTCGACTTGATACGCCTTTACCTTCCCCGGAAAAAACGCTCTCAAAGACGCAAATACTAACCGAAAAACGGATTACACAAACTCACGCAAATGCCACTTTTTCGACTTATGTAGTTACAAATTAAACACTTTCCGTCACTTTCCTTCAGTTGTACTGTCAAACTTTGTTTCTTTACGCGTCTCACCGATCTGGGGTAGACGGCGCTTCGCGTCGCGACGTGTCCCGTCTCTCCGTCTTTCACAACACGCGACGTAAATGGCCGCAACTCCTCGCTGCCTTCACTTACAATCTTAAAACTTTGAGCCCGCCAAGCTACCACCAACCGCACTACGTGATATTCATTTCGACTTGATACGCCCTTACCTTCCCCGGAAAAAACGCTCTCAAAGACGCAAATACAAACCGAAAAACGGATTACACAGACTCACGCAAAAGCCACTTTTTCGACTAATGTAGTTACCAATTAAACACTTTCCGTCACTTTCCTTCAGTTGTACTGTCAAGCTTTGTTTCTTTACGCGTCTCACGGTTCTGGGCTAGGCGGCGCTTCGCGTCGCGACGCGTCCCGTCTCTCCGTCTTTCACAACACGCGATGTAAATGGCCGTAACTCCTCGCTGCCTTCACTTACAATCTTAAAACTTTGACCCCGCCAAGCTACCACCGACGGCACTACGTGATATTCATTTCGTCTTGATACGCCCTTACCTTCCCCGGAAAAAACGCCATCAAAGACGCAAATACAAACCGGAAAACGGATTACACAGACTCACGCAAAAGCCACTTTTTCGACTTATGTAGTTACAAATCAAACACTTTCCGTCACTTTCCTTCAGTTGTACTGTCAAACTTTGTTTCTTTACGCGTCTCACGGTTCTGGGCTAGACGGCGCTTCGCGTCACGACGCGTCCCGTCTCTCCGTCTCTCACAACACGCGACGTAAATGGCCGTAACTCCTCGCTGCCTTCACTTACAATCTTAAAACTCTGACCCCGCCAAGCTACCACTGACCGCACTACTTGATATTCATTTCGACTTGATACGCCCTTACCTTCCCCGGAAAAAACGCTCTCAAAGACGCAAATACTAACCGAAAAACGGATTACACAGACTCACGCAAAAGCCACTTTTTCGACTAATGTAGTTACCAATTAAACACTTTCCGTCACTTTCCTTCAGTTGTACTGTCAAACTTTGTTTCTTTACGCGTCTCACGGTTCTTTGCTAGACGGCGCTTCGCGTCACGACGCGTCCCGTCTCTCCGTCTTTCACAACACGCGACGTAAATGGCCGCAACTCCTCGCTGGCTTCACTTACAATCTTAAAACTTTGACCCAGCCAAGCTACCACCAACCGCACTACGTGATATTCATTTCGACTTGATACGCCCTTACCTTCCCCGGAAAAAACGCTCTCAAAGACGCAAATACAAACCGAAAAACGGATTACACAAACTCACGCAAAAGCCACTTTTTCTACTTATGTAGTTACAAATTAAACACTTTCCGTCACTTTGCTTCAGTTGTACTGTGAAACTTTGTTTCTTTACGCGTCTCACGGTTCTGGGCTAGACGGCGCTTCGCGTCGCGAAGCGGTCCGTCTCTCCGCCTTTCACAACACGCGACGTAAATGGCCGCAACTCCTCGCTGCCTTCACTTACAATCTTAAAACTTTGACCCCGCCAAGCTACCACCAACCGCACTACGTGATATTCATTTCGACTTGATACGCCCTTACCTTCCCCGGAAAAAAAGCTCTCAAAGACGCAAATACTAACCGAAAATCGGATTACACAAACTCACGCAAAAGCCACTTTTTCGACTTATGTAGTTACAAATTAAACACTCTCCGTCACTTTCCTTCAGTTGTACTGTCAAACTTTGTTTCTTTACGCGTCTCACGGTTCTGGGCTAGACGGCGCTTCGCGTCACGACGCGTCCCGTCTCTCCGTCTTTCACAACACGCGACGTAAATGGCCGTAACTCCTCGCTGCCTTCACTTACAATCTTAAAACTCTGACCCCGCCAAGCTACCACTGACCGCACTACTTGATATTCATTTCGACTTGATACGCCCTTACCTTCCCCGGAAAAAACGCTCTCAAAGACGCAAATACTAACCGAAAAACGGATTACACAGACTCACGCAAAAGCCACTTTTTCGACTAATGTAGTTACCAATTAAACACTTTCCGTCACTTTCCTTCAGTTGTACTGTCAAGCTTTGTTTCTTTACGCGTCTCACGGTTCTGGGCTAGGCGGCGCTTCGCGTCACGACGCGTCCCGTCTCTCCGTCTTTCACAACACGCGACGTAAATGGCCGTAACTCCTCGCTGCCTTCACTTACAATCTTAAAACTTTGACCCCGCCAAGCTACCACCAACCGCACTACGTGATATTCATTTCGACTTGATACGCCCTTAGCTTCCTCGGAAAAAACGCTCTCAAAGACGCAAATACTAACCGAAAAACGGATTACACAAACACACGCAAAAGCCACTTTTTCGACTTATGTAGTTTCAAATTAAACACTTTCCGTCACTTTCCTTCAGTTGTACTGTCAAACTTTGTTTCTTTACGCGTCTCACGGTTCTGGGCTAGACGGCGCTTCGCGTCACGACGCGTCCCGTCTCTCCGTCTTTCACAACACGCGACGTAAATGGCCGCAACTCCTCGCTGGCTTCACTTACAATCTTAAAACTTTGACCCAGCCAAGCTACCACCAACCGCACTACGTGATATTTATTTCGACTTGATACGCCCTTACCTTCCCCGGAAAAAACGCTCTCAAAGACGCAAATACTAACCGAAAAACGGATTACACAAACACACGCAAAAGCCACTTTTTCGACTTATGTAGTTTCAAATTAAACACTTTCCGTCACTTTCCTTCAGTTGTACTGTCAAACTTTGTTTCTTTACGCGTCTCACGGTTCTGGGCTAGACGGCGCTTCGCGTCACGACGCGTCCCGTCTCTCCGTCTTTCACAACACGCGACGTAAATGGCCGCAACTCCTCGCTGGCTTCACTTACAATCTTAAAACTTTGACCCAGCCAAGCTACCACCAACCGCACTACGTGATATTTATTTCGACTTGATACGCCCTTACCTTCCCCGGAAAAAACGCTCTCAAAGACGCAAATACTAACCGAAAAACGGATTACACAAACACACGCAAAAGCCACTTTTTCGACTTATGTAGTTTCAAATTAAACACTTTCCGTCACTTTCCTTCAGTTGTACTGTCAAACTTTGTTTCTTTACGCGTCTCACGGTTCTGGGCTAGACGGCGCTTCGCGTCACGACGCGTCCCGTCTCTCCGTCTTTCACAACACGCGACGTAAATGGCCGCAACTCCTCGCTGGCTTCACTTACAATCTTAAAACTTTGACCCAGCCAAGCTACCACCAACCGCACTACGTGATATTTATTTCGACTTGATACGCCCTTACCTTCCCCGGAAAAAACGCTCTCAAAGACGCAAATACTAACCGAAAAACGGATTACACAAACACACGCAAAAGCCACTTTTTCGACTTATGTAGTTTCAAATTAAACACTTTCCGTCACTTTCCTTCAGTTGTACTGTCAAACTTTGTTTCTTTACGCGTCTCACGGTTCTGGGCTAGACGGCGCTTCGCGTCACGACGCGTCCCGTCTCTCCGTCTTTCACAACACGCGACGTAAATGGCCGTAACTCCTCGCTGCCTTCACTTACAATCTTAAAACTTTGACCCCGCCAATCTACCACCAACCGCACTACGTGATATTCATTTCGACTTGATACGCCCTTAGCTTCCTCGGAAAAAACGCTCTCAAAGACGCAAATACTAACCGAAAAACGGATTACACAAACACACGCAAAAGCCACTTTTTCGACTTATGTAGTTTCAAATTAAACACTTTCCGTCACTTTCCTTCAGTTGTACTGTCAAACTTTGTTTCTTTACGCGTCTCACGGTTCTGGGCTAGACGGCGCTTCGCGTCACGACGCGTCCCGTCTCTCCGTCTTTCACAACACGCGACGTAAATGGCCGCAACTCCTCGCTGGCTTCACTTACAATCTTAAAACTTTGACCCAGCCAAGCTACCACCAACCGCACTACGTGATATTTATTTCGACTTGATACGCCCTTACCTTCCCCGGAAAAAACGCTCTCAAAGACGCAAATACTAACCGAAAAACGGATTACACAAGCTCACGCAAAAGCCACTTTTTCGACTTATGTAGTTACAAATTAAACACTTTCCGTCACTTTCCTTCAGTTGTACTGTCAAACTTTGTTTCTTTACGCGTCTCACGGTTCTGGGCTAGACGGCGCTTCGCGTCGCGACGCGTCCCGTCTCTCCGTCTTTCACAACACGCGACGTAAATGGCCGCAACTCCTCGCTGCCTTCACTTACAATCTTAAAACTTTGAGCCCGCCAAGCTACCACCAACCGCACTACGTGATATTCATTTCGACTTGATACGCCCTTACCTTCCCCGGAAAAAACGCTCTCAAAGACGCAAATACAAACCGAAAAACGGATTACACAAACTCACGCAAATGCCACTTTTTCGACTTATGTAGTTACAAATTAAACACTTTCCGTCACTTTCCTTCAGTTGTACTGTCAAACTTTGTTTCTTTACGCGTCTCACCGATCTGGGGTAGACGGCGCTTCGCGTCGCGACGTGTCCCGTCTCTCCGTCTTTCACAACACGCGACGTAAATGGCCGCAACTCCTCGCTGCCTTCACTTACAATCTTAAAACTTTGAGCCCGCCAAGCTACCACCAACCGCACTACGTGATATTCATTTCGACTTGATACGCCCTTACCTTCCCCGGAAAAAACGCTCTCAAAGACGCAAATACTAACCGAAAAACGGATTACACAAACTCACGCAAATGCCACTTTTTCGACTTATGTAGTTACAAATTAAACACTTTCCGTCACTTTCCTTCAGTTGTACTGTCAAACTTTGTTTCTTTACGCGTCTCACCGATCTGGGGTAGACGGCGCTTCGCGTCGCGACGTGTCCCGTCTCTCCGTCTTTCACAACACGCGACGTAAATGGCCGCAACTCCTCGCTGCCTTCACTTACAATCTTAAAACTTTGAGCCCGCCAAGCTACCACCAACCGCACTACGTGATATTCATTTCGACTTGATACGCCCTTACCTTCCCCGGAAAAAAAGCTCTCAAAGACGCAAATACTAACCGAAAACGGATTACACAAACTCACGCAAAAGCCACTTTTTCGACTTATGTAGTTACAAATTAAACACTTTCCGTCACTTTCCTTCAGTTGTACTGTCAAACTTTGTTTCTTTACGCGTCTGTCGGTTCTGGGCTAGACGGCGCTTCGCGTCGCGACGCGTCCCGTCTCTCCGCCTTTCACAACACGCGACGTAAATGGCCGCAACTCCTCGCTGCCTTCACTTACAATCTTAAAACTTTGAGCCCGCCAAGCTACCACCAACCGCTCTACGTGAAATTCATTTCGACTTGATACGCCCTTACCTTCCCCGGAAAAAAAGCTCTCAAAGACGCAAATACTAACCGAAAAACGGATTACACAAACTCACGCAAAAGCCACTTTTTCATCTTATGTAGTTACAAATTAAACACTTTCCGTCACTTTCCTTCAGTTGTACTGTCAAACTTTGTTTCTTTACGAGTCTCACGGTTCTGGGCTACGCGGCGCTTCGCGTCGCGACGCTTCTCGTCTCTCCGCCTTTCACAACACGCGACGTAAATGGAGGCAACTCCTCGCTGCCTTCACTTACAATCTTAAAACTTTGAGCCCGCCAAGCTACCACCAACCGCACTACGTGATATTCATTTCGACTTGATACGCCCTATACCTTCCCCGGAAAAAACGCTTTCAAAGACGCAAATACAAACCGAAAAACGGATTACACAAACTCACGCAAAAGCCACTTTTTCGACTTATGTAGTTACAAATTAAAGACTTTCCGTCGATTTCCTTCAGTTCTACTGTCAAACTTTGTTTGTTTACGCGTCTCACGGTTCTGGGCTAGGCGGCGCTTCGCGTCGCGACGCGTCCCGTCTCTCCGTCTTTCACAACACGCGACGTAAATGGCCGCAACTCCTCGCTGCCTTCACTTACAATCTTAAAACTTTGAGCCCGCCAAGCTACCACCAACCGTACTACGTGATATTCATTTCGACTTGATACGCCCTTACCTTCCCCGGAAAAAAAGCTCTCAAAGACGCAAATACTAACCGAAAACGGATTACACAAACTCACGCAAAAGCCACTTTTTCGACTTATGTATTTAACAAATGAAACACTTTCCGTCACTTTCCTTCAGTTGTACTGTCAAACTTTGTTTCTTTACGCGTCTCACGGTTCTGGGCTAGACGGCGCTTCGCGTCGCGACGCGTCCCGTCTCTCCGCCTTACACAACACTCGACGTAAATGGAGGCAACTCCTCGCTGCCTTCACTTACAATCTTAAAACTTTGAGCCCGCCAAGCTACCACCAACCGCACTACGTGATATTCATTTCGACTTGATACGCCCTATACCTTCCCCGGAAAAAACGCTCTCGAAGACCCAAATACAAACCGAAAAACGGATTACACAAACTCACGCAAAGGCCACTTTTTCGACTTATGTAGTTACAAATTAAACACTTTCCGTCACTTTCCTTCAGTTGTACTGTCAAACTTTGTCTCTTTACGCGTCTCACGGTTCTGGGCTAGACGGCGCTTCGCGTCGCGACGCGTCCCGTCTCTCCGCCTTTCACAACACGCGACGTAAATGGCCGCAACTCCTCGCTGCCTTCACTTACAATCTTAAAACTTTGAGCCCGCCAAGCTACCACCAACCGCACTACGTGAAATTCATTTCGACTTGATACGCCCTTACCTTCCCCGGAAAAAAAGCTCTCAAAGACGCAAATACTAACCGAAAAACGGATTACACAAACTCACGCAAAAGCCACTTTTTCGTCTTATGTAGTTACAAATTAAACACTTTCCGTCACATTCCTTCAGTTGTACTGTCAAACTTAGTTTCTTTACGAGTCTCACGGTTCTGGGCTAGACGGCGCTTTGCGTCGCGACGCGTCCCGTCTCTCCGCCTTTCACAACACGCGACGTAAATGGAGGCAACTCTTCGCTGCCTTCACTTACAATCTTAAAACTTTGAGCCCGCCAAGCTACCACCAACCGCACTACGTGATATTCATTTCGACTTGATACGCCCTATACCTTCCCCGGAAAAAACGCTTTCAAAGACGCAAATACAAACCGAAAAACGGATTACACAAACTCACGCAAAAGCCACTTTTTCGACTTATGTAGTTACAAATTAAAGACTTTCCGTCACTTTCCTTCAGTTCTACTGTCAAACTTTGTTTCTTTACGCGTCTCACGGTTCTGGGCTAGGCGGCGCTTCGCGTCGCGACGCGTCCCGTCTCTCCGTCTTTCACAACACGCGACGTAAATGGCCGCAACTCCTCGCTGCCTTCACTTACAATCTTAAAACTTTGAGCCCGCCAAGCTACCACCAACCGCACTACGTGATATTCATTTCGACTTGATACGCCCTATACCTTCCCCGGAAAAAACGCTTTCAAAGACGCAAATACAAACCGAAAAACGGATTACACAAACTCACGCAAAAGCCACTTTTTCGACTTATGTAGTTAAAAAAAAAAAAAAAATCTTTATTCTCAATATTCTTATATCATACAAACAACCCACCACCTTATACAATTAGTGGGTCCTATTTGATACATTTGTATTTTATATTAGTACTACAGCTAACACAATTTGTTACTTTTCTGTTGCTCACACTATGGGCACTTCTGTCTATTTTCCTACATTGTTATATTCTACTTATGCTAAGCTACTTCTACCTGCAGCGTTTACATTTGTGCCAGAATAGTATAAACCTACATTGTTGGCCTTGTTCACCGAGCTAATCCCGGTGAACGTGCCCCTGGCACCAGGCTGGCCGGAGTTTCAATACGCTGCAGTACTATACTAATGGTTTCTATCCTAGCTTATCCTACGTCTACTCTATCTTAACCTAGTGTCGAAGTTGGTGAGTGTCTCAATCGGTTGTTGGGCGCACCCTACCTCCTAATCCCAGGCATGGCGGATTCCAGCCGTAAAGCGGCTGGCCAGGTCCTCGCCTCGGCGGAACAGGTTAGAATGCGCAGAGTCTAATTTGGGAATAGTTAGGTCTTAATTGTTGTTCCTTAAATAGTCCCTTATCACTTTGAGTGATATTTCGTTAGATAATTTATTCAAGATTGTAAAGTGGTCCTCATGCCTGAGCAGGTGATACGTGTCGTGATTTGGTAATTGCTGACGAAGTTGCGCGGCTACATCGTCGAAGAGGTGGCACTCATACACCACGTGTTCCGGGGTGCCTGGTGTGGCCCCACAGTCACACGCTGGTGTCGCCTGTTTCCCGAACCGGCATAGATATGCCGGGTAGGGTCCATGACCTGTGAGGAAGTGCAGCAGTCCTCGTGATGGTGTGAAGTGCTTTAGTTGTAACCTTTCCCTAATATTGGGGAGCAGTTCATGTGTTCGCCGACCGGTTTCCTCTTTATCCCATTGTTCTTGCCAAAGTTCTTCCCCCCTTCGTTTGATTTCAATTTTGTTCCCCACGTATATCCCCATCAATTCAGCTACTTTGTCCCTGTTTCCCTTTTTTATCCAGTACCATGCTGCCTGCTCCCGGATTTTAATGTCGAGCGGGCAGAGCCCCATCAGTACTGTTAGGGCTCCTCCAGGTGTAGTTCTGTATGCTCCCACTGATCTTAGTAACATGCTCCGCTGCACTCTTCTCACAGCCATGGCAGGCATAACCCTCGTGAGTCTGTGGGCCCAGATTCCTGATCCATATCCTACAATTGAAGTCAATATGCTATTATGATATAATTTGATTAGTTCTGGTGGTAGGTGAAATCGCTTGTGTCCAATTGCAATGAGATGATTTAATGTTTCCAAGGATTTTTGTGTAACGGTATCTATGTGTGATGTATATGTCCACCTCTCATCGACGACTACGCCCAGGTATCGCGCTTCATGGCGTCGAAGAACTGGTGAGCCGTCTATCCTCACAGTTGGATTTCTAACTAGTTGTCCTTTTAAGAGTAGATATGTAGATTTTGTTGGAGAAATCTTCATTTTGGACAGGTGGCACCATGTACTTAGGATTGTTATAGCCCTTTCAATTTTCGGCTCTAAGTCTTCGCGGCTACGGCCACCAACCAGCAGGAGGAGGTCGTCCGCGTAGGCTATGCCCTCTAGCACATCGTCGCTGTTCTGAAGGTTGTCCAAAAGAGGTTCCATATTAACATCCCAAAAGAGTGGCCCCAGGACTGACCCCTGTGGACACCCCTTGGTGATCTTTTTGCTTACTCTTCCGCTAGGGGACGATAGCCAGACCTCCCTATTCTCACAATAGCTCCTGAGACAGCCATATAGCGACGCAGGGCACTCCTTCTCTCGCAATCGAGAGAAGAGCGAGGGCCACCACAGGCTGTCAAAGGCGCCACTGATATCCACCATGATGCCGACCACGTATTTGTGCGGGGTAGAGGCGCAGACCTCAGCAGCCAGGGCGATGGCGTCAGACGCCGATCTCCCTGTCCTGAAACCGAATTGTCTGTTACTCATCCCGCACAACACTCGATGTGCTGCCAGTCTGTCTGCCAGCAACCTCTCAAAAAGTTTCCCCAGTGTGTCTAATAGACATATGGGCCTGTAGGATTTGGGTTCTCGTGGATCTTTGTCTCGACTTTTCTTGATTATTACAACTGTAGCCCTTTTCCATATTTGGGGGAATTTCCCGAGCCGCAGACACTCGTTGTACAACTTTGTGAGAGGTGCCACCAATTGGGGAGCCAGGAATTGCACCACCTCCGCGGTGATGCCGTCTGGGCCTGGAGCCTTGCCTCTTTTAAGGGCTTTTATTTGTGTAGCTACTTCTTCCTCGGAGAAGGGATATACCATATTGTTGTTTCGGTATTCCTCTAGATCTTGTCTCCGAATCTGCTGCTGTGCCTCAGAGTCCTCATTTTCGCCATCGTCAGGCAGCAGGACACGGAGGAGGACCTCAGCAGTCTCCTGCCAGGTTTCCGTCATCCTGCCCTGATCCCTGACGGTGGACAACACCATGGGTGACCTGATCTTTTCCCGCACCAACTTATATGGTACACCCCATGGGTCTGTAGCTAGTTGCGTTTGTACATACTTTTCCCAGCTCTGTAGCCTCACGGCTTTGAGCTCTTGCTGGAAGTGCTCCTTGGCCTCTCTATATCTCAGCAGCCAACGTTGCTTTTCTTCCCAGACGACACTTCGCTGGTAGTACCTCCTGGCCCTCCTGACAGACTGGCGCATCTGTCCCAGCTCGGTTGACCATGGTGACGGAGAGGCCGCTACGGCTCTCCTCCTGGTTGGTACAGCGGCCTTTACCGCCCTTACGACTGCTTTCACCAGCTCCTCTGCGTATCCCTCGACATTTTCGTCACCGTCGGGCAATGTCGGTATTTCACACTCCCTTGCCAGGCGATCCCAGTCAGCTCTGTTGTAGTTTAGCTGTGTCTCCCACCCCATGTCCCAGCGGCATTCTTCGTCTCCCAATGAGAATGTGATAAGATTGTGGTCACTGGTTGTTACCTGGTCCCAGACCATCCAGTTTGTTACTTTGGTGGCGAGATTGGGCGTGACCAATGTAACGTCAATGTTGGTGCCCTCTCCCCCACCTCCTGCGTAGGTGGGCGGGTTTCCTTGCTTATTGGCGACCATTAGCTGTAGCGCCATGATGGTCTCTTCAGCCTTTTCTCCTCGGTCATCTCGTGTGCCGCTGAACCACAGGGGGGACTTGGCATTTATGTCTGCTGTAATAACACATCGACGTCCCCGCAACGCCGTGGTTACTTGTGTAAGCTTGTCAAGGAATTCATCTATTGTCCGGCCGTACTGGAAGTACATGTTTATGATGTATAGTACTCCAGCTGGTGTTTGTAGTTCCACGACGTTGCAGTGATCGTCGGAAAACTGGGAGAGAACTGTGGCTCTTAGCGCTTTGTTGATGATCATTATAGCTGCTCTGGGTTCTGCTCCACTGTGAATGACCTGCCAACTTGCTGCCGCAAATGGGATTCGCCCAGCCAGGGAGTATGGTTCCTGCAAACAGAGCACATCCAGACTCCTCTCCTCCACGACTCTGCGGAGTTCCTGCATGACTAATTTGCTGTTATGTGAGTTAATCTGTCCTACGTTTAAATGGGTCTCGTGCATAATATGTTCTTATATGTGATTCGGGCCAGTTCCTATTCCAGTCGTGGGCTATTCTTCCATTTGTTATGACAGATTGACTGTAGAGTTCATCTAGATCAAATTTCTCATTTCGTCTGTCAAATACTTTTTTGATCAGGTCACGCAGGGCTCCAAAGTCGGTGGGGAGATTCATTGTCTTCAGCTGTATTCTGTCGACAGCCTCCATCACCGAGAAGGTGACGTCTCTGCCGTATTCATGACCGACACGTACCACATGCCTCAGGGCTGTGGTGAGGACCGCCGGCTCCTCCAGGCGTGCTAATTGTAGTGCGTGTTCTAGGTTGGGGTATACCCTTTTGGGATCTACGCCCAAACCTTTTTGTATACCAGAGTTGGTAGAGGAAAATGTACTGTCTATTACATTGACTTGTATGTCTTGTTTCTCTGGTACGTTCGTCTGTGGTTTTGCCACAGGATGCCCTTTTGGTCGTTCTAGCTCTTTAAGCGACCCTAGTCCCCGTCTTGGGGGAGAGGAAGCACCAATGTAACCACAGGGGTCCGTTTGTACACCAGCATCTTTCGTGTCTACTTTCATGATTCGGATATTGGTAACTCCTTGTAAGAACTCCCTAAATCTGCTGGCCCTTAGTGCATCCCTCGCCCTTTTACTCGGAGACTTCCTCTTAGGCTTCCTGCCGCCTGATATGGACTCAGCCATAATCAGTTCTCGAGATAAGTCTCTGTTCTAATAACCTATATGTGGGGCAATTTCTTCCCGTGGCATTACAGTTCTTTTTTCCTCGTCTTGTACAAGGGATACATATCCCTGTTTTGCCACACGTTTTCCTGGTGTGATCTTCTGCACCACACCTGGAGCAAGCCGGCTTTCGCTCACAGTGTTTGTGAACATGATCGAGGTCTCCACAATTATGACACCGGGGAACTACAAGGTAGTCCCTAACGTTTATCGAGTGGAACCCCATGTAGATTCTGCCCATAGTAGTGAGCTTACGCCACATATTCCCCGAAACTTCAGCTACATGGTGTACAACATCGCGCTCTCTGGGTCCAGTTCTAAATCGTAATTTGAACTCTTTTTTGAAATCGTCCAGACTCATGTTCTCAAAATTTTGTTGATTTATTGTCTCATAGATGTCGTTTTCATTTATTGCAGTGGGTACGTCGTATAGGATTACTAAGGGATTCCGCTTTTTGGGCGGTTCACACTTGACAACCTTTTTGAGTTTTTCATGTTTTAATATTTTGTCCCTGTCCTCTTCAGTCGCAACATCTACTATAACAACGTTTTTTGTTGCCTTTACCTTGTTTATTTTTATTTTGTCTGCTGCAGGATTTATGGTAGTTGTAAATAATTCCTGTACTTTTTTGATATCCTGGCCTGGCAGGGGTCTTAAGAAGACAGCCGTGTCAGGCTTTTTGGATACCTTTTCAATTGTCTCTTTTGTGGATTGTGCTTTGGTGGCCGCTTGTGCGACCACTCCTGCCCACGTTTTGGTGGGCTGTTTCCGTAGTCGTTCATTTTCCTTTTCCAATTCCTCGAGTCGTCCCTCGAGCTTCGCGCTAGCGATAGCCCAGGCGGCGAGCTCCTTCTTAATTGAGAGTACTGCTGTGTTACTAATTTTACCGTTTTTGATACTAGTGTCCAACAATTGATTTATCTTAGTATGCCATTCTGTCACGTTCTCTGCGTTCTGCCCCAGGCCCTCTTCAGGGGTGGGAACAGTAAGTGTCGAACACCTCGAAATAACACTCGACTCACTCGTCTCTTGGTCAGCCATGATTTATTGACGAGTGAAAAAAGTTGGGAGCCCGTCTCTTGCCCCGGACCGGCTCCTCTGGCATGGGGGGGGACTGTTGCAGCTCGCCCACCGACCTCGCCCCTAGGTCAAGGGCACTCCTGAGCTGCAGGGTTCAGCGCGCCGTTGCCAGCGCACTGGTCCCCGTCGAAGGCCTCGTCGTCGACGATTTCACTCGACGCTCCTCGGCAAGTGCACCCCGCACTCCGGAGAGGCGGATGCACCCCTCGCCCTTCGCCGCCTACTAGCCCGAGTTTCCACCTGAAGGCCAAGGACCCACTCCTACTCAGGTGGTGGGTCGGTCCCCCAGTCGTTCGGCGGTCTGGGCCCATCTAACCTAGCCCAGGCGATGTCACCACCTCCTGGGTTTGGCAGAACACGCCCCGGTTACCCAGGGGCGCGGCGAAGCACCCTTGCCGACTCGCGCCGCGATCCCGCGCCGATGAACGAGGTCGCCGGCATGCAGAGCACCTGCTGGTCTGTGCCCTGCGAACAGAAAGGGACTGGTGTTCGGTCCCTCGACACAGCTCCCCCTGTGCCACGCACCCTTCGCTTTCGCATCGGGTTGGGTCGCAGCTCTCCCTTTTGACGCAAGGCAGAATGCCGAGCTTGACGTCTGGCACCACGGGAAGGCGGAAAGAGCTACTTGGGAAGGAGAGGCTGTAAGAGACGCTTCACTTCCCCGAGTGAGGACTGCCGCGGCACGCCCGACTGGAAAGCGATACGCCCCAGTGCGAGCCTCCGTGCCTTACGGCGCGCCGGCAACGGGCGGGCCCGCGCCGAAACGCGCCGTCAAGCGACTGACCTCACGCCAGACGACTTATGTAGTTACAAATTAAAGACTTTCCGTCACTTTCCTTCAGTTCTACTGTCAAACTTTGTTTCTTTACGCGTCTCACGGTTCTGGGCTAGGCGGCGCTTCGCGTCGCGACGCGTCCCGTCTCTCCGTCTTTCACAACACGCGACGTAAATGGCCGCAACTCCTCGCTGCCTTCACTTACAATCTTAAAACTTTGAGCCCGCCAAGCTACCACCAACCGCACTACGTGATATTCATTTCGACTTGATACGCCCTATACCTTCCCCGGAAAAAACGCTTTCAAAGACGCAAATACAAACCGAAAAACGGATTACACAAACTCACGCAAAAGCCACTTTTTTGACTTATGTAGTTACAAATTAAAGACTTTCCGTCACTTTCCTTCAGTTCTACTGTCAAACTTTGTTTCTTTACGCGTCTCACGGTTCTGGGCTAGGCGGCGCTTCGCGTCGCGACGCGTCCCGTCTCTCCGTCTTTCACAACACGCGACGTAAATGGCCGCAACTCCTCGCTGCCTTCACTTACAATCTTAAAACTTTGAGCCCGCCAAGCTACCACCAACCGCACTACGTGATATTCATTTCGACTTGATACGCCCTATACCTTCCCCGGAAAAAACGCTTTCAAAGACGCAAATACAAACCGAAAAACGGATTACACAAACTCACGCAAAAGCCACTTTTTCGACTTATGTAGTTACAAATTAAAGACTTTCCGTCACTTTCCTTCAGTTCTACTGTCAAACTTTGTTTCTTTACGCGTCTCACGGTTCTGGGCTAGGCGGCGCTTCGCGTCGCGACGCGTCCCGTCTCTCCGTCTTTCACAACACGCGACGTAAATGGCCGCAACTCCTCGCTGCCTTCACTTACAATCTTAAAACTTTGAGCCCGCCAAGCTACCACCAACCGCACTACGTGAAATTCATTTCGACTTGATACGCCCTTACCTTCCCCGGAAAAAAAGCTCTCAAAGACGCAAATACTAACCGAAAAACGGATTACACAAACTCACGCAAAAGCCACTTTTTCGTCTTATGTAGTTACATATTAAACACTTTCCGTCACTTTCCTTCAGTTGTACTGTCAAACTTTGTTTCTTTACGACTCTCACGGTTCTGGGCTAGACGGCGCTTCGCGTCGCGACGCGTCCCGTCTCTCCGCCTTTCACAACACGCGACGTAAATGGAGGCAACTCCACGCTGCCTTCACTTACAATCTTAAAACTTTGAGCCCGCCAAGCTACCACCAACCGCACTACGTGATATTCATTTCGACTTGATACGCCCTATACCTTCCCCGGAAAAAACGCTTTCAAAGACGCAAATACAAACCGAAAAACGGATTACACAAACTCACGCAAAAGCCACTTTTTCGACTTATGTAGTTACAAATTAAAGACTTTCCGTCAATTTCCTTCAGTTCTACTGTCAAACTTTGTTTCTTTACGCGTCTCACGGTTCTGGGCTAGGCGGCGCTTCGCGTCGCGACGCGTCCCGTCTCTCCGTCTTTCACAACACGCGACGTAAATGGCCGCAACTCCTCGCTGCCTTCACTTACAATCTTAAAACTTTGAGCCCGCCAAGCTACCACCAACCGCACTACGTGATATTCATTTCGACTTGATACGCCCTTACCTTCCTCGGAAAAAACGCTCTCAAAGACGCAAATACAAACCGAAAAACGGATTACACAAACTCACGCAAATGCCACTTTTTCGACTTATGTAGTTACAAATTAAACACTTTCCGTCACTTTCCTTCAGTTGTACTGTCAAACTTTGTTTCTTTACGCGTCTCACCGATCTGGGGTAGACGGCGCTTCGCGTCGCGACGTGTCCCGTCTCTCCGTCTTTCACAACACGCGACGTAAATGGCCGCAACTCCTCGCTGCCTTCACTTACAATCTTAAAACTTTGAGCCCGCCAAGCTACCACCAACCGCACTACGTGATATTCATTTCGACTTGATACGCCCTTACCTTCCCCGGAAAAAACGCTCTCAAAAACGCAAATACTAACCGAAAAACGGATTACACAAACTCACGCAAATGCCACTTTTTCGACTTATGTAGTTACAAATTAAACACTTTCCGTCACTTTCCTTCAGTTGTACAGTCAAACTTTGTTTCTTTACGCGTCTCACCGATCTGGGGTAGACGGCGCTTCGCGTCGCGAAGCGGTCCGTCTCTCCGCCTTTCACAACACGCGACGTAAATGGCCGCAACTCCTCGCTGCCTTCACTTACAATCTTAAAACTTTGAGCCCGACAAGCTACCACCAACCGCACTACGTGATATTCATTTCGACTTGATACGCCCTTACCTTCCCCGGAAAAAAAGCTCTCAAAGACGCAAATACTAACCGAAAACGGATTACACAAACTCACGCAAAAGCCACTTTTTCGACTTATGTAGTTACAAATTAAACACTTTCCGTCACTTTCCTTCAGTTGTACTGTCAAACTTTGTTTCTTTACGCGTCTCACGGTTCTGGGCTAGACGGCGCTTCGCGTCGCGACGCGTCCCGTCTCTCCGCCTTTCACAACACGCGACGTAAATGGCCGCAACTCCTCGCTGCCTTCACTTACAATCTTAAAACTTTGAGCCCGCCAAGCTACCACCAACCGCACTACGTGATATTCATTTCGACTTGATACGCCCTATACCTTCCCCGGAAAAAACGCTTTCAAAGACGCAAATACAAACCGAAAAACGGATTACACAAACTCACGCAAAAGCCACTTTTTCGACTTATGTAGTTACAAATTAAAGACTTTCCGTCACTTTCCTTCAGTTGTACTGTCAAACTTTGTTTCTTTACGCGTCTCACGGTTCTGGGCTAGGCGGCGCTTCGCGTCGCGACGCGTCCCGTCTCTCCGTCTTTCACAACACGCGACGTAAATGGCCGCAACTCCTCGCTGCCTTCACTTACAATCTTAAAACTTTGAGCCCGCCAAGCTACCACCAACCGCCCTACGTGATATTCATTTCGACTTGATACGCCCTTACCTTCCCCGGAAAAAACGCTCTTAAAGACGCAAATACAAACCGAAAAACGGATTACACAAACTCACGCAAAAGCCACTTTTTCGACTTATGTAGTTACAAATTAAAGACTTTCCGTCACTTTCCTTCAGTTGTACTGTCAAACTTTGTTTCTTTACGCGTCTCACGGTTCTGGGCTAGGCGGCGCTTCGCGTCGCGACGCGTCTCGTCTCTCCGGCTTTCACAACACGCGACGTAAATGGCTGCAACTCCTCGCTGCCTTCACTTACAATCTTAAAACTTTGAGCCCCCCAAGCTACCACCAACCGCACTACGTGATATTCATTTCGACTTGATACGCCCTATACCTTCCCCGGAAAAAAGCACTCAAAGACGCAAATACTAACTGAGAAACGGATTACACAAACTCACGCAAAAGCCACTTTTTCGACTTATGTAGTAACAAATTAAACACTTTCCGTCAGTTTCCTTCAGTTGTACTGTCAAACTTTGTTTCTTTACGCGTCTCACGGTTCTGGGCTAGACGGCGCTTCGCGTCACGACGCGTCCCGTCTCTCCGTCTTTCACAACACGCGACGTAAATGGCCGCAACTCCTCGCTGCCTTCACTTACAATCTTAAAACTGAGCCCGCCAAGCTACCACCAACCGCACTACGTGAAATTCATTTCGACTTGATACGCCCTTACCTTCCCCGGAAAAAAAGCTCTCAAAGACGCAAATACTAACCGAAAAACGGATTACACAAACTCACGCAAAAGCCACTTTTTCGTCTTATGTAGTTACAAATTAAACACTTTCCGTCACTTTCCTTCAGTTGTACTGTCAAACTTTGTTTCTTTACGAGTCTCACGGTTCTGGGCTAGACGGCGCTTCGCGTCGCGACGCGTCCCGTCTCTCCGCCTTTCACAACACGCGACGTAAATGGAGGCAACTCCACGCTGCCTTCACTTACAATCTTAAAACTTTGAGCCCGCCAAGCTACCACCAACCGCACTACGTGATATTGATTTCGACTTGATACGCCCTATACCTTCCCCGGAAAAAACGCTTTCAAAGACGCAAATACAAACCGAAAAACGGATTACACAAACTCACGCAAAAGCCACTTTTTCGACTTATGTAGTTACAAATTAAAGACTTTCCGTCAATTTCCTTCAGTTCTACTGTCAAACTTTGTTTCTTTACGCGTCTCACGGTTCTGGGCTAGGCGGCGCTTCGCGTCGCGACGCGTCCCGTCTCTCCGTCTTTCACAACACGCGACGTAAATGGCCGCAACTCCTCGCTGCCTTCACTTACAATCTTAAAACTTTGAGCCCGCCAAGCTACCACCAACCGCACTACGTGATATTCATTTCGACTTGATACGCCCTTACCTTCCCCGGAAAAAACGCTCTCAAAGACGCAAATACAAACCGAAAAACGGATTACACAAACTCACGCAAATGCCACTTTTTCGACTTATGTAGTTACAAATTAAACACTTTCCGTCACTTTCCTTCAGTTGTACTGTCAAACTTTGTTTCTTTACTCGTCTCACCGATCTGGGGTAGAAGGCGCTTCGCGTCGCGACGTGTCCCGTCTCTCCGTCTTTCACAACACGCGACGTAAATGGCCGCAACTCCTCGCTGCCTTCACTTACAATCTTAAAACTTTGAGCCCGCCAAGCTACCACCAACCGCACTACGTGATATTCATTTCGACTTGATACGCCCTTACCTTCCCCGGAAAAAACGCTCTCAAAGACGCAAATACTAACCGAAAAACGGATTACACAAACTCACGCAAATGCCACTTTTTCGACTTATGTAGTTACCAATTAAACACTTTCCGTCACTTTCCTTCAGTTGTACTGTCAAACTTTGTTTCTTTACGCGTCTCACCGATCTGGGGTAGACGGCGCTTCGCGTCGCGAAGCGGTCCGTCTCTCCGCCTTTCACAACACGCGACGTAAATGGCCGCAACTCCTCGCTGCCTTCACTTACAATCTTAAAACTTTGAGCCCGACAAGCTACCACCAACCGCACTACGTGATATTCATTTCGACTTGATACGCCCTTACCTTCCCCGGAAAAAAAGCTCTCAAAGACGCAAATACTAACCGAAAACGGATTACACAAACTCACGCAAAAGCCACTTTTTCGACTTATGTAGTTACAAATTAAACACTTTCCGTCACTTTCCTTCAGTTGTACTGTCAAACTTTGTTTCTTTACGCGTCTCACGGTTCTGGGCTAGACGGCGCTTCGCGTCGCGACGCGTCCCGTCTCTCCGCCTTTCACAACACGCGACGTAAATGGCCGCAACTCCTCGCTGCCTTCACTTACAATCTTAAAACTTTGAGCCCGCCAAGCTACCACCAACCGCACTACGTGAAATTCATTTCGACTTGATACGCCCTTACCTTCCCCGGAAAAAAAGCTCTCAAAGACGCAAATACTAACGGAAAAACGGATTACACAAACTCACGCAAAAGCCACTTTTTCGTCTTATGTAGTTACAAATTAAACACTTTCCGTCACTTTCCTTCAGTTGTACTGTCAAACTTTGTTTCTTTACGAGTCTCACGGTTCTGGGCTAGACGGCGCTTCGCGTGGCGAAGCGTCCCGTCTCTCCGCCTTTCACAACACGCGACGTAAATGGAGGCAACTCCACGCTGCCTTCACTTACAATCTTAAAACTTTGAGCCCGCCAAGCTACCACCAACCGCACTACGTGATATTCATTTCGACTTGATACGCCCTATACCTTCCCCGGAAAAAACGCTTTCAAAGACGCAAATACAAACCGAAAAACGGATTACACAAACTCACGCAAAAGCCACTTTTTCGACTTATGTAGTTACAAATTAAAGACTTTCCGTCACTTTCCTTCAGTTCTACTGTCAAACTTTGTTTCTTTACGCGTCTCACGGTTCTGGGCTAGGCGGCGCTTCGCGTCGCGACGCGTCCCGTCTCTCCGTCTTTCACAACACGCGACGTAAATGGCCGCAACTCCTCGCTGCCTTCACTTACAATCTTAAAACTTTGAGCCCGCCAAGCTACCACCAACCGCCCTACGTGATATTCATTTCGACTTGATACGCCCTTACCTTCCCCGGAAAAAACGCTCTCAAAGACGCAAATACAAACCGAAAAACGGATTACACAAACTCACGCAAAAGCCACTTTTTCGACTTATGTAGTTACAAATTAAATACTTTCCGTCACTTTCCTTCAGTTGTACTGTCAAACTTTGTTTCTTTACGCGTCTCACGGTTCTGGGCTAGGCGGCGCTTCGCGTCGCGACGCGTCCCGTCTCTCCGTCTTTCACAACACGCGACGTAAATGGCTGCAACTCCTCGCTGCCTTCACTTACAATCTTAAAACTTTGAGCCCGCCAAGCTACCACCAACCGCACTACGTGATATTCATTTCGACTTGATACGCCCTTACCTTCCCCGGAAAAAAGCACTCAAAGACGCAAATACTAACTGAAAAACGGATTACACAAACTCACGCAAAAGCCACTTTTTCGACTTATGTAGTAACAAATTAAACACTTTCCGTCACTTTCCTTCAGTTGTACTGTCAAACTTTGTTTCTTTACGCGTCTCACGGTTCTGGGCTAGACGGCGCTTCGCGTCGCGACGCGTCCCGTCTCTCCGCCTTTCACAACACGCGACGTAAATGGCCGCAACTCCTCGCTGCCTTCACTTACAATCTTAAAACTTTGACCCCGCCAAGCTACCACCAACCGCACTACGTGATATTCATTTCGACTTGATACGCCCTATACTTTCCCCGGAAAAAAAGCTCTCAAAGACGCAAATACAAACCGAAAAACGGATTACACAAACTCACGCAAAAGCCACTTTTTCGACTTATGTAGTTACAAATTAAACACTTTCCGTCACTTTCCTTCAGTTGTACTGTCAAACTTTGTTTCTTTACGCGTCTCACGGTTCTGGGCTAGGCGGCGCTTCGCGTCGCGAAGCGGTCCGTCTCTCCGCCTTTCACAACACGCGACGTAAATGGCCGCAACTCCTCGCTGCCTTCACTTACAATCTTAAAACTTTGACCCCGCCAAGCTACCACCAACCGCACTACGTGATATTCATTTCGACTTGATACGCCCTTACCTTCCCCGGAAAAAAAGCTCTCAAAGACGCAAATACTAACCGAAAATCGGATAACACAAACTCACGCAAAAGCCACTTTTTCGACTTATGTAGTTACAAATTAAACACTTTCCGTCACTTTCCTTCAGTTGTACTGTCAAACTTTGTTTCTTTACGCGTCTCACGGTTCTGGGCTAGACGGCGCTTCGCGTCGCGAAGCGGTCCGTCTCTCCGCCTTTCACAACACGCGACGTAAATGGCCGCAACTCCTCGCTGCCTTCACTTACAATCTTAAAACTTTGACCCCGCCAAGCAACCACCAACCGCACTACGTGATATTCATTTCGACTTGATTCGCCCTTACCTTCCCCGGAAAAAAAGCTCTCAAAGACGCAAATACTAACCGAAAATCGGATTACACAAACTCACGCAAAAGCCACTTTATCGACTTATGTAGTTACAAATTAAACACTTTCCGTCACTTTCCTTCAGTTGTACTGTCAAACTTTGTTTCTTTACGCGTCTCACGGTTCTGGGCTAGACAGCGCTTCGCGTCGCGAAGCAGTCCGTCTCTCCGCCTTTCACAACACGCGACGTAAATGGCCGCAACTCCTCGCTGCCTTCACTTACAATCTTAAAACTTTGACCCCGCCAAGCTACCACCAACCGCACTACGTGATATTCATTTCGACTTGATACGCCGTTACCTTCCGCGGAAATAAAGCTCTCAAAGACGCAAGTACTAACCGAAAATCGGATTACACAAACTCACGCAAAAGCCACTTTTTCGACTTATGTAGTTACAAATTAAACACTTTCCGTCACTTTCCTTCAGTTGTACTGTCAAACTTTGTTTCTTTACGCGTCTCACGGTTCTGGGCTAGACGGCGCTTCGCGTCGCGAAGCGGTCCGTCTCTCCGCCTTTCACAACACGCGACGTAAATGGCCGCAAATCCTCGCTGCCTTCACTTACAATCTTAAAACTTTGACCCCGCCAAGCAACCACCAACCGCACTACGTGATATTCATTTCGACTTGATACGCCGTTACCTTCCCCGGAAAAAAAGCTCTCAAAGACGCAAGTACTAACCGAAAATCGGATTACACAAACTCACGCAAAAGCCACTTTATCGACTTATGTAGTTACAAATTAAACACTTTCCGTCACTTTCCTTCAGTTGTACTGTCAAACTTTGTTTCTTTACGCGTCTCACGGTTCTGGGCTAGACGGCGCTTCGCGTCGCGAAGCGGTCCGTCTCTCCGCCTTTCACAACACGCGACGTAAATGGCCGCAACTCCTCGCTGCCTTCACTTACAATCTTAAAACTTTGACCCCGCCAAGCAACCACCAACCGCACTACGTGATATTCATTTCGACTTGATACGCCGTTACCTTCCCCGGAAAAAAAGCTCTCAAAGACGCAAATACTAACCGAAAATCGGATTACACAAACTCACGCAAAAGCCACTTTTTCGACTTATGTAGTTACAAATTAAACACTTTCCGCCACTTTCCTTCAGTTGTACTGTCAAACTTTGTTTCTTTACGCGTCTCACGGTTCTGGGCTAGACAGCGCTTCGCGTCGCGAAGCAGTCCGTCTCTCCGCCTTTCACAACACGCGACGAAAATGGCCGCAACTCCTCGCTGCCTTCACTTACAATCTTAAAACTTTGACCCCGCCAAGCTACCACCAACCGCACTACGTGATATTCATTTCGACTTGATACGCCGTTACCTTCCCCGGAAAAAAAGCTCTCAAAGACGCAAGTACTAACCGAAAATCGGATTACACAAACTCACGCAAAAGCCACTTTTTCGACTTATGTAGTTACAAATTAAACACTTTCCGTCACTTTCCTTCAGTTGTACTGTCAAACTTTGTTTCTTTACGCGTCTCACGGTTCTGGGCTAGACGGCGCTTCGCGTCGCGAAGCGGTCCGTCTCTCCGCCTTTCACAACACGCGACGTAAATGGCCGCAACTCCTCGCTGCCTTCACTTACAATCTTAAAACTTTGACCCCGCCAAGCTACCACCAACCGCACTACGTGATATTCATTTCGACTTGATACGCCCTTACCTTCCCCGGAAAAAAAGCTCTCAAAGACGCAAATACTAACCGAAAATCGGATTACACAAACTCGCGCAAAAGCCACTTTTTCGACTTATGTAGTTACAAATTAAACACTTTCCGTCACTTTCCTTCAGTTGTACTGTCAAACTTTGTTTCTTTACGCGTCTCACGGTTCTGGGCTAGACGGCGCTTCGCGTCGCGAAGCGGTCCGTCTCTCCGCCTTTCACAACACGCGACGTAAATGGCCGCAACTCCTCGCTGCCTTCACTTACAATCTTAAAACTTTGACCCCGCCAAGCTACCACCAACCGCTCTACGTGATATTCATTTCGACTTGATACGCCCTTACCTTCCCCGGAAAAAAAGCTCTCAAAGACGCAAATACTAACCGAAAAACGGATTACACAAACTCATGCAAAAGCCACTTTTTCGACTTATGTAGTTACAAATTAAACACTTTCCGTCACTTTCCTTCAGTTGTACTGTCGAACTTTGTTTCTTTACGCGTCTCACGGTTCTGGGCTAGACGACGCTTCGCGTCGCGAAGCGGTCCATCTCTCCGCCTTTCACAACACGCGACGTAAATGGCCGCAACTCCTCGCTGCCTTCACTTACAATCTTAAAACTTTGACCCCGCCAAGCTACCACCAACCGCACTACGTGATATTCATTTCGACTTGATACGCCCTTACCTTCCCCGGGAAAAAAGCTCTCAAAGACGCAAATACTAACCGAAAATCGGATTACACAAACTCACGCAAAAGCCACTTTTTCGACTTATGTAGTTACAAATTAAACACTTTCCGTCACTTTCCTTCAGTTGTACTGTCAAACTTTGTTTCTTTACGCGTCTCACGGTTCTGGGCTAGACGGGGCTTTGCGTCGCGAAGCGGTCCGTCTCTCCGCCTTTCACAACACGCGTCGGAAAGGGCCGCAACTCCTCGCTGCCTTCACTTACAATCTTAAAACATTGACCCCGCCAAGCTACCACCAACCGCACTACGTGATATTCATTTCGACTTGATACGCCCTTACCTTCCCCGGAAAAAAAGCTCTCAAAGACGCAAATACTAACCGAAAATCGGATTACACAAACTCACGCAAAAGCCACTTTTTCGACTTATGTAGTTACAAATTAAACACTTTCCGTCACTTTCCTTCAGTTGTACTGTCAAACTTTGTTTCTTTACGCGTCTCACGGTTCTGGGCTAGACGGCGCTTCGCGTCGCGACGCGTCCCGTCTCTCCGCCTTTCACAACACGCGACGTAAATGGCCGCAACTCCTCGCTGCCTTCACTTACAACCTTAAAACTTTGACCCCGCCAAGCTACCACCAACCGCTCTACGTGATATTCATTTCGACTTGATACGCCCTTACCTTCCCCGGAAAAAAAGCTCTCAAAGACGCAAATACTAACCGAAAAACGGATTACACAAACTCACGCAAAAGCCACTTTTTCGACTTATGTAGTTACAAATTAAACACTTTCCGTCACTTTCCTTCAGTTGTACTGTCAAACTTTGTTACTTTACGCGTCTCACAGTTCTGGGCTAGACGGCGCTTCGCGTCGCGAAGCAGTCCGTCTCTCCGCCTTTCACAACACGCGACGTAAATGGCCGCAACTCCTCGCTGCCTTCACTTACAACCTTAAGACTTTGACCCCGCCAAGCTACCACCAACCGCTCTACGTGATATTCATTTCGACTTGATACGCCCTTACCTTCCCCGGAAAGGAAGCTCTCAAAGACGCAAATACTAACCGAAAAACGGATTACACAAACTCACGCAAAAGCCACTTTTTCGACTTATGTAGTTACAAATTAAACACTTTCCGTCACTTTCCTTCAGTTGTACTGTCAAACTTTGTTTCTTTACGCGTCTCACGGTTCTGGGCTAGACGGCGCTTCGCGTCGCGAAGCGGTCCGTCTCTCCGCCTTTCACAACACGCGACGTAAATGGCCGCAACTCCTCGCTGCCTTCACTTACAACCTTAAAACTTTGACCCCGCCAAGCTACCACCAACCGCTCTACGTGATATTCATTTCGACTTGATACGCCCTTACCTTCCCCGGAAAAAAAGCTCTCAAAGACGCAAATACTAACCGAAAAACGGATTACACAAACTCACGCAAAAGCCACTTTTTCGACTTATGTAGTTACAAATTAAACACTTTCCGTCACTTTCCTTCAGTTGTACTGTCAAACTTTGTTTCTTTACGCGTCTCACGGTTCTGGGCTAGACGGCGCTTCGCGTCGCGACGCGTCCCGTCTCTCCGCCTTTCACAACACGCGACGTAAATGGCCGCAACTCCTCGCTGCCTTCACTTACAACCTTAAAACTTTGACCCCGCCAAGCTACCACCAACCGCTCTACGTGATATTCATTTCGACTTGATACGCCCTTACCTTCCCCGGAAAAAAAGCTCTCAAAGACGCAAATACTAACCGAAAAACGGATTACACAAACTCACGCAAAAGCCACTTTTTCGACTTATGTAGTTACAAATTAAACACTTTCCGTCACTTTCCTTCAGTTGTACTGTCAAACTTTGTTTCTTTACGCGTCTCACGGTTCTGGGCTAGACGGCGCTTCGCGTCGCGAAGCGGTCCGTCTCTCCGCCTTTCACAACACGCGACGTAAATGGCCGCAACTCCTCGCTGCCTTCACTTACAACCTTAAAACTTTGACCCCGCCAAGCTACCACCAACCGCTCTACGTGATATTCATTTCGACTTGATACCCCCTTACCTTCCCCGGAAAGAAAGCTCTCAAAGACGCAAATACTAACCGAAAAACGGATTACACAAACTCACGCAAAAGCCACTTTTTCGACTTATGTAGTTACAAATTAAACACTTTCCGTCACTTTCCTTCAGTTGTACTGTCAAACTTTGTTTCTTTACGCGTCTCACGGTTCTGGGCTAGACGGCGCTTCGCGTCGCGAAGCGGTCCGTCTCTCCGCCTTTCACAACACGCGACGTAAATGGCCGCAACTCCTCGCTGCCTTCACTTACAATCTTAAAACTTTGACCCCGCCAAGCTACCACCAACCGCACTACGTGATATTCATTTCGACTTGATACGCCCTTACCTTCCCCGGAAAAAAAGCTCTCAAAGACGCAAATACTAACCGAAAAACGGATTACACAAACTCACGCAAAAGCCACTTTTTCGACTTATGTAGTTACAAATTAAACACATTCCGTCACTTTCCTTCAGTTGTACTGTCAAACTTTGTTACTTTACGCGTCTCACAGTTCTGGGCTAGACGGCGCTTCGCGTCGCGAAGCAGTCCGTCTCTCCGCCTTTCACAACACGCGACGTAAATGGCCGCAACTCCTCGCTGCCTTCACTTACAACCTTAAGACTTTGACCCCGCCAAGCTACCACCAACCGCTCTACGTGATATTCATTTCGACTTGATACGCCCTTACCTTCCCCGGAAAGAAAGCTCTCAAAGACGCAAATACTAACCGAAAAACGGATTACACAAACTCACGCAAAAGCCACTTTTTCGACTTATGTAGTTACAAATTAAACACTTTCCGTCACTTTCCTTCAGTTGTACTGTCAAACTTTGTTTCTTTACGCGTCTCACGGTTCTGGGCTAGACGGCGCTTCGCGTCGCGAAGCGGTCCGTCTCTCCGCCTTTCACAACACGCGACGTAAATGGCCGCAACTCCTCGCTGCCTTCACTTACAACCTTAAAACTTTGACCCCGCCAAGCTACCACCAACCGCTCTACGTGATATTCATTTCGACTTGATACGCCCTTACCTTCCCCGGAAAAAAAGCTCTCAAAGACGCAAATACTAACCGAAAAACGGATTACACAAACTCACGCAAAAGCCACTTTTTCGACTTATGTAGTTACAAATTAAACACTTTCCGTCACTTTCCTTCAGTTGTACTGTCAAACTTTGTTTCTTTACGCGTCTCACGGTTCTGGGCTAGACGGCGCTTCGCGTCGCGACGCGTCCCGTCTCTCCGCCTTTCACAACACGCGACGTAAATGGCCGCAACTCCTCGCTGCCTTCACTTACAACCTTAAAACTTTGACCCCGCCAAGCTACCACCAACCGCTCTACGTGATATTCATTTCGACTTGATACGCCCTTACCTTCCCCGGAAAAAAAGCTCTCAAAGACGCAAATACTAACCGAAAAACGGATTACACAAACTCACGCAAAAGCCACTTTTTCGACTTATGTAGTTACAAATTAAACACTTTCCGTCACTTTCCTTCAGTTGTACTGTCAAACTTTGTTTCTTTACGCGTCTCACGGTTCTGGGCTAGACGGCGCTTCGCGTCGCGAAGCGGTCCGTCTCTCCGCCTTTCACAACACGCGACGTAAATGGCCGCAACTCCTCGCTGCCTTCACTTACAACCTTAAAACTTTGACCCCGCCAAGCTACCACCAACCGCTCTACGTGATATTCATTTCGACTTGATACCCCCTTACCTTCCCCGGAAAGAAAGCTCTCAAAGACGCAAATACTAACCGAAAAACGGATTACACAAACTCACGCAAAAGCCACTTTTTCGACTTATGTAGTTACAAATTAAACACTTTCCGTCACTTTCCTTCAGTTGTACTGTCAAACTTTGTTTCTTTACGCGTCTCACGGTTCTGGGCTAACGGCGCTTCGCGTCGCGAAGCGGTCCGTCTCTCCGCCATTCACAACACGCGACGTAAATGGCCGCAACTCCTCGCTGCCTTCACTTACAATCTTAAAACTTTGACCCCGCCAAGCTACCACCAACCGCACTACGTGATATTCATTTCGACTTGATACGCCCTTACCTTCCCCGGAAAAAAAGCTCTCAAAGACGCAAATACTAACCGAAAAACGGATTACACAAACTCACGCAAAAGCCACTTTTTCGACTTATGTAGTTACAAATTAAACACTTTCCGTCACTTTCCTTCAGTTGTACTGTCAAACTTTGTTTCTTTACGCGTCTCACGGTTCTGGGCTAGACGGCGCTTCGCGTCGCGAAGCGGTCCGTCCCTCCGCCTTTCACAACACGCGACGTAAATGGCCGCAACTCCTCGCTGCCTTCACTTACAACCTTAAAACTTTGACCCCGCCAAGCTACCACCAACCGCTCTACGTGATATTCATTTCGACTTGATACGCCCTTACTTTCCCCGGAAAGAAAGCTCTCAAAGACGCAAATACTAACCGAAAAACGGATTACACAAACTCACGCAAAAGCCACTTTTTCGACTTATGTAGTTACAAATTAAACACTTTCCGTCACTTTCCTCCAGTTGTACTGTCAAACTTTGTTTCTTTACGCGTCTCACGGTTCTGGGCTAGACGGCGCTTCGCGTCGCGAAGCGGTCCGTCTCTCCGCCTTTCACGACACGCGTCGGAAAGGGCCGCAACTCCTCGCTGCCTTCACTTACAATCTTAAAACTTTGACCCCGCCAAGCTACCACCAACCGCACTACGTGATATTCATTTCGACTTGATACGCCCTTACCTTCCCCGGAAAAAAAGCTCTCAAAGACGCAAATACTAACCGAAAATCGGATTACACAAACTCACGCAAAAGCCACTTTTTCGACTTATGTAGTTACAAATTAAACACTTTCCGTCACTTTCCTTCAGTTGTACTGTCAAACTTTGTTTCTTTACGCGTCTCACGGTTCTGGGCTAGACGGCGCTTCGCGTCGCGAAGCGGTCCGTCTCTCCGCCTTTCACAACACGCGACGTAAATGGCCGCAACTCCTCGCTGCCTTCACTTACAATCTTAAAACTTTGACCCCGCCAAGCTACCACCAACCGCACTACGTGATATTCATTTCGACTTGATACGCCGTTACCTTCCCCGGAAAAAAAGCTCTCAAAGACGCAAGTACTAACCGAAAATCGGATTACACAAACTCACGCAAAAGCCACTTTATCGACTTATGTAGTTACAAATTAAACACTTTCCGTCACTTTCTTTCAGTTGTACTGTCAAACTTTGTTTCTTTACGCGTCTCACGGTTCTGGGCTAGACGGCGCTTCGCGTCGCGAAGCGGTCCGTCTCTCCGCCTTTCACAACACGCGATGTAAATGGCCGCAACTCCTCGCTGCCTTCACTTACAATCTTAAAACTTTGACCCCGCCAAGCAACCACCAACCGCACTACGTGATATTCATTTCGACTTGATACGCCGTTACCTTCCCCGGAAAAAAAGCTCTCAAAGACGCAAATACTAACCGAAAATCGGATTACACAAACTCACGCAAAAGCCACTTTTTCGACTTATGTAGTTACAAATTAAACACTTTCCGTCACTTTCCTTCAGTTGTACTGTCAAACTTTGTATCTTTACGCGTCTCACGGTTCTGGGCTAGACAGCGCTTCGCGTCGCGAAGCAGTCCGTCTCTCCGCCTTTCACAACACGCGACGTAAATGGCCGCAACTCCTCGCTGCCTTCACTTACAATCTTAATACTTTGACCCCGCCAAGCTACCACCAACCGCACTACGTGATATTCATTTCGACTTGATACGCCGTTACCTTCCCCGGAAAAAAAGCTCTCAAAGACGCAAGTACTAACCGAAAATCGGATTACACAAACTCACGCAAAAGCCACTTTTTCGACTTATGTAGTTACAAATTAAACACTTTCCGTCACTTTCCTTCAGTTGTACTGTCAAACTTTGTTTCTTTACGCGTCTCACGGTTCTGGGCTAGACGGCGCTTCGCGTCGCGAAGCGGTCCGTCTCTCCGCCTTTCACAACACGCGACGTAAATGGCCGCAACTCCTCGCTGCCTTCACTTACAATCTTAAAACTTTGACCCCGCCAAGCTACCACCAACCGCACTACGTGATATTCATTTCGACTTGATACGCCCTTACCTTCCCCGGAAAAAAAGCTCTCAAAGACGCAAATACTAACCGAAAATCGGATTACACAAACTCACGCAAAAGCCACTTTTTCGACTTATGTAGTTACAAATTAAACACTTTCCGTCACTTTCCTTCAGTTGTACTGTCAAACTTTGTTTCTTTACGCGTCTCACGGTTCTGGGCTAGACGGCGCTTCGCGTCGCGAAGCGGTCCGTCTCTCCGCCTTTCACAACACGCGACGTAAATGGCCGCAACTCTTCGCTGCCTTCACTTACAATCTTAAAACTTTGACCCCGCCAAGCTACCACCAACCGCTCTACGTGATATTCATTTCGACTTGATACGCCCTTACCTTCCCCGGAAAAAAAGCTCTCAAAGACGCAAATACTAACCGAAAAACGGATTACACAAACTCATGCAAAAGCCACTTTTTCGACTTATGTAGTTACAAATTAAACACTTTCCGTCACTTTCCTTCAGTTGTACTGTCAAACTTTGTTTCTTTACGCGTCTCACGGTTCTGGGCTAGACGGCGCTTCGCGTCGCGAAGCGGTCCGTCTCTCCGCCTTTACAACACGCGACGTAAATGGCCGCAACTCCTCGCTGCCTTCACTTACAATCTTAAAACTTTGACCCCGCCAAGCTACCACCAACCGCACTACGTGATATTCATTTCGACTTGATACGCCCTTACCTTCCCCGGAAAAAAAGCTCTCAAAGACGCAAATACTAACCGAAAATCGGATTACGCAAACTCACGCAAAAGCCACTTTTTCGACTTATGTAGTTACAAATTAAACACTCTCCGTCACTTTCCTTCAGTTGTACTGTCAAACTTTGTTTCTTTACGCGTCTCACGGTTCTGGGCTAGACGGCGCTTCGCGTCGCGACGCGTCCCGTCTCTCCGCCTTTCACAACACGCGACGTAAATGGCCGCAACACCTCGCTGCCTTCACTTACAACCTTAAAACTTTGACCCCGCCAAGCTACCACCAACCGCTCTACGTGATATTCATTTCGATTTGATGCGCCCTTACCTTCCCCGGAAAGAAAGCTCTCAAAGACGCAAATACTAACCGAAAAACGGATTACACAAACTCACGCAAAAGCCACTTTTTCGACTTATGTAGTTACAAATTAAACACTTTCCGTCACTTTCCTTCAGTTGTACTGTCAAACTTTGTTTCTTTACGCGTCTCACGGTTCTGGGCTAGACGGCGCTTCGCGTCGCGAAGCGGTCCGTCTCTCCGCCTTTCACAACACGCGTCGGAAAGGGCCGCAACTCCTCGCTGCCTTCACTTACAATCTTAAAACTTTGACCCCGCCAAGCTACCACCAACCGCACTACGTGATATTCATTTCGACTTGATACGCCCTTACCTTCCCCGGAAAAAAAGCTCTCAAAGACGCAAATACTAACCGAAAAACGGATTACACAAACTCACGCAAAAGCCACTTTTCCGACTTATGTAGTTACAAATTAAACACTTTCCGTCACTTTCCTTCAGTTGTACTGTCAAACTTTGTTTCTTTACGCGTCTCACGGTTCTGGGCTAGACGGCGCTTCGCGTCGCGACGCGTCCCGTCTCTCCACCTTTCACAACACGCGACGTAAATGGCCGCAACTCCTCGCTGCCTTCACTTACAACCTTAAAACTTTGACCCCGCCAAGCTACCACCAACCGCTCTACGTGATATTCATTTCGACTTGATACGCCCTTACCTTCCCCGGAAAAAAAGCTCTCAAAGACGCAAATACTAACCGAAAAACGGATTACACAAACTCACGCAAAAGCCACTTTTTCGACTTATGTAGTTACAAATTAAACACTTTCCGTCACTTTCCTTCAGTTGTACTGTCAAACTTTGTTTCTTTACGCGTCTCACGGTTCTGGGCTAGACGGCGCTTCACGTCGCGAAGCGGTCCGTCTCTCCGCCTTTCACAACACGCGACGTAAATGGCCGCAACTCCTCGCTGCCTTCACTTACAACCTTAAAACTTTGACCCCGCCAAGCTACCACCAACCGCTCTACGTGATATTCATTTCGACTTGATACGCCCTTACCTTCCCCGGAAAGAAAGCTCTCAAAGACGCAAATACTAACCGAAAAACGGATTACACAAACTCACGCAAAAGCCACTTTTTCGACTTATGTAGTTACAAATTAAACACTTTCCGTCACTTTCCTTCAGTTGTACTGTCAAACTTTGTTTCTTTACGCGTCTCACGGTTCTGGGCTAGACGGCGCTTCGCGTCGCGAAGCGGTCCGTCTCTCCGCCTTTCACAACACGCGACGTAAATGGCCGCAACTCCTCGCTGCCTTCACTTACAATCTTAAAACTTTGACCCCGCCAAGCTACCACCAACCGCACTACGTGATATTCATTTCGACTTGATACGCCCTTACCTTCCCCGGAAAAAAAGCTCTCAAAGACGCAAATACTAACCGAAAAACGGATTACACAAACTCACGCAAAAGCCACTTTTTCGACTTATGTAGTTACAAATTAAACACTTTCCGTCACTTTCCTTCAGTTGTACTGTCAAACTTTGTTTCTTTACGCGTCTCACGGTTCTGGGCTAGACGGCGCTTCGCGTCGCGAAGCGGTCCGTCTCTCCGCCTTTCACAACACGCGACGTAAATGGCCGCAACTCCTCGCTGCCTTCACTTACAATCTTAAAACTTTGACCCCGCCAAGCTACCACCAACCGCTCTACGTGATATTCATTTCGACTTGATACGCCCTTACCTTCCCCGGAAAGAAAGCTCTCAAAGACGCAAATACTAACCGAAAAACGGATTACACAAACTCACGCAAAAGCCACTTTTTCGACTTATGTAGTTACAAATTAAACACTTTCCGTCACTTTCCTTCAGTTGTACTGTCAAACTTTGTTTCTTTACGCGTCTCACGGTTCTGGGCTAGACGGCGCTTCGCGTCGCGAAGCGGTCCGTCTCTCCGCCTTTCACAACACGCGTCGGAAAGGGCCGCAACTCCTCGCTGCCTTCACTTACAATCTTAAAACTTTGACCCCGCCAAGCTACCACCAACCGCACTACGTGATATTCATTTCGACTTGATACGCCCTTACCTTCCCCGGAAAAAAAGCTCTCAAAGACGCAAATACTAACCGAAAATCGGATTACACAAACTCACGCAAAAGCCACTTTTTCGACTTATGTAGTTACAAATTAAACACTTTCCGTCACTTTCCTTCAGTTGTACTGTCAAACTTTGTTTCTTTACGCGTCTCACGGTTCTCGGCTAGACGGCGCTTCGCGTCGCGACGCGTCCCGTCTCTCTGCCTTTCACAACACGCGACGTAAATGGCCGTAACTCCTCGCTGCCTTCACTTACAACCTTAAAACTTTGACCCCGCCAAGCTACCACCAACCGCTCTACGTGATATTCATTTCGACTTGATACGCGCTTACCTTCCCCGGAAAGAAAGCTCTCAAAGACGCAAATACTAACCGAAAAACGGATTACACAAACTCACGCAAAAGCCACTTTTTCGACTTATGTAGTTACAAATTAAACACTTTCCGTCACTTTCCTTCAGTTGTACTGTCAAACTTTGTTTCTTTACGCGTCTCACGGTTCTGGGCTAGACGGCGCTTCGCGTCGCGAAGCGGTCCGTCTCTCCGCCTTTCACAACACGCGACGTAAATGGCCGCAACTCCTCGCTGCCTTCACTTACAATCTTAAAACTTTGACCCCGCCAAGCTACCACCAACCGCACTACGTGATATTCATTTCGACTTGATACGCCCTTATCTTCCCCGGAAAAAAAGCTCTCAAAGACGCAAATACTAACCGAAAAACGGATTACACAAACTCACGCAAAAGCCACTTTTTCGACTTATGTAGTTACAAATTAAACACTTTCCGTCACTTTCCTTCAGTTGTACTGTCAAACTTTGTTTCTTTACGCGTCTCACGGTTCTGGGCTAGACGGCGCTTCGCGTCGCGAAGCGGTCCGTCTCTCCGCCTTTCACAACACGCGACGTAAATGGCCGCAACTCCTCGCTGCCTTCACTTACAACCTTAAAACTTTGACCCCGCCAAGCTACCACCAACCGCTCTACGTGATATTCATTTCGACTTGATACGCCCTTACCTTCCCCGGAAAGAAAGCTCTCAAAGACGCAAGTACTAACCGAAAAACGGATTACACAAACTCACGCAAAAGCCACTTTTTCGACTTATGTAGTTACAAATTAAACACTTTCCGTCACTTTCCTTCAGTTGTACTGTCAAACTTTGTTTCTTTACGCGTCTCACGGTTCTGGGCTAGACGGCGCTTCGCGTCGCGACGCGTCCCGTCTCTCCGCCTTTCACAACACGCGACGTAAATGGCCGCAACTCCTCGCTGCCTTCACTTACAACCTTAAAACTTTGACCCCGCCAAGCTACCACCAACCGCTCTACGTGATATTCATTTCGACTTGATACGCCCTTACCTTCCCCGGAAAAAAAGCTCTCAAAGACGCAAATACTAACCGAAAAACGGATTACACAAACTCACGCAAAAGCCACTTTTTCGACTTATGTAGTTACAAATTAAACACTTTCCGTCACTTTCCTTCAGTTGTACTGTCAAACTTTGTTTCTTTACGCGTCTCACGGTTCTGGGCTAGACGGCGCTTCGCGTCGCGAAGCGGTCCGTCTCTCCGCCTTTCACAACACGCGACGTAAATGGCCGCAACTCCTCGCTGCCTTCACTTACAATCTTAAAACTTTGACCCCGCCAAGCTACCACCAACCGCACTACGTGATATTCATTTCGACTTGATACGCCCTTACCTTCCCCGGAAAAAAAGCTCTCAAAGACGCAAATACTAACCGAAAATCGGATTTCACAAACTCACGCAAAAGCCACTTTTTCGACTTATGTAGTTACAAATTAAACACTTTCCGTCACTTTCCTTCAGTTGTACTGTCAAACTTTGTTTCTTTACGCGTCTCACGGTTCTGGGCTAGACGGCGCTTCGCGTCGCGAAGCGGTCCGTCTCTCCGCCTTTCACAACACGCGACGTAAATGGCCGCAACTCCTCGCTGCCTTCACTTACAACCTTAAAACTTTGACCCCGCCAAGCTACCACCAACCGCTCTACGTGATATTCATTTCGACTTGATACGCCCTTACCTTCCCCGGAAAGAAAGCTCTCAAAGACGCAAATACTAACCGAAAAACGGATTACACAAACTCACGCAAAAGCCACTTTTTCGACTTATGTAGTTACAAATTAAACACTTTCCGTCACTTTCCTTCAGTTGTTCTGTCAAACATTGTTTCTTTACGCGTCTCACGGTTCTGGGCTAGACGGCGCTTCGCGTCGCGAAGCGGTCCGTCTCTCCGCCTTTCACAACACGCGTCGTAAATGGCCGCAACTCCTCGCTGCCTTCACTTACAATCTTAAAACTTTGACCCCGCCAAGCTACCACCAACCGCACTACGTGATATTCATTTCGACTTGATACGCCCTTACCTTCCCCGGAAAAAAAACTCTCAAAGACGCAAATACTAACCGAAAATCGGATTACACAAACTCACGCAAAAGACACTTTTTCGACTTATGTAGTTACAAATTAAACACTTTCCGTCACTTTCCTTCACTTGTACTGTCAAACTTTGTTTCTTTACGCGTCTCACGGTTCTGGGCTAGACGGCGCTTCGCGTCGCGACGCGTCCCGTCTCTCCGCCTTTCACAACACGCGACGTAAATGGCCGCAACTCCTCGCTGCCTTCACTTACAACCTTAAAACTTTGACCCCGCCAAGCTACCACCAACCGCACTACGTGATATTCATTTCGACTTGATACGCCCTTACCTTCCCCGGAAAGAAAGCTCTCAAAGACGCAAATACTAACCGAAAAACGGATTACACAAACTCACGCAAAAGCCACTTTTTCGACTTATGTAGTTACAAATTAAACACTTTCCGTCACTTTCCTTCAGTTGTACTGTCAAACTTTGTTTCTTTACGCGTCTCACGGTTCTGGGCTAGACGGCGCTTCGCGTCGCGAAGCGGTCCGTCTCTCCGCCTTTCACAACACGCGACGTAAATGGCCGCAACTCCTCGCTGCCTTCACTTACAATCTTAAAACTTTGACCCCGCCAAGCTACCACCAACCGCACTACGTGATATTCATTTCGACTTGATACGCCCTTACCTTCCCCGGAAAAAAAGCTCTCAAAGACGCAAATACTAACCGAAAATCGGATTACACAAACTCACGCAAAAGCCACTTTTTCGACTTATGTAGTTACAAATTAAACACTTTCCGTCACTTTCCTTCAGTTGTACTGTCAAACTTTGTTTCTTTACACGTCTCACGGTTCTGGGCTAGACGGCGCTTCGCGTCGCGAAGCGGTCCGTCTCTCCGCCTTTCACAACACGCGACGTAAATGGCCGCAACTCCTCGCTGCCTTCACTTACAATCTTAAAACTTTGACCCCGCCAAGCTACCACCAACCGCACTACGTGATATTCATTTCGACTTGATACGCCCTTACCTTCCCCGGAAAAAAAGCTCTCAAAGACGCAAGTACTAACCGAAAATCGGATTACACAAACTCACGCAAAAGCCACTTTTTCGACTTATGTAGTTACAAATTAAACACTTTCCGTCACTTTCCTTCAGTTGTACTGTCAAACTTTGTTTCTTTACGCGTCTCACGGTTCTGGGCTAGACGGCGCTTCGCGTCGCGAAGCGGTCCGTCTCTCCGCCTTTCACAACACGCGACGTAAATGGCCGCAACTCCTCGCTGATTCACTTACAATCTTAAAACTTTGACCCCGCCAAGCTACCACCAACCGCACTACGTGATATTCATTTCGACTTGATACGCTGTTACCTTCCCCGGAAAAAAAGCTCTCAAAGACGCAAATACTAACCGAAAATCGGATTACACAAACTCACGCAAAAGCCACTTTATCGACTAATGTAGTTACAAATTAAACACTTTCCGTCACTTTCCTTCAGTTGTACTGTCAAACTTTGTTTCTTTACGCGTCTCACGGTTCTGGGCTAGACGGCGCTTCGCGTCACGAAGCGGTCCGTCTCTCCGCCTTTCACAACACGCGACGTAAATGGCCGCAACTCCTCGCTGCCTTCACTTACAATCTTAAAACTTTGACCCCGCCAAGCTACCACCAACCGCACTACGTGATATTCATTTCGACTTGATACGCCCTTACTTTCCCCGGAAAAAAAGCTCTCAAAGACGCAAATACTAACCGAAAATCGGATTACACAAACTCACGCAATAGCCACTTTTTCGACTTATGTAGTTGCAAATTAAACACTTTCCATCACTTTCCTTCAGTTGTACTGTCAAACTTTGTTTCTTTACGCGTCTCACGGTTCTGGGCTAGACGGCGCTTCGCGTCGCGAAGCGGTCCGTCTCTCCGCCTTTCACAACACGCGACGTAAATGGCCGCAACTCCTCGCTGCCTTCACTTACAATCTTAAAACTTTGACCCCGCCAAGCTACCACCAACCGCACTACGTGATATTCATTTCGACTTGATACGCCGTTACCTTCCCCGGAAAAAAAGCTCTCAAAGACGAAAATACTAACCGAAAATCGGATTACACAAACTCACGCAAAAGCCACTTTTTCGACTTATGTAGTTACAAATTAAACACTTTCCGTCACTTTCCTTCAGTTGTACTGTCAAACTTTGTTTCTTTACGCGTCTCACGGTTCTGGGCTAGACGGCGCTTCGCGTCGCGAAGCGGTCCGTCTCTCCGCCTTTCACAACGCGCGACGTAAATGGCCGCAACTCCTCGCTGCCTTCACTTACAATCTTAAAACTTTGAGCCCGCCAAGCTACCACCAACCGCACTACGTGATATTCATTTCGACTTCATACGCCCTTACCTTCCCCGGAAAAAAAGCTCTCAAAAACCAAATACTAACCGAAAATCGGATTACACAAACTCACGCAAAAGCCACTTTTTCGACTTATGTAGTTACAAATTAAACACTTTCCGTCACTTTCCTTCAGTTGTACTGTCAAACTTTGTTTCTTTACGCGTCTCACGGTTCTGGGCTAGACGGCGCTTCGCGTCGCGAAGCGGTCCGTCTCTCCGCCTTTCACAACACGCGACGTAAATGGCCGCAACTCCTCGCTGCCTTCACTTACAATCTTAAAACTTTGACCCCGCCAAGCTACCACCAACCGCACTACGTGATATTCATTTCGACTTGATACGCCGTTACCTTCCCCAGAAAAAAAGCTCTCAAAGACGCAAATACTAACCGAAAATCGGATTACACAAACTCACGCAAAAGCCACTTTTTCGACTTATGTAGTTACAAATTAAACACTTTCCGTCACTTTCCTTCAGTTGTACTGTCAAACTTTGTTTCTTTACGCGTCTCACGGTTCTGGGCTAGACGGCGCTTCGCGTCGCGAAGCGGTCCGTCTCTCCGCCTTTCACAACACGCGACGTAAATGGCCGCAACTCCTCGCTGCCTTCACTTACAATCTTAAAACTTTGACCCCGCCAAGCTACCACCAACCGCACTACGTGATATTCATTTCGACTTGATACGCCGTTACCTTCCCCGGAAAAAAAGCTCTCAAAGACGCAAATACTAACCGAAAATCGGATTACACAAACTCACGCAAAAGCCACTTTTTCGACTTATGTAGTTACAAATTAAACACTTTCCGTCACTTTCCTTCACTTGTACTGTCAAACTTTGTTTCTTTACGCGTCTCACGGTTCTGGGCTAGACGGCGCTTCGCGTCGCGACGCGTCCCGTCTCTCCGCCTTTCACAACACGCGACGTAAATGGCCGCAACTCCTCGCTGCCTTCACTTACAACCTTAAAACTTTGACCCCGCCAAGCTACCACCAACCGCACTACGTGATATTCATTTCGACTTGATACGCCCTTACCTTCCCCGGAAAGAAAGCTCTCAAAGACGCAAATACTAACCGAAAAACGGATTACACAAACTCACGCAAAAGCCACTTTTTCGACTTATGTAGTTACAAATTAAACACTTTCCGTCACTTTCCTTCAGTTGTACTGTCAAACTTTGTTTCTTTACGCGTCTCACGGTTCTGGGCTAGACGGCGCTTCGCGTCGCGAAGCGGTCCGTCTCTCCGCCTTTCACAACACGCGACGTAAATGGCCGCAACTCCTCGCTGCCTTCACTTACAATCTTAAAACTTTGACCCCGCCAAGCTACCACCAACCGCACTACGTGATATTCATTTCGACTTGATACGCCCTTACCTTCCCCGGAAAAAAAGCTCTCAAAGACGCAAATACTAACCGAAAATCGGATTACACAAACTCACGCAAAAGCCACTTTTTCGACTTATGTAGTTACAAATTAAACACTTTCCGTCACTTTCCTTCAGTTGTACTGTCAAACTTTGTTTCTTTACGCGTCTCACGGTTCTGGGCTAGACGGCGCTTCGCGTCGCGAAGCGGTCCGTCTCTCCGCCTTTCACAACACGCGACGTAAATGGCCGCAACTCCTCGCTGCCTTCACTTACAATCTTAAAACTTTGACCCCGCCAAGCTACCACCAACCGCACTACGTGATATTCATTTCGACTTGATACGCCCTTACCTTCCCCGGAAAAAAAGCTCTCAAAGACGCAAGTACTAACCGAAAATCGGATTACACAAACTCACGCAAAAGCCACTTTATCGACTTATGTAGTTACAAATTAAACACTTTCCGTCACTTTCCTTCAGTTGTACTGTCAAACTTTGTTTCTTTACGCGTCTCACGGTTCTGGGCTAGACGGCGCTTCGCGTCGCGAAGCGGTCCGTCTCTCCGCCTTTCACAACACGCGACGTAAATGGCCGCAACTCCTCGCTGATTCACTTACAATCTTAAAACTTTGACCCCGCCAAGCTACCACCAACCGCACTACGTGATATTCATTTCGACTTGATACGCCCTTACCTTCCCCGGAAAAAAAGCTCTCAAAAACCAAATACTAACCGAAAATCGGATTACACAAACTCACGCAAAAGCCACTTTTTCGACTTATGTAGTTACAAATTAAACACTTTCCGTCACTTTCCTTCAGTTGTACTGTCAAACTTTGTTTCTTTACGCGTCTCACGGTTCTGGGCTAGACGGCGCTTCGCGTCGCGAAGCGGTCCGTCTCTCCGCCTTTCACAACACGCGACGTAAATGGCCGCAACTCCTCGCTGCCTTCACTTACAATCTTAAAACTTTGACCCCGCCAAGCTACCACCAACCGCACTACGTGATATTCATTTCGACTTGATACGCCGTTACCTTCCCCAGAAAAAAAGCTCTCAAAGACGCAAATACTAACCGAAAATCGGATTACACAAACTCACGCAAAAGCCACTTTTTCGACTTATGTAGTTACAAATTAAACACTTTCCGTCACTTTCCTTCAGTTGTACTGTCAAACTATGTTTCTTTACGCGTCTCACGGTTCTGGGCTAGACGGCGCTTCGCGTCGCGAAGCGGTCCGTCTCTCCGCCTTTCACAACACGCGACGTAAATGGCCGCAACTCCTCGCTGCCTTCACTTACAATCTTAAAACTTTGACCCCGCCAAGCTACCACCAACCGCACTACGTGATATTCATTTCGACTTGATACGCCGTTACCTTCCCCGGAAAAAAAGCTCTCAAAGACGCAAATACTAACCGAAAATCGGATTACACAAACTCACGCAAAAGCCACTTTTTCGACTTATGTAGTTACAAATTAAACACTTTCCGTCACTTTCCTTCACTTGTACTGTCAAACTTTGTTTCTTTACGCGTCTCACGGTTCTGGGCTAGACGGCGCTTCGCGTCGCGACGCGTCCCGTCTCTCCGCCTTTCACAACACGCGACGTAAATGGCCGCAACTCCTCGCTGCCTTCACTTACAACCTTAAAACTTTGACCCCGCCAAGCTACCACCAACCGCACTACGTGATATTCATTTCGACTTGATACGCCCTTACCTTCCCCGGAAAGAAAGCTCTCAAAGACGCAAATACTAACCGAAAAACGGATTACACAAACTCACGCAAAAGCCACTTTTTCGACTTATGTAGTTACAAATTAAACACTTTCCGTCACTTTCCTTCAGTTGTACTGTCAAACTTTGTTTCTTTACGCGTCTCACGGTTCTGGGCTAGACGGCGCTTCGCGTCGCGAAGCGGTCCGTCTCTCCGCCTTTCACAACACGCGACGTAAATGGCCGCAACTCCTCGCTGCCTTCACTTACAATCTTAAAACTTTGACCCCGCCAAGCTACCACCAACCGCACTACGTGATATTCATTTCGACTTGATACGCCCTTACCTTCCCCGGAAAAAAAGCTCTCAAAGACGCAAATACTAACCGAAAATCGGATTACACAAACTCACGCAAAAGCCACTTTTTCGACTTATGTAGTTACAAATTAAACACTTTCCGTCACTTTCCTTCAGTTGTACTGTCAAACTTTGTTTCTTTACGCGTCTCACGGTTCTGGGCTAGACGGCGCTTCGCGTCGCGACGCTTCCCGTATCTCCGCCTTTCACAACACGCGACGTAAATGGCCGCAACTCCTCGCTGCCTTCACTTACAACCTTAAAACTTTGACCCCGCCAAGCTACCACCAACCGCTCTACGTGATATTCATTTCGACTTGATACGCCCTTACCTTCCCCGGAAAAAAAGCTCTCAAAGACGCAAATACTAACCGAAAAACGGATTACACAAACTCACGCAAAAGCCACTTTTTCGACTTATTTAGTTACAAATTAAACACTTTCCGTCACTTTCCTTCAGTTGTACTGTCAAACTTTGTTTCTTTACGCGTCTCACGGTTCTGGGCTACACGGCGCTTCGCGTCGCGAAGCGTCCCGTCTCTCCGCCTTTCACAACACGCGACGTAAATGGCCGCAACTCCTCGCTGCCTTCACTTACAACCTTAAAACTTTGACCCCGCCAAGCTACCACCAACCGCTCTACGTGATATTCATTTCGACTTGATACGCCCTTACCTTCCCCGGAAAAAAAGCTCTCAAAGACGCAAATACTAACCGAAAAACGGATTACACAAACTCACGCAAAAGCCACTTTTTCGACTTATGTAGTTACAAATTAAACACTTTCCGTCACTTTCCTTCAGTTGTACTGTCAAACTTTGTTTCTTTACGCGTCTCACGGTTCTGGGCTAGACGGCGCTTCGCGTCGCGACGCGTCCCGTCTCTCCGCCTTTCACAACACGCGACGTAAATGGCCGCAACTCCTCGCTGCCTTCACTTACAACCTTAAAACTTTGACCCCGCCAAGCTACCACCAACCGCTCTACGTGATATTCATTTCGACTTGATACGCCCTTACCTTCCCCGGAAAAAAGGCTCTCAAAGACGCAAATACTAACCGAAAAACGGATTACACAAACTCACGCAAAAGCCACTTTTTCGACTTATGTAGTTACAAATTAAACACTTTCCGTCACTTTCCTTCAGTTGTACTGTCAAACTTTGTTTCTTTACGCGTCTCACGGTTCTGGGCAAGACGGCGCTTCGCGTCGCGAAGCGGTCCGTCTCTCCGCCTTTCACAACAAGCGACGTAAATGGCCGCAACTCCTCACTGCCTTCACTTACAATCTTAAAACTTTGACCCCGCCAAGCTACCACCAACCGCACTACGTGATATTCATTTCGACTTGATACGCCCTTACCTACCCCGGAAAAAAAGCTCTCAAAGACGCAAATACTAACCGAAAATCGGATTACACAAACTCACGCAAAAGCCACTTTTTCGACTTGTGTAGTTACAAATTAAACACTTTCCGTCACTTTCCTTCAGTTGTACTGTCAAACTTTGTTTCTTTACGCGTCTCACGGTTCTGGGCTAGACGGCGCTTCGCGTCGCGAAGCGGTCCGTCTCTCCGCCTTTCACAACACGCGACGTAAATGGCTGCAACTCCTCGCTGCCTTCACTTACAATCTTAAAACTTTGACCCCGCCAAGCTACCACCAACCGCACTACGTGATATTCATTTCGACTTGATACGCCGTTACCTTCCCCGGAAAAAAAGCTCTCAAAGACGCAAATACTAACCGAAAATCGGATTACACAAACTCACGCAAAAGCCACTTTATCGACTTATGTAGTTACAAATTAAACACTTTCCGTCACTTTCCTTCAGTTGTACTGTCAAACTTTGTTTCTTTACGCGTCTCACGGTTCTGGGCTAGACGGCGCTTCGCGTCGCGAAGCGGTCCGTCTCTCCGCCTTTCACAACACGCGACGTAAATGGCCGCAACTCCTCGCTGCCTTCACTTACAATCTTAAAACTTTGACCCCGCCAAGCTACCACCAACCGCACTACGTGATATTCATTTCGACTTGATACGCCCTTACCTTCCCCGGAAAAAAAGCTCTCAAAGACGCAAATACTAACCGAAAATCGGATGACACAAACTCACGCAAAAGCCACTTTATCGACTTATTTAGTTACAAATTAAACACTTTCCGTCACTTTCCTTCAGTTGTACTGTCAAACTTTGTTTCTTTACGCGTCTCACGGTTCTGGGCTAGACGGCGCTTCGCGTCGCGAAGCGGTCCGTCTCTCCGCCTTTCACAACACGCGACGTAAATGGCCGCAACTCCTCGCTGCCTTCACTTACAATCTTAAAACTTTGACCCCGCCAAGCTACCACCAACCGCACTACGTGATATTCATTTCGACTTGATACGCCCTTACCTTCCCCGGAAAAAAAGCTCTCAAAGACGCAAATACTAACCGAAAATCGGATTACACAAACTCACGCAAAAGCCACTTTTTCGACTTATGTAGTTACAAATTAAACACTTTCCGTCACTTTCCTTCAGTTGTACTGTCAAACTTTGTTTCTTTACGCGTCTCACGGTTCTGGGCTAGACGGCGCTTCGCGTCGCGAAGCGGTCCGTCTCTCCGCCTTTCACAACACGCGACGTAAATGGCCGCAACTCCTCGCTACCTTCACTTACAATCTTAAAACTTTGACCCCGCCAAGCTACCACCAACCGCACTACGTGATATTCATTTCGACTTGATACGCCCTTACATTCCCCGGAAAAAAAGCTCTCAAAGACCAAATACTAACCGAAAATCGGATTACACAAACTCACGCAAAAGCCACTTTTTCGACTTATGTAGTTACAAATTAAACACTTTTCGTCACTTTCCTTCAGTCGTACTGTCAAACTTTGTTTCTTTACGCGTCTCACGGTTCTGGGCTAGACGGCGATTCGCGTCGCGACGCGTCCCGTCTCTCCGCCTTTCACAACACTCGACGTAAATGGCCGCAACTCCTCGCTGCCTTCACTTACAATCTTAAAACTTTGACCCCACCAAGCTACCACCAACCGCACTACGTGATATTCATTTCGACTTGATACGCCCTTACCTTCCCCGGAGAAAAAGCTCTCAAAGACGCAAATACAAACCGAAAAACGGATTACACAAACTCACGCAAAAGCCACTTTATCGACTTATGTAGTTACAAATTAAACACTTTCCGTTACTTTCCTTCAGTTGTACTGTCAAACTTTGTTTCTTTACGCGTCTCACGGTTCTGGGCTAGACGGCGCTTCGCGTCGCGAAGCGGTCCGTCTCTCCGCCTTTCACAACACGCGACGTAAATGGCCGCAACTCCTCGCTGCCTTCACTTACAATCTTAAAACTTTGACCCCGCCAAGCTACCACCAACCGCACTACGTGATATTCATTTCGACTTGATACGCCCTTACCTTCCCCGGAAAAAAAGCTCTCAAAGACGCAAATACTAACCGAAAATCGGATTACACAAACTCACGCAAAAGCCACTTTTTCGACTTATGTAGTTACAAATTAACCACTTTCCGTCACTTTCCTTCAGTTGTACTGTCAAACTTTGTTTCTTTACTCGTCTCACGGTTCTGGGCTAGACGGCGCTTCGCGTCGCGAAGCGGTCCGTCTCTCTGCCTTTCACAACACGCGACGTAAATGGCCGCAACTCCTCGCTGCCTTCACTTACAATCTTAAAACTTTGACCCCGCCAAGCTACCACCAACCGCACTACGTGATATTCATTTCGACTTGATACGCCCTTACCTTCCCCGGAAAAAAAGCTCTCAAAGACGCAAATACTAACCGAAAAATGGATTACACAAACTCACGCAAAGGCCACTTTTTCGACTTATGTAGTTACAAATTAAACACTTTCCGTTACTTTCCTTCACATGTACTGTCAAACTTTGGTTCTTTACGCGTCTCACGGTTCTGGGCTAGACGGCGCTTCGCGTCGCGAAGCGGTCCGTCTCTCTGCCTTTCACAACACGCGACGTAAATGGCCGCAACTCCTCGCTGCCTTCACTTACAATCTTAAAACTTTGACCCCGCCAAGCTACCACCAACCGCACAACGTGATATTCATTTCGACTTGATACGCCCTTACCTTCCCCGGAGAAAAAGCTCTCAAAGACGCAAATACTAACCGAAAAACGGATTACACAAACTCACGCAAAAGCCACTTTATCGACTTATGTAGTTACAAATTAAACACTTTCCGTCACTTTCCTTCAGTTGTACTGTCAAACTTTGTTTCTTTACGCGTCTCACGGTTCTGGGCTAGACGGCGCTTCGCGTCGCGAAGCGGTCCGTCTCTCTGCCTTTCACAACACACGACGTAAATGGCCGCAACTCCTCGCTGCCTTCACTTACAATCTTAAAACTTTGACCCCGCCAAGCTACCACCAACCGCACTACGTGATATTCATTTCGACTTGATACGCCCTTACCTTCCCCGGAGAAAAAGCTCTCAAAGACGCAAATACTAACCGAAATACGGATTACACAAACTCACGCAAAAGCCACTTTATCGACTTATGTAGTTACAAATTAAACACTTTCCGTCACTTTCCTTCAGTTGTACTGTCAAACTTTGTTTCTTTACGCGTCTCACGGTTCTGGGCTAGACGGCGCTTCGCGTCGCGAAGCGCTCCGTCTCTCTGCCTTTCACAACACGCGACGTAAATGGCCGCAACTCCTCGCTGCCTTCACTTACAATCTTAAAACTTTGACCCCGCCAAGCTACCACCAACCGCACTACGTGATATTCATTTCGACTTGATACGCCGTTACCTTCCCCGGAAATAAGCTCTCAAAGACGCAAAAACTAACCGAAAATCGGATTACACAAACTCACGCAAAAGCCACTTTTTCGACTAATGTAGTTACAAATTAAACACTTTCCGTCACTTTCCTTCAGTTGTACTGTCAAACTTTGTTTCTTTACGCGTCTCACGGTTCTGGGCTAGACGGCGCTTCGCGTCGCGAAGCGGTCCGTCTCTCCGCCTTTCACAACACGCGACGTAAATGGCCGCAACTCCTCGCTGCCTCCACTTACAACCTTAAAACTTTGACCCCGCCAAGCTACCACCAACCGCACTACGTGATATTCATTTCGACTTGATACGCCCTTACCTTCCCCGGAAAAAAAGCTCTCAAAGACGCAAATACTAACCGAAAAACGGATTACACAAACTCACGCAAAAGCCACTTTTTCGACTTATGTAGTTACAATTTAAACACTTTCCGTCACTTTCCTTCAGTTGTACTGTCAAACTTTGTTTCTTTACGCGTCTCACGGTTCTGGGCTAGACGGCGCTTCGCGTCGCGACGCGTCCCGTCTCTCCGCCTTTCACAACACGCGACGTAAATGGAGGCAACTCCTCGCTGCCTTCACTTACAATCTTAAAACTTTGACCCCGCCAAGCTACCACCAACCGCACTACGTGATATTCATTTCGACTTGATACGCCCTTACCTTCCCCGGAAAAAAAGCTCTCAAAGACGCAAATACTAACCGAAAAACGGATTACACAAACTCACGCAAAAGCCACTTTTTCGACTTATGTAGTTACAATTTAAACACTTTCCGTCACTTTCCTTCAGTTGTACTGTCAAACTTTGTTTCTTTACGCGTCTCACGGTTCTGGGCTAGACGGCGCTTCGCGTCGCGACGCGTCCCGTCTCTCCGCCTTTCACAACACGCGACGTAAATGGAGGCAACTCCTCGCTGCCTTCACTTACAATCTTAAAACTTTGAGCCCGCCAAGCAACCACCAACCGCACTACGTGATATTCATTTCGATTTGATACGCCCTATACTTTCCCCGGAAAAAACGCTCTCAAAGACGCAAATACAAACCGAAAAACGGATTACACAAACTCACGAAAATGCCACTTTTTCGACTTATCTAGTTACAAATTAAACACTTTCCGTCACTTTCCTTCAGTTGTACTGTCAAACTTTGTTTCTTTACGCGTCTCACGGTTCTGGGCTAGGCGGCGCTTCGCCTCGCGACGCGTCCCGTCTCTCCGTCTTTCACAACACGCGACGTAAATGGCCGCAACTCCTCGCAGCCTTCACTTACAATCTTAAAACTTTGAGCCCGCCAAGCTACCACCAACCGCACTACGTGATATTCATTTCGACTTGATACGCCCTTACCTTCCCCGGAAAAAAAGCTCTCAAAGACGCAAATACTAACCGAAAAACGGATTACACAAACTCACGCAAAAGCCACTTTTTCGTCTTATGTAGTTACAAATTAAACACTTTCCGTCACTTTCCTTCAGTTGTACTGTCAAACTTTGTTTCTTTACGCGTCTCACGGTTCTGGGCTAGACGGCGCTTCGCGTCGCGACGCGTCCCGTCTCTCCGCCTTTCACAACACGCGACGTAAATGGCCGCAACTCCTCGCTGCCTTCACTTACAACCTTAAAACTTTGACCCCGCCAAGCTACCACCAACCGCACTACGTGATATTCATTTCGACTTGATACGCCCTTACCTTCCCCGGAAAAAAAGCTCTCAAAGACGCAAATAGTAACCGAAAAACGGATTACACAAACTCACGCAAAAGCCACTTTTTCGACTTATGTAGTTACAAATTAAACACTTTCCGTCACTTTCCTTCAGTTGTACTGTCAAACTTTGTTTCTTTACGCGTCTCACGGTTCTGGGCTAGACGGCGCTTCGCGTCGCGACGCGTCCCGTCTCTCCGCCTTTCACAACACGCGACGTAAATGGCCGCAACTCCTCGCTGCCGTCACTTACAATCTTAAAACTTTGAGCCCGCCAAGCTACCACCAACCGCACTACGTGATATTCATTTCGATTTGATACGCCCTATACCTTCCCCGGAAAAAACGTTCTCAAAGACGCAAATACTAACCGAAAAACGGATTACACAAACTCACGCAAAAGCCACTTTTTCGACTTATCTAGTTACAAATCAAACACTTTCCGTCACTTTCCTTCAGTTGTACTGTCAAACTTTGTTTCTTTACGCGTCTCACGGTTCTGGGCTAGGCGGCGCTTCGCGTCGCGACGCGTCCCGTCTCTCCGTCTTTCAGAACACGCGACGTAAATGGCCGCAACTCCTCGCTGCCTTCACTAACAATCTTAAAACTTTGAGCCCGCCAAGCTACCACCAACCGCACTACGTGATATTCATTTCGACTTGATACGCCCTTACCTTCCCCGGAAAAAAAGCTCTCAAAGACGCAAATACTAACCGAAAAACGGATTACACAAACTCACGCAAAAGCCACTTTTTCGACATATGTAGTTACAAATTAAACACTTTCCGTCACTTTCCTTCAGTTGTACTGTCAAACTTTGTTTCTATACGCGTCTCACGGTTCTGGGCTAGACGGCGCTTCGCGTCGCGACGCGTCCCGTCTCTCCGCCTTTCACAACACGCGACGTAAATGGCCGCAACTCCTCGCTGCCTTCACTAACAAACTTAAAACTTTGAGCCCGCCAAGCTACCACCAACCGCACTACGTGATATTCATTTCGACTTGATACGCCCTCACCTTCCCCGGAAAAAAAGCTCTCAAAGACGCAAATACTAACCGAAAAACGGATTACACAAACTCACGCAAAAGCCACTTTTTCGACTTATGTAGTTACAAATTAAACACTTTCCGTCACTTTCCTTCAGTTGTACTGTCAAACTTTGTTTCTTTACGCGTCTCACGGTTCTGGGCTAGGCGGCGCTTCGCGTCGCGACGCGTCCCGTCTCTCCGTCTTTCAGAACACGCGACGTAAATGGCCGCAACTCCTCGCTGCCTTCACTAACAATCTTAAAACTTTGAGCCCGCCAAGCTACCACCAACCGCACTACGTGATATTCATTTCGACTTGATACGCCCTTACCTTCCCCGGAAAAAAAGCTCTCAAAGACGCAAATACTAACCGAAAAACGGATTACACAAACTCACGCAAAAGCCACTTTTTCGACATATGTAGTTACAAATTAAACACTTTCCGTCACTTTCCTTCAGTTGTACTGTCAAACTTTGTTTCTTTACGCGTCTCACGGTTCTGGGCTAGACGGCGCTTCGCGTCGCGACGCGTCCCGTCTCTCCGCCTTTCACAACACGCGACGTAAATGGCCGCAACTCCTCGCTGCCTTCACTAACAAACTTAAAACTTTGAGCCCGCCAAGCTACCACCAACCGCACTACGTGATATTCATTTCGACTTGATACGCCCTCACCTTCCCCGGAAAAAAAGCTCTCAAAGACGCAAATACTAACCGAAAAACGGATTACACAAACTCACGCAAAAGCCACTTTTTCGACTTATGTAGTTACAAATTAAACACTTTCCGTCACTTTCCTTCAGTTGTACTGTCAAACTTTGTTTCTTTACGCGTCTCACGGTTCTGGGCTAGGCGGCGCTTCGCGTCGCGACGCGTCCCGTCTCTCCGCCTTTCACAACACGCGACGTAAATGGCCGCAACTCCTCGCTGCCTTCACTAACAAACTTAAAACTTTGAGCCCGCCAAGCTACCACCAACCGCACTACGTGAAATGCATTTCGACTTGATACGCCCTTACCTTCCCCGGAAAAAAAGCTCTCAAAGACGCAAATACTAACCGAAAAACGGATTACACAAACTCACGCAAAAGCCACTTTTTCGACTTATGTAGTTACAAATTAAACACTTTCCGTCACTTTCCTTCAGTTGTACTGTCAAACTTTGTTTCTTTACGCGTCTCACGGTTCTGGGCTAGACGGCGCTTCGCGTCGCGACGCGTCCCGTCACTCCGCCTTTCACAACACGCGACGTAAATGGCCGCAACTCCTCGCTGCCGTCACTTACAATCTTAAAACTTTGAGCCCGCCAAGCTACCACCAACCGCACTACGTGATATTCATTTCGACTTGATACGCCCTTACCTTCCCCGGAAAAAAAGCTCTCAAAGACGCAAATACTAACCGAAAAACGGATTACACAAACTCACGCAAAAGCCACTTTTTCGACTTATGTAGTTACAAATTAAACACTTTCCGTCACTTTCCTTCAGTTGTACTGTCAAACTTTGTTTCTTTACGCGTCTCACGGTTCTGGGCTAGGCGGCGCTTCGCGTCGCGACGCGTCCCGTCTCTCCGCCTTTCACAACACGCGACGTAAATGGCCGCAACTCCTCGCTGCCTTCACTAACAAACTTAAAACTTTGAGCCCGCCAAGCTACCACCAACCGCACTACGTGAAATGCATTTCGACTTGATACGCCCTTACCTTCCCCGGAAAAAAAGCTCTCAAAGACGCAAATACTAACCGAAAAACGGATTACACAAACTCACGCAAAAGCCACTTTTTCGACTTATGTAGTTACAAATTAAAGACTTTCCGTCACTTTCCTTCAGTTGTACTGTCAAACTTTGTTTCTTTACGCGTCTCACGGTTCTGGGCTAGACGGCGCTTCGCGTCGCGACGCGTCCCGTCTCTCCGCCTTTCACAACACGCGACGTAAATGGCCGCAACTCCTCGCTGCCGTCACTTACAATCTTAAAACTTTGAGCCCGCCAAGCTACCACCAACCGCACTACGTGAAATGCATTTCGACTTGATACGCCCTTACCTTCCCCGGAAAAAAAGCTCTCAAAGACGCAAATACTAACCGAAAAACGGATTACACAAACTCACGCAAAAGCCACTTTTTCGACTTATGTAGTTACAAATTAAACACTTTCCGTCACTTTCCTTCAGTTGTACTGTCAAACTTTGTTTCTTTACGCGTCTCACGGTTCTGGGCTAGACGGCGCTTCGCGTCGCGACGCGTCCCGTCTCTCCGCCTTTCACAACACGCGACGTAAATGGCCGCAACTCCTCGCTGCCTTCACTTACAATCATAAAACTGTGACCCCGCCAAGCTACCACCAACCGCACTACGTGATATTCATTTCGACTTGATACGCCCTTACCTTCCCCGGAAAAAAAGCTCTCAAAGACGCAAATACAAACCGAAAAACGGATTACACAAACTCACGCAAAAGCCACTTTTTCGACTTATCTAGTTACAAATTAAACACTTTCCGTCACTTTCCTTCAGTTGTACTGTCAAACTTTGTTTCTTTACGCGTCTCACGGTTCTGGGCTAGACGGCGCTTCGCGTCGCGACGCGTCCCGTCTCTCCGCCTTTCACAACACGCGACGTAAATGGAGGCAACTCCTCGCTGCCTTCACTTACAATCTTAAAACTTTGAGCCCGCCAAGCTACCACCAACCGCACTACGTGATATTCATTTCGATTTGATACGCCCTTACCTTCCCCGGAAAAAAAGCTCTCAAAGACGCAAATACTAACCGAAAAACGATTACACAAACGCACGCAAAAGCCACTTTTTCGACTTATGTAGTTACAAATTAAACACTTTCCGTCACTTTCTTTCAGTTGTACTGTCAAACTTTGTTTCTTTACGCGTCTCACGGTTCTGGGCTAGACCGCGCTTCGCGTCGCGACGCGTCCCGTCTCTCCGCCTTTCACAACACGCGACGTAAATGGCCGCAACTCCTCCCTGCCTTCACTTACAATCTTAAAACTTTGAGCCCGCCAAGCTACCACCAACCGCACTACGTGATATTCATTTCAACTTGATACGCCCTTACCTTCCCCGGAAAAAAAGCTCTCAAAGACGCATATACAAACCGAAAAACGGATTACACAAACTCACGCAAAAGTCACTTTTTCGACTTATGTAGTTACAAATTAAACACTTTCCGTCACTTTCCTTCAGTTGTACTGTCAAACTTTGTTTCTTTACGCGTCTCACGGTTCTGGGCTAGGCGGCGCTTCGCGTCGCGACGCGTCCCGTCTCTCCGTCTTTCACAACACGCGACGTAAATGGCCGCAACTCCTCGCTGCCGTCACTTACAATCTTAAAACTTTGAGCCCGCCAAGCTACCACCAACCGCACTACGTGATATTCATTTCGACTTGATACGCCCTTACCTTCCCCGGAAAAAAAGCTCTCAAAGACGCAAATACTAACCGAAAAACGGATTACACAAACTCACGCAAAAGCCACTTTTTCGACTTATGTAGTTACAAATTAAACACTTTCCGTCACTTTCCTTCAGTTGTACTGTCAAACTTTGTTTCTTTACGCGTCTCACGGTTCTGGGCTAGGCGGCGCTTCGCGTCGCGACGCGTCCCGTCTCTCCGCCTTTCACAACACGCGACGTAAATGGCCGCAACTCCTCGCTGCCTTTACTAACAAACTTAAAACTTTGAGCCCGCCAAGCTACCACCAACCGCACTACGTGAAATGCATTTCGACTTGATACGCCCTTACCTTCCCCGGAAAAAAAGCTCTCAAAGACGCAAATACTAACCGAAAAACGGATTACACAAACTCACGCAAAAGCCACTTTTTCGACTTATGTAGTTACAAATTAAAGACTTTCCGTCACTTTCCTTCAGTTGTACTGTCAAACTTTGTTTCTTTACGCGTCTCACGGTTCTGGGCTAGACGGCGCTTCGCGTCGCGACGCGTCCCGTCTCTCCGCCTTTCACAACACGCGACGTAAATGGCCGCAACTCCTCGCTGCCGTCACTTACAATCTTAAAACTTTGAGCCCGCCAAGCTACCACCAACCGCACTACGTGAAATGCATTTCGACTTGATACGCCCTTACCTTCCCCGGAAAAAAAGCTCTCAAAGACGCAAATACTAACCGAAAAACGGATTACACAAACTCACGCAAAAGCCACTTTTTCGACTTATGTAGTTACAAATTAAACACTTTCCGTCACTTTCCTTCAGTTGTACTGTCAAACTTTGTTTCTTTACGCGTCTCACGGTTCTGGGCTAGACGGCGCTTCGCGTCGCGACGCGTCCCGTCTCTCCGCCTTTCACAACACGCGACGTAAATGGCCGCAACTCCTCGCTGCCTTCACTTACAATCTTAAAACTGTGACCCCGCCAAGCTACCACCAACCGCACTACGTGATATTCATTTCGACTTGATACGCCCTTACCTTCCCAGGAAAAAAAGCTCTCAAAGACGCAAATACAAACCGAAAAACGGATTACACAAACTCACGCAAAAGCCACTTTTTCGACTTATCTAGTTACAAATTAAACACTTTCCGTCACTTTCCTTCAGTTGTACTGTCAAACTTTGTTTCTTTACGCGTCTCACGGTTCTGGGCTAGACGGCGCTTCGCGTCGCGACGCGTCCCGTCTCTCCGCCTTTCACAACACGCGACGTAAATGGAGGCAACTCCTCGCTGCCTTCACTTACAATCTTAAAACTTTGAGCCCGCCAAGCTACCACCAACCGCACTACGTGATATTCATTTCGATTTGATACGCCCTTACCTTCCCCGGAAAAAAAGCTCTCAAAGACGCAAATACTAACCGAAAAACGATTACACAAACGCACGCAAAAGCCACTTTTTCGACCTATGTAGTTACAAATTAAACACTTTCCGTCACTTTCTTTCAGTTGTACTGTCAAACTTTGTTTCTTTACGCGTCTCACGGTTCTGGGCTAGACCGCGCTTCGCGTCGCGACGCGTCCCGTCTCTCCGCCTTTCACAACACGCGACGTAAATGGCCGCAACTCCTCCCTGCCTTCACTTACAATCTTAAAACTCTGAGCCCGCCAAGCTACCACCAACCGCACTACGTGATATTCATTTCAACTTGATACGCCCTTACCTTCCCCGGAAAAAAAGCTCTCAAAGACGCATATACAAAGCGAAAAACGGATTACACAAACTCACGCAAAAGTCACTTTTTCGACTTATGTAGTTACAAATTAAACACTTTCCGTCACTTTCCTTCAGTTGTACTGTCAAACTTTGTTTCTTTACGCGTCTCACGGTTCTGGGCTAGACGGCGCTTCGCGTCGCGACGCGTCCCGTCTCTCCGTCTTTCACAACACGCGACGTAAATGGCCGCAACTCCTCGCTGCCTTCACTTACTATCTTAAAACTTTGAGCCCGCCAAGCTACCACCAACCGCACTACGTGATATCCATTTCGACTTGATACGCCCTTACCTTCCCCGGAAAAAACGCTCTCAAAGACGCAAATAGTAACCGAAAAACGGATTACACAAACTCACGCAAAAGCCACTGTTTCGACTTATGTAGTTACAAATTAAACACTTTCCGTCACTTTCCTTCTGTTGTACTGTCAAACTTTGTTTCTTTACGCGTCTCACGGTTCTGGGCTAGACGGCGCTTCGCGTCGCGACGCGTCCCGTCTCTCCGTCTTTCACAACACGCGACGTAAATGGCCCTAACTCCCCGCTGCCTTCACTTACAATCTTAAAACTTTGAGCCCGCCAAGCTACCACCAACCGCACTACGTGATATCCATTTCGACTTGATACGCCCTTACCTTCCCCGGAAAAAACGCTCTCAAAGACGCAAATACAAACCGAAAAACGGATTACACAAACTCACGCAAAAGCCACTTTTTCGACTTATGTAGTTACAAATTAAACACTTTCCGTCACTTTCCTTCAGTTGTACTGTCAAACTTTGTTTCTTCAAGCGTCTCACGGTTCTGGGCTAGGCGGCGCTTCGCGTCGCGACGCGTCCCGTCTCTCCGTCTTTCACAACACGCGACGTAAATGGCCGCAACTCCTCGCTGCCTTCACTTACAATCTTAAAACTTTGAGCCCGCCAAGCTACCACCAACCGCACTACGTGATATTCATTTCGACTTGATACGCCCTTACCTTCCCCGGAAAAAAAGCTTTCAAAGACGCAAATAGAAACCGAAAAACGGATTACACAAACTCACGCAAAAGCCACTGTTTTGACTTATGTAGTTACAAAATAAACACTTTCCGTCACTTTCCTTCAGTTGTACTGTCAAACTTTGTTTCTTTACGCGTCTCACGGTTCTGGGCTAGACGGCGCTTCGCGTCGCGACGCGTCCCGTCTCTGCGTCTTTCACAACACGCGACGTAAATGGCCGTAACTCCCCGCTGCCTTCACTTACAATCTTAAAACTTTGAGCCCGCCAAGCTACCACCAACCGCACTACGTGATATCCATTTCGACTTGATACGCCCTTACCTTCCCCGGAAAAAACGCTCTCAAAGATGCAAATACAAACCGAAAAACGGATTACACAAACTCACGCAAAAGCCACTGTTTCGACTTATGTAGTTACAAATTAAACACTTTCCGTCACTTTCCTTCAGTTGTACTGTCAAACTTGTTTCTTTACGCGTCTCACGGTTCTGGGCTAGACGGCGCTTCGCGTCGCGACGCGTCCCGTCTCTCCGTCTTTCACAACACGCGACGTAAATGGCCGCAACTACTCGCTGCCTTCACTTACAATCTTAAAACTTTGTGCCCGCCAAGCTACCACCAACCGCACTACGTGATATTCATTTTGACTTGATACGCCCTTACCTTCCTCGGAAGAAACGCTCTCAAAGACGCAAATAGTAACCGAAAAACGGATTACACAAACTCACGCAAAAGCCACTGTTTCGACTTATGTAGTTACAAATTAAACACTTTCCGTCTCTTTCCTTCAGTTGTACTGTCAAACTTTGTTTCTTTACGCGTCTCACGGTTCTGGGCTAGGCGGCGCTTCGCGTCGCGACGCGTCCCGTCTCTCCGTCTTTCACAACAAGCGACGTAAATGGCCGCAACACCTCGCTGCCTTCACTTACAATCTTAAAACTTTGTGTCCGCCAAGCTACCACCAACCGCACTACGTGATATCCATTTCGACTTGATACGCCCTTACCTTCCCCGGAAAAGAAGCTCTCACAGACGCAAATAGTAACCGAAAAACGGATTACACAAACTCACGTAAAAGCCACTGTTTCGACTTATGTAGTTACAAATTAAACACTTTCCGTCACTTTCCTTCAGTTGTACTGTCAAACTTTGTTTCTTTACGCGTCTCACGGTTCTGGGCTAGGCGGCGCTTCGCGTCGCGACGCGTCCCGTCTCTCCGTCTTTCACAACACGCGACGTAAATGGCCGCAACTCCTCGCTGCCTTCACTTACAATCTTAAAACTTTGACCCCGCCAAGCTACCACCAACCGCACTACGTGATATTCATTTCGACTTGATACGCCCTTACCTTCCCCGGAAAAAACGCTCTCAAAGACGCAAATACAAACCGAAAAACGGATTACACAAACTCACGCAAAAGCCACTTTTTCGACTTATGTAGTTACAAATTAAACACTTTCCGTCACTTTCCTTCAGTTGTACTGTCAAACTTTGTTTCTTCACGCGTCTCACGGTTCTGGGCTAGGCGGCGCTTCGCGTCGCGACGCGTCCCGTCTCTCCGTCTTTCACAACACGCGACGTAAATGGCCGCAACTCCTCGCTGCCTTCACTTACTATCTTAAAACTTTGTGCCCGCCAAGCTACCACCAACCGCACTACGTGATATTTATTTTGACCTGATACGCCCTTACCTTCCCCGCAAAAACGCTCTCAAAGACGCAAATACTAACCGAAAAACGGATTACACAAACTCACGCAATAGCCACTGTTTCGACTTATGTAGTTACAAATTAAACACTTTCCGTCACTTTCCTTCAGTTGTACTGTCAAACTTTGTTTCTTTACGCGTCTCACGGTTCTGGGCTAGGCGGCGCTTCGCGTCGCGACGCGTCCCGTCTCTCCGTCTTTCACAACACGCGACGTAAATGGCCGCAACTCCTCGCTGCCTTCACTTACAATCTTAAAACCTTGAGCCCGCCAAGCTACCACCAACCGCACTACGTGATATTCATTTCGACTTGATACGCCCTTACCTTCCCCGGAAAAAACGCTTTCAAAGACGCAAATAGAAACCGAAAAACGGATTACACAAACTCACGCAAAAGCCACTGTTTCGACTTATGTAGTTACAAATTAAACACTTTCCGTCACTTTCCTTCAGTTGTACTGTCAAACTTTGTTTCTTTACGCGTCTCACGGTTCTGGGCTAGGCGGCGCTTCGCGTCGCGACGCGTCCCGTCTCTCCGTCTTTCACAACACGCGACGTAAATGGCCGCAACTCCTCGCTGCCTTCACTTACAATCTTAAAACTTTGAGCCCGCCAAGCTACCACCAACCGCACTACGTGATATTCATTTCGACTTGATACGCCCTTACCTTCCCCGGAAAAAACGCTCTCAAAGACGCAAATAGTAACCGAAAAACGGATTACACAAACTCACGCAAAAGCCACTGTTTCGACTTATGTAGTTACAAATTAAACACTTTCCGTCACTTTCCTTCAGTTGTACTGTCAAACTTTGTTTCTTTACGCGTCTCACGGTTCTGGGCTAGGCGGCGCTTCGCGTCGCGACGCGTCCCGTCTCTCCGTCTTTCACAACACGCGACGTAAATGGCCGCAACTCCTCGCTGCCTTCACTTACAATCTTAAAACTTTGAGCTCGCCAAGCTACCACCAACCGCACTACGTGATATTCATTTCGACTTGATACGCCCTTACCTTCCCCGGAAAAAACGCTCTCAAAGACGCAAATAGTAACCGAAAAACGGATTACACAAACTCACGCAAAAGCCACTGTTTCGACTTATGTAGTTACAAATTAAACACTTTCCGTCACTTTCCTTCAGTTGTACTGTCAAACTTTGTTTCTTTACGCGTCTCACGGTTCTGGGCTAGGCGGCGCTTCGCGTCGCGACGCGTCCCGTCTCTCCGTCTTTCACAACACGCGACGTAAATGGCCGCAACTCCTCGCTGCCTTCACTTACAATCTTAAAACTTTGAGCCCGCCAAGCTACCAACCAACCGCACTACATGATATCCATTTCGACTTGATACGCCCTTACCTTCCCGGAAAAAACGCTCTCAAAGACGCAAATACAAACCGAAAAACGGATTACACAAACTCACGCAAAAGGCACTTTTTCGACTTATGTAGTTACAAATTAAACACTTTCCGTCACTTTCCTTCAGTTGTACTGTCAAACTTTGTTTCTTCACGCGTCTCACGGTTCTGGGCTAGACGGCGCTTCGCGTCGCAACGCGGCCCGTCTCTCCGTCTTTCACAACACGCGACGTAAATGGCCGTAACTCCCCGCTGCCTTCACTTACAATCTTAAAACTTTGAGCCCGACAAGCTACCACCAACCGCACTACGTGATATTCATTTCGACTTGATACGCCCTTACCTTCCCCGGAAAAAACGCTCTCAAGACGCAAATACAAACCGAAAAACGGATTACACAAACTCACGCAAAAGCCACTTTTTCGACTTATGTAGTTACAAATTAAACACTTTCCGTCACTTTCCTTCAGTTGTACTGTCAAACTTTGTTTCTTCAAGCGTCTCACGGTTCTGGGCTAGGCGGCGCTTCGCGTCGCGACGCGTCCCGTCTCTCCGTCTTTCACAACGCGCGACGTAAATGGCCGCAACTCCTCGCTGCCTTCACTTACAATCTTAAAACTTTGAGCCCGCCAAGCTACCACCAACCGCACTACGTGATATTCATTTCGACTTGATACGCCCTTACCTTCCCCGGAAAAAACGCTTTCAAAGACGCAAATAGAAACCGAAAAACGGGTTACACAAACTCACGCAATAGCCACTGTTTCACTTATGTAGTTACAAAATAAACACTTTCCGTCACTTTCCTTCAGTTGTACTGTCAAACTTTGTTTCTTTACGCGTCTCACGGTTCTGGGCTAGACGGCGCTTCGCGTCGCGACGCGTCCCGTCTCTCCGTCTTTCACAACACGCGACGTAAATGGCCCTAACTCCCCGCTGCCTTCACTTACAATCTTAAAACTTTGAGCCCGCCAAGCTACCACCAACAGCACTACGTGATATCCATTTCGACTTGATACGCCCTTACCTTCCCCGGAAAAAACGCTCTCAAAGACGCAAATACAAACCGAAAAACGGATTACACAAACTCACGCAAAAGCCACTTTTTCGACTTATGTAGTTACAAATTAAACACTTTCCGTCACTTTCCTTCAGTTGTACTGTCAAACTTTGTTTCTTCAAGCGTCTCACGGTTCTGGGCTAGGCGGCGCTTCGCGTCGCGACGCGTCCCGTCTCTCCGTCTTTCACAACACGCGACGTAAATGGCCGCAACTCCTCGCTGCCTTCACTTACAATCTTAAAACTTTGAGCCCGCCAAGCTACCACCAACCGCACTACGTGATATTCATTTCGACTTGATACGCCCTTACCTTCCCCGGAAAAAACGCTTTCAAAGACGCAAATAGAAACCGAAAAACGGATTACACAAACTCACGCAAAAGCCACTGTTTCGACTTATGTAGTTACAAAATAAACACTTTCCGTCACTTTCCTTCAGTTGTACTGTCAAACTTTGTTTCTTTACGCGTCTCACGGTTCTGGGCTAGACGGCGCTTCGCGTCGCGACGCGTCCCGTCTCTCCGTCTTTCACAACACGCGACGTAAATGGCCGTAACTCCCCGCTGCCTTCACTTACAATCTTAAAACTTTGAGCCCGCCAAGCTACCACCAACCGCACTACGTGATATCCATTTCGACTTGATACGCCCTTACCTTCCCCGGAAAAAACGCTCTCAAAGACGCAAATACAAACCGAAAAACGGATTACACAAACTCACGCAAAAGCACTTTTTCGACTTATGTAGTTACAAATTAAACACTTTCCGTCACTTTCCTTCAGTTGTACTGTCAAACTTTGTTTCTTCACGCGTCTCACGGTTCTGGGCTAGGCGGCGCTTCGCGTCGCGACGCGTCCCGTCTCTCCGTCTTTCACAACACGCGACGTAAATGGCCGCAACTCCTCGCTGCCTTCACTTACTATCTTAAAACTTTGTGCCCGCCAAGCTACCACCAACCGCACTACGTGATATTTATTTTGACCTGATACGCCCTTACCTTCCCCGCAAAAACGCTCTCAAAGACGCAAATACTAACCGAAAAACGGATTACACAAACTCACGCAATAGCCACTGTTTCGACTTATGTAGTTACAAATTAAACACTTTCCGTCACTTTCCTTCAGTTGTACTGTCAAACTTTGTTTCTTTACGCGTCTCACGGTTCTGGGCTAGGCGGCGCTTGCGTCGCGACGCGTCCCGTCTCTCCGTCTTTCACAACACGCGACGTAAATGGCCGCAACACCTCGCTGCCTTCACTTACAATCTTAAAACTTTGAGCCCGCCAAGCTACCACCAACCGCACTACGTGATATTCATTTCGACTTGATACGCCCTTACCTTCCCCGGAAAAAACGCTTTCAAAGACGCAAATAGAAACCGAAAAACGGATTACACAAACTCACGCAAAAGCCACTGTTTCGACTTATGTAGTTACAAATTAAACACTTTCCGTCACTTTCCTTCAGTTGTACTGTCAAACTTTGTTTCTTTACGCGTCTCACGGTTCTGGGCTAGGCGGCGCTTCGCGTCGCGACGCGTCCCGTCTCTCCGTCTTTCACAACACGCGACGTAAATGGCCGCAACTCCTCGCTGCCTTCAATCTTAAAACTTTGAGCCCGCCAAGCTACCACCAACCGCACTACGTGATATTCATTTCGACTTGATACGCCCTTACCTTCCCCGGAAAAAACGCTCTCAAAGACGCAAATAGTAACCGAAAAACGGATTACACAAACTCACGCAAAAGCCACTGTTTCGACTTATGTAGTTACAAATTAAACACTTTCCGTCACTTTCCTTCAGTTGTACTGTCAAACTTTGTTTCTTTACGCGTCTCACGGTTCTGGGCTAGGCGGCGCTTCGCGTCGCGATGCGTCCCGTCTCTCCGTCTTTCACAACACGCGACGTAAATGGCCGCAACTCCTCGCTGCCTTCACTTACAATCTTAAAACTTTGAGCTCGCCAAGCTACCACCAACCGCACTACGTGATATTCATTTCGACTTGATACGCCCTTACCTTCCCCGGAAAAAACGCTCTCAAAGACGCAAATAGTAACCGAAAAACGGATTACACAAACTCACGCAAAAGCCACTGTTTCGACTTATGTAGTTACAAATTAAACACTTTCCGTCACTTTCCTTCAGTTGTACTGTCAAACTTTGTTTCTTTACGCGTCTCACGGTTCTGGGCTAGGCGGCGCTTCGCGTCGCGACGCGTCCCGTCTCTCCGTCTTTCACAACACGCGACGTAAATGGCCGCAACTCCTCGCTGCCTTCACTTACAATCTTAAAACTTTGAGCCCGCCAAGCTACCAACCAACCGCACTACATGATATCCATTTCGGCTTGATACGCCCTTACCTTCCCGGAAAAAACGCTCTCAAAGACGCAAATACAAACCGAAAAACGGATTACACAAACTCACGCAAAAGGCACTTTTTCGACTTATGTAGTTACAAATTAAACACTTTCCGTCACTTTCCTTCAGTTGTACTGTCAAACTTTGTTTCTTCACGCGTCTCACGGTTCTGGGCTAGACGGCGCTTCGCGTCGCAACGCGGCCCGTCTCTCCGTCTTTCACAACACGCGACGTAAATGGCCGTAACTCCCCGCTGCCTTCACTTACAATCTTAAAACTTTGAGCCCGCCAAGCTACCACCAACAGCACTACGTGATATCCATTTCGACTTGATACGCCCTTACCTTCCCCGGAAAAAACGCTCTCAAGACGCAAATACAAACCGAAAAACGGATTACACAAACTCACGCAAAAGCCACTTTTTCGACTTATGTAGTTACAAACTAAACACTTTCCGTCACTTTCCTTCAGTTGTACTGTCAAACTTTGTTTCTTCAAGCGTCTCACGGTTCTGGGCTAGGCGGCGCTTCGCGTCGCGACGCGTCCCGTCTCTCCGTCTTTCACAACACGCGACGTAAATGGCCCTAACTCCCCGCTGCCTTCACTTACAATCTTAAACCTTTGAGCCCGCCAAGCTACCACCAACAGCACTACGTGATATCCATTTCGACTTGATACGCCCTTACCTTCCCCGGAAAAAACGCTCTCAAAGACGCAAATACAAACCGAAAAACGGATTACACAAACTCACGCAAAAGCCACTTTTTCGACTTATGTAGTTACAAATTAAACACTTTCCGTCACTTTCCTTCAGTTGTACTGTCAAACTTTGTTTCTTCAAGCGTCTCACGGTTCTGGGCTAGGCGGCGCTTCGCGTCGCGACGCGTCCCGTCTCTCCGTCTTTCACAACACGCGACGTAAATGGCCGCAACTCCTCGCTGCCTTCACTTACAATCTTAAAACTTTGAGCCCGCCAAGCTACCACCAACCGCACTACGTGATATTCATTTCGACTTGATACGCCCTTACCTTCCCCGGAAAAAACGCTTTCAAAGACGCAAATAGAAACCGAAAAACGGATTACACAAACTCACGCAAAAGCCACTGTTTCGACTTATGTAGTTACAAAATAAACACTTTCCGTCACTTTCCTTCAGTTGTACTGTCAAACTTTGTTTCTTTACGCGTCTCACGGTTCTGGGCTAGACGGCGCTTCGCGTCGCGACGCGTCCCGTCTCTCCGTCTTTCACAACACGCGACGTAAATGGCCGTAACTCCCCGCTGCCTTCACTTACAATCTTAAAACTTTGAGCCCGCCAAGCTACCACCAACCGCACTACGTGATATCCATTTCGACTTGATACGCCCTTACCTTCCCCGGAAAAAACGCTCTCAAAGACGCAAATACAAACCGAAAAACGGATTACACAAACTCACGCAAAAGCCACTTTTTCGACTTATGTAGTTACAAATTAAACACTTTCCGTCACTTTCCTTCAGTTGTACTGTCAAACTTTGTTTCTTCACGCGTCTCACGGTTCTGGGCTAGGCGGCGCTTCGCGTCGCGACGCGTCCCGTCTCTCCGTCTTTCACAACACGCGACGTAAATGGCCGCAACTCCTCGCTGCCTTCACTTACTATCTTAAAACTTTGTGCCCGCCAAGCTACCACCAACCGCACTACGTGATATTTATTTTGACCTGATACGCCCTTACCTTCCCCGCAAAAACGCTCTCAAAGACGCAAATACTAACCGAAAAACGGATTACACAAACTCACGCAATAGCCACTGTTTCGACTTATGTAGTTACAAATTAAACACTTTCCGTCACTTTCCTTCAGTTGTACTGTCAAACTATGTTTCTTTACGCGTCTCACGGTTCTGGGCTAGGCGGCGCTTCGCGTCGCGACGCGTCCCGTCTCTCCGTCTTTCACAACACGCGACGTAAATGGCCGCAACTCCTCGCTGCCTTCACTTACAATCTTAAAACTTTGAGCCCGCCAAGCTACCACCAACCGCACTACGTGATATTCATTTCGACTTGATACGCCCTTACCTTCCCCGGAAAAAACGCTTTCAAAGACGCAAATAGAAACCGAAAAACGGATTACACAAACTCACGCAAACGCCACTGTTTCGACTTATGTAGTTACAAATTAAACACTTTCCGTCACTTTCCTTCAGTTGTACTGTCAAACTTTGTTTCTTTACGCGTCTCACGGCTCTGGGCTAGGCGGCGCTTCGCGTCGCGACGCGTCCCGTCTCTCCGTCTTTCACAACACGCGACGTAAATGGCCGCAACTCCTCGCTGCCTTCACTTACAATCTTAAAACTTTGAGCCCGCCAAGCTACCACCAACCGCACTACAAGATATTTATTTTGACCTGATACGCCCTTACCTTCCCCGCAAAAACGCTCTCAAAGACGCAAATACTAACCGAAAAACGGATTACACAAACTCACGCAATAGCCACTGTTTCGACTTATGTAGTTACAAATTAAACACTTTCCGTCACTTTCCTTCAGTTGTACTGTCAAACTATGTTTCTTTACGCGTCTCACGGTTCTGGGCTAGACGGCGCTTCGCGTCGCGACGCGTCCCGTCTCTCCGTCTTTCACAACACGCGACGTAAATGGCCGCAACTCCTCGCTGCCTTCACTTACAATCTTAAAACTTTGAGCCCGCCAAGCTACCACCAACCGCACTACGTGATATTCATTTCGACTTGATACGCCCTTACCTTCCCCGGAAAAAACGCTTTCAAAGACGCAAATAGAAACCGAAAAACGGATTACACAAACTCACGCAAAAGCCACTGTTTCGACTTATGTAGTTACAAATTAAACACTTTCCGTCACTTTCCTTCAGTTGTACTGTCAAACTTTGTTTCTTTACGCGTCTCACGGTTCTGGGCTAGGCGGCGCTTCGCGTCGCGACGCGTCCCGTCTCTCCGTCTTTCACAACACGCGACGTAAATGGCCCTAACTCCCCGCTGCCTTCACTTACAATCTTAAAACTTTGAGCCCGCCAAGCTACCACCAACCGCACTACGTGATATTCATTTCGACTTGATACGCCCTTACCTTCCCCGGAAAAAACGCTCTCAAAGACGCAAATACAAACCGAAAAACGGATTACACAAACTCACGCAAAAGCCACTTTTTCGACTTATGTAGTTACAAATTAAACACTTTCCGTCACTTTCCTTCAGTTGTACTGTCAAACTTTGTTTCTTTACGCGTCTCACGGTTCTGGGCTAGGCGGCGCTTCGCGTCGCGACGCGTCCCGTCTCTCCGTCTTTCACAACACGCGACGTAAATGGCCGCAACTCCCCGCTGCCTTCACTTACAATCTTAAAACTTTGTGTCCGCCAAGCTACCACCAACCGCACTACGTGATATCCATTTCGACTTGTTACGCCCTTACCTTCCCCGGAACAGAAGCTCTCACAGACGCAAATAGTAACCGAAAAACGGATTACACAAACTCACGTAAAAGCCACTGTTTCGACTTATGTAGTTACAAATTAAACACTTTCCGTCACTTTCCTTCAGTTGTACTGTCAAACTTTGTTTCTTTACGCGTCTCACGGTTCTGGGCTAGGCGGCGCTTCGCGTCGCGACGCGTCCCGTCTCTCCGTCTTTCACAACACGCGACGTAAATGGCCCTAACTCCCCGCTGCCTTCACTTACAATCTTAAAACTTTGAGCCCGCCAAGCTACCACCAACCGCACTACGTGATATCCATTTCGACTTGATACGCCCTTACCTTCCCCGGAAAAAACGCTCTCAAAGACGCAAATACAAACCGAAAAACGGATTACACAAACTCACGCAAAAGCCACTTTTTCGACTTATGTAGTTACAAATTAAACACTTTCCGTCACTTTCCTTCAGTTGTACTGTCAAACTTTGTTTCTTCACGCGTCTCACGGTTCTGGGCTAGGCGGCGCTTCGCGTCGCGACGCGTCCCGTCTCTCCGTCTTTCACAACACGCGACGTAAATGGCCGCAACTCCTCGCTGCCTTCACTTACTATCTTAAAACTTTGTGCCCGCCAAGCTACCACCAACCGCACTACGTGATATTTATTTTGACCTGATACGCCCTTACCTTCCCCGCAAAAACGCTCTCAAAGACGCAAATACTAACCGAAAAACGGATTACACAAACTCACGCAATAGCCACTGTTTCGACTTATGTAGTTACAAATTAAACACTTTCCGTCACTTTCCTTCAGTTGTACTGTCAAACTATGTTTCTTTACGCGTCTCACGGTTCTGGGCTAGGCGGCGCTTCGCGTCGCGACGCGTCCCGTCTCTCCGTCTTTCACAACACGCGACGTAAATGGCCGCAACTCCTCGCTGCCTTCACTTACAATCTTAAAACTTTGAGCCCGCCAAGCTACCACCAACCGCACTACGTGATATTCATTTCGACTTGATACGCCCTTACCTTCCCCGGAAAAAACGCTTTCAAAGACGCAAATAGAAACCGAAAAACGGATTACACAAACTCACGCAAAAGCCACTGTTTCGACTTATGTAGTTACAAATTAAACACTTTCCGTCACTTTCCTTCAGTTGTACTGTCAAACTTTGTTTCTTTACGCGTCTCACGGTTCTGGGCTAGGCGGCGCTTCGCGTCGCGACGCGTCCCGTCTCTCCGTCTTTCACAACACGCGACGTAAATGGCCGCAACTCCTCGCTGCCTTCACTTACAATCTTAAAACTTTGAGCCCGCCAAGCTACCACCAACCGCACTACGTGATATTTATTTTGACCTGATACGCCCTTACCTTCCCCGCAAAAACGCTCTCAAAGACGCAAATACTAACCGAAAAACGGATTACACAAACTCACGCAATAGCCACTGTTTCGACTTATGTAGTTACAAATTAAACACTTTCCGTCACTTTCCTTCAGTTGTACTGTCAAACTATGTTTCTTTACGCGTCTCACGGTTCTGGGCTAGACGGCGCTTCGCGTCGCGACGCGTCCCGTCTCTCCGTCTTTCACAACACGCGACGTAAATGGCCGCAACTCCTCGCTGCCTTCACTTACAATCTTAAAACTTTGAGCCCGCCAAGCTACCACCAACCGCACTACGTGATATTCATTTCGACTTGATACGCCCTTACCTTCCCCGGAAAAAACGCTTTCAAAGACGCAAATAGAAACCGAAAAACGGATTACACAAACTCACGCAAAAGCCACTGTTTCGACTTATGTAGTTACAAATTAAACACTTTCCGTCACTTTCCTTCAGTTGTACTGTCAAACTTTGTTTCTTTACGCGTCTCACGGTTCTGGGCTAGGCGGCGCTTCGCGTCGCGACGCGTCCCGTCTCTCCGTCTTTCACAACACGCGACGTAAATGGCCCTAACTCCCCGCTGCCTTCACTTACAATCTTAAAACTTTGAGCCCGCCAAGCTACCACCAACCGCACTACGTGATATTCATTTCGACTTGATACGCCCTTACCTTCCCCGGAAAAAACGCTCTCAAAGACGCAAATACAAACCGAAAAACGGATTACACAAACTCACGCAAAAGCCACTTTTTCGACTTATGTAGTTACAAATTAAACACTTTCCGTCACTTTCCTTCAGTTGTACTGTCAAACTTTGTTTCTTTACGCGTCTCACGGTTCTGGGCTAGGCGGCGCTTCGCGTCGCGACGCGTCCCGTCTCTCCGTCTTTCACAACACGCGACGTAAATGGCCGCAACTCCCCGCTGCCTTCACTTACAATCTTAAAACTTTGTGTCCGCCAAGCTACCACCAACCGCACTACGTGATATCCATTTCGACTTGTTACGCCCTTACCTTCCCCGGAACAGAAGCTCTCACAGACGCAAATAGTAACCGAAAAACGGATTACACAAACTCACGTAAAAGCCACTGTTTCGACTTATGTAGTTACAAATTAAACACTTTCCGTCACTTTCCTTCAGTTGTACTGTCAAACTTTGTTTCTTTACGCGTCTCACGGTTCTGGGCTAGGCGGCGCTTCGCGTCGCGACGTGTCCCGTCTCTCCGTCTTTCACAACACGCGACGTAAATGGCCCTAACTCCCCGCTGCCTTCACTTACAATCTTAAAACTTTGAGCCCGCCAAGCTACCACCAACCGCACTACGTGATATTCATTTCGACTTGATACGCCCTTACCTTCCCCGGAAAAAACGCTCTCAAAGACGCAAATACAAACCGAAAAACGGATTACACAAACTCACGCAAAAGCCACTTTTTCGACTTATGTAGTTACAAATTAAACACTTTCCGTCACTTTCCTTCAGTTGTACTGTCAAACTTTGTTTCTTTACGCGTCTCACGGTTCCGGGCTAGGCGGCGCTTCGCGTCGCGACGCGTCCCGTCTCTCCGTCTTTCACAACACGCGACGTAAATGGCCGCAACTCCTCGCTGCCTTCACTTACAATCTTAAAACTTTGAGCCCGCCAAGCTACCAACCAACCGCACTACGTGATATTCATTTCGACTTGATACGCCCTTACCTTCCCCGGAAAAAACGCTCTCAAAGACGCAAATAGTAACCGAAAAACGGATTACACAAACTCACGCAAAAGCCACTGTTTCGACTTATGTAGTTACAAATTAAACACTTTCCGTCACTTTCCTTCAGTTGTACTGTCAAACTTTGTTTCTTTACGCGTCTCACGGTTCTGGGCTAGGCGGCGCTTCGCGTCGCGACGCGTCCCGTCTCTCCGTCTTTCACAACACGCGACGTAAATGGCCGCAACTCCTCGCTGCCTTCACTTACAATCTTAAAACTTTGAGCCCGCCAAGCTACCACCAACCGCACTACGTGATTTTCATTTCGACTTGATACGCCCTTACCTTCCCCGGAAAAAACGCTCTCAAAGACGCAAATAGTAACCGAAAAACGGATTACACAAACTCACGCAAAAGCCACTGTTTCGACTTATGTAGTTACAAATTAAACACTTTCCGTCACTTTCCTTCAGTTGTACTGTCAAACTTTGTTTCTTTACGCGTCTCACGGTTCTGGGCGAGACGGCGCTTCGCGTCGCGAAGCGTCCCGTCTCTCCGTCTTTCACAACACCCGACGTAAATGGCCGTAACTCCCCGCTGCCTTCACTTACAATCTTAAAACTTTGGGCCCGCCAAGCTACCACCAACCGCACTACGTGATATCCATTTCGACTTGATACACCCTTACCTTCCCCGGAAAAAACGCTCACAAAGACGCAAATACAAACCGAGAAACGGATTACACAAACTCACGCAAAAGCCACTGTTTCGACTTATGTAGTTACAAATTAAACACTTTCCGTCACTTTCCTTCAGTTGTACTGTCAAACTTTGTTTCTTTACGCGTCTCACGGTTCTGGGCTAGGCGGCGCTTCGCGTCGCGACGCGTCCCGTCTCTCCGTCTTTCACAACACGCGACGTAAATGGCCGCAACTAATCGCTGCCTTCACTTACAGTCTTAAAACTTTGAGCCCGCCAAGCTACCACCAACCGCACTGCGTGATATTCATTTCGACTTGATACGCCCTTACCTTCCCCGGAAAAAACGCTCTCAAAGACGCAAATAGTAACCGAAAAACGGATTACACAAACTCACGCAAAAGCCACTGTTTCGACTTATGTAGTTACAAATTAAACACTTTCCGTCACTTTCCTTCAGTTGTACTGTCAAACTTTGTTTCTTTACGCGTCTCACGGTTCTGGGCTAGGCGGCGCTTCGCGTCGCGACGCGTCCCGTCTCTCCGTCTTTCACAACACGCGACGTAAATGGCCGCAACTCCTCGCTGCCTTCACTTACAATCTTAAAACTTTGAGCCCGCCAAGCTACCAACCAACCGCACTATGTGATATTCATTTCGACTTGATACGCCCTTACCTTCCCCGGAAAAAAACGCTCTCAAAGACGCAAATAGTAACCGAAAAACGGATTACACAAACTCACGCAAAAGCCACTGTTTCGACTTATGTAGTTACAAATTAAACACTTTCCGTCACTTTCCTTCAGTTGTACTGTCAAACTTTGTTTCTTCAAGCGTCTCACGGTTCTGGGCTAGGCGGCGCTTCGCGTCGCGACGCGTCCCGTCTCTCCGTCTTTCACAACACGCGACGTAAATGGCCGCAACTCCTCGTTGCCTTCACTTACAATCTTAAAACTTTGAGCCCGCCAAGCTACCACCAACCGCACTACGTGATATTCATTTTGACTTGATACGCCCCTACCTTCCCCGGAAAAAACGCTCTCAAAGACGCAAATACTAACCGAAAACGGATTACACAAACTCACGCAAAAGCCACTGTTTCGACTTATGTAGTTACAAATTAAACACTTTCCGTCACTTTCCTTCTGTTGTACTGTCAAACTTTGTTTTTTTAAGCGTCTCACTGTTCTGGGCTAGGCGGCGCTTCGCGTCGCGACGCGTCCCGTTTCTCCGTCTTTCACAACACGCGACGTAAATGGCCGCAACACCTCGCTGCCTTCACTTACAATCTTAAAACTTTGAGCCCGCCAAGCTACCACCAACCGCACTACGTGATATTCATTTCAAATTGATACGCCCTTACCTTCCCCGGAAAAAATGCTTTCAAAGACGCAAATAGTAACCGAAAAACGGATTACACAAACTCACGCAAAAGCCACTGTTTCGACTTATGTAGTCACAAATTAAACACTATCCGTCACTTTCCTTCAGTTGTACTGTCAAACTTTGTTTCTTTACGCGTCTCACTGTTCTGGGCTAGGCGGCGCTTCGCGTCGCGACGCGTCCCGTCTCTCCGTCTTTCGCAACACGCGACGTAAATGGCCGCAACTCCTCGCTACCTTCACTTACTATCTTAAAACTTTGAGCCCGCCAAGCTACCACCAACCGCACTACGTGATATCCATTTCGACTTGATACGCCCTTACCTTCCCCGGAAAAAACGCTCTCAAAGACGCAAATAGTAACCGAAAATCGGATTACACAAACTCACGCAAAAGCCACTGTTTCGACTTATGTAGTTACAAATGAAACACTATCCGTCACTTTCCTTCAGTTGTACTGTCAAACTTTGTTTCTTTACGCGTCTCACTGTTCTGGGCTAGGCGGCGCTTCGCGTCGCGACGCGTCCCGTCTCTCCGTCTTTCACAACACGCGACGTAAATGGCCGCAACACCTCGCTGCCTTCACTTACAATCTTAAACCTTTGAGCCCGCCAAGCTACCACCAACCGCACTACGTGATATTCATTTCAAATTGATACGCCCTTACCTTCCCCGGAAAAAACGCTCTCAAAGACGCAAATACAAACCGAAAAACGGATTACACAAACTCACGCAAAAGCCACTGTTTCGACTTATGTAGTTACAAATTAAACACTATCCGTCACTTTCCTTCAGTTGTACTGTCAAACTTTGTTTCTTTACGCGTCTCACTGTTCTGGGCTAGGCGGCGCTTCGCGTCGCGACGCGTCCCGTCTCTCCGTCTTTCACAACACGCGACGTAAATGGCCGCAACTCCTCATTACCTTCACTTACTATCTTAAAACTTTGAGCCCGCCAAGCTACCACCAACCGCACTACGTGATAACCATTTCGACTTGATACGCCCTTCCCTTCCCCGGAAAAAACGCTCTCAAAGACGCAAATAGTAACCGAAAAACGGGTTACACAAACTCACGCAAAAGCCACTGTTTCGACTTATGTAGTTACAAATTAAACACTATCCGTAACTTTCCTTCAGTTGTACTGTCAAACTTTGTTTCTTTACGCGTCTCACTGTTCTGGGCTAGGCGGCGCTTCGCGTCGCGACGCGTCCCGTCTCTCCGTCTTTCACAACATGCGACGTAAATGGCCGCAACTCCTCGCTACCTTCACTTACTATCTTAAAACTTTGAGCCCGCCAAGCTACCACCAACCGCACTACGTGATATCCATTTCGACTTGATACGCCCTTACCTTCCCCGGAAAAAACGCTCTCAAAGACGCAAATAGTAACCGAAAAACGGATTACACAAACTCACGCAAAAGCCACTGTTTCGACTTATGTAGTTACTAATTAAACACATTCCGTCACTTTCCTTCAGTTGTACTGTCAAACTTTGCTTCTTTACGCGTCTCACGGTTCTGGGCTAGGCGGCGCTTCGCGTCGCGACGCGTCCCGTCTCTCCGTCTTTCACAACACGCGACGTAAATGGCCGCAACTCCTCGCTGCCTTCACTTACTATCTTAAAACTTTGAGCCCGCCAAGCTACCACCAACCGCACTACGTGATATTCATTTCGACTTGATACGCCCTTACCTTCCCCGGAAAAAACGCTCTCAAAGACGCAAATACAAACCGAAAAACGGATTACACAAACTCACGCAAAAGCCACTGTTTCGACTTATGTAGTTACAAATTAAACACTTTCCGTCACTTTCCTTCAGTTGTACTGTCAAACTTTGTTTCTTTACGCGTCTCACGGTTCTGGGCTAGACGGCGCTTCGCGTCGCGACGCGTCCCGTCTCTCCGTCTTTCACAACACGTGACGTAAATGACCGCAACTCCTCGCTGCCTTCACTTACAATCTTAAAACTTTGAGCCCGCCAAGCTACCACCAACCGCACTACGTGATATTCATTTCGACTTGTTACGCCCTTACCTTCCCCGGAAAAAACGCTCTCAAAGACGCAAATAGTAACCGAAAAACGGATTACACAAACTCACGCAAAAGCCACTGTTTCGACTTATGAAGTTACTAATTAAACACTTTCCGTCACTTTCCTTCAGTTGTACTGTCAAACTTTGTTTCTTTACGCGTCTCACGGTTCTGGGCTAGGCGGCGCTTCGCGTCGCGACGCGTCCCGTCTCTCCGTCTTTCACAACACGCGACGCAAATGGCCGCAACTCCTCGCTGCCTTCACTTACAATCCTAAAACTTTGAGCCCGCCAAGCTACCACCAACCGCACTACGTGATATTCATTTCGACTTGATACGCCCTTACCTTCCCCGGAAAAAACGCTCTCAAAGACGCAACTAGTAACCGAAAAACGGATTACACAAACTCACGCAAAAGCCACTGTTTCGACTTATGTAGTTACTAATTAAACACTTTCCGTCACTTTCCTTCAGTTGTACTGTCAAACTTTGTTTCTTTACGCGTCTCACGGTTCTGGGCTAGGCGGCGCTTCGCGTCGCGACGCGTCCCGTCTCTCCGTCTTTCACAACACGCGACGTAAATGGCCGCAACTCCTCGCTGCCTTCACTTACAATCTTAAAACTTTGAGCCCGCCAAGCTACCACCAACCGCACTACGTGATATCCATTTCGACTTGATACGCCCTTACCTTCCCCGGAAAAAACACTCTCAAAGACGCAAATACAAACCGAAAAACGGATTACACAAACTCACGCAAAAGCCACTTTTTCGACTTATGTAGTTACAAATTAAACACTTTCCGTCTCTTTCCTTCAGTTGTACTGACTAACTTTGTTTCTTTACGCGTCTCACGGTTCTGGGCTAGACGGCGCTTCGCGTCGCGACGCGTCCCGTCTCTCCGTCTTTCACAACACGCGACGTAAATGGCCGCAACTCCTCGCTGCCTTCACTTACAATCTTAAAACTTTGAGCCCGCCAAGCTACCACCAACCGCACTACGTGATATTCATTTCGACTTGATACGCCCTTACCTTCCCCGGAAAAAACGCTCTCAAAGACGCAAATAGTAACCGAAAAACGGATTACACAAACTCACGCAAAAGCCACTGTTTCGACTTATGTAGTTACAAATTAAACACTTTCCGTCACTTTCCTTCAGTTGTACTGTCAAACTTTGTTTCTTTACGCGTCTCACAGTTCTGGGCTAGACGGCGCTTCGCGTCGCGACGCGTCCCGTCTCTCCGTCTTTCGCAACCCGCGACGTAAATGGCCGTAACTCCTCGTTGCCTTCGCTTTCAATCTTAAAACTTTGAGCCCGCCAAGCTACCACCAACCGCACTACGTGATATCCATTTCGAGTTGATACGCCCTTACCTTCCCCGGAAAAAACGCTCTCAAAGACGCAAATACAAACCGAAAAGCGGATTACAAAAACTCACGCAAAAGCCACTGTTTCGACTTATGTAGTTACAAATTACACACTTTCCGTCACTTTCCTTCAGTTGTACTGTCAAACTTTGTTTCTTTACGCGTCTTACGGTTCTGCGCTAGGCGGCGCTTCGCGTCGCGACGCGTCCCGTCTCTCCGTCTTTCACAACACGCGACGTAAATGGCCGCAACTCCTCGCTGCCTTCACTTACAATCTTAAAACTTTGAGCCCGCCAAGCTACCACCAACCGCACTACGTGATATCCATTTCGACTTGATACGCCCTTACCTTCCCCGGAAAAAACGCTCTCAAAGACGCAAATAGTAACCGAAAAACGGATTACACAAACTCACGCAAAAGCCACTGTTTCGACTTATGTAGTTACAAATTAAACACTTTCCGTCACTTTCCTTCAGTTGTACTGTCAAACTTTGTTTCTTTACGCGTCTCACGGTTCTGCGCTAGGCGGCGCTTCGCGTCGCGACGCGTCCCGTCTCTCCGTCTTTCACAACACGCGACGTAAATGGCCGCAACACCTCGCTGCCTTCACTTACAATCTTAAAACTTTGAGCCCGCCAAGCTACCACCAACCGCACTACGTGATATTCATTTCGACTTGATACGCCCTTACCTTCCCCGGAAAAAAAGCTCTCAAAGACGCAAATACAAACCGAAAAACGGATTACACAAACTCACGCAAAGCCACTGTTTCGACTTATGTAGTTACAAATTAAACACTTTCCGCCACTTTCCTTCAGTTGTACTGTCAAACTTTGTTTCTTTACGCGTCTCACGGTTCTGGGCTAGACGGCGCTTCGCGTCGCGACGCGTCATGTCTCTCCGTTTTTCACAACGCGCGACGTAAATGGCCGCAGCTCCTCGCTGCCTTCACTTACAATCTTAAAACTTTGAGCCCGCCAAGCTACCACCAACCGCACTACGTGATATTCATTTCGACTTGATACGCCCTTACCTTCCCCGGAAAAAACGCTCTCAAAGACGCAAATAGTAACCGAAAAACGGATTACACAAACTCACGCAAAAGCCACTGTTTCGACTTATGTAGTTACAAATTAAACACTTTCCGTCACTTTCCTTCAGTTGTACTGTCAAACTTTGTTTCTTTACGCGTCTCACGGTTCTGGGCTAGACGGCGCTTCGCGTCGCGACGCGTCCCGTCTCTCCATCTTTCACAACACGCGACGTAAATGGCCGTAACTCCTCGCTGCCTTCGCTTTCAATCTTAAAACTTTGAGCCCGCCAAGCTACCACCAACCGCACTACGTGATATCGATTTCGACTTGATACGCCCTTACCTTCCCCGGAAAAATCGCTCTCAAAGACGCAAATACAAACCGAAAAACGGATTACACAAACTCACGCAAAAGCCACTGTTTCGACTTATGTAGTTACAAATTAAACACTTTCCGTCACTTTCCCTCAGTTGTACTGTCAAACTTTGTTTGTTTACGCGCCTCACGGTTCTGGGCTAGACGGCGCTTCGCGTCGCGACGCGTCCCGTCTCTCCGTCTTTCACAACACGCGACGTAAATGGCCGTAATTCCTCGCTGCCTTCACTTACAATCCTAAAACTTTGAGCCCGCCAAGCTACCACCAACCGCACTACGTGATATTCATTTCGACTTGATACGCCCTTACCTTCCCCGGAAAAAACGCTCTCAAAGACGCAAATAGTAACCGAAAAACGGATTACACAATCTCACGCAAACGCCACTGTTTCGACTTATGTAGTTACAAATTAAACACTTTCCGTCACTTTCCTTCAGTTGTACTGTCAAACTTTGTTTCTTTACGCGACTCACGGTTCTGGACTAGGCGGCGCTTCGCGTCGCGACGCGTCCCGTCTCTCCGTCTTTCACAACACGCGACGTAAATGGCCGCAACTCCTCGCTGCCTTCACTTACAATCTTAAAACTTTGAGCCCGCCAAGCTACCACCAACCGCACTACGTGATATTCATTTCGACTTGATACACCCTTACCTTCCCCGGAAAAAAAGCTCTCAAAGACGCAAATAGTAACCGAAAAACGGATTACACAAACCCACGCAAAAGCCACTGTTTCGACTTATGTAGTTACAAATTAAACACTGTCCGTCACTTTCCTTCAGTTGTACTGTCAAACTTTGTTTCTTTACGCGACTCACGGTTCTGGGCTAGGCGGCGCTTCGCGTCGCGACGCGTCCCGTCTCTCCGTCTTTCACAACACGCGACGTAAATGGCCGCAACTCCTCGCTGCCTTCACTTACAATCTTAAAACTTTGAGCCCGCCAAGCTACCACCAACCGCACTACGTGATATCGATTTCGACTTGATACGCCCTTACCTTCCCCGGAAAAAACGCTCTCAAAGACGCAAATAGTAACCGAAAAACGGATTACACAAACTCACGCAAACGCCACTGTTTCGACTTATGTAGTTACAAATTAAACACTTTCCGTCACTTTCCTTCAGTTGTACTGTCAAACTTTGTTTCTTTACGCGTCTCACGGTTCTGGGCTAGGCGGCGCTTCGCGTCGCGACGCGTCCCGTCTCTCCGTCTTTCACAACACGCGACGTAAATGGCCGTAACTCCTCGCTGCCTTCACTTACAATCCTAAAACTTTGAGCCCGCCAAGCTACCACCAACCGCACTACGTGATATTCATTTCGACTTGATACGCCCTTACCTTCCCCGGAAAAAACGCTCTCAAAGACGCAAATAGTAACCGAAAAACGGATTACACAAACTCACGCAAACGCCACTGTTTCGACTTATGTAGTTACAAATTAAACACTTTCCGTCACTTTCCTTCAGTTGTACTGTCAAACTTTGTTTCTTTACGCGACTCACGGTTCTGGGCTAGGCGGCGCTTCGCGTCGCGACGCGTCCCGTCTCTCCGTCTTTCACAACACGCGACGTAAATGGCCGCAACTCCTCGCTGCCTTCACTTACAATCTTAAAACTTTGAGCCCGCCAAGCTACCACCAACCGCACTACGTGATATTCATTTCGACTTGATACGCCCTTACCTTCCCCGGAGAAGAAGCTCTCAAAGACGCAAATAGTAACCGAAACACGGATTACACAAACCCACGCAAAAGCCACTTTTTCGACTTATGTAGTTACAAATTAAACACTTTCCGTCACTTTCCTTCAGTTGTACTGTCAAACTTTGTTTCTTTACGCGACTCACGGTTCTGGGCTAGGCGGCGCTTCGCGTCGCGACGCGTCCCGTCTCTCCGTCTTTCACAACACGCGACGTAAATGGCCGCAACTCCTCGCTGCCTTCACTTACTATCTTAAAACTTTGAGCCCGCCAAGCTACCACCAACCGCACTACGTGATACCCATTTCGACTTGATACGCCCTTACCTTCCCCGGAAAAAACGCTCTCAAAGACGCAAATACAAACCGAAAAACGGATTACACAAACTCACGCAAAAGCCACTGTTTCGACTTATGTAGTTACAAATTAAACACTTTCCGTCACTTTCCTTCAGTTGTACTGTCAAACTTTGTTTCTTTACGCGTCTCACGGTTCTGGGCTAGACGGCGCTTCGCGTCGCGACGCGTCCCGTCTCTCCGTCTTTCACAACACGCGACGCAAATGGCCGCAACTCCTCGCTGCCTTCACTTACTATCTTAAAACTTTGAGCCCGGCAAGCTACCACCAACCGCACTACGTGATACCCATTTCGACTTGATACGCCCTTACCTTCCCCGGAAAAAACGCTCTCAAAGACGCAAATACAAACCGAAAAACGGATTACACAAACTCACGCAAAAGCCACTGTTTCGACTTATGTAGTTACAAATTAAACACTTTCCGTCACTTTCCTTCAGTTGTACTGTCAAACTTTGTTTCTTTACGCGTCTCACGGTTCTGGGCTAGAAGGCGCTTCGCGTCGCGACGCGTCCCGTCTCTCCGTCTTTCACAACACGCGACGTAAATGGCCGTAACTCCTCGCTGCCTTCACTTACAATCCTAAAACTTTGAGCCCGCCAAGCTACCACCAACCGCACTACGTGATATTCATTTCGACTTGATACGCCCTTACCTTCCCCGGAAAAAACGCTCTCAAAGACGCAAATAGTAACCGAAAAACGGATTACACAAACTCACGCAAACGCCACTGTTTCGACTTATGTAGTTACAAATTAAACACTTTCCGTCACTTTCCTTCAGTTGTACTGTCAAACTTTGTTTCTTTACGCGACTCACGGTTCTGGGCTAGGCGGCGCTTCGCGTCGCGACGCGTCCCGTCTCTCCGTCTTTCACAACACGCGACGTAAATGGCCGCAACTCCTCGCTGCCTTCACTTACAATCTTAAAACTTTGAGCCCGCCAAGCTACCACCAACCGCACTACGTGATATCGACTTCGACTTGATACGCCCTTACCTTCCCACGAAAAAACGCTCTCAAAGACGCAAATACAAACCGAAAAACGGATTACACAAACTCACGCAAAAGCCACTGTTTCGACTTATGTAGTTACAAATTAAACACTTTCCGTCACTTTCCTTCAGTTGTACTGTCAAACTTTGTTTCTTTACGCGTCTTTCGTATCTGGGCTAGACGGCGCTTCGCGTCGCGATGCGTCCCGTCTCTCCGTCTTTCACAACACGCGACGTAAATGGCCGTAATTCCTCGCTGCCTTCACTTACAATCCTAAAACTTTGAGCCCGCCAAGCTACCACCAACCGCACTACGTGATATTCATTTCGACTTGATACGCCCTTACCTTCCCCGGAAAAAACGCTCTCAAAGACGCAACTAGTAACCGAAAATCGGATTACACAATCTCACGCAAACGCCACTGTTTCGACTTATGTAGTTACAAATTAAACACTTTCCGTCACTTTCCTTCAGTTGTACTGTCAAACTTTGTTTCTTTACGCGACTCACGGTTCTGGACTAGGCGGCGCTTCGCGTCGCGACGCGTCCCGTCTCTCCGTCTTTCACAACACGCGACGTAAATGGCCGCAACTCCTCGCTGCCTTCACCTTCAATCTTAAAACTTTGAGCCCGCCAAGCTACCACCAACCGCACTACGTGATATTCATTTCGACTTGATACACCCTTACCTTCCCCGGAAAAAAAGCTCTCAAAGACGCAAATAGTAACCGAAAAACGGATTACACAAACCCACGCAAAAGCCACTGTTTCGACTTATGTAGTTACAAATTAAACACTGTCCGTCACTTTTCTTCAGTTGTACTGTCAAACTTTGTTTCTTTACGCGACTCACGGTTCTGGGCTAGGCGGCGCTTCGCGTCGCGACGCGTCCCGTCTCTCCGTCTTTCACAACACGCGACGTAAATGGCCGCAACTCCTCGCTGCCTTCACTTACAATCTTAAAACTTTGAGCCCGCCAAGCTACCACCAACCGCACTACGTGATATCGATTTCGACTTGATACGCCCTTACCTTCCCCGGAAAAAACGCTCTCAAAGACGCAAATAGTAACCGAAAAACGGATTACACAAACTCACGCAAACGCCACTGTTTCGACTTATGTAGTTACAAATTAAACACTTTCCGTCACTTTCCTTCAGTTGTACTGTCAAACTTTGTTTCTTTACGCGACTCACGGTTCTGGGCTAGGCGGCGCTTCGCGTCGCGACGCGTCCCGTCTCTCCGTCTTTCACAACACGCGACGTAAATGGCCGCAACTCCTCGCTGCCTTCACTTACAATCTTAAAACTTTGAGCCCGCCAAGCTACCACCAACCGCACTACGTGATATCGATTTCGACTTGATACGCCCTTACCTTCCCACGAAAAAACGCTCTCAAAGACGCAAATACAAACCGAAAAACGGATTACACAAACTCACGCAAAAGCCACTGTTTCGACTTATGTAGTTACAAATTAAACACTTTCCGTCACTTTCCTTCAGTTGTACTGTCAAACTTTGTTTCTTTACGCGTCTCACGGTTCTGGGCTAGACGGCGCTTCGCGTCGCGACGCGTCCCGTCTCTCCGTCTTTCACAACACGCGACGTAAATGGCCGCAACTCCTCGCTGCCTTCACTTACTATCTTAAAACTTTGAGCCCGCCAAGCTACCACCAACCGCACTACGTGATATTCATTTCGACTTGATACGCCCTTACCTTCCCCGGAAAAGAAGCTCTCAAAGACGCAAATAGTAACCGAAACACGGATTACACAAACCCACGCAAAAGCCACTTTTTCGACTTATGTAGTTACAAATTAAACACTTTCCGTCACTTTCCTTCAGTTGTACTGTCAAACTTTGTTTCTTTACGCGTCTCACGGTTCTGGGCTAGACGGCGCTTCGCGTCGCGACGCGTCCCGTCTCTCCGTCTTTCACAACACGCGACGTAAATGGCCGCAACTCCTCGCTGCCTTCACTTACAATCTTAAAACTTTGAGCCCGCCAAGCTACCACCAACCGCACTACGTGATATTCATTTCGACTTGATACGCCCTTACCTTCCCCGGAAAAGAAGCTCTCAAAGACGCAAATAGTAACCGAAACACGGATTACACAAACCCACGCAAAAGCCACTTTTTTGACTTATGTAGTTACAAATTAAACACTTTCCGTCACTTTCCTTCAGTTGTACTGTCAAACTTTGTTTCTTTACGCGTCTCACGGTTCTGGGCTAGACGGCGCTTCGCGTCGCGACGCGTCCCGTCTCTCCGTCTTTCACAACACGCGACGCAAATGGCCGCAACTCCTCGCTGCCTTCACTTACTATCTTAAAACTTTGAGCCCGCCAAGCTACCACCAACCGCACTACGTGATACCCATTTCGACTTGATACGCCCTTACCTTCCCCGGAAAAAACGCTCTCAAAGACGCAAATACAAACCGAAAAACGGATTACACAAACTCACGCAAAAGCCACTGTTTCGACTTATGTAGTTACAAATTAAACACTTTCCGTCACTTTCCTTCAGTTGTACTGTCAAACTTTGTTTCTTTACGCGTCTCACGGTTCTGGGCTAGGCGGCGCTTCGCGTCGCGACGCGTCCCGTCTCTCCGTCTTTCACAACACGCGACGTAAATGGCCGTAACTCCTCGCTGCCTTCACTTACAATCCTAAAACTTTGAGCCCGCCAAGCTACCACCAACCGCACTACGTGATATTCATTTCGACTTGATACGCCCTTACCTTCCCCGGAAAAAACGCTCTCAAAGACGCAAATAGTAACCGAAAAACGGATTACACAAACTCACGCAAACGCCACTGTTTCGACTTATGTAGTTACAAATTAAACACTCTCCGTCACTTTCCTTCAGTTGTACTGTCAAACTTTGTTTCTTTACGCGACTCACGGTTCTGGGCTAGGCGGCGCTTCGCGTCGCGACGCGTCCCGTCTCTCCGTCTTTCACAACACGCGACGTAAATGGCCGCAACTCCTCGCTGCCTTCACTTACAATCTTAAAACTTTGAGCCCGCCAAGCTACCACCAACGGCACTACGTGATATCGATTTCGACTTGATACGCCCTTACCTTCCCACGAAAAAACGCTCTCAAAGACGCAAATACAAACCGAAAAACGGATTACACAAACTCACGCAAAAGCCACTGTTTCGACTTATGTAGTTACAAATTAAACACTTTCCGTCACTTTCCTTCAGTTGTACTGTCAAACTTTGTTTCTTTACGCGTCTTTCGTATCTGGGCTAGACGGCGCTTCGCGTCGCGACGCGTCCCGTCTCTCCGTCTTTCACAACACGCGACGTAAATGGCCGTAATTCCTCGCTGCCTTCACTTACAATCCTAAAACTTTGAGCCCGCCAAGCTACCACCAACCGCACTACGTGATATTCATTTCGACTTGATACGCCCTTACCTTCCCCGGAAAAAACGCTCTCAAAGACGCAACTAGTAACCGAAAATCGGATTACACAATCTCACGCAAACGCCACTGTTTCGACTTATGTAGTTACAAATTAAACACTTTCCGTCACTTTCCTTCAGTTGTACTGTCAAACTTTGTTTCTTTACGCGACTCACGGTTCTGGACTAGGCGGCGCTTCGCGTCGCGACGCGTCCCGTCTCTCCGTCTTTCACAACACGCGACGTAAATGGCCGCAACTCCTCGCTGCCTTCACTTACAATCTTAAAACTTTGAGCCCGCCAAGCTACCACCAACCGCACTACGTGATATCGATTTCGACTCGATACGCCCTTACCTTCCCACGAAAAAACGCTCTCAAAGACGCAAATACAAACCGAAAAACGGATTACACAAACTCACGCAAAAGCCACTGTTTCGACTTATGTAGTTACAAATTAAACACTTTCCGTCACTTTCCTTCAGTTGTACTGTCAAACTTTGTTTCTTTACGCGTCTCACGGTTCTGGGCTAGACGGCGCTTCGCGTCGCGACGCGTCCCGTCTCTCCGTCTTTCACAACACGCGACGTAAATGGCCGCAACTCCTCGCTGCCTTCACTTACTATCTTAAAACTTTGAGCCCGCCAAGCTACCACCAACCGCACTACGTGATATCGATTTCGACTTGATACGCCCTTACCTTCCCACGAAAAAACGCTCTCAAAGACGCAAATACAAACCGAAAAACGGATTACACAAACTCATGCAAAAGCCACTGTTTCGACTTATGTAGTTACAAATTAAACACTTTCCGTCACTTTCCTTCAGTTGTACTGTCAAACTTTGTTTCTTTACGCGTCTCACGGTTCTGGGCTAGGCGGCGCTTCGCGTCGCGACGCGTCCCGTCTCTCCGTCTTTCACAACACGCGACGTAAATGGCCGTAACTCCTCGCTGCCTTCACTTACAATCCTAAAACTTTGAGCCCGCCAAGCTACCACCAACCGCACTACGTGATATTCATTTCGACTTGATACGCCCTTACCTTCCCCGGAAAAAACGCTCTCAAAGACGCAAATAGTAACCGAAAAACGGATTACACAAACTCACGCAAACGCCACTGTTTCGACTTATGTAGTTACAAATTAAACACTTTCCGTCACTTTCCTTCAGTTGTACTGTCAAACTTTGTTTCTTTACGCGACTCACGGTTCTGGGCTAGGCGGCGCTTCGCGTCGCGACGCGTCCCGTCTCTCCGTCTTTCACAACACGCGACGTAAATGGCCGCAGCTCCCGCTGCCTTCACTTACAATCTTAAAACTTTGAGCCCGCCAAGCTACCACCAACCGCACTACGTGATATTCATTTCGACTTGATACGCCCTTACCTTACCCGGAAAAGAAGCTCTCAAAGACGCAAATAGTAACCGAAACACGGATTACACAAACCCACGCAAAAGCTACTTTTTCGACTTATGTAGTTACAAATTAAACACTTTCCGTCACTTTCCTTCAGTTGTGCTGTCAAACTTTGTTTCTTTACGCGTCTCACGGTTCTGGGCTAGACGGCGCTTCGCGTCGCGACGCGTCCCGTCTCTCCGTCTTTCACAACAGGCGACGCAAATGGCCGCAACTCCTCGCTGCCTTCACTTACAATCTTAAAACTTTGAGCCCGCCAAGCTACCACCGACCGCACTACGTGATATTCATTTCGACTTGATACGCCCTTACCTTCCCCGGAAAAAACGCTCTCAAAGACGCAAATAGTAACCGAAAAACGGATTACACAAACTCACGCAAAAGCCACTTTTTCGACTTATGTAGTTACAAATTAAACACTTTCCGTCACTTTCCTTCAGTTGTACTGTAAAAACTTTGTTTCTTTACGCGTCTCACGGTTCAGGGCTAGGCGGCGCTTCGCGTCGAGACGCGTCCCGTCTCTCCGTCTTTCACAACACGCGACGTAAATGGCCGCAACTCCTCGCTGCCTTCACTTACTATCTTAAAACTTTGAGCCCGCCAAGCTACCACCAACCGCACTACGTGATACCCATTTCGACTTGATACGCCCTTACCTTCCCCGGAAAAAACGCTCTCAAAGACGCAAATACAAACCGAAAAACGGATTACACAAACTCACGCAAAAGCCACTTTTTCGACTTATGTAGTTACAAATTAAACACTTTCCGTCACTTTCCTTCAGTTGTACTGTCAAACTTTGTTTCTTTACGCGTCTCACGGTTCTGGGCTAGACGGCGCTTCGCGTCGCGACGCGTCCCGTCTCTCCGTCTTTCACAACACGCGACGCAAATGGCCGCAACTCCTCGCTGCCTTCACTTACAATCTTAAAACTTTGAGCCCGCCAAGCTACCACCAACCGCACTACGTGATATTCATTTCGACTTGATACGCCCTTACCTTCCCCGGAAAAAACGCTCTCAAAGACGCAAATAGTAACCGAAAAACGGATTACACAAACTCACGCAAAAGCCACTTTTTCGACTTATGTAGTTACAAATTAAACACTTTCCGTCACTTTCGTTCAGTTGTACTGTAAAAACTTTGTTTCTTTACGCGTCTCACGGTTCTGGGCTAGGCGGCGCTTCGCGTCGAGACGCGTCCCGTCTCTCCGTCTTTCACAACACGCGACGTAAATGGCCGCAACTCCTCGCTGCCTTCACTTACAATCTTAAAACTTTGAGCCCGCCAAGCTACCACCAACCGCACTACGTGATATTCATTTCGACTTGATACGCCCTTACCTTCCCCGGAAAAAAAGCTCTCAAAGACGCAAATAGTAACCGAAAAACGGATTACACAAACTCACGCAAAAGCCACTCTTTCGACTTATGTAGTTACAAATTAAACACTTTCCGTCACTTTCCTTCAGTTGTACTGTCAAACGTTGTTTCTTTGCGAGTCTCACGGTTCTGGGGTAGGCGGCGCTTCGCGTCGCGACGCGTCCCGTCTCTCCGTCTTTCACAACACGCGACGTAAATGGCCGCAACTCCTCGCTGCCTTCACTTACAATCTTAAAACTTTGAGCCCGCCAAGCTACCACCAACCGCACTACGTGATATTCATTTCGACTTGATACGCCCTTACCTTCCCCGGAAAAAACGCTTCAAAGACGCAAATAGTAACCGAAAAACGGATTACACAAACTCACGCAAAAGCCACTGTTTTGACTTATGTAGTTACAAATTAAACACTTTCCGTCACTTTCCTTCAGTTGTACTGTCAAACTTTGTTTCTTTACGCGTCTCACGGTTCTGGGCTAGACGGCGCTTCGCGTCGCGACGCGTCCCGTCTCTCCGTCTTTCACAACACGCGACGTATATGGCCGCAACACCTCGCTGCCTTCACTTACAATCTTAAAACTTTGAGCCCGCCAAGCTACCACCAACCGCACTACGTGATATTCAATTGGACTTGATACGCCCTTACCTTCCCCGGAAAAAACGCTCTCAAAGACGCAAATAGTAACCGAAAAACGGATTACACAAACTCACGCAAAAGCCACTGTTTCGACTTATGTAGTTACTAATTAAACACTTTCCGTCACTTTCCTTCAGTTGTACTGTCAAACTTTGTTTCTTTACGCGTCTCACGGTTCTGGGCTAGACGGCGCTTCGCGTCGCGACGCGTCCCGTCTCTCCGTCTTTCACAACACGCGACGTAAATGGCCGCAACTCCTCGCTGCCTTCACTTACAATCTTAAAACTTTGAGCCCGCCAAGCTACCACCAACCGCACTACGTGATATTCATTTCGACTTGATACGCCCTTACCTTCCCCGGAAACACGCTCTCAAAGACGCAAATAGTAACCGAAAAACGGATTACACATACTCACGCAAAGGCCACTGTTTCGACTTATGTAGTTACAAATTAAACACTTTCCGTCACTTTCCTACAGTTGTACTGTCAAACTTTGTTTTTTTACGCGTCTCACGGTTCTGGGCTAGACGGCGCTTCGCGTCGCGACGCGTCCCGCTTTTCACAACACGCGACGTAAATGGCCGCAACTCCTCGCTGCCTTCACTTACAATCTTAAAACTTTGAGTCCGCCAAGCTACCACCAACCGCACTACGTGATATTCATTTCGACTTGATACGCCCTTACCTTCCCCGGAAAAAACGCTCTCAAAGACGCAAATACAAACCGAAAAACGGATTACACAAACTCACGCAAAAGCCACTATTTCGACTTATGTAGTTACAAATTAAACACTTTCCGTCACTTTCCTACAGTTGTACTGTCAAACTTTGTTTTTTTACGCGTCTCACGGTTCTGGGCTAGACGGCGCTTCGCGTCGCGACGCGTCCCGTCTCTCTGTCTTTCACAACACGCGACGTAAATGCCCGCGACTCCTCGCTGCCTTCACTTACAATCTTAAAACTTTGAGCCCGCCAAGCTACCACCAACCGCACTACGTGATATTCATTTCGACTTGATACGCCCTTACCTTCCCCGGAAAAAACGCTCTCAAAGACGCAATTAGTAACCGAAAAACGGATTACACAAACTCACGCAAAAGCCACTGTTACGACTTATGTAGTCACAAATTAAACACTTTCCGTCACTTTCCTACAGTTGTACTGTCAAACTTTGTTTTTTTACGCGTCTCACGGTTCTGGGCTAGACGGCGCTTCGCGTCGCGACGCGTCCCGTCTCTCCGTCTTTCACAACACGCGACGTAAATGGCCGCAACTCCTCGCTGCCTTCACTTACAATCTTAAAACTTTGAGCCCGCCAAGCTACCACCAACCGCACTACGTGATATTCATTTCGACTTGATACGCCCTTACCTTCCCCGGAAAAAACGCTCTCAAAGACGCAAATGGTAACCGAAAAACGGATTACACAAACTCACGCAAAAGCCACTGTTTCGACTTATGTAGTTACAAATTAAACACTTTCCGTCACTTTCCTACAGTTGTACTGTCAAAATTTGTTTTTTTACGCGTCTCACGGTTCTGGGCTAGGCGGCGCTTCGCGTCGCGACGCGTCCCGTCTCTCCGTCTTTCACAACACGCGACGTAAATGGCCGCAACTCCTCGCTGCCTTCACTTACAATCTTAAAACTTTGAGCCCGCCAAGCTACCACCAACCGCACTACGTGATATTCATTTCGACTTGATACGCCCTTACGTTCCCCGGAAAAAACGCTCTCAAAGACGCAAATACAAACCGAAAAACGGATTACACAAACTCACGCAAAAGCCACTATTTCGACTTATGTAGTTACAAATTAAACACTTTCCGTCACTTTCCTTCAGTTGTACTGTCAAACTTTGTTTCTTTACGCGTCTCACGGTTCTGGGCTAGGCGCCGCTTCGCGTCGCGACGCGTCCCGTCTCTCCGTCTTTCACAACACGCGACGTAAATGGCCGCAACACCTCGCTGCCTTCACTTACAATCTTAAAACTTTGAGCGCGCCAAGCTACCACCAACCGCAGTACGTGATATTCATTTCGACTTGATACGCCCTTACCTTCCCCGGAAAAAACGCTCTCAAAGACGCAAATAGTAACCGAAAAACGGATTACACAAACTCACGCAAAAGCAACTGTTTCGACTTATGTAGTTACAAATTAAACACTTTCCGTCACTTTCCTTCAGTTGTACTGTCAAACTTTGTTTCTTTACGCGTCTCACGGTTCTGGGCTAGGCGGCGCTTCGCGTCGAGACGCGTCCCGTCTCTCCGTCTTTCACAACACGCGACGTAAATGGCCGTAACTCCTCGCTGCCTTCACTTACAATCTTAAAACTTTGAGCCCGCCAAGCTACCACCAACCGCACTACGTGATATTCATTTCGACTTGATACGCCCTTACCTTCCCCGGAAAAAACGCTCTCAAAGACGCAAATACAAACCGAAAAACGGATTACACAAACTCACGCAAAAGCCACTGTTTCGACTTATGTAGTTACAAATTAAACACTTTCCGTCACTTTCCTTCAGTTGTACTGTCAAACTTTGTTTCTTTACGCGTCTCACGGTTCTGGGCTAGGCGGCGCTTCGCGTCGCGACGCGTCCCGTCTCTCCGTCTTTCACAACACGCGACGTAAATGGCCGCAACTCCTCGCTGCCTTCACTTACAATCTTAAAACTTTGAGCCCGCCAAGCTACCACCAACCGCACTACGTGATATTCATTTCGACTTGATACGCCCTTACCTTCCCCGGAAACACGCTCTCAAAGACGCAAATAGTAACCGAAAAACGGATTACACATACTCACGCAAAGGCCACTGTTTCGACTTATGTAGTTACAAATTAAACACTTTCCGTGACTTTCCTACAGTTGTACTGTCAAACTTTGTTTTTTTACCCGTCTCACGGTTCTGGGCTAGACGGCGCTTCGCGTCGCGACGCGTCCCGTCTTTCACAACACGCGACGTAAATAGCCGTAACTCCTCGCTGCCTTCACTTACAATCTTAAAACTTTGAGCCCGCCAAGCTACCACCAACCGCACTACGTGATATTCATTTCGACTTGATACGCCCTTCCCTTCCCCGGAAAAAACGCTCTCAAAGACGCAATATACAAACCAAAAAACGGATTACACAAACTCACGCAAAAGCCACTATTTCGACTTATGTAGTTACAAATTAAACACTTTCCGTCACTTTCCTACAGTTGTACTGTCAAACTTTGTTTTTTTACGCGTCTCACGGTTCTGGGCTAGACGGCGCTTCGCGTCGCGACGCGTCCCGTCTCTCTGTCTTTCACAACACGCGACGTAAATGGCCGGAACTCCTCGCTGCCTTCACTTACAATCTTAAAACTTTGAGCCCGCCAAGCTACCACCAACCGCACTACGTGATATTCATTTCGACTTGATACGCCCTTACCTTCCCCGGAAAAAACGCTCTCAAAGACGCAAATACAAACCGAAAAACGGATTACACGAACTCACGCAAAACCCACTGTTTCGACTTATGTAGTTACAAATTAAACACTTTCCGTCACTTTCCTACAGTTGTACTGTCAAACTTTGTTTTTTTACGCGTCTCACGGTTCTGGGCTAGGCGGCGCTTCGCGTCGCGACGCGTCCCGTCTCTCCGTCTTTCACAACACGCGACGTAAATGGCCGCAACTCCTCGCTGCCTTCACTTACAATCTTAAAACTTTGAGCCCGCCAAGCTACCACCAACCGCACTACGTGATATTCATTTCGACTTGATACGCCCTTACCTTCCCCGGAAAAACGCTCTCAAAGACGCAAATAGTAACCGAAAAACGGATTACACAAACTCACGCAAAAGCCACTGTTTCGACTTATGTAGTTACAAATTAAACACTTTCCGTCACTTTCCTTCAGTTGTACTGTCAAACTTTGTTTCTTTACGCGTCTCACGGTTCTGGGCTAGGCGGCGCTTCGCGTCGAGACGCCTCCCGTCTCTCCGTCTTTCACAACACGCGACGTAAATGGCCGTAACTCGTCGCTGCCTTCACTTACAATCTTAAGACTTTGAGGCCGCCAAGCTACCACCAACCGCACTACGTGATATTCATTTCGACTTGATACGCCCTTACCTTCCCCGGAAAAAACGCTCTCAAAGACGCAAATGGTAACCGAAAAACGGATTACACAAACTCACGCAAAAGCCACTGTTTCGACTTATGTAGTTACAAATTAAACACTTTCCGTCACTTTCCTACAGTTGTACTGTCAAAATTTGTTTTTTTACGCGTCTCACGGTTCTGGGCTAGGCGGCGCTTCGCGTCGCGACGCGTCCCGTCTCTCTGTCTTTCACAACACGCGATGTAAATGGCCGCAACTCCTCGCTGCCTTCACTTACAATCTTAAAACTTTGAGCCCGCCAAGCTACCACCAACCGCACTACGTGATATTCATTTCGACTTGATACGCCCTTACCTTCCCCGGAAAAAACGCTCTCAAAGACGCAAATAGTAACCGAAAAACGGATTACACAAACTCACGCAAAAGCCACTGTTTCGACTTATGTAGTTACAAATTAAACACTTTCCGTCACTTTCCTTCAGTTGTACTGTCAAACTTTGTTTCTTTACGCGTCTCACGGTTCTGGGCTAGGCGGCGCTTCGCGTCGAGACGCGTCCCGTCTCTCCGTCTTTCACAACACGCGACGTAAATGGCCGCAACTCCTCGCTGCCTTCACTTACAATCTTAAAACTTTGAGCCCGCCAAGCTACCACCAACCGCACTACGTGATATTCATTTCGACTTGATACGCCCTTACCTTCCCCGGAAAAAACGCTCTCAAAGACGCAAATAGTGACCGAAAAACGGATTACACAAACTCACGCAAAAGCCACTGTTTCGACTTATGTAGTTACAAATTAAACACTTTCCGTCACTTTCCTTCAGTTGTACTGTCAAACTTTGTTTCTTTACGCGTCTCACGGTTCTGGGCTAGGCGGCGCTTCGCGTCGAGACGCGTCCCGTCTCTCCGTCTTTCACAACACGCGACGTAAATGGCCGCAACTCCTCGCTGCCTTCACTTACAATCTTAAAACTTTGAGCCCGCCAAGCTACCACCAACCGCACTACGTGATATTCATTTCGACTTGATACGCCCTTACCTTCCCCGGAAAAAACGCTCTCAAAGACGCAAATAGTGACCGAAAAACGGATTACACAAACTCACGCAAAAGCCACTGTTTCGACTTATGTAGTTACAAATTAAACACTTTCCGTCACTTTCCTTCAGTTGTACTGTCAAACTTTGTTTCTTTACGCGTCTCACGGTTCTGGGCTAGGCGGCGCTTCGCGTCGAGACGCGTCCCGTCTCTCCGTCTTTCACAACACGCGACGTAAATGGCCGCAACTCCTCGCTGCCTTCACTTACAATCTTAAAACTTTGAGCCCGCCAAGCTACCACCAACCGCACTACGTGATATTCATTTCGACTTGATACGCCCTTACCTTCCCCGGAAAAAACGCTCTCAAAGACGCAAATAGTGACCGAAAAACGGATTACACAAACTCACGCAAAAGCCACTGTTTCGACTTATGTAGTTACAAATTAAACACTTTCCGTCACTTTCCTTCAGTTGTACTGTCAAACTTTGTTTCTTTACGCGTCTCACGGTTCTGGGCTAAGCGGCGCTTCGCGTCGCGACGCGTCCCGTCTCTCCGTCTTTCACAACACGCGACGTAAATGGCCGTAACTCCTCGCTGCCTTCACTTACAATCTTAAAACTTTGAGCCCGCCAAGTTACCACCAACCGCACTTCGTGATATTCATTTCGACTTGATACGCCCTTACCTTCCCCGGAAAAAACGCTCTCAAAGACGCAAATAGTAACCGAAAAACGGATTACACAAACTCACGCAAAAGCCACTGTTTCGACTTATGTAGTTACAAATTAAAGACTTTCCGTCACTTTCCTACAGTTGTACTGTCAAACTTTGTTTTTTTACGCGTCTCACGGTTCTGGGCTAGGCGGCGCTTCGCGTCGCGACGCGTCCCGTCTCTCCGTCTTTCACAACACGCGACGTAAATGGCCGCAACTCCTCGCTGCCTTCACTTACAATCTTAAAACTTTGAGCCCGCCAAGCTACCACTAACCGCACTACGTGATATTCATTTCGACTTGATACGCCCTTACCTTCCCCGGAAAAAACGCTCTCAAAGACGCAAATAGTAACCGAAAAACGGATTACACAAACTCACGCAAAAGCCACTGTTTCGACTTATGTAGTTACAAATTAAACACTTTCCGTCACTTTCCTACAGTTGTACTGTCAAACTTTGTATTTTTACGCGTCTCACGGTTCTGGGCTAGGCGGCGCTTCGCGTCGCGACGCGTCCCGTCTCTCCGTCTTTCACAACACGCGACGTAAATGGCCGCAACTCCTCGCTGCCTTCACTTACAATCTTAAGACTTTGAGGCCGCCAAGCTACCACCAACCGCACTACGTGATATTCATTTCGACTTGATACGCCCTTTCCTTCCCCGGAAAAAACGCTCTCAAAGACGCAAATACAAACCGAAAAACGGATTACACAAACTCACGCAAAAGCCACTGTTTCGACTTATGTAGTTACAAATTAAACACTTTCCGTCACTTTCCTTCAGTTGTACTGTCAAACTTTGTTTCTTTACGCGTCTCACGGTTCTGTGCTCGGCGGCGCTTCGCGTCGAGACGCGTCCCGTCTCTCCGTCTTTCACAACACGCGACGTAAATGGCCGTAACTCCTCGCTGCCTTCACTTACAATCTTAAAACTTTGAGCCCGCCAAGCTACCACCAACCGCACTACGTGATATTCATTTCGACTTGATACGCCCTTACCTTCCCCGGAAAAAACGCTCTCAAAGACGCAAATAGTAACCGAAAAACGGATTACACAAACTCACGCAAAAGCCATTGTTTCGACTTATGTAGTTACAAATTAAACACTTTCCGTCACTTTCCTACAGTTGTACTGTCAAACTTTGTATTTTTACGCGTCTCACGGTTCTGGGCTAGGCGGCGCTTCGCGTCGCGACGCGTCCCGTCTCTCCGTCTTTCACAACACGCGACGTAAATGGCCGCAACTCCTCGCTGCCTTCACTTACAATCTTAAGACTTTGAGGCCGCCAAGCTACCACCAACCGCACTACGTGATATTCATTTCGACTTGATACGCCCTTTCCTTCCCCGGAAAAAACGCTCTCAAAGACGCAAATACAAACCGAAAAACGGATTACACAAACTCACGCAAAAGCCACTGTTTCGACTTATGTAGTTACAAATTAAACACTTTCCGTCACTTTCCTTCAGTTGTACTGTCAAACTTTGTTTCTTTACGCGTCTCACGGTTCTGTGCTCGGCGGCGCTTCGCGTCGAGACGCGTCCCGTCTCTCCGTCTTTCACAACACGCGACGTAAATGGCCGTAACTCCTCGCTGCCTTCACTTACAATCTTAAAACTTTGAGCCCGCCAAGCTACCACCAACCGCACTACGTGATATTCATTTCGACTTGATACGCCCTTACCTTCCCCGGAAAAAACGCTCTCAAAGACGCAAATACAAACCGAAAAACGGATTACACAAACTCACGCAAAAGCCACTATTTCGACTTATGTAGTTACAAATTAAACACTTTCCGTCACTTTCCTTCAGTTGTACTGTCAAACTTTGTTTCTTTACGCGTCTCACGGTTCTGGGCTAGGCGGCGCTTCGCGTCGAGACGCCTCCCGTCTCTCCGTCTTTCACAACACGCGACGTAAATGGCCGTAACTCCTCGCTGCCTTCACTTACAATCTTAAAACTTTGAGCCCGCCAAGCTACCACTAACCGCACTACGTGATATTCATTTCGACTTGATACGCCCTTACCTTCCCCGGAAAAAACGCTCTCAAAGACGCAAATACAAACCGAAAAACGGATTACACAAACTCACGCAAAAGCCACTATTTCGACTTATGTAGTTACAAATTAAACACTTTCCGTCACTTTCCTACAGTTGTACTGTCAAACTTTGTATTTTTACGCGTCTCACGGTTCTGGGCTAGGCGGCGCTTCGCGTCGCGACGCGTCCCGTCCCTCCGTCTTTCACAACACGCGACGTAAATGGCCGCAACTCCTCGCTGCCTTCACTTACAATCTTAAGACTTTGAGGGCGCCAAGCTACCACCAACCGCACTACGTGATATTCATTTCGACTTGATACGCCCTTACCTTCCCCGGAAAAAACGCTCTCAAAGACGCAAATAGTAACCGATAAACGGATTACACAAACTCACGCAAAAGCCACTGTTTCGACTTATGTAGTTACAAATTAAACACTTTCCGTCACTTTCCTTCAGTTGTACTGTCAAACTTTGTTTCTTTACGCGTCTCACGGTTCTGGGCTAGGCGGCGCTTCGCGTCGAGACGCGTCCCGTCTCTCCGTCTTTCACAACACGCGACGTAAATGGCCGTAACTCCTCGCTGCCTTCACTTACAATCTTAAAACTTTGAGCCCGCCAAGCTACCACCATCCGCACTACGCGATATTCATTTCGACTTGATACGCCCTTACCTTCCCCGGAAAAAACGCTCTCAAAGACGCAAATAGTAACCGATAAACGGATTACACAAACTCACGCAAAAGCCACTGTTTCGACTTATGTAGTTACAAATTAAACACTTTCCGTCACTTTCCTTCAGTTGTACTGTAAAACTTTGTTTCTTTACGCGTCTCACGGTTCTGGGCTAGGCGGCGCTTCGCGTCGAGACGCCTCCCGTCTCTCCGTCTTTCACAACACGCGACGTAAATGGCCGTAACTCCTCGCTGCCTTCACTTACAATCTTAAAACTTTGAGCCCGCCAAGCTACCACCAACCTCACTACGCGATATTCATTTCGACTTGATACGCCCTTACCTTCCCCGGAGAAACGATCTCAAAGACGCAAATAGTAACCGAAAAACGGATTACACAAACTCACGCAAAAGCCACTGTTTCGACTTATGTAGTTACAAATTAAACACTTTCCGTCACTTTCCTTCAGTTGTACTGTCAAACTTTGTTTCTTTACGCGTCTCACGGTTCTGGGCTAGGCGGCGCTTCGCGTCGAGACGCGTCCCGTCTCTCCGTCTTTCACAACACGCGACGTAAATGGCCGCAACTCCTCGCTGCCTTCACTTACAATCTTAAAACTTTGATCCCGCCAAGCTACCACCAACCGCACTACGTGATATTCATTTCGACTTGATACGCCCTTACCTGCCCCGGAAAAAACGCTCTCAAAGACGCAAATAGTAACCGAAAAACGGATTACACAAACTCACGCAAAAGCCACTGTTTCGACTTATGTAGTTACAAATTAAACACTTTCCGTCACTTTCCTTCAGTTGTACTGTCAAACTTTGTTTCTTTACGCGTCTCACGGTTCTGGGCTAGGCGGCGCTTCGCGTCGAGTCGCGTCCCGTCTCTCCGTCTTTCACAACACGCGACGTAAATGGCCGCAACTCCTCGCTGCCTTCACTTACAATCTTAAAACTTTGATCCCGCCAAGCTACCACCAACCGCACTACGTGATATTCATTTCGACTTGATACGCCCTTACCTGCCCCGGAAAAAACGCTCTCAAAGACGCAAATAGTAACCGAAAAACGGATTACACAAACTCACGCAAAAGCCACTGTTTCGACTTATGTAGTTACAAATTAAACACTTTCCGTCACTTTCCTTCAGTTGTACTGTCAAACTTTGTTTCTTTACGCGTCTCACGGTTCTGGGCTAGGCGGCGCTTCGCGTCGAGACGCGTCCCGTCTCTCCGTCTTTCACAACACGCGACGTAAATGGCCGCAACTCCTCGCTGCCTTCACTTACAATCTTAAAACTTTGATCCCGCCAAGCTACCACCAACCGCACTACGTGATATTCATTTCGACTTGATACGCCCTTACCTGCCCCGGAAAAAACGCTCTCAAAGACGCAAATAGTAACCGAAAAACGGATTACACAAACTCACGCAAAAGCCACTGTTTCGACTTATGTAGTTACAAATTAAACACTTTCCGTCACTTTCCTTCAGTTGTACTGTCAAACTTTGTTTCTTTACGCGTCTCACGGTTCTGGGCTAGGCGGCGCTTCGCGTCGAGACGCGTCCCGTCTCTCCGTCTTTCACAACACGCGACGTAAATGGCCGCAACTCCTCGCTGCCTTCACTTACAATCTTAAAACTTTGATCCCGCCAAGCTACCACCAACCGCACTACGTGATATTCATTTCGACTTGATACGCCCTTACCTGCCCCGGAAAAAACGCTCTCAAAGACGCAAATAGTAACCGAAAAACGGATTACACAAACTCACGCAAAAGCCACTGTTTCGACTTATGTAGTTACAAATTAAACACTTTCCGTCACTTTCCTTCAGTTGTACTGTCAAACTTTGTTTCTTTACGCGTCTCACGGTTCTGGGCTAGGCGGCGCTTCGCGTCGAGACGCGTCCCGTCTCTCCGTCTTTCACAACACGCGACGTAAATGGCCGCAACTCCTCGCTGCCTTCACTTACAATCTTAAAACTTTGATCCCGCCAAGCTACCACCAACCGCACTACGTGATATTCATTTCGACTTGATACGCCCTTACCTGCCCCGGAAAAAACGCTCTCAAAGACGCAAATAGTAACCGAAAAACGGATTACACAAACTCACGCAAAAGCCACTGTTTCGACTTATGTAGTTACAAATTAAACACTTTCCGTCACTTTCCTTCAGTTGTACTGTCAAACTTTGTTTCTTTACGCGTCTCACGGTTCTGGGCTAGGCGGCGCTTCGCGTCGAGACGCGTCCCGTCTCTCCGTCTTTCACAACACGCGACGTAAATGGCCGCAACTCCTCGCTGCCTTCACTTACAATCTTAAAACTTTGATCCCGCCAAGCTACCACCAACCGCACTACGTGATATTCATTTCGACTTGATACGCCCTTACCTTCCCCGGAAAAAACGCTCTCAAAGACGCAAATAGTAACCGATAAACGGATTACACAAACTCACGCAAAAGCCACTGTTTCGACTTATGTAGTTACAAATTAAACACTTTCCGTCACTTTCCTTCAGTTGTACTGTCAAACTTTGTTTCTTTACGCGTCTCACGGTTCTGGGCTAGGCGGCGCTTCGCGTCGAGACGCGTCCCGTCTCTCCGTCTTTCACAACACGCGACGTAAATGGCCGTAACTCCTCGCTGCCTTCACTTACAATCTTAAAACTTTGAGCCCGCCAAGCTACCACCATCCGCACTACGCGATATTCATTTCGACTTGATACGCCCTTACCTTCCCCGGAAAAAACGCTCTCAAAGACGCAAATAGTAACCGATAAACGGATTACACAAACTCACGCAAAAGCCACTGTTTCGACTTATGTAGTTACAAATTAAACACTTTCCGTCACTTTCCTTCAGTTGTACTGTAAAACTTTGTTTCTTTACGCGTCTCACGGTTCTGGGCTAGGCGGCGCTTCGCGTCGAGACGCCTCCCGTCTCTCCGTCTTTCACAACACGCGACGTAAATGGCCGTAACTCCTCGCTGCCTTCACTTACAATCTTAAAACTTTGAGCCCGCCAAGCTACCACCAACCGCACTACGCGATATTCATTTCGACTTGATACGCCCTTACCTTCCCCGGAGAAACGATCTCAAAGACGCAAATAGTAACCGAAAAACGGATTACACAAACTCACGCAAAAGCCACTGTTTCGACTTATGTAGTTACAAATTAAACACTTTCCGTCACTTTCCTTCAGTTGTACTGTCAAACTTTGTTTCTTTACGCGTCTCACGGTTCTGGGCTAGGCGGCGCTTCGCGTCGAGACGCGTCCCGTCTCTCCGTCTTTCACAACACGCGACGTAAATGGCCGCAACTCCTCGCTGCCTTCACTTACAATCTTAAAACTTTGATCCCGCCAAGCTACCACCAACCGCACTACGTGATATTCATTTCGACTTGATACGCCCTTACCTGCCCCGGAAAAAACGCTCTCAAAGACGCAAATAGTAACCGAAAAACGGATTACACAAACTCACGCAAAAGCCACTGTTTCGACTTATGTAGTTACAAATTAAACACTTTCCGTCACTTTCCTTCAGTTGTACTGTCAAACTTTGTTTCTTTACGCGTCTCACGGTTCTGGGCTAGGCGGCGCTTCGCGTCGAGTCGCGTCCCGTCTCTCCGTCTTTCACAACACGCGACGTAAATGGCCGCAACTCCTCGCTGCCTTCACTTACAATCTTAAAACTTTGATCCCGCCAAGCTACCACCAACCGCACTACGTGATATTCATTTCGACTTGATACGCCCTTACCTGCCCCGGAAAAAACGCTCTCAAAGACGCAAATAGTAACCGAAAAACGGATTACACAAACTCACGCAAAAGCCACTGTTTCGACTTATGTAGTTACAAATTAAACACTTTCCGTCACTTTCCTTCAGTTGTACTGTCAAACTTTGTTTCTTTACGCGTCTCACGGTTCTGGGCTAGGCGGCGCTTCGCGTCGAGACGCGTCCCGTCTCTCCGTCTTTCACAACACGCGACGTAAATGGCCGCAACTCCTCGCTGCCTTCACTTACAATCTTAAAACTTTGATCCCGCCAAGCTACCACCAACCGCACTACGTGATATTCATTTCGACTTGATACGCCCTTACCTGCCCCGGAAAAAACGCTCTCAAAGACGCAAATAGTAACCGAAAAACGGATTACACAAACTCACGCAAAAGCCACTGTTTCGACTTATGTAGTTACAAATTAAACACTTTCCGTCACTTTCCTTCAGTTGTACTGTCAAACTTTGTTTCTTTACGCGTCTCACGGTTCTGGGCTAGGCGGCGCTTCGCGTCGAGACGCGTCCCGTCTCTCCGTCTTTCACAACACGCGACGTAAATGGCCGCAACTCCTCGCTGCCTTCACTTACAATCTTAAAACTTTGATCCCGCCAAGCTACCACCAACCGCACTACGTGATATTCATTTCGACTTGATACGCCCTTACCTGCCCCGGAAAAAACGCTCTCAAAGACGCAAATAGTAACCGAAAAACGGATTACACAAACTCACGCAAAAGCCACTGTTTCGACTTATGTAGTTACAAATTAAACACTTTCCGTCACTTTCCTTCAGTTGTACTGTCAAACTTTGTTTCTTTACGCGTCTCACGGTTCTGGGCTAGGCGGCGCTTCGCGTCGAGTCGCGTCCCGTCTCTCCGTCTTTCACAACACGCGACGTAAATGGCCGCAACTCCTCGCTGCCTTCACTTACAATCTTAAAACTTTGATCCCGCCAAGCTACCACCAACCGCACTACGTGATATTCATTTCGACTTGATACGCCCTTACCTGCCCCGGAAAAAACGCTCTCAAAGACGCAAATAGTAACCGAAAAACGGATTACACAAACTCACGCAAAAGCCACTGTTTCGACTTATGTAGTTACAAATTAAACACTTTCCGTCACTTTCCTTCAGTTGTACTGTCAAACTTTGTTTCTTTACGCGTCTCACGGTTCTGGGCTAGGCGGCGCTTCGCGTCGAGACGCGTCCCGTCTCTCCGTCTTTCACAACACGCGACGTAAATGGCCGCAACTCCTCGCTGCCTTCACTTACAATCTTAAAACTTTGATCCCGCCAAGCTACCACCAACCGCACTACGTGATATTCATTTCGACTTGATACGCCCTTACCTGCCCCGGAAAAAACGCTCTCAAAGACGCAAATAGTAACCGAAAAACGGATTACACAAACTCACGCAAAAGCCACTGTTTCGACTTATGTAGTTACAAATTAAACACTTTCCGTCACTTTCCTTCAGTTGTACTGTCAAACTTTGTTTCTTTACGCGTCTCACGGTTCTGGGCTAGGCGGCGCTTCGCGTCGAGACGCGTCCCGTCTCTCCGTCTTTCACAACACGCGACGTAAATGGCCGCAACTCCTCGCTGCCTTCACTTACAATCTTAAAACTTTGATCCCGCCAAGCTACCACCAACCGCACTACGTGATATTCATTTCGACTTGATACGCCCTTACCTGCCCCGGAAAAAACGCTCTCAAAGACGCAAATAGTAACCGAAAAACGGATTACACAAACTCACGCAAAAGCCACTGTTTCGACTTATGTAGTTACAAATTAAACACTTTCCGTCACTTTCCTTCAGTTGTACTGTCAAACTTTGTTTCTTTACGCGTCTCACGGTTCTGGGCTAGGCGGCGCTTCGCGTCGAGACGCGTCCCGTCTCTCCGTCTTTCACAACACGCGACGTAAATGGCCGCAACTCCTCGCTGCCTTCACTTACAATCTTAAAACTTTGATCCCGCCAAGCTACCACCAACCGCACTACGTGATATTCATTTCGACTTGATACGCCCTTACCTGCCCCGGAAAAAACGCTCTCAAAGACGCAAATAGTAACCGAAAAACGGATTACACAAACTCACGCAAAAGCCACTGTTTCGACTTATGTAGTTACAAATTAAACACTTTCCGTCACTTTCCTTCAGTTGTACTGTCAAACTTTGTTTCTTTACGCGTCTCACGGTTCTGGGCTAGGCGGCGCTTCGCGTCGAGACGCGTCCCGTCTCTCCGTCTTTCACAACACGCGACGTAAATGGCCGCAACTCCTTGCTGCCTTCACTTACAATCTTAAAACTTTGAGCCCGCCAAGCTACCACCAACCGCACTACGTGATACTCATTTCGACTTGATACGCCCTTACCTGCCCCGGAAAAAACGCTCTCAAAGACGCAAATAGTAACCGAAAAACGGATTACACAAACTCACGCAAAAGCCACTGTTTCGACTTATGTAGTTACAAATTAAACACTTTCCGTCACTTTCCTTCAGTTGTACTGTCAAACTTTGTTTCTTTACGCGTCTCACGGTTCTGGGCTAGGCGGCGCTTCGCGTCGAGACGCGTCCCGTCTCTCCGTCTTTCACAACACGCGACGTAAATGGCCGCAACTCCTCGCTGCCTTCACTTACAATCTTAAAACTTTGATCCCGCCAAGCTACCACCAACCGCACTACGTGATATTCATTTCGACTTGATACGCCCTTACCTGCCCCGGAAAAAACGCTCTCAAAGACGCAAATAGTAACCGAAAAACGGATTACACAAACTCACGCAAAAGCCACTGTTTCGACTTATGTAGTTACAAATTAAACACTTTCCGTCACTTTCCTTCAGTTGTACTGTCAAACTTTGTTTCTTTACGCGTCTCACGGTTCTGGGCTAGGCGGCGCTTCGCGTCGAGACGCGTCCCGTCTCTCCGTCTTTCACAACACGCGACGTAAATGGCCGCAACTCCTTGCTGCCTTCACTTACAATCTTAAAACTTTGAGCCCGCCAAGCTACCACCAACCGCACTACGTGATACTCATTTCGACTTGATACGCCCTTACCTGCCCCGGAAAAAACGCTCTCAAAGACGCAAATAGTAACCGAAAAACGGATTACACAAACTCACGCAAAAGCCACTGTTTCGACTTATGTAGTTACAAATTAAACACTTTCCGTCACTTTCCTTCAGTTGTACTGTCAAACTTTGTTTCTTTACGCGTCTCACGGTTCTGGGCTAGGCGGCGCTTCGCGTCGAGACGCGTCCCGTCTCTCCGTCTTTCACAACACGCGACGTAAATGGCCGTAACTCCTCGCTGCCTTCACTTACAATCTTAAAACTTTGAGCCCGCCAAGCTACCACCAACCGCACTACGCGATATTCATTTCGACTTGATACGCCCTTACCTTCCCCGGAAAAAACGCTCTCAAAGACGCAAATAGTAACCGAAAAACGGATTACACAAACTCACGCAAAAGCCACTGTTTCGACTTATGTAGTTACAAATTAAACACTTTCCGTCACTTTCCTTCAGTTGTACTGTCAAACTTTGTTTCTTTACGCGTCTCACGGTTCTGGGCTAGGCGGCGCTTCGCGTCGAGACGCGTCCCGTCTCTCCGTCTTTCACAACACGCGACGTAAATGGCCGTAACTCCTCGCTGCCTTCACTTACAATCTTAAAACTTTGAGCCCGCCAAGCTACCACCAACCGCACTACGCGATATTCATTTCGACTTGATACGCCCTTACCTTCCCCGGAAAAAACGCTCTCAAAGACGCAAATAGTAACCGAAAAACGGATTACACAAACTCACGCAAAAGCCACTGTTTCGACTTATGTAGTTACAAATTAAACAGTTTCCGTCACTTTCCTTCAGTTGTACTGTCAAACTTTGTTTCTTTACGCGTCTCACGGTTCTGGGCTAGGCGACGCTTCGTGTCGAGACGCCTCCCGTCTCTCCGTCTTTCACAACACGCGACGTAAATGGCCGTAACTCCTCGCTGCCTTCACTTACAATCTTAAAACTTTGAGCCCGCCAAGCTACCACCAACCGCACTACGCGATATTCATTTCGACTTGATACGCCCTTACCTTCCCCGGAAAAAACGCTCTCAAAGACGCAAATAGTAACCGAAAAACGGATTACACAAACTCACGCAAAAGCCACTGTTTCGACTTATGTAGTTACAAATTAAACACTTTCCGTCACTTTCCTTCAGTTGTACTGTCAAACTTTGTTTCTTTACGCGTCTCACGGTTCTGGGCTAGGCGGCGCTTCGCGTCGAGACGCGTCCCGTCTCTCCGTCTTTCACAACACGCGACGTAAATGGCCGCAACTCCGCGCTGCCTTCACTTACAATCTTAAAACTTTGAGCCCGCCAAGCTACCACCAACCGCACTACGTGATATTCATTTCGACTTGATACGCCCTTACCTTCCCCGGAAAAAACGCCATCAAAGACGCAAATAGTGACCGAAAAACGGATTACACAAACTCACGCAAAAGCCACTGTTTCGACTTATGTAGTTACAAATTAAACACTTTCCGTCACTTTCCTTCAGTTGTACTGTCAAACTTTGTTTCTTTACGCGTCTCACGGTTCTGGGCTAGGCGGCGCTTCGCGTCGCGACGCGTCCCGTCTCTCCGTCTTTCACAACACGCGACGTAAATGGCCGCAACTCCTCGCTGCCTTCACTTACAATCTTAAAACTTTGAGCCCGCCAAGCTACCAAAAACCACACTACGTGATATTCATTTCGACTTGATACGCCCTTACCTTCCTCGGAAAAAACGCTCTCAAAGACGCAAATAGTAATCGAAAAACGGATTACACAAACTCACGCAAAAGCCACTGTTTCGACTTATGTAGTTACAAATTAAACGCTTTCCGTCACTTTCCTTCAGTTGTACTGTCAAACTTTGTTTCTTTACGCGTCTCACGGTTCTGGGCTAGGCGGCGCTTCGCGTCGAGACGCGTCCCGTCTCTCCGTCTTTCACAACACGCGACGTAAATGGCCGTAACTCCTCGCTGCCTTCACTTACAATCTTAAAACTTTGAGCCCGCCAAGCTACCACCAACCGCACTACGCGATATTCATTTCGCCTTGATACGCCCTTACCTTCCCCGGAAAAAACGCTCTCAAAGACGCAAATAGTAACCGAAAAACGGATAACACAAACTCACGCAAAAGCCACTGTTTCGACTTATGTAGTTACAAATTAAACACTTTCCGTCACTTTCCTTCAGTTGTACTGTCAAACTTTGTTTCTTTACGCGTCTCACGGTTCTGGGCTAGGCGGCGCTTCGCGTCGAGACGCGTCCCGTCTCTCCGTCTTTCACAACACGCGACGTAAATGGCCGTAACTCCTCGCTGCCTTCACTTACAATCTTAAAACTTTGAGCCCGCCAAGCTACCACCAACCGCACTACGCGATATTCATTTCGACTTGATACGCCCTTACCTTCCCCGGAAAAAACGCTCTCAAAGACGAAAATAGTAACCGAAAAACGGATTACACAAACTCACGCAAAAGCCACTGTTTCGACTTATGTAGTTACAAATTAAACACTTTCCGTCACTTTCCTTCAGTTGTACTGTCAAACTTTGTTTTTTTACGCGTCTCACGGTTCTGGGCTAGGCGGCGCTTCGCGTCGCGACGCGTCCCGTCTCTCCATCTTTCACAACACGCGACGTAAATGGCCGCAACTCCTCGCTGCCTTCACTTACAATCTTAAAACTTTGAGCCCGCCAAGCTACCACCAACCGCACTACGTGATATTCATTTCGACTTGATACGCCCTTACCTTCCTCGGAAAAAACGCTCTCAAAGACGCAAATAGTAACCGAAAAACGGATTACACAAACTCACGCAAAAGCCACGGTTTCGACTTATGTAGTTGCAAATTAAACACTTTCCGTCACTTTCCTACAGTTGTACTGTCAAACTTTGTTTTTTTACGCGTCTCACGGTTCTGGGCTAGGCGGCGCTTCGCGTCGCGACGCGTCCCGTCTCTCCGTCTTTCACAACACGCGACGTAAATGGCCGCAACTCCCCGCTGCCTTCACTTACAATCTTAAAACTTTGAGCCCGCCAAGCTACCACCAACCGCACTACGTGATATTCATTTCGACTTGATACGCCCTTACCTTCCTCGGAAAAAACGCTCTCAAAGACGCAAATAGTTACCGAAAAACGGATTACACAAACTCACGCAAAAGCCACTGTTTCGACTTATGTAGTTACAAATTAAACACTTTCCGTCACTTTCCTACAGTTGTACTGTCAAACTTTGTTTTTTTACGCGTCTCACCGTTCTGGGCTAGGCGGCGCTTCGCGTCGCGACGCGTCCCGTCACTCCGTCTTTCACAACACGCGACGTAAATGGCCGCAACACCTCGCTGCCTTCACTTACAATCTTAAAACTTTGAGCGCGCCAAGCTACCACCAACCGCACTACGTGATATTCATTTCGACTTGATACGCCCTTACCTTCCCCGGAAAAAACGCTCTCAAAGACGCTAATAGTAACCGAAAAACGGATTACATAAACTCACGCAAAAGCCACTGTTTCGACTTATGTAGTTACAAATTAAACACTTTCCGTCACTTTCCTTCAGTTGTACTGTCAAACTTTGTTTCTTTACGCGTCTCACGGTTCTGGGCTAGGCGGCGCTTCGCGTCGCGACGCGTCCCGTCTCTCCGTCTTTCACAACACGCGACGCAAATGGCCGCAACTCCTCGCTGCCTTCACTTACAATCTTAAAACTTTGAGCCCGCCAAGCTACCAACAACCGCACTACGTGATATTCATTTCGACTTGATACGCCCTTACCTTCCCCGGAAAAAACGCTCTCAAAGACGCAAATAGTAACCGAAAAACGGATTACACAAACTCACGCAAGAGCCACTGTTTCGACTTATGTAGTTACAAATTAAACACTTTCCGTCACTTTCCTACAGTTGTACTGTCAAACTTTGGTTTTTTACGCGTCTCACCGTTCTGGGCTAGGCGGCGCTTCGCGTCGCGACGCGTCCCGTCTCTCCGTCTTTCACAACACGCGACGTAAATGGCCGCAACACCTCGCTGCCTTCACTTACAATCTTAAAACGTTGAGCGCGCCAAGCTACCACCAACCGCACTACGTGATATTCATTTCGACTTGATACGCCCTTACCTTCCCCGGAAAAAACGCTCTCAAAGACGCAAATAGTAACCGAAAAACGGATTACACAAACTCAAGCAAAAGCCACTGTTTCGACTTATGTAGTTACAAATTAAACACTTTCCGTCACTTTTCTTCAGTTGTACTGTCAAACTTTGTTTCTTTACGCGTCTCACGGTTCTGGGCTAGGCGGCGCTTCGCGTCGCGACGCGTCCCGTCTCTCCGTCTTTCACAACACGCGACGTAAATGGCCGCAACTCCTCGCTGCCTTCACTTACAATCTTAAAACTTTGAGCCCGCCAAGCTACCACAACCGCACTACGTGATATTCATTTCTACTTGATACGCCCTCACCTTCCCCGGAAAAAACGCTCTCAAAGACGCAAATAGTGACCGAAAAACGGATTACACAAACTCACGCAAAAGCCACTGTTTCGACTTATGTAGTTACAAATTAAACACTTTCCGTCACTTTCCCTCAGTTGTACTGTCAAACTTTGTTTCTTTACGCGTCTCACGGTTCTGGGCTAGGCGGCGCTTCGCGTCGAGACGCGTCCCGTCTCTCCGTCTTTCACAACACGCGACGTAAATGGCCGTAACTCCTCGCTGCTTTCACTTACAATCTTAAAACTTTGAGCCCGCCAAGCTACCACCAACCGCACTACGTGATATTCATTTCTACTTGATACGCCCTCACCTTCCCCGGAAAAAACGCTCTCAAAGACGCAAATAGTGACCGAAAAATGGATTACACAAACTCACGCAAAAGCCACTGTTTCGACTTATGTAGTTACAAATTAAACACTTTCCGTCACTTTCCCTCAGTTGTACTGTCAAACTTTGTTTCTTTACGCGTCTCACGGTTCTGGGCTAGGCGGCGCTTCGCGTCGCGACGCGTCCCGTCTCTCCGTCTTTCACAACACGCGACGTAAATGGCCACAACTCCTCGCTGCCTTCACTTACAATCTTAAAACTTTGAGCCCGCCAAGCTACCACCAACCGCACTACGTGATATTCATTTCGACTTGATACGCCCTTACCTTCCTCGGAAAAAACGCTCTCAAAGACGCAAATAGTAACCGAAAAACGGATTACACAAACTCACGCAAAAGCCACTGTTTCGACTTATGTAGTTACAAATTAAACACTTTCCGTCACTTTCCTTCAGTTGTACTGTCAAACTTTGTTTCTTTACGCGTGTCACGGTTCTGGGCTAGGCGGCACTTCGCGTCGCGACGCGTCCCGTCTCTCCGTCTTTCACAACACGCGACGTAAATGGCCGCAACACCTCGCTGCCTTCACTTACAATCTTAAAACTTTGAGCGCGCCAAGCTACCACCAACTGCACTACGTGATATTCATTTCGACTTGATACGCCCTTACCTTCCCCGGAAAAAACGCTCTCAAAGACGCAAATAGTAACCGAAAAACGGATTACACAAACTCACGCAAAAGCCACTATTTCGACTTATGTAGTTACAAATTAAACACTTTCCGTCACTTTCCTTCAGTTGTACTGTCAAACTTTGTTTCTTTACGCGTCTCACGGTTCTGGGCTAGGCGGCGCTTCGCGTCGAGACGCGTCCCGTCTCTCCGTCTTTCACCACACGCGACGTAAATGGCCGTAACTCCTCGCTGCCTTCACTTACAATCTTAAAACTTTGAGCGCGCCAAGCTACCACCAACCGCACTACGTGATATTCATTTCGACTTGATACGTCCTTACCTTCCCCGGAAAAAACGCTCTCAAAGACGCAAATAGTAACCGAAAAACGGATTACACAAACTCACGCAAAAGCCACTGTTTCGACTTATGTAGTTACAAATTAAACACTTTCCGTCACTTTCCTTCAGTTGTACTGTCAAACTTTGTTTCTTTACGCTTCTCACGGTTCTGGGCTAGGCAGCGCTTCGCGTCGCGACGCGTCCCGTCTCTCCGTCTTTCACAACACGCGACGTAAATGGCCGCAACACCTCGCTGCCTTCACTTACAATCTTAAAACTTTGAGCCCGCCAAGCTACCACCAACCGCACTACGTGATATTCATTTCGACTTGATACGCCCTTACCTTCCCCGGAAAAAACGCTCTCAAAGACGCAAATAGTAACCGAAAAACGGATTACACAAACTCACGCAAAAGCCACTGTTTCGACTTATGTAGTTACAAATTAAACACTTTCCGTCACTTTCCTTCAGTTGTACTGTCAAACTTTGTTTCTTTACGCGTCTCACGGTTCTGGGCTAGGCGGCGCTTCGCGTCGCGACGCGTCCCGTCTCTCCGTCTTTCACAACACGCGACGTAAATGGCCGCAACACCTCGCTGCCTTCACTTACAATCTTAAAACTTTGAGCGCGCCAAGCTACCACCAACCGCACTACGTGATTTTCATTTCGACTTGATACGCCCTTACCTTCCCCGGAAAAAACGCTCTCAAAGTCGCAAATAGTAACCGAAAAACGGATTACACAAACTCACGCAAAAGCCACTGTTTCGACTTATGTAGTTACAAATTAAACACTTTCCGTCACTTTCCTTCAGTTGTACTGTCAAACTTTGTTTCTTTACGCGTCTCACGGTTCTGGGCTAGGCGGCGCTTCGCGTCGCGACGCGTCCCGTCTCTCCGTCTTTCACAATACGCGACGTAAATGGCCGCAACTCCTCGCTGCCTTCACTTACAATCTTAAAACTTTGAGCCCGCCAAGCTACCACCAACCGCACTACGTGATATTCATTTCGACTTGATACGCCCTTACCTTCCCCGGAAAAAACGCACTCATAGACGCAAATAGTAACCGAAAAACGGATAACACAAGCTCACGCAAAAGCCACTGTTTCGACTTATGTAGTTACAAATTAAACACTCTCCGTCACTTTCCTTCAGTTGTACTGTCAAACTTTGTTTCTTTACGCGTCTCACGGTTCTGGGCTAGGCGGCGCTTCGCGTCGAGACGCGTCCCGTCTCTCCGTCTTTCACAACACGCGACGTAAATGGCCGCAACTCCTCGCTGCCTTCACTTACAATCTTAAAACTTTGAGCCCGCCAAGCTACCACCAACCGCACTACGTGATATTCATTTCGACTTGATACGCCCTTACCTTCCCCGGAAAAAAAGCTCTCAAAGACGCAAATAGTGACCGAAAAACGGATTACACAAACTCACGCAAAAGCCACTGTTTCGACTTATGTAGTTACAAATTAAACACTTTCCGTCACTTTCCTTCAGTTGTACTGTCAAACTTTGTTTCTTTACGCGTCTCACGGTTCTGGGCTAGGCGGCGCTTCGCGTCGAGACGCGTCCCGTCTCTCCGTCTTTCACAACACGCGACGTAAATGGCCGTAACTCCTCGCTGCCTTCACTTGCAATCTTAAAACTTTGAGCCCGCCAAGCTACCACCAACCGCACTACGCGATATTCATTTCGACTTGATACGCCCTTACCTTCCCCGGAAAAAACGCTCTCAAAGACGCAAATAGTAACCGAAAAACGGATTACACAAACTCACGCAAAAGCCACTGTTTCGACTTATGTAGTTACAAATTAAACACTTTCCGTCACTTTCCTTCAGTTGTACTGTCAAACTTTGTTTCTTTACGCGTCTCACGGTTCTGGGATAGGCGGCGCTTCGCGTCGAGACGCGTCCCGTCTCTCCGTCTTTCACAACACGCGACGTAAATGGCCGTAACTCCTCGCTGCCTTCACTTACAATCTTAAAACTTTGAGCCCGCCAAGCTACCACCAACCGCACTACGCGATATTCATTTCGACTTGATACGCCCTTACCTTCCCCGGAAAAAACGCTCTCAAAGACGCAAATAGTAACCGAAAAACGGATTACACAAACTCACGCAAAAGCCACTGTTTCGACTTATGTAGTTACAAATTAAACACTTTCCGTCACTTTCCTTCAGTTGTACTGTCAAACTTTGTTTCTTTACGCGTCTCACGGTTCTGGGATAGGCGGCGCTTCGCGTCGAGACGCGTCCCGTCTCTCCGTCTTTCACAACACGCGACGTAAATGGCCGTAACTCCTCGCTGCCTTCACTTACAATCTTAAAACTTTGAGCCCGCCAAGCTACCACCAACCGCACTACGCGATATTCATTTCGACTTGATACGCCCTTACCTTCCCCGGAAAAAACGCTCTCAAAGACGAAAATAGTAACCGAAAAACGGATTACACAAACTCACGCAAAAGCCACTGTTTCGACTTATGTAGTTACAAATTCAACACTTTCCGTTACTTTCCTTCAGTTGTACTGTCAAACTTTGTTTCTTTACGCGTCTCACGGTTCTGGGCTAGGCGGCGCTTCGCGTGGCAACGCGTCCCGTCTCTCCGTCTTTCACAACACGCGACGCAAATGGCCGCAACTCCTCGCTGCCTTCACTTACAATCTTAAAACTTTGAGCCCGCCAAGCTACCACCAACCGCACTACGTGATATTCATTTCGACTTGATACGCCCTTACCTTCCCCGGAAAAAACGCTCTCAAAGACGCAAATAGTAATCGAAAAACGGATTACACAAACTCACGCAAAAGCCACTGTTTCGACTTATGTAGTTACAAATTCAACACTTTCCGTTACTTTCCTTCAGTTGTACTGTCAAACTTTGTTTCTTTACGCGTCTCACGGTTCTGGGCTAGGCGGCGCTTCGCGTGGCAACGCGTCCCGTCTCTCCGTCTTTCACAACACGCGACGCAAATGGCCGCAACTCCTCGCTGCCTTCACTTACAATCTTAAAACTTTGAGCCCGCCAAGCTACCACCAACCGCACTACGTGATATTCATTTCGACTTGATACGCCCTTACCTTCCCCGGAAAAAACGCTCTCAAAGACGCAAATAGTAACCGAAAAACGGATAACACAACTCACGCAAAAGCCACTGTTTCGACTTATGTAGTTACAAATTCAACACTTTCCGTTACTTTCCTTCAGTTGTACTGTCAAACTTTGTTTCTTTACGCGTCTCACGGTTCTGGGATAGGCGGCGCTTCGCGTCGAGACGCGTCCCGTCTCTCCGTCTTTCACAACACGCGACGTAAATGGCCGTAACTCCTCGCTGCCTTCACTTACAATCTTAAAACTTTGAGCCCGCCAAGCTACCACCAACCGCACTACGCGATATTCATTTCGACTTGATACGCCCTTACCTTCCCCGGAAAAAACGCTCTCAAAGACGCAAATAGTAACCGAAAAACGGATTACACAAACTCACGCAAAAGCCACTGTTTCGACTTATGTAGTTACAAATTAAACACTTTCCGTCACTTTCCTTCAGTTGTACTGTCAAACTTTGTTTCTTTACGCGTCTCACGGTTCTGGGATAGGCGGCGCTTCGCGTCGAGACGCGTCCCGTCTCTCCGTCTTTCACAACACGCGACGTAAATGGCCGTAACTCCTCGCTGCCTTCACTTACAATCTTAAAACTTTGAGCCCGCCAAGCTACCACCAACCGCACTACGTGATATTCATTTCGACTTGATACGCCCTTACCTTCCCCGGAAAAAACGCTCTCAAAGACGCAAATAGTAATCGAAAAACGGATTACACAAACTCACGCAAAAGCCACTGTTTCGACTTATGTAGTTACAAATTCAACACTTTCCGTTACTTTCCTTCAGTTGTACTGTCAAACTTTGTTTCTTTACGCGTCTCACGGTTCTGGGCTAGGCGGCGCTTCGCGTGGCAACGCGTCCCGTCTCTCCGTCTTTCACAACACGCGACGCAAATGGCCGCAACTCCTCGCTGCCTTCACTTACAATCTTAAAACTTTGAGCCCGCCAAGCTACCACCAACCGCACTACGTGATATTCATTTCGACTTGATACGCCCTTACCTTCCCCGGAAAAAACGCTCTCAAAGACGCAAATAGTAATCGAAAAACGGATTACACAAACTCACGCAAAAGCCACTGTTTCGACTTATGTAGTTACAAATTCAACACTTTCCGTTACTTTCCTTCAGTTGTACTGTCAAACTTTGTTTCTTTACGCGTCTCACGGTTCTGGGCTAGGCGGCGCTTCGCGTGGCAACGCGTCCCGTCTCTCCGTCTTTCACAACACGCGACGCAAATGGCCGCAACTCCTCGCTGCCTTCACTTACAATCTTAAAACTTTGAGCCCGCCAAGCTACCACCAACCGCACTACGTGATATTCATTTCGACTTGATACGCCCTTACCTTCCCCGGAAAAAACGCTCTCAAAGACGCAAATAGTAACCGAAAAACGGATAACACAACTCACGCAAAAGCCACTGTTTCGACTTATGTAGTTACAAATTAAACACTTTCCGTCACTTTCCTTCAGTTGTACTGTCAAACTTTGTTTCTTTACGCGTCTCACGGTTCTGGGATAGGCGGCGCTTCGCGTCGAGACGCGTCCCGTCTCTCCGTCTTTCACAACACGCGACGTAAATGGCCGTAACTCCTCGCTGCCTTCACTTACAATCTTAAAACTTTGAGCCCGCCAAGCTACCACCAACCGCACTACGTGATATTCATTTCGACTTGATACGCCCTTACCTTCCTCGGAAAAAACGCTCTCAAAGACGCAAATAGTAATCGAAAAACGGATTACACAAACTCACGCAAAAGCCACTGTTTCGACTTATGTAGTTACAAATTCAACACTTTCCGTTACTTTCCTTCAGTTGTACTGTCAAACTTTGTTTCTTTACGCGTCTCACGGTTCTGGGCTAGGCGGCGCTTCGCGTGGCAACGCGTCCCGTCTCTCCGTCTTTCACAACACGCGACGCAAATGGCCGCAACTCCTCGCTGCCTTCACTTACAATCTTAAAACTTTGAGCCCGCCAAGCTACCACCAACCGCACTACGTGATATTCATTTCGACTTGATACGCCCTTACCTTCCCCGGAAAAAACGCTCTCAAAGACGCAAATAGTAATCGAAAAACGGATTACACAAACTCACGCAAAAGCCACTGTTTCGACTTATGTAGTTACAAATTCAACACTTTCCGTTACTTTCCTTCAGTTGTACTGTCAAACTTTGTTTCTTTACGCGTCTCACGGTTCTGGGCTAGGCGGCGCTTCGCGTGGCAACGCGTCCCGTCTCTCCGTCTTTCACAACACGCGACGCAAATGGCCGCAACTCCTCGCTGCCTTCACTTACAATCTTAAAACTTTGAGCCCGCCAAGCTACCACCAACCGCACTACGTGATATTCATTTCGACTTGATACGCCCTTACCTTCCCCGGAAAAAACGCTCTCAAAGACGCAAATAGTAACCGAAAAACGGATAACACAACTCACGCAAAAGCCACTGTTTCGACTTATGTAGTTACAAATTAAACACTTTCCGTCACTTTCCTTCAGTTGTACTGTCAAACTTTGTTTCTTTACGCGTCTCACGGTTCTGGGATAGGCGGCGCTTCGCGTCGAGACGCGTCCCGTCTCTCCGTCTTTCACAACACGCGACGTAAATGGCCGTAACTCCTCGCTGCCTTCACTTACAATCTTAAAACTTTGAGCCCGCCAAGCTACCACCAACCGCACTACGCGATATTCATTTCGACTTGATACGCCCTTACCTTCCCCGGAAAAAACGCTCTCAAAGACGAAAATAGTAACCGAAAAACGGATTACACAAACTCACGCAAAAGCCACTGTTTCGACTTATGTAGTTACAAATTAAACACTTTCCGTCACTTTCCTTCAGTTGTACTGTCAAACTTTGTTTTTTTACGCGTCTCACGGTTCTGGGCTAGGCGGCGCTTCGCGTCGCGACGCGTCCCGTCTCTCCGTCTTTCACAACACGCGACGTAAATGGCCGCAACTCCTCGCTGCCTTCACTTACAATCTTAAAACTTTGAGCCCGCCAAGCTACCACCAACCGCACTACGTGATATTCATTTCGACTTGATACGCCCTTACCTTCCTCGGAAAAAACGCTCTCAAAGACGCAAATAGTAACCGAAAAACGGATTACACAAACTCACGCAAAAGCCACGGTTTCGACTTATGTAGTTACAAATTAAACACTTTCCGTCACTTTCCTACAGTTGTACTGTCAAACTTTGTTTTTTTACGCGTCTCACGGTTCTGGGCTAGGCGGCGCTTCGCGTCGCGACGCGTCCCGTCTCTCCGTCTTTCACAACACGCGACGTAAATGGCCGCAACTCCCCGCTGCCTTCACTTACAATCTTAAAACTTTGAGCCCGCCAAGCTACCACCAACCGCACTACGTGATATTCATTTCGACTTGATACGCCCTTACCTTCCTCGGAAAAAACGCTCTCAAAGACGCAAATAGTAACCGAAAAACGGATTACACAAACTCACGCAAAAGCCACTGTTTCGACTTATGTAGTTACAAATTAAACACTTTCCGTCACTTTCCTACAGTTGTACTGTCAAACTTTGTTTTTTTACGCGTCTCACGGTTCTGGGCTAGGCGGCGCTTCGCGTCGCGACGCGTCCCGTCTCTCCGTCTTTCACAACACGCGACGTAAATGGCCGCAACACCTCGCTGCCTTCACTTACAATCTTAAAACTTTGAGCGCGCCAAGCTACCACCAACCGCACTACGTGATATTCATTTCGACTTGATACGCCCTTACCTTCCCCGGAAAAAACGCTCTCAAAGACGCAAATAGTAACCGAAAAACGGATTACACAAACTCACGCAAAAGCCACTGTTTCGACTTATGTAGTTACAAATTAAACACTTTCCGTCACTTTCCTTCAGTTGTACTGTCAAACTTTGTTTCTTTACGCGTCTCACGGTTCTGGGCTAGGCGGCGCTTCGCGTCGCGACGCGTCCCGTCTCTCCGTCTTTCACAACACGCGACGCAAATGGCCGCAACTCCTCGCTGCCTTCACTTACAATCTTAAAACTTTGAGCCCGCCAAGCTACCACCATCCGCACTACGTAATATTCATTTCGACTTGATACGCCCTTACCTTCCCCGGAAAAAACGCTCTCAAAGACGCAAATAGTAACCGAAAAACGGATTACACAAACTCACGCAAAAGCCACTGTTTCGACTTATGTAGTTACAAATTAAACACTTTCCGTCACTTTCCTACAGTTGTACTGTCAAACTTTGGTTTTTTACGCGTCTCACCGTTCTGGGCTAGGCGGCGCTTCGCGTCGCGACGCGTCCCGTCTCTCCGTCTTTCACAACACGCGACGTAAATGGCCGCAACACCTCGCTGCCTTCACTTACAATCTTAAAACTTTGAGCGCGCCAAGCTACCACCAACCGCACTACGTGATATTCATTTCGACTTGATACGCCCTTACCTTCCCCGGAAAAACCGCTCTCAAAGACGCAAATAGTAACCGAAAAACGGATTACACAAACTCACGCAAAAGCCACTGTTTCGACTTATGTAGTTACAAATTAAACACTTACCGTCACTTTTCTTCAGTTGTACTGTCAAACTTTGTTTCTTTACGCGTCTCACGGTTCTGGGCTAGGCGGCGCTATGCGTCGCGACGCGTCCCGTCTCTCCGTCTTTCACAACACGCGACGTAAATGGCCGCAACTCCTCGCTGCCTTCACTTACAATCTTAAAACTTTGAGCCCGCAGCTACCACCAACCGCACTACGTGATATTCATTTCGACTTGATACGCCCTTACCTTCCCCGGAAAAAACGCTCTCAAAGACGCAAATAGTAACCGAAAAACGGATTACACAAACTCACGCAAAAGCCACTATTTCGACTTATGTAGTTACAAATTAAACACTTTCCGTCACTTTCCTTTAGTTGTACTGTCAAACTTTGTTTCTTTACGCGTCTCACGGTTCTGGGCTAGGCGGCGCTTCGCGTCGAGACGCGTCCCGTCTCTCCGTCTTTCACAACACGCGACGTAAATGGCCGTAACTCCTCGCTGCCTTCACTTACAATCTTAAAACTTTGAGCGCGCCAAGCTACCACCAACCGCACTACGTGATATTCATTTCGACTTGATACGCCCTTACCTTCCCCGGAAAAAACGCTCTCAAAGACGCAAATAGTAACCGAAAAACGGATTACACAAACTCACGCAAAAGCCACTGTTTCGACTTATGTAGTTACAAATTAAACACTTTCCGTCACTTTCCTTCAGTTGTACTGTCAAACTTTGTTTCTTTACGCGTCTCACGGTTCTGGGCTAGGCGGCGCTTCGCGTCGCGACGCGTCCCGTCTCTCCGTCTTTCACAACACGCGACGTAAATGGCCGCAACACCTCGCTGCCTTCACTTACAATCTTAAAACTTTGAGCCCGCCAAGCTACCACCAACCGCACTACTTGATATTCATTTCGACTTGATACGCCCTTACCTTCCCCGGAAAAAACGCTCTCAAAGACGCAAATAGTAACCGAAAAACGGATTACACAAACTCACGCAAAAGCCACTGTTTCGACTTATGTAGTTACAAATTAAACACTTTCCGTCACTTTCCTTCAGTTGTACTGTCAAACTTTGTTTCTTTACGCGTCTCACGGTTCTGGGCTAGGCGGCGCTTCGCGTCGCGACGTGTCCCGTCTCTCCGTCTTTCACAACACGCGACGTAAATGGCCGCAACACCTCGCTGCCTTCACTTACAATCTTAAAACTTTGAGCGCGCCAAGCTACCACCAACCGCACTACGTGATATTCATTTCGACTTGATACGCCCTTACCTTCCCCGGAAAAAACGCACCCATAGACGCAAATAGTAACCGAAAAACGGATAACACAAGCTCACGCAAAAGCCACTGTTTCGACTTATGTAGTTACAAATTAAACACTCTCCGTCACTTTCCTTCAGTTGTACTGTCAAACTTTGTTTCTTTACGCGTCTCACGGTTCTGGGCTAGGCGGCGCTTCGCGTCGCGTCGCGTCCCGTCTCTCCGTCTTTCACAACACGCGACGTAAATGGCCGCAACTCCACGCTGCCTTCACTTACAATCTTAAAACTTTGAGCCCGCCAAGCTACCACCAACCGCACTACGTGATATTCATTTCGACTTGATACGCCCTTACCTTCCCCGGAAAAAACGCTCTCAAAGACGCAAATAGTGACCGAAAAACGGATTACACAAACTCACGCAAAAGCCACTGTCTCGACTTATGTAGTTACAAATTAAACACTTTCCGTCACTTTCCTTCAGTTGTACTGTCAAACTTTGTTTCTTTACGCGTCTCACGGTTCTGGGCTAGGCGGCGCTTCGCGTCGCGACGCGTCCCGTCTCTCCGTCTTTCACAACACGCGACGTAAATGGCCGTAACTCCTCGCTGCCTTCACTTACAATCTTAAAACTTTGAGCCCGCCAAGCTACCACCAACCGCACTACGCGATATTCATTTCGACTTGATACGCCCTTACCTTCCCCGGAAAAAACGCTCTCAAAGACGCAAATAGTAACCGAAAAACGGATTACACAAACTCACGCAAAAGCCACTGTTTCGACTTATGTAGTTACAAATTAAACACTTTCCGTCGCTTTCCTTCAGTTGTACTGTCAAACTTTGTTTCTTTACGCGTCTCACGGTTCTGGGCTAGGCGGCGCTTCGCGTCGCGACGCGTCCCGTCTCTCCGTCTTTCACAACACGCGACGTAAATGGCCACAACTCCTCGCTGCCTTCACTTACAATCTTAAAACTTTGAGCGCGCCAAGCTACCACCAACCACACTACGTGATATTCATTTCGACTTGATACGCCCTTACCTTCCCCGGAAAAAACGCTCTCAAAGACGCAAATAGTAACCGAAAAACGGATTACACAAACTCACGCAAAAGCCACTATTTCGACTTATGTAGTTACAAATTAAACACTTTCCGTCACTTTCCTTCAGTTATACTGTCAAACTTTGTTTCTTTACGCGTCTCACGGTTCTGGGATAGGCGGCGCTTCGCGTCGCGACGCGTCCCGTCTCTCCGTCTTTCACAACACGCGACGTAAATGGCCGCAACTCCTCGCTGCCTTCACTTACAATCTTAAAACTTTGAGCCCGCCAAGCTACCACCAACCGCACTACGTGATATTCATTTCGACTTGATACGCCCTTACCTTCCCCGGAAAAAACGCTCTCAAAGACGCAAATAGTAACCGAAAAACGGATTACACAAACTCACGCAAAAGCCACTGTTTCGACTTATGTAGTTACAAATTAAACACTTTCCGTCACTTTCCTACAGTTGTACTGTCAAACTTTGTTTCTTTACGCGTCTCACGGTTCTGGGCTAGGGGGCGCTTCGCGTCGCGACGCGTCCCGTCTCTCCGTCTTTCACAACACGCGACGTAAATGGCCGCAACTCCTCGCTGCCTTCACTTACAATCTTAAAACTTTGAGCGCGCCAAGCTACCACCAACCGCACTACGTGATATTCATTTCGACTTGATACGCCCTTACCTTCCCCGGAAAAAACGCTCTCAAAGACGCAAATAGTAACCGAAAAACGGATTACACAAACTCACGCAAAAGCCACTGTTTCGACTTATGTAGTTACAAATTAAACACTTTCCGTCACTTTCCTTCAGTTGTACTGTCAAACTTTGTTTCTTTACGCGTCTCACGGTTCTGGGCTAGGCGGCGCTTCGCGTCGAGACGCGTCCCGTCTCTCCGTCTTTCACAACACGCGACGTAAATGGCCGTAACTCCTCGCTGCCTTCACTTACAATCTTAAAACTTTGAGCGCGCCAAGCTACCACCAACCGCAATACGTGATATTCATTTCGACTTGATACGCCCTTACCTTCCCCGGAAAAAACGCTCTCAAAGACGCAAATACAAACCGAAAAACGGATTACACAAACTCACGCAAAAGCCACTGTTTCGACTTATGTAGTTACAAATGAAACACTTTCCGTCACTTTCCTTCAGTTGTACTGTCAAACTTTGTTTCTTTACGCGTCTCACGGTTCTGGGCTAGGCGGCGCTTCGCGTCGCGACGCGTCCCGTCTCTCCGTCTTTCACAACACGCGACGTAAATGGCCGCAACTCCTCGCTGCCTTCACTTACAATCTTAAAACTTTGAGCGCGCCAAGGTACCACCAACCGCACTACGTGATATTCATTTCGACTTGATACGCCCTTACCTTCCCCGGAAAAAACGTTCTCAATGACGCAAATAGTAACCGAAAAGCGGATTACACAAACTCACGCAAAAGCCACTGTTTCGACTTATGTAGTTACAAATTAAACACTTTCCGTCACTTTCCTTCAGTTGTACTGTCAAACTTTGTTTCTTTACGCGTCTCACGGTTCTGGGCTAGGCGGCGCTTCGCGTCGCGACGCGTCCCGTCTCTCCGTCTTTCACAACACGCGACGTAAATGGCCGCAACTCCTCGCTGCCTTCATTTACAATCTTAAAACTTTGAGCCCGCCAAGCTATCACCAACCGCACTACGTGATATTCATTTCGACTTGATACGCCCTTACCTTCCCCGGAAAAAACGCTCTCAAAGACGCAAATACAAACCGAAAAACGGATTACGCAAACTCACGCAAAAGCCACTGTTTCGACTTATGTAGTTACAAATTAAACACTTTCCGTCACTTTCCTTCAGTTTTACTGTCAAACTTTGTTTCTTTACGCGTCTCACGGTTCTGGGCTAGGCGGCGCTTCGCGTCGCGACGCGTCCCGTCTCTCCGTCTTTCACAACACGCGACGTAAATGGCCGCAACTCCTCGCTGCCTTCACTTACAATCTGAAAACTTTGAGCCCGCCAAGCTACCACCAACCGCACTACGTGATATTCATTTCGACTTGATACGCCCTTACCTTCCCCGGAAAAAACGCTCTCAAAGACGCAAATACAAACCGAAAAACGGATTACACAAACTCACGCAAAAGCCACTGTTTCGACTTATGTAGTTACAAATTAAACACTTTCCGTCACTTTCCTTCAATTGTACTGTCAAACTTTGTTTCTTTACGCGTCTCACGGTTCTGGGCTAGGCGGCGCATCGCGTCGCGACGCGTCCCGTCTCTCCGTCTTTCACAACACGCGACGTAAATGGCCGCAACTCCTCGCTGCCTTGACTTACAATCTTAAAACTTTGAGCCCGCCAAGCTACCACCAACCGCACTACGTGATATTCATTTCGACTTGATACGCCCTTACCTTCCCCGGAAAAAAACGCTCTCAAAGACGCAAATACAAACCGAAAAACGGATTACACAAACTCACGCAAAAGCCACTGTTTCGACTTATGTAGTTACAAATTAAACACTTTCCGTCACTTTCCTTCAGTTGTACTGTCAATTTTTGTTTCTTTACGCGTCTCACGGTTCTGGGCTAGATGGCGCTTCGCGTCGCGACGCGTCCCGTCTCTCCGTCTTTCACAACACGCGACGTAAATGGCCGCAACTCCTCGCTGCCTTCACTTACAATCTTAAAACTTTGAGCCCGCCAAGCTACCACCAACCGCACTACGTGATATTCATTTCGACTTGATACGCCCTTACCTTCCCCGGAAAAAACGCTCTCAGAGACGCAAATACAAACCGAAAAACGGATTACACAAACTCACGCAAAAGCCACTGTTTCGACTTATGTAGTTACAAATTAAACACTTTCAGTCACTTTCCTTCCGTTGTACTGTCAAACTTTGTTTCTTTACGCGTCTCACGGTTCTGGGTTAGACGGCGCTTCGCGTCGCGACGCGTCCCGTCTCTCCGTCCTTGACAACACGCGACGTAAATGGCCGCAACTCCTCGCTGCCTTCACTTACAATCTTAAAACTTTGAGCCCGCCAAGCTACCACCAACCGCACTACGTGATATTCATTTCGACTTGATACGCCCTTACCTTCCCCGGAAAAAACGCTCTCAGAGACGCAAATACAAACCGAAAAACGGATTACACAAACTCACGCAAAAGCCACTGTTTCGACTTATGTAGTTACAAATTAAACACTTTCAGTCACTTTCCTTCCGTTGTACTGTCAAACTTTGTTTCTTTACGCGTCTCACGGTTCTGGGCTAGATGGCGCTTCGCGTCGCGACGCGTCCCGTCTCTCCGTCTTTCACAACACGCGACGTAAATGGCCGCAACTCCTCGCTGCCTTCACTTACAATCTTAAAACTTTGAGCCCGCCAAGCTACCACCAACCGCACTACGTGATATTCATTTCGACTTGATACGCCCTTACCTTCCCCGGAAAAAACGCTCTCAAAGACGCAAATACAAACCGAAAAACGGATTACACAAACTCACGCAAAAGCCACTGTTTCGACTTATGTAGTTACAAATTAAACACTTTCAGTCACTTTCCTTCCGTTGTACTGTCAAACTTTGTTTCTTTACGCGTCTCACGGTTCTGGGCTAGATGGCGCTTCGCGTCGCGACGCGTCCCGTTTCTCCGTCTTTCACAACACGCGACGTAAATGGCCGCAACTCCTCGCTGCCTTCACTTACAATCTTAAAACTTTGAGCCCGCCAAGCTACCACCAACCGCACTACGTGATATTCATTTCGACTTGATACGCCCTTACCTTCCCCGGAAAAAACGCTCTCAGAGACGCAAATACAAACCGAAAAACGGATTACACAAACTCACGCAAAAGCCACTGTTTCGACTTATGTAGTTACAAATTAAACACTTTCAGTCACTTTCCTTCCGTTGTACTGTCAAACTTTGTTTCTTTACGCGTCTCATGGTTCTGGGCTAGATGGCGCTTCGCGTCGCGACGCGTCCCGTCTCTCCGTCTTTCACAACACGCGACGTAAATGGCCGCAACTCCTCGCTGCCTTCACTTACAATCTTAAAACTTTGAGCCCGCCAAGCTACCACCAACCGCACTACGTGATATTCATTTCGACTTGATACGCCCTTACCTTCCCCGGAAAAAACGCTCTCAATGACGCAAATACAAACCGAAAAACGGATTACACAAACTCACGCAAAAGCCACTGTTTCGACTTATGTAGTTACAAATTAAACACTTTCCGTCACTTTCCTTCAGTTGTACTGTCAAACTTTGTTTCTTTACGCGTCTCACGGTTCTGGGTTAGACGGCGCTTCGCGTCGCGACGCGTCCCGTCTCTCCGTCTTTCACAACACGCGACGTAAATGGCCGCAACTCCTCGCTGCCTTCACTTACAATCTTAAAACTTTGAGCCCGCCAAGCTACCACCAACCGCACTACGTTTTATTCATTTCGACTTGATACGCCCTTACCTTCCCCGGAAAAAACGCTCTCAAAGACGCAAATACAAACCGAAAAACGGATTACACAAACTCACGCAAAAGCCACTGTTTCGACTTATGTAGTTACAAATTAAACACTTTCAGTCACTTTCCTTCCGTTGTACTGTCAAACTTTGTTTCTTTACGCGTCTCACGGTTCTGGGCTAGATGGCGCTTCGCGTCGCGACGCGTCCCGTCTCTCCGTCCTTGACAACACGCGACGTAAATGGCCGCAACTCCTCGCTGCCTTCACTTACAATCTTAAAACTTTGAGCCCGCCAAGCTACCACCAACCGCACTACGTGATATTCATTTCGACTTGATACGCCCTTACCTTCCCCGGAAAAAACGCTCTCAGAGACGCAAATACAAACCGAAAAACGGATTACACAAACTCACGCAAAAGCCACTGTTTCGACTTATGTAGTTACAAATTAAACACTTTCAGTCACTTTCCTTCCGTTGTACTGTCAAACTTTGTTTCTTTACGCGTCTCATGGTTCTGGGCTAGATGGCGCTTCGCGTCGCGACGCGTCCCGTCTCTCCGTCTTTCACAACACGCGACGTAAATGGCCGCAACTCCTCGCTGCCTTCACTTACAATCTTAAAACTTTGAGCCCGCCAAGCTACCACCAACCGCACTACGTGATATTCATTTCGACTTGATACGCCCTTACCTTCCCCGGAAAAAACGCTCTCAATGACGCAAATACAAACCGAAAAACGGATTACACAAACTCACGCAAAAGCCACTGTTTCGACTTATGTAGTTACAAATTAAACACTTTCCGTCACTTTCCTTCAGTTGTACTGTCAAACTTTGTTTCTTTACGCGTCTCACGGTTCTGGGTTAGACGGCGCTTCGCGTCGCGACGCGTCCCGTCTCTCCGTCTTTCACAACACGCGACGTAAATGGCCGCAACTCCTCGCTGCCTTCACTTACAATCTTAAAACTTTGAGCCCGCCAAGCTACCACCAACCGCACTACGTTTTATTCATTTCGACTTGATACGCCCTTACCTTCCCCGGAAAAAACGCTCTCAAAGACGCAAATACAAACCGAAAAACGGATTACACAAACTCACGCAAAAGCCACTGTTTCGACTTATGTAGTTACAAATTAAACACTTTCAGTCACTTTCCTTCCGTTGTACTGTCAAACTTTGTTTCTTTACGCGTCTCACGGTTCTGGGCTAGATGGCGCTTCGCGTCGCGACGCGTCCCGTCTCTCCGTCTTTCACAACACGCGACGTAAATGGCCGCAACTCCTCGCTGCCTTCACTTACAATCTTAAAACTTTGAGCCCGCCAAGCTACCACCAACCGCACTACGTGATATTCATTTCGACTTGATACGCCCTTACCTTCCCCGGAAAAAACGCTCTCAGAGACGCAAATACAAACCGAAAAACGGATTACACAAACTCACGCAAAAGCCACTGTTTCGACTTATGTAGTTACAAATTAAACACTTTCAGTCACTTTCCTTCCGTTGTACTGTCAAACTTTGTTTCTTTACGCGTCTCACGGTTCTGGGCTAGATGGCGCTTCGCGTCGCGACGCGTCCCGTCTCTCCGTCTTTCACAACACGCGACGTAAATGGCCGCAACTCCTCGCTGCCTTCACTTACAATCTTAAAACTTTGAGCCCGCCAAGCTACCACCAACCGCACTACGTGATATTCATTTCGACTTGATACGCCCTTACCTTCCCCGGAAAAAACGCTCTCAGAGACGCAAATACAAACCGAAAAACGGATTACACAAACTCACGCAAAAGCCACTGTTTCGACTTATGTAGTTACAAATTAAACACTTTCAGTCACTTTCCTTCCGTTGTACTGTCAAACTTTGTTTCTTTACGCGTCTCACGGTTCTGGGCTAGATGGCGCTTCGCGTCGCGACGCGTCCCGTCTCTCCGTCTTTCACAACACGCGACGTAAATGGCCGCAACTCCTCGCTGCCTTCACTTACAATCTTAAAACTTTGAGCCCGCCAAGCTACCACCAACCGCACTACGTGATATTCATTTCGACTTGATACGCCCTTACCTTCCCCGGAAAAAACGCTCTCAATGACGCAAATACAAACCGAAAAACGGATTACACAAACTCACGCAAAAGCCACTGTTTCGACTTATGTAGTTACAAATTAAACACTTTCCGTCACTTTCCTTCAGTTGTACTGTCAAACTTTGTTTCTTTACGCGTCTCACGGTTCTGGGTTAGACGGCGCTTCGCGTCGCGACGCGTCCCGTCTCTCCGTCCTTGACAAAACGCGACGTAAATGGCCGCAACTCCTCGCTGCCTTCACTTACAATCTTAAAACTTTGAGCCCGCCAAGCTACCACCAACCGCACTACGTGATATTCATTTCGACTTGATACGCCCTTACCTTCCCCGGAAAAAACGCTCTCAGAGACGCAAATACAAACCGAAAAACGGATTACACAAACTCACGCAAAAGCCACTGTTTCGACTTATGTAGTTACAAATTAAACACTTTCAGTCACTTTCCTTCCGTTGTACTGTCAAACTTTTTTTCATTACGCGTCTCACGGTTCTGGGCTAGGCGGCGCTTCGCGTCGCGACGCGTCCCGTCTCTCCGTCTTTCACAACACGCGACGTAAATGGCCGCAACTCCTCGCTGCCTTCACTTACAATCTTAAAACTTTGAGCCCGCCAAGCTACCACCAACCGCACTACGTGATATTCATTTCGACTTGATACGCCCTTACCTTCCCCGGAAAAAACGCTCTCAAAGACGCAAATACAAACCGAAAAACGGATTACACAAACTCACGCAAAAGCCACTGTTTCGACTTATGTAGTTACAAATTAAACACTTTCCGTCACTTTCCTTCAGTTGTACTGTCAAACTTTGTTTCTTTACGCGTCTCACGGTTCTGGGCTAGGCTTCGCTTCGCGTCGCGATGCGTCCCGTCTCTCCGTCTTTCACAACACGCGACGTAAATGGCCGCAACTCCTCGCTGCCTTGACTTACAATCTTAAAACTTTGAGCCCGCCAAGCTACCACCAACCGCACTACGTGATATTCATTTCGACTTGATACGCCCTTACCTTCATCGGAAAAAACGCTCTCAAAGACGCAAATACAAACCGAAAAACGGATTACACAAACTCACGCAAAAGCCACTGTTTCGACTTATGTAGTTACAAATTAAACACTTTCCGTCACTTTCCTTCAGTTGTACTGTCAAACTTTGTTTCTTTACGCGTCTCACGGTTCTGGGCTAGGCGGCGCTTCGCGTCGCGACGCGTCCCGTCTCTCCGTCTTTCACAACACGCGACGTAAATGGCCGCAACTCCTCGCTGCCTTCATTTACAATCTTAAAACTTTGAGCCCGCCAAGCTACCACCAACCGCACTACGTGATATTCATTTCGACTTGATACGCCCTTACCTTCCCCGGAAAAAACGCTCTCAAAGACGCAAATACAAACCGAAAAACGGATTACACAAACTCACGCAAAAGCCACTGTTTCGACTTATGTAGTTACAAATTAAACACTTTCCATCACATACCTTCAGTTGTACTGTCAAACTTTGTTTCTTTACGCGTCTCACGGTTCTGGGCTAGGCGGCGCTTCGCGTCGCGACGCGTCCCGTCTCTCCGTCTTTCACAACACGCGACGTAAATGGCCCCAACTCCTCGCTGCCTTCACTTACAATCTTAAAACTTTGAGCCCGCCAAGCTACCACCAACCGCACTACGTGATATTCATTTCGACTTGATACGCCCTTACCTTCCCCGGAAAAAACGCTCTCAAAGACGCAAATACAAACCGAAAAACGGATTACACAAACTCACGCAAAAGCCACTGTTTCGACTTATGTAGTTACAAATTAAACACTTTCCGTCACTTTCCTTCAATTGTACTGTCAAACTTTGTTTCTTTACGCGTCTCACGGTTCTGGGCTAGGCGGCGCTTCGCGTCGCGACGTGTCCCGTCTCTCCGTCTTTCACAACACGCGACGTAAATGGCCGCAACTCCTCGCTGCCTTCACTTACAATCTTAAAACTTTGAGCCCGCCAAGCTACCACCAACCGCACTACGTGATATTCATTTCGACTTGATACGCCCTTACCTTCCCCGGAAAAAACGCTCTCAATGACGCAAATACAAACCGAAAAACGGATTACACAAACTCACGCAAAAGCCACTGTTTCGACTTATGTAGTTACAAATTAAACACTTTCCGTCACTTTCCTTCAGTTGTACTGTCAAACTTTGTTTCTTTACGCGTCTCACGGTTCTGGGCTAGGCGGCGCTTCGCGTCGCGACGCGTCCCGTCTCTCCGTCTTTCACAACACGCGACGTAAATGGCCGCAACTCCTCGCTGCCTTCACTTACAATCTTAAAACTTTGAGCCCGCCAAGCTACCACCAACCGCACTACGTGATATTCATTTCGACTTGATACGCCCTTACCTTCCCCGGAAAAAACGCTCTCAATGACGCAAATACAAACCGAAAAACGGATTACACAAACTCACGCAAAAGCCACTGTTTCGACTTATGTAGTTACAAATTAAACACTCTCTGTCACTTTCCTTCAATTGTACTGTCAAACTTTGTTTCTTTACGCGTCTCACGGTTCTGGGCTAGGCGGCGCTTCGCGTCGCGACGCGTCCCGTCTCTCCGTCTTTCACAACACGCGACGTAAATGGCCGCAACTCCTCGCTGCCTTCACTTACAATCTTAAAACTTTGAGCCCGCCAAGCTACCACCAACCGCACTACGTGACATTCATTTCGACTTGATACGCCCTTACCTTCCCCGGAAAAAACGCTCTCAAAGACGCAAATACAAACCGAAAAACGGATTACACAAACTCACGCAAAAGCCACTGTTTCGACTTATGTAGTTACAAATTAAACACTTTCCGTCACTTTCCTTCAATTGTACTGTCAAACTTTGTTTCTTTACGCGTCTCACGGTTCTGGGCTAGGCGGCGCTTCGCGTCGCGACGCGTCCCGTCTCTCCGTCTTTCACAACACGCGACGTAAATGGCCGCAACTCCTCGCTGCCTTCACTTACAATCTTAAAACTTTGAGCCCGCCAAGCTACCACCAACCGCACTACGTGATATTCATTTCGACTTGATACGCCCTTACCTTCCCCGGAAAAAACGCTCTCAATGACGCAAATACAAACCGAAAAACGGATTACACAAACTCACGCAAAAGCCACTGTTTCGACTTATGTAGTTACAAATTAAACACTTTCCGTCACTTTCCTTCAGTTGTACTGTCAATTTTTGTTTCTTTACGCGTCTCACGGTTCTGGGCTAGATGGCGCTTCGCGTCGCGACGCGTCCCGTCTCTCCGTCTTTCACAACACGCGACGTAAATGGCCGCAACTCCTCGCTGCCTTCACTTACAATCTTAAAACTTTGAGCCCGCCAAGCTACCACCAACCGCACTACGTGATATTCATTTCGACTTGATACGCCCTTACCTTCCCCGGAAAAAACGCTCTCAATGACGCAAATACAAACCGAAAAACGGATTACACAAACTCACGCAAAAGCCACTGTTTCGACTTATGTAGTTACAAATTAAACACTTTCCGTCACTTTCCTTCAGTTCTACTGTCAAACTTTGTTTCTTTACGCGTCTCACGGTTCTGGGTTAGACGGCGCTTCGCGTCGCGACGCGTCCCGTCTCTCCGTCTTTCACAACACGCGACGTAAATGGCCGCAACTCCTCGCTGCCTTCACTTACAATCTTAAAACTTTGAGCCCGCCAAGCTACCACCAACCGCACTACGTGATATTCATTTCGACTTGATACGCCCTTACCTTCCCCGGAAAAAACGCTCTCAATGACGCAAATACAAACCGAAAAACGGATTACACAAACTCACGCAAAAGCCACTGTTTCGACTTATGTAGTTACAAATTAAACACTTTCCGTCACTTTCCTTCAGTTGTACTGTCAAACTTTGTTTCTTTACGCGTCTCACGGTTCTGGGTTAGACGGCGCTTCGCGTCGCGACGCGTCCCGTCTCTCCGTCTTTCACAACACGCGACGTAAATGGCCGCAACTCCTCGCTGCCTTCACTTACAATCTTAAAACTTTGAGCCCGCCAAGCTACCACCAACCGCACTACGTGATATTCATTTCGACTTGATACGCCCTTACCTTCCCCGGAAAAAACGCTCTCAATGACGCAAATACAAACCGAAAAACGGATTACACAAACTCACGCAAAAGCCACTGTTTCGACTTATGTAGTTACAAATTAAACACTTTCCGTCACTTTCCTTCAGTTGTACTGTCAAACTTTGTTTCTTTACGCGTCTCACGGTTCTGGGTTAGACGGCGCTTCGCGTCGCGACGCGTCCCGTCTCTCCGTCTTTCACAACACGCGACGTAAATGGCCGCAACTCCTCGCTGCCTTCACTTACAATCTTAAAACTTTGAGCCCGCCAAGCTACCACCAACCGCACTACGTGATATTCATTTCGACTTGATACGCCCTTACCTTCCCCGGAAAAAACGCTCTCAATGACGCAAATACAAACCGAAAAACGGATTACACAAACTCACGCAAAAGCCACTGTTTCGACTTATGTAGTTACAAATTAAACACTTTCCGTCACTTTCCTTCAGTTGTACTGTCAAACTTTGTTTCTTTACGCGTCTCACGGTTCTGGGTTAGACGGCGCTTCGCGTCGCGACGCGTCCCGTCTCTCCGTCTTTCACAACACGCGACGTAAATGGCCGCAACTCCTCGCTGCCTTCACTTACAATCTTAAAACTTTGAGCCCGCCAAGCTACCACCAACCGCACTACGTGATATTCATTTCGACTTGATACGCCCTTACCTTCCCCGGAAAAAACGCTCTCAATGACGCAAATACAAACCGAAAAACGGATTACACAAACTCACGCAAAAGCCACTGTTTCGACTTATGTAGTTACAAATTAAACACTTTCCGTCACTTTCCTTCAGTTGTACTGTCAAACTTTGTTTCTTTACGCGTCTCACGGTTCTGGGTTAGACGGCGCTTCGCGTCGCGACGCGTCCCGTCTCTCCGTCTTTCACAACACGCGACGTAAATGGCCGCAACTCCTCGCTGCCTTCACTTACAATCTTAAAACTTTGAGCCCGCCAAGCTACCACCAACCGCACTACGTGATATTCATTTCGACTTGATACGCCCTTACCTTCCCCGGAAAAAACGCTCTCAATGACGCAAATACAAACCGAAAAACGGATTACACAAACTCACGCAAAAGCCACTGTTTCGACTTATGTAGTTACAAATTAAACACTTTCCGTCACTTTCCTTCAGTTGTACTGTCAAACTTTGTTTCTTTACGCGTCTCACGGTTCTGGGCTAGGCGGCGCTTCGCGTCGCGACGCGTCCCGTCTCTCCGTCTTTCACAACACGCGACGTAAATGGCCGCAACTCCTCGCTGCCTTCACTTACAATCTTAAAACTTTGAGCCCGCCAAGCTACCACCAACCGCACTACGTGATATTCATTTCGACTTGATACGCCCTTACCTTCCCCGGAAAAAACGCTCTCAATGACGCAAATACAAACCGAAAAACGGATTACACAAACTCACGCAAAAGCCACTGTTTCGACTTATGTAGTTACAAATTAAACACTTTCAGTCACTTTCCTTCCGTTGTACTGTCAAACTTTGTTTCTTTACGCGTCTCACGGTTCTGGGCTAGATGGCGCTTCGCGTCGCGACGCGTCCCGTCTCTCCGTCTTTCACAACACGCGACGTAAATGGCCGCAACTCCTCGCTGCCTTCACTTACAATCTTAAAACTTTGAGCCCGCCAAGCTACCACCAACCGCACTACGTGATATTCATTTCGACTTGATACGCCCTTACCTTCCCCGGAAAAAACGCTCTCAGAGACGCAAATACAAACCGAAAAACGGATTACACAAACTCACGCAAAAGCCACTGTTTCGACTTATGTAGTTACAAATTAAACACTTTCAGTCACTTTCCTTCCGTTGTACTGTCAAACTTTGTTTCTTTACGCGTCTCACGGTTCTGGGCTAGATGGCGCTTCGCGTCGCGACGCGTCCCGTCTCTCCGTCTTTCACAACACGCGACGTAAATGGCCGCAACTCCTCGCTGCCTTCACTTACAATCTTAAAACTTTGAGCCCGCCAAGCTACCACCAACCGCACTACGTGATATTCATTTCGACTTGATACGCCCTTACCTTCCCCGGAAAAAACGCTCTCAATGACGCAAATACAAACCGAAAAACGGATTACACAAACTCACGCAAAAGCCACTGTTTCGACTTATGTAGTTACAAATTAAACACTTTCCGTCACTTTCCTTCAGTTGTACTGTCAAACTTTGTTTCTTTACGCGTCTCACGGTTCTGGGTTAGACGGCGCTTCGCGTCGCGACGCGTCCCGTCTCTCCGTCCTTGACAAAACGCGACGTAAATGGCCGCAACTCCTCGCTGCCTTCACTTACAATCTTAAAACTTTGAGCCCGCCAAGCTACCACCAACCGCACTACGTGATATTCATTTCGACTTGATACGCCCTTACCTTCCCCGGAAAAAACGCTCTCAGAGACGCAAATACAAACCGAAAAACGGATTACACAAACTCACGCAAAAGCCACTGTTTCGACTTATGTAGTTACAAATTAAACACTTTCAGTCACTTTCCTTCCGTTGTACTGTCAAACTTTTTTTCATTACGCGTCTCACGGTTCTGGGCTAGGCGGCGCTTCGCGTCGCGACGCGTCCCGTCTCTCCGTCTTTCACAACACGCGACGTAAATGGCCGCAACTCCTCGCTGCCTTCACTTACAATCTTAAAACTTTGAGCCCGCCAAGCTACCACCAACCGCACTACGTGATATTCATTTCGACTTGATACGCCCTTACCTTCCCCGGAAAAAACGCTCTCAAAGACGCAAATACAAACCGAAAAACGGATTACACAAACTCACGCAAAAGCCACTGTTTCGACTTATGTAGTTACAAATTAAACACTTTCCGTCACTTTCCTTCAGTTGTACTGTCAAACTTTGTTTCTTTACGCGTCCCCCGGCTCTGGGCTAGGCTTCGCTTCGCGTCGCGATGCGTCCCGTCTCTCCGTCTTTCACAACACGCGACGTAAATGGCCGCAACTCCTCGCTGCCTTGACTTACAATCTTAAAACTTTGAGCCCGCCAAGCTACCACCAACCGCACTACGTGATATTCATTTCGACTTGATACGCCCTTACCTTCATCGGAAAAAACGCTCTCAAAGACGCAAATACAAACCGAAAAACGGATTACACAAACTCACGCAAAAGCCACTGTTTCGACTTATGTAGTTACAAATTAAACACTTTCCGTCACTTTCCTTCAGTTGTACTGTCAAACTTTGTTTCTTTACGCGTCTCACGGTTCTGGGCTAGGCGGCGCTTCGCGTCGCGACGCGTCCCGTCTCTCCGTCTTTCACAACACGCGACGTAAATGGCCGCAACTCCTCGCTGCCTTCATTTACAATCTTAAAACTTTGAGCCCGCCAAGCTACCACCAACCGCACTACGTGATATTCATTTCGACTTGATACGCCCTTACCTTCCCCGGAAAAAACGCTCTCAAAGACGCAAATACAAACCGAAAAACGGATTACACAAACTCACGCAAAAGCCACTGTTTCGACTTATGTAGTTACAAATTAAACACTTTCCGTCACATACCTTCAGTTGTACTGTCAAACTTTGTTTCTTTACGCGTCTCACGGTTCTGGGCTAGGCGGCGCTTCGCGTCGCGACGCGTCCCGTCTCTCCGTCTTTCACAACACGCGACGTAAATGGCCGCAACTCCTCGCTGCCTTCACTTACAATCTTAAAACTTTGAGCCCGCCAAGCTACCACCAACCGCACTACGTGATATTCATTTCGACTTGATACGCCCTTACCTTCCCCGGAAAAAACGCTCTCAAAGACGCAAATACAAACCGAAAAACGGATTACACAAACTCACGCAAAAGCCACTGTTTCGACTTATGTAGTTACAAATTAAACACTTTCCGTCACTTTCCTTCAATTGTACTGTCAAACTTTGTTTCTTTACGCGTCTCACGGTTCTGGGCTAGGCGGCGCTTCGCGTCGCGACGTGTCCCGTCTCTCCGTCTTTCACAACACGCGACGTAAATGGCCGCAACTCCTCGCTGCCTTCACTTACAATCTTAAAACTTTGAGCCCGCCAAGCTACCACCAACCGCACTACGTGATATTCATTTCGACTTGATACGCCCTTACCTTCCCCGGAAAAAACGCTCTCAATGACGCAAATACAAACCGAAAAACGGATTACACAAACTCACGCAAAAGCCACTGTTTCGACTTATGTAGTTACAAATTAAACACTTTCCGTCACTTTCCTTCAGTTGTACTGTCAAACTTTGTTTCTTTACGCGTCTCACGGTTCTGGGCTAGGCGGCGCTTCGCGTCGCGACGCGTCCCGTCTCTCCGTCTTTCACAACACGCGACGTAAATGGCCGCAACTCCTCGCTGCCTTCACTTACAATCTTAAAACTTTGAGCCCGCCAAGCTACCACCAACCGCACTACGTGATATTCATTTCGACTTGATACGCCCTTACCTTCCCCGGAAAAAACGCTCTCAATGACGCAAATACAAACCGAAAAACGGATTACACAAACTCACGCAAAAGCCACTGTTTCGACTTATGTAGTTACAAATTAAACACTCTCTGTCACTTTCCTTCAATTGTACTGTCAAACTTTGTTTCTTTACGCGTCTCACGGTTCTGGGCTAGGCGGCGCTTCGCGTCGCGACGCGTCCCGTCTCTCCGTCTTTCACAACACGCGACGTAAATGGCCGCAACTCCTCGCTGCCTTCACTTACAATCTTAAAACTTTGAGCCCGCCAAGCTACCACCAACCGCACTACGTGACATTCATTTCGACTTGATACGCCCTTACCTTCCCCGGAAAAAACGCTCTCAAAGACGCAAATACAAACCGAAAAACGGATTACACAAACTCACGCAAAAGCCACTGTTTCGACTTATGTAGTTACAAATTAAACACTTTCCGTCACTTTCCTTCAATTGTACTGTCAAACTTTGTTTCTTTACGCGTCTCACGGTTCTGGGCTAGGCGGCGCTTCGCGTCGCGACGCGTCCCGTCTCTCCGTCTTTCACAACACGCGACGTAAATGGCCGCAACTCCTCGCTGCCTTCACTTACAATCTTAAAACTTTGAGCCCGCCAAGCTACCACCAACCGCACTACGTGATATTCATTTCGACTTGATACGCCCTTACCTTCCCCGGAAAAAACGCTCTCAATGACGCAAATACAAACCGAAAAACGGATTACACAAACTCACGCAAAAGCCACTGTTTCGACTTATGTAGTTACAAATTAAACACTTTCCGTCACTTTCCTTCAGTTGTACTGTCAATTTTTGTTTCTTTACGCGTCTCACGGTTCTGGGCTAGATGGCGCTTCGCGTCGCGACGCGTCCCGTCTCTCCGTCTTTCACAACACGCGACGTAAATGGCCGCAACTCCTCGCTGCCTTCACTTACAATCTTAAAACTTTGAGCGCGCCAAGCTACCACCAACCGCACTACGTGATATTCATTTCGACTTGATACGCCCTTACCTTCCCCGGAAAAAACGCTCTCAATGACGCAAATACAAACCGAAAAACGGATTACACAAACTCACGCAAAAGCCACTGTTTCGACTTATGTAGTTACAAATTAAACACTTTCCGTCACTTTCCTTCAGTTCTACTGTCAAACTTTGTTTCTTTACGCGTCTCACGGTTCTGGGTTAGACGGCGCTTCGCGTCGCGACGCGTCCCGTCTCTCCGTCTTTCACAACACGCGACGTAAATGGCCGCAACTCCTCGCTGCCTTCACTTACAATCTTAAAACTTTGAGCGCGCCAAGCTACCACCAACCGCACTACGTGATATTCATTTCGACTTGATACGCCCTTACCTTCCCCGGAAAAAACGCTCTCAATGACGCAAATACAAACCGAAAAACGGATTACACAAACTCACGCAAAAGCCACTGTTTCGACTTATGTAGTTACAAATTAAACACTTTCCGTCACTTTCCTTCAGTTGTACTGTCAAACTTTGTTTCTTTACGCGTCTCACGGTTCTGGGTTAGACGGCGCTTCGCGTCGCGACGCGTCCCGTCTCTCCGTCTTTCACAACACGCGACGTAAATGGCCGCAACTCCTCGCTGCCTTCACTTACAATCTTAAAACTTTGAGCCCGCCAAGCTACCACCAACCGCACTACGTGATATTCATTTCGACTTGATACGCCCTTACCTTCCCCGGAAAAAACGCTCTCAATGACGCAAATACAAACCGAAAAACGGATTACACAAACTCACGCAAAAGCCACTGTTTCGACTTATGTAGTTACAAATTAAACACTTTCCGTCACTTTCCTTCAGTTGTACTGTCAAACTTTGTTTCTTTACGCGTCTCACGGTTCTGGGCTAGATGGCGCTTCGCGTCGCGACGCGTCCCGTCTCTCCGTCTTTCACAACACGCGACGTAAATGGCCGCAACTCCTCGCTGCCTTCACTTACAATCTTAAAACTTTGAGCGCGCCAAGCTACCACCAACCGCACTACGTGATATTCATTTCGACTTGATACGCCCTTACCTTCCCCGGAAAAAACGCTCTCAATGACGCAAATACAAACCGAAAAAACGGATTACACAAACTCACGCAAAAGCCACTGTTTCGACTTATGTAGTTACAAATTAAACACTTTCCGTCACTTTCCTTCAGTTGTACTGTCAATTTTTGTTTCTTTACGCGTCTCACGGTTCTGGGCTAGATGGCGCTTCGCGTCGCGACGCGTCCCGTCTCTCCGTCTTTCACAACACGCGACGTAAATGGCCGCAACTCCTCGCTGCCTTCACTTTCAATCTTAAAACTTTGAGCGCGCCAAGCTACCACCAACCGCACTACGTGATATTCATTTCGACTTGATACGCCCTTACCTTCCCCGGAAAAAACGCTCTCAATGACGCAAATACAAACCGAAAAACGGATTACACAAACTCACGCAAAAGCCACTTTTTCGACTTATGTAGTTACAAATTAAATACTTTCCGTCACTTTCCTTCAGTTGTACTGTCAAACTTTGTTTCTTTACGCGTCTCACGGTTCTGGGCTAGATGGCGCTTCGCGTCGCGACGCGTCCCGTCTCTCCGTCTTTCACAACACGCGACGTAAATGGCCGCAACTCCTCGCTGCCTTCACTTACAATCTTAAAACTTTGAGCCCGCCAAGCTACCACCAACCGCACTACGTGATATTCATTTCGACTTGATACGCCCTTACCTTCCCCGGAAAAAACGCTCTCAATGACGCAAATACAAACCGAAAAACGGATTACACAAACTCACGCAAAAGCCACTGTTTCGACTTATGTAGTTACAAATTAAACACTTTCCGTCACTTTCCTTCAGTTGTACTGTCAATTTTTGTTTCTTTACGCGTCTCACGGTTCTGGGCTAGATGGCGCTTCGCGTCGCGACGCGTCCCGTCTCTCCGTCTTTCACAACACGCGACGTAAATGGCCGCAACTCCTCGCTGCCTTCACTTACAATCTTAAAACTTTGAGTGCGCAGAGCTACCACCAACCGCACTACGTGATATTCATTTCGACTTGATACGCCCTTACCTTCCCCGGAAAAAACGCTCTCAATGACGCAAATACAAACCGAAAAACGGATTACACAAACTCACGCAAAAGCCACTGTTTCGACTTATGTAGTTACAAATTAAACACTTTCCGTCACTTTCCTTCAGTTGTACTGTCAATTTTTGTTTCTTTACGCGTCTCACGGTTCTGGGCTAGATGGCGCTTCGCGTCGCGACGCGTCCCGTCTCTCCGTCTTTCACAACACGCGACGTAAATGGCCGCAACTCCTCGCTGCCTTCGCTTTCAATCTTAAAACTTTGAGCGCGCCAAGCTACCACCAACCGCACTACGTGATATTCATTTCGACTTGATACGCCCTTACCTTCCCCGGAAAAAACGCTCTCAATGACGCAAATACAAACCGAAAAACGGATTACACAAACTCACGCAAAAGCCACTGTTTCGACTTATGTAGTTACAAATTAAACACTTTCCGTCACTTTCCTTCAGTTGTACTGTCAAACTTTGTTTCTTTACGCGTCTCACGGTTCTGGGTTAGACGGCGCTTCGCGTCGCGACGCGTCCCGTCTCTCCGTCTTTCACAACACGCGACGTAAATGGCCGCAACTCCTCGCTGCCTTCACTTACAATCTTAAAACTTTGAGCGCGCCAAGCTACCACCAACCGCACTACGTGATATTCATTTCGACTTGATACGCCCTTACCTTCCCCGGAAAAAACGCTCTCAATGACGCAAATACAAACCGAAAAACGGATTACACAAACTCACGCAAAAGCCACTGTTTCGACTTATGTAGTTACAAATTAAACACTTTCCGTCACTTTCCTTCAGTTGTACTGTCAATTTTTGTTTCTTTACGCGTCTCACGGTTCTGGGCTAGATGGCGCTTCGCGTCGCGACGCGTCCCGTCTCTCCGTCTTTCACAACACGCGACGTAAATGGCCGCAACTCCTCGCTGCCTTCACTTACAATCTTAAAACTTTGAGCGCGCCAAGCTACCACCAACCGCACTACGTGATATTCATTTCGACTTGATACGCCCTTACCTTCCCCGGAAAAAACGCTCTCAATGACGCAAATACAAACCGAAAAACGGATTACACAAACTCACGCAAAAGCCACTGTTTCGACTTATGTAGTTACAAATTAAACACTTTCCGTCACTTTCCTTCAGTTGTACTGTCATACTTTGTTTCTTTACGCGTCTCACGGTTCTGGGTTAGACGGCGCTTCGCGTCGCGACGCGTCCCGTCTCTCCGTCTTTCACAACACGCGACGTAAATGGCCGCAACTCCTCGCTGCCTTCACTTACAATCTTAAAACTTTGAGCGCGCCAAGCTACCACCAACCGCACTACGTGATATTCATTTCGACTTGATACGCCCTTACCTTCCCCGGAAAAAACGCTCTCAATGACGCAAATACAAACCGAAAAACGGATTACACAAACTCACGCAAAAGCCACTGTTTCGACTTATGTAGTTACAAATTAAACACTTTCCGTCACTTTCCTTCAGTTGTACTGTCAAACTTTGTTTCTTTACGCGTCTCACGGTTCTGGGTTAGGCGGCGCTTCGCGTCGCGACGCGTCCCGTCTCTCCGTCTTTCACAACACGCGACGTAAATGGCCGCAACTCCTCGCTGCCTTCACTTACAATCTTAAAACTTTGAGCCCGAGAAGCTACCACCAACCGCACTACGTGATATTCATTTCGACTTGATACGCCCTTACCTTCCCCGGAGAAAACGCTCTCAAAGACGCAAATACAAACCGAAAAACGGATTACACAAACTCACGCAAAAGCCACTGTTTCGACTTATGTAGTTACAAATTAAACACTTTCCGTCACTTTCCTTCAGTTGTACTGTCAAACTTTGTTTCTTTACGCGTCTCACGGTTCTGGGCTAGATGGCGCTTCGCGTCGCGACGCGTCCCGTCTCTCCGTCTTTCACAACACGCGACGTAAATGGCCGCAACTCCTCGCTGCCTTCACTTACAATCTTAAAACTTTGAGCCCGCCAAGCTACCACCAACCGCACTACGTGATATTCATTTCGACTTGATACGCCCTTACCTTCCCCGGAAAAAACGCTCTCAAAGACGCAAATACGAACCGAAAAACGGTTTACACAAACTCACGCAAAAGCCACTGTTTCGACTTATGTAGTTACAAATTAAACACTTTCCGTCACTTTCCTTTAGTTGTACTGTCAAACTTTGTTTCTTTACGCGTCTCACGGTTCTGGGTTAGACGGCGCTTCGCGTCGCGACGCGTCCCGTCTCTCCGTCTTTCACAACACGCGACGTAAATGGCCGCAACTCCTCGCTGCCTTCACTTACAATCTTAAAACTTTGAGCCCGCCAAGCTACCACCAACCGCACTACGTGATATTCATTTCGACTTGATACGCCCTTACCTTCCCCGGAAAAAACGCTCTCAATGACGCAAATACAAACCGAAAAACGGATTACACAAACTCACGCAAAAGCCACTGTTTCGACTTATGTAGTTACAAATTAAACACTTTCCGTCACTTTCCTTCAGTTGTACTGTCAAACTTTGTTTCTTTACGCGTCTCACGGTTCTGGGTTAGACGACGCTTCGCGTCGCGACGCGTCCCGTCTCTCCGTCTTTCACAACACGCGACGTAAATGGCCGCAACTCCTCGCTGCCTTCACTTACAATCTTAAAACTTTGAGCCCGCCAAGCTACCACCAACCGCACTACGTGATATTCATTTCGACTTGATACGCCCTTACCTTCCCCGGAAAAAACGCTCTCAATGACGCAAATACAAACCGAAAATCGTATTACACAAACTCACGCAAAAGCCACTGTTTCGACTTATGTAGTTACAAATTAAACACTTTCCGTCACTTTCCTTCAGTTGTACTGTCAAACTTTGTTTCTTTACGCGTCTCACGGTTCTGGGTTAGACGGCGCTTCGCGTCGCGACGCGTCCCGTCTCTCCGTCTTTCACAACACGCGACGTAAATGGCCGCAACTCCTCGCTGCCTTCACTTACAATCTTAAAACTTTGAGCCCGCCAAGCTACCACCAACCGCACTACGTGATATTCATTTCGACTTGATACGCCCTTACCTTCCCCGGAAAAAACGCTCTCAATGACGCAAATACAAACCGAAAAACGTATTACACAAACTCACGCAAAAGCCACTGTTTCGACTTATGTAGTTACAAATTAAACACTTTCCGTCACTTTCCTTCAGTTGTACTGTCAAACTTTGTTTCTTTACGCGTCTCACGGTTCTGGGTTAGACGGCGCTTCGCGTCGCGACGCGTCCCGTCTCTCCGTCTTTCACAACACGCGACGTAAATGGCCGCAACTCCTCGCTGCCTTCACTTACAATCTTAAAACTTTGAGCCCGAGAAGCTACCACCAACCGCACTACGTGATATTCATTTCGACTTGATACGCCCTTACCTTCCCCGGAGAAAACGCTCTCAAAGACGCAAATACAAACCGAAAAACGGATTACACAAACTCACGCAAAAGCCACTGTTTCGACTTATGTAGTTACAAATTAAACACTTTCCGTCACTTTCCTTCAGTTGTACTGTCAAACTTTGTTTCTTTACGCGTCTCACGGTTCTGGGCTAGATGGCGCTTCGCGTCGCGACGCGTCCCGTCTCTCCGTCTTTCACAACACGCGACGTAAATGGCCGCAACTCCTCGCTGCCTTCACTTACAATCTTAAAACTTTGAGCCCGCCAAGCTACCACCAACCGCACTACGTGATATTCATTTCGACTTGATACGCCCTTACCTTCCCCGGAAAAAACGCTCTCAAAGACGCAAATACGAACCGAAAAACGGTTTACACAAACTCACGCAAAAGCCACTGTTTCGACTTATGTAGTTACAAATTAAACACATTCCGTCACTTTCCTTCAGTTGTACTGTCAAACTTTGTTTCTTTACGCGTCTCACGGTTCTGGGTTAGACGGCGCTTCGCGTCGCGACGCGTCCCGTCTCTCCGTCTTTCACAACACGCGACGTAAATGGCCGCAACTCCTCGCTGCCTTCACTTACAATCTTAAAACTTTGAGCCCGCCAAGCTACCACCAACCGCACTACGTGATATTCATTTCGACTTGATACGCCCTTACCTTCCCCGGAAAAAACGCTCTCAATGACGCAAATACAAACCGAAAAACGGATTACACAAACTCACGCAAAAGCCACTGTTTCGACTTATGTAGTTACAAATTAAACACTTTCCGTCACTTTCCTTCAGTTGTACTGTCAAACTTTGTTTCTTTACGCGTCTCACGGTTCTGGGTTAGACGGCGCTTCGCGTCGCGACGCGTCCCGTCTCTCCGTCTTTCACAACACGCGACGTAAATGGCCGCAACTCCTCGCTGCCTTCACTTACAATCTTAAAACTTTGAGCCCGCCAAGCTACCACCAACCGCACTACGTGATATTCATTTCGACTTGATACGCCCTTACCTTCCCCGGAAAAAACGCTCTCAATGACGCAAATACAAACCGAAAAACGTATTACACAAACTCACGCAAAAGCCACTGTTTCGACTTATGTAGTTACAAATTAAACACTTTCCGTCACTTTCCTTCAGTTGTACTGTCAAACTTTGTTTCTTTACGCGTCTCACGGTTCTGGGTTAGACGGCGCTTCGCGTCGCGACGCGTCCCGTCTCTCCGTCTTTCACAACACGCGACGTAAATGGCCGCAACTCCTCGCTGCCTTCACTTACAATCTTAAAACTTTGAGCCCGCCAAGCTACCACCAACCGCACTACGTGATATTCATTTCGACTTGATACGCCCTTACCTTCCCCGGAAAAAACGCTCTCAATGACGCAAATACAAACCGAAAAACGGATTACACAAACTCACGCAAAAGCCACTGTTTCGACTTATGTAGTTACAAATTAAACACTTTCCGTCACTTTCCTTCAGTTGTACTGTCAAACTTTGTTTCTTTACGCGTCTCACGGTTCTGGGCTAGATGGCGCTTCGCGTCGCGACGCGTCCCGTCTCTCCGTCTTTCACAACACGCGACGTAAATGGCCGCAACTCCTCGCTGCCTTCACTTACAATCTTAAAACTTTGAGCCCGCCAAGCTACCACCAACCGCACTACGTGATATTCATTTCGACTTGATACGCCCTTACCTTCCCCGGAAAAAACGCTCTCAATGACGCAAATACAAACCGAAAAACGTATTACACAAACTCACGCAAAAGCCACTGTTTCGACTTATGTAGTTACAAATTAAACACTTTCCGTCACTTTCCTTCAGTTGTACTGTCAAACTTTGTTTCTTTACGCGTCTCACGGTTCTGGGTTAGACGGCGCTTCGCGTCGCGACGCGTCCCGTCTCTCCGTCTTTCACAACACGCGACGTAAATGGCCGCAACTCCTCGCTGCCTTCACTTACAATCTTAAAACTTTGAGCCCGCCAAGCTACCACCAACCGCACTACGTGATATTCATTTCGACTTGATACGCCCTTACCTTCCCCGGAAAAAACGCTCTCAAAGACGCAAATACGAACCGAAAAACGGTTTACACAAACTCACGCAAAAGCCACTGTTTCGACTTATGTAGTTACAAATTAAACACTTTCCGTCACTTTCCTTCAGTTGTACTGTCAAACTTTGTTTCTTTACGCGTCTCACGGTTCTGGGTTAGACGGCGCTTCGCGTCGCGACGCGTCCCGTCTCTCCGTCTTTCACAACACGCGACGTAAATGGCCGCAACTCCTCGCTGCCTTCACTTACAATCTTAAAACTTTGAGCCCGCCAAGCTACCACCAACCGCACTACGTGATATTCATTTCGACTTGATACGCCCTTACCTTCCCCGGAAAAAACGCTCTCAATGACGCAAATACAAACCGAAAAACGGATTACACAAACTCACGCAAAAGCCACTGTTTCGACTTATGTAGTTACAAATTAAACACTTTCCGTCACTTTCCTTCAGTTGTACTGTCAAACTTTGTTTCTTTACGCGTCTCACGGTTCTGGGTTAGACGGCGCTTCGCGTCGCGACGCGTCCCGTCTCTCCGTCTTTCACAACACGCGACGTAAATGGCCGCAACTCCTCGCTGCCTTCACTTACAATCTTAAAACTTTGAGCCCGCCAAGCTACCACCAACCGCACTACGTGATATTCATTTCGACTTGATACGCCCTTACCTTCCCCGGAAAAAACGCTCTCAATGACGCAAATACAAACCGAAAAACGGTTTACACAAACTCACGCAAAAGCCACTGTTTCGACTTATGTAGTTACAAATTAAACACTTTCCGTCACTTTCCTTCAGTTGTACTGTCAAACTTTGTTTCTTTACGCGTCTCACGGTTCTGGGTTAGACGGCGCTTCGCGTCGCGACGCGTCCCGTCTCTCCGTCTTTCACAACACGCGACGTAAATGGCCGCAACTCCTCGCTGCCTTCACTTACAATCTTAAAACTTTGAGCCCGCCAAGCTACCACCAACCGCACTACGTGATATTCATTTCGACTTGATACGCCCTTACCTTCCCCGGAAAAAACGCTCTCAAAGACGCAAATACGAACCGAAAAACGGTTTACACAAACTCACGCAAAAGCCACTGTTTCGACTTATGTAGTTACAAATTAAACACTTTCCGTCACTTTCCTTCAGTTGTACTGTCAAACTTTGTTTCTTTACGCGTCTCACGGTTCTGGGTTAGACGGCGCTTCGCGTCGCGACGCGTCCCGTCTCTCCGTCTTTCACAACACGCGACGTAAATGGCCGCAACTCCTCGCTGCCTTCACTTACAATCTTAAAACTTTGAGCCCGCCAAGCTACCACCAACCGCACTACGTGATATTCATTTCGACTTGATACGCCCTTACCTTCCCCGGAAAAAACGCTCTCAATGACGCAAATACAAACCGAAAAACGGATTACACAAACTCACGCAAAAGCCACTGTTTCGACTTATGTAGTTACAAATTAAACACTTTCCGTCACTTTCCTTCAGTTGTACTGTCAAACTTTGTTTCTTTACGCGTCTCACGGTTCTGGGTTAGACGGCGCTTCGCGTCGCGACGCGTCCCGTCTCTCCGTCTTTCACAACACGCGACGTAAATGGCCGCAACTCCTCGCTGCCTTCACTTACAATCTTAAAACTTTGAGCCCGCCAAGCTACCACCAACCGCACTACGTGATATTCATTTCGACTTGATACGCCCTTACCTTCCCCGGAAAAAACGCTCTCAATGACGCAAATACAAACCGAAAAACGTATTACACAAACTCACGCAAAAGCCACTGTTTCGACTTATGTAGTTACAAATTAAACACTTTCAGTCACTTTCCTTCCGTTGTACTGTCAAACTTTGTTTCTTTACGCGTCTCACGGTTCTGGGTTAGACGGCGCTTCGCGTCGCGACGCGTCCCGTCTCTCCGTCTTTCACAACACGCGACGTAAATGGCCGCAACTCCTCGCTGCCTTCACTTACAATCTTAAAACTTTGAGCCCGCCAAGCTACCACCAACCGCACTACGTGATATTCATTTCGACTTGATACGCCCTTACCTTCCCCGGAGAAAACGCTCTCATAGACGCAAATACAAACCGAAAAACGGATTACACAAACTCACGCAAAAGCCACTGTTTCGACTTATGTAGTTACAAATTAAACACTTTCCGTCACTTTCCTTCAGTTGTACTGTCAAACTTTGTTTCTTTACGCGTCTCACGGTTCTGGGCTAGATGGCGCTTCGCGTCGCGACGCGTCCCGTCTCTCCGTCTTTCACAACACGCGACGTAAATGGCCGCAACTCCTCGCTGCCTTCACTTACAATCTTAAAACTTTGAGCCCGCCAAGCTACCACCAACCGCACTACGTGATATTCATTTCGACTTGATACGCCCTTACCTTCCCCGGAAAAAACGCTCTCAAAGACGCAAATACGAACCGAAAAACGGTTTACAAAAACTCACGCAAAAGCCACTGTTTCGACTTATGTAGTTACAAATTAAACACTTTCCGTCACTTTCCTTCAGTTGTACTGTCAAACTTTGTTTCTTTACGCGTCTCACGGTTCTGGGTTAGACGGCGCTTCGCGTCGCGACGCGTCCCGTCTCTCCGTCTTTCACAACACGCGACGTAAATGGCCGCAACTCCTCGCTGCCTTCACTTACAATCTTAAAACTTTGAGCCCGCCAAGCTACCACCAACCGCACTACGTGATATTCATTTCGACTTGATACGCCCTTACCTTCCCCGGAAAAAACGCTCTCAATGACGCAAATACAAACCGAAAAACGTATTACACAAACTCACGCAAAAGCCACTGTTTCGACTTATGTAGTTACAAATTAAACACTTTCCGTCACTTTCCTTCAGTTGTACTGTCAAACTTTGTTTCTTTACGCGTCTCACGGTTCTGGGCTAGATGGCGCTTCGCGTCGCGACGGGTCCCGTCTCTCCGTCTTTCACAACACGCGACGTAAATGGCCGCAACTCCTCGCTGCCTTCACTTACAATCTTAAAACTTTGAGCCCGCCAAGCTACCACCAACCGCACTACGTGATATTCATTTCGACTTGATACGCCCTTACCTTCCCCGGAAAAAACGCTCTCAGAGACGCAAATACAAACCGAAAAACGGATTACACAAACTCACGCAAAAGCCACTGTTTCGACTTATGTAGTTACAAATTAAACACTTTCCGTCACTTTCCTTCAGTTGTACTGTCAAACTTTGTTTCTTTACGCGTCTCACGGTTCTGGGCTAGATGGCGCTTCGCGTCGCGACGCGTCCCGTCTCTCCGTCTTTCACAACACGCGACGTAAATGGCCGCAACTCCTCGCTGCCTTCACTTACAATCTTAAAACTTTGAGCCCGCCAAGCTACCACCAACCGCACTACGTGATATTCATTTCGACTTGATACGCCCTTACCTTCCCCGGAAAAAACGCTCTCAATGACGCAAATACAAACCGAAAAACGTATTACACAAACTCACGCAAAAGCCACTGTTTCGACTTATGTAGTTACAAATTAAACACTTTCCGTCACTTTCCTTCAGTTGTACTGTCAAACTTTGTTTCTTTACGCGTCTCACATTTCTGGGCTAGACGGCGCTTCGCGTCGCGACGCGTCCCGTCTCTCCGTCTTTCACAACACGCGACGTAAATGGCCGCAACTCCTCGCTGCCTTCATTTACAATCTTAAAACTTTGAGCGCGCCAAGCTACCACCAACCGCACTACGTGATATTCATTTCGACTTGATACGCCCTTACCTTCCCCGGAAAAAACGCTCTCAAAGACGCAAATACGAACCGAAAAACGGATTACACAAACTCACGCAAAAGCCACTGTTTCGACTTATGTAGTTACAAATTAAACACTTTCCGTCACTTTCCTTCAGTTGTACTGTCAAACTTTGTTTCTTTACGCGTCTCACGGTTCTGGGTTAGACGGCGCTTCGCGTCGCGACGCGTCCCGTCTCTCCGTCTTTCACAACACGCGACGTAAATGGCCGCAACTCCTCGCTGCCTTCACTTACAATCTTAAAACTTTGAGCCCGCCAAGCTACCACCAACCGCACTACGTGATATTCATTTCGACTTGATACGCCCTTACCTTCCCCGGAAAAAACGCTCTCAAAGACGCAAATACGAACCAAAAACGGTTTACACAAACTCACGCAAAAGCCACTGTTTCGACTTATGTAGTTACAAATTAAACACTTTCCGTCACTTTCCTTCAGTTGTACTGTCAAACTTTGTTTCTTTACGCGTCTCACGGTTCTGGGTTAGACGGCGCTTCGCGTCGCGACGCGTCCCGTCTCTCCGTCTTTCACAACACGCGACGTAAATGGCCGCAACTCCTCGCTGCCTTCACTTACAATCTTAAAACTTTGAGCCCGCCAAGCTACCACCAACCGCACTACGTGATATTCATTTCGACTTGATACGCCCTTACCTTCCCCGGAAAAAACGCTCTCAGAGACGCAAATACAAACCGAAAAACGGATTACACAAACTCACGCAAAAGCCACTGTTTCGACTTATGTAGTTACAAATTAAACACTTTCCGTCACTTTCCTTCAGTTGTACTGTCAAACTTTGTTTCTTTACGCGTCTCACGGTTCTGGGTTAGACGGCGCTTCGCGTCGCGACGCGTCCCGTCTCTCCGTCTTTCACAACACGCGACGTAAATGGCCGCAACTCCTCGCTGCCTTCACTTACAATCTTAAAACTTTGAGCCCGCCAAGCTACCACCAACCGCACTACGTGATATTCATTTCGACTTGATACGCCCTTACCTTCCCCGGAAAAAACGCTCTCAATGACGCAAATACAAACCGAAAAACGGATTACACAAACTCACGCAAAAGCCACTGTTTCGACTTATGTAGTTACAAATTAAACACTTTCCGTCACTTTCCTTCAGTTGTACTGTCAAACTTTGTTTCTTTACGCGTCTCACGGTTCTGGGTTAGACGGCGCTTCGCGTCGCGACGCGTCCCGTCTCTCCGTCTTTCACAACACGCGACGTAAATGGCCGCAACTCCTCGCTGCCTTCACTTACAATCTTAAAACTTTGAGCCCGCCAAGCTACCACCAACCGCACTACGTGATATTCATTTCGACTTGATACGCCCTTACCTTCCCCGGAAAAAACGCTCTCAGAGACGCAAATACAAACCGAAAAACGGATTACACAAACTCACGCAAAAGCCACTGTTTCGACTTATGTAGTTACAAATTAAACACTTTCCGTCACTTTCCTTCAGTTGTACTGTCAAACTTTGTTTCTTTACGCGTCTCACATTTCTGGGCTAGACGGCGCTTCGCGTCGCGACGCGTCCCGTCTCTCCGTCTTTCACAACACGCGACGTAAATGGCCGCAACTCCTCGCTGCCTTCATTTACAATCTTAAAACTTTGAGCGCGCCAAGCTACCACCAACCGCACTACGTGATATTCATTTCGACTTGATACGCCCTTACCTTCCCCGGAAAAAACGCTCTCAAAGACGCAAATACGAACCGAAAAACGGATTACACAAACTCACGCAAAAGCCACTGTTTCGACTTATGTAGTTACAAATTAAACACTTTCCGTCACTTTCCTTCAGTTGTACTGTCAAACTTTGTTTCTTTACGCGTCTCACGGTTCTGGGCTAGACGGCGCTTCGCGTCGCGACGCGTCCCGTCTCTCCGTCTTTCACAACACGCGACGTAAATGGCCGCAACTCCTCGCTGCCTTCATTTACAATCTTAAAACTTTGAGCCCGCCAAGCTACCACCAACCGCACTACGTGATATTCATTTCGACTTGATACGCCCTTACCTTCCCCGGAAAAAACGCTCTCAAAGACGCAAATAGTAACCGAAAAACGGATTACACAAACTCACGCAAAAGCCACTGTTTCGACTTATGTAGTTACAAATTAAACACTTTCCGTCACTTTCCTTCAGTTGTACTGTCAAACTTTGTTTCTTTACGCGTCTCACGGTTCTGGGTTAGGCGGCGCTTCGCGTCGCGACGCGTCCCGTCTCTCCGTCTTTCACAACACGCGACGTAAATGGCCGCAACTCCTCGCTGCCTTCACTTACAATCTTAAAACTTTGAGCCCGAGAAGCTACCACCAACCGCACTACGTGATATTCATTTCGACTTGATACGCCCTTACCTTCCCCGGAGAAAACGCTCTCAAAGACGCAAATACAAACCGAAAAACGGATTACACAAACTCACGCAAAAGCCACTTTTTCGACTTATGTAGTTACAAATTAAACACTTTCCGTCACTTTCCTTCAGTTGTACTGTCAAACTTTTGTTTCTTTACGCGTCTCACGGTTCTGGGCTAGATGGTGCTTCGCGTCGCGACGCGTCCCGTCTCTCCGTCTTTCACAACACGCGACGTAAATGGCCGCAACTCCTCGCTGCCTTCACTTACAATCTTAAAACTTTGAGCCCGCCAAGCTACCACCAACCGCACTACGTGATATTCATTTCGACTTGATACGCCCTTACCTTCCCCGGAAAAAACGCTCTCAAAGACGCAAATACGAACCGAAAAACGGTTTACACAAACTCACGCAAAAGCCACTGTTTCGACTTATGTAGTTACAAATTAAACACTTTCCGTCACTTTCCTTCAGTTGTACTGTCAAACTTTGTTTCTTTACGCGTCTCACGGTTCTGGGCTAGACGGCGCTTCGCGTCGCGACGCGTCCCGTCTCTCCGTCTTTCACAACACGCGACGTAAATGGCCGCAACTCCTCGCTGCCTTCACTTACAATCTTAAAACTTTGAGCCCGCCAAGCTACCACCAACCGCACTACGTGATATTCATTTCGACTTGATACGCCCTTACCTTCCCCGAAAAAAACGCTCTCAAAGACGCAAATACGAACCGAAAAACGGATTACACAAACTCACGCAAAAGCCACTGTTTCGACTTATGTAGTTACAAATTAAACACTTTCCGTCACTTTCCTTCAGTTGTACTGTCAAACTTTGTTTCTTTACGCGTCTCACGGTTCTGGGTTAGGCGGCGCTTCGCGTCGCGACGCGTCCCGTCTCTCCGTCTTTCACAACACGCGACGTAAATGGCCGCAACTCCTCGCTGCCTTCACTTACAATCTTAAAACTTTGAGCCCGCCAAGCTACCACCAACCGCACTACGTGATATTCATTTCGACTTGATACGCCCTTATCTTCCCCGGAAAAAACGCTCTCAAAGACGCAAATAGTAACCGAAAAACGGATTACACAAACTCACGCAAAAGCCACTGTTTCGACTTATGTAGTTACAAATTAAACACTTTCCGTCACTTTCCTTCAGTTGTACTGTCAAACTTTGTTTCTTTACGCGTCTCACGGTTCTGGGCTAGACGGCGCTTCGCGTCGCGACGCGTCCCGTCTCTCCGTCTTTCACAACACGCGACGTAAATGGCCGCAACTCCTCGCTGCCTTCACTTACAATCTTAAAACTTTGAGCCCGCCAAGCTACCACCAACCGCACTACGTGATATTCATTTCGACTTGATACGCCCTTATCTTCCCCGGAAAAAACGCTCTCAAAGACGCAAATAGTAACCGAAAAACGGATTACACAAACTCACGCAAAAGCCACTGTTTCGACTTATGTAGTTACAAATTAAACACTTTCCGTCACTTTCCTTCAGTTGTACTGTCAAACTTTGTTTCTTTACGCGTCTCACGGTTCTGGGCTAGACGGCGCTTCGCGTCGCGACGCGTCCCGTCTCTCCGTCTTTCACAACACGCGACGTAAATGGCCGCAACTCCTCGCTGCCTTCACTTACAATCTTAAAACTTTGAGCCCGCCAAGCTACCACCAACCGCACTACGTGATATTCATTTCGACTTGATACGCCCTTATCTTCCCCGGAAAAAACGCTCTCAAAGACGCAAATAGTAACCGAAAAACGGATTACACAAACTCACGCAAAAGCCACTGTTTCGACTTATGTAGTTACAAATTAAACACTTTCCGTCACTTTCCTTCAGTTGTACTGTCAAACTTTGTTTCTTTACGCGTCTCACGGTTCTGGGTTAGGCGGCGCTTCGCGTCGCGACGCGTCCCGTCTCTCCGTCTTTCACAACACGCGACGTAAATGGCCGCAACTCCTCGCTGCCTTCACTTACAATCTTAAAACTTTGAGCCCGAGAAGCTACCACCAACCGCACTACGTGATATTCATTTCGACTTGATACGCCCTTACCTTCCCCGGAGAAAACGCTCTCAAAGACGCAAATACAAACCGAAAAACGGATTACACAAACTCACGCAAAAGCCACTGTTTCGACTTATGTAGTTACAAATTAAACACTTTCCGTCACTTTCCTTCAGTTGTACTGTCAAACTTTGTTTCTTTACGCGTCTCACGGTTCTGGGTTAGGCGGCGCTTCGCGTCGCGACGCGTCCCGTCTCTCCGTCTTTCACAACACGCGACGTAAATGGCCGCAACTCCTCGCTGCCTTCACTTACAATCTTAAAACTTTGAGCCCGCCAAGCTACCACCAACCGCACTACGTGATATTCATTTCGACTTGATACGCCCTTATCTTCCCCGGAAAAAACGCTCTCAAAGACGCAAATAGTAACCGAAAAACGGATTACACAAACTCACGCAAAAGCCACTGTTTCGACTTATGTAGTTACAAATTAAACACTTTCCGTCACTTTCCTTCAGTTGTACTGTCAAACTTTGTTTCTTTACGCGTCTCACGGTTCTGGGCTAGACGGCGCTTCGCGTCGCGACGCGTCCCGTCTCTCCGTCTTTCACAACACGCGACGTAAATGGCCGCAACTCCTCGCTGCCTTCACTTACAATCTTAAAACTTTGAGCCCGCCAAGCTACCACCAACCGCACTACGTGATATTCATTTCGACTTGATACGCCCTTATCTTCCCCGGAAAAAACGCTCTCAAAGACGCAAATACGAACCGAAAAACGGATTACACAAACTCACGCAAAAGCCACTGTTTCGACTTATGTAGTTACAAATTAAACACTTTCCGTCACTTTCCTTCAGTTGTACTGTCAAACTTTGTTTCTTTACGCGTCTCACGGTTCTGGGCTAGACGGCGCTTCGCGTCGCGACGCGTCCCGTCTCTCCGTCTTTCACAACACGCGACGTAAATGGCCGCAACTCCTCGCTGCCTTCACTTACAATCTTAAAACTTTGAGCCCGCCAAGCTACCACCAACCGCACTACGTGATATTCATTTCGACTTGATACGCCCTTATCTTCCCCGGAAAAAACGCTCTCAAAGACGCAAATAGTAACCGAAAAACGGATTACACAAACTCACGCAAAAGCCACTGTTTCGACTTATGTAGTTACAAATTAAACACTTTCCGTCACTTTCCTTCAGTTGTACTGTCAAACTTTGTTTCTTTACGCGTCTCACGGTTCTGGGTTAGGCGGCGCTTCGCGTCGCGACGCGTCCCGTCTCTCCGTCTTTCACAACACGCGACGTAAATGGCCGCAACTCCTCGCTGCCTTCACTTACAATCTTAAAACTTTGAGCCCGAGAAGCTACCGCCAACCGCACTACGTGATATTCATTTCGACTTGATACGCCCTTACCTTCCCCGGAGAAAACGCTCTCAAAGACGCAAATACAAACCGAAAAACGGATTACACAAACTCACGCAAAAGCCACTGTTTCGACTTATGTAGTTACAAATTAAACACTTTCCGTCACTTTCCTTCAGTTGTACTGTCAAACTTTGTTTTTTTACGCGTCTCACGGTTCTGGGCTAGATGGCGCTTCGCGTCGCGACGCGTCCCGTCTCTCCGTCTGTCACAACACGCGACGTAAATGGCCGCAACTCCTCGCTGCCTTCACTTACAATCTTAAAACTTTGAGCCCGCCAAGCTACCACCAACCGCACTACGTGATATTCATTTCGACTTGATACGCCCTTACCTTCCCCGGAAAAAACGCTCTCAAAGACGCAAATACGAACCGAAAAACGGTTTACACAAACTCACGCAAAAGCCACTGTTTTGACTTATGTAGTTACAAATTAAACACTTTCCGTCACTTTCCTTCAGTTGTACTGTCAAACTTTGTTTCTTTACGCGTCTCACGGTTCTGGGTTAGGCGGCGCTTCGCGTCGCGACGCGTCCCGTCTCTCCGTCTTTCACAACACGCGACGTAAATGGCCGCAACTCCTCGCTGCCTTCACTTACAATCTTAAAACTTTGAGCCCGAGAAGCTACCACCAACCGCACTACGTGATATGCATTTCGACTTGATACGCCCTTACCTTCCCCGGAAAAAACGCTCTCAAAGACGCAAATAGTGACCGAAAAACGGATTACACAAACTCACGCAAAAGCCACTGTTTCGACTTATGTAGTTACAAATTAAACACTTTCCGTCACTTTCCTTCAGTTGTACTGTCAAACTTTGTTTCTTTACGCGTCTCACGGTTCTGGGTTAGGCGGCGCTTCGCGTCGCGACGCGTCCCGTCTCTCCGTCTTTCACAACACGCGACGTAAATGGCCGCAACTCCTCGCTGCCTTCATTTACAATCTTAAAACTTTGAGCCCGCCAAGCTACCACCAACCGCACTACGTGATATGCATTTCGACTTGATACGCCCTTACCTTCCCCGGAAAAAACGCTCTCAAAGACGCAAATAGTAACCGAAAAACGGATTACACAAACTCACGCAAAAGCCACTGTTTCGACTTATGTAGTTACAAATTAAACACTTTCCGTCACTTTCCTTCAGTTGTACTGTCAAACTTTGTTTCTTTACGCGTCTCACGGTTCTGGGTTAGGCGGCGCTTCGCGTCGCGACGCGTCCCGTCTCTCCGTCTTTCACAACACGCGACGTAAATGGCCGCAACTCCTCGCTGCCTTCATTTACAATCTTAAAACTTTGAGCCCGCCAAGCTACCACCAACCGCACTACGTGATATTCATTTCGACTTGATACGCCCTTACCTTCCCCGGAAAATACGCTCTCAAAGACGCAAATAGTAACCGAAAAACGGATTACACAAACTCACGCAAAAGCCACTGTTTCGACTTATGTAGTTACAAATTAAACACTTTCCGTCACTTTCCTTCAGTTGTACTGTCAAACTTTGTTTCTTTACGCGTCTCACGGTTCTGGGTTAGGCGGCGCTTCGCGTCGCGACGCGTCCCGTCTCTCCGTCTTTCACAACACGCGACGTAAATGGCCGCAACTCCTCGCTGCCTTCACTTACAATCTTAAAACTTTGAGCCCGAGAAGCTACCACCAACCGCACTACGTGATATTCATTTCGACTTGATACGCCCTTACCTTCCCCGGAGAAAACGCTCTCAAAGACGCAAATACAAACCGAAAAACGGATTACACAAACTCACGCAAAAGCCACTGTTTCGACTTATGTAGTTACAAATTAAACACTTTCCGTCACTTTCCTTCAGTTGTACTGTCAAACTTTGTTTCTTTACGCGTCTCACGGTTCTGGGCTAGATGGCGCTTCGCGTCGCGACGCGTCCCGTCTCTCCGTCTTTCACAACACGCGACGTAAATGGCCGCAACTCCTCGCTGCCTTCACTTACAATCTTAAAACTTTGAGCCCGCCAAGCTACCACCAACCGCACTACGTGATATTCATTTCGACTTGATACGCCCTTACCTTCCCCGGAAAAAACGCTCTCAAAGACGCAAATACGAACCGAAAAACGGTTTACACAAACTCACGCAAAAGCCACTGTTTCGACTTATGTAGTTACAAATTAAACACTTTCCGTCACTTTCCTTCAGTTGTACTGTCAAACTTTGTTTCTTTACGCGTCTCACGGTTCTGGGCTAGACGGCGCTTCGCGTCGCGACGCGTCCCGTCTCTCCGTCTTTCACAACACGCGACGTAAATGGCCGCAACTCCTCGCTGCCTTCATTTACAATCTTAAAACTTTGAGCCCGCCAAGCTACCACCAACCGCACTACGTGATATTCATTTCGACTTGATACGCCCTTACCTTCCCCGGAAAAAACGCTCTCAAAGACGCAAATACGAACCGAAAAACGGATTACACAAACTCACGCAAAAGCCACTGTTTCGACTTATGTAGTTACAAATTAAACACTTTCCGTCACTTTCCTTCAGTTGTACTGTCAAACTTTGTTTCTTTACGCGTCTCACGGTTCTGGGTTAGGCGGCGCTTCGCGTCGCGACGCGTCCCGTCTCTCCGTCTTTCACAACACGCGACGTAAATGGCCGCAACTCCTCGCTGCCTTCACTTACAATCTTAAAACTTTGAGCCCGAGAAGCTACCACCAACCGCACTACGTGATATTCATTTCGACTTGATACGCCCTTACCTTCCCCGGAGAAAACGCTCTCAAAGACGCAAATACAAACCGAAAAACGGATTACACAAACTCACGCAAAAGCCACTGTTTCGACTTATGTAGTTACAAATTAAACACTTTCCGTCACTTTCCTTCAGTTGTACTGTCAAACTTTGTTTCTTTACGCGTCTCACGGTTCTGGGCTAGATGGCGCTTCGCGTCGCGACGCGTCCCGTCTCTCCGTCTTTCACAACACGCGACGTAAATGGCCGCAACTCCTCGCTGCCTTCACTTACAATCTTAAAACTTTGAGCCCGCCAAGCTACCACCAACCGCACTACGTGATATTCATTTCGACTTGATACGCCCTTACCTTCCCCGGAAAAAACGCTCTCAAAGACGCAAATACGAACCGAAAAACGGTTTACACAAACTCACGCAAAAGCCACTGTTTCGACTTATGTAGTTACAAATTAAACACTTTCCGTCACTTTCCTTCAGTTGTACTGTCAAACTTTGTTTCTTTACGCGTCTCACGGTTCTGGGCTAGACGGCGCTTCGCGTCGCGACGCGTCCCGTCTCTCCGCCTTTCACAACACGCGACGTAAATGGCCGCAACTCCTCGCTGCCTTCACTTACAATCTTAAAACTTTGAGCCCGCCAAGCTACCACCAACCGCACTACGTGATATTCATTTCGACTTGATACGCCCTTACCTTCCCCGGAAAAAACGCTCTCAAAGACGCAAATACGAACCGAAAAACGGATTACACAAACTCACGCAAAAGCCACTGTTTCGACTTATGTAGTTACAAATTAAACACTTTCCGTCACTTTCCTTCAGTTGTACTGTCAAACTTTGTTTCTTTACGCGTCTCACGGTTCTGGGTTAGGCGGCGCTTCGCGTCGCGACGCGTCCCGTCTCTCCGTCTTTCACAACACGCGACGTAAATGGCCGCAACTCCTCGCTGCCTTCACTTACAATCTTAAAACTTTGAGCCCGAGAAGCTACCACCAACCGCGCTACGTGATATTCATTTCGACTTGATACGCCCTTACCTTCCCCGGAGAAAACGCTCTCAAAGACGCAAATACAAACCGAAAAACGGATTACACAAACTCACGCAAAAGCCACTGTTTCGACTTATGTAGTTACAAATTAAACACTTTCCGTCACTTTCCTTCAGTTGTACTGTCAAACTTTGTATCTTTACGCGTCTCACGGTTCTGGGTTAGGCGGCGCTTCGCGTCGCGACGCGTCCCGTCTCTCCGTCTTTCACAACACGCGACGTAAATGGCCGCAACTCCTCGCTGCCTTCACTTACAATCTTAAAACTTTGAGCCCGAGAAGCTACCACCAACCGCACTACGTGATATTCATTTCGACTTGATACGCCCTTACCTTCCCCGGAGAAAACGCTCTCAAAGACGCAAATACAAACCGAAAAACGGATTACACAAACTCACGCAAAAGCCACTGTTTCGACTTATGTAGTTACAAATTAAACACTTTCCGTCACTTTCCTTCAGTTGTACTGTCAATCTTTGTTTCTTTACGCGTCTCACGGTTCTGGGCTAGACGGCGCTTCGCGTCGCGACGCGTCCCGTCTCTCCGTCTTTCACAACACGCGACGTAAATGGCCGCAACTCCTCGCTGCCTTCATTTACAATCTTAAAACTTTGAGCCCGCCAAGCTACCACCAACCGCACTACGTGATATTCATTTCGACTTGATACGCCCTTACCTTCCCCGGAAAAAACGCTCTCAAAGACGCAAATAGTAACCGAAAAACGGATTACACAAACTCACGCAAAAGCCACTGTTTCGACTTATGTAGTTACAAATTAAACACTTTCCGTCACTTTCCTTCAGTTGTACTGTCAAACTTTGTTTCTTTACGCGTCTCACGGTTCTGGGCTAGGCGGCGCTTCGCGTCGCGACGCGTCCCGTCTCTCCGTCTTTCACAACACGCGACGTAAATGGCCGCAACTCCTCGCTGCCTTCACTTACAATCTTAAAACTTTGAGCCCGAAAAGCTACCACCAGCCGCACTACGTGATATTCATTTCGACTTGATACGCCCTTACCTTCCCCGGAGCAAACGCTCTCAAAGACGCGAATACAAACCGAAAAACGGATTGCACAAACTCACGCAAAAGCCACTATTTCGACTTATGTAGTTACAGATTAAACACTTTCCGTCACTTTCCTTCAGTTGTACTGTCAAACTTTGTTTCTTTACGCGTCTCACGGTTCTGGGCTAGACGGCGCTTCCCGTCGCGACGCGTCCCGTCTCCCCGTCTTTCACAACACGCGACGTAAATGGCCGCAACTCCTCGCTGCCTTCACTTACAATCTTAAAACTTTGAGCCCGAAAAGCTACCACCCACCGCACTACGTGATATTCATTTCGACTTGATACGCCCTTACCTTCCCCGGAAAAAACGCTCTCAAAGACGCAAATAGTAACCGAAAAACGGATTACACAAACTCACGCAAAAGCCACTGTTTCGACTTATGTAGTTACAAATTAAACACTTTCCGTCACTTTCCTTCAGTTGTACTGTCAAACTTTGTTTCTTTACGCGTCTCACGGATCTGGGCTAGGCGGCGCTTCGCGTCGCGACGCGTCCCGTCTCTCCGTCTTTCACAACACGCGACGTAAATGGCCGCAACTCCTCGCTGCCTTCACTTACAATCTTAAAACTTTGAGCCCGCCAGGCTACCACCAACCGCACTACGTGATATTCATTTCGACTTGATACGCCCTTACCTTCCCCGGAAAAAACGTTCTCAATGACGCAAATAGTAACCGAAAAGCGGATTACACAAACTCACGCAAAAGCCACTATTTCGACTTATGTAGTTACAAATTAAAGACTTTCCGTCACTTTCCTTCAGTTGTACTGTCAATCTTTGTTTCTTTACGCGTCTCACGGTTCTGGGCTAGACGGCGCTTCGCGTCGCGACGCGTCCCGTCTCCCCGTCTTTCACAACACGCGACGTAAATGGCCGCAACTCCTCGCTGCCTTCACTTACAATCTTAAAACTTTGAGCCCGCCAAGCTACCACCAACCGCACTACGTGATATTCATTTCGACTTGATACGCCCTTACCTTCCCCGGAAAAAACGCTCTCAAAGACGCAAATAGTAACCGAAAAACGGATTACACAAACTCACGCAAGAGCCACTGTTTCGACTTATGTAGTTACAAATTAAAGACTTTCCGTCACTTTCCTTCAGTTGTACTGTCAAACTTTGCTTCTTTACGCGTCTCACGGTTCTAAGCTAGGCGGCGCTTCGCGTCGCGACGCGTCCCGTCTCTCCGTCTTTCACAACACGCGACGTAAATGGCCGTAACTCCTCGCTGCCTTCACTTACAATCTTAAAACTTTGAGCCCGCCAAGCTACCACCAACCGCACTCCGTGATATTCATTTCGACTTGATATGCTTTTACCTTCCCCGGAAAAAACGCTGTCAAAGACGCAAATACAAACCAAAAAACGGATTACACAAACTCACGCAAGAGCCACTATTTCTATTTATGTAGTTACAAATTAAACACTTTCCGTCACTTTCCTTCAGTTGTACTGCCAAACTTTGTTTCTTTACGCGTCTCACGGTACTGGGCTAGGCGGCGCTTCGCGTCGCGACGCGTCCCGTCTCTCCGTCTTTCACAACACGCGACGTAAATGGCAGTAACTCCTCGCTGCCTTCACTTACAATCTTAAAACTTTGAGCCCGCCAAGCTACCACCAACCGCACTACGTGATATTCATTTCGACTTGATACGCCCTTACCTTCCCCGGAAAAAACGCTCTCAATGACGCAAATAGTAACCGAAAAACGGATTACACAAACTCACGCAAAAGCAACTGTTTCGACTTATGTAGTTACAAATTAAACACTTTCCGTCACTTTCCTTTAGTTGTACTGTCAAACTTTGTTTCTTTACGCGTCTCACGGTTCTGGGCTAGGCGGCGCTTCGCGTCGCGACGCGTCCCGTCTCTCCGTCTTTCACAACACGCGACGTAAATGGCCGCAACTCTTCGCTGCCTTGACTTACAATCTTAAAACTTTGAGCCCGCTAAGCTACCACCAACCGCACTACGTGATATTCATTTCGACTTGATACGCCCTTACCTTCCCCGGAAAAAAAGCTCTCAAACACGCAAATACAAACCGAAAAACGGATTACACAAACTCACGCAAAAGCCACTGTTTCGACTTATGTAGTTACAAATTAAACACTTTCCGTCACTTTCCTTCAGTTGTACTGTCAAACTTTTTTTCATTACGCGTCTCATGGTTCTGGGCTAGGCGGCGCTTCGCGTCGCGACGCGTCCCGTCTCTCCGTCTTTCACAACACGCGACGTAAATGGCCGCAACTCCTCGCTGCCTTCACTTACAATCTTAAAACTTTGAGCCCGCCAAGCTACCACCAACCGCACTACGTGATATTCATTTCGACTTGATACGCCCTTACCTTCCCCGGAAAAAACGTTCTCAATGACGCAAATAGTAACCGAAAAGCGGATTACACAAACTCACGCAAAAGCCACTGTTTCGACTTATGTAGTTACAAATTAAACACTTTCCGTCACTTTCCTTCAGTTGTACTGTCAAACTTTTTTTCATTACGCGTCTCACGGTTCTGGGCCAGGCGGCGCTTCGCGTCGCGACGCGTCCCGTCTCTCCGTCTTTCACAACACGCGACGTAAATGGCCGCAACTCCTCGCTGCCTTCACTTACAATCTTAAAACTTTGAGCCCGCCAAGCTACCACCAACCGCACTACGTGATATTCATTTCGACTTGATACGCCCTTACCTTCCCCGGAAAAAACGCTCTCAAAGACGCAAATACGAACCGAAAAACGGTTTACACAAACTCACGCAAAAGCCACTGTTTCGACTTATGTAGTTACAAATTAAACACTTTCCGTCACTTTCCTTCAGTTGTACTGTCAAACTTTGTTTCTTTACGCGTCTCACGGTTCTGGGCTAGACGGCGCTTCGCGTCGCGACGCGTCCCGTCTCTGCGTCTTTCACAACACGCGACGTAAATGGCCGCAACTCCTCGCTGCCTTCATTTACAATCTTAAAACTTTGAGCCCGCCAAGCTACCACCAACCGCACTACGTGATATTCATTTCGACTTGATACGCCCTTACCTTCCCCGGAAAAAACGCTCTCAAAGACGCAAATAGTAACCGAAAAACGGATTACACAAACTCACGCAAAAGCCACTGTTTCGACTTATGTAGTTACAAATTAAACACTTTCCGTCACTTTCCTTCAGTTGTACTGTCAAACTTTGTTTCTTTACGCGTCTCACGGTTCTGGGCTAGGCGGCGCTTCGCGTCGCGACGCGTCCCGTCTCTCCGTCTTTCACAACACGCGACGTAAATGGCCGCAACTCCTCGCTGCCTTCACTTACAATCTTAAAACTTTGAGCCCGAAAAGCTACCACCAGCCGCACTACGTGATATTCATTTCGACTTGATACGCCCTTACCTTCCCCGGAGCAAACGCTCTCAAAGACGCGAATACAAACCGAAAAACGGATTGCACAAACTCACGTAAAAGCCACTATTTCGACTTATGTAGTTACAGATTAAACACTTTCCGTCACTTTCCTTCAGTTGTACTGTCAAACTTTGTTTCTTTACGCCTCTCACGGTTCTGGGCTAGACGGCGCTTCCCGTCGCGACGCGTCCCGTCTCCCCGTCTTTCACAACACGCGACGTAAATGGCCGCAACTCCTCGCTGCCTTCACTTACAATCTTAAAACTTTGAGCCCGAAAAGCTACCACCCACCGCACTACGTGATATTCATTTCGACTTGATACGCCCTTACCTTCCCTGGAAAAAACGCTCTCAAAGACGCAAATAGTAACCGAAAAACGGATTACACAAACTCACGCAAAAGCCACTGTTTCGACTTATGTAGTTACAAATTAAACACTTTCCGTCACTTTCCTTCAGTTGTACTGTCAAACTTTGTTTCTTTACGCGTCTCACGGATCTGGGCTAGGCGGCGCTTCGCGTCGCGACGCGTCCCGTCTCTCCGTCTTTCACAACACGCGACGTAAATGGCCGCAACTCCTCGCTGCCTTCACTTACAATCTTAAAACTTTGAGCCCGCCAGGCTACCACCAACCGCACTACGTGATATTCATTTCGACTTGATACGCCCTTACCTTCCCCGGAAAAAACGTTCTCAATGACGCAAATAGTAACCGAAAAGCGGATTACACAAACTCACGCAAAAGCCACTATTTCGACTTATGTAGTTACAAATTAAAGACTTTCCGTCACTTTCCTTCAGTTGTACTGTCAATCTTTGTTTCTTTACGCGTCTCACGGTTCTGGGCTAGACGGCGCTTCGCGTCGCGACGCGTCCCGTCTCCCCGTCTTTCACAACACGCGACGTAAATGGCCGCAACTCCTCGCTGCCTTCACTTACAATCTTAAAACTTTGAGCCCGCCAAGCTACCACCAACCGCACTACGTGATATTCATTTCGACTTGATACGCCCTTACCTTCCCCGGAAAAAACGCTCTCAAAGACGCAAATAGTAACCGAAAAACGGATTACACAAACTCACGCAAGAGCCACTGTTTCGACTTATGTAGTTACAAATTAAAGACTTTCCGTCACTTTCCTTCAGTTGTACTGTCAAACTTTGCTTCTTTACGCGTCTCACGGTTCTAAGCTAGGCGGCGCTTCGCGTCGCGACGCGTCCCGTCTCTCCGTCTTTCACAACACGCGACGTAAATGGCCGTAACTCCTCGCTGCCTTCACTTACAATCTTAAAACTTTGAGCCCGCCAAGCTACCACCAACCGCACTCCGTGATATTCATTTCGACTTGATATGCTTTTACCTTCCCCGGAAAAAACGCTGTCAAAGACGCAAATACAAACCGAAAAACGGATTACACAAACTCACGCAAGAGCCACTATTTCGACTTATGTAGTTACAAATTAAACACTTTCCGTCACTTTCCTTCAGTTGTACTGCCAAACTTTGTTTCTTTACGCGTCTCACGGTACTGGGCTAGGCGGCGCTTCGCGTCGCGACGCGTCCCGTCTCTCCGTCTTTCAAAACGCGCGACGTAAATGGCAGTAACTCCTCGCTGCCTTCACTTACAATCTTAAAACTTTGAGCCCGCCAAGCTACCACCAACCGCACTACGTGATATTCATTTCGACTTGATACGCCCTTACCTTCCCCGGAAAAAACGCTCTCAATGACGCAAATAGTAACCGAAAAGCGGATTACACAAACTCACGCAAAAGCCACTGTTTCGACTTATGTAGTTACAAATTAAACACTTTCCGTCACTTTCCTTCAGTTGTACTGTCAAACTTTTTTTCATTACGCGTCTCACGGTTCTGGGCTAGGCGGCGCTTCGCGTCGCGACGCGTCCCGTCTCTCCGTCTTTCACAACACGCGACGTAAATGGCCGCAACTCCTCGCTGCCTTCACTTACAATCTTAAAACTTTGAGCCCGCCAAGCTACCACCAACCGCACTACGTGATATTCATTTCGACTTGATACGCCCTTACCTTCCCCGGAAAAAACGCTCTCAATGACGCAAATAGTAACCGAAAAACGGATTACACAAACTCACGCAAAAGCAACTGTTTCGACTTATGTAGTTACAAATTAAACACTTTCCGTCACTTTCCTTCAGTTGTACTGTCAAACTTTGTTTCTTTACGCGTCTCACGGTTCTGGGCTAGACGGCGCTTCGCGTCGCGACGCGTCCCGTCTCTCCGTCTTTCACAACACGCGACGTAAATGGCCGCAACTCCTCGCTGCCTTCACTTACAATCTTAAAACTTTGAGCCCGCCAAGCTACCACCAACCGCACTACGTGATATTCATTTCGACTTGATACGCCCTTACCTTCCCCGGAAAAAACGCTCTCAAAGACGCAAATACAAACCGAAAAACGGATTACACAAACTCACGCAAAAGCCACTGTTTCGACTTATGTAGTTACAAATTAAACACTTTCCGTCACTTTCCTTCAGTTGTACTGTCAAACTTTGTTTCTTTACGCGTCTCACGGTTCTGGGCTAGGCTTCGCTTCGCGTCGCGACGCGTCCCGTCTCTCCGTCTTTCACAACACGCGACGTAAATGGCCGCAACTCCTCGCTGCCTTGACTTACAATCTTACAACTTTGAGCCCGCCAAGCTACCACCAACCGCACTACGTGATATTCATTTCGACTTGATACGCCCTTACCTTCCCCGGTTAAAAAGCTCTCAAAGACGCAAATACAAACCGAAAAACGGATTACACGAACTCACGCAAAAGCCACTGTTTCGACTTATGTAGTTACAAATTAAACACTTTCCGTCACTTTCCTTCAGTTGTACTGTCAAACTTTGTTTCTTTACGCGTCTCACGGTTCTGGGCTAGACGGCGCTTCACGTCGCGACGCGTCCCGTCTCTCCGTCTTTCACAACACGCGACGTAAATGGGCGCAACTCCTCGCTGCCTTCATTTACAATCTTAAAACTTTGAGCCCGCCAAGCTACCACCAACCGCACTACGTGATATTCATTTGGACTTGATACGCCCTTACCTTCCCCGGAAAAAACGCTCTCAAAGACGCAAATACAAACCGAAAAACGGATTACACAAACTCACGCAAAAGCCACTGTTTCGACTTATGTAGTTACAAATTAAACACTTTCCGTCACTTTCCTTCAGTTGTACTGTCAAACTTTGTTTCTTTACGCGTCTCACGGTTCTGGGCTAGGCGGCGCTTCGCGTCGCGACGCGTCCCGTCTCTCCGTCTTTCACAACACGCGACGTAAATGGCCGCAACTCCTCGCTGCCTTGACTTACAATCTTAAAACTTTGAGCCCGCCAAGCTACCACCAACCGCACTACGTGATATTCATTTCGACTTGATACGCCCTTACCTTCCCCGGAATAAACGTTCTCAATGACGCAAATAGTAACCGAAAAGCGGATTACACAAACTCACGCAAAAGCCACTGTTTCGACTTATGTAGTTACAAATTAAACACTTTCCGTCACTTTCCTTCAGTTGTACTGTCAAACTTTGTTTCTTTACGCGTCTCACGGTTCTGGGCTAGGCGGCGCTTCGCGTCGCGACGCGTCCCGTCTCTCCGTCTTTCACAACACGCGACGTAAATGGCCGCAACTCCTCGCTGCCTTGACTTACAATCTTAAAACTTTGAGCCCGCCAAGCTACCACCAACCGCACTACGTGATATTCATTTCGACTTGATACGCCCTTACCTTCCCCGGAATAAACGTTCTCAATGACGCAAATAGTAACCGAAAAGCGGATTACACAAACTCACGCAAAAGCCACTGTTTCGACTTATGTAGTTACAAATTAAAGACTTTCCGTCACTTTCCTTCAGTTGTACTGTCAAACTTTGTTTCTTTACGCGTCTCACGGTTCTGGGCTAGGCGGCGCTTCGCGTCGCGACGCGTCCCGTCTCTCCGTCTTTCACAACACGCGACGTAAATGGCCGCAACTCCTCGCTGCCTTGACTTACAATCTTAAAACTTTGAGCCCGCCAAGCTACCACCAACCGCACTACGTGATATTCATTTCGACTTGATACGCCCTTACCTTCCCCGGAATAAACGTTCTCAATGACGCAAATAGTAACCGAAAAACGGATTACACAAACTCACGCAAAAGCCACTGTTTCGACTTATGTAGTTACAAATTAAACACTTTCCGTCACTTTCCTTCAGTTGTACTGTCAAATTTTGTTTCTTTACGCGTCTCACGGTTCTGGGCTAGGCGGCGCTTCGCGTCGCGACGCGTCCCGTCTCTCCGTCTTTCACAACACGCGACGTAAATGGCCGCAACTCCTCGCTGCCTTGACTTACAATCTTAAAACTTTGAGCCCGCCAAGCTACCACCAACCGCACTACGTGATATTCATTTCGACTTGATACGCCCTTACCTTCCCCGGAAAAAACGCTCTCAAAGACGCAAATACGAACCGAAAAACGGATTACACAAACTCACGCAAAAGCCACTGTTTCGACTTATGTAGTTACAAATTAAACACTTTCCGTCACTTTCCTTCAGTTGTACTGTCAAACTTTGTTTCTTTACGCGTCTCACGGTTCTGGGTTAGACGGCGCTTCGCGTCGCGACGCGTCCCGTCTCTCCGTCTTTCACAACACGCGACGTAAATGGCCGCAACTCCTCGCTGCCTTCACTTACAATCTTAAAACTTTGAGCCCGCCAAGCTACCACCAACCGCACTACGTGATATTCATTTCGACTTGATACGCCCTTACCTTCCCCGGAAAAAACGCTCTCAGAGACGCAAATTCAAACCGAAAAACGGATTACACAAACTCACGCAAAAGCCACTGTTTCGACTTATGTAGTTACAAATTAAACACTTTCCGTCACTTTCCTTCAGTTGTACTGTCAAACTTTGTTTCTTTACGCGTCTCACGGTTCTGGTCTAGACGGCGCTTCGCGTCGCGACGCGTCCCGTCTCTCCGTCTTTCACAACACGCGACGTAAATGGCCGCAACTCCTCGCTGCCTTCATTTACAATCTTAAAACTTTGGGCCCGCCAAGCTACCACCAACGGCACTACGTGATATTCATTTCGACTTGATACGCCCTTACCTTCCCCGGAAAAAACGCTCTCAAAGACGCAAATACGAACCGAAAAACGGATTACACAAACTCACGCAAAAGCCACTGTTTCGACTTATGTAGTTACAAATTAAACACTTTCCGTCACTTTCCTTCAGTTGTACTGTCAAACTTTGTTTCTTTACGCGTCTCACGGTTCTGGGCTAGACGGCGCTTCGCGTCGCAAACGCGTCCCGTCACTCCGTCTTTCACAACACGCGACGTAAATGGCCGCAACTCCTCGCTGCCTTCATTTACAATCTTAAAACTTTGAGCCCGCCAAGCTACCACCAACCGCACTACGTGATATTCATTTTGACTTGATACGCCCTTACCTTCCCCGGAAAAAACGCTCTCAAAGACGCAAATAGTAACCGAAAAACGGATTACACAAACTCACGCAAAAGCCACTGTTTCGACTTATGTAGTTACAAATTAAAGACTTTCCGTCACTTTCCTTCAGTTGTACTGTCAAACTTTGTTTCTTTACGCGTCTCACGGTTCTGGGCTAGGCGGCGCTTCGCGTCGCGACGCGTCCCGTCTCTCCGTCTTTCACAACACGCGACGTAAATGGCCGCAACTCCTCGCTGCCTTCACTTACAATCTTAAAACTTTGAGCCCGCCAAGCTACCACCAGCCGCACTACGTGATATTCATTTCGACTTGATACGCCCTTACCTTCCCCGGAAAAAACGCTCTCAAAGACGCAAATACAAACCGAAAAACGGATTACACAAACTCACGCAAAAGCCACTGTTTCGACTTATGTAGTTACAAATTAAAGACTTTCCGTCACTTTCCTTCAGTTGTACTGTCAAACTTTGTTTCTTTACGCGTCTCACGGTTCTGGGTTAGACGGCGCTTCGCGTCGCGACGCGTCCCGTCTCTCCGTCTTTCACAACACGCGACGTAAATGGCCGCAACTCCTCGCTGCCTTCACTTACAATCTTAAAACTTTGAGCCCGCCAAGCTACCACCAACCGCACTACGTGATATTCATTTCGACTTGATACGCCCTTACCTTCCCCGGAAAAAACGCTCTCAAAGACGCAAATAGTAACCGAAAAACGGATTACACAAACTCACGCAAAAGCCACTGTTTCGACTTATGTAGTTACAAATTAAAGACTTTCCGTCACTTTCCTTCAGTTGTACTGTCAAACTTTGTTTCTTTACGCGTCTCACGGTTCTGGGCTAGGCGGCGCTTCGCGTCGCGACGCGTCCCGTCTCTCCGTCTTTCACAACACGCGACGTAAATGGCCGCAACTCCTCGCTGCCTTCACTTACAATCTTAAAACTTTGAGCCCGCCAAGCTACCACCAGCCGCACTACGTGATATTCATTTCGACTTGATACGCCCTTACCTTCCCCGGAAAAAACGCTCTCAAAGACGCAAATACAAACCGAAAAACGGATTACACAAACTCACGCAAAAGCCACTGTTTCGACTTATGTAGTTACAAATTAAAGACTTTCCGTCACTTTCCTTCAGTTGTACTGTCAAACTTTGTTTCTTTACGCGTCTCACAGTTCTGGGCTAGGCGGCGCTTCGCGTCGCGACGCGTCCCGTCTCTCCGTCTTTCACAACACGCGACGTAAATGGCCGCAACTCCTCGCTGCCTTCACTTACAATCTTAAAACTTTGAGCCCGCCAAGCTACAACCAGCCGCACTACGTGATATTCATTTCGACTTGATACGCCCTTACCTTCCCCGGAAAAAACGCTCTCAAAGACGCAAATAGTAACCGAAAAACGGATTACACAAACTCACGCAAAAGCCACTGTTTCGACTTATGTAGTTACAAATTAAAGACTTTCCGTCACTTTCCTTCAGTTGTACTGTCAAACTTTGTTTCTTTACGCGTCTCACGGTTCTGGGTTAGACGGCGCTTCGCGTCGCGACGCGTCCCGTCTCTCCGTCTTTCACAACACGCGACGTAAATGGCCGCAACTCCTCGCTGCCTTCACTTACAATCTTAAAACTTTGAGCCCGCCAAGCTACCACCAACCGCACTACGTGATATTCATTTCGACTTGATACGCCCTTACCTTCCCCGGAAAAAACGCTCTCAAAGACGCAAATACAAACCGAAAAACGGATTACACAAACTCACGCAAAAGCCACTGTTTCGACTTATGTAGTTACAAATTAAAGACTTTCCGTCACTTTCCTTCAGTTGTACTGTCAAACTTTGTTTCTTTACGCGTCTCACGGTTCTGGGCTAGGCGGCGCTTCGCGTCGCGACGCGTCCCGTCTCTCCGTCTTTCACAACACGCGACGTAAATGGCCGCAACTCCTCGCTGCCTTCACTTACAATCTTAAAACTTTGAGCCCGCCAAGCTACCACCAGCCGCACTACGTGATATTCATTTCGACTTGATACGCCCTTACCTTCCCCGGAAAAAACGCTCTCAAAGACGCAAATAGTAACCGAAAAACGGATTACACAAACTCACGCAAAAGCCACTGTTTCGACTTATGTAGTTACAAATTAAAGACTTTCCGTCACTTTCCTTCAGTTGTACTGTCAAACTTTGTTTCTTTACGCGTCTCACGGTTCTGGGCTAGGCGGCGATTCGCGTCGCGACGCGTCCCGTCTCTCCGTCTTTCACAACACGCGACGTAAATGGGCGCAACTCCTCGCTGCCTTCACTTACAATCTTAAAACTTTGAGCCCGCCAAGCTACCACCAGCCGCACTACGTGATATTCATTTCGACTTGATACGCCCTTACCTTCCCCGGAAAAAACGCTCTCAAAGACGCAAATACAAACCGAAAAACGGATTACACAAACTCACGCAAAAGCCACTGTTTCGACTTATGTAGTTACAAATTAAAGACTTTCCGTCACTTTCCTTCAGTTGTACTGTCAAACTTTGTTTCTTTACGCGTCTCACGGTTCTGGGCTAGGCGGCGCTTCGCGTCGCGACGCGTCCCGTCTCTCCGTCTTTCACAACACGCGACGTAAATGGCCGCAACTCCTCGCTGCCTTCACTTACAATCTTAAAACTTTGAGCCCGCCAAGCTACCACCAGCCGCACTACGTGATATTCATTTCGACTTGATACGCCCTTACCTTCCCCGGAAAAAACGCTCTCAAAGACGCAAATAGTAACCGAAAAACGGATTACACAAACTCACGCAAAAGCCACTGTTTCGACTTATGTAGTTACAAATTAAAGACTTTCCGTCACTTTCCTTCAGTTGTACTGTCAAACTTTGTTTCTTTACGCGTCTCACGGTTCTGGGCTAGGCGGCGCTTCGCGTCGCGACGCGTCCCGTCTCTCCGTCTTTCACAACACGCGACGTAAATGGCCGCAACTCCTCGCTGCCTTCACTTACAATCTTAAAACTTTGACCCCCCAAGCTACCACCAACCGCACTACGTGATATTCATTTCGACTTGATACGCCCTTACCTTCCCCGGAAAAAACGCTCTCAAAGACGCAAATACAAACCGAAAAACGGATTACACAAACTCACGCAAAAGCCACTGTTTCGACTTATGTAGTTACAAATTAAAGACTTTCCGTCACTTTCCTTCAGTTGTACTGTCAAACTTTGTTTCTTTACGCGTCTCACGGTTCTGGGCTAGGCGGCGCTTCGCGTCGCGACGCGTCCCGTCTCTCCGTCTTTCACAACACGCGACGTAAATGGCCGCAACTCCTCGCTGCCTTCACTTACAATCTTAAAACTTTGAGCCCGCCAAGCTACCACCAGCCGCACTACGTGATATTCATTTCGACTTGATACGCCCTTACCTTCCCCGGAAAAAACGCTCTCAAAGACGCAAATACAAACCGAAAAACGGATTACACAAACTCACGCAAAAGCCACTGTTTCGACTTATGTAGTTACAAATTAAACACTTTCCGTCACTTTCCTTCAGTTGTACTGTCAAACTTTGTTTCTTTACGCGTCTCACGGTTCTGGGCTAGACGGCGCTTCGCGTCGCAAACGCGTCCCGTCACTCCGTCTTTCACAACACGCGACGTAAATGGCCGCAACTCCTCGCTGCCTTCATTTACAATCTTAAAACTTTGAGCCCGCCAAGCTACCACCAACCGCACTACGTGATATTCATTTCGACTTGATACGCCCTTACCTTCCCCGGAAAAAACGCTCTCAAAGACGCAAATAGTAACCGAAAAACGGATTACACAAACTCACGCAAAAGCCACTGTTTCGACTTATGTAGTTACAAATTAAAGACTTTCCGTCACTTTCCTTCAGTTGTACTGTCAAACTTTGTTTCTTTACGCGTCTCACGGTTCTGGGCTAGGCGGCGCTTCGCGTCGCGACGCGTCCCGTCTCTCCGTCTTTCACAACACGCGACGTAAATGGCCGCAACTCCTCGCTGCCTTCACTTACAATCTTAAAACTTTGAGCCCGCCAAGCTACCACCAGCCGCACTACGTGATATTCATTTCGACTTGATACGCCCTTACCTTCCCCGGAAAAAACGCTCTCAAAGACGCAAATACAAACCGAAAAACGGATTACACAAACTCACGCAAAAGCCACTGTTTCGACTTATGTAGTTACAAATTAAAGACTTTCCGTCACTTTCCTTCAGTTGTACTGTCAAACTTTGTTTCTTTACGCGTCTCACGGTTCTGGGTTAGACGGCGCTTCGCGTCGCGACGCGTCCCGTCTCTCCGTCTTTCACAACACGCGACGTAAATGGCCGTAACTCCTCGCTGCCTTCACTTACAATCTTAAAACTTTGAGCCCGCCAAGCTACCACCAACCGCACTACGTGATATTCATTTCGACTTGATACGCCCTTACCTTCCCCGGAAAAAACGCTCTCAAAGACGCAAATAGTAACCGAAAAACGGATTACACAAACTCACGCAAAAGCCACTGTTTCGACTTATGTAGTTACAAATTAAAGACTTTCCGTCACTTTCCTTCAGTTGTACTGTCAAACTTTGTTTCTTTACGCGTCTCACGGTTCTGGGCTAGGCGGCGCTTCGCGTCGCGACGCGTCCCGTCTCTCCGTCTTTCACAACACGCGACGTAAATGGCCGCAACTCCTCGCTGCCTTCACTTACAATCTTAAAACTTTGAGCCCGCCAAGCTACCACCAGCCGCACTACGTGATATTCATTTCGACTTGATACGCCCTTACCTTCCCCGGAAAAAACGCTCTCAAAGACGCAAATACAAACCGAAAAACGGATTACACAAACTCACGCAAAAGCCACTGTTTCGACTTATGTAGTTACAAATTAAAGACTTTCCGTCACTTTCCTTCAGTTGTACTGTCAAACTTTGTTTCTTTACGCGTCTCACAGTTCTGGGCTAGGCGGCGCTTCGCGTCGCGACGCGTCCCGTCTCTCCGTCTTTCACAACACGCGACGTAAATGGCCGCAACTCCTCGCTGCCTTCACTTACAATCTTAAAACTTTGAGCCCGCCAAGCTACAACCAGCCGCACTACGTGATATTCATTTCGACTTGATACGCCCTTACCTTCCCCGGAAAAAACGCTCTCAAAGACGCAAATAGTAACCGAAAAACGGATTACACAAACTCACGCAAAAGCCACTGTTTCGACTTATGTAGTTACAAATTAAAGACTTTCCGTCACTTTCCTTCAGTTGTACTGTCAAACTTTGTTTCTTTACGCGTCTCACGGTTCTGGGTTAGACGGCGCTTCGCGTCGCGACGCGTCCCGTCTCTCCGTCTTTCACAACACGCGACGTAAATGGCCGCAACTCCTCGCTGCCTTCACTTACAATCTTAAAACTTTGAGCCCGCCAAGCTACCACCAACCGCACTACGTGATATTCATTTCGACTTGATACGCCCTTACCTTCCCCGGAAAAAACGCTCTCAAAGACGCAAATACAAACCGAAAAACGGATTACACAAACTCACGCAAAAGCCACTGTTTCGACTTATGTAGTTACAAATTAAAGACTTTCCGTCACTTTCCTTCAGTTGTACTGTCAAACTTTGTTTCTTTACGCGTCTCACGGTTCTGGGCTAGGCGGCGCTTCGCGTCGCGACGCGTCCCGTCTCTCCGTCTTTCACAACACGCGACGTAAATGGCCGCAACTCCTCGCTGCCTTCACTTACAATCTTAAAACTTTGAGCCCGCCAAGCTACCACCAGCCGCACTACGTGATATTCATTTCGACTTGATACGCCCTTACCTTCCCCGGAAAAAACGCTCTCAAAGACGCAAATAGTAACCGAAAAACGGATTACACAAACTCACGCAAAAGCCACTGTTTCGACTTATGTAGTTACAAATTAAAGACTTTCCGTCACTTTCCTTCAGTTGTACTGTCAAACTTTGTTTCTTTACGCGTCTCACGGTTCTGGGCTAGGCGGCGCTTCGCGTCGCGACGCGTCCCGTCTCTCCGTCTTTCACAACACGCGACGTAAATGGGCGCAACTCCTCGCTGCCTTCACTTACAATCTTAAAACTTTGAGCCCGCCAAGCTACCACCAGCCGCACTACGTGATATTCATTTCGACTTGATACGCCCTTACCTTCCCCGGAAAAAACGCTCTCAAAGACGCAAATACAAACCGAAAAACGGATTACACAAACTCACGCAAAAGCCACTGTTTCGACTTATGTAGTTACAAATTAAAGACTTTCCGTCACTTTCCTTCAGTTGTACTGTCAAACTTTGTTTCTTTACGCGTCTCACGGTTCTGGGCTAGGCGGCGCTTCGCGTCGCGACGCGTCCCGTCTCTCCGTCTTTCACAACACGCGACGTAAATGGCCGCAACTCCTCGCTGCCTTCACTTACAATCTTAAAACTTTGAGCCCGCCAAGCTACCACCAGCCGCACTACGTGATATTCATTTCGACTTGATACGCCCTTACCTTCCCCGGAAAAAACGCTCTCAAAGACGCAAATAGTAACCGAAAAACGGATTACACAAACTCACGCAAAAGCCACTGTTTCGACTTATGTAGTTACAAATTAAAGACTTTCCGTCACTTTCCTTCAGTTGTACTGTCAAACTTTGTTTCTTTACGCGTCTCACGGTTCTGGGCTAGGCGGCGCTTCGCGTCGCGACGCGTCCCGTCTCTCCGTCTTTCACAACACGCGACGTAAATGGCCGCAACTCCTCGCTGCCTTCACTTACAATCTTAAAACTTTGAGCCCGCCAAGCTACCACCAACCGCACTACGTGATATTCATTTCGACTTGATACGCCCTTACCTTCCCCGGAAAAAACGCTCTCAAAGACGCAAATACAAACCGAAAAACGGATTACACAAACTCACGCAAAAGCCACTGTTTCGACTTATGTAGTTACAAATTAAAGACTTTCCGTCACTTTCCTTCAGTTGTACTGTCAAACTTTGTTTCTTTACGCGTCTCACGGTTCTGGGCTAGGCGGCGCTTCGCGTCGCGACGCGTCCCGTCTCTCCGTCTTTCACAACACGCGACGTAAATGGCCGCAACTCCTCGCTGCCTTCACTTACAATCTTAAAACTTTGAGCCCGCCAAGCTACCACCAGCCGCACTACGTGATATTCATTTCGACTTGATACGCCCTTACCTTCCCCGGAAAAAACGCTCTCAAAGACGCAAATACAAACCGAAAAACGGATTACACAAACTCACGCAAAAGCCACTGTTTCGACTTATGTAGTTACAAATTAAACACTTTCCGTCACTTTCCTTCAGTTGTACTGTCAAACTTTGTTTCTTTACGCGTCTCACGGTTCTGGGCTAGACGGCGCTTCGCGTCGCAAACGCGTCCCGTCACTCCGTCTTTCACAACACGCGACGTAAATGGCCGCAACTCCTCGCTGCCTTCATTTACAATCTTAAAACTTTGAGCCCGCCAAGCTACCACCAACCGCACTACGTGATATTCATTTCGACTTGATACGCCCTTACCTTCCCCGGAAAAAACGCTCTCAAAGACGCAAATAGTAACCGAAAAACGGATTACACAAACTCACGCAAAAGCCACTGTTTCGACTTACGTAGTTACAAATTAAAGACTTTCCGTCACTTTCCTTCAGTTGTACTGTCAAACTTTGTTTCTTTACGCGTCTCACGGTTCTGGGTTAGACGGCGCTTCGCGTCGCGATGCGTCCCGTCTCTCCGTCTTTCACAACACGCGACGTAAATGGCCGCAACTCCTCGCTGCCTTCACTTACAATCTTAAAACTTTGAGCCCGCCAAGCTACCACCAACCGCACTACGTGATATTCATTTCGACTTGATACGCCCTTACCTTCCCCGGAAAAAACGCTCTCAAAGACGCAAATACAAACCGAAAAACGGATTACACAAACTCACGCAAAAGCCACTGTTTCGACTTATGTAGTTACAAATTAAAGACTTTCCGTCACTTTCCTTCAGTTGTACTGTCAAACTTTGTTTCTTTACGCGTCTCACGGTTCTGGGTTAGACGGCGCTTCGGGTCGCGACGCGTCCCGTCTCTCCGTCTTTCACAACACGCGACGTAAATGGCCGCAACTCCTCGCTGCCTTCACTTACAATCTTAAAACTTTGAGCCCGCCAAGCTACCACCAACCGCACTACGTGATATTCATTTCGACTTGATACGCCCTTACCTTCCCCGGAAAAAACGCTCTCAAAGACGCAAATACAAACCGAAAAACGGATTACACAAACTCACGCAAAAGCCACTGTTTCGACTTATGTAGTTACAAATTAAAGACTTTCCGTCACTTTCCTTCAGTTGTACTGTCAAACTTTGTTTCTTTACGCGTCTCACGGTTCTGGGTTAGACGGCGCTTCGCGTCGCGACGCGTCCCGTCTCTCCGTCTTTCACAACACGCGACGTAAATGGCCGCAACTCCTCGCTGCCTTCACTTACAATCTTAAAACTTTGAGCCCGCCAAGCTACCACCAACCGCACTACGTGATATTCATTTCGACTTGATACGCCCTTACCTTCCCCGGAAAAAACGCTCTCAAAGACGCAAATACAAACCGAAAAACGGATTACACAAACTCACGCAAAAGCCACTGTTTCGACTTATGTAGTTACAAATTAAAGACTTTCCGTCACTTTCCTTCAGTTGTACTGTCAAACTTTGTTTCTTTACGCGTCTCACGGTTCTGGGTTAGACGGCGCTTCGCGTCGCGACGCGTCCCGTCTCTCCGTCTTTCACAACACGCGACGTAAATGGCCGCAACTCCTCGCTGCCTTCACTTACAATCTTAAAACTTTGAGCCCGCCAAGCTACCACCCACCGCACTACGTGATATTCATTTCGACTTGATACGCCCTTACCTTCCCCGGAAAAAACGCTCTCAAAGACGCAAATACAAACCGAAAAACGGATTACACAAACTCACGCAAAAGCCACTGTTTCGACTTATGTAGTTACAAATTAAAGACTTTCCGTCACTTTCCTTCAGTTGTACTGTCAAACTTTGTTTCTTTACGCGTCTCACGGTTCTGGGTTAGACGGCGCTTCGGGTCGCGACGCGTCCCGTCTCTCCGTCTTTCACAACACGCGACGTAAATGGCCGCAACTCCTCGCTGCCTTCACTTACAATCTTAAAACTTTGAGCCCGCCAAGCTACCACCAACCGCACTACGTGATATTCATTTCGACTTGATACGCCCTTACCTTCCCCGGAAAAAACGCTCTCAAAGACGCAAATACAAACCGAAAAACGGATTACACAAACTCACGCAAAAGCCACTGTTTCGACTTATGTAGTTACAAATTAAAGACTTTCCGTCACTTTCCTTCAGTTGTACTGTCAAACTTTGTTTCTTTACGCGTCTCACGGTTCTGGGTTAGACGGCGCTTCGGGTCGCGACGCGTCCCGTCTCTCCGTCTTTCACAACACGCGACGTAAATGGCCGCAACTCCTCGCTGCCTTCACTTACAATCTTAAAACTTTGAGCCCGCCAAGCTACCACCAACCGCACTACGTGATATTCATTTCGACTTGATACGCCCTTACCTTCCCCGGAAAAAACGCTCTCAAAGACGCAAATACAAACCGAAAAACGGATTACACAAACTCACGCAAAAGCCACTGTTTCGACTTATGTAGTTACAAATTAAAGACTTTCCGTCACTTTCCTTCAGTTGTACTGTCAAACTTTGTTTCTTTACGCGTCTCACGGTTCTGGGTTAGACGGCGCTTCGCGTCGCGACGCGTCCCGTCTCTCCGTCTTTCACAACACGCGACGTAAATGGCCGCAACTCCTCGCTGCCTTCACTTACAATCTTAAAACTTTGAGCCCGCCAAGCAACCACCAACCGCACTACGTGATATTCATTTCGACTTGATACGCCCTTACCTTCCCCGGAAAAAACGCTCTCAATGACGCAAATACAAACCGAAAAACGGATTACACAAACTCACGCAAAAGCCACTGTTTCGACTTATGTAGTTACAAATTAAAGACTTTCCGTCACTTTCCTTCAGTTGTACTGTCAAACTTTGTTTCTTTACGCGTCTCACGGTTCTGGGTTAGACGGCGCTTCGGGTCGCGACGCGTCCCGTCTCTCCGTCTTTCACAACACGCGACGTAAATGGCCGCAACTCCTCGCTGCCTTCACTTACAATCTTAAAACTTTGAGCCCGCCAAGCTACCACCAACCGCACTACGTGATATTCATTTCGACTTGATACGCCCTTACCTTCCCCGGAAAAAACGCTCTCAATGACGCAAATACAAACCGAAAAACGGATTACACAAACTCACGCAAAAGCCACTGTTTCGACTTATGTAGTTACAAATTAAAGACTTTCCGTCACTTTCCTTCAGTTGTACTGTCAAACTTTGTTTCTTTACGCGTCTCACGGTTCTGGGTTAGACGGCGCTTCGCGTCGCGACGCGTCCCGTCTCTCCGTCTTTCACAACACGCGACGTAAATGGCCGCAACTCCTCGCTGCCTTCACTTACAATCTTAAAACTTTGAGCCCGCCAAGCAACCACCAACCGCACTACGTGATATTCATTTCGACTTGATACGCCCTTACCTTCCCCGGAAAAAACGCTCTCAAAGACGCAAATACAAACCGAAAAACGGATTACACAAACTCACGCAAAAGCCACTGTTTCGACTTATGTAGTTACAAATTAAAGACTTTCCTTCACTTTCCTTCAGTTGTACTGTCAAACTTTGTTTCTTTACGCGTCTCACGGTTCTGGGTTAGACGGCGCTTCGCGTCGCGACGCGTCCCGTCTCTCCGTCTTTCACAACACGCGACGTAAATGGCCGCAACTCCTCGCTGCCTTCACTTACAATCTTAAAACTTTGAGCCCGCCAAGCAACCACCAACCGCACTACGTGATATTCATTTCGACTTGATACGCCCTTACCTTCCCCGGAAAAAACGCTCTCAGAGACGCAAATACAAACCGAAAAACGGATTACACAAACTCACGCAAAAGCCACTGTTTCGACTTATGTAGTTACAAATTAAACACTTTCCGTCACTTTCCTTCAGTTGTACTGTCAAACTTTGTTTATTTACGCGTCTCACGGTTCTGGTCTAGACGGCGCTTCGCGTCGCGACGCGTCCCGTCTCTCCGTCTTTCACAACACGCGACGTAAATGGCCGCAACTCCTCGCTGCCTTCATTTACAATCTTTAAACTTTGAGACCGGCAAGCTACCACCAACCGCACTACGTGATATTCATTTCGAATTGATACGCCCTTACCTTCCCCGGAAAAAACGCTCTCAAAGACGCAAATACAAACCGAAAAACGGATTACACAAACTCACGCAAAAGCCACTGTTTCGACTTATGTAGTTACAAATTAAACACTTTCCGTCACTTTCCTTCAGTTGTACTGTCAATTTTTGTTTCTTTACGCGTCTCACGGTTCTGGGCTAGATGGCGCTTCGCGTCGCGACGCGTCCCGTCTCTCCGTCTTTCACAACACGCGACGTAAATGGCCGCAACTCCTCGCTGCCTTCACTTACAATCTTAAAACTTTGAGCGCGCCAAGCTACCACCAACCGCACTACGTGATATTCATTTCGACTTGATACGCCCTTACCTTCCCCGGAAAAAACGCTCTCAGAGACGCAAATACAAACCGAAAAACGGATTACACAAACTCACGCAAAAGCCACTGTTTCGACTTATGTAGTTACAAATTAAACACTTTCCGTCACTTTCCTTCAGTTGTACTGTCAAACTTTGTTTCTTTACGCGTCTCACGGTTCTGGGTTAGACGGCGCTTCGCGTCGCGACGCGTCCCGTCTCTCCGTCTATCACAACACGCGACGTAAATGGCCGCAACTCCTCGCTGCCTTCACTTACAATCTTAAAACTTTGAGCCCGCCAAGCAACCACCAACCGCACTACGTGATATTCATTTCGACTTGATACGCCCTTACCTTCCCCGGAAAAAACGCTCTCAGAGACGCAAATACAAACCGAAAAACGGATTACACAAACTCACGCAAAAGCCACTGTTTCGACTTATGTAGTTACAAATTAAACACTTTCCGTCACTTTCCTTCAGTTGTACTGTCAAACTTTGTTTATTTACGCGTCTCACGGTTCTGGTCTAGACGGCGCTTCGCGTCGCGACGCGTCCCGTCTCTCCGTCTTTCACAACACGCGACGTAAATGGCCGCAACTCCTCGCTGCCTTCACTTACAATCTTAAAACTTTGAGCCCGCCAAGCAACCACCAACCGCACTACGTGATATTCATTTCGACTTGATACGCCCTTACCTTCCCCGGAAAAAACGCTCTCAGAGACGCAAATACAAACCGAAAAACGGATTACACAAACTCACGCAAAAGCCACTGTTTCGACTTATGTAGTTACAAATTAAACACTTTCCGTCACTTTCCTTCAGTTGTACTGTCAAACTTTGTTTATTTACGCGTCTCACGGTTCTGGTCTAGACGGCGCTTCGCGTCGCGACGCGTCCCGTCTCTCCGTCTTTCACAACACGCGACGTAAATGGCCGCAACTCCTCGCTGCCTTCATTTACAATCTTTAAACTTTGAGACCGGCAAGCTACCACCAACCGCACTACGTGATATTCATTTCGAATTGATACGCCCTTACCTTCCCCGGAAAAAACGCTCTCAAAGACGCAAATACAAACCGAAAAACGGATTACACAAACTCACGCAAAAGCCACTGTTTCGACTTATGTAGTTACAAATTAAAGACTTTCCGTCACTTTCCTTCAGTTGTACTGTCAAACTTTGTTTCTTTACGCGTCTCACGGTTCTGGTCTAGACGGCGCTTCGCGTCGCGACGCGTCCCGTCTCTCCGTCTTTCACAACACGCGACGTAAATGGCCGCAACTCCTCGCTGCCTTCACTTACAATCTTAAAACTTTGAGCCCGCCAAGCTACCACCAACCGCACTACGTGATATTCATTTCGACTTGATACGCCCTTACCTTCCCCGGAAAAAACGCTCTCAAAGACGCAAATACAAACCGAAAAACGGATTACACAAACTCACGCAAAAGCCACTGTTTCGACTTATGTAGTTACAAATTAAACACTTTCCGTCACTTTCATTCAGTTGTACTGTCAAACTTTGTTTCTTTACGCGTCTCACGGTTCTGGGTTAGACGGCGCTTCGCGTCGCGACGCGTCCCGTCTCTCCGTCTATCACAACACGCGACGTAAATGGCCGCAACTCCTCGCTGCCTTCACTTACAATCTTAAAACTTTGAGCCCGCCAAGCTACCACCAACCGCACTACGTGATATTCATTTCGACTTGATACGCCCTTACCTTCCCCGGAAAAAACGCTCTCAGAGACGCAAATACAAACCGAAAAACGGATTACACAAACTCACGCAAAAGCCACTGTTTCGACTTATGTAGTTACAAATTAAACACTTTCCGTCACTTTCCTTCAGTTGTACTGTCAAACTTTGTTTCTTTACGCGTCTCACGGTTCTGGGGTAGACGGCGCTTCGCGTCGCGACGCGTCCCGTCTCCCCGTCTTTCACAACACGCGACGTAAATGGCCGCAACTCCTCGCTGCCTTCACTTACAATCTTAAAACTTTGAGCCCGCCAAGCTACCACCACCCGCACTACGTGATATTCATTTCGACTTGATACGCCCTTACCTTCCCCGGAAAAAACGCTCTCAAAGACGCAAATAGTAACCGAAAAACGGATTACACAAACTCACGCAAAAGCCACTGTTTCGACTTATGTAGTTACAAATTAAACACTTTCCGTCACTTTCCTTCAGTTGTACTGTTAAACTTTGTTTCTTTACGCGTCTCACGGTTCTGGGCTAGGCGGCGCTTCGCGTCGCGACGCGTCCCGTCTCTCCGTCTTTCACAACACGCGACGTAAATGGCCGCAACTCCTCGCTGCCTTCACTTACAATCTTAAAACTTTGAGCCCGCCAAGCTACCACCAACCGCACTACGTGATATTCATTTCGACTTGATACGCCCTTACCTTCCCCGGAGAAAACGTTCTCAAAGACGCAAATACAAACCGAAAAACGGATTACACAAACTCACGCAAAAGCCACTATTTCGACTTATGTAGTTACAAATTAAAGACTTTCCGTCACTTTCCTTTAGTTGTACTGTCAAACTTTGTTTCTTTACGCGTCTCACAGTTCTGGGCTAGACGGCGCTTCGCGTCGCGACGCGTCCCGTCTCCCCGTCTTTCACAACACGCGACGTAAATGACCGCAACTCCTCGCTGCCTTCACTTACAATTTTAAAACTTTGAGCCCGCCAAGCTACCACCAACCGCACTACGTGATATTCATTTCGACTTGATACGCCCTTACCTTCCCCGGAAAAAACGCTCTCAAAGACGCAAATAGTAACCGAAAAACGGATTACCCAAACTCATGCAAAAGCCACTGTTTCGACTTATGTAGTTACAAATTAAAGACTTTCCGTCACTTTCCTTCAGTTGTACTGTCAAACTTTGTTTCTTTACGCGTCTCACGGTTCTGGGCTAGGCGGCGCTTCGCGTCGCGACGCGTCCCGTCTCTCCGTCTTTCACAACACGCGACGTAAATGGCCGCAACTCCTCGCTGCCTTCACTTACAATCTTAAAACTTTGAGCCCGCCAAGCTACCACCAACCGCACTACGTGATATTCATTTCGACTTGATACGCCTTACCTTCCCCGGAGAAAACGCTCTCAAAGACGCAAATAGTAACCGAAAAACGGATTACACAAACTCACGCAAAAGCCACTATTTCGACTTATGTAGTTACAAATTAAACACTTTCCGTCACTTTCCTTCAGTTGTACTGTCAAAATTTGTTTCTTTACGCGTCTCACGGTTCTGGGCTAGACGGCGCTTCGCGTCGCGACGCGTCCCGTCTCCCCGTCTTTCACAACACGCGACGTAAATGGCCGCAACTCCTCGCTGCCTTCACTTACAATCTTAAACTTTGAGCCCGCCAAGCTACCACCAACCGCACTACGTGATATTCATTTCGACTTGATACGCCCTTACCTTCCCCGGAAAAAACGCTCTCAATGACGCAAATAGTAACCGAAAAACGGATTACACAAACTCACGCAAAAGCCACTGTTTCGACTTATGTAGTTACAAATTAAACACTTTCCGTCACTTTCCTTCAGTTGTACTGTCAAACTTTGTTTCTTTACGCGTCTCACGGTTCTGGGCTAGACGGCGCTTCGCGTCGCGACGCGTCCCGTCTCTCCGTCTTTCACAACACGCGACGTAAATGGCCGCAACTCCTCGCTGCCTTCACTTACAATCTTAAAACTTTGCGCCCGCCAAGCTACCACCAACCGCACTACGTGATATTCATTTCGACTTGATACGCCCTTACCTTCCCCGGAAAAAACGCTCTCAATGACGCAAATAGTAACCGAAAAACGGATTACACAAACTCACGCAAAAGCCACTGTTTCGACTTATGTAGTTACAAATTAAACACTTTCCGTCACTTTCCTTCAGTTGTACTGTCAAACTTTGTTTCTTTACGCGTCTCACGGTTCTGGGCTAGACGGCGCTTCGCGTCGCGACGCGTCCCGTCTCTCCGTCTTTCACAACACGCGACGTAAATGGCCGCAACTCCTCGCTGCCTTCACTTACAATCTTAAAACTTTGAGCCCGCCAAGCTACCACCAACCGCACTACGTGATATTCATTTCGACTTGATACGCCCTTACCTTCCCCGGAAAAAACGCTCTCAATGACGCAAATAGTAACCGAAAAACGGATTACACAAACTCACGCAAAAGCCACTGTTTCGACTTATGTAGTTACAAATTAAACACTTTCCGTTAGTTTCCTTCAGTTGTACTGTCAAACTTTGTTTCTTTACGCGTCTCACGGTTCTGGGCTAGGCGGCGCTTCGCGTCGCGACGCGTCCCGTCTCTCCGTCTTTCACAACACGCGACGTAAATGGGCGCAACTCCTCGCTGCCTTCACTTACAATCTTAAAACTTTGAGCCCGCCAAGCTACCACCAACCGCACTACGTGATTTTCATTTCGACTTGATACGCCCTTACCTTCCCCGGAAAAAACGCTCTCAAAGACGCAAATAGTAACCGAAAAACGGATTACACAAACTCACGCAAAAGCCACTGTTTCGACTTATGTAGTTACAAATTAAACACTTTCCGTCACTTTCATTCAGTTGTACTGTCAAACTTTGTTTCTTTACGCGTCTCACGGTTCTGGGCTAGGCGCCGCTTCGCGTCGCGACGCGTCCCGTCTCTCCGTGTTTCACAACACGCGACGTAAATGGCCGCAACTCCTCGCTGCCTTCACTTACAATCTTAAAACTTTGAGCCCGCCAAGCTACCACCAACTGCACTACGTGATTTTCATTTCGACTTGATACGCCCTTACCTTCCCCGGAAAAAACGCTCTCAATGACGCAAATAGTAACCGAAAAACGGATTACACAATCTCACGCAAAAGCCACTGTTTCGACTTATGTAGTTACAAATTAAACACTTTCCGTCACTTTCCTTCAGTTGCACTGTCAAACTTTGTTTCTTTACGCGTCTCACGGTTCTGGGCTAGGCGGCGCTTCGCGTCGCGACGCGTCCCGTCTCTCCGTCTTTCACAACACGCGACGTAAATGGCCGCAACTCCTCGCTGCCTTCACTTACAATCTTAAAACTTTGAGCCCGCCAAGCTACCACCAACCGCACTACGTGATTTTCATTTCGACTTGATACGCCCTTACCTTCCCCGGAAAAAACGCTCTCAATGACGCAAATAGTAACCGAAAAACGGATTACACAAACTCACGCAAAAGCCACTGTTTCGACTTATGTAGTTACAAATTAAACACTTTCCGTCACTTTCCTTCAGTTGTACTGTCAAACTTTGTTTCTTTAGGCGTCTCACGGATCTGGGCTAGGCGGCGCTTCGCGTCGCGACGCCTCCCGTCTCTCCGTCTTTCACAACACGCGACGTAAATGGCCGCAACTCCTCGCTGCCTTCACTTACAATCTTAAAACTTTGAGCCCGCCAAGCTACCACCAACCGCACTACGTGATATTCATTTGGACTTGATACGCCCTTACCTTCCCCGGAAAAAACGCTCTCAATGACGCAAATAGTAACCGAAAAACGGATTACACAAACTCACGCAAAAGCCACTGTTTCGACTTATGTAGTTACAAATTAAACACTTTCCGTCACTTTCCTTCAGTTGTACTGTCAAACTTTGTTTCTTTACGCGTCTCACGGTTCTGGGCTAGGCGGCGCTTCGCGTCGCGACGCGTCCCGTCTCTCCGTCTTTCACAACACGCGACGTAAATGGCCGCAACTCCTCGCTGCCTTCACTTACAATCTTAAAACTTTGAGCCCGCCAAGCTACCACCAACCGCACTACGTGATTTTCATTTCGACTTGATACGCCCTTACCTTCCCCGGAAAAAACGCTCTCAATGACGCAAATAGTAACCGAAAAACGGATTACACAAACTCACGCAAAAGCCACTGTTTCGACTTATGTAGTTACAAATTAAACACTTTCCGTCACTTTCCTTCAGTTGTACTGTCAAACTTTGTTTCTTTACGCGTCTCACGGTTCTGGGCTAGGCGGCGCTTCGCGTCGCGACGCGTCCCGTCTCTCCGTCTTTCACAACACGCGACGTAAATGGCCGCAACTCCTCGCTGCGTTCACTTACAATCTTAAAACTTTGAGCCCGCCAAGCTACCACCAACCGCACTACGTGATATTCATTTCGACTTGATACGCCCTTACCTTCCCCGGATAAAACGCTCTCAATGACACAAATAGTAACCGAAAAACGGATTACACAAACTCACGCAAAAGCCACTGTTTCGACTTATGTAGTTACAAATTAAACACTTCCCGTCACTTTCCTTCAGTTGTACTGTCAAACTTTGTTTCTTTAGGCGTCTCACGGTTCTGGGCTAGGCGGCGCTTCGCGTCGCGACGCGTCCCGTCTCTCCGTCTTTCACAACACGCGACGTAAAAAGGCCGCAACTCCTCGCTGCCTTCACTTACAATCTTAAAACTTTGAGCCCGCCAAGCAACCACCAACTGCACTACGTGATTTTCATTTCGACTTGATACGCCCTTACCTTCCCCGGAAAAAACGCTCTCAATGACGCAAATAGTAACCGAAAAACGGATTACACAAACTCACGCAAATGCCACTGTTTCGACTGATGTAGTTACAAATTAAACACTTTCCGTCACTTTCCTTCAGTTGTACTGTCAAACTTTGTTTCTTTACGCGTCTCAGGGTTCTGGGCTAGGCGGCGCTTCGCGTCGCGACGCGTCCCGTCTCTCCGTCTTTCACAACACGCGACGTAAATGGCCGCAACTCCTCGCTGCCTTCACTTACAATCTTAAAACTTTGAGCCCGCCAAGCTACCACCAACCGCACTACGTGATTTTCATTTCGACTTGATACGCCCTTACCTTCCCCGGAAAAAACGCTCTCAATGACGCAAATAGTAACCGAAAAACGGATTACACAAACTCACGCAAAAGCCACTGTTTCGACTTATGTAGTTACAAATTAAACACTTTCCGTCACTTTCCTTCAGTTGTACTGTCAAACTTTGTTTCTTTACGCGTCTCACGGTTCTGGGCTAGGCGGCGCTTCGGGTCGCGACGCTTCCCGTCTCTCCGTCTTTCACAACACGCGACGTAAATGGCCGCAACTCCTCGCTGCCTTCACTTACAATCTTAAAACTTTGAGCCCGCCAAGCTACCACCAACCGCACTACGTGATTTTCATTTCGACTTGATACGCCTTTACCTTCCCCGGATAAAAGGCTCTCAATGACGCAAATAGTAACCGAAAAACGGATTACACAAACTTACGCAAATGCCACTGTTTCGACTTATGTAGTTACAAATTAAACACTTTCCGTCACTTTCCTTCAGTTGTACTGTCAAACGTTGTTTCTTTACGCGTCTCACGGTTCTGGGCTAGGCGGCGCTTCGCGTCGCGTCGCGTCCCTTCTCTCCGTCTTTCACAACACGCGACGTAAATGGCCGCAACTCCTCGCTGCCTTCACTTACAATCTTAAAACTTTGAGCCCGCCAAGCTACCACCAACCGCACTACGTGATTTTCATTTCGACTTGATACGCCCTTAACTTCCCCGGAAAAAGCGCTCTCAATGACGCAAATAGTAACCGAAAAACGGATTACACAAACTCACGCAAAAGCCACTGTTTCGACTTATGTAGTTACAAATTAAACACTTTCCGTCACTTTCCTTCAGTTGTACTGTCAAACTTTGTTTCTTTAGGCGTCTCACGGATCTGGGCTAGGCGGCGCTTCGCGTCGCGACGCGTCCCGTCTCTCCGTCTTTCACAACACGCGACGTAAATGGCCGCAACTCCTCGCTGCCTTCACTTACAATCTTAAAACTTTGAGCCCGCCAAGCTACCACCAACCGCACTACGTGATTTTCATTTCGACCTGATACGCCCTTACCTTCCCCGGAAAAAACGCTCTCAATGACGCAAATAGTAACCGAAAAACGGATTACACAATCTCACGCAAAAGCCACTGTTTCGACTTATGTAGTTACAAATTAAACACTTTCCGTCACTTTCCTTCAGTTGCACTGTCAAACTTTTTTATTTACGCGTCTCACGGTTCTGGGCTAGGCGGCGCTTCGCGTCGCGACGCGTCCCGTCTCTCCGTCTTCCACAACACGCGACGTAAATGGCCGCAACTCCTCGCTGCCTTCACTTACAATCTTAAAACTTTGAGCCCGCCAAGCTACCACCAACCGCACTTCGTGATTTTCATTTCGACTTGATACGCCCTTACCTTCCCCGGAAAAAACGCTCTCAATGACGCAAATAGTAACCGAAAAACGGATTTCACAAACTCACGCTAAAGCCACTGTTTCGACTTATGTAGTTACAAATTAAACACTTTCCGTCACTTTCCTTCAGTTGCACTGTCAAACTTTGTTTCTTTACGCGTCTCACGGTTCTGGGCTAGGCGGCGCTTCGCGTCGCGACGCGTCCCGTCTCTCCGTCTTTCACAACACGCGACGTAAATGGCCGCAACTCCTCGCTGCCTTCACTTACAATCTTAAAACTTTGAGCCCGCCAAGCTACCACCAACCGCACTACGTGATTTTCATTTCGACTTGATACGCCCTTACCTTCCCCGGAAAAAACGCTCTCAATGACGCAAATAGTGACCGAAAATCGGATTACACAAACTCACGCAAAAGCCACTGTTTCGACTTATGCAGTTACAAATTAAACACTTTCCGTCACTTTCCTTCAGTTGTACTGTCAAACTTTGTTTCTTTAGGCGTCTCACGGATCTGGGCTAGGCGGCGCTTCGCGTCGCGACGCGTCCCGTCTCTCCGTCTTTCACAACACGCGACGTAAATGGCCGCAACTCCTCGCTGCCTTCACTTACATTCTTAAAACTTTGAGCCCGCCAAGCTACCACCAACCGCACTACGTGATTTTCATTTCGACTTGATACGCCCTTACCTTCCCCGGAAAAAACGCTCTCAATGACGCAAATAGTAACCGAAAAACGGATTACACAAACTCACGCAAAAGCCACTGTTTCGACTTATGTAGTTACAAATTAAACACTTTCCGTCACTTTCCTTCAGTTGTACTGTCAAACTTTGTTTCTTTACGCGTCTCACGGTTCTGGGCTAGGCGGCGCTTCGCGTCGCGACGCGTCCCGTCTCTCCGTCTTTCACAACACGCGACGTAAATGGCCGCAACTCCTCGCTGCCTTCACTTACAATCATAAAACTTTGAGCCCGCCAAGCTACCACCAACCGCACTACGTGATTTTCATTTCGACTTGATACGCCGTTACCTTCCCCGGAAAAAACGCTCTCAATGACGCAAATAGTAACCGAAAAACGGATTACACAAACTCACGCAAAAGCCACTGTTTCGACTTATGTAGTTACAAATTAAACACTTTCCGTCACTTTCCTTCAGTTGTACTGTCAAACTTTGTTTCTTTACGCGTCTCACGGTTCTGGGCTAGGCGGCGCTTCGCGTCGCGACGCGTCCCGTCTCTCCGTCTTTCACAACACGCGACGTAAATGGCCGCAACTCCTCGCTGCCTTCACTTACAATCTTAAAACTTTGAGCCCGCCAAGCTACCACCAACCGCACTACGTGATATTCATTTCGACTTGATACGCCCTTACCTTCCCCGGAAAAAACGCTCTCAATGACACAAATAGTAACCGAAAAACGGAATACACAAACTCACGCAAAAGCCACTGTTTCGACTTATGTAGTTACAAATTAAACACTTTCCGTCACTTTCCTTCAGTTGTACTGTCAAACTTTGTTTCTTTAACGCGTCTCACGGTTCTGGGCTAGGCGGCGCTTCGCGTCGCGACGCGTCCCGTCTCTCCGTCTTTCACAACACGCGACGTAAATGGCCGTAACTCCTCGCTGCCTTCACTTACAATCTTAAAACTTTGAGCCCGCCAAGCTACCACCAACCGCACTACGTGATTTTCATTTCGACTTGATACGCCCTTACCTTCCCCGGAAAAAACGCTCTCAATGACGCAAATAGTAACCGAAAAACGGATTACACAAACTCACGCAAAAGCCACTGTTTCGACTTATGTAGTTACAAATTAAACACTTTCCAGCACTTTCCTTCAGTTGTACTGTCAAACTTTGTTTCTTTACGCGTCTCACGGTTCTGGGCTAGGCGGCGCTTCGCGTCGCGACGCGTCCCGTCTCTCCGTCTTTCACAACACGCGACGTAAATGGCCGCAACTCCTCGCTGCCTTCACTTACTACCTTAAAACTTTGAGCCCGCCAAGCTACCACCAACCGCACTACGTGATTTTCATTTCGACTTGATACGCCGTTACCTTCCCCGGAAAAAACGCTCTCAATGACGCAAATAGTAACCGAAAAACGGATTACACAAACTCACGCAAAAGCCACTGTTTCGACTTATGTAGTTACAAATTAAACACTTTCCGTCACTTTCCTTCAGTTGTACTGTCAAACTTTGTTTCTTTACGCGTCTCACGGTTCTGGGCTAGGCGGCGCTTCGCGTCGCGACGCGTCCCGTCTCTCCGTCTTTCACAACACGCGACGTAAATGGCCGCAACTCCTCGCTGCCTTCACTTGCAATCTTAAAACTTTGAGCCCGCCAAGCTACCACCAACCGCACTACGTGATTTTCATTTCGACTTGATACGCCCTTACCTTCCCCGGAAAAAACGCTCTCAATGACGCAAATAGTAACCGAAAAACGGATTACACAAACTCACGCAAAAGCCACTGTTTCGACTTATGTAGTTACAAATTAAACACTTTCCGTCACTTTCCTTCAGTTGTACTGTCAAACTTTGTTTGTTTACGCGTCTCACGGTTCTGGGCTAGGCGGCGCTTCGCGTCGCGACGCGTCCCGTCTCTCCGTCTTTCACAACACGCGACGTAAATGGCCGCAACTCCTCGCTGCCTTCACTTACAATCTTAAAACTTTGAGCCCGCCAAGCTACCACCAACCGCACTACGTGATATTCATTTCGACTTGATACGCCCTTACCTTCCCCGGAAAAAACGCTCTCAATGACACAAACAGTAACCGAAAAACGGATTACACAAACTCACGCAAAAGCCACTGTTTCGACTTATGTAGTTACAAATTAAACACTTTCCGTCACTTTCCTTCAGTTGTACTGTCAAACTTTGTTTCTTTACGCGTCTCACGGTTCTGGGCTAGGCGGCGCTTCGCGTCGCGACGCGTCCCGTCTCTCCGTCTTTCACAACACGCGACGTAAATGGCCGCAACTCCTCGCTGCCTTCACTTACAATCTTAAAACTTTGAGCCCGCCAAGCTACCACCAACCGCACTACGTGATTTTCATTTCGACTTGATACGCCCTTACCTTCCCCGGAAAAAACGCTCTCAATGACGCAAATAGTAACCGAAAAACGGTTACACCAACTCACGCAAAAGCCACTGTTTCGACTTATGTAGTTACAAATTAAAGACTTTCCGTCATTTTCCTTCAGTTGTACTGTCAAACTTTGTTTCTTTACGCGTCTCACGGTTCTGGGCTAGGCGGCGCTTCGCGTCGCGACGCGCCCCGTCTCTCCGTCTTTCACAACACGCGACGTAAATGGCCGCAACTCCTCGCTGCCTTCACTTACAATCTTAAAACTTTGAGCCCGCCAAGCTACCACCAACCGCACTACGTGATATTCATTTCGACTTGATACGCCCTTACCTTCCCCGGAAAAAACGCTCTCAATGACGCAAATAGTAACCGAAAAACGGATACACAAACTCACGCAAAAGCCACTGTTTCGACCTATGTAGTTACAAATTAAACACTTTCCGTCACTTTCCTTCAGTTGTACTGTCAAACTTTGTTTCTTTAAGCGTCTCACGATTCTGGGCTAGGCGGCGCTTCGCGTCGCGACGCGTCCCGTCTCTCCGTCTTTCACAACACGCGACGTAAATGGCCGCAACTCCTCGCTGCCTTCACTTACAATCTTAAAACTTTGAGCCCGCCAAGCTACCACCAACCGCACTACGTGATATTCATTTCGACTTGATACGCCCTTACCTTCCCCGGAAAAAACGTTCTCAATGACGCAAATAGTAACCGAAAAACGGATTACACAAACTCACGCAAAAGCCACTGTTTCGACTTATGTAGTTACAAATTAAACACTTCCCGTCACTTTCCTTCAGTTGTACTGTCAAACTTTGTTTCTTTACGCGTCTCACGGTTTTGGGCTAGGCGGCGCTTCGCGTCGCGACGCGTCCCGTCTCTCCGTCTTTCACAACACGCGACGTAAATGGCCGCAACTCCTCGCTGCCTTCACTTACAATCTTAAAACTTTGAGCCCGCCAAGCTACCACCAACCGCACTACGTGATTTTCATTTCGACTTGATACGCCCTTACCTTCCCCGGAAAAAACGCTCTCAAAGACGCAAATAGTAACCGAAAAACGGATTACACAAACTCACGCAAAAGCCACTGTTTCGACTTATGTAGTTACAAATTAAACACTTTCCGTCACTTTCCTTCAGTTGTACTGTCAAACTTTGCTTCTTTACGCGTCTCACGGTTCTGGGCTAGGCGGCGCTTCGCGTCGCGACGCGTCCCGTCTCTCCGTCTTTCACAACACGCGACGTAAATGGCCGTAACTCCTCGCTGCCTTCACTTACAATCTTAAAACTTTGAGCCCGCCAAGCTACCACCGACCAAACTACGTGATATTCATTTCGACTTGATACGCCCTTACCTTCCCCGGAAAAAACGCTCTCAATGACGCAAATAGTAACCGAAAAACGGATTACACAAACTCACGCAAAAGCCACTGTTTCGACTTATGTAGTTACAAATTAAACACTTTCCGTCACTTTCCTTCAGTTGTACTGTCAAACTTTGTTTCTTTACGCGTCACACGGTTCTGGGCTAGGCGGCGCTTCGCGTCGCGACGCGTCCCGTCTCTCCGTCTTTCACAACACGCGACGTAAATGGCCGTAACTCCTCGCTGCCTTCACTTACAATCTTAAAACTTTGAGCCCGCCAAGCTACCACCGACCAAACTACGTGATATTCATTTCGACTTGATACGCCCTTACCTTCCCCGGAAAAAACGCTCTCAATGACGCAAATAGTAACCGAAAAACGGATTACACAAACTCACGCAAAAGCCACTGTTTCGACTTATGTAGTTACAAATTAAACACTTTCCGTCACTTTCCTTCAGTTGTACTATCAAACTTTGTTTCTTTACGCGTCTCACGGTTTTGGGCTAGGCGGCGCTTCGCGTCGCGACGCGTCCCGTCTCTCCGTCTTTCACAACACGCGACGTAAATGGCCGCAACTCCTCGCTGCCTTCACTTACAATCTTAAAACTTTGAGCCCGCCAAGCTACCACCAACCGCACTACGTGATTATCATTTCGACTTGATACGCCCTTACCTTCCCCGGAAAAAACGCTCTCAAAGACGCAAATAGTAACCGAAAAACGGATTACACAAACTCACGCAAAAGCCACTGTTTCGACTTATGTAGTTACAAATTAAACACTTTCCGTCACTTTCCTTCAGTTGTACTGTCAAACTTTGTTTCTTTACGCGTCTCACGGTTCTGGGCTAGGCGGCGCTTCGCGTCGCGACGCGTCCCGTCTCTCCGTCTTTCACAACACGCGACGTAAATGGCCGCAACTCCTCGCTGCCTTCACTTACAATCTTAAAACTTTGAGCCCGCCAAGCTACCACCAACCGCACTACGTGATATTCATTTCGACTTGATACGCCCTTACCTTCCCCGGAAAAAACGTTCTCAATGACGCAAATAGTAACCGAAAAACGGATTACACAAACTCACGCAAAAGCCACTGTTTCGACTTATGTAGTTACAAATTAAACACTTCCCGTCACTTTCCTTCAGTTGTACTGTCAAACTTTGTTTCTTTACGCGTCTCACGGTTTTGGGCTAGGCTGCGCTTCGCGTCGCGACGCGTCCCGTCTCTCCGTCTTTCACAACACGCGACGTAAATGGCCGCAACTCCTCGCTGCCTTCACTTACAATCTTAAAACTTTGAGCCCGCCAAGCTACCACCAACCGCACTACGTGATTTTCATTTCGACTTGATACGCCCTTACCTTCCCCGGAAAAAACGCTCTCAAAGACGCAAATAGTAACCGAAAAACGGATTACACAAACTCACGCAAAAGCCACTGTTTCGACTTATGTAGTTACAAATTAAACACTTTCCGTCACTTTCCTTCAGTTGTACTGTCAAACTTTGCTTCTTTACGCGTCTCACGGTTCTGGGCTAGGCGGCGCTTCGCGTCGCGACGCGTCCCGTCTCTCCGTCTTTCACAACACGCGACGTAAATGGCCGTAACTCCTCGCTGCCTTCACTTACAATCTTAAAACTTTGAGCCCGCCAAGCTACCACCGACCAAACTACGTGATATTCATTTCGACTTGATACGCCCTTACCTTCCCCGGAAAAAACGCTCTCAATGACGCAAATAGTAACCGAAAAACGGATTACACAAACTCACGCAAAAGCCACTGTTTCGACTTATGTAGTTACAAATTAAACACTTTCCGTCACTTTCCTTCAGTTGTACTGTCAAACTTTGTTTCTTTACGCGTCTCACGGTTCTGGGCTAGGCGGCGCTTCGCGTCGCGACGCGTCCCGTCTCTCCGTCTTTCACAACACGCGACGTAAATGGCCGCAACTCCTCGCTGCCTTCACTTACAATCTTAAAACTTTGAGCCCGCCAAGCTACCACCAACCGCACTACGTGATTTTCATTTCGACTTGATACGCCCTTACCTTCCCCGGAAAAAACGCTCTCAAAGACGCAAATAGCAACCGAAAAACGGATTACACAAACTCACGCAAAAGCCACTGTTTCGACTTATGTAGTTACAAATTAAACACTTTCCGTCACTTTCCTTCAGTTGTACTGTCAAACTTTGTTTCTTTACGCGTCACACGGTTCTGGGCTAGGCGGCGCTTCGCGTCGCGACGCGTCCCGTCTCTCCGTCTTTCACAACACGCGACGTAAATGGCCGTAACTCCTCGCTGCCTTCACTTACAATCTTAAAACTTTGAGCCCGCCAAGCTACCACCGACCAAACTACGTGATATTCATTCGACTTGATACGCCCTTACCTTCCCCGGAAAGAACGCTCTCAATGACGCATATAGTAACCGAAAAACGGATTACACAAACTCACGCAAAAGCCACTGTTTCGACTTATGTAGTTACAAATTAAACACTTTCCGTCACTTTCCTTCAGTTGTACTATCAAACTTTGTTTCTTTACGCGTCTCACGGTTTTGGGCTAGGCGGCGCTTCGCGTCGCGACGCGTCCCGTCTCTCCGTCTTTCACAACACGCGACGTAAATGGCCGCAACTCCTCGCTGCCTTCACTTACAATCTTAAAACTTTGAGCCCGCCAAGCTACCACCAACCGCACTACGTGATTTTCATTTCGACTTGATACGCCCTTACCTTCCCCGGAAAAAACGCTCTCAAAGACGCAAATAGTAACCGAAAAACGGATTACACAAACTCACGCAAAAGCCACTGTTTCGACTTATGTAGTTACAAATTAAACACTTTCCGTCACTTTCCTTCAGTTGTACTGTCAAACTTTGTTTCTTTACGCGTCTCACGGTTCTGGGCTAGGCGGCGCTTCGCGTCGCGACGCGTCCCGTCTCTCCGTCTTTCACAACACGCGACGTAAATGGCCGTAACTCCTCGCTGCCTTCACTTACAATCTTAAAACTTTGAGCCCGCCAAGCTACCACCAACCGCACTACGTGATATTCATTTCGACTTGATACGCTCTTACCTTCCCCGGAAAAAACGCTCTCAATGACGCAAATAGTAACCGAAAAACGGATTACACAAACTCACGCAAAAGCCACTGTTTCGACTTATGTAGTTACAAATTAAACACTTTCCGTCACTTTCCTTCAGTTGTACTGTCAAAATTTGTTTCTTTACGCGTCTCACGGTTCTGGGCTAGGCGGCGCTTCGCGTCGCGACGCGTCCCGTCTCTCCGTCTTTCACAACACGCGACGTAAATGGCCGCAACTCCTCGCTGCCTTCACTTACAATCTTAAAACTTTGAGCCCGCCAAGCTACCACCAACCGCACTACGTGATATTCATTTCGACTTGATACGCCCTTACCTTCTCCGGAAAAAACGCTCTCAATGACGCAAATAGTAACCGAAAAACGGATACACAAACTCACGCAAAAGCCACTGTTTCGACTTATGTAGTTACAAATTAAACACTTTCCGTCACTTTCCTTCAGTTGTACTGTCAAACTTTGTTTCTTTACGCGTCTCACGGTTCTGGGCTAGGCGGCGCTTCGCGTCGCGACGCGTCCCGTCTCTCCGTCTTTCACAACACGCGACGTAAATGGCCGCAACTCCTCGCTGCCTTCACTTACAATCCTAAAACTTTGAGCCCGCCAAGCTACCACCAACCGCACTACGTGATTTTCATTTCGACTTGATACGCCCTTACCTTCCCCGGAAAAAACGCTCTCAATGACACAAACAGTAACCGAAAAACGGATTACACAAACTCACGCAAAAGCCACTGTTTCGACTTATGTAGTTACAAATTAAACACTTTCCGTCACTTTCCTTCAGTTGTACTGTCAAACTTTGTTTCTTTACGCGTCTCACGGTTCTGGGCTAGGCGGCGCTTCGCGTCGCGACGCGTCCCGTCTCTCCGTCTTTCACAACACGCGACGTAAATGGCCGCAACTCCTCGCTGCCTTCACTTACAATCCTAAAACTTTGAGCCCGCCAAGCTACCACCAACCGCACTACGTGATTTTCATTTCGACTTGATACGCCCTTACCTTCCCCGGAAAAAACGCTCTCAATGACGCAAATAGTAACCGAAAAACGGATTACACAAACTCAAGCAAAAGCCACTGTTTCGACGTATCCAGTTACAAATTAAACACTTTCCGTCACTTTCCTTCAGTTGTACTGTCAAACTTTGTTTCTTTACGCGTCTCACGGTTCTGGGCTAGGCGGCGCTTCGCGTCGCGACGCGTCCCGTCTCTCCGTCTTTCACAACACGCGACGTAAATGGCCGCAACTCCTCGCTGCCTTCACTTACAATCTTAAAACTTTGAGCCCGCCAAGCTACCACCAACTGCACTACGTGATATTCATTTCGACTTGATACGCCCTTACCTTCCCCGGAAAAAACGCTCTCAATGACGCAAATAGTAACCGAAAAACGGATACACAAACTCACGCAAAAGCCACTGTTTCGACTTATGTAGTTACAAATTAAAGACTTTCCGTCACTTTCCTTCAGTTGTACTTTCAAACTTTGTTTCTTTACGCGTCTCACGGTTCTGGGCTAGGCGGCGCTTCGCGTCGCGACGCGTCCCGTCTCTCCGTCTTTCACAACACGCGACGTAAATGGCCGCAACTCCTCGCTTCCTTCACTTACAATCTTAAAACTTTGAGCCCGCCAAGCTACCACCAACCGCACTACGTGATATTCATTTCGACTTGATACGCCCTTACCTTCCCCGGAAAAAACGCTCTCAATGACGCAAATAGTAACCGAAAAACGGATTACACAAACTCACGCAAAAGCCACTGTTTCGACTTATGTAGTTACAAATTAAACACTTCCCGTCACTTTCCTTCAGTTGTACTGTCAAACTTTGTTTCTTTACGCGTCTCACGGTTCTGGGCTAGGCGGCGCTTCGCGTCGCGACGCGTCCCGTCTCTCCGTCTTTCACAACACGCGACGTAAATGGCCGCAACTCCTCGCTGCCTTCACTTACAATCTTAAAACTTTGAGCCCGCCAAGCTACCACCAACCGCACTACGTGATATTCATTTCGACTTGATACGCTCTTACCTTCCCAGGAAAAAACGCTCTCAATGACGCAAATCGTAACCGAAAAACGGATTACACAAACTCACGCAAAAGCCACTGTTTCGACTTATGTAGTTACAAATTAAACACTTTCCGTCACTTTCCTTCAGTTGTACTGTCAAACTTTGTTTCTTTACGCGTCTCACGGTTCTGGGCTAGGCGGCGCTTCGCGTCGCGACGCGTCCCGTCTCTCCGTCTTTCACAACACGCGACGTAAATGGCCGCAACTCCTCGCTGCCTTCACTTACAATCTTAAAACTTTGAGCCCGCCAAGCTACCACCAACCGCACTACGTGATATTCACTTCGACTTGATACGCCCTTATCTTCCCCGGAAAAAACGCTCTCAATGACGCAAATAGTAACCGAAAAACGGATACACAAACTCACGCAAAAGCCACTGTTTCGACTTATGTAGTTACAAATTAAACACTTTCCGTCACTTTCCTTCAGTTGTACTGTCAAACTTTGTTTCTTTACGCGTCTCACGGTTCTGGGCTAGGCGGCGCTTCGCGTCGCGACGCGTCCCGTCTCTCCGTCTTTCACAACACGCGACGTAAATGGCCGCAACTCCTCGCTGCCTTCACTTACAATCTTAAAACTTTGAGCCCGCCAAGCTACCACCAACCGCACTACGTGATTTTCATTTAGACTTGATACGCCCTTACCTTCCCCGGAAAAAACGCTCTCAATGACGCAAATAGTAACCGAAAAACGGATACACCAACTCACGCAAAAGCCACTGTTTCGACTTATGTAGTTACAAATTAAAGACTTTCCGTCATTTTCCTTCAGTTGTACTGTCAAACTTTGTTTCTTTACGCGTCTCACGGTTCTGGGCTAGGCGGCGCTTCGCGTCGCGACGCGTCCCGTCTCTCCGTCTTTCACAACACGCGACGTAAATGGCCGCAACTCCTCGCTGCCTTCACTTACAATCTTAAAACTTTGAGCCCGCCAAGCTACCACCAACCGCACTACGTGATATTCATTTCGACTTGATACGCCCTTACCTTCCCCGGAAAAAACGTTCTCAATGACGCAAATAGTAACCGAAAAACGGATTACACAAACTCACGCAAAAGCCACTGTTTCGACTTATGTAGTTACAAATTAAACACTTCCCGTCACTTTCCTTCAGTTGTACTGTCAAACTTTGTTTCTTTACGCGTCTCACGGTTTTGGGCTAGGCGGCGCTTCGCGTCGCGACGCGTCCCGTCTCTCCGTCTTTCACAACACGCGACGTAAATGGCCGCAACTCCTCGCTGCCTTCACTTACAATCTTAAAACTTTGAGCCCGCCAAGCTACCACCAACCGCACTACGTGATTTTCATTTCGACTTGATACGCCCTTACCTTCCCCGGAAAAAACGCTCTCAAAGACGCAAATAGTAACCGAAAAACGGATTACACAAACTCACGCAAAAGCCACTGTTTCGACTTATGTAGTTACAAATTAAACACTTTCCGTCACTTTCCTTCAGTTGTACTGTCAAACTTTGTTTCTTTACGCGTCTCACGGTTCTGGGCTAGGCGGCGCTTCGCGTCGCGACGCGTCCCGTCTCTCCGTCTTTCACAACACGCGACGTAAATGGCCGTAACTCCTCGCTGCCTTCACTTACAATCTTAAAACTTTGAGCCCGCCAAGCTACCACCAACCGCACTACGTGATATTCATTTCGACTTGATACGCTCTTACCTTCCCCGGAAGAAACGCTCTCAATGACGCAAATAGTAACCGAAAAACGGATTACACAAACTCACGCAAAAGCCACTGTTTCGACTTATGTAGTTACAAATTAAACACTTTCCGTCACTTTCCTTCAGTTGTACTGTCAAACTTTGTTTCTTTACGCGTCTCACGGTTCTGGGCTAGGCGGCGCTTCGCGTCGCGACGCGTCCCGTCTCTCCGTCTTTCACAACACGCGACGTAAATGGCCGCAACTCCTCGCTGCCTTCACTTACAATCTTAAAACTTTGAGCCCGCCAAGCTACCACCAACCGCACTACGTGATATTCATTTCGACTTGATACGCCCTTACCTTCTCCGGAAAAGACGCTCTCAATGACGCAAATAGTAACCGAAAAACGGATACACAAACTCACGCAAAAGCCACTGTTTCGACTTATGTAGTTACAAATTAAACACTTTCCGTCACTTTCCTTCAGTTGTACTGTCAAACTTTGTTTCTTTACGCGTCTCACGGTTCTGGGCTAGGCGGCGCTTCGCGTCGCGACGCGTCCCGTCTCTCCGTCTTTCACAACACGCGACGTAAATGGCCGCAACTCCTCGCTGCCTTCACTTACAATCTTAAAACTTTGAGCCCGCCAAGCTACCACCAACCGCACTACGTGATATTCATTTCGACTTGATACGCTTTTACCTTCCCCGGAAAAAACGCTCTCAATGACGCAAATAGTAACCGAAAAACGGATTACACAAACTCACGCAAAAGCCACTGTTTCGACTTATGTAGTTACAAATTAAACACTTTCCGTCACTTTCCTTCAGTTGTACTGTCAAACTTTGTTTCTTTACGCGTCTCACGGTTCTGGGCTAGGCGGCGCTTCGCGTCGCGACGCGTCCCGTCTCTCCGTCTTTCACAACACGCGACGTAAATGGCCGTAACTCCTCGCTGCCTTCACTTACAATCTTAAAACATTGAGCCCGCCAAGCTACCACCAACCGCACTACGTGATATTCATTTCGACTTGATACGCTCTTACCTTCCCCGGAAAAAACGCTCTCAATGACGCAAATAGTAACCGAAAAACGGATTACACAAACTCACGCAAAAGCCACTATTTCGACTTATGTAGTTACAAATTAAACACTTTCCGTCACTTTCCTTCAGTTGTACTGTCAAACTTTGTTTCTTTACGCGTCTCACGGTTCTGGGCTAGGCGGCGCTTCGCGTCGCGATGCGTCCCGTCTCTCCGTCTTTCACAACACGCGACGTAAATGGCCGCAACTCCTCGCTGCCTTCACTTACAATCTTAAAACTTTGAGCCCGCCAAGCTACCACCAACCGCACTACGTGATATTCATTTCGACTTGATACGCCCTTACCTTCTCCGCAAAAAACGCTCTCAATGACGCAAATAGTAACCGAAAAACGGATACACAAACTCACGCAAAAGCCACTGTTTCGACTTATGTAGTTACAAATTAAACACTTTCCGTCACTTTCCTTCAGTTGTACTGTCAAACTTTGTTTCTTTACGCGTCTCACGGTTCTGGGCTAGGCGGCGCTTCGCGTCGCGACGCGTCCCGTCTCTCCGTCTTTCACAACACGCGACGTAAATGGCCGCAACTCCTCGCTGCCTTCACTTACAATCTTAAAACTTTGAGCCCGCCAAGCTACCACCAACCGCACTACGTGATATTCATTTCGACTTGATACGCCCTTACCTTCTCCGGAAAAAACGCTCTCAATGACGCAAATAGTAACCGAAAAACGGATTACACAAACTCACGCAAAAGCCACTATTTCGACTTATGTAGTTTCAAATTAAACACTTTCCGTCACTTTCCTTCAGTTGTACTGTCAAACTTTGTTTCTTTACGCGTCTCACGGTTCTGGGCTAGGCGGCGCTTCGCGTTGCGACGCGTCCCGTCTCTCCGTCTTTCACAACACGCGACGTAAATGGCCGCAACTCCTCGCTGCCTTCACTTACAATCTTAAAACTTTGAGCCCGCCAAGCTACCACCAACCGCACTACGTGATATTCATTTCGACTTGATTCGCCCTTACCTTCTCCGCAAAAAACGCTCTCAATGACGCAAATAGTAACCGAAAAACGGATACACAAACTCACGCAAAAGCCACTGTTTCGACTTATGTAGTTACAAATTAAACACTTTCCGTCACTTTCCTTCAATTGTACTGTCAAACTTTGTTTCTTTACGCGTCTCACGGTTCTGGGCTAGGCGGCGCTTCGCGTCGCGACGCGTCCCGTCTCTCCGTCTTTCACAACACGCGACGTAAATGGCCGTAACTCCTCGCTGCCTTCACTTACAATCTTAAAACTTTGAGCCCGCCAAGCTACCACCAACCGCACTACGTGATATTCATTTCGACTTGATACGCCCTTACCTTCCCCGGAAAAAACGCTCTCAATGACGCAAATAGTAACCGAAAAACGGATTACACAAACTCACCCAAAAGCCACTGTTTCGGCTTATGTAGTTACAAATTAAAGACTTTCCGTCACTTTACTTCGGTTGTACCGTCAAACTTTGTTTCTTTACGCGTCTCACGGTTCTGGGCTAGGCGGCGCTTCGCGTCGCGACGCGTCCCGTCTCTCCGTCTTTTACAACACGCGACGTAAATGGCCGCAACTCCTCGCTGGCTTCACTTACAATCTTAAAACTTTGAGCCCGCCAAGCTACCACCAACCGCACTAAGTGATTTTCATTTCGACTTGATACGCCCTTACCTTCCCCGGAAAAAACGCTCTCAAAGACGCAAATAGTAACCGAAAAACGGATTACACAAACTCACGCAAAAGCCACTGTTTCGACTTATGTAGTTACAAATTAAACACTTTCCGTCACTTTCCTTCAGTTGTACTGTCAAACTTTGTTTCTTTACGCGTCTCACGGTTCTGGGCTAGGCGGCGCTTCGCGTCGCGACGCGTCCCGTCTCTCCGTCTTTCACAACACGCGACGTAAATGGCCGCAACTCCTCGCTGCCTTCACTTACAATCTTAAAACTTTGAGCCCGCCAAGCTACCACCAACCGCACTACGTGATATTCATTTCGACTTGATACGCCCTTACCTTCCCCGGAAAAAGCGCTCTCAATGACGCAAATAGTAACCGAAAAACGGATTACACAAACTCACGCAAAAGCCACTGTTTCGACTTATGTAGTTACAAATGAAACACTTTCCGTCACTTTCCTTCAGTTGTACTGTCAAACTTTGTTTCTTTACGCGTCTCACGGTTCTGGGCTAGGCGGCGCTTCGCGTCGCGACGCGTCCCGTCTCTCCGTCTTTCACAACACGCGACGTAAATGGCCGCAACTCCTCGCTGCCTTCACTTACAATCTTAAAACTTTGAGCCCGCCAAGCTACCACCAACCGCACTACGTGATTTTCATTTCGACTTGATACGCCCTTACCTTCCCCGGAAAAAACGCTCTCAAAGACGCAAATAGTAACCGAAAAACGGATTACACAAACTCACGCAAAAGCCACTGTTTCGACTTATGTAGTTACAAATTAAACACTTTCCGTCACTTTCCTTCAGTTGTACTGTCAAACTTTGTTTCTTTACGCGTCTCACGGTTCTGGGCTAGGCGGCGCTTCGCGTCGCGACGCGTCCCGTCTCTCCGTCTTTCACAACACGCGACGTAAATGGCCGCAACTCCTCGCTGCCTTCACTTACAATCTTAAAACTTTGAGCCCGCCAAGCTACAACCAACGGCACTACGTGATTTTCATTTCGACTTGATACGCCCTTACCTTCCCCGGAAAAAACGCTCTCAATGACGCAAATAGTAACCGAAAAACGGATTACACAAACTCACGCAAAAGCCACTGTTTCGACTTATGTAGTTACAAATTAAACACTTTCCGTCACTTTCCTTCAGTTGTACTGTCAAACTTTGTTTCTTTACGCGTCTCACGGTACTGGGCTAGGCGGCGCTTCGCGTCGCGACGCGTCCCGTCTCTCCGTCTTTCACAACACGCGACGTAAATGGCCGCAACTCCTCGCTGCCTTCACTTACAATCTTAAAACTTTGAGCCCGCCAAGCTACCACCAACCGCACTACGTGATATTCATTTCGACTTGATACGCCTTTACCTTCCCCGGAAAAAACGCTCTCAATGACGCAAATAGTAACCGAAAAACGGATTACACAAACTCACGCAAAAACCACTGTTTCGACTTATGTAGTTACAAATTAAACACTTTCCGTCACTTTCCTTCAGTTGTACTGTCAAACTTTGTTTCTTTACGCGTCTCACGGTTCTGGGCTAGGCGGCGCTTCGCGTCGCGACGCGTCCCGTCTCTCCGTCTTTCACAACACGCGACGTAAATGGCCGCAACTCCTCGCTGCCTTCACTTACAATCTTAAAACTTTGAGCCCGCCAAGCTACCACCAACCGCACTACGTGATTTTCATTTCGACTTGATACGCCCTTACCTTCCCCGGAAAAAACGCTCTCAAAGACGCAAATAGTAACCGAAAAACGGATTACACAAACTCACGCAAAAGCCACTGTTTCGACTTATGTAGTTACAAATTAAACACTTTCCGTCACTTTCCTTCAGTTGTACTGTCAAACTTTGTTTCTTTACGCGTCTCACGGTTCTGGGCTAGGCGGCGCTTCGCGTCGCGACGCGTCCCGTCTCTCCGTCTTTCACAACACGCGACGTAAATGGCCGCAACTCCTCGCTGCCTTCACTTACAATCTTAAAACTTTGAGCCCGCCAAGCTACCACCAACGGCACTACGTGATTTTCATTTCGACTTGATACGCCCTTACCTTCCCCGGAAAAAACGCTCTCAATGACGCAAATAGTAACCGAAAAACGGATTACACAAACTCACGCAAAAGCCACTGTTTCGACTTATGTAGTTACAAATTAAACACTTTCCGTCACTTTCCTTCAGTTGTACTGTCAAACTTTGTTTCTTTACGCGTCTCACGGTTCTGGGCTAGGCGGCGCTTCGCGTCGCGACGCGTCCCGTCTCTCCGTCTTTCACAACACGCGACGTAAATGGCCGCAACTCCTCGCTGCCTTCACTTACAATCTTAAAACTTTGAGCCCGCCAAGCTACCACCAACCGCACTACGTGATATTCATTTCGACTTGATACGCCCTTACCTTCCCCGGAAAAAACGCTCTCAATGACGCAAATAGTAACCGAAAAACGGATTACACAAACTCACGCAAAAGCCACTGTTTCGACTTATGTAGTTACAAATTAAACACTTTCCGTCACTTTCCTTCAGTTGTACTGTCAAACTTTGTTTCTTTACGCGTCTCACGGTTCTGGGCTAGGCGGCGCTTCGCGTCGCGACGCGTCCCGTCTCTCCGTCTTTCACAACACGCGACGTAAATGGCCGCAACTCCTCGCTGCCTTCACTTACAATCTTAAAACTTTGAGCCCACCAAGCTACCACCAACCGCACTACGTGATTTTCATTTCGACTTGATACGCCCTTACCTTCCCCGGAAAAAACGCTCTCAAAGACGCAAATAGTAACCGAAAAACGGATTACACAAACTCACGCAAAAGCCACTGTTTCGACTTATGTAGTTACAAATTAAACACTTTCCGTCACTTTCCTTCAGTTGTACTGTCAAACTTTGTTTCTTTACGCGTCTCACGGTTCTGGGCTAGGCGGCGCTTCGCGTCGCGACGCGTCCCGTCTCTCCGTCTTTCACAACACGCGACGTAAATGGCCGCAACTCCTCGCTGCCTTCACTTACAATCTTAAAACTTTGAGCCCGCCAAGCTACCACCAACGGCACTACGTGATTTTCATTTCGACTTGATACGCCCTTACCTTCCCCGGAAAAAACGCTCTCAAAGACGCAAATAGTAACCGAAAAACGGATTACACAAACTCACGCAAAAGCCACTGTTTCGACTTATGTAGTTACAAATTAAACACTTTCCGTCACTTTCCTTCAGTTGTACTGTCAAACTTTGTTTCTTTACGCGTCTCACGGTACTGGGCTAGGCGGCGCTTCGCGTCGCGACGCGTCCCGTCTCTCCGTCTTTCACAACACGCGACGTAAATGGCCGCAACTCCTCGCTGCCTTGACTTACAATCTTAAAACTTTGAGCCCGCCAAGCTACCACCAACCGCACTACGTGATATTCATTTCGACTTGATACGCCTTTACCTTCCCCGGAAAAAACGCTCTCAATGACGCAAATAGTAACCGAAAAACGGATTACACAAACTCACGCAAAAACCACTGTTTCGACTTATGTAGTTACAAATTAAACACTTTCCGTCACTTTCCTTCAGTTATACTGTCAAACTTTGTTTCTTTACGCGTCTCACGGTTCTGGGCTAGGCGGCGCTTCGCGTCGCGACGCGTCCCGTCTCTCCGTCTTTCACAACACGCGACGTAAATGGCCGCAACTCCTCGCTGCCTTCACTTACAATCTTAAAACTTTGAGCCCGCCAAGCTACCACCAACCGCACTACGTGATATTCATTTCGACTTGATACGCCCTTACCTTCCCCGGAAAAAACGCTCTCAATGACGCAAATAGTAACCGAAAAACGGATTACACAAACTCACGCAAAAGCCACTGTTTCGACTTATGTAGTTACAAATTAAACACTTTCCGTCACTTTCCTTCAGTTGTACTGTCAAACTTTGTTTCTTTACGCGTCTCACGGTTCTGGGCTAGGCGGCGCTTCGCGTCGCGACGCGTCCCGTCTCTCCGTCTTTCACAACACGCGACGTAAATGGCCGCAACTCCTCGCTGCCTTCACTTACAATCTTAAAACTTTGAGCCCGCCAAGCTACCACCAACCGCACTACGTGATATTCATTTCGACTTGATACGCCCTTACCTTCCCCGGAAAAAACGCTCTCAATGACGCAAATAGTAACCGAAAAACGGATTACACAAACTCACGCAAAAGCCACTGTTTCGACTTATGTAGTTACAAATTAAACACTTTCCGTCACTTTCCTTCAGTTGTACTGTCAAACTTTGTTTCTTTACGCGTCTCACGGTTCTGGGCTAGGCGGCGCTTCGCGTCGCGACGCGTCCCGTCTCTCCGTCTTTCACAACACGCGACGTAAATGGCCGCAACTCCTCGCTGCCTTCACTTACAATCTTAAAACTTTGAGCCCGCCAAGCTACCACCAACCGCACTACGTGATTTTCATTTCGACTTGATACGCCCTTACCTTCCCCGGAAAAAACGCTCTCAAAGACGCAAATAGTAACCGAAAAACGGATTACACAAACTCACGCAAAAGCCACTGTTTCGACTTATGTAGTTACAAATTAAACACTTTCCGTCACTTTCCTTCAGTTGTACTGTCAAACTTTGTTTCTTTACGCGTCTCACGGTTCTGGGCTAGGCGGCGCTTCGCGTCGCGACGCGTCCCGTCTCTCCGTCTTTCACAACACGCGACGTAAATGGCCGTAACTCCTCGCTGCCTTCACTTACAATCTTAAAACTTTGAGCCCGCCAAGCTACCACCAACGGCACTACGTGATTTTCATTTCGACTTGATACGCCCTTACCTTCCCCGGAAAAAACGCTCTCAATGACGCAAATAGTAACCGAAAAACGGATTACACAAACTCACGCAAAAGCCACTGTTTCGACTTATGTAGTTACAAATTAAACACTTTCCGTCACTTTCCTTCAGTTGTACTGTCAAACTTTGTTTCTTTACGCGTCTCACGGTTCTGGGCTAGGCGGCGCTTCGCGTCGCGACGCGTCCCGTCTCTCCGTCTTTCACAACACGCGACGTAAATGGCCGCAACTCCTCGCTGCCTTCACTTACAATCTTAAAACTTTGAGCCCGCCAAGCTACCACCAACCGCACTACGTGATTTTCATTTCGACTTGATACGCCCTTACCTTCCCCGGAAAAAACGCTCTCAAAGACGCAAATAGTAACCGAAAAACGGATTACACAAACTCACGCAAAAGCCACTGTTTCGACTTATGTAGTTACAAATTAAACACTTTCCGTCACTTTCCTTCAGTTGTACTGTCAAACTTTGTTTCTTTACGCGTCTCACGGTTCTGGGCTAGGCGGCGCTTCGCGTCGCGACGCGTCCCGTCTCTCCGTCTTTCACAACACGCGACGTAAATGGCCGCAACTCCTCGCTGCCTTCACTTACAATCTTAAAACTTTGAGCCCGCCAAGCTACCACCAACGGCACTACGTGATTTTCATTTCGACTTGATACGCCCTTACCTTCCCCGGAAAAAACGCTCTCAATGACGCAAATAGTAACCGAAAAACGGATTACACAAACTCACGCAAAAGCCACTGTTTCGACTTATGTAGTTACAAATTAAACACTTTCCGTCACTTTCCTTCAGTTGTACTGTCAAACTTTGTTTCTTTACGCGTCTCACGGTACTGGGCTAGGCGGCGCTTCGCGTCGCGACGCGTCCCGTCTCTCCGTCTTTCACAACACGCGACGTAAATGGCCGCAACTCCTCGCTGTCTTCACTTACAATCTTAAAACTTTGAGCCCGCCAAGCTACCACCAACCGCACTACGTGATATTCATTTCGACTTGATACGCCTTTACCTTCCCCGGAAAAAACGCTCTCAATGACGCAAATAGTAACCGAAAAACGGATTACACAAACTCACGCAAAAACCACTGTTTCGACTTATGTAGTTACAAATTAAACACTTTCCGTCACTTTCCTTCAGTTATACTGTCAAACTTTGTTTCTTTACGCGTCTCACGGTTCTGGGCTAGGCGGCGCTTCGCGTCGCGACGCGTCCCGTCTCTCCGTCTTTCACAACACGCGACGTAAATGGCCGCAACTCCTCGCTGCCTTCACTTACAATCTTAAAACTTTGAGCCCGCCAAGCTACCACCAACCGCACTACGTGATATTCATTTCGACTTGATACGCCCTTACCTTCCCCGGAAAAAACGCTCTCAATGACGCAAATAGTAACCGAAAAACGGATTACACAAACTCACGCAAAAGCCACTGTTTCGACTTATGTAGTTACAAATTAAACACTTTCCGTCACTTTCCTTCAGTTGTACTGTCAAACTTTGTTTCTTTACGCGTCTCACGGTTCTGGGCTAGGCGGCGCTTCGCGTCGCGACGCGTCCCGTCTCTCCGTCTTTCACAACACGCGACGTAAATGGCCGCAACTCCTCGCTGCCTTCACTTACAATCTTAAAACTTTGAGCCCGCCAAGCTACCACCAACCGCACTACGTGATATTCATTTCGACTTGATACGCCCTTACCTTCCCCGGAAAAAACGCTCTCAATGACGCAAATAGTAACCGAAAAACGGATTACACAAACTCACGCAAAAGCCACTGTTTCGACTTATGTAGTTACAAATTAAACACTTTCCGTCACTTTCCTTCAGTTGTACTGTCAAACTTTGTTTCTTTACGCGTCTCACGGTTCTGGGCTAGGCGGCGCTTCGCGTCGCGACGCGTCCCGTCTCTCCGTCTTTCACAACACGCGACGTAAATGGCCGCAACTCCTCGCTGCCTTCACTTACAATCTTAAAACTTTGAGCCCGCCAAGCTACCACCAACCGCACTACGTGATTTTCATTTCGACTTGATACGCCCTTACCTTCCCCGGAAAAAACGCTCTCAAAGACGCAAATAGTAACCGAAAAACGGATTACACAAACTCACGCAAAAGCCACTGTTTCGACTTATGTAGTTACAAATTAAACACTTTCCGTCACTTTCCTTCAGTTGTACTGTCAAACTTTGTTTCTTTACGCGTCTCACGGTTCTGGGCTAGGCGGCGCTTCGCGTCGCGACGCGTCCCGTCTCTCCGTCTTTCACAACACGCGACGTAAATGGCCGCAACTCCTCGCTGCCTTCACTTACAACCTTAAAACTTTGAGCCCGCCAAGCTACCACCAACGGCACTACGTGATTTTCATTTCGACTTGATACGCCCTTACCTTCCCCGGAAAAAACGCTCTCAATGACGCAAATAGTAACCGAAAAACGGATTACACAAACTCACGCAAAAGCCACTGTTTCGACTTATGTAGTTACAAATTAAACACTTTCCGTCACTTTCCTTCAGTTGTACTGTCAAACTTTGTTTCTTTACGCGTCTCACGGTTCTGGGCTAGGCGGCGCTTCGCGTCGCGACGCGTCCCGTCTCTCCGTCTTTCACAACACGCCACGTAAATGGCCGCAACTCCTCGCTGCCTTCACTTACAATCTTAAAACTTTGAGCCCGCCAAGCTACCACAAACCGCACTACGTGATATTCATTTCGACTTGATACGCCTTTACCTTCCCCGGAAAAAACGCTCTCAATGACGCAAATAGTAACCGAAAAACGGATTACACAAACTCACGCAAAAACCACTGTTTCGACTTATGTAGTTACAAATTAAACACTTTCCGTCACTTTCCTTCAGTTGTACTGTCAAACTTTGTTTTTTTACGCGTCTCACGGTTCTGGGCTAGGCGGCGCTTCGCGTCGCGACGCGTCCCGTCTCTCCGTCTTTCACAACACGCGACGTAAATGGCCGCAACTCCTCGCTGCCTTCACTTACAATCTTAAAACTTTGAGCCCGCCAAGCTACCACCAACCGCACTACGTGATATTCATTTCGACTTGATACGCCCTTACCTTCCCCGGAAAAAACGCTCTCAATGACGCAAATAGTAACCGAAAAACGGATTACACAAACTCACGCAAAAGCCACTGTTTCGACTTATGTAGTTACAAATTAAACACTTTCCGTCACTTTCCTTCAGTTGTACTGTCAAACTTTGTTTCTTTACGCGTCTCACGGTTCTGGGCTAGGCGGCGCTTCGCGTCGCGACGCGTCCCGTCTCTCCGTCTTTCACAACACGCGACGTAAATGGCCGCAACTCCTCGCTGCCTTCACTTACAATCTTAAAACTTTGAGCCCGCCAAGCTACCACCAACCGCACTACGTGATTTTCATTTCGACTTGATACGCCCTTACCTTCCCCGGAAAAAACGCTCTCAAAGACGCAAATAGTAACCGAAAAACGGATTACACAAACTCACGCAAAAGCCACTGTTTCGACTTATGTAGTTACAAATTAAACACTTTCCGTCACTTTCCTTCAGTTGTACTGTCAAACTTTGTTTCTTTACGCGTCTCACGGTTCTGGGCTAGGCGGCGCTTCGCGTCGCGACGCGTCCCGTCTCTCCGTCTTTCACAACACGCGACGTAAATGGCCGCAACTCCTCGCTGCCTTCACTTACAATCTAAAAACTTTGAGCCCGCCAAGCTACCACCAACGGCACTACGTGATTTTCATTTCGACTTGATACGCCCTTACCTTCCCCGAAAAAAACGCTCTCAATGACGCAAATAGTAACCGAAAAACGGATTACACAAACTCACGCAAAAGCCACTGTTTCGACTTATGTAGTTACTAATTAAACACTTTCCGTCACTTTCCTTCAGTTGTACTGTCAAACTTTGTTTCTTTACGCGTCTCACGGTTCTGGGCTAGGCGGCGCTTCGCGTCGCGACGCGTCCCGTCTCTCCGTCTTTCACAACACGCGACGTAAATGGCCGCAACTCCTCGCTGCCTTCACTTACAATCTTAAAACTTTGAGCCCGCCAAGCTACCACCAACCGCACTACGTGATATTCATTTCGACTTGATACGCCCTTACCTTCCCCGGAAAAAACGCTCTCAATGACGCAAATAGTAACCGAAAAACGGATTACACAAACTCACGCAAAAGCCACTGTTTCGACTTATGTAGTTACAAATTAAACACTTTCCGTCACTTTCCTTCAGTTGTACTGTCAAACTTTGTTTCTTTACGCGTCTCACGGTTCTGGGCTAGGCGGCGCTTCGCGTCGCGACGCGTCCCGTCTCTCCGTCTTTCACAACACGCGACGTAAATGGCCGCAACTCCTCGCTGCCTTCACTTACAATCTTAAAACTTTGAGCCCGCCAAGCTACCACCAACCGCACTACGTGATTTTCATTTCGACTTGATACGCGTTTACCTTCCCCGGAAAAAACGCTCTCAAAGACGCAAATAGTAACCGAAAAACGGATTACACAAACTCACGCAAAAGCCACTGTTTCGACTTATGTAGTTACAAATTAAACACTTTCCGTCACTTTCCTTCAGTTGTACTGTCAAACTTTGTTTCGTTACGCGTCTCACGGTTCTGGGCTAGGCGGCGCTTCGCGTCGCGACGCGTCCCGTCTCTCCGTCTTTCACAACACGCGACGTAAATGGCCGCAACTCCTCGCTGCCTTCACTTACAATCTTAAACCTTTGAGCCCGCCAAGCTACCACCAACCGCACTACGTGATATTCATTTCGACTTGATACGCCCTTACCTTCCCCAGAAAAAACGCTCTCACAGACGCAAGTAGTAACCGAAAAACGGATTACACAAACTCACGCAAAAAGCCACTGTTTCGACTTATGTAGTTACAAATTAAACACTTTCCGTCACTTTCCTTCAGTTGTACTGTCAAACTTTGTTTCTTTATGCGTCTCACGGTTCTGGGCTAGCCGGCGCTTCGCGTCGCGACGCGTCCCGTCTCTCCGTCTTTCACAACACGCGACGTAAATGGCCGCAACTCCTCGCTGCCTTCACTTACAATCTTAAAACTTTGAGCCCGCCAAGCTACCACCAACCGCACTACGTGATTTTCATTTCGACTTGATACGCCCTTACCTTCCCCGGAAAAAACGCTCTCAAAGACGCTAATAGTAACCGAAAAACTGATTACACAAACTCACGCAAAAGCCACTGTTTCGACTTATGTAGTTACAAATTAAACACTTTCCGTCACTTTCCTTCAGTTGTACTGTCAAACTTTGTTTCTTTAGGCGTCTCACGGATCTGGGCTAGGCGGCGCTTCGCGTCGCGACGCGTCCCGTCTCTCCGTCTTTCACAACACGCGACGTAAATGGCCGCAACTCCTCGCTGCCTTCACTTACAATCTTAAAACTTTGAGCCCGCCAAGCTACCACCAACCGCACTACGTGATTTTCATTTCGACTTGATACGCCCTTACCTTCCCCGGAAAAAACGCTCTCAAAGACGCAAATAGTAACCGAAAAACGGATTACACAAACTCACGCAAAAGCCACTGTTTCGACTTATGTAGTTACAAATTAAACACTTTCCGTCACTTTCCTTCAGTTGTACTGTCAAACTTTGTTTCTTTACGCGACTCACGGTTCTGGGCTAGGCGGCGCTTCGCGTCGCGACGCGTCCCGTCTCTCCGTCTTTCACAACCCGCGACGTAAATGGCCGTAACTCCTCGCTGCCTTCACTTACAATCTTAAAACTTTGAGCCCGCCAAGCTACCACCAACCGCACTACGTGATATTCATTTCGACTTGATACGCCCTTACCTTCCCCGGAAAAAACGCTCTCAAAGACGCAAGTAGTAACCGAAAAACGGATTACACAAACTCACGCAAAAGCCACTGTTTCGACTTATGTAGTTACAAATTAAACACTTTCCGTCACTTTCCTTCAGTTGTACTGTCAAACTTTGTTTCTTTATGCGTCTCACGGTTCTGGGCTAGGCGGCGCTTCGCGTCGCGACGCGTACCGTCTCTCCGTCTTTCACAACACGCGACGTAAATGGCCGCAACTCCTCGCTGCCTTCACTTACAATCTTAAAACTTTGAGCCCGCCAAGCTACCACCAACCGCACTACGTGATTTTCATTTCGACTTGATACGCCCTTACCTTCCCCGGAAAAAACGCTCTCAATGACGCAAATAGTAACCGAAAAACGGATTACACAAACTCACGCAAAAGCCACTGTTTCGACTTATGTAGTTACAAATTAAACACTTTCCGTCACTTTCCTTCAGTTGTACTGTCAAACTTTGTTTCTTTACGCGTCTCTTGGTTCTTGGCTAGGCGGCGCTTCGCGTCGCGACGCGTCCCGTCTCTCCGTCTTTCACAACACGCGACGTAAATGGCCGCAACTCCTCGCTGCCTTCACTTACTATCTTAAAACTTTGAGCCCGCCAAGCTACCACCAACCGCACTACGTGATTTTCATTTCGACTTGATACGCCCTTACCTTCCCCGGAAAAAAAGCTCTCAAAGACGCAAATAGTAACCGAAAAACGGATTACACAAACTCACGCAAAAGCCACTTCTTCGACTTATGTAGTTACAAATTAAACACTTTCCGTCACTTTCCTTCAGTTGCACTGTCAAACTTTGTTTCTTTACGCGTCTCACGGTTCTGGGCTAGACGGCGCTTCGCGTCGCGACGCGTCCCATCTCTCCGCCTTTCACAACACGCGACGTAAATGGCCGTAACTCCTCGCTGCCTTCACTTACAATCTCAAAACTTTGAGCCCGCCAAGCTACCACCAACCGCACTACGTGATTTTTATTTCGACTTGATACGCCCTTACCTTCCCCGGAAAAAAAGCTCTCAAAGACGCAAATAGTAACCGAAAAACGGATTACACAAACTCACGCAAAAGCCACTGTTTCGACTTATGTAGTTACAAATTAAACACTATCCGTCACTTTCCTTCAGTTGTACTGTCAAACTTTGTTTCTTTACGCGTCTCACGGTTCTGGGCTAGACGGCGCTTCGCGTCGCGACGCGTCCCGTCTCTCTGCCTTTCACAACACGCGACGTAAATGGCCGCAACTCCTCGCTGCCTTCACTTACTATCTTAAAACTTTGAGCCCGCCAAGCTACCACCAACCGCACTACGTGATTTTCATTTCGACTTGATACGCCCTTACCTTCCCCGGAAAATAAGCTCTCAAAGACGCATATAGTAACCGAAAAACATATTACACAAACTCACGCAAAAGCCACTTCTTCGACTTATGTAGTTACAAATTAAACACTTTCCGTCACTTTCCTTCAGTTGTACTGTCAAACTTTGTTTCTTCACGCGTCTCACGGTTCTGGGCTAGACGGCGCTTCGCGTCGCGACGCGTCCCGTCTCTCCGCCTTTCACAACACGCGACGTAAATGGCCGCAACTCCTCGCTGCCTTCACTTACAATCTTAAAACTTTGAGCCCGCCAAGCTACCACCAACCGCACTACGTGATATTCATTTCGACTTGATACGCCCTTACCTTCCCCGGAAAAAAAGCTCTCAAAGACGCAAATAGTAACCGAAAAACGGATTACACAAACTCACGCAAAAGCCACTGTTTCGACTTATGTAGTTACAAATTAAACACTATCCGTCACTTTCCTTCAGTTGTACTGTCAAACTTTGTTTCTTTACGCGTCTCACGGTTCTGGGCTAGACGGCGCTTCGCGTCGCGACGCGTCCCATCTCTCCGCCTTTCACAACACGCGACGTAAATGGCCGCAACTCCTCGCTGCCTTCACTTACTATCTTAAAACTTTGAGCCCGCCAAGCTACCACCAACCGCACTACGTGATTTTCATTTCGACTTGATACGCCCTTACCTTCCCCGGAAAATAAGCTCTCAAAGACGCATATAGTAACCGAAAAACATATTACACAAACTCACGCAAAAGCCACTTCTTCGACTTATGTAGTTACAAATTAAACACTTTCCGTCACTTTCCTTCAGTTGTACTGTCAAACTTTGTTTCTTCACGCGTCTCACGGTTCTGGGCTAGACGGCGCTTCGCGTCGCGACGCGTCCCGTCTCTCCGCCTTTCACAACACGCGACGTAAATGGCCGCAACTCCTCGCTGCCTTCACTTACAATCTTAAAACTTTGAGCCCGCCAAGCTACCACCAACCGCACTACGTGATATTCATTTCGACTTGATACGCCCTTACCTTCCCCGGAAAAAACACTCTCAATGACGCAAATAGTAACCGAAAAACGGATTACACAAACTCACGCAAAAGCCACTGTTTCGACTTATGTAGTTACAAATTAAACACTTTCCGTCACTTTCCTTCAGTTGTACTGTCAAACTTTGTTTCTTTACGCGTCTCACGGTTCTGGGCTAGACGGCGCTTAGCGTCGCGACGCGTCCCGTCTCTCCGTCTTTCACAACACGCGACGTAAATGGCCGCAACTCCTCGCTGCCTTCACTTATAATCTTAAAACTTTGAGCCCGCCAAGCTACCACCAACCGCACTACGTGATATTCATTTCGACTTGATACGCCCTTACCTTCCCCGGAAAAAAAGCTCTCAAAGACGCAAATAGTAACCGAAAAACGAATTACACAAACTCACGCAAAAGCCACTTCTTCGACTTATGTAGTTACAAATTAAACACTTTCCGTCACTTTCCTTCAGTTGTACTGTCAAACTTTGTTTCTTTACGCGTCTCACGGTTCTGGGCTAGACGGCGCTTCGCGTCGCGACGCGTCCCGTCTCTCCGTCTTTCACAACACGCGACGTAAATGGCCGTAACTCCTCGCTGCCTTCACTTACAATCTTAAAACTTTGAGCCCGCCAAGCTACCACCAACCGCACTACGTGATATTCATTTCGACTTGATACGCCCTTAGCTTCCCCGGAAAAAAGCTCTCAGAGGCGCAAATAGTAACCGAAAAACGGATTAGACAAACTCACGCAAAAGCCACTGTTTCGACTTATGTAGTTACAAATTAAACACTTTCCGTCACTTTCCTTCAGTTGTACTGTCAAACTTTGTTTCTTTACGCGTCTCACGGTTCTGGGCTAGACGGCGCTTCGCGTCGCGACGCGTCCCGTCTCTCCGTCTTTCACAACACGCGACGTAAATGGCCGTAACTCCTCGCTGCCTTCACTTACAATCTTAAAACTTTGAGCCCGCCAAGCTACCACCAACCGCACTACGTGATATTCATTTCGACTTGATACGCCTTCCCCGGAAAAAAAGCTCTCAAAGACGCAAATAGTAACCGGAAAACGAATTACACAAACTCACGCAAAAGCCACTTCTTCGACTTATGTAGTTACAAATTAAACACTTTCCGTCACTTTCCTTCAGTTGTACTGTCAAACTTTGTTTCTTTACGCGTCTCACGGTTCTGGGCTAGACGGCGCTTCGCGTCGCGACGCGTCCCGTCTCTCCGTCTTTCACAACACGCGACGTAAATGGCCGTAACTCCTCGCTGCCTTCACTTACAATCTTAAAACTATGAGCCCGCCAAGCTACCGCCAACCGCACTACGTGATATTCATTTCGACTTGATACGCCCTTACCTTCCCCGGAAAAAAGCTCTCAAAGACGCAACTGGGGGACCGACCCACCACCTGAGTAGGAGTGGGTCCCTGGCCTTCGGGTGGAAACTCGGGCAAGTAGGCGGCGAAGGGCGAGAGGTGCATCCGCCTCTCCGGAGTGCGGGGTGCAGTTGCCGAGGAGCGTCGTGTGAAATCGTCGGCGACGAGGCCATCGATGGGGACCAGTGCGCTGGCGACGGCGTGCTGAACCCGGCAGCTCTGAAGTGCCCTTGACCTAGGGGCGAGGTCGGTGGGCGAGCTGCAGAAGTCCCCCCCCATGCCAGAGGAGCCGGTCCGGGGCAAGAGACGGGCTCCCATCTTTCATCACTCGTTACTCATCATGGCGGCATCTGAAACGAGTGATTCTTGTGCGACCAAGCGCGCTTCTACTGCGCCTGATCCCTCTCCCCAGGACGAGCTGGGACAGGCAGAAGGTGAATCTGTGACACAAAGGCACAGTAGAATTTCACTGCTCTTAGAGCAGAACGTAAAAAATGGGAAGATAAGCCAAGCGGCTTTAACAGCTATTAAAAATGAACTTACTGCATGGGCCATCGCCCACGCTAAATTAGAAGGACGAGTAGAAGAATTGGAAAAAGAAAATCAAAGATTGAGAAACCAACCGACTAAGACTTGGGCGGCGGTGGCTGCGCAGGCGCCAACAAAGCTGCATACTACAAAAGATAGTATTGACAAAGCAGTCAAAAGAACAGACACTGCGGTCTTCCTCAGGACATTGCCTGGGCAAGACACCAGTGTCAAGAAAATACAAGAGCTCTTTACGAAGACCATAAACCCGACCAAAGATAAGATCAGAATAAAAAGAATAAAACCTAGTAGAAACTCAGTTATAGTAGAAGTAGCCTCGGAAGAGGACAAGGACAAAATATTAAACAATCAGAAATTAAATTCACTTGTCAAGTGCGAACCTCCCAAGAAGAGGAATCCACTTGTAATTCTCTACGACGTTCCAACCATCATGACAGATGACGAATTGACGAATACAATAAGAGAGCAAAATTTCGATGACACAGACGAGGAGGAATTCAGAAAGAGCTTTAGATTGAGATTCAAGACGGGGCCTCGGGGGCGTGATGTGGTACATCACGTAGCCGAGGTCACGGCACAGATGTGGAAAAGAATTACAGCAATGAGCAGACTATATGTAGGTTTTCACTCAATTAACGTAAGAGACTACATCGTGGTACCTCGCTGCCACAACTGTGGTGACCTGGACCACATCCTAAGGATGTGCACCAGGGAGTCGGCTTGCACGAAATGTGGTACAAGTGGACATAGCCGTAAAGACTGTAAAGCAGCAGCGGTCTGTATTCCCTGCAAAAACCGAGGGAAGAAGTCATGCGGAGCCTCAGGACGCAGTTGCCCAACATACAGAATGTTGGAACAACGACTCATCTCAAAAATAGACTATGGCTGATCATAGCCCAAGAAATAGGATGCCAAAACATAAATCCCCGAGTAAGAGGAGGCGGGACGCTATGAGGGCAACCAGATTTAAGAACTTCCTAATGGCGCTTTCAAGTGCCACTACAACGGAAATAACAGATAAGGCCGTACAAACGGAGCCTTATATGATAGACAAAAATATACAGACAGATCCTCCAGTGGTTAACATAGATCCCGCCCCTCGACGAAGGGAAATAATGCCGACAATCCACCTGAAGCGGCAAGAGCATCCTACAACAGAGATATCTTTGATAAAACCCAGCATAAAACCCATACAAGAAAGTGCTGTTACAAGCACAAGCTCGAAGCCCACAGTGCATAACACCCCAGTGGTCAGATTGCCACCCGTGGACCCGGTAAGGGTTTATCCCAACATCGAGTACACGATGCAACTGGCCAGACTGGAAGAGCCGATTACCCTGGCCACCGCCTTACGGCATGTGGTCCGAGTAGGACACGAAGAGGGAAGAAAGGTAACCTTCTCGGTAATGGAGGCTGTAGATAGAATACAGCTTAAGTCAGTGAATCTCCCAACCGATTTCGGAGCCCTGCGAGACTTACTGAAAAAAGTTTTTGAGAGACGCAGTGAAAAGTTTGACCTTCAGGACATCTACGAACAGGCCGTACTGGCAAATGGACGAATTGCTTTCGACTGGAGTAAGACCTGGCCGGACGACCATATGCACACATACTTTCCACGACGACAGAAATAACAATTGGACAACTGAACACGCATAACAGTCGACTTGTTATGCAGGAGCTCCGTAAAGAGGTGGAGGAGAGGAGACTAGATGTGCTCTGCCTACAGGAGCCGTACTCCCAAGCTGGGAAAATAGCCTTTGCTGCTACAACATGGCAAATTGTCAGCGGAGATGAGGATCCAAGAGCAGCAATAATAATAACAAATAAACTCCTAAGGGTAACTACCCTCTCACAATTTGCAACTCGTCACTGCAACGTCGTGGAGCTCCAGTCACCAACGGGAGTAATCATACTCATAAACATGTACTTCCAATATGGAGATGAAATAGAACGGCATTTGGAACATCTGGCAAGAGTCACCACGGCGTTGCGAGGACGAAAAATAATAATAACAGCTGACATCAATGCAAAATCCCCCCTATGGTACAGCGGCACCAGAGATGCAAATGGTGATAAAGTAGAGGACTTTTTAATGGCTTCACAGCTCGTGGTGGCAAACAAGCCGGGCAATCCTCCTACCTACACAGCAGGAGGAGGACAAGGAACGAACATAGACGTTACCTTAACGTCACATAACGCAGCCAATTTAATAAAGAACTGGACAGTTATAGGCAATGCCACCACGAGCGACCACAACCTAATAACTTTCACCTTGAGTGAAAGAGAGTGCCGCTGGACCATGGGATGGGAGGTGCAGTACAATTATAATAGAGCGGATTGGGAACTCTTAGCGAGGGAGTGCGACATTCCTCCATCACCAGAAGGTGACGTACACGAAGACTTCGACATAGACAGACAAGCTGAGGAACTGGTGGGTGCAGTACATAGAGCGGTGAGGGCCGCTGTACCAACCAGGAGGAAGGCCGTGGCGGCCTCACCAGCACCATGGTCGCCCGAATTAGAGGAGTTACGTCGGTCTGTCAGAAGGCTAAGGAGAAACTACCAGCGCAGTGTCGTCTGGCTGGAAAGACAAAGATGGCAGCTGCAATACAGGGAGGCTAAGCAAGGTTTTCAGAAGGCACTACGTGAAGTGAGACTACGGAGCTGGGAAAGCTATGTGCTGAACCAGTTAGCTGTGGATCCGTGGGGCCTCCCTTATAAATTGGTAAGGGAAAAAATCCGCTCTCCTCTGGAGCTATCAACTGTCAGGCGGGGGGACGGGATGACGGAGTCTTGGCAGGAAACTGCTGAGGTCCTTCTCCAGTCCCTGCTGCCTGACGACAACGCGGACGAGGAAACTGAAAACCAAAAGCAACTGCGGGACGCATATGTAACGGAATACAATAACAACACGGCAGTCTACCCATTTTCGGAAGAGGAGGTGGCTGCACAAATAAAGTCCCTGAAACGAGGGAAAGCTCCAGGACCAGACGGCATTGTGGCTGAGGTGGTGCAATTTCTGGCACCCCAGTTGGTGGCGCCGTTAACTCGCCTCTTCAATGAGTGTCTCCAACAAAGGAAGTTTCCCAAGATCTGGAAAACTGCAAATGTAATCATAATCAAGAAGGGACCAGAGAAAGATCCAACTGACGCCAAATCCTATAGGCCAATCTGTTTATTGGACCTATTCGGAAAGCTCTTGGAGAAACTGCTGGCTGACAGATTGACGGCTCATCGGATGCTGTGCGGGATGAGCAACAGGCAGTTCGGCTTCAGGCCGGGACGGTCGGCATCTGATGCGATCGCTCTGGCGGCTGAGGTCTGCGGCTCGACCCCGCACAAATATGTCGTTGGCATCATGGTGGACATCAGTGGCGCCTTCGACAACCTGTGGTGGCCTTCGCTCTTCTCCTGCTTACGGGAGAAGGAGTGTCCAGGGCCGCTATATGGGTGTCTGAGGAGCTATTGTAAGGATAGGGAGGTTTGGCTATCATCCCCTAGCGGAAGAATCGGAAAAACAATTAGTAAGGGATGTCCCCAAGGCTCAGTACTGGGGCCCCTGTTTTGGGACTTGCATATGGAACCTTTGTTAGACGAACTACAACAAAGTGAAGAAGTGCTAGAGGTGATAGCCTACGCAGATGACCTCCTCCTGCTGGTCGGCGGTCGTAGCCGAGAGGATATAGAACCAAAAATTGAAAGGGCCATTGAAAGACTACACCAATGGTGTCTTAAAACGAAAATGAAAATTTCCCCAAGCAAGTCTACTTATCTGTTACTAAAAGGTCAGCTAATAAGAAATCCTACAGTGAGAATCGATGGCTCACCAGTTCTCCGGCGACGTGAGGCACGATATCTGGGAGTCATAATTGACGAGAGATGGAACTTCGGAAGGCACATAGAAGCCGTAACACAGAAAGCTCTACAAATATTAAACAATCTCATTTCCATTGGACATAAACGTTTTCATCTCCCCCCTCATCTTATCAGACTTTATCACAACAGCATCCTCACATTAGTAGTGGGTTACGGCTCGGGAGTCTGGGCGCACAGGCTCACGCGGGTCGTGCCCGCCATGACAGTGAGAAGAGTCCAGAGAAACATGATACTAAGATCAGTGGGGGCCTATAGGACGTCACCGGGGGGAGCTCTGTTAGTTATAATGGGGCTCTGCCCGCTAGACATCAAAATTAGAGAACAAGCGGCATGGTATTGGGTGAAAAAAGGAGATGGGGAAAAAATAATAGATATCATGGGTGTGAGAGTAGAGGATAAAAGGGAGATAAGAAACAGAGGGGAGGAACTGTGGCAAAGGAACTGGGAGGAGGACGAAACGGGAAGAAGAACATTTGAGTTCTTACCTGATGTCAAAGAACGTGGTACAATGAAGTATTTTGAACCCACACGAGGACTCATCCACTTCCTCACTGGTCATGGACCCTATCCGACATACTTATGTCGGTTTGGGAAAAGGGCAACCCCCGAGTGCGACTGTGGCGCAGCGGAAGGAACTCCCGAACATGTGGTTTTCGAGTGCCCTCTCTTCAATGACGTGGCGGAAACTTACAGAGACAGACTTCCACATAACCAGACATACGACCTTTTAAGGCAGGAAGACACTTTTCATACCTTGAATGCTCTGGCAGAAGAGGTATCACGAAAGGTTTTAATAGAGTACCTAAGGGATCTAGGGTAAATATCAAATACCTAATTCTCGAACAACCAACCGATTAGGACTTGATCTCAGTCCCATACCGCCTGTGCGTGGAATGGCCGACTTCTGGTAGTTGGAAACCGCCACGTGCGGGATTAGGGGGATGGGATCAACAAACCGATCACGACAAAGCACCAATAAGACGTAGGTTAAGTTAGTAGAGTAGGATTAGATTAGAATACTAACATAGGAAGCTGCAGCGATTACTAACCTCGGCCGGCCCAGTGCCAGGGGCACGCTCCTCGGGGTTAGCTCGGGGAGCCTGGCCACTCCAAGTAGGTTTATACTCACTGGCACACCTGTGACGCTGCAGTTAGTAGTCATTCTAGATTAGACATAGGTAAATTAAACTGCTCATTGCTTTTGCAAGAAATTAACACTAACTCAGGAACCTAAAGTAGTATCTCATAAATAGAATGCATAGGTAAACTAAAGTATTATTGTAACTGTAGGAATTTAATATTACCTAAGAACTTAGAAAGTAGCTCACTAACACTATTTGTAAATTAGCTGCAAAATATTAAACTATGTAATAATCATTATGGCCCACTAATCATGTTAGGAGGTGGGCTAAACATGTATAAATAATATTGTTGTCAATAAAGATTTTTTTTTTTTTTTTTTTTAAAAAAAAAAAAAAATAGTAACCGAAAAACGGATTAGACAAACTCACGCAAAAGCCACTGTTTCGACTTATGTAGTTACAAATTAAACACTTTCCGTCACTTTCCTTCAGTTGTACTGTCAAACTTTGTTTCTTTACGCGTCTCACGGTTCTGGGCTAGGCGGCGCTTCGCGTCGCGACGCGTCCCGTCTCTCCGTCTTTCACAACACGCGACGTAAATGGCCGTAACTCCTCGCTGCCGCCACTTACAATCTTAAAACTTTGAGCCCGCCAAGCTGCCACCAACCGCACTACGTGATATTCATTTCGACTTGATACGCCCTTACCTTCCCCGAAAAAAAAAGCTCTCAAAGACGCAAATAGTAACCGAAAAACGGATTACACAAACTCACGTAAAAGCCACTGTTTCGACTTATGTAGTTACAAATTAAACACTTTCCGCCACTTTCCTTCAGTTGTACTGTCAAACCTGTTTTCTTTACGCGTCTCACGGTTCTGGGCTAGGCGGCGCTTCGCGTCGCGACGCGTCCCGTCTCTCCGTCTTTCACAACACGCGACGTAAATGGCCGAAACTCCTCGCTGCCTTCACTTACAATCTTAAAACTTTGAGCCCGCCAAGCTACCACCAACCGCACTACGTGATTTTCATTTCGACTTGATACGCCCTTACCTTCCCCGGAAAAAACGCTCTCAATGACGCAAATAGTAACCGAAAAACGGATTACACAAACTCACGCAAAAGCCACTGTTTCGACTTATGTAGTTACAAATTACACACTTTCCGTCACTTTCCTTCAGTTGTACTGTCAAACTTTGTTTCTTTACGCGTCTCACGGTTCTGGGCTAGACGGCGCTTCGCGTCGCGACGCGTCCCGTCTCTCCGTCTTTCACAACACGCGACGTAAATGGCCGTAACTCCTCGCTGCCTTCACTTACAATCTTAAAACGTTGAGCCCGCCAAGCTACCACCAACCGCACTACGTGATTTTCATTTCGACTTGATACGCCCTTACCTTCCCCGGAAAAAAAGCTCTCAAAGACGCAAATAGTTACCGAAAAACGGATTACACAAACTCACGCAAAAGCCACTGTTTCGACTTATGTAGTTACAAATTAAACAGTTTCCGCCACTTTCCTTCAGTTGTACTGTCAAACTTTGTTTCTTTACGCGTCTCACGGTTCTGGGCTAGACGGCGCTTCGCGTCGCGACGCGTCCCGTCTCTCCGTCTTTCACAACACGCGACGTAAATGGCCGTAACTCCTCGCTGCCTTCACTTACAATCTTAAAACGTTGAGCCCGCCAAGCTACCACCAACGGCACTACGTGATTTTCATTTCGACTTGATACGCCCTTACCTTTCCCGGAAAAAACGCTCTCAATGACGCAAATAGTAACCGAAAAACGGATTACGCAAACTCACGCAAAAGCCACTGTTTCGACTTATGTAGTTACAAATTAAACACTTTCCGTCACTTTCCTTCAGTTGTACTGTCAAACTTTGTTTCTTTACGCGTCTCACGGTTCTGGGCTAGACGGCGCTTCGCGTCGCGACGCGTCCCGTCTCTCCGTCTTTCACAACACGCGACGTAAATGGCCGCAACTCCTCGCTGCCTTCATTTACAACCTTAAAACTTTGAGCCCGCCAAGCTACCACCAACCGCACTACGTGACATTCATTTCCACTTGATACGCCCTTACCTTCCCCGGAAAAAACGCTCTCAAAGACGCAAATAGTAACCGAAAAACGGATTACACAAACTCACGCAAAAGCCACTGTTTCGACTTATGTAGTTACAAATTAAACACTTTCCGTCACTTTCCTTCAGTTGTACTGTCAAACTTTGTTTCTTTACGCGTCTCACGGTTCTGGGCTAGGCGGCGCTTCGCGTCGCGACGCGTCCCGTCTCCCCGTCTTTCACAACACGCGACGTAAATGGCCCTAACTCCTCGCTGCCTTCACTTACAATCTTAAAACTTTGAGCCCGCCAAGCTACCACCAACCGCACTACGTGATATTCATTTCGACTTGATACGCCATTACCTTCAATGGAAAAAGCGCTCTCAAAGACGCAAATACAAACCAAAAAACGGATTACACAAACTCACGCAAAAGCCACTTTTTCGACTTATGTAGTTACAAATTAAACACTTTCCGTTAGTTTCCTTCAGTTGTACTGGCAAACTTTGTTTCTTTACGCGTCTCACGGTTCTGGGCTAGGCGGCGCTTCGCGTCGCGACGCGTCCCGTCTCTCCGTCTTTCACAACACGCGACGTAAATGGCCCTAACTCCTCGCTGCCTTCACTTACAATCATAAAACTTTGAGCCCCCCAAGCTACCACCAACCGCACTACGTAATATTCATTTCGACTTGATACGCCCTTACCTTCCATGGAAAAAGCGCTCTCAAAGACGCAAATACAAACCGAAAAACGGATTACACAAACTCACGCAAAAGCCACTGTTTCGACCTATGTAGTTACAAATTAAACACTTTCCGTTAGTTTCCTTCAGTTGTACTGTCAAACTTTGTTTCTTTACACGTCTCACGGTTCTGGGCTAGACGGCGCTTCGCGTCGCGACGCGTCCCGTCTCTCCGCCTTTCACAACACGCGACGTAAATGGCCGCAACTCCTCGCTGCCTTCACTTACAATCTTAAAACTTTGAGACCCCCAAGCTACCACCAACCGCACTACGTGATATTCATTTCGACTTGATACGCCCTTACCTTCAATGGAAAAAGCGCTCTCAAAGACGCAAATACAAACCAAAAAACGGATTACACAAACTCACGCAAAACCACTTTTTCGACTTATTTAGTTACAAATTAAACACTTTCCGTTAGTTTCCTTCAGTTGTACTGTCAAACTTTGTTTCTTTACGCGTCTCACGGTTCTGGGCTAGACGGCGCATCGCGTCGCGACGCGTCCCGTCTCTCCGCCTTTCATAACACGCGACGTAAATGGCCGCAACTCCTCGCTGCCTTCACTTACAATCTTAAAACTTTGAGCCCCCCAAGCTACCACCAACCGCACTACGTGATATTCATTTCGACTTGATACGCCCTTACCTTCCATGGAAAAAGCGCTCTCAAAGACGCAAATACAAACCAAAAAACGGATTACACAAACTCACGCAAAAGCCACTTTTTCGACTTATGTAATTTTAAATTAAACACTTTCCGTTAGTTTCCTTCAGTTGTACTGTCAAACTTTGTTTCTTTACGCGTCTCACGGTTCTGGGCTAGGCGGCGCTTCGCGTCGCGACGCGTCCCGTCTCTCCGTCTTTCACAACACGCGACGTAAATGGCCCTAACTCCTCGCTGCCTTCACTTACAATCTTAAAACTTTGAGCCCCCCACGCTACCACCAACCGCAATACGTGATATTCATTTCGACTTGATACGCCCTTACCTTCAATGGAAAAAGCGCTCTCAAAAACGCAAATACAAACCAAAAAACGGATTACACAAACTCACGCAAAAGCCACTTTTTCGACTTATGTAGTTACAAATTAAATACTTTCCGTTAGTTTCCTTCAGTTGTACTGTCAAACTTTGTTTCTTTACGCGTCTCACGGTTCTGGGCTAGACGGCGCATCGCGTCGCGACGCGTCCCGTCTCTCCGCCTTTCACAACACGCGACGTAAATGGCCGCAACTCCTCGCTGCCTTCACTTACAATCCTAAAACTTTGAGCCCCCCAAGCTACCACCAACCGCACTACGTGATATTCATTTCCACTTGATACGCCCTTACCTTCAATGGAAAAAGCGCTCTCAAAGACGCAAATACAAACCAAAAAACGGATTACACAAACTCACGCAAAAGCCACTTTTTCGACTTATGTAGTTACAAATTAAACACTTTCCGTTAGTTTCCTTCAGTTGTACTGTCAAACTTTGTTTCTTTACGCGTCTCACGGTTCTGGGCTAGACGGCGCATCGCGTCGCGACGCGTCCCGTCTCTCCGCCTTCCACAACACGCGACGTAAATGGCCGCAACTCCTCGCTGCCTTCACTTACAATCTTAAAACTTTGAGCCCCCCAAGCTACCACCAACCGCACTACGTGATATTCATTTCGACTTGATACGCCCTTACCTTCCCCGGAAAAAACGCTCTCAATGACGCAAATAGTAACCGAAAAACGGATTACACAAACTCACGCAAAAGCCACTGTTTCGACTAATGTAGTTACAAATTAAACACTTTCCGTCACTTTCCTTCAGTTGTACTGTCAAACTTTGTTTCTTTACGCGTCTCACGGTTCTGGGCTAGGCGGCGCTTCGCGTCGCGACGCGTCCCGTCTCTCCGTCTTTCACAACACGCGACGTAAATGGCCCTAACTCCTCGCTGCCTTCACTTACAATCTTAAAACTTTGAGCCCGCCAAGCTACCACCAACCTCACTACGTGATTTTCATTTCGACTTGATACACCCTTACCTTCCCCGGAAAAAACGCTCTCAAAGACGCAAATAGTAACCGAAAAACGGATTACACAAACTCACGCAAAAGCCACTGTTTCGACTTATGTAGTTACAAATTAAACACTTTCCGTTAGTTTCCTTCAGTTGTACTGTCAAACTTTGTTTCTTTACACGTCTCACGGTTCTGGGCTAGACGGCGCTTCGCGTCGCGACGCGTCCCGTCTCTCCGCCTTTCACAACACGCGACGTAAATGGCCGCAACTCCTCGCTGCCTTCACTTACAATCTTAAAACTTTGAGCCCCCCAAGCTACCACCAACCGCACTACGTAATATTCATTTCGACTTGATACGCCCTTACCTTCCATGGAAAAAGCGCTCTCAAAGACGCAAATACAAACCGAAAAACGGATTACACAAACTCACGCAAAAGCCACTTTTTCGACTTATGTAGTTACAAATTAAACACTTTCCGTTAGTTTCCTTCAGTTGTACTGTCAAACTTTGTTTCTTTACACGTCTCACGGTTCTGGGCTAGACGGCGCTTCGCGTCGCGACGCGTCCCGTCTCTCCGCCTTTCACAACAAGCGACGTAAATGGCCGCAACTCCTCGCTGCCTTCACTTACAATCTTAAAACTTTGAGACCCCCAAGCTACCACCAACCGCACTACGTGATATTCATTTCGACTTCATACGCCCTTACCTTCAATGGAAAAAGCGCTCTCAAAGACGCAAATACAAACCAAAAAACGGATTACACAAACTCACGCAAAAGCCACTGTTTCGACTTATGTAGTTACAAATTAAACACTTTCCGTTAGTTTCCTTCAGTTGTACTGTCAAACTTTGTTTCTTTACGCGTCTCACGGTTCTGGGCTAGACGGCGCATCGCGTCGCGACGCGTCCCGTCTCTCCGCCGTTCATAACACGCGACGTAAATGGCCGCAACTCCTCGCTGCCTTCACTTACAATCTTAAAACTTTGAGCCCCCCACGCTACCACCAACCGCACTACGTGATATTCATTTCGACTTGATACGCCCTTACCTTCCATGGAAAAAGCGCTCTCAAAGACGCAAATACAAACCAAAAAATGGATTACACAACTTCACGCAAAAGCCACTGTTTCGACTTATGTAGTTACAAATTAAACACTTTCCGTTAGTTTCCTTCAGTTGTACTGTCAAACTTTGTTTCTTTACGCGTCTCACGGTTCTGGGCTAGACGGCGCTTCGCGTCGCGACGCGTCCCATCTCTCCGCCTTTCACAACACGCGACGTAAATGGCCGCAACTCCTCGCTGCCTTCACTTACAATCTTAAGACTTTGAGCCCGCCAAGCTACCACCAACCGCACTACGTAATATTCATTTCGACTTGATACGCCCTTACCTTCCATGGAAAAAGCGCTCTCAAAGACGCAAATACAAACCGAAAAACGGATTACACAAACTCACGCAAAAGCCACTGTTTCGACTAATGTAGTTACAAATTAAACACTTTCCGTCACTTTTCTTCAGTTGTACTGTCAAACTTTGTTTCTTTACGCGTCTCACGGTTCTGGGCTAGACGGCGCTTCGCGTCGCGACGCGTCCCGTCTCCCCGTCTTTCACAACACGTGACGTAAATGGCCGTAACTCCTCGCTGCCTTCACTTACAATCTTAAAACTTTGAGCCCGGCAAGCTACCACCAACCGCACTGCGTGATTTTCATTTCGACTTGATACACCCTTACCTTCCCCGGAAAAAACGCTCTCAAAGACGCAAATAGTAACCGAAAAACGGATTACACAAACTCACGCAAAAGCCACTTTTTCGACTTATGTAGTTACAAATTAAACACTTTCCGTTAGTTTCCTTCAGTTGTACTGTCAAACTTTGTTTCTTTACGCGTCTCACGGTTCTGGGCTAGACGGTGCTTCGCGTCGCGACGCGTCCCATCTCTCCGCCTTTCACAACACGCGACGTAAATGGCCGTAACTCCTCGCTGCCTTCACTTACAATCTCAAAACTTTGAGCCCGCCAAGCTACCACCAACCGCACTACGTAATATTCATTTCGACTTGATACGCCCTTACCTTCCATGGAAAAAGCGCTCTCAAAGACGCAAATACAAACCGAAAAACAGATTACACAAACTCACGCAAAAGCCACTTTTTCGACTTATGTAGTTACAAATTAAACACTTTCCCTTAGTTTCCTTCAGTTGTACTGTCAAACTTTGTTTCTTTACACGTCTCACGGTTCTGGGCTAGACGGCGCTTCGCGTCGCGACGCGTCCCGTCTCTCCGCCTTTCACAACACGCGACGTAAATGGCCGCAACTCCTCGCTGCCTTCACTTACAATCTTAAAACTTTGAGCCCCCCAAGCTACCACCAACCGCACTACGTGATTTTCATTTCGACTTGATACGCCCTTACCATCCCCGGAGAAAACGCTCTCAATGACGCAAATAGTAACCGAAAAACGGATTACACAAACTCACGCAAAAGCCACTGTTTCGACTAATGTAGTTACAAATTAAACACTTTCCGTCACTTTCCTTCAGTTGTACTGTCAAACTTTGTTTCTTTACGCGTCTCACGGTTCTGGGTTAGACGGCGCTTCGCGTCGCGACGCGTCCCGTCTCTCCGTCTTTCACAACACGCGACGTAAATGGCCGTAACTCCTCGCTGCCTTCACTTACAATCTTAAAACTTTGAGCCCGCCAAGCTACCACCAACCGCACTACGTGATATTCATTTCGACTTGATACGCCTTCCCCGGAAAAAGAGCTCTCAAAGACGCAAATAGTAACCGAAAAACGAATTACACAAACTCACGCAAAAGCCACTTCTTCGACTTATGTAGTTACAAATTAAACACTTTCCGTCACTTTCCTTCAGTTGTACTGTCAAACTTTGTTTCTTTACGCGTCTCACGGTCCTGGGCTAGACGGCGCTTCGCGTCGCGACGCGTCCCGTCTCTCCGTCTTTCACAACACGCGACGTAAATGGCCGTAACTCCTCGCTGCCTTCACTTACAATCTTAAAACTTTGAGCCCGCCAAGCTACCACCAACCGCACTACGTGATATTCATTTCGACTTGATACGCACTTACCTTCCCCGGAAAAAAGCTCTCAAATACGCAAATAGTAACCGAAAAACGGATTACACAAACTCACGCAAAAGCCACTGTTTCGACTTATGTAGTTACAAATTAAACACTTTCCGTTAGTTTCCTTCAGTTGTACTGTCAAACTTTGTTTCTTTACGCGTCTCACGGTTCTGGGCTAGACGGCGCTTCGCGTCGCGACGCGTCCCGTCTCTCCGTCTTTCACAACACGCGACGTAAATGGCCGTAACTCCTCGCTGCCTTCACTTACAATCTTAAAACTTTGAGCCCGCCAAGCTACCACCAACCGCACTGCGTGATTTTCATTTCGACTTGATACGCCCTTACCATCCCCGGAGAAAACGCTCTCAATGACGCAAATAGTAACCGAAAAACGGATTACACAAACTCACGCAAAAGCCACTGTTTCGACTTATGTAGTTACAAATTAAACACTTTCCGTTAGTTTCCTTCAGTTGTACTGTCAAACTTTGTTTCTTTACGCGTCTCACGGTTCTGGGCTAGACGGCGCTTCGCGTCGCGACGCGTCCCGTCTCTCCGCCTTTCACAACACGCGACGTAAATGGCCGTAACTCCTCGCTGCCTTCACTTACAATCTTAAAACTTTGAGCCCGCCAAGCTACCACCAACCGCACTGCGTGATTTTCATTTCGACTTGATACACCCTTACCTTCCCCGGAAAAAACGCTCTCAAAGACGCAAATAGTAACCGAAAAACGGATTACACAAACTCACGCAAAAGCCACTTTTTCGACTTATGTAGTTACAAATTAAACACTTTCCGTTAGTTTCCTTCAGTTGTACTGTCAAACTTTGTTTCTTTACGCGTCTCACGGTTCTGGGCTAGACGGCGCTTCGCGTCGCGACGCGTCCCGTCTCCCCGTCTTTCACAACACGCGACGTAAATGGCCGTAACTCCTCGCTGCCTTCACTTACAATCTTAAAACTTTGAGCCCGCCAAGCTACCACCAACCGCACTACGTGATATTCATTTCGACTTGATACGCCTTCCCCGGAAAAAGAGCTCTCAAAGACGCAAATAGTAACCGAAAAACGAATTACACAAACTCACGCAAAAGCCACTTCTTCGACTTATGTAGTTACAAATTAAACACTTTCCGTCACTTTCCTTCAGTTGTACTGTCAAACTTTGTTTCTTTACGCGTCTCACGGTTCTGGGCTAGACGGCGCTTCGCGTCGCGACGCGTCCCGTCTCTCCGTCTTTCACAACACGCGACGTAAATGGCCGTAACTCCTCGCTGCCTTCACTTACAATCTTAAAACTTTGAGCCCGCCAAGCTACCGCCAACCGCACTACGTGATATTCATTTCGACTTGATACGCCCTTAGCTTCCCCGGAAAAAAGCTCTCAAATACGCAAATAGTAACCGAAAAACGGATTTCACAAACTCACGCAAAAGCCACTGTTTCGACTTATGTAGTTACAAATTAAACACTTTCCGCCACTTTCCTTCAGTTGTACTGTCAAACTTTGTTTCTTTACGCGTCTCACGGTTCTGGGCTAGGCGGCGCTTCGCGTCGCGACGCGTCCCGTCTCTCCGTCTTTCACAACACGCGACGTAAATGGCCGTAACTCCTCGCTGCCTTCACTTACAATCTTAAAACTTTGAGCCCGCCAAGCTACCACCAACCGCACTACGTGATATTCATTTCGACTTGATACGCCTTCCCCGGAAAAAGAGCTCTCAAAGACGCAAATAGTAACCGAAAAACGAATTACACAAACTCACGCAAAAGCCACTTCTTCGACTTATGTAGTTACAAATTAAACACTTTCCGTCACTTTCCTTCAGTTGTACTGTCAAACTTTGTTTCTTTACGCGTCTCACGGTTCTGGGCTAGGCGGCGCTTCGCGTCGCGACGCGTCCCGTCTCTCCGTCTTTCACAACACGCGACGTAAATGGCCGTAACTCCTCGCTGCCTTCACTTACAATCTTAAAACTTTGAGCCCGCCAAGCTACCACCAACCGCACTACGTGATATTCATTTCGACTTGATACGCCTTCCCCGGAAAAAGAGCTCTCAAAGACGCAAATAGTAACCGAAAAACGAATTACACAAACTCACGCAAAAGCCACTTCTTCGACTTATGTAGTTACAAATTAAACACTTTCCGTCACTTTCCTTCAGTTGTACTGTCAAACTTTGTTTCTTTACGCGTCTCACGGTTCTGGGCTAGACGGCGCTTTGCGTCGCGACGCGTCCCGTCTCTCCGTCTTTCACAACACGCGACGTAAATGGCCGTAACTCCTCGCTGCCTTCACTTACAATCTTAAAACTTTGAGCCCGCCAAGCTACCACCAACCGCACTACGTGATATTCATTTCGACTTGATACGCACTTACCTTCCCCGGAAAAAAGCTCTCAAATACGCAAATAGTAACCGAAAAACGGATTACACAAACTCACGCAAAAGCCACTGTTTCGACTTATGTAGTTACAAATTAAACACTTTCCGTTAGTTTCCTTCAGTTGTACTGTCAAACTTTGTTTCTTTACGCGTCTCACGGTTCTGGGCTAGACGGCGCTTCGCGTCGCGACGCGTCCCGTCTCCCCGTCTTTCACAACACGCGACGTAAATGGCCGTAACTCCTCGCTGCCTTCACTTACAATCTTAAAACTTTGAGCCCGCCAAGCTACCACCAACCGCACTACGTGATATTCATTTCGACTTGATACGCCTTCCCCGGAAAAAGAGCTCTCAAAGACGCAAATAGTAACCGAAAAACGAATTACACAAACTCACGCAAAAGCCACTTCTTCGACTTATGTAGTTACAAATTAAACACTTTCCGTCACTTTCCTTCAGTTGTACTGTCAAACTTTGTTTCTTTACGCGTCTCACGGTTCTGGGCTAGACGGCGCTTCGCGTCGCGACGCGTCCCGTCTCTCCGTCTTTCACAACACGCGACGTAAATGGCCGTAACTCCTCGCTGCCTTCACTTACAATCTTAAAACTTTGAGCCCGCCAAGCTACCGCCAACCGCACTACGTGATATTCATTTCGACTTGATACGCCCTTAGCTTCCCCGGAAAAAAGCTCTCAAATACGCAAATAGTAACCGAAAAACGGATTACACAAACTCACGCAAAAGCCACTGTTTCGACTTATGTAGTTACAAATTAAACACTTTCCGCCACTTTCCTTCAGTTGTACTGTCAAACTTTGTTTCTTTACGCGTCTCACGGTTCTGGGCTAGGCGGCGCTTCGCGTCGCGACGCGTCCCGTCTCTCCGTCTTTCACAACACGCGACGTAAATTGCCGAAACTCCTCGCTGCCTTCACTTACAATCTTAAAACTTTGAGCCCGCCAAGCTACCACCAACCGCACTACGTGATTTTCATTTCGACTTGATACGCCCTTACCTTCCCCGGAAAAAACGCTCTCAATGACGCAAATAGTAACCGAAAAACGGATTACACAAACTCACGCAAAAGCCACTGTTTCGACTTATGTAGTTACAAATTACACACTTTCCGTCACTTTCCTTCAGTTGTACTGTCAAACTTTGTTTCTTTACGCGTCTCACGGTTCTGGGCTAGACGGCGCTTCGCGTCGCGACGCGTCCCGTCTCTCCGTCTTTCACAACACGCGACGTAAATGGCCGTAACTCCTCGCTGCCTTCACTTACAATCTTAAAACGTTGAGCCCGCCAAGCTACCACCAACCGCACTACGTGATTTTCATTTCGACTTGATACGCCCTTACCTTCCCCGGAAAAAAAGCTCTCAAAGACGCAAATAGTTACCGAAAAACGGATTACACAAACTCACGCAAAAGCCACTGTTTCGACTTATGTAGTTACAAATTAAACACTTTCCGCCACTTTCCTTCAGTTGTACTGTCAAACTTTGTTTCTTTACGCGTCTCACGGTTCTGGGCTAGACGGCGCTTCGCGTCGCGACGCGTCCCGTCTCTCCGTCTTTCACAACACGCGACGTAAATGGCCGTAACTCCTCGCTGCCTTCACTTACAATCTTAAAACGTTGAGCCCGCCAAGCTACCACCAACGGCACTACGTGATTTTCATTTCGACTTGATACGCCCTTACCTTTCCCGGAAAAAAAGCTCTCAATGACGCAAATAGTAACCGAAAAACGGATTACGCAAACTCACGCAAAAGCCACTGTTTCGACTTATGTAGTTACAAATTAAACACTTTCCGTCACTTTCCTTCAGTTGTACTGTCAAACTTTGTTTCTTTACGCGTCTCACGGTTCTGGGCTAGACGGCGCTTCGCGTCGCGACGCGTCCCGTCTCTCCGTCTTTCACAACACGCGACGTAAATGGCCCTAACTCCTCGCTGCCTTCACTTACAATCTTAAAACTTTGAGCCCGCCAAGCTACCACCAACCGCACTACGTGATATTCATTTCGACTTGATACGCCATTACCTTCAATGGAAAAAGCGCTCTCAAAGACGCAAATACAAACCAAAAAACGGATTACACAAACTCACGCAAAAGCCACTTTTTCGACTTATGTAGTTACAAATTAAACACTTTCCGTCACTTTCCTTCAGTTGTACTGGCAAACTTTGTTTCTTTACGCGTCTCACGGTTCTGGGCTAGGCGGCGCTTCGCGTCGCGACGCGTCCCGTCTCTCCGTCTTTCACAACACGCGACGTAAATGGCCCTAACTCCTCGCTGCCTTCACTTACAATCACAAAACTTTGAGCCCCCCAAGCTACCACCAACCGCACTACGTAATATTCATTTCGACTTGATACGCCCTTACCTTCCATGGAAAAAGCGCTCTCAAAGACGCAAATACAAACCGAAAAACGGATTACACAAACTCACGCAAAAGCCACTGTTTCGACCTATGTAGTTAGAAATTAAACACTTTCCGTTAGTTTCCTTCAGTTGTACTGTCAAACTTTGTTTCTTTACACGTCTCACGGTTCTGGGCTAGACGGCGCTTCGCGTCGCGACGCGTCCCGTCTCTCCGCCTTTCACAACACGCGACGTAAATGGCCGCAACTCCTCGCTGCCTTCACTTACAATCTTAAAACTTTGAGACCCCCAAGCTACCACCAACCGCACTACGTGATATTCATTTCGACTTGATACGCCCTTACCTTCAATGGAAAAAGCGCTCTCAAAGACGCAAATACAAACCAAAAAACGGATTACACAAACTCACGCAAAAGCCACTTTTTCGACTTATGTAGTTACAAATTAAACACTTTCCGTTAGTTTCCTTCAGTTGTACTGTCAAACTTTGTTTCTTTACGCGTCTCACGGTTCTGGGCTAGACGGCGCATCGCGTCGCGACGCGTCCCGTCTCTCCGCCTTTCATAACACGCGACGTAAATGGCCGCAACTCCTCGCTGCCTTCACTTACAATCTTAAAACTTTGAGCCCCCCAAGCTACCACCAACCGCACTACGTGATATTCATTTCGACTTGATACGCCCTTACCTTCCATGGAAAAAGCGCTCTCAAAGACGCAAATACAAACCAAAAAACGGATTACACAAACTCACGCAAAAGCCACTTTGTCGACTTATGTAGTTTTAAATTAAACACTTTCCGTTAGTTTCCTTCAGTTGTACTGTCAAACTTTGTTTCTTTACGCGTCTCACGGTTCTGGGCTAGGCGGCGCTTCGCGTCGCGACGCGTCCCGTCTCTCCGTCTTTCACAACACGCGACGTAAATGGCCCTAACTCCTCGCTGCCTTCACTTACAATCTTAAAACTTTGAGCCCGCCAAGCTACCACCAACCGCAATACGTGATATTCATTTCGACTTGATACGCCCTTACCTTCAATGGAAAAAGCGCTCTGAAAGACGCAAATACAAACCAAAAAACGGATTACACAAACTCACGCAAAAGCCACTTTTTCGACTTATGTAGTTACAAATTAAATACTTTCCGTTAGTTTCCTTCAGTTGTACTGTCAAACTTTGTTTCTTTACGCGTCTCACGGTTCTGGGCTAGACGGCGCATCGCGTCGCGACGCGTCCCGTCTCTCCGCCTTTCACAACACGCGACGTAAATGGCCGCAACTCCTCGCTGCCTTCACTTACAATCTTAAAACTTTGAGCCCCCCAAGCTACCACCAACCGCACTACGTGATATTCATTTCCACTTGATACGCCCTTACCTTCAATGGAAAAAGCGCTCTCAAAGACGCAAATACAAACCAAAAAACGGATTACACAAACTCACGCAAAAGCCACTTTTTCGACTTATGTAGTTACAAATTAAACACTTTCCGTTAGTTTCCTTCAGTTGTACTGTCAAACTTTGTTTCTTTACGCGTCTCACGGTTCTGGGCTAGACGGCGCATCGCGTCGCGACGCGTCCCGTCTCTCCGCCTTTCACAACACGCGACGTAAATGGCCGCAACTCCTCGCTGCCTTCACTTACAATCTTAAAACTTTGAGACCCCCTAGCTACCACCAACCGCACTACGTGATATTCATTTCGACTTGATACGCCCTTACCTTCAATGGAAAAAGCGCTCTCAAAGACGCAATACAAACCAAAAAACGGATTACACAAACTCACGCAAAAGCCACTTTTTCGACTTATGTAGTTACAAATTAAACACTTTCCGTTAGTTTCCTTCAGTTGTACTGTCAAACTTTGTTTCTTTACGCGTCTCACGGTTCTGGGCTAGACGGCGCATCGCGTCGCGACGCGTCCCGTCTCTCCGTCTTTCACAACACGCGACGTAAATGGCCGCAACTCCTCGCTGCCTTCACTTACAATCTTAAAACTTTGAGCCCCCCAAGCTACCACCAACCGCACTACGTGATATTTATTTCCACTTGATACGCCCTTACCTTCAATGGAAAAAGCGCTCTCAAAGACGCAAATACAAACCAAAAAACGGATTACACAAACTCACGCAAAAGCCACTTTTTCGACTTATGTAGTTACAAATTAAATACTTTCCGTTAGTTTCCTTCAGTTGTACTGTCAAACTTTGTTTCTTTACGCGTCTCACGGTTCTGGGCTAGACGGCGCATCGCGTCGCGACGCGTCCCGTCTCTCCGCCTTTCACAACACGCGACGTAAATGGCCGCAACTCCTCGCTGCCTTCACTTACAATCTTAAAACTTTGAGACCCCCTAGCTACCACCAACCGCACTACGTGATATTCATTTCGACTTGATACGCCCTTACCTTCAATGGAAAAAGCGCTCTCAAAGACGCAAATACAAACCAAAAAACGGATTACACAAACTCACGCAAAAGCCACTTTTTCGACTTATGTAGTTACAAATTAAACACTTTCCGTTAGTTTCCTTCAGTTGTACTGTCAAACTTTGTTTCTTTACGCGTCTCACGGTTCTGGGCTAGACGGCGCATCGCGTCGCGACGCGTCCCGTCTCTCCGTCTTTCACAACACGCGACGTAAATGGCCGCAACTCCTCGCTGCCTTCACTTACAATCTTAAAACTTTGAGCCCCCCAAGCTACCACCAACCGCACTACGTGATATTCATTTCGACTTGATACGCCCTTACCTTCCATGGAAAAAGCGCTCTCAAAGACGCAAATACAAACCAAAAAACGGATTACACAAACTCACGCAAAAGCCACTTTTTCGACTTATGTAGTTTTAAATTAAACACTTTCCGTTAGTTTCCTTCAGTTGTACTGTCAAACTTTGTTTCTTTACGCGTCTCACGGTTCTGGGCTAGGCGGCGCTTCGCGTCGCGACGCGTCCCGTCTCTCCGTCTTTCACAACACGCGACGTAAATGGCCCTAACTCCTCGCTGCCTTCACTTACAATCTTAAAACTTTGAGCCCGCCAAGCTACCACCAACCTCACTACGTGATTTTCATTTCGACTTGATACACCCTTACCTTCCCCGGAAAAAACGCTCTCAAAGACGCAAATAGTAACCGAAAAACGGATTACACAAACTCACGCAAAAGCCACTGTTTCGACCTATGTAGTTACAAATTAAACACTTTCTGTTAGTTTCCTTCAGTTGTACTGTCAAACTTTGTTTCTTTACACGTCTCACGGTTCTGGGCTAGACGGCGCTTCGCGTCGCGACGCGTCCCGTCTCTCCGCCTTTCACAACACGCGACGTAAATGGCCGCAACTCCTCGCTGCCTTCACTTACAATCTTAAAACTTTGAGCCCCCCAAGCTACCACCAACCGCACTACGTAATATTCATTTCGACTTGATACGCCCTTACCTTCCATTGAAAAAGCGCTCTCAAAGACGCAAATACAAACCGAAAAACGGATTACACAAACTCACGCAAAAGCCACTTTTTCGACTTATGTAGTTACAAATTAAACACTTTCCGTTAGTTTCCTTCAGTTGTACTGTCAAACTTTGTTTCTTTACAAGTCTCACGGTTCTGGTCTAGACGGCGCTTCGCGTCGCGACGCGTCCCGTCTCTCCGCCTTTCACAACACGAGACGTAAATGGCCGCAACTCCTCGCTGCCTTCACTTACAATCTTAAAACTTTGAGACCCCCAAGCTACCACCAACCGCACTACGTGATATTCATTTCGACTTCATACGCCCTTACCTTCAATGGAAAAAGCGCTCTCAAAGACGCAAATACAAACCAAAAAACGGATTACACAAACTCACGCAAAAGCCACTTTTTCGACTTATGTAGTTACAAATTAAACACTTTCCGTTAGTTTCCTTCAGTTGTACTGTCAAACTTTGTTTCTTTACGCGTCTCACGGTTCTGGGCTAGACGGCGCATCGCGTCGCGACGCGTCCCGTCTCTCCGCCGTTCATAACACGCGACGTAAATGGCCGCAACTCCTCGCTGCCTTCACTTACAATCTTAAAACTTTGAGCCCCCCACGCTACCACCAACCGCACTACGTGATATTCATTTCGACTTGATACGCCCTTACCTTCCATGGAAAAAGCGCTCTCAAAGACGCAAATACAAACCAAAAAATGGATTACACAACTTCACGCAAAAGCCACTTTTTCGACTTATGTAGTTACAAATTAAACACTTTCCGTTAGTTTCCTTCAGTTGTACTGTCAAACTTTGTTTCTTTACACGTCTCACGGTTCTGGGCTAGACGGCGCTTCGCGTCGCGACGCGTCCCGTCTCTCCGCCTTTCACAACACGCGACGTAAATGGCCGCAACTCCTCGCTGCCTTCACTTACAATCTTAAAACTTTGAGCCCCCCAAGCTACCACCAACCGCACTACGTGATTTTCATTTCGACTTGATACGCCCTTACCTTCCCCGGAAAAAACGCTCTCAAAGACGCAAATAGTAACCGAAAAACGGATTACACAAACTCACGCAAAAGCCACTTTTTCGACTTATGTAGTTACAAATTAAACACTTTCCGTTAGTTTCCTTCAGTTGTACTGTCAAACTTTGTTTCTTTACACGTCTCACGGTTCTGGGCTAGACGGCGCTTCGCGTCGCGACGCGTCCCGTCTCTCCGCCTTTCACAACACGCGACGTAAATGGCCGCAACTCCTCGCTGCCTTCACTTACAATCTTAAAACTTTGAGCCCCCCAAGCTACCACCAACCGCACTACGTGATTTTCATTTCGACTTGATACGCCCTTACCTTCCCCGGAGAAAACGCTCTCAATGACGCAAATAGTAACCGAAAAACGGATTACACAAACTCACGCAAAAGCCACTGTTTCGACTAATGTAGTTACAAATTAAACACTTTCCGTCACTTTCCTTCAGTTGTACTGTCAAACTTTGTTTCTTTACGCGTCTCACGGTTCTGGGCTAGACGGCGCTTCGCGTCGCGACGCGTCCCATCTCTCCGCCTTTCACAACACGCGACGTAAATGGCCGTAACTCCTCGCTGCCTTCACTTACAATCTCAAAACTTTGAGCCCGCCAAGCTACCACCAACCGCACTACGTAATATTCATTTCGACTTGATACGCCCTTACCTTCCATGGAAAAAGCGCTCTCAAAGACGCAAATACAAACCGAAAAACAGATTACACAAACTCACGCAAAAGCCACTTTTTCGACTTATGTAGTTACAAATTAAACACTTTCCCTTAGTTTCCTTCAGTTGTACTGTCAAACTTTGTTTCTTTACACGTCTCACGGTTCTGGGCTAGACGGCGCTTCGCGTCGCGACGCGTCCCGTCTCTCCGCCTTTCACAACACGCGACGTAAATGGCCGCAACTCCTCGCTGCCTTCACTTACAATCTTAAAACTTTGAGCCCCCCAAGCTACCACCAACCGCACTACGTGATTTTCATTTCGACTCGATACGCCCTTACCTTCCCCGGAGAAAACGCTCTCAATGACGCAAATAGTAACCGAAAAACGGATTACACAAACTCACGCAAAAGCCACTGTTTCGACTAATGTAGTTACAAAGTAAACACTTTCCGTCACTTTCCTTCAGTTGTACTGTCAAACTTTGTTTCTTTACGCGTCTCACGGTTCTGGGCTAGACGGCGCTTCGCGTCGCGACGCGTCCCGTCTCTCCGCCTTTCACAACACGCGACGTAAACGGCCGCAACTCCTCGCTGCCTTCACTTACAATCTTAAAACTTTGAGCCCCCCAAGCTACCACCAACCGCACTGCGTGATTTTCATTTCGACTTGATACGCCCTTACCTTCCCCGGAGAAAACGCTCTCAATGACGCAAATAGTAACCGAAAAACGGATTACACAAACTCACGCAAAAGCCACTGTTTCGACTAATGTAGTTACAAAGTAAACACTTTCCGTCACTTTCCTTCAGTTGTACTGTCAAACTTTGTTTCTTTACACGTCTCACGGTTCTGGGCTAGACGGCGCTTCGCGTCGCGACGCGTCCCGTCTCTCCGCCTTTCACAACACGCGACGTAAATGGCCGCAACTCCTCGCTGCCTTCACTTACAATCTTAAAACTTTGAGCCCGCCAAGCTACCACCAACCGCACTGCGTGATTTTCATTTCGACTTGATACACCCTTACCTTCCCCGGAAAAAACGCTCTCAAAGACGCAAATAGTAACCGAAAAACGGATTACACAAACTCACGCAAAAGCCACTTTTTCGACTTATGTAGTTACAAATTAAACACTTTCCGTTAGTTTCCTTCAGTTGTACTGTCAAACTTTGTTTCTTTACGCGTCTCACGGTTCTGGGCTAGACGGCGCTTCGCGTCGCGACGCGTCCCGTCTCCCCGTCTTTCACAACACGCGACGTAAATGGCCGTAACTCCTCGCTGCCTTCACTTACAATCTTAAAACTTTGAGCCCGCCAAGCTACCACCAACCGCACTGCGTGATTTTCATTTCGACTTGATACACCCTTACCTTCCCCGGAAAAAACGCTCTCAAAGACGCAAATAGTAACCGAAAAACGGATTACACAAACTCACGCAAAAGCCACTGTTTCGACTAATGTAGTTACAAATTAAACACTTTCCGTCACTTTCCTTCAGTTGTACTGTCAAACTTTGTTTCTTTACGCGTCTCACGGTTCTGGGCTAGACGGCGCTTCGCGTCGCGACGCGTCCCGTCTCTCCGCCTTTCACAACACGCGACGTAAATGGCCGCAACTCCTCGCTGCCTTCACTTACAATCTTAAAACTTTGAGCCCCCCAAGCTACCACCAACCGCACTACGTAATATTCATTTCGACTTGATACGCCATTACCTTCCCCGGAAAAAAAGCTCTCAAAGACGCAAATAGTAACCGAAAAACGAATTACACAAACTCACGCAAAAGCCACTTCTTCGACTTATGTAGTTACAAATTAAACACTTTCCGTCACTTTCCTTCAGTTGTACTGTGAATCTTTGTTTCTTTACGCGTCTCACGGTTCTGGGCTAGACGGCGCTTCGCGTCGCGACGCGTCCCGTCTCTCCGTCTATCACAACACGCGACGTAAATGGCCGTAACTCCTCGCTGCCTTCACTTACAATCTTAAAACTTTGAGCCCGCCAAGCTACCACCAACCGCACTACGTGATATTCATTTCGACTTGATACGCCCTTAGCTTCCCCGGAAAAAAGCTCTCAAAGACGCAAATAGTAACCGAAAAACGGATTACACAAACTCACGCAAAAGCCACTGTTTCGACTTATGTAGTTACAAATTAATCACTTTCCGTCACTTTCCTTCAGTTGTACTGTCAAACTTTGTTCCTTTACGCGTCTCACGGTTCTGGGCTAGACGGCGCTTCGCGTCGCGACGCGTCCCGTCTCTCCGTCTTTCACAACACGCGACGTAAATGGCCGTAACTCCTCGCTGCCTTCACTTACAATCTTAAAACTTTGAGCCCGCCAAGCTACCACCAACCGCACTACGTGATATTCATTTCGACTTGATACGCCCTTACCTTCCCCGGAAAAAAACTCTCAAAGACGCAAATAGTAACCGAAAAACGGATTACACAAACTCACGCAAAAGCCACTGTTTCGACTTATGTAGTTACAAATTAAACACTATCCGCCACTTTCCTTCAGTTGTACTGTCAAACTTTGTTTCTTTACGCGTCTCGCGGTTCTGGGCTAGGCGGCGCTTCGCGTCGCGACGCGTCCCGTCTCTCCGTCTTTCACAACACGCGACGTAAATGGCCGTAACTCCTCGCTGCCTTCACTTACAATCTTAAAACGTTGATCCCGCCAAGCTACCACCAACCGCACTACGTGATTTTCATTTCGACTTGATACGCCCTTACCTTCCCCGGAAAAAAAGCTCTCAAAGACGCAAATAGTAACCGAAAAACGGATTACACAAACTCACGCAAAAGCCACTGTTTCGACTTATGTAGTTACAAATTAAACACTTTCCGCCACTTTCCTTCAGTTGTACTGTCAAACTTTGTTTCTTTACGCGTCTCACGGTTCTGGGCTAGACGGCGCTTCGCGTCGCGACGCGTCCCGTCTCTCCGTCTTTCACAACACGCGACGTAAATGGCCGCAACTCCTCGCTGCCTTCACTTACAATCTTAAAACTTTGAGCCCGCCAAGCTACCACCAACCGCACTACGTGATTTTCATTTCGACTTGATACGCCCTTACCTTTCCCGGAAAAAACGCTCTCAATGACGCAAATAGTAACCGAAAAACGGATTACACAAACTCACGCAAAAGCCACTGTTTCGACTTATGTAGTTACAAATTAAACACTTTCCGTCACTTTCCTTCAGTTGTACTGTCAAACTTTGTTTCTTTACGCGTCTCACGTTTCTGGGCTAGGCGGCGCTTCGCGTCGCGACGCGTCCCGTCTCCCCGTCTTTCACAACACGTGACGTAAATGGCCGTAACTCCTCGCTGCCTTCACTTACAATCTTAAAACTTTGAGCCCGCCAAGCTACCACCAACCGCACTACGTGATTTTCATTTCGACTTGATACGCCCTTACCTTCCCCGGAAAAAACGCTCTCAAAGACGCAAATAGTAACCGAAAAACGGATTACGCAAACTCACGCAAAAGCCACTGTTTCGACTTATGTAGTTACAAATTAAACACTTTCCGTCACTTTCCTTCAGTTGTACTGTCAAACTTTGTTTCCTTACGCGTTTCACGGTTCTGGGCTAGGCGGCGCTTCGCGTCGCGACGCGTCCCGTCTCTCCGTCTTTCACAACACGCGACGTAAATGGCCGCAACTCCTCGCTGCCTTCATTTACAACCTTAAAACTTTGAGCCCGCCAAGCTACCACCAACCGCACTACGTGATATTCATTTCGACTTGATACGCCCTTACCTTCCCCGGAAAAAACGCTCTCAAAGACGCAAATAGTAACCGAAAAACGGATTACACAAACTCACGCAAAAGCCACTGTTTCGACTTATGTAGTTACAAATTAAACACTTTCCGTCACTTTCCTTCAGTTGTACTGTCAAACTTTGTTTCTTTACGCGTCTCACGGTTCTGGGCTAGGCGGCGCTTCGCGTCGCGACGCGTCCCGTCTCTCCGTCTTTCACAACACGCGACGTAAATGGCCCTAACTCCTCGCTGCCTTCACTTACAATCTTAAAACTTTGAGCCCGCCAAGCTACCACCAACCGCACTACGTGATATTCATTTCGACTTGATACGCCCTTACCTTCAATGGAAAAAGCGCTCTCAAAGACGCAAATACAAACCAAAAAACGGATTACACAAACTCACGCAAAAGCCACTTTTTCGACTTATGTAGTTACAAATTAAACACTTTCCGTTAGTTTCCTTCAGTTGTACTGTCAAACTTTGTTTCTTTACGAGTCTCACGGTTCTGGGCTAGGCGGCGCTTCGCGTCGCGACGCGTCCCGTCTCTCAGTCTTTCACAACACGCGACGTAAATGGCCCTAACTCCTCGCTGCCTTCACTTACAATCTTAAAACTTTGAGCCCGCCAAGCTACCACCAACCGCACTACGTGATTTTCATTTCGACTTGATACACCCTTACTTTCCCCGGAAAAAACGCTCTCAAAGACGCAAATAGTAACCGAAAAACGGATTACACAAACTCACGCAAAAGCCACTGTTTCGCTTATGTAGTTACAAATTAAACACTTTCCGTTAGTTTCCTTCAGTTGTACTGTCAAACTTTGTTTCTTTACACGTCTCACGGTTCTGGGCTAGACGGCGCTTCGCGTCGCGACGCGTCCCGTCTCTCCGCCTTTCACAACACGCGACGTAAATGGCCGCAACTACTCGCTGCCTTCACTTACAATCTTAAAACTTTGAGCCCCCCAAGCTACCACCAACCGCACTACGTAATATTCATTTCGACTTGATACGCCCTTACCTTCCATGGAAAAAGCGCTCTCAAAGACGCAAATACAAACCGAAAAACGGATTACACAAACTCACGCAAAAGCCACTTTTTGACTTATGTAGTTACAAATTAAACACTTTCCGTTAGTTTCCTTCAGTTGTACTGTCAAACTTTGTTTCTTTACACGTCTCACGGTTCTGGGCTAGACGGCGCTTCGCGTCGCGACGCGTCCCGTCTCTCCGCCTTTCACAACACGCGACGTAAATGGCCGCAACTCCTCGCTGCCTTCACTTACAGTCTTAAAACTTTGAGACCCCCAAGCTGCCACCAACCGCACTACGTGATATTCATTTCGACTTGATACGCCCTTACCTTCAATGGAAAAAGCGCTCTCAAAGACGCAAATACAAACCAAAAAACGGATTACACAAACTCACGCAAAAGCCACTTTTTCGACTTATGTAGTTACAAATTAAACACTTTCCGTTAGTTTCCTTCAGTTGTACTGTCAAACTTTGTTTCTTTACACGTCTCACGGTTCTGGGCTAGACGGCGCTTCGCGTCGCGACGCGTCCCGTCTCTCCGCCTTTCACAACACGCGACGTAAATGGCCGCAACTCCTCGCTGCCTTCACTTACAATCTTAAAACTTTGAGCCCCCCAAGCTACCACCAACCGCACTACGTAATATTCATTTCGACTTGATACGCCCTTACCTTCCATGGAAAAAGCGCTCTCAAAGACGCAAATACAAACCGAAAAACGGATTACACAAACTCACGCAAAAGCCACTTTTTCGACTTATGTAGTTACAAATTAAACACTTTCCGTTAGTTTCCTTCAGTTGTACTGTCAAACTTTGTTTCTTTACACGTCTCACGGTTCTGGGCTAGACGGCGCTTCGCGTCGCGACGCGTCCCGTCTCTCCGCCTTTCACAACACGCGACGTAAATGGCCGCAACTCCTCGCTGCCTTCTTTTACAATCTTAAAACTTTGAGCCCCCCAAGCTACCACCAACCGCACTACGTAATATTCATTTCGACTTGATACGCCCTTACCTTCCCCGGAAAAAACGCTCTCAATGACGCAAATAGTAACCGAAAAACGGATTACACAAACTCACGCAAAAGCCACTGTTTCGACTTATGTAGTTACAAATTAAACACTTTCCGTCACTTTCCTTCAGTTGTACTGTCAAACTTTGTTTCTTTACGCGTCTCACGTTTCTTGGCTAGGCGGCGCTTCGCGTCGCGACGCGTCCCGTCTCCCCGTCTTTCACAACACGCGACGTAAATGGCCGTAACTCCTCGCTGCCTTCACTTACAATCTTAAAACTTTGAGCCCGCCAAGCTACCACCAACCGCACTACGTGATTTTCATTTCGACTTGATACGCCCTTACCTTCCCCGGAAAAAACGCTCTCAAAGACGCAAATAGTAACCGAAAAACGGATTACGCAAACTCACGCAAAAGCCACTGTTTCGACTTATGTACTTACAAATTAAACACTTTCCGTTAGTTTCCTTCAGTTGTACTGTCAAACTTTGTTTCTTTACACGTCTCACGGTTCTGGGCTAGACGGCGCTTCGCGTCGCGACGCGTCCCGTCTCTCCGCCTTTCACAACACGCGACGTAAATGGCCGTAACTCCTCGCTGCCTTCACTTACAATCTTAAAACTTTGAGCCCCCCAAGCTACCACCAACCGCACTACGTGATTTTCATTTCGACTTGATACGCCCTTACCTTCCCCGGAAAAAACGCTCTCAATGACGCAAATAGTAACCGAAAAACGGATTACACAAACTCACGCAAAAGCCACTGTTTCGACTAATGTAGTTACAAATTAAACACTTTCCGTCACTTTCCTTCAGTTGTACTGTCAAACTTTGTTTCTTTACGCGTCTCACGGTTCTGGGCTAGACGGCGCTTCGCGTCGCAACGCGTCCCCTCTCCCCGTCTTTCACAACACGCGACGTAAATGGCCGTAACTCCTCGCTGCCTTCACTTACAATCTTAAAACTTTGAGCCCGCCAAGCTACCACCAACCGCACTACGTGATTTTCATTTCGACTTGATACACCCTTACCTTCCCCGGAAAAAACGCTCTCAAAGACGCAAATAGTAACCGAAAAACGGATTACACAAACTCACGCAAAAGCCACTGTTTCGACTAATGTAGTTACAAATTAAACACTTTCCGTCACTTTCCTTCAGTTGTACTGTCAAACTTTGTTTCTTTACGCGTCTCACGGTTCTGGGCTAGGCGGCGCTTCGCGTCGCGACGCGTCCCGTCTCTCCGTCTTTCACAACACGCGACGTAAATGGCCCTAACTCCTCGCTGCCTTCACTTACAATCTTAAAACTTTGAGCCCGCCAAGCTACCACCAACCGCACTACGTGATTTTCATTTCGACTTGATACACCCTTACCTTCCTCGGAAAAAACGCTCTCAAAGACGCAAATAGTAACCGAAAAACGGATTACACAAACTCACGCAAAAGCCACTGTTTCGACTTATGTAGTTACAAATTAAACACTTTCCGTTAGTTTCCTTCAGTTGTACTGTCAAACTTTGTTTCTTTACACGTCTCACGGTTCTGGGCTAGACGGCGCTTCGCGTCGCGACGCGTCCCGTATCTCCGCCTTTCACAGCACGCGACGTAAATGGCCGCAACTCCTCGCTGCCTTCACTTGCAATCTTAAAACTTTGAGCCCGCCAAGCTACCACCAACCGCACTACGTGATATTCATTTCGACTTGATACGCCCTTACCTTCCATGGAAAATGCGCTCTCAAAGACGGAAATACAAACCGAAAAACGGATTACACAAACTCACGCAAAAGCCACTTTTTCGACTTATGTAGTTACAAATTAAACACTTTCCGTTAGTTTCCTTCAGTTGTACTGTCAAACTTTGTTTCTTTACACGTCTCACGGTTCTGGGCTAGACGGCGCTTCGCGTCGCGACGCGTCCCGTCTCTCCGCCTTTCACAACACGCGACGTAAATGGCCGCAACTCCTCGCTGCCTTCACTTACTATCTTAAAACTTTGAGCCCCCCAAGCTACCACCAACCGCACTACGTGATATTCATTTCAAGTTGATACGCCCTTACCTTCCATGGAAAATGCGCTCTCAAAGACGCAAATACAAACCGAAAAACGGATTACACAAACTCACGCAAAATCCACTTTTTCGACTTATGTAGTTACAAATTAAACACTTTCCGCTAGTTTCCTTCAGTTGTACTGTCAAACTTTGTTTCTTTACGCGTGTCACGGTTCTGGGCTAGACGGCGCTTCGCGTCGCGACGCGTCCCGTCTCTCCGCCTTTCAAAACACGCGACGTAAATGGCCGCAACTCCTCGCTGCCTTCACTTACAATCTTAAAACTTTGAGCCCCCAAGCTACCACCAACCGCACTACGTGATATTCATTTCGACTTGATACGCCCTTACCTTCCATGGAAAATGCGCTCTCAAAGACGGAAATACAAACCGAAAAACGGATTACACAAACTCACGCAAAAGCCACTTTTTCGACTTATGTAGTTACAAATTAAACACTTTCCGTTAGTTTCCTTCAGTTGTACTGTCAAACTTTGTTTCTTTACACGTCTCACGGTTCTGGGCTAGACGGCGCTTCGCGTCGCGACGCGTCCCGTCTCTCCGCCTTTCACAACACGCGACGTAAATGGCCGCAACTCCTCGCTGCCTTCACTTACTATCTTAAAACTTTGAGCCCCCCAAGCTACCACCAACCGCACTACGTGATATTCATTTCAAGTTGATACGCCCTTACCTTCCATGGAAAATGCGCTCTCAAAGACGCAAATACAAACCGAAAAACGGATTACACAAACTCACGCAAAATCCACTTTTTCGACTTATGTAGTTACAAATTAAACACTTTCCGCTAGTTTCCTTCAGTTGTACTGTCAAACTTTGTTTCTTTACGCGTGTCACGGTTCTGGGCTAGACGGCGCTTCGCGTCGCGACGCGTCCCGTCTCTCCGCCTTTCAAAACACGCGACGTAAATGGCCGCAACTCCTCGCTGCCTTCACTTACAATCTTAAAACTTTGAGCCCGCCAAGCTACCACCAACCGCACTACGTGATATTCATTTCGACTTGATACGCCCTTACCTTCCATGGAAAATGCGCTCTCAAAGACGGAAATACAAACCGAAAAACGGATTACACAAACTCACGCAAAAGCCACTTTTTCGACTTATGTAGTTACAAATTAAACACTTTCCGTTAGTTTCCTTCAGTTGTACTGTCAAACTTTGTTTCTTTACACGTCTCACGGTTCTGGGCTAGACGGCGCTTCGCGTCGCGACGCGTCCCGTCTCTCCGCCTTTCACAACACGCGACGTAAATGGCCGCAACTCCTCGCTGCCTTCACTTACAATCTTAAAACTTTGAGCCCGCCAAGCTACCACCAACCGCACTACGTGATATTCATTTCGAGTTGATACGCCCTTACCTTCCATGGAAAATGCGCTCTCAAAGACGCAAATACAAACCGAAAAACGGATTACACAAACTCACGCAAAAGCCACTTTTTCGACTTATGTAGTTACAAATTAAACACTTTCCGTTAGTTTCCTTCAGTTGTACTGTCAAACTTTGTTTCTTTACACGTCTCACGGTTCTGGGCTAGACGGCGCTTCGCGTCGCGACGCGTCCCGTCTCTCCGCCTTTCACAACACGCGACGTAAATGGCCGCAACTACTCGCTGCCTTCACTTACAATCTTAAAACTTTGAGCCCGCCAAGCTACCACCAACCGCACTACGTGATATTCATTTCGAGTTGATACGCCCTTACCTTCCATGGAAAATGCGCTCTCAAAGACGCAAATACAAACCGAAAAACGGATTACACAAACTCACGCAAAAGCCACTTTTTCGACTTATGTAGTTACAAATTAAACACTTTCCGTTAGTTTCCTTCAGTTGTACTGTCAAACTTTGTTTCTTTACACGTCTCACGGTTCTGGGCTAGACGGCGCTTCGCGTCGCGACGCGTCCCGTCTCTCCGCCTTTCACAACACGCGACGTAAATGGCCGCAACTACTCGCTGCCTTCACTTACAATCTTAAAACTTTGAGCCCGCCAAGCTACCACCAACCGCACTACGTGATATTCATTTCGAGTTGATACACCCTTACCTTCCATGGAAAATGCGCTCTCAAAGACGCAAATACAAACCGAAAAACGGATTACACAAACTCACGCAAAAGCCACTTTTTCGACTTATGTAGTTACAAATTAAACACTTTCCGTTAGTTTCCTTCAGTTGTACTGTCAAACTTTGTTTCTTTACACGTCTCACGGTTCTGGGCTAGACGGCGCTTCGCGTCGCGACGCGTCCCGTCTCTCCGCCTTTCACAACACGCGACGTAAATGGCCGCAACTCCTCGCTGCCTTCACTTACAATCTTAAAACTTTGAGCCCGCCAAGCTACCACCAACCGCACTACGTGATATTCATTTCGAGTTGATACGCCCTTACCTTCCATGGAAAATGCGCTCTCAAAGACGCAAATACAAACCGAAAAACGGATTACACAAACACACGCAAAAGCCACTTTTTCGACTTATGTAGTTACAAATTAAACACTTTCCGTTAGTTTCCTTCAGTTGTACTGTCAAACTTTGTTTCTTTACACGTCTCACGGTTCTGGGCTAGACGGCGCTTCGCGTCGCGACGCGTCCCGTCTCTCCGCCTTTCACAACACGCGACGTAAATGGCCGCAACTACTCGCTGCCTTCACTTACAATCTTAAAACTTTGAGCCCGCCAAGCTACCACCAACCGCACTACGTGATATTCATTTCGAGTTGATACGCCCTTACCTTCCATGGAAAATGCGCTCTCAAAGACGCAAATACAAACCGAAAAACGGATTACACAAACTCACGCAAAAGCCACTTTTTCGACTGATGTAGTTACAAATTAAACACTTTCCGTTAGTTTCCTTCAGTTGTACTGTCAAACTTTGTTTCTTTACACGTCTCACGGTTCTGGGCTAGACGGCGCTTCGCGTCGCGACGCGTCCCGTCTCTCCGCCTTTCACAACACGCGACGTAAATGGCCGCAACTACTCGCTGCCTTCACTTACAATCTTAAAACTTTGAGCCCGCCAAGCTACCACCAACCGCACTACGTGATATTCATTTCGAGTTGATACGCCCTTACCTTCCATGGAAAATGCGCTCTCAAAGACGCAAATACAAACCGAAAAACGGATTACACAAACTCACGCAAAAGCCACTTTTTCGACTTATGTAGTTACAAATTAAACACTTTCCGTTAGTTTCCTTCAGTTGTACTGTCAAACTTTGTTTCTTTACACGTCTCACGGTTCTGGGCTAGACGGCGCTTCGCGTCGCGACGCGTCCCGTCTCTCCGCCTTTCACAACACGCGACGTAAATGGCCGCAACTACTCGCTGCCTTCACTTACAATCTTAAAACTTTGAGCCCGCCAAGCTACCACCAACCGCACTACGTAATATTCATTTCGAGTTGATACGCCCTTACCTTCCATGAAAATGCGCTCTCAAAGACGCAAATACAAACCGAAAAACGGATTACACAAACTCACGCAAAAGCCACTTTTTCGACTTATGTAGTTACAAATTAAACACTTTCCGTTAGTTTCCTTCAGTTGTACTGTCAAACTTTGTTTCTTTACACGTCTCACGGTTCTGGGCTAGACGGCGCTTCGCGTCGCGACGCGTCCCGTCTCTCCGCCTTTCACAACACGCGACGTAAATGGCCGCAACTACTCGCTGCCTTCACTTACAATCTTAAAACTTTGAGCCCGCCAAGCTACCACCAACCGCACTGCGTGATTTTCATTTCGACTTGATACACCCTTACCTTCCCCGGAAAAAACGCTCTCAAAGACGCAAATAGTAACCGAAAAACGGATTACACAAACTCACGCAAAAGCCACTTTTTCGACTTATGTAGTTACAAATTAAACACTTTCCGTTAGTTTCCTTCAGTTGTACTGTCAAACTTTGTTTCTTTACGCGTCTCACGGTTCTGGGCTAGACGGCGCTTCGCGTCGCGACGCGTCCCGTCTCCCCGTCTTTCACAACACGCGACGTAAATGGCCGTAACTCCTCGCTGCCTTCACTTACAATCTTAAAACTTTGAGCCCGCCAAGCTACCACCAACCGCACTGCGTGATTTTCATTTCGACTTGATACACCCTTACCTTCCCCGGAAAAAACGCTCTCAAAGACGCAAATAGTAACCGAAAAACGGATTACACAAACTCACGCAAAAGCCACTGTTTCGACTAATGTAGTTACAAATTAAACACTTTCCGTCACTTTCCTTCAGTTGTACTGTCAAACTTTGTTTCTTTACGCGTCTCACGGTTCTGGGCTAGACGGCGCTTCGCGTCGCGACGCGTCCCGTCTCTCCGCCTTTCACAACACGCGACGTAAATGGCCGCAACTCCTCGCTGCCTTCACTTACAATCTTAAAACTTTGAGCCCCCCAAGCTACCACCAACCGCACTACGTAATATTCATTTCGACTTGATACGCCATTACCTTCCCCGGAAAAAAAGCTCTCAAAGACGCAAATAGTAACCGAAAAACGAATTACACAAACTCACGCAAAAGCCACTTCTTCGACTTATGTAGTTACAAATTAAACACTTTCCGTCACTTTCCTTCAGTTGTACTGTGAATCTTTGTTTCTTTACGCGTCTCACGGTTCTGGGCTAGACGGCGCTTCGCGTCGCGACGCGTCCCGTCTCTCCGTCTATCACAACACGCGACGTAAATGGCCGTAACTCCTCGCTGCCTTCACTTACAATCTTAAAACTTTGAGCCCGCCAAGCTACCACCAACCGCACTACGTGATATTCATTTCGACTTGATACGCCCTTAGCTTCCCCGGAAAAAAGCTCTCAAAGACGCAAATAGTAACCGAAAAACGGATTACACAAACTCACGCAAAAGCCACTGTTTCGACTTATGTAGTTACAAATTAATCACTTTCCGTCACTTTCCTTCAGTTGTACTGTCAAACTTTGTTCCTTTACGCGTCTCACGGTTCTGGGCTAGACGGCGCTTCGCGTCGCGACGCGTCCCGTCTCTCCGTCTTTCACAACACGCGACGTAAATGGCCGTAACTCCTCGCTGCCTTCACTTACAATCTTAAAACTTTGAGCCCGCCAAGCTACCACCAACCGCACTACGTGATATTCATTTCGACTTGATACGCCCTTACCTTCCCCGGAAAAAAACTCTCAAAGACGCAAATAGTAACCGAAAAACGGATTACACAAACTCACGCAAAAGCCACTGTTTCGACTTATGTAGTTACAAATTAAACACTATCCGCCACTTTCCTTCAGTTGTACTGTCAAACTTTGTTTCTTTACGCGTCTCGCGGTTCTGGGCTAGGCGGCGCTTCGCGTCGCGACGCGTCCCGTCTCTCCGTCTTTCACAACACGCGACGTAAATGGCCGTAACTCCTCGCTGCCTTCACTTACAATCTTAAAACGTTGATCCCGCCAAGCTACCACCAACCGCACTACGTGATTTTCATTTCGACTTGATACGCCCTTACCTTCCCCGGAAAAAAAGCTCTCAAAGACGCAAATAGTAACCGAAAAACGGATTACACAAACTCACGCAAAAGCCACTGTTTCGACTTATGTAGTTACAAATTAAACACTTTCCGCCACTTTCCTTCAGTTGTACTGTCAAACTTTGTTTCTTTACGCGTCTCACGGTTCTGGGCTAGACGGCGCTTCGCGTCGCGACGCGTCCCGTCTCTCCGTCTTTCACAACACGCGACGTAAATGGCCGCAACTCCTCGCTGCCTTCACTTACAATCTTAAAACTTTGAGCCCGCCAAGCTACCACCAACCGCACTACGTGATTTTCATTTCGACTTGATACGCCCTTACCTTTCCCGGAAAAAACGCTCTCAATGACGCAAATAGTAACCGAAAAACGGATTACACAAACTCACGCAAAAGCCACTGTTTCGACTTATGTAGTTACAAATTAAACACTTTCCGTCACTTTCCTTCAGTTGTACTGTCAAACTTTGTTTCTTTACGCGTCTCACGTTTCTGGGCTAGGCGGCGCTTCGCGTCGCGACGCGTCCCGTCTCCCCGTCTTTCACAACACGTGACGTAAATGGCCGTAACTCCTCGCTGCCTTCACTTACAATCTTAAAACTTTGAGCCCGCCAAGCTACCACCAACCGCACTACGTGATTTTCATTTCGACTTGATACGCCCTTACCTTCCCCGGAAAAAACGCTCTCAAAGACGCAAATAGTAACCGAAAAACGGATTACGCAAACTCACGCAAAAGCCACTGTTTCGACTTATGTAGTTACAAATTAAACACTTTCCGTCACTTTCCTTCAGTTGTACTGTCAAACTTTGTTTCCTTACGCGTTTCACGGTTCTGGGCTAGGCGGCGCTTCGCGTCGCGACGCGTCCCGTCTCTCCGTCTTTCACAACACGCGACGTAAATGGCCGCAACTCCTCGCTGCCTTCATTTACAACCTTAAAACTTTGAGCCCGCCAAGCTACCACCAACCGCACTACGTGATATTCATTTCGACTTGATACGCCCTTACCTTCCCCGGAAAAAACGCTCTCAAAGACGCAAATAGTAACCGAAAAACGGATTACACAAACTCACGCAAAAGCCACTGTTTCGACTTATGTAGTTACAAATTAAACACTTTCCGTCACTTTCCTTCAGTTGTACTGTCAAACTTTGTTTCTTTACGCGTCTCACGGTTCTGGGCTAGGCGGCGCTTCGCGTCGCGACGCGTCCCGTCTCTCCGTCTTTCACAACACGCGACGTAAATGGCCCTAACTCCTCGCTGCCTTCACTTACAATCTTAAAACTTTGAGCCCGCCAAGCTACCACCAACCGCACTACGTGATATTCATTTCGACTTGATACGCCCTTACCTTCAATGGAAAAAGCGCTCTCAAAGACGCAAATACAAACCAAAAAACGGATTACACAAACTCACGCAAAAGCCACTTTTTCGACTTATGTAGTTACAAATTAAACACTTTCCGTTAGTTTCCTTCAGTTGTACTGTCAAACTTTGTTTCTTTACGAGTCTCACGGTTCTGGGCTAGGCGGCGCTTCGCGTCGCGACGCGTCCCGTCTCTCAGTCTTTCACAACACGCGACGTAAATGGCCCTAACTCCTCGCTGCCTTCACTTACAATCTTAAAACTTTGAGCCCGCCAAGCTACCACCAACCGCACTACGTGATTTTCATTTCGACTTGATACACCCTTACTTTCCCCGGAAAAAACGCTCTCAAAGACGCAAATAGTAACCGAAAAACGGATTACACAAACTCACGCAAAAGCCACTGTTTCGCTTATGTAGTTACAAATTAAACACTTTCCGTTAGTTTCCTTCAGTTGTACTGTCAAACTTTGTTTCTTTACACGTCTCACGGTTCTGGGCTAGACGGCGCTTCGCGTCGCGACGCGTCCCGTCTCTCCGCCTTTCACAACACGCGACGTAAATGGCCGCAACTACTCGCTGCCTTCACTTACAATCTTAAAACTTTGAGCCCCCCAAGCTACCACCAACCGCACTACGTAATATTCATTTCGACTTGATACGCCCTTACCTTCCATGGAAAAAGCGCTCTCAAAGACGCAAATACAAACCGAAAAACGGATTACACAAACTCACGCAAAAGCCACTTTTTGACTTATGTAGTTACAAATTAAACACTTTCCGTTAGTTTCCTTCAGTTGTACTGTCAAACTTTGTTTCTTTACACGTCTCACGGTTCTGGGCTAGACGGCGCTTCGCGTCGCGACGCGTCCCGTCTCTCCGCCTTTCACAACACGCGACGTAAATGGCCGCAACTCCTCGCTGCCTTCACTTACAGTCTTAAAACTTTGAGACCCCCAAGCTGCCACCAACCGCACTACGTGATATTCATTTCGACTTGATACGCCCTTACCTTCAATGGAAAAAGCGCTCTCAAAGACGCAAATACAAACCAAAAAACGGATTACACAAACTCACGCAAAAGCCACTTTTTCGACTTATGTAGTTACAAATTAAACACTTTCCGTTAGTTTCCTTCAGTTGTACTGTCAAACTTTGTTTCTTTACACGTCTCACGGTTCTGGGCTAGACGGCGCTTCGCGTCGCGACGCGTCCCGTCTCTCCGCCTTTCACAACACGCGACGTAAATGGCCGCAACTCCTCGCTGCCTTCACTTACAATCTTAAAACTTTGAGCCCCCCAAGCTACCACCAACCGCACTACGTAATATTCATTTCGACTTGATACGCCCTTACCTTCCATGGAAAAAGCGCTCTCAAAGACGCAAATACAAACCGAAAAACGGATTACACAAACTCACGCAAAAGCCACTTTTTCGACTTATGTAGTTACAAATTAAACACTTTCCGTTAGTTTCCTTCAGTTGTACTGTCAAACTTTGTTTCTTTACACGTCTCACGGTTCTGGGCTAGACGGCGCTTCGCGTCGCGACGCGTCCCGTCTCTCCGCCTTTCACAACACGCGACGTAAATGGCCGCAACTCCTCGCTGCCTTCTTTTACAATCTTAAAACTTTGAGCCCCCCAAGCTACCACCAACCGCACTACGTAATATTCATTTCGACTTGATACGCCCTTACCTTCCCCGGAAAAAACGCTCTCAATGACGCAAATAGTAACCGAAAAACGGATTACACAAACTCACGCAAAAGCCACTGTTTCGACTTATGTAGTTACAAATTAAACACTTTCCGTCACTTTCCTTCAGTTGTACTGTCAAACTTTGTTTCTTTACGCGTCTCACGTTTCTTGGCTAGGCGGCGCTTCGCGTCGCGACGCGTCCCGTCTCCCCGTCTTTCACAACACGCGACGTAAATGGCCGTAACTCCTCGCTGCCTTCACTTACAATCTTAAAACTTTGAGCCCGCCAAGCTACCACCAACCGCACTACGTGATTTTCATTTCGACTTGATACGCCCTTACCTTCCCCGGAAAAAACGCTCTCAAAGACGCAAATAGTAACCGAAAAACGGATTACGCAAACTCACGCAAAAGCCACTGTTTCGACTTATGTACTTACAAATTAAACACTTTCCGTTAGTTTCCTTCAGTTGTACTGTCAAACTTTGTTTCTTTACACGTCTCACGGTTCTGGGCTAGACGGCGCTTCGCGTCGCGACGCGTCCCGTCTCTCCGCCTTTCACAACACGCGACGTAAATGGCCGTAACTCCTCGCTGCCTTCACTTACAATCTTAAAACTTTGAGCCCCCCAAGCTACCACCAACCGCACTACGTGATTTTCATTTCGACTTGATACGCCCTTACCTTCCCCGGAAAAAACGCTCTCAATGACGCAAATAGTAACCGAAAAACGGATTACACAAACTCACGCAAAAGCCACTGTTTCGACTAATGTAGTTACAAATTAAACACTTTCCGTCACTTTCCTTCAGTTGTACTGTCAAACTTTGTTTCTTTACGCGTCTCACGGTTCTGGGCTAGACGGCGCTTCGCGTCGCAACGCGTCCCCTCTCCCCGTCTTTCACAACACGCGACGTAAATGGCCGTAACTCCTCGCTGCCTTCACTTACAATCTTAAAACTTTGAGCCCGCCAAGCTACCACCAACCGCACTACGTGATTTTCATTTCGACTTGATACACCCTTACCTTCCCCGGAAAAAACGCTCTCAAAGACGCAAATAGTAACCGAAAAACGGATTACACAAACTCACGCAAAAGCCACTGTTTCGACTAATGTAGTTACAAATTAAACACTTTCCGTCACTTTCCTTCAGTTGTACTGTCAAACTTTGTTTCTTTACGCGTCTCACGGTTCTGGGCTAGGCGGCGCTTCGCGTCGCGACGCGTCCCGTCTCTCCGTCTTTCACAACACGCGACGTAAATGGCCCTAACTCCTCGCTGCCTTCACTTACAATCTTAAAACTTTGAGCCCGCCAAGCTACCACCAACCGCACTACGTGATTTTCATTTCGACTTGATACACCCTTACCTTCCTCGGAAAAAACGCTCTCAAAGACGCAAATAGTAACCGAAAAACGGATTACACAAACTCACGCAAAAGCCACTGTTTCGACTTATGTAGTTACAAATTAAACACTTTCCGTTAGTTTCCTTCAGTTGTACTGTCAAACTTTGTTTCTTTACACGTCTCACGGTTCTGGGCTAGACGGCGCTTCGCGTCGCGACGCGTCCCGTATCTCCGCCTTTCACAGCACGCGACGTAAATGGCCGCAACTCCTCGCTGCCTTCACTTGCAATCTTAAAACTTTGAGCCCGCCAAGCTACCACCAACCGCACTACGTGATATTCATTTCGACTTGATACGCCCTTACCTTCCATGGAAAATGCGCTCTCAAAGACGGAAATACAAACCGAAAAACGGATTACACAAACTCACGCAAAAGCCACTTTTTCGACTTATGTAGTTACAAATTAAACACTTTCCGTTAGTTTCCTTCAGTTGTACTGTCAAACTTTGTTTCTTTACACGTCTCACGGTTCTGGGCTAGACGGCGCTTCGCGTCGCGACGCGTCCCGTCTCTCCGCCTTTCACAACACGCGACGTAAATGGCCGCAACTCCTCGCTGCCTTCACTTACTATCTTAAAACTTTGAGCCCCCCAAGCTACCACCAACCGCACTACGTGATATTCATTTCAAGTTGATACGCCCTTACCTTCCATGGAAAATGCGCTCTCAAAGACGCAAATACAAACCGAAAAACGGATTACACAAACTCACGCAAAATCCACTTTTTCGACTTATGTAGTTACAAATTAAACACTTTCCGCTAGTTTCCTTCAGTTGTACTGTCAAACTTTGTTTCTTTACGCGTGTCACGGTTCTGGGCTAGACGGCGCTTCGCGTCGCGACGCGTCCCGTCTCTCCGCCTTTCAAAACACGCGACGTAAATGGCCGCAACTCCTCGCTGCCTTCACTTACAATCTTAAAACTTTGAGCCCCCAAGCTACCACCAACCGCACTACGTGATATTCATTTCGACTTGATACGCCCTTACCTTCCATGGAAAATGCGCTCTCAAAGACGGAAATACAAACCGAAAAACGGATTACACAAACTCACGCAAAAGCCACTTTTTCGACTTATGTAGTTACAAATTAAACACTTTCCGTTAGTTTCCTTCAGTTGTACTGTCAAACTTTGTTTCTTTACACGTCTCACGGTTCTGGGCTAGACGGCGCTTCGCGTCGCGACGCGTCCCGTCTCTCCGCCTTTCACAACACGCGACGTAAATGGCCGCAACTCCTCGCTGCCTTCACTTACTATCTTAAAACTTTGAGCCCCCCAAGCTACCACCAACCGCACTACGTGATATTCATTTCAAGTTGATACGCCCTTACCTTCCATGGAAAATGCGCTCTCAAAGACGCAAATACAAACCGAAAAACGGATTACACAAACTCACGCAAAATCCACTTTTTCGACTTATGTAGTTACAAATTAAACACTTTCCGCTAGTTTCCTTCAGTTGTACTGTCAAACTTTGTTTCTTTACGCGTGTCACGGTTCTGGGCTAGACGGCGCTTCGCGTCGCGACGCGTCCCGTCTCTCCGCCTTTCAAAACACGCGACGTAAATGGCCGCAACTCCTCGCTGCCTTCACTTACAATCTTAAAACTTTGAGCCCGCCAAGCTACCACCAACCGCACTACGTGATATTCATTTCGACTTGATACGCCCTTACCTTCCATGGAAAATGCGCTCTCAAAGACGGAAATACAAACCGAAAAACGGATTACACAAACTCACGCAAAAGCCACTTTTTCGACTTATGTAGTTACAAATTAAACACTTTCCGTTAGTTTCCTTCAGTTGTACTGTCAAACTTTGTTTCTTTACACGTCTCACGGTTCTGGGCTAGACGGCGCTTCGCGTCGCGACGCGTCCCGTCTCTCCGCCTTTCACAACACGCGACGTAAATGGCCGCAACTCCTCGCTGCCTTCACTTACAATCTTAAAACTTTGAGCCCGCCAAGCTACCACCAACCGCACTACGTGATATTCATTTCGAGTTGATACGCCCTTACCTTCCATGGAAAATGCGCTCTCAAAGACGCAAATACAAACCGAAAAACGGATTACACAAACTCACGCAAAAGCCACTTTTTCGACTTATGTAGTTACAAATTAAACACTTTCCGTTAGTTTCCTTCAGTTGTACTGTCAAACTTTGTTTCTTTACACGTCTCACGGTTCTGGGCTAGACGGCGCTTCGCGTCGCGACGCGTCCCGTCTCTCCGCCTTTCACAACACGCGACGTAAATGGCCGCAACTACTCGCTGCCTTCACTTACAATCTTAAAACTTTGAGCCCGCCAAGCTACCACCAACCGCACTACGTGATATTCATTTCGAGTTGATACGCCCTTACCTTCCATGGAAAATGCGCTCTCAAAGACGCAAATACAAACCGAAAAACGGATTACACAAACTCACGCAAAAGCCACTTTTTCGACTTATGTAGTTACAAATTAAACACTTTCCGTTAGTTTCCTTCAGTTGTACTGTCAAACTTTGTTTCTTTACACGTCTCACGGTTCTGGGCTAGACGGCGCTTCGCGTCGCGACGCGTCCCGTCTCTCCGCCTTTCACAACACGCGACGTAAATGGCCGCAACTACTCGCTGCCTTCACTTACAATCTTAAAACTTTGAGCCCGCCAAGCTACCACCAACCGCACTACGTGATATTCATTTCGAGTTGATACACCCTTACCTTCCATGGAAAATGCGCTCTCAAAGACGCAAATACAAACCGAAAAACGGATTACACAAACTCACGCAAAAGCCACTTTTTCGACTTATGTAGTTACAAATTAAACACTTTCCGTTAGTTTCCTTCAGTTGTACTGTCAAACTTTGTTTCTTTACACGTCTCACGGTTCTGGGCTAGACGGCGCTTCGCGTCGCGACGCGTCCCGTCTCTCCGCCTTTCACAACACGCGACGTAAATGGCCGCAACTCCTCGCTGCCTTCACTTACAATCTTAAAACTTTGAGCCCGCCAAGCTACCACCAACCGCACTACGTGATATTCATTTCGAGTTGATACGCCCTTACCTTCCATGGAAAATGCGCTCTCAAAGACGCAAATACAAACCGAAAAACGGATTACACAAACACACGCAAAAGCCACTTTTTCGACTTATGTAGTTACAAATTAAACACTTTCCGTTAGTTTCCTTCAGTTGTACTGTCAAACTTTGTTTCTTTACACGTCTCACGGTTCTGGGCTAGACGGCGCTTCGCGTCGCGACGCGTCCCGTCTCTCCGCCTTTCACAACACGCGACGTAAATGGCCGCAACTACTCGCTGCCTTCACTTACAATCTTAAAACTTTGAGCCCGCCAAGCTACCACCAACCGCACTACGTGATATTCATTTCGAGTTGATACGCCCTTACCTTCCATGGAAAATGCGCTCTCAAAGACGCAAATACAAACCGAAAAACGGATTACACAAACTCACGCAAAAGCCACTTTTTCGACTGATGTAGTTACAAATTAAACACTTTCCGTTAGTTTCCTTCAGTTGTACTGTCAAACTTTGTTTCTTTACACGTCTCACGGTTCTGGGCTAGACGGCGCTTCGCGTCGCGACGCGTCCCGTCTCTCCGCCTTTCACAACACGCGACGTAAATGGCCGCAACTACTCGCTGCCTTCACTTACAATCTTAAAACTTTGAGCCCGCCAAGCTACCACCAACCGCACTACGTGATATTCATTTCGAGTTGATACGCCCTTACCTTCCATGGAAAATGCGCTCTCAAAGACGCAAATACAAACCGAAAAACGGATTACACAAACTCACGCAAAAGCCACTTTTTCGACTTATGTAGTTACAAATTAAACACTTTCCGTTAGTTTCCTTCAGTTGTACTGTCAAACTTTGTTTCTTTACACGTCTCACGGTTCTGGGCTAGACGGCGCTTCGCGTCGCGACGCGTCCCGTCTCTCCGCCTTTCACAACACGCGACGTAAATGGCCGCAACTACTCGCTGCCTTCACTTACAATCTTAAAACTTTGAGCCCGCCAAGCTACCACCAACCGCACTACGTAATATTCATTTCGAGTTGATACGCCCTTACCTTCCATGAAAATGCGCTCTCAAAGACGCAAATACAAACCGAAAAACGGATTACACAAACTCACGCAAAAGCCACTTTTTCGACTTATGTAGTTACAAATTAAACACTTTCCGTTAGTTTCCTTCAGTTGTACTGTCAAACTTTGTTTCTTTACACGTCTCACGGTTCTGGGCTAGACGGCGCTTCGCGTCGCGACGCGTCCCGTCTCTCCGCCTTTCACAACACGCGACGTAAATGGCCGCAACTACTCGCTGCCTTCACTTACAATCTTAAAACTTTGAGCCCGCCAAGCTACCACCAACCGCACTACGTGATATTCATTTCGAGTTGATACGCCCTTACCTTCCATGGAAAATGCGCTCTCAAAGACGCAAATACAAACCGAAAAACGGATTACACAAACTCACGCAAAAGCCACTTTTTCGACTTATGTAGTTACAAATTAAACACTTTCCGTTAGTTTCCTTCAGTTGTACTGTCAAACTTTGTTTCTTTACACGTCTCACGGTTCTGGGCTAGACGGCGCTTCGCGTCGCGACGCGTCCCGTCTCTCCGCCTTTCACAACACGCGACGTAAATGGCCGCAACTACTCGCTGCCTTCACTTACAATCTTAAAACTTTGAGCCCGCCAAGCTACCACCAACCGCACTACGTGATATTCATTTCGAGTTGATACGCCCTTACCTTCCATGGAAAATGCGCTCTCAAAGACGCAAATACAAACCGAAAAACGGATTACACAAACTCACGCAAAAGCCACTTTTTCGACTTATGTAGTTACAAATTAAACACTTTCCGTTAGTTTCCTTCAGTTGTACTGTCAAACTTTGTTTCTTTTCACGTCTCACGGTTCTGGGCTAGACGGCGCTTCGCGTCGCGACGCGTCCCGTCTCTCCGCCTTTCACAACACGCGACGTAAATGGCCGCAACTACTCGCTGCCTTCACTTACAATCTTAAAACTTTGAGCCCGCCAAGCTACCACCAACCGCACTACGTGATATTCATTTCGAGTTGATACGCCCTTACCTTCCATGGAAAATGCGCTCTCAAAGACGCAAATACAAACCGAAAAACGGATTACACAAACTCACGCAAAAGCCACTTTTTCGACTTATGTAGTTACAAATTAAACACTTTCCGTTAGTTTCCTTCAGTTGTACTGTCAAACTTTGTTTCTTTACACGTCTCACGGTTCTGGGCTAGACGGCGCTTCGCGTCGCGACGCGTCCCGTCTCTCCGCCTTTCACAACACGCGACGTAAATGGCCGCAACTACTCGCTGCCTTCACTTACAATCTTAAAACTTTGAGCCCGCCAAGCTACCACCAACCGCACTACGTGATATTCATTTCGAGTTGATACGCCCTTACCTTCCATGGAAAATGCGCTCTCAAAGACGCAAATACAAACCGAAAAACGGATTACACAAACTCACGCAAAAGCCACTTTTTCGACTTATGTAGTTACAAATTAAACACTTTCCGTTAGTTTCCTTCAGTTGTACTGTCAAACTTTGTTTCTTTACACGTCTCACGGTTCTGGGCTAGACGGCGCTTCGCGTCGCGACGCGTCCCGTCTCTCCGCCTTTCACAACACGCGACGTAAATGGCCGCAACTACTCGCTGCCTTCACTTACAATCTTAAAACTTTGAGCCCGCCAAGCTACCACCAACCGCACTACGTGATATTCATTTCGAGTTGATACGCCCTTACCTTCCATGGAAAATGCGCTCTCAAAGACGCAAATACAAACCGAAAAACGGATTACACAAACTCACGCAAAAGCCACTTTTTCGACTTATGTAGTTACAAATTAAACACTTTCCGTTAGTTTCCTTCAGTTGTACTGTCAAACTTTGTTTCTTTACACGTCTCACGGTTCTGGGCTAGACGGCGCTTCGCGTCGCGACGCGTCCCGTCTCTCCGCCTTTCACAACACGCGACGTAAATGGCCGCAACTACTCGCTGCCTTCACTTACAATCTTAAAACTTTGAGCCCGCCAAGCTACCACCAACCGCACTACGTGATATTCATTTCGAGTTGATACGCCCTTACCTTCCATGGAAAATGCGCTCTCAAAGACGCAAATACAAACCGAAAAACGGATTACACAAACTCACGCAAAAGCCACTTTTTCGACTTATGTAGTTACAAATTAAACACTTTCCGTTAGTTTCCTTCAGTTGTACTGTCAAACTTTGTTTCTTTACACGTCTCACGGTTCTGGGCTAGACGGCGCTTCGCGTCGCGACGCGTCCCGTCTCTCCGCCTTTCACAACACGCGACGTAAATGGCCGCAACTACTCGCTGCCTTCACTTACAATCTTAAAACTTTGAGCCCGCCAAGCTACCACCAACCGCACTACGTGATATTCATTTCGAGTTGATACGCCCTTACCTTCCATGGAAAATGCGCTCTCAAAGACGCAAATACAAACCGAAAAACGGATTACACAAACTCACGCAAAAGCCACTTTTTCGACTTATGTAGTTACAAATTAAACACTTTCCGTTAGTTTCCTTCAGTTGTACTGTCAAACTTTGTTTCTTTACACGTCTCACGGTTCTGGGCTAGACGGCGCTTCGCGTCGCGACGCGTCCCGTCTCTCCGCCTTTCACAACACGCGACGTAAATGGCCGCAACAACTCGCTGCCTTCACTTACAATCTTAAAACTTTGAGCCCGCCAAGCTACCACCAACCGCACTACGTGATATTCATTTCGACTTGATACGCCCTTACCTTCCATGGAAAATGCGCTCTCAAAGACGCAAATACAAACCGAAAAACGGATTACACAAACTCACGCAAAAGCCACTTTTTCGACTTATGTAGTTACAAATTAAACACTTTCCGTTAGTTTCCTTCAGTTGTACTGTCAAACTTTGTTTCTTTACACGTCTCACGGTTCTGGGCTAGACGGCGCTTCGCGTCGCGACGCGTCCCGTCTCTCCGCCTTTCACAACACGCGACGTAAATGGCCGCAACTACTCGCTGCCTTCACTTACAATCTTAAAACTTTGAGCCCGCCAAGCTACCACCAACCGCACTACGTGATATTCATTTCGAGTTGATACGCCCTTACCTTCCATGGAAAATGCGCTCTCAAAGACGCAAATACAAACCGAAAAACGGATTACACAAACTCACGCAAAAGCCACTTTTTCGACTTATGTAGTTACAAATTAAACACTTTCCGTTAGTTTCCTTCAGTTGTACTGTCAAACTTTGTTTCTTTACACGTCTCACGGTTCTGGGCTAGACGGCGCTTCGCGTCGCGACGCGTCCCGTCTCTCCGCCTTTCACAACACGCGACGTAAATGGCCGCAACTACTCGCTGCCTTCACTTACAATCTTAAAACTTTGAGCCCGCCAAGCTACCACCAACCGCACTACGTGATATTCATTTCGAGTTGATACGCCCTTACCTTCCATGGAAAATGCGCTCTCAAAGACGCAAATACAAACCGAAAAACGGATTACACAAACTCACGCAAAAGCCACTTTTTCGACTTATGTAGTTACAAATTAAACACTTTCCGTTAGTTTCCTTCAGTTGTACTGTCAAACTTTGTTTCTTTACACGTCTCACGGTTCTGGGCTAGACGGCGCTTCGCGTCGCGACGCGTCCCGTCTCTCCGCCTTTCACAACACGCGACGTAAATGGCCGCAACTACTCGCTGCCTTCACTTACAATCTTAAAACTTTGAGCCCGCCAAGCTACCACCAACCGCACTACGTGATATTCATTTCGAGTTGATACGCCCTTACCTTCCATGGAAAATGCGCTCTCAAAGACGCAAATACAAACCGAAAAACGGATTACACAAACTCACGCAAAAGCCACTTTTTCGACTTATGTAGTTACAAATTAAACACTTTCCGTTAGTTTCCTTCAGTTGTACTGTCAAACTTTGTTTCTTTACACGTCTCACGGTTCTGGGCTAGACGGCGCTTCGCGTCGCGACGCGTCCCGTCTCTCCGCCTTTCACAACACGCGACGTAAATGGCCGCAACTACTCGCTGCCTTCACTTACAATCTTAAAACTTTGAGCCCGCCAAGCTACCACCAACCGCACTACGTGATATTCATTTCGAGTTGATACGCCCTTACCTTCCATGGAAAATGCGCTCTCAAAGACGCAAATACAAACCGAAAAACGGATTACACAAACTCACGCAAAAGCCACTTTTTCGACTTATGTAGTTACAAATTAAACACTTTCCGTTAGTTTCCTTCAGTTGTACTGTCAAACTTTGTTTCTTTACACGTCTCACGGTTCTGGGCTAGACGGCGCTTCGCGTCGCGACGCGTCCCGTCTCTCCGCCTTTCACAACACGCGACGTAAATGGCCGCAACTACTCGCTGCCTTCACTTACAATCTTAAAACTTTGAGCCCGCCAAGCTACCACCAACCGCACTACGTGATATTCATTTCGACTTGATACGCCCTTACCTTCCATGGAAAATGCGCTCTCAAAGACGGAAATACAAACCGAAAAACGGATTACACAAACTCACGCAAAAGCCACTTTTTCGACTTATGTAGTTACAAATTAAACACTTTCCGTTAGTTTCCTTCAGTTGTACTGTCAAACTTTGTTTCTTTACACGTCTCACGGTTCTGGGCTAGACGGCGCTTCGCGTCGCGACGCGTCCCGTCTCTCCGCCTTTCACAACACGCGACGTAAATGGCCGCAACTACTCGCTGCCTTCACTTACAATCTTAAAACTTTGAGCCCGCCAAGCTACCACCAACTGCACTACGTGATTTTCATTTCGAGTTGATACGCCATTACCTTCCATGGAAAATGAGCTCTCAAAGACGCAAATACAAACCGAAAAACGGATTACACAAACTCACGCAAAAGCCACTTTTTCGACTTATGTAGTTACAAATTAAACACTTTCCGTTAGTTTCCTTCAGTTGTACTGTCAAACTTTGTTTCTTTACACGTCTCACGGTTCTGGGCTAGACGGCGCTTCGCGTCGCGACGCGTCCCGTCTCTCCGCCTTTCACAACACGCGACGTAAATGGCCGCAACTACTCGCTGCCTTCACTTACAATCTTAAAACTTTGAGCCCGCCAAGCTACCACCAACCGCACTACGTGATATTCATTTCGAGTTGATACGCCCTTACCTTCCATGGAAAATGCGATCTCAAAGACGCAAATACAAACCGAAAAACGGATTACACAAACTCACGCAAAAGCCACTTTTTCGACTTATGTAGTTACAAATTAAACACTTTCCGTTAGTTTCCTTCAGTTGTACTGTCAAACTTTGTTTCTTTACACGTCTCACGGTTCTGGGCTAGACGGCGCTTCGCGTCGCGACGCGTCCCGTCTCTCCGCCTTTCACAACACGCGACGTAAATGGCCGCAACTACTCGCTGCCTTCACTTACAATCTTAAAACTTTGAGCCCGCCAAGCTACCACCAACCGCACTACGTGATATTCATTTCGAGTTGATACGCCCTTACCTTCCATGGAAAATGCGCTCTGAAAGACGCAAATACAAACCGAAAAACGGATTACACAAACTCACGCAAAAGCCACTTTTTCGACTTATGTAGTTACAAATTAAACACTTTCCGTTAGTTTCCTTCAGTTGTACTGTCAAATTTTGTTTCTTTACACGTCTCACGGTTCTGGGCTAGACGGCGCTTCGCGTCGCGACGCGTCCCGTCTCTCCGCCTTTCACAACACGCGACGTAAATGGCCGCAACTACTCGCTGCCTTCACTTACAATCTTAAAACTTTGAGCCCGCCAAGCTACCACCAACCGCACTACGTGATATTCATTTCGAGTTGATACGCCCTTACCTTCCATGGAAAATGCGCTCTCAAAGACGCAAATACAAACCGAAAAACGGATTACACAAACTCACGCAAAAGCCACTTTTTCGACTTATGTAGTTACAAATTAAACACTTTCCGTTAGTTTCCTTCAGTTGTACTGTCAAACTTTGTTTCTTTACACGTCTCACGGTTCTGGGCTAGACGGCGCTTCACGTCGCGACGCGTCCCGTCTCTCCGCCTTTCACAACACGCGACGTAAATGGCCGCAACTCCTCGCTGCCTTCACTTACAATCTTAAAACTTTGAGCCCGCCAAGCTACCACCAACCGCACTACGTGATATTCATTTCGAGTTGATACGCCCTTACCTTCCATGGAAAATGCGCTCTCAAAGACGCAAATACAAACCGAAAAACGGATTACACAAACTCACGCAAAAGCCACTTTTTCGACTTATGTAGTTACAAATTAAACACTTTCCGTTAGTTTCCTTCAGTTGTACTGTCAAACTTTGTTTCTTTACACGTCTCACGGTTCTGGGCTAGACGGCGCTTCGCGTCGCGACGCGTCCCGTCTCTCCGCCTTTCACAACACGCGACGTAAATGGCCGCAACTCCTCGCTGCCTTCACTTACAATCTTAAAACTTTGAGCCCGCCAAGCTACCACCAACCGCACTACGTGATATTCATTTCGACTTAATACGCCCTTACCTTCCATGGAAAATGCGCTCCCAAAGACGGAAATACAAACCGAAAAACGGATTACACAAACTCACGCAAAAGCCACTTTTTCGACTTATGTAGTTACAAATTAAACACTTTCCGTTAGTTTCCTTCAGTTGTACTGTCAAACTTTGTTTCTTTACACGTCTCACGGTTCTGGGGTAGACGGCGCTTCGCGTCGCGACGCGTCCCGTCTCTCCGCCTTTCACAACACGCGACGTAAATGGCCGCAACTACTCGCTGCCTTCACTTACAATCTTAAAACTTTGAGCCCGCCAAGCTAACACCAACTGCACTACGTGATTTTCATTTCGAGTTGATACGCCCTTACCTTCCATGGAAAATGCGCTCTCAAAGACGCAAATACAAACCGAAAAACGGATTACACAAACTCACGCAAAAGCCACTTTTTCGACTTATGTAGTTACAAATTAAACACTTTCCGTTAGTTTCCTTCAGTTGTACTGTCAAACTTTGTTTCTTTACACGTCTCACGGTTCTGGGCTAGACGGCGCTTCGCGTCGCGACGCGTCCCGTCTCTCCGCCTTTCACAACACGCGACGTAAATGGCCGCAACTACTCGCTGCCTTCACTTACAATCTTAAAACTTTGAGCCCGCCAAGCTACCACCAACCGCACTACGTGATATTCATTTCGAGTTGATACGCCCTTACCTTCCATGGAAAATGCGCTCTCAAAGACGCAAATACAAACCGAAAAACGGATTACACAAACTCACGCAAAAGCCACTTTTTCGACTTATGTAGTTACAAATTAAACACTTTCCGTTAGTTTCCTTCAGTTGTACTGTCAAACTTTGTTTCTTTACACGTCTCACGGTTCTGGGCTAGACGGCGCTTCGCGTCGCGACGCGTCCCGTCTCTCCGCCTTTCACAACACGCGACGTAAATGGCCGCAACTACTCGCTGCCTTCACTTACAATCTTAAAACTTTGAGCCCGCCAAGCTACCACCAACCGCACTACGTGATATTCATTTCGAGTTGATACGCCCTTACCTTCCATGGAAAATGCGCTCTCAAAGACGCAAATACAAACCGAAAAACGGATTACACAAACTCACGCAAAAGCCACTTTTTCGACTTATGTAGTTACAAATTAAACACTTTCCGTTAGTTTCCTTCAGTTGTACTGTCAAATTTTGTATCTTTACACGTCTCACGGTTCTGGGCTAGACGGCGCTTCGCGTCGCGACGCGTCCCGTCTCTCCGCCTTTCACAACACGCGACGTAAATGGCCGCAACTACTCGCTGCCTTCACTTACAATCTTAAAACTTTGAGCCCGCCAAGCTACCACCAACCGCACTACGTGATATTCATTTCGAGTTGATACGCCCTTACCTTCCATGGAAAATGCGCTCTCAAAGACGCAAATACAAACCGAAAAACGGATTACACAAACTCACGCAAAAGCCACTTTTTCGACTTATGTAGTTACAAATTAAACACTTTCCGTTAGTTTCCTTCAGTTGTACTGTCAAACTTTGTTTCTTTACACGTCTCACGGTTCTGGGCTAGACGGCGCTTCGCGTCGCGACGCGTCCCGTCTCTCCGCCTTTCACAACACGCGACGTAAATGGCCGCAACTCCTCGCTGCCTTCACTTACAATCTTAAAACTTTGAGCCCGCCAAGCTACCACCAACCGCACTACGTGATATTCATTTCGAGTTGATACGCCCTTACCTTCCATGGAAAATGCGCTCTCAAAGACGCAAATACAAACCGAAAAACGGATTACACAAACTCACGCAAAAGCCACTTTTTCGACTTATGTAGTTACAAATTAAACACTTTCCGTTAGTTTCCTTCAGTTGTACTGTCAAACTTTGTTTCTTTACACGTCTCACGGTTCTGGGCTAGACGGCGCTTCGCGTCGCGACGCGTCCCGTCTCTCCGCCTTTCACAACACGCGACGTAAATGGCCGCAACTCCTCGCTGCCTTCACTTACAATCTTAAAACTTTGAGCCCGCCAATCTACCACCAACCGCACTACGTGATATTCATTTCGAGTTGATACGCCCTTACCTTCCATGGAAAATGCGCTCTCAAAGACGCAAATACAAACCGAAAAACGGATTACACAAACTCACGCAAAAGCCACTTTTTCGACTTATGTAGTTACAAATTAAACACTTTCCGTTAGTTTCCTTCAGTTGTACTGTCAAACTTTGTTTCTTTACACGTCTCACGGTTCTGGGCTAGACGGCGCTTCGCGTCGCGACGCGTCCCGTCTCTCCGCCTTTCACAACACGCGACGTAAATGGCCGCAACTACTCGCTGCCTTCACTTACAATCTTAAAACTTTGAGCCCGCCAAGCTATCACCAACCGCACTACGTGATATTCATTTCGACTTGATACGCCCTTACCTTCCATGGAAAATGCGCTCTCAAAGACGGAAATACAAACCGAAAAACGGATTACACAAACTCACGCAAAAGCCACTTTTTCGACTTATGTAGTTACAAATTAAACACTTTCCGTTAGTTTCCTTCAGTTGTACTGTCAAACTTTGTTTCTTTACACGTCTCACGGTTCTGGGCTAGACGGCGCTTCGCGTCGCGACGCGTCCCGTCTCTCCGCCTTTCACAACACGCGACGTAAATGGCCGCAACTCCTCGCTGCCTTCACTTACAATCTTAAAACTTTGAGCCCCCCAAGCTACCACCAACCGCACTACGTGATATTCATTTCGAGTTGATACGCCCTTACCTTCCATGGAAAAAGCGCTCTCAAAGACGCAAATACAAACCAAAAAACGGATTACACAAACTCACGCAAAAGCCACTTTTTCGACTTATGTAGTTACAAACTAAACACTTTCCGTTAGTTTCCTTCAGTTGTACTGTCAAACTTTGTTTCTTTACACGTCTCACGGTTCTGGGCTAGACGGCGCTTCGCGTCGCGACGCGTCCCGTCTCTCCGCCTTTCACAACACGCGACGTAAATGGCCGCAACTCCTCGCTGCCTTCACTTACAATCTTAAAACTTTGAGCCCCCCAAGCTACCACCAACCGCACTACGTGATATTCATTTTGAATTGATACGCCCTTACCTTCCATGGAAAATGCGCTCTCAAAGACGCAAATACAAACCAAAAAACGGATTACACAAACTCACGCAAAAGCCACTTTTTCGACTTATGTAGTTACAAATTAAACACTTTCCGTTAGTTTCCTTCAGTTGTACTGTCAAACTTTGTTTCTTTACACGTCTCACGGTTCTGGGCTAGACGGCGCTTCGCGTCGCGACGCGTCCCGTCTCTCCGCCTTTCACAACACGCGACGTAAATGGCCGCAACTCCTCGCTGCCTTCACTTACAATCTTAAAACTTTGAGCCCGCCAAGCTACCACCAACCGCACTACGTGATATTCATTTCGACTTGATACGCCCTTACCTTCCATGGAAAATGCGCTCTCAAAGACGGAAATACAAACCGAAAAACGGATTACACAAACTCACGCAAAAGCCACTTTTTCGACTTATGTAGTTACAAATTAAACACTTTCCGTTAGTTTCCTTCAGTTGTACTGTCAAACTTTGTTTCTTTACACGTCTCACGGTTCTGGGCTAGACGGCGCTTCGCGTCGCGACGCGTCCCGTCTCTCCGCCTTTCACAACACGCCACGTAAATGGCCGCAACTCCTCGCTGCCTTCACTTACAATCTTAAAACTTTGAGCCCGCCAAGCTACCACCAACCGCACTACGTGATTTTCATTTCGACTTGATACACCCTTACCTTCCCCGGAAAAAACGCTCTCAAAGACGCAAATAGTAACCGAAAAACGGATTACACAAACTCACGGAAAAGCCACTGTTTCGACTTATGTAGTTACAAATTAAACACTTTCCGTTAGTTTCCTTCAGTTGTACTGTCAAACTTTGTTTCTTTACGCGTGTCACGGTTCTGGGCTAGACGGCGCTTCGCGTCGCGACGCGTCCCGTCTCTCCGCCTTTCACAACACGCGACGTAAATGGCCGCAACTACTCGCTGCCTTCACATACAATCTTAAAACTTTGAGCCCGCCAAGCTACCACCAACCGCACTACGTGATATTCATTTCGAGTTGATACGCCCTTACCTTCCATGGAAAATGCGCTCTCAAAGACGCAAATACAAACCGAAAAACGGATTACACAAACTCACGCAAAAGCCACTTTTTCGACTTATGTAGTTACAAATTAAACACTTTCCGTTAGTTTCCTTCAGTTGTACTGTCAAACTTTGTTTCTTTACACGTCTCACGGTTCTGGGCTAGACGGCGCTTCGCGTCGCGACGCGTCCCGTCTCTCCGCCTTTCACAACACGCGACGTAAATGGCCGCAACTCCTCGCTGCCTTCACTTACAATCTTAAAACTTTGAGCCCCCCAAGCTACCACCAACCGCACTACGTGATATTCATTTCGAGTTGATACGCCCTTACCTTCCATGGAAAAAGCGCTCTCAAAGACGCAAATACAAACCAAAAAACGGATTACACAAACTCACGCAAAAGCCACTTTTTCGACTTATGTAGTTACAAATTAAACACTTTCCGTTAGTTTCCTTCAGTTGTACTGTCAAACTTTGTTTCTTTACACGTCTCACGGTTCTGGGCTAGACGGCGCTTCGCGTCGCGACGCGTCCCGTCTCTCCGCCTTTCACAACACGCGACGTAAATGGCCGCAACTCCTCGCTGCCTTCACTTACAATCTTAAAACTTTGAGCCCGCCAAGCTACCACCAACCGCACTACGTGATATTCATTTCGACTTGATACGCCCTTACCTTCCATGGAAAATGCGCTCTCAAAGACGGAAATACAAACCGAAAAACGGATTACACAAACTCACGCAAAAGCCACTTTTTCGACTTATGTAGTTACAAATTAAACACTTTCCGTTAGTTTCCTTCAGTTGTACTGTCAAACTTTGTTTCTTTACACGTCTCACGGTTCTGGGCTAGACGGCGCTTCGCGTCGCGACGCGTCCCGTCTCTCCGCCTTTCACAACACGCGACGTAAATGGCCGCAACTCCTCGCTGCCTTCACTTACAATCTTAAAACTTTGAGCCCGCCAAGCTACCACCAACCGCACTACGTGATTTTCATTTCGACTTGATACACCCTTACCTTCCCCGGAAAAAACGCTCTCAAAGACGCAAATAGTAACCGAAAAACGGATTACAAAAACTCACGCAAATGCCACTGTTTCGACTTATGTAGTTACAAATTAAACACTTTCCGTTAGTTTCCTTCAGTTGTACTGTCAAACTTTGTTTCTTTACGCGTGTCACGGTTCTGGGCTAGGCGGCGCTTCGCGTCGCGACGCGTCCCGTCTCTTCGCCTTTCACAACACGCGACGTAAATGGCCGCAACTCCTCGCTGCCTTCACTTACAATCTTAAAACTTTGAGCCCGCCAAGCTACCACCAACCGCACTACGTGATATTCATTTCGACTTAATACGCCCTTACCTTCCATGGAAAATGCCCTCTCAAAGACGGAAATACAAACCGAAAAACGGATTACACAAACTCACGCAAAAGCCACTTTTTCGACTTATGTAGTTACAAATTAAACACTTTCCGTTAGTTTCCTTCAGTTGTACTGTCAAACTTTGTTTCTTTACACGTCTCACGGGTCTGGGCTAGACGGCGCTTCGCGTCGCGACGCGTCCCGTCTCAACGCCTTTCACAACACGCGACGTAAATGGCCGCAACTCCTCGCTGCCTTCACTTACAATCTTAAAACTTTGAGCCCCCCAAGCTACCACCAACCGCACTACGTGATATTCATTTCGACTTGATACGCCCTTACCTTCCATGGAAAAAGCGCTCTCAAAGACGGAAATACACACCGAAAAACGGATTACACTAACTCACGCAAAAGCCACTTTTTCGACTTATGTAGTTACAAATTAAACACTTTCCGTTAGTTTCCTTCAGTTGTACTGTCAAACTTTGTTTCTTTACAGGTCTCACGGTTCTGGGCTAGACGGCGCTTCGCGTCGCGACGCGTCCCGTCTCTCCGCCTCTCACAACACGCGACGTAAATGGCCGCAACTCCTCGCTGCCTTCACTTACAATCTTAAAACTTTGAGCCCGCCAAGCTACCACCAACCGCACTACGTGATATTCATTTCGAGTTGATACGCCCTTACCTTCCCCGGAAAAAGAGCTCTCAGAGACGCAAATACAAACCAAAAAACGGATTACACAAACTCACGCAAAAGCCACTTTTTCGACTTATGTAGTTACAAATTAAACACTTTCCGTTAGTTTCCTTCAGTTGTACTGTCAAAACTTTGTTTCTTTACACGTCTCACGGTTCTGGGCTAGACGGCGCTTCGCGTCGCGACGCGTCCCGTCTCTCCGCCTTTCACAACACGCGACGTAAATGGCCGCAACTCCTCGCTGCCTTCACTTACAATCTTAAAACTTTGAGTCCCCCAAGCTACCACCAACCGCACTACGTGATATTCATTTCGACTTGATACGCCCTTACCTTCCATGGAAAAAGCGCTCTCAAAGACGCAAATACAAACCAAAAAACGGATTACACAAACTCACGCAAAAGCCACTTTCTCGACTTATGTAGTTACAAATTAAACACTTTCCGTTAGTTTCCTTCAGTTGTACTGTAAACTTTGTTTCTTTACACGTCTCACGGTTCTGGGCTAGACGGCGCTTCGCGTCGCGACGCGTCCCGTCTCTCCGTCTTTCACAACACGCGACGTAAATGGCCGCAACTCCTCGCTGCCTTCACTTACAATCTTAAAACTTTGAGCCCGCCAAGCTACTACCAACCGCACTACGTGATATTCGTTTCGACTTGATACGCCCTTACCTTCAATGGAAAAAGCGCTCTCATAGACGCAAATACAAACCAGAAAACGGATTACACAAACTCACGCAAAAGCCACTTTTTCGACTTATGTAGTTACAAATTAAACACTTTCCGTTAGTTTCCTTCAGTTGTACTGTAAACTTTGTTTCTTTACACGTCTCACGGTTCTGGGCTAGACGGCGCTTCGCGTCGCGACGCGTCCCGTCTCTCCGCCTTTCACAACACGCGACGTAAATGGCCGCAACTCCTCGCTGCCTTCACTTACAATCTTAAAACTTTGAGCCCGCCAAGCTACCACCAACCGCACTACGTGATATTCATTTCGACTTGATACGCCCTTACCTTCCACGGAAAAAGCGCTCTCACAGACGCAAATACAAACCAAAAAACGGATTACACAAACTCACGCAAAAGCCACTTTTTCGACTTATGTAGTTACAAATTAAACACTTTCCGTTAGTTTCCTTCAGTTGTACTGTCAAACTTTGTTTCTTTACACGTCTCACCGTTCTGGGCTAGACGGCGCTTCGCGTCGCGACGCGTCCCGTCTCTCCGCCTTTCACAACACGCGACGTAAATGGCCGCAACTCCTCGCTGCCTTCACTTACAATCTTAAAACTTTGAGCCCCCCAAGCTACCACCAACCGCACTACGTGATATTCATTTCGACTTGATACGCCCTTACCTTCCATGGAAAAAGCGCTCTCAAAGACGCAAATACTAACCAAAAAACGGATTACACAAACTCACGCAAAAGCCACTTTTTCGACTTATGTAGTTACAAATTAAACACTTTCCGTTAGTTTCCTTCAGTTGTACTGTAAACTTTGTTTCTTTACATGTCTCACGGTTCTGGGCTAGACGGCGCTTCGCGTCGCGACGCGTCCCGTCTCTCCGCCTTTCACAACACGCGACGTAAATGGCCGCAACTCCTCGCTGCCTTCACTTACAATCTTAAAACTTTGAGCCCGCCAAGCTACCACCAACCGCACTACGTGATTTTCATTTCGACTTGATACACCCTTACCTTCCCCGGAAAAAACGCTCTCAAAGACGCAAATAGTAACCGAAAAACGGATTACAAAAACTCACGCAAAAGCCACTGTTTCGACTTATGTAGTTACAAATTAAACACTTTCCGTTAGTTTCCTTCAGTTGTACTGTCAAACTTTGTTTCTTTACGCGTGTCACGGTTCTGGGCTAGGCGGCGCTTCGCGTCGCGACGCGTCCCGTCTCTCCGCCTTTCACAACACGCGACGTAAATGGCCGCAACTCCTCGCTGCCTTCACTTACAATCTTAAAACTTTGAGCCCGCCAAGCTACCACCAACCGCACTACGTGATATTCATTTCGACTTAATACGCCCTTACCTTCCATGGAAAAAGCGCTCTCAAAGACGGAAATACAAACCGAAAAACGGATTACACAAACTCACGCAAAAGCCACTTTTTCGACTTATGTAGTTACAAATTAAACACTTTCCGTTAGTTTCCTTCAGTTGTACTGTCAAACTTTGTTTCTTTACACGTCTCACGGGTCTGGGCTAGACGGCGCTTCGCGTCGCGACGCGTCCCGTCTCTCCGCCTTTCACAACACGCGACGTAAATGGCCGCAACTCCTCGCTGCCTTCACTTACAATCTTAAAACTTTGAGCCCCCCAAGCTACCACCAACCGCACTACGTGATATTCATTTCGACTTGATACGCCCTTACCTTCCATGGAAAATGCGCTCTCAAAGACGGAAATACAAACCGAAAAACGGATTACACAAACTCACGCAAAAGCCACTTTTTCGACTTATGTAGTTACAAATTAAACACTTTCCGTTAGTTTCCTTCAGTTGTACTGTAAACTTTGTTTCTTTACATGTCTCACGGTTCTGGGCTAGACGGCGCTTCGCGTCGCGACGCGTCCCGTCTCTCCGCCTTTCACAACACGCGACGTAAATGGCCGCAACTCCTCGCTGCCTTCACTTACAATCTTAAAACTTTGAGCCCGCCAAGCTACCACCAACCGCACTACGTGATTTTCATTTCGACTTGATACACCCTTACCTTCCCCGGAAAAAACGCTCTCAAAGACGCAAATAGTAACCGAAAAACGGATTACAAAAACTCACGCAAAAGCCACTGTTTCGACTTATGTAGTTACAAATTAAACACTTTCCGTTAGTTTCCTTCAGTTGTACTGTCAAACTTTGTTTCTTTACGCGTGTCACGGTTCTGGGCTAGGCGGCGCTTCGCGTCGCGACGCGTTCCGTCTCTCCGCCTTTCACAACACGCGACGTAAATGGCCGCAACTCCTCGCTGCCTTCACTTACAATCTTAAAACTTTGAGCCCGCCAAGCTACCACCAACCGCACTACGTGATATTCATTTCGACTTAATACGCCCTTACCTTCCATGGAAAAAGCGCTCTCAAAGACGGAAATACAAACCGAAAAACGGATTACACAAACTCACGCAAAAGCCACTTTTTCGACTTATGTAGTTACAAATTAAACACTTTCCGTTAGTTTCCTTCAGTTGTACTGTCAAACTTTGTTTCTTTACACGTCTCACGGGTCTGGGCTAGACGGCGCTTCGCGTCGCGACGCGTCCCGTCTCTCCGCCTTTCACAACACGCGACGTAAATGGCCGCAACTCCTCGCTGCCTTCACTTACAATCTTAAAACTTTGAGCCCGCCAAGCTACCACCAACCGCGCTACGTGATATTCATTTCGACTTGATACGCCCTTACCTTCCATGGAAAAAGCGCTCTCACAGACGCAAATACGAACCAAAAAACGGATTACACAAACTCACGCAAAAGCCACTTTTTCGACTTATGTAGTTACAAATTAAACACTTTCCGTTAGTTTCCTTCAGTTGTACTGTCAAACTTTGTTTCTTTACGCGTGTCACGGTTCTGGGCTAGACGGCGCTTCGCATCGCGACGCGTCCCGTCTCAACGCCTTTCACAACACGCGACGTAAATGGCCGCAACTCCTCGCTGCCTTCACTTACAATCTTAAAACTTTGAGCCCCCCAAGCTACCACCAACCGCACTACGTGATATTCATTTCGACTTGATACGCCCTTACCTTCCATGGAAAAAGCGCTCTCAAAGACGGAAATACACACCGAAAAACGGATTACACTAACTCACGCAAAAGCCACTTTTTCGACTTATGTAGTTACAAATTAAACACTTTCCGTTAGTTTCCTTCAGTTGTACTGTCAAACTTTGTTTCTTTACAGGTCTCACGGTTCTGGGCTAGACGGCGCTTCGCGTCGCGACGCGTCCCGTCTCTCCGCCTCTCACAACACGCGACGTAAATGGCCGCAACTCCTCGCTGCCTTCACTTACAATCTTAAAACTTTGAGCCCGCCAAGCTACCACCAACCGCACTACGTGATATTCATTTCGACTTGATACGCCCTTACCTTCCCCGGAAAAAGAGCTCTCAGAGACGCAAATACAAACCAAAAAACGGATTACACAAACTCACGCAAAAGCCACTTTTTCGACTTATGTAGTTACAAATTAAACACTTTCCGTTAGTTTCCTTCAGTTGTACTGTCAAAACTTTGTTTCTTTACACGTCTCACGGTTCTGGGCTAGACGGCGCTTCGCGTCGCGACGCGTCCCGTCTCTCCGCCTTTCACAACACGCGACGTAAATGGCCGCAACTCCTCGCTGCCTTCACTTACAATCTTAAAACTTTGAGTCCCCCAAGCTACCACCAACCGCACTACGTGATATTCATTTCGACTTGATACGCCCTTACCTTCCATGGAAAAAGCGCTCTCAAAGACGCAAATACAAACCAAAAAACGGATTACACAAACTCACGCAAAAGCCACTTTCTCGACTTATGTAGTTACAAATTAAACACTTTCCGTTAGTTTCCTTCAGTTGTACTGTAAACTTTGTTTCTTTACACGTCTCACGGTTCTGGGCTAGACGGCGCTTCGCGTCGCGACGCGTCCCGTCTCTCCGTCTTTCACAACACGCGACGTAAATGGCCGCAACTCCTCGCTGCCTTCACTTACAATCTTAAAACTTTGAGCCCGCCAAGCTACCACCAACCGCACTACGTGATATTCGTTTCGACTTGATACGCCCTTACCTTCAATGGAAAAAGCGCTCTCATAGACGCAAATACAAACCAGAAAACGGATTACACAAACTCACGCAAAAGCCACTTTTTCGACTTATGTAGTTACAAATTAAACACTTTCCGTTAGTTTCCTTCAGTTGTACTGTAAACTTTGTTTCTTTACACGTCTCACGGTTCTGGGCTAGACGGCGCTTCGCGTCGCGACGCGTCCCGTCTCTCCGCCTTTCACAACACGCGACGTAAATGGCCGCAACTCCTCGCTGCCTTCACTTACAATCTTAAAACTTTGAGCCCGCCAAGCTACCACCAACCGCACTACGTGATATTCATTTCGACTTGATACGCCCTTACCTTCCACGGAAAAAGCGCTCTCACAGACGCAAATACAAACCAAAAAACGGATTACACAAACTCACGCAAAAGCCACTTTTTCGACTTATGTAGTTACAAATTAAACACTTTCCGTTAGTTTCCTTCAGTTGTACTGTCAAACTTTGTTTCTTTACACGTCTCACCGTTCTGGGCTAGACGGCGCTTCGCGTCGCGACGCGTCCCGTCTCTCCGCCTTTCACAACACGCGACGTAAATGGCCGCAACTCCTCGCTGCCTTCACTTACAATCTTAAAACTTTGAGCCCCCCAAGCTACCACCAACCGCACTACGTGATATTCATTTCGACTTGATACGCCCTTACCTTCCATGGAAAAAGCGCTCTCAAAGACGCAAATACTAACCAAAAAACGGATTACACAAACTCACGCAAAAGCCACTTTTTCGACTTATGTAGTTACAAATTAAACACTTTCCGTTAGTTTCCTTCAGTTGTACTGTAAACTTTGTTTCTTTACATGTCTCACGGTTCTGGGCTAGACGGCGCTTCGCGTCGCGACGCGTCCCGTCTCTCCGCCTTTCACAACACGCGACGTAAATGGCCGCAACTCCTCGCTGCCTTCACTTACAATCTTAAAACTTTGAGCCCGCCAAGCTACTACCAACCGCACTACGTGATATTCATTTCGACTTGATACGCCCTTACCTTCCATGGAAAAAGCGCTCTCACAGACGCAAATACAAACCAAAAAACGGATTACACAAACTCACGCAAAAGCCACTTTTTCGACTTATGTAGTTACAAATTAAACACTTTCCGTTAGTTTCCTTCAGTTGTACTGTCAAACTTTGTTTCTTTACACGTCTCACCGTTCTGGGCTAGACGGCGCTTCGCGTCGCGACGCGTCCCGTCTCTCCGCCTTTCACAACACGCGACGTAAATGGCCGCAACTCCTCGCTGCCTTCACTTACAATCTTAAAACTTTGAGCCCGCCAAGCTACCACCAACCGCACTACGTGATATTCATTTCGACTTGATACGCCCTTACCTTCCACGGAAAAAGCGCTCTCACAGACGCAAATACAAACCAAAAAACGGATTACACAAACTCACGCAAAAGCCACTTTTTCGACTTATGTAGTTACAAATTAAACACTTTCCGTTAGTTTCCTTCAGTTGTACTGTCAAACTTTGTTTCTTTACGCGTCTCACGGTTCTGGGCTAGACGGCGCTTCGCGTCGCGACGCGTCCCGTCTCTCCGCCTTTCACAACACGCGACGTAAATGGCCGCAACTCCTCGCTTCCTTCACTTACAATCTTAAAACTTTGAGCCCGCCAAGCTACCACCAACCTCACTACGTGATATTCATTTCGACTTGATACGCCCTTACCTTCCATGGAAAAAGCGCTCTCAAAGACGGAAATACAAACCGAAAAACGGATTACACAAACTCACGCAAAAGCCACTTTTTCGACTTATGTAGTTACAAATTAAACACTTTCCGTTAGTTTCCTTCAGTTGTACTGTAAACTTTGTTTCTTTACACGTCTCACGGTTCTGGGCTAGACGGCGCTTCGCGTCGCGACGCGTCCCGTCTCTCCGCCTTTCACAACACGCGACGTAAATGGCCGCAACTCCTCGCTGCCTTCACTTACAATCTTAAAACTTTGAGCCCGCCAAGCTACCACCAACCGCACTACGTGATATTCATTTCGACTTGATACGCCCTTACCTTCCACGGAAAAAGCGCTCTCACAGACGCAAATACAAACCAAAAAACGGATTACACAAACTCACGCAAAAGCCACTTTTTCGACTTATGTAGTTACAAATTAAACACTTTCCGTTAGTTTCCTTCAGTTGTACTGTCAAACTTTGTTTCTTTACACGTCTCACCGTTCTGGGCTAGACGGCGCTTCGCGTCGCGACGCGTCCCGTCTCTCCGCCTTTCACAACACGCGACGTAAATGGCCGCAACTCCTCGCTGCCTTCACTTACAATCTTAAAACTTTGAGCCCCCCAAGCTACCACCAACCGCACTACGTGATATTCATTTCGACTTGATACGCCCTTACCTTCCATGGAAAAAGCGCTCTCAAAGACGCAAATACTAACCAAAAAACGGATTACACAAACTCACGCAAAAGCCACTTTTTCGACTTATGTAGTTACAAATTAAACACTTTCCGTTAGTTTCCTTCAGTTGTACTGTAAACTTTGTTTCTTTACATGTCTCACGGTTCTGGGCTAGACGGCGCTTCGCGTCGCGACGCGTCCCGTCTCTACGCCTTTCACAACACGCGACGTAAATGGCCGCAACTCCTCGCTGCCTTCACTTACAATCTTAAAACTTTGAGCCCGCCAAGCTACCACCAACCGCACTACGTGATATTCATTTCGACTTGATACGCCCTTACCTTCCATGGAAAAAGCGCTCTCACAGACGCAAATACAAACCAAAAAACGGATTACACAAACTCACGCAAAAGCCACTTTTTCGACTTATGTAGTTACAAATTAAACACTTTCCGTTAGTTTCCTTCAGTTGTACTGTCAAACTTTGTTTCTTTACACGTCTCACCGTTCTGGGCTAGACGGCGCTTCGCGTCGCGACGCGTCCCGTCTCTCCGCCTTTCACAACACGCGACGTAAATGGCCGCAACTCCTCGCTGCCTTCACTTACAATCTTAAAACTTTGAGCCCCCCAACCTACCACCAACCGCACTACGTGATATTCATTTCGACTTGATACGCCCTTACCTTCCATGGAAAAAGCGCTCTCAAAGACGCAAATACTAACCAAAAAACGGATTACACAAACTCACGCAAAGGCCACTTTTTCGACTTATGTAGTTACAAATTAAACACTTTCCGTTAGTTTCCTTCAGTTGTACTGTCAAACTTTGTTTCTTTACACGTCTCACGGTTCTGGGCTAGACGGCGCTTCGCGTCGCGACGCGTCCCGTCTCTCCGCCTTTCACAACACGCGACGTAAATGGCCGCAACTCCTCGCTGCCTTCACTTACAATCTTTAAACTTTGAGCCCGCCAAGCTACCACCAACCGCACTACGTGATATTCATTTCGACTTGATACGCCCTTACCTTCCACGGAAAAAGCGCTCTCACAGACGCAAATACAAACCAAAAAACGGATTACACAAACTCACGCAAAAGCCACTTTTTCGACTTATGTAGTTACAAATTAAACACTTTCCGTTAGTTTCCTTCAGTTGTACTGTCAAACTTTGTTTCTTTACGCGTCTCACGGTTCTGGGCTAGACGGCGCTTCGCGTCGCGACGCGTCCCGTCTCTCCGCCTTTCACAACACGCGACGTAAATGGCCGCAACTCCTCGCTGCCTTCACTTACAATCTTAAAACTTTGAGCCCCCCAAGCTACCACCAACCGCACTACGTGATATTCATTTCGACTTGATACGCCCTTACCTTCCATGGAAAAAGCACTTTCAAAGACGCAAATACAAACCAAAAAACGGATTACACAAACTCACGCAAAAGCCACTTTTTCGACTTATGTAGTTACGAATTAAACACTTTCCGTTAGTTTCCTTCAGTTGTACTGTCAAACTTTGTTTCTTTACACGTCTCACGGTTCTGGGCTAGACGGCGCTTCGCGTCGCGACGCGTCCCGTCTCTCCGCCTTTCACAACACGCGACGTAAATGGCCGCAACTCCTCGCTGCCTTCACTTACAATCTTAAAACTTTGAGCCCCCCAAGCTACCACCAACCGCACTACGTGATATTCATTTCGACTTGATACGCCCTTACCTTCCATGGAAAAAGCGCTCTCAAAGACGGAAATACAAACCGAAAAACGGATTACACAAACTCACGCAAAAGCCACTTTTTCGACTTATGTAGTTACAAATTAAACACTTTCCGTTAGTTTCCTTCAGTTGTACTGTCAAACTTTGTTTCTTTACACGTCTCACGGTTCTGGGCTAGACGGCGCTTCGCGTCGCGACGCGTCCCGTCTCTCCGCCTTTCACAACACGCGACGTAAATGGCCGCAACTCCTCGCTGCCTTCACTTACAATCTTAAAACTTTGAGCCCCCCAAGCTACCACCAACCGCACTACGTGATATTCATTTCGACTTGATACGCCCTTACCTTCCATGGAAAAAGCACTTTCAAAGACGCAAATACAAACCAAAAAACGGATTACACAAACTCACGCAAAAGCCACTTTTTCGACTTATGTAGTTACAAATTAAACACTTTCCGTTAGTTTCCTTCAGTTGTACTGTCAAACTTTGTTTCTTTACACGTCTCACGGTTCTGGGCTAGACGGCGCTTCGCGTCGCGACGCGTCCCGTCTCTCCGCCTTTCACAACACGCGACGTAAATGGCCGCAACTCCTCGCTGCCTTCACTTACAATCTTAAAACTTTGAGCCCCCCAAGCTACCACCAACCGCACTACGTGATATTCATTTCGACTTGATACGTCCTTACCTTCCATGGAAAAAGCACTTTCAAAGACGCAAATACAAACCAAAAAACGGATTACACAAACTCACGCAAAAGTCACTTTTTCGACTTATGTAGTTACAAATTAAACACATTCCGTTAGTTTCCTTCAGTTGTACTGTCAAACTTTGTTTCTTTACGCGTCTCACGGTTCTGGGCTAGACGGCGCTTCGCGTCGCGACGCGTCCCGTCTCTCCGCCTTTCACAACACGCGACGTAAATGGCCGCAACTCCTCGCTGCCTTCACTTACAATCTTAAAACTTTGAGCCCGCCAAGCTACCACCAACCGCACTACGTGATATTCGTTTCGACTTGATACGCCCTTACCTTCCATGGAAAAAGCGCTCTCAAAGACGGAAATACAAACCGAAAAACGGATTACACATACTCACGCAAAAGCCACTTTTTCGACTTATGTAGTTACAAATTAAACACTTTCCGTTAGTTTCCTTCAGTTGTACTGTCAAACTTTGTTTCTTTACACGTCTCACGGTTCTGGGCTAGACGGCGCTTCGCGTCGCGACGCGTCCCGTCTCTCCGCCTTTCACAACACGCGACGTAAATGGCCGCAACTCCTCGCTGCCTTCACTTACAATCTTAAAACTTTGAGCCCGCCAAGCTACCACCAACCTCACTACGTGATATTCATTTCGACTTGATACGCCCTTACCTTCCATGGAAAAAGCGCTCTCAAAGACGGAAATACAAACCGAAAAACGGATTACACAAACTCACGCAAAAGCCACTTTTTCGACTTATGTAGTTACAAATTAAACACTCTCCGTTAGTTTCCTTCAGTTGTACTGTCAAACTTTGTTTCTTTACACGTCTCACGGTTCTGGGCTAGACGGCGCTTCGCGTCGCGACGCGTCCCGTCTCTCCGTCTTTCACAACACGCGACGTAAATGGCCGCAACTCCTCGCTGCCTTCACTTACAATCTTAAAACTTTGAGCCCGCCAAGCTACCACCAACCGCACTACGTGATATTCGTTTCGACTTGATACGCCCTTACCTTCCATGGAAAAAGCGCTCTCAAAGACGGAAATACAAACCGAAAAACGGATTACACAAACTCACGCAAAAGCCACTTTTTCGACTTATGTAGTTACAAATTAAACACTTTCCGTTAGTTTCCTTCAGTTGTACTGTCAAACTTTGTTTCTTTACACGTCTCACGGTTCTGGGCTAGACGGCGCTTCGCGTCGCGACGCGTCCCGTCTCTCCGCCTTTCACAACACGCGACGTAAATGGCCGCAACTCCTCGCTGCCTTCACTTACAATCTTAAAACTTTGAGCCCCCCAAGCTACCACCAACCGCACTACGTGATATTCATTTCGACTTGATACGCCCTTACCTTCCATGGAAAAAGCACTTTCAAAGACGCAAATACTAACCAAAAAACGGATTACACAAACTCACGCAAAAGTCACTTTTTCGACTTATGTAGTTACAAATTAAACACTTTCCGTTAGTTTCCTTCAGTTGTACTGTCAAACTTTGTTTCTTTACGCGTCTCACGGTTCTGGGCTAGACGGCGCTTCGCGTCGCGACGCGTCCCGTCTCTCCGCCTTTGACAACACGCGACGTAAATGGCCGCAACTCCTCGCTGCCTTCACTTACAATCTTAAAACTTTGAGCCCGCCAAGCTACCACCAACCGCACTACGTGATATTCGTTTCGACTTGATACGCCCTTACCTTCCATGGAAAAAGCGCTCTCAAAGACGGAAATACAAACCGAAAAACGGATTACACATACTCACGCAAAAGCCACTTTTTCGACTTATGTAGTTACAAATTAAACACTTTCCGTTAGTTTCCTTCAGTTGTACTGTCAAACTTTGTTTCTTTACACGTCTCACGGTTCTGGGCTAGACGGCGCTTCGCGTCGCGACGCGTCCCGTCTCTCCGCCTTTCACAACACGCGACGTAAATGGCCGCAACTCCTCGCTGCCTTCACTTACAATCTTAAAACTTTGAGCCCGCCAAGCTACCACCAACCTCACTACGTGATATTCATTTCGACTTGATACGCCCTTACCTTCCATGGAAAAAGCGCTCTCAAAGACGGAAATACAAACCGAAAAACGGATTACACAAACTCACGCAAAAGCCACTTTTTCGACTTATGTAGTTACAAATTAAACACTTTCCGTTAGTTTCCTTCAGTTGTACTGTCAAACTTTGTTTCTTTACACGTCTCACGGTTCTGGGCTAGACGGCGCTTCGCGTCGCGACGCGTCCCGTCACTCCGTCTTTCACAACACGCGACGTAAATGGCCGCAACTCCTCGCTGCCTTCACTTACAATCTTAAAACTTTGAGCCCGCCAAGCTACCACCAACCGCACTACGTGATATTCGTTTCGACTTGATACGCCCTTACCTTCCATGGAAAAAGCGCTCTCAAAGACGGAAATACAAACCGAAAAACGGATTACACATACTCACGCAAAAGCCACTTTTTCGACTTATGTAGTTACAAATTAAACACTTTCCGTTAGTTTCCTTCAGTTGTACTGTCAAACTTTGTTTCTTTACACGTCTCACGGTTCTGGGCTAGACGGCGCTTCGCGTCGCGACGCGTCCCGTCTCTCCGCCTTTCACAACACGCGACGTAAATGGCCGCAACTCCTCGCTGCCTTCACTTACAATCTTAAAACTTTGAGCCCGCCAAGCTACCACCAACCTCACTACGTGATATTCATTTCGACTTGATACGCATTTACCTTCCATGGAAAAAGCGCTCTCAAAGACGGAAATACAAACCGAAAAACGGATTACACAAACTCACGCAAAAGCCACTTTTTCGACTTATGTAGTTACAAATTAAACACTTTCCGTTAGTTTCCTTCAGTTGTACTGTCAAACATTGTTTCTTTACACGTCTCACGGTTCTGGGCTAGACGGCGCTTCGCGTCGCGACGCGTCCCGTCTCTCCGCCTTTCACAACACGCGACGTAAATGGCCGCAACTCCTCGCTGCCTTCACTTACAATCTTAAAACTTTGAGCCCGCCAAGCTACCACCAACCTCACTACGTGATATTCATTTCGAATTAATACGCCCTTACCTTCCATGGAAAAAGCGCTCTCAAAGACGGAAATACAAACCGAAAAACGGATTACACAAACTCACGCAAAAGCCACTTTTTCGACTTATGTAGTTACAAATTAAACACTTTCCGTTAGTTTCCTTCAGTTGTACTGTCAAACTTTGTTTCTTTACGCGTCTCACGGTTCTGGGCTAGACGGCGCTTCGCGTCGCGACGCGTCCCGTCTCTCCGCCTTTCACAACACGCGACGTAAATGGCCGCAACTCCTCGCTGCCTTCACTTACAATCTTAAAACTTTGAGCCCGCCAAGCTACCACCAACCGCACTACGTGAGATTCGTTTCGACTTGATACGCCCTTACCTTCCATGGAAAAAGCGCTCTCAAAGACGGAAATACAAACCGAAAAACGGATTACACAAACTCACGCAAAAGCCACTTTTTCGACTTATGTAGTTACAAATTAAACACTTTCCGTTAGTTTCCTTCAGTTGTACTGTCAAACTTTGTTTCTTTACACGTCTCACGGTTCTGGGCTAGACGGCGCTTCGCGTCGCGACGCGTCCCGTCTCTCCGCCTTTCACAACACGCGACGTAAATGGCCGCAACTCCTCGCTGCCTTCACTTACAATCTTAAAACTTTGAGCCCGCCAAGCTACCACCAACCTCACTACGTGATATTCATTTCGAATTGATACGCCCTTACCTTCCATGGAAAAAGCGCTCTCAAAGACGGAAATACAAACCGAAAAACGGATTACACAAACTCACGCAAAAGCCACTTTTTCGACTTATGTAGTTACAAATTAAACACTTTCCGTTAGTTTCCTTCAGTTGTACTGTCAAACTTTGTTTCTTTACGCGTCTCACGGTTCTGGGCTAGACGGCGCTTCGCGTCGCGACGCGTCCCGTCTCTCCGCCTTTCACAACACGCGACGTAAATGGCCGCAACTCCTCGCTGCCTTCACTTACAATCTTAAAACTTTGAGCCCGCCAAGCTACCACCAACCGCACTACGTGATATTCGTTTCGACTTGATACGCCCTTACCTTCCATGGAAAAAGCGCTCTCAAAGACGGAAATACAAACCGAAAAACGGATTACACAAACTCACGCAAAAGCCACTTTTTCGACTTATGTAGTTACAAATTAAACACTTTCCGTTAGTTTCCTTCAGTTGTACTGTCAAACTTTGTTTCTTTACACGTCTCACGGTTCTGGGCTAGACGGCGCTTCGCGTCGCGACGCGTCCCGTCTCTCCGCCTTTCACAACACGCGACGTAAATGGCCGTAACTCCTCGCTGCCTTCACTTACAATCTTAAAACTTTGTGCCCGCCAAGCTACCACCAACCTCACTACGTGATATTCATTTCGACTTGATAAGCCCTTACCTTCCATGGAAAAAGCGCTCTCACAGACGCAAATACAAACCAAAAAACGGATTACACAAACTCACGCAAAAGCCACTTTTTCGACTTATGTAGTTACAAATTAAACACTTTCCGTTAGTTTCCTTCAGTTGTACTGTCAAACTTTGTTTCTTTACACGTCTCACGGTTCTGGGCTAGACGGCGCTTCGCGTCGCGACGCGTCCCGTCTCTCCGCCTTTCACAACACGCGACGTAAATGGCCGTAACTCCTCGCTACCTTCACTTACAATCTTAAAACTTTGTGCCCGCCAAGCTACCACCAACCTCACTACGTGATATTCATTTCGAATTGATACGCCCTTACCTTCCATGGAAAAAGCGCTCTCAAAGACGGAAATACAAACCGAAAAACCGATTACACAAACTCACGCAAAAGCCACTTTTTCGACTTATGTAGTTACAAATTAAACACTTTCCGTTAGTTTCCTTCAGTTGTACTGTCAAACTTTGTTTCTTTACACGTCTCACCGTTCTGGGCTAGACGGCGCTTCGCGTCGCGACGCGTCCCGTCTCTCCGCCTTTCACAACACGCGACGTAAATGGCCGCAACTCCTCGCTGCCTTCACTTACAATCTTAAAACTTTGAGCCCGCCAAGCTACCACCAAACGCACTACGTGATATTCGTTTCGACTTGATACGCCCTTACCTTCCATGGAAAAAGCGCTCTCAAAGACGGAAATACAAACCGAAAAACGGATTACACAAACTCACGCAAAAGCCACTTTTTCGACTTATGTAGTTACAAATTAAACACTTTCCGTTAGTTTCCTTCAGTTGTACTGTCAAACTTTGTTTCTTTACACGTCTCACGGTTCTGGGCTAGACGGCGCTTCGCGGCGCGACGCGTCCCGTCTCTCCGCCTTTCACAACACGCGACGTAAATGGCCGCAACTCCTCGCTGCCTTCACTTACAATCTTAAAACTTTGAGCCCGCCAAGCTACCACCAACCGCACTACGTGATATTCATTTCGACTTGATACGCCCTTACCTTCCACGGAAAAAGCGCTCTCACAGACGCAAATACAAACCAAAAAACGGATTACACAAACTCACGCAAAAGCCACTTTTTCGACTTATGTAGTTACAAATTAAACACTTTCCGTTAGTTTCCTTCAGTTGTACTGTCAAACTTTGTTTCTTTACACGTCTCACGGTTCTGGGCTAGACGGCGCTTCGCGTCGCGACGCGTCCCGTCTCTCCGTCTTTCACAACACGCGACGTAAATGGCCGCAACTCCTCGCTGCCTTCACTTACAATCTTAAAACTTTGAGCCCGCCAAGCTACCACCAACCGCACTACGTGATATTCATTTCGACTTGATACGCCCTTACCTTCCACGGAAAAAGCGCTCTCACAGACGCAAATACAAACCAAAAAACGGATTACACAAACTCACGCAAAAGCCACTTTTTCGACTTATGTAGTTACAAATTAAACACTTTCCGTTAGTTTCCTTCAGTTGTACTGTCAAACTTTGTTTCTTTACACGTCTCACCGTTCTGGGCTAGACGGCGCTTTGCGTCGCGACGCGTCCCGTCTCTCCGCCTTTCACAACACGCGACGTAAATGGCCGTAACTCCTCGCTGCCTTCACTTACAATCTTAAAACTTTGAGCCCCCCAAGCTACCACCAACCGCACTACGTGATATTCATTTCGACTTGATACGCCCTTAGCTTCCATGAAAAAAGCGCTCTCAAAGACGCAAATACTAACCAAAAAACGGATTACACAAACTCACGCAAAGGCCACTTTTTCGACTTATGTAGTTACAAATTAAACACTTTCCGTTAGTTTCCTTCAGTTGTACTGTCAAACTTTGTTTCTTTACACGTCTCACGGTTCTGGGCTAGACGGCGCTTCGCGTCGCGACGCGTCCCGTCTCTCCGCCTTTCACAACACGCGACGTAAATGGCCGCAACTCCTCGCTGCCTTCACTTACAATCTTAAAACTTTGAGCCCGCCAAGCTACCACCAACCGCACTACGTGATATTCATTTCGACTTGATACGCCCTTACCTTCCACGGAAAAAGCGCTCTCACAGACGCAAATACAAACCAAAAAACGGATTACACAAACTCACGCAAAAGCCACTTTTTCGACTTATGTAGTTACAAATTAAACACTTTCCGTTAGTTTCCTTCAGTTGTACTGTCAAACTTTGTTTCTTTACACGTCTCACGGTTATGGGCTAGACGGCGCTTCGCGTCGCGACGCGTCCCGTCTCTCCGCCTTTCACAACACGCGACGTAAATGGCCGCAACTCCTCGCTGCCTTCACTTACAATCTTAACACTTTGAGCCCCCCAAGCTACCACCAACCGCACTACGTGATATTCATTTCGACTTGATACGCCCTTACCTTCCATGGAAAAAGCACTTTCAAAGACGCAAATACAAACCAAAAAACGGATTACACAAACTCACGCAAAAGTCACTTTTTCGACTTATGTAGTTACAAATTAAACACTTTCCGTTAGTTTCCTTCAGTTGTACTGTCAAACTTTGTTTCTTTACGCGTCTCACGGTTCTGGGCTAGACGGCGCTTCGCGTCGCGACGCGTCCCGTCTCTCCGCCTTTCACAACACGCGACGTAAATGGCCGCAACTCCTCGCTGCCTTCACTTACAATCTTAAAACTTTGAGCCCGCCAAGCTACCACCAACCTCACTACGTGATATTCATTTCGACTTGATACGCCCTTACCTTCCATGGAAAAAGCGCTCTCAAAGACGGAAATACAAACCGAAAAACGGATTACACAAACTCACGCAAAAGCCACTTTTTCAACTTATGTAGTTACAAATTAAACACTTTCCGTTAGTTTCCTTCAGTTGTACTGTCAAACTTTGTTTCTTTACACGTCTCACGGTTCTGGGCTGGACGGCGCTTCGCGTCGCGACGCGTCCCGTCTCTCCGCCTTTCACAACACGCGACGTAAATGGCCGCAACTCCTCGCTGCCTTCACTTACAATCTTAAAACTTTGAGCCCCCCAAGCTACCACCAACCGCACTACGTGATATTCATTTCGACTTGATACGCCCTTACCTTCCATGGAAAAAGCACTTTCAAAGACGCAAATACAAACCAAAAAACGGATTACACAAACTCACGCAAAAGTCACTTTTTCGACTTATGTAGTTACAAATTAAACACTTTCCGTTAGTTTCCTTCAGTTGTACTGTCAAACTTTGTTTCTTTACGCGTCTCACGGTTCTGGGCTAGACAGCGCTTCGCGTCGCGACGCGTCCCGTCTCTCCGCCTTTCACAACACGCGACGTAAATGGCCGCAACTCCTCGCTGCCTTCACTTACAATCTTAAAACTTTGAGCCCGCCAAGCTACCACCAACCTCACTACGTGATATTCATTTCGACTTGATACGCCCTTACCTTCCATGGAAAAAGCGCTCTCAAAGACGGAAATACAAACCGAAAAACGGATTACACAAACTCACGCAAAAGCCACTTTTTCGACTTATGTAGTTACAAATTAAACACTTTCCGTTAGTTTCCTTCAGTTGTACTGTCAAACTTTGTTTCTTTACACGTCTCACGGTTCTGGGCTAGACGGCGCTTCGCGTCGCGACGCGTCCCGTCTCTCCGTCTTTCACAACACGCGACGTAAATGGCCGCAACTCCTCGCTGCCTTCACTTACAATCTTAAAACTTTGAGCCCGCCAAGCTACCACCAACCGCACTACGTGATATTCATTTCGACTTGATACGCCCTTACCTTCAATGGAAAAAGCGCTCTCAAAGACGCAAATACAAACCAAAAAACGGATTACACAAACTCACGCAAAAGCCACTTTTTCGACTTATGTAGTTACAAATTAAACACTTTCCGTTAGTTTCCTTCAGTTGTACTGTCAAACTTTGTTTCTTTACACGTCTCACGGTTCTGGGCTAGACGGCGCTTCGCGTCGCGGCGCGTCCCGTCTCTCCGCCTTTCACAACACGCGACGTAAATGGCCGCAACTCCTCGCTGCCTTCACTTACAATCTTAAAACTTTGAGCCCGCCAAGCTACCACCAACCGCACTACGTGATATTCGTTTCGACTTGATACGCCTTTACCTTCAATGGAAAAAGCGCTCTCAAAGACGCAAATACAAACCAAAAAACGGATTACACAAACTCACGCAAAAGCCACTTTTTCGACTTATGTAGTTACAAATTAAACACTTTCCGTTAGTTTCCTTCAGTTGTACTGTCAAACTTTGTTTCTTTACACGTCTCACGGTTCTGGGCTAGACGGCGCTTTGCGTCGCGGCGCGTCCCGTCTCTCCGCCTTTCACAACACGCGACGTAAATGGCCGCAACTCCTCGCTGCCTTCACTTACAATCTTAAAACTTTGAGCCCGCCAAGCTACCACCAACCGCACTACGTGATATTCATTTCGACTTGATACGCCCTTACCTTCAATGGAAAAAGCGCTCTCAAAGACGCAAATACAAACCAAAAAACGGATTACACAAACTCACGCAAAAGCCACTTTTTCGACTTATGTAGTTACAAATTAAACACTTTCCGTTAGTTTCCTTCAGTTGTACTGTCAAACTTTGTTTCTTTACACGTCTCACGGTTCTGGGCTAGACGGCGCTTCGCGTCGCGGCGCGTCCCGTCTCTCCGCCTTTCACAACACGCGACGTAAATGGCCGCAACTCCTCGCTGCCTTCACTTACAATCTTAAAACTTTGAGCCCGCCAAGCTACCACCAACCGCACTACGTGATATTCGTTTCGACTTGATACGCCTTTACCTTCAATGGAAAAAGCGCTCTCAAAGACGCAAATACAAACCAAAAAACGGATTACACAAACTCACGCAAAAGCCACTTTTTCGACTTATGTAGTTACAAATTAAACACTTTCCGTTAGTTTCCTTCAGTTGTACTGTCAAACTTTGTTTCTTTACACGTCTCACGGTTCTGGGCTAGACGGCGCTTCGCGTCGCGGCGCGTCCCGTCTCTCCGCCTTTCACAACACGCGACGTAAATGGCCGCAACTCCTCGCTGCCTTCACTAACAATCTTAAAACTTTGAGCCCGCCAAGCTACCACCAACCGCACTACGTGATATTCGTTTCGACTTGATACGCCTTTACCTTCAATGGAAAAAGCGCTCTCAAAGACGCAAATACAAACCAAAAAACGGATTACACAAACTCACGCAAAAGCCACTTTTTCGACTTATGTAGTTACAAATTAAACACTTTCCGTTAGTTTCCTTCAGTTGTACTGTCAAACTTTGTTTCTTTACACGTCTCACGGTTCTGGGCTAGACGGCGCTTCGCGTCGCGACGCGTCCCGTCTCTCCGCCTTTCACAACACGCGACGTAAATGGCCGCAACTCCTCGCTGCCTTCACTTACAATCTTAAAACTTTGAGCCCGCCAAGCTACCACCAACCGCACTACGTGATATTCATTTCGACTTGATACGCCCTTACCTTCAATGGAAAAAGCGCTCTCAAAGACGCAAATACAAACCAAAAAACGGATTACACAAACTCACGCAAAAGCCACTTTTTCGACTTATGTAGTTACAAATTAAACACTTTCCGTTAGTTTCCTTCAGTTGTACTGTCAAACTTTGTTTCTTTACACGTCTCACGGTTCTGGGCTAGACGGCGCTTCGCGTCGCGGCGCGTCCCGTCTCTCCGCCTTTCACAACACGCGACGTAAATGGCCGCAACTCCTCGCTGCCTTCACTTACAATCTTAAAACTTTGAGCCCGCCAAGCTACCACCAACCGCACTACGTGATATTCGTTTCGACTTGATACGCCTTTACCTTCAATGGAAAAAGCGCTCTCAAAGACGCAAATACAAACCAAAAAACGGATTACACAAACTCACGCAAAAGCCACTTTTTCGACTTATGTAGTTACAAATTAAACACTTTCCGTTAGTTTCCTTCAGTTGTACTGTCAAACTTTGTTTCTTTACACGTCTCACGGTTCTGGGCTAGACGGCGCTTTGCGTCGCGGCGCGTCCCGTCTCTCCGCCTTTCACAACACGCGACGTAAATGGCCGCAACTCCTCGCTGCCTTCACTTACAATTTTAAAACTTTGAGCCCGCCAAGCTACCACCAACCGCACTACGTGATATTCGTTTCGACTTGATACGCCTTTACCTTCAATGGAAAAAGCGCTCTCAAAGACGCAAATACAAACCAAAAAACGGATTACACAAACTCACGCAAAAGCCACTTTTTCGACTTATGTAGTTACAAATTAAACACTTTCCGTTAGTTTCCTTCAGTTGTACTGTCAAACTTTGTTTCTTTACACGTCTCACGGTTCTGGGCTAGACGGCGCTTCGCGTCGCGGCGCGTCCCGTCTCTCCGCCTTTCACAACACGCGACGTAAATGGCCGCAACTCCTCGCTGCCTTCACTTACAATCTTAAAACTTTGAGCCCGCCAAGCTACCACCAACCGCACTACGTGATATTCGTTTCGACTTGATACGCCTTTACCTTCAATGGAAAAAGCGCTCTCAAAGACGCAAATACAAACCAAAAAACGGATTACACAAACTCACGCAAAAGCCACTTTTTCGACTTATGTAGTTACAAATTAAACACTTTCCGTTAGTTTCCTTCAGTTGTACTGTCAAACTTTGTTTCTTTACACGTCTCACGGTTCTGGGCTAGACGGCGCTTCGCGTCGCGGCGCGTCCCGTCTCTCCGCCTTTCACAACACGCGACGTAAATAGCCGCAACTCCTCGCTGCCTTCACTTACATTCTTAAAACTTTGAGCCCGCCAAGCTACCACCAACCGCACTACGTGATATTCATTTCGACTTGATACGCCCTTACCTTCAATGGAAAAAGCGCTCTCAAAGACGCAAATACAAACCAAAAAACGGATTACACAAACTCACGCAAAAGCCACTTTTTCGACTTATGTAGTTACAAATTAAACACTTTCCGTTAGTTTCCTTCAGTTGTACTGTCGAACTTTGTTTCTTTACACGTCTCACGGTTCTGGGCTAGACGGCGCTTCGCGTCGCGACGCGTCCCGTCTCTCCGCCTTTCACAACACGCGACGTAAATGGCCGCAACTCCTCGCTGCCTTCACTTACAATCTTAAAACTTTGAGCCCGCCAAGCTACCACCAACCGCACTACGTGATATTCATTTCGACTTGATACGCCCTTACCTTCAATGGAAAAAGCGCTCTCAAAGACGCAAATACAAACCAAAAAACGGATTACACAAACTCACGCAAAAGCCACTTTTTCGACTTATGTAGTTACAAATCAAACACTTTCCGTTAGTTTCCTTCAGTTGTACTGTAAACTTTGTTTTTTTACACGTCTCACGGTTCTGGGCTAGACGGCGCTTCGCGTCGCGGCGCGTCCCGTCTCTCCGCCTTTCACAACACGCGACGTAAATGGCCGCAACTCCTCGCTGCCTTCACTTACAATCTTAAAACTTTGAGCCCCCCAAGCTACCGCCAACCGCACTACGTGATATTCATTTCGACTTGATACGCCCTTACCTTCCATGGAAAGAGCGCTCTCAAAGACGGAAATACAAACCGAAAAACGGATTACACAAACTCACGCAAAAGCCACTTTTTCGACTTATGTAGTTACAAATTAAACACTTTCCGTTAGTTTCCTTCAGTTGTACTGTCAAACTTTGTTTCTTTACGCGTGTCACGGTTCTGGGCTAGACGGCGCTTCGCGTCGCGACGCGTCCCGTCTCTCCGCCTTTCACAACACGCGACGTAAATGGCCGCAACTCCTCGCTGCCTTCACTTACAATCTTAAAACTTTGAGCCCCCCAAGCTACCACCAACCGCACTACGTGATATTCATTTCGACTTGATACGCCCTTACCTTCAATGGAAAAAGCGCTCTCAAAGACGCAAATACAAAACAAAAAACGGATTACACAAACTCACGCAAAAGCCTTCTTTTTCGACTTATGTAGTTACAAATTAAACACTTTCCGTTAGTTTCCTTCAGTTGTACTGTCAAACTTTGTTTCTTTAGGCGTGTCACGGTTATGGGCTAGACGGCGCTTCGCGTCGCGACGCGTCCCGTCTCTCCGCCTTTCACAACACGCGACGTAAATGGCCGTAACTCCTCGCTGCCTTCACTTACAATCTTAAAACTTTGAGCCCCCCAAGCTACCACCAACCGCACTACGTGATATTCATTTCGACTTGATACGCCCTTACCTTCAATGGAAAGAGCGCTCTCAAAGACGGAAATACAAACCGAAAAACGGATTACACAAACTCACGCAAAAGCCACTTTTTCGACTTATGTAGTTACAAATTAAACACTTTCCGTTAGTTTCCTTCAGTTGTACTGTCAAACTTTGTTTCTTTACGCGTGTCACGGTTCTGGGCTAGACGGCGCTTCGCGTCGCGACGCGTCCCGTCTCTCCGCCTTTCACAACACGCGACGTAAATGGCCGCAACTCCTCGCTGCCTTCACTTACAATCTTAAAACTTTGAGCCCCCCAAGCTACTACCAACCGCACTACGTGATATTCATTTCGACTTGATACGCCCTTACCTTCAATGGAAAAAGCGCTCTCAAAGACGCAAATACAAACCAAAAAACGGATTACACAAACTCACGCAAAAGCCACTTTTTCGACTTATGTAGTTACAAATTAAACACTTTCCGTTAGTTTCCTTCAGTTGTACTGTCAAACTTTGTTTCTTTATACGTCTCACGGTTCTGGGCTAGACGGCGCTTCGCGTCGCGACGCGTCCCGTCTCTCCGCCTTTCACAACACGCGACGTAAATGGCCGCAACTCCTCGCTGCCTTCACTTACAATCTTAAAACTTTGAGCCCCCCAAGCTACCACCAACCGCACTACGTGATATTCATTTCGACTTGATACGCCCTTACCTTCAATGGAAAAAGCGCTCTCAAAGACGGAAATACAAACCGAAAAACGGATTACACAAACTCACGCAAAAGCCACTTCTTCGACTTATGTAGTTACAAATTAAACACTTTCCGTTAGTTTCCTTCAGTTGTACTGTAAAACTTTGTTTCTTTACGCGTGTCACGGTTCTGGGCTAACCGGCGCTTCGCGTCGCGACGCGTCCCGTCTCTCCGCCTTTCACAACACGCGACGTAAATGGCCGCAACTCCTCGCTGCCTTCACTTACAGTCTTAAAACTTTGACCCCCCCAAGCTACCACCAACCGCACTACGTGATATTCATTTCGACTTGATATGCCCTTACCTTCAATGGAAAAAGCGCTCTCAAAGACGCAAATACAAACCAAAAAACGGATTACACAAACTCACGCAAAAGCCACTTTTTCGACTTATGTAGTTACAAATTAAACACTTTCCGTTAGTTTCCTTCAGTTGTACTGTCAAACTTTGTTTCTTTACACGTCTCACGGTTCTGGGCTAGACGGCGCTTCGCGTCGCGACGCGTCCCGTCTCTCCGCCTTTCACAACACGCGACGTAAATGGCCGCAACTCCTCGCTGCCTTCACTTACAATCTTAAAACTTTGAGCCCGCCAAGCTACCACCAACCGCACTACGTGATATTCATTTCGACTTGATACGCCCTTACCTTCCATGGAAAATGCGCTCTCAAAGACGGAAATACAAACCGAAAAACGGATTACACAAACTCTAGCAAAAGCCACTTTTTCGACTTATGTAGTTACAAATTAAACACTTTCCGTTAGTTTCCTTCAGTTGTACTGTCAAACTTTGTTTCTTTACACGTCTCACGGTTCTGGGCTAGACGGCGCTTCGCGTCGCGACGCGTCCCGTCTCTCCGCCTTTCACAACACGCGACGTAAATGGCCGCAACTCCTCGCTGCCTTCACTTACAATCTTAAAACTTTGAGCCCGCCAAGCTACAACCAACCGCACTACGTGATATTCATTTCGACTTGATACGCCCTTAACTTCCATGGAAAATGCGCTCTCAAAGACGGAAATACAAACCGAAAAACGGATTACACAAACTCACGCAAAAGTCACTTTTTCGACTTATGTAGTTACAAATTAAACACTTTCCGTTAGTTTCCTTCAGTTGTACTGTCAAACTTTGTTTCCTTACACGTCTCACGGTTCTGGGCTAGACGGCGCTTCGCGTCGCGACGCGTCCCGTCTCTCCGCCTTTCACAACACGCGACGTAAATGGCCGCAAATCCTCGCTGCCTTCACTTACAATCTTAAAACTTTGAGCCCGCCAAGCTACCACCAACCGCACTACGTGATATTCATTTCGACTCGATACGCCCTTACCTTCCCCGGAAAAAAGCTCCCAAAGACGCAAATACTAACCGAAAAACGAATTACACAAACTCACGCAAAAGCCACTTTTTCGACTTATGTAGTTACAAATTAAACACTTTCCGTTAGTTTCCTTCAGTTGTACTGTCAAACTTTGTTTCTTTACACGTCTCACGGTTCTGGGCTAGACGGCGCTTCGCGTCGCGACGCGTCCCGTCTCTCCGTCTTTCACAACACGCGACGTAAATGGCCGCAACTCCTCGCTGCCTTCACTTACAATCTTAAAACTTTGAGCCCGCCAAGCTACCACCAACCGCACTACGTGATATTCGTTTCGACTTGATACGCCCTTACCTTCAATGGAAAAAGCGCTCTCAAAGACGCAAATACAAACCAAAAAACGGATTACACAAACTCACGCAGAAGCCACTTTTTCGACTTATGTAGTTACAAAATAACACTTTCCGTTAGTTTCCTTCAGTTGTACTGTCAAACTTTGTTTCTTTACGCGTCTCACGGTTCTGGGCTAGACGGCGCTTCGCGTCGCGACGCGTCCCGTCTCTCCGTCTTTCACAACACGCGACGTAAATGGCCGCAACTCCTCGCTGCCTTCACTTACAATCTTAAAACTTTGAGCCCCCCAAGCTACCACCAACCGCACTACGTGATTTTCATTTCGACCTGATACGCCCTAACCTTCCATGGAAAAAGCGTTCTCAAAGACGCAAATACAAACCAAAAAACGGATTACACAAACTCACGCAAAAGCCACTTTTTCGACTTATGTAGTTACAAATTAAACACTTTCCGTTAGTTTCCTTCAGTTGCACTGTCAAACTTTGTTTCTTTACGCGTCTCACGGTTCTGGGCTAGACGGCGCTTCGCGTCGCGACGCGTCCCGTCTCTCCGTCTTTCACAACACGCGACGTAAATGGCCGCAACTCCTCGCTGCCTTCACTTACAATCTTAAAACTTTGAGCCCGCCAAGCTACCACCAACCGCACTACGTGATATTCGTTTCGACTTGATACGCCCTTACCTTCAATGGAAAAAGCGCTCTCAAAGACGCAAATACAAACCAAAAAACGGATTACACAAACTCACGCAAAAGCCACTTTTTCGACTTATGTAGTTACAAATTAAACACTTTCCGTTAGTTTCCTTCAGTTGTACTGTCAAACTTTGTTTCTTTACGCGTCTCACGGTTCTGGGCTAGACGGCGCTTCGCGTCGCGACGCGTCCCGTCTGTCCGTCTTTCACAACACGCGACGTAAATGGCCGCAACTCCTCGCTGCCTTCACTTACAATCTTAAAAGATTGAGCCCGCCAAGCTACCACCAACCGCACTACGTGATATTCGTTTCGACTTGATACGCCCTTACCTTCAATGGAAAAAGCGCTCTCAAAGACGCAAATACAAACCAAAAAACGGATTACACAAACTCACGCAAAAGCCACTTTTTCGACTTATGTAGTTACAAATTAAACACTTTCCGTTAGTTTCCTTCAGTTGTACTGTCAAACTTTGTTTCTTTACGCGTCTCACGGTTCTGGGCTAGACGGCGCTTCGCGTCGCGACGCGTCCCGTCTCTCCGTCTTTCACAACACGCGACGTAAATGGCCGCAACTCCTCGCTGCCTTCACTTACAATCTTAAAACTTTGAGCCCGCCAAGCTACCACCAACCGCACTACGTGATATTCGTTTCGACTTGATACGCCTTTACCTTCAATGGAAAAAGCGCTCTCAAAGACGCAAATACAAACCAAAAAACGGATTACACAAACTCACGCAAAAGCCACTTTTTCGACTTATGTAGTTACAAATTAAACACTTTCCGTTAGTTTCCTTCAGTTGTACTGTCAAACTTTGTTTCTTTACACGTCTCACGGTTCTGGGCTAGACGGCGCTTCGCGTCGCGGCGCGTCCCGTCTCTCCGCCTTTCACAACACGCGACGTAAATAGCCGCAACTCCTCGCTGCCTTCACTTACAATCTTAAAACTTTGAGCCCGCCAAGCTACCACCAACCGCACTACGTGATATTCATTTCGACTTGATACGCCCTTACCTTCAATGGAAAAAGCGCTCTCAAAGACGCAAATACAAACCAAAAAACGGATTACACAAACTCACGCAAAAGCCACTTTTTCGACTTATGTAGTTACAAATTAAACACTTTCCGTTAGTTTCCTTCAGTTGTACTGTCGAACTTTGTTTCTTTACACGTCTCACGGTTCTGGGCTAGACGGCGCTTCGCGTCGCGACGCGTCCCGTCTCTCCGCCTTTCACAACACGCGACGTAAATGGCCGCAACTCCTCGCTGCCTTCACTTACAATCTTAAAACTTTGTGCCCGCCAAGCTACCACCAACCGCACTACGTGATATTCATTTCGACTTGATACGCCCTTACCTTCAATGGAAAAAGCGCTCTCAAAGACGCAAATACAAACCAAAAAACGGATTACACAAACTCACGCAAAAGCCACTTTTTCGACTTATGTAGTTACAAATCAAACACTTTCCGTTAGTTTCCTTCAGTTGTACTGTAAACTTTGTTTTTTTACACGTCTCACGGTTCTGGGCTAGACGGCGCTTCGCGTCGCGGCGCGTCCCGTCTCTCCGCCTTTCACAACACGCGACGTAAATGGCCGCAACTCCTCGCTGCCTTCACTTACAATCTTAAAACTTTGAGCCCCCCAAGCTACCGCCAACCGCACTACGTGATATTCATTTCGACTTGATACGCCCTTACCTTCCATGGAAAGAGCGCTCTCAAAGACGGAAATACAAACCGAAAAACGGATTACACAAACTCACGCAAAAGCCACTTTTTCGACTTATGTAGTTACAAATTAAACACTTTCCGTTAGTTTCCTTCAGTTGTACTGTCAAACTTTGTTTCTTTACGCGTCTCACGGTTCTGGGCTAGACGGCGCTTCGCGTCGCGACGCGTCCCGTCTCTCCGCCTTTCACAACACGCGACGTAAATGGCCGCAACTCCTCGCTGCCTTCACTTACAATCTTAAAACTTTGAGCCCGCCAAGCTACCACCAACCGCACTACGTGATATTCATTTCGACTTGATACGCCCTTACCTTCAATGGAAAAAGCGCTCTCAAAGACGCAAATACAAAACAAAAAACGGATTACACAAACTTACGCAAAAGCCTTCTTTTTCGACTTATGTAGTTACAAATTAAACACTTTCCGTTAGTTTCCTTCAGTTGTACTGTCAAACTTTGTTTCTTTAGGCGTGTCACGGTTATGGGCTAGACGGCGCTTCGCGTCGCGACGCGTCCCGTCTCTCCGCCTTTCACAACACGCGACGTAAATGGCCGTAACTCCTCGCTGGATTCACTTACAATCTTAAAACTTTGAGCCCCCCAAGCTACCACCAACCGCACTACGTGATATTCATTTCGACTTGATACGCCCTTACCTTCAATGGAAAGAGCGCTCTCAAAGACGGAAATACAAACCGAAAAACGGATTACACAAACTCACGCAAAAGCCACTTTTTCGACTTATGTAGTTACAAATTAAACACTTTCCGTTAGTTTCCTTCAGTTGTACTGTCAAACTTTGTTTCTTTACGCGTGTCACGGTTCTGGGCTAGACGGCGCTTCGCGTCGCGACGCGTCCCGTCTCTCCGCCTTTCACAACACGCGACGTAAATGGCCGCAACTCCTCGCTGCCTTCACTTACAATCTTAAAACTTTGAGCCCCCCAAGCTACTACCAACCGCACTACGTGATATTCATTTCGACTTGATACGCCCTTACCTTCAATGGAAAAAGCGCTCTCAAAGACGCAAATACAAACCAAAAAACGGATTACACAAACTCACGCAAAAGCCACTTTTTCGACTTATGTAGTTACAAATTAAACACTTTCCGTTAGTTTCCTTCAGTTGTACTGTCAAACTTTGTTTCTTTATACGTCTCACGGTTCTGGGCTAGACGGCGCTTCGCGTCGCGACGCGTCCCGTCTCTCCGCCTTTCACAACACGCGACGTAAATGGCCGCAACTCCTCGCTGCCTTCACTTACAATCTTAAAACTTTGAGCCCCCCAAGCTACCACCAACCGCACTACGTGATATTCATTTCGACTTGATACGCCCTTACCTTCAATGGAAAAAGCGCTCTCAAAGACGGAAATACAAACCGAAAAACGGATTACACAAACTCACGCAAAAGCCACTTCTTCGACTTATGTAGTTACAAATTAAACACTTTCCGTTAGTTTCCTTCAGTTGTACTGTAAAACTTTGTTTCTTTACGCGTGTCACGGTTCTGGGCTAACCGGCGCTTCGCGTCGCGACGCGTCCCGTCTCTCCGCCTTTCACAACACGCGACGTAAATGGCCGCAACTCCTCGCTGCCTTCACTTACAGTCTTAAAACTTTGACCCCCCCAAGCTACCACCAACCGCACTACGTGATATTCATTTCGACTTGATATGCCCTTACCTTCAATGGAAAAAGCGCTCTCAAAGACGCAAATACAAACCAAAAAACGGATTACACAAACTCACGCAAAAGCCACTTTTTCGACTTATGTAGTTACAAATTAAACACTTTCCGTTAGTTTCCTTCAGTTGTACTGTCAAACTTTGTTTCTTTACACGTCTCACGGTTCTGGGCTAGACGGCGCTTCGCGTCGCGACGCGTCCCGTCTCTCCGCCTTTCACAACACGCGACGTAAATGGCCGCAACTCCTCGCTGCCTTCACTTACAATCTTAAAACTTTGAGCCCGCCAAGCTACCACCAACCGCACTACGTGATATTCATTTCGACTTGATACGCCCTTACCTTCCATGGAAAATGCGCTCTCAAAGACGGAAATACAAACCGAAAAACGGATTACACAAACTCTAGCAAAAGCCACTTTTTCGACTTATGTAGTTACAAATTAAACACTTTCCGTTAGTTTCCTTCAGTTGTACTGTCAAACTTTGTTTCTTTACACGTCTCACGGTTCTGGGCTAGACGGCGCTTCGCGTCGCGACGCGTCCCGTCTCTCCGCCTTTCACAACACGCGACGTAAATGGCCGCAACTCCTCGCTGCCTTCACTTACAATCTTAAAACTTTGAGCCCGCCAAGCTACCACCAACCGCACTACGTGATATTCATTTCGACTTGATACGCCCTTAACTTCCATGGAAAATGCGCTCTCAAAGACGGAAATACAAACCGAAAAACGGATTACACAAACTCACGCAAAAGTCACTTTTTCGACTTATGTAGTTACAAATTAAACACTTTCCGTTAGTTTCCTTCAGTTGTACTGTCAAACTTTGTTTCCTTACACGTCTCACGGTTCTGGGCTAGACGGCGCTTCGCGTCGCGACGCGTCCCGTCTCTCCGCCTTTCACAACACGCGACGTAAATGGCCGCAAATCCTCGCTGCCTTCACTTACAATCTTAAAACTTTGAGCCCGCCAAGCTACCACCAACCGCACTACGTGATATTCATTTCGACTCGATACGCCCTTACCTTCCCCGGAAAAAAGCTCCCAAAGACGCAAATACTAACCGAAAAACGAATTACACAAACTCACGCAAAAGCCACTTTTTCGACTTATGTAGTTACAAATTAAACACTTTCCGTTAGTTTCCTTCAGTTGTACTGTCAAACTTTGTTTCTTTACACGTCTCACGGTTCTGGGCTAGACGGCGCTTCGCGTCGCGACGCGTCCCGTCTCTCCGTCTTTCACAACACGCGACGTAAATGGCCGCAACTCCTCGCTGCCTTCACTTACAATCTTAAAACTTTGAGCCCGCCAAGCTACCACCAACCGCACTACGTGATATTCGTTTCGACTTGATACGCCCTTACCTTCAATGGAAAAAGCGCTCTCAAAGACGCAAATACAAACCAAAAAACGGATTACACAAACTCACGCAGAAGCCACTTTTTCGACTTATGTAGTTACAAAATAACACTTTCCGTTAGTTTCCTTCAGTTGTACTGTCAAACTTTGTTTCTTTACGCGTCTCACGGTTCTGGGCTAGACGGCGCTTCGCGTCGCGACGCGTCCCGTCTCTCCGTCTTTCACAACACGCGACGTAAATGGCCGCAACTCCTCGCTGCCTTCACTTACAATCTTAAAACTTTGAGCCCCCCAAGCTACCACCAACCGCACTACGTGATTTTCAATCGACCTGATACGCCCTAACCTTCCATGGAAAAAGCGTTCTCAAAGACGCAAATGCAAACCAAAAAACGGATTACACAAACTCACGCAAAAGCCACTTTTTCGACTTATGTAGTTACAAATTAAACACTTTCCGTTAGTTTCCTTCAGTTGCACTGTCAAACTTTGTTTCTTTACGCGTCTCACGGTTCTGGGCTAGACGGCGCTTCGCGTCGCGACGCGTCCCGTCTCTCCGTCTTTCACAACACGCGACGTAAATGGCCGCAACTCCTCGCTGCCTTCACTTACAATCTTAAAACTTTGAGCCCGCCAAGCTACCACCAACCGCACTACGTGATATTCGTTTCGACTTGATACGCCCTTACCTTCAATGGAAAAAGCGCTCTCAAAGACGCAAATACAAACCAAAAAACGGATTACACAAACTCACGCAAAAGCCACTTTTTCGACTTATGTAGTTACAAATTAAACACTTTCCGTTAGTTTCCTTCAGTTGTACTGTCAAACTTTGTTTCTTTACGCGTCTCACGGTTCTGGGCTAGACGGCGCTTCGCGTCGCGACGCGTCCCGTCTCTCCGTCTTTCACAACACGCGACGTAAATGGCCGCAACTCCTCGCTGCCTTCACTTACAATCTTAAAAGATTGAGCCCGCCAAGCTACCACCAACCGCACTACGTGATATTCGTTTCGACTTGATACGCCCTTACCTTCAATGGAAAAAGCGCTCTCAAAGACGCAAATACAAACCAAAAAACGGATTACACAAACTCACGCAAAAGCCACTTTTTCGACTTATGTAGTTACAAATTAAACACTTTCCGTTAGTTTCCTTCAGTTGTACTGTCAAACTTTGTTTCTTTACGCGTCTCACGGTTCTGGGCTAGACGGCGCTTCGCGTCGCGACGCGTCCCGTCTCTCCGTCTTTCACAACACGCGACGTAAATGGCCGCAACTCCTCGCTGCCTTCACTTACAATCTTAAAACTTTGAGCCCGCCAAGCTACCACCAACCGCACTACGTGATATTCGTTTCGACTTGATACGCCCTTACCTTCAATGGAAAAAGCGCTCTCAAAGACGCAAATACAAACCAAAAAACGGATTACACAAACTCACGCAAAAGCCACTTTTTCGACTTATGTAGTTACAAATTAAACACTTTCCGTTAGTTTCCTTCAGTTGTACTGTCAAACTTTGTTTCTTTACGCGTCTCACGGTTCTGGGCTAGACGGCGCTTCGCGTCGCGACGCGTCCCGTCTCTCCGTCTTTCACAACACGCGACGTAAATGGCCGCAACTCCTCGCTGCCTTCACTTACAATCTTAAAACTTTGAGCCCGCCAAGCTACCACCAACCGCACTACGTGATATTCGTTTCGACTTGATACGCCCTTACCTTCAATGGAAAAAGCGCTCTCAAAGACGAAAATACAAACCAAAAAACGGATTACACAAACTCACGCAAAAGCCACTTTTTCGACTTATGTAGTTACAAATTAAACACTTTCCGTTAGTTTCCTTCAGTTGTACTGTCAAACTTTGTTTCTTTACGCGTCTCACGGTTCTGGGCTAGACAGCGCTTCGCGTCGCGACGCGTCCCGTCTATCCGTCTTTCACAACACGCGACGTAAATGGCCGCAACTCCTCGCTGCCTTCACTTACAATCTTAAAACTTTGAGCCCGCCAAGCTACCACCAACCGCACTACGTGATATTCGTTTCGACTTGATACGCCCTTACCTTCAATGGAAAAAGCGCTCTCAAAGACGCAAATACAAACCAAAAAACGGATTACACAAACTCACGCAAAAGCCACTTTTTCGACTTATGTAGTTACAAATTAAACACTTTCCGTTAGTTTCCTTCAGTTGTACTGTCAAACTTTGTTTCTTTACGCGTCTCACGGTTCTGGGCTAGACGGCGCTTCGCGTCGCGACGCGTCCCGTCTCTCCGTCTTTCACAACACGCGACGTAAATGGCCGCAACTCCTCGCTGCCTTCACTTACAATCTTAAAACTTTGAGCCCGCCAAGCTACCACCAACCGCACTACGTGATATTCGTTCCGACTTGATACGCCCTTACCTTCAATGGAAAAAGCGCTCTCAAAGACGCAAATACAAACCAAAAAACGGATTACACAAACTCACGCAAAAGCCACTTTTTCGACTTATGTAGTTACAAATTAAACACTTTCCGTTAGTTTCCTTCAGTTGTACTGTCAAACTTTGTTTCTTTACGCGTCTCACGGTTCTGGGCTAGACGGCGCTTCGCGTCGCGACGCGTCCCGTCTCCCCGTCTATCACAACACGCGACGTAAATGGCCGCAACTCCTCGCTGCCTTCACTTACAATCTTAAAACTTTGAGCCCGCCAAGCTACCACCAACCGCACTACGTGATATTCGTTTCGACTTGATACGCCCTTACCTTCAATGGAAAAAGCGCTCTCAAAGACGCAAATACAAACCAAAAAACGGATTACACAAACTCACGCAAAAGCCACTTTTTCGACTTATGTAGTTACAAATTAAACACTTTCCGTTAGTTTCCTTCAGTTGTACTGTCAAACTTTGTTTCTTTACGCGTCTCACGGTTCTGGGCTAGACGGCGCTTCGCGTCGCGACGCGTCCCGTCTCTCCGTCTTTCACAACACGCGACGTAAATGGCCGCAACTCCTCGCTGCCTTCACTTACAATCTTAAAACTTTGAGCCCGCCAAGCTACCACCAACCGCACTACGTGATATTCGTTTCGACTTGATACGCCCTTACCTGCAATGGAAAAAGCGCTCTCAAAGACGCAAATACAAACCAAAAAACGGATTACACAAACTCACGCAAAAGCCACTTTTTCGACTTATGTAGTTACAAATTAAACACTTTCCGTTAGTTTCCTTCAGTTGTACTGTCAAACTTTGTTTCTTTACGCGTCTCACGGTTCTGGGCTAGACGGCGCTTCGCGTCGCGACGCGTCCCGTCTCTCCGTCTTTCACAACATGCGACGTAAATGGCCGCAACTCCTCGCTGCCTTCACTTACAATCTTAAAACTTTGAGCCCGCCAAGCTACCACCAACCGCACTACGTGATATTCGTTTCGACTTGATACGCCCTTACCTTCAATGGAAAAAGCGCTCTCAAAGACGCAAATACAAACCAAAAAACGGATTACACAAACTCACGCAAAAGCCACTTTTTCGACTTATGTAGTTACAAATTAAACACTTTCCGTTAGTTTCCTTCAGTTGTACTGTCAAACTTTGTTTCTTTACGCGTCTCACGGTTCTGGGCTAGACGGCGCTTCGCGTCGCGACGCGTCCCGTCTCTCCGTCTTTCACAACACGCGACGTAAATGGCCGCAACTCCTCGCTGCCTTCACTTACAATCTTAAACCTTTGAGCCCCCCAAGCTACCACCAACCGCACTACGTGATTTTCATTTCGACCTGATACGCCCTTACCTTCCATGGAAAAAGCGCTCTCAAAGACGCAAATACAAAACAAAAAACGGATTACACAAACTCACGCAAAAGCCACTTTTTCGACTTATGTAGTTACAAATTAAACACTTTCCGTTAGTTTCCTTCAGTTGCACTGTCAAACTTTGTTTCTTTACGCGTCTCACGGTTCTGGGCTAGACGGCGCTTCGCGTCGCGACGCGTCCCGTCTCTCCGTCTTTCACAACACGCGACGTAAATGGCCGCAACTCCTCGCTGCCTTCACTTACAATCTTAAAACTTTGAGCCCGCCAAGCTACCACCAACCGCACTACGTGATATTCGTTTCGACTTGATACGCCCTTACCTTCAATGGAAAAAGCGCTCTCAAAGACGCAAATACAAACCAAAAAACGGATTACACAAACTCACGCAAAAGCCACTTTTTCGACTTATGTAGTTACATATTAAACACTTTCCGTTAGTTTCCTTCAGTTGTACTGTCAAACTTTGTTTCTTTACGCGTCTCACGGTTCTGGGCTAGACGGCGCTTCGCGTCGCGACGCGTCCCGTCTCTCCGTCTTTCACAACACGCGACGTAAATGGCCGCAACTCCTCGCTGCCTTCACTTACAATCTTAAAACTTTGAGCCCGCCAAGCTACCACCAACCGCACTACGTGATATTCGTTTCGACTTGATACGCCCTTACCTTCAATGGAAAAAGCGCTCTCAAAGACGCAAATACAAACCAAAAAACGGATTACACAAACTCACGCAAAAGCCACTTTTTCGACTTATGTAGTTACAAATTAAACACTTTCCGTTAGTTTCCTTCAGTTGTACTGTCAAACTTTGTTTCTTTACGCGTCTCACGGTTCTGGGCTAGACGGCGCTTCGCGTCGCGACGCGTCCCGTCTCTCCGTCTTTCACAACACGCGACGTAAATGGCCGCAACTCCTCGCTGCCTTCACTTACAATCTTAAAACTTTGAGCCCGCCAAGCTACCACCAACCGCACTACGTGATATTCGTTTCGACTTGATACGCCCTTACCTTCAATGGAAAAAGCGCTCTCAAAGACGCAAATACAAACCAAAAAACGGATTACACAAACTCACGCAAATGCCACTTTTTCGACTTATGTAGTTACAAATTAAACACTTTCCGTTAGTTTCCTTCAGTTGTACTGTCAAACTTTGTTTCTTTACGCGTCTCACTTTTCTGGGCTAGACGGCGCTTCGCGTCGCGACGCGTCCCGTCTCTCCGCCTTTCACAACACGCGACGTAAATGGCCGCAACTCCTCGCTGCCTTCACTTACAATCTTAAAACTTTGAGCCCCCCAAGCTACCACCAACCGCACTGCGTGATATTCATGTCGACTTGATACGCCCTTACCTTCAATGGAAAAAGCGCTCTCAAAGACGCAAATACAAACCAAAAAACGGATTACACAAACTGACGCAAAAGCCACTTTTTCGACTTATGTAGTTACAAATTAAACACTTTCCGTTAGTTTCCTTCAGTTGTACTGTCAAACTTTGTTTCTTTACGCGTCTCACGGTTCTGGGCTAGACGGCGCTTCGCGTCGCGACGCGTCCCGTCTCTCCGCCTTTCACAACACGCGACGTAAATGGCCGCAACTCCTCGCTGCCTTCACTTACAATCTTAAAACTTTGAGCCCCCCAAGCTACCACCAACCGCACTACGTGATATTCATTTCGACTTGATACGCCCTTACCTTCCATGGAAAAAGCGCTCTCAAAGACGGAAATACAAACCGAAAAACGGATTACACAAACTCACGCAAAAGCCACTGTTTCGACTTATGTCGTTACAAATTAAACTCTTTCCGTCACTTTCCTTCAGTTGTACTGTCAAACTTTGTTTCTTTACGCGTCTCACGGTTCTGGGCTAGACGGCGCTTCGCGTCGCGACGCGTCCCGTCTCCCCGTCTTTCACAACACGCGACGTAAATGGCCGTAACTCCTCGCTGCCTTCACTTACAATCTTAAAACTTTGAGCCCGCCAAGCTACCACCAACCGCACTACGTGATTTTCATTTCGACTTGATACACCCTTACCTTCCCCGGAAAAAACGCTCTCAAAGACGCAAATAGTAACCGAAAAACGGATTACACAAACTCACGCAAAAGCCACTGTTTCGACTTATGTAGTTACATATTAAACACTTTCCGTTAGTTTCCTTCAGTTGTACTGTCAAACTTTGTTTCTTTACACGTCTCAGGGTTCTGGGCTAGACGGCGCTTCGCGTCGAGACGCGTCCCGTCTCTCCGCCTTTCACAACACGCGACGTAAATGGCCGCAACTCCTCGCTGCCTTCACTTACAATCTTAAAACTTTGAGCCCCCCAAGCTACCACCAACCGCACTACGTAATACTCATTTCGACTTGATACGCCCTTACCTTCCATGGAAAAAGCGCTCTCAAAGACGCAAATACAAACCGAAAAACGGATTACACAAACTCACGCAAAAGCCACTTTTTCGACTTATGTAGTTACAAATCTTATGTAGTTACAAATTAAACACTTTCCGTTAGTTTCTTTCAGTTGTACTGTCAAACTTTGTTTCTTTACACGTCTCACGGTTCTGGGCTAGACGGCGCTTCGCGTCGCAACGCGTCCCGTCTCTCCGCCTTTCACAACACGCGACGTAAATGGCCGCAACTCCTCGCTGCCTTCACTTACAATCTTAAAACTTTGAGCCCCCCAAGCTACCACCAACCGCACTACGTGATATTCATTTCGACTTGATACGCCCTTACCTTCAATGGAAAAAGCGCTCTCAAAGAAGCAAATACAAACCAAAAAACAGATTACACAAACTCACGCAAAAGCCACTTTTTCGACTTATGTAGTTACAAATTAAACACTTTCCGTTAGTTTCCTTCAGTTGTACTGTCAAACTTTGTTTCTTTACGCGTCTCACGGTTCTGGGCTAGACGGCGCTTCGCGTCGCGACGCGTCCCGTCTCTCCGCCTTTCACAACACGCGACGTAAATGGCCGCAACTCCTCGCTGCCTTCACTTACAATCTTAAAACTTTGAGCCCCCCAAGCTACCACCAACCGCACTACGTGATATTCATTTCGACTTGATACGCCCTTACCTTCCATGGAAAAAGCGCTCTCAAAGACGGAAATACAAACCGAAAAACGGATTACACAAACTCACGCAAAAGCCACTGTTTCGACTTATGTCGTTACAAATTAAACTCTTTCCGTCACTTTCCTTCAGTTGTACTGTCAAACTTTGTTTCTTTACGCGTCTCACGGTTCTGGGCTAGACGGCGCTTCGCGTCGCGACGCGTCCCGTCTCCCCGTCATTCACAACACGCGACGTAAATGGCCGTAACTCCTCGCTGCCTTCACTTACAATCTTAAAACTTTGAGCCCGCCAAGCTACCACCAACCGCACTACGTGATTTTCATTTCGACTTGATACGCCCTTACCTTCCCCGGAAAAAACGCTCTCAAAGACGCAAATAGTAACCGAAAAACGGATTACACAAACTCACGCAAAAGCCACTGTTTCGACTTATGTAGTTACAAATTAAACACTTTCCGTTAGTTTCCTTCAGTTGTACTGTCAAACTTTGTTTCTTTACGCGTCTCACGGTTCTGGGCTAGACGGCGCTTCGCGTCGAGACGCGTCCCGTCTCTCCGCCTTTCACAACACGCGACGTAAATGGCCGCAACTCCTCGCTGCCTTCACTTACAATCTTAAAACTTTGAGCCCCCCAAGCTACCACCAACCGCACTACGTAATACTCATTTCGACTTGATACGCCCTTACCTTCCATGGAAAAAGCGCTCTCAAAGACGCAAATACAAACCGAAAAACGGATTACACAAACTCACGCAAAAGCCACTGTTTCGACTTATGTAGTTACAAATTAAACACTTTCCGTTAGTTTCCTTCAGTTGTACTGTCAAACTTTGTTTCTTTACACGTCTCAGGGTTCTGGGCTAGACGGCGCTTCGCGTCGAGACGCGTCCCGTCTCTCCGCCTTTCACAACACGCGACGTAAATGGCCGCAACTCCTCGCTGCCTTCACTTACAATCTTAAAACTTTGAGCCCCCCAAGCTACCACCAACCGCACTACGTAATACTCATTTCGACTTGATACGCCCTTACCTTCCATGGAAAAAGCGCTCTCAAAGACGCAAATACAAACCGAAAAACGGATTACACAAACTCACGCAAAAGCCACTTTTTCGACTTATGTAGTTACAAATCTTATGTAGTTACAAATTAAACACTTTCCGTTAGTTTCTTTCAGTTGTACTGTCAAACTTTGTTTCTTTACACGTCTCACGGTTCTGGGCTAGACGGCGCTTCGCGTCGCAACGCGTCCCGTCTCTCCGCCTTTCACAACACGCGACGTAAATGGCCGCAACTCCTCGCTGCCTTCACTTACAATCTTAAAACTTTGAGCCCCCCAAGCTACCACCAACCGCACTACGTGATATTCATTTCGACTTGATACGCCCTTACCTTCAATGGAAAAAGCGCTCTCAAAGAAGCAAATACAAACCAAAAAACAGATTACACAAACTCACGCAAAAGCCACTTTTTCGACTTATGTAGTTACAAATTAAACACTTTCCGTTAGTTTCCTTCAGTTGTACTGTCAAACTTTGTTTCTTTACGCGTCTCACGGTTCTGGGCTAGACGGCGCTTCGCGTCGCGACGCGTCCCGTCTCTCCGCCTTTCACAACACGCGACGTAAATGGCCGCAACTCCTCGCTGCCTTCACTTACAATCTTAAAACTTTGAGCCCCCCAAGCTACCACCAACCGCACTACGTAATATTCATTTCGACTTGATACGCCCTTAGCTTCCATGGAAAAAGCGCTCTCAAAGACGGAAATACAAACCGAAAAACGGATTACACAAACTCACGCAAAAGCCACTGTTTCGACTTATGTAGTTACAAATTAAACACTTTCCGTTAGTTTCCTTCAGTTGTACTGTCAAACTTTGTTTCTTTACACGTCTCACGGTTCTGGGCTAGACGGCGCTTCGCGTCGAGACGCGTCCCGTCTCTCCGCCTTTCACAACACGCGACGTAAATGGCCGCAACTCCTCGCTGCCTTCACTTACAATCTTAAAACTTTGAGCCCCCCAAGCTACCACCAACCGCACTACGTAATATTCATTTCGACTTGATACGCCCTTAGCTTCCATGGAAAAAGCGCTCTCAAAGACGGAAATACAAACCGAAAAACGGATTACACAAACTCACGCAAAAGCCACTGTTTCGACTTATGTAGTTACAAATTAAACACTTTCCGTTAGTTTCCTTCAGTTGTACTGTCAAACTTTGTTTCTTTACACGTCTCACGGTTCTGGGCTAGACGGCGCTTCGCGTCGAGACGCGTCCCGTCTCTCCGCCTTTCACAACACGCGACGTAAATGGCCGCAACTCCTCGCTGCCTTCACTTACAATCTTAAAACTTTGAGCCCCCCAAGCTACCACCAACCGCACTACGTAATATTCATTTCGACTTGATACGCCCTTAGCTTCCATGGAAAAAGCGCTCTCAAAGACGGAAATACAAACCGAAAAACGGATTACACAAACTCACGCAAAAGCCACTGTTTCGACTTATGTAGTTACAAATTAAACACTTTCCGTTAGTTTCCTTCAGTTGTACTGTCAAACTTTGTTTCTTTACACGTCTCACGGTTCTGGGCTAGACGGCGCTTCGCGTCGAGACGCGTCCCGTCTCTCCGCCTTTCACAACACGCGACGTAAATGGCCGCAACTCCTCGCTGCCTTCACTTACAATCTTAAAACTTTGAGCCCCCCAAGCTACCACCAACCGCACTACGTAATATTCATTTCGACTTGATACGCCCTTAGCTTCCATGGAAAAAGCGCTCTCAAAGACGCAAATACAAACCGAAAAACGGATTACACAAACTCACGCAAAAGCCACTTTTTCGACTTATGTAGTTACAAATTAAACACTTTCCGTTAGTTTCCTTCAGTTGTACTGTCAAACTTTGTTTCTTTACGCGTCTCACGGTTCTGGGCTAGACGGCGCTTCGCGTCGCGACGCGTCCCGTCTCTCCGCCTTTCACAACACGCGACGTAAATGGCCGCAACTCCTCGCTGCCTTCACTTACAATCTTAAAACTTTAAGCCCCCCAAGCTACCACCAACTGCACTACGTGATATTCATTTCGACTTGATACGCCCTTACCTTCCCCGGAAAAAGCGCTCTCAAAGACGCAAATACAAACCAAAAAACGGATTACACAAACTCACGCAAAAGCCACTTTTTCGACTTATGTAGTTACAAATTAAACACTTTCCGGTAGTTTCCTTCAGCTGTAGTGTCAAACTTTGTTTCTTTACACGTCTCACGGTTCTGGGCTAGACGGCGCTTCGCGTCGCGACGCGTCCCGTCTCTCCGCCTTTCACAACACGCGACGTAAATGGCCGCAACTCCTCGCTGCCTTCACTTACAATCTTAAAACTTTGAGCCCCCCAAGCTACCACCAACCGCACTACGTGATATTCATTTCGACTTGATACGCCCTTACCTTCCATGGAAAAAGCGCTCTCAAAGACGGAAATACAAACCGAAAAACGGATTACACAAACTCACGCAAAAGCCACTGTTTCGACTTATGTAGTTACAAATTAAACACTTTCCGTCACTTTCCTTCAGTTGTACTGTCAAACTTTGTTTCTTTACGCGTCTCACGGTTCTGGGCTAGGCGGCGCTTCGCGTCGCGACGCGTCCCGTCTCCCCGTCTTTCACAACACGCGACGTAAATGGCCGTAACTCCTCGCTGCCTTCACTTACAATCTTAAAACTTTGAGCCCCCCAAGCTACCACCAACCGCACTACGTGATATTCATTTCGACTTGATACGCCCTTACCTTCCCCGGAAAAAACGCTCTCAAAGACGCAAATAGTAACCGAAAAACGGATTACACAAACTCACGCAAAAGCCACTGTTTCGACTTATGTAGTTACAAATTAAACACTTTCCGTTAGTTTCCTTCAGTTGTACTGTCAAACTTTGTTTCTTTACACGTCTCACGGTTCTGGGCTAGACGGCGCTTCGCGTCGCGACGCGTCCCGTCTCTCCGCCTTTCACAACACGCGACGTAAATGGCCGCAACTCCTCGCTGCCTTCACTTACAATCTTAAAACTTTGAGCCCCCCAAGCTACCACCAACCGCACTACGTAATATTCATTTCGACTTGATACGCCCTTACCTTCCATGCAAAAAGCGCTCTCAAAGACGCAAATACAAACCGACAAACGGATTACACAAACTCACGCAAAAGCCACTTTTTCGACTTATGTAGTTACAAATTAAACACTTTCCGTTAGTTTCTTTCAGTTGTACTGTCAAACTTTGTTTCTTTACACGTCTCACGGTTCTGGGCTAGACGGCGCTTCGCGTCGCAACGCGTCCCGTCTCTCCGCCTTTCACAACACGCGACGTAAATGGCCGCAACTCCTCGCTGCCTTCACTTACAATCTTAAAACTTTGAGCCCCCCAAGCTACCACCAACCGCACTACGTGATATTCATTTCGACTTGATACGCCCTTACCTTCAATGGAAAAAGCGCTCTCAAAGAAGCAAATACAAACCAAAAAACAGATTACACAAACTCACGCAAAAGCCACTTTTTCGACTTATGTAGTTACAAATTAAACACTTTCCGTTAGTTTCCTTCAGTTGTACTGTCAAACTTTGTTTCTTTACGCGTCTCACGGTTCTGGGCTAGACGGCGCTTCGCGTCGCGACGCGTCCCGTCTCTCCGCCTTTCACAACACGCGACGTAAATGGCCGCAACTCCTCGCTGCCTTCCTTTACAATCTTAAAACTTTGAGCCCGCCAAGCTACCACCAACTGCACTACGTGATATTCATTTCGCCTTGATACGCCCTTACCTTCCACGGAAAAAGCGCTCTCACAGACGCAAATACAAACCAAAAAACGGATTACACAAACTCACGCAAAAGCCACTTTTTCGACTTATGTAGTTACAAATTAAACACTTTCCGTTAGTTTCCTTCAGTTGCACTGTCAAACTTTGTTTCTTTACACGTCTCACGGTTCTGGGCTAGACGGCGCTTCGCGTCGCGACGCGTCCCGTCTCTCCGCCTTTCACAACACGCGACGTAAATGGCCGCAACTCCTCGCTGCCTTCACTTACAATCTTAAAACTTTAAGCCCCCCAAGCTACCACCGACTGCACTACGTGATATTCATTTCGACTTGATACGCCCTCACCTTCCCCGGAAAAAGCGCTCTCAAAGACGCAAATACAAACCAAAAAACGGATTACACAAACTCACGCAAAAGCCACTTTTTCGACTTATGTATTTACAAATTAAACACTTTCCGGTAGTTTCCTTCAGTTGTACTGTCAAACTTTGTTTCTTTACACGTCTCACGGTTCTGGGCTAGACGGCGCTTCGCGTCGCGACGCGTCCCGTCTCTCCGCCTTTCACAACACGCGACGTAAATGGCCGCAACTCCTCGCTGCCTTCACTTACAATCTTAAAACTTTGAGCCCCCCAAGCTACCACCAACCGCACTACGTGATATTCATTTCGACTTGATACGCCCTTACCTTCCATGGAAAAAGCGCTCTCAAAGACGGAAATACAAACCGAAAAACGGATTACACAAACTCACGCAAAAGCCACTGTTTCGACTTATGTAGTTACAAATTAAACACTTTCCGTCACTTTCCTTCAGTTGTACTGTCAAACTTTGTTTCTTTACGCGTCTCACGGTTCTGGGCTAGGCGGCGCTTCGCGTCGCGACGCGTCCCGTCTCCCCCGTCTTTCACAACACGCGACGTAAATGGCCGTAACTCCTCGCTGCCTTCACTTACAATCTTAAAACTTTGAGCCCCCCAAGCTACCACCAACCGCACTACGTGATATTCATTTCGACTTGATACGCCCTTACCTTCCCCGGAAAAAACGCTCTCAAAGACGCAAATAGTAACCGAAAAACGGATTACACAAACTCACGCAAAAGCCACTGTTTCGACTTATGTATTTACAAATTAAACACTTTCCGTTAGTTTCCTTCAGTTGTACTGTCAAACTTTGTTTCTTTACACGTCTCACGGTTCTGGGCTAGACGGCGCTTCGCGTCGCGACGCGTCCCGTCTCTCCGCCTTTCACAACACGCGACGTAAATGGCCGCAACTCCTCGCTGCCTTCACTTACAATCTTAAAACTTTGAGCCCGCCAAGCTACCACCAACCGCACTACGTGATATTCATTTCGACTTGATACGCCCTTACCTTCCAAGGAAAAAGCGCTCTCAAAGACGGAAATACAAACCGAAAAACGGATTACACAAACTCACGAAAAAGCCACTTTTTCGACTTATGTAGTTACAAATTAAACACTTTCCGTTAGTTTCCTTCAGTTGTACTGTCAAACTTTGTTTCTTTACACGTCTCACGGTTCTGGGCTAGACGGCGCTTCGCGTCGCGACGCGTCCCGTCTCTCCGCCTTTCACAACACGCGACGTAAATGGCCGCAACTCCTCGCTGCCTTCACTTACAATCTTAAAACTTTGAGCCCCCCAAGCTACCACCAACCGCACTACGTGATATTCATTTCGACTTGATACGCCATTACCTTCAATGGAAAAAGCGCTCTCAAAGACGCAAATACAAACCAAAAAACGGATTACACAAACTCACGCAAAAGCCACTTTTTCGACTTATGTAGTTACAAATTAAACACTTTCCGTTAGTTTCCTTCAGTTGTACTGTCAAACTTTGTTTCTTTACGCGTCTCACGGTTCTGGGCTAGACGGCGCTTCGCGTCGCGACGCGTCCCGTCTCTCCGCCTTTCACAACACGCGACGTAAATGGCCGCAACTCCTCGCTGCCTTCACTTACAATCTTAAAACTTTGAGCCCGCCAAGCTACCACCAACCTCACTACGTGACATTCATTTCGACTTGATACGCCCTTACCTTCCATGGAAAAAGCGCTCTCAAAGACGGAAATACAAACCGAGAACGGATTACACAAACTCACGCAAAAGCCACTTTTTCGACTTATGTAGTTACAAATTAAACACTTTCCGTTAGTTTCCTTCAGTTGTACTGTCAAACTTTGTTTCTTTACACGTCTCACGGTTCTGGGCTAGACGGCGCTTCGCGTCGCGACGCGTCCCGTCTCTCCGCCTTTCACAACACGCGACGTAAATGGCCGCAACTCCTCGCTGCCTTCACTTACAATCTTAAAACTTTGAGCCCCCCAAGCTACCACCAACCGCACTACGTGATATTCATTTCGACTTGATACGCTATTACCTTCAATGGAAAAAGCGCTCTCAAAGACGCAAATACAAACCAAAAAACGGATTACACAAACTCACGCAAAAGCCACTTTTTCGACTTATGTAGTTACAAATTAAACACTTTCCGTTAGTTTCCTTCAGTTGTACTGTCAAACTTTGTTTCTTTACACGTCTCACGGTTCTGGGCTAGACGGCGCTTCGCGTCGCGACGCGTCCCGTCTCTCCGCCTTTCACAACAAGCGACGTAAATGGCCGCAACTCCTCGCTGCCTTCACTTACAATCTTAAAACTTTGAGCCCCCCAAGCTACCACCAACCGCACTACGTGATATTCATTTCGACTTGATACGCCCTTACCTTCCATGGAAAAAGCGCTCTCAAAGACGGAAATACAAACCGAAAAACGGATTACACAAACTCACGCAAAAGCCACTTTTTCGACTTATGTAGTTACAAATTAAACACTTTCCGTTAGTTTCCTTCAGTTGTACTGTCAAACTTTGTTTCTTTACACGTCTCACGGTTCTGGGCTAGACGGCGCTTCGCGTCGCGACGCGTCCCGTCTCTCCGCCTTTCACAACACGCGACGTAAATGGCCGCAACTCCTCGCTGCCTTCACTTACAATCTTAAAACTTTGAGCCCCCCAAGCTACCACCAACCGCACTACGTGATATTCATTTCGACTTGATACGCCATTACCTTCAATGGAAAAAGCGCTCTCAAAGACGCAAATACAAACCAAAAAACGGATTACACAAACTCACGCAAAAGCCACTTTTTCGACTTATGTAGTTACAAATTAAACACTTTCCGTTAGTTTCCTTCAGTTGTACTGTCAAACTTTGTTTCTTTACGCGTCTCACGGTTCTGGGCTAGACGGCGCTTCGCGTCGCGACGCGTCCCGTCTCTCCGCCTTTCACAACACGCGACGTAAATGGCCGCAACTCTCGCTGCCTTCACTTACAATCTTAAAACTTTGAGCCCGCCAAGCTACCACCAACCGCACTACGTGATATTCATTTCGACTTGATACGCCCTTACCTTCCATGGAAAATGCGCTCTCAAAGACGGATATACAAACCGAAAAAACGGATTACACAAACTCACGCAAAAGCCACTTTTTCGACTTATGTAGTTACAAATTAAACACTTTCCGTTAGTTTCCTTCAGTTGTACTGTCAAACTTTGTTTCTTTACACGTCTCACGGTTCTGGGCTAGACGGCGCTTCGCGTCGCGACGCGTCCCGTCTCTCCGCCTTTCACAACACGCGACGTAAATGGCCGCAACTCCTCGCTGCCTTCACTTACAATCTTAAAACTTTGAGCCCGCCAAGCTACCACCAACCGCACTACGTGATATTCATTTCGACTTGATACGCCCTTACCTTCCATGGAAAATGCGCTCTCAAAGACGGAAATACAAACCAAAAAACGGATTACACAAACTCACGCAAAAGCCACTTTTTCGACTTATGTAGTTACAAATTAAACACTTTCCGTTAGTTTCCTTCAGTTGTACTGTCAAACTTTGTTTCTTTACACGTCTCACGGTTCTGGGCTAGACGGCGCTTCGCGTCGCGACGCGTCCCGTCTCTCCGCCTTTCACAACACGCGACGTAAATGGCCGCAACTCCTCGCTGCCTTCACTTACAATCTTAAAACTTTGAGCCCGCCAAGCTACCACCAACCGCACTACGTGATATTCATTTCGACTTGATACGCCCTTACCTTCCATGGAAAATGCGCTCTCAAAGACGGAAATACAAACCGAAAAACGGATTACACAAACTCACGCAAAAGCCACTTTTTCGACTTATGTAGTTACAAATTAAACACTTTCCGTTAGTTTCCTTCAGTTGTACTGTCAAACTTTGTTTCTTTACACGTCTCACGGTTCTGGGCTAGACGGCGCTTCGCGTCGCGACGCGTCCCGTCTCTCCGCCTTTCACAACACGCGACGTAAATGGCCGCAACTCCTCGCTGCCTTCACTTACAATCTTAAAACTTTGAGCGCGCCAAGCTACCACCAACTGCACTACGTGATATTCGTTTCGACTTGATACGCCCTTACCTTCAATGGAAAAAGCGCTCTCAAAGACGCAAATACAAACCAAAAAACGGATTACACAAACTCACGCAAAAGCCACTTTTTCGACTTATGTAGTTACAAATTAAACACTTTCCGTTAGTTTCCTTCAGTTGTACTGTCAAACTTTGTTTCTTTACGCGTCTCACGGTTCTGGGCTAGACGGCGCTTCGCGTCGCGACGCGTCCCGTCTCTCCGCCTTTCACAACACGCGACGTAAATGGCCGCAACTCCTCGCTGCCTTCACTTACAATCTTAAAACTTTGAGCCCCCCAAGCTACCACCAACTGCACTACGTGATATTCGTTTCGACTTGATACGCCCTTACCTTCAATGGAAAAAGCGCTCTCAAAGACGCAAATACAAACCAAAAAACGGATTACACAAACTCACGCAAAAGCCACTTTTTCGACTTATGTAGTTACAAATTAAACACTTTCCGTTAGTTTCCTTCAGTTGTACTGTCAAACTTTGTTTCTTTACGCGTCTCACGGTTCTGGGCTAGACGGCGCTTCGCGTCGCGACGCGTCCCGTCTCTCCGCCTTTCACAACACGCGACGTAAATGGCCGCAACTCCTCGCTGCCTTCACTTACAATCTTAAAACTTTGAGCCCGCCAAGCTACCACCAACCGCACTACGTGATATTCATTTCGACTTGATACGCCCTTACCTTCCATGGAAAATGCGCTCTCAAAGACGGAAATACAAACCGAAAAAACGGATTACACAAACTCACGCAAAAGCCACTTTTTCGACTTATGTAGTTACAAATTAAACACTTTCCGTTAGTTTCCTTCAGTTGTACCGTCAAACTTTGTTTCTTTACACGTCTCACGGTTCTGGGCTAGACGGCGCTTCGCGTCGCGACGCGTCCCGTCTCTCCGCCTTTCACAACACGCGACGTAAATGGTCGCAACTCCTCGCTGCCTTCACTTACAATCTTAAAACTTTGAGCCCCCCAAGCTACCACCAACTGCACTACGTGATATTCGTTTCGACTTGATACGCCCTTACCTTCAATGGAAAAAGCGCTCTCAAAGACGCAAATACAAACCAAAAAACGGATTACACAAACTCACGCAAAAGCCACTTTTTCGACTTATGTAGTTACAAATTAAACACTTTCCGTTAGTTTCCTTCAGTTGTACTGTCAAACTTTGTTTCTTTACGCGTCTCACGGTTCTGGGCTAGACGGCGCTTCGCGTCGCGACGCGTCCCGTCTCTCCGCCTTTCACAACACGCGACGTAAATGGCCGCAACTCCTCGCTGCCTTCACTTACAATCTTAAAACTTTGAGCCCCCCAAAGCTACCACCAACTGCACTACGTGATATTCGTTTCGACTTGATACGCCCTTACCTTCCATGGAAAATGCGCTCTCAAAGACGGAAATACAAACCGAAAAACGGATTACACAAACTCACGCAAAAGCCACTTTTTCGACTTATGTAGTTACAAATTAAACACTTTCCGTTAGTTTCCTTCAGTTGTACTGTCAAACTTTGTTTCTTTACACGTCTCACGGTTCTGGGCTAGACGGCGCTTCGCGTCGCGACGCGTCCCGTCTCTCCGTCTTTCACAACACGCGACGTAAATGGCCGCAACTCCTCGCTGCCTTCACTTACAATCTTAAAACTTTGAGCCCGCCAAGCTACCACCAACCGCACTACGTGATATTCATTTCGACTTGATACGCCCTTACCTTCCATGGAAAAAAGCGCTCTCAAAGACGGAAATACAAACCGAAAAACGGATTACACAAACTCACGCAAAAGCCACTTTTTCGACTTATGTAGTTACAAATTAAACACTTTCCGTTAGTTTCCTTCAGTTGTACTGTCAAACTTTGTTTCTTTACACGTCTCACGGTTCTGGGCTAGACGGCGCTTCGCGTCGCGACGCGTCCCGTCTCTCCGTCTTTCACAACACGCGACGTAAATGGCCGCAACTCCTCGCTGCCTTCACTTACAATCTTAAAACTTTGAGCCCGCCAAGCTACCACCAACCGCACTACGTGATATTCATTTCGACTTGATACGCCCTTACCTTCCATGGAAAAAGCGCTCTCAAAGACGGAAATACAAACCGAAAAACGGATTACACAAACTCACGCAAAAGCCACTTTTTCGACTTATGTAGTTACAAATTAAACACTTTCCGTTAGTTTCCTTCAGTTGTACTGTCAAACTTTGTTTCTTTACGCGTCTAACGGTTCTGGGCTAGACGGCGCTTCGCGTCGCGACGCGTCCCGTCTCTCCGCCTTTCACAACACGCGACGTAAATGGCCGCAACTCCTCGCTGCCTTCACTTACAATCTTAAAACTTTGAGCCCCCCAAGCTACCACCAACTGCACTACGTGATATTCGTTTCGACTTGATACGCCCTTACCTTCCATGGAAAATGCGCTCTCAAAGACGGAAATACAAACCGAAAAACGGATTACACAAACTCACGCAAAAGCCACTTTTTCGACTTATGTAGTTACAAATTAAACACTTTCCGTTAGTTTCCTTCAGTTGTACTGTCAAACTTTGTTTCTTTACACGTCTCACGGTTCTGGGCTAGACGGCGCTTCGCGTCGCGACGCGTCCCGTCTCTCCGTCTTTCACAACACGCGACGTAAATGGCTGCAACTCCTCGCTGCCTTCACTTACAATCTTAAAACTTTGAGCCCGCCAAGCTACCACCAACCGCACTACGTGATATTCATTTCGACTTGATACGCCCTTACCTTCCATGGAAAAAGCGCTCTCAAAGACGGAAATACAAACCGAAAAACGGATTACACAAACTCACGCAAAAGCCACTTTTTCGACTTATGTAGTTACAAATTAAACACTTTCCGTTAGTTTCCTTCAGTTGTACTGTCAAACTTTGTTTCTTTACACGTCTCACGGTTCTGGGCTAGACGGCGCTTCGCGTCGCGACGCGTCCCGTCTCTCCGTCTTTCACAACACGCGACGTAAATGGCCGCAACTCCTCGCTGCCCTTCACTTACAATCTTAAAACTTTGAGCCCGCCAAGCTACCACCAACCGCACTACGTGATATTCATTTCGACTTGATACGCCCTTACCTTCCATGGAAAAAGCGCTCTCAAAGACGGAAATACAAACCGAAAAACGGATTACACAAACTCACGCAAAAGCCACTTTTTCGACTTATGTAGTTACAAATTAAACACTTTCCGTTAGTTTCCTTCAGTTGTACTGTCAAACTTTGTTTCTTTACACGTCTCACGGTTCTGGGCTAGACGGCGCTTCGCGTCGCGACGCGTCCCGTCTCTCCGTCTTTCACAACACGCGACGTAAATGGCCGCAACTCCTCGCTGCCTTCACTTACAATCTTAAAACTTTGAGCCCGCCAAGCTACCACCAACCGCACTACGTGATATTCATTTCGACTTGATACGCCCTTACCTTCCATGGAAAAAGCGCTCTCAAAGACGGAAATACAAACCGAAAAACGGATTACACAAACTCACGCAAAAGCCACTTTTTCGACTTATGTAGTTACAAATTAAACACTTTCCGTTAGTTTCCTTCAGTTGTACTGTCAAACTTTGTTTCTTTACACGTCTCACGGTTCTGGGCTAGACGGCGCTTCGCGTCGCGACGCGTCCCGTCTCTCCGTCTTTCACAACACGCGACGTAAATGGCCGCAACTCCTCGCTGCCTTCACTTACAATCTTAAAACTTTGAGCCCGCCAAGCTACCACCAACCGCACTACGTGATATTCATTTCGACTTGATACGCCCTTACCTTCCATGGAAAAAGCGCTCTCAAAGACGGAAATACAACCGAAAAACGGATTACACAAACTCACGCAAAAGCCACTTTTTCGACTTATGTAGTTACAAATTAAACACTTTCCGTTAGTTTCCTTCAGTTGTACTGTCAAACTTTGTTTCTTTACGCGTCTCACGGTTCTGGGCTAGACGGCGCTTCGCGTCGCGACGCGTCCCGTCTCTCCGCCTTTCACAACACGCGACGTAAATGGCCGCAACTCCTCGCTGCCTTCACTTACAATCTTAAAACTTTGAGCCCCCCAAGCTACCACCAACCGCACTACGTGATATTCATTTCGACTTAATACGCCCTTACCTTCCATGGAAAAAGCGCTCTCAAAGACGCAAATACAAACCAAAACACGGATTACACAAACTCACGCAAAAGCCACTTTTTCGACTTATGTAGTTACAAATTAAACACTTTCCGTTAGTTTCCTTCAGTTGTACTGTCAAACTTTGTTTCTTTACGCGTCTCACGGTTCTGGGCCTAGACCGCGCTTCGCGTCGCGACGCGTCCCGTCTCTCCGTCTTTCACAACACGCCGCAACTCCTCGCTGCCTTCACTTACAATCTTAAAACTTTGAGCCCGCCAAGCTACCACCAACCGCACTACGTGATATTCGTTTCGACTTGATACGCCCTTACCTTCAATGGAAAAAGCGCTCTCAAAGACGCAAATACAAACCAGAAACCGGATTACACAAACTCACGCAAAAGCCACTTTTTCGACTTATGTAGTTACAAATTAAACACTTTCCGTTAGTTTCCTTCAGTTGTACTGTAAACTTTGTTTCTTTACGCGTCTCACGGTTCTGGGCTAGACGGCGCTTCGCGTCGCGACGCGTCCCGTCTCTCCGTCTTTCACAACACGCGACGTAAATGGCCGCAACTCCTCGCTGCCTTCACTTACAATCTTAAAACTTTGAGCCCGCCAAGCTACCACCAACCGCACTACGTGATATTCATTTCGACTTGATACGCCCTTACCTTCCCCGGAAAAAAGCTCCCAAAGACGCAAATACTAACCGAAAAACGGATTACACAAACTCACGCAAAAGCCACTTTTTCGACTTATGTAGTTACAAATTAAACACTTTCCGTTAGTTTCCTTCAGTTGTACTGTCAAACTTTGTTTCTTTACGCGTCTCACGGTTCTGGGCTAGACGGCGCTTCGCGTCGCGACGCGTCCCGTCTCTCCGTCTTTCACAACACGCGACGTAAATGGCCGCAACTCCTCGCTGCCTTCACTTACAATCTTAAAACTTTGAGCCCGCCAAGCTAGCACCAACCGCACTACGTGATGTTCATTTCGACTTGATACGCCCTTACCTTCCATGGAAAAAGCGCTCTCAAAGACGTAAATACAAACCAAAAAACGGATTACACAAACTCACGCAAACCCACTTTTTCGACTTATGTAGTTACAAATTAAACACTTTCCGTTAGTTTCCTTCAGTTGTACTGTCAAACTTTGTTTCTTTACGCGTCTCACGGTTCTGGGCTAGACGGCGCTTCGCGTCGCGACGCGTCCCGTCTCTCCGTCTTTCACAACACGCGACGTAAATGGCCGCAACTCCTCGCTGCCTTCACTTACAATCTTAAAACTTTGAGCCCGCCAAGCTAGCACCAACCGCACTACGTGATGTTCATTTCGACTTGATACGCCCTTACCTTCCATGGAAAAAGCGCTCTCAAAGACGTAAATACAAACCGAAAAACGGATTACACAAACTCACGCAAAAGCCACTTTTTCGACTTATGTAGTTACAAATTAAACACTTTCCGTTAGTTTCCTTCAGTTGTACTGTCAAACTTTGTTTCTTTACACGTCTCACGGTTCTGGGCTAGACGGCGCTTCGCGTCGCGACGCGTCCCGTCTCTCCGCCTTTCACAACACGCGACGTAAATGGCCGCAACTCCTCGCTGCCTTCACTTACAATCTTAAAACTTTGAGCCCGCCAAGCTAGCACCAACCGCACTACGTGATGTTCATTTCGACTTGATACGCCCTTACCTTCCATGGAAAAAGCGCTCTCAAAGACGCAAATACAAACCAAAAACGGATTACACAAACTCACGCAAAAGCCACTTTTTCGACTTATGTAGTTACAAATTAAACACATTCCGTTAGTTTCCTTCAGTTGTACTGTCAAACTTTGTTTCTTTACGCGTCTCACGGTGCTGGGCTAGACGGCGCTTCGCGTCGCGACGCGTCCCGTCTCTCCGCCTTTCACAACACGCGACGTAAATGGCCGCAACTCCTCGCTGCCTTCACTTACAATCTTAAAACTTTGAGCCCGCCAAGCTACCACCAACCGCACTACGTGATATTCATTTCGACTTGATAGGCCCTTACCTTCCCCGGAAAAAAGCTCCCAAAAACGCAAATACTAACCGAAAAACGGATTACACAAACTCACGCAAAAGCCACTTTTTCGACTTATGTAGTTACAAATTAAACACTTTCCGTTAGTTTCCTTCAGTTGTACTGTAAACTTTGTTTCTTTACACGTCTCACGGTTCTGGGCTAGACGGCGCTTCGCGTCGCGATGCGTCCCGTCTCTCCGCCTTTCACAACACGCGACGTAAATGGCCGTAACTCCTCGATGCCTTCACTTACAATCTTAAAACTTTGAGCCCGCCAAGCTACCACCAACCGCACTGCGTGATTTTCATTTCGACTTGATACACCCTTACCTTCCCCGGAAAAAACGCTCTCAAAGACGCAAATAGTAACCGAAAAACGGATTACACAAACTCACGCAAAAGCCACTTTTTCGACTTATGTAGTTACAAATTAAACACTCTCCGTTAGTTTCCTTCAGTTGTACTGTAAACTTTGTTTCTTTACACGTCTCACGGTTCTGGGCTAGACGGCGCTTCGCGTCGCGACGCGTCCCGTCTCCCCGTCTTTCACAACACGCGACGTAAATGGCCGCAACTCCTCGCTGCCTTCACTTACAATCTTAAAACTTTGAGCCCGCCGAGCTACCACCAACCGCACTACGTGATATTTGTTTCGACTTGATACGCCCTTACCTTCAATGGAAAAAGCGCTCTCAAAGACGCAAATACAAACCAAAAAAAGGATTACACAAACTCACGCAAAAGCCACTTTTTCGACTTATGTAGTTACAAATTAAACACTTTCCGTTAGTTTCCTTCAGTTGTACTGTAAACTTTGTTTCTTTACACGTCTCACGGTTCTGGGCTAGACGGCGCTTCGCGTCGCGATGCGTCCCGTCTCTCCGCCTTTCACAACACGCGACGTAAATGGCCGTAACTCCTCGATGCCTTCACTTACAATCTTAAAACTTTGAGCCCGCCAAGCTACCACCAACCGCACTGCGTGATTTTCATTTCGACTTGATACACCCTTACCTTCCCCGGAAAAAACGCTCTCAAAGACGCAAATAGTAACCGAAAAACGGATTACACAAACTCACGCAAAAGCCACTTTTTCGACTTATGTAGTTACAAATTAAACACTTTCCGTTAGTTTCCTTCAGTTGTACTGTAAACTTTGTTTCTTTACACGTCTCACGGTTCTGGGCTAGACGGCGCTTCGCGTCGCGACGCGTCCCGTCTCCCCGTCTTTCACAACACGCGACGTAAATGGCCGTAACTCCTCGATGCCTTCACTTACAATCTTAAAACTTTGAGCCCGCCAAGCTACCACCAACCGCACTGCGTGATTTTCATTTCGACTTGATACACCCTTACCTTCCCCGGAAAAAACGCTCTCAAAGACGCAAATAGTAACCGAAAAACGGATTACACAAACTCACGCAAAAGCCACTTTTTCGACTTATGTAGTTACAAATTAAACACTTTCCGTTAGTTTCCTTCAGTTGTACTGTCAAACTTTGTTTCTTTACGCGTCTCACGGTTCTGGGCTAGTCGGCGCTTCGCGTCGCGACGCGTCCCGTCTCCCCGTCTTTCACAACACGCGACGTAAATGGCCGTAACTCCTCGATGCCTTCACTTACAATCTTAAAACTTTGAGCCCGCCAAGCTACCACCAACCGCACTGCGTGATTTTCATTTCGACTTGATACACCCTTACCTTCCCCGGAAAAAACGCTCTCAAAGACGCAAATAGTAACCGAAAAACGGATTACACAAACTCACGCAAAAGCCACTTTTTCGACTTATGTAGTTACAAATTAAACACTTTCCGTTAGTTTCCTTCAGTTGTACTGTCAAACTTTGTTTCTTTACACGTCTCACGGTTCTGGGCTAGACGGCGCTTCGCGTCGCGACGCGTCCCGTCTCTCCGCCTTTCACAACACGCGACGTAAATGGCCGCAACTCCTCGCTGCCTTCACTTACAATCTTAAAACTTTGAGCCCGCCAAGCTAGCACCAACCGCACTACGTGATGCTCATTTCGACTTGATACGCCCTTACCTTCCATGGAAAAAGCGCTCTCAAAGACGTAAATACAAACCAAAAAACGGATTACACAAACTCACGCAAAAGCCACTTTTTCGACTTATGTAGTTACAAATTAAACACTTTCCGTTAGTTTCCTTCAGTTGTACTGTCAAACTTTGTTTCTTTACGCGTCTCACGGTTCTGGGCTAGACGGCGCTTCGCGTCGCGACGCGTCCCGTCTCTCCGTCTTTCACAACACGCGACGTAAATGGCCGCAACTCCTCGCTGCCTTCACTTACAATCTTAAAACTTTGAGCCCCCCAAGCTACCACCAACCGCACTACGTGATATTTGTTTCGACTTGATACGCCCTTACCTTCAATGGAAAAAGCGCTCTCAAAGACGCAAATACAAACCAAGAAACGGATTACACAAACTCACGCAAAAGCCACTTTTTCGACTTATGTAGTTACAAATTAAACACTTTCCGTTAGTTTCCTTCAGTTGTACTGTCAAACTTTGTTTCTTTACGCGTCTCACGGTTCTGGGCTAGACGGCGCTTCGCGTCGCGACGCGTCCCGTCTCTCCGTCTTTCACAACACGCGACGTAAATGGCCGCAACTCCTCGCTGCCTTCACTTACAATCTTAAAACTTTGAGCCCGCCAAGCTACCACCACCCGCACTACGTGATGTTCATTTCGACTTGATACGCCCTTACCTTCCATGGAAAAAGCGCTCTCAAAGACGCAAATACAAACCAAAAACGGATTACACAAACTCACGCAAAAGCCACTTTTTCGACTTATGTAGTTACAAATTAAACACTTTCCGTTAGTTTCCTTCAGTTGTACTGTCAAACTTTGTTTCTTTACGCGTCTCACGGTGCTGGGCTAGACGGCGCTTCGCGTCGCGACGCGTCCCGTCTCTCCGCCTTTCACAACACGCGACGTAAATGGCCGCAACTCCTCGCTGCCTTCACTTACAATCTTAAAACTTTGAGCCCGCCAAGCTACCACCAACCGCACTACGTGATATTCATTTCGACTTGATAGGCCCTTACCTTCCCCGGAAAAAAGCTCCCAAAGACGCAAATACTAACCGAAAAACGGATTACACAAACTCACGCAAAAGCCACTTTTTCGACTTATGTAGTTACAAATTAAACACATTCCGTTAGTTTCCTTCAGTTGTACTGTCAAACTTTGTTTCTTTACGCGTCTCACGGTTCTGGGCTAGACGGCGCTTCGCGTCGCGACGCGTCCCGTCTCTCCGTCTTTCACAACACGCGACGTAAATGGCCGCAACTCCTCGCTGCCTTCACTTACAATCTTAAAACTTTGAGCCCGCCAAGCTACCACCAACCGCACTACGTGATATTCATTTCGACTTGATAGGCCCTTACCTTCCCCGGAAAAAAGCTCCCAAAGACGCAAATACTAACCGAAAAACGGGTTACACAAACTCACGCAAAAGCCACTTTTTCGACTTATGTAGTTACAAATTAAACACATTCCGTTAGTTTCCTTCAGTTGTACTGTCAAACTTTGTTTCTTTACGCGTCTCACGGTGCTGGGCTAGACGGCGCTTCGCGTCGCGACGCGTCCCGTCTCTCCGCCTTTCACAACACGCGACGTAAATGGCCGCAACTCCTCGCTGCCTTCACTTACAATCTTAAAACTTTGAGCCCGCCAAGCTACCACCAACCGCACTACGTGATATTCATTTCGACTTGATAGGCCCTTACCTTCCCCGGAAAAAAGCTCCCAAAGACGCAAATACTAACCGAAAAACGGATTACACAAACTCACGCAAAAGCCACTTTTTCGACTTATGTAGTTACAAATTAAACACATTCCGTTAGTTTCCTTCAGTTGTACTGTCAAACTTTGTTTCTTTACGCGTCTCACGGTGCTGGGCTAGACGGCGCTTCGCGTCGCGACGCGTCCCGTCTCTCCGCCTTTCACAACACGCGACGTAAATGGCCGCAACTCCTCGCTGCCTTCACTTACAATCTTAAAACTTTGAGCCCGCCAAGCTACCACCAACCGCACTACGTGATATTCATTTCGACTTGATAGGCCCTTACCTTCCCCGGAAAAAAGCTCCCAAAGACGCAAATACTAACCGAAAAACGGATTACACAAACTCACGCAAAAGCCACTTTTTCGACTTATGTAGTTACAAATTAAACACATTCCGTTAGTTTCCTTCAGTTGTACTGTCAAACTTTGTTTCTTTACGCGTCTCACGGTTCTGGGCTAGACGGCGCTTCGCGTCGCGACGCGTCCCGTCTCTCCGTCTTTCACAACACGCGACGTAAATGGCCGCAACTCCTCGCTGCCTTCACTTACAATCTTAAAACTTTGAGCCCGCCGAGCTACCACCAACCGCACTACGTGATATTTGTTTCGACTTGATACGCCCTTACCTTCAATGGAAAAAGCGCTCTCAAAGACGCAAATACAAACCAAAAAAAGGATTACACAAACTCACGCAAAAGCCACTTTTTCGACTTATGTAGTTACAAATTAAACACTTTCCGTTAGTTTCCTTCAGTTGTACTGTAAACTTTGTTTCTTTACACGTCTCACGGTTCTGGGCTAGACGGCGCTTCGCGTCGCGACGCGTCCCGTCTCTCCGTCTTTCACAACACGCGACGTAAATGGCCGCAACCCCTCGCTGCCTTCACTTACAATCTTAAAACTTTGAGCCCGCCAAGCTACCACCAACCGCACTACGTGATATTCATTTCGACTTGATAGGCCCTTACCTTCCCCGGAAAAAAGCTCCCAAAGACGCAAATACTAACCGAAAAACGGATTTCACAAACGCACGCAAAAGCCACTTTTTCGACTTATGTAGTTACAAATTAAACACTTTCCGTTAGTTTCCTTCAGTTGTACTGTAAACTTTGTTTCTTTACACGTCTCACGGTTCTGGGCTAGACGGCGCTTCGCGTCGCGACGCGTCCCGTCTCTCCGCCTTTCACAACACGCGACGTAAATGGCCGCAACTCCTCGCTGCCTTCACTTACAATCTTAAAACTTTGAGCCCGCCAAGCTACCACCAACCGAACTACGTGATATTCATTTCGACTTGATAGGCCCTTACCTTCCCCGGAAAAAAGCTCCCAAAGACGCAAATACTAACCGAAAAACGGATTACACAAACTCACGCAAAAGCCACTTTTTCGACTTATGTAGTTACAAATTAAACACTTTCCGTTAGTTTCCTTCAGTTGTACTGTAAACTTTGTTTCTTTACACTTCTCACGGTTCTGGGCTAGACGGCGCTTCGCGTTGCGACGCGTCCCGTCTCTCCGCCTTTCACAACACGCGACGTAAATGGCCGCAACTCCTCGCTGCCTTCACTTACAATCTTAAAACTTTGAGCCCCCCAAGCTACCACCAACCGCACTACGTGATATTCATTTCGACTTGATACGCCCTTACCTTCCATGGAAAAAGCGCTCTCAAAAACGCAAATACAAACCAAAAAACGGATTACACAAACTCACGCAAAAGCCACTTTTTCGACTTATGTAGTTACAAATTAAACACTTTCCGTCACTTTCCTTCAGTTGTACTGTCAAAGTTTGTTTCTTTACGCGTCTCACGGTTCTGGGCTAGTCGGCGCTTCGCGTCGCGACGCGTCCCGTCTCCCCGTCTTTCACAACACGCGACGTAAATAGCCGTAACTCCTCGATGCCTTCACTTACAATCTTAAAACTTTGAGCCCGCCAAGCTACCACCAACCGCACTGCGTGATTTTCATTTCGACTTGATACACCCTTACCTTCCCCGGAAAAAACGCTCTCAAAGACGCAAATAGTAACCGAAAAACGGATTACACAAACTCACGCAAAAGCCACTTTTTCGACTTATGTAGTTACAAATTAAACACTTTCCGTTAGTTTCCTTCAGTTGTACTGTCAAACATTGTTTCTTTACGCGTCTCACGGTTCTGGGCTAGACGGCGCTTCGCGTCGCGACGCGTCCCGTCTCTCCGCCTTTCACAACACGCGACGTAAATGTCCGCAACTCCTCGCTGCCTTCACTTACAATCTTAAAACTTTGAGCCCGCCAAGCTACCACCAACCGCACTACGTGATATTCATTTCGACTTGATACGCTCTTACCTTCCCCGGAAAAAACGCTCTCAAAGACGCAAATACAAACCAAAAAACGGATTACACAAACTCACGCAAAAGCCACTTTTTCGACTTATGTAGTTACAAATTAAACACTTTCCGTTAGTTTCCTTCAGTTGTACTGTCAAACTTTGTTTCTTTACGCGTCTCACGGTGCTGGGCTAGACGGCGCTTCGCGTCGCGACGCGTCCCGTCTCTCCGCCTTTCACAACACGCGACGTAAATGGCCGCAACTCCTCGCTGCCTTCACTTACAATCTTAAAACTTTGAGCCCGCCAAGCTACCACCAACCGCACTACGTGATATTCATTTCGACTTGATACGCCCTTACCTTCCATGGAAAAAGCGCTCTCAAAGACGCAAATACAAACCAAAAAACGGATTACACAAACTCACGCAAAAGCCACTTTTTCGACTTATGTAGTTACCAATTAAACACTTTCCGTTAGTTTCCTTCAGTTGTACTGTCAAACTTTGTTTCTTTACGCGTCTCACGGAGCTGGGCTAGACGCCGCTTCGCGTCGCGACGCGTCCCGTCTCTCCGTCTTTCACAACACGCGACGTAAATGGCCGCAACTCCTCGCTGCCTTCACTTACAATCTTAAAACTTTGAGCCCGCCAAGCTACCACCAACCGCACTACGTGATATTCATTTCGACTTGATGCGCCCTTACCTTCCCCGGAAAAAACGCTTTCAAATTCGCAAATACAAACCGAAAAACGGCTTACACAAACTCACGCAAAAGCCACTTTTTCGACTTATGTAGTTACAAATTAAACACTTTCCGTCACTTTCCCTCAGTTGTACTGTCAAACTTTGTTTCTTTACGCGTCTCACGGTTCTGGGCTAGACGGCGCTTCGCGTCGCGACGCGTCCCGTCTCTCCGTCTTTCACAACACGCGACGTAAATGGCCGCAACTCCTCGCTGCCTTCACTTAAAATCTTAAAACTTTGAGCCCGCCAAGCTACCACCAACCGCACTACGTGATATTCGTTTCGACTTGATACGCCCTTACCTTCAATGGAAAAAGCGCTCTCAAAGACGCAAATACAAACCAAAAAACGGATTACACAAACTCACGCAAAAGCCACTTTTTCGACTTATGTAGTTACAAATTAAACACTTTCCGTTAGTTTTTTTCAGTTGTACTGTCAAACTTTGTTTCTTTACGCGTCTCACGGTTCTGGGCTAGACGGCGCTTCGCGTCGCGACGCGTCCCGTCTCTCCGCCTTTCACAACACGCGACGTAAATGTCCGCAACTCCTCGCTGCCTTCACTTACAATCTTAAAACTTTGAGCCCGCCTAGCTACCACCAACCGCACTACGTGATATTCATTTCGACTTGATACGCCCTTACTTTCAATGGAAAAAGCGCTCTCAAAGACGCAAATACAAACCAAAAAACGGATTACACAAACTCACGCAAAAGCCACTTTTTCGACTTATGTAGTTACAAATTAAACACTTTCCATTAGTTTCCTTCAGTTGTACTGTCAAACTTTGTTTCTTTACGCGTCTTACGGTGCTGCGCTAGACGGCGCTTCGCGTCGCGACGCGTCCCGTCTCTCCGCCTTTCACAACACGCGACGTAAATGGCCGCAACTCCTCGCTGCCTTCACTTACAATCTTAAAACTTTGAGCCCGCCAAGCTACCTCCAACCGCACTACGTGATATTCATTTCGACTTGATACGCCCTTACCTTCAATGAAAAAAGCGCTCTCAAAGACGCAAATACAAACCAAAAAACGGATTACACAAACTCACGCAAAAGCCACTTTTTCGACTTATGTAGTTACAAATTAAACACTTTCCGTTAGTTTCCTTCAGTTGTACTGTCAAACTTTGTTTCTTTACGCGTCTCACGGTGCTGGGCTAGACGGCGCTTCGCGTCGCGACGCGTCCCGTCTCTCCGCCTTTCACAACACGCGACGTAAATGGCCGCAACTCCTCGCTGCCTTCACTTACAATCTTAAAACTTTGAGCCCGCCAAGCTACCACCAACCGCACTACGTGATATTCATTTCGACTTGATACGCCCTTACCTTCCATGGAAAAAGCGCTCTCAAAGACGCAAATACAAACCAAAAAACGGATTACACAAACTCACGCAAAAGCCACTTTTCGACTTATGTAGTTACAAATTAAACACTTTCCGTTAGTTTCCTTCAGTTGTACTGTCAAACTTTGTTTCCTTACGCGTCTCACGGAGCTGGGCTAGACAGCGCTTCGCGTCGCGACGCGTCCCGTCTCTCCGCCTTTCACAACACGCGACGTAAATGGCCGCAACTCCTCGCTGCCTTCACTTACAATCTTAAAACTTTGAGCCCGCCAAGCTACCACCAACCGCACTACGTGATATTCATTTCGACTTGATGCGCCCTAACCTTCCCCGGAAAAAACGCTTTCAAAGTCGCAAATACAAACCGAAAAACGGCTTACACAAACTCACGCAAAAGCCACTTTTTCGACTTATGTAGTTACAAATTAAACACTTTCCGTCACTTTCCCTCAGTTGTACTGTCAAACTTTGTTTCTTTACGCGTCTCACGGTTCTGGGCTAGGCGGCGCTTCGCGTCGCGACGCGTCCCGTCTCTCCGTCTTTCACAACACGCGACGTAAATGGCCGCAACTCCTCGCTGCCTTCACTTACAATCTTAAAACTTTGAGCCCGCCAAGCTACCACCAACCGCACTACGTGATATTCATTTCGACTTGATGCGCCCTTACCTTCCCCGGAAAAAACGCTTTCAAAGTCGCAAATACAAACCGAAAAACGGCTCACACAAACTCACGCAAAAGCCACTTTTTCGACTTATGTAGTTACAAATTAAACACTTTCCGTCACTTTCCCTCAGTTGTACTGTCAAACTTTGTTTCTTTACGCGTCTCACGGTTCTGGGCTAGACGGCGCTTCGCGTCGCGACGCGTCCCGTCTCTCCGTCTTTCACAACACGCGACGTAAATGGCCGCAACTCCTCGCTGCCTTCACTTACAATCTTAAAACTTTGAGCCCGCCAAGCTACCACCAACCGCACTACGTGATATTCGTTTCGACTTGATACGCCCTTACCTTCAATGGAAAAAGCGCTCTCAAACACGCAAATACAAACCAAAAAACGGATTACACAAACTCACGCAAAAGCCACTTTTTCGACTTATGTAGTTACAAATTAAACACTTTCCGTTAGTTTCCTTCAGTTGTACTGTCAAACTTTGTTTCTTTACGCGTCTCACGGTTCTGGGCTAGACGGCGCTTCGCGTCGCGACGCGTCCCGTCTCTCCGCCTTTCACAACACGCGACGTAAATGTCCGCAACTCCTCGCTGCCTTCACTTACAATCTTAAAACTTTGAGCCCGCCTAGCTACCACCAACCGCACTACGTGATATTCATTTCGACTTGATACGCCCTTACCTTCAATGGAAAAAGCGCTCTCAAAGACGCAAATACAAACCAAAAAACGGATTACACAAACTCACGCAAAAGCCACTTTTTCGACTTATGTAGTTACAAATTAAACACTTTCCGTTAGTTTCGTTCAGTTGTACTGTCAAACTTTGTTTCTTTACGCGTCTCACGGTGCTGGGCTAGACGGCGCTTCGCGTCGCGACGCGTCCCGTCTCTCCGCCTTTCACAACACGCGACGTAAATGGCCGCAACTCCTCGCTGCCTTCACTTACAATCTTAAAACTTTGAGCCCGCCAAGCTACCACCAACCGCACTACGTGATGCTCATTTCGACTTGATACGCCCTTACCTTCCATGGAAAAAGCGCTCTCAAAGACGTAAATACAAACCAAAAAACGGATTACACAAACTCACGCAAAAGCCACTTTTTCGACTTATGTAGTTACAAATTAAACACTTTCCGTTAGTTTCCTTCAGTTGTACTGTCAAACTTTGTTTCTTTACGCGTCTCACGGTTCTGGGCTAGACGGCGCTTCGCGTCGCGACGCGTCCCGTCTCTCCGTCTTTCACAACACGCGACGTAAATGGCCGCAACTCCTCGCTGCCTTCACTTACAATCTTAAAACTTTGAGCCCCCCAAGCTACCACCAACCGCACTACGTGATATTTGTTTCGACTTGATACGCCCTTACCTTCAATGGAAAAAGCGCTCTCAAAGACGCAAATACAAACCAAGAAACGGATTACACAAACTCACGCAAAAGCCACTTTTTCGACTTATGTAGTTACAAATTAAACACTTTCCGTTAGTTTCCTTCAGTTGTACTGTCAAACTTTGTTTCTTTACGCGTCTCACGGTTCTGGGCTAGACGGCGCTTCGCGTCGCGACGCGTCCCGTCTCTCCGTCTTTCACAACACGCGACGTAAATGGCCGCAACTCCTCGCTGCCTTCACTTACAATCTTAAAACTTTGAGCCCGCCAAGCTACCACCACCCGCACTACGTGATGTTCATTTCGACTTGATACGCCCTTACCTTCCATGGAAAAAGCGCTCTCAAAGACGCAAATACAAACCAAAAACGGATTACACAAACTCACGCAAAAGCCACTTTTTCGACTTATGTAGTTACAAATTAAACACTTTCCGTTAGTTTCCTTCAGTTGTACTGTCAAACTTTGTTTCTTTACGCGTCTCACGGTGCTGGGCTAGACGGCGCTTCGCGTCGCGACGCGTCCCGTCTCTCCGCCTTTCACAACACGCGACGTAAATGGCCGCAACTCCTCGCTGCCTTCACTTACAATCTTAAAACTTTGAGCCCGCCAAGCTACCACCAACCGCACTACGTGATATTCATTTCGACTTGATAGGCCCTTACCTTCCCCGGAAAAAAGCTCCCAAAGACGCAAATACTAACCGAAAAACGGATTACACAAACTCACGCAAAAGCCACTTTTTCGACTTATGTAGTTACAAATTAAACACATTCCGTTAGTTTCCTTCAGTTGTACTGTCAAACTTTGTTTCTTTACGCGTCTCACGGTTCTGGGCTAGACGGCGCTTCGCGTCGCGACGCGTCCCGTCTCTCCGTCTTTCACAACACGCGACGTAAATGGCCGCAACTCCTCGCTGCCTTCACTTACAATCTTAAAACTTTGAGCCCGCCAAGCTACCACCAACCGCACTACGTGATATTCATTTCGACTTGATAGGCCCTTACCTTCCCCGGAAAAAAGCTCCCAAAGACGCAAATACTAACCGAAAAACGGATTACACAAACTCACGCAAAAGCCACTTTTTCGACTTATGTAGTTACAAATTAAACACATTCCGTTAGTTTCCTTCAGTTGTACTGTCAAACTTTGTTTCTTTACGCGTCTCACGGTGCTGGGCTAGACGGCGCTTCGCGTCGCGACGCGTCCCGTCTCTCCGCCTTTCACAACACGCGACGTAAATGGCCGCAACTCCTCGCTGCCTTCACTTACAATCTTAAAACTTTGAGCCCGCCAAGCTACCACCAACCGCACTACGTGATATTCATTTCGACTTGATAGGCCCTTACCTTCCCCGGAAAAAAGCTCCCAAAGACGCAAATACTAACCGAAAAACGGATTACACAAACTCACGCAAAAGCCACTTTTTCGACTTATGTAGTTACAAATTAAACACATTCCGTTAGTTTCCTTCTGTTGTACTGTCAAACTTTGTTTCTTTACGCGTCTCACGGTGCTGGGCTAGACGGCGCTTCGCGTCGCGACGCGTCCCGTCTCTCCGCCTTTCACAACACGCGACGTAAATGGCCGCAACTCCTCGCTGCCTTCACTTACAATCTTAAAACTTTGAGCCCGCCAAGCTACCACCAACCGCACTACGTGATATTCATTTCGACTTGATAGGCCCTTACCTTCCCCGGAAAAAAGCTCCCAAAGACGCAAATACTAACCGAAAAACGGATTACACAAACTCACGCAAAAGCCACTTTTTCGACTTATGTAGTTACAAATTAAACACATTCCGTTAGTTTCCTTCAGTTGTACTGTCAAACTTTGTTTCTTTACGCGTCTCACGGTTCTGGGCTAGACGGCGCTTCGCGTCGCGACGCGTCCCGTCTCTCCGTCTTTCACAACACGCGACGTAAATGGCCGCAACTCCTCGCTGCCTTCACTTACAATCTTAAAACTTTGAGCCCGCCGAGCTACCACCAACCGCACTACGTGATATTTGTTTCGACTTGATACGCCCTTACCTTCAATGGAAAAAGCGCTCTCAAAGACGCAAATACAAACCAAAAAAAGGATTACACAAACTCACGCAAAAGCCACTTTTTCGACTTATGTAGTTACAAATTAAACACTTTCCGTTAGTTTCCTTCAGTTGTACTGTAAACTTTGTTTCTTTACACGTCTCACGGTTCTGGGGTAGACGGCGCTTCGCGTCGCGACGCGTCCCGTCTCTCCGTCTTTCACAACACGCGACGTAAATGGCCGCAACTCCTCGCTGCCTTCACTTACAATCTTAAAACTTTGAGCCCGCCAAGCTACCACCAACCGCACTACGTGATATTCATTTCGACTTGATAGGCCCTTACCTTCCCCGGAAAAAAGCTCCCAAAGACGCAAATACTAACCGAAAAACGGATTTCACAAACGCACGCAAAAGCCACTTTTTCGACTTATGTAGTTACAAATTAAACACTTTCCGTTAGTTTCCTTCACTTGTACTGTAAACTTTGTTTCTTTACACGTCTCACGGTTCTGGGCTATACGGCGCTTCGCGTCGCGACGCGTCCCGTCTCTCCGCCTTTCACAACACGCGACGTAAATGGCCGCAACTCCTCGCTGCCTTCACTTACAATCTTAAAACTTTGAGCCCGCCAAGCTAACACCAACCGAACTACGTGATATTCATTTCGACTTGATAGGCCCTTACCTTCCCCGGAAAAAAGCTCCCAAAGACGCAAATACTAACCGAAAAACGGATTACACAAACTCACGCAAAAGCCACTTTTTCGACTTATGTAGTTACAAATTAAACACTTTCCGTTAGTTTCCTTCAGTTGTACTGTAAACTTTGTTTCTTTACACTTCTCACGGTTCTGGGCTAGACGGCGCTTCGCGTTGCGACGCGTCCCGTCTCTCCGCCTTTCACAACACGCGACGTAAATGGCCGCAACTCCTCGCTGCCTTCACTTACAATCTTAAAACTTTGAGCCCCCCAAGCTACCACCAACCGCACTACGTGATATTCATTTCGACTTGATACGCCCTTACCTTCCATGGAAAAAGCGCTCTCAAAAACGCAAATACAAACCAAAAAACGGATTACACAAACTCACGCAAAAGCCACTTTTTCGACTTATGTAGTTACAAATTAAACACTTTCCGTCACTTTCCTTCAGTTGTACTGTCAAAGTTTGTTTCTTTACGCGTCTCACGGTTCTGGGCTAGTCGGCGCTTCGCGTCGCGACGCGTCCCGTCTCCCCGTCTTTCACAACACGCGACGTAAATAGCCGTAACTCCTCGATGCCTTCACTTACAATCTTAAAACTTTGAGCCCGCCAAGCTACCACCAACCGCACTGCGTGATTTTCATTTCGACTTGATACACCCTTACCTTCCCCGGAAAAAACGCTCTCAAAGACGCAAATAGTAACCGAAAAACGGATTACACAAACTCACGCAAAAGCCACTTTTTCGACTTATGTAGTTACAAATTAAACACTTTCCGTTAGTTTCCTTCAGTTGTACTGTCAAACATTGTTTCTTTACGCGTCTCACGGTTCTGGGCTAGACGGCGCTTCGCGTCGCGACGCGTCCCGTCTCTCCGCCTTTCACAACACGCGACGTAAATGTCCGCAACTCCTCGCTGCCTTCACTTACAATCTTAAAACTTTGAGCCCGCCAAGCTACCACCAACCGCACTACGTGATATTCATTTCGACTTGATACGCTCTTACCTTCCCCGGAAAAAACGCTCTCAAAAACGCAAATACAAACCAAAAAACGGATTACACAAACTCACGCAAAAGCCACTTTTTCGACTTATGTAGTTACAAATTAAACACTTTCCGTTAGTTTCCTTCAGTTGTACTGTCAAACTTTGTTTCTTTACGCGTCTCACGGTGCTGGGCTAGACGGCGCTTCGCGTCGCGACGCGTCCCGTCTCTCCGCCTTTCACAACACGCGACGTAAATGGCCGCAACTCCTCGCTGCCTTCACTTACAATCTTAAAACTTTGAGCCCGCCAAGCTACCACCAACCGCACTACGTGATATTCATTTCGACTTGATACGCCCTTACCTTCCATGGAAAAAGCGCTCTCAAAGACGCAAATACAAACCAAAAAACGGATTACACAAACTCACGCAAAAGCCACTTTTTCGACTTATGTAGTTACCAATTAAACACTTTCCGTTAGTTTCCTTCAGTTGTACTGTCAAACTTTGTTTCTTTACGCGTCTCACGGAGCTGGGCTAGACGGCGCTTCGCGTCGCGACGCGTCCCGTCTCTCCGTCTTTCACAACACGCGACGTAAATGGCCGCAACTCCTCGCTGCCTTCACTTACAATCTTAAAACTTTGAGCCCGCCAAGCTACCACCAACCGCACTACGTGATATTCATTTCGACTTGATGCGCCCTTACCTTCCCCGGAAAAAACGCTTTCAAATTCGCAAATACAAACCGAAAAACGGCTTACACAAACTCACGCAAAAGCCACTTTTTCGACTTATGTAGTTACAAATTAAACACTTTCCGTCACTTTCCCTCAGTTGTACTGTCAAACTTTGTTTCTTTACGCGTCTCACGGTTCTGGGCTAGACGGCGCTTCGCGTCGCGACGCGTCCCGTCTCTCCGTCTTTCACAACACGCGACGTAAATGGCCGCAACTCCTCGCTGCCTTCACTTAAAATCTTAAAACTTTGAGCCCGCCAAGCTACCACCAACCGCACTACGTGATATTCGTTTCGACTTGATACGCCCTTACCTTCAATGGAAAAAGCGCTCTCAAAGACGCAAATACAAACCAAAAAACGGATTACACAAACTCACGCAAAAGCCACTTTTTCGACTTATGTAGTTACAAATTAAACACTTTCCGTTAGTTTTTTTCAGTTGTACTGTCAAACTTTGTTTCTTTACGCGTCTCACGGTTCTGGGCTAGACGGCGCTTCGCGTCGCGACGCGTCCCGTCTCTCCGCCTTTCACAACACGCGACGTAAATGTCCGCAACTCCTCGCTGCCTTCACTTACAATCTTAAAACTTTGAGCCCGCCTAGCTACCACCAACCGCACTACGTGATATTCATTTCGACTTGATACGCCCTTACTTTCAATGGAAAAAGCGCTCTCAAAGACGCAAATACAAACCAAAAAACGGATTACACAAACTCACGCAAAAGCCACTTTTTCGACTTATGTAGTTACAAATTAAACACTTTCCATTAGTTTCCTTCAGTTGTACTGTCAAACTTTGTTTCTTTACGCGTCTTACGGTGCTGCGCTAGACGGCGCTTCGCGTCGCGACGCGTCCCGTCTCTCCGCCTTTCACAACACGCGACGTAAATGGCCGCAACTCCTCGCTGCCTTCACTTACAATCTTAAAACTTTGAGCCCGCCAAGCTACCTCCAACCGCACTACGTGATATTCATTTCGACTTGATACGCCCTTACCTTCAATGAAAAAAGCGCTCTCAAAGACGCAAATACAAACCAAAAAACGGATTACACAAACTCACGCAAAAGCCACTTTTTCGACTTATGTAGTTACAAATTAAACACTTTCCGTTAGTTTCCTTCAGTTGTACTGTCAAACTTTGTTTCTTTACGCGTCTCACGGTGCTGGGCTAGACGGCGCTTCGCGTCGCGACGCGTCCCGTCTCTCCGCCTTTCACAACACGCGACGTAAATGGCCGCAACTCCTCGCTGCCTTCACTTACAATCTTAAAACTTTGAGCCCGCCAAGCTACCACCAACCGCACTACGTGATATTCATTTCGACTTGATACGCCCTTACCTTCCATGGAAAAAGCGCTCTCAAAGACGCAAATACAAACCAAAAAACGGATTACACAAACTCACGCAAAAGCCACTTTTTCGACTTATGTAGTTACAAATTAAACACTTTCCGTTAGTTTCCTTCAGTTGTACTGTCAAACTTTGTTTCTTTACGCGTCTCACGGAGCTGGGCTAGACAGCGCTTCGCGTCGCGACGCGTCCCGTCTCTCCGCCTTTCACAACACGCGACGTAAATGGCCGCAACTCCTCGCTGCCTTCACTTACAATCTTAAAACTTTGAGCCCGCCAAGCTACCACCAACCGCACTACGTGATATTCATTTCGACTTGATGCGCCCTAACCTTCCCCGGAAAAAACGCTTTCAAAGTCGCAAATACAAACCGAAAAACGGCTTACACAAACTCACGCAAAAGCCACTTTTTCGACTTATGTAGTTACAAATTAAACACTTTCCGTCACTTTCCCTCAGTTGTACTGTCAAACTTTGTTTCTTTACGCGTCTCACGGTTCTGGGCTAGACGGCGCTTCGCGTCGCGACGCGTCCCGTCTCTCCGTCTTTCACAACACGCGACGTAAATGGCCGCAACTCCTCGCTGCCTTCACTTACAATCTTAAAACTTTGAGCCCGCCAAGCTACCACCAACCGCACTACGTGATATTCGTTTCGACTTGATACGCCCTTACCTTCAATGGAAAAAGCGCTCTCAAACACGCAAATACAAACCAAAAAACGGATTACACAAACTCACGCAAAAGCCACTTTTTCGACTTATGTAGTTACAAATTAAACACTTTCCGTTAGTTTCCTTCAGTTGTACTGTCAAACTTTGTTTCTTTACGCGTCTCACGGTTCTGGGCTAGACGGCGCTTCGCGTCGCGACGCGTCCCGTCTCTCCGCCTTTCACAACACGCGACGTAAATGTCCGCAACTCCTCGCTGCCTTCACTTACAATCTTAAAACTTTGAGCCCGCCTAGCTACCACCAACCGCACTACGTGATATTCATTTCGACTTGATACGCCCTTACCTTCAGTGGAAAAAGCGCTCTCAAAGACGCAAATACAAACCAAAAAACGGATTACACAAACTCACGCAAAAGCCACTTTTTCGACTTATGTAGTTACAAATTAAACACTTTCCGTTAGTTTCGTTCAGTTGTACTGTCAAACTTTGTTTCTTTACGCGTCTCACGGTGCTGGGCTAGACGGCGCTTCGCGTCGCGACGCGTCCCGTCTCTCCGCCTTTCACAACACGCGACGTAAATGGCCGCAACTCCTCGCTGCCTTCACTTACAATCTTAAAACTTTGAGCCCGCCAAGCTACCACCAACCGCACTACGTGATATTCATTTCGACTTGATACGCCCTTACCTTCAATGGAAAAAGCGCTCTCAAAGACGCAAATACAAACCAAAAAACGGATTACACAAACTCACGCAAAAGCCACTTTTTCGACTTATGTAGTTACAAATTAAACACTTTCCGTTAGTTTCGTTCAGTTGTACTGTCAAACTTTGTTTCTTTACGCGTCTCACGGTGCTGGGCTAGACGGCGCTTCGCGTCGCGACGCGTCCCGTCTCTCCGCCTTTCACAACACGCGACGTAAATGGCCGCAACTCCTCGCTGCCTTCACTTACAATCTTAAAACTTTGAGCCCGCCAAGCTACCACCAACCGCACTACGTGATATTCATTTCGACTTGATACGCCCTTACCTTCAATGAAAAAAGCGCTCTCAAAGACGCAAATACAAACCAAAAAACGGATTACACAAACTCACGCAAAAGCCAGTTTTTCGACTTATGTAGTTACAAATTAAACACTTTCCGTTAGTTTCCTTCAGTTGTACTGTCAAACTTTGTTTCTTTACGCGTCTCACGGAGCTGGGCTAGACGGCGCTTCGCGTCGCGACGCGTCCCGTCTCTCCGTCTTTCACAACACGCGACGTAAATGGCCGCAACTCCTCGCTGCCTTCACTTACAATCTTAAAACTTTGAGCCCGCCAAGCTACCACCAACCGCACTACGTGATATTCATTTCGACTTGATGCGCCCTTACCTTCCCCGGAAAAAACGCTTTCAAATTCGCAAATACAAACCGAAAAACGGCTTACACAAACTCACGCAAAAACCACTTTTTCGACTTATGTAGTTACAAATTAAACACTTTCCGTCACTTTCCCTCAGTTGTACTGTCAAACTTTGTTTCTTTACGCGTCTCACGGTTCTGGGCTAGACGGCGCTTCGCGTCGCGACGCGTCCCGTCTCTCCGTCTTTCACAACACGCGACGTAAATGGCCGCAACTCCTCGCTGCCTTCACTTAAAATCTTAAAACTTTGAGCCCGCCAAGCTACCACCAACCGCACTACGTGATATTCGTTTCGACTTGATACGCCCTTACCTTCAATGGAAAAAGCGCTCTCAAAGACGCAAATACAAACCAAAAAACGGATTACACAAACTCACGCAAAAGCCACTTTTTCGACTTATGTAGTTACAAATTAAACACTTTCCGTTAGTTTTTTTCAGTTGTACTGTCAAACTTTGTTTCTTTACGCGTCTCACGGTTCTGGGCTAGACGGCGCTTCGCGTCGCGACGCGTCCCGTCTCTCCGCCTTTCACAACACGCGACGTAAATGTCCGCAACTCCTCGCTGCCTTCACTTACAATCTTAAAACTTTGAGCCCGCCTAGCTACCACCAACCGCACTACGTGATATTCATTTCGACTTGATACGCCCTTACTTTCAATGGAAAAAGCGCTCTCAAAGACGCAAATACAAACCAAAAAACGGATTACACAAACTCACGCAAAAGCCACTTTTTCGACTTATGTAGTTACAAATTAAACACTTTCCATTAGTTTCCTTCAGTTGTACTGTCAAACTTTGTTTCTTTACGCGTCTTACGGTGCTGCGCTAGACGGCGCTTCGCGTCGCGACGCGTCCCGTCTCTCCGCCTTTCACAACACGCGACGTAAATGGCCGCAACTCCTCGCTGCCTTCACTTACAATCTTAAAACTTTGAGCCCGCCAAGCTACCTCCAACCGCACTACGTGATATTCATTTCGACTTGATACGCCCTTACCTTCAATGAAAAAAGCGCTCTCAAAGACGCAAATACAAACCAAAAAACGGATTACACAAACTCACGCAAAAGCCACTTTTTCGACTTATGTAGTTACAAATTAAACACTTTCCGTTAGTTTCCTTCAGTTGTACTGTCAAACTTTGTTTCTTTACGCGTCTCACGGTGCTGGGCTAGACGGCGCTTCGCGTCGCGACGCGTCCCGTCTCTCCGCCTTTCACAACACGCGACGTAAATGGCCGCAACTCCTCGCTGCCTTCACTTACAATCTTAAAACTTTGAGCCCGCCAAGCTACCACCAACCGCACTACGTGATATTCATTTCGACTTGATACGCCCTTACCTTCCATGGAAAAAGCGCTCTCAAAGACGCAAATACAAACCAAAAAACGGATTACACAAACTCACGCAAAAGCCACTTTTTCGACTTATGTAGTTACAAATTAAACACTTTCCGTTAGTTTCCTTCAGTTGTACTGTCAAACTTTGTTTCTTTACGCGTCTCACGGAGCTGGGCTAGACAGCGCTTCGCGTCGCGACGCGTCCCGTCTCTCCGCCTTTCACAACACGCGACGTAAATGGCCGCAACTCCTCGCTGCCTTCACTTACAATCTTAAAACTTTGAGCCCGCCAAGCTACCACCAACCGCACTACGTGATATTCATTTCGACTTGATGCGCCCTTACCTTCCCCGGAAAAAACGCTTTCAAAGTCGCAAATACAAACCGAAAAACGGCTTACACAAACTCACGCAAAAGCCACTTTTTCGACTTATGTAGTTACAAATTAAACACTTTCCGTCACTTTCCCTCAGTTGTACTGTCAAACTTTGTTTCTTTACGCGTCTCACGGTTCTGGGCTAGACGGCGCTTCGCGTCGCGACGCGTCCCGTCTCTCCGTCTTTCACAACACGCGACGTAAATGGCCGCAACTCCTCGCTGCCTTCACTTACAATCTTAAAACTTTGAGCCCGCCAAGCTACCACCAACCGCACTACGTGATATTCGTTTCGACTTGATACGCCCTTACCTTCAATGGAAAAAGCGCTCTCAAACACGCAAATACAAACCAAAAAACGGATTACACAAACTCACGCAAAAGCCACTTTTTCGACTTATGTAGTTACAAATTAAACACTTTCCGTTAGTTTCCTTCAGTTGTACTGTCAAACTTTGTTTCTTTACGCGTCTCACGGTTCTGGGCTAGACGGCGCTTCGCGTCGCGACGCGTCCCGTCTCTCCGCCTTTCACAACACGCGACGTAAATGTCCGCAACTCCTCGCTGCCTTCACTTACAATCTTAAAACTTTGAGCCCGCCTAGCTACCACCAACCGCACTACGTGATATTCATTTCGACTTGATACGCCCTTACCTTCAATGGAAAAAGCGCTCTCAAAGACGCAAATACAAACCAAAAAACGGATTACACAAACTCACGCAAAAGCCACTTTTTCGACTTATGTAGTTACAAATTAAACACTTTCCGTTAGTTTCGTTCAGTTGTACTGTCAAACTTTGTTTCTTTACGCGTCTCACGGTGCTGGGCTAGACGGCGCTTCGCGTCGCGACGCGTCCCGTCTCTCCGCCTTTCACAACACGCGACGTAAATGGCCGCAACTCCTCGCTGCCTTCACTTACAATCTTAAAACTTTGAGCCCGCCAAGCTACCACCAACCGCACTACGTGATATTCATTTCGACTTGATACGCCCTTACCTTCAATGAAAAAAGCGCTCTCAAAGACGCAAATACAAACCAAAAAACGGATTACACAAACTCACGCAAAAGCCACTTTTTCGACTTATGTAGTTACAAATTAAACACTTTCCGTTAGTTTCCTTCAGTTGTACTGTCAAACTTTGTTTCTTTACGCGTCTCACGGTGCTGGGCTAGACGGCGCTTCGCGTCGCGACGCGTCCCGTCTCTCCGCCTTTCACAACAAGCGACGTAAATGGCCGTAACTCCTCGCTGCCTTCACTTACAATCATAAAACTTTGAGCCCGCCAAACTACCACCAACCGCACTACGTGATATTCATTTCGACTTGATACGCCCTTACCTTCCATGGAAAAAGCGCTCTCAAAGACGCAAATACAAACCAAAAAACGGATTACACAAACTCACGCAAAAGCCACGTTTTCGACTAATGTAGTTACAAATTAAACACTTTCCGTTAGTTTCCTTCAGGTGTACTGTCAAACTTTGTTTCTTTACGCGTCTCACGGTTTTGGGCTAGACGGCGCTTCGCGTCGCGACGCGTCCCGTCTCTCCGCCTTTCACAACACGCGGCGTAAATGGCCGCAACTCCTCGCTGCCTTCACTTACAATCTTAAAACTTTGAGCCCGCCAAGCTACCACCAACCGCACTACGTGATATTCATTTCGACTTGATACGCCCTTACCTTCCCCTGAAAAAACGCTCTCAAAGACGCAAATACAAGCCGAAAAACGGATTACACAAACTCACGCAAAAGCCACTTTTTCGACTTATGTAGTTACAAATGAAACACTTTCCGTTACTTTCCATCAGTTGTACTGTCAAACTTTGTTTCTTTACGCGTCTCACGGTTCTGGGCTAGACGGCGCTTCGCGTCGCGACGCGTCCCGTCTCTCCGTCTTTCACAACACGCGACGTAAATGGCCGCAACTCCTCGCTGCCTTCACTTACAATCTTAAAACTTTGAGCCCGCCAAGCTACCACCAACCGCACTACGTGATATTCATTTCGACTTGATGCGCCCTTACCTTCCCCGGAAAAAACGCTCTCAAAGACGCAAATACAAACCGAAAAACGGCTTACACAAACTCACGGAAAAGCCACTTTTTCGACTTATGTAGTTACAAATGAAACACTTTCCGTCACTTTCCTTCAGTTGTACTGTCAAACTTTGTTTCTTTACGCGTCTCACGGTGCTGGGCTAGACGGCGCTTCGCGTCGCGACGCGTCCCGTCTCTCCGTCTTTCACAACACGCGACGTAAATGGCCGCAACTCCTCGCTGCTTTCACTTACAATCTTAAAACTTTGAGCCCGCCAAGCTACCACCAACCGCACTACGTGATATTCATTTCGACTTGATACGCCCTTACCTTCCATGGAAAAAGCGCATTCAAAGACGCAAATACAAACCAAAAAACGGATTACACAAACTCACGCAAAAGCCACTTTTTCGACTTATGTAGTTACCAATTAAACACTTTCCGTTAGTTTCCTTCAGTTGTACTGTCAAACTTTGTTTCTTTACGCGTCTCACGGTTCTGGGCTAGACGGCGCTTCGCGTCGCGACGCGTCCCGTCTCTCCGTCTTTCACAACACGCGATGTAAATGGCCGCAACTCCTCGCTGCCTTCACTTACAATCTTAAAACTTTGAGCCCGCCAAGCTACCACCAACCGCACTACGTGATATTCATTTCGACTTGATACGCCCTTACCTTCAATGGAAAAAGCGCTCTCAAAGACGCAAATACAAACCAAAAAACGGATTACACAAACTCACGCAAAAGCTACTTTTTCGACTTATGTAGTTACAAATTAAACACATTCCGTTAGTTTCCTTCAGTTGTACTGTCAAACTTTGTTTCTTTACGCGTCTCACGGTTCTGGGCTAGACGGCGCTTCGCGTCGCGACGCGTCCCGTCTCTCCGTCTTTCACAACACGCGACGTAAATGGCCGCAACTCCTGGCTGCCTTCACTTACAATCTTAAAACTTTGAGCCCGCCAAGCTACCACCAACCGCACTACGTGATATTCATTTCGACTTGATACGCCCTTACCTTCAATGGAAAAAGCGCTCTCAAAGACGCAAATACAAACCAAAAAACGGATTACACAAACTCACGCAAAAGCTACTTTTTCGACTTATGTAGTTACAAATTAAACACATTCCGTTAGTTTCCTTCAGTTGTACTGTCAAACTTTGTTTCTTTACGCGTCTCACGGTGCTGGGCTAGACGGCGCTTCGCGTCGCGACGCGTCCCGTCTCTCCGCCTTTCACAACACGCGACGTAAATGGCCGCAACTCCTCGCTGCCTTCACTTACAATCTTAACACTTTGAGCCCCCCAAGCTACCTCCAACCGCACTACGTGATATTCATTTCGACTTGATACGCCCTTACCTTCCATGGAAAAAGCGATCTCAAAGACGCAAATACAAACCGAAAAACGGATTAAACAAACTCACGCAAAAGCCACTTTTTCGACTTATGTAGTTACAAATTAAACACTTTCCGTTAGTTTCCTTCAGTTGTACTGTCAAACTTTGTTTCTTTACGCGTCTCACGGTTCTGGGCTAGACGGCGCTTCGCGTCGCGACGCGTCCCGTATCTCCACCTGTCACAACACGCGACGTAAATGGCCGCAACTCCTCGCTGCCTTCACTTACAATCTTAAAACTTTGAGCCCGACAAGCTACCACCAACCGCACTACGTGATATTCATTTCGACTTGATGCGCCCTTACCTTCCCCGGAAAAAACGCTTTCAAAGACGCAAATACAAACCGAAAAACGGCTTACACAAACTCACGCAAAAGCCAGTTTTTCGACTTATGTAGTTACAAATGAAACACTTTCCGCCACTTTCATTCAGTTGTACTGTCAAACTTTGTTTCTTTACGCGTCTCACGGTTCTGGGCCAGGCGGCGCTTCGCGTAGCGACGCGTCCCGTCTCTCCGTCTTTCACAACACGCGACGTAAATGGCCGCAACTCCTCGCTGCCTTCACTTACAATCTTAAAACTTTGAGCCCGCCAAGCTACCACCAACCGCACTGCGTGATATTCATTTCGAATTGATACGCCCTGACCTTCAATGGAAAAAGCGCTCTCAAAGACGCAAATACAAACCAAAAAACGGATTACACATACTCACGCAAAAGCCACTTTTTCGACTTATGTAGTTACAAATTAAACACTTTCCGTTAGTTTCCTTCAGTTGTACTGTCAAACTTTGTTTCTTTACGCGTCTCACGGTTCTGGGCTAGACGGCGCTTCGCGTCGCGACGCGTCCCGTCTCTCCGCCTGTCACAAAACGCGACGTAAATGGCCGCAACTCCTCGCTGCCGTCACTTACAATCTTAAAACTTTGAGCCCGCCAAGCGACCACCAACCGCACTACGTGAAATTCATTTCGACTTGATACGCCCTTACCTTCAATGGAAAAAGCGCTCTCAAAGACGCAAATACAAACCAAAAAACGGATTACACAAACTCACGCAAAAGCCATTTTTTCGACTTATGTAGTTACAAATTAATCACTTTCCGTTAGTTTCCTTCAGTTGTACTGTCAAACTTTGTTTCTTTACGCGTCTCACGGTGCTGGGCTAGACGGCGCTTCGCGTCACGACGCGTCCCATCTCTCCGCCTTTCACAACACGCGACGTAAATGGCCGCAACTCCTCGCTGCCTTCACTTACAATCTTAAAACTTTGAGCCCGCCAAGCTACCACCAACCGCACTACGTGATATTCTTTTCGACTTGATACGCCCTTACCTTCAATGGAAAAAGCGCTCTCAAAGACTCAAATACAAACCAAAAAACGGTTTACACAAACTCACGCAAAAGCCACTTTTTCGACTTATGTAGTTACAAATTAAACACTTTCCGTTAGTTTCCTTCAGTTGTACTGTCAAACTTTGTTTCTTTACGCGTCTCACGGTTCTGGGCTAGACGGCGCTTCGCGTCGCGACGCGTCCCGTCTCTCCGTCTTTCACAACATGCGACGTAAATGGCCGCAACTCCTCGCTGCCTTCACTTACAATCTTAAAACTTTGAGCCCGCCAAGCTACCACCAACCGCACTACGTGATATTCATTTCGACTTGATACGCCCTTACCTTCAATGGAAAAAGCGCTCTCAAAGACGCAAATACAAACCAAAAAACGGATTACACAAACTCACGCAAAAGCTACTTTTTCGACTTATGTAGTTACAAATTAAACACATTCCGTTAGTTTCCTTCAGTTGTACTGTCAAACTTTGTTTCTTTACGCGTCTCACGGTGCTGGGCAAGACGGCGCTTCGCGTCGCGACGCGTCCCGTCTCTCCGCCTTTCACAACACGCGACGTAAATGGCCGCAACTCCTCGCTGCCTTCACTTACAATCTTAAAACTTTGAGCCCCCCAAGCTACCACCAACCGCACTACGTGATATTCTTTTCGACTTGATACGCCCTTACCTTCAATGGAAAAAGCGCTCTCAAAGACGCAAATACAAACCAAAAAACGGATTACACAAACTCACGCAAAAGCTACTTTTTCGACTTATGTAGTTACAAATTAAACACATTCCGTTAGTTTCCTTCAGTTGTACTGTCAAACTTTGTTTCTTTACGCGTCTCACGGTTCTGGGCTAGACGGCGCTTCGCGTCGCGACGCGTCCCGTCTCTCCGTCTTTCACAACACGCGACGTAAATGGCCGCAACTCCTGGCTGCCTTCACTTACAATCTTAAAACTTTGAGCCCGCCAAGCTACCACCAACCGCACTACGTGATATTCATTTCGACTTGATACGCCCTTACCTTCAATGGAAAAAGCGCTCTCAAAGACGCAAATACAAACCAAAAAACGGATTACACAAACTCACGCAAAAGCTACTTTTTCGACTTATGTAGTTACAAATTAAACACATTCCGTTAGTTTCCTTCAGTTGTACTGTCAAACTTTGTTTCTTTACGCGTCTCACGGTGCTGGGCTAGACGGCGCTTCGCGTCGCGACGCGTCCCGTCTCTCCGCCTTTCACAACACGCGACGTAAATGGCCGCAACTCCTCGCTGCCTTCACTTACAATCTTAACACTTTGAGCCCCCCAAGCTACCTCCAACCGCACTACGTGATATTCATTTCGACTTGATACGCCCTTACCTTCCATGGAAAAAGCGATCTCAAAGACGCAAATACAAACCGAAAAACGGATTAAACAAACTCACGCAAAAGCCACTTTTTCGACTTATGTAGTTACAAATTAAACACTTTCCGTTAGTTTCCTTCAGTTGTACTGTCAAACTTTGTTTCTTTACGCGTCTCACGGTTCTGGGCTAGACGGCGCTTCGCGTCGCGACGCGTCCCGTATCTCCGCCTGTCACAACACGCGACGTAAATGGCCGCAACTCCTCGCTGCCTTCACTTACAATCTTAAAACTTTGAGCCCGACAAGCTACCACCAACCGCACTACGTGATATTCATTTCGACTTGATGCGCCCTTACCTTCCCCGGAAAAAACGCTTTCAAAGACGCAAATACAAACCGAAAAACGGCTTACACAAACTCACGCAAAAGCCAGTTTTTCGACTTATGTAGTTACAAATGAAACACTTTCCGCCACTTTCATTCAGTTGTACTGTCAAACTTTGTTTCTTTACGCGTCTCACGGTTCTGGGCCAGGCGGCGCTTCGCGTAGCGACGCGTCCCGTCTCTCCGTCTTTCACAACACGCGACGTAAATGGCCGCAACTCCTCGCTGCCTTCACTTACAATCTTAAAACTTTGAGCCCGCCAAGCTACCACCAACCGCACTGCGTGATATTCATTTCGAATTGATACGCCCTGACCTTCAATGGAAAAAGCGCTCTCAAAGACGCAAATACAAACCAAAAAACGGATTACACATACTCACGCAAAAGCCACTTTTTCGACTTATGTAGTTACAAATTAAACACTTTCCGTTAGTTTCCTTCAGTTGTACTGTCAAACTTTGTTTCTTTACGCGTCTCACGGTTCTGGGCTAGACGGCGCTTCGCGTCGCGACGCGTCCCGTCTCTCCGCCTGTCACAAAACGCGACGTAAATGGCCGCAACTCCTCGCTGCCGTCACTTACAATCTTAAAACTTTGAGCCCGCCAAGCGACCACCAACCGCACTACGTGAAATTCATTTCGACTTGATACGCCCTTACCTTCAATGGAAAAAGCGCTCTCAAAGACGCAAATACAAACCAAAAAACGGATTACACAAACTCACGCAAAAGCCATTTTTTCGACTTATGTAGTTACAAATTAATCACTTTCCGTTAGTTTCCTTCAGTTGTACTGTCAAACTTTGTTTCTTTACGCGTCTCACGGTGCTGGGCTAGACGGCGCTTCGCGTCGCGACGCGTCCCATCTCTCCGCCTTTCACAACACGCGACGTAAATGGCCGCAACTCCTCGCTGCCTTCACTTACAATCTTAAAACTTTGAGCCCGCCAAGCTACCACCAACCGCACTACGTGATATTCTTTTCGACTTGATACGCCCTTACCTTCAATGGAAAAAGCGCTCTCAAAGACTCAAATACAAACCAAAAAACGGATTACACAAACTCACGCAAAAGCCACTTTTTCGACTTATGTAGTTACAAATTAAACACTTTCCGTTAGTTTCCTTCAGTTGTACTGTCAAACTTTGTTTCTTTACGCGTCTCACGGTTCTGGGCTAGACGGCGCTTCGCGTCGCGACGCGTCCCGTCTCTCCGTCTTTCACAACATGCGACGTAAATGGCCGCAACTCCTCGCTGCCTTCACTTACAATCTTAAAACTTTGAGCCCGCCAAGCTACCACCAACCGCACTACGTGATATTCATTTCGACTTGATACGCCCTTACCTTCAATGGAAAAAGCGCTCTCAAAGACGCAAATACAAACCAAAAAACGGATTACACAAACTCACGCAAAAGCTACTTTTTCGACTTATGTAGTTACAAATTAAACACATTCCGTTAGTTTCCTTCAGTTGTACTGTCAAACTTTGTTTCTTTACGCGTCTCACGGTGCTGGGCAAGACGGCGCTTCGCGTCGCGACGCGTCCCGTCTCTCCGCCTTTCACAACACGCGACGTAAATGGCCGCAACTCCTCGCTGCCTTCACTTACAATCTTAAAACTTTGAGCCCCCCAAGCTACCACCAACCGCACTACGTGATATTCTTTTCGACTTGATACGCCCTTACCTTCAATGGAAAAAGCGCTCTCAAAGACGCAAATACAAACCAAAAAACGGATTACACAAACTCACGCAAAAGCTACTTTTTCGACTTATGTAGTTACAAATTAAACACATTCCGTTAGTTTCCTTCAGTTGTACCGTCAAACTTTGTTTCTTTACGCGTCTCACGGTGCTGGGCTAGACGGCGCTTCGCGTCGCGACGCGTCCCGTCTCTCCGCCTTTCACAACACGCGACGTAAATGGCCGCAACTCCTCGCTGCCTTCACTTACAATCTTAAAACTTTGAGCCCGCCAAGCTACCACCAACCGCACTACGTGATATTCATTTCGACTTGATACGCCCTTACCTTCAATGGAAAAAGCGCTCTCAAAGACGCAAATACAAACCAAAAAACGGATTACACAAACTCACGCAAAAGCTACTTTTTCGACTTATGTAGTTACAAATTAAACACATTCCGTTAGTTTCCTTCAGTTGTACTGTCAAACTTTGTTTCTTTACGCGTCTCACGGTGCTGGGCTAGACGGCGCTTCGCGTCGCGACGCGTCCCGTCTCTCCGTCTTTCACAACATGCGACGTAAATGGCCGCAACTCCTCGCTGCCTTCACTTACAATCTTAAAACTTTGAGCCCGCCAAGCTACCACCAACCGCACTACGTGATATTCTTTTCGACTTGATACGCCCTTACCTTCAATGGAAAAAGCGCTCTCAAAGACGCAAATACAAACCAAAAAACGGATTACACAAACTCACGCAAAAGCTACTTTTTCGACTTATGTAGTTACAAATTAAACACATTCCGTTAGTTTCCTTCAGTTGTACTGTCAAACTTTGTTTCTTTACGCGTCTCACGGTTCTGGGCTAGACGACGCTTCGCGTCGCGACGCGTCCCGTCTCTCCGTCTTTCACAACACGCGACGTAAATGGCCGCAACTCCTCGCTGCCTTCACTTACAATCTTAAAACTTTGAGCCCGCCAAGCTACCACCAACGGCACTACGTGATATTCATTTCGACTTGATACGCCCTTACCTTCAATGGAAAAAGCGCTCTCAAAGACGCAAATACAAACCAAAAAACGGATTACACAAACTCACGCAAAAGCTACTTTTTCGACTTATGTAGTTACAAATTAAACACATTCCGTTAGTTTCCTTCAGTTGTACTGTCAAACTTTGTTTCTTTACGCGTCTCACGGTGCTGGGCTAGACGGCGCTTCGCGTCGCGACGCGTCCCGTCTCACCGCCTTTCACAACACGCGACGTAAATGGCCGCAACTCCTCGCTGCCTTCACTTACAATCTTAAAACTTTGAGCCCGACAAGCTACCACCAACCGCACTACGTGATATTCATTTCGACTTGATGCGCCCTTACCTTCCCCGAAAAAAACGCTTTCAAAGACGCAAATACAAACCGAAAAACGGGTTACACAAACTCACGCAAAAGCCAGTTTTTCGACTTATGTAGTTACAAATGAAACACTTTCCGCCACTTTCATTCAGTTGTACTGTCAAACTTTGTTTCTTTACGCGTCTCACGGTTCTGGGCTAGGCGGCGCTTCGCGTAGCGACGCGTCCCGTCTCTCCGCCTGTCACAACACGCGACGTAAATGGCCGCAACTCTCCGCTGCCGTCACTTACAATCTTAAAACTTTGAGCCCGACAAGCTACCACCAACCGCACTACGTGATATTCATTTCGAATTGATACGCCCTTACCTTCAATGGAAAAAGCGCTCTCAAAGACGCAAATACAAACCAAAAAACGGATTACACATACTCACGCAAAAGCCACTTTTTCGACTTATGTAGTTACAAATTAAACACTTTCCGTTAGTTTCCTTCAGTTGTACTGTCAAACTTTGTTTCTTTACGCGTCTCACGGTTCTGGGCTAGACGGCGCTTCGCGTCGCGACGCGTCCCGTCTCTCCGCCTGTCACAACACGCGACGTAAATGGCCGCAACTCCTCGCTGCCGTCACTTACAATCTTAAAACTTTGAGCCCGCCAAGCGACCACCAACCGCACTACGTGAAATTCATTTCGACTTGATACGCCCTTACCTTCAATGGAAAAAGCGCTCTCAAAGACGCAAATACAAACCAAAAAACGGATTACACAAACTCACGCAAAAGCCATTTTTTCGACTTATGTAGTTACAAATTAATCACTTTCCGTTAGTTTCCTTCAGTTGTACTGTCAAACTTTGTTTCTTTACGCGTCTCACGGTGCTGGGCTAGACGGCGCTTCGCGTCGCGACGCGTCCCATCTCTCCGCCTTTCACAACACGCGACGTAAATGGCCGCAACTCCTCGCTGCCTTCACTTACAATCTTAAAACTTTGAGCCCGCCAAGCTACCACCAACCGCACTACGTGATATTCTTTTCGACTTGATACGCCCTTACCTTCAATGGAAAAAGCGCTCTCAAAGACTCAAATACAAACCAAAAAACGGATTACACAAACTCACGCAAAAGCCACTTTTTCGACTTATGTAGTTACAAATTAAACACTTTCCGTTAGTTTCCTTCAGTTGTACTGTCAAACTTTGTTTCTTTACGCGTCTCACGGTTCTGGGCTAGACGGCGCTTAGCGTCGCGACGCGTCCCGTCTCTCCGTCTTTCACAACATGCGACGTAAATGGCCGCAACTCCTCGCTGCCTTCACTTACAATCTTAAAACTTTGGGTCCCCCAAGCTACCACCAACCGCACTACGTGATATTCATTTCGACTTGATACGCCCTTACCTTCCATGGAAAAAGCGCTCTCAAAGACGCAAATACAAACCAAAAAACGGATTACACAAACTCACGCAAAAGCCATTTTTTCGACTTATGTAGTTACAAATTAATCACTTTCCGTTAGTTTCCTTCAGTTGTACTGTCAAACTTTGTTTCTTTACGCGTCTCACGGTGCTGGGCTAGACGGCGCTTCGCGTCGCGACGCGTCCCATCTCTCCGCCTTTCACAACACGCGACGTAAATGGCCGCAACTCCTCGCTGCCTTCACTTACAATCTTAAAACTTTGGGCCCCCCAAGCTACCACCAACCGCACTACGTGATATTCATTTCGACTTGATACGCCCTTACCTTCCATGGAAAAAGCGCTCTCAAAGACGCAAATACAAACCAAAAAACGGATTACACAAACTCACGCAAAAGCCATTTTTTCGACTTATGTAGTTACAAATTAATCACTTTCCGTTAGTTTCCTTCAGTTGTGCTGTCAAACTTTGTTTCTTTACGCGTCTCACGGTGCTGGGCTAGACGGCGCTTCGCGTCGCGACGCGTCCCATCTCTCCGCCTTTCACAACACGCGACGTAAATGGCCGCAACTCCTCGCTGCCTTCACTTACAATCTTAAAACTTTGGGCCCCCCAAGCAACCACCAACCGCACTACGTGATATTCAATTCGACTTGATACGCCCTTACCTTCCATGGAAAAAGCGCTCTCAAAGACGCAAATACAAACCAAAAAACGGATTACACAAACTCACGCAAAAGCCACTTTTTCGACTTATGTAGTTACAAATTAAACACTTTCCGTTAGTTTCCTTCAGTTGTACTGTCAAACTTTGTTTCTTTACGCGTCTCACGGTTCTGGGCTAGACGGCGCTTCGCGTCGCGACGCGTCCCGTCTCACCGTCTTTCACAACATGCGACGTAAATGGCCGCAACTCCTCGCTGCCTTCACTTACAATCTTAAAACTTTGGGCCCCCCAAGCTACCACCAACCGCACTACGTGATATTCATTTCGACTTGATACGCCCTTACCTTCCATGGAAAAAGCGCTCTCAAAGACGCAAATACAAACCAAAAAACGGATTACACAAACTCACGCAAAAGCCATTTTTTCGACTTATGTAGTTACAAATTAATCACTTTCCGTTAGTTTCCTTCAGTTGTACTGTCAAACTTTGTTTCTTTACGCGTCTCACGGTGCTGGGCTAGACGGCGCTTCGCATCGCGACGCGTCCCATCTCTCCGCCTTTCACAACACGCGACGTAAATGGCCGCAACTCCTCGCTGCCTTCACTTACAATCTTAAAACTTTGGGCCCCCCAAGCTACCACCAACCGCACTACGTGATATTCATTTCGACTTGATACGCCCTTACCTTCCATGGAAAAAGCGCTCTCAAAGACGCAAATACAAACCAAAAAACGGATTACACAAACTCACGCAAAAGCCATTTTTTCGACTTATGTAGTTACAAATTAATCACTTTCCGTTAGTTTCCTTCAGTTGTACTGTCAAACTTTGTTTCTTTACGCGTCTCACGGTGCTGGGCTAGACGGCGCTTCGCGTCGCGATGCGTCCCATCTCTCCGCCTTTCACAACACGCGACGTAAATGGCCGCAACTCCTCGCTGCCTTCACTTACAATCTAAAAACTTTGAGCCCGCCAAGCTACCACCAACCGCACTACGTGATATTCATTTCGACTTGATACGCCCTTACCTTCAATGGAAAAAGCGCTCTCAAAGACGCAAATACAAACCAAAAAACGGATTACACAAACTCACGCAAAAGCCACTTTTTCGACTTATGTAGTTACAAATTAAACACTTTCCGTTAGTTTCCTTCAGTTGTACTGTCAAACTTTGTTTCTTTACGCGTCTCACGGTTCTGGGCTAGACGGCGCTTCGCGTCGCGACGCGTCCCGTCTTTCCGTCTTTCACAACATGCGACGTAAATGGCCGCAACTCCTCGCTGCCTTCACTTACAATCTTAAAACTTTGGGCCCCCCAAGCTACCACCAACCGCACTACGTGATATTCATTTCGACTTGATACGCCCTTACCTTCCATGGAAAAAGCGCTCTCAAAGACGCAAATACAAACCGAAAAACGGATTACACAAACTCACGCAACAGCCACTTTTTCGACTTATGTAGTTACAAATTAAACACTTTCCGTTAGTTTCCTTCAGTTGTACTGTAAACTTTGTTTCTTTACGCGTCTCACGGTGCTGGGCTAGACGGCGCTTCGCGTCGCGACGCGTCCCGTCTCAACGCCTTTCACAACACGCGACGTAAATGGCCGCAACTCCTCGCTGCCTTCACTTACAATCTTAAAACTTTGAGCCCGCCAAGCTACCACCAACCGCACTGCGTGATATTCATTTCGAATTGATACGCCCTTACCTTCAATGGAAAAAGCGCTCACAAAGACGCAAATACAAACCAAAAAACGGATTACACAAACTCACGCAAAAGCCACTTTTTCGACTTATGCAGTTACAAATTAAACACTTTCCGTTAGTTTCCTTCAGTTGTACTGTCAAACTTTGTTTCTTTACGCGTCTCACGGTTCTGGGCTAGACGGCGCTTCGCGTCGCGACGCGTCCCGTCTCTCCGCCTGTCACAACACGCGACGTAAATGGCCGCAACTCCTCGCTGCCGTCACTTACAATCTTAAAACTTTGAGCCCGCCAAGCTACCACCAACCGCACTACGTGAAATTCATTTCGACTTGATACGCCCTTACCTTCAATGGAAAAAGCGCTCTCAAAGACGCAAATACAAACCAAAAAACGGATTACACAAACTCACGCAAAAGCCACTTTTTCGACTTATGTAGTTACAAATTAATCACTTTCCGTTAGTTTCCTTCAGTTGTACTGTCAAACTTTGTTTTTTTACGCGTCTCACGGTGCTGGGCTAGACGGCGCTTCGCGTCGCGACGCGTCCCGTCTCAACGCCTTTCACAACACGCGACGTAAATGGCCGCAACTCCTCGCTGCCTTCACTTACAATCTTAAAACTTTGAGCCCGCCAAGCTACCACCAACCGCACTACGTGATATTCATTTCGACTTGATGCGCCCTTACCTTCCCCGGAAAAAACGCTTTCAAAGACGCAAATACAAACCGAAAAACGGCTTACACAAACTCACGGAAAAGCCATTTTTTCGACTTATGTAGTTACAAATGAAACACTTTCCGTCACTTTCCTTCAGTTGTACTGTCAAACTTTGTTTCTTTACGCGTCTCACGGTTCTGGGCTAGACGGCGCTTCGCGTCGCGACGCGTCCCGTCTCTCCGTCTTTCACAACACGCGACGTAAATGGCCGCAACTCCTCGCTGCCTTCACTTACAATCTTAAAACTTTGAGCCCGCCAAGCTACCACCAACCGCACTACGTGATATTCATTTCGACTTGATACGCCCTTACCTTCAATGGAAAAACCGCTCTCAAAGACGCAAATACAAACCAAAAAACGGATTACACAAACTCACGCAAAAGCAACTTTTTCGACTTATGTAGTTACAAATTAAACACTTTCCGTTAGTTTCCTTCAGTTGTACTGTCAAACTTTGTTTCTTTACGCGTCTCACGGTTCTGGGCTAGACGGCGCTTCGCGTCGCGACGCGTCCCGTCTCTCCGTCTTTCACAACACGCGATGTAAATGGCCGCAACTCCTCGCTGCCTTCACTTACAATCTTAAAACTTTGAGCCCGCCAAGCTACCACCAACCAAACTACGTGATATTCATTTCGACTTGATACGCCCTTACCTTCAATGGAAAAAGCGCTCTCAAAGACGCAAATACAAACCAAAAAAGGGATTACACAAACTCACGCAAAAGCTACTTTTTCGACTTATGTAGTTACAAATTAAACACATTCCGTTAGTTTCCTTCAGTTGTACTGTCAAACTTTGTTTCTTTACGCGTCTCACGGTTCTGGGCTAGACGGCGCTTCGCGTCGCGACGCGTCCCGTCTCTCCGTCTTTCACAACACGCGATGTAAATGGCCGCAACTCCTCGCTGCCTTCACTTACAATCTTAAAACTTTGAGCCCGCCAAGCTACCACCAACCGCACTACGTGATATTCATTTCGACTTGATACGCCCTTACCTTCAATGGAAAAAGCGCTCTCAAAGACGCAAATACAAACCAAAAAACGGATTACACAAACTCACGCAAAAGCTACTTATTCGACTTATGTAGTTACAAATTAAACACATTCCGTTAGTTTCCTTCAGTTGTACTGTCAAACTTTGTTTCTTTACGCGTCTCACGGTTCTGGGCTAGACGGCGCTTCGCGTCGCGACGCGTCCCGTCTCTCCGTCTTTCACAACACGCGATGTAAATGGCCGCAACTCCTCGCTGCCTTCACTTACAATCTTAAAACTTTGAGCCCGCCAAGCTACCACCAACCGCACTACGTGATATTCATTTCGACTTGATACGCCCTTACCTTCAATGGAAAAAGCGCTATCAAAGACGCAAATACAAACCAAAAAACGGATTACACAAACTCACGCAAAAGCTACTTTTTCGACTTATGTAGTTACAAATTAAACACATTCCGTTAGTTTCCTTCAGTTGTACTGTCAAACTTTGTTTCTTTACGCGTCTCACGGTTCTGGGCTAGACGGCGCTTCGCGTCGCGACGCGTCCCGTCTCTCCGTCTTTCACAACACGCGACGTAAATGGCCGCAACTCCTCGCTGCCTTCACTTACAATCTTAAAACTTTGAGCCCGCCAAGCTACCACCAACCGCACTACGTGATATTCATTTCGACTTGATACGCCCTTACCTTCAATGGAAAAAGCGCTCTCAAAGACGCAAATACAAACCAAAAAACGGATTACACAAACTCACGCAAAAGCTACTTTTTCGACTTATGTAGTTACAAATTAAACACATTCCGTTAGTTTCCTTCAGTTGTACTGTCAAACTTTGTTTCTTTACGCGTCTCACGGTGCTGGGCTAGACGGCGCTTCGCGTCGCGACGCGTCCCGTCTCTCAGCCTTTCACAACACGCGACGTAAATGGCCGCAACTCCTCGCTGCCTTCACTTACAATCTTAAAACTTTGAGCCCCCCAAGCTACCTCCAACCGCACTACGTGATATTCATTTCGACTTGATACGCCCTTACCTTCCATGGAAAAAGCGCTCTCAAAGACGCAAATACAAACCGAAAAACGGATTACACAAACTCACGCAAAAGCCACTTTTTCGACTTATGTAGTTACAAATTAAACACTTTCCGTTAGTTTCCTTCAGTTGTACTGTCAAACTTTGTTTCTTTACGCGTCTCACGGTTCTGGGCTAGACGGCGCTTCGCGTCGCGACGCGTCCCGTCTCTCCGCCTGTCACAACACGCGACGTAAATGGCCGCAACTCCTCGCTGCCTTCACTTACAATCTTAAAACTTTGAGCCCGCCAAGCTACCACCAACCGCACTACGTGATACTCATTTCGACTTGATGCGCCCTTACCTTCCCCGGAAAAAACGCTTTCAAAGACGCAAATACAAACCGAAAAACGGCTTACACAAACTCACGCAAAAGCCAGTTTTTCGACTTATGTAGTTACAAATGAAACACTTTCCGCCACTTTCATTCAGTTGTACTGTCAAACTTTGTTTCTTTACGCGTCTCACGGTTCTGGGCTAGGCGGCGCTTCGCGTAGCGACGCGTCCCGTCTCTCCGTCTTTCACAACACGCGACGTAAATGGCCGCAACTCCTCGCTGCCTTCACTTACAATCTTAAAACTTTGAGCCCGCCAAGCTACCACCGACCGCACTACGTGATATTCATTTCGACTTGATGCGCCCTTACCTTCCCCGGAAAAAACGCTTTCAAAGACGCAAATACAAACCGAAAAACGGCTTACACAAACTCATGCAAAAGCCACTTTTTCGACTTATGTAGTTACAAATGAAACACTCTCCGTCACTTTCCTTCATTTGTACTGTCAAACTTTGTTTCTTTACGCGTCTCACGGTTCTGGGCTAGACGGCGCTTCGCGTCGCGACGCGACCCGTCTCTCCGTCTTTCACAACACGCGACGTAAATGGCCGCAACTCCTCGCTGCCTTCACTTACAATCTTAAAACTTTGAGCCCGCCAAGCTACCACCAACCGCACTGCGTGATATTCACTTCGAATTGATACGCCCTTACCTTCAATGGAAAACGCGCTCTCAAAGACGCAAATACAAACCGAAAAACGGATTACACAAACTCACGCAAAAGCCACTTTTTCGACTTATGTAGTTACAAATTAAACACTTTCCGTTACTTTCCTTCAGTTGTACTGTCAAACTTTGTTTCTTTACGCGTCTCACGGTTCTGGGCTAGGCGGCGCTTCGCGTCGCGACGCGTCCCGTCTCTCCGTCTTTCACAACACGCGACGTAAATGGCCGCAACTCCTCGCTGCCTTCACTTACAATCTTAAAACTTTGAGCCCGCCAAGCTACCACCAGCCGCACTTCGTGATATTCATTTCGACTTGATACGCCCTTACCTTCAATGGAAAAAGCGCTCTCAAAGACGCAAATACAAACCAAAAAACGGATTACACAAACTCACGCAAAAGCCACTTTTTCGACTTATGTAGTTACAAATTAAACACTTTCCGTTAGTTTCCTTCAGTTGTACTGTCAAACTTTGTTTCTTTACGCGTCTCACGGTTCTGGGCTAGACGGCGCTTCGCGTCGCGACGCGTCCCGTCTCTCCGTCTTTCACAACACGCGACGTAAATGGCCGCAACTCCTCGCTGCCTTCACTTACAATCTTAAAACTTTGGGCCCCCCCAAGCTACCACCAACCGCACTACGTGATATTCATTTCGACTTGATACGCCCTTACCTTCCATGGAAAAAGCGCTCTCAAAGACGCAAATACAAACCGAAAAACGGATTACACAAACTCACGCAACAGCCACTTTTTCGACTTATGTAGTTACAAATTAAACACTTTCCGTTAGTTTCCTTCAGTTGTACTGTCAAACTTTGTTTCTTTACGCGTCTCACGGTTCTGGGCTAGACGGCGCTTCGCGTCGCGACGCGTCCCGTCTCTCCGCCTGTCACAACACGCGACGTAAATGGCCGCAACTCCTCGCTGCCGTCACTTACAATCTTAAAACTTTGAGCCCGCCAAGCTACCACCAACCGCACTACGTGAAATTCATTTCGACTTGATACGCCCTTACCTTCAATGGAAAAAGCGCTCTCAAAGACGCAAATACAAACCAAAAAACGGATTACACAAACTCACGCAAAAGCCACTTTTTCGACTTATGTAGTTACAAATTAATCACTTTCCGTTAGTTTCCTTCAGTTGTACTGTCAAACTTTGTTTCTTTACGCGTCTCACGGTGCTGGGCTAGACGGCGCTTCGCGTCGCGACGCGTCCCGTCTCAACGCCTTTCTCAACACGCGACGTAAATGGCCGCAACTCCTCGCTGCCTTCACTTACAATCTTAAAACTTTGAGCCCGCCAAGCTACCACCAACCGCACTACGTGATATTCATTTCGACTTGATGCGCCCTTACCTTCCTCGGAAAAAACGCTTTCAAAGACGCAAATACAAACCGAAAAACGGCTTACACAAACTCATGCAAAAACCATTTTTTCGACTTATGTAGTTACAAATGAAACACTTTCCGTCACTTTCCTTCAGTTGTACTGTCAAACTTAGTTTCTTTACGCGTCTCACGGTTCTGGGCTAGACGGCGCTTCGCGTCGCGACGCGTCCCGTCTCTCCGTCTTTCACAACACGCGACGTAAATGGCCGCAACTCCTCGCTGCCTTCACTTACAATCTTAAAACTTTGTGCCCGCCAAGCTACCACCAACCGCACTGCGTGATATTCATTTCGAATTGATACGCCCTTACCTTCAATGGAAAAAGCGCTCTCAAAGACGCAAATACAAACCGAAAAACGGATTACACAAACTCACGCAAAAGCCACTTTTTCGACTTATGTAGTTACAAATTAAACACTTTCCGTTAGTTTCCTTCAGTTGTACTGTCAAACTTTGTTTCTTTACGCGTCTCACGGTTCTGGGCTAGACGGCGCTTCGCGTCGCGACGCGTCCCGTCTCTCCGCCTTTCACAACACGCGACGTAAATGGCCGCAACTCCTCGTTTCCTTCACTTACAATCTTAAAACTTTGAGCCCGCCAAGCTACCACCAACCGCACTACGTGATATTCATTTCGACTTGATACTCCCTTACCTTCAATGGAAAAAGCGCTCTCAAAGACGCAAATACAAACCAAAAAATGGATTACACAAACTCACGCAAAAGCCACTTTTTCGACTTATGTAGTTACAAATTAATCTCTTTCCGTTAGTTTCCTTCAGTTGTACTGTCAAACTTTGTTTCCTTACGCGTCTCACGGTTCTGGGCTAGGCGGCGCTTCGCGTCGCGACGCGTCCCGTCTCTCCGTCTTTCACAACACGCGACGTAAATGGCCGCAACTCCTCGCTGCCTTCACTTACAATCTTAAAACTTTGAGCCCGCCAAGCTACCACCAACCGCACTTAGTGATATTCATTTCGACTTGATACGCCCTTACCTTCAATGGAAAAAGCGCTCTCAAAGACGCAAATACAAACCAAAAAACGGATTACACAAACTCACGCAAAAGCCACTTTTTCGACTTATGTAGTTACAAATTAAACACTTTCCGTTAGTTTCCTTCAGTTGTACTGTCAAACTTTGTTTCTTTACGCGTCTCACGGTTCTGGGCTAGACGGCGCTTCGCGTCGCGACGCGTCCCGTCTCTCCGACTTTCACAACACGCGACGTAAATGGCCGCAACTCCTCGCTGCCTTCACTTACAATCTTAAAACTTTGGCCCCCCCCCAAGCTACCACCAACCGCACTACGTGATATTCATTTCGACTTGATACGCCCTTACCTTCCATGGAAAAAGCGCTCTCAAAGACGCAAATACAAACCGAAAAACGGATTACACAAACTCACGCAACAGCCACTTTTTCGACTTATGTAGTTACAAATTAAACACTTTCCGTTAGTTTCCTTCAGTTGTACTGTCAAACTTTGTTTCTTTACGCGTTTCACGGTGCTGGGCTAGACGGCGCTTCGCGTCGCGACGCGTCCCGTCTCAACGCCTTTCACAACACGCGACGTAAATGGCCGCAACTCCTCGCTGCCTTCACTTACAATCTTAAAACTTTGAGCCCGCCAAGCTACCACCAACCGCACTGCGTGATATTCATTTCGAATTGATACGCCCTTACCTTCAATGGAAAAAGCGCTCTCAAAGACGCAAATACAAACCAAAAAACGGATTACACAAACTCACGCAAAAGCCACTTTTTCGACTTATGTAGTTACAAATTAAACACTTTCCGTTAGTTTCCTTCAGTTGTACTGTCAAACTTTGTTTCTTTACGCGTCTCACGGTTCTGGGCTAGACGGCGCTTCGCGTCGCGACGCGTCCCGTCTCTCCGCCTGTCACAACACGCGACGTAAATGGCCGCAACTCCTCGCTGCCGTCACTTACAATCTTAAAACTTTGAGCCCGCCAAGCTGCCACCAACCGCACTACGTGAAATACATTTCGACTTGATACGCCCTTACCTTCAATGGAAAAAGCGCTCTCAAAGACGCAAATACAAACCAAAAAACGGATTACACAAACTCACGCAAAAGCCACTTTTTCGACTTATGTAGTTACAAATTAATCACTTTCCGTTAGTTTCCTTCAGTTGTACTGTCAAACTTTGTTTCTTTACGCGTCTCACGGTGCTGGGCTAGACGGCGCTTCGCGTCGCGACGCGTCCCGTCCCAACGCCTTTCACAACACGCGACGTAAATGGCCGCAACTCCTCGCTGCCTTCACTTACAATCTTAAAACTTTGAGCCCGCCAAGCTACCACCAACCGCACTACGTGATATTCATTTCGACTTGATGCGCCCTTACCTTCCCCGGAAAAAACGCTTTCAAAGACGCAAATACAAACCGAAAAACGGCTTACACAAACTCATGCAAAAGCCACTTTTTCGACTTATGTAGTTACAAATGAAACACTTTCCGTCACTTTCCTTCAGTTGTACTGTCAAACTTTGTTTCTTTACGCGTCTCACGGTTCTGGGCTAGACGGCGCTTCGCGTCGCGACGCGTCCCGTCTCTCCGCCTTTCACAACACGCGACGTAAATGGCCGCAACTCCTCGCTTCCTTCACTTACAATCTTAAAACTTTGAGCCCGCCAAGCTACCACCAACCGCACTACGTGATATTCATTTCGACATGATACGCCCTTACCTTCAATGGAAAAAGCGCTCTCAAAGACGCAAATACAAACCAAAAAACGGATTACACAAACTCACGCAAAAGCCACTTTTTCGACTTATGTAGTTACAAATTAATCTCTTTCCGTTAGTTTCCTTCAGTTGTACTGTCAAACTTTGTTTCTTTACGCGTCTCACGTTTCTGGGCTAGACGGCGCTTCGCGTCGCGACGCGTCCCGTCTCTCCGCCTTTCACAACACGCGACGTAAATGGCCGCAACTCCTCGCTGCCTTCACTTACAATCTTAAAACTTTGGGCCCCCAAGCTACCACCAACCGCACTACGTGATATTCATTTCGACTTGATACGCCCTTACCTTCCATGGAAAAAGCGCTCTCAAAGACGCAAATACAAACCGAAAACGGATTACACAAACTCACGCAACAGCCACTTTTTCGACTTATGTAGTTACAAATTAAACACTTTCCGTAAGTTTCCTTCAGTTGTACTGTCAAACTTTGTTTCTTTACGCGTCTCACGGTGCTGGGCTAGACGGCGCTTCGCGTCGCGATGCGTCCCGTCTCAACGCCTTTCACAACACGCGACGTAAATGGCCGCAACTCCTCGCTGCCTTCACTTACAATCTTAAAACTTTGAGACCGCCAAGCTACCACCAACCGCACTACGTGATATTTATTTCGACTTGATGCGCCCTTACCTTCCCCGGAAAAAACGCTTTCAAAGACGCAAATACAAACCGAAAAACGGCTTAGACAAACTCATGCAAAAGCCACTTTTTCGACTTATGTAGTTACAAATTAAACACTTTCCGTCACTTTCCTTCAGTTGTACTGTCAAACTTTGTTTCTTTACGCGTCTCACGGTTCTGGGATAGGCGGCGCTTCGCGTCGCGACGCGTCCCGTCTCTCCGTCTTTCACAACACGCGACGTAAATGGCCGTAACTCCTCGCTGCCTTCACTTACAATCATAAAACTTTGAGCCCGCCAAACTACCACCAACCGCACTACGTGATATTCATTTCGACTTGATACGCCCTTACCTTCCATGGAAAAAGCGCTCTCAAAGACGCAAATACAAACCAAAAAACGGATTACACAAACTCACGCAAAAGCCACTTTTTCGACTTATGTAGTTACAAATTAAACACTTTCCGTTAGTTTCCTTCAGTTGTACTGTCAAACTTTGTTTCTTTACGCGTCTCACGGTGCTGGGCTAGACGGCGCTTCGCGTCGCGACGCGTCCCGTCTCAACGCCTTTCACAACACGCGACGTAAATGGCCGCAACTCCTCGATGCCTTCACTTACAATCTTAAAACTTTGAGCCCGCCAAGCTACCACCAACCGCACTACGTGATATTCATTTCGACTAGATGCGCCCTTACCTTCCCCGGAAAAAACGCTTTCAAAGTCGCAAATGCAAACCGAAAAACGGCTTACACAAACTCACGCAAAAGCCACTTTTTCGACTTATGTAGTTACAAATTAAACACTTTCCGTCACTTTCCTTTAGTTGTACTGTCAAACTTTGTTTCTTTACGCGTCTCACGGTTCTGGGCTAGGCGGCGCTTCGCGTCGCGACGCGTCCCGTCTCTCCGTCTTTCACAACACGCGACTTAAATGGCCGTAACTCCTCGCTGCCTTCACTTACAATCATAAAACTTTGAGCCCGCCAAACTACCACCAACCGCACTACGTGATATTCATTTCGACTTGATACGCCCTTACCTTCCATGGAAAAAGCGCTCTCAAAGACGCAAATACAAACCAAAAAACGGATTACACAAACTCACGCAAAAGCCACTTTTTCGACTTATGTAGTTACAAATTAAACACTTTCCGTTAGTTTCCTTCAGTTGTGCTGTCAAACTTTGTTTCTTTACGCGTCTCACGGTTCTGGGCTAGACGGCGCTTCGCGTCGCGACGCGTCCCGTCTCTCCGCCTTTCACAACACGCGACGTAAATGGCCGCAACTCCTCGCTGCCTTCACTTACAATCTTAAAACTTTGAGCCCGCCAAGCTACCACCAACCGCACTACGTGATATTTATTTCGACTTGATGCGCCCTTACCTTCCCCGGAAAAAACGCTTTCGAAGTCGCAAATACAAACCGAAAAACGGCTTACACAAACTCACGCAAAAGCCACTTTTTCGACTTATGTAGTTACAAATTAAACACTTTCCGTCACTTTCCTTTAGTTGTACTGTCAAACTTTGTTTCTTTACGCGTCTCACGGTTCTGGGCTAGACGGCGCTTCGCGTCGCGACGCGTCCCGTCTCTCCGTCTTTCACAACACGCGACGTAAATGGCCGTAACTCCTCGCTGCCTTCACTTACAATCATAAAACTTTGAGCCCGCCAAACTACCACCAACCGCACTACGTGATATTCATTTCGACTTGATACGCCCTTACCTTCCATGGAAAAAGCGCTCTCAAAGACGCAAATACAAACCAAAAAACGGATTACACAAACTCACGCAAAAGCCACATTTTCGACTTATGTAGTTACAAATTAAACACTTTCCGTTAGTTTCCTTCAGTTGTACTGTCAAACTTTGTTTCTTTACGCGTCTCACGGTTCTGGGCTAGACGGCGCTTCACGTCGCGACGCGTCCCGTCTCTCCGCCTTTCACAACACGCGACGTAAATGGCCGCAACTCCTCGCTGCCTTCACTTACAATCTTAAAACATTGAGCCCGCCAAGCTACCACCAACCGCACTACGTGATATTCATTTCGACTTGATACGCCCTTACCTTCAATGGAAAAAGCGCTCTCAAAGACGCAAATACAAACCAAAAAACGGATTACACAAACTCACGCAAAAGCCACTTTTTCGACTCATGTAGTTACAAATTAAACACTTTCCGTTAGTTTCCTTCAGTTGTACTGTCAAACTTTGTTTCATTACGCGTCTCACGGTGCTGGGCTGGACGGCGCTTCGCGTCGCGACGCGTCCCGTCTCAACGCCTTTCACAACACGCGACGTAAATGGCCGCAACTCCTCGCTGCCTTCACTTACAATCTTAAAACTTTGAGCCCGCCAAGCTACCACCAACCGCACTACGTGATATTCATTTCGACTTGATGCGCCCTTACCTTCCCCGGAAAAAACGCTTTCAAAGACGCAAATACAAACCGAAAAACGGCTTACAAAAACTCATGCAAAAGTCACTCTTTCGACTTATGTAGTTACAAATGAAACACTTTCCGTCACTTTCCTTCAGTTGTACTGTCAAACTTTGTTTCTTTACGCGTCTCACGGTTCTGGGCTAGACGGCGCTTCGCGTCGTGACGCGTCCCGTCTCTCCGTCTTTCACAACACGCGACGTAAATGGCCGCAACTCCTCGCTGCCTTCACTTACAATCTTAAAACTTTGAGCCCGCCAAGCTACCACCAACCGCACTACGTGATATTCATTTCGACTAGATGCGCCCTTACCTTCCCCGGATAAAACGCTTTCAAAGACGCAAATACAAACCGAAAAACGGCTTAGACAAACTCATGCAAAAGCCACTTTTTCGACTTATGTAGTTACAAATTAAACACTTTCCGTCACTTTCCTTCAGTTGTACTGTCAAACTTTGTTTCTTTACGCGTCTCACGGTTCTGGGCTAGGCGGCGCTTCGCGACGCGACGCGTCCCGTCTCTCCGTCTTTCACAACACGCGACGTAAATCGCCGCAACTCCTCGCTGCCTTCACTTACAATCTTCAAACTTTGAGCCCGCCAAGCTATCACCAACCGCACTACGTGATATTCATTTCGACTTGATGCGCCCTTCACTCCCCGGAAAAAACGCTTTCAAAGTCGCAAATACAAACCCAAAAACGGCTTACACAAACTCACGCAAAAGCCACTTTTTCGACTTATGTAGTTTTAAATTAAACACTTTCCGTCACTTTCCTTTAGTTTTACTGTCAAACTTTGTTTCTTCACGCGTCTCACGGTTCTGGGCTAGGCGCCGCTTCGCGTCGCGACGCGTCCCGTCTCTCCGTCTTTCACAACACGCGACGTAAATGGCCGCAACTCCTCGCTGCCTTCACTTACAATCTTAAAACTTTGAGCCCGCCAAGCTACCACCAACCGCACTACGTGATATTCATTTCGACTTGATACGCCCTTACCTTCAATGGAAAAAGCGCTCTCAAAGACGCAAATACAAACCAAGAAACGGATTACATAAACTCACGCAAAAGCCACTTTTTCGACTTATGTAGTTACAAATTAAACACATTCCGTTAGTTTCCTTCAGTTTTACTGTCAAACTTTGTTTCTTTACGAGTCTCAAGGTTCTGGGCTAGACGGCGCTTCGCGTCGCGACGCGTCCCGTCTCTCCGTCTTTCACAACACGCGACGTAAATGGCCGCAACTCCTCGCTGCCTTCACTTACAATCTTAAAACTTTGAGCCTGCCAAGCTACCACCAACCGCACTACGTGATATTCATTTCGACTTGATGCGCCCTTACCTTCCCCGGAAAAAACGCTTTCAAAGACGCAAATACAAACCGGAAAACGGCTTACACAAACTCATGCAAAAGCCACTTTTTCGACTTATGTAGTTACAAATTAAACACTTTCCGTCACTTTCCTTCAGTTGTACTGTCAAACTTAGTTTCTTTACGCGTCTCACGGTTCTGGGCTAGGCGGCGCTTCGCGTCGCGACGCGTCCCGTCTCTCCGTCTTTCACAACACGCGACGTAAATGGCCGCAACTCCTCGCTGCCTTCACTTACAATCTTAAAACTTTGAGCCCGCCAAGCTATCACCAACCGCACTACGTGATATTCATTTCGACTTGATGCGCCCTTACCTTCCCCGGCAAAAACGCTTTCAAAGTCGCAAATACAAACCGAAAAACGGCTTACACAAACTCACGCAAAAGCCACTTTTTCGACTAATGTAGTTACAAATTAAACACTTTCCGTCACTTTCCTTTAGTTGTACTGTCAAACTTTGTTTCTTTACGCGTCTCACGGTTCTGGGCTAGGCGGCGCTTCGCGTCGCGACGCGTCCCGTCTCTCCGTCTTTCACAACACGCGACGTAAATGGCCGTAACTCCTCGCTGCCTTCACTTACAATCATAAAACTTTGAGCCCGCCAAACTACCACCAACCGCACTCCGTGATATTCATTTCGACTTGATACGCCCTTACCTTCCATGGAAAAAGCGCTCTCAAAGACGCAAATACAAACCAAAAAACGGATTACACAAACTCACGCAAAAGCCACTTTTTCGACTTATGTAGTTGCAAATTAAACACTTTCCGTTACTTTCCATCAGTTGTACTGTCAAACTTTGTTTCTTTACGCGTCTCACGGTTCTGGGCTAGACGGCGCTTCGCGTCGCGACGCGTCCCGTCTCTCCATCTTTCACAACACGCGACGTAAATGGCCGCAACTCCTCGCTGCCTTCACTTACAATCTTAAAAATTTGAGCACGCCAAGCTACCACCAACCGCACTACGTGATATTCATTTCGACTTGATGCGCCCCTACCTTCCCCTGAAAAAACGCTCTCAAATACGCAAATACAAACCGAAAAACGGATTACAAAAACTCACGCAAAAGCTACTTTTTCGACTTATGTAGTTACAAATGAAACACTTTCCGTTACTTTCCATCAGTTGTACTGTCAAACTTTGTTTCTTTACGCGTCTCACGGTTCTGGGCTAGACGGCGCTTCGCGTCGCGACGCGTCCCGTCTCTCCGTCTTTCACAACACGCGACGTAAATGGCCGCAACTCCTCGCTGCCTTCACTTACAATCTTAAAACTTTGAGCCCGCCAAGCTACCACCAACCGCACTACGTGATATTCATTTCGACTTGATGCGCCCTTATCTTCCCCGGAAAAAACGCTCTCAAAGACGCAAATACAAACCGAAAAACGGCTTACACAAACTCACGAAAAAGCCACTTTTTCGACTTATGTAGTTACAAATGAAACACTTTCCGTCACTTTCCTTCAGTTGTACTGTCAAACTTTGTTTCTTTACGCGTCTCACGGTTCTGGGCTAGACGGCGCTTCCCGTCGCGACGCGTCCTATCTCTCCGTCTTTCACAACACGCGACGTAAATGGCCGCAACTCCTCGCTGCCTTCACTTACAATCTTAAAACTTTGAGCCCGCCAAGCTACCACCAACCGCACTACGTGATATTCATTTCCACTTGATACGCCCTTACCTTCCATGGAAAAAGCGCTCTCATAGACGCAAATACAAACCAAAAAACGGATTACACAAACTCACGCAAAAGCCACTTTTTCGACTTATGTAGTTACAAATTAAACACTTTCCGTTAGTTTCCTTCAATTGTACTGTCAAACTTTGTTTCTTTACGCGTCTCACGGTTCTGGGCTAGACGGCGCTTCGCGTCGCGACGCGTCCCGTCTCTCCGTCTTTCACAACACGCGACGTAAATGGCCGCAACTCCTCGCTGCCTTCACTTACAATCTTAAAACTTTGAGCCCGCCAAGCTACCACCAACCGCACTACGTGATATTCATTTCGACTTGATACGCCCTTACCTTCCATGGAAAAAGCGCTCTCAAAGACGCAAATACAAACCAAAAAACGGATTACACAAACTCACGCAAAAGCCACTTTTTCGACTCATGTAGTTACAAATTAAACACTTTCCGTTAGTTTCCTTCAGTTGTACTGTCAAGCTTTGTTTATTTACGCGTCTCACGGTTCTGGGCTAGACGGCGCTTCGCGTCGCGACGCGTCCCGTCTCTCCGTCTTTCACAACACGCGACGTAAATGGCCGCAACTCCTCCCTGCCTTCACTTACAATCTTAAAACTTTGAGCCCCCGAAGCTACCACCAACCGCACTACGTGATATTCATTTCGACTTGATACGCCCTCACCTTCCATGGAAAAAGCGCTCTCAAAGACGCAAATACAAACCAAAAAACGGATTACACAAACTCACGCAAAAGCCACTTTTTCGACTTATGTAGTTACAAATTAAACACTTTCAGTCACTTTCCTTCAGTTGTACTGTCAAAATTTGTTTATTTACGCGTCTCACGGTTCTGGGCTAGACGGCGCTTCGCGTCGCGACGCGTCCCGTCTCTCCGTCTTTCACAACACGCGACGTAAATGGCCGCAACTCCTCCCTGCCTTCACTTACAATCTTAAAACTTTGAGCCCCCCAAGCTACCACCAACCGCACTACGTGATATTCATTTCGACTTGATACGCCCTTACCTTCCATGGAAAAAGCGCTCTCTAAGACGCAAATACAAACCAAAAAACGGATTACACAAACTCACGCAAAAGCCACTTTTTCGACTTATGTAGTTACAAATTAAACACTTTCCGTTAGTTTCCTTCAGTTGTACTGTCAAACTTTGTTTCTTTACGCGTCTCACGGTTCTGGGCTAGACGGCGCTTCGCGTCGCGACGCGTCCCGTCTCTCCGTCTTTCACAACACGCGACGTAAATGGCCGCAACTCCTCCCTGCCTTCACTTACAATCTTAAAACTTTGAGCCCCCAAGCTACCACCAACCGCACTACGTGATATTCATTTCGACTTGATACGCCCTTACCTTCCATGGAAAAAGCGCTCTCAAAGACGCAAATACAAACCAAAAAACGGATTACACAAACTCACGCAAAAGCCACTTTTTCGACTTATGTAGTTACAAATTAAACACTTTCCGTCAGTTTCCTTCAGTTGTACTGTCAAACTTTGTTTCTTTACGCGTCTCACGGTTCTGGGCTAGACGGCGCTTCGCGTCGCGACGCGTCCCGTCTCTCCGTCTTTCACAACACGCGACGTAAATGGCCGCAACTCCTCCCTGCCTTCACTTACAATCTTAAAACTTTGAGCCCCCAAGCTACCACCAACCGCACTACGTGATATTCATTTCGACTTGATACGCCCTTACCTTCCATGGAAAAAGCGCTCTCTAAGACGCAAATACAAACCAAAAAACGGATTACACAAACTCACGCAAAAGCTACTTTTTCGACTTATGTAGTTACAAATTAAACACTTTCCGTTAGTTTCCTTCAGTTGTACTGTCAAACTTTGTTTCTTTACGCGTCTCACGGTTCTGGGCTAGACTGCGCTTCGCGTCGCGACGCGTCCCGTCTCTCCGTCTTTCACAACACGCGACGTAAATGGCCGCAACTCCTCCCTGCCTTCACTTACAATCTTAAAACTTTGAGCCCCCAAGCTACCACCAACCGCACTACGTGATATTCATTTCGACTTGATACGCCCTTACCTTCCATGGAAAAAGCGCTCTCTAAGACGCAAATACAAACCAAAAAACGGATTACACAAACTCACGCAAAAGCCACTTTTTCGACTTATGTAGTTACAAATTAAACACTTTCCGTAAGTTTCCTTCACTTGTACTGTCAAACTTTGTTTCTTTACGCGTCTCACGGTTCTGATCTAGACGGCGCTTCGCGTCGCGACGCGTCCCGTCTCTCCGTCTTTCACAACACGCGACGTAAATGGCCGCAACTCCTCCCTGCCTTCACTTACAATCTTAAAACTTTGAGCCCCCAAGCTACCACCAACCGCACTACGTGATATTCATTTCGACTTGATACGCCCTTACCTTCCATGGAAAAAGCGCTCTCAAAGACGCAAATACAAACCAAAAAACGGATTACACAAACTCACGCAAAAGCCACTTTTTCGACTTATGTAGTTACAAATTAAACACTTTCCGTCAGTTTCCTTCAGTTGTACTGTCAAACTTTGTTTCTTTACGCGTCTCACGGTTCTGGGCTAGACGGCGCTTCGCGTCGTGACGCGTCCCGTCTCTCTGTCTTTCACAACACGCGACGTAAATGGCCGCAACTCCTCCCTGCCTTCACTTACAATCTTAAAACTTTGAGCCCCCAAGCTACCACCAACCGCACTACGTGATATTCATTTCGACTTGATACGCCCTTACCTTCCATGGAAAAAGCGCTCTCAAAGACGCAAATACAAACCAAAAAACGGATTACACAAACGCACGCAAAAGCCACTTTTTCGACTTATGTAGTTACAAATTAAACACTTTCAGTCACTTTCCTTCAGTTGTACTGTCAAACGTTGTTTCTTTACGTGTCTCACGGTTCTGGGCTAGGCGGCGCTTCGCGTCGCGACGCGTCCCGTCTCTCTGTGTTTCACAACACGCGACGTAAATGGCCGTAACTCCTCGCTGCCTTCACTTACAATCTTAAAACTTTGAGCCCGCCAAGCTACCACCAACCGCACTACGTGATATTCATTTCGACTTGATACGCCCGTACCTTCCATGGAAAAAGCGCTCTCAAAGACGCAAATACAAACCAAAAATCGGATTACACAAACTCACGCAAAAGCCACTTTTTCGACTTATGTAGTTACAAATTAAACACTTTCCGTTAGTTTCCTTCAGTTGTACTGTCAAACTTTGTTTCTTTACGCGTCTCACGGTTCTGGGCTAGACGGCGCTTCGCGTCGCGACGCGTCCCGTCTCTCCGCCTTTCACAACACGCGACGTAAATGGCCGCAACTCCTCCCTGCCTTCACTTACAATCTTAAAACTTTGAGCCCCCCACGCTACCACCAACCGCACTACCTGATATTCATTTCGACTTGATACGCAGTTACCTTCCATGGAAAAAGCTCTCTCAAAGACGCAAATACAAACCAAAAAACGGATTACACAAACTCACGCAAAAGCCACTTTTTCGACTTATGTAGTTACAAATTAAACACTTTCCGTTAGTTTCCTTCAGTTGTACTGTCAATCTTTGTTTCTTTACGCGTCTCACGGTTCTGGGCTAGACGGCGCTTCGCGTCGCGACGCGTCCCGTCTCTCCGCCTTTCACAACACGCGACGTAAATGGCCGCAACTCCTCCCTGCCTTCACTTACAATCTTAAAACTTTGAGCCCCCCACGCTACCACCAACCGCACTACGTGATATTCATTTCGACTTGATACGCCCTTACCTTCCATGGAAAAAGCGCTCTCTAAGACGCAAATACAAACCAAAAAACGGATTACACAAACTCACGCAAAAGCCACTTTTTCGACTTATGTAGTTACAAATTAAACACTTTCCGTAAGTTTCCTTCACTTGTACTGTCAAACTTTGTTTCTTTACGCGTCTCACGGTTCTGGGCTAGACGGCGCTTCGCGTCGCGACGCGTCCCGTCTCTCCGTCTTTCACAACACGCGACGTAAATGGCCGCAACTCCTCCCTGCCTTCACTTACAATCTTAAAACTTTGAGCCCCCAAGCTACCACCAACCGCACTACGTGATATTCATTTCGACTTGATACGCCCTTACCTTCCATGGAAAAAGCGCTCTCAAAGACGCAAATACAAACCAAAAAACGGATTACACAAACTCACGCAAAAGCCACTTTTTCGACTTATGTAGTTACAAATTAAACACTTTCCGTCAGTTTCCTTCAGTTGTACTGTCAAACTTTGTTTCTTTACGCGTCTCACGGTTCTGGGCTAGACGGCGCTTCGCGTCGTGACGCGTCCCGTCTCTCTGTCTTTCACAACACGCGACGTAAATGGCCGCAACTCCTCCCTGCCTTCACTTACAATCTTAAAACTTTGAGCCCCCAAGCTACCACCAACCGCACTACGTGATATTCATTTCGACTTGATACGCCCTTACCTTCCATGGAAAAAGCGCTCTCAAAGACGCAAATACAAACCAAAAAACGGATTACACAAACTCACGCAAAAGCCACTTTTTCGACTTATGTAGTTACAAATTAAACACTTTCAGTCACTTTCCTTCAGTTGTACTGTCAAACGTTGTTTCTTTACGTGTCTCACGGTTCTGGGCTAGGCGGCGCTTCGCGTCGCGACGCGTCCCGTCTCTCTGTGTTTCACAACACGCGACGTAAATGGCCGTAACTCCTCGCTGCCTTCACTTACAATCTTAAAACTTTGAGCCCGCCAAGCTACCACCAACCGCACTACGTGATATTCATTTCGACTTGATGCGCCCTTACCTTTCCCGGAAAAAACGCCATCAAAGACGCAAATACAAACCGAAAAACGGCTTACACAAACTCACGCAAAAGCCACTTTTTCGACTTATGTAGTTACAAATTAAACACTTTCCGTCACTTTCCTTCAGTTGTACTGTCAAACTTTGTTTCTTTACGCGTCTCACGGTTCTGGGCTAGGCGGCGCTTCGCGTCGCGACGCGTCCCGTCTCTCCGTCTTTCACAACAAGCGACGTAAATGGCCGCAACTCCTCGCTGCCTTCACTTACAATCCTAAAACTTTGAGCCCGCCAAGCTACCACCAACCGCACTACGTGATATTCATTTCGACTTGATGCGCCCTTACCTTCTCCGGAAAAAACGCTCTCAAAGACGCAAATACAAACCGAAAAACGGCTTACACAAACTCACGCAAAAGCCACTTTTTCGACTTATGTAGTTACAAATGAAACACTTTCCGTCACTTTCCTTCAGTTGTACTGTCAAACTTTGTTTCTTTACGCGTCTCACGGTTCTGGGCTAGGCGGCGCTTCGCGTCGCGACGCGTCCCGTCTCTCCGTCTTTCACAACACGCGACGTAAATGGCCGCAACTCCTCGCTGCCTTCACTTACAATCTTAAAACTTTGAGCCCGCCAAGCTACCACCAACTGCACTACGTGATATTCTTTTCGACTTGATACGCCCTTACCTTCCCCAGGAAAAAAGCTCTCAAAGACGCAAATACAAACCGAAAAACGGATTACACAAACTCACGCAAAAGTTACTTTTTGACTTATGTAGTTACAAATTAAACACTTTCCGTCACTTTCCTTCAGTTGTACTGTCAAACTTTGGTTCTTTACGCGTCTCACGGTTCTGGGCTAGGCGGCGCTTCGCGTCGCGACGCGTCCCATCTCCCCGTCTTTCACAACACGCGACGTAAATGGCCGCAACTCCTCGCTGCCTTCACTTACAATCTTAAAACTTTGAGCCCGCCAAGCTACCACCAACCGCACTACGTGATATTCATTTCGACTTGATACGCCCTTACCTTCCATGGAAAAAGCGCTCTCAAAGACGCAAATACAAACCAAAAAACGGATTACACAAACTCACACAAAAGCCACTTTTTCGACTTATGTAGTTACAAATTAAACACTTTCCGTTAGTTTCCTTCAGTTGTACTGTCAAACTTTGTTTATTTACGCGTCTCACGGTTCTGGGCTAGACGGCGCTTCGCGTCGCGACGCGTCCCGTCTCTCCGTCTTTCACAACACGCGACGTAAATGGCCGCAACTCCTCCCTGCCTTCACTTACAATCTTAAAACTTTGAGCCCCCCAAGCTACCACCAGCCGCACTACGTGATATTCATTTCGACTTGATACGCCCTTACCTTCCATGGAAAAAGCGCTCTCAAAGACGCAAATACAAACCAAAAAACGGATTACACAAACTCACACAAAAGCCACTTTTTCGACTTATGTAGTTACAAATTAAACACTTTCCGTTAGTTTCCTTCAGTTGTACTGTCAAACTTTGTTTATTTACGCGTCTCACGGTTCTGGGCTAGACGGCGCTTCGCGTCGCGACGCGTCCCGTCTCTCCGTCTTTCACAACACGCGACGTAAATGGCCGCAACTCCTCCCTGCCTTCACTTACAATCTTAAAACTTTGAGCCCCCCAAGCTACCACCAACCGCACTACGTGATATTCATTTCGACTTGATACGCCCTTACCTTCCATGGAAAAAGCGCTCTCAAAGACGCAAATACAAACCAAAAAACGGATTACGCAAACTCACACAAAAGCCACTTTTTCGACTTATGTAGTTACAAATTAAACACTTTCCGTCACTTTCCTTCAGTTGTACTGTCAAACTTTGTTTCTTTACACGTCTCACGGTTCTGGGCTAGGCGGCGCTTCGCGTCGCGACGCGTCCCGTCTCTCCGTCTTTCACAACACGCGACGTAAATGGCCGCAACTCCTCGCTGCCTTCACTTACAATCTTAAAACTTTGAGCCCGCCAAGCTACCACCAACTGCACTACGTGATATTCTTTTCGACTTGATACGCCCTTACCTTCCCCAGGAAAAAAGCTCTCAAAGACGCAAATACAAACCGAAAAACGGATTACACAAACTCACGCAAAAGTTACTTTTTGACTTATGTAGTTACAAATTAAACACTTTCCGTCACTTTCCTTCAGTTGTACTGTCAAACTTTGGTTCTTTACGCGTCTCACGGTTCTGGGCTAGGCGGCGCTTCGCGTCGCGACGCGTCCCATCTCCCCGTCTTTCACAACACGCGACGTAAATGGCCGCAACTCCTCGCTGCCTTCACTTACAATCTTAAAACTTTGAGCCCGCCAAGCTACCACCAACCGCACTACGTGATATTCATTTCGACTTGATACGCCCTTACCTTCCATGGAAAAAGCGCTCTCAAAGACGCAAATACAAACCGAAAAACGGCTTACACAAACTCACGCAAAAGCCACTTTTTCGACTTATGTAGTTACAAATGAAACACTTTCCGTCACTTTCCTTCAGTTGTACTGTCAAACTTTGTTTCTTTACGCGTCTCACGGTTCTGGGCTAGGCGGCGCTTCGCGTCGCGACGCGTCCCGTCTCTCCGTCTTTCACAACACGCGACGTAAATGGCCGCAACTCCTCGCTGCCTTCACTTACAATCTTAAAACTTTGAGCCCGCCAAGCTACCACCAACTGCACTACGTGATATTCTTTTCGACTTGATACGCCCTTACCTTCCCCAGGAAAAAAGCTCTCAAAGACGCAAATACAAACCGAAAAACGGATTACACAAACTCACGCAAAAGTTACTTTTTGACTTATGTAGTTACAAATTAAACACTTTCCGTCACTTTCCTTCAGTGGTACTGTCAAACTTTGGTTCTTTACGCGTCTCACGGTTCTGGGCTAGGCGGCGCTTCGCGTCGCGACGCGTCCCATCTCCCCGTCTTTCACAACACGCGACGTAAATGGCCGCAACTCCTCGCTGCCTTCACTTACAATCTTAAAACTTTGAGCCCGCCAAGCTACCACCAACTGCACTACGTGATATTCTTTTCGACTTGATACGCCCTTACCTTCCCCAGGAAAAAAGCTCTCAAAGACGCAAATACAAACCGAAAAACGGATTACACAAACTCACGCAAAAGTTACTTTTTGACTTATGTAGTTACAAATTAAACACTTTCCGTCACTTTCCTTCAGTTGTACTGTCAAACTTTGGTTCTTTACGCGTCTCACGGTTCTGGGCTAGGCGGCGCTTCGCGTCGCGACGCGTCCCATCTCCCCGTCTTTCACAACACGCGACGTAAATGGCCGCAACTCCTCGCTGCCTTCACTTACAATCTTAAAACTTTGAGCCCGCCAAGCTACCACCAACCGCACTACGTGATATTCATTTCGACTTGATACGCCCTTACCTTCCATGGAGAAAGCGCTCTCAAAGACGCAAATACAAACCGAAAAACGGCTTACACAAACTCACGCAAAAGCCACTTTTTCGACTTATGTAGTTACAAATGAAACACTTTCCGTCACATTCCTTCAGTTGTACTGTCAAACTTTGTTTCTTTACGCGTCTCACGGTTCTGGGCTAGGCGGCGCTTCGCGTCGCGACGCGTCCCATCTCCCCGTCTTTCACAACACGCGACGTAAATGGCCGCAACTCCTCCCTGCCTTCACTTACAATCTTAAAACTTTGAGCCCCCCAAGCTACCACCAACCGCACTACGTGATATTCATTTCGACTTGATACGCCCTTACCTTCCATGGAAAAAGCGCTCTCAAAGACGCAAATACAAACCGAAAAACGGCTTACACAAACTCACGCAAAAGCGACTTTTTCGACTTATGTAGTTACAAATGAAACACTTTCCGTCACTTTCCTTCAGTTGTACTGTCAAACTTTGTTTCTTTACGCGTCTCACGGTTCTGGGCTAGGCGGCGCTTCGCGTCGCGACGCGTCCCGTCTCTCCGTCATTCACAACACGCGACGTAAATGGCCGCAACTCCTCGCTGCCTTCACTTACAATCTTAAAACTTTGAGCCCGCCAAGCTACCACCAACTGCACTACGTGATATTCTTTTCGACTTGATACGCCCTTACCTTCCCCAGGAAAAAAGCTCTCAAAGACGCAAATACAAACCGAAAAACGGATTACACAAACTCACGCAAAAGTTACTTTTTGACTTATGTAGTTACAAATTAAACACTTTCCGTCACTTTCCTTCAGTTGTACTGTCAAACTTTGGTTCTTTACGCGTCTCACGGTTCTGGGCTAGGCGGCGCTTCGCGTCGCGACGCGTCCCATCTCCCCGTCTTTCACAACACGCGACGTAAATGGCCGCAACTCCTCGCTGCCTTCACTTACAATCTTAAAACTTTGAGCCCGCCAAGCTACCACCAACCGCACTACGTGATATTCATTTCGACTTGATACGCCCTTACCTTCCATGGAAAAAGCGCTCTCAAAGACGCAAATACAAACCAAAAAACGGATTACACAAACTCACACAAAAGCCACTTTTTCGACTTATGTAGTTACAAATTAAACACTTTCCGTTAGTTTCCTTCAGTTGTACTGTCAAACTTTGTTTATTTACGCGTCTCACGGTTCTGGGCTAGACGGCGCTTCGCGTCGCGACGCGTCCCGTCTCTCCGTCTTTCACAACACGCGACGTAAATGGCCGCAACTCCTCCCTGCCTTCACTTACAATCTTAAAACTTTGAGCCCCCCAAGCTACCACCAACCGCACTACGTGATATTCATTTCGACTTGATACGCCCTTACCTTCCATGGAAAAAGCGCTCTCAAAGACGCAAATACAAACCAAAAAACGGATTACACAAACTCACACAAAAGCCACTTTTTCGACTTATGTAGTTACAAATTAAACACTTTCCGTTAGTTTCCTTCAGTTGTACTGTCAAACTTTGTTTATTTACGCGTCTCACGGTTCTGGGCTAGACGGCGCTTCGCGTCGCGACGCGTCCCGTCTCTCCGTCTTTCACAACACGCGACGTAAATGGCCGCAACTCCTCCCTGCCTTCACTTACAATCTTAAAACTTTGAGCCCCCCAAGCTACCACCAACCGCACTACGTGATATTCATTTCGACTTGATACGCCCTTACCTTCCATGGAAAAAGCGCTCTCAAAGACGCAAATACAAACCAAAAAACGGATTACACAAACTCACACAAAAGCCACTTTTTCGACTTATGTAGTTACAAATTAAACACTTTCCGTTAGTTTCCTTCAGTTGTACTGTCAAACTTTGTTTATTTACGCGTCTCACGGTTCTGGGCTAGACGGCGCTTCGCGTCGCGACGCGTCCCGTCTCTCCGTCTTTCACAACACGCGACGTAAATGGCCGCAACTCCTCCCTGCCTTCACTTACAATCTTAAAACTTTGAGCCCCCCAAGCTACCACCAACCGCACTACGTGATATTCATTTCGACTTGATACGCCCTTACCTTCCATGGAAAAAGCGCTCTCAAAGACGCAAATACAAACCAAAAAACGGATTACGCAAACTCACACAAAAGCCACTTTTTCGACTTATGTAGTTACAAATTAAACACTTTCAGTTAGTTTCCTTCAGTTGTACTGTCAAACTTTGTTTCTTTACGCGTCTCACGGTTCTGGGCTAGACGGCCCTTCGCGTCGCGACGCGTCCCGTCTCTCCGTCTTTCACAACACGCGACGTAAATGGCCGCAACTCCTCGCTGCCTTCACTTACAATCTTAAAACTTTGAGCCCGCCAAGCTACCACCAACCGCACTACGTGATATTCATTTCGACTTGATACGCCCGTACCTTCCATGGAAAAAGCGCTCTCAAAGACGCAAATACAAACCAAAAAACGGATTACGCAAACTCACACAAAAGCCACTTTTTCGACTTATGTAGTTACAAATTAAACACTTTCCGTCACTTTCCTTCAGTTGTACTGTCAAACTTTGTTTCTTTACGCGTCTCACGGTTCTGGGCTAGGCGGCGCTTCGCGTCGCGACGCGTCCCGTCTCTCCGTCTTTCACAACACGCGACGTAAATGGCCGCAACTCCTCGCTGCCTTCACTTACAATCTTAAAACTTTGAGCCCGCCAAGCTACCACCAACTGCACTACGTGATATTCTTTTCGACTTGATACGCCGTTACCTTCCCCAGGAAAAAAGCTCTCAAAGACGCAAATACAAACCGAAAAACGGATTACACAAACTCACGCAAAAGTTACTTTTTGACTTATGTAGTTACAAATTAAACACTTTCCGTCACTTTCCTTCAGTTGTACTGTCAAACTTTGGTTCTTTACGCGTCTCACGGTTCTGGGCTAGGCGGCGCTTCGCGTCGCGACGCGTCCCATCTCCCCGTCTTTCACAACACGCGACGTAAATGGCCGCAACTCCTCGCTGCCTTCACTTACAATCTTAAAACTTTGAGCCCGCCAAGCTACCACCAACCGCACTACGTGATATTCATTTCGACTTGATACGCCCTTACCTTCCATGGAAAAAGCGCTCTCAAAGACGCAAATACAAACCGAAAAACGGCTTACACAAACTCACGCAAAAGCCACTGTTTCGACTTATGTAGTTACAAATGAAACACTTTCCGTCACTTTCCTTCAGTTGTACTGTCAAACTTTGTTTCTTTACGCGTCTCACGGTTCTGGGCTAGGCGGCGCTTCGCGTCGCGACGCGTCCCGTCTCTCCGTCTTTCACAACACGCGACGTAAATGGCCGCAACTCCTCGCTGCCTTCACTTACAATCTTAAAACTTTGAGCCCGCCAAGCTACCACCAACTGCACTACGTGATATTCTTTTCGACTTGATACGCCCTTACCTTCCCCAGGAAAAAAGCTCTCAAAGACGCAAATACAAACCGAAAAACGGATTACGCAAACTCACACAAAAGCCACTTTTTCGACTTATGTAGTTACAAATTAAACACTTTCCGTCACTTTCCTTCAGTTGTACTGTCAAACTTTGTTTCTTTACGCGTCTCACGGTTCTGGGCTAGGCGGCGCTTCGCGTCGCGACGCGTCCCGTCTCTCCGTCTTTCACAACACGCGACGTAAATGGCCGCAACTCCTCGCTGCCTTCACTTACAATCTTAAAACTTTGAGCCCGCCAAGCTACCACCAACTGCACTACGTGATATTCTTTTCGACTTGATACGCCCTTACCTTCCCCAGGAAAAAAGCTCTCAAAGACGCAAATACAAACCGAAAAACGGATTACACAAACTCACGCAAAAGTTACTTTTTGACTTATGTAGTTACAAATTAAACACTTTCCGTCACTTTCCTTCAGTTGTACTGTCAAACTTTGGTTCTTTACGCGTCTCACGGTTCTGGGCTAGGCGGCGCTTCGCGTCGCGACGCGTCCCATCTCCCCGTCTTTCACAACACGCGACGTAAATGGCCGCAACTCCTCGCTGCCTTCACTTACAATCTTAAAACTTTGAGCCCGCCAAGCTACCACCAACCGCACTACGTGATATTCATTTCGACTTGATACGCCCTTACCTTCCATGGAAAAAGCGCTCTCAAAGACGCAAATACAAACCGAAAAACGGCTTACACAAACTCACGCAAAAGCCACTTTTTCGACTTATGTAGTTACAAATGAAACACTTTCCGTCACTTTCCTTCAGTTGTACTGTCAAACTTTGTTTCTTTACGCGTCTCACGGTTCTGGGCTAGGCGGCGCTTCGCGTCGCGACGCGTCCCATCTCCCCGTCTTTCACAACACGCGACGTAAATGGCCGCAACTCCTCCCTGCCTTCACTTACAATCTTAAAACTTTGAGCCCCCCAAGCTACCACCAACCGCACTACGTGATATTCATTTCGACTTGATACGCCCTTACCTTCCATGGAAAAAGCGCTCTCAAAGACGCAAATACAAACCGAAAAACGGCTTACACAAACTCACGCAAAAGCCACTTTTTCGACTTATGTAGTTAGAAATGAAACACTTTCCGTCACTTTCCTTCAGTTGTACTGTCAAACTTTGTTTCTTTACGCGTCTCACGGTTCTGGGCTAGGCGGCGCTTCGCGTCGCGACGCGTCCCGTCTCTCCGTCTTTCACAACACGCGACGTAAATGGCCGCAACTCCTCGCTGCCTTCACTTACAATCTTAAAACTTTGAGCCCGCCAAGCTACCACCAACTGCACTACGTGATATTCTTTTCGACTTGATACGCCCTTACCTTCCCCAGGAAAAAAGCTCTCAAAGACGCATATACAAACCGAAAAACGGATTACACAAACTCACGCAAAAGTTACTTTTTGACTTATGTAGTTACAAATTAAACACTTTCCGTCACTTTCCTTCAGTTGTACTGTCAAACTTTGGTTCTTTACGCGTCTCACGGTTCTGGGCTGGGCGGCGCTTCGCGTCGCGACGCGTCCCATCTCCCCGTCTTTCACAACACGCGACGTAAATGGCCGCAACTCCTCGCTGCCTTCACTTACAATCTTAAAACTTTGAGCCCGCCAAGCTACCACCAACCGCACTACGTGATATTCATTTCGACTTGATACGCCCTTACCTTCCATGGAAAAAGCGCTCTCAAAGACGCAAATACAAACCAAAAAACGGATTACACAAACTCACACAAAAGCCACTTTTTCGACTTATGTAGTTACAAATTAAACACTTTCCGTTAGTTTCCTTCAGTTGTACTGTCAAACTTTGTTTATTTACGCGTCTCACGGTTCTGGGCTAGACGGCGCTTCGCGTCGCGACGCGTCCCGTCTCCCCGTCTTTCACAACACGCGACGTAAATGGCCGCAACTCCTCCCTGCCTTCACTTACAATCTTAAAACTTTGAGCCCCCCAAGCTACCACCAACCGCACTACGTGATATTCATTTCGACTTGATACGCCCTTACCTTCCATGGAAAAAGCGCTCTCAAAGACGCAAATACAAACCAAAAAACGGATTACACAAACTCACACAAAAGCCACTTTTTCGACTTATGTAGTTACAAATTAAACACTTTCCGTTAGTTTCCTTCAGTTGTACTGTCAAACTTTGTTTATTTACGCGTCTCACGGTTCTGGGCTAGACGGCGCTTCGCGTCGCGACGCGTCCCGTCTCTCCGTCTTTCACAACACGCGACGTAAATGGCCGCAACTCCTCCCTGCCTTCACTTACAATCTTAAAACTTTGAGCCCCCCAAGCTACCACCAACCGCACTACGTGATATTCATTTCGACTTGATACGCCCTTACCTTCCATGGAAAAAGCGCTCTCAAAGACGCAAATACAAACCAAAAAACGGATTACACAAACTCACACAAAAGCCACTTTTTCGACTTATGTAGTTACAAATTAAACACTTTCCGTTAGTTTCCTTCAGTTGTACTGTCAAACTTTGTTTATTTACGCGTCTCACGGTTCTGGGCTAGACGGCGCTTCGCGTCGCGACGCGTCCCGTCTCTCCGTCTTTCACAACACGCGACGTAAATGGCCGCAACTCCTCCCTGCCTTCACTTACAATCTTAAAACTTTGAGCCCCCCAAGCTACCACCAACCGCACTACGTGATATTCATTTCGACTTGATACGCCCTTACCTTCCATGGAAAAAGCGCTCTCAAAGACGCAAATACAAACCAAAAAACGGATTACGCAAACTCACACAAAAGCCACTTTTTCGACTTATGTAGTTACAAATTAAACACTTTCAGTTAGTTTCCTTCAGTTGTACTGTCAAACTTTGTTTCTTTACGCGTCTCACGGTTCTGGGCTAGACGGCCCTTCGCGTCGCGACGCGTCCCGTCTCTCCGTCTTTCACAACACGCGACGTAAATGGCCGCAACTCCTCGCTGCCTTCACTTACAATCTTAAAACTTTGAGCCCGCCAAGCTACCACCAACCGCACTACGTGATATTCATTTCGACTTGATACGCCCGTACCTTCCATGGAAAAAGCGCTCTCAAAGACGCAAATACAAACCAAAAATCGGATTACACAAACTCACGCAAAAGCCACTTTTTCGACTTATGTAGTTACAAATTAAACACTTTCCGTTAGTTTCCTTCAGTTGTACTGTCAAACTTTGTTTCTTTACGCGTCTCACGGTTCTGGGCTAGACGGCCCTTCGCGTCGCGACGCGTCCCGTCTCTCCGCCTTTCACAACACGCGACGTAAATGGCCGCAACTCCTCGCTGCCTTCACTTACAATCTTAAAACTTTGAGCCCGCCAAGCTACCACCAACCGCACTACGTGATATTCATTTCGACTTGATACGCCCGTACCTTCCATGGAAAAAGCGCTCTCAAAGACGCAAATACAAACCAAAAATCGGATTACACAAACTCACGCAAAAGCCACTTTTTCGACTTATGTAGTTACAAATTAAACACTTTCCGTTAGTTTCCTTCAGTTGTACTGTCAAACTTTGTTTCTTTACGCGTCTCACGGTTCTGGGCTAGACGGCCCTTCGCGTCGCGACGCGTCCCGTCTCTCCGTCTTTCACAACACGCGACGTAAATGGCCGCAACTCCTCGCTGCCTTCACTTACAATCTTAAAACTTTGAGCCCGCCAAGCTACCACCAACCGCACTACGTGATATTCATTTCGAATTGATACGCCCTTACCTTCCATGGAAAAAGCTCTCTCAAAGACGCAAATACAAACCAAAAAACGGATTACACAAACTCACGCAAAAGCCACTTTTTCGACTTATGTAGTTACAAATTAAACACTTTCCGTTAGTTTCCTTCAGTTGTACTGTCAATCTTTGTTTCTTTACGCGTCTCACGGTTCTGGGCTAGACGGCGCTTCGCGTCGCGACGCGTCCCGTCTCTCCGTCTTTCACAACACGCGACATAAATGGCCGCAACTCCTCCCTGCCTTCACTTACAATCTTAAAACTTTGAGCCCCCCAAGCTACCACCAACCGCACTACCTGATATTCATTTCGACTTGATACGCCCTTACCTTCCATGGAAAAAGCTCTCTCAAAGACGCAAATACAAACCAAAAAACCGATTACACAAACTCACGCAAAAGCCACTTTTTCGACTTATGTAGTTACAAATTAAACACTTTCCGTTAGTTTCCTTCAGTTGTACTGTCAAACTTTGTTTCTTTACGCGTCTCACGGTTCTGGGCTAGACGGCCCTTCGCGTCGCGACGCGTCCCGTCTCTCCGTCTTTCACAACACGCGACGTAAATGGCCGCAACTCCTCGCTGCCTTCACTTACAATCTTAAAACTTTGAGCCCGCCAAGCTACCACCAACCGCACTACGTGATATTCATTTCGACTTGATACGCCCGTACCTTCCATGGAAAAAGCGCTCTCAAAGACGCAAATACAAACCAAAAATCGGATTACACAAACTCACGCAAAAGCCACTTTTTCGACTTATGTAGTTACAAATTAAACACTTTCCGTTAGTTTCCTTCAGTTGTACTGTCAATCTTTGTTTCTTTACGCGTCTCACGGTTCTGGGCTAGACGGCGCTTCGCGTCGCGACGCGTCCCGTCTCTCCGTCTTTCACAACACGCGACATAAATGGCCGCAACTCCTCCCTGCCTTCACTTACAATCTTAAAACTTTGAGCCCCCCAAGCTACCACCAACCGCACTACCTGATATTCATTTCGACTTGATACGCCCTTACCTTCCATGGAAAAAGCTCTCTCAAAGACGCAAATACAAACCAAAAAACCGATTACACAAACTCACGCAAAAGCCACTTTTTCGACTTATGTAGTTACAAATTAAACACTGCCCGTTAGTTTCCTTCAGTTGTACTGTCAAACTTTGTTTCTTTATGCGTCTCACGGTTCTGGGCTAGACGGCGCTTCGCGTCGCGACGCGTCCCGTCTCTCCGTCTTTCACAACACGCGACGTAAATGGCCGCAACTCCTCGCTGCCTTCACTTACAATCTTAAAACTTTGAGCCCGCCAAGCTACCACCAACCGCACTACGTGATATTCATTTCGACTTGATACGCCCGTACCTTCCATGGAAAAAGCGCTCTCAAAGACGCAAATACAAACCAAAAATCGGATTACACAAACTCACGCAAAAGCCACTTTTTCGACTTATGTAGTTACAAATTAAACACTTTCCGTTAGTTTCCTTCAGTTGTACTGTCAATCTTTGTTTCTTTACGCGTCTCACGGTTCTGGGCTAGACGGCGCTTCGCGTCGCGACGCGTCCCGTCTCTCCGTCTTTCACAACACGCGACATAAATGGCCGCAACTCCTCCCTGCCTTCACTTACAATCTTAAAACTTTGAGCCCCCCAAGCTACCACCAACCGCACTACCTGATATTCATTTCGACTTGATACGCCCTTACCTTCCATGGAAAAAGCTCTCTCAAAGACGCAAATACAAACCAAAAAACCGATTACACAAACTCACGCAAAAGCCACTTTTTCGACTTATGTAGTTACAAATTAAACACTTTCCGTTAGTTTCCTTCAGTTGTACTGTCAATCTTTGTTTCTCTACGCGTCTCACGGTTCTGGGCTAGACGGCGCTTCGCGTCGCGACGCGTCCCGTCTCTCCGCCTTTCACAACACGCGACGTAAATGGCCGCAACTCCTCGCTGCCTTCACTTACAATCTTAAAACTTTGAGCCCGCCAAGCTACCACCAACCGCACTACGTGATATTCATTTCGACTTGATGCGCCCTTACCTTCCCCGGAAAAAACGCCATCAAAGACGCAAATACAAACCGAAAAACGGCTTACACAAACTCACGCAAAAGCCACTTTTTCGACTTATGTAGTTACAAATTAAACACTTTCCGTCACTTTCCTTCAGTTGTACTGTCAAACTTTGTTTTTTTACGCGTCTCACGGTTCTGGGCTAGGCGGCGCTTCGCGTCGCGACGCGTCCCGTCTCTCCGTCTTTCACAACAAGCGACGTAAATGGCCGCAACTCCTCGCTGCCTTCACTTACAATCCTAAAACTTTGAGCCCGCCAAGCTACCACCAACCGCACTACGTGATATTCATTTCGACTTGATGCGCCCTTACCTTCTCCGGAAAAAACGCTCTCAAAGACGCAAATACAAACCGAAAAACGGCTTACACAAACTCACGCAAAAGCCACTTTTTCGACTTATGTAGTTACAAATGAAACACTTTCCGTCACTTTCCTTCAGTTGTACTGTCAAACTTTGTTTCTTTACGCGTCTCACGGTTGTGGGCTAGGCGGCGCTTCGCGTCGCGACGCGTGCCGTCTCTCCGTCTTTCACAACACGCGACGTAAATGGCCGCAACTCCTCGCTGCCTTCACTTACAATCTTAAAACTTTGAGCCCGCCAAGCTACCACCAACCGCACTACGTGATGTTCATTTCGACTTGATACGCCCTTACCTTCCCCAGGAAAAAAGCTCTCAAAGACGCAAATACAAACCGAAAAACAGATTACACAAACTCACGCAAAAGTTACTTTTTGACTTATGTAGTTACAAATTAAACACTTTCCGTCACTTTCCTTCAGTTGTACTGTCAAACTTTGGTTCTTCACGCGTCTCACGGTTCTGGGCTAGGCGGCGCTTCGCGTCGCGACGCGTCCCGTCTCCCCGTCTTTCACAACACGCGACGTAAATGGCCGCAACTCCTCGCTGCCTTCACTTACAATCTTAAAACTTTGAGCCCGCCAAGCTACCACCTACCGCACTACGTGATATTCATTTCGACTTGATGCGCCCTTACCTTCCCCTGAAAAAACGCTCTCAAAGACGCAAATACAAACCGAAAAACGGATTACACAAACTCACGCAGAAGCCACTTTTTCGACTTATGTAGTTACAAATTAAACACTTTCCGTTACTTTCCATCAGTTGTACTGTCAAACTTTGTTTCTTTACGCGTCTCACGGTTCTGGGCTAGGCGGCGCTTCGCGTCGCGACGCGTCCCATCTCCCCGTCTTTCACAACACGCGACGTAAATGGCCGCAACTCCTCGCTGCCTTCACTTACAATCTTAAAACTTTGAGCCCGCCAAGCTACCACCAACCGCACTACGTGATATTCATTTCGACTTGATACGCCCTTACCTTCCCCGGAAAAAACGATCTCACAGACGCAAATACAAACCGAAAAACGGCTTACACAAACTCACGCAAAAGCCACTTTTTCGACTTATGTAGTTACAAATTAAACACTTTCAGTCACTTTCCTTCAGTTGTACTGTCAAACTTTGTTTCTTTACGCGTCTCACGGTTCTGGGCCAGGCGGCGCTTCGCGTCGCGACGCGTCCCGTCTCTCTGTCTTTCACAACACGCGACGTAAATGGCCGTAACTCCTCGCTGCCTTCACTTACAATCTTAAAACTTTGAGACCGCCAAGCTATCACCAACCGCACTACGTGATATTCTTTTCGACTTGATGCGCCCTTACCTTTCCCGGAAAAAACGCTCTCAAAGACGCAAATACAAACCGAAAAACGGATTACACAAACTCACGCAAAAGCCACTTTTTCGACTTATGTAGTTACAAATTAAACACTTTCCGTTAGTTTCCTTCAGTTGTACTGTCAAACTTTGTTTCTTTACGCGTCTCACGGTTCTGGGCTAGACGGCGCTTCGCGTCGCGACGCGTCCCGTCTCACCGCCTTTCACAACACGCGACGTAAATGGCCGCAACTCCTCCCTGCCTTCACTTACAATCTTAAAACTTTGAGCCCCTCAAGCTACCACCAACCGCACTACGTGATATTCATTTCGACTTGATACGCCCTTACCTTCCATGGAAAAAGCTCTCTCAAAGACGCAAATACAAACCAAAAAACGGATTACACAAACTCACGCAAAAGCCACTTTTTCGACTTATGTAGTTACAAATTAAACACTTTCCGTTAGTTTCCTTCAGTTGTACTGTCAATCTTTGTTTCTTTACGCGTCTCACGGTTCTGGGCTAGACGGCGCTTCGCGTCGCGACGCGTCCCGTCTCTCCGTCTTTCACAACACGCGACATAAATGGCCGCAACTCCTCCCTGCCTTCACTTACAATCTTAAAACATTGAGCCCCCCAAGCTACCACCAACCGCACTACCTGATATTCATTTCGACTTGATACGCCCTTACCTTCCATGGAAAAAGCTCTCTCAAAGACGCAAATACAAACCAAAAAACGGATTACACAAACTCACGCAAAAGCCACTTTTTCGACTTATGTAGTTACAAATTAAACACTTTCCGTTAGTTTCCTTCAGTTGTACTGTCAATCTTTGTTTCTTTACGCGTCTCACGGTTCTGGGCTAGACGGCGCTTCGCGTCGCGACGCGTCCCGTCTCTCCGTCTTTCACAACACGCGACATAAATGGCCGCAACTCCTCCCTGCCTTCACTGACAATCTTAACACATTGAGCCCCCCAAGCTACCACCAACCGCACTACCTGATATTCATTTCGACTTGATACGCCCTTACCTTCCATGGAAAAAGCTCTCTCAAAGACGCAAATACAAACCAAAAAACGGATTACACAAACTCACGCAAAAGCCACTTTTTCGACTTATGTAGTTACAAATTAAACACTTTCCGTTAGTTTCCTTCAGTTGTACTGTCAATCTTTGTTTCTTTACGCGTCTCACGGTTCTGGGCTAGACGGCGCTTCGCGTCGCGACGCGTCCCGTCTCTCCGCCTTTCACAACACGCGACGTAAATGGCCGCAACTCCTCGCTGCCTTCACTTACAATCTTAAAACTTTGAGCCCGCCAAGCTACCACCAACCGCACTACGTGATATTCTTTTCGACTTGATACCCCTTTACCTTCCCAGGAAAAAACGCTCTCAAAGACGCAAATACAAACCGAAAAACGGATTACACAAACTCACGCAGAAGCCACTTTTTCGACTTATGTAGTTACAAATTAAACCCTTTCCGTTACTTTCCATCAGTTGTACTGTCAAACTTTGTTTCTTTACGCGTCTCACGGTTCTGGGCTAGGCGGCGCTTCGCGTCGCGACGCGTGCCATCTCCCCGTCTTTCACAACACGCGACGTAAATGGCCGCAACTCCTCGCTGCCTTTACTTACAATCTTGAAACTTTGAGCCCGCCAAGCTACCACCAACCGCACTACGTGATATTCATTTCGACTTGATACGCCCTTACCTTCCCCGGAAAAAACGCTCTCAAAGACGCAAATACAAACCGAAAAACGGCTTACACAAACTCACGCAAAAGCCACTTTTTCGACTTATGTAGTTACAAATTAAACACTTTCAGTCACTTTCCTTCAGTTGTACTGTCAAACGTTGTTTCTTTACGCGTCTCACGGTTCTGGGCTAGCCGGCGCTTCGCGTCGCGACGCGTCCCGTCTCTCTGTCTTTCACAACACGCGACGTAAATGGCCGCAACTCCTCGCTGCCTTCACTTACAATCTTAAAACTTTCAGCCTGCCAAGCTACCACTAACCGCACTACGTGATATTCATTTCGACTTGATACGCCCTTACCTTTCCCGGAAAATACGCTCTCAAAGACGAAAATACGAACCGAAAAACGGATTACACAAACTCACGCAAAAGCCACTTTTTCGACTTATGTAGTTACAAATTAAACACTTTCAGTCACTTTCCTTCAGTTGTACTGTCAAACGTTGTTTCTTTACGCGTCTCACGGTTCTGGGCTAGGCGGCGCTTCGCGTCGCGACGCGTCCCGTCTCTCTGTCTTTCACAACACGCGACGTAAATGGCCGTAACTCCTCGCTGCCTTCACTTACAATCTTAAAACTTTGAGCCTGCCAAGCTACCACCAACCGCACTACGTGATATTCATTTCGACTTGATACGCCCTTACCTTTCCCGGAAAATACGCTCTCAAAGACGAAAATACGAACCGAAAAACGGATTACACAAACTCACGCAAAAGCCACTTTTTCGACTTATGTAGTTACAAATTAAACACTTTCAGTCACTTTCCTTCAGTTGTACCGTCAAACGTTGTTTCTTTACGCGTCTCACGGTTCTGGGCTAGGCGGCGCTTCGCGTCGCGACGTGTCCCATCTCCCCGCCTTTCACAACACGCGACGTAAATGGCCGCAACTCCTCGCTGCCTTCACTTACAATCTTAAAACTTTGAGCCCGCCAAGCTACCACCAACCGCACTACGTCATATTCATTTCGACTTGATACGCCCTTACATTCCCCGGAAAAAACGCTCTCAAAGACGCAAATACAAACCGAAAAACGGCTTACACAAACTCACGCAAAAGCCACTTTTTCGACTTATGTAGTTACAAATTAATCACTTTCCGTTAGTTTCCTTCAGTTGTACTGTCAAACGTTGTTTCTTTACGCGTCTCACGGTTCTGGACTAGGCGTCGCTTCGCGTCGCGACGCGTCCCGTCTCTCTGTCTTTCACAACACGCGACGTAAATGGCCGTAACTCCTCGCTGCCTTCACTTACAATCTTAAAACTTTGAGCCTGCCAAGCTACCACCAACCGCACTACGTGATATTCATTTCGACTTGATACGCCCTTACCTTTCCCTGGAAATACGCTCTCAAAGACGAAAATACGAACCGAAAAACGGATTACACAAACTCACGCAAAAGCCACTTTTTCGACTTATGTAGTTACAAATTAAACACTTTCAGTCACTTTCCTTCAGTTGTACTGTCAAACGTTGTTTCTTTACGCGTCTCACGGTTCTGGGCTAGGCGTCGCTTCGCGTCGCGACGCGTCCCGTCTCTCTGTCTTTCACAACACGCGACGTAAATGGCCGTAACTCCTCGCTGCCTTCACTTACAATCTTAAAACTTTGAGCCTGCCAAGCTACCACCAACCGCACTACGTGATATTCATTTCGACTTGATACGCCCTTACCTTTCCCGGAAAATACGCTCTCAAAGACGAAAATACGAACCGAAAAACGGATTACACAAACTCACGCAAAAGCCACTTTTTCGACTTATGTAGTTACAAATTAAACACTTTCAGTCACTTTCCTTCAGTTGTACTGTCAAACGTTGTTTCTTTACGCGTCTCACGGTTCTGGGCTAGGCGGCGCTTCGCGTCGCGACGTGTCCCATCTCCCCGTCTTTCACAACACGCGACGTAAATGGCCGCAACTCCTCGCTGCCTTCACTTACAATCTTAAAACTTTGAGCCCGCCAAGCTACCACCAACCGCACTACGTCATATTCATTTCGACTTGATACGCCCTTACATTCCCCGGAAAAAACGCTCTCAAAGACGCAAATACAAACCGAAAAACGGCTTACACAAACTCACGCAAAAGCCACTTTTTCGACTTATGTAGTTACAAATTAATCACTTTCCGTTAGTTTCCTTCAGTTGTACTGTCAAACGTTGTTTCTTTACGCGTCTCACGGTTCTGGACTAGGCGTCGCTTCGCGTCGCGACGCGTCCCGTCTCTCTGTCTTTCACAACACGCGACGTAAATGGCCGTAACTCCTCGCTGCCTTCACTTACAATCTTAAAACTTTGAGCCTGCCAAGCTACCACCAACCGCACTACGTGATATTCATTTCGACTTGATACGCCCTTACCTTTCCCGGAAAAAACGCTCTCAAAGACGAAAATACGAACGGAAAAACGGATTACACAAACTCACGCAAAAGCCACTTTTTCGACTTATGTAGTTACAAATTAAACACTTTCAGTCACTTTCCTTCAGTTGTACTGTCAAACGTTGTTTCTTTACGCGTCTCACGGTTCTGGGCTAGGCGGCGCTTCGCGTCGCGACGTGTCCCATCTCCCCGTCTTTCACAACACGCGACGTAAATGGCCGCAACTCCTCGCTGCCTTCACTTACAATCTTAAAACTTTGAGCCCGCCAAGCTACCACCAACCGCACTACGTCATATTCATTTCGACTTGATACGCCCTTACATTCCCCGGAAAAAACGCTCTCAAAGACGCAAATACAAACCGAAAAAAGGCTTACACAAACTCACGCAAAAGCCACTTTTTCGACTTTTGTAGTTACAAATTAATCACTTTCCGTTAGTTTCCTTCAGTTGTACTGTCAAACATTGTTTCTTTACGCGTCTCACGGTTCTGGACTAGGCGTCGCTTCGCGTCGCGACGCGTCCCATCTCTCTGTCTTTCACAACACGCGACGTAAATGGCCGTAACTCCTCGCTGCCTTCACTTACAATCTTAAAACTTTGAGCCTGCCAAGCTACCACCAACCGCACTACGTGATATTCATTTCGACTTGATACGCCCTTACCTTTCCCGGAAAATACGCTCTCAAAGACGAAAATACGAACCGAAAAACGGATTACACAAACTCACGCAAAAGCCACTTTTTCGACTTATGTAGTTACAAATTAAACACTTTCAGTCACTTTCCTTCAGTTGTACTGTCAAACGTTGTTTCTTTGCGCGTCTCACGGTTCTGGGCTAGGCGGCGCTTCGCGTCGCGACGTGTCCCATCTCCCCGTCTTTCACAACACGCGACGTAAATGGCCGCAACTCCTCGCTGCCTTCACTTACAATCTTAAAACTTTGAGCCCGCCAAGCTACCACCAACCGCACTACGTCATATTCATTTCGACTTGATACGCCCTTACATTCCCCGGAAAAAACGCTCTCAAAGACGCAAATACAAACCGAAAAACGGCTTACACAAACTCACGCAAAAGCCACTTTTTCGACTTATGTAGTTACAAATTAATCACTTTCCGTTAGTTTCCTTCAGTTGTACTGTCAAACGTTGTTTCTTTACGCGTCTCACGGTTCTGGACTAGGCGTCGCTTCGCGTCGCGACGCGTCCCGTCTCTCTGTCTTTCACAACACGCGACGTAAATGGCCGTAACTCCTCGCTGCCTTCACTTACAATCTTAAAACTTTGAGCCTGCCAAGCTACCACCAACCGCACTACGTGATATTCATTTCGACTTGATACGCCCTTACCTTTCGTGGAAAATACGCTCTCAAAGACGAAAATACGAACCGAAAAACGGATTACACAAACTCACGCAAAAGCTACTTTTTCGACTTATGTAGTTACAAATTAAACACTTTCAGTCACTTTCCTTCAGTTGTACTGTCAAACGTTGTTTCTTTACGCGTCTCACGGTTCTGGGCTAGGCGGCGCTTCGCGTCGCGACGCGTCCCGTCTCTCTGTCTTTCACAACACGCGACGTAAATGGCCGTAACTCCTCGCTGCCTTCACTTACAATCTTAAAACTTTGAGCCTGCCAAGCTACCACCAACCGCACTACGTGATATTCATTTCGACTTGATACGCCCTTACCTTTCCCGGAGAAAACGCTCTCAAAGACGCAAGTACAAACCGAAAAACGGATTACACAAACTCACGCAAAAGCCACTCTTTCGACTTATGTAGTTACAAATTAATCACTTTCCGTTAGTTTCCTTCAGTTGTACTGTCAAACGTTGTTTCCTTACGCGTCTCACGGTTCTGGGCTAGGCGGCGCTTCGCGTCGCGACGCGTCCCGTCTCTCTGTCTTTCACAACACGCGACGTAAATGGCCGTAACTCCTCGCTGCCTTCACTTACAATCTTAAAACTTTCAGCCTGCCAAGCTACCACCAACCGCACTACGTGATATTCATTTCGACTTGATACGCCCTTACCTTTCCCGGAGAAAACGCTCTCAAAGACGCAAGTACAAACCGAAAAACGGATTACACAAACTCACGCAAAAGCCACTTTTTCGACTTATGTAGTTACAAATTAAACACTTTCAGTCACTTTCCTTCAGTTGTACTGTCAAACGTTGTTTCTTTACGCGTCTCACGGTTCTGGGCTAGGCGGCGCTTCGCGTCGCGACGTGTCCCATCTCCCCGTCTTTCACAACACGCGACGTAAATGGCCGCAACTCCTCGCTGCCTTCACTTACAATCTTATAACTTTGAGCCCGCCAAGCTACCACCAATCGCACTACGTGATATTCATTTCGACTTGATACGCCCTTACCTTTCCCGGAGAAAACGCTCTCAAAGACGCAAGTACAAACCGAAAAACGGATTACACAAACTCACGCAAAAGCCACTTTTTCGACTCATGTAGTTACAAATTAAACACTTTCAGTCACTTTCCTTCAGTTGTACTGTCAAACGTTGTTTCTTTACGCGTCTCACGGTTCTGGGCTAGGCGGCGCTTCGCGTCGCGACGTGTCCCATCTCCCCGTCTTTCACAACACGCGACGTAAATGGCCGCAACTCCTCGCTGACTTCACTTACAATCTTAAAACTTTGAGCCCGCCAAGCTACCACCAATCGCACTACGTCATATTCATTTCGACTTGATACGCCCTTACATTCCCCGGAAAAAACGCTCTCAAAGACGCAAATACAAACCGAAAAATGGCTTACACAAACTCACGCAAAAGCCACTTTTTCTACTTATGTAGTTACAAATTAATCACTTTCCGTTAGTTTCCTTCAGTTCTACTGTCAAACGTTGTTTCTTTACGCGTCTCACGGTTCTGGGCTAGGCGGCGCTTCGCGTCGCGACGCGTCCCGTCTCTCTGTCTTTCACAACACGCGACGTAAATGGCCGTAACTCCTCGCTGCCTTCACTTACAATCTTAAAACTTTGAGCCTGCCGAGCTACCACCAACCGCACTACGTGATATTCATTTCGACTTGATACGCCCTTACCTTTCCCGGAAAATACGCTCTCAAAGACGAAAATACGAACCGAAAAACGGATTACACAAACTCACGCAAAAGCCACTTTTTCGACTTATGTAGTTACAAATTAAACACTTTCAGTCACTTTCCTTCAGTTGTACTGTCAAACGTTGTTTCTTTACGCGTCTCACGGTTCTGGGCTAGGCGGCGCTTCGCGTCGCGACGCGTCCCGTCTCTCTGTCTTTCACAACACGCGACGTAAATGGCCGTAACTCCTCGCTGCCTTCACTTACAATCTTAAAACTTTGAGCCTGCCGAGCTACCACCAACCGCACTACGTGATATTCATTTCGACTTGATACGCCCTTACCTTTCCCGGAAAATACGCTCTCAAAGACGAAAATACGAGTCGAAAAACGGATTACACAAACTCACGCAAAAGCCACTTTTTCGACTTATGTAGTTACAAATTAATCACTTTCCGTTAGTTTCCTTCAGTTGTACTGTCAAACGTTGTTTCTTTACGCGTCTCACGGTTCTGGGCTAGGCGGCGCTTCGCGTCGCGACGCGTCCCGTCTCTCTGTCTTTCACAACACGCGACGTAAATGGCCGTAACTCCTCGCTGCCTTCACTTACAATCTTAAAACTTTGAGCCTGCCAAGCTACCACCAACCGCACTACGTGATATTCATTTCGACTTGATACGCCCTTACCTTTCCCGGAGAAAACGCTCTCAAAGACGCAAGTACAAACCGAAAAACGGATTACACAAACTCACGCAAAAGCCACTCTTTCGACTTATGTAGTTACAAATTAATCACTTTCCGTTAGTTTCCTTCAGTTGTACTGTCAAACGTTGTTTCTTTACGCGTCTCACGGTTCTGGGCTAGGCGGCGCTTCGCGTCGCGACGCGTCCCGTCTCTCTGTCTTTCACAACACGCGACGTAAATTGCCGTAACTCCTCGCTGCCTTCACTTACAATCTTAAAACTTTCAGCCTGCCAAGCTACCACCAACCGCACTACGTGATATTCATTTCGACTTGATACGCCCTTACCTTTCCCGGAGAAAACGCTCTCAAAGACGCAAGTACAAACCGAAAAACGGATTACACAAACTCACGCAAAACCCACTTTTTCTACTTATGTAGTTACAAATTAATCACTTTCCGTTAGTTTCCTTCAGTTCTACTGTCAAACGTTGTTTCTTTACGCGTCTCACGGTTCTGGGCTAGGCGGCGCTTCGCGTCGCGACGCGTCCCGTCTCTCTGTCTTTCACAACACGCGACGTAAATGGCCGTAACTCCTCGCTGCCTTCACATACAATCTTAAAACTTTGAGCCTGCCGAGCTAACACCAACCGCACTACGTGATATTCATTTCGACTTGATACGCCCTTACCTTTCCCGGAAAATACGCTCTCAAAGACGAAAATACGAACCGAAAAACGGATTACACAAACTCACGCAAAACCCACTTTCTCGACTTATGTAGTTACAAATTAAACACTTTCCGTTACTTTCCTTCAGTTGTACTGTCAAACTTTGTTTCTTTACGCGTCTCACGGTTCTGGGCTAGACGGCGCTTCGCGTCGCGACGCGTCCCGTCTCTCCGTCTTTCACAACACGCGACGTAAATGGCCGTAACTCCTCGCTGCCTTCACTTACAATCTTAAAACTTTGAGCCCGCCAAGCTACCACCAACCGCACTACGTGATATTCATTTCGACTTGATACGCCCTTACCTTTCCCGGAAAATACGCTCTCAAAGACGAAAATACGAACCGAAAAACGGATTACACAAACTCACGCAAAAGCCACTTTTTCGACTTATGTAGTTACAAATTAAACACTTTCAGTCACTTTCCTTCAGTTGTACTGTCAAACGTTGTTTCTTTACGCGTCTCACGGTTCTGGGCTAGGCGGCGCTTCGCGTCGCGATGCGTCCCGTCTCTCTGTCTTTCACAACACGCGACGTAAATGGCCGTAACTCCTCGCTGCCTTCACTTACAATCTTAAAACTTTGAGCCTGCCGAGCTACCACCAACCGCACTACGTGATATTCATTTCGACTTGATACGCCCTTACCTTCCCCGGAAAAAACGCTCTTAAAGACGCAAATACAGACCGAAAAACGGCTTACACAAACTCACGCAAAAGCCACTTTTTCGACTTATGTAGTTACAAATTAAACACTTTCAGTCACTTTCCTTCAGTTGTACTGTCAAACGTTGTTTCTTTACGCGTCTCACGGTTCTGGGCTAGGCGGCGCTTCGCGTCGCGACGCGTCCCGTCTCTCTGTCTTTCACAACACGCGACGTAAATGGCCGTAACTCCTCGCTGCCTTCACTTACAATCTTAAAACTTTGAGCCTGCCAAGCTACCACCAACCGCACTACGTGATATTCATTTCGACTTGATACGCCCTTACCTTCCCCCGAAAAAACGCTCTTAAAGACGCAAATACAGACCGAAAAACGGCTTACACAAACTCACGCAAAAGCCACTTTTTCGACTTATGTAGTTACAAATTAAACACTTTCAGTCACTTTCCTTCAGTTGTACTGTCAAACGTTGTTTCTTTACGCGTCTCACGGTTCTGGGCTAGGCGGCGCTTCGCGTCGCGACGCGTCCCGTCTCTCTGTCTTTCACAACACGCGACGCAAATGGCCGTAACTCCTCGCTGCCTTCACTTACAATCTTAAAACTTTGAGCCTGCCAAGCTACCACCAACCGCACTACGTGATATTCATTTCGACTTGATACGCCCTTACCTTTCCCGGAGAAAACGCTCTCAAAGACGCAAGTACAAACCGAAAAACGGATTACACAAACTCACGCAAAAGCCACTTTTTCGACTTATGTAGTTACAAATTAATCACTTTCCGTTAGTTTCCTTCAGTTGTACTGTCAAACGTTGTTTCTTTACGCGTCTCACGGTTCTGGGCTAGGCGGCGCTTCGCGTCGCGACGCGTCCCGTCTCTCTGTCTTTCACAACACGCGACGTAAATGGCCGTAACTCCTCGCTGCCTTCACTTACAATCTTAAAACTTTGAGCCTGCCAAGCTACCACCAACCGCACTACGTGATATTCATTTCGACTTGATACGCCCTTACCTTCCCCGGAAAAAACGCTCTTAAAGACGCAAATACAGACCGAAAAACGGCTTACACAAACTCACGCAAAAGCCACTTTTTCGACTTATGTAGTTACAAATTAAACACTTTCAGTCACTTTCCTTCAGTTGTACTGTCAAACGTTGTTTCTTTACGCGTCTCACGGTTCTGGGCTAGGCGGCGCTTCGCGTCGCGACGCGTCCCGTCTCTCTGTCTTTCACAACACGCGACGCAAATGGCCGTAACTCCTCGCTGCCTTCACTTACAATCTTAAAACTTTGAGCCTGCCAAGCTACCACCAACCGCACTACGTGATATTCATTTCGACTTGATACGCCCTTACCTTTCCCGGAGAAAACGCTCTCAAAAACGCAAGTACAAACCGAAAAACGGATTACACAAACTCACGCAAAAGCCACTTTTTCGACTTATGTAGTTACAAATTAAACACTTTCAGTCACTTTCCTTCAGTTGTACTGTCAAACGTTGTTTCTTTACGCGTCTCACGGTTCTGGGCTAGGCGGCGCTTCGCGTCGCGACGCGTCCCGTCTCTCTGTCTTTCACAACACGCGACGTAAATGGCCGTAACTCCTCGCTGCCTTCACTTACAATCTTAAAACTTTGAGCCTGCCAAGCTACCACCAACCGCACTACGTGATATTCATTTCGACTTGATACGCCCTTACCTTCCCCGGAAAAAACGCTCTTAAAGACGCAAATACAGACCGAAAAACGGCTTACACAAACTCACGCAAAAGCCACTTTTTCGACTTATGTAGTTACAAATTAAACACTTTCAGTCACTTTCCTTCAGTTGTACTGTCAAACGTTGTTTCTTTACGCGTCTCACGGTTCTGGGCTAGGCGGCGCTTCGCGTCGCGACGCGTCCCGTCTCTCTGTCTTTCACAACACGCGACGTAAATGGCCGTAACTCCTCGCTGCCTTCACTTACAATCTTAAAACATTGAGCCTGCCAAGCTACCACCAACCGCACTACGTGATATTCATTTCGACTTGATACGCCCTTACCTTCCCCGGAAAAAACGCTCTTAAAGACGCAAATACAGACCGAAAAACGGCTTACACAAACTCACGCAAAAGCCACTTTTTCGACTTATGTAGTTACAAATTAAACACTTTCAGTCACTTTCCTTCAGTTGTACTGTCAAACGTTGTTTCTTTACGCGTCTCACGGTTCTGGGCTAGGCGGCGCTTCGCGTCGCGACGCGTCCCGTCTCTCTGTCTTTCACAACACGCGACGTAAATGGCCGTAACTCCTCGCTGCCTTCACTTACAATCTTAAAACTTTGAGCCTGCCAAGCTACCACCAACCGCACTACGTGATATTCATTTCGACTTGATACGCCCTTACCTTCCCCGGAAAAAACGCTCTTAAAGACGCAAATACAGACCGAAAAACGGCTTACACAAACTCACGCAAAAGCCACTTTTTCGACTTATGTAGTTACAAATTAAACACTTTCAGTCACTTTCCTTCAGTTGTACTGTCAAACGTTGTTTCTTTACGCGTCTCACGGTTCTGGGCTAGGCGGCGCTTCGCGTCGCGACGCGTCCTGTCTCTCTGTCTTTCACAACACGCGACGCAAATGGCCGTAACTCCTCGCTGCCTTCACTTACAATCTTAAAACTTTGAGCCTGCCAAGCTACCACCAACCGCACTACGTGATATTCATTTCGACTTGATACGCCCTTACCTTCCCCGGAAAAAACGCTCTTAAAGACGCAAATACAGACCGAAAAACGGCTTACACAAACTCACGCAAAAGCCACTTTTTCGACTTATGTAGTTACAAATTAAACACTTTCAGTCACTTTCCTTCAGTTGTACTGTCAAACGTTGTTTCTTTACGCGTCTCACGGTTCTGGGCTAGGCGGCGCTTCGCGTCGCGACGCGTCCCGTCTCTCTGTCTTTCACAACACGCGACGCAAATGGCCGTAACTCCTCGCTGCCTTCACTTACAATCTTAAAACTTTGAGCCTGCCAAGCTACCACCAACCGCACTACGTGATATTCATTTCGACTTGATACGCCCTTACCTTTCCCGGAGAAAACGCTCTCAAAGACGCAAGTACAAACCGAAAAACGGATTACACAAACTCACGCAAAAGCCACTTTTTCGACTTATGTAGTTACAAATTAATCACTTTCCGTTAGTTTCCTTCAGTTGTACTGTCAAACGTTGTTTCTTTACGCGTCTCACGGTTCTGGGCTAGGCGGCGCTTCGCGTCGCGACGCGTCCCGTCTCTCTGTCTTTCACAACACGCGACGTAAATGGCCGTAACTCCTCGCTGCCTTCACTTACAATCTTAAAACTTTGAGCCTGCCAAGCTACCACCAACCGCACTACGTGATATTCATTTCGACTTGATACGCCCTTACATTCCCCGGAAAAAACGCTCTTAAAGACGCAAATACAGACCGAAAAACGGCTTACACAAACTCACGCAAAAGCCACTTTTTCGACTTATGTAGTTACAAATTAAACACTTTCAGTCACTTTCCTTCAGTTGTACTGTCAAACGTTGTTTCTTTACGCGTCTCACGGTTCTGGGCTAGGCGGCGCTTCGCGTCGCGACGTGTCCCTTCTCCCCGTCTTTCACAACACGCGACGTAAATGGCCGCAACTCCTCGCTGCCTTCACTTACAATCTTAAAACTTTGAGCCCGCCAAGCTACCACCAACCGCACTACGTCATATTCATTTCGACTTGATACGCCCTTACATTCCCCGGAAAAAACGCTCTCAAAGACGCAAATACAAACCGAAAAACGGCTTACACAAACTCACGCAAAAGCCACTTTTTCGACTTATGTAGTTACAAATTAATCACTTTCCGTTAGTTTCCTTCAGTTGTACTGTCAAACGTTGTTTCTTTACGCGTCTCACGGTTCTGGGCTAGGCGGCGCTTCGCGTCGCGACGCGTCCCGTCTCTCCGTCTTTCACAACACGCGACGTAAATGGCCGTAACTCCTCGCTGCCTTCACTTACAATCTTAAAACTTTGAGCCTGCCAAGCTACCACCAACCGCACTACGTGATATTCATTTCGACTTGATACGCCCTTACCTTTCCCGGAAAATACGCTCTCAAAGACGAAAATACGAACCGAAAAACGGATTACACAAACTCACGCAAAACCCACTTTCTCGACTTATGTAGTTACAAATTAAACACTTTCCGTTATTTTCCTTCAGTTGTACTGTCAAACTTTGTTTCTTTACGCGTCTCACGGTTCTGGGCTAGACGGCGCTTCGCGTCGCGACGCGTCCCGTCTCTCCGTCTTTCACAACACGCGACGTAAATGGCCGTAACTCCTCGCTGCCTTCACTTACAATCTTAAAACTTTGAGCCTGCCAAGCTACCACCAACCGCACTACGTGATATTCTTTTCGACTTGATACGCCCTTACCTTACCCGGAAAAAACGCTCTCAAAGACGCAAATACAAACCGAAAAACGGATTACACAAACTCACGCAAAAGCCACTTTTTCGACTCATGTAGTTACAAATTAAACACTTTCCGTTACTTTCCTTCAGTTGTACTGTCAAACTTTGTTTCTTTACGCGTCTCACGGTTCTGGGCTAGGCGGCGCTTCGCGTCGCGACGCGTCCTGTCTCTCCGTCTTTCACAACACGCGACGTAAATGGCCGTAACTCCTCGCTGCCTTCACTTACAATCTTAAAACTTTGAGCCTGCCAAGCTACCACCAACCGCACTACGTGATATTCATTTCGACTTGATACGCCCTTACCTTCCCCGGAAAAAACGCTCTCAAAGACGCAAATACAAACCGAAAAACGGCTTACACAAACTCGCGCAAAAGCCACTTTTTCGCCTTATGTAGTTACAAATTAAACACTTTCCGTCACTTTCCTTCAGTTGTACTGTCAAACTTTGGTTCTTTACGCCTCTCACGGCTCTGGGCTAGGCGGCGCTTCGCGTCGCGACGCGTCCCGTCTCTCCGTCTTTCACAACACGCGACGAAAATGGCCGCAACTCCTCGCTGCCTTCACTTACAATCTTAAAACTTTGAGCCCGCCAAGCTACCACCAACCGCACTACGTGATATTCATTTCGACGTGATGCGCCCTTACCTTCCCCGGAAAAAACGCTCTCAAAGACGCAAATACAAACCGAAAAACGTCTTACACAACCTCACGCAAAAGCCACTTTTTCGACTTATGTAGTTACAAATTAAACACTTTCCGTCACTTTCCTTCAGTTGTACTGTCAAACTTTGTTTCTTTACGCGTCTCACGGTTCTGGGCTAGGCGGCGCTTCGCGTCGCGACGCGTCCCGTCTCTCCGTCTTTCACAACACGCGACGTAAATGGCCGTAACTCCTCGCTGCCTTCACTTACAATCATAAAACTTTGAACCCGCCAAGCTACCACCAACCGCACTACGTGATATTCATTTCGACTTGATGCGCCCTTACCTTCCCCGGAAAAAACGCTCTCGAAGACGCAAATACAAACCGAAAAACGGCTTACACAAACTCACGCAAAAGCCACTTTTTCGACTTATGTAGTTACAAATTAAACACTTTCCGTTACTTTCCTTCAGTTGTACTGTCAAACTTTGTTTCTTTACGCGTCTCACGGTTCTGGGCTAGGCGGCGCTTCGCGTCGCGACGCGTCCCATCCCCCCTCTTTCACAACACGCGACGCAAATGGCCGCAACTCCTCGCTGCCTTCACTTACAATGTTAAAACTTTGAGCCCGCCAAGCTACCACCAACCGCACTACGTGATATTCATTTCGACTCGATACGCCCTTACCTTCCCCGGAAAAAACGCTCTCAAAGACGCAAATACAAACCGAAAAATGGCTTACACAAACTCACGCAAAAGCCACTTTTTCGATTTATGTAGTTACAAATTAAACACTTTCCGTCACTTTCCTTCAGTTGTACTGTCAAACGTTGTTTCTTTACGCGTCTCACGGTTCTGGGCTAGGCGGCGCTTCGCGTCGCGACACGTCCCGTCTCTCCGTCTTTCACAACACGCGACGTAAATGGCCGTAACTCCTCGCTGCCTTCACTTACAATCTTAAAACTTTGAGCCCGCCAAGCTACCACCATCCGCACTACGTGATATTCATTTCGACTTGATACGCCCTTACCTTCCCCAGAAAAAAACCTCTCAAAGACGCAAATACAAACCGATAAACGGATTACACAAACTCACGCAAAAGTTACTTTTTCGACTTATGTAGTTACAAATTAAACACTTTCCGTCACTTTCCTTCAGTTGTACTGTCAAACTTTGTGTCTTTACGCGTCTCACGGTTCTGGGCTAGGCGGCGCTTCGCGTCGCGACGCGTCCCGTCTCTCCGTCTTTCACAACACGCGACGTAAATGTCCGTAACTCCTCCCTGCCTTCACTTACAATCTTAAAATTTTGAACCCGCCAAGCTACCACCAACCGCACTACGTGATATTCCTTTCGACTTGATACGCTATTACCTTCCCCAGAAAAAAAGCTCTCAAAGACGTAAATACAAACCGAAAAACGGTTTACACAAACTCACGCAAAAGTTACATTTCGACATATGTATTTACAAATTAAACACTTTCAGTCACTTTCCTTCAGTTGTACTGTCAAACTTTGTTTCTTTACGCGTCACACGGTTCTGGGCTAGGCGGCGCTTCGCGTCGCGACGCGGTACGTCTCTCCGTCTTTCACAACACGCGACGTAAATGGCCGTAACTCCTCGCTGCCTTCACTTACGATCTTAAAACTTTGAGCCCGCCAAGCTACCACCAACCGCACTACGTGATATTCATTTCGAATTGATACGCCCTTACCTTCCATGGAAAAAGCTCTCTCAAAGACGCAAATACAAACCAAAAAACGGATTACACAAACTCACGCAAAAGCCACTTTTTCGACTTATGTAGTTACAAATTAAACACTTTCCGTTAGTTTCCTTCAGTTGTACTGTCAATCTTTGTTTCTTTACGCGTCTCACGGTTCTGGGCTAGACGGCGCTTCGCGTCGCGACGCGTCCCGTCTCTCCGTCTTTCACAACACGCGACATAAATGGCCGCAACTCCTCCCTGCCTTCACTTACAATCTTAAAACTTTGAGCCCCCCAAGCTACCACCAACCGCACTACCTGATATTCATTTCGACTTGATACGCCCTTACCTTCCATGGAAAAAGCTCTCTCAAAGACGCAAATACAAACCAAAAAACCGATTACACAAACTCACGCAAAAGCCACTTTTTCGACTTATGTAGTTACAAATTAAACACTTTCCGTTAGTTTCCTTCAGTTGTACTGTCAATCTTTGTTTCTTTACGCGTCTCACGGTTCTGGGCTAGACGGCGCTTCGCGTCGCGACGCGTCCCGTCTCTCCGCCTTTCACAACACGCGACGTAAATGGCCGCAACTCCTCGCTGCCTTCACTTACAATCTTAAAACTTTGAGCCCGCCAAGCTACCACCAACCTCACTACGTGATATTCATTTCGACTTGATGCGCCCTTACCTTCCCCGGAAAAAACGCCATCAAAGACGCAAATACAAACCGAAAAACGGCTTACACAAACTCACGCAAAAGCCACTTTTTCGACTTATGTAGTTACAAATTAAACACTTTCCGTCACTTTCCTTCAGTTGTACTGTCAAACTTTGTTTTTTTACGCGTCTCACGGTTCTGGGCTAGGCGGCGCTTCGCGTCGCGACGCGTCCCGTCTCTCCGTCTTTCACAACAAGCGACGTAAATGGCCGCAACTCCTCGCTGCCTTCACTTACAATCCTAAAACTTTGAGCCCGCCAAGCTACCACCAACCGCACTACGTGATATTCATTTCGACTTGATGCGCCCTTACCTTCTCCGGAAAAAACGCTCTCAAAGACGCAAATACAAACCGAAAAACGGCTTACACAAACTCACGCAAAAGCCACTTTTTCGACTTATGTAGTTACAAATGAAACACTTTCCGTCACTTTCCTTCAGTTGTACTGTCAAACTTTGTTTCTTTACGCGTCTCACGGTTCTGGGCTAGGCGGCGCTTCGCGTCGCGACGCGTGCCGTCTCTCCGTCTTTCACAACACGCGACGTAAATGGCCGCAACTCCTCGCTGCCTTCACTTACAATCTTAAAACTTTGAGCCCGCCAAGCTACCACCAACCGCACTACGTGATGTTCATTTCGACTTGATACGCCCTTACCTTCCCCAGTAAAAAAGCTCTCAAAGACGCAAATACAAACCGAAAAACGGATTACACAAACTCACGCAAAAGTTACTTTTTGACTTATGTAGTTACAAATTAAACACTTTCCGTCACTTTCCTTCAGTTGTACTGTCAAACTTTGGTTCTTCACGCGTCTCACGGTTCTGGGCTAGGCGGCGCTTCGCGTCGCGACGCGTCCCATCTCCCCGTCTTTCACAACACGCGACGTAAATGGCCGCAACTCCTCGCTGCCTTCACTTACAATCTTAAAACTTTGAGCCCGCCAAGCTACCACCAACCGCACTACGTGATATTCATTTCGACTTGATACGCCCTTACCTTCCCCGGAAAAAAACCTCTAAAAGACGCAAATACAAACCGAAAAACGGATTACACAAACTCACGCAAAAGCCACTTTTTCGACTTATGTAGTTACAAATTAAACACTTTCCGTCACTTTCCTTCAGTTGTACTGTCAAACTTTGGTTCTTTACGCGTCTCACGGTTCTGGGCTAGGCGGCGCTTCGCGTCGCGACGCGTCCCGTCTCTCCGTCTTTCACAACACGCGACGTAAATGGCCGCAACTCCTCGCTGCCTTCACTTACAATCTTAAAACTTTGAGCCCGCCAAGCTACCACCTACCGCACTACGTGATATTCATTTCGACTTGATACGCCCTTACCTTCCCCTGAAAAAACGCTCTCAATGACGCAAATACAAACCGAAAAACGGATTACACAAACTCACGCAGAAGCCACTTTTTCGACTTATGTAGTTACAAATTAAACACTTTCCGTTACTTTCCATCAGTTGTACTGTCAAACTTTGTTTCTTTACGCGTCTCACGGTTCTGGGCTAGGCGGCGCTTCGCGTCGCGACGCGTCCCATCTCCCCGTCTTTCACAACACGCGACGTAAATGGCCGCAACTCCTCGCTGCCTTCACTTACAATCTTAAAACTTTGAGCCCGCCAAGCTACCACCAACCGCACTACGTGATATTCATTTCGACTTGATACGCCCTTACCTTCCCCGGAAAAAACGATCTCAAAGACGCAAATACAAACCGAAAAACGGCTTACACAAACTCACGCAAAAGCCACTTTTTCGACTTATGTAGTTACAAATTAAACACTTTCCGTTAGTTTCCTTCAGTTGTACTGTCAAACTTTGTTTCTTTACGCGTCTCACGGTTCTGGGCTAGACGGCGCTTCGCGTCGCGACGCGTCCCGTCTCTCCGCCTTTCACAACACTCGACGTAAATGGCCGCAACTCCTCGCTGCCTTCACTTACAATCTTAAAACTTTGAGCCCCTCAAGCTACCACCTACCGCACTACGTGATATTCATTTCGACTTGATACGCCCTTACCTTCCCCTGAAAAAACGCTCTCAATGACGCAAATACAAACCGAAAAACGGATTACACAAACTCACGCAGAAGCCACTTTTTCGACTTATGTAGTTACAAATTAAACACTTTCAGTCACTTTCCTTCAGTTGTACTGTCAAACTTTATTTCTTTACGCGTCTCACGGTTCTGGGCCAGGCGGCGCTTCGCGTCGCGACGCGTCCCGTCTCTCTGTCTTTCACAACACGCGACGTAAATGGCCGTAACTCCTCGCTGCCTTCACTTACAATCTTAAAACTTTGAGACCGCCAAGCTATCACCAACCGCACTACGTGATATTCTTTTCGACTTGATACGCCCTTACCTTTCCCGGAAAAAACGCTCTCAAAGACGCAAATACAAACCGAAAAACGGATTACACAAACTCACGCAAAAGCCACTTTTTCGACTTATGTAGTTACAAATTAAACACTTTCCGTTAGTTTCCTTCAGTTGTACTGTCAAACTTTGTTTCTTTACGCGTCTCACGGTTCTGGGCTAGACGGCGCTTCGCGTCGCGACGCGTCCCGTCTCACCGCCTTTCACAACACGCGACGTAAATGGCCGCAACTCCTCCCTGCCTTCACTTACAATCTTAAAACTTTGAGCCCCTCAAGCTACCACCAACCGCACTACGTGATATTCATTTCGACTTGATACGCCCTTACCTTCCATGGAAAAAGCTCTCTCAAAGACGCAAATACAAACCAAAAAACGGATTACACAAACTCACGCAAAAGCCACTTTTTCGACTTATGTAGTTACAAATTAAACACTTTCCGTTAGTTTCCTTCAGTTGTACTGTCAATCTTTGTTTCTTTACGCGTCTCACGGTTCTGGGGTAGACGGCGCTTCGCGTCGCGACGCGTCCCGTCTCTCCGTCTTTCACAACACGCGACATAAATGGCCGCAACTCCTCCCTGCCTTCACTTACAATCTTAAAACATTGAGCCCCCCAAGCTACCACCAACCGCACTACCTGATATTCATTTCGACTTGATACGCCCTTACCTTCCATGGAAAAAGCTCTCTCAAAGACGCAAATACAAACCAAAAAACGGATTACACAAACTCACGCAAAAGCCACTTTTTCGACTTATGTAGTTACAAATTAAACACTTTCCGTTAGTTTCCTTCAGTTGTACTGTCAATCTTTGTTTCTTTACGCGTCTCACGGTTCTGGGCTAGACGGCGCTTCGCGTCGCGACGCGTCCCGTCTCTCCGTCTTTCACAACACGCGACATAAATGGCCGCAACTCCTCCCTGCCTTCACTTACAATCTTAAAACATTGAGCCCCCCAAGCTACCACCAACCGCACTACCTGATATTCATTTCGACTTGATACGCCCTTACCTTCCATGGAAAAAGCTCTCTCAAAGACGCAAATACAAACCAAAAAACGGATTACACAAACTCACGCAAAAGCCACTTTTTCGACTTATGTAGTTACAAATTAAACACTTTCCGTTAGTTTCCTTCAGTTGTACTGTCAATCTTTGTTTCTTTACGCGTCTCACGGTTCTGGGCTAGACGGCGCTTCGCGTCGCGACGCGTCCCGTCTCTCCGCCTTTCACAACACGCGACGTAAATGGCCGCAACTCCTCGCTGCCTTCACTTACAATCTTAAAACTTTGAGCCCGCCAAGCTACCACCAACCGCACTACGTGATATTCTTTTCGACTTGATACCCCTTTACCTTCCCCGGAAAAAACGCTCTCAAAGACGCAAATACAAACCGAAAAACGGATTACACAAACTCACGCAGAAGCCACTTTTTCGACTTATGTAGTTACAAATTAAACCCTTTCCGTTACTTTCCATCAGTTGTACTGTCAAACTTTGTTTCTTTACGCGTCTCACGGTTCTGGGCTAGGCGGCGCTTCGCGTCGCGACGCGTCCCATCTCCCCGTCTTTCACAACACGCGACGTAAATGGCCGCAACTCCTCGCTGCCTTCACTTACAATCTTGAAACTTTGAGCCCGCCAAGCTACCACCAACCGCACTACGTGATATTCATTTCGACTTGATACGCCCTTACCTTCCCCGGAAAAAACGCTCTCAAAGACGCAAATACAAACCGAAAAACGGCTTACACAAACTCACGCAAAAGCCACTTTTTCGACTTATGTAGTTACAAATTAAACACTTTCAGTCACTTTCCTTCAGTTGTACTGTCAAACGTTGTTTCTTTACGCGTCTCACGGTTCTGGGCTAGCCGGCGCTTCGCGTCGCGACGCGTCCCGTCTCTCTGTCTTTCACAACACGCGACGTAAATGGCCGTAACTCTGCGCTGCCTTCACTTACAATATTAAAACTTTGAGCCTGCCAAGCTACCACCAACCGCACTACGTGATATTCATTTCGACTTGATACGCCCGTACCTTTCCCGGAGAAAACGCTCTCAAAGACGCAAGTACAAACCGAAAAACGGATTACACAAACTCACGCAAAAGCCACTTTTTCGACTTATGTAGTTACAAATTAAACACTTTCAGTCACTTTCCTTCAGTTGTACTGTCAAACGTTGTTTCTTTACGCGTCTCACGGTTCTGGGCTAGGCGGCGCTTCGCGTCGCGACGTGTCCCGTCTCTCTGTCTTTCACAACACGCGACGTAAATGGCCGTAACTCTGCGCTGCCTTCACTTACAATATTAAAACTTTGAGCCTGCCAAGCTACCACCAACCGCACTACGTGATATTCATTTCGACTTGATACGCCCGTACCTTTCCCGGAGAAAACGCTCTCAAAGACGCAAGTACAAACCGAAAAACGGCTTACACAACCTCACGCAAAAGCCACTTTTTCGACTTATGTAGTTACAAATTAAACACTTTCAGTCACTTTCCTTCAGTTGTACTGTCAAACGTTGTTTCTTTACGCGTCTCACGGTTCTGGGCTAGACGGCGCTTCGCGTCGCGACGCGTCCCGTCTCTCTGTCTTTCACAACACGCGACGTAAATGGCCGTAACTCTGCGCTGCCTTCACTTACAATATTAAAACTTTGAGCCTGCCAAGCTACCACCAACCGCACTACGTGATATTCATTTCGACTTGATACGCCCGTACCTTTCCCGGAGAAAACGCTCTCAAAGACGCAAGTACAAACCGAAAAACGGATTACACAAACTCACGCAAAAGCCACTTTTTCGACTTATGTAGTTACAAATTAAACACTTTCAGTCACTTTCCTTCAGTTGTACTGTCAAACGTTGTTTCTTTACGCGTCTCACGGTTCTGGGCTAGGCGGCGCTTCGCGTCGCGACGTGTCCCGTCTCTCTGTCTTTCACAACACGCGACGTAAATGGCCGTAACTCTGCGCTGCCTTCACTTACAATATTAAAACTTTGAGCCTGCCAAGCTACCACCAACCGCACTACGTGATATTCATTTCGACTTGATACGCCCGTACCTTTCCCGGAGAAAACGCTCTCAAAGACGCAAGTACAAACCGAAAAACGGCTTACACAAACTCACGCAAAAGCCACTTTTTCGACTTATGTAGTTACAAATTAAACACTTTCAGTCACTTTCCTTCAGTTGTACTGTCAAACGTTGTTTCTTTACGCGTCTCACGGTTCTGGGCTAGCCGGCGCTTCGCGTCGCGACGCGTCCCGTCTCTCTGTCTTTCACAACACGCGACGTAAATGGCCGTAACTCTGCGCTGCCTTCACTTACAATATTAAAACTTTGAGCCTGCCAAGCTACCACCAACCGCACTACGTGATATTCATTTCGACTTGATACGCCCGTACCTTTCCCGGAGAAAACGCTCTCAAAGACGCAAGTACAAACCGAAAAACGGATTACACAAACTCACGCAAAAGCCACTTTTTCGACTTATGTAGTTACAAATTAAACACTTTCAGTCACTTTCCTTCAGTTGTACTGTCAAACGTTGTTTCTTTACGCGTCTCACGGTTCTGGGCTAGGCGGCGCTTCGCGTCGCGACGTGTCCCGTCTCTCTGTCTTTCACAACACGCGACGTAAATGGCCGTAACTCTGCGCTGCCTTCACTTACAATATTAAAACTTTGAGCCTGCCAAGCTACCACCAACCGCACTACGTGATATTCATTTCGACTTGATACGCCCGTACCTTTCCCGGAGAAAACGCTCTCAAAGACGCAAGTACAAACCGAAAAACGGTTTACACAAACTCACGCAAAAGCCACTTTTTCGACTTATGTAGTTACAAATTAAACACTTTCAGTCACTTTCCTTCAGTTGTACTGTCAAACGTTGTTTCTTTACGCGTCTCACGGTTCTGGGCTAGCCGGCGCTTCGCGTCGCGACGTGTCCCGTCTCTCTGTCTTTCACAACACGCGACGTAAATGGCCGTAACTCTGCGCTGCCTTCACTTACAATATTAAAACTTTGAGCCTGCCAAGCTACCACCAACCGCACTACGTGATATTCATTTCGACTTGATACGCCCGTACCTTTCCCGGAGAAAACGCTCTCAAAGACGCAAGTACAAACCGAAAAACGGATTACACAAACTCACGCAAAAGCCACTTTTTCGACTTATGTAGTTACAAATTAAACACTTTCAGTCACTTTCCTTCAGTTGTACTGTCAAACGTTGTTTCTTTACGCGTCTCACGGTTCTGGGCTAGCCGGCGCTTCGCGTCGCGACGTGTCCCGTCTCTCTGTCTTTCACAACACGCTTCGTAAATGGCCGTAACTCTGCGCTGCCTTCACTTACAATATTAAAACTTTGAGCCTGCCAAGCTACCACCAACCGCACTACGTGATATTCATTTCGACTTGATACGCCCGTACCTTTCCCGGAGAAAACGCTCTCAAAGACGCAAGTACAAACCGAAAAACGGTTTACACAAACTCACGCAAAAGCCACTTTTTCGACTTATGTAGTTACAAATTAAACACTTTCAGTCACTTTCCTTCAGTTGTACTGTCAAACGTTGTTTCTTTACGCGTCTCACGGTTCTGGGCTAGGCGGCGCTTCGCGTCGCGACGTGTCCCGTCTCTCTGTCTTTCACAACACGCGACGTAAATGGCCGTAACTCTGCGCTGCCTTCACTTACAATATTAAAACTTTGAGCCTGCCAAGCTACCACCAACCGCACTACGTGATATTCATTTCGACTTGATACGCCCGTACCTTTCCCGGAGAAAACGCTCTCAAAGACGCAAGTACAAACCAAAAAACGGATTACACAAACTCACGCAAAAGCCACTTTTTCGACTTATGTAGTTACAAATTAATCACTTTCCGTTAGTTTCCTTCAGTTGTACTGTCAAACGTTGTTTCTTTACGCGTCTCACGGTTCTGGGCTAGGCGGCGCTTCGCGTCGCGACGCGTCCCGTCTCTCTGTCTTTCACAACACGCGACGTAAATGGCCGTAACTCCTCGCTGCCTTCACTTACAATCTTAAAACTTTGAGCCCGCCAAGCTACCACCAATCGCACTACGTCATATTCATTTCGACTTGATACGCCCTTACATTCCCCGGAAAAAACGCTCTCAAAGACGCAAATACAAACCGAAAAACGGCTTACACAAACTCACGCAAAAGCCACTTTTTCTACTTATGTAGTTACAAATTAATCACTTTCCGTTAGTTTCCTTCAGTTCTACTGTCAAACGTTGTTTCTTTACGCGTCTCACGGTTCTGGGCTAGGCGGCGCATCGCGTCGCGACGCGTCCCGTCTCTCTGTCTTTCACAACACGCGACGTAAATGGCCGTAACTCCTCGCTGCCTTCACTTACAATCTTAAAACTTTGAGCCTGCCGAGCTACCACCAACCGCACTACGTGATATTCATTTCGACTTGATACGCCCTTACCTTTCCCGGAAAATACGCTCTCAAAGACGAAAATACGAACCGAAAAACGGATTACACAAACTCACGCAAAAGCCACTTTTTCGACTTATGTAGTTACAAATTAAACACTTTCAGTCACTTTCCTTCAGTTGTACTGTCAAACGTTGTTTCTTTACGCGTCTCACGGTTCTGGGCTAGGCGGCGCTTCGCGTCGCGACTCGTCCCGTCTCTCTGTCTTTCACAACACGCGACGTAAATGGCCGTAACTCCTCGCTGCCTTCACTTACAATCTTAAAACTTTGAGCCTGCCGAGCTACCACCAACCCCACTACGTGATATTCATTTCGACGTGATACGCCCTTACCTTTCCCGGAGAAAACGCTCTCAAAGACGCAAGTACAAACCGAAAAACGGCTTACACAAACTCACGCAAAAGCCACTTTTTCGACTTATGTAGTTACAAATTAAACACTTTCAGTCACTTTCCTTCAGTTGTACTGTCAAACGTTGTTTCTTTACGCGTCTCACGGTTCTGGGCTAGGCGGCGCTTCGCGTCGCGACGTGTCCCATCTCCCCGTCTTTCACAACAAGCGACGTAAATGGCCGTAACTCCTCGCTGCCTTCACTTACAATCTTAAAACTTTGAGCCTGCCGAGCTACCACCAACCGCACTACGTGATATTCATTTCGACTTGATACGCCCTTACCTTTCCCGGAGAAAACGCTCTCAAAGACGCAAGTACAAACCGAAAAACGGATTACACAAACTCACGCAAAAGCCACTTTTTCGACTTATGTAGTTACAAATTAAACACTTTCAGTCACTTTCCTTCAGTTGTACTGTCAAACGTTGTTTCTTTACGCGTCTCACGGTTCTGGGCTAGGCGGCGCTTCGCGTCGCGACGCGTCCCGTCTCTCTGTCTTTCACAACACGCGACGTAAATGGCCGTAACTCCTCGCTGCCTTCACTTACAATCTTAAAACTTTGAGCCTGCCAAGCTACCACCAACCGCACTACGTGATATTCATTTCGACTTGATACGCCCTTACCTTTCCCGGAGAAAACGCTCTCAAAGACGCAAGTACAAACCGAAAAACGGATTACACAAACTCACGCAAAAGCCACTTTTTCGACTTATGTAGTTACAAATTAAACACTTTCAGTCACTTTCCTTCAGTTGTACTGTCAAACGTTGTTTCTTTACGCGTCTCACGGTTCTGGGCTAGGCGGCGCTTCGCGTCGCGACGCGTCCCGTCTCTCTGTCTTTCACAACACGCGACGTAAATGGCCGTAACTCCTCGCTGCCTTCACTTACAATCTTAAAACTTTGAGCCTGCCGAGCTACCACCAACCGCACTACGTGATATTCATTTCGACTTGATACGCCCTTACCTTTCCCGGAGAAAACGCTCTCAAAGACGCAAGTACAAACCGAAAAACGGATTACACAAACTCACGCAAAAGCCACTTTTTCGACTTATGTAGTTACAAATTAAACACTTTCAGTCACTTTCCTTCAGTTGTACTGTCAAACGTTGTTTCTTTACGCGTCTCACGGTTCTGGGCTAGGCGGCGCTTCGCGTCGCGACGTGTCCCATCTCCCCGTCTTTCACAACACGCGACGTAAATGGCCGCAACTCCTCGCTGCCTTCACTTACAATCTTATAACTTTGAGCCCGCCAAGCTACCACCAATCGCACTACGTGATATTCATTTCGACTTGATACGCCCTTACCTTTCCCGGAGAAAACGCTCTCAAAGACGCAAGTACAAACCGAAAAACGGATTACACAAACTCACGCAAAAGCCACTTTTTCGACTTATGTAGTTACAAATTAAACACTTTCAGTCACTTTCCTTCAGTTGTACTGTCAAACGTTGTTTCTTTACGCGTCTCACGGTTCTGGGCTAGGCGGCGCTTCGCGTCGCGACGTGTCCCATCTCCCCGTCTTTCACAACACGCGACGTAAATGGCCGCAACTCCTCGCTGCCTTCACTTACAATCTTATAACTTTGAGCCCGCCAAGCTACCACCAATCGCACTACGTCATATTCATTTCGACTTGATACGCCCTTACATTCCCCGGAAAAAACGCTCTCAAAGACGCAAATACAAACCGAAAAACGGCTTACACAAACTCACGCAAAAGCCACTTTTTCTACTTATGTAGTTACAAATTAATCACTTTCCGTTAGTTTCCTTCAGTTCTACTGTCAAACGTTGTTTCTTTACGCGTCTCACGGTTCTGGGCTAGCCGGCGCTTCGCGTCGCGACGCGTCCCGTCTCTCTGTCTTTCACAACACGCGACGTAAATGGCCGTAACTCCTCGCTGCCTTCACTTACAATCTTAAAACTTTGAGCCTGCCAAGCTACCACCAACCGCACTACGTGATATTCATTTCGACTTGATACGCCCTTACCTTTCCCGGAAAATACGCTCTCAAAGACGAAAATACGAACCGAAAAACGGATTACACAAACTCACGCAAAAGCCACTTTTTCGACTTATGTAGTTACAAATTAAACACTTTCAGTCACTTTCCTTCAGTTGTACTGTCAAACGTTGTTTCTTTACGCGTCTCACGGTTCTGGGCTAGGCGGCGCTTCGCGTCGCGACGCGTCCTGTCTCTCTGTCTTTCACAACACGCGACGTAAATGGCCGTAACTCCTCGCTGCCTTCACTTACAATCTTAAAACTTTGAGCCTGCCAAGCTACCACCAACCGCACTACGTGATATTCATTTCGACTTGATACGGCCTTACCTTTCCCGGAGAAAACGCTCTCAAAGACGCAAGTACAAACCGAAAAACGGATTACACAAACTCACGCAAAAGCCACTTTTTCGACTTATGTAGTTACAAATTAAACACTTTCAGTCACTTTCCTTCAGTTGTACTGTCAAACGTTGTTTCTTTACGCGTCTCACGGTTCTGGGCTAGGCGGCGCTTCGCGTCGCGACGTGTCCCATCTCCCCGTCTTTCACAACACGCGACGTAAATGGCCGCAACTCCTCGCTGCCTTCACTTACAATCTTAAAACTTTGAGCCCGCCAAGCTACCACCAACCGCACTACGTCATATTCATTTCGACTTGATACGCCCTTACATTCCCCGGAAAAAACGCTCTCAAAGACGCAAATACAAACCGAAAAACGGCTTACACAAACTCGCCCAAAAGCCACTTTTTCGACTTATGTAGTTACAAATTAATCACTTTCCGTTAGTTTCCTTCAGTTGTACTGTCAAACGTTGTTTCTTTACGCGTCTCACGGTTCTGGGCTAGGCGGCGCTTCGCGTCGCGACGCGTCCCGTCTCTCTGTCTTTCACAACACGCGACGTAAATGGCCGTAACTCCTCGCTGCCTTCACTTACAATCTTAAAACTTTGAGCCTGCCAAGCTACCACCAACCGCACTACGTGATATTCATTTCGACTTGATACGCCCTTACCTTTCCCGGAAAATACGCTCTCAAAGACGAAAATACGAACCGAAAAACGGATTACACAAACTCACGCAAAACCCACTTTCTCGACTTATGTAGTTACAAATTAAACACTTTCCGTCACTTTCCTTCAGTTGTACTGTCAAACTTTGTTTCTTTACGCCTCTCACGGTTCTGGGCTAGGCGGCGCTTCGCGTCGCGACGCGTCCCGTCTCTCCGTCTTTCACAACACGCGACGAAAATGGCCGCAACTCCTCGCTGCCTTCACTTACAATCTTAAAACTTTGAGCCCGCCAAGCTACCACCAACCGCACTACGTGATATTCATTTCGACGTGATGCGCCCTTACCTTCCCCGGAAAAAACGCTCTCAAAGACGCAAATACAAACCGAAAAATGTCTTACACAACCTCACGCAAAAGCCACTTTTTCGACTTATGTAGTTACAAATTAAACACTTTCCGTCACTTTCCTTCAGTTGTACTGTCAAACTTTGTTTCTTTACGCGTCTCACGGTTCTGGGCTAGGCGGCGCTTCGCGTCGCGACGCGTCCCGTCTCTCCGTCTTTCACAACACGCGACGTAAATGGCCGTAACTCCTCGCTGCCTTCACTTACAATCATAAAACTTTGAACCCGCCAAGCTACCACCAACCGCACTACGTGATATTCATTTCGACTTGATGCGCCCTTACCTTCCCCGGAAAAAACGCTCTCGAAGACGCAAATACAAACCGAAAAACGGCTTACACAAACTCACGCAAAAGCCACTTTTTCGACTTATGTAATTACAAATTAAACACTTTCCGTTACTTTCCTTCAGTTGTACTGTCAAACTTTGTTTCTTTACGCGTCTCACGGTTCTGGGCTAGGCGGCGCTTCGCGTCGCGACGCGTCCCATCCCCCCTCTTTCACAACACGCGACGCAAATGGCCGCAACTCCTCGCTGCCTTCACTTACAATGTTAAAACTTTGAGCCCGCCAAGCTACCACCAACCGCACTACGTGATATTCATTTCGACTCGATACGCCCTTACCTTCCCCGGAAAAAACGCTCTCAAAGACGCAAATACAAACCGAAAAATGGCTTACACAAACTCACGCAAAAGCCACTTTTTCGATTTATGTATTTACAAATTAAACACTTTCCGTCACTTTCCTTCAGTTGTACTGTCAAACGTTGTTTCTTTACGCGTCTCACGGTTCTGGGCTAGGCGGCGCTTCGCGTCGCGACACGTCCCGTCTCTCCGTCTTTCACAACACGCGACGTAAATGGCCGTAACTCCTCGCTGCCTTCACTTACAATCTTAAAACTTTGAGCCCGCCAAGCTACCACCATCCGCACTACGTGATATTCATTTCGACTTGATACGCCCTTACCTTCCCCAGAAAAAAACCTCTCAAAGACGCAAATACAAACCGATAAACGGATTACACAAACTCACGCAAAAGTTACTTTTTCGACTTATGTAGTTACAAATTAAACACTTTCCGTCACTTTCCTTCAGTTGTACTGTCAAACTTTGTGTCTTTACGCGTCTCACGGTTCTGGGCTAGGCGGCGCTTCGCGTCGCGACGCGTCCCGTCTCTCCGTCTTTCACAACACGCGACGTAAATGTCCGTAACTCCTCCCTGCCTTCACTTACAATCTTAAAATTTTGAACCCGCCAAGCTACCACCAACCGCACTACGTGATATTCCTTTCGACTTGATACGCTATTACCTTCCCCAGAAAAAAAGCTCTCAAAGACGTAAATACAAACCGAAAAACGGTTTACACAAACTCACGCAAAAGTTACATTTCGACATATGTATTTACAAATTAAACACTTTCAGTCACTTTCCTTCAGTTGTACTGTCAAACTTTGTTTCTTTACGCGTCACACGGTTCTGGGCTAGGCGGCGCTTCGCGTCGCGACGCGGTACGTCTCTCCGTCTTTCACAACACGCGACGTAAATGGCCGTAACTCCTCGCTGCCTTCACTTACGATCTTAAAACTTTGAGCCCGCCAAGCTACCACCAACCGCACTACGTGATATTCATTTCGACTTGATACGCCCATACCTTCCCCAGAAAAAAAGCTCTCAAAGACGCAAATACAAACCGAAAAACGGATTACACAAACTCACGCAAAAGTTACATTTCGACTTATGTAGTTACAAATTAAACACTTTCAGTCACTTTCCTTCAGTTGTACTGTCAAACTTTGTTTCTTTACGCGTCACACGGTTCTGGGCTAGGCGGCGCTTCGCGTCGCGACGCGTCCCGCCTCTCCGTCTTTCACAACACGCGACGTAAATGGCCGTAACTCCTCCCTGCCTTTACTTGCAATCTTAAAATTTTGACCCCGCCAAGCTACCACCAACCGCACTACGTGATATTCATTTCGACTTGATGCGCCCTTACCTTCTTCGGAAAAAACGCTCTCAAAAACGCAAATACAAACCGAAAAACGGCTTTCACAAACTCACGCAAAAGCCACTCTTTCGACTTATGTAGTTACAAATTAAACACTTTCCGTCACTTTCCTTCAGTTGTACTGTCAAACTTTGTTTCTTTACGCGTCTCACGGTTCTGGGCTAGGCGGCGCTTCGCGTCGCGACGCGTCCCGTCTCTCCGTCTTTCACAACACGCGACGTAAATGGCCGCAACTCCTCGCTGCCTTAACTTACGATCTTAAAACTTTGAGCCCGCCAAGATACCACCAACCGCACTACGTGGTATTCATTTCGACTTGATGCGCCCTTACCTTCCCCATAAAAAACGCTCTCAAAAACGCAAATACAAACCGAAAAACGGCTTTCACAAACTCACGCAAAAGCCACTCTTTCGACTTATGTAGTTACAAATTAAACACTTTCCGTCACTTTCCTTCAGTTGTACTGTCAAACTTTGTTTCTTTACGCGTCTCACGGTTCTGGGCTAGGCGGCGCTTCGCGTCGCGACGCGTCCCGTCTCTCCGTCTTTCACAACACGCGACGTAAATGGCCGCAACTCCTCGCTGCCTTAACTTACGATCTTAAAACTTTGAGCCCGCCAAGATACCACCAACCGCACTACGTGGTATTCATTTCGACTTGATGCGCCCTTACCTTCCCCATAAAAAACGCTCTCAAAAACGCAAATACAAACCGAAAAACGGCTTTCACAAACTCACGCAAAAGCCACTCTTTCGACTTATGTAGTTACAAATTAAACACTTTCCGTCACTTTCCTTCAGTTGTACTGTCAAACTTTGTTTCTTTACGCGTCTCACGGTTCTGGGCTAGGCGGCGCTTCGCGTCGCGACGCGTCCCGTCTCTCCGTCTTTCACAACACGCGACGTAAATGGCCGCAACTCCTCGCTGCCTTAACTTACGATCTTAAAACTTTGAGCCCGCCAAGATACCACCAACCGCACTACGTGGTATTCATTTCGACTTGATGCGCCCTTACCTTCCCCATAAAAAACGCTCTCAAAAACGCAAATACAAACCGAAAAACGGCTTTCACAAACTCACGCAAAAGCCACTCTTTCGACTTATGTAGTTACAAATTAAACACTTTCCGTCACTTTCCTTCAGTTGTACTGTCAAACTTTGTTTCTTTACGCGTCTTACGGTTCTGGGCTAGGCGGCGCTTCGCGTCGCGACGCGACCCGTCTCTCCGTCTTTCACAACACGCGACGTAAATGGCCGCAACTCCTCGCTGCCTTAACTTACGATCTTAAAACTTTGAGCCCGCCAAGCTACCACCAACCGCACTACGTGATATTCATTTAGACTTGATACGCCCTTACCTTCCACAGAAAAAAACATCTCAAAGACGCAAATACAAACCGAAAAACGGATTACACAAACTCACGCAAAAGCCACTTTTTCGACTTATGTAGTTACAAATTAAACACATTCCGTCACTTTCCTTCAGTTGTACTGTCAAACGTTGTTTCTTTACGCGTCTCACGGTTCTGGGCTAGGCGGCGCTTCGCGTCGCGACGCGTCCCGTCTCTCCGTCTTTCACAACACGCGACGTAAATGGCCGTAACTCCTCCCTGCCTTCACTTACAATCTTAAAATTTTGAGCCCGCCAAGCTATCACCAACCGCACTACGTGATATTCATTTCGACTTGATACGCCTTAACCTTCCCCAGAAAAAAAGCTCTCAAAGACGCAAATACAAACCGAAAAACGGATTACACAAACTCACGCAAAAGCTACTTTTCGACTTATGTAGTTACAAATTAAACACTTTCAGTCACTTTCCTTCAGTTGTACTGTCAAACGTTGTTTCTTTACGCGTCTCACGGATCTGGGCTAGGCGGCGCTTCGCGTCGAGACGCGTCCCGTCTCTCCGTCTTTCACAATACGCGACGTAAATGGCCGTAACTCCTCGCTGCCTTCACTTACAATCTTAAAATTTTGAGCCCGCCAAGCTACCACCAACCGCACTACGTGATATTCATTTCGACCTGATACGCCCTTACCTTCCCCAGGAAAAAAGCTCTCAAAGACGCAAATACAAACCGAAAAACGGATTACACAAACTCACGCAAAAGTTACATTTCGACTTATGTAGTTACAAATTAAACACTTTCCGTCACTTTCCTTCAGTTGTACTGTCAAACGTTGTTTCTTTACGCGTCTCACGGTTCTGGGCTAGGCGGCGCTTCGCGTCGAGACGCGTCCCGTCTCTCCGTCTTTGACAATACGCGACGTAAATGGCCGTAACTCCTCGCTGCCTTCAGTTACAATCTTAAAATTTTGAGCCCGCCAAGCTACCACCAAGCGCACTACGTGATATTCATTTCGACTTGATCCGCCCTTACCTTCCCCAGAAAAAAACCTCTTAAAGACGCAAATACAAACCGAAAAACGGATTACACAAACTCACGCAAAAGCCACTTTTTCGACTTATGTAGTTACAAATTAAACACTTTCCGTCACTTTCCTTCAGTTGTACTGTCAAACTTTGTCTCTTTACGCGTCTCACGGTTCTGGACTAGACGGCGCTTCGCGTCGCGACGCGTCCCGTCTCTCCGTCTTTCACAACACGCTACGTAAATGGCCGCAACTCCTCGCTGCCTTCACTTACAATCTTAAAACTTTGAGCCCGCCAAGCTACCACCAACCGCACTACGTGATATTCATTTCGACTTGATACGCCCTTACCTTCCCCAGAAAAAAAACTCTCAAAAACGCAAATACAAACCGAAAAACGGATTACACAAACTCACGCAAAAGCCACTTTTTCGACTTATGTAGTTACAAATTAAACACTTTCCGTCACTTTCCTTCAGTTTTACTGTCAAACTTTGTTTCTTTACGCGTCTCACGGTTCTGGGCTAGGCGGCGCTTCGCGTCGCGACGCGTCCCGTCTCTCCGTCTTTCACAACACGCGACGTAAATGGCCGCAACTCCTCGCTGCCTTCACTTACAATCTTAAAATTTTGAGCCTGCCAAGCTACCACCAACCGCACTACGTGATATTCATTTCGACTTGATACGCCCTTACCTTCCCCAGAAAAAAACCTCTCAAAAACGCAAGTACAAACCGAAAAACGGATTACACAAACTCACGCAAAAGCCACTTTTTCGACTTATGTAGTTACAAATTAAACACATTCCGTCACTTTCCTTCAGTTGTACTGTCAAACGTAGTTTCTTTACGCGTCTCACGGTTCTGGGCTAGGCGGCGCTTCGCGACGCGACGCGTCCCGTCTCTCCGTCTTTCACAACACGCGACGTAAATGGCCGTAACTCCTCGCTGCCTTCACTTACAATCTTAAAACTTTGAGCCCGCCAAGCTACCACCAACCGCACTACGTGATATTAATTTCGACTTGCTACGCCTTTACCTTCCCCAGAAAAATAGCTCTCAAAGACGCAAATACAAACCGAAAAACGGATTACACAAACTCACGCAAAAGCCACTTTTTCCACTTATGTAGTTACAAATTAAACACTTTCCGTCACTTTCCTTCTGTTGTACTGTCAAACTTTGTTTCTTTACGCGTCTCACGGTTCTGGGCTAGGCGGCGCTTTGCGTCGCGACGCGTCCCGTCTCTCCGTCTTTCACAACACGCGACGTAAATGGCCGCAACTCCTCGCTGCCTTCACTTACAATTTTAAAATTTTGAGCCTGCCAAGCTACCACCAACCGCACTACGTGATATTCATTTCGACTTGATACGCCCTTACCTTCCCCAGAAAAAAACCTCTCAAAGACGCAAATACAAACCGAAAAACGGATTACACAAACTCACGCAAAAGCCACTTTTTCGACTTATGTAGTTACAAATTAAACACATTCCGTCACTTTCCTTCAGTTGTACTGTCAAACGTTGTTTCTTTACGCGTCTCACGGTTCTGGGCTAGGCGGCGCTTCGCGTCGCGACGCGTCCCGTCTCTCCGTCTTTCACAACACGCGACGTAAATGGCCGCAACTCCTCGCTGCCTTAACTTACGATCTTAAAACTTTGAGCCCGCCAAGATACCACCAACCGCACTACGTGGTATTCATTTCGACTTGATGCGCCCTTACCTTCCCCATAAAAAACGCTCTCAAAAACGCAAATACAAACCGAAAAACGGCTTTCACAAACTCACGCAAAAGCCACTCTTTCGACTTATGTAGTTACAAATTAAACACTTTCCGTCACTTTCCTTCAGTTGTACTGTCAAACTTTGTTTCTTTACGCGTCTCACGGTTCTGGGCTAGGCGGCGCTTCGCGTCGCGACGCGTCCCGTCTCTCCGTCTTTCACAACACGCGACGTAAATGGCCGCAACTCCTCGCTGCCTTAACTTACGATCTTAAAACTTTGAGCCCGCCAAGATACCACCAACCGCACTACGTGGTATTCATTTCGACTTGATGCGCCCTTACCTTCCCCATAAAAAACGCTCTCAAAAACGCAAATACAAACCGAAAAACGGCTTTCACAAACTCACGCAAAAGCCACTCTTTCGACTTATGTAGTTACAAATTAAACACTTTCCGTCACTTTCCTTCAGTTGTACTGTCAAACTTTGTTTCTTTACGCGTCTTACGGTTCTGGGCTAGGCGGCGCTTCGCGTCGCGACGCGACCCGTCTCTCCGTCTTTCACAACACGCGACGTAAATGGCCGCAACTCCTCGCTGCCTTAACTTACGATCTTAAAACTTTGAGCCCGCCAAGCTACCACCAACCGCACTACGTGATATTCATTTAGACTTGATACGCCCTTACCTTCCACAGAAAAAAACATCTCAAAGACGCAAATACAAACCGAAAAACGGATTACACAAACTCACGCAAAAGCCACTTTTTCGACTTATGTAGTTACAAATTAAACACATTCCGTCACTTTCCTTCAGTTGTACTGTCAAACGTTGTTTCTTTACGCGTCTCACGGTTCTGGGCTAGGCGGCGCTTCGCGTCGCGACGCGTCCCGTCTCTCCGTCTTTCACAACACGCGACGTAAATGGCCGTAACTCCTCCCTGCCTTCACTTACAATCTTAAAATTTTGAGCCCGCCAAGCTATCACCAACCGCACTACGTGATATTCATTTCGACTTGATACGCCTTAACCTTCCCCAGAAAAAAAGCTCTCAAAGACGCAAATACAAACCGAAAAACGGATTACACAAACTCACGCAAAAGCTACTTTTCGACTTATGTAGTTACAAATTAAACACTTTCAGTCACTTTCCTTCAGTTGTACTGTCAAACGTTGTTTCTTTACGCGTCTCACGGATCTGGGCTAGGCGGCGCTTCGCGTCGAGACGCGTCCCGTCTCTCCGTCTTTCACAATACGCGACGTAAATGGCCGTAACTCCTCGCTGCCTTCACTTACAATCTTAAAATTTTGAGCCCGCCAAGCTACCACCAACCGCACTACGTGATATTCATTTCGACCTGATACGCCCTTACCTTCCCCAGGAAAAAAGCTCTCAAAGACGCAAATACAAACCGAAAAACGGATTACACAAACTCACGCAAAAGTTACATTTCGACTTATGTAGTTACAAATTAAACACTTTCCGTCACTTTCCTTCAGTTGTACTGTCAAACGTTGTTTCTTTACGCGTCTCACGGTTCTGGGCTAGGCGGCGCTTCGCGTCGAGACGCGTCCCGTCTCTCCGTCTTTGACAATACGCGACGTAAATGGCCGTAACTCCTCGCTGCCTTCAGTTACAATCTTAAAATTTTGAGCCCGCCAAGCTACCACCAAGCGCACTACGTGATATTCATTTCGACTTGATCCGCCCTTACCTTCCCCAGAAAAAAACCTCTTAAAGACGCAAATACAAACCGAAAAACGGATTACACAAACTCACGCAAAAGCCACTTTTTCGACTTATGTAGTTACAAATTAAACACTTTCCGTCACTTTCCTTCAGTTGTACTGTCAAACTTTGTCTCTTTACGCGTCTCACGGTTCTGGACTAGACGGCGCTTCGCGTCGCGACGCGTCCCGTCTCTCCGTCTTTCACAACACGCTACGTAAATGGCCGCAACTCCTCGCTGCCTTCACTTACAATCTTAAAACTTTGAGCCCGCCAAGCTACCACCAACCGCACTACGTGATATTCATTTCGACTTGATACGCCCTTACCTTCCCCAGAAAAAAAACTCTCAAAAACGCAAATACAAACCGAAAAACGGATTACACAAACTCACGCAAAAGCCACTTTTTCGACTTATGTAGTTACAAATTAAACACTTTCCGTCACTTTCCTTCAGTTTTACTGTCAAACTTTGTTTCTTTACGCGTCTCACGGTTCTGGGCTAGGCGGCGCTTCGCGTCGCGACGCGTCCCGTCTCTCCGTCTTTCACAACACGCGACGTAAATGGCCGCAACTCCTCGCTGCCTTCACTTACAATCTTAAAATTTTGAGCCTGCCAAGCTACCACCAACCGCACTACGTGATATTCATTTCGACTTGATACGCCCTTACCTTCCCCAGAAAAAAACCTCTCAAAAACGCAAGTACAAACCGAAAAACGGATTACACAAACTCACGCAAAAGCCACTTTTTCGACTTATGTAGTTACAAATTAAACACATTCCGTCACTTTCCTTCAGTTGTACTGTCAAACGTAGTTTCTTTACGCGTCTCACGGTTCTGGGCTAGGCGGCGCTTCGCGACGCGACGCGTCCCGTCTCTCCGTCTTTCACAACACGCGACGTAAATGGCCGTAACTCCTCGCTGCCTTCACTTACAATCTTAAAACTTTGAGCCCGCCAAGCTACCACCAACCGCACTACGTGATATTAATTTCGACTTGCTACGCCTTTACCTTCCCCAGAAAAATAGCTCTCAAAGACGCAAATACAAACCGAAAAACGGATTACACAAACTCACGCAAAAGCCACTTTTTCCACTTATGTAGTTACAAATTAAACACTTTCCGTCACTTTCCTTCTGTTGTACTGTCAAACTTTGTTTCTTTACGCGTCTCACGGTTCTGGGCTAGGCGGCGCTTTGCGTCGCGACGCGTCCCGTCTCTCCGTCTTTCACAACACGCGACGTAAATGGCCGCAACTCCTCGCTGCCTTCACTTACAATTTTAAAATTTTGAGCCTGCCAAGCTACCACCAACCGCACTACGTGATATTCATTTCGACTTGATACGCCCTTACCTTCCCCAGAAAAAAACCTCTCAAAGACGCAAATACAAACCGAAAAACGGATTACACAAACTCACGCAAAAGCCACTTTTTCGACTTATGTAGTTACAAATTAAACACATTCCGTCACTTTCCTTCAGTTGTACTGTCAAACGTTGTTTCTTTACGCGTCTCACGGTTCTGGGCTAGGCGGCGCTTCGCGTCGCGACGCGACCCGTCTATCCGTCTTTCACAACACGCGACGTAAATGGCCGTAACTCCTCGCTGCCTTCACTTACAATCTTAAAATTTTGAGCCCGCCAAGCTACCACCAACCGCACTACGTGATATTCATTTCGACTTGATACGCCCTTACCTTCCCCAGAAAAAAACCTCTCAAAAACGCAAATACAAACCGAAAAACGGATTACACAAACTCACGCAAAAGTTACATTTCGACTTATGTAGTTACAAATTAAACACTTTCAGTCACTTTCCTTCAGTTGTACTGTCAAACTTTCTCTCTTTACGCGTCTCACGGTTCTGGGCTAGACGGCGCTTCGCGTCGCGACGCGTCCCGTCTCTCCGTCTTTCACAACACGCTACGTAAATGGCCGCAACTCCTCGCTGCCTTCACTTACAGTCTTAAAACTTTGAGCCCGCCAAGCTACCACCAACCGCACTACGTGATATTCATTTCGACTTGATGCGCCCTTACCTTCCCCGGAAAAAACGCTCTCAAAAACGCAAATACAAACCGAAAAACGGCTTACACAAACTCACGCAAAAGCCACTTTTTCGAATTATGTAGTTACAAATTAAACACTTTCCGTCACTTTCCTTCAGTTGTACTGTCAAACTTTGTCTCTTTACGCGTCTCACGGTTCTGGGCTAGACGGCGCTTCGCGTCGCGACGCGTCCCGTCTCTCCGTCTCCACAACACGCGACGTAAATGGCCGTAACTCCTCCCTGCCTTCACTTACAATCTTAAAATTTTAACCCCGCCAAGCTACCACCAACCGCACTACGTGATATTCATTTCGACTTGATACGCCCTTACCTTCCCCAGAAAAAAAGCTCTCAAAGACGCAAATACAAACCGAAAAACGGATTACACAAACTCAGGCAAAAGTTACATTTCGACTTATGTAGTTACAAATTAAACACTTTCCGTCACTTTCCTTCAGTTGTACTGTCAAACTTTGTTTCTTTACGCGTCTCACGGTTCTGGGCTAGGCGGCGCTTCGCGTCGCGACGCGTCCCGTCTCTCCGTCTCCACAACACACGACGTAAATGGCCGTAACTCCTCCCTGCCTTCACTTACAATCTTAAAATTTTGACCCCGCCAAGCTACCACCAACCGCACTACGTGATATTCATTTCGACTTGATACGCCCTTACCTTCCCCAGAAAAAAACCTCTCAAAGACGCAAATATAAACCGAAAAACGGATTACACAAACTCAGGCAAAAGTTACATTTCGACTTATGTAGTTACAAATTAAACACTTTCAGTCACTTTCCTTCAGTTGTACTGTCAAACTTTGTTTCTTTACGCGTCTCACGGTTCTGGGCTAGGCGGCGCTTCGCGTCGCGACGCGTCCCGTCTCTCCGTATCCACAACACGCGACGTAAATGGCCGTAACTCCTCCCTGCCTTCACTTACAATCTTAAAATTTTGAGCCCGCCAAGCTACCACCAACCGCACTACGTGATATTCATTTCGACTTGATACGCCCTTACCTTCCCCAGAAAAAAACCTCTCAAAGACGCAAATACAAACCGAAAAACGGATTACACAAACTCACGCAAAAGCTACTTTTTCGACTTATGTAGTTACAAATTAAACACTTTCCGTTACTTTCCTTCAGTTGTACTGTCAAACTTTGTTTCTTTACGCGTCTCACGGTTCTGGGCTAGACGGCGCTTCGCGTCGCGACGCGTCCCGTCTCTCCGTCTTTCACAACACGCGACGTAAATGGCCGTAACTCCTCGCTGCCTTCACTTACAATCTTAAAACTTTGAGCCTGCCGAGCTACCACCAACCGCACTACGTGATATTCATTTCGACTTGATACGCCCTTACCTTTCCCGGAAAATACGCTCTCAAAGACGAAAATACGAACCGAAAAACGGATTACACAAACTCACGCAAAACCCACTTTCTCGACTTATGTAGTTACAAATTAAACACTTTCCGTTACTTTCCTTCAGTTGTACTGTCAAACTTTGTTTCTTTACGCGTCTCACGGTTCTGGGCTAGACGGCGCTTCGCGTCGCGACGCGTCCCGTCTCTCCGTCTTTCACAACACGCGACGTAAATGGCCGTAACTCCTCGCTGCCTTCACTTACAATCTTAAAACTTTGAGCCCGCCAAGCTACCACCAACCGCACTACGTGATATTCATTTCGACTTGATACGCCCTTACCTTTCCCGGAAAATACGCTCTCAAAGACGAAAATACGAACCGAAAAACGGATTACACAAACTCACGCAAAAGCCACTTTTTCGACTTATGTAGTTACAAATTAAACACTTTCAGTCACTTTCCTTCAGTTGTACTGTCAAACGTTGTTTCTTTACGCGTCTCACGGTTCTGGGCTAGGCGGCGCTTCGCGTCGCGACGCGTCCCGTCTCTCTGTCTTTCACAACACGCGACGTAAATGGCCGTAACTCCTCGCTGCCTTCACTTACAATCTTAAAACTTTGAGCCTGCCAAGCTACCACCAACCGCACTACGTGATATTCATTTCGACTTGATACGCCCTTACCTTCCCCGGAAAAAACGCTCTTAAAGACGCAAATACAGACCGAAAAACGGCTTACACAGACTCACGCAAAAGCCACTTTTTCGACTTATGTAGTTACAAATTAAACACTTTCAGTCACTTTCCTTCAGTTGTAATGTCAAACGTTGTTTCTTTACGCGTCTCACGGTTCTGGGCTAGGCGGCGCTTCGCGTCGCGACGTGTCCCATCTCCCCGTCTTTCACAACACGCGACGTAAATGGCCGTAACTCCTCGCTGCCTTCACTTACAATCTTAAAACTTTGAGCCTGCCAAGCTACCACCAACCGCACTACGTGATATTCATTTCGACTTGATACGCCCTTACCTTTCCCGGAAAATACGCTCTCAAAGACGAAAATACGAACCGAAAAACGGATTACACAAACTCACGCAAAACCCACTTTCTCGACTTATGTAGTTACAAATTAAACACTTTCCGTTACTTTCCTTCAGTTGTACTGTCAAACTTTGTTTCTTTACGCGTCTCACGGTTCTGGGCTAGACGGCGCTTCGCGTCGCGACGCGTCCCGTCTCTCCGTCTTTCACAACACGCGACGTAAATGGCCGTAACTCCTCGCTGCCTTCACTTACAATCTTAAAACTTTGAGCCTGCCAAGCTACCACCAACCGCACTACGTGATATTCTTTTCGACTTGATACGCCCTTACCTTACCCGGAAAAAACGCTCTCAAAGACGCAAATACAAACCGAAAAACGGATTACACAAACTCACGCAAAAGCCACTTTTTCGACTCATGTAGTTACAAATTAAACACTTTCCGTTACTTTCCTTCAGTTGTACTGTCAAACTTTGTTTCTTTACGCGTCTCACGGTTCTGGGCTAGGCGGCGCTTCGCGTCGCGACGCGTCCTGTCTCTCCGTCTTTCACAACACGCGACGTAAATGGCCGTAACTCCTCGCTGCCTTCACTTACAATCTTAAAACTTTGAGCCTGCCAAGCTACCACCAACCGCACTACGTGATATTCTTTTCGACTTGATACGCCCTTACCTTCCCCGGAAAAAACGCTCTCAAAGACGCAAATACAAACCGAAAAACGGCTTACACAAACTCGCGCAAAAGCCACTTTTTCGCCTTATGTAGTTACAAATTAAACACTTTCCGTCACTTTCCTTCAGTTGTACTGTCAAACTTTGTTTCTTTACGCCTCTCACGGTTCTGGGCTAGGCGGCGCTTCGCGTCGCGACGCGTCCCGTCTCTCCGTCTTTCACAACACGCGACGAAAATGGCCGCAACTCCTCGCTGCCTTCACTTACAATCTTAAAACTTTGAGCCCGCCAAGCTACCACCAACCGCACTACGTGATATTCATTTCGACGTGATGCGCCCTTACCTTCCCCGGAAAAAACGCTCTCAAAGACGCAAATACAAACCGAAAAACGTCTTACACAACCTCACGCAAAAGCCACTTTTTCGACTTATGTAGTTACAAATTAAACACTTTCCGTCACTTTCCTTCAGTTGTACTGTCAAACTTTGTTTCTTTACGCGTCTCACGGTTCTGGGCTAGGCGGCGCTTCGCGTCGCGACGCGTCCCGTCTCTCCGTCTTTCACAACACGCGACGTAAATGGCCGTAACTCCTCGCTGCCTTCACTTACAATCATAAAAATTTGAACCCGCCAAGCTACCACCAACCGCACTACGTGATATTCATTTCGACTTGATGCGCCCTTACCTTCCCCGGAAAAAACGCTCTCGAAGACGCAAATACAAACCGAAAAACGGCTTACACAAACTCACGCAAAAGCTACTTTTTCGACTTATGTAGTTACAAATTAAACACTTTCCGTTACTTTCCTTCAGTTGTACTGTCAAACTTTGTTTCTTTACGCGTCTCACGGTTCTGGGCTAGGCGGCGCTTCGCGTCGCGACGCGTCCCATCCCCCCTCTTTCACAACACGCGACGCAAATGGCCGCAACTCCTCGCTGCCTTCACTTACAATGTTAAAACGTTGAGCCCGCCAAGCTACCACCAACCGCACTACGTGATATTCATTTCGACTCGATACGCCCTTACCTTCCCCGGAAAAAACGCTCTCAAAGACGCAAATACAAACCGAAAAATGGCTTCCACAAACTCACGCAAAAGCCACTTTTTCGATTTATGTAGTTACAAATTAAACACTTTCCGTCACTTTCCTTCAGTTGTACTGTCAAACGTTGTTTCTTTACGCGTCTCACGGTTCTGGGCTAGGCGGCGCTTCGCGTCGCGACACGTCCCGTCTCTCCGTCTTTCACAACACGCGACGTAAATGGCCGTAACTCCTCGCTGCCTTCACTTACAATCTTAAAACTTTGAGCCCGCCAAGCTACCACCATCCGCACTACGTGATATTCATTTCGACTTGATACGCCCTTACCTTCCCCAGAAAAAAACCTCTCAAAGACGCAAATACAAACCGATAAACGGATTACACAAACTCACGCAAAAGTTACTTTTTCGACTTATGTAGTTACAAATTAAACACTTTCCGTCACTTTCCTTCAGTTGTACTGTCAAACTTTGTGTCTTTACGCGTCTCACGGTTCTGGGCTAGGCGGCGCTTCGCGTCGCGACGCGTCCCGTCTCTCCGTCTTTCACAACACGCGACGTAAATGTCCGTAACTCCTCCCTGCCTTCACTTACAATCTTAAAATTTTGAACCCGCCAAGCTACCACCAACCGCACTACGTGATATTCCTTTCGACTTGATACGCTATTACCTTCCCCAGAAAAAAAGCTCTCAAAGACGTAAATACAAACCGAAAAACGGTTTACACAAACTCACGCAAAAGTTACATTTCGACATATGTATTTACAAATTAAACACTTTCAGTCACTTTCCTTCAGTTGTACTGTCAAACTTTGTTTCTTTACGCGTCACACGGTTCTGGGCTAGGCGGCGCTTCGCGTCGCGACGCGGTACGTCTCTCCGTCTTTCACAACACGCGACGTAAATGGCCGTAACTCCTCGCTGCCTTCACTTACGATCTTAAAATTTTGAGCCCGCCAAGCTACCACCAACCGCACTACGTGATATTCATTTCGAATTGATACGCCCTTACCTTCCATGGAAAAAGCTCTCTCAAAGACGCAAATACAAACCAAAAAACGGATTACACAAACTCACGCAAAAGCCACTTTTTCGACTTATGTAGTTACAAATTAAACACTTTCCGTTAGTTTCCTTCAGTTGTACTGTCAATCTTTGTTTCTTTACGCGTCTCACGGTTCTGGGCTAGACGGCGCTTCGCGTCGCGACGCGTCCCGTCTCTCCGTCTTTCACAACACGCGACATAAATGGCCGCAACTCCTCCCTGCCTTCACTTACAATCTTAAAACTTTGAGCCCCCCAAGCTACCACCAACCGCACTACCTGATATTCATTTCGACTTGATACGCCCTTACCTTCCATGGAAAAAGCTCTCTCAAAGACGCAAATACAAACCAAAAAACCGATTACACAAACTCACTCAAAAGCCACTTTTTCGACTTATGTAGTTACAAATTAAACACTTTCCGTTAGTTTCCTTCAGTTGTACTGTCAATCTTTGTTTCTTTACGCGTCTCACGGTTCTGGGCTAGACGGCGCTTCGCGTCGCGACGCGTCCCGTCTCTCCGCCTTTCACAACACGCCACGTAAATGGCCGCAACTCCTCGCTGCCTTCACTTACAATCTTAAAACTTTGAGCCCGCCAAGCTACCACCAACCGCACTACGTGATATTCATTTCGACTTGATGCGCCCTTACCTTCCCCGGAAAAAACGCCATCAAAGACGCAAATACAAACCGAAAAACGGCTTACACAAACTCACGCAAAAGCCACTTTTTCGACTTATGTAGTTACAAATTAAACACTTTCCGTCACTTTCCTTCAGTTGTACTGTCAAACTTTGTTTTTTTACGCGTCTCACGGTTCTGGGCTAGGCGGCGCTTCGCGTCGCGACGCGTCCCGTCTCTCCGTCTTTCACAACAAGCGACGTAAATGGCCGCAACTCCTCGCTGCCTTCACTTACAATCCTAAAACTTTGAGCCCGCCAAGCTACCACCAACCGCACTACGTGATATTCATTTCGACTTGATGCGCCCTTACCTTCTCCGGAAAAAACGCTCTCAAAGACGCAAATACAAACCGAAAAACGGCTTACACAAACTCACGCAAAAGCCACTTTTTCGACTTATGTAGTTACAAATGAAACACTTTCCGTCACTTTCCTTCAGTTGTACTGTCAAACTTTGTTTCTTTACGCGTCTCACGGTTCTGGGCTAGGCGGCGCTTCGCGTCGCGACGCGTGCCGTCTCTCCGTCTTTCACAACACGCGTCGTAAATGGCCGCAACTCCTCGCTGCCTTCACTTACAATCTTAAAACTTTGAGCCCGCCAAGCTACCACCAACCGCACTACGTGATGTTCATTTCGACTTGATACGCCCTTACCTTCCCCAGGAAAAAAGCTCTCAAAGACGCAAATACAAACCGAAAAACGGATTACACAAACTCACGCAAAAGTTACTTTTTGACTTATGTAGTTACAAATTAAACACTTTCCGTCACTTTCCTTCAGTTGTACTGTCAAACTTTGGTTCTTCACGCGTCTCACGGTTCTGGGCTAGGCGGCGCTTCGCGTCGCGACGCGTCCCATCTCCCCGTCTTTCACAACACGCGACGTAAATGGCCGCAACTCCTCGCTGCCTTCACTTACAATCTTAAAACTTTGAGCCCGCCAAGCTACCACCAACCGCACTACGTGATATTCATTTCGACTTGATACGCCCTTACCTTCCCCGGAAAAAAACCTCTAAAAGACGCAAATACAAACCGAAAAACGGATTACACAAACTCACGCAAAAGCCACTTTTTCGACTTATGTAGTTACAAATTAAACACTTTCCGTCACTTTCCTTCAGTTGTACTGTCAAACTTTGGTTCTTTACGCGTCTCACGGTTCTGGGCTAGGCGGCGCTTCGCGTCGCGACGCGTCCCGTCTCTCCGTCTTTCACAACACGCGACGTAAATGGCCGCAACTCCTCGCTGCCTTCACTTACAATCTTAAAACTTTGAGCCCGCCAAGCTACCACCTACCGCACTACGTGATATTCATTTCGACTTGATGCGCCCTTACCTTCCCCTGAAAAAACGCTCTCAAAGACGCAAATACAAACCGAAAAACGGATTACACAAACTCACGCAGAAGCCACTTTTTCGACTTATGTAGTTACAAATTAAACACTTTCCGTTACTTTCCATCAGTTGTACTGTCAAACTTTGTTTCTTTACGCGTCTCACGGTTCTGGGCTAGGCGGCGCTTCGCGTCGCGACACGTCCCATCTCCCCGTCTTTCACAACACGCGACGTAAATGGCCGCAACTCCTCGCTGCCTTCACTTACAATCTTAAAACTTTGAGCCCGCCAAGCTACCACCAACCGCACTACGTGATATTCATTTCGACTTGATACGCCCTTACCTTCCCCGGAAAAAACGATCTCAAAGACGCAAATACAAACCGAAAAACGGCTTACACAAACTCACGCAAAAGCCACTTTTTCGACTTATGTAGTTACAAATTAAACACTTTCAGTCACTTTCCTTCAGTTGTACTGTCAAACTTTGTTTCTTTACGCGTCTCACGGTTCTGGGCCAGGCGGCGCTTCGCGTCGCGACGCGTCCCGTCTCTTTGTCTTTCACAACACGCGACGTAAATGGCCGTAACTCCTCGCTGCCTTCACTTACAATCTTAAAACTTTGAGACCGCCAAGCTATCACCAACCGCACTACGTGATATTCTTTTCGACTTGATACGCCCTTACCGTTCCCGGAAAAAACGCTCTCAAAGACGCAAATACAAACCGAAAAACGGATTACACAAACTCACGCAAAAGCCACTTTTTCGACTTATGTAGTTACAAATTAAACACTTTCCGTTAGTTTCCTTCAGTTGTACTGTCAAACTTTGTTTCTTTACGCGTCTCACGGTTCAGGGCTAGACGGCGCTTCGCGTCGCGACGCGTCCCGTCTCACCGCCTTTCACAACACGCGACGTAAATGGCCGCAACTCCTCCCAGCCTTCACTTACAATCTTAAAACTTTGAGCCCCTCAAGCTACCACCAACCGCACTACGTGATATTCATTTCGACTTGATACGCCCTTACCTTCCATGGAAAAAGCTCTCTCAAAGACGCAAATACAAACCAAAAAACGGATTACACAAACTCACGCAAAAGCCACTATTTCGACTTATGTAGTTACAAATTAAACACTTTCCGTTAGTTTCCTTCAGTTGTACTGTCAATCTTTGTTTCTTTACGCGTCTCACGGTTCTGGGCTAGACGGCGATTCGCGTCGCGACGCGTCCCGTCTCTCCGTCTTTCACAACACGCGACATAAATGGCCGCAACTCCTCCCTGCCTTCACTTACAATCTTAAAACATTGAGCCCCCCAAGCTACCACCAACCGCACTACCTGATATTCATTTCGACTTGATACGCCCTTACAATCCATGGAAAAAGCTCTCTCAAAGACGCAAATACAAACCAAAAAACGGATTACACAAACTCACGCAAAAGCCACTTTTTCGACTTATGTAGTTACAAATTAAACACTTTCCGTTAGTTTCCTTCAGTTGTACTGTCAATCTTTGTTTCTTTACGCGTCTCACGGTTCTGGGCTAGACGGCGCTTCGCGTCGCGACGCGTCCCGTCTCTCCGTCTTTCACAACACGCGACATAAATGGCCGCAACTCCTCCCTGCCTTCACTTACAATCTTAAAACATTGAGCCCCCCAAGCTACCACCAACCGCACTACCTGATATTCATTTCGACTTGATACGCCCTTACCTTCCATGGAAAAAGCTCTCTCAAAGACGCAAATACAAACCAAAAAACGGATTACACAAACTCACGCAAAAGCCACTTTTTCGACTTATGTAGTTACAAATTAAACACTTTCCGTTAGTTTCCTTCAGTTGTACTGTCAATCTTTGTTTCTTTACGCGTCTCACGGTTCTGGGCTAGACGGCGCTTCGCGTCGCGACGCGTCCCGTCTCTCCGTCTTTCACAACACGCGACATAAATGGCCGCAACTCCTCCCTGCCTTCACTTACAATCTTAAAACATTGAGCCCCCCAAGCTACCACCAACCGCACTACCTGATATTCATTTCGACTTGATACGCCCTTACCTTCCATGGAAAAAGCTCTCTCAAAGACGCAAATACAAACCAAAAAACGGATTACACAAACTCACGCAAAAGCCACTTTTTCGACTTATGTAGTTACAAATTAAACACTTTCCGTTAGTTTCCTTCAGTTGTACTGTCAATCTTTGTTTCTTTACGCGTCTCACGGTTCTGGGCTAGACGGCGCTTCGCGTCGCGACGCGTCCCGTCTCTCCGCCTTTCACAACACGCGACGTAAATGGCCGCAACTCCTCGCTGCCTTCACTTACAATCTTAAAACTTTGAGCCCGCCAAGCTACCGCCAACCGCACTACGTGATATTCTTTTCGACTTGATACCCCTTTACCTTCCCCGGAAAAAACGCTCTCAAAGACGCAAATACAAACCGAAAAACGGATTACACAAACTCACGCAGAAGCCACTTTTTCGACTTATGTAGTTACAAATTAAACCCTTTCCGTTACTTTCCATCAGTTGTACTGTCAAACTTTGTTTCTTTACGCGTCTCACGGTTCTGGGCTAGCCGGCGCTTCGCGTCGCGACGCGTCCCGTCTCTCTGTCTTTCACAACACGCGACGTAAATGGCCGTAACTCTGCGCTGCCTTCACTTACAATCTTAAAACTTTGAGCCTGCCAAGCTACCACCAACCGCACTACGTGATATTCATTTCGACTTGATACGCCCTTACCTTCCCCGGAAAAAACGCTCTCAAAGACGCAAATACAAACCGAAAAACGGCTTACACAAACTCACGCAAAAGCCACTTTTTCGACTTATGTAGTTACAAATTAAACACTTTCAGTCACTTTCCTTCAGTTGTACTGTCAAACGTTGTTTCTTTACGCGTCTCACGGTTCTGGGCTAGCCGGCGCTTCGCGTCGCGACGCGTCCCGTCTCTCTGTCTTTCACAACACGCGACGTAAATGGCCGTAACTCTGCGCTGCCTTCACTTACAGTCTTAAAACTTTGAGCCTGCCAAGCTACCACCAACCGCACTACGTGATATTCATTTCGACTTGATACGCCCTTACCTTCCCCGGAAAAAACGCTCTCAAAGACGCAAATACAAACCGAAAAACGGCTTACACAAACTCACGCAAAAGCCACTTTTTCGACTTATGTACTTACAAATTAAACACTTTCAGTCACTTTCCTTCAGTTGTACTGTCAAACGTTGTTTCTTTACGCGTCTCACGGTTCTGGGCTAGCCGGCGCTTCGCGTCGCGACGCGTCCCGTCTCTCTGTCTTTCACAACACGCGACGTAAATGGCCGTAACTCTGCGCTGCCTTCACTTACAATCTTAAAACTTTGAGCCTGCCAAGCTACCACCAACCGCACTACGTGATATTCATTTCGACTTGATACGCCCTTACCTTCCCCGGAAAAAACGCTCTCAAAGACGCAAATACAAACCGAAAAACGGCTTACACAAACTCACGCAAAAGCCACTTTTTCGACTTATGTAGTTACAAATTAAACACTTTCAGTCACTTTCCTTCAGTTGTACTGTCAAACGTTGTTTCTTTACGCGTCTCACGGTTCTGGGCTAGCCGGCGCTTCGCGTCGCGACGCGTCCCGTCTCTCTGTCTTTCACAACACGCGACGTAAATGGCCGTAACTCTGCGCTGCCTTCACTTACAATCTTGAAACTTTGAGCCCGCCAAGCTACCACCAACCGCACTACGTGATATTCATTTCGACTTGATACGCCCTTACCTTCCCCGGAAAAAACGCTCTCAAAGACGCAAATACAAACCGAAAAACGGCTTACACAAACTCACGCAAAAGCCACTTTTTCGACTTATGTAGTTACAAATTAAACACTTTCAGTCACTTTCCTTCAGTTGTACTGTCAAACGTTGTTTCTTTACGCGTCTCACGATTCTGGGCTAGCCGGCGCTTCGCGTCGCGACGCGTCCCGTCTCTCTGTCTTTCACAACACGCGACGTAAATGGCCGTAACTCTGCGCTGCCTTCACTTACAATCTTGAAACTTTGAGCCCGCCAAGCTACCACCAACCGCACTACGTGATATTCATTTCGACTTGATACGCCCTTACCTTCCCCGGAAAAAACGCTCTCAAAGACGCAAATACAAACCGAAAAACGGCTTACACAAACTCACGCAAAAGCCACTTTTTCGACTTATGTAGTTACAAATTAAACACTTTCAGTCACTTTCCTTCAGTTGTACTGTCAAACGTTGTTTCTTTACGCGTCTCACGGTTCTGGGCTAGCCGGCGCTTCGCGTCGCGACGCGTCCCGTCTCTCTGTCTTTCACAACACGCGACGTAAATGGCCGTAACTCTGCGCTGCCTTCACTTACAATCTTAAAACTTTGAGCCCGCCAAGCTACCACCAACCGCACTACGTCATATTCATTTCGACTTGATACGCCCGTACCTTTCCCGGAGAAAACGCTCTCAAAGACGCAAATACAAACCGAAAAACGGATTACACAAACTCACGCAAAAGCCACTTTTTCGACTTATGTAGTTACAAATTAAACACTTTCAGTCACTTTCCTTCAGTTGTACTGTCAATCGTTGTTTCTTTACGCGTCTCACGGTTCTGGGCTAGGCGGCGCTTCGCGTCGCGACGTGTCCTATCTCCCCGTCTTTCACAACACGCGACGTAAATGGCCGCAACTCCTCGCTGCCTTCACTTACAATCTTAAAACTTTGAGCCCGCCAAGCTACCACCAACCGCACTACGTCATATTCATTTCGACTTGATACGCCCTTACATTCCCCGGAAAAAACGCTCTCAAAGACGCAAATACAAACCGAAAAACGGCTTACACAAACTCACGCAAAAGCCACTTTTTCGACTTATGTAGTTACAAATTAATCACTTTCCGTTAGTTTCCTTCAGTTGTACTGTCAAACGTTGTTTCTTTACGCGTCTCACGGTTCTGGGCTAGGCGTCGCTTCGCGTCGCGACGCGTCCCGTCTCTCTGTCTTTCACAACACGCGACGTAAATGGCCGTAACTCCTCGCTGCCTTCACTTACAATCTTAAAACTTTGAGCCTGCCAAGCTACCACCAACCGCACTACGTGATATTCATTTCGACTTGATACGCCCTTACCTTTCCCGGAAAATACGCTCTCAAAGACGAAAATACGAACCGAAAAACGGATTACACAAACTCACGCAAAAGCCACTTTTTCGACTTATGTAGTTACAAATTAAACACTTTCAGTCACTTTCCTTCAGTTGTACTGTCAAACGTTGTTTCTTTACGCGTCTCACGGTTCTGGGCTAGGCGGCGCTTCGCGTCGCGACGCGTCCCGTCTCTCTGTCTTTCACAACACGCGACGTAAATGGCCGTAACTCCTCGCTGCCTTCACTTACAATCTTAAAACTTTGAGCCTGCCAAGCTACCACCAACCGCACTACGTGATATTCATTTCGACTTGATACGCCCTTACCTTTCCCGGAGAAAACGCTCTCAAAGACGCAAGTACAAACCGAAAAACGGATTACACAAACTCACGCAAAAGCCACTTTTCCGACTCATGTAGTTACAAATTAAACACTTTCCGTTACTTTCCTTCAGTTGTACTGTCAAACTTTGTTTCTTTACGCGTCTCACGGTTCTGGGCTAGACGGCGCTTCGCGTCGCGACGCGTCCCGTCTCTCCGTCTTTCACAACACGCGACGTAAATGGCCGCAACTCCTCGCTGCCTTCACTTACAATCTTAAAACTTTGAGCCCGCCAAGCTACCACCAACCGCACTACGTCATATTCATTTCGACTTGATACGCCCTTACATTCCCCGGAAAAAACGCTCTCAAAGACGCAAATACAAACCGAAAAACGGCTTACACAAACTCACGCAAAAGCCACTTTTTCGACTTATGTAGTTACAAATTAATCACTTTCCGTTAGTTTCCTTCAGTTCTACTGTCAAACGTTGTTTCTTTACGCGTCTCACGGTTCTGGGCTAGGCGGCGCTTCGCGTCGCGACGCGTCCCGTCTCTCTGTCTTTCACAACACGCGACGTAAATGGCCGTAACTCCTCGCTGCCTTCACTTACAATCTTAAAACTTTGAGCCTGCCAAGCTACCACCAACCGCACTACGTGATATTCATTTCGACTTGATACGCCCTTACCTTTCCCGGAAAATACGCTCTCAAAGACGAAAATACGAACCGAAAAACGGATTACACAAACTCACGCAAAACCCACTTTCTCGACTTATGTAGTTACAAATTAAACACTTTCCGTTACTTTCCTTCAGTTGTACTGTCAAACTTTGTTTCTTTACGCGTCTCACGGTTCTGGGCTAGACGGCGCTTCGCGTCGCGACGCGTCCTGTCTCTCCGTCTTTCACAACACGCGACGTAAATGGCCGTAACTCCTCGCTGCCTTCACTTACAATCTTAAAACTTTGAGCCTGCCAAGCTACCACCAACCGCACTACGTGATATTCTTTTCGACTTGATACGCCCTTACCTTGTCCGGAAAAAACGCTCTCAAAGACGCAAATACAAACCGAAAAACGGCTTACACAAACTCGCGCAAAAGCCACTTTTTCGCCTTATGTAGTTACAAATTAAACACTTTCCGTCACTTTCCTTCAGTTGTACTGTCAAACTTTGTTTCTTTACGCCTCTCACGGTTCTGGGCTAGGCGGCGCTTCGCGTCGCGACGCGTCCCGTCTCTCCGTCTTTCACAACACGCGACGAAAATGGCCGCAACTCCTCGCTGCCTTCACTTACAATCTTAAAACTTTGAGCCCGCCAAGCTACCACCAACCGCACTACGTGATATTCATTTCGACGTGATGCGCCCTTACCTTCCCCGGAAAAAACGCTCTCAAAGACGCAAATACAAACCGAAAAATGGCTTACACAAACTCACGCAAAAGCCACTTTTTCGATTTATGTAGTTACAAATTAAACACTTTCCGTCACTTTCCTTCAGTTGTACTGTCAAACGTTGTTTCTTTACGCGTCTCACGGTTCTGGGCTAGGCGGCGCTTCGCGTCGCGACACGTCCCGTCTCTCCGTCTTTCACAACACGCGACGTAAATGGCCGTAACTCCTCGCTGCCTTCACTTACAATCTTAAAACTTTGAGCCCGCCAAGCTACCACCATCCGCACTACGTGATATTCATTTCGACTTGATGCGCCCTTACCTTCTTCGGAAAAAACGCTCCCAAAAACGCAAATACAAACCGAAAAACGGCTTACACAAACTCACGCAAAAGCCACTTTTTCGACTTATGTAGTTACAAATTAAACACTTTCCGTCACTTTCCTTCAGTTGTACTGTCAAAGTTTGTGTCTTTACGCGTCTCACGGTTCTGGGCTAGGCGGCGCTTCGCGTCGCGACGCGTCCCGTTTCTCCGTCTTTCACAACACGCGACGTAAATGGCCGTAACTCCTCGCTGCCTTCACTTACAATCTTAAAATATTGAGCCCGCCAAGCTACCACCAACCGCACTACGTGATATTCATTTCGACTTGATACGCGCTTACCTTCCCCAGAAAAAAACCTCTCAAAGACGCAAATATAAACCGAAAAACGGATTACACAAACTCAGGCAAAAGTTTCATTTCGACTTATGTAGTTACAAATTAAACACATTCAGTCACTTTCCTTCAGTTGTACTGTCAAACTTTGTTTCTTTACGCGTCACACGGTTCTGGGCTAGGCGGCGCTTCGCGTCGCGACGCGTCCCGTCTCTCCGTCTTTCACAACACGCGACGTAAATGGACGCAACTCCTCCCTGCCTTAACTACGATCTTAAAACTTAGAGCCCGCCAAGCTACCACCAACCGCACTACGTGATATTTATTTCGACTTGATGCGCCCTTACCTTCCCCGGAAAAAACGCTCTCAAAAACGCAAATACAAACCGAAAAACGGCTTTCACAAACTCACGCAAAAGCCACTCTTTCGACTTATGTAGTTACAAATTAAACACTTTCCGTCACTTTCCTTCAGTTGTACTGTCAAACTTTGTTTCTTTACGCGTCTCACGGTTCTGGGCTAGGCGGCGCTTCGCGTCGCGACGCGTCCCGTCTCTCCGTCTTTCACAACACGCGACGTAAATGGCCGCAACTCCTCGCTGCCTTAACTTACGATCTTAAAACTTTGAGCCCGCCAAGATACCACCAACCGCACTACGTGGTATTCATTTCGACTTGATGCGCCCTTACCTTCCCCGGAAAAAACGCTCTCAAAAACGCAAATACAAACCGAAAAACGGCTTTCACAAACTCACGCAAAAGCCACTCTTTCGACTTATGTAGTTACAAATTAAACACTTTCCGTCACTTTCCTTCAGTTGTACTGTCAAACTTTGTTTCTTTACGCGTCTTACGGTTCTGGGCTAGGCGGCGCTTCGCGTCGCGACGCGACCCGTCTCTCCGTCTTTCACAACACGCGACGTAAATGGCCGCAACTCCTCGCTGCCTTCACTTACAATCTTAAAATTTTGAGCCTGCCAAGCTACCACCAACCGCACTACGTGATATTCATTTAGACTTGATACGCCCTTACCTTCCACAGAAAAAAACATCTCAAAGACGCAAATACAAACCGAAAAACGGATTACACAAACTCACGCAAAAGTTACATTTCGACTTATGTAGTTACAAATTAAACACTTTCCGTCACTTTCCTTCAGTTGTACTGTCAAACGTTGTTTCTTTACGCGTCTCACGGTTCTGGGCTAGGCGGCGCTTCGCGTCGAGACGCGTCCCGTCTCTCCGTCTTTCACAATACGCGACGTAAATGGCCGTAACTCCTCGCTGCCTTCAGTTACAATCTTAAAATTTTGAGCCCGCCAAGCTACCACCAACCGCACTACGTGATATTCATTTCGACTTGATACGCCCTTACCTTCCCCAGAAAAAAAACTCTCAAAAACGCAAATACAAACCGAAAAACGGCTTACACAAACTCACGCAAAAGCCACTTTTTCGACTTATGTAGTTACAAATTAAACACTTTCCGTCACTTTCCTTCAGTTTTACTGTCAAACTTTGTTTCTTTACGCGTCTCACGGTTCTGGGCTAGGCGGCGCTTCGCGTCGCGACGCGTCCCGTCTCTCCGTCTTTCACAACACGCGACGTAAATGGCCGCAACTCCTCGCTGCCTTCACTTACAATCTTAAAATTTTGAGCCAGCCAAGCTACCACCAACCGCACTACGTGATATTCATTTCGACTTGATACGCCCTTACCTTCCCCAGAAAAAAACCTCTCAAAAACGCAAGTACAAACCGAAAAACGGATTACACAAACTCACGCAAAAGCCACTTTTTCGACTTATGTAGTTACAAATTAAACACATTCCGTCACTTTCCTTCAGTTGTACTGTCAAACGTTGTTTCTTTACGCGTCTCACGGTTCTGGGCTAGGCGGCGCTTCGCGTCGCGACGCGACCCGTCAATCCGTCTTTCACAACACGCGACGTAAATGGCCGTAACTCCTCGCTGCCTTCACTTACAATCTTAAAATTTTGAGCCCGCCAAGCTACCACCAACCGCACTACTTGATATTCATTTCGACTTGATACGCCCTTACCTTCCCCAGAAAAAAACCTCTCAAAAACGCAAATACAAACCGAAAAACGGATTGCACAAACTCACGCAAAAGTTACATTTCGACTTATGTAGTTACAAATTAAACACTTTCAGTCACTTTCCTTCAGTTGTACTGTCAAACTTTGTCTCTTTACGCGTCTCACGGTTCTGGGCTAGACGGCGCTTCGCGTCGCGACGCGTCCCGTCTCTCCGTCTTTCACAACACGCTACGTAAATGGCCGCAACTCCTCGCTGCCTTCACTTACAGTCTTAAAACTTTGAGCCCGCCAAGCTACCACCAACCGCACTACGTGATATTCATTTCGACTTGATGCGCCCTTACCTTCCCCGGAAAAAACGCTCTCAAAAACGCAAATACAAACCGAAAAACGGCTTACACAAACTCACGCAAAAGCCACTTTTTCGACTTATGTAGTTACAAATTAAACACTTTCCGTCACTTTCCTTCAGTTGTACTGTCAAACTTTGTCTCTTTACGCGTCTCACGGTTCTGGGCTAGACGGCGCTTCGCGTCGCGACGCGTCCCGTCTCTCCGTCTCCACAACACGCGACGTAAATGGCCGTAACTCCTCCCTGCCTTCACTTACAATCTTAAAATTTTTACCCCGCCAAGCTACCACCAACCGCACTACGTGATATTCATTTCGACTTGATACGCCCTTACCTTCCCCAGAAAAAAACCTCTCAAAGACGCAAATATAAACCGAAAAACGGATTACACAAACTCAGGCAAAAGTTACATTTCGCCTTATGTAGTTACAAATTAAACACGTTCAGCCACTTTCCTTCAGTTGTACTGTCAAACTTTGTTTCTTTACGCGTCACACGGTTCTGGGCTAGGCGGCGCTTCGCGTCGCGACGCGTCTCGTCTCTCCGTCTTTCACAACACGCGACGTAAATGGCCGCAACTCCTCCCTGCCTTCACTTACAATCTTAAAATTTTGAGCCCGCCAAGCTACCACCAACCGCACTACGTGATATTCATTTCGACTTGATACGCCCTTACCTTCCCCAGAAAAAAAGCTCTCAAAGACGCAAATACAAACCGAAAAACGGATTACACAAACTCAGGCAAAAGTTACATTTCGACTTATGTAGTTACAAATTAAACACTTTCCGTCACTTTCCTTCAGTTGTACTGTCAAACTTTGTTTCTTTACGCGTCTCACGGTTCTGGGCTAGGCGGCGCTTCGCGTCGCGACGCGTCCCGTCTCTCCGTCTCCACAACACGCGACGTAAATGGCCGTAACTCCTCCCTGCCTTCACTTACAATCTTAAAATTTTGACCCCGCCAAGCTACCACCAACCGCACTACGTGATATTCATTTCGACTTGATACGCCCTTACCTTCCCCAGAAAAAAACCTCTCAAAGACGCAAATATAAACCGAAAAACGGATTACACAAACTCAGGCAAAAGTTACATTTCGACTTATGTAGTTACAAATTAAACACTTTCAGTCACTTTCCTTCAGTTGTACTGTCAAACTTTGTTTCTTTACGCGTCTCACGGTTCTGGGCTAGGCGGCGCTTCGCGTCGCGACGCGTCCCGTCTCTCCGTATCCACAACACGCGACGTAAATGGCCGTAACTCCTCCCTGCCTTCACTTACAATCTTAAAATTTTGAGCCCGCCAAGCTACCACCAACCGCACTACGTGATATTCATTTCGACTTGATACGCCCTTACCTTCCCCAGAAAAAAACCTCTCAAAGACGCAAATACAAACCGAAAAACGGATTACACAAACTCACGCAAAAGCTACTTTTTCGACTTATGTAGTTACAAATTAAACACTTTCCGTCACTTTCCTTCAGTTGTACTGTCAAACTTTGTGTCTTTACGCGTCTCACGGTTCTGGGCTAGGCGGCGCTTTGCGTCGCGACGCGTCCCGTCTCTCCGTCTTTCACAACACGCGACGTAAATGGCCGTAACTCCTCGCTGCCTTCACTTACAATCTTAAAATTTTGAGCCCGCCAAGCTACCACCAGCCGCACAACGTGATATTCATTTCGAGTTGATACGCCCTTACCTTCCCCAGAAAAAAAGCTCTCAAAGACGCAAATACAAACCGAAAAACGGATTTCACAAACTCACGCAAAAGTTACATTTCGACTTATGTAGTTACAAATTAAACACTTTCAGTCACTTTCCTTCAGTTGCACTGTCAAGCTTTGTTTCTTTACGCGTCACACGGTTCTGGGCTAGGCGGCGCTTCGCGTCGCGACGCGTCCCGTCTCTCCGTCTTTCACAAACACGCGACGTAAATGGCCGTATCTCCTCCCTGCCTTCACTTACAATCTTAAAATTTTGAGCCCGCCAAGCTACCACCAACCGCACTACGTGATATTCATTTCGACTTGATACGCCCTTACCTTCCCCAGAAAAATGCTCTCAAAGACGCAAATACAAACCGAAAAACAGATTACACAAACTCACGCAAAAGTTACATTTCGACTTGTGTAGTTACAAATTAAACACTTTCAGTCACTTTCCTTCAGTTGTACTGTTAAACGTTGTTTCTTTACGCGTCTCACGGTTCTGGCCTAGGCGGCGCTTCGCGTCGCGACGCGTCCCGTCTCTCCGTCTTTCACAACACGCGACGTAAATGGCCGTAACTCCTCGCTGCCTTCACTTACAATCTTAAAATTTTGAGCCCGCCAAGCTACCACCAACCGCACTACGTGATATTCATTTCGACTTGATACGCCCTTACCTTCCCCAGAAAAAAAGCTCTCAAAGACGCAAATACAAACCGAAAAACGGATTACACAAACTCACGCAAAAGCCACTTTTTCGACTTATGTAAGTACAAATTAAACACTTTCCGTCACTTTCCTTCAGTTATATTGTCAAACTTTGTTTCTTTACGCGTCTCACGGTTCTGGGCTAGGCGGCGCTTCGCGTCGCGACGCGTCCCGTCTCTCCGTCTTTCACAAACACGCGACGTAAATGGCCGTATCTCCTCCCTGCCTTCACTTACAATCTTATAATTTTGAGCCCGCCAAGCTACCACCAACCGCACTACGTGATATTCATTTCGACTTCATACGCCCTTACCTTCCCCAGAAAAAAGCTCTCAAAGACGCAAATACATACCGAAAAACGGCTACACAAACTCACGCAAAAGTTACATTTCGACTTATGTAGTTACAAATTAAACACTTTCAGTCACTTTCCTTCAGTTGTACTGTCAAACGTTGTTTCTTTACGCGTCTCACGGTTCTGGGCTAGACGGCGCTTCGCGTCGCGACGCGTCCCGTCTCTCCGTCTTTCACAACACGCGACGTAAATGGCCGCAACTCCTCGCTGCCTTCACTTACAATCTTAAACCTTTGAGCCCGTCAAGCTACCACCAACCGCACTACGTGATATTCATTTCGACTTGATGCGCCCTTACCTTCCCCAGAAAAAACGATCTCAAAAACGCAAATACAAACCGAAAAACGGCTTACACAAACTCACGCAAAAGCCACTTTTGAGACTTATGGAGTTACAAATTAAACGCTTTCCGTTACTTTCCTTCAGTTGTACTGTCAAACTTTGCTTTTTTACGCGTCTCACGGTTCTGGGCTACACGGCGCTTCGCGTCGCGACGCGTCCCGTCTCTCCGTCTTTCACAACACGCGACGTAAATGGCCGCAACTCCTCATTGCCTTCACTTACAATCTTAAAACTTTGAGCCCGCCAAGCTACCACCAACCGCACTTCGTGATATTCATTTCGTCTTGATACGCCCTTACCTTCCCCGGGAAAAACGACATCAAAGTCGCAAATACAAACCGAAAAACGGATTACACAAACTCACGCAAAAGCCACTTTTTCGACTTATGGAGTTACAAATTAAACGCTTTCCGTTACTTTCCTTCAGTTGTACTGTCAAACTTTGCTTTTTTACGCGTCTCACGGTTCTGGGCTACACGACGCTTCGCGTCGCGACGCGTCCCGTCTCTCCGTCTTTCACAACACGCGACGTAAAAGGCCGTAACTCCTCGCTGCCTTCACTTACAATCTTAAACCTTTGAGCCCGCCAAGCTACCACGGACGGCACTACGTGATATTCTTTTCGACTTGATACGCCCTTACCTTCCCCGGAAAAAACGCCATCAAAGACGCAAATACAAACCGAAAAACGGATTACACAAACTCACGCAAAAGTCACTTTTTCGACTTATGGAGTTACTAATTAAACGCTTTCCGTTACTTTCCTTCAGTTGTACTGTCAAACTTTGTTTCTTTACGCGTCTCACGGTTCTGGGCTAGGCGGCGCTTCGCGTCGCGACGCGTCCCGTCTCTCCGTCTTTCACAACACGCGACGTAAATGGCCGTAATTCCTCGCTGCCTTCAGTTACAATCTTAAAACTTTGACCCCGCCAAGCTACCACCGACGGCACTACGTGATATTCATTTCGACTTGATACGCTCTTACCTTCCCCGGAAAAAACGCCATCAAAGACGCAAATACAAACCGAAAAACGGAATACACAAAGTCACGCAAAAGCCACTTTTTCGACTTATGTAGTTACCAATTAAACACTTTCCGTCACTTTCCTTCAGTTGTACTGTCAAACTTTGTTTCTTTACGCGTCTCACGGCTCTGGGCTAGACGGCGCTTCGCGTCGCGACGCGTCCCGTCTCTCCGTCTCCACAACACGCGACGTAAATGGCCGTAACTCCTCCCTGCCTTCACTTACAATCTTAAAATTTTGACCCCGCCAAGCTACCACCAACCGCACTACGTGATATTCATTTCGATTTCATACGCCCTTACCTTCCCCGGAAAAAACGCCATCAAATACGCAAATACAAAAAGAAAAACGGATTACACAAACTTACGCAAAAGCCACTTTTTCGACTTATGTAGTTGCAAATTAAAAAATTTCCGTCACTTTCCTTCAGTTGTACTGTCAAACTTTGTTTCTTTACGCGTCTCACGGTTCTGGGCTAGGCGGCGCTTCGCGTCGCGACGCGTCCCGTCTCTCCGTCTTTCACAACACGCGACGTAAATGGCCGTAACTCCTCGCTGCCTTCACTTACAATCTTAAAACTTTGAGCCCGCCAAGCTACCACCGACGGCACTACGTGATATTCATTTCGACTTGATACGCCCTTACCTTCCCCAGAAAAAACGCCATCAAAGACGCAAATACAAACCGAAAAACGGATTACACAAACTCACGCAAAAGCCACTTTTCCGACTTATCTAGTTACAAGTAAAACACTTTCCGTTATTTTCCTTCAGTTGTACTGTCAAACTTTGTTTCTTTACGCGTCTCACGGCTCTAGGCTAGACGGCGCTTCGCGTCGCGACGCGTCCCGTCTCTCCGTCTTTCACAACACGCGACGTAAATGGCCGTAACTCCACGCTGCCTTCACTTACAATCTTAAAACTTTGAGCCCGCCAAGCTACCACCGACGGCACTACGTGATATTCATTTCGACTGCATACGCCCTTACCTTCCCCGGAAAAAACGCCATCAAAAACGCAAATACAAACCGAAAAACGGATTACACAAACTCACGCAAAAGCCACTTTTCCGACTTATGGAGTTACAAATAAAACACTTTCCGTCACTTTCCTTCAGTTGTACTGTCAAACTTTGTTTCTTTACGCGTCTCACGGTTCTGGGCTAGACGGCGCTTCGCGTCGCGACGCGTTCCGTCTCTCCGTCTTTCACAACACGCGACGTAAATGGCCGTAACTCCACGCTGCCTTCACTTACAATCTTAAAACTTTGAGCCCGCCAAGCTACCACCGACGGCACTACGTGATATTCATTTCGACTTGATACGCCCTTACCTTCTTCGGAAAAAACGCCATCAAAGACGCAAATACAAACCGAAAAACGGATTACACAAACTCACGCAAAAGCCACTTTTCCGACTTATCGAGTTACAAATAAAACACTTTCCGTCACTTTCCTTCAGTTGTACTGTCAAACTTTGTTTCTTTACGCGTCTCACGGTTCTGGGCTAGACGGCGCTTCGCGTCGCGACGCGTTCCGTCTCTCCGTCTTTCACAACACGCGACGTAAATGGCCGTAACTCCACGCTGCCTTCACTTACAATCTTAAAACTTTGAGCCCGCCAAGCTACCACCGACGGCACTACGTGATATTCATTTCGACTTGATACGCCCTTACCTTCTTCGGAAAAAACGCCATCAAAGACGCAAATACAAACCGAAAAACGGATTACACAAACTCACGCAAAAGCCACTTTTCCGACTTATCTAGTTACAAATAAAACACATTCCGTTATTTTCCTTCGGTTGTACTGTCAAACTTTGTTTCTTTACGCGTCTCACGGCTTTGGGCTAGACGGCGCTTCGCGTCGCGACGCGTCCTGTCTCTCCGTCTTTCACAACACGCGACGTAAATGGCCGTAACTCCACGCTGCCTTCACTTACAATCTTAAAACTTTGAGCCCGCCAAGCTACCACCGACGGCACTGCGTGATATTCATTTCGACTTCATACGCCCTTACCTTCCCCGGAAAAAACGCCATCAAAGACGCAAATACAAACCGAAAAACGGATTACACAATCTCACGCAAAAGCCACTTTTTCGACTTATGGAGTTACAAATTAAACGCTTTCCGTTACTTTCCTTCAGTTGTACTGTCAAACTTTGTTTCTTTACGCGTCTCACGGTTCTGGGCTAGGCGGTGCTTCGCGTCGCGACGCGTCCCGTCTCTCCGTCTTTCACAACACGCGACGTAAATGGCCGTAACTCCTCGCTGCCTTCAGTTACAATCTTAAAACTTTGCCCCCGCCAAGCTACCACCAACCGCACTACGTGATATTCATTTCGACTTGATACGCCCTTACCTTCCCCGGAAAAAACGCCATCAAAGACGCTATTACAAACCGAAAAACGGATTACACAAACTTACGCAAAAGCCACTTTTTCGACTTATGTAGTTACAAATTAAACGCTTACCGTCACTTTCCTTCAGTTGTACTGTCAAACTTTGTTTCTTTACGCGTCTCACGGTTCTGGGCTAGGCGGCGCTTCGCGTCGCGACGCGTCCCGTCTCTCCGTCTTTCACAACACGCGACGTAAATGGCCGTAACTCCTCGCTGCCTTCACTTACAATCTTAAAACTTTGAGCCCGCCAAGCTACCACCGACGGCACTACGTGATATTCATTTCGACTTGATACGCCCTTACCTTCCCCTGAAAAAACGCCATCAAAGACGCAAATACAAACCGAAAAACGGATTACACAAACTCACGCAAAAGCCACTTTTCCGACTTATCTAGTTACAAGTAAAACACTTTCCGTTATTTTCCTTCAGTTGTACTGTCAAACTTTGTTTCTTTACGCGTCTCACGGCTCTAGGCTAGACGGCGCTTCGCGTCGCGACGCGTCCCGTCTCTCCGTCTTTCACAACACGCGACGTAAATGGCCGTAACTCCACGCTGCCTTCACTTACAATCTTAAAACTTTGAGCCCGCCAAGCTACCACCGACGGCACTACGTGATATTCATTTCGACTGCATACGCCCTTACCTTCCCCGGAAAAAACGCCATCAAAAACGCAAATACAAACCGAAAAACGGATTACACAAACTCACGCAAAAGCCACTTTTCCGACTTATGGAGTTACAAATAAAACACTTTCCGTCGCTTTCCTTCAGTTGTACTGTCAAACTTTGTTTCTTTACGCGTCTCACGGTTCTGGGCTAGACGGCGCTTCGCGTCGCGACGCGTTCCGTCTCTCCGTCTTTCACAACACGCGACGTAAATGGCCGTATCTCCTCCCTGCCTTCACTTACAATCTTAAAACTTTGAGCCCGCCAAGCTACCACCGACGGCACTACGTGATATTCATTTCGACTTGATACGCACTTACCTTCTTAGGAAAAAACGCCATCAAAGACGCAAATACAAACCGAGAAACGGATTACACAAACTCACGCAAAAGCCACTTTTCCGACTTATGTAGTTACAAATTAAACACTTTCCGTTACTTTCCTTCAGTTGTACTGTCAAACTTTGTTTCTTTACGCGTCTCACGGTTCTGGGCTAGACGGCGCTTCGCGTCGCGACGCGTCCCATCTCTCCGTCTTTCACAACACGCGACGTAAATGGCCGTAACTCCTTGCTGCCTTCAGTTACAATCTTAAAACTTTGACCCCGCCAAGCTACCACCGACGGCACTACGTGATATTCATTTCGTCTTGATACGCCCTTACCTTCCCCGGAAAAGACGCCATCAAAGTCGCAAATACAAACCGAAAAACGGATTACACAAACTCACGCAAAAGCCACTTTTTCGACTTATGTAGTTACAAATTAAACACTTTCCGTCACTTTCCTTCAGTTGTACTGTCAAACTTTGTTTCTTTACGCGTCTCACGGTTCTGGGCTAGACGGCGCTTCGCGTCGCGACGCGTCCCGTCCCTCCGTCTTTCACAACACGCGACGTAAATGGCCGTAACTCCTCGCTGCCTTCAGTTACAATCTTAAAACTTTGACCCCGCCAAGCTACCACCGGCCGCACTACGTGATATTCATTTCGACTTCATACGCCCTTACCTTCCCCGGAAAAAACGCTCTCAAAGACGCGAATACAAACCGAAAAACGAAAATCAACGACGGCTTTGAAGCGAAAAGAAGCAGCTGTATGAATATCAATAGCTCACATGGAAAACCAGTCCTGAGGAAAGAACGGAAAGCTGAAGGAGTACATAGAGGGCCTCTACAAGTGAGGTGTGTTGAAGGCAATATAACAAAAAGTCATACCTGCAGAATACTAACACCTTATTCTTTAGAGAAGAGAAAAAAAACTACCCTACAACTTCTCTTAGAAGATAAGTTAAGAAAAGGCACGCTTACCTTTATGGTATTTGTAGACTTAGAGAAAGGTTGGAACCCGTGGTCTAGTGGTAGCGTCTTTGATTCATAATAAAAACGTCTTCGGTCCCGGGTTCGATCCCCGCCACTGCCTAAAAAAATTGCTCTGAGCACTATGGGACTCAACTGCTGAGGTTATTAGTCCCCTAGAACTTAGAACTAGTTAAACCTAACTAACCTAAGGACATCACAAACATCCATGCCCGAGGCAGGATTCGAACCTGTGACCGTAGCAGTCTTGCGGTTCCAGACTGCAGCGCCACTGCCTAAATTTTGATAAATAATCAGCATTGGCGGCCGAAGACTTCCGGCATAAGAAGTCAGCCTCATTCTGCCAACGGCCTTGTCAAAGAGGGCGGAGGAGCGGATAGGGTTTCAGGGCACTCTCTTGTCCTAGGGGTGGGAAATTGCCTCTAAAGGTGGAAGAATCAGCAATGATCAACGACATGAGGATGCAGAAGGCAATGGAAACCACTGCATTAAAGACACGTAACGTGTATCCACAGGACATGTGGCCTGTAATTGAAGAAGTGTCATGATGATCTCTCCATTGGGAAAAGATTCCGTAATAGTCCACCATTCGCATCTCCGGGAGGGGACTGCAAAGGGGGAGGTTACCGTGAGAAAAAGATTGAATAATCTACGAAAGGATAACGTTCTACGAGTCGGGGCGTGGAATGTCAGAAGCTTGAACGTGGTAGGGAAACTAGAAAATCTGAAAAGGGAAATGCAAAGGCTCAGTCTAGATATAGTAGGGGTCAGTGAAGTGAAGTGGAAGGAAGACAAGGATTTCTGGTCAGATGAGTATCGCGTAATATCAACAGCAGCAGAAAATGGTATAACAGGTGTAGGATTCGTTATGAATAGGAAGGTAGGGCAGAGGGTGTGTTACTGTGAACAGTTCAGTGACCGGGCTGTTCTAATCAGAATCGACAGCAGACCAACACCGACAACGATAGTTCAGGTATACATGCCGATGTTGCAAGCTGAAGATGAACAGATAGAGAAAGTGTATGAGGATATTGAAAGGGTAATGCAGTAAGTAAAGGGGGACGAAAATCTAATAGTCATGGGCGACTGGAATGCAGTTGTAGGGGAAAGAGTAGAAGAAAAGGTTACAGGAGAATATGGGCTTGGGACAAGGAATGAAAGAGGAGAAAGACTAATTGTGTTCCGTAACAAGTTTCAGCTAGTAATAGTGAATACGCTGTTCAAGAATCACAAGAGGAGGATGTATACTTGGAAAAGGCCGGGAGATACGGGAAGATTTCAATTAGATTACATCACGGTCAGACACAGATTCCAAAATCAGATACTGGATTGTAAGGCGTACCCAGGAGCAGATATAGACTCAGATCACAATATAGTAGTGATGAAGAGTAGGCCGATGTTAAAGACATTAGTCAGGAAGAATCAATACGCAAAGAAGTGGGATACGGAAGTACTAAGGAATGACGAGATACGTTTGAAGTTCTCTAACGCTATAGATACAGCAATAAGGAATAACGCAGTAGGCAGTACAGTTGAAGAGGAATGGACATATCTAAAAAGGGCCATCACAAAAGTTGGGAAGGAGAACATAGGTACAAAGAAGGTAGCTGCGAAGAAACCATGGGTAACAGAAGAAATACTTCAGTTGATTGATGAAAGGAGGAAGTACAAACAGGTTCCGGGAAAATCAGGAATACAGAAATACAAGTCGCTGAGGAATGAAATAAATAGGAAGTGCAGGGAAGCTAAGACGAAATGGCTGCAGGAAAAATGTGAAGACATCGAAAAAGATATGATTGTCGCAAGGACAGACTCAGCATACAGGAAAGTCAAAACAACCTTTGGTGACATTAAAAGTAACGGTGGTAACATTAAGAGTGCAACGGGAATTCCACTGTTAAATGCTGAGGAGAGAGCAGATAGGTGGAAAGAATACATCGAAAGCCTCTATGAGGGTGAAGATTTGTCTGATGTGATAGAAGAAGAAACAGGAGTCGATTTAGAAGAGATAGGGGATCCAGTATTAGAATCGTAATTTAAAAGACCTTTGGAGGACTTACGGTCAAATAAGGCAGAAGGGATAGATAACATTCCATCAGAATTTCTAAAATCATTGGGGGAAGTGGCAACAAAACGACTATTCACGTTGGTATGTAGAATATATGAGTCTGGCGATATACCATCTGACTTTCGGAAAAGCATCATCCACACAATTCCGAAGACGGCAATAGCTGACAAGTGCGAGAAATATCGCACAATCAGCTTAACAGCTCATGCATCGAAGCTGCTTACAAGAATAATATACAGAAGAATGGAAAAGAAAATTGAGAATGCGCTAGGTGACGATCAGTTTGGCTTTAGGGAAAGTAAAGGGACGAGAGAGGCAATTCTGACGTTACGGCTAATAATGGAAGGAAGGCTAAAGAAGAATCAAGACACTTTCATAGGATTTGTCGACCTGGAAAAAGCGTTCGACAATATAAAATGGTGCAAGCTGTTCGAGATTCTGAAAAAAGTAGCGGTAAGCTATAGGGAGAGACGGGTCATATACAATATGTACAACAACCAAGAGGGAATAATGAGAGTGGACGATCAAGAACGAAGTGCTCGTATTAAGAAGGGTGTAAGACAAGGCTGTAGCCTTTCGCCCCTACTCTTCAATCTGTACATCGAGGAAGCAATGATGGAAATAAAAGAAAGGTTCAGGAGTGGAATTAAAATACAAGGTGAAAGGATATCAATGATACTATTCGCTGATGACATTGCTATCCTGAGTGAAAGTGAAGAAGAATTAAATGACCTGCTGAACAGAATGAACAGTCTAATGAGTACACAGTATGGTTTGAGAGTAAATCGGAGAAAGACGAAGGTAATGAGAAGTAGCAGAAATGAGAACAGCGAGAAACTTAACATCAGGATTGATGGTCACGAAGTCAATGAAGTTAAGGAATTCCGCTACCTAGGCAGTAAAATAACCAATGACGGACGGAGCAAGGAGGACATCAAAAGCAGACTCGCTATGGCAAAAAAGGCATTTCTGGCCAAGAGAAGTCTACTAATATCAAATACCGACCTTAATTTGAGGAAGAAATTTCTGAGGATGTGTGTCTGGAGTACAGCATTGTATGGTAGTGAAACATGGACTGTGGGAAAACCGGAACAGAAGAGAATCGAAGCATTTGAGATGTGGTACTATAGACGAATGTTGAAAATTAGGTGGACTGATAAGGTAAGGAATGAGGAAGTTCTACGCAGAATCGGAGAGGAAAGGAATATGTGGAAAACACTGATAAGGAGAAGGGACAGGATGATAGGACATCTGCTAAGACATGAGGGAATGACTTCCATGGTACTAGAGGGAGCTGTAGTGGGCAAAAACTGTAGAGGAAGACAGAGATTGGAATACGTCAAGCAAATAATTGAGGACGTAGGTTGCAAGTGCTACTCTGAGATGAAGAGGTTAGCACAGGAAAGGAATTCGTGGCGGGCCGCATCAAACCAGTCAGTAGACCAGATGACCAAAAAAAAGAGAAAGTTTATTGCAGTGTCGACTGGGATATTTTCTTTGGAATTCTGAAGGCATCAGTGGTAAAATATAGCGATCGAAAGGCTGTTTACAACTTGTACAGAAATCAGAGGGTAGTTTACGAGTCGAGGTGCATGAAAAGGGAAGCTGTAGTTGTGAATGGCTTGAGACAGGGTTGTAGCGTATCCCCGATGTTATTCAATTTCTACGCTGAGAAAGGAGTAATTGATACGAATCATAAATTTAGGTTGGGAGTTAAAGTCGAGAGAGAAGAAATAAATGCTTTGAGGTTGGGGTTAAACATCGCAGAGGGAAAACAAGAGGTGAATACAGTAAGCAGAGGCAGTTGGATGTAAGCTGCAGTAATTATTCAGAGTCTTGCCCCGTATAGAGTAGCATGTGGAGCTGTATCAAACCAGTCTTCAACCCGAGGACCACAACAGCAACAAGCTACTTGTGTGGTGACGCAGCTTTCTGTTGCTACGGGGCTGACTGTACTGAGACCACCAGAATGCTCGACTTCGGTGGCCACCCTCGAACACCGCATCAGAGTCACTGAGTCCGCTGCGAGTTTCCATCCAACCGGCGTCACCCGCACGCTGACCACCACGCGGCTACTGGTGGAATACAAACCACAGCCGCTGTGTTGTGCCGAAAAGTGGGTGAAGCGACGGCGGCTGGCGCATCTGGCACGGATCCTCACAGAAGTCAGGCGCCGCATTGGGGACAGGCAAGGCGACTCACCGAAATCAAGCATCCACATGGGAACAGAAAACTACCACGTCTACGTCGTTTTTCTGGATTACGCTAAACGTGTTTCTGAACAAACATTGACACGATGAACTATATTGTACTGTACAATCAGATTTGCAACACTAACGAAAATGTCTAACCTAAATATCAGCCGTTAGAGGGCAAGGGTTTACATTGACATCGTAAATGAAATGTACAGGGTGAATCACAATGTTTTCACGATTTCAAATTTCAATAACACCCAAAGTAATGACGAAACATAGATTAACAGTCTACACATGATGCAACTTTCCTTATGACAAGCTACAATCGCAGCTATACAATACTCGACCCATTTCACTCAGCTTTTTAACACATATTTCATACGAGATTGCTGAAGGAATTCCGGAATTCTCGTCGTGAATTCGAACATTTAACTGTTGCGAGCTTCTTGGCCCGTCGGAGTACGCTCTCGCCTTCAAAGAAGGCAACAGTCTGGCACAGTCAAATCAGGCGAAAGAGGCGGCTGTTAGAGGCAAGAGCGTTTGGGAGTAATGTGGTTACCAAACGCTTCACGGGGAACTCGCAAGATATCGTCAGATGTGTGGCATGTCGCGATGTCTTGTTGGAATCAAAGTCTACGACTGCGAAACGTGTGGATCAGGAGCGTCTGCAACACGTCTGCACACCGTGTGGCGATCGCACTTCCTTCGACCTCTACGACCTCATTACTTGATGTGTCCAAGGCGAGCGCCTGCATCTTCGGCTACCCGCACAACGGACCTGTAAGGCGGGCCGCAGACAGAGTGGGGGTTAGCTTTGCCGCTCCCCGGTCTAAGCCAATTCTAATCGGCGCCCACTACGGGAACCCCGCTTCTCAACTGCGTATTCGGATTCTACTTCAGAATATACGTACTGTTTACTCAAATCATTGTTTCTCATTCGTCGTCGATGGCGCTATAGTCGAAAAATATCAAGTGTGTCTGTTCCTGCAATTAAGAACAGACGCATTTCATTCTACGATTTATTTACGCGGTAAATAGAAACCTTCGTGTTCTGACTGCTGATACCTATGTTCGAAATTTGTTTTAATGTTGCAAATATGGTTGTACAGTATAAATAATATGGCTAGCCATTGATATTTCTGACACATAAGTTACTTGTAAGAATTTAGAAGCATACATGACTAGGGAAAGACAGGTACCGCCTACAGGAAAATTAAAGAGGCCTTTGGAGAAAAAATAAGCAGCTGTATGCAAATCAAGAACTCTGATGGAAAATCTGTCCTAAGGAAAGAAGGTAAAGCTGTGGAAGGACTAGCAGAAGGTCTCCACAAGAGATCGCGGTATTCACGGTTCTACTTTCTTCCGCGCAGTACGTGACGGAACGTAGTCAGTAGTGTATCCTGGGGCGGCCGTGGTAAATTTTAAATCGTCAAAACATTGTGAAACACTCTGTAGAAGCGAACAGGCTCTGTTGATATTTGTTGATTAGAGCGCCCTCTACCACGAACGGAAAACAATGGTTCGAGTAAACTGTTCGTATTTTTTAACATTCAATTCGCATATAAGATAAAAATTGGAGGAAGTGGTAGGGCGAGGTGTCACATTTGGAAGTGCAAAGTTGACATTGCCCATGCAGGAGGGGTGGTTAGGAGGTGGCTAGTTTGTGTCACAGACAGATGGCCCCTTTACTAATACTAACTTTTCACATGGAACATTTTTCTCATACAACACGTCATTTCTGAGATACGTAGTTGTCTCAAGTTAAAACAAATTCCATGCATGTATTAAAATCAAAGATTGACACTTGCTCTTCCAACACACAATAAAGTTCTTTTTATTTCCTGAGATTAACCATTGTTCTGTTACATTTAATCATTATTTACTTTAATATTCCGGACCGTCTACCTCTTTCAACCACATTTACTTTAGATAAAAACTTACGAACAAATAATCTTTGAGGAAAATAGAAGCCGTAATTGCGCGAATGGTGCGCTTTTGTTTTTCCACAGGAAATCTGTTTGTTACACGCATGCGCAACATTCTACTCAGATTGCACCTTGCCCGTACTTCAGATATCTGCAACATGGTGTGATAAAGGTTATGGACATCTCTTGAATGTGGCTTGTTTTTCTGCTAATCACGCAAGTTACCTGGCGACTGGTATGGAACATGATTCACAGGCAACTACGTAATTCCTTTCTGTTCTACACTGAAGAGCCAAAGGAACTGATACACCTGCCTAATATCGTGTAGGGCCCCCACAAGCACGCAGGAGTGCTGCAGCGCGATGTGTTATGGATTCGACTATCATCTGAAGTAGTGCTGGAGAGAATTCACACTGTGAAACCTGCAGAGCTGTCCATAAATCTGTAATAGTACGAGTGGCTGGAAATCTTTTCTGAACGACACGTTGCAAGGAATCCCAAATATCCTGAACAATGTTCATACCTCGCGAGTATGGTGGCCAGCGGAAGTGTTTAAATTGAACAGAGTGTTCCTGGAGTCACTCTGCAGCAATTCTGGACGTGTGGGGTGTCACATTGTCCCGCTGGAATTGCCCAAGTCCGTCGGAATGAACAGCGGACACGAATGGATGTAGGTGCTCATAGAGGATGCTTACGTACGTGTCACTAGTCAGAGTCGTATCTAGACGTTTAAGGGAACCATACAACTAAGCCGACTGGAGTGGCCTAGCGGTTCTAGGAGCTACAGTCCAGAACCGCGTGACCGCTACGGTCGCAGGTTCCAATCCTGCCTCGGGCACGGATGTGTGTGATGTCCTTAGGTTAGTTAGGTTTAAGTAGTTCTAAGTTCTAGGGGACTGATGACCTCAGATGTTAAGTTCCATAGTGCTCAGAGCCATTTGAGCGATACAACTGCCGTCGCCCCACACCATTACTCAGCATCCACCAGCTTGAACAGTCCCCGGCTGACATGCAGGGTCCACGAATTAATGAGGTTGTGTCCATACCCACACGCGTCCATCCGCTCGATACAATTTGAAACCAGACTCGTGCAACCAGCCAACATGTCTCCAGTCACAACAATGCATTGTCGGTGTTGACGGTCGCAGGCGAGGCATAAGGCTTTGTGTCGTGGTGTCATGAATGGTACAGGAGTGGGCCTTCGGCTCCGAAAGCCCATATCGATGATGTTTTGTTGAATGGTTCGCATACTGGCACTTGTTGATGGCCCAGCATTGAAATCTGCAACAATTTGTGGAAGAGTTGTACTTTTGTGACGCTGAACAATTCTCTTCAGTGTCGTTGGTCTCGTTCATGCATGATCTTTTTCCGGCCGCAGCGATGTCGGAGATTTGATGTTTTACCGGACTCCTGATACTCACGGTTTACTTGTGAAACGGTCGTACGGGAAAATCCCCACTTCGCCGCTACCTTGGTGATGCTGTATCCCATCGCTTGTGGGCCGTCTATAATACCGCGTTCAAAGTGACTTAAATCTTGATAACCTGCCATTGTGACTGCAGTAACCGATGTAGCAACTGCGCCAGACACTTGTTGTCTTATACAGGCGTTGCCGACCGCATCGCCGCTTTCTGCCCGTTTACATATCACTGTATTTGAATACGCATCCCTATGCCAGTTTTTTTTTCGTTTCAGTGTATTTACGTGGTAAATAAAAACCTTTGTGTTTTGACGTTTGCCATCTATCTTCGAAATTTGCTTGAATGATGCAAATGGGATTATACAATGTAAATAATATGGGTATCCATTGATATTTCTGACAATTAAGCTACTTGTAAGGGTTTAGGACCATACATCACTAGAGAAAGACAGATACCGCCTGGAGGAAAATTAAAGAGGCCTGTGGAGAAAAAAGAAGCAGCTGTATGAATATCAAGGGCTCCGATGCAAAACCAGTGCTAAGAAAAGAAGGGATAACTGAAATGTGGAAGGAGTATGCAGAAGGTCTCCACAAGAGGTCACGATATCTATGGTTTTACTTCGGACACCACGTCACGGGACATAGTTAGCAATGTATCGTGGAGCAGCCATAGTATGTTTTCAATCGTTAAAAAACCCTGTAGAAGCAAATGCGTTTGTCGTTATTTGCGAAAACAGACTCAGTAGATATTTGCTGATTAGAGTGCCATCTACGACGGAGGGAAAACAATGGTTTGAGTGAACTTTACGTATTTCTGACGCAGAATCCGTATATACAATGAAAATTGGTGGAAGGGTTAGGCAGGGGGGGAAATTTGGTGGAAGGGTTAGGGGAAGTGGTCACATTAGGGAATGCAAAGTTAACACTGCCCCTGCAGGATTGGGTGTTTTTGAGGTGGCTAGTTGCAGCACAGACAGGTGGCCTGCTCACTGACAATAAGAGTGTACCTATGTAATGTCTCCACGGAATGTAATATTACGATGATGCGCTACCGTAACTGAGACGATAACGCACTTTGCTGTTGCAACAACGTTCTCTGCTGTGAAAAAAAGTACGTAGTTTTTTTGCAATTGTTGGAGACAAGGAATGCCGATTGCACATTGCGTTTTTTTATGTCAGATAAATTTGCATATAGTCGTATTTTGGTGCGCAGAGGTCAACTTGTAATTGCATTTATCAAGAATAAAAAATTTGTATTATGAAAAATAAGGTAAATGTCGTACACGAGCTTCTATTCGGTGTTGGATCGCCGGACCTTCATAAAATCTATTAGTGTGTTTAACAATACGATGCATAGTGATTTCTTCGCGAATTAAGGGGAGTACGTACGTCCTATACCCACAGTGTTAAATTTGCAGTATTAATGACCCATTATCTCAGAACCTGTAACAGATAGAGATCTGAAATTTTTGTGATATATAGTATCACTCCTTTTCTGATTACTAAACCAGAATCAAAATGTACAGAGAAATAATTAGATAGTTATGATTTTTAAAAAATGTTCTTCCATATTTTCTTTTAAAAGTCCACTTTTTCTTCCGTAAGTAAAAAACCGTTAGAGGTAGAGATGTTTCGGGAGGTTCAGTAGGTGCAGTGTGCTAAGTGGTAACATGGTGTAAAATTAGAGATATTTATCTGTAACAGTTCCTGAGATAATGGGTTAAAAATATCATTTCTGGCAAATCAAGTTCAAACATTTTATTTGATATTAACTTATACATGGAGGCATGCCAGCTTCTAGAAACAGCCAGGCCCATAATCAGCATTATCTGGATCCTGTTCTTGACTATCCTGTAAACCTGGAAGCTTCCTTCTTTTCCTGCCTCTTGCTTCTTGAGTCATTTCTTCTGCAGCACGATGGGGTTTCATGATCCTAAGTCGATCCATTCGCTGAAAGGCTTGCAGTGTGTTGGCACCTGCAGTGATACCAAGTTCCTCTAGTACCCCAATTCTCCGCTTTATACCATCATTAAACGTTATCACAGCATCACAAACACCCAAGCATAGAGTTTTCCTTCCTACATTTTTTTGGTGTGCGGGTCCAAATTGCTTTATTGGAAGACTCATTAGGGTTTTATGTTCGACCATGGAGACATTTGGAAAGAAGGTCAGGATGAGCTAATTCTCTATATATTGATTTAATAGCTTCCATCACTGCAGATGGTATGTTATTTTTGTGCCTAAATTGTTCCTCGCTACCCGCTGCCAGAGCTTTGCGGTACTTGCACCATGAATCAGCACCAGGTGGACAAAGACCATGTACAGGTGTATCATCTGCGGAAGATTTGTGGCAGAATGTAGCCCACACTGCTCGTTGCATCCCTTGTAGGTCATGTGTATTGTTTCTTATTGCCATTCCATAACAATGCTCGAGTTCATCAGTGTTTTTGTCTGTAAGTCTTCCTTTACCATTTAGAGTCTTTCCATCTGATAACTTCTCTTTTCCTTTTGTCTGCTTCAGTTTTCGGAGACGTGTTCCCACCCGTTTTTGAACGTGGCCCACACATTCAATCTTAACAATCTGCTTATCACCGTAAGGCTGGCTTTCCACTACTGATTTGTGAGCTTTTGAATCACCACCGCCCAAGTACTCAGTGTAGCACACACCTCTCTCCTGTTGTGAACGTCTGAACACAGGAACAACTGCAGCAGCCTCCATACCCCCGCTAGTTCCCTCATAATTCTTAGCACAATTTGTTTTATGTCTTCACTTGTTTCATCAACTGATCTACACTGACGACAGTATTTAGTTAGCACTTCAATGTCCAAAACTTTACCTGTGTCAACACTAGTGACAGTTGCAACTGCATTTTTTGATGTCTGACCTCTCTTCTGCCATGTGCCATCAACTGCCACAGATAAGTCTGTTGTGTTATTTAATTCTACTGCTTCTTTAGCAGCAGCTTTCATAGAAGCAACAGCAACAGATTTGACACACTCGCCAATTACTTCTGCGTACTTACTTGATCTGGTTGGTGGGTTTGGCAAGTTCAGCGTAGCACATAATACTTCAGCTGCAGTCAATCCTTTCCCAATGCACCTCATTCCATACAGGAATCTAACATTGCCCTCAAATAAGTCATTCTTGCACTTTTCAGAAGGCCAAAATGATGTCGAGAGCCTGCAAACTTTGCACTGAATATCAAGTTTGTTAGCCAGTCCAGTTCTTGCAGGCGAGTCCTCAGAGATGCTAATTTGCCCACCACAAACCTTACATGACACAGCATCTTGCAAAACTTGTCCTAACACATTCAAATCTAAAAGAACATAACCTAAACTATTTTGATCTTTGCCAATAAATAAATCCTCATGGTCTCCAAGTTTCCTCTTCGAAGCACTAGTAAGAGTGTCCTTATCATGGGTCTGTGAAAAATCTATTTCAGGATCAACACTGGATTCAGATTTTGTGATATGCTGATTTCCATGAAAACGTCGCTTCTTAAAACAACCTTTTCGTTTCGTCATGTTGAAAAGAGGTATAATAACACACCAAACCACTATGTTTTCAGTTCAAAACTTATGAAACACAACAACCAAAAAGTAAATAAACAAAATGCATGTGGTGTACCGCCATTTCTCTTTACACAGTGCATCCAACCTCTTAACACGAACATTAACATGATTTCAAGTAATAAATAGCTGAAAACCACAGCCTTCTAGATTGAATAGTACAAGAGATAGAGATACAAGTCAGTGCAGAATGACCGGATAATTTTATACATGCACTAATAAATTTGAAATGACAAAAACTACACTTCCAATTGGAATTTTTCGACAAATAATGCATCAAATTATTCAGGAGAGATCAAATATTAATAAGAGATAATAATCCGAAAATGTCACTTTTTGACCAATTACCCTTAACAATACTGGGCGAATCTGCTACCATCACGGTCCGAACGACGCGCAGTATTTCGCCGTCAGCTTGCGTGTTCAAGGCGTTCCCTAAGGGGGGACAGTTTGTTAGTCAGAAGATACCACACTGCCACTGTTGTTCAACCTTCTCATTCTGAGAGTGTTTCCAGAAAATCTCACGGCGGCTGTGAGTACTTTAGCTGCCAAGGGAGACGGAGTCTTCATCGCGAGTTGTAGCAGTTTTCGCCGACTTTGCCCGGCGTCCTCTGAGAACCGGAGAAACGGAAACCTCCGACCGCCAACTCGTCCTGTAACTAACCCGTTTTCTCATTATAGCAGCCATAACGAAAACATAATCATCTAAAATCAATTTTTAGCACAGATTTTAATCTTAGACAGATAAAATTTTAGAATGAATGCATCTAGGCAAAAAAAAAAAAAAAAAGATCAAAAAGAGTTTAATGGCAGTACCTTTCTTATCTGTGTCAAAGTCAAAGATCAAGTTGCCTAATTAATTAATTTATTTTTACAACGTAGCAGATAATTATACCTAGAACATTTTCCTCTACAAAACGTAGTTTTTGAGATGTGTAGTTGGGTCAAGATAAATCAAACTCCGTGTATATATTACAATCAAATACCTGACGCTTGCTCTTCAAACACAGTATTAAGTTTCTTATTTCCTGAGATTAACGATTCTTCTATTACATTTAATTTTTATTTGCTTTAATATTGCGGTTCGTGTGCCTTTCGCAGCCACAGTTGCTATATACAAAAACTTACGAGCAAATACTCTTTGACATAAGAAGAGGCCGTAATTGCACAACAGCTGCACTTGAGTTTTTCCACGGGAAATTTGTTTATCCATCACATGCGTAACATTCTAGAAAGATTGCGCCTTGTCCGTACTTCAGATATCTGCAGCGTGGTGTGATAAAGGTTATGGACGTCTCTTGACTGTTGGCTTGTTTGTTTGCTAATCGCACAAGTCACCTGACCATTGATAGGGAACATGATTCACAGGCAACCACGAAATCCCTTCTGTTCTACACTGAAGAACAAAGGAAATTGGTTCACCTGCCTAATATCGTGTAGGGCCCCCACGAGCATGCAGAAGTGCCGCAATTCGATGTGGCATGGACTCGACGAACATCTAAAGTAGTGCTGGGGGGAATTGACACCGTGAATCCTACACGGCTGTCCATAAATCCGGAAGAGTAAGAGGGGGTGGAGATCTCCTCTGAACAGCACGTTGCGAGGCGTCCCTGATATGTTGAACAATGTTCATGTCTCCGGTGTTTGGTGGCCAGCGGAAGTGTTTAAACTCAGAAGAGTGTCCCTGGAGTACTCTGCAGCAATCCTCGGCGTGTGGGGTGTCACATTGTCCTGCTGTATTTGCCCAAATGCGTCGGAATGCTCAGCGGACATGAATGGATGTAGGTGACCAGATGGCATTCTACCGTACATGTCAGGTGTCAGAGTCGTATCTAGACGTGTCAGGGGTCCCATATCGTTCCAGCTGCACACGCCCCACACCATTACAGAGCCGCCACGAGCTTGAACAGCCCCTTGCTGACATGCAGGGCCCACGGATTCATGAGGTTGTCTCCATATTTGTACATTTCCATCTGCTCGATACAATTTGAAACGAGCCTCGGTCCGACCAGGGAACATGTTCCCAGTCATCAACAGTCCAATGTCAATGTTGACAGGTCGTGGCAAGGTGTAAAGCTTTGTGTCATGCTGTCTTCGAGAGTACACGAGTGGGCCCTGGACTCCGAAAGCCCATACCGATGATGTTTCATCGAATGGTTCACACGCGGACCCTTTTTGATGGCCCAGCATTCAAATCTGCAGCAATTTACGGAAGGGTTGTACTTCTGTCGCTTTGAACGATTCTGTTCAGTCATCGTTGGTCCCGTTCTTGCAGAATCTTTTTCCGGCCGCAGTGATGTCAGAGATTCGACTTTTTACGGGATTCGTGATATTCACGGTACACTCGTGGAATGCTGGTATGGGAAAATCCCCACTTCATCGCTACCTCGTAAATGCTGTGTCTCATCGCTCGTTCGCCGACTATAACACAACGTTCAGACTCACTTAAATCGTGATGACGTGCCACTGTAGCAGCAGGAACCGATCTAACGACTGCGCCGGAGACTTGTCATTTTATATAGGCGTTGCTGACGCAACGCCGTATTCTGCATGTTTACATATCTCTGTATTTGGATACGCATGCCTGTAGCTGTTTGTTTAGCACTTCAGTGTATGTGATTTCGAATGCTCTGGACCATGACAGAAGTAATGTTATTTCCTTCTCTCTCCCTTGGGTGGTTTCAACCAAGAGCCACAGCCAGTGCTCCCGAGTAACTCTCTTAGAGGGAACAGTATTCTAGGACATGGCTGGCAGCTCGTGCTGGGCTGTGAACGCCCGCTGCAGCTGGCTGGCTGGGTCGGTGTACTGGAAAACGCGCCCAGCGAATAACGCGCCCAGTGAGATTCGTGCCCAGAAAGCGTCCAGGACGGGTCCGCTAATCCCCTTGCCCCGCAGACAAAAGAGCTGAGGGACGCTGCCTGGAGGTTTCCGAGCTGGAGTTTTCAGCCGTCAGACAGAGAGAGAGAGAGAGAGACAGACAGAGAGAGAGAATTAAATTTCAACCACACACCACTTTAAACTGCAGTAAATACAAGAGATTACATTCTTTTGCTTCACTTGCAGTACCATTCAGCAGTCATTACCAATATCATTTTCATTATAACAACTACACTTCTTGAATACTCAGAAATATCAAGTGACTCTATACTTAGCGATTAGTAATGTCACTTAATTTTAACTCTTAATTTATAAAAACTAGCGACGAATTGTGGTGGTGACTCTTGAATGAGAAGTACAATTGTAAAGGGTTGACTCTGAAAAGGGTTCGCCTTTGTTTCGGTGTATTGTAAAACACATATACTATATTTTAAAAATAATCTGATTTCCATCACACTTTATCCAGGCTTTGGACTGGCTAAAGAGCGAAAGTCATTTAGGGGTGTTTAAAATCAGCTTATAAGCATCGTCAATATTTTTTTTAAATTTTTATTATTTTTTATATAAGTTGCTATTTACATTTGAACACTATTGTATCTATATACATCTTCTGATAAATTCAGTCAAGTTTCTGTAGGTAGGATATGGCTATCAAGCAATCCTTGATCTCACCATCCCCTTCATATTTTTTTACTATTTTTCCCAACTTTTCATCACATTTCATGTAGACTGTTTTTGTCCGTTCACCTTCCATACTCAGTTCTGCCCTCATTAAGACGCTCGCTGAATTTTCTGCTTCTCTTTTCAAACACCTGAAACTTCATTAATTTTCGGATTTGGTTTAGCTAGCATGTTATTGATTTTATGGTGCCAACCTTCTACAGCGCTGGTTGTTCGGTGGCGCCGTTTGTAGCAACTCCAAAGGTTGATAGTGGTTTGTTCATTTTCCAACCATCTGTCTACGAAGTAGTCATAAAATTCAGAAAGTTTGGGGATATCCGGTGCGTGTGAATGTATCTCCAGCCAACCATCACATACATCTTCAGGCCGTAGAAACGCCATCGCAGCACACATGCGAAGATTTTGTCTCACTTCTTCGTTTTCTTTGTATTCATGAACTAGTCCTAGCTCTTGAACTTTTCTCCAGAGACACATTTTCATATGGAAATAACATCCACGCACTTCAGCTGTCGGAAATACAACTTTAGTTGGTGAAATCGGAGCTGATTCGAAGTCTACGGTCACATTTGCAGGTTTCCATTCTGGAATTTTTTCCGTCAAATTTCGGAAAATACGGACGTACGTCTCTTTTCTTTTGTTCGGCATTTGTGCAAAGGCAACTGGATAGATGTTTGTCTCATTATTTGCACTCCCAAAGTCGGCGTGAATGGTGTATATTTGCGAAAACTGTTTGCTGCAGCACTTGAACGTACCATCCATAAAAAAGTCTTGTTTACTCCTTAGAGCCTCTCTTCCTGCCCTTCCGCTAAAAACTACTATCCTCTCTCCTAGTTTGTAGTCGCTTAACAGAAAACTGCTGCCATCGTTCATAGCTAGTAAATCTGCCTTTAGGTCAAGTTCTTCTCTTGTCGGTGGACCTCTCTCATTTCCCTGTCATTTTGCCCGCTGGTAGTACAAAGCTCTCTTCGTTGTTTGCTGCTCTAGCATTTCAGTGACAAAACCATAGCCTCGATTATGCAGGCAACGCAGCTCCTCTGAATATATTTTTTAAATAGACGTCTCTTCGTCTCTTGCCCTCTTCTTTCCGTGGTTCAAAAGTCTTCCTTACTTCCAACCCAGCGACACCCGGAGGTCTACATTGATGCTCGAATGAAAAAAGCACTGTCGAATCCTCCGTTTTCACCACTCCCCGGCAGCGGTTTGCTCTCTGTCTTCAACAGCGCCACATTACTGTTCCATCTTCTTTAGTTCTCTTCACTATGTAAGAATAACCTTCGTAGTGGCAACATGGCTTACCGTGATTAGTGGTTGAAAATGCCATATCTGAACTCCTGTGTCGAAAATACACGAATCACGCGATGTGAACTCTTCGACAGCCAGCGTGGTACTAAGGCTGTGTTAGTGTATCAGACAGTCGGCGGCTGTGCCTAGTGCCGGGGGAGGGGGGCAGGTCCCTGTGTCCGAGGTTCAAAAAATGGCTCTGAGCACTATGGGACTTAACTTCTGAGGTCATCAGTCCCCTAGAACTTAGAAGTACTTAAACCTAACTGACCTAACGACATCACACACGTCCATGCCCGAGGCAGGATTCGTACCTGCGACCGTAGCGGTCGCGCGGTTCCAGACTGTAGCGTCTAGAACCGCTAGGCCACTTCGGCTGGCCCTGTGTCCGAGGAGCAGGTAGTTCAGGGTGATTAGGCGAAGGTAAGCCTGACACAAAGGGAGTGAATCTCACACATTTCCGGTTGGGCGCGAATCTCACTGGGCGCGATTTTCATAGATTCGGTTGGGTCAGATGAGAGGCGGGCAGGCGGCGAGGCCGCGCCCAGGAGACAAAGTCCTGCAGGGCTCCGGGCTCAGCCCAGAAGGGCTCACTCTCAGGGGCCCTTCACTGAGGCCCTGCAGTGGAGGGGCGTATGCTGGGCGCTCCTCCTGGAGAACAGCTGACACGCTGCACGCTCCAGTGGTGCTCCGTCCAGCTTCCACGTACGTGTTCCTGTTGCCTCGGTCTGACACACAAGACCTAAAACTGTCGCCACTGAGGAAATAACCGGAACCTGAAACACCTTCTGTGTCTCTTAATGGATGACATGTTGCAATACGGACGCTTATCGTAACGAGATTGTTCTAACTTCATCATTGGTTTTTATAGTATTTACGTCACGCAGTCATAATAATTAAATGGAAGGCTCAGTTCTCGATTATTGAAGTAAATGTGACGAAAAATTGTTCTGTAATTTACGACTCAAGCGAAAGTGCTAGGCTCAGAATCCTTGCAATATTTTACGACCAAATTTGCAAAGTATTTTATCCATCTTCAGCAACTGTAGTTATGTACACTGAAGCGCCAAAGAAACAGGTATAGGCATGCGTATTCAAATACAGAGAAATGTAAACAGGGAGAATACGAAGCTGCGGTCGGCAACGGCTATATAAGAGAAAACTGTGTGGAACAGTTGTTAGATCGGTGGCTATTGCTGCAATGGCAGCTTATCAAGATTTAAGTGGGTTTGATTGTGGTGTTATAGTCGGCGCGCGAGCAATGGGACGCAGCATCTACGAGGTAACCATGCAGTGGCGACTTTCCCGCACGAGCATATCAAGAGTGTACTGTGAATATGAGGAATCCGGTAAAACATCGTTGCGGCTGGAGCAAGATCCTGCAAGAGAGGGACCAACGGCGACTGAAGAGAATTGTTCAACGTGACACAAGTGCAACTCTGACGGTACAACGCAGTCCTTGCTATGAATTTTTTCGCTTCCTTAACACATGAAACTATTTGTATACGATGTGTAGTCTAGTGTAAAGATGTATTGTAAATACTATGTTTAAATTATGTAATATTCAACACTGGCAAGTCAGGGCGTATTTAGTTAACGTTGAAGTCAGAGAGATTGTTTTGTGGTGCCGCTGGGTGCGGGAGCGCGCCAGCGGGCAGTAGTAGCAGTGACGCCGTGCTCGGAGTAACAAGTACAGCCGAGGGCTGCTGGTCCTAGCTGTGTTACATCTAACGGCTGGTGTGTGGGTCTAAGTACGACGGGAAAGTAATGGTCGGCATATCTGGAAGCACGGCCGGGCAAGTTATTATGAATTAATGGGCACAGTGCTGAAGAAACGAGGGCTTAAATGTGAAGCGCACTGTGGGCCAGAGTCGCAACAGGAAAAGCCCGCTGCCACATTGTGTCGCCGCCGTGGACTTCTGTCGATCCACCGACAACGAGGGAAGTAAGATCTACGTAATTTTCGTGGGATAAAATTGTAGAAGGCTTGCCAGTGACTGAGCTTTTCTCTGAAGTTGAACAATTAATAACAAGCACTTTACAATCGAAGTGTTGCAGTTACATTCCACCCGACAATAACACCAAGTAGGTTCCTTCCGATCCTTACCTTACTGAACCGAGTGTGTCACGCCATTATCAAGAGAAAATATGTTAATTATCAAATTACTTGCATAGACGGTGAAGAGTAAATTTCAGATTGTTTTGAACGATTGGTTATCGTAGCTAATTGTTGCACTTAATAAGCTTACGCCAACCGTAGTAATAATAGACTGAAGTAATAAATTTCATTATTAAGATTTATACCAATGCATATTCAGCTGAAGTTTGTTCAAGGTTATTTCATGAAACTATAAAGCTTATTCCACCTGACAGTTCTCCAATTAATGAATTATTATCATTCAAAACATAGTTAATCAATTATTGGCAATATATTCCATTATCAGTAGATTAAACTGTGCAAAGTACCTAATTTGAAAGACAGAATGACAGTCCATTATTCAAAATCTCGATAGATAATTATCTGACTTGTCAGCATTACACTTAGCTGACAAATTATCAACAAAATAGCTATCAAAATACCTATTACAAGTTAACCATTAATGTTTAAGTGTAGTTAGATTGTTATGACATTATTTTATATGACTGCTGAGCCTGACACAGCACTTACGTAAATGTTCCCGTTCCACCTGCTGCTCTACAAACAGGTAAACTTTACTTTTGACACAATTATTCACGTACTTAACAGTGCTGTCGCTCATCGGTTGAGCTGGCGACCGATTTTTTAATTGCTTTTACAACTTAATCATTTCTTTTGGTAAAATTTCCACTGGCAAAATTTCTAAATTTATTTCCAAATTATTTCCATTATTTCATTATCGATAGTTGTTGAATGAAATTACCCATTCAATAGCGCTCAAGTTATAACGTGTCTGTTTCCCGCGGAATAATCATTATTTACTTCGGATTCGGATGCCTTATCCCGAGGCTGGTCAAAATTCACAATTCACGGTCATTGTTAACTCGTAATTTCGCAAATGCCGGGAAGCAGGGGGGATGTTATAGTCTGAATCTATTTTGACGATCGGCAGTGAAGACAACTGGCAGACTTATTGCTGCAGAATATCATTGTCTTTGGTGATAAACGGGGTATAGTGAAAGGCAACGTGTAATTTAGAAGTGTACCCACACAGTACATATTGCCAAAGTTTTTATCCTATACCTTGGCGACTTGGACCATCCGTCGATAAAGAATTGCAACGAATGTTGGATTGGAAGTTGACTGAGCCATCAACAAGCCCATACTGTAGTCATTTACTCGTTGTCCCTAAACCAGAGGGCAAAGGATTCAAAGTTCGACTAGTTTTGGACGCAAGACTGATAGATAAGATTATAGTTGAAACTTCCTGGCAGATTAAAAATGTTTGACGGACCGAGACTAGAACTCGGGACCTGTTGTCTTTCATGGGCAAGTGCTCTACCGTCTCATCTACCCAAGCAGACTCACGACCCGCTCCAGAGTGAAAATCTCATTCTCGAAGATTATAGTTCCTGTCCTCGCTCATCCAGATAATATTGATGGGCTTATACAGAAGTTTCATGGCAAAAAATTATTTTCGACTGGTGATCTTAGAAGTTCTTACTGGCAGATAATGAGAAGTCCTGAATCGAGGAAGTACACAGCATTTGGTTATACAGAGAGAAGCTATCATTTTAAGGTTCTTCCATTTCGCCTGAATGTTAGCTCTGATGTGTTTATCCAGGCATTGGATGCCGCTTTAGGACCTGAACTGCAAAGTCAACTTGGGAAGAACACATTAACGTCTTGGCCAGAGTCATAAATGCATTTAGTAAAGCAGGCGTGACAGCTAACCTGCGAATATCTCATTTTGCACTCGAACGGATCCGTTTCCTCGGGCATATAACAGACAATAAGGGAACAATGCCGGATTCAGCGAAGGTGAGCGCCATCAAGGATTTTCCCACACCATAAAACAAGAAGCAGTTAAAACCTTGCACAGGAATGGCGACCTTCTATAGGCGATTTTTAAATAAACAGGTGATGAATGCAGAGCCCTTACACCAGCTTCTACGAGAAAAACATAATGTTGAGATGGACAAATGACTCTGAAGTTCCAGCTTATCAAAGACGCTCTTGCGGATGCAATATTGTTACACCACCAGGATATGACTTTGGAGTTTGGTTTGATGACTGACTCATAGAGCGTAGGTTTAGGTTGCTGTTTGTTTCAAATCAAGGACATCAATAATCAACCAACGTTCTGTCCCATAGCTTACGCAAGTCGCGTGTTGTCATGTTGCGACCGCTCCTACACAACCGCAGAATTGGAAGCTTTGGCGGCGGTGTGGGTGTTTCGAAAATTCCACTGTTTCTTGTTTGGAGCACTCACTACCGTGTACTGCGATCATCAAGCTCGTCTATCACGCTGCACTTTACAAGAATATAATGTCAGAGGTATATACATAAAGGGGCAACGTAACCAGGTCGTAGACGCTTTATCTAGACCACCTGAAGATATGGAGAACATTAGCACAGAGGAGGATGAGGAGAAGCAACATAGGAACTTGCTGGTGCAAGATGTGGGATCCAGGAGGTATTATTTATACATGTGTAGTAACCTATCTGTCCTCCAGCAACGAGATGGTCATTGGTCTATAATTTTCAATAAACTGAGCCAGCCAGACCAAGGGCAGCTCCGTAGTCGATACTGTTTTGTTCTACAGGAGGTCTGATACTTCAGATAAATGGTGGGTATGTATACCAGAAGATTACGTGGAAAAGCTCATACTGCACACTCACTATGTTTGCGGTCATTTTGGTGTACTTAAATGTTCAAGCAAGATAGGTAGCTGTTATTACTTTCCTAATATTACGAGAAGAGTTCAGCAGGTTTGGAAGGAATGCGAAGTTTGTCAGGTGACTAAGCCTTATAACAACGGTACACAAGATGAAATGCACTCCATCATTCCACATAAGCCCTGAGATCTAATCTCTGAGGACGTCTCTGGGCCAGTTCTGCGGGCAAGAGGAGGTAATGAATACATAGTGGGATTTTTGGATACTTTTCTAAGTACGTAATGTTGTACCCAATTCGATCACACACCACCAAATCCGTTATCAAGGAATTGTGTTCTGATTTTATTCTGTCTGTTGGGAATCCAAGAACGATTGTAAAGGGACAAAGCAACGATTTGCACGTGTTTTACTTGGAAGAAGGCTTTACAGGAAGCAGATATTATACATGTCAAAACGTCATTTACAACCCCGGCGCAAGTCCCATCGAATGTGTATTTAGAGTGTTCAATCGTTTTATGAGAACCTACTGCTCAACGAAGCAATCCAAGTGGATTGATCTGTTGCAAGACTTCAACCGTAAATTACCTACAGCATACAACTATCGGTTATACCCCGGAAGAACTGCTCGTAAATACCGAAAAAATATTTGTGGTTGCGCGCATTACCAAAGATACCCCGAAACACGATCTCACCAGAAGAAAGAGAAAGTTGTTATGAGGAAGAAGAAACACGACGATGGATTAAAGGGAAGACAATATTATAATGCTGGAGGTTTAGTGTACATATATATATATATATATCCCGAAATGAGATGGGATACCCTATTCAGACGAGAGAGTCGAAGAAACTCACTTAACGCTAAGACACGAAATCAGAAGCTTGCAAAATGGCACTGAGCACTAAACTTCTGAGGTCATCAGCCCCTAAAACTTAGAACTACTTAAACCTAACTAACCTAAGGACATCACACACATCCATGCTCGAGGCAGGATTCGAACCTGCGACCGTAGCGGTCGCGCGGTTCCAGACTGAAGCGCCTAGAACCGCTCGACCAAAGCGGCCGGCCAGAAGCTTGCGAGAAATATATAAAACACAATACATAATATTACAGAACAATTACATGTATATAATAATAATAATATTTTCAAGTTTTACCTTTGCAGTCAAGCAGCAACAATGTTCCCATCTGTGAGGACAGGTAAAACTTGAAAATATTATTAGGTACATGTACTTGTTCTGTGACATTATGTGTTGTGTATTATCGCGATTACTGTGTCTCATGCCAACTATTCACTGTTCTGGGCAGTATTCTTCGGAATTGTGTGAAATCACCTTCAGCGATATAAAGACAGTGCACTTTGCTCCTGTGAGTTGTTTTAGGCCTGTGTCTCGTCTGACAGTGAAGTTTCAATGGAAGTGTTGTCGATTGACAATGATGTTGCTTTTGTGGTGTTAGACAGACTAGTGTTATTATGCAAAGGCAGTTATTTATCCTGCTCAGTCGCTAGCACACAAGTGACTGTTTGCACCAATCTTGTCTGAGGAGTTCTAGTGTCATTTTTGAATGTAGCTGTGGTGTGGATAACGCATCTGGTGTTGCCATGGTACCTCAGTGCACATTGTTTCCACCGTGCTGTGACCTTTTTTTTTTTTTTTTTTTTTTTTTTTTTTTTTTTTGTACACACTCTGGAGTGCAAGTACAAATACGAACCGAAGGACTGTTTATACACAGGAGCAAATTGGGTAGAGTTGAACGCTAACCCGTTTTCCTTCAGATATGTGCTGTAGTTAGCCGTTTTGTCCTTGCTCATTCTTTTGTGCGTTGTATGTAGTGGGAACTTCTATCTTGGCGCTATGAGGCCTTAGTGGTTCCATCCCAGCCTCCAGTCCTTCGCAACCAACCACCTGACCAGCCATCACCACCGACCACCAGTCCCTCCCGTTGTCTTGCACATTCTCACCATTCTTCTGTACCATCGGCATCGCCCCGTCGTCGTCGTACCATTATCACCGCAAAGTCGACATAATATCCAGAACACGATTGTCTGTTAAATAAATCTTGTATTGTGTGAATAACTCCGTTATCAAAAACTCTAAAGAGTTCTGGGAACATTTAAACGATTTTCTATTTTCTATTTTTTTTTTTGTTCCATTCATACTGAGTAACATTTCTTCCCCAATATTCATGCTGAAAACCAATATGTTTGATTCAACGTTCTGGTGTTTTTTGCTAAATATGATAATAACTACCGATCTGGTGAGGCGCGCTGGGGAGTTCTGATCTCCAGTTTCCTCCGCCAACAGCACCCGGATGAGTGGGTCTCATTTCCATTGCAAAATCCATTCCCGAAAGGGCTAGTATGATTATTTATAGCAGTTGGTAATGAGAGTTGTCTGTGACATCACGTACGATTCAATAATTTATGTCTTGTGCTCATGTTAATATTTTAGAAGAAACGTTTTCATGACCACAAGAAGGATCACGTGATGTTCATACGTAATGCAATATGACTGTAATATTCCGGCTGCGAGTACCAGTGATGACGCGCAACCATAATTGAGACGATAACGCTCTTTGCTGTGAATAAAAACCATCTGGTTTTTTCACAATGTTTGGAGATAAGAGATGCCGATTGGACACTGTGCTTCTTTTTCTTTTTTTTAGGTCAGATAAGTACGCGTATAGACGTAACTTGAAGTGCAGAGGTCAACTTGTAATCGCAATTGTCAAGAGTAACAAAAATTCTATTATGAAAAAGAAGGTAAATACCACGTACGAACTTATATTCGGTGTTGGATCCCCGGACCTTCATAAAAAGTGTTAGTGTGTTTAACAGTACAGTGCAAAGTGATTTCTTCGCAAATTAACAATACTGGGCGAATCTGCTACTATCATGGTACGAACGACGGGCAATATTTCGCCGTCAGGTTGTGTGTTCAAGACGTCTTCTAAGCGACCAGTTTGTTAGTCAGAAGGTAACACGCTGCCACTGTTGTCCAACCTTCTCATTCTGAAAGTGTTTCCAGAAAATCTTAAGAGCGGCTGTGAGTACTTTAGCTGCCAAGGGAGACGGAGTCTTCATCGCGAGTTGTAGCAGTTTCCTCCGACTTTGCCCGGCGTCCTCTGAGAATCGGAGAAAGGAAAACCTCCGACCGCCAACTCGTCCTGTACCTAACCCGTTATCTCCTTACAGCAGCCACGAAGAAAACTTAATCATCTAAAATCAGTTTCTTGCACAGATTTTAATCTTAGACAGATAAAAAGTTTTAGAATGTATGCGTCTAGGCAAAAAAAAGATCAAAAAGAGTTTAAATGCAGTACCTTTCTTATCTGTATTAAAGTCGTCAAGTTAGCTAATTAATTAATTTATTTTTTACAACGTAGCAGTTCATTATATCTAGAACATTTTCCTGTACAAAACGTCGTTTTTGAGATATGTAGTTGAATCAAGTTAAAACAAACTCCGTGTAAACATTACAATCAAGTAACTGACGCTTGCTCCTCAAACACAGAATTAAGTTTCTTATCCCCTGAGATTAACGATTATTCTATTACATTTAATTTTTGTTTGTTTTAATATTGCGGTCAGTCTAACTTTTTCAATTTTGCTACAGATAAAAACTTATGACCAAATACTCTTTGACGTAAGAAGAGGCCGTAATTGCACAAAAGGTATACTTCATTTTTTACACAGGAAATCTGTTTATCTCTCACATGCGTAATAATTCTAGAAACATTGCACCTTGCCCGTACTTCAGATATCTGCAGCGTGCTGTGATAAAGGTAATGGATATCTCTTGACTGTTGGCTTGTTTATTTGCTAATTGCACAAGTCACCTGACCATTGATAAGCAACATGGGTCACAGCAAACTACGTTAATCCTTTCTGTTCTACACTGAAGAACAAAAGAAACTTGGACACCTGCGTAATATTGGATAGGGCCCCCTCGAGGATGTTAGAAGTGCCGCAACACGACGTGGCATGGACTCGACTAATGTCTGAAGTAGTGCTGGAGGGAACAGACACCATGAATCCCGCAGAGCTGTCCATAAATCCGTGAGAGTACGAGGAGTGGTGATGTCTCCTGAACGGCACGATGCAAGGCTTCCAAGATATGCTCAATAATGTACACTTCTGGGGAGTCTGGTGGCCAGCGGAAGTTTTTAAAAGTCAGAAGAGTATTCCTGGAGCCACTCTGTAGCAGTTCTGGACGTTTAGGGTTTTGCATTGTCCTGCTGGAATTGCCCAATTCCATCAACTTCCACAATGGATTCGAATGGATGCAGGTGACCAGAAATAATGTTTACTTACGTGGCACCTGTCACAGTCTTATCTAGTAGACATATCAGGTGTCCCATATCGCTCCAACTGCACACGCCCCACGCCATTACAGAGCCTCCACCAGCTTGAACAGTCCCTTGCTGACATGCAGGCTCCATGGTTTCATATGACTGTCACCATACATGTACATGTCCATCCGGTCGCATCAATTTGAAATGTCCGACCAGGAAACAGGTTCATAGTCATCAACAGTCCAATGTCGGTGTTGAAGGGCCGAGGCATGGTGTAAAGCTTTGTGTCACGCTGTCATGCAGGGTACACGAGTGGGCCCTCGGCTTCGAAAGCCCATATCGATGATGTTTCGTCGAATGGTTCACACGCTGACACTTGTTGATGGCCCAGCATTTAAATCTGCAGCAATCTGCGGAAGGGTTGCACTTTTGTCACACTGAACGATTGCCTTCAGTCGTTCGTCCCATTCTCGCAAGATACTTTCCGGCCGCAGTGACGTCAGAGAATTGAGTTTTTAGAGGATTCCTCATATTCACGGTACACTCGTGGAATGGTCATAAGGGAAAATCCCCACTTCATCGCTATCTCGAAGATGGTGTGTGTCGTGGCTCGTACGCTGCACTGTTCTCCGGGAAAAGATCCTGCAAGAATAGGACCTACAGGGTAACCACTGTTACTGTCCAACTACCACGTATGTGTCCCAGCTCCCTCCGTGTGACACACAGGACGTAAAACTAGTGCCACTGAGTAAGTAACCTAAACCTAAAACACCTTCTGTGTCTGTTAACGGATCGTTTACATGTGCATCATCAATGTAGTGTATTTTGCAACACGTAATCTTCCAGCAGTGCAGCCCAGTATTATCTACTTACATCATGCCTCTCCTCAGACATCACGTACAAGGTGTCACAGGAGCAGTGGTCAGTATTCGAGAACGTGACGGGAACGATCACTTGAAGCAAACAAATCTAGTCAACATGGGCTATAAAATGCTTTCCTTAACAGATATTAGCAAATCTTCATCCCAGATACTATGAATCAAATCTCTTGTAGTGCGATCTCTTAGCTTTCGGTATTTTGATCGGTGGTAGTATCGACCACATTAAGAAAAATTCTCCACCAATCATTGGATCTAACGTGCATACTAAGGTATAACCACTCGTTCATCTGAGCTACTGTAAAACGCACCACTTCTAATGAAGAAGTACACATAATTTGAACTATCCATTTCAGAGCACATGTTTACTGGACTTTTATCTGCTCAATAATAAAAAAAAAAGCACCCCGTCTTCAGGCCACAAGTTTTATTGACTCCTTAATCCCGCTTTCAGTTTTCTGTAAGCTATGCACTGCCTAGTTTCGTGACCAAGTATCAGTGGCACACATGCTGCCGCAGGATAAATAATTATATAAATACAAGTAAGCAAATACGCGGCTACAGGGCGAACGTTGAACTGTAAAGCATCGTGTTTCAGTTCTCGCGACGTAAAAGTTTCACGATTTTCCAGCTAAACAATGCACCACGCACTATTTACGGAGGTACTCTCCTGAACCCTCACGTGTGTTCCTCAGCACCTCCCATGTGACATAAAACAACGCATCTGTTTGCCACACCGTAGGTACGATAACCTTTCACGTCTGCAAAGTCCCATTCTTTACTTACAATATTACACGTATCAAGCCTAGCCCACCTCGGATGTTGTACTGCAGTACTCATGAATAATTTCGGCCCAGTATTGTAAGGAACACTTTTACACATTAACCCCTTCAGCTTGTTCTGTGATCATTGAAGTGAGCAATAAAAATAAAGCCCATTCCGATTATGTTAACACAACTGCGACAAATAATTTTCAAGGTACACCATGGCCCATTATTAATGAAAATGTTAGTCCTGTCCATCATCATTATGATTATTCAGCTCGCTTACTTTGATTTACAGCAGAACCATCAGCTACCGTGCTGCGAGGAACAGTAGCCTAAAACAGTCTTCTGTGTTTGTGGAACAAACTTTGAGTTGTGTAGTGCGAACAAACCACGTTTTGCTTCCGTTCCTACATTGTCAGTGACACGTGCCTTACCAGGTGAACAATGCACCATTAATTGATTACAGTGTTTCACTTCCCAATCCCCAAGTATGCTCTTCAGCTACCTGACTATTAAAATAGTACCACCTTGCGAGAAGCAAGATGTATGGAGGGGTAAACTTCAAATAAATTCAATTGGTTGCTAATCAAACAATGAATATTCTCCTCCGTGTTCAACCCGTTTTCCACAACCATTTCTGACAGGTGCTGAACCTTTTTGGGTTCCATTATAAAGGGATCAGTGACCTACTGTAACTTGGTGTAGATAGCTAAGGGATACTTAAAAGGTAAAGCGAGTATGAAGCATATTGTGCTATAGTACCTGAAACTTCAGTTAACTTGAGTCTAGCTGAACAATCCACCATTTACAAAGTTACTCCTCAAAATCCCGCCAAAGTCCCTCAGCGCCTGTGCTGTTCTGTACAGAATCAGAATGAGGTACCAGGCTGTAGTTAAAAATAACTTAGAAGACCTCTTGTTTTCTACGAGAATATTCAATAATGGCGAAGCATAACGTTTAAGCTTAACACTGCTGCATTACTTACTCACTACTATACTCTTCTAATTTTAGTTACTATACGATGGGTAACAAGTGTTTCCAACTGAACAATGCACTGTTGGTTACTTACGACAATATTCAGCTCAGTTGTATGTCTCGTTACCCAGTTTCATTATAGTGACACGCAGGTCCAGACTACAGTACCGTGTTGTAAGGAACAGTGGCCTACAGCAGTCTGTGGAGTTCGTTGAGAGAATGATGACGTGAGCAGCGTGAGGAAGACCACAGTGTCTCAATGTTTTCGAAATAACTGAGAGAGAACATTCCAACTGGATAATGCCCCATTGCTTGCTACTGCAGTTATTCACATCAGTCCGTCCTTACATTCCACAGTATCACTACAGTAAGACACACTCTCTGCTTTCGATGTCATGTTGACTGGAATTGTAACTTAAATATGGTTGTTGCGAGAACACTGAAGTGAATATTGTGAACCAAACACAATCTGCTTCCTGTTTATAGCGTCAGCATGTGTATTTGTCAGGAACATTTTAATATTTGTTACGAATTGAGGAACAGTGTGACTCTGTCTAATGTGATAACTAGTGAAACAGAAAATCAGTGGTATGGAATATAAGACTGTTAATTCTACGAAATGTTACTCTGGAGAAAACCAGTTACAATAAAGACTTGATGTAACGTGCTACGACTCAGTGTGTTTACATCTGTAAGTCTTACAGTTTGGTGTATACATAAAAGAGACACTGTGACAGCGTCTTTCTCCACGACGTTTTCTCTCTGGCGCTCTTTCTCTGTCTCTGTCGTCGTTATAAGATGGCTCCCCGCCTCCCAGGTCTGTACGACTGTACAGTACGTTATTAATTGTGAAATACATTTTTGACTTGAACTGCTATGTAACGCTTTCATTTCGTAGTCGTAATCGCCCTGTGTGAAATAACGAAGCGTTTGCACCACTACCAGCACGCTAGCAGTCGAGACAACGAAGCATCGCAGGAGCTACCAGACAGCCGCCATTACGCGGCAAATTAGAACTGTAATGCTTTTATTTACAGCTGCACAACTGCTCGCATAATTAGTGTAACATTTCTATTTCACAGGAGCCTGTGTTCCTGCAGGGAATTTTATTTACATCGAAACAGCTAGGAGTAGAATAAGTGATTGATTTTTCAGCTGGCTTGGGTACGAACCAACAAAGACATAATTTAATGTTGTAAAGGAAAGGTGTGGGTCTGTGGACTGGTAAACCATTATAATTAAAATTCACGCCGTCTACAGGCCCCAAGGGGCCCATCGGTAGCATCCGGCCGCCGTGTCATCCTCAGCTGAGCATAGGAGGGGCGTGTGGTCAGCACACCGCTCTCCCCGCTTTTGTGATGGTTTCCTTTGACCGGAGGCGCTACTGTTCGGTCGAGTAGCTCCTCAGTTGGCATCACGAAGCTGAGTGCATCCAGAAAAATGGTAACAGCGCATGGCGGCAGGATGGTCACCCATACGAGTGTCTGCCAAGCCCGACAGCGCTTAACTTCGGCGATCTCACAAGAACACGTGTATCCACTGCGGCAACGCCGTTGCCGGTAAAGCATTCCAGTGAGAAGCTTTTACAGTGAAAGTCATTTGCAGTGGAATAATTGATTCTGTGATGCGAAAATAGACGTAGTTCCGGACGTTTTATCGTCAACAGATTTTTTTTTTCCCCTTGGTCATTGCTTATAACAGCATTCACGCCACGCAACCACAATAATTTGGTGCAAGGCTCAATTCAGTATTATTAAAGTAAATGTGCCTCTGAACTGTCTGTAATTTACGCCGCAATCGAAAGTGATAGGCTCGGAACCCATGCAGTATTTTGCGAACTGATTTCCAAACAATACCTGGATTTATTAAAAAATACCAGCATTTAGTTACAAAAAACGAAAATAATTTTCGAAATCGAGACAGCACAGTTTGCAGAATATTAGTCGGACACGATCGGCCAGTTGGATAACGCTTCAAATCGTACTGATGGAGTAATTCAACTCGTCCCTTCCTTTAGTTCCTGTGCTTCCTTAATGCAACACGTTGTATCACATTTGGGTATCCTGTTGTTGGTAACATTTGAACGAAATAACTACATGGTAGTTGAAAAAATATTGTAGCGAGTAGCAGAAACTAAGTGCATCCCGATTTCTGATTCTGTGACGTGAGACATGATCTTCTAGCTCGAAAATGCCACTTCCTTTACATCCTCTGTTAACCGAGCTCCATATTTCTCTGTGTCCCTCAGCTTCCTTATGGTGAGATTCAGTGACCCACTTTTGTTTAATGTTGTGGGTGACAGTGGCATAAAAATACGTTTACGTCTGTTGAAGATGTGGGCGTATAAAACAACCTAATTCTGATGCCGTTCTTACAACTTGTGATATATTCTCGGAGCTTACAGTGTCCCAGTCCTTACTTACCCCAAGAATCAGGTTGGCACCTTCGTCATCATCCTCAGTTCCATTACAGTGTCAATCGATAACGCATTTGTGTACCATGTTGCGGTGAGAAGTGGCATAGAATGCTCAAAGTGTTTGTTGAGGAAACGTTGAAGTGAAGGAAATAAATCAAGCCTTTTCGGTTTGGGTTCACAGAACATTTGTTGGACATGACCTTATAGAGGAAAAATCCCACAACCCTCACTTTCACTCTAATTTAGCTCAGTCCTTCGAAATGGCTCAAATGGCTCTGAGCACTATGGGACTTAGCAGCTGAGATCATCAGTCCCCTAGAACTTAGAACTACTTAAACCTAACTAACCTAAGGACATCACAAACATCCATGCCCGAAGCAGGATTCGAACCTGCGACCGCACCGGCCGCGCGGTTCCGGGCTGAAGCGCCTAGAACCGCTTGGCCAGCTCAGTCCTGCCTTATGGTCCCCAGAATCTCTGTGTTTGTTGCAGCAAGATTGAAATCAGAAGAATATGGTAATCCCATTCTGCTTCCGATTCTACATTGTCAGTTAGATATGGTATTCTAGTTGGACATAATCCCAATTATTAATTACGCTGCCATTGAGCCTAATCCTACCTCACAAGTTCTGCTTCCTTATAGTGATATGCAATACCATATTTGCTATAGTGTTGTGGAAAACAATGACATAAAATATTCTCTGTGTTCAGGGAACAATGAGTCAGCATGATGGACCAAGCCCATCCTGCTTCCACATCAACGAGTTACATGATCATCCAGTTGGAAAATGCCACATTCCTTACCTACGTTGTAATATAGATGAGTAGCTTCTTATGTTCCTCAGTTTGCTATCTGAGACATACCATACCTAATTTGGGTATCGTCTTAAAGGGAAAGATGGTAGATAATAAATACAGTGTTTGTTCAGGAAACATCGAAGTGAGCTGTTTTTACATCATTAGCTAGATGTGAACTTCCAGATAGCAGTGTCCCATTCCTTATTTATGCTAAAATTCAATTCAGTACTTCATGTTCCTCAGCTTCGTAACGGTGCCACACAAAATGACATCTGAATACAGTGTTGTGAGAACAATTCCTTGGTGTTAGTAGAGGAAGCATTAGAGTGAGCAGTATTAATCAAGAACATTCTACTTCCACTTCTACGTCAATAGTTACACATGACCTTCCATCTGGACAGTGCCCCATTTCTTAGTTGGACTGTTATTCACCTCACCCCTTTATGTATCTCGACAGTCTCAAGTGGCACCCTCAGTCTTCCCAAGTTACCCTCACCCATCTCACAGTGACTGTCACTCCTGCAAAGTGACCCTTACTCCTCCCAAAGTGACCCTCCAAATGCGACCCTCAACCGTCCAAAAGTGACCCTCACAACTTCTACAGCTGACACCACTCCTGCCTCAGTGACCCTCTCAAAAAGACCCCCACTATTGTCAGTGCAATTCTTACTCTTCCCAAACTGACTCTGACTCATATAAACTTACATCTATACTCTGCAAACGACTGTGAAGGGCAAGGAGTGGGGTACATACACCGTACCAGTTGCTAGGACTTTCTCCAATTCCATTCACATGTGGGAGTGCGTGAAGAATGGTTGGATAAGTGCCTGTATGTGTACAGTAGTTAGTCTAAGCTTGTCTGCGTCATCTCTTTGAGAGCAATACATACTGGGTTGTAACGTATCCCTAGCTTCATGGTATGAGGTTGGTTGTACAACTTCCTAAATGTGTTGTAATGGGGTATTTTGTGTCTCCTCCAAAAGTGACCCACACTCAGACTAATTCTTCGTGCCTAACAAAGCATGCAGAATGGAAAATTTCTGGGCTGATTTAATGGGTGTGGAATTCCAATGGAGCCAATTCGACTATCAGGTTATCGCTTATGTCGAGGCTCCAAACCTGAGTGTCTGTTTGCTTTCTGTATTACTGGGTCCTACGTAGAGCTGGTCCCCTCAGACTGCGCCCCCACGCAAGCCCCCTGCTGCTGCCAGGGGCGCAGCCAGTGTGAGGAGGTGGCCTGACCCCACACCAGTGTGAGGAGGTGGAAAACTGAATAAATGAGTAAACAATTGATTAGCCAATCAGTGGTTAAAACCAGTCAGGTGTACAACCACTAGTCTTGAAGGAATACAAAAGTCTGTGGGATGCAACCAGCCTATGATGCTGCTTTTACCAGGACGTGAGTCAGATGTAGTCTTCCAACAAAACAATGCTGCGCTATTGCCAAACCTCCTTAGAGGCTCCACTCTTATAAAATATCCTAATTTTCGTTATCAGTGGTATACGGGCCCCATAATAGTTAATATATTACAAGGAATTTTATTGTAAAATAACTACCAGTTTCTGTAATGATCTGAAACATCTTATTCTGCTTGGCTGCCAATCACCCACCTCCAGTGAGACATGGACTTTCAACACGACCACACCCCTCAGTTACTTCGTTGCACAGCAATGTTCTCCAAGGCATTCCATAGCTCACCCGACAATTCTACAAAGGACGAAATTACGTTAGCTTGTTGCGGTGTACCATCACCTAAAATTTTGCTGAAATACTTCAGAGAAGACATCAATGTGTACCATGTACATAGAGTGTTGCACTGCTGCTCCTACAACACGAGTGGAACACTAACATCCAACGGGACGACGAGCTATTTCCAACTATTCACCTTAGAAGCTCAAAATGACATTAAGTGTCTCCACCATCGGCATTGTGGTCCATAACAAGTGATATGTATCAAGGAATGTTTAGCAAAAATAAATTTCAATGTACTTTGATGAACACCAAGTTATTTAGCATACACATTACCAGTGAAAGTTTCAACATGACAACACCTATGATTCACTTACACCATTATATAGTGTTAGTCTCCAAGGTGTTACTTACCTGAACTATGCAAAACACAGTACAGCAATGCTGCTCTTATCTTCTGGTGTACCATAACCCAATATAACTGCTGCATTATCTTGAAAGAATGTAGTAGTGTGTAGGGTTAGCTGATGTTCCCAGAATATGAATGGGACGTTGTCTTCCTGCAGGACAACTCCTCTTTAGTAACTAATGTCCTTACAAACTGGATTTCCCCATATATTCCCAAGGTTCGTTACAGGTGACCTCCAGGACTCTACTGGGTGGCAAGTTATGGGAAATTGCAACGTGTAGGTCGCCTAGTGACTGGCATTTAAAAAATATTTTATTTTTTATTTTTTAATATCCTCCTGTAACGTTCCAGAGGAATTCACTGCGGCGCATGCGCAGTGTAGGAGAGGCTCTTGTAGCAACACTTTTGCGCAATATCCATGGCTACTGATGGTGAAAGTGATTACCGACACGACATTTGCAGCTTACAGCACCCACTAGTTTATTACTCGTCCGCGGACTGTCTCTACCGTTCTACTCGCTGTCAGGTTCGCTCATGTTTCCTACTCAGTACTTTCTTGCCGCCAGAAGTATCCCCCCACAACATCGCTCTGCAAGCAGCCGCACCTTGGGTCCAGGTCAACGCCTCGCATTGCGCTGTGTGATGAAATATGTGTCACATTTCTGGAGTACCTGTGACGATTAAACAGAGTAAACAAGATATAAAATCGATCAGTACGATGACTGACGGTTCTTAGCTTTTTGATCTCCGCCCTGACACGTCATCATTCAGTACTTGAGACGTGAGGTTAAGCTGAGCCACGCTGACGTCACCAGGTAGACGGGTCGCGGCCTGTGGGGGAGCGCTACTGCAGCGGGGGCAGCGCCCACACAGCGGCGTCCCCCCACTGGTGCCACTTTGTTTGTGAGCTTCTAGGGCGACAGCCGCAGTTAGAGGAATGCTCACACGGATATTCAGAACACATGTCTATATTTAATACCATATAAATTGTCCTCACCTGCAACAACAAGCGTTTCTTCTAGTTTTGCCCAAGAAACCTGACTATTAAAATTCTGCTACTAGCATCACACCGGAAAATCTAAAATGTGGGCGACTAATTGTGTTCGTCATAGTTTCAAATTGAGGTGTTGACACAGGAAATAATTTAAGTCTCAATGAAATCGAAAACATCTTTATTTCCGTAAAACATGGAACACCCAAGCCACTGGCACGGTGGACCCAGTAAGCGCCTAGACGGAATACACCACTGGCAATTAAAATTGCTACACTAAGAAGAAATGCAGATGATGAAGGGGTATTCATTGGACAAATATATTATACTAGAACTGATATGTGATTACATTTTCACGCAATTTTGGTGCATAGATCCTGAGCAATCAGTACCCAGAACAACCACTTCTGGCGTAATAACGGCCTTGATACGCCTGGACATTGAGTCAAACAGAGCTTGGATGGCGTGTACAGGTACAGCTGCCCGTGCAGTTTCAACACGATACCACAGTTCATCAAGAGTAGTGACTGGCGTATTGTGACGAGCCAGTTGCTCCGCCACCATTGACCAGACGTTTTCAATTGGTGAGAGATCTGGACAATGTGCTGGCCAGAGCAGCAGTCGAACATTTTCTGTATCCAGAAACGCCCGTACAGGACCTGCAACATGTGGTCGTGCATTATCCTGCTGAAATGTAGGGTTTCGCAGGGATCGAATGAAGGGTCGAGCGACGGGTCGTAACACATCTGAAATGTAACGTCCACTGTTCAAAATGCTGTCAATGCGAACAAGAGGTGACCGAGGCGTGTAACCAATGGCACCCCATACCATCACGCCGGGTGATAGGCTAGTATGGCGATGACGAATACACGCTTCCAATGTGCGTTCACCGCGATGTCGCCAAACACGGATGCGACCATCATGATGCTGTAAACAGAACCTGGATTCATCCGAAAACATAACGTTTTGCCATTCGTGCACTCAGGTTCGTCGTAGAGTACACCATCGCAGGCGCTCCTCTCTGTGATGCAGCGTCAACGGTAAACGCAGCCACGGTCTCCGAGCTGATAGTCCATGCTGCTGCAAACGTCGTAGAACTGTTCGTGCAGATGGTTTTTGTGTTGCAAACGTCCCCATCTGTTGACTCAAGGATGGAGACGTGGCTGCACGATCTGTTCGTTACAGCCATGTGGACAAGATACCCGTCATCTCGACTGCTAGTGATACGAGGCCGTTGGGATCCAGCACGGCGTTCCTTATTACCCCCCCCCCCCCCCCGAACCCACCGAGTTCATATTCTGCTAATAGTCATTGGATCTCGACCAACGCGAGCAGCAGTGTCGCGATACGATAAACCGCAATCGCGATAGGCTACAATACCCCCTATGATAGTTGGAAACGTGATGGAACGCATTTCTCCTCCTTACACGAGGCATCACAACAACGTTTCACCAGGCAACGCCGGTCAACTGCTGTTTGTGTATGAGGAATCGGTTGGAAAGTTTCCTCATGTCAGCACGTTGTAGGTGTCGCCACCGGTGCCAACCTTGTGTGAATGCTCTGAAAAGCTAATCATTTGCACATCACAGCATCTTCTTCCTGTCGGTTAAATTTCGCGTCTGTAGCACGTCATCTTCGTGGTGTAGCAATTTTAATGGCCAGTAGTGTAGTTTGGTTTCTGCAGTTCTCAGAAGACGGCGTTAGCAGAAGCACGAAGGTATGGGCAGGGAGGAGGCAGTGTGTCCACGTCACGGGGCAGCAGTCTGACGTCAAGGGTGGCCTCCGTACTCTTCACGGATACCGCACTCTCAACGGTGTTTTTTTGTAAAGAATTTTTTTGTTTACTTGTGGACGCAATCACATTCTAATGACACAGTCATAACACGTTTCGGCCATACAGCGACTATCTTCAGATTCTAGAACAATAAAAAAGAAAATTTATATTAAAACCTAAAAATAAGTGCAATATTTAACCAGGCCTTGCTGTGCTGGTACTGCGAACGGCTGAAAGCAAGGGGAAACTACAGCCGTATTTTTTCCCGAAGGCGTTCAGCTTTACTGTATGATCAAATGGTGATGGCGTCCTCTTGGGTAAAATATTCCGGAGGTAAAATAGTCCCCCATTCGGATCTCCGGGCGGGGACTACTCAGGAGGACGTCGTTATCAGGAGAAAGAAAACTGGCGTTCTACGGATCGGAGCGTGGAATGTCAGATCCCTTAATCGGGCAGGTAGGTTAGAAAATTTAAAAAGGGAAATGGATAGGTTAAAGTTAGATATAGTGGGAATTAGTGAAGTTCGGTGGCAGGAGGAACAGGACTTTTAGTCTGGTGATTACAGCGTTATAAATACAAAATCAAATAGGGGTAATGCAGGAGTAGGTTTAATATTGAATAAAAAAATAGGAGTACGGGTTAGCTATTACAAACAGCATAGTGAACGCATTATTGTGGCCAAGCTGGACACGAAGTCCACGCCCACTACAATAGTACAAGTTTATGTGCCAACTAGCTCTGCAGATGATGAAGAAATAGATGAAATGTATGACGAGATAAAAGAAATTATTCAGGTAGTGAAGGGAGACGAAAATTTAATAGTCATGGGTGATTGAAATTCGTCAGTAGGAAAAGGGAGAGAAGGAAACATAGTAGGTGAATATGGATTCGGGGGAAGAAATGAAAGAGGAAGCCGCCTTGTAGAATTTTGCACAGAGCATAACTTAATCATAACTAACACTTGGTTCAAGAATCATAAAAGAAGGTTGTATACCTGGAAGAATCCTGGAGATACTAAAAGGTATCAGGTAGATTATATAATGGTAAGACAGAGATTTAGGAACCAGGTTTTAAATTGTTAGACATTTCCAGGGGCAGATGTGGACTCTGACCACAATCTATTGGTTATGACCTATAGATTGAAACTGAAGAAACTGCAAAAAGGTGGGAATTTAAGGAGATGGGACCTGGATAAAGTGAAAGAACCAGAGGTTGTAGAGAGTTTCAGGGAGAGCATAATGGAACAATTGGCAGGAATGGGGGAAAGAAATACAGTAGAAGAAGAATGGGTAGCTCTGAGGGATGAAGTAGTGAATGCAGCAGACGATTAAGTAGGTAAAAAGACGAGGGCTAATAGAAATCCTTGGGTAACAGAAGAAATATTGAATTTAATTGATGAAAGGAGATAATATAAAAATGCAGTAAATGAAGCAGGCAAAAAGGAATGAGATCGACAGGAAGTGCAAAATGGCTAAGCAGGGATGGCTAGAGGACAAATGTAAGGATGTAGAGGCTTGTCTCACTAGGGGTAAGATAGATACTGCCTACAGGAAAATTAAAGAGACCTTTGGAGAGAAGAGAACCACTTGTATGAATATCAAGAGCTCAGATGGCAACCCAGTTCTAAGCAAAGAAGGGAAGGCAGAAAGGTGGAAGGCGTATATAGAGGGTTTATACAAGGGCAATGTACTTGAGGACAATACTATGGAAATGGAAGAGGATGTAGATGAAGACGAAATGGGAGATAAGATACTGCGTGAAGAGTTTGACAGAACACTGAAAGATCTGAGTCGAAACAAGGCCCCAGGAATAGACAACATTCCATTAGAACTACTGATGGCCTTGGGAGAGCCAGTCTTGGCAAAACTCTACCATCTGGTGAGCAAGATGTATAAGACAGGCGAAATACCCTCAGACTTCAAGAAGAATATAATAATTCCAATCCCAAAGAAAGCAGGTGTTGACAGATGTGACAATTACCAAACTATCAGTTTAATAAGTCACAGCTGCAAAATACTAACGCGAATTCTTTACAGACGAAAGGAAAAACTGGTAGAAGCGGACCTCGGGGAAGATCAGTTTGGATTCCGTAGAAATGTTGGAACACGTGAGGCAATACTAACCTTACGACTTATCTTAGAAGAAAGATTAAGAAAAGGCAAACCTACGTTTCTAGCATTTGTAGACTTAGAGAAAGCTTTTGACAATGTTAACTGGAATACTCTCTTTCAAATTCTGAAGGTGGCAGGGGTAAAATATAGGGAACGAAAGGCTATTTAGAATTTGTACAGGAACCAGATGGCAGTTATAAGAGTCGAGGAGGATGAAAGGGAAGCAGTGGTTGGGAAAGGAGTGAGACAGGGTTGTAGCCTCTCCCCAATGTTATTTAATATGTATATTGAGCAAGCAGTAAAGGAAACAAAAGAAAAATTCGGAGTAGGTATTAAAATTCATGGAGAAGAAGTAAAAACTTTGAGGTTCGCCGATGACATCGTAATTCTGTCAGAGACAGCAAAGGACTTGGAAGAGCAGTTGAACGGAATGGACAGTGTCTTGAAAGGAGGATATAAGATGAACATCAACAAAAGCAAAACGAGAATAATGGAATGTAGTCAAATTAAATCGGGTGATGCTGAGGGAATTAGATTAGGAAATGAGACACTTAAAGTAGTAAAGGAGTTTAGCTATTTGGGGAGTAAAATAACTGATGATGGTCGAAGTAGAGAGGATATAAAATGTAGACTGGCAATGGCAAGGAAATCGTTTCTGAAGAAGAAAAATTTGTTAACATCGAGTATAGATTTAAGCGTCAGGAAGTCGTTTCTGAAATTATTTGTATGGAGTGTAGCCATGTATGGAAGTGAAACATGGACGATAAATAGTTCGGACAGGAGGAGAATAGAAGCTTTCGAAATGTGGTGCTACAGAAGAATGCTGAAGATTAGATGGGTAGATCACATAACTAATGAGGAGGTATTGAATAGAATTGGGGAGAAGAGGAGTTTGTGGCACAACTTGACTAGAAGAAGGGACCGGTTGGTAGGAGATGTTCTGAGGCATCAAGGGATCACCAATTTAGCATTGGAGGGCAGCGTGGAGGGTAAAAATCGTAGAGGGAGACCAAGAGATGAATACACTAAGCAGATTCAGAAGGATGTAGGTTGTAGTAGGTTCTGGGAGGTGAAGAAGCTTGCACAGGATAGAGTAGCATGGAGAGCTGCATCAAACCAGTCTCAGGACTGAAGACCACAACAACATTAGTAATGCAACTGAATTTGTGGCAAATAGATGTAGTTGACACCTAAAGGCGGCATACACTGAACACAGGTTCGTGAGTTGTCAAACTAGCTACAAAATGTAAAAGACCGCTCTTATATAGGTATAAAAATTTGTTGGTTTTGTTCACCCTCTTTGCGCTAGATGCGCGCGTCCTCTATAAGACGGTCTCAATTTTTCAGAAGTCTAAAATATGACAAATTTACTATTAATATTTAGGTCAAATGTATATAAAATTCAAAAATTACACAACAGATCGTTAAATCAGTGAAGTGACATTTCAGAACAAGGAGAAAACTTTGCTGTAGGGTGCTTGTAGGGTGTACTTGTGGCGCCCGTCTGAGCCGTTGTCCACCGGTAGGGCAGGGACGGCGCGGGCAGCTGGCTGCGGCGCTGCTCCGCCTCAGAGGTTGTTCTCGTCTCCTGCAGGCCGCACTGGCCAGGGCAACACTCGAACTTAGAATATGAGCAAAAATTCACTTGAATAAGAGATGTTTGGAATTGGGAATAGTTCCTAAACATGTGAGAGTTAAGATAAATAATTCCTCCCAAATTGCCAGAAAAGGTAAACGCGAAAGAGAGTTAAGATGGATACAGTTCGAACTGAAGGAAGATTACAAGATAGAACAGCCTTCAAATTATAAAATAATTAAAGGACATCTATCGCTCAGTAATATGCTTTTACCAGTACAGTTTTCTGACGTGTGGGATATGACTGAAGATCAGGTACATAAAGAGCTTTAAGACGAGACACGAGAAGAAAATTTTTAATTTAAATTCCAGCCGTTTGGGACAGCAAAAAAGTAAAGTACAACAAGTCGAAAAAAATTTTAACCGTGTTGAAAATTTTTCTACTCTGATTTTAAACACTGACGAAGAACACCTTTTAAACAGGTGATTACAATATAATATAAGAAAGAAGAAAGACACAGCTGAGATTAAAATGGCATGTGAGATAGGAAAACTAACCAGAGGTGAACAGTTTATTATTGCAACCAAAAGTGAAAAGCTATTAAAAAGATCGAAAAATCTTTCACGAAACCATATCACCGAGGATAAAGTTATTACAAAGCTCAATAATAAACTTAAAGATCGAAAAGTTCTCGTCACCAGAGCAGATAAAGGCAACACAGCCGTTTTGTTCATGACACTGATTACATAAAAAGACAGAAGATTTCTTTAAGAAAAATAACATTGTCGAAGTGAAAAACGACCCGACAAAGAGTTTCCAGAAAGAATTAAACAAAAGGATATATAATTTGAATTGAACATAAAGAAAGAAAGGTACCTAAAGGTAGTGAACGCATGTACACCAAACCTAAGAGCGCAAATAAAGTTTCATAAACAGGAAAAACCCACTGGCCACTGATTAATAATACAGATGGTCCTACATATAAGATTAATAGGGAACTCAACAAAATTTTGAAAACTATTTTTGTTTAGGAAGAATCACACGTGTTAAAAGCAGTGCGGCCTTTGCGCAGGAAGTAAAAGATATCGAGATACCGGAGGATGCCACATTCACACGAATGGATATCGAGAACTTATATACAAATAATCCCATCGATGAAGCGTTAGAGGTAATAGAAACTAATGCATCACGTATCGGGCGTCTAGGTCAACCTGAAGTTGTAGAACTGATTGAAATATTTCAGTTTGTTCTATTGTGTAACTACTTTCTATTTAACTATAAATGTTACAGACAAGGCGATGGATTCCCTATGAGAAACTGCTTAGCAGGAACAACAGCAGAAATTTTTATTAACCAGCTAGAAAAGAATTTCTTCGAGACGAATACCGAGATTCTGACGAATGTACTATATTACAGAAAATATGTCGATGACTCAATTATTCTTTGTAGAGGTAGTAAAACACAAATAGAAGATGTGGCATAAAAGATAAGCAGTATGCATTCCAAGATTAAATTCACGACAGAAACTGAAGTAGCCAAAAAAGATAAACTTCCTAGATCTGACGATTCATAACAAAAATGGTAGACATGCGTTCCAAATATTTAGGAAACCAACGTGTACGGGCGAGATTATGAACGCCCGGTAGGTCAGAAACAAGCATATTTTTGTTCAGTATTATACAGAATAGTGAGACTTCCATTATATGAAATTGAAGTGAAAAAGAAACTTGATGTAATAAGACAGGTCGCCCTTGCAAATGATTACGACCGAGATATACATAGCAAAATTAAAAAGAAGATAAGAAGGAGAGAGAAACGGCACGTAAAACCGAGATCCGAATAGAATAAGTACACCACTGTGAAATATATAGGCAAAACATCATATAAAATCGAAAATATATTCCAAAGAAAGGGGGTTAAATTGCATTTAGGAACTTGCGATAATTTTGAAAGACTAGTGCTTCGCAACTTGCCATGGAAAAGTAATAAATATAGTAAATCGGGGGTGTACAAAGTATCATGTCACGAATGCGAAAGAAAGCTATATTGGACAGACAGGCAGGTCCTTTGATGCAAAGTTTAAAGAACGCACGTATCCCAGTGATAAGACAGCGCTAGGCTTACATATGCGAGAGGAGGATCATGATATTGGTGACACTGACGAACAGCTTCAAATTTAGATGAAGTTAGAAAAAGTAAACGATTAGACATTTTAGAACAACTGGAGATTTATGTTACGAGACGCAGAGAACCTGACAAACTCCTCAGTGTAGAGAATGTACTTGCAACAGACGCATACTTCAACGTTTACGACGATCTGTTGGCCTGAGAGACTCGTTTTTACCGCATACGTGCTTCAGCTGAGGATGGAGCCTTCCGGCGGTCGGGTGTTGCCCTGGCCAGTGAGGCCCGCAGCGGACGAGAACAACCTCTGAGGCGGAGCAGCGCCGCAGCCAGCTGCCCGCGCCGTCCCTGCCCTACCGGTGGACAACGGCTCAGACGGGCGCCGCAAGTACACCCTACAAGGGCTAGCGCTATTTGCGTCTACAGCAAAGTTTTCTCCTTGTTCTGAAATGTCACTTCACTGATTTAACGATCTGTTCTGTAATTTTTGAATTTTATATACATTTGACCTAAATATTAATAGTAAATTTGTCAAATTTTAGACTTCTGAAAAATAAAGTCCGTCTTATAGAGGACGCGCGCATCTAGAACAAAGACGATGAATAAAATCTACAACATTTTTATGCCTATGTAACACTGGTGTTTTACATTTTGTAGCTAGTTCGAAAACGCACGAACCTGTGTTCAGTGTATGCCGCCTTTAGGTATCAACTACATCTATTTCGCATAAATTCAGTTACATTACTAATAAGCCTGGTTAAATATTGCACTTATTTTTAGGTTTTAATATAAATTTTCTTTTGTATTGTTCTAGAATCTGAAGATAGTCGTTGTATGGCCGAAACCGGTTACGACTGTGTCATTAGAATGTGATTGCGACTACAAGTAAACAAACAAAAAAAATCGAAATAATCAGTCGCTCACTGCATTGACACTTTCTTGTTTTTCGTGGTGTTGCTGTCGAAGTGATTTAGCCGCTTCATTGACTGTGGAGGATGCCAAACAAAATGATTCTCCTCAAAGCAGTAAGGAGACGCCCCTTGTTGCAGTGTACAGTATGCTCTTCAGAACGGCTACATTTTTTACTGTCGATTTTAAGTCACCTTCAAGTGTTGCAATGTCAAAATATTCATTCGATATAAACTGTATCGCCTTTTTGGAAGTAACTGTCAAAATTTTCTGTTTAGGCTAATAGAACGTATTGACGACAAGGAGGACAACATTTTCATCTTACGTTTACTTAACAATCACCATAAATGCTTAAATTTTCAATACAGTGTGTCCCAGCTCTCTTCTCCACCCAAAATATCTCTGGAATAATAACAGCTATTGGAAAACGACTTTCACCGGTATCAATGTAGGGCTGGGGCCCATGAATGTACATATTTGGAAACATTCTAAAACGAAAGCATATGTGTTTTTTAACACAAACTTATATTTATTTTAAATGGACCTCCTATATTTTTTCTTCAGCAATCCATAGCATGACAAAGCACATACACAATGGCGTTGATTGCACCGCAATATTCCCATTACATCCCGAGATATTGAGACGCGAAGTTGACGCTTGAAACACCCGACATGCGCTGCTAGCGCACGTCCTGAGGCTCAGACGTGAACCCCATGCTGCCCGTAATCGCGATGTGATTGACATGTGTAATCACACCTCCATACTTATCAAGAGGTCCGAAACGAATAATACGGTCTGCTGCCATCAACTCTCATAAGCACATAATGGTTTCCCTCTTGCACGTTTTACGTATCTACGTACACAATATGAACCAGTACCGATCGGTGTTCACCCGTCAGGTTGTCTTATTTATCCTACACACCCAAAATAAGGTTTATCTAATGCGTTATATGACCCATTGTGCCTGTCGCGCAGGGCCTGGCTCTAACTAGTCAAGTGTCCAACGTAGTTCCCACTACTGCCACAGTTACCACTTCGCCTTGTTTATGACGTGCGACCCATGCAAACTCCTGTACTCCACCACCCACCGAGCATCCCATTTGTTGTTGGTTTGGCGTGCAGTACACCGCTTGCCAGTGTAGTCGTGCATCAGAATAATCTGGTGACGGCACGGAGGTAGTACACATTCTGAATAAGCGTTGTGTTGTGGAACTTATACTGTACAGTGTAATGTACACACATGAAGATATGGTAGAAATGCTGCTGGACTATGGAGAATGTACGTTGACGGGAAATACGTTATGAGATTGCTTGTTTGTTGATATTACTGTTAGCGAACATTATGATTATTAAGTTAATATGTCTGTTTTCTACCCTACTCTACATACCTATACTGTACCCTGTTGTAGGTGGACGAAATGCTGTTCACGCAGAACGACTGTACAGACGACGATTCCCTGACAAGCCATCGCCTTCGCGCTGGATGTTTGGTCGTCTCACATCTCGTCTACGTGAAACGGAAAGCTTAAATCCAAGACCTCGACACTGTCCTAGAACACGCACAGATGAACGTGCTGAAGTTGCTGTGCTCGCTACCATAGCTGTGAATCCTCAAATCAGCACACGTCAAATTGAACGTGAAGTTGGTGTGTCGAAATCAAGTGCACAGCGTATTCTTAAACGTCATAAATTTTATCCTTACCATGTTCATTTACACCAGGATCTTCATGGAAATGACTTCCGCAATAGGGTAACATTTTGTCGGTGGGCTCAGCAAAAACTTCTGACTAATCCAAATTTTTTTGCAGATGTTCTCTTTACCGACGAGGCATCATTCTCGAACAAAGGAATTGTCAATATGAGGAATATGCATTATTGGTCCGCAGACAATCCAAAATGGCTCCGTCAGGTAGAGCATCAACGTCCGTGGAAAAATAATGTTTGATGTGGGATTATTGGAGATACCATTATCGGACCTTTCTTTATAAATCGCATCCAAAATGGCAGACAGTACTCCAGATTTATACGACACAATCTTCCTGTTCTCTTGGACACCGTACCTCCGAACCGGAGAATGGTCATGCGGTATCAGCATAACGGATGCCCTGCACATAACGCCTTACGAACACGACGGCTTCTGAACCGTACGTTCCCTGGTAGATGGATTGGACGAGGTGGCCCAGTTAGGTGGCCTGCCCGATCTCCGGATCTTACGCCGCTGGATTATTTTCTTTGGGGAGCAGTGAAGGATGCTGTTTACCAACATGAACCAACAACACCAGAGGACATGAAGCAACGCATTATTGATGCTTGTACAGCCATCAAAGAGGAAACAGTAGCACGAAGTAGGGCATCCTTCATCCGCAGAGTGACCCTATGTATGCAAGCCAATGGGCATCACTTTGAGCATGAGATGTGAACGCTATGTTTAGTATCTAGTGCTGGTATCACAGTGGAAGTTTCTACAAAGGGCCATTTTACCCAGTGATGTTAAGAAACATTTGTTTGCAACAATTTGTCATTTAACGCATTAGGTAAACATAACATTGATAATTATGTGATAATAAAACTGATTGGTTAAACATGTTTACATTCATCTTCTATGTCCTACCTGAACTTCCCAAATCAAAACATTTTTACCTAAACAACGGTAAAACTTTTAGTCCACTTGCTCGTTTCACTAAAAGCATCAACATGAATTTTACTATTAGGAGTGAATGATTAACTGTCACTTGCGCTAGATCTACAGTAAAGTAAAGTTTTAACGTTGAACGGCATTACCTTTTTAGTAATGGATTAACGATAAGCGAAGTTAACTTTGTGACTAACGTTGCGGTACACAGATATGTTACAGAACCGCATCACCCCTAGCCTATGGGATAAATACTTGCTGGAATGTACGACGATAATACAGGATGGTAGCAGACCGTATTATTCGTTTCGGACCTCTTGATAAGTATGGAGGTGTGATTACGCATGTCAATCACATCGCGATTACGGGCAGCATGGGGTTCACGCCTGAGCCTCAGGACATGCGCTAGCAGCGCATGTCGGGTGTTTCAAGCGTCAACTTCGCGTCTCAATATCTCGGGATGTAATGGGAATATTGCGGTGCAATCAACGCCATTGTGTACGTGCTTTGCCATGCTATGGATTGCTCAAGAAAAAATATAGGAGGTCCATTTAAAAAAACATAAGTTTGTGTTAAAAAACACATATGCTTTCGTTTTAGAATGTTTCCAAATATGTACATTCATGGGCCCCAACCCTACATTGATACCGGTGAAAGTCGTTTTCCAATAGCTGTTATTATTCCAGAGATGTTTTGGGTGGACAAGATAGCTGGGACACCCTGTATATGCTATGACACTTCTTACTGAAGTTTTGGTGAAATGGAACAGGAGTTCTTTTGTGGACATGTTGGAAACAACAGAGACTGTGCTTTCATATAACTGATTCGCCACGAAGGGCGGTGAATGCACGACCTTCAGTGTGGATGCACGTTTACGTTCGACCTCCAGCGGGAATCTGAAATTAGCGAGCAAGGGCTCTGAGGATAGATGGCGCTGCATGGGGATGTGGGTTGCCCTGGGAACCAGCCTAGGGAGACTGTGTACTTGAGAAGAGCACCGTGACCGCGTGGCGCTGGGGTAAACACAGCTGCTCACTTTCCTTTCCTTTCTCCATCCTCCACCCCCACCTCCATAGTACGATCATAGGGAGATAGGACAACGCTGGACACAGCAAATATGGGCGGCATCGGATCTCAGTAAGCAAGACACGATGTTCGAAAGTCCGTGTTGCTATTTAGAACCTCACATCAGATAAAGGGAAACACCCTCTAGCAAAGGTCGGAGAACAACAGTGTCTACGAGCATTGAGACGCTGCTCCCTGCGTGAGCGATGTTAGTAATGCAGGACACTGGTATTGTGTGGCCTGTGTAGGATACAGGCTACACATATGAAAGGTGGCTACACTGAGCCACTGCGCCAGAGATTGCGCCAAAGAGTATTATTCTGCCGCCTCCACAGTGCTTGGGGAGAGCTCGTAGTAGTCAGTGCCTGTTAAGAACTCGTAGCAGTCAGTACTTGTTAAGAACTCGAAGCAGAGAGTGTTTGTTGAGATGTGCTAGTAGGCAGTGCTTGCTGAGATGTGATACTGAAGAGTCTTGTTGAGATGTGGTAGTAGAGAGTCGGTGTGGAGATATATTGTAAGGATTAGAGTGATTTTCATGAATATAAATGAGGTAACAAACTCTGTTTCTTTTTTTATCATTATTTCAGTGTCCTAAATAATGCGTCATTACAGGTTCAGTCAACAAAGCATCTGGCGTGTGTTCTTGTATTAGAGTGTAATTCTGGTTTTCTTGCGCAATTATAGTATTTCTAATTTTCTTTTATCACGTCAGTATAATTGGTATTTAAAAATTCTTGTCTTGTTGGAGAAGAACCGTGCCAGATGTGTACGTTGAGTCACACTCCCACACACAGAACAATTACACTTGTGCTTTGGTTTAGTAGGTTTTATAGTTGCTGGGGACTTAATTAATTAATTGTGTTAACGAAAATTTTCTTTCATTGTTTGTTGTTATTCTATGCAGTCAGATTGCGTACAAAAACTAGTCAGGGCCAACCGATTACGAGACACAGTGTAATCGGACATACAGCTACTAAAAACTAAAAATATTTGCATTTTATTTAATTAACCCCCCATGGACGTGGCGACCGCTGCTTCGGATCGTTCCTTGGAATTCTTCTGATTGTAAAAATAGTGGACAGTAGTATTGTAGTAATTTGTAGTTTAGTGATTGTAGTCTATATTGCATGTGTATATTTGGTAATTGGCATTCTTCTAATGGTATTTTTCAAAATTTAAATTTGTTGTCTTGTCTACGTGTTTGACAATTTAGTGCAATTATTTCAATTGTTCGTTAATCGTGTTTGAGGGAAACATCTCGTGTGAATGGTATTGTTGGAGATAAAGAGTCATTGTGTATAATTTTCGTACAGTGACGAGTTTTGTATATTTTGTAAATGATTACGCGATCGATGAAAAAGGCAAAAATGATGGATAGTGAGAATGACGTATTTCTTAACATGGCGAACTCGCCAACAGAGGAAAACAGTATGATGGATAATGAAGTGGAAAACAATGTAATAAGTCGGGAAAGTAGTCCGGAACCATTTCAAAATTTTTCTCAATCAGAAAATTCACAGAATCCGAGATTAACGACAGAAGATTCTGGAATAGTATCGAACACAGATAGCCTTATGGCTATGCAGAAGGAAGTTAGTTTTGCGGGAAATGTTAGCGGCGAAAAGAATTCTGAACCATTTAATATGGAGCAGTTGATGAGTGCTATATTAAATTTGGGAGCACATATGGAAACACGGTTAGACTCACAGGGATCACAAATAGGAACAATTAAAACTGAGATGGGAACTTTACGATCTGAATTAAAAACTGATATGGGAACAATGGAAACACGGTTAGGATCTGAATTAAAAACAGTGGCAACACGTTTAGAACCAGAGATGGAAACAATGGAAACACGGTTAGACTCACGAATAGGGACATGTTTCAAAAATATGAAAGATGAGTTAAAGAAAGAAATCAGAGAAGAAGTACAACCGATTTTGAATTCTCATAATAATAGATTAGTTGCAGTAGAGATTAGACAAAGGGAACAGGATAGAGAACAGGAAGAAAAAGATCGCGTGATAGTACAAAAATTTTCAGAGTTAAATTAACAACGTGCAAAAGATAAGGAAGAAATACTTGAGAGAATCGAGGAATCCGTACCAAATGACAGATTAAATAACCTAACACAACAGTATGAACAGTTAACTACCAAATGTGTCAATACTGAAACCAGAGTCGCGACACTTACAGAAGACGTAAAAAAACAGAAAGAACAATTAGGTGACATATCGGAAAGAGTTGAGGAAATTTCAGATAAACTGACAAATCTTAGTTTACATGGGGACAGAGATTCGGATGATACAGCACCATTGTCATTTGCAGAAACCAAAGAGTATCAGAACATAAATAAACATGTTGAAAATCAGGGAAAATTTAATGAACGCGTTAAAAGGGAAGTTGAGGCATTACGAAAGCAAGTCAAACAAATTGAAGGCGAAATCGTAGGCAAAGACAGCAGAAGAAATTTAGAATCACGGATAGCAGAGGGCTTTGAAGAAAATAATTTATTTCATTTACGAGAAGCAACAAGAGAGCGCCAGGCGCGTGAACTTGACAATAATCGACATTCGGTCTGGGACAGACGGGGTAGGTCTTTGTCGCCACGAGGCGAAAACTTTGACTATAAACACTTTTTGACTGTCCGGAAATTTAAGATCTTCCGCAATTCTAAGAATGACATACATCCATGTTCATGGCTAGATCAATTTATGTACGCACTTCCACCAAATTGGCCACTAAGTCACAAACTGGAATTTATGTGTGGATATTTAGAAAACGAACCGGCGACGCGGATGCGCGCACTCATTAGAGATTGTAATAATCTAAATGATTTTTATCATGCATTTCTATCGGCATATTGGTCCGAAAACACGCAAGACAGAGTCAAACACAGCGTAATTTCAAACAGTCTGAGTTCGGCACGCCAGCGGAATATTTTGAAGACATGATTCGAAAGAATCAGTTCCTTTCCAACCCTTATAGCCCGACTGAATTAATTCGCATTTGTTTAACTAAGCTGCCACAATCCATAAGACAAATTGCTTTAGCTGGAAGATGTAAAGACGACATTGAGACTTTTAAGACTTTGTTGCGAGAACTTGAGTATGACAACGATGACGGGACTTCTTGTAACTTTTTCAGTAACAGTAATTACAATAGATTTTCAGAGAAAAGGGATAGTGGTCGGAACGGACGTTATAGCGGTAATTTTGAGAATGACAGACGTAACAGACAGGACAATAGATACCAGCCCTATGACAATAACAGACGTTCTAACAGAAATTACACAGACAATTATAATAGCGGTAATTCGTACCGGAATGACCAATCATACGGAAACAGTAATCGGTATCATCAGGAGAGAAATTATTCATACAGTAATAGAAATTCTTACTACAGAAATAACCAGGGTAGTAGATACAACAATAATTTCAGAAATGACAGTAGAAATTATACAAGGAGTGGTCATGCAGACAGACAGGAAAACAGAAATTTTAATAACAGACACAACTAAGAATTTGCATCTAACAGACAGGAAGGACCTAATTGGCATCCTCCACGTGACAGAATTTCAGAGAGACAAGTGCAAATAGTAGAAATTTATCCGCAAAATGACGGGAATAATCAAAGACGTGACGCAAACAATCGACAATGATTTGCAGCTTCGGCTTCTGGCAGCAATATAGACGGTTCAGAAAGTAATGACACTACGACTTTACACTACATACGCCTGGAAGACATGAGAGACATTTTGTTAGACGAAAAGGAAAATAATGTAGACGCATTTTTACATCCTGTTATTGAAGTATGTGTGGGTAAGAATAAGTTCACTGCAGTTTTAGATTCTGGGAGCCCATTGAACGTCATTAGTGAATCAGTTTTTCGTGTATGTGTAAGAACTATTGCTTGTCCTGTGTTACCTGTTCCTAAAACTACAATTCGAGGCGCTATTTCTGGAAAAAGTGTGGAAGTTAAACAACAGACCAACTTAAATTTCATTTGTCAAGGATACGAATTTTCTGCTAATTTTATTATTGTTCCATTACTCAGTACACATATTATATTAGGTATGGAGTTTCTTAACGCACATAAGGCAATTTTGAACTTTAAAGAAGGAAGTGTAAATTTGACTGTTGCCGGAATGCCGAAATGTTTGAAATTTTTCGAGTGTTTAACAAGATCTGAGTCAGATACAAAATGTTTAAGGTTTCTTACTTCTGATGTTTTCGTTGAGCATTACGACGACAGTGTGTTCATTCATGACAATGGCAATAGATACAGAGACATGATGGATGATATAATTAATAGCGAAGAATTAATTAATGAAAAGGTTAAGAAAGCTGAAGTACCAGATGACGTTGCAAGAGAAGAGCTGCACCAAATTTTGACTTCACATGCTACAGTGTTTAGTCATCACACAGGAACTATACAAGGCTTACAATATTTATTTAAAGTAAAAGAACACACACCATTTCGCGGGAAAACGTACGCTATTCCTTTGGCTTACAGAGACAAGGTTAAGAATGAACTTCAGTACATGTTAGATCAGGGCATTATTGAGCCTGCAGTCAGTCCTTATACTAGCCCATTACACGTTGTTCTTAAAAAGGATGGGTCAATTCGTTTGGTTCTGGATTCCAGACAGATAAATAATATCATCATTCCTGAAACTGACCGTCCACAAAATTTAGATGAACTTCTTCAACATTTCCATGGAATTAAAGTTTTATCCACGATTGATATGCGCGCAAGTTTTTGGCAAATAGAACTCCACCCTGATTGTAGAAAATATACTGCCTTTTTAGCCTTTGGTAACTGTTACCAGTTTCGGAAATTACCGTTTGGACTTACTGTATCTTCAGCAGCATTCATTCGTAGTTTAAATGAAATTTTACCTGTTTATCTTCGTGACAATATTACTTCATATGTTGACGATATTCTTATTGCTAAACATTCTTGGAGTGAGCATAACAAAATTTTGGATTCATTATTAAGTATTTTTGCAAGAGTTGGCATTACAGTGAACTTGGAAAAATCTGAATTTGGACGTTCACAGGTGAAATTTCTCGGTTATTTCTACAGAAGGTATTCTTCCTGATCTAGAAAAACTTGACGCTATACGTAATTATGCTGTTCCTACGACAAAACGTGATGTTCGTAGTTTTCTTGGTGTCTGTAATTTTCTTAGACGCTTTGTTAAATTGGACGATTTGGCCACACCTCGTTTATGTGAACTATCTGGAAAGAAATCTAATTGATGTTGGGATGAGGAAGCTCAATCAGAATTTGAACAACTTCGTGATGCTTTAGTTGCTGCTCCACTTCTTTCACATCCGGATTTATCTAAAGATTTTTGTTTGGCGACGGACTCATCATACAAAGGCCTAGGTGCACATTTATTTCAAGAGAAAGAAGAAGACGGCGTTGTAGTACAAAAAACTATTGCATTTGGAAGTCGTGTTCTCTCTAAATCAGAAAAGAATTATTCGATAACGGAACTTGAAGCTTTGGCGGTTGTTTGGGCTTTCACAAAATTTCGCACATTTTTTTTTGGCAGACATTCTAAGGTTTACACCGATCATCGAGCTCTGGAATTTCTTATGTCGACAAAATTAACTCATGGCAGATTGTCACGATGGGCGTTGTACCTACAGGAATTTGATTTTAGTATTGTTTACATACAGGGTTCTTCAAATATTGTTGCTGATGCTTTATCACGTGCACCTATGGGTTTGAAACAAAGTGCTGAAGAGGACTGCAAAGAAAACAATTATTGTTTGATGTATATTCAAGGTGTTGCGTTTGAGAACTTTATTTCGTCTTCGCTCCAGGACATCGCTAAGGTGCAAAATAAGGATCCAATCTGGAAGGACATTAAGGAGAAGTGGAGGAGAAAGGAAAGCGTAGCGATTAGACAGCATTATTTAGACCGCAATGACATTCTTTTTAAACGAAAATCGGTCGACAACTCTGTTTGGTTAGTTTGTATTCCTAATGAGTGGGTCAATAAATTGATTTGGTATACGCATTTCAGTTATGCACACTTTGGTCCCAGAAAATGCTTTCACAAATTACGAGAAAATTGTTATTTCAGTAATATGGAAAAACGTATTCGATCTGTTCTGGCCAAATGCAAATTATGTCAAAAGGCTAAGCCGCCAACAGTTTCTCACAGAGCACCGTTGTTTCCTATCATTCCAGCGAAATTAAAGGAGATGGCTGCAGTCGATTTGTTCGGTCCAGTGGTTCGTTCTACTAATGGTTTTGCGTACATTTTCGTAGCAGTGGAGTTGACGTCAAAATATGTATGTTTTACACCTTTACGCAAAGCAACAGCTCGTTCAGTATCTAACGCTTTCATCAAACATTTTCTTAAAGAAGTTGATCATATTGATAAGGTTATATCAGATAATGGATCACAGTTTCGTTCTAAAATTTGGCTTCGTACTCTACAGCGTCGTAAAATTAAACCAATTTTCATTTCACTTTTTCACCCTCAATCTAACGCTTCAGAGAGATGGATGAAGGAAATCAATAAATTGTGTCGTCTTTATTGTCATTAGAATCACAGAACGTGGGATCAGTATCTTCATATTTTTCAAAACATTCTGAATGAACTTCCTAATGACTCAACTTCTTTACCGCCTATACTGATATTAAAAAATAAAGCACCGACAAATCGCATTTCTGAAATAGTTCCTTTTCCGCCTTCACGGAAACTGCGGCATTCTGAAGTTGTCAACCTGGCTCTACGAAATATTGCATCTGCGGCTGCTAGAAGAGAGAGATCAGCTAAACGTCCTGGTCGTTTAAAAATCTTGTCAGTTGGTCAAAAAGTGTTAATTAAGTCTCATCGTTTGTCTCACAAAGGAAAAGGCTTGTGTCGCAAATTTTTTCTGCTTTATAACGGTCCATATAGAATTCGTAAAATTATTCATGATAACACTGTCGAAGTAGAAACTCTTAAATCTCGACACTCTAAAGGAATACATCATATATCTAACGTAAAAATTTTTGTGGAATGACATACTTTAGAGAAACTCACAGCTACATGTAAACATGCGGAGATAACAAGGATACCGCGCTGTGTTTTGACGGCGGCACATACTCAAAGCAACAGTCAAGTCTGCGCGCCGCACAAGGCAGTCGTTGACCGCGAACAATTGCTTCCTACGTCACGCGCCTACAGCTGATCGAGCGCTCAGTGCGAATGCACTGACAGCCGTAAACAAATACACAGTTTAATTTCTCCGATTAAATTCAGTATAAAGCTATAGTGAGTTGATGAATTATGTTATTAACATTCAGTATTTTTCAGGATACGGTTCTATAAAATATTTAAGAACTTCAGGCAAATTCTGTGCGTGTCCGATGTTAAGACGATTTGCTATTGAGAAATTTTCAGGAAGAATGTAATTTCGAAGAAGAAACTAATAAACTAAAAAGGTAGCTATTAATTGAGTTTATTTTTCAGGTAACATATTTCCACTTAGGTACGTACTTTAGACGTAATGTGCTGCTCGCAATCACGTGATTCATACTTTGTGCTAAATTTTATGTTCTATGAAATTACTTGTGAAGCGACGTGCTTGCGTACGTTAACTGATTTTGACAATGATTATTAATGAACTGGGTTGTAACTTGTGTATATTATGCATCGCTTGGCTGCACTGCTTTTTCACTGATGTCATATTTATTAATGATGTGCCTGCTGTGCTTCTTTATTTAAATTATAATTGTCACCTGATTAATTGTGCTGATGTGGTTAGGTTGTAAGTTATACTTTGTGATTTATCTTCTTGCGCCTTCATGTTTACTTATTAAGATTACATATGAACACTTATTTGCTTATGCTGATATGATGCTAATGACCTGTTTGCTGCAATGCATATGGATTGCATATTTACACATTTCTGTTTTGTTGTCATAACTACTCTTTAATTTGGCATATAGAAATGCTGATGTAAGGTGTGCGAACATGGAGTTTAGGCCACAGTATGGTGTTAATTATAGATTGTTCGCTTGGCAGAGCCTCGTTGTAAGGATTGTGCTGCATCCACTTGTTGACATTCTGTTCTCTACTGGTATATTTACTCGCTAGTGCTTGTTTTCGTTACGCTCAGGGCCTTATATTTTTAAGATAAGAAAATGAACTGCTATAATTCGACGAACGACATTGGTACAAAGAACTTCGTTGAAGTCACATGAGCTGGAGGTTTTATGGAAGCTGTATAACTTTATGCTAATAGGAAGGAAGCTAACGACATGACATACCATTACTAGGTTTAGACCATTAACAATTATTACACTGCATTTTTCGCGAGCAATTGAAATAGCAAGTGACACTTGACACAAAAATACTCCACATGTTTGCTTCTGTTTGCCATAATTCTTGAAGTGGTGTACACACTGTGAAATATTATGATCATTCACACTCCGTAATCGTAGTTAATTACTGAGAGTTATTCGAACTAAGTCTGTTAGAGGTCGTGTATGCATTTCTGTTGTTTATAATTCATAATGAGTAGAAGATTTGGGTCAGACGGATTACACAGAGGTTGTGTGTTGACAATGTGTCTTCGGATTGTATGGGATGATGAGGTTTGCATTAGGATTTTATCTGTACTTGTTCGAGGAGACTGACTAGAGGAAAGAGTTGTTATGGAAGTGAAATGATATTGGTAATAAGGTTTACATGTATCGATGTATTGAAGAGGTATTATTGAGGCATTATTGAGATTATGTGAAGTTGATGATTATTGGAGTTTTTGTGGACAAGAGGTAAGGTAAATGCTATTGATGATAAGATTTATATGTATCGACATAAGAGGTATTATTGAAGTATTGAGATTATGTGATGCTGATGATTATTGGAGTTTTGGTGTATAAGAGGTAAAGTAAGTGAGGTGCATATTTTTTGTTGTTGGTTGGTGCATATTTTTTGATGTTGGTCTTATGGAACAAGGAGGATGAAGATAGCAGACTAGAACACTAAAGTAGAAGGAAGATAGTCTATACACACACTTTGTTAAATCACTAAGCAGTATATACTTTTTTTTGAGAGAGGAAGTATTTGCATATCTTGGCTCACTGACAGTTGTTCAACAACAGTACATTTGATCTGGCTTGGCAAACACTGGTCTTGACATGATGACTATGACGTTGACTTAACTATTATTGACTGTTATACATTGCTGCCACTACTACTTGATACACAAGATGAACATCAATTTTGACAGAATTGCATTTACACAGTTAACACTATTCAATTACACAGTAGTACTTAATGTGGATGAAAGATGAGTGAGTGTGTTTTGTGTGTTTTCCTTTCCTAATCCTACCCACCTATCTCCTAAATATTATTTTATTGTTTGTTGTGGCTTGCACTGACACCCATAAATATTATAGGTTTACTGATATTTGAGTATTTGTAATAGTTAATATGACAATTATCTTATATCATTTGTGTGTTTATTAGAATTTATATGTCTAGTGTGTAAAAGCATTTGTATGTGTATTCAAACTATTGTTCTTGCCTGAACTGTCTGATTAGTGATGGTGAATATTATGAACTGTTACCTGCACCTCTTCAACATAATGGGTGCCATTTAGAAACGTTTAATTTCTGCTGATGAACTGTGTGATTAGGATAGTGAATAATATGGACTGTTACTTGTACTTTTTCTACATGATTGGTGCCACTAGGACATGTTTAATTTCTGCTAATAAACTCTGATAAACAGTGTGATCAGTGATAGTGAATATTATGGACTGCTCTCTGGACCTGCTCATCATTGCTGGGTGCAACTGATGAACTGCTTCTGCTGAAATGATGTCACTTGTTGGTGTCTGCACCTGCTCAACGTTACTGGGTGCACAGATGGAGCTACTTCTATGGAAATGATGTCACTTGTCGGTGTCTGCACCTACTCAACATTGCTGGGTGCCACTGAGGGATTGCTTCTACTGAACTAATGTGAGTTGTTGCTGTGTGTACCTCTTCAACATTGCTGGGTGCCACAGATGGAACTGCTTCTACTGAAATAATGTCACTTGTTGCTGTCTGCACCTACTCAACATTGCTGGGTGCCACTGAGGGATTGCTTCTACTGAACTAATGTGACTTGTTGCTGTGTGTACCTCTTCAACATTGCTGGGTGCCACAGATGGAACTGCTTCTACTGAAATAATGTCACTTGTTGCTGTCTGCACCCACTCAACATTGCTGGATGCCACTAATGGAACTTCTTCTACTGAAATGAAGTCACTTGTTGGTGTCTGCACCTGCTCAACATTACTGGGTGCACAGATGAAGCTACTTCTATGGAAATGATGTCACTTGCCGGTGTCTGCACCTACTCAACATTGCTGGGTGCCACTGAGGGATTGCTTCTACTGAACTAATGTGAGTTGTTGCTGTGTGTACCTCTTCAACATTGCTGGGTGCCACAGATGGAACTGCTTCTACTGAAAAGATGTCACCTGTTGGTGTCTTTTTTTGTATAAACTAAACATTGAAAGCATTTTATGCGAACATTTGTATAAACTGATTTTTTGTGTATTGTGTGAACTCTTATGTAAAGTCACATGTATGAAAAGAAGTTGTATTGCTTACTGTATTTCACATATTAGGTTATTGAAAGGTCAGTGCAAAACCAAAATTTTAAATAATTATGTGATATTTAGGTATTAATATTATCTTTTATTTTTGTCTGTATTTTTGGTGAACGAATTTGGTGGTATTTTCACCACCAATGCTGGCAAAAATACCATCAAATTCTGGCTTGTGGAGGAGGGGCATATGAAAGGTGGCTACACTGAGCCACTGCGCCAGAGATTGCGCCAAAGAGTATTATTCTGCCGCCTCCACAGTGCTTGGGGAGAGCTCGTAGTAGTCAGTGCCTGTTAAGAACTCGTAGCAGTCAGTACTTGTTAAGAACTCGTAGCAGAGAGTGTTTGTTGAGATGTGCTAGTAGGCAGTGCTTGCTGAGATGTGATACTGAAGAGTCTTGTTGAGATGTGGTAGTAGAGAGTCGGTGTGGAGATATATTGTAAGGATTAGAGTGATTTTCATGAATATAAATGAGGTAACAAACTCTGTTTCTTTTTTTATCATTATTTCAGTGTCCTAAATAATGCGTCATTACAGGTTCAGTCAACAAAGCATCTGGCGTGTGTTCTTGTATTAGAGTGTAATTCTGGTTTTCTTGCGCAATTGTAGTATTTCTAATTTTCTTTTATCACGTCAGTATAATTGGTATTTAAAAATTCTTGTCTTGTTGGAGAAGAACCGTGCCAGATGTGTACGTTGAGTCACACTCCCACACACAGAACAATTACACTTGTGCTTTGGTTTAGTAGGTTTTATAGTTGCTGGGGACTTAATTAATTAATTGTGTTAACGAAAATTTTCTTTCATTGTTTGTTGTTATTCTATGCAGTCAGATTGCGTACAAAAACTAGTCAGGGCCAACCGATTACGAGACACAGTGTAATCGGACATACAGCTACTAAAAACTAAAAATATTTGCATTTTATTTAATTAAGCCCCCATGCAACATGTAGGCCCCTAACTCCACCGTAGCCCTGATACATTACAGTAATGAAATTTGCGACAATGAAGCTAATGTCTTATGGTTGACAATTGCTCAAAAGTACATCGTGTGAACTTCCATGGTATCAAACAAAATCAAACCTAAAGAATAGCGTACATTTTATTCCATATCGGTTTGCCGCATCGAACATGGAATTCTATTATCTGTTTAATATTATGTTAACAGTGACATAATAACTTTCCTCTCAGTTAATAATGCACTACAAGTATTCCTGCTTCGTGTTTGTGTAACAAAGTTGTAATGGAGGACATACTATCAACGGACACTAGGTGTTCATTAAAGAAGGCCGTGACGTACAACTCTCCTACATGTCTAAAGATTTACGGGGATATTCCACCAAAATAAACAGAAAACACGGCGAAAACAACCTTTGAACCCACTATTAATTTTATTTCTACAATTTTAAACCAAGAATATGTACAGTGATTAGAAGCAGACTGATATGAGCCATTGCTTTTTTGTTATCTTTCGGAATCAAATGCATTTCACTGTTTCAGTACATTTGGAGAAACGTGCAGTGTGCGCTGTACGTACAGTGCATCCAGAAGTGCAGACCACGGCTGCATCAAGTCCTGCAGGAGATGATGACAAGGCGGTGTCCACTGTGGACACGCGACGCCACAGCTGGAATCCAGTCGACTTCCAGCAAGCCGTGGGGCAGCCAGAGGGCGTAAAGCTGCGTCTGGAGCTCCCTGGATATGACTTTTCTCGTGCTGGGAACAATAACTTCCTTCACAATGTACGCCACTACAGGTTTCTTGGTATGACACAATAAAGGCACGGTATATAGCACATTATGTTTAAGGCATGTTACATCGCTGGTGGAATGAAGAGGATGGCCTTTAATATATATATATATATATATATATATATATATATATATATATATATATATATATATGTGTGTGTACCATCAATGATTGGCTTTTAGCTTTGAGAACGCCTTTTTACCAAACAGCACATATCTTCTTTGCTGCGTTTATTAGCTTATGCATAAGTCTAAGTTGCTTACTAAATTGTCATTCACCGCAAAACTTGGTTAAATGTTGCTTTAGGTATGTGTGGTAACTCCTCTACTCTTAATAGATCAATGAAGAATGTCGTGTGACTAGGGCCTCCCGTCGGGTAGACCGTTCGCCGGGTGCAAGTCTTTCGATCTGACGCCACTTCGGCGACTTGCGCGTCGATGGGGATGAAACGATGATGATTGGGACAACACAACACCCAGGCCGACCCAGCCGGGAATCGAACCCGGGCCCTTAGGATTGAGATTCTGTCGAGCTGACCACTCAGCTACAGCTACTGACAGTCAGCGTCTTTTGAAAGCTTGCAACACTTTTGAGTACACTCAGCGCAACATGACTTATTGTCTTCCAGCGTACAGCTGTGACAGGGCATCTCAAGAGGAATAGTAGATAGTTTAAGTGGTGGTAGTTTAAACTAATGTGCATAAAACATTCCATATAATACGTGTCCAGTTTGTATTGGCTACAGAAAGATAGATGGTTATTGAGATAAGTTTTCATTTCAAGTGCTCATATTGAATTTGCTGTCGGTTTATTTTGGGGGCCAGTTTGTGAAGTTTCGCTTGGTTTTGCATAAATGAACTTTTCGACTGCGCTTCTGACTTGTTGACCAATATCGTTTTAACGTGCACCCCATATTCACAAATGCTGAGTAAGCCGATATGGTGTTTGTGTATGGGTCTTGTAATGCAAACGCTGCTTGTAGGTAACATGCTAGAGGATTTCCTAACCCTAGACTGCCAGATTCAAGGTGGTTCAATCCAGTTTTCTCTGAACTGTGTGAGACTGGTGGAGTACCCGGCAGTAACACCTCACCTGAACAGAGTGTGTATGAAGGGGGAGGCATTATGTAGTTGATCCTCGAATTGGCACACACGAAAATTTTACATGTATTTGTGTTCAACATACAAGAGCATAGCGGATGTTACCTATGCTCATCTAAATCTACATCCATACTCTGTAGGCCACCTGACGGTGTGTGGCGGAGGGTACCTTGAGTACCTCTATCGGTTCTCCCTTCTATTCCAGTCTCGTATGGTTCGTGGAAAGAAAAATTGTCGGTACGCCTCTGTGTGGGCTCTGATCTCTCTGAGTTTATCCTCATGGTCTCTTAGCGAGATATACGTAGGAGGGAGCAATATACTGCTTGACTCCTCGACTTGCGCCATAGGGTGGTGGGGTTTCGGGTTCCGCTGGATAGGTCAGGAGTCCACTACACGCAGCAGGCGGCTACACGTGTAGCAGGGGTTGTGTGGCGTGGCCTCGGGCAAGCCTCAAAGGGTGCGGGGAAAAGTCAGGACATGCGGGGACCAAGCAGCAATCGGTATTGTAATTGTAAACTGTCGAAGCTGCATTCGTAAAGTACCGGAACTTCAAGCGCTGATAGAAAGCACCGAAGCTGAAATAGTTATAGGTACGGAAAGCTGGCTGAAGCCAGAGATAAATTCTGCCGAAATTTTTACAAAGGCACAGACGGTGTTTAGAAAGGATAGATTGCATGCAACCAGTGGTGGCGGTGTTGTCGCTGTTAGTAGTAGTTTATCCTGTAGTGAAGTAGAAACGGATAGTTCCTGTGAATTATTATGGGTGGAGGTTACACTCAACAACCGTGCTAGGTTAATAACTGGCTCCTTTTACCGACCTCCCAATTCAGTAGCATTAGTGGCAGAACAACTGAGAAAAAATCTGTAATACATTTCACATAAATTTTCTCAGCATGTTATGGTCTTAGGTGGAGATTTCAATTTACCGGATATAGACTGGGACACTCAGATGTTTAGGACGGGTGGTAGGGACAGAGAATCGAGTGACATTATACTTAGTGCACTATCCGAAATTACCTCGAGCAATTAAACAGAGAACCGACTCATGGAGATAACATCTGGGACCTACTGATAACAAACAGACCCGAACTTTTCGACTCTGTATGTACAGAACAGGGAATCAGTGATCATAAGACCGTTGCAACATCCCTGAATATTCAAGTAAATAGGAATATAAGAAAAGGGAGGAAGGTTTATCTGTTTAGCAAGAGTAATAGAAGGCAGATTTCAGACTACCTAACAGATCAAAGCGAAAATTTCTGTTCCGACACTGACAATGTTGAGTGTTTATGGAAAAAAATGGTTCAAATGGCTCTGAGCACTATGCGACTTAACTTCTGAGGTCATCAGTCGCCTAGAACTTAGAACTAATTAAACCTAACTAACCTAAGGACATCACACACATCAATGCCCGAGGCAGGATTCGAACCTGCGACCGTAGCGATCGTTCGGCTCCAGACTGTAGCGACTAGAACCGCACGGCCACTCCGGCCGGCTTATGGAAAAAGTTCAAAGCAATCGTAAAATGTGCTTTAGACAGGTACGTGCCGAGTAAAACTGTGAGGGACGGGAAAAACCCACCGAGGATCAACAAGAAAGTTAGGAAACTACTGCGAAAGCAAAGAGAGCTTCACTGCAAGTTTAAACGCAGCCGAAACCTCTCAGACAAACAGAAGCTAAGCGAGGTCAAAGTTAGCGTAAGGAGGGCTATGTGTGAAGCGTTCAGTGAATTCGAAAGTAAAATTCTATGTACCGACTTGACAGAAAACCCTAGGAAGTTCTGGTCTTACGTTAAATCAGTAAGTGGCTCAAAACAGCATATCCAGACACTCCGGGATGATGATGCCATTGAAACAGAGGATGACACGCATAAAGCTGAAATACTAAACACCTTTTTCCAAAGCTGTATCACAGAGGAAGACCGCACTGCAGTTCCTTCTCTAAGTCCTCGCACAAACGAAAAAATGGTTGACATCGAAATAAGTGTCCAAGGAATAGATAAGCAAGTGGAATCACTCAACAGAGGAAAGTCCACTGGACCTGACGGGATACCAATTCGATTCTACACAGAGTACGCAAAAGAACTTGCCCCCCTTCTAACAGCCGTCTACCGCAAGTCTCTAGAGCAGGCTGTTCCAGCTCGTGGGCTCCGTTGTGAGCCGCGGAGCGCTCCCTGCTCCAGGGAGCCGTGTCGCTCGCTGTGACCATTCAAGTGGGCCGGCCCGTGGCATGGCTGGCTGAGGCAGGCGGCAAGGCCAGCGTTTTGATGTACCAGCCGCGTCTTACAAGATCGACAACCTCACACTCTTAGCTGCTAAGACGTGGTGACGTGCTACACCAGGAAATACGATCTTCAGGAAATAAATAAGAAACAAATGTTTTACAAGAAATTGCGTACTAAATTTATTGGGCCTCTGTAGTTTGAAATATTCTTTTCATTGCAAGATCGGAATATCAGGCGTCAAAGTGTTCGCAGCGTTAATGCGGAGGATGTCCTTCATTGTTGCATCCTGAAGAAGCGATCGTTCCTTACTTTATAACTGTTTTCATTGCTCAGAAAAGCTGCTCACATCAAAACGTAGATCGAAACATGCACATGATCTGAGCGGCATTGTTGTGAAGTTTGGGAAATGTTTTTTTCTGTAATGAACACTACCATCCTGACAAATACAACGTGTTGTAGTACCTCTCTTTCAACAAAGTTGAATTTTGCAAATCAATAATCTCCAATTGAAGTGACGATTACAAGTCATCGGTGGAAACTGAAAAAGGAGTTCTGAACACCTTAAGTTCCATTTCCAAACTAGTGAGGTCTCGGAATCGTGTTTCAAACGACGTGATGAGCGGCTTTAAGTTTGCTTGGTAATCGCCGAAAGTAGTACCTTCAGGTAGTTTTAAAGAAGCAAGATGATTGAAGAACGTTGGATGTCCATTACTCATCTGCCTCTCAAATAAACGTAACTTTTCCATGAACACTTTGATCTGGTCGTGCATGTCAACGATTAGCTGCCCTTTGCCCTGCAATGACAAATTTAAATTATTCAGATGCATAGTTATGTCAGCTAGGAACGCCAGGTCTCATATCCATTTTATATCTTTCAGACAACGCATTTCTTCCCCTTTCACTTCGAGAAAAGGGGTATTTCCTCACTAATGGCAAAGAAAACATCAAGAACTTTTCCCCGACTCAGCCAACGAACTGTACTGTGGTAAGATATATCCCCATACTCCGCTTCCACATCTTTCAGGAATCCTTTGACGCCGCACAAAATTCACACACTTCACGACATCTTTCATTACGCCACCTAGCTCTACTGTTTCAGCACACAGTGCCTCTTGGTGAATATAACAATGAAGAGTCAAAATGTCTTTCCCGAATTCGTCCCTGAGTTTATTTTTCAAACGAGAAGCAAAACCTTGGTGACGCCCGATCATTTGTGGTGCACCGTCTGTCGCTACACAATGGAGCTTATCCCACGGCAAATTCATATTGCCACAAATTCACAAACAGCTTCAAAAATGTCACGTCCTGTTGCGGTGTAATCGAGTTGTACCACATCCAAGAGTTCTTCAGTTACTTGCAGCTCTATGTCGACACCACGCACAAAGGCTGCAAGCTGAGCACAGTCCGATATGTCGGTGCTTTCCTCAAGCGCTAGCGAAAATGCAACAAAGCTCTCCGCCTTTTTTCTGAGCTGTGTCTCTAAATCCGCTGCCATGTCCAGGATTCGACGAGACATTGGTTGCTTCGACAGGCAAACCCCTTCAATTGCCTGCACCTCCCTTGGAAACAAACATTCTGCAACTGCTACCATGCACGATTTTACGAGTGGTCCCACCGAAAACGGTTTGCCACTCGTCGCAGTGATGTGAGCGACCCTGTAGCTTGCTCGAATTGCAGATTCAGTAGTGTTTTCTCCGCTCTCATTCACCTGAAAATTATAAACGCATTACAGAACACGAACTACGTTGCATGTTTTGATACCCTCCGTATTACGAATCCGTTTTTAAACATACGTCTACTGGTATGTCGTTCTTAAGCCTGGCTACCAGTTCTCTGCGTGCAACGCCTTCTACCTGACTGTATTTAATTCTGTATATTGTACCTCTTCGCAGAATTAAATACATACAAAACACAGCGGTCGACCATCCCTCTCAATGAATAGAAAGGTATCCTCCAATAGAGGTACAGAGTTCCCGCGGCTAGTCATAGCTGTCATTGAGCACGGATTATTACGTCTGCATGCGGCCAGGGGGCAGTGAGTTCGCTTTCCCCCTCCACGCGGGCTCCGAGTTGCCGCAGTGAGCGCTCCGGCTCCCTGGAGCTCGGTTGGAACAACCTGCTCTAGAGGAACGGAAGGTTCCAAATGATTGGAAAAGAGCACAGGTAGTCCCAGTCTTCAAGAAGGGTCGTCGAGCAGATGCGCAAAACTATAGACCTATATGTCGGACGTCGATCTGTTATAGAATTTTAGAACATGTTTTTTGCTCGAGTATCATGTCGTTTTTGGAAACCCAGAATCTACTATGTAGGAATCAACATGGATTCCGCAAACAGCGATCGTGTGAGACCCAACTCGCTTTATTTGTTCATGAGACCCAGAAAATATTAGATACAGGCTCCCAGGTAGATGCTATTTTCCTTGACTTCCAGAAGGCGTTCGATACAGTTCCGCACTGTCACCTGATAAACAAAGTAAGAGCCTACGGAATATCAGAGCAGCTGTGTGGCTGGATTGAAGAGTTATTAGCAAACAGAACACAGCATGTTGTTCTCAATGGAGAGACGTCTACAGACGTTAAAGTAACCTTTGACGTGCCACAGGGGAGTATTATGGGACCATTGCTTTTCACAATATATACAAACAACCTAGTATACAGTGTCGGAAGTTCCATGCGGCTTTTCGCAGATGAAGCTGTAGTATACAGAGAAGCTGCAGCATTAGAAAATTGTAGCGAAATGCAGGAAGATCTGCAGCGGATAGGCACTTGGTGCAGAGAGTGGCAACTGACCCATAACATAGACCAATGTAATGTATTGCAAATACATAGAAAGAAGGATCCTTTATTGTATGATTATATGATAGCGGAACAAACACTGGTAGCAGTTACTTCTGTAAAATATCTGGGAGTATGCGTGCGGAACGATTTGAACTGGAATGATCATATAAAGTTAATTGTTGGTAAGGCGGGTACCAGGTTGAGATTCATTGGGAGAGTCCTTAGAAAATGTAGTCCATCAACAAAGGAGGTGGCTTACAAAACACTCGTTCGACCTATACTTGAGTATTGCTCATCAGCGTGGGATCCGTACAGATCGCGTTGACGGAGGAGATAGAGAAGATCCAAAGAAGAGCGGTGCGTTGCGTCACAGGGTTATTTGGTAAGCGTGATAGCGTTACGGAGATGTTTAGCAAACTGGAGTGGCAGACTCTCCAAGAGTGGCGCTCTGCATCGCGGTGTAGCTTGCTGTCCAGGTTTCGAGAGGGTGCGTTTCTGGATGAGGTATCGAATATATTGCTTCCCCCTACTTATACCTCCCGAGGAGATCACGAATGTCAAATTAGAGAGATTCGAGCGCGCACGGAGGCTTTCCGCCAGTCGTTCTTCCCGCGAACCATACGCGACTGGAACAGGAAAGGGAGGTAATGACAGTGGCACGTAAAGTGCCCTCCGCCACACACCATTGGGTGGCTTGCGGAGTATAAATGTAGATGTAGATAAAGGTTAGTTCTCGAAACTTCAACAAAAGCCCGTACCGAGCTACTGTGCGTCTCTCTTGCAGAGTCTTCCACTGGAGTTTATCCTGTAACGAAGCCCACTTATCTTCGTTGGCCGGCCGCGGTGGTCGAGCGGTTCTAGGCGCTGCAGTCCGGAACCGCGGGACTGATACGGTTGCAGGTTCGAATCCTGCTTTGGGCATGGATGTGTGTGATGCTCTTAGGTTAGTTAGGTTTAAGTAGTTCTAAGTCCTAGGGGACTGATGATCTAAGATGTTAAGTCCCATAGTGCTTAGAGGCATTTGAACCATTTTGCTCTTCGTTGGATCTTCTTTATCTCTTCTATCTGGTACGGATCGCACACCGGTGAGCAGTATTCGAGCAGTGGGTGAACAAGTCTACTGTAACCTACTTCCTTTGTTTTCGGACTGCATTTCCTTAGGATTCTTCCAATGAATCTGTCTGGCATCTGCTTTAACGACGATTAATTTTAGATGGTCATTTCATTTTAAATCACTCCTAACGCTTACTCCGAGATAATTTATGGAATTAACTACTTCCAGTTGCTGACCTGCTATATTGTAGCTAAATGATAAAGGATCTTTCTTTCTATGTATTCGCAGCACATTACACTTGTCTTCATTGAGATTCAATTGCCATTCCCTGCACCATGTGCCAATTCGTTGCAGATCCTTCTGCATTTCAGTACAATTTTCCCTTATTACAACCTCTCGACATACTACAGCAGCATCTGCAAAAAGCCTCAGTGAACTTCCGATGTCATCCACAAGGTCATTTATGTATATTATGAACAGCAACGTTCCTATGACACTCCCCTGCGGCACACCTGAAATCACTCTTACTTCGGAAGACTTCTCTCCATTGAGAATGACATGCTGCGTTCTGTTATCTAGGAACTCTTCAATCCAATCACACAATTAGTCTGATATTCCATATGCTCTTACTTTGTTCATTAAACGACTGTTTGGAACTGTATCGGACGCCTTGCGGAAGTCAAGAAACACGGCATCTACCTGGGAACCCGTGTCTACAGCTCTCTGAGTCCCATGGACGAATAGCGCGAGCTGGGTTTCACACGATCGTCTTTTTCGAAACCCATGCTGATTCCTAAAGAGTAGATTTCTAGTCTCCAAGAAAGTCATTGTACTCGAACGTTATACTTTCTGAGGTGTGGGGTTGGTCTGTTATTCTGCGCAACGGATTAATCTGAGATGCACCCTTTACCCTGTGGCTCCTGCAAGATGCAATTTCCATCCCCACACCACTACAGAAGTCATACAGACGCTCGTATCGTTCTAAAGGGAAATGCCTGAAAAACTTTCAGCAATAAATATCTTCTGGAGTCGTCCGCTGTAAGGAAATGACACAAAAATTCACAAAATTTCTTACGTAACTAGTGGGATTCTTGGGTACTGGAGTAGTGCTAGTTAGTGCAAGAAAAATATGAAACTAACGAAAATTATTATTTATTTTGCAAAAATTCTGAAAAATCACAATGGCAATTTTAGTTATGAATTGAACAATTTATATCCTGGTTCTTTTCAGAATGGAAAGTTACCTCTCAAGGATAGGGTTCGCTAATGAAATTTCTATACAAAGTTTAAGATTGTTATTGACTTGGCAGAATGGCTGAGAGGCGCGCCTACTCAACTTGAATAATTATCCTTTAGAATGTTGCTAGGTACGGTTGAGACTGTTGCGTGTGAAATGCAGTGAAGTGTACTGTTGTGGAGGAAATATGGGGCTCGCAATAGCTGTAGTGCACAATACCATAAGCTGCGATGACTGCTGGCTGAGCTGCTCACTGCTGACAAATAAGATAACTCTCGTTCTATCTGGATTGACCTTCGCCAATCAAACTCTCCCTATGCCTTGATGAAGGCTAGGATTCCTATTCGCCCCTAGTCTAACTATTGGCGTGGTACACCGGTCAGATACCCAGTCCACCGTGATGCCACTAAAAATTCGCTCGCAGGCATTTAACTATAACTCTGTCCGTTCACACCGCACAATAAGTGTATCGGCCAACACAGTGAACAACGCTTAATTGCAAGGACTCAATATAGAGTCGCACTTCGATTCGCTCTCGACAGAGGTGCTCTCCCAGTGTCTCTTCCATTGCTCCTGCAGCTCAAGGCATCAGAAATATCGTCTGCCAATCAGCATTGCTCTTCTAAAACGGGAGAATGACGTTTCGTTTAAGGCGACCAATCTGGAAATCTGTAGTATCAGCGTTTGGCGTTTGCTGTCTCTCTGTGAAAATCTCTGAAACTGCGTGCTATGTGTAAAGAATGCGTAGGCTGGCCGCTCCCACACAATGTAGCGGAATTTGCTTTTGAGCCGAACACGGGGTCGTTCCCCCCTTCCACTCGGGCGCTACGCGGGCGGTCACCGGCCGACATAGGCTGGGTCGTTCTCTGAAGGGACTGGCGTTCCGTTGTGCGGTTTCTCTCCCGAACTAAAAGCTTTTGTGACCGTCGTGTCTGGAATGTATGTGGAAACGCCAGCCTCGAGTATCTGAACCACGGTGCGCTTACTTGTTAATTGCGTATCGTTTACATGAATTCATACAACATTGACTTTATCTTATCTACTTTGGGTCCGAATGAAGCGTCTTGATGTGCGGAATACTATTGTGAGGGCGGAATATGATTGTGAGGGCGGAATATGTAAGGAATGAGACCACGACGTCTTATAACGTGTTCCAAAATTCTACAACTGATCGATGTTAGAGATATAGGTCTATAGTTCTGCACATCTGTTCGACGTCCCGTCTTGAAAACGGGGATGACCTGTGCCCTTTTCCAATCCTTTGGAACGCTACGCTATTCTAGAGACCTACAGTACACCACTGCAGGAAGGGACAAGTTCCTTCGCGTACTCTGTGTAAAATCAAGACTGTATCCTTACCATTTAGAGCGGATTCAACACTTTCGAGAAGGAGGTGATGGTGAAGGATTGAACTTTTGTCGCTGGCTAATTGCAAATCACCGAGCAATCGCATTAACAATGTCTTCTGGTAAAGCCACCTTGAGTCGATATAGTATCAATGTCTCACGTAAGTGGTCAGGCGAAAACCGTAACGGCTTTGTGGAGAAATATTTTCAAGTACGGTTGTCTGCAAAAGTGTGGTGTGCTGCGGTAGACAATCAGCCGACTGGCCCTGTCGTGTTGCCGCATCGTCTTAAAGGAAAATCGGCTTGCAGGAGCGTTCTGAGAGGTTGCTCCGCCTGTCAGGACGGGTGTGTTGAGCCAGCATGTCGGCACCCCTGTCTGCTGGGACATCAGCTAAACCTGGCATTTCCTGAACAATGGATTGGTACAAATTGTCACTTTCCTCAGTCACCAAGCTTCGGAGAGCACATCCCTTTATGTTTATTGCCTATGGGGGGTGTTGAAAGACGGAGTCTAGAGATTTAGAATGAAGACAGAACACGAGTTGGTCGTTTGCTTTATCAGAAGCGCTAGCAAAGAACCCTACCAGGGTCTCGAAACAGCTATGCACACGCTGTGCCGGGAGAATTCTAAATTGCTTTGAAGTCAGAGGTGGAATTTGCGAATGGCAACATTGAGCTTAAACAGTTGGCTTTGCTTAAGACCTTCAGTGAGTTTTGCGTTGGCTTTCATTCCAATAGCTGTGGCTCTGAAACAGTAAGACTTGCAGACGCGTTAGATGGAATGTCTTATTCGTAACAGTCGCTAGTAACACCTACTAAAACACTTAGTATCCCCACTGAACATCCAGTACGTATTGCACGTAAATTTCGTGCATCAGTTCCTGACAGAGGCTGAGAAACAAGCTAGCAATGGCAAGACGGTGCAATGTATTCTCGCAGCCGTTTTGATTTCCACAGTTCGTGCTTTCAGCTGACCCAGGGCAGTGAGCGGCGGGTCGTTGCTGGGACCGCCGTCTGCGGCAGGGGCTACTCCCCCACACAGGAGGGGGACATCAGTGTTTATCGCCCCGTCAATAGCTAGGTCACTAGAGACGGGACACAGGTGCGGAATAGGGAAAGATGGCGAAGAAAATCAGCCATATCCTTTCAAAGGAAACATCCCGGCGTTTGTCAAGAGGGAAATCACGGGAATCCTAAATTAGTATGGCCAGACACAGGTTCGAACTGTCATCCTCCAAAATGTGAGTCCAGTGTGCTAACCATTGTGAAAAGTTAAAAAGACTTCTGTAAAGCACAATTTTCACATATAGCGTAACACACGAACGAAAGTATTTGAAGACGCAATAAATTATTTAATAGTGTATTGTTTTCCAGTTAAGTCTTCTCACCTGTAATCGTTCAGGCAAGACGTACAGCGGTGTGGAATCCTAACTATCTCGTCGCTTTTCAAGGACTCTCCAGACAGCAGGTAATCTTATCGCTGGAGGCTCCAGATAGCGACAGTACATCGGCGTCAGGTATCTGTTGACAGAACGCTTCTTTATCGAGCCGCCGGCAGTTTGCAGCCCAGCCTGTAGGACCGCCGGGCCGTTGTCCGAGTGTCGGCCTCCCCTGCAGGACTCCCCACAGTCGCTCCCTGCTGTGCTGCCTCCTGGCCACGCCCCCCTGCTGCCGGCTGTTTGTAGTTGTTTAAATAAAGACTAATGTCGAGAGCTGAATGAGTGCATGTAATAAAGATATTAAAGGACTGAGAAACTGATATCTAATTTAAACAAATTTAAATAAATTTAAACAAATTTATAGAAATTTAAAGAAATTTTTACAAATTTAAACTAATTTACAGAAATTATATTCGAATTAAATGAAGAGCCTCTAGTGGGGGCGACACCGTACCAACGCCACTCAGCAAAATTTTCCAAGAGGATGGTCAACTCAGTTGATGGTGGTACTGCTTGTATTTATTTAAGTAAAGACTTATGTCCAGTTGCTAGGAAGAGGTGGCTTAGGTTAGTGTAGGTAACCCGAGTGCCGTTTCTTCGGCAGCGTTTTCTTGCGTTGGCAGAGGTAGCCCAATTGACCTATCCCCCCATGGAAATTCTAACTCCCGGACATTTCCTAGGACGATGTGACTTAGTTTGGTAGAGGTAGTCCAACTGCACTGTCTTCCCGCCATCTTGAATGACGTCAGTCGCGTCATCAGCTGACGTCACGTGATGTCAGGAACTTGCTTCACGGCCGCCATCTTGGATAACGGTGATGGCGGCCCTTGGGGTGACCTACTTTCTGGCGACTCTCCCCTTGTCCTATTATTCACAATTTCTTTCGATTTGGTCTGCAGCGTTGCAGTTGGGGCTGCAATATTTTACTATAAGCTGTCATATGCAGTACAAATACTGTCTTAGGTAAATTTTGTTAAAATCTCTTGAGAGCCATATACATTGCACTTGTATCAATCCCGATGGATTTGTTATTTTAACGATTGTTTAATATATTAAAAAGTCGAAAGTTTCCACTCACCAGTAGTCACTCACGAAGAGAGCGTGCCACTGCTGTGTCTGGAGCGCCACCTGACGGCGGTCGAGTCGTTAAGCCCCTGGCCAGTGACCGTGCCGCTGCCGGTACACACCCACACCTGGAACAGACACGTGCTGTTTGACAACGCACGCTGCACTTGTATTGATGTTCTAAAGTATTTGGCACGTATTACACACGTACATTACTGTAATTGTAATATATTTAATGTTAGCACTTTTCATTTTGTGATTTAATGAAATACTGTGCATTCTATCGATATTTTCTGCTGCTGAGAAAAATATTTAGTAATATGTGAGAACAAGTCTATATTCCATATTTTTACTTGTTACCTCATGACGGCTCCGATGGTAGCACTTAACCAAAACGTGTAATCAAAATAAGAAATAATAGAGGATGGTGAAGACATAAAAATGTTATTTATTTCTGTATGATTATGACCGATGAGTTTTGCAAAGACGTCATGTCTGCTGTTTGCATTAGCGCCCGACATACACATTTCCTTCCCTCATCATGCTCTTATTTACTGACTCCAGTAGATTCAGCAGTAAATCTGCTCGGGATTTAACAACAGGGATGCTAATACGGAATCGATGGCTTCAGGAGGTCCATTGTCAACGCCACGCAGGATGTAATGGCCCCATACGTCTAGCGCCTGAGAGGAGTTTACTGTTTTCTGCAAAATGGTACAGCAAAGTCACCAACCATGCCTGAGCTAGGAAACAGGCTAATTAGCAGGAAGCCAAGTATCCATACAGACGGCTGCGTGTCAAGTGGGCAGGGTTCTACGGCCTAATCTCAAAGACCGCCTTCCCTTATCTAATTACAAAAGGTTTAAACTCGACTAGAACAATTATTATACTACAGGTATTCATTATTTACAATACCCACCATTAAAAACTACCTAAGGATAAACATACTTCATTACTTGTATGTTGACTTCGGCATATCCCTAGATTTCGCCAGATGAGCAAGACTTCCCCCTCCACCATTGCTTACATCTGTAACCTTCCTAGTCACAGACACTACTAAACCCAGACCAAAGGATGACCGACTCGAACCAGAGGCCGGACAGGTCGCCCCCGGCGTAAAACACAGGACAACGTCGCTTCCTCCTCACACACACACCTGGCTTTTCTCTCCCATCTGTCGCCATGCCGCAGCACTTCCTTCTGGTGCATCTGGTGATCGTGGCCTCAAATATTCTCTGTTAAATCATTCCATTATAACTATTGACAGCATTGGGAGAGCCAGTCCTAACAAAACTCTACCATCTGGTGAGCAAAATGCATGAGACAGGCGAAATACCCTCAGACTTCAAGAAGAATATAATAATTCCAATCCCAAAGAAAGCAGGCATTGACAGATGTGAAAATTACCCAACTGTCAGTTTAATAAGTCAGGCTGCAAAATACTAACGCGAATTCTGTACAGACGAATGGAAAAACTGGTAGAAGCCGACCTCGGGGAAGATCAGTTTGGATTCTGTAGAAATATGGGAACATGTGAGGCAATACTGGCCCTACGACTTATCTTAGAAGCTAGATTAAGAAAAGGCAAACCTACGTTTCTGGCATTTGTAGACTTGGAGAAAGCTTTTGACAATGTTGACTGGAATAATCTCTTTCAAATTCTGAAGGTGGCAGGGGTCAAATACAGGCAGCGAAGGGCTATTTACAATTTGTACAGAAACCAGATGGCAGTTATAAGAGTAGAGGGACATGAAGGGAGCTAGTGGTTGGGAAGGGAGTGAGACAGGGTTGTAGCCTCTCCCCGATGTTATTCAATCTGTATATTGAGCAAGCAGTAAAGGAAACAAAAGAAAATATGGAGGATACAAGATGAACATCAACAAAAGCAAAACGAGGATAATGGAATGTAGTCGAATTAAGTCGGGTGATGCTGAGGGAGTTGGATTAGGAAATGAGACACTTAAAGTAGTAAATGAGTTTTGCTATTTGGGGAGCAAAGTAACCGATGATGGTCGAAGTAGAGAGGATATAAAATGTAGACTGGCAATGGCAAGGAAATCGTTTCTGAAGAAGAGAAATTTGTTAACATCGAGTATAGTTTTAAGTGTCTGGAAGTCGTTTCTGAAAGTATTTGTATGGAGTGTAGCCATGTATGGAAGTGAAACATGGACGATAACCAGTTTGGACAAGAAGAGAATAGAAGCTTTCGAAATGTGGTGCTACAGAAGAATGCTGAAGATTAGATGGGTAGATCACGTAACTAATGAGGAGGTATTGAACAGGATTGGGGAGAAGAGGAGTTTGTGGCACAAGTAGACAAGAAGAAGGGATCGGTTGGTAGGACATGTTCTGAGGCATCAAGGGATCACTAGCAGTCGAGATGACAGCCATCTTACACACATGGCTGTAACTGATCGTGCAGCCACGTCTTGATCCCAGAGTCAACAGATGGGGACGTTTGCAAAAACACGAACAGTTCGACGACGTTTGCAGCAGCATGGACTATCAGCTCGGAGACCACGACTGCAGTTACCCTTGACGCTGCATCACAGACAGGAGCGTCTGCGATGGTGTAAACGACGAACGTGGGTACTCGGATGTCAAAACGTTATTTTTTCAGATGAATCGAGGTTCTCTTTTCAGCATCACGATGGTCGCATCCGTGTTTGGCGACATCGCGGTGAACGCACATTGGAAGCGTGTATTCGTCATCGCCATACTGACGTATCACCCGGCGTGATGGTATGGAGTGCCATTGGTTACACGTCTCGGTCACCTCTAGTTGGCATTGACGGCACTTTGAACAGTGGACGTTACATTTCAGATGTGTTACGACCCGTAGCTTTAACCTTCTTTCGATCCCTGCGACACCCTACATTTGAGCAGGATAATGCACGACCGAATGTTGCAGGTTCTGTACGGGCTTTTCTGGATACAGAAAATGTTCGACTGCTAACCTGGCCAGCACATTCTCCAGTTCTCTCACCAGTTGAAAACGTCTGGTCAATGGTGGCCGAGCAACTGACTCATCACAATACGCCAGTCACTACTTTCAATGAACTGTGGTATCGTGTTGAAGCTGCATGGTCAGCTGTACCTGTACACGCCATCCAAGCTCTGTTTGACTCAATGCCCAGGCGTATCAAGGCCGTTATTACGGCCAGAGGTGGTTGTTCTGGGTACTGATTTCTCAGGATCTATGCATCCAAGTTGCGTAAAAATGCAATCACATGTGGGTTCTATTATATTTGTCCAATGAATACCCGTTTATCATCTGCATTTCTTCTTGGTGTAGCAATTTTAATGGCCAGTAGTGTACTTCTAGGTCTGAGAGCTTTCTATGATTTAAAGTTGAGATTGTTTCTAAGTAATCAGAGTTTTCTCTTCAAAGATGATGAAAAGGACTAATAATTGAAATTTAAGTTTAATGTTAACAAGAACCGTTTAAAAGAACGTAATCTGGCAAAATTCATTAATTTATTCTTTTATTTAAGAATATTAATGAATATTGGCCTTGTTTATGTATATCTCTTGGCTACTGCACTGCAGCATTGAAAAAGTGTTTCATTGTCTATTTATACGCCATATTATTACATTAAAACAATGTTCTTAATGATACTCAGATATCTGAAAACTGTATTAGAGTATTTGGCAGTTACAGTGGAAACGAGGTTACACAGTTCATTATCATGTTGTATACGCCAATTACTCATTCGATTATCGATCTACTAATCTCCACATAAAACGAGACGAAGTAAATGCAACCGTCCGGAGTTGCCGCGCGGTTCTAGGCGCTACAGTCTGGAACCGCGAGATCGCTACGGTCGCAGGTTCGAATCCTGCCTCGGGCATGGGTGTGTGTGTTGTCCTTAGGTTAGTTGGGTTTAAGTAGTTCTAGGGGACTGATGGCCTCAGAGGTTGAGTCCCATAGTGCTCAGAGCCATTTTTGAAGTAAATGCTTCAAAGTTTTCACCTAACTGAATTTTACTATTTCACAAGGACAAAGATTTTCTCTATACGTGTAGGGACTGACACCGTCATAATGAGTAGGGCAGACTGTTTTGTGTACATAATTGTAATTATAGTTGATTAATTCAGAAACAGGTTATGTGCACTAGGTTTGGCGACTGTTTTGATTTATTATTTGATTTTCCATTGGAATAAGAATAATAGTCAACCTTACTTTCAGCTAATGAATAGTTACGAACCATTATCCCAGGTAACCAATCAAAGCTGAAGTTAGTAATTACAGTTATTTTACCTAAGTCTCGACAAAGACAGTACAATAAATTACCATTTTGGCCATTAGTTGCGTACTTTCTGATATCGTTTTGTTCCAAATAACTTGCAACTGCTGCCATACCGAATTATTATGTGTACATAATAACAGCAAAACTTAAGTAAGCCTAAGTGGTCGGGCTACAGCCAGGCTGCTGACAGGTCTGTTCACGTGCTGGGGACTCAGCTTCCAGTTCGGCGTGCAGCAGAGCCTCAGCTGGAACGCCCACGCGGCCAGAGCTCTGCTGGAGAGGGAGGCCACGCTGCTGGGCCCCTCCCCCCTCCCCCTGCCCGTATTGTCTTCTGCCGTACGAGGCTTGAAAAACGGGGGCGCAGAAACTGCTTACAAGCAGCACCTGTTAACTTGTGCGGCGACGTGTCTGGCCCGGGGTGTCTTTGTAATAGAGTGCACTTGCTGCTCTGCTCCCATTGGCACTCGAGGATTTACACCTGCCCAAACTAGGCTATTGTGGTTATTTATTGTCTCACCTGTACGTAAACCTCTCCTCATGCGGAAATAAAATGCAAGTTGTGAACTTTCGATCTTCAGTGCACGGTCTTAGCATCGAGTGGGAGAACTCCAATCTAGCACACTGGTCTCATCAGCCGAGAGCTCGCGCATGCTGTAAGTGATACGGATCAAGTAGCTCTCTACACAGAACTGACCATCCAAGTGCGTGCATAGCTCCCTCAACAACTCCAGTTATTCACACACTTTTTGCAGGACCATCTTCTGGTCGTCGCAACCTTCGCCACCCCCACGGCCCCCCTCCCCCACTATATGTGACACGTGACCTGTGCGAGGTCTACCACGATCTGTTGTCCTTGCTGCGAGTGATCTAATGTCCCAAAGTCGCCAGAACAACCTGCTCAAAGCTGATGCAGTGCGGTGTTAAAAGATGTCGCTCTGCATACGTGACGACTGCCTATCGGCTAATGCCACAGCACAGCGTCACGTCCGACATTTGCCGGGTGGGATAACAGAATCTAATTTCACTGTTTACACCGATCACACAGCACAGAATCAGCAGTCCTGTCGTGAGGCCAGCACCACCTCGAAACGGTACGTGGGGAACGACTCGTGGACGAGACACTTGTAAGTGTTGTGTCTGAGACGATGGCAGCACAGTGAGAGGGAATAAGCGCACAGGCAAGCAGCAGCAACAGGAGGCGGGCGACGGACGTCTACAGGGAGTCTGCCCGGACTACTGAATACTGCGTCTAAACTATGAGAAGAGGTGGGTAGTATACAGTATGTGTGAGGACCAAGAGGGAGAGAATGAGACCATACACCAAGTGCTCCAATTATAAAGGTGATAAGAAAAATGGCTCTGAGCACTATGGGACTCAACACCTTAGGTCACAAGTCCCCTAGAACTTAGAACTACTTAAACCTAACTAACCTAAGGACATCACACACACCCATGCCCGAGGCAGGATTCGAACCTGCGATCGTAGCAGCCCCGCGGTTCCGGACTGCAGCGCCAGAACCGCACGGCCACCGCGGCCGGCAAAGGTGATAGGACAGGGATGTATTGTGTAGTCTTATTGTTCAGGGTACACATCACTTAATGACAGCAATGAACGAGATTCAGGACTGTGATTAAAATTCAGGATGAAATGATGTCTATAACAAGATTCGCAAGTGACATTGCTATCTTCAGCGATAGAAAGAATCGCAAGACATCTCATTCTGGAAACATCCCCCAGGTTGTGGCTAAGCCATGTCTCCGCAGTATCCTTTGTTTCAGGAGTGCTAGTTCTGCAAGGTTCGCAGGAGAGCTTCTGTAAAGTTTGGAAGGTAGGAGACGAGATACTGGCAGAAGTAAAGCTGTGAGGACCGGGCGTGGGTCGTGCTTCGGTAGCTCAGATGGTAGAGTACTTGCTCGCGAAAGGCAAAGGTCCCGAGTTCGAGTCTCGGTCGGGCACACAGTTTTAATCTGCCAGGAAGTTTCAGTTGCAAGACATGTTAAATGGAATGAACGCTCTGCTAACCACACAGTGTGGGTTGAAAGGAAAACAGAAAAAATACGAAAGAAATAAGGTGTATCAGTTGTGAGATTGGCGATAAAGTTAATATGAAAACTGGGAGGAGTGAGATGGGACAGGCAGCAAAGTAGACAAAGTAAATCAGTTTCGCTACATTAGAAGCGCACTGACAGACAACGGAAGCAGACTCACACGAAAAAAGAAGTCTACTGCTATCCAACACTGACCTTCATTTGAAGAGGAGATTTCTGAGGAAGTGAATCATGCAGTGTGGAATAAATCGGAAAAAAGAGAATGTACGCGTTTCTGGTGGGGTGCCGTAAACAAGTTCTGAAAATCGAGTGGACTTGTAAGATAAATGAAGGTTCTGAGTAGGAATGCTGAGAAATGCAACAGGTCGCAAATATTGGCAAAATGTTTGGACAGGATGAGGGGACATTTCTTAAGACATCGACGAATAAAGGCCGTGACACTTGAAAGAGCTGTAGAGGGTAAAAACTGTAGAGGAAGACCGAGATTGGAATATATCCAACGAATAACTGAGGATGTTGATCGCAAGTGCTACTGCGAGATAAAGAAGTTCCCACAGGAGAGCATTTCGTGGAGACGCACATCGAACCAGCTGCAAGTCTCACGGCCAAAAAAACGTACAGCTACACGAAAGTGCCGGCCGTGGTGGCCGAGCGGTTCTAGGCGCAACAGTCTGGAACCGCGCGACCGCTACGGTTGCAGGTTCGAATCCTGCCTCGGTCGTGGATGTGTGTGATGTCTTTATGTTATTTCTATGGGACTGATGACCTGAGAAGTTGAGTCTCATAGTCCTGAGAGCCATTTGAACCAGCCATATTATGCATGTACATATTTTCAAGCGTCGGTATTTGGTGCGTCACAGACTCATTTGGGCTTCTTTCAGCTGATGCGCTATCCCGCCGTTAATTTCGTGACTGCTGTGACTTGTTACTGTTATTGTTCGCTACGTTGCAGCACGGTTTATTTCGGTGTGCAGCACGTCCAACACATCCCAGTGCGACGTGGTCCAGAGACGTGTCGTCACCTCGGCGTTCACTGCGTGTGGCAGCGGCCGCCCCTCCCCCCCTCCGCAGGAGCGCAGGCAGGGTGTGCGCGCCGCTCCCCTGTCAGGACAGGTGTTGTCGCGCGTCGCCTCAGAAGGCGTGGTGCGCTAGACTCGAGCGAATGTCAGCCGGGTTCTCAGCTGCGATACTTGTCACTGCTCCAGTCTCGTACACCAAGGCATTTGCTGTGAAAAAATTCTAAATTATTTAGGGAAAGGGGTGACCCATTTTCTCTGATTGATATCAGTCTGTACTGTCGCGTTAAAACGCGTTTATCTAGAAATGTGAGTGAGCTGACAACAAGCGATAAGCTAAAATGCGAGGCCACCTTATCGGAATTCCCGACACCTGTGAACGCCAGTCCGGCGACGTGTCGTCGTGCACGTTCTGAGGCGCGTGAAGGTCGCTTCGCACGGCGTGGGGAACTGCCGTCTACGGTAGGGTCGTCAGAGATGGAACACGGGCTACGGTCAGAGGAGTGTGGGGAAGGAAATAGCACGTACTCTTTTAAAAGGAGCTGTAGTGGCATTCACGATAATTGGTGCCATATTTCCGGATGGGCGTGTCAGAATCCGTGGCAGTATACGAGCAGGAGTCGTCAACTTGACGCGATCTGCGAGAAACCGAGGAAAGCCTGAACATGGGAACCCGACAGGAAGTCGAACCACTGTCCTCCCGAATGTGAGTCCAGAGTGTCTCCCCGCTGCGCCCTTCATATGCGGTCCAATACCTGCACGTCACACACGTTTCTCACCCGGTTATACGGCGCAGGTGCGTAGGAAGATTGTCTCTCCCAAATGCGCTAAAGGTATTCGAGACCATAGCTCGCTGTCGACGATCGCGCTCAGTGTCTTGGGAGATTTGCCACTAGCTCGAGAAACGTTTGAGTGATCTAGTACGTTACACCGCGAAAGCTCAATGTAAACAACAGGCACATTCCGAGCCTGATCTATAAAAGGCAGTACATAAAAGATTTGTAAGATGCAATCATCTGTTCCTTAGACGAAGAATGTGTCGTTGCTAGAAGACTATATCGAAGTGTGAACAGCAATGGAGCTTTTTTCACTTCGTTTACTGACGTGCAGTACCACTTAGATGTAGGCAAATACGGTAACAATACCTGTAAACAACAGCAAAAAGTCGTTTGTTATGCGATTAGAACGCCAGTCTCCAAAGTTTAAAGCCAACAGCATTGAGTGAATACTTGGAATGTGGAGGCGAAAAAAACCACAAAGCGATATAAAATGGAAACAAGTGTACAATTAACTAACGAGGGGTGGGGAAGGAAGACTTGGGTTGGTCGGGTGGCTTCCAGAAGCCTGCAGTGTACGTGTTGGCCTGCGACGCTGCGCTGACCTCCGGCGCTACGCTCTGTTCAGCACTGCCTCGGCGTCTCCATCCACGTCGAGCGGGCGCGGCAGAAGCCTTCGGACGAATTCTTAGGCGCTCTGATGGCACCGTAACAGTCCGGCAGACGTCTTACGCTGGCGGAATGGAGATGCTAAGTCGGCAGGTTTCGAAAAAAGTGGAGGCCGTGCTCGTGAAACCCACTTGTCTGAATCTAGGAAACCAGTTTACACTGTAGTGTGTGGAACTGTTTCACTGACTCCGTCGTTTGCCCCTCATACGACCAGGAGAGTCAAGAGTGATGTCGGAGGTATGGCAGATCTTGCTTTGGTTCAGCCATGACGTACATGTCATCTAATAAGTATCGGAACGTTCTATGGGGCAAAGATACAATATAAACACGCCCATGCCGAAAGGAGATATGTACGAAAAGAAATATGACCGCGCATCCGTATTCTAATATTTCCCCTAAACCCGATATCAATTTTTCACTCTTTTTCAACACTTTCTCTGTTTCCATCTGTGATTCTTGGCTGATGTATGTGCAGAAGTTCCACAATACATCTTCTGGAAAGGGACGCACTGTCATTGATTTCTAAACTGCTCAGCCTGGAAATGATACCTGGGTACACCACAACCTTCAACTTTCGGATAAGACGGCGACATTATTCATGATTGTATTATACAGCATTATTTACCACGGAGTTGGACGCTGCATCTTTTTTTTTAGAAATAAGACGCAAATGTCAGTCTGTTCAAGGGAGAGATTCTCATCTCCTTACGGCGCCAGTACTGAAATACCTTTATAGAGGTCAGGCCGAGGCGTGCAGACAGACATCTGTCCCTCGATAGCCGCGCCACAGGAATAAGACAGGAAGTGGATAAGATTGGTAGAGTGCTCACACCTTGCTCCGCCAAACACCAGTCTCTGCCTTGAGGATTCTATAGGCTGTTTGAAACAGTGTTCTATAATCTTAAAAGGTTCCCTTAGAAACCCATGGAAACGAACTTATAATATAAACTGCTCATTCCTAAATTAATGCTATTCAGCATTCGCATGCAAAACAACACTTCTTAGCGCGAGAGACATTTGAATGATGACCCGCTCGAGTTCTAAGTCAAGACTGACAACACGAAGGAACAAATTATCGACATAACAGCATCAAGGACACACACACTTGAATGTCGTGACGTATTGCAGTACTCCCCCCTGCTTAAAATAACTACAGCAACTTTTTCAGCTGACCAGAAAGAGTTGCAGAGCCGTTGACAGTTGGAAGTACGGGAGTTGGGATTTCAGTGCTGAACCGTAGTGGAGTAGAACAATTTTGAGATTACGATTTTGTAGTCAGAAATACGATTTTAGGTTCCCTTCACTCATAAAATAACAAGTCCTGTCAACATGCGGTATATATCTTTGACCTAAGGGTATCCAACGTTTTTTAAATACTTCCCTTTAAGACAACCATCTGTTACTCTGACAAAAGTCAGTGGCATATGACCAGTCAATTTACGCAGAATATACGTTGTATATTTATTGTTAAAAAGTACCTTTTTAGAAAGTATTGAATTTTAACTGAGCTCATAATTTTAACTAAGTTCATACTCAGTGGCTCAAACAAAGGAAGAAAAAGTAAGCATTGTGAAATTATTTCAAACACAATCAATCATAAACAGTTTGAGATGGATTAAGGAAAACATTTCCACAGTACAATATTGTGTTCATTATACACTTCATCACTTCGTGCCTTTGACTGTGTAGCAAGTGCAGAGTGATATCCCTTCGCCAGCCAAGACTTTACATGACGCCCACGTTCGTATCTAGCTGCAGGTGGTCGCAGAAGTCTGATGCGTGATGAACTACAAACAGTGCTGATGTAGAGTGAAGATCTCAGTGGTGTCATAATTAAGTTCACTGCAGAAAAGCCACGCTAACACTCCGCACTCGACACTGCAATGCTGTTCATTACTGATAAGAACGTTTTGAACATTGGTGGCTGTACAAGAATAGTTGGCGTTTCTCCGCTTAGTACTAGTTTCATGCGCTGTTTGTACTCCCTGAAGTCCTTCATTATTTCACGAGGGCTATTGATCTTAAATATTTCACACATTCGCTAAATCTCATTTTCTCCGTAAGTGATCGATATGTTATGAGGCCATAATTTGGAATGAATGACCTTCATGTCATTCATAACAACATCGTAGCTTTCAGATGCATTCACTGTTGATAACAGCCTGTATGACAAATTATTTGCCAAGCTGCGACAAAACTGTTTATCAGAAATCTTAGAAATATTTGTTCTTTCACGAAGTTCGACACACTGAAAGTTCATATTTTCCATTACAATGTTAGCTACATTTGCATGTTATCCCATTGCATCAACCCGACTTTCAAACACTTTTATGAAAAGTGTAATGTCGTAGTGAGCTTGAACAAGGTTTGCACTTGATCTTTGCAGCTGTAGGGATAGATCGGCGAACTCTTCAAAGACATTATACATTACAGCTAGGTTGGAGACTAAAGATGTCGATGACAATGTGTTACAAAGGCCTTTGTAAGTAGGCCGTTGTTTTGAGTCCCGTCGCGTGTTCTCTGATGCTTCTAAAAAATGATTGTACAGAGCCATGGCAATAAGCGGGAGGCCACCCAACGAGTCTCAAGCACACGATCGATTTTCAAAATTTCTTGCTGAAAACCTTTAGCAACAACTGCCAGCTCCCTGCTGTTTTTCGGAGAGCAGCTGAACATATTTCTTACTTTATCGATGAATATTTTAAAGTGATTAATTCCCGCCACTTCTTCTATCGTGTCGTCCACGGCGAGTTCTATACGACGATTCAAACAATGCCAGGTGAATAAGTTTGGAAACATTTCCAACACCTGCTTTGCGAAGCCAGACTTTTTTCCTAACATGATACAAGCTCCATTGCAAGTCAAATCGATTATATGGTCTTTCAAAAAGTCACAGCCTAGACCTAGGGATTCCAACTACTTTAAAAGTTCTTTCAAGATACCAGATGCTGTTTTGTCATGTAGCTCAAAAATTGTCGTGGGGTTTCCCATTCCTTTTAACAAGGTTCTAAGGTATACAATCAAAGTGTTCTTGTTTGAAAGAGTACTGACTTCATCCAAAAGAAGTGAAAATTCGGATTCACTCTTTATTAATTTATTTATTAGATCTGATGTCATCTGGTCAGAAATATGAAGCACTATATTAGAGCAAGCAACATTTTAATGTGGTATTCGTCCCATATCCAAACCATTTTTAATTTGGAGATCAATTTCTGTCTCAAACTCATAAAACGGTCTGTTTAACTCTGCTTGCTTATAAGCTGTGCGAAATACACGCTTCGTAACTACTTGTTGTTCCTGTACCATTGAAGCAACTGGGTTCTGAATGTGACGTTTTTCTGCGTTAGTCTGCATTTTGTTCGCTAAACCGTGAGCCTGAGATGTGCGGTTATCAAATAGTGTTTTCCTAAGAGACGTTAGTCGATCTTTTTTGTTTGTTCCATATGAGCTTACAGTTCCTAAAATCCATTGCTCACCCAGTTTTAACCCTTTCGTTTTGTCAGCACCTGGTGCATATACACTTCTACAAACTAGCATTTTTAATAATTAACCACGGGTTTTTAGCTTTATAATCTGTACATTGTTCGATAGACCAACAATCTGGCTTTTCATCATCATTACAATTTTCATTACTGTCTATAGATGTTTTGCCCATATCCATATCCACCAACTTAGAGAAATTATCATTTAGCGACGACGACGTAGGAGAAGAACCGTCTGCTTTGCTGTTTGCATCTTCTTCTCCAGCCGCAGTTGAAGACGTGGCTGCCGTTTTCGTTGCTCTCACTAACTTTTTGTCTTTTAGGTTTGAAGAAGCCACTTATTTTTTGTAGAGGTACACGTAACTATTGAACTCTCGTGTCCACTCACATTCACAATGTGTGAATAAACACTACGAACAGACCGAAACAATGCTGTCGCTTCTGAGCAGATCAGCAACTGAGCTGCAAGCGACTGACGTACATAGAGTGAGTGAGTAATATTGTTGAATGTGAATTCCGAAGGCAGCTGTTGGACTGTTTGTTGGCTTCTCTGTGAGGCAGCGATGGCTTACAAGGCAAACTGATTCGAACAGAAAAAGCCGTGGTCACGACCCGTCTGAATCCTGGACTACAAAGACTGAATTCACAAACAGACACACAGATAGGCAATTATAACTCGAGAACCACTTATGCGATTCACATGTTTCTTTATTTAACTGACAGATATATTATTTTACTATGTATTAGTATATATTTGGCTACTTTAGCTAGCACAAGAAATAAGCTGTGGGTATAATTGCAAGTGAAGTCGCAAGAAAGTGGGCTGCCGTAGCGCTCTCTTGCAGTACGCTGCTTGAACTATTAGAGGAGAATCATTTGATTTAGTAATGAATTGTAGACCTCAAAAAGAAGCACAAAATTCGACGAGAGCATATGTTTGTCTTTCACAGTTGAGTCACAATCACACTTTTTCTGCTTTGTAGGTGCAGAACCAGGCGACTTCAGAAGACAAAAATCATCATTGTCGTTCAACCGTAATCTTTCTATTTAGATACATCTTTTTGAGCTCTACAATCTGGTACTACATAACGTGGTGTAGTTCTTATGGACTACGTAAGGTATTTCAAGAGAGCACGCTGGCGGAAAACATTTTTACTTCATGTAGCTGATGAAATTTAAACGGCTGAACAGACTTTCAGAACTATAGGTAAGAACCGTCCAGATTAAACCAGCTTTCAAATTAAAAAAGTGCTTCAAAATTGGAACTTTAATTTGAGAACTATGTAGGGGCAGACAGACAGACAGATAGACTTACGGGTCAAACATATACACCTCCGTTCTACATTGGGAGTTGAAATTTGCCCCCTGTGGGAGCTTAAAGGTCAAGAGTTCTGTGGACAAAGGGACGTATCGTCTCTGACTTTTAGTCATGCGTGCTCCATACGCACATTTTATTAGTAGTTATGACATAAATTACGTCACGGAATAAATTGATGTCGTGAAAGCACATTGTACAGACGTTGACATTCAAAAACGGCTTACATTATTTATTTGTCATTGACACACATAACATGAGACGTCGCCTTGCTACTACACCGCTGAGGTTGTAGGCAGTCGTAAATAAAAGGCGCTATGTACCGATCACAACAACAAGATACTCAACGTATCTTGGGTGTACTGTACGTGCGTACACGCACACACACACACACACACACACACACACACTCACGCAGTACCTCCTGCCCATCACATCACGTTGGTGTCCCATTGACACGTTCACTTGTAACTTGTAACTTATCGTTACGTTGTGATTTAATACACGCGTACTATTTCAAATCTCCGGTGCTGAACTGTAAAAGGAAAAAAAAAGGTCTCTCGGAGGTGTCGGAACGCGTTCCGGCTGAAATTGAGCCCTGCACCAGTGTGAAGATCCGAAAACATTACGTGTATTATTGGTGGAGAATATGCCTGCTGTGTGGATTTCACTTCCGACTATTCATTCGAGTCAAAGAGAACTGACTTGCAACCATCAGAAGTACAACCGCAGCCGTCCTGCAGACAATGCGAAAATAAACTGTTTGAGTCTGTTCACATACAGACTGTGTGGAAACTTATCTCTTAGGAAGTCCCAAGTTTCAATCGGACAAAGAACCCGTGTCCAAATTTTCGATTTCCCAGGGTCAGGGGCGTAACTCGGCAACAGGAGGCTGGCTGTACAATATAAGCCCGACGGCTCGGCGCACTTTAGATTAGGGATCGCCTGATACGGGCCATCACCAGCCGTCGGTGACGCGTGCAGCAGCAGGCAGGCAGTGACGTCACCCGCCGCCGGCCATATAAGCGGCGGGCAGGCTGTCCGCCCCACACTGCTGCACCAGCGTTCTGCCTGCTGAGCCCACTCCGTGACGTCACTTCTCCCCGAGTCCGAGGTGAGTAGAGGCTGTGTTACACGACTTTTCTCTTCGACAATGTCTTTCTCCTTTAAAAATTGCAAAAAACGATTTTGCTGCCGCTGGAAGACGTCACAGTCACAAATTGTTGCAAGCATAGAGTTATCAACATGGACAGATGCTTGAAATAAAGCATAAATTGTACACCTTTCAATCGAAAGATGTCCTTCACTTAAGTAGCAGACCCATTTGCAGTGTCTGCCTCGAGCAGGATAAGCTCAGAGGACGTTGCTGTCACTGTTACTCAGAGATCAAATAATTGCTCTCGTGTTGTTTACTGCGTTCCGTGCAGATTGCTCAAACTGCATCGCAGGACAGCTCACGCGACACAACTGTGAAAAAACCTAACAGATATTCGGTAATTCAGTTTCTCAGCTTTGCCTATGCTAACCTACCAGCGCTTCAAAAGTAGGAGTAATATATGTTGGTCTTGTTACACTGAAGACCCAGAGAAACTGGTACACCCGCCTAATATTGTGTGCCGCCTCCACAAGCACGCAGGAGTGAAGCAACAGGGTGAGGCATGGACTCGACTAATGTCTGAGGTAGTGCTGGAGAGAATTGGCACCAAGAATCCTGCAGGGCTGTCCTTAAATCTGTAAGAGTACGAGGAAGTGGAGATCTCTTCCGAACAGCACGTTGCGAGGCATCCCGGATAAGCTCTATAATGTTAATGTCTGGGGAGTTTGGAGACCAGTGGAAGTGTCTAAACTCAGAATAGCGTTCCTGGACCCACTCTGTAGCAATTCTGGACGTGTGGGATTCGCACCGCCTTATTGGAATTGCCAAAGTCAGTCGGAATGCGGAATGGACACGAATGGATGCAGGAGATCAGAGAGGATGGTTACGTACGTGTCATGCCTCGAGAGTCGCATCTAGACGTATAAGGGGTCCCATATCACTCCAGCTGCACTCACCCCGCAACATTACAGACCTTCCGCCAGCTTGAACAGTCCCCCGCTGACACACATGGTATACCGATTGACGAGGTTGTCTTCGTACACACACTCGAGCAACTGCGCGATACAAATTCAAACGACGCTCGTCCGACCAGACAACGTGTTTCCAGTCATCAACAGTCCACTGTCGGTGCTGACGGGCTCAAGCGAGGCCTGAGACTCTGTGTCGTGCAGTCACAAAAGTTTTCCGAAAGCCCGTATGGATGATGTTTCACTGAACGTTTCACACGCTGATACTTGTCAATGCCCCAGCAATGATATCTGCTGCAATTTGCTGAAGGGTTGCACTTCTGTCACCTTCAACGATTCTCTTCGGTCGTCGTTCGTCCCGTTCCTGCAGGATCTTTTTCCGGTGCAACGATGTCGGAGATCTGATGTTTTACTGGATTCCTAATATTCGACGTACACTCGTGAAATGGACGTACGGCAATATCCCTACTTCACGGCCACCCCGGAGATGCTGTATTCCATTGCTCGTGCGCCGACTATAACACCACGCTCAAACACACTTAAATGTTCGTAACCTGCCGTTGTAGCATCAGTAACCGATCCAACAACTGCGCCACACACTTGTGTTACATACAAGTTGCCGGCCGAAGCGCCGTTTTCTGACTGCGTATCTCTGTATCTCAACACGCAAGTCTATACCAGGTTCTTTGGCGCTTCAGTGTATGATCCTAGATGGAAACATAAACCGTGAAACATAAACCTGTCCGTCTCGTCAGCATTCCTAGTTTGCCCCTTTTAAGGGAATAGTACCTGATTACAGCAGCAGCTACTAACGGGGCATTCTATTGTGTGAAATGTTTTTGAGACGAATTTACATGGAAATCTGTACAGCAGTCAATAAAACATTAAAGTTCCGTGGAATAGGAGAGGCATCTGGGTTTCACGTTTAATCAAAAATGGTTCAAATGGCTCTGAGCACTATGGGACTTGACATCGGAGGTCATCAGTCCAATAGAACCTAGAACTACTTAAACCTAACTAACCTAAGGACATCACACACACCCATGCCGGAGGCAGGATTCGAACCTGCGAACGTAGCACGCGCGCGGTTCCGGATTGAAGCGCCTAGAACCACTCGGTCAAGGTGGCCGGTCAAGTTTAATCGTGCCTAGCCTGAGACATTTACCGAGGAAACTGATTTCTGCATTAGATGTACATTGCTTCTGATCAGGTGTCACGGATCTGAGGAACTTGGGATAACGAGGAAGAAAATTTTTCCTAGTTAGAGGTGCCACCAACTTGGATTTAAATATAAGTCGTGTAACTTTATGGCTGAAACAAGTTTGTTGCTTTGCTAATTTTTTTGCTATGACATAAATAAACCATCTTTTGACTGAGAACGATAACATTTTTAGAAGGTGAAAGCAGTCTATCACAGCACCGCAGTGGTAGTTACAAACCTTAGGTGATCGCGAAGCAGTACGGGCCCTTGTCATTTTAGGGAAACTGGTGATGTTGCAATTGGTTTAGGGTGGACAACACTTTCACAGGTGTTGTTTCATACAGGTATGCATGCGCCTCGTAAAAGTGTTGAGGGTGCAGTGTGAGGGCTGCTCAGTGGCACTGTGTTTCAGGAGCACCCACCATGTCGGCAGTTCCGGAGGTTCAGAACACCACAACCGAGGCCCTGGCCGCCCTGCTAGACGGGGGTGACGGCGCCCTGGTGACGCTGGTGGCGGGCGAGACGAGGGTGGCGGCTCACAGGGCCGTGTTGGCAGCCGCGAGCCCCGTGTTCGCAGCGATGTTCGCGCACGACATGCTGGAGGCCAGCTGCGGCCAGGTGAGCATCGACGACGTGGAGGGCCCGGTGCTGAGGCTCCTGGTCGCCTACACGTATACCCTGCAGGCCCCCCAGCTGCCCGACACGGCCGCCCAGCTGCTCTCGGCGGCCGACAAATACGGCTTGTCGGCCCTGAAGGCTGCCTGCGAGCGGCAGCTGATCTCGCAGTTGGCCGTCGAGACCGCAGCGGTGACGGCCGTCAGGGCAGTGAGGCACTCGTGCCCGGACGCCACCAGGGCTGCCGTCGCCTTCATAAAGGACCACCCGCAGGTGATGGCCACGCGGGGCTGGGCGGACGCTGTGCTCGAGTACCCGCAAGAAGTCATTGAAGTCTGCAGTATGCTCGGTGAGCCACCGGCAGAAGCCAGGTAAGCACGATTCCCTTTTTGGCAGTGCTAGTGTGAATTTGACGTCGTCCTTGCTTTGTTCGTCCTTGCTTTGTTCGTCCTTGCTTTGTTCGTCCCTGCTTTGTTCGTCCCTGCTTTGTTCGTCCCTGCTTTGTTCGTCCCTGCTATGTTCGTCCCTGCTTTGTTCGCCCTGGGTTTCTTTGCTGCCTACATAGCATAAGACCTTAATGTCATCTACTTACTGATCGTCGGTCACGATGCTAAGTCTCTCGCTGTTTTCACTTCTTCTGCTTCTTATCAATTTCGCCTTTCTTTGATTTACTCTGATTCCATATTCTGTACTCATTAGACTGTTCATTCCATTCAGCAAACCCTGTAATTCTTCTTCACTGTCACTGTCTTATATCATTTCACCCTGAATTTTATTAATTCCACTCTACAATCTTTCCATTATTTCCATCATCGCTTCTTCGATGTATAGATTGAACAGTAGGGGCAAAGAATTACATCCCTGTCTGACACCCTTTTTAATCCGAATACTTCATTCTTGGTCTTCCACTCTTATTTTACCTTCTTGCCTCTTGTACATATTGCAAATTACTCGTCTTCTCCTATAGCTTACATGTATTTTTGTCAGAATTTCTAACATTTTGAACCACTTGATATTGCAGAACGCTTTCTCCAGGACCACAAATCCTATGAACGTCACGGAACTTCAATTTTCTTTTCATTCTCCTGTGTATTATCCTTGTCAGAAACGTGGATGCTTCAGCTGTTAAGCTGATTGTGCGATAATTCTCACGCTTCTCTGCTCTTGCAGTCTCCCAAATCGTGATGATTATATTTCTCTCTCAGTCAGATTGTATATTGCCAGACTCATACATTCTACACACCAGTGAGAATAGACCTTTTGCCACCTCTCCCAATGATTTTAGAACTTCTGATTGAATGTTGTCTATACCTTATGCCGTCTTTGATCTTAAATTTTCCAAAGCGCTTTTAAATTCTGATTCTAATCACCACTGTTTTCCATACCGACTCCTGCTTGTTCTTCTGTCACGCCATCCGACAAGTTGTTCCAATCAGAGAGGCCTTCAGTGTACTCCTTCCAACTTTCCGATCTCGCCTCTGTGTTTAACACTGGAATTCCCATTGTGCTCTTAATGTTACCACGCTTGCTTTTAATTCCGTGGAAGATTGCTTTGACTTTTCTATATGCTGCGTCAGTCGTCCCAAGACTCATTTCTTCTTTGATTTCTTCACATTTTTCGTGCAGCCATTTCGCCTTAGCTTCTCTGCACTTCCTATTCATTTAATTCCTAAGTAACATATTTCTCTATTACTGAATTTTCCTGAATATTTTTGAACTTTTTTCTTTGATTGATCAACTGAAGGATTTCTTATATTTTCCATGGTTTCTTCGCAGTTAGCTTCCTTGTACCTACGTTTTTCTTTCCAACTTCTGTTACTGTCGTTGTTAGAGAAATCCATTCCTATTCTACTGAACTACCTATTGAGCTGCTTATTGTTGCAGTATCTGTAGCCTCAGAGAACATAAATCTCATCTCTTCTTTCCTTAGTACTACTGTATTCCACCTCTTTGTACATCGATTGCTCCTGACGAGTCTCGTAAAATTCAGCCTACTCTTAATCACTGCTAAATTCTTATGTCTCTATATCTACTCCTGGGTATGCTTTACAGCCCAGTATCTGATTTCAAAATGTTTGCCTGACAATAATATGGTGTGAGTTTAAACCTCCCATATTTTGATTCTTTTCCAAGTATACCCCCTCGTCTAGTGATTTTTGAACAGACTATACCAGCTATTACGAGGATAAATTTACTGTAGAACTTAACTAGCCTTTCTTCTCTCCTATTCCTATTATCAAGTACATATTCTCGTGTAACCCTTTCTTCTACTCCTTCCCCTACGATGGCGTTTCAGTCCCTCCATGACTATTACATAGTACTGAATTACCTGTTCAATATCCTCACTTTTTCTCTCTCTTCACCTTCAACTTGCGACGCCATCATGTATACCTGAACTATGCATGTTGTTGGTTTGCTTTTGATTCTCACGATAACATAACTATACTCACTTTCCTCCCTGCCTTTCTATTGACACTGAATCCTACTGCTGTTGCTACTATCCTATTCTCATGTGACCAGAAATACGTTTCTTATTTTCTGGCTTCCAACCACATTCGAACTCCTCACTTTCCAGCTCCCGAATCATAGAATGTTATCCTTTCGTTGGTTACTCAACCTTTTTCTCGTGGTCACCTCCCTCTTGGGCCACCTCGCCTGGAGGTTTGAATGGGGGACTAGTCTTTTGCTAATGGAGAGACCGTTATGGCTCTTATTGAATCACATGCCACATGTCATGTTGATGCACGTTATGTATCTTTAAGCAGTTGTTTACATTGCCTTCTGTATCCTCACGGTGTTGATCATTGCCAATTTTTCCTCATTTAGGAGCAGTTTCAGACCTCAAGGGAAAGAGAGTGCCCTGAACCTCTGTCGGCCCCTCCGCCCTCTTTGGAAAAGCTGTTGGCTGAAAGAGGGTGACACCTGATGCTGGAAGTCTTCAGACACCAATGCTGATTATTCTTATTCAAAATTCAAGTGATGGTGAGGTTCAAACCTGGGACTCTGGACTTTCCTGATTACTAAAAAAGACGCTACCCCTAGGTGACTGGCCCCAAAGAGTAGGGTATGACTCCCTGAGATATCCAGTAAAGCAGGAGCCATGAGCACTGGGGCTAGTCGTGCACACTGGGGTCAAACAAGAAGAGAATAATGCAGCCAGCACAGTAATATTGTCACACTCAAGGCTGTGCCTTACAATCACATTTCCTTCTCGTCTCTGTTCAACTATCGCCCTGAATATTTTCCGTGCATTCCCTTTCACTAAACAGACAGGCAATCTCTGCCCCCCCCCCCCCCCTGTCTTGTTTGAAGTTCCCCATGGCGTTACCAGAGATCGTCCACGGAATCCTATGAGGTTTTCCGCTACTGGGATACAGCAGATTATATTCGCTGTCCACCTACAGGTGTACGACATATCTCCCACAACGTCAGTATTGATGTGACGTTTTCATCCAGCTATCATTTGTTGCCTCTGTCTCTCGGATACATATGCTCCATACAAGTCTATTTTGTTTCCTTTTCAATTTAAAAAAAAATCCATATTCAATAGACTACAGGTTACTTCACAAGTTGTAAACGTTGTCCATCAGATAAAATTGCATACACTGCGTAACCCATTTTTTTCTTTTAATGTTGGCCTCTACTGCAAACTGCTCAATTCGAAAATTGTTGTTTAAGAAACACATCACCACTGCTGTCTTTTCAATTAATCGAAATGTGGAGACATTACATGCATATATACAGTTCTATTTGCTTTACTCAAATGCAGATTTTGAATATACTCTTGATAACTTTTATAGCATAGCTCTTGTAATTCTTGTCCATCTTCTTCATTCCCTTGGGCTTCACATCAAACAGCGCCTGCATATCCATGACCATATTGTTTCAACAGTAAGTTGATACCCCAACTTATCAGTTTGTTTCTCTATCGCTGGATCTCTCTCTCTCTCTCTCTCTCTTCCTCCAGTGATATAATTCAGCATCCATATATCAGTTTTCAAATTACTTCACAACCAAAAGTAGCAGCCAGTTGACTTTAACTGCTTCTAAATTCTGTCTGAAAGTTGTTTTGTCAGGGCAGCAAAATTGTTGGCCCTTATGTTTGGAATTTGGTTTGTGCTTCATTTTGAACAATTTGTTGTTTTGCACCTTAAGCCACGCCAGTGGGGAATATAGCAGAAGTAGTGCAGAAAAAGACCAGTTAATTGGTGGCACAGTCAGGTTAAGTGAGGGGCTGGTGTTGTTGGCACTGAGTGTTCTGTTGCCCCGGTGGACAGTCCCTCAGCTGTACCGCCTGCAGTGAGCCCCTGTGTGAACACGCCCGCCCACACAGTGTTTCTCTGTGCAGCTCGCCGACCGCCACAGGGGGCGGGTCCACCCCCAACTCTGACCGTCAACCCCACAGCGGCCACAGCCGGACTCCTGCTGCAGCTGCGCCTCCCACGTCTGCCCAACACACCCCTCCACCTGATGACGCAGCCGTCTCTCGCTTCCGGTGAGTTGTGTTGCCACACGTGCCCAAGTCTTACCCCCACAGTACTGCTTACTTTGGCATTAACCAGCCGATACAGTAAATAAAATAAAATACAGATTCCTTCAGTTTTTGGATAGAGGTTACAGTTGCCATTAAACATTACTCCTTTCTCACTTTTTTGGCTATGATATTTTGAAGATTGAGCACATATGCAGAAGATTTCTCGTTCTCTGTATTTGCCGTGAGAATTACGTTCAGTTCAGAGTCACTCAACTGTAGTTACGTAGGAAGTGTCCCATACAAATCATACCCACTCCCAAAGATTCTTTATATATTGATGCGTTGAATCTAGATTTTGTTTTGAGTGATGATTGTGTGTCTTACAAATTGATTCTGAATTAAATGGGCGTGGAAACGGGATTTTTCACACAATTCCACTCAACAAAACTTATGTGAATGGTTGTAGATATAAGTTATTGAAGACACTCAGGAAGAAATGGAGAAAGAAACGTAAACAGAAATACAAGTAATAATGACAAAAAGTTAATATTTAGTACAGTAATGAGGATACAGCTTGTTTTGGGTATGTCTTAAAATGTAATTCGAATATTCCTTAAATGGTTCCCTGGTCAGTTACATCTGTAGTGACTACTAAAAATCTGTGCCGCACTGGAACAGGAACCCAGATTTGCTGCTTATTGCAGGCAGTCTCCTTGAGCAGTAGGCTGCCTGAGTACACCTCCTCTTCCGACTCAGCTTCTCATCGAAACTTGCACTAGAGTTTATCCCGGAGGACTTCTGGGAAGAGTATCAAAAGGGAAATCTAATCGGTGAATGTTATCCTACTTCAGAGGATGTACATGAGAACCTCTGGTGGTGGTGTTTGCAAACCATGGGTAAAAAACATCATCCACAATGGCATTTCCAGTTACGCCAGCAAACGCACTCAGCTGGTCTAATGGTTGAGGTATCTGCTCTCGAGAAGTAAGAAATGCAGTGGGTGTGGCTGAGTGGAGATGCGTACAGCACTGTATGGCTCGTCACTCGTAAACAAACTCCTGTATTCGATGGATGATGGAGGTCACCAGGTGTGATGAGTAGTGGATTTGATTCACCGAGGAGAAGTTTTGTATAATTCCATGGTATAGTTAACTTTTATTTTTATATATAACCAACAGCAGAGTTTCCACAATGATGATGGTGGCACTACAGCTGAGTTACTAAATACAGTTTTCCTTAATTCCTTCACGAAAAAAGACAAAGTAACTATTCAAGAATTCGAAACCAGAACAGCTGTTGGCGTGAGTGACATAAAAGTATATACTTTAGGTGTTGTGAAGCAACTCAAATCACTTAAGAAAGGCAACTCTTCTGGTCCAGATGGAATACGAATCAGGTTCCTTTCAGAGTATGCAGACACAATAGTGCCTTTCTTAGCAATCATATACAACCGTTCACTTGGCGAAAGGTCTGTTCCTAAAGACTGGAAAGTAGCAAAGGTCACACCAATACTCAAGAAAGGAAATAGGAGTAACCTATTGAATTACAGACGCATACTACTGACCTCAATTTGCAGTAGGATTTTGGAGAATATACTGTACTCGAACATTATGACTCACCTTGAAGAAAATGACTTATCGATACGTAACCAACACGGATTCAGAAAATATCGTTCTTGTGCAACACAGCTAGCTATTTATGCCCATGAAGTAATGAGTGCTGCCGACAAGGAATCTAAGATCGATTCCATATTCTTAGATTTCCAGAAGGGTTTGATACCATTTCTAACAAGAGACTATTACATAGTGTATACGACCCCGAAGATCCGGGAAAGACCTAGGAATTTTTTCATCTGCAGGAAAACCAGGAAAAACGGGAATTTTCTAGAATCCCGGGAGTTTTCCATTGATTTAGTTTTCAGTTAATTTTTTGTCATTTTGACTGGTAATAACCGATACTCTAACAAAGGACATTACTGTATACCGCTACTGCAGAATAATACTGCAGCAACAAAATATGAACGAGGGAATGAAATATAAATTCCAAAGGAAATGCTTCATATATAAACAAAAAACACACAGCGCTCATACAAGTGTCTGCCAACAGCAAAATGTGTGAAAGGCTGTAAGAAGACAATGCAGTGCTTAGTAACAACAAATTACCTCCGATGAGCGTGACGTCACAACTGTTTGCATTAGATTCATTTAAGCAGTTACGAGCGGAACCACGCGCATGCGCAGTTGAGTCGTGTCTGAGTAGTACCTTCTCCCGCTTCTGGAAACAGGAATGTCGCTGTTGGTTCTGTACGCAGCAAACCGGAGTATCTGAACCAGGCGGCAATTTCGATGGCGAGGGGGAAAATTCGTATTGTTGAGGAAATATCATAGATCCAGGGTTGATGCGCAGATCAGGTTGACTTGTAGTGGGGAGGGGGGGTGATCTGTGTTCACATTTAGTGACTTTGCTGTTTCCTCTTTGTTCACTGCTGTCATGTCAAATGAAAGAGAGTGGTTTCTGTGATTACGTATTATCTTCTCGTTGTATCCAAGAAAATGAAATTTTGACAGAAACTTTCTGCCCAGATTGCTACACTAGTAAGGACCAGTTGTACAGCCCCTGGCTAGCAGCCGCTGAAGTTCTGATTCGGAAGTAACGCAGAAAACGTTTTGTACGAATTTGTAACAACGCCTAATGGCAGAACAATCGCGGGGTAACTAAACCGGTGATTCTGGCAGTGTTACTGAAGTTAATCGGCGAACAAATTTTGACAGTAGCAGGAATGTCCACAGAATTGGTGATGACAAGATTGTTGGAATGAGGAAGCAGAATAAACGGGGACATCACACAAATTGTGGAAGGACGAGACTATTCCTAATTTATATAAGAATTTCGTAATACTACTTTCCGATCTCATGCTTGAGAAACTGGTGCGTATGAATGAAATGTGAAACTATTTCCTAACATAAAGCTTTTTGCTTGTTGTAGGCCTAATAGGCATTTGATATATGTACTTACTGAATTATATTCTATCGTGTATTAAAAATGACTATCTGTGCCAATACAGTCTCGCTAATTTGGTGTGTAAGTGTGTGTGTGTGTGTGTGTGTGTGTGTGTGTGTGTGTGTGTGTGTGTGTGTTATAAAATTTGCTACAATATTAGAAAGGCCTGTTTTGTTTTATTTAGCATACATCGACAAAATAGATGTAATCAGATCCAGAAACCACACCAGTCTTGGGTATTATTTGTATTAACAGCTTTTTCAGTATTAGGTAACGAAATTTCGAATTTTCATGCAGCAAAAAGTTTGACCAACTTTGGTGAGGTAATAGATTCTTGTGCAGAAAGCAAAAGCACGCCATTTAAAGCTGTAGCAAGATTAGAGAGAAAAAATGTTAGGAGGTAAGTATTGAAATGTGTACTTTCTTGCTTGTCTCTTGTCTATATTGGTTTTATGCATCCTATATTTCACTTTTGTCACACAAAACAGGAAGTTATTAGCTATTAGGCAATAAAGAGTCCAAATTTTCTGAAGAGTTCTTGTTCTCCCGATTACAAATAATCCCATCCGCTATTAATGGCGAGTTTTTTTTTAAAAAATAAAGATGGGCAGGCTGTCAAACTGGCTGACTGGGAGCAGGAGAGGCACCACAGGACATTTCTATTTCCACAGTCCTGAATATAGTTTGATGTCATCGCTTACAAAATATACCCGTTTCAATTCCACAGAGTGAAATACAGTGACGTGCGATAGGAGAATGCTGTACGAAGAGGCGTGGCACTGCGGTTCGGCACACTTCAGACCATATAACATGTCTTATATTTTCTCGAACACGTATGTTTTTGTTCCAAATTTTTCAGAATGATGTGTTTTACAAGATGCCCTAGGGTACTTTCGAAAATTCGATTTTTTTGGTGTTGACCGGTTCGCAAATATCGTAGATGCGAGGCTGATGCGCAGAGAAGTCTGAACTACAGTGGGCAGTCACCACGTGGCCCGTGTTGACGTTCAGTGGTTTTCCTGTTTCTCCTTCGTTTACTCTCGCGTCACATGAAAGCAAAACGGGTATCTTTGGCCGGGAGGTATCAAGTGAATTAAAATATATTCACATAATTACCGAAGGCTTATATACATTATTAGTTTCATATTTTAATTTGTTTCCACGTTTCTGACATCAAGCACCAATCGCCTTGCAGAACAATGAAGTTATTTTTGTCTGTTTGCTAAAGAAATTTGGCCTTTATTAACCTTTTCTGCAGAGGCATCCAATGTATTTGAAACGAAATTTTTAATTCCACAGTACTGGCTAGTTTAAACTGGTCGCTGCATTTCAAGTGCAAGTTTTCATCTTCTAGCACGTATGGCATTATTCCATAATAATGAACCAAACATGAGATAATGCAGCACTGGTACTCCAAGAAAATTTACATCTGAATCTGGACATACGAATGTGCGCTTTAAGTACCAGTTTAAATGTGCACATTTTAGTATGGTTCACGAAGTTCTGATCTCTTGGAGTACCCTGTGACGTCTTACTGCTTTTACAACGTAATGTAAGATCTTTCAATGTTTTACACGTACGTACATACGGGCTTCCTACGTCATGTTAGCTGCGCAAGCCCGGGGCGCCTCTTACCTGGCGCTCTCCGGCAGCTGCTGGAACGAACCTGTTTCCAGCAGGTCGTGGAAAAATATTGCTAATGCTGGTTTGAAAAGCGTTACTTTCAAAGTAAATATCCTTTAACGTAAGTTGGACTACGCGCGAGGATGTACCATGGAATTCTTAAATCGCGGAGTGTTTGACTCCATTTAAAAATCAACTCTTTGATGACAAGCCATGTAGAAGAATTTCGAACCCTGGAGATCAGACATTATTGAAAATTTTACTGCCACATTTGTGTGATATATCTTAAAGTGTAACACGCGCAAAATATCAACATTATATCGAAAGATTAGCTTCTCTTGCAGCTTATTAACCTTTGTGACCAATATTATATGTGGAAGCTTTGCTTTTCTTGTAGCAACACTATGTATATTAATGTAAGCCATTAACTCGTGTGTTACCGCTGCTTAGCAGGGATGTTGCTATTGGGTGACTACGTCACGCGCCCTATGCCCTGAATACTCGCTGTCATGAGCTGGCGAGATCACGTGACATGAGCTGTGACTGGCTTACAAAAGCGCATAACAATCTCGATTTCAGTGATTCGGAAAGTAACATGCGGTGTTTGGTGGAATTCCAGTGTGTGCTGTCGTAATACGAAAATACGCAACGTACATGTTGCTGCACATCAAAGATATTTCCAAAATGTATCTTTATCCCTGAGTTTCGTTTTCTAAAGTGCCAGGAAATTCTACGCACATGTCCAAACCCATAACCATTCAAAGGATTGATAAGTTTTGCACTTCCGAGGGAAAATATACTGTCACTGAAGACGGAAAAAGTGTTTTCACGCGGGAGAAAGTGTATTTTTAAGCGGGAAATCCGGGAAAAATCCGGGAATTTTTTCCTTGTCCACGTATACATCCAGTATTAATCAAATTTGATACGTATGAAGTATCGTCTCTGTTGTGTGACTGGATTCTTGATTTTCTCGCAGAGATGTCATAGTTCATTCTGATAGACGGCAAATCATCGAGTAGAATAGAAGTCATATACGGCGTTCCGCAAGGTAGTGTCGTAAGCCCTCTGCTGTTCCTTATTTACATAAATGATCTAGGTGATAATCTGAGCTGTCCCCTTAGATTGTTTGCAGATGACGCTGTAATTTACCGTCTAGTAAAATCATCAGACGATCAATTCCAATTACAAAATGATCTAGAGAGAATTTCTTTATGATGCGGGAAGTGTCAGTTGGCACCAAACAAAGAAAAGTGCGAGGTCATCGACATGGGTACTAAGAGGAATCCGCTAAATTTTGGGTATACGATAAATCGCACAAATTTAAGGGCTGTCAATTCGACTAAATACCTAGGAATTACAATTACGAGCAACTTAAATTGGAAAGATCACACAGATAATATTGTGGGGAAGGCGAAACAAAGACTGCGCTTTGTTGGCAGAAACTTAGAAGGTGCGACAAACCTACCAAAGAGAGCCTACATTACACTTGTACGTCCTCTGCTGGAATATTGCTGCACGGTGTGGGATCCTTACCAGGTACGATTGGCGGAGGACAGCTAAAAAGTGCAAAGAAGGGCAGTTCGTTTCGCGTTATCGCGCAATATGGGTGAGAGTGTCACTGATATGATGCGCGAGTTGGTGTGGCAGTCGCTGTAACAAAGGCTGTCCTCTTTGCGGCGAGATCTGTTTACGAAATTTCAGTTGCCAGCTTTCTCTTCCGATGGAAAATATTTTGTTGACATCCACCTATGTAGGGCGAAATGATCAACATAATAAAATAAGAGAAATCAGAGCTCCAATGGAAAGATTGAGGTGTTCCTTTTTCCTACGCGCCATTTGAGAGTGGAATGGTAGAGAAATGGTATGAAACAGGTTCATCGAACCCTCTGCCAGGCACTTCAGTATGAATTGCAGAGTAAACATGTAGATGTAGATGTTGATTCCCTCCTGTATAGAGATTCAAGTACTTTCTGCTTTGATTGACCAAGATAATCAGCTGCAGATTTGATCGACTTTGGAATCCAGTGAACATTTAAAACCTTCCTGCACCTCAGGCAGGCAACAGAAGCACACCCATTTCCACTCGCAGTCATGGAAGACACAGAGAATTAGTGTTGAAATTATATCAGGGGCAGGCAACAAACAGAAATTTTTCAATTTTCGTGCATACAAATCATGCGGGTAATAACGCGTAATTTAGTACAGGAAGTACATACCTACAAGTAAAAAAATTTTAAAAACGCTCAATATAAGATGACAAACACCTACATGTATTACATGCACACTGAAAACATCATTGATAGTGTCGAATTGTATACTTAGTGTCCAGGATAATAGTATTAATAATGCAGCACATGCTGATATCAAAATCAGTATGCTCCGTAGAGAATGTGAAACAAAGCAGAAAAAAATAGAACGCCAGGATGAGATGCAAGACTTGGAAAGGTAAGAAGTGGGGAAATGTTTGGGATGCAAACACGCCGGCCGCGGTGGCTGTGCGGTTCTGGGCGCTACAGTCTGGAGCCGAGCGACTGCTACGGTCGCAGGTTCGAATCCTGCCTCGGGCATGGATGTGTGTGATGTCCTTAGGTTAGTTAGGTATACTTAGTTGTAAGTTCTAGGCGACTGATGACCTCAGAAGTTAAGTCCCATAGTGCTCAGAGCCATTTTGTGATGCAGCGTCAAGGGTAACAGCAGCCATGTCTCCGAGCTGATAGTCCGTGCTGCTGGAAACGTCGTCGAACTGTTCGTGCAGATGGTTGTTGTCTTGCAAACGTCCCCATCTGCTGACGCAGGGATCGAGACGTGGCTGCACGATCCCTTACAGCCATGCGGATAAGATGGCTGTCACCTTGACTGCTAGTGATAAGAGGCCGTTGGGATCCAGCACGGCGTTCCGTATTACCCTCCTGAACCCACCGATTCCATATTCTGCTAACAGTCAATGGATCTCGACCAACGCGAGCAGCAATGTCGCGATACGATAAACAGCAATCGCGATAGGCTGCAATCCGACCTTTATCAAAGTCGGAAACGTGATGGTACGCATTTCTCTTCCTTAGACGAGGCATCACAACAACGTTTCACCAGGCAACGCCAGTCTACTGCTGTTTGTGTATGAGGAATCGGTTGGAAACTTTCCTCATGTCAGCACGTTGTAGGTGTCGCCACCGGCGTCAACCTTGTGTCAATGCTCTGAAAAGCTAATCATTTGCATGTCACAGCATCTTCTTCTTGTCGGTTAAATGTCGCGTCTGTAGCACTTCATCTTCGTGGTTTAGCAATTTTAATGGCCAGTGGTGTATTATTCAGACAACATTCTGCATCACTAGAAATACGTCTTCTCGCCACGGCAACTAAAGACAGTCTTTCTAATTTAGATTTTTTTCACAGTTTTCGGAAAATATTGAAGTTGCTTTTTTGAATTTGTACTGAGGCACAATTTTACTTTCACTGTGTAAAGGAGTGTTGTCGCTTTTTGAACTTTCATCAGGTCCAGTGTGTAATTTTGATTATGTGAGGCAAGTATATGTGACACCCATTGCCCCGGGGGGAGGGGCGGTTTGAATGGAATAAGACGATTTCAAATGTGAAGAAACAGGACACCAGTTGCGTTACACAATTTTTATCGGAACTTGTGTGCTCTTTCTTCACATCGACATTCTTCAAAAACAGACGTTGAAAATGAACAAAAATCTAAACGACAAAACTGGTCGCTGCAGTGGACTGAGGGAACTGCTGGCGTAATCGGCGCCCAGAGCTACCAACAGAAACGGCAAACTTTCAGATTCACGACCCAGTTCTGGCGCTACAGCTGCAGGGTCGATGGCGTTTGCAGAAATGAAAAAGCAGGGAAGTCGACGTGAAGTGTTGCGGACAAATCCGATACGTGACGAAACCGAACGATGGACCCACGAGACACCTTTCAGTGTGCCACTTACATCCAGTTACCGCAGCTTGCACGGTGGTTGTCGGGAGGCGTGAACATCCGTCGTTTTCCTTTCAGTTCTTGCTCTGAGGGGGATAGCTTGTTGATGTAGAGAGTATCCAATAATAAATCAATACTCCAACGAACAGCTCTAAAACCGGGAGTGTACTTACAACATGCAACCCATATTTTTATAGGCAGGCACGTTGATGATTTTGCGCTGATATATCAATCCTTTTCTCGATACATGGGGAGCAGATAACGGTATTTTATTTTGTGTCGATACATCGGATACTGTACATTTTAAAAATATCAAGTCATAGGCAAGCTCTATCATTCCGCAATCGACGTCTGTTAAAACCCGCCGTGCGGCCATCAAGACGTCGGTAAGCCTTTCCCAGGAGCCACCTCAGTACAGGTGACAGCGGCGGCAACGCGCTGCCCTTTTATACCTTGTATACGCGATACTGCTGCCATCTGTATGACCTTCTGTCAGCTCAGCCTGTCTCTGCCTGGAAGCACCCGGGTGGTTCTACAGCGCAAAAGGCCTGCTGTCAATTACAAATCAGAAACTACTCGAAATTGTACGTAGACGGAATAGATTTTAAATAAGCTAAACATTTATTCAAAACAACTGATGCCTTGTCATCCACAAACTAAATACTTTCCTTAGTGAAGTGTGGTTTCACATTTTAATAAACAATATGATGAAATAGCACACCATCGACTGCTGGACACATTTGGAATCGCTGTTTGAGCGAGAGAGATGTACTGGACAAGCTACATTGGATGATACGTTGTCGTGTGGTCTGGCGCGTATCACCTGACATACCTGGGGTTCATGACAGACTCTATCTTTCAGTGCTCCCCGTAGAAAGAAATCCATTTGAGTCATATCAGGGCACCTGGCTGGCCTTTGTACTGCAGCATTCCGTCCCATACAACGGCCAGGAAACTTTCCATTCATTGGTCGCTTTGGAGCAGGCGAAGAGTCTGGGCAGTGGTCGTGTTCGATCCACATACACTGTCGGTTGTCCACGGAACTACCTCCAGAAGAATAGGCTCGATGTTAGTAAGAATATGTGCATACGTATTTCCATTTAAGCGCCCCGTGGAAGAAGTAAGGTCCCACAGTATAATTTCATATCGTGCCAAATCATACATTGGTAATTCAGTACCGTTAGTATTCTACCTGATGAAGCGAGCGCACATTTTCAGAATCGTTTGCCATGCACTGCAGCGCAGAAAGACAAAATTTTGAGCCACGTTCGAAATCACGTCCTCAGGAGTTCCCTGTGGACCGTCAGATGGTAAGGGTGGCATCAATGTAAATGCGGGGTGCGAGAGACACTCGTCTGCTGACCCCTCATTCCTTGGCTATACGTGTGGTGCCACTGTGCCAACTGATAGGCGTCGCAGCCAGAGCGGCTTCCTCCAGTGCCCTGTCTGCTGCAGCCTTCGCCCTCGTCCTCTGTGAGACGTCGAAGCTGCCTCTTCGCACTACTGACCTAATAATGCGTGCAAGCGTCTGGCGCGATGAACGACGACGGAAAGGACAGACATTCCAGTTTCGACAGAATTTGACATTCGCCATATAAAAGTAGTAGTCTAACTTCGCCTCATTAGTGTACATGTCTGCATGCAACGTAAATTGTACCAGAAATGACCTGCATATAGACGACACAGTTGCTTGGTAGTTCTGCAGTGCAGACAAGTAAACAGTGGAGGGGTCTGGTACAGTGGCGTAGCCTAGCCTGGCCGTGTTTTGCTTACAGCGGAGTACCGTGTGTCTGAAACCTCGTGAGTGAGCGAGCTAGCGAGTGCCCGTCCTGCCTACCCGGCCACGTCACGAGGTGCTTCTACGCGATGTTCTGAAACGGCGGGGGGGGGGGGGGGGGCACTCAGGCGGAAACGCTTGCTATTGGGTGGAGCGCGGTGACGTCACGAGGACCCTGGTGCGGCGCAGCCGTATGCTTACACGGCAAATGCGCCGCACCACAGACTCGGTGCCATGTTACTCGTTCATTTTACTTTTGCTTTCGTTCGATACGATCTGTACAAGCCAGAACAAGGTGCACGACAGGTTTTGTACACATTAACAGTAAATAAATGATAATTAAGTTGGAAAATAACTCACTCGTTCGATGAAGAAGCAGATATGAATGTAGTCTGCTTCTACTGCCGTTTATCAGACAACGCTGCAATCCATAACTGCTTCGTCTTTGCGGCACATTTCTTCATTGCTTCCAACTTTGCTTCTTGATTGAGATGCCTAATCCTTACAAATATTCTCGTTTTTATGCAAGGAGTAATAACTGCTTCATGAACCTCAGGAAACTTTTGTTTTGTAATAGACCACAGAGACTTTACGACATTTTTTTGTTTACACAGTCCATTTCCGTGAAAAGCAGCAAATTCTTCTTCAAACAGCAACACTGTTGTTTTCCCATGCTGGCGTTGGAGTGTAAAGACCACCACGAGATGTAATTGATATCCAGTCTGCAGCATGATCTCGTTAACTTTTTGCTCCTGGAAAACCTAGTGATTTATCAATGTTGTGGCACTTAAATGCAATATAGCCTGCAATGTATTTTACCGCATCTGGAAGAACATGTGAGGTTACAGAGTCGTCCCCCATTGTTACTAGATGTCACTAAATTTTCTTCCACATTCACAGTTTCTGGGATATCTCATAGTGGCGCTTCAACAACATACACACAGAGGTCACTGGTAATGAAACTTAAGGATGCAGGATCTGGGTCGACGTCACACTGGGAAGACTCCGTGTTTAATTCTTTAGTAACTGGCGTGTTCCCAGAGAGAGAGATATCACTTGCATTACCCGTCAGTATAAGGATACGTATCCTGTTCCTTCCTTCAAAAGGTATAGATTGTTATGAAATATACCTAATCCTCATACCCTAGGAAAAAAACTTGATTCGGCCTACAAGTTAATATATACCTAACTTTCATACTTTTCAGACTTTCGAAAAGACCAAAGGAAGATTTTATTGAAGCTATAAAACCTTTTTGGAAAGGCAACATTCTTTCTTTGTCACCAACACACATTGCTGGACAGATATCTAAGAATCTGTTCAAAGTATTTTCTCAAATTGAGAGATGGATTCCAAACACACTATGGAGGGATGAGCATTCATATTTTGGAACTCTAGAGTTAAAGACATCAAAGACGTCGTTAACGAGTTCAATAAAATTACTTTCAACGTTTTTATGAAGAACATACTTGAAAGCCTGAGCTGTTTGTCGTGAAAATAGTCGCGCTGCCATCTGTACATTGTGCCTTGCTTGTCGAGTTACGTTTAAGTGCGCTTCAGTAATGTGGTGTCCCATACATTCATGGTGTCGTCTGCTTGATTTGCGAAATAAGTTCTCTCTGTATCGACGCAGTTCCTTCCAAACTTTTATATTTCTTCCGCCCATATCACACGTCACAGCAACAACACCGATTCCAGATTCCTCAACTGCCTTAATGATGCTCTGAAGCAAATTACTGGTCATCACAGTGTCGAAATCATAGTAAACTGGTTGTTTCCACTGCTTGCACAACCCACGTATCGTGCAAACGTGTACATTGGAATGTTGTCCGACTACTACGTCTTCAGATGAATCGTAACATATGCGGCCATCAACATTGATTCCGTGAAAAGTCAGAACAGCTAGTCTCTCTCTCTCGAGTAGTAAAAGTGTGTGACTTGGCTTTCAATAAACACAGGATATCTTAAAGAATACCCGGTCTGCGTTTAAATTCGTTCGTCCATTTGTGAAGGGTTGCCCTGCACGGCAAAGGAATTTTTTTGCTTTCGCAAATAAGTGTATGCTTTAGGTGACAGAGCTCTTAAAGTTCATGCATGGGCCATGTCCTCTGAATTCCACTTTACCCTTTTATTTTTGTTTAATAGCCATCTTATTTGCGCCGGTGTAAAACAATTTGACAATACACTATTTACACTTTTGTGCAATACGACTTTTTCTTTCGTATCAGATGACTCTTCTGCCCGCTTCAGCTAAAGAACACGTCGGAGATCGTTCGTTAAGTTCAATCTCGCCCCTCAGTTCGTTAATTTCCGAATCCTTATTCACTACTTCAGTGGATTCATGAACGCAATCTGTACATGTGGTTCGGTCGACTTTTTTTTTCTTTTTTTCTTTTTTTTTCGGTGACACAGTTTCTAAAGCCGTCAAACCTCGCTTTTGCAAACTTCTTGCTCCACAGCGTTGTGCACGACTTCCAGATGCCTAAGAAATGAATTTGATTTTAATTTTATTATTCCTAAAATTATTTACCGAGTAGGCCTACTATTCCTAAAATTTTTGACCAAGTACTATGCAACTGCATTAATTTTTCACTAAAAATCAGATCAATTGACAAAAGCGATTAAATATCAGTGGCATAAGCGGCTACAATAGCCTAGTTTGATAAAAAGTAAAAACACAGTGTAAGAGGAAATACAGGTATACAAACCCATAACTTCCAACATGGGAGTCAGAAACCATACCACTACGCTGCAAAGTCAACTGGTCAGCATCAGCTATTGTTACACAAGTAAACGTAAACAAATTACGCGAAATATGCTGATTTTGTCATTTGAACTATATACTAGCTTTAAAATAGTTAACATATCGAGAATACTTAAAAAATGGCTATTTCTAAGACAAATGTAGCTATTATATCCAGGAGGAAAAGCAAATACACTTGAGCAACATTATTTATTGCCTGTACAATATAGCGAGTCATTCACTCCCGTAAAGCAATATACACTCCTGGAAATTAAAATAAGAACACCGTGAATTCATTGTCCCAGGAAGGGGAAACTTTATTGACACATTCCTGGGGTCAGATACATCACATGATCACACTGACAGAACCACAGGCACATAGACACAGTCAACAGAGCATGCACAATGTCGGCACTAGTACAGTGTATATCCACCTTTCGCAGAAATGCAGGCTGCTATTCTCCCATGGAGACGATCGTAGAGATGCTGGATGTAGTCCTGTGGAACGGCTTGCCATGCCATTTCCACCTGGCGCCTCACTTGGACCAGCGTTCGTGCTGGACGTGCAGACCGCGTGAGACGACGCTTCATCCAGTCCCAAACATGCTCAATGGGGGACAGATCCGGAGATCTTGCTGGCCAGGGTAGTTGACTTACACCTTCTAGAGCACGTTGGGTGGCACGGGATACATGCGGACGTGCATTGTCCTGTTGGAACAGCAAGTTCCCTTGCCGGTCAAGGAATGGTAGAACGGTGGGTTCGATGACGGTTTGGATGTACCGTGCACTATTCAGTGTCCCCTCGACGATCACCAGTGGTGTACGGCCAGTGTAGGAGATCACTCCCCACACCATGATGCCGGGTGTTGGCCCTGTGTGCCTCGGTCGTATGCAGTCCTGATTGTGGCACTCACCTGCACGGCGCCAAACACGCATACGACCATCATTGGCACCAAGGCAGAAGCGACTCTCATCGCTGAAGACGACACGTCTCCATTCGTCCCTCCATTCACGCCTGTCGCGACACCACTGGAGGCGGGCTGCACGATGTTGGGGCGTGAGCGGAAGACGGCCTAACGGTGTGCGGGACCGCAGCCCAGCTTCATGGAGACGGTTGCGAATGGTCCTCGCCGATACCCCAGGAGCAACAGTGTCCCTAATTTGCTGGGAAGTGGCGGTGCGGTCCCCTACGGCACTGCGTAGGATCGTACGGTCTTGGCGTGCATCCGTGCGTCGCTGCGGTCCGGTCCCAGGTCGACGGGCACGTGCACCTTCCGCCGACCACTGGCGACATCATCGATGTACTGTGGAGACCTCACGCCCCACGTGTTGAGCAATTCGGCGGTACGTCCACCCGGCCTCCCGCATACCCACTATACGCCCTCGCTCAAAGTCCGTCAACTGCACATACGGTTCACGTCCACGCTGTCGCGGCATGCTACCAGTGTTAAAGACTGCGATGGAGCTCCGTATGCCACGGCAAACTGGCTGACACTGACGGCGGCGGTGCACAAATGCTGCGCAGCTAGCGCCATTCGACGGCCAACACCGCGGTTCCTGGTGTGTCCGCTGTGCCGTGCGTGTGATCATTGCTTGTACAGCCCTCTCGCAGTGTCTGGAGCAAGTATGGTGGGTCTGACACACCGGTGTCAATGTGTTCTTTTTTCCATTTCCAGGAGTGTAGTAATGCGTCAAAAAGCGTTGCATTTATGTGAATTCGTTTGTATTACGGTAATTTTTCAGTTTCAATTATTGAAAGTGTTATGTATGTGCAGACGTCTTACCCTTTCGTTTGCATCACCGCTTTCCACAATTTCTTGTCCACGCCAGTTCGGAATGTTTATGCAGAGGATTGCTGCTGGTAATAACTTCTTTCTTGAAGGTAACCCTAGAAGCTCATTTCTCAAATCCTGTTCATAATCTTCTGGCCGATAAGGAGCTGACCACACACGTGCAGTTTCCGCATTCACTTCGTCCTTGCGTTTGCACCGAACTATCCATTCACGTCGCAAGTGCTCATCCTTGGGAAACAAGTGATAAGTAGCGTCAGTCGTCGTTCGAGCACCATTGATGCAATGTGCCGCGGCACACTTACAGCGAGCCTTGCTCGTGGCTGTCTCAAAACTGAATGCTCGGCGCTGCAGCCTCCTCTCCTCTCCTCTCCGTGACGTCAAGGCGCGCGAGGGCGTCTGCGAGTTTTTTTACTCGCTTGGGGCCGGAATGGCCGGCCTGCTTTTCCTATATGCCTCGGTTCCGAAATGCCGTGCCGGCGATTCCGCGGTGCGCGCCTTAAATCGATGGCGACGCACTGTGCAGGCCCATCCGCGCAGTGTCCATTTTTGGGTAAATGAGTTGGCACCACTGCGAGACAGCAGACGATAGCCACCTCCCGAAACACGACATTGTGGAGTAAATCACATCAACACAGGAGCAGAAATCAAAAGCCAAGGTTGCTACATAAATTACGAACATACATCAGTACCGAATAGCTGTTCATCTAAAGGCATTTTCATCTACAATTCCCTCCTAAATGGATGGATATATTCCAAAGCGATTATAAACGAAATGTGGTGCAATTATACCGGACAATTAAAGACTTGGTCTTCCATTGTGTTTCCTCTAAGAGGTAAAAGTTCCCCTTGATTGTGTGGATTGAAGCGCAACCATTCTTGTGATACGAGTAATTTTTTTTTTGTTTTTACGGCAACAACTAATTTGTGTAATGTCAGCACTAGTTTTTAGCCATACAAAAGTCCCTATGGTTGATCAAATTACCTATTTTGAGAAACTCCTTGCAATGATGGATTTATACTCCAAATTTCGTAGTGCACTTTCTTGGCGGCTCTGGCAAACCGCGTGGTTTATTTTCGGTCGCCTTTGTGATGCGTCCAATAGCGGTAAGACTGACTTGTGTGTAAACTACAATCCTTTCTTTTTGAGACTGGCAACATTAGCCCCCAGTTCTCTCTGTGCCGACTCTTTAATACAATCCGTGATTGCAACAGAGGTGACTGAGCCATTTTTACCCCAAAGATCGCAATTCTTTGCATTGTGCAGATTTTCCTGTGATGTGGTGCGCTTGTCGATCATCTCTGAATAACATATTCGTACGTGTCCACAGAGCATTTCACACGGTGGATTACTGTCGACTGTTGAAGGAGATAGAAACGTGGGGAATACGTTCCCATGTATGTGAGTGGACCTCAGCTCTTAAGTGACAGAACCCAGTATGTTGTCCTCAGTGGCGAGTGTTCGCCAGAGGCAGGAGTGCTCCAGAAAAGGGTGGTGGGGCCGCTGTTACTGTCTGTATACATAAATGGTCTGGTCGACAGGTATCTGCAGCTGTTTGCTGATTGTCCCCTGGTGTACAGTAAGATGTCGTCGTTGAGTGAGTGTAGAAGGACACAAGGCGAGTTGGACAAAATTTCTAGTTGGTGTGACGAATGGCAGCCATCTGTAAATGTAGAGAAACGTAAGTTGATGCAGGTGAGTAGGAAAAACAGACATGTAATGTTGAGGTACAGCAGTAGAGGTGTTGCGCTAGACACAGAGGCGTCGCTTAAATGTCTGAGCGAAAGTTCGCAAAGTGATACGAAATGGAACGAGGTTGAGAGGACTGTGGTAGGGAAGGCGGGAGGTCGACTTTAGTTTGTTGGGAAAATTTTAGGAAAGTGTCGTTGGCCTGTAGATCAGGCTGCATGTAGGCCGCTGGTGCGACCTATTCTCGAGTACTGCTCGAGTGTTTGGTATCGGCAACAGGTAGAATTAAAGGAAGACAGCTATAGGACTGAGAGCTGAGCTGCTAGATTTGCTACCGGTAGTTTCGAGTGACGCAGAGGTATTGTGCAGAAGCTTCAGGAACTCGAATCGGAATCACTGGAGGGGAGGCGAAATTCTTTTCGAGGAATTGTTGAGAAAATTTAGAGAACTGTTTTTTGACGCTGACTGCAGAACAATTCAAGTTCTGGCAATGTACACTTGAGACAAGGCGTGTGAAGATAGGGTGAGAGGCGTTGTCGCTCGTACAGAGGCATACAGGCAGTCGTTTCTCCCTCGCTCTACTTGGGAGCAGAACGGAAAGAGGAAATGACTGCAGTCAGTTGAGAACTTTTTATATGTACCAGTTACTACTATTGTTTCATATGGTTGCTGCTCCACCTACATTGATTATTTTGTACTGAATGCAGCAGTTTTATTACGTCTGTAGTTTCTAGTTGGTATTTCACTTGTCTTTGGAGCTTCTTACTGGCTCTCTCGCTTGGGATTAGCCTTTAACTTGCATCAGCTGTGGAGAGAGGTTCCCGCGACATTGGTTAAAGTTCAGCAATGCCAGATCTATACAAGTATTTTGATATTTGTAAGTGTACATGCGATAATGAATCAACACTCTGTTTGTATTTCTTACAGGCACCTGATTTCTTTCTGGCATGATCTAATTTATGCATTGCATTAGATACAGGAAATACAGTACTTTTTTGAGACTGGTCTAAAGTTAGGGTTTAAGTGTTTGTACTACAACTGAAAGAGAAATTTTACTCGGAAGCAGCGTAGCTGGTGTACACATTAAGTTTACTTAGACCTTTTTAAGTATAAATGTAAAGTTTTACGCCTTCTGTAGTGGTGTGTAACTTATTTTGTGTTCAGAATTTTCAGAAAATGCAAAAAGTTGCACAAAGTTAACATGACTGAGTATAGTAGTTGTGCAGGATGCCGCCTGCCACAGACCATATGGTGGGTTGCAAAGTGTGTAAGCTGATGGAAATGAATGTTGCAGTGGATGTATCTCTTGTTGCATGCATGATTATATGAGCACATGTGATGATTATTATGCAGCGGGTAGTTTGTGTGTGTGTGTGTGTGTGTGGTGTGTGTGTGTGTGTGTGTGTGTGTGTGTCAGGGAGAGTCGACCTGGTGCCCTTGTTGTGTTTGAAATATGTCGACCATCTTATTGTGTACGAAGCAGTGACTTTTATATTTTATGTCGGTATGTGAGGAAATTTCCATGTTACTTGTCTGAATCACTTAGCTGTCTGGTGAGGAAATTGTATTTCAGTACTTACAGATACGTTTAGTTTCTAGTGTTTTCTTCCTAAGTGACAGAAGGAATTGGTACCCAGAGAAGGTAGTTTTAGGGGTGTGTTTGAATGTAGATGAAGGATTGGGTGGCAACTGCATGCAGAGGTGAAAGGAGGCGGATCTGTGGAGTGAACTATGAGGGAATGTGCCAAATGAATTTGTTAGGAGATGGAGTGCACCTATTTTTAATGGGAGATTGGTGAAGTTTTTGATTATGGGCTAGTGCTGTGGATCTGTCTGTAATACGCTGGTTAACCCGTATCGCAGAAGCGAGATTTCTAGATTTGTGATTTGTCGCTCGGAAGAAGTGTATTCAGAATTGTTGGCAGTTTTGCGGCTGTGACAGTTTTTTTAATTTGGTGTGTGTGTCTCGATAGTAGAGAGTAAGTGTGTCGATGTTTTGTGCAGGAGCCTTTCTGGGGCGGAGCGTGGCAGGAGGCTGATAGAGGCGGCTAAGGAGGGGGCGGTGGAGGAGGTGCGGCTGTTGCTCGCGGCTGGGGCGGACGTGGGGGCGAGGGACGGGGATGGGTGGACCGCCCTGCACTGCGCTGCAGACAGAGGCGACGCGGCTGTGGTGCGGCTGCTGCTCTCTGCGGCGTCCGACCCCAACGCCAGGGATCGGTGGGGGCAGACGCCGCTGCACTTGGCGGCATGTTGGGGCCAGGCAGAAGCGGCGGCTGCGTTGCTGCAGGCCGGAGCCGACAGGGGGGTGAGGACTAATAAGGGGAGCACCCCCCTGGACTTAGCCAGGCTGTGCAACCATCAGGAGATCGTCAGGATGCTAACACAGAGTTAATACACGCCACTAGAGGAAATGGCATCCTGTACTTCATTCTACATGATATTAAAATAAAAAATTGAAAAAAAAGATCGCTTTCTCTATTCATTTCTACCTTTTGCAGTCCACACAATTACTCCAGTAACACCACAACTACTGCAACAACAGGAGATATCTGTAAACCAACGTGACAAACCTTCCTTTTCAGAATTCACTCTGTAAAACATTTCACAAGCAATTTCTGCAAAAGCTCAGCAACAATTGACAAACACTCAATCATTAATGAACTCCACCTCTCTCTCCCTCTCTGTCTTGTGTTTCTCGTCCCACATACAGTATTGAAACAGCTTACAAGAATACAGCCGACCTCTCTCACAACCGCCTGTATTTCGAAATGTAAACACCCAATCTCTTCCAAGACACAAATGCGAGAATACCGGTTGTTGTGCGTTAATGTTAGTTCTTTGCACCAGTCTCCTACATTACCTAATTACTGCAAACCATTTGCTAGCAGTGTCTATGTTGCTACATCACATCACTGCGAACTGTACCATTCTCATATTACTGCCATATAAGCTGTTCACTTAGAATGTATCTTCAGATTTCACACTGAATTCACTTCTGTGCGTGTACCACACAAGTACTTTTCATGTTTAATTGCAATGTCACATTGGTAGCAGTGCTCACACCACATCATGCTCACACCATCTGCAGCCTTCTTGGCAGCTCACCTTCAAATAAAGAGAATTGAACAACCACCTAAAATCATTACACTCCTAAACACCTCCCTTTCTTCTCTTACAGAACAAACTACCATCTCTCAAGGAATTACACTCAATCACGTGGGACATGCAGCCATCACTGGAATTATACGGCAGTTTCGCCAAATTACACTTTTGCGTCTCTGTACATGCTTTCGAAGCAGACCACACTTGGAACATTCATTCCCCTGTCTGCTGTGATACAATTAGACTTGGCATCCCCGTGCGTGCATGTGTGACCAAAGCGGCAGACTGCATTCTGAACAAGAGCTTCTGTGGCCCTCATGTGGCGGCGTTACACACGGAAGCTCCTCAACATTCTCTGTGAGGAAGCAGCGGCTCCAGGAGACAGTATTGGCTTGGTGAGTGACCTGCACGGCATTGATGAATACTTCAGGCTCTGCCACTTGATCCTCAACATAAATAAATGTAATATACTGTGCATACACAGGAAAAGAAATCCACTACTGTACAATTACACTGCTGATCACAAATTGCTGGAAACAGTAAGTCACCTACCGTAAAATATCTAGCAGTAACTATCCATAGCCACCTTGCGTGCAATGACCAAAAATACCAATTGGTAACAAACTGCAGCACATCTTTTCTCAGCGATTCCATAATCACATGTTTTGGGCTCCTAAATCCAAATTTCGTGCTTCCTGCCCTGTAGTATGTCGACTTCACAACGAAAGCCTCAAAATTTTCCGACTTTTCTCAGATTTTCATTTATTTCACAAAGACTACGTGTTTCTCAAAGTTGACAACCCAACACAAAATTAAATTGGACAAACTCTTCTACAACATGCAGCAATCAGCAGTGATTTTCTGACAACGAGTGGTGACCGCGCTAGAGCGTCCTAAAAAAACGGTGACTCCCCAAAATTCGGATCGCGCCTAACGCCGTTCACCTGTTCCACTCTACTATTACGGCACTTTGGAACGGTAAGGCCCGCTTCAGCAGACGGAAAAAAGCTCAGAACTCCACCTGTGTTCTTCGCATCGTCAAACACAATAGCACTCACGGCAGACATCCGCTGTCGAAACGGACGTCATATATTTTGAAACGTGTTCGCATTTATTTAAACTAGTGCTTCTAAGTGTGTGGTTGGTATCTGAGAAATGGCTAAAATTTATTTTGATAACGAAATACGTAAATCTCAGTCCAGTGCGACAGAAAAGTGTAAAAATTAAATTTTGTACGGAAGTATGCGAAGCACACGCTACACGATGCGAAATCCAGGCTAGCCGGTACATCAAACAATTCGCCTGCGAGAGAGGAGGTCGTTTTCAATGTAATTTATACATACCATTTATCTGCAAAACAGATAACTCAATTTAAAATATTGGTCCTGAATATTGTAAATCTTTATCTTGAGACTTGTAAACAATAACTGCACCAGATCTGCTACCGTATTTATAGTGCAAATGAAGATAAAATGTAACGCATCCCGCTTTGTGTCAAAACTGCTCCAAAATTCACAAGATAACGCCTTTCTGAAATAATTTAGGGATTCGGAAAGTCTGAAATGATAATTTCACAGATACATTCTGGTGTGTGGCGGAGGGTAGTTTGAGTACCACAGCTGTTCCGGCCTTTTCCTGTTGCAGTAGCGATGCTAGAAATATCTTTGAACTACTCGTCTATTAAGAGCTCTGAATGGAAAGTAAGAAACCCGGAGAACATCTGGCGTGTATTTCCTCGCCATGTTACAGTTTTAGGTGGAACCTTTAACCTGCCACCTCTGCAGTGGGCGACATAGGTGGCCGAGACTGACGGCAGGGCCAGGGAATCGTGAGAAACTGATCCAAGTGCTTCACTCAAAAACTACCTCGGGCCATTAATCTGAGAAACGAGTCGTGAAGACAGCATCTTAGACTTGCAAGTGACAGATAGACCCGAACTTTTCGAATCTGTTAGGGTAGAACGGGGAATCAGCTATGCCAAGACCGTTACAGTGTTACCGAATACGACCGTAACCATAAATAGAAAATAAGTTGGGAATATTATTGTGCTTAGCAAGAGCGACGAGAAACAGGCTTCAGGTAACCTTTCCTCTGCAGCACCAACAGCGCGGGTATCAGTGGAAGAAGTTAAAGAGCATTGTGAAATACGCTTCAGACAGGTGTGTACCGACCAAATGCGTTTCAAGCCCAGTTTCACAGCGATGAGTTTACAGCACTTCTTTTCATTTAAGTATGCGTCTGCGCACGCCAGATGACGAGATAACAAAGAAATTTCCGAGATCCGAATTTCATCGATAAAAATGACGCCAAAGAAACAGTTATTTCCGGAAAGAGCAACATAATTGTAACATGTTGCATTACTCTCTACGTAAGGAAAGCCTGTGTAAACATTCGGTCTTGTCTCTAAGGCAGAAACGCTTACGACACTGTTATTCCCGTGCAAACAGCAACAGGTGGCGTCAGACTGCCCGCGCAAAAGGCCGGCGCAGTCGCCGAGGGGAAACTCGCAGGTGGGGGAGCGACGCAGAATGCGGGCAGCGAATCCGGCAGAGGGCCGCGCATGCGCAGAAGCTGCGGCGGGGCGGGAGCAGGCGGTAGGGGCGGTCCGACCACGGCGGCGGAGAAAAGACCGGCCACACGACAGGGGGGCCGAAACTAAATCAGGACGATCACTTCCGACATAAAATCTGTAATACTGTTTAGCGATTACTGCTCCAGTTGCACTCAACAATTTCAAAGTCGGTGATGATCGCAGACACCGGTGTCCGGCAGCCATTTAATGTCCCAGTATTACAAAGATATTTTCTCTCGCCCTCCCAGCAGTTTCGTAGTTATGTCACAGCACGCTACATCTGTGTAATGGCAATCCACTATGTACTAACACTAAACATTATTTCGATAACAACCTCTGTTAAAATTAGTGCTCTGGATGATTTAATACATGTAATGTTTTATTTTTGCAGCAAGTCTCTCAATGACATCAGCTGACTTTCAAGCTGTCATTACTATCCATGCAGAAGTAAACAGCGCAACGGCAGTTCTTTTAAGGGATGGGTTTACACCTGAAAACGTCCAACTTTATCCCAGCAGACGTGCAAATGCATGTTCTGTCGCTGAGACATTCCGCTTAAATATTTACGCACCATCCGGGACTGACGTTACACATGCACGGTCGGACTATTTTTTAATCAGGATGTCCCACATCTTTTGGTAAATGTGTGTATGTGAAGCACACGCTACACGATGAGAATTAGAGGCTACTCAGTATATCGAACAATTCGCCTGCGAGAGAGCAGGCCGATTTCAGTGTAATTTGTATATGTCATTTGTCTGCAAAACAAATTACTCTGATTAAAATGTTGGCCCTGAATATTGTTCATCTTCATGTTTAGACTTCATTTACCTGTTTGAAACATCTAAAATGATATATTTTCACGGATACATTGTGACAATCACTGTACCTTGCGGTGGACATGAACATTGATGGTAATTAAATTTGTTGGCCTAGCTGTCCGAACGGAACGCTCCTCTGTTCTGGAACCAGTTACTATTAAGAGAGTGACGGAACTGTCAAAAACGTACGGTACAGGTCCAGCGCGACAGCCGTCTGGGGGCAGAAAGGGTGCCAGCATCAAAGAGTCAGCAGAGGGATTCGATACGCCCGCGCATGCGCAGAAGTACGCCTTCTGCTTCTCGCTCGGGTGGCCACCGGCCAAGTGGAGAGTTTCGTAATGCAGATTTTGCGCCTTTTGCGGTGAGTAACTCTTCACGAACACAGTAACTAAAAGATGTAGAAAAAGAGCCGGGAGGACGCATTGTGACAGGCGTTGCGAATGTGGTCACCTCTCTAAACCTCTGCACTCCCTCCGCATCAAACAAGAGAGCTCCAAGGGAAAGATTTTTCAGCCATCGACTCAGAAGGCGCGACACCCTTCTGTGGCGCCCTGCAAAATCTGACTGCAGGTCTGGACACGGAAGCCGTAGGTGAGCGGCGCGCCGTTACACGCACTCACTGCACGCACGCCTCGCCAGTGTCGGCTTCGAGGCCTGACAGACTCAACACCACAGCGGGGTGTGAGTAACTGTGCAGGATTACGACGCAGCCCCTGTCAGCTTCTCCGACCGTGACACTGTAATTGTGAAAGCAAAAGGTCTACCTCGCTCCACATGACATCGGTGAATATACATTTCATTGCTCGGTACAAACGCTTCTTCCGTAACGCGAGTGAGTCGCGGCTGAATCTTGCAAAATCCGGTGTTCGGAAATTAGTTACAAATGTCGCCTACAGGATTGAAGTAAAGCGTGAATTTCATTTTGAATTATTTGAAACGTGTAAGAATAATTAGTAATTCTCACTACATCATTCAAAAAAATAATTCGTTCACGTGACATATCAGACAGTAAATAATACAAAACATGTTGGCAAGTCCTAGATACGACTTACTTATCTACAGAATTTTCATTTGGGGAATAGTAAACAGTCATGTATAAAATGCTATGCAGGCAGCCATGTCCTCCAGATAAACTCATGTGTGTTAACTGGAGAAACACTGGCCACGGTGGCTGGAAAGGAACCAGTATGGGCGAAGCCTTCGACTGCAGGCGAGAGACTAACTGGGCGACATTTTGGAAAACAATTTCCTCCAACTGACAGCAAAGCGAGGCCGTGGAGATGGTGTAAAGTGTCTGGTAGCGAAGCTAAAAAGAAACTGGAGTGTGGGAAAGGAAAGAAACAACATACTGTTGTCCAGTGTGTGATGTTGCGCTGTGCATGCCAGAATGCTTTGAACCATTTCACACGAAAGCCAATTACGTATACAAATTATTTATAAAAAATTGTAATTTAATTTAGTTGTGTATTAAGATATTTTTTAGTAAATGCCTTTCAGTTTGTTTGTTTCCAGACTTCAAAGTGTTGATTTGTTGTTCCGGTGAGAGGCAACGGGCCAGCGTGTGTGGCGGTGGTGTTGTGACGTCACCACAGTGTGAGAGCAAGAGGCGCATGCCGTGGTCTTCAGTTGACGATAGACTATCGCAAAGAAACAGCAGACACACTCACCAAGGTCTTGGTAATACGACATTAAATAGCAACCTTTTTCTTTTCCGTTACTATCACGAAATTTTAACACTGTTAATGTAGTAAAAATTGTGGTATCGATAGCTACGCTGCCACGGCGTAGGTGCAAGTTCCCAAGGTGGCGGCCTCTAGCCGGCCGGCGCTGTGCGGCTCTGCTCTGCGAGCTCCGTTTGATCAGGGGCAGACGGCCGACAGTGCAGATGAGTAATCAAAGACAAGGTTGACAGCTTTGAAGCACCAAGAGACGGTCCCAACAACACACTGAATGGGACAGATTTCCCAGCACACCGTTAATACACTTCCTACTGATTCAACTTTGCTCTCGCCACATTTAGTTTTGAAGAATAAAAATTCGCCGGTCAAAATAAAAGAACTTGTTTCTTTCCCCAAGCCACGGCGTCTACGTCATCGTGAACTCATTGACATTGCAATGGCTAATACAAAAGAGGCAGGTGAGAAGAGGAAATGCTACAAATGAAGGTGAATCACACTGGAATATCTCAAGTTCGACAAACAGTTTTAGTTCGAGCACATCCATTATCTGGTAAAGCAAGGAACAGGTGTCAGAAATTTGTATTACTTTATAACTGACAATTTCGGACTCGACGAATCCCACTTCCGAACGCAGGACATCTTGAAACACTCACAACGAAAGCTTCGAGAGGTCTTCATCACATCACCAATATAAAACCGTTCACTAAATAATTGGTTGACTTCCTATTCCTTAATGATGACACCACCATACCGACATATAACAATTACGTTCTGACAACACGTACTTCATTTTCGTATGACATCAACCGTTTGTACACAATAGTCAAGCTGTTTGTATGGGTTTTCTTTCATTCGCACGTAAATGACGAAAATAATATTTTTCCTGATACAGTACTACAAGTACAAGCCATTTCGTACGTCTATTTTCACTGCCTTATGACTTTTATGTAACAGATACAATGATCGTTACAGAGCATATACCACGTCATGTTCTAACATAACTGACCCAGCTCTTTAGAATACATCATTTTACAAGCAAAGGTTACGTAAAAGAAGACAGCAATGAGTTTTTCGAAGAAAAAAGGCATCACAGAAGATACAAGCAACATGAGAAACAAAAACATCGAATTTTGCTCGTCGTAATGCATTTTCTCTTACAGGATAACGTACAGAAGTATGCAGTAACGGATTCCAGATAGTACTGAGAAAACAGGTAGAGTACATTTATTTGCACAGGCATAACACGTACTCCAAACAATCGGAGGAGATATTTAATTTCAGGATCTTCCACTGAGATACTGTAACACGGAGGTACAATCAGGGTTTCTTCACTGAGTGTAAGAGATTTACTATAGATGTCGTATGTGAAGTGAAGACAAGGATTAATTATAGATGAAGTATGTGTAGCAATGAATTATGGAATTTTATATTGAAGATGTGATGAAATAATAGGAAGTGAAGATAGCGAACTTGTTATGACTATTATGCAGGCGTTTATGATTTATGATATGAAGTGTGGCATATTGATGCTACAAGTTGTTACGGATTACATGATGTTTTTAGCCTTGGTGCCTGATTTGTTGATTGTGTTTTGGTGCGTATCTCTGACGAGTGCTATTTCTAACGGCCTGTGACAAGGTGTTGCAAAACGATAATACGAGGCTATGAAGTTACGGGAAGATAAACACTTTCATTCAGCAGAATGCATCTTTCTGTGAACGGCAACGTGAAGGATTGAAGACCCTTATAGCCATGCCATGTACTTGCTTTGATCGATTTGTGACTTTGCTTGAGCTAATCAGTTTTCTTCTCATTCACAGGATAATATCATTTGTCATCGTTTTTCGCCTATGGTTAATCGACTTCATCGCAAAGAGATAATTTCCTATTTATTTTCATTCTGCACGTTGACTTTACTTGTTCACAGACATTAAGTACTCGTCTTGATACTGCTTAAATTTTGCATTTGGGGTAATTATAAGTAATTGGCGTGTGCATAAGTTAAAGTTTTCGGAATACATTTTCATTTGCTTTGTTTTATGACTGACAGATGACAGACAAATGTGATAATTTCTTTTTTCCTCTACAGCAGTAAAATATTGTTCACATTTCTTTCCTGTCCTTCCCTTTAGGCTGTATCCTTCCACGAGTGTACTCAAGTATATAAAAACATACACTGTGCAGAGATAACTATTGTACTCTTGCATAAGAACACGAGTGGTCCACTCATGCACGTGTAAAATGTAAGAAGACTGATAACAATGTTTGCCTATCGATATTTTCACAATGCATTGTACATGTAATGATAACTAAATTTTAATGTTCCTTTTCTCTCACACAGTATAAACGTCTTAGCTTTATTTTCTCTCACTGTATTGTAACAGAATATACGTACTTTGTGAAAGCGGCACATTCGTGGACTCGAGTATAGTTATTCTCTGGACTGTGAGAAACTTGGGGGTATTATTAACATTTTGATTACCACGACATGCCGCATCGATTATCGTGATTTTAGGCGACTTCAGACATTTTGTTAAAAGTAACATGGAGGTACCTTCTGTGAGCGGTCTGGCTCTGAGTTGTCACTGGGTTTGTTGCTGACACGTACTGAGTGCACCAAGTCTGCTCTCAGCCGCCTCCCACACAGTCACGATACGACGCTTTCACTTGGAGAGGTGTTACAACGTCACGAGTGCTGGAAGACACTCCAACATGTGCTGCATAGCGTGCTGCGTACTCTCAGGCCAACAGCTGCGTGTGTGAAAACCACGAAAAGACATTGCTTCGATAGATACTTGCTGCCACTAAAAGACAATATAATCACAATTAGTCTCATGAGATTTTGAGCAGAATAACGATAAAAAAATGCCAGAATTAATTTTTTCCTTCATTTGATAACTTTGTAGCTAGTGCACAATAATGGAGGAGACAATTTTCTCAACTTGCGCACACTTCTTTCAAACGAAATGTAACGTATTCTGAGTACACCTGAGCACATACGTAAACAACATTTGTAACTTGACATATCGTTCACCTGAGCACGAAATGGACGAAGCTTTCTGCAAAATAATTTATGAGCGAGTAGGCGCCACTACTTAAAAAACAATTACATTATGCGGTAAGATATTTTCATTTCAGGATCTGTTTGCTACGAAAATCGTCAACGGACAGGGACCATTTCACGAACAGCATTTTTTCCAGAGCATTAAGGCACGGGGACCACTTTGTTTTTATTAAAGGGATTAATAATAAACAGGATTTAATCAGTTTGCAGATTTTTACAATATGAACACAGTAACAGAACGTATTAGCACACTGGAAGATATAAGAGACACGTTATTGCAGGGAAAAGAACAGCCACAAGAGAATGTGTATCATGCAATTATAAAGATATCAATTGACTCACATAATTCCACTGCGGTAATTGACTATGGATCTCCAGTTACATTGATTAGTGACGCAGCATGTAATAAACGCAATCCGAATAATTCTTGCCCTACAGTCCCATTAGAAAAGAATAAAGACAGAGGAGCAGTTTCAGGAAAAGGAGTAGATGTAAACCTACAGACACACACCTATAGTCTGCTGTTCAAGTCGACATATTTTATGCAGAAGCGCCGCAACACGGCGTGGTATGGACTCGCCTAATATCTGAAGTAGTGCTGGAGGGAACTGACACCATGAATCCTGCAGGGCTGTCCATAAATCCGTAAGAGAACGAGGGGGTGGAGATCTCCTCTGAACAGTATGCTGCAAGTTTGACAGCCGGCGGAAGTGTTTAAAATCAGAAGAGTGTTCCTGGAGCCACTCTGTAGCATCTCTGGACGAGCAGGATGTCGCACTGTCCTGCTGGAATTGCCCAAGTCCGTCGTTGTGCACAACGGACGTGAATGGACGCAGGTGACCAGACAGGATGGTTACGTACTTGTCACCTGTCAGGGTCGTATCTAGACGTGTCACGGGTCCCACATCACTCCAGCTACACCATCACAGCGCCTCCACCAGCTGGAACAGTCCCCTGCTGAAATTCAGGGTCCATAGATTCACGTGGTTGTATCCACACCCGTACACGTCCATCCACTCGATACAATGTGGAAGGAGATTCGTCCGACCAGGCAACGTGTTTCCAATCATCAACAGTCCAGTGATAGTGTTGACGAGCGTAAAGCTTTGTGTCGTGCAGTCATCAAGGGTACACGAGTGGGCCTTTGGATCCGAAACCCCTTTTCGATGATTTTTCGGTGAGTGGTTGGCACGCTGACACCTGCTGATGGCCCAGCATTGCATTCTGCAGAAATTTCCGGAAGGGTTGCACTTCCGTCACGTTGAACGATTCTCTTCAGTCGCTGATGCTCCTGTTCTTGCAGGATGTTTTTAGACCGCAGCGATGTCGGAGATTTGATGTTTTCCTGTATCCTGATATCGTAGGTACACCACTGAAATGGTCGTCCCGGAAAATCCCCACTTCATCGCTACCTCGGAGTTGCTGTGTCCCATCGCTGGTGCGCCGACTATAACACCGCGTTCAGACTCACTTAAATGTTGATAAGCTGCCATCGTAGCAGCAGTAACCGATCTATGTAGACGAACTACATTTCGTATAGGAATCTGTAGATATCATTTTTATCAAATTAAAGAAATAAAGACACATCCCTACATCTCAAAGGCAGCTTTCGAGCAGGGCATGTTCTGTTTGCAGATGAAAGGCAGCCGACTGCAGAGTTAATGGTGGCAGACAGGTGGTACTCGTTATGCTGCAGATGAAGACCAGGAGAATAAGCGTATTACTACATGACGTCTATGAATCTGTAATGAGTGAGTGAGATGACGGAAATTAATTTGTAAAAAGTTAATTAGATATAATTACTTACCAAGTCACAGAAAGTGGTTTTCAGTTATCCACATGTTAAAGACAACGTTGGTGTAGTTTATCTTCTCTTCGCAGAATTGTAGTAGCGAGGTCTCTCGAGTTGTGGTACCCGTTGTGGATGTCCTGCAATGTAAGTCGGTGGGTGAACACACGCCGTGGGTTATCGACCATCTGAGTGCAGACCTAAGTGAACGAGACACGATGAGTGTGGAATTACTTGTAGAAGCACAGGCTGCTCCTGCAGGGGGACCGGAGGTGGAAATTAAATTTTGACTTTTGGCTCGTAAGTAAAAATTCGAAAGAAAATGTTTGACATAAATTGAGTCGAAGTGCTGATGACGTTCGGTCGTATTACCGTATATCGAATCACTCCCGTCTCCGTTAAGTATTCAGTTTCCCCTGAAAGTGTTCCAGCGTTTGCTCTGAACAAGCTACATCCCCTGAATATGTGCAAAAGTAGCACACTGAACTTGGATAAAAACACCGAGTTGTTTTAAAAGCTTCACGGTTTTATGGCCATTGCCATTCAGCTGCACCCGCAGTACAACTGATCGAGGAGAAAGTGTGTCTCTGACTCTAAATTAAGTGGTTTATAGGTCGCTGCTCTGTTTCACTTGGGCAAGAATCTTTTCTCTAGCATTATAGAAGCACAAAATATTTTGAGTACTATTCCACGGAAACGGTGGCTATGGAACGATGCTTCAATACCCTACGAACAGCAAAGACTTGCCTTAGAACCGAATCGAGACAGACCAGGGAGACTGGCTGCGTTGTTCCTGCTGAGCGAACACCGAAACTACGTGAAAGAATACGGCGAGATTTAAAAAAAGGAAGTATCAGAAACATCTGAGTCCAATCCAAGAACTTAAATTATTGTATTTTTTCGGGAGTTCATTCTTATGTTTAAAATGTTTATTGAAAGCAGTTTGTCACCAGTTTTCTGTTTTCTCTATCGAGAAATGATGCCTGGTTTGCCTACTCCCAGATCTTTGCGAATAGTATGACCTGCCCCCTCCCGCCACAATTGCTCTAGTTTATGTCGTGGGTACGCCCTTCGATTTCGCATTCATGGGGACGAATCGTGAGGATAAAGAGTCGCATGCATAAAAAGACATCTTTGTCCGGAGAAGATTATCAGAGCAAAAGAATATTCTCTCAGAAAGTTTCACTTTCCCATGAATGTAAAATCGGAAGCGTATTCTGTGGCGAGAGAGTTTCCTTCCCACTGCCTCCCCACCTCCCTGAGAAGGTTCTCTTGTGTGTGTCGTCCGCCGTGTCACGCGTGACGTCAGACTTCATTCAGCTCGCTCAAACAGGCAAACCGTTCAGTGTACGAAGATGGAACTGGCGTCAGTGTGTTCTGTAAAGAGTTGCACTACGTTTAGATTTCACTTTCATGTGCGGCAGCAAATAGTTAAGACGATTAAAGACAATTGGAAAAACGCATTTTCTGCGATCGTATTGATTATACGACTCGTACGAACCTTTTCTGTTACTGAAGTTAGGTGAACACATTATGTGATGAAATCTTAAAATTACATAATTTTTCATCGACTCCAAACCGGAACTATGGCCGAGTTTTCTAAGAAGATATAATTTTGTTCAAATACGACGCAGATTGGTGTGCTCGCGTGTCAAGGACGCAAGCGATCGCCCGTGGGGTTCGTTACGAGAAACCGATCGCTAGGTTTGTAATCAGCCAGCTGTTAATTTTTCTGATTCGTCTATATTCCGAACTTAACGAAGTGTAAGATTTACGGTGTGAGAAGACATGAATATCCGGAAACGTCAGCGGCATAGGTGCTGTGTGTATACCAAAGTCTTCTCGTACATCAGTGTGACAACTTGAGTCTACTAAATAGCAACAAAAACATTTTAATTTTCACTTCTTTTGAAAGGTCGCTCATCTCTTCTTTCATGATTTTTTGGAAGGAAATTCGCAACGCAAATAATGTTTTTATTGTAAGGCTCGTAGAAGTTTCTACGGTTTCTCTCTTCTGTATTTCTTCGGGTACCTATACCTTCTTGCCTTACGGGCAATATAAACTTTCCCTTTACTACCAAAAAGTCTGTAAAAGCTAACGTCAACAGAACTTACTCAGCTCAATGCTATGCTACAGAGCACACTTCAAGAAACGGAGAATGTTCTCGGTTCGTGATTCGGTCCTCTAGTTTTATTCATACGAAATCGGAGGATGATGTTTGCTTTTACCGACTCCCCCCACTCATTTACTCAAGCTGAGAAATTTCTCGGGTGAAGCATATTCTCCGACTCGCTTTATTCGTGCGAACCTGGGAATGTTCTCCACAATTTCGAGTATAAAGTACATTCTCCGTTTTATTCATATGACCGAAGGTCGCGATTCTGTAAGTTGCACGAAACCATGATGACGCACACTTAGAGAGGTAATTCGCCTCAGAAAGTTTTCGCTCTGGACGGCGGTAAGTACTGGGTGTCCAGCAGGCTGCTTCAGAAACTGTTACATTATTCACTCTGAAGCTGCAAATCGAAATGTACAATTCTGTCCCAAACACAGCAATACTAGTTGTGACGAACGTTTACCCCACAGGAGGCAATGTACTGTTCTTGTACGACGTTAATACCACATACCTGTCAATTTCTGCGGGATTTCGGCAGAATCGGGTCGGGCCAAATTGGGTTGGCAATCGCCAGAAACGTTGTATTAGATAGTGTTTCCGTGTTTATTTCTGTTTCCTTTCTCTTTAATCTTCACTCCTTCTACTTTGGGATTCCGAAATCAACCCCTTTTCCTCTTCCATTTTCCTCATTAGCGACGTCCCTGCAACAGTGCCGCTCTCACTCCAGCCTAGCGACTGGAGAACTGAAGTCGGTGTCTGAACGAGATCTCTGTCACGGCTGGAGTTTAGCGTGGAATACGACTGAGTAAGTGCTGCCAAGCTTAGCCCGAATTATGCACAACTTTCCTCCTGTTTTTTTTTTTTTAATTTACGATTTCCCAAGACCATTTGAAATTTAATTTTCAAGGTTACTCCGACCCCATGTGGTGATTAAAGTACTTTAAAGAGAAAGCGTGTAATCCATTTGGAGTTGTGGATGGTAACAAATCGAACACCACATTGCATTCCAGCATTGCTGATGGGGGGCGCCACGAACTTGTAAGTCATTTTCAGCCAGGTATCGCGATACTTTTGACCACATAGTGTATGTGAAGGCATCGTCAAGATCTAAAATGGATGTTTGAGCATCAAGAAAGTGCTTAATGGTCCAAGTCAACGACAGACAGGTAGCAAATATGGTTTCCAGTCATTAAACAGCCGAGCCACAGAATGAACATCAGTACAGTAGTTACATGTGTAATGAATCTGATCTGAAATTATACTATTGAAGATACAGGTTGACATGGCCAAAGATGAATAACATGTCTATGTTGGACAATCCAAGTCCACAGGAAGATCATGGGTACATAAAATCAAACATCTTTGGAAGAACTATGTTATCTGTGAATACATTTATAAATACATCTGTGGAAGGGCAGTGTTATCTGTGAGCACAAGGTGTAAAAAGTATGTTTGTAGCACAAAAATATGACATCATGCCGAAAGAAATACCCACGTCTTTACTGGTTTAAATGAGAAAAATGTCCATGTTTCATACATACCATGGTACAGAAAATTGCAAAAGTTTGCCATAAAAATAGTTTGCGTTGTAATCAATATGTGGCAGATCATTACAGTTTCAGGCCTATGGCCTGAATGCCAAAGTTGACAGTGACATGAATCAACACACCGGCAGCTCAAATCCGCGCAGTCTCTACTAATTCAGTTCTAGGGAGATGAGGAGCCAAGATAACATGGGAGTACTGCACTGGTGTTAAGGATGCGAATTACATTGGTACAAGGATGATAAGGACGCCTCATTTAATGATAAATAAACAGAAAAAACAATGAACATATTCTAGTGCTCGATTTCACCCTCCGCTTTGACCATAGAGTGAGAATTCACATGCACAGAATTTATTTTCTGTTGTCGACACACCTTGCCACAGTGGTTGTGTATTCTTGGGTTGGCGTAGGTTTGTGCGTAAAACGTCCTATAAATTTTGAATGTCGCCAAATTGTTAGTTCAGATAGAGTCCAATCGTATGTGCTGTGTATTAGGGACAGGCGTTATGCAGACACCATAACAACTTGCATTTGATACCTGGAATAAATTGTTCTCTCAGCTTTGACGAACAAAATGAGCAGACATCACGTCGCAGCACCGTCACGTCAGCGTGTACTCACACCGTCTGTCACGTCATGTAACGTCAATTCGCTTAGTCCGAGTCAGAGTACAGTATTTCAATTGAGGAACTAAGGTTATGAATGGCCAAAGCAGACCTCATAACTTGTGTTCTTTATCAGTCTTGTTTGCTGAAGTGCTGAGGCGTGAAGCAACACCTCAAAACATCGACATTTCTGTGCTTTGGGTGACTGGGCGTCTCTTCTGTTATTGCCAAACCTAAACAATTTTTCGCTTTCAGATATCTCACAAAGCTTGTGTGAGAACATCCAGTGCAAAAAACCTCCAAGTCGGCATCGAACATTTACAATTTGCCACGAAATCAAAGCACAATAAGAAAAATGGAGAGTAAAAAGTTACAAAAGCACAATATCCACTACTATACAACGAGTTAACTTGCGCTGATAGCAGATGATGATACAGTCGACACTTCATTCCCTGGAAACCTTGACCTGCCGTGACGTGACGTGACGTGACGTGACGTGACGGTCTGTTGACGGCTTGTCTGAATGCCGCCATTTGAAATGCATTGTGGAATGTTTCCACACGACGAGACTTGACGGCATCCCGAGATCATGCGACAATTTCAGCTTAATGTTGACAACATGCACACCACGCAATGCTCACACCAGAGATTTTTCTACTCTATGGCTTTGATCGACGTCATATCTGACTCACAGATGCTACTTAGAGGCGACATCTAAAGGCAATGAGGTTCAATCCTAAACCAAAGAATGTATCACGAAAAAGACAGATAATATACATACATACAATAAAATTTGATTGCAGCTCATGCGATTAATTACATAGCTATAAGCTATATTGCAAATAAATTGAGGTAGCAAAAAAGAAAGTAACAACATAAAAAAACATACATGCATGAAACAAATTATCACAGTTTACGCATGCAAGTGAAAGCACCATGCATGTCCTTTAAAGTCCACTACAATATCACTCGTAGTAAACTCGTAATTTACATCTACATGGACAGTTTGCAAATCGCACTTACGTGCTTGGCAAAGTGTTCATCGAACCATTTTTCACAATAATCCTCTATTATTCCAGTCTGAAACAGAATGCGGAAGAAACGAACAGATGTACCTTTCAGAGCGAGACCTAATTTCCTTATTTTATGATGATGATCGTTTCTCCCTGTGGACGTCGGCGAAAAAAAAAAAAAAATGTTTTCGCATTCGGAGGAGAAAGTTAGTAATTGAAACTTCGTGGTAAGGTTCTGCCGCAACGAAACATGCCTTTGTTTTAAATATGGCCGCCCCAAATTCTGTATCATGTCAGTGACACACCCTCCCCTATTTCTCGACAATACAAAATGTGCTGCTTTTCCCTGAACATTCTCGATGAAGTCCGTTAATTCTACCTGGTAATGATCCCACACTGCACAGCAGTATTCTAGAAGAGGACGGACAACCGTAGTGTAGGCAGTCTCTCTAGTAGATCTGTTGCACCTTCAGGCAATAAAACGCAGTCTTTGGTTCTCCTCCCCCACAATATTTACTGTGTGTTCTTTCCAATTTATGTTGTTCGTAACGGTGATTCCTAGGTATTTAGTTCGATTTCCGGCCTTTAGATTCGACTGATTTATCGTCTAACCGAAGTCTAACCGATTCCGTTTAGCACTCATGTGGATGACCTCACACTTTTCATTATTTAGGATCAATTGCCAATTAATACGAATTGTGAACTCTGTGACAGGAAATCACGAATCAAGTCACTGGCCAGCCTGTGACGATATTCCATAACCACGCAATTTGACTACAAGCCGCTTGTGACATACAGTGTCAGCTGTCTTCTGGAACTCCACAAAGACGAAATCAATCGGAAATCCCTTGTCAATGCCACTCAGTACTTCGTGTGAATAAAAACTAGTTGTGTTGACTTCGAGATAATTCATAATGTTCGAACACAAGATATGTTCCAAAATCCTGCTGCAAATAGACGTTGGTAATATGGCCCTGTAAACTGATGGATTACTCCTACTGCGTTTCTTAAGTATTGGTGTGACCTGTGCAAGTTTCCAGTCTTTGGGTTACGAATCTTTCGTCGGGGAGTTTCAACACTCAGTTTCGCTACAATCCTGTGTTCACTAATCTCAGTATATGTTTTGGTGCTCGTTATGCGAAAGTGGGTGTTTCGGGCAGGGACAATTTAAAATCAAACACAACAATGGCAAAATGACATAATTAGAAACATATGGGGAACGTATACATACAGACTCCAGACAGAACAACACAAGGAATTCTAAAAAGTTTTCAAAGCAGAAATAACAGGTTACAAGCAGTTGTACTTTAAAGATTCAAAAGGCAAACTGACTACCAACAACAAACACAACTCTGAATTACTAGCAAAATGCTCCAACAACCTTCTAAACTGCGAGGAACCAACACAAAGACAATCTTTCAGACAGCCTCTAAAGGAAATCCCGCCTTGAGAATCATATAACTGCATTAGACTGAATAATACACTGGCCAGCCGAAAAACAACAGGGCGCCAGAAGAAGACGGAGTATTGGCTGAGATGTGAAAACTAGGAGGGAGCGGGCAGCTGAAGCCTTTTACGAGGTTACGAAATACTGCTGGGAGAAAGGAGGAGTACCGGACGACTGGAAGCAAGCCACAATCCATCCGCCACGTAAGAAGGGAGACAGGACAGGCACACACATATGTTGTTCAAATGTGTGTGAAATCTTATGGGACTTAACTGCTAAGGTCATCAGTCCCTAAGCTTACACACTACTTAACCTAAATTATCCTAAGGACAAACACACACACTCGTGCCCGAGGGAGGACTCGAACCTCCGCCGGGACCAGCCGCACAGTCCATGACTGTAGCGCCTGAGACCGCTCGGCTAATCCCGCGCGGCACCCACATCTACCGAGCTCCCTACTGAGACCTCTACTGAGTATGACAGAACACCAAGCAGAGAACACAACTGGCGAGTACCAAGCGGGGTTGAGGAAAAATAGTTTTTGCCCAGAAAAAATTCTTAACTTGAAAACAATTATCAGGATCAGAACAAAGAAGAACCTCAACACAGTCGTTACATTTACTGATTTCAAAAAAACTTACAGTTCTGTAAACAGAGCACAGTATCCTTAACACTAGAAGAAGCAGGTGCTGACAAAATCAGCAGTCAGTCAGTCAAATAGACACTTACAGACACAACTTCAGAAGTTAAATTCCTAAGGAAATTTCTGAAGCCTTCAGAAGTAGCACAGGAGTTCGGCAGGGCGACGGCGTCTCACAGATCCTCTTCAGTATGATCTCAGACAAGGTCACGAGAGAGAGGAATAAAGAACTACAAGAGAAAAACATCGACCGAATCCTTCTAGTAGATTGGGCAAGAACTGACGTGGAATGTCTTGTTTCTTTTCTGGCTATATTGCTATGATTTCTAAGGATAAAACAGATGCAAAGATAATGATAGGAACACTGTACAAAACTGCATCTCCGACCTGACTACAAATACCGAAAACTAAAACATAATCCATTGAACATAAACACAATAGAGAAAAATATATACAAACACAAGATGGAAACGTCCAAAGAGTTGATACGTTTAAGTATCGAAGAGAATGGATACAATCAAATGGATTAGATAACACTACAAGCAAAGAAAGATCGAGGAAAACGGAATTAACAAACAAAATGACCGAAAACTGATATAATAAGAAATCAATATCATTCCAGGCAAAAACTTAACGCTACGCAACAGTAATTAAACCGGATGCAATATGCACATTTGAATGCCCAACACCGAGTACAAGAGGTGAAGAAGAAGAACTGGAAAAGCAGAAAAACTTCAGAGCCACAAAAGAACAAAGGTAACAGCTTGACGAAGAGGAGAAATGAAAAGCTACAGAGAAACATAGGAACAATCGTAGACATAATAAGAAAGAGGAGATGAAAGTTTTACGGTCATATTTATAGAATGAATGACAACAGGCTAACGGAGAAAATCTTTAATTTCATTTCGAAATTAAGAAACACCACGAGATGGCTGGAAGAGACAAGAAAGAGCCTGAGAAAACTAAACCTCACAGAAGACACTAGACAGGACAGGGAAAATTTCAGGCTAGTGATCAATACTGTGAAATTTCTTATCCGACAACAAAACTCACAACCTAGGACAGTGATGCCAAATGAACAGAGCCGGCCAGTGTGGCCGAGCGGTTTTTAAGCGCTTGAGTCCGGAATTGCGCGACCGCTACGGTCGCAGGTTCGAATCCTGCCTCGGGCATGGATGTGTGTGATGTCGTTAGGTTAGTTAGGCTGAAGTAGTTCAAAGTTCTAGGGGACCGATGACCTCAGATGTTAAGTCCCAATGTGCACACAGCCATTTGAACCATTTTTGAACCAAATGGACAGAGGCAGGCCGTCAGCCAATGCATATAGAGATTCTGGGAAGGATACACATAATGTACCACTGTCTTAGGTTCCAAGCTGTCTATAGTTGACCGAATTCAGTAGTAAAAAAACTTAGCAAACTTAAGCTGGACACAAGCAGGAAATAAGGAGTAATCAACACAGAATACCTAAAAGTAGCACTGAAGAGGTAAGGAAAATTCACAAAAAGTGACAAATGTTGGAACCGATCACGAGTATTGAGCTACATATTTCAGTTCAAGATATCGAGTCCAAGTTTCACTATTTTCAGCGTTTCTGCACTAAGGGAGTGCAGTTCTTTGTTACAGGATTTCTATTCTTGATGTCGCACTCTGTACTACTGCGACAAATAAGAAATTCTGGAATCAACAACTAAACTTGACGTAGATATCTCAAGTGCAGAGACAAGAAATAAAAAATCCTAAAAAGTAATAACAATACACACTTAATGAAATGTCAGGGAAAATAACGAACCATGCAATAGAGACCTACAATTTACCTATATAGGCCTAGCTGTCCTCTTAGTCTCCTGCCTAACCTCACCCTCATAAATCGTGCAGTTTGCGGAAAAATACAGCCAAATATTCGTGGGAATCAAGATTATAAATATGCGAGCTAACCGTTCCATTCGCACCAATTATGCTGTTGTTTCGATTCCTGCCCGAGCTCACTTTCGGAAATCATATCTTATTGGGAAAGAAGTAGCTAAATATTTTATAGGAACCAAGATTAAAAATACGATTGCTGCTTGATTCACTGGCATCAGTTTAAGCTGCGCGCTAAGGTTGCGGTGCTGCCTAACCATACTCTCGGAAATCGCGACATATTTACAACAATCGGCACAGTTTACTTCAGGCACTGAGACAACCGCAGATAACATTTAATGACGGGACACTTTCATCTTTCGCATCGAAGACCGATGATGTCACACACGACGTCGCTGGTCAACGCTGACGGGTGGAATAGGACACTAGAATTGAACCAAAGTAGTACTTAATGCCTGAAATTCATATCTAGGCTGGTGGAAAATCTTGTAAAAATAAATTATGCCTTACGATAGGTCCATGGAGGACGCGTGTTTCAAGAAACCATGGCGGTGTGGTAACGTTGTCGAACATCATCCAAACGATCGAATGAACGTAGCAGTTGGAAAGGCAGCGTTGTAGGAGCATTTATAATTTGCTCACGCCCGATCTTCCTGTAATTAAAAGATGCATAAAATTAATCTTTCTCCTACACAGACTGCTTTAGACAGATTCGTATGAATTATCCGCTCGACTGATTTGTAAAATTATATTATTCGTAATATAAGTGCTGTGTCTAAGATCTCCATATTTATTAAACATGCACGAATCGAGAATTAACGTTACGCATGCGCAGCAAGGTGCAGTCATTTCGGTGGCATTGCTTTGGCAGCGACCACACTCTGCTCGGTGACTCGGCACAGGCCGCTGCCGCTGCTCCGCGCTGTTGCCGCATTTCTCTGTCTCTGCAGACTCTGCTGGCAACGGGGACAGCAACAGCCGCCTTGCTCGCCTTTCGACTCAAACCGTTGCTGGGATACGGCGTGGGCCGATGACGAGAGCCGTGTATTGTCGACAACTGCGTCACGTCTTCATTTGTCTCGTTTACTGTAAGGGGGTACAGTTGACTGAACAATCTGAACTGAAGGGGCCTTAGTCCAAATTTTGACAAAATGAGTTAAGAGCGGTAACGGATCCTACACACATAGATACATTTTTTTTTTTTTGTATGAGAAGAGCTTTATTCCAGATATTGTAAATGTGTTACTGTGACTCGTTATAGCGGCATCATTTATGAAAGGGCTTTACTCCTGGAACAGCGCCCTTTCAATGGTGATCATACTAGCATGCCATCTACCGAATACTTAATGCACTATATCTTTACGTTTCTCTTTCCGTAGTTGAACCGTTGCTATTTCTGAAGAAGCGTTGTGAAATGTAAAAATGACTCCAAGTATTGTGTTGGAGAGTAGTGACAGTACCAAGAAAGAAATAAAGAAAGAAACAAAAACGTATTGTTGGAAAACATGAGCAGAACGCTGAAAGAACAGCCACAGTAATTTGTCATGAGTTCACTAACCCTTTCAGCCATCTTCCTTTACACATTTTGAACACAGTAGTTACATTCAGATGTGGTTTCTAAAAACACACATTCACGACCGATTCCAAAGTTGAGGAATTTTTGAAGGCTGTCGCCCTGTTTCCTGTATCTTTTTGTTTTTCGTGTTCTGTGCTGTACTCTACGATAATTCATCATTACTTGGGTACGAATTAGGGTTGCATAGTCTCCTCAGACATAGATAGCGGTTGCACAGAATGTATTGCTGTAGTAGAGCAATGCATGCCCGATGGGAGTCGACTACTCAAGTCGCATACGTGACGGAGCAGCAATAAATGCGCCGTGAGTGGCAGCGTTAGGCAAAGTGAGAGGTTTACAGCGCGTGTCACGTGACACGACACTACAGCGCGACACGCACGTGCCGCACGGGTGTCCAGAGCACACTGCGACGCGCACACCACACCTCGCACGCGCCGGCTGGCGACGCTCTGCGCTGACAGAACCGAGGCGCGCGCAGCCTGTTATCTTCCTCAAACGATTTTACAGAAACTATTCACCGAAAATGTTTGATTTTTGCCATACTTGTATCGTTATATGTCAGCTTCGTGGCGAAGTGCTCATCACCTCGCTAATGGTCATTCTTATTGTGATATACACATTTTGGTAAGGCACTACGCAAAATCAAAAAGTTTGCAATGAAAATTAGGGGTCGCTGTGATTTTGCGTTTGCTGAGTATTACACCATATGTTGCTGCGTATGAAATTTAGCTAACATGTAGAATTTTCGTTTAGATTTCTATCTGCCTCCGATCTCGAGAAAATGGATCCCACGTAGTGCGCTCACTCCCGATCTCACGCCCGCGAGAATGAAATACTCGCAACATCTCTCGTATCTCATGTCTCGAGACATCGAAACGAAAGTTTAGCGAATGATAGCACACAAGGAGGATAGTGTTTTGCCAACTCTTAAGCACACGGAACTTTCTCATCTATGGCGATATATCAGTACTTATACTTCCCTTTCTATTTACTTCACTCCAGTGACTGTAATTTTTTAAGACTTATTGGCAGCTAGCGAAACAAGAGCTTCCTAGTATGAAAATAAACATGAAATTTGTTCTTGTATGTTACTGCAAACCGACACTATGAGGTTTTTTGTAAGCTATTGTTGCTCTGTGATTGCCAATTACTTGTTTAATGAGGCACTCCATTTCGGAATTCTGTCTCAATAGCTGCTGTGAGATGAGTTTGGCAAATTACATTGTGACAAAGGATGTACAATTAAACCAGTCATCAAGAGAAATGTGGCCGTTATTCACGAACGGTAATGCTTCTTCGAAGGAGAAAAGGTTAACAATTAACACAAAAATAGATTGCCAATTCTGTTGGAATTTTGGTGGAATTCCAGTAACCCTCAGTCGTTTAATGATCAAGGTAAGAGCATATGGACTATCAGAGCAATTGTGTGATTGGATTGAAGAGTTCCTAGATAACAGAACGCAGGAATGTCATTCTCAGTGGAAAGAAGTCTTCTGAAGTAAGAGTGGTTTCAGGTGTGCCGCAGGGGAGTGTCGTAGGACCGTTGCTATTCACAATAAACATAAATGACCTTGTGGATGACACCGGAAGTTCACTGAGGCTTTTTGCAGATGATGCTGTGGTATATCGAGAGGCTGGAACAATGGAAAATTGTACTGAAATGCAGGAGGATCTGCAGCGAATTGACGCATGGTGCAGGGAGTGGCAATTGAATCTCAGTGTAGAGCAGTGTAATGTGCTGCGAAGATCCCTTATCATTTAGCTACAATATAGCAGGCCAGCAACTGGAAGCAGTTAATTCCATAAATTATCTGGCAATAGGCATTAGGAGTGATTTAAAATGGAATGATCATATAAAGTTGATCGTCGGTAAAGCAGATGCCAGACTGAGATTCATTGGAAGAATCCTAACGAAATGCAGTCAGAAAACAAAGGAAGTAGGTTACAGTACGCTTGTTCGCCCACTGCTTGAATACTGCTCAGCAATGTGGGATCCGTACCAGATAGGGTTGATAGAAGAGATAGAGAAGATCCAATGGAGAGTAGCGCGCTTCGTTACAGGATCATTTACTAATCGCGAAAGCGTTACAGAGATGATAGATAAACTCCAGTGGAAGACTCTGCAGGAGAGACGCTCAGTAGCTCGGTACGAGCTCTTGTTGAAGTTTCGAGAACATACCTTCACCGAAGAGTCAAGCAGTATATTGCTCCTTCCTACGTATATCTCGCGAAGAGACCATGAGGATAAAATCAGAGAGATTAGAGCCCACACAGAGGCATACCGACAATCCTTTCCACGAACAATACGAGACTGGAATAGAAGGGATAACCGATAGAGGCAGCACATGACAGGCATTCAATTCAATTTCTAGTTTCTGTTTGAGCGTAAGGAATTCATTTACACACGAAATGCAGAAGGTGTTACAGGCATAGAGAACAATGACTACGTATACAAGTAATGAAAATCCACATAATTATAAAAAAACCTCAAAAATTAACTATAATACACAGAAATAGAAAGGGCAGTTTTAAAATGCAGGCAGAGGCATGATTTGAGTTGCTTTTCCTTATACAGGAAGATAAAGCTGCTTGGAGTATTAGTGGCATCTACAGTAAAACTTGAGCAGGATAAAAAAATCAAGAGAAGGTACACGTAACCTACAGGGTGGCTGCTATTAAGGTTTCTGCTGCTTGGGCGGGCCGCCACGAGAAAGGAAAGGAGCGACCGGAGGACAAAGACACTTTGCGAAAACATTCGTAGGAGACATCTGGCAGATAGTCCAGAGGGATTCTTGTGGCATGTGGATTACACCAGCTGCAAGACACAATCCTTACCTCCTCTGCGTGACGTCAACCGTAATGTTACCGACGACAGTGACACGAGATCGGAGACATTAGACACAGTTTCCCGAAATTCCTTCAGCAAAGAAGACCAACTAAGTATTCCAGCTTTCGAGTCAACAACAATTGACATCCTGAGTAACATGGAATTAGATATCCTTCATGTACCGAAGCAGCTTCAAACACTCAATAAGGACAAGTCTTCCGGTCCACATAGCATGTCATTCAGGTTCCTATCGAGAGTGTGCTGGTATAACAGCTCCGCACTTGAGTCTCTCTACGAATTATCCGTACCAAAAGATATTAAAATACATACAGTCTGTGCCTTTGCACAATCTGAAATTATTCTGTGGAGTGGAGCATATTGTCAAGCAAATGTGATTTGAGTTTGTGTATGGAGTTCATTTCCGTATCTAGATTTGTTTTTCTTCACTCAAGGTTCAAATGGCTCTGGGCACTATGGGACAGAACTGCTGTGGTCATCAGTCCCCTAGAACTTAGAAGTACTTAAACCTAACTAACCTAAGGACATCACACACATCCATGCCCGAGGCAGGATTCGAACCTGCGACCGTACCGGTCGCGCGGTTCCAGACTGAAGCGCCTAGAACCGCTCGGCCACCTCGGCCGGCTTCACTCAAGGTTTATTCGGCTGAATAAGTCATCCCTTTCAGTGTCACTAGATGACGGATAGTGTAAGTCATTCCACATCTTACTATTACACTCATGAAGGTTTTTGTTGCTTCCAGACTGTTGTTAATCGCTGATAACAAACTCCCTAAGTGGATAAGTCTACTGTGAAGGTGTTGACAGAATCCTCAACTACGTAGAAAGCTGGCTAAAAGAGCGCTAATCGACGTATGTACGAAATACTAAATAGTACTAAATTGCTAATATTTACTAAATATACTCTTTCAAGCTAAACAACCGTTAAAGGAGGCCGTACTTACAGACGATGTGAGAGTGGTGTTTGAGGAACCCTGATAAACGTTCTGTTTCACTAGCACTGCTCGCAGAGTAGACGCAGAATGCGTGCTCTCCTCTCCTTCAATCCACGCCAAACACAGTACAGAACGATATGCTCCTCCGAGTGAAATGAGGAATAATTTGTTACATTGGGCTCTGTACCGGCATGTATGCTGCTCTGTAGACCTGTGAGCTTCGCTTTACATTCCTGTCACGGCGTCCACATGTATAGTACTTTACCAGAGCACTTTGCTTTATCGAGACGCATGGTTCATTTATTAATAGCGCGATAGCTACACATGCGACATAACTCTCTACGTAGTTAAAAGTCTACATGCACTGTAGACTTAAAATCTCTATCAGTGCATAAGATGGTTTTTTCTTTCATTAATATACCACACCTTATGTTTACACTTCCAAGTCGTTTCTAGTGGATCCACTTCGCTAAATAATACGCCTAACTTCTGGGGATTGAGTTTGACAGTCGGTGGCGTCACATCGGCCGTGTACTCGCGTTGTGTAACGTTCCTTCCTCGATCTGGGGTGGACCCCCGCAGCACAAAACACTGTCTTCTCCCATACGTCACACTTACGACTTTAAATGACTAGCAACTGGGCGTTGTTCAAATGTTGCAAGCACTCGAGTACCCGCGACACAAAAACTGCGAAACAAGCCTCGAATTGGCACAACGCCGCCGTGTTAATTCTGCAGACATTTTGACGTCAGCCGCAGACGCAGGTCGCAGCAAAGCAGAGGACGATTTCACTTCCAGGTCCGCTTCCCGTGTCCTGCCAACCACGCAGCTTTCAAGCTGCTCCCGCGCTTGCTTGTTGCTGCTAAAAGTGAATGGAAACGGAAAGAAATAGAAAATTCAGAACTATCAGTCAGACTTCGTTTATCACATTTTCAAACGTGAAATTAACTCTCCCAATCTCGGATATGCCAAAGTCGAAAAAGTTTCCTTTCTTCGTACCCGAAATCATGTTCTGTGTTCTTCACAGAGTACTATTACTGACCTCCATTGGACTGGCACTCAGTACAAAATAAACAACACTGTATCTCAGGCAGTAATCAGAGTTAAATTACGTTGAAACAAGCTCAGAGCAATAACAGAAGACGGTTTTACAGTTTCTGGCGATAATATTTACAACGTATCGTTTCATTGTCCATAAGCAACACTTTGCAAAAAAAAAAAAAATGGTTCAAATGACTGAGCACTATGGGACTTGACATCTATGGTCATCAGTCCCCTAGAACTTAGAACTACTTAAACCTAACTAACCTAAAGACATGACACACATCGATGCCCGAGGCAGGATTCGAACCTGCGACCGTAGCAGTCGCACGGTTCCGGAATGGAACGGCTAGAACCGTACGGCCACCGCGGCCGGCCAATACTTTGCAGTTTGTTGTGATGAACATTGAGCAATAATTTCAAAACGTAGCAGATAAAACTTTCTTCACAGATTTAGGCAGGCTTTTATTTTCTCTTGCTTTCATACAGTCCTCTTCTAAGTGAACTAACGGAATATTGTTGCTTATTGTGAAACAGACAGTTGTAGCTACTGAGATACCATGGTGAAAACAGGAACGAACGTAACGTTATATTTAATGAATCTGGCAAACGTAAGAGGACCAAAGCAAAAGTCTGGAATATTTGCAGAGGCATCTGTCGTTATGACTTTGTAGATTTTTCTGTTTTGTCGGTGACAGTGTGGTGAAGACCGATGACATGAATTTCTTTTCTACTGTAACTTTAAGGTATTTTTATAGGTTTAGATTTCCGTTGCACCATTTTAAACTCGGGGATTTTCAGTTACGAGGTGAACAATTCTTTTGGCGTTACTTGTGACTGGCCAAGCTGTTTGCTCGTCATCTGTTGGAGACTTGTTTTCATTTTAGAGCTGACCGTTCCTTTACCAGTCGGTTGTGTTGTATCTGACAAATACGTAACATCTGTAATGACTGTCCTTACGGTAATGGGAAACAAAATGTCGCTAATAATTAATGCTTTTATTAGGTACTGTAATTAAAGACATTCAGTTTTGATACTATTTCGTGACGCATTCGCATGTGTGACGTGTGGGCCTCCCCGGACACAGTGCCAGAAAGGTGCCGCGGCTGAGGCGCGCCTGCACAGCCCCTGGCTGCCCCGGAGAGCGGCTGGGGTTTCCCCCGGCAGGGCTGAGCGGTCAGCGGCGGCGGGGCGTGCGGCTCTGCACACTGGCGGGAACCCGACTCGAGGCAGGCGGGCATTCTTAAACACGCTACCAGCTGCAGCTGTTCAGGGACAAACGGCGCAGCAAGTGCGATCACATGAAATAATCACCGCAATGCGCTGCGTCTAATCAAATGTCAACCACAACTGCATCAACAAAAACATACGAGTTAGGTGTTACAGCAAAACTAATAACAATTCAGATATTGAATGCTGTACTCGAGCACCGTCAAACACGTGTCTGATAGCAGCACGATGCCCAGGCTATTGTCGCAGCCGCCACTGAGCTGCGCTTTACTGACAGCGTCCTCTCACTGAGCGGACGCGCCTGGCATCGCCAGATGGTCTCTCTCCACTGCGACGCACCTCAGGTCGCCCCCAAACACTACGTGTTTGTGGTTTTCTGCCGTAAGGCCGCAGATTTGTAGCCTAAATAACACAGTTCAGGCTGCTTTGCTTTCGATTCCTAAAGGAGCGAACGGAAAAGTACACTGTGATCTGGTGCAGGACACAACAAACGAGCAGCCTTCAAATTGTGGAAAATATGCTGTACTATGAAAGGGTACAGTACTACCTGACATAGAAAAGGTTTGCCTCGTTCGGGACAGTAATACCCATAGTATAACAACATACTGCGTTGTTCTCGTCAGAACAGCTGTTTTATTGTAACACAGCTGTATTCACTACATTTAAACCGGTTACTAGTGTACAAAATAAGGACAGTTTGTGTATTTGCTTATTCGTATGCGCACTTCCTTCAAAAATAGATCCCTATATCTAGTTTTGTGATGTTTGAGAAACGAGTGAATGGTTTGTTGCTTGCTGACCACAGATAGTGGATGTAGAACCTGTAATTATCTTTGACACAGTCCTCTGGTCACCTTCGGGAGAGCCAAAGAAGCATTCCAGACCACTGGAGGGGCTGGAGTGTGTGGCTGGCCACTACAGTAACAGGACCCTCCCCCACTGGTGAGGGAGCGTGGGGTGGCCTGGCGAACGGCCGTGTCCCGGCCGGCACTCTGGCGCTGGTTCCCCAAGTTGAAACACCTGTTTTCAGTGCGCTCCGTAGAACCACAGAATACGGGAATGGTATGCGTGTGGAACATTTAAGAGCAGCCAGAAACAATGATTTCCCTTTTCAGAATATATATATATATATATAAAAAAAACGTTATGGTGGGAGATTCATGTAAAGGAAGGTAGGTAACACTCATGGGGAACTCGGGATTTTTTGCAGTGGGCAATGGTCTCAATGACAACACGTGTGGTAATTTCAAGCTGAGATACTTGTGTGTATAAATTTAAGCTGAGAATATTTAAGAATTTTCTTGTACGGAATTTGAATTGGAAACAAGCACTTCCACATGGTGAGTACTGACTGTTTCAATCTGGTGAAGAGACAATGGAAAACGGATGTGCGTGTGCAAACCTTCACTTGAGGACCCGTGTGTGAGATAATTAACTACTCATGGCACCAAAATAACCATTATTAACTAGATTCGTGTAAAGCAAGCTACAAATTTTGATTGAGAGAGAAAAAGGTTACTTAACCATTTACCCAGCAACACAATGAGGCTTACAGTGCAGTGGGAGATGTGTGGCAGGTCCGTAGGAAAGGTTTCGTCTGAAATTTAATCCGAAGCTCTCTGACTTATTAATCTGCGTAGAAATTTAGTTGTTGGGAAGATTTGATACGTACAGGCTAAAGTCGGTTATTCTGTTTTACTTACATGTTTAACCTGTGTAATTTGAATGTAGAAACTTAGTTACAAGTACTGTACCAAAAAGCAATAATTATCCTTGAATAACCTGATCGTTAGTAAATTCTCTAGGTTATTAATCAATCAGTATAGGAGAGTGTGTGTGTGTGAGAGAGAGAGAGAGAGAGAGAGAGAGAGAGAGAGAGAGAGAGAGAGAAGTAATGGATATCCGTCCCATTCCAGAAAATCCAGAAAGTGCACTGTAGTAATAAGGGAAAACAGTAAGAGACCACAGGATATTGAAATGCGTACGTAATATCATGTCCATGGGGCAGACAATTCCTTGTTTTCTCCTATGTTTGAATGTATTGAACGAAATTCTTCACCATTGTGGTGGTAGAATTTCAGAAAATAAAAGATGATTGCAGCTGTCCTTGACGATGTGAACTCACCAGACTTTTTGACAAGTAGTGCAGAGTATGCATTCCTACGGACGCCTGTGAAATCGTGAGGAGCAGATTGCACGTAGAGGGATGTTCAAGAGTCTCGTGCACGGCCAGTGAAGGCTTCGTAGATGATTTATTAAGCGGCCAGGATTACGCTCGTTGTGCAAAGAAGTGCGGGATGGGAAGTGCTGCAAGCATATTACACCAAAAAAAGACTGGGCGTGTAGGGATGGCGACAAAACTTCTCAAAGAGTAAATTGCAATACAATTACGTAGCAAATTATAAAAAGATGTAATCGTTTCTTTACATGTCAAAGCCAGCTACCGACTAGGGCACCTTCCCTTTGCCGAAAAAATCCAGTCGATGGCAGGATGAACGGTAGAAATCTCAACGCGCTCATTAACCTGATGAAGTAGAGGAGAAGAACCGTGTTATTACATCCCAGATAGGAATCTGGAGATAGTCTTTGACGTAGCAGAATATAATATTAAAATCGTCTACCAGATATAATTACTTACCCAAAGATAGAAGGCTCATTTCTCTACATTTAAAAGCCTCCTCTCAAACACGGTGTCTTCCCATTGAAAATAAAAGGCAGTCGATGGCAAAGTAAATGGTGGCAGCTAGAATACACTCGTCAACCTGCTGACAAGGAACAGGAGAACAAACCTGTTACTGGACAGGTCTACTGGGAGTTTGTTATATGCATTTCTGGATTTTGTACGCACTTCCTTAGCGTATGGCTCAGACACTAAGCGACAACTGTGAGTCGCTTGTTATTCGCGTGCAGTCTTTGGTCAGAGCAGCTGCGTCGCTGGAAGGTGTCCACGTATTTGTCGTCGCTGCCGGGGAGGGAGAGGAGCGCTGGAGTTCCAGCGTCAGGAGGGTTGTTGTGAGTTAAGACGCCGAGCAGAGGACTCTGGGCAGTGCAGGCGTAAAGTTAAGTGCACCTGCGTTTAAGTAAAGTGGTTTGTGTGAAACAGAAGAGAAAGATAAGGGTTCAGAAAGAAATGAGATGTAAGGATGTTAGAAAAGAGTATGAAGGTAACATTTTTTATTTGGTGGCACTGCAGTCAAGCGTAGTTAGGTTCATTGTTGAATTAGACGGCCATATCAAGGAAATTGAGTTTTTTTTTTAAAAAGGTTGAATGAGTTTTTCTGTAACGGTTTCTTCATGTCTGTCAATTGTTTGTCCCACATTTCTGACAGTGATCGTCTGATAACAATATTGCCATTTGTCAATGTTAATGCGTGTTGTAACATGAATATCATACAGTTAATTACATATCAGATAATGTAAAAACAGTTTGTTAAAGGCATATTTCACCTAAGAGCATTTTTATATAAAATCGTGCCGCACTCAGTCGTGTGTATAAAACAGTTTGCTCGCTGTCTGGAGCGCTGCACTGGGCTCTCAGCGACTGGAGTCAGAAATTTGCGACTGGAGCGCAGAGAGCAGCAAGGAGCGCGTTTCCAAGAAATTACATTACGAGGTGAGACATTTTCATTTCAGGACCTGTTTGCTACGAAAATTGCCAACGGACAGGGATCATTTCAACAATAGGATTATTTGCAGATCATTAACGCACGGGGACACTTTGTTTTTATTAAAGAGATTAATAGTAAAGTTCAGGATTTAATCAGTTTGCACATTTTTACTATATGAACACAGTAACCGAGCGTGTTATCCCGTTATTGCAGCAAAAACAACAGGCACAGTGGAATGTGTACCATCCGGTTGTAAAGACACCAACTGACTCACATAATTTCAGCGCACTGACTGACTATGGCTCTCCGGTTACATCGATTACTGATCAAGCAGGTAATAGACTCAATGCGAATAATTCTTGCCCTGCAATCCCATTAGAAAAGACTAAAGTTAGAGGAGCAGTTTCAGGAACAGGAGTAGATGTAAACCTACAGAAACATCTAAAATTTGCTCTTCATGGCCACAGATTTTATACAAATTTTTGGATCGACCCACTTTTAACAAATGAAGTTATGCTAGGCATGGACTCCTTGACAGAACACGAACAGATTTTGGTCTTTTAGGAGTCTTCTATTGTACTACGCAACAATAACGAGCAAGTTGCATTACAGTCGCAGCAGAGCATTTCAACGGACGAACAGCATATAAACAAATTACAGCTTTTCTCATACTCGAAGAATACACAGTGGTACACACTATTTTTCACTACCCGTCTTTTGATACTGACACTGGACATGAAGAATTTAATTAGACGTTTCGCAGATAATGGAAGCCAAGGTAGACAATTATGAAGCAGTAACAGAGGAAGACAAACAACACACTGAATGGGACAGACATATTCAGATTTTTCAGGACAGCATTAATTCAATTCCTAGTGATTCAGCTTTGCTCTCGCCACATTTAGTTTTGAAGAATATAAATCGACCAGACAAAATAAAGTCACATTTTTTACGTCATCGTGAACTGATTGAGATTGCAGTTACTAAAATAAAAAAAGCAATTGGGAGGAGGAAAATGCTACAAAAGAAGATAAGTCGCACTAGAAAATTCAGAGTTGGACAAAAAGTTTTGGTTCGAGTATATCCATTATCTTGTGGGGCAAACAAGTGTCAGAAACTTGCACTACTTTATAACGACCGTTTCGGATTCGACGAATTCCACTTCCCAACGTAGTACATCTTGGAACTCTCAGAATGAAAGCTTGGAGAGGTGTTCATCACATCACCAATTCAACATCGTTCATTGAACAATTACTTGACTTTCTACTCCTTAATGACTACAACACCACACCTTTATACAGGGGGACTATAATTAAAGTTAAACTTTCAAAACGCTGTCGAAATAAGACAACTCGTGAGAATAACGTCCAATTTTTTTTAACCTGTGCACACTTATTTCAAACGGAACGTGACGTATTGTAAGTAAACCTGAACACCAATATAAACAACATTTGTAACTTTACTTGGAGTGTACCTGAGCACGAAATGTACGAAGATTTTTGCAAATTAATTTATAAGCGACTTAGCACCACTACTTTTTATCACTTGTTTGCAGTGACTATGTGCACGTCACATGTATATTTTGTATATTCCATAATCTTTTTTATGTTTCTTTACAAAATACAATACTACTTCGTGGCTTACTATTATTTTCGTATAATATGACACAGGCGAATGTTTCAGTACAATCTTTGCCATATGTAAAAATTCTGCCCGGAGAGGCTGTGGAATAGTGAAAGAGATCTACTGGAAGTTTGTTATTGGCATTTCAGAAATGTATACGTACTACGTACGTCTCACTTTTGATTTGTCGTGAGTAGTTCTTTCCCAGGGAAATTTTGAGAAAAATTAACTGACAACCATGTCATACACCATGAAATATGCTATAAAGACATATAAGCTCCAATGGCGCAATCCTGAGCCCTTGTTAGGAATGCCGAAACTGCCTTTGTCCCCCACCACTCACTCCAAAAATTAGGGGAGGGTAAAAGGTTGGCAACAGGAAGGAGCATCCCGCGACCCTAAACCACTGACAGATTAACATACTGACGTCGAGGTAGGGAAAAAAGAAAAAGAGCAGACAGTTTAAATCTCAACACCATTTTACTTGATATGTTACAGTGCCCAGTCGGTAACATCCCAAAACAACTGTAATGCATTTCAACTCTCGTTTTTCTGCGGGTATTAACCGACATACGAGATCTTGTTAATCACTGCAGATAATTTTTGATAGCAGGTGTTCCAGACGTAGTGACGTTCGAATTACTGATTAAAATTGCTATATAAATCGCTGGTGTGTTTTGTGACCAATTTCTAGCGACATTGCTAGCGATATATCGCTCACGTGTGTGCTGCTAGATGAACTCGTCGTCGGCGAACCTGTCACATCGTGGGACACACAACTGTGCAAATGATGCTCACTGCTATAAGTTACGCATCACCGAAATGAAACACTGCATTAAACAATGACGAGTATAGCTTTTGGATGATATTTCCACCTTCTGACTGCATAAAACTTCCTTATTCTATATTAATATCATGATTTTGGTCTTAAGTCAACAATGTTGGGTAAAATTAGACATTGTCAAGTGATGTCATCGTCAAGATCTATTGTAATGGATGCCCCAGCGTGCAGAAAGTGCAAAATCGTAAAAATCTATGGCAGACTGGTAGCAAATAAGTTTTCCAGTCATTAAACAATCGAGCCACAGAATGAACACCAGGGCAGCAGTTACACGTTTAGTGCGTTTGATCTGAAAATATACTACGGAAAATAATGGTTGACATGGCCAAATATGAAAAGCATAGGTTGTAAGTCCATGATGGACAATCCATGTTCACAGGAATATCATAGGTACATAAAAGCATCTGTTAATAGTGACCACAAGGTGTAAATAGCATGTTCATAGCACAAAAATATGACAGCATGCCAAAAGAAATACCCACATCATATACCGGTTTAAATGATAAAAATGTCCATGTGCCGTATATAACCATGGTACAGACAATGGCGAAAGTTTGCGATTGCAATATTTTGCGTTGTAAGCGATATGTTGCACACCACTATAGTGTCAGGTCTATGGCCTGAATGGCAAAGCTGACAGCGGAATGAACCAACATATCAGCAGCCCGAATTGGCGCAGTCTCTACTGATTCAATTCTAGGGAGGTGAGAGGCCAAGATCATGCGACAGTACTGCACTGGTGTTAAGGATACGAATTACACTGGCATGACTACGATAAAGACGCCTCATTTAATGATACACAAACACAAAGAAACAATGAACAAATTCTAGTGTACGATTTCACCGTCGGCCTTAATCGCAGAGTGAGCATTCAGATGCACAGAACTGATTTTCTGTTGTCGACACACATTGCCACCGTGGGCACGAGATCTGGGGTCGGCATAGGTTTCCCCGTAAAACGTCCTATAAATTTTGAATGCCGCCGTATCGTCAGTACAGATAGATTGCCCTCATATGTGCTGTGTATTTGGGACAGGCGTTTTGTAGACACCATAACAATTGGCATTTGATACCTAGAATAAATTGTTCTCTTAGCTTTGATGAGCAAAATTAGCGGGCACCACGGCATGGCACCGTCACGTCATTCCGCTTAGTCCGCGTCAGAGTACAGTACTGCAGCTGAGGAACTGAGGTGATTAATGGGTAAAGCAAACCTCATAACTTGCGTTCTTGATCAGTTTTGTTTGTTGAAGTACTGAGATGTGACACAACATTTCAAAACATCGACATTTCTGTGGTTTGGGGAAGCGGACATTTGTTCCGTTATAGTGAAACGTAAATAATTTTTCGCCTTCAGATATCTCACGTTGCTTGTGTAACAATATCCAATGCAATAAACATCCAAGTCGTCATGGTACATCTACAAATTGCCACGAAAACAAAACACAATATCTAAATATAGATTAAGAAGTTACAAAAGCACACAATCCACTACTACAATACGAGTGAGCGCGGCAAAATAGGTTAACTTACGATGTTAGCAGGCGATGATGCCGTCGATACTTCCTTCCCGAGAAACCTTGAGCTGCTGTGACGTGACGTGACGGTCTGTTGACGACTTGTCTGAATGCCGCCGTTTGAAGTAAATTGTGGAATCTTTGGATCTGACATGACAGGACCTGACGCCCAAGGTGAACTGGTCTTAAAAAGAGTCATCCCGAGATCACGCGACAATCTCAGCTTAATGTTGACAACTAGTGCAGCACGAAATGTTTACTCCAGAAATTTTTCTACTTTATGGCTTTCACCGACGTCATATCTGAGTCACAGATGCTACTTAGAGGCAATATCTGAAGGCAGAGGGGTTTATTCCTAAACCAAAGAATGTATGACAGAAAAGAAAGATAATAAACATACATATAATAAAATTCCATTGCAGCTCACGTGATTAATTACATAGCCAAAAGTTTTATCGGAAAAGAAATTGGGGTAACAAAAAAGAAAGTAACAACATAAAAAAAACACATGCATTAAATGAATTATTACCACAGTTTATGCGAGCAAGTGAAAGAACAATAAACGGCCTTTCAAGTCCACTATAATATCACTCGTAGTAAACTCGTAATCTACATCTACGTCTACATGGATACTTTACAAATCACACTTACGTACTTGGCAAAGGGTTCATCAATCCACTTTCACAATAATCCTCTGTTATTTCAATCTCAAACAGCGCGAGAAAAAAACGAACACCTACATCTTCCCGAGCGAGTTTTGATTTCCTTATTTTATTATGATGATAATTTCTCCCTATGGAGGTCGGCATCAACAAAATATTTTCGCATTCGGAGGAGAAAGTTGGTGATCGAAATTTCTTGAGAAGTTTCTGCCGCAACGAAAAACGCCTTTGTTTTAATGATGTCCGCCCCAAATTCTGTAACACGTCAGAGACACTCTCTCCCCTATTTCTCGATAATGCAAAATGTGCTGCCCTCCTTTGAACATTCTGGATGTACTCTGTTAATTCTATGTGTTAGGGATCCCACACCGAGCAGAAATGCTCCAAAACAGGACGGAAAGCATAGTGTAGGCAGTCTCTCTAGCAGATCTCTTGCATCTCCAGCCAATAAATCGCTGTCTTTGGTTCGCCTTCCCCACAACATTTCTTATGTGTTATTTCCATTTTGTGTTGTTCGTAATTGTGATTACTAGGTATTTAGTTCAATTTACTGCCCTGACTGATCTAACCAAAGTTTAACAGATTCCTTATAGCACTCATGTGGATCAACTCACACTTTTCATTATTTAGGTTCAACTGCCAACTTTTGCACCATACAGGTATCTTTTCTAAATAGTTTTGCAATTTGTTTTGATATTCTGATTACTTTACTAGAAGGTACATGACAGCATCATCTGCAAACCACCTCAGACGCTTCCTCCATTCTCTCCGAAATCGTTTATATAGATAAGGAACAGCATTACTTGGGAAACGCTGGAAATCACTTATGTTTCCTTCGATGATTTTCGTCAATTACTACGAACTGTGAACAATGTGACAGGAATCTTTGTAATAGCTCTACATCAACTGACAAATAGTCCATTGCTAAGAAACACAACCCCTCTCTCTGTCGAGCTTGTGTTTCTCATGGAATATAAAGTATTCATACTACTTACAAGAATGCAGCCGACATCTTTCACAATCTCGTGTATTTCAAAACTAAAAGCCCAATCTCTTTGAAGGCCAAACGCCAGAATATCAGTGGTTGTCTAGCGCATCACCCAACTCCATTAGCGTTTGTTGTTTGAACCAGTCCCCTACATTACCTGATTACTGGAACCTATTTGCTGGCAGCATGTATGGTCCTGCCTTAGATTAGTGTAAACTGCACCATACTCAAATTACTGCCATATAAGCTGTGCCGGGGCTAGCAGCGCGTTTAGCACTAAATTCAGCTAGAATTTGCACATGGAAATGATGCTCTAAGACCCCCTTTCCTAACTCCGACTTTTTCTGTCGCATATGGATTAAAAAAAGAAACGCAGACTGATTGTTATCGACCCTGCAAGTGGAGTAGAGAAGAATTGGCGTCTGCAATAATTTAATTTGATAAAAATTAATTTGACAGTCGAAAGTTTAATTAATGTCGTGACAGATGAAAGGATTGCTCTACCTAACTACAGAATGAAATTTCTGTTCAAGATAACAATTGGATTTATTCTGACAAAATTCAGAATGAAAAACACGTGAAACAATCACAATACGTCAATTTAATAGGCTTCGGTAGAGTGGCCTTTACTGTGGGAGACCTGCTGTACATGTACCTCTGGTACTTCTCCACAGAAGAGAGTGTCTACAGTGGAGCTGTCAACATTCCACCTGGAGTGTCTAGAGTGGAGCTGTCAACATGCCACCTGGGCGGTCGAACAGTTGGGCCGACGTTCTTTTCCCAGATGAGTCCCCATTTGGTCTGCAGAGTGATTCTCGACGCATCCGCATCTAGAGGGAACGTGGAACACGATTTCTCAATCCAAACACTGTGCAAGGAGACTGATATCGAGGATCCTGGGCAGGGATTCTGGTGACCACTCGAACACCTCTTCATGTAATTGGACCAGTGCATTGGCGAGCTTTAACCGCTGCCAGGTATCGAGGCGAGATCTCGGGACCTGATGTGCGGTTGTTGCGAGGAGAGATGGACCCAGACTTTGTACTGATGGACGACAGTGCTCGACCTCATAGAGCAGAGGTGTTTCACGTTTTCTTGGAAATCGGAGACCGTGCGTGGCGTGGCCTGCTCATTCTGCCGATTTGAATCCCATAGAGCGTGTCTGGGACGCACTGGGGAGACGGGCTGCATCGCGTCATCATCCACGAACCACTCTGCAGGACTTGCGAGCAGCTCTGCAGGAACTGTGGGCGTTATCGCCTCAACAAGAGATTGACAACATCACTCACAGCACGCCCCGCCGTTGTCGGGGCTGTACTGCTGCCAGAGGTGGTCACACCCCGTGCTGAGCACAGTAACCAGTCGTCGCAGTGCGTGTGTGGAGATACATTGAGTTGTAAGAAAAGGAACAACGGTTATGCATGGTCCAGTTGTTTACATTCTGTGTTCTTTACATTGTTTCCATTTTACTAACGCCCGTTTACACTATTTTGTGGCAAAATAGATGCAACCTCGCAAAATACCCAACTGTTGCTTCACTTTTGGCCAGCAGGGTATTTGCAGTTTGTACTATCACATTGTGAAGTGTGGTGTTCAGTTGTGACAGTCAGAGAGCAGACATGTTTACACTGAGTGGGCCTCCTGGCTTGATGAGTGGTACCCTGAGGAGCTGCTGTGTGATGGACTGAAGTGGATGTAGCTCTTAGAGCGAATTTTTCAGGCTGCAGTGGAGTGTGCGCTGATGTGGAACTTTGTGGCAGATTAAAAAACTGTGTGCAGAGTGGGACGTCTGCATTTCTCTGGCAAATGCTCTACAAACTGAGCTACCCGGCCACGTCTTGTGACCCGTGTTCAGGGCCTAGCGCGCCCCCTGATTTCCAAACACTCCACTGCCAACTGCAACATTCATTCCCGAAATGATCTCCTGCCTTGGCTGAGCCGAGTCTCTGCAATCTTTCAGGAGTGCTAGTCCTGCAAGTTTCACATGAGGATATATGTGGAGTTTGAATGGTAGGAGATTTACTGGTGAAAGTAAGGCTGTGACGACTGGCTGTGAGCCATTCTTGGATAGCTCAGTAGGTAGAACACCTGTCTGTAAGCGGCACAGCTCCCTGGTTTGAGTCCCAGTTCGGCACATTGTTTTACTGATTTCTGAGAACATTTCTCGTGGAGAACAGTGGTCTGGCAGAAAGTAAAACTGACACGGAAGACAGCAGTCTTTCGCGGTGGGGAAACTTCCAGAACGGCTCTAACCTCTATGGATTAGTATTGTAAGGTAATAATGGTTCGTGCAAGTCCGCACTGAAGCTCAATACGGATGAAATCATTGTTGTCCTTCACTACTGAACGTAAGCCGCTCACATTCTATTATCTGTTAAGTGGTATCACCATCAACCGAACCATATTAGAGTATAAATGGGACACGGGATTGCTGCTAGGTACACGATCGCAGAGCTTAAACTGTCTTCGTTTACCTGTATGCAAACATTTTTCGATTGCTTTTAATTAAACTTGTGACTGCAGATCTTCACTGAAATATCAGCAAGATCAGGTGGAATGTTACAGTGTGCGCTCTCCCCTGCATGATTTTTACTATTTTTTTATGTACTGATAAGGGAATATTTTCTGTATTGTCAATGCCAGCGTTTAAAATTTATGCAGTGTTTCCCTGCCTCCCCCCCCCCCCTCCTCATCTCAACAGGATTGCGTATGAAGGAAGACTTCGCTAGTCTCACTAAGCATTTGTTTCACATTTGCAAGAACACTGGTAATTTATGTGTATATATGTGGAAATAATCGTGTCTTCCAGTGCCGTGAAAACATTGCCGTAGCCTGACATTGAGGTGGTGAATAGCACAGTTAAACCTAAATTCAATCTTGTTATTAGCGAGAGATATCATTAAGGAATGTATCTATTGGCATGGAAGTGTAAAAATCGCTAGGTCCTTAATGAAGGTTGTGTCAAATGTTTGATTATCCAGCCAAATGCAAAATATTCTTCCAAGTACTTAACAACAACTTTTCTTTTCCTGCATCAAAAAACCTTTATATCAAATTACATGTTGTACCACCGTTGCCAACCTGTTCATGTACACTGTACGTATGTGTTTAATGTAACAAACTTGCAGGAGGATGATACAGTTATTTAATCATCAATTTTAGTGGGAGATCGATATGCCATTTTCTTTATTTATTGTAATGTATGAAAATGTGTTTCTTTGCTTAAGTGTGAGTATATTGTGTGTGTGTGTGTGTGTGTGTGTGTGTGTGTGTGTGTGTGTGTGTGTGTGTGTGTGTGTGTGTGTGCATATGAGAGAGAGAGACATAGACAGAGAGAGATATAGAGAGAGAGATAGACAGAGAGATAGACAGAGAGATAGATAGATAGATAGATAGAGAGAGAGAGAGAGAGAGAGAGAGAGGAGAGAGAGAGAGAGAGATAGAGAGAGAGAGAGACAGTAATGGTACTAATTCAATGTTTCCCATTTTGCTCTAATTTTTAATGATCAGTTCAAAATGGTTGAAATGGCTCTAAGCACTATGGGACTTAACATGAGAGGTCATCAGTCCCCTAGACCTAGAAGTACTTAAACCCAACTATCCTAAGGACATCAGACACATCCATGCCCGAGGCAGGATTCGAACCTGCGACCGTAGCAGCAGCGCGGTTCCGGACTGAAGAGCCTAGAGCCGGTCGGCCACTACGGCCGGCGAAGAACGAGTAACAGATAGCATCAGCTTGCGTATGGAAAGGCAGAAGACACATGTAGGCAGTGACAAGTTATGTGGCTTTAAAGGTTAAATTGTCGAAGGTATTAAAAATATAAATAATGGAACATAATAATAACAAAGTGCTGCTTACTTTGTAGCAATGTGTGTTACTCATCACGTTGACATCAGTCGTCCCATTCGTTGCAGGTGGGTCCAGAACGGAGCCATCGAGTAATTCTGATGCTCGCTGTATCTAAAAAAGTGTTAAGTCATCAGTTACAACATCGCTCCTCGTCGTCATTTACACATTTATACTCTGCGAATTGGGTCTTCTGATGCGCCACTTACACCGGATCGTAAGAAAGCAAATACGAACGTAAAAGCATCTGCTGGCAGTTCCCAACTGTTTGCTTGTATCCGTGAACGTTTGTATACACTCTAGGCAATAGAAGAGAACACGATAAAATAAGCATATATATACACTTTCACCGACTCCCACACAGATTTGACTCAATTGTTACAGCTCTGGTATAAAACTCTGGTATTCACGTAGGATTATTCTGCATGCTGGGTGTGTTGTTCTACGTCAAGCAAACTAAATGTAATAGGAAAATAAAAATGTATTATTGGATGTCTCACTTTTTATGCAAGTGTGCAGCACTTTTCACTAAACTGCAGCTTTCTTCCTCGTTCTCACTATTGCAAAGTCTTGCAACTACGTCAGTTGACACTTTAGCTTCTCGTTACAACTAATGAGAAAATTTGAAAGTGGAATACTAATTTCTGATGAGCGACATAACCTGAAGAACAGATAGAATTTACACACTGCAACTGGAGAAATTTATGCCAGCTTCTGTGCCTCAAATAGTTCCTGACGCCTGCAGTGACATATGCAAAGCACACATTTCATTAAGGTACGCGTAAGGAAGATAATGCCAGTAAAGTACAGTAACTGAAATGTGAAATGCACATAAAACCTCTCAATAAGGCTATTTGACAAAACTTACCGCACTGTCGATGGAGCACAAGGCGTGAAACGTCATCCATAGAATGAGATGTTGCTCATCCTCGATAGTCATTGTCCATTGAAAGACGTTCGTGGGTTAAGGTAGTTGGTAAGCAGGCAGCGTTCCACTTTCGGGGGCTTATCTGACGCTTTGTGCAGATCGTGGTCGTGGCGATACTGTGCTGCCAGCGATGCGGGCCGCGGACGGCTCCTCTACCTGCTGGGCGGAGTCGTTTGCCGTGTGAGGCTGTGAGGAAGAGCCGTGGAGTGCGCGTGAGCTCCGTGATGCTGGAGGAACTGTCGTGGCACTCATGTTCTGTTTTTGTTACACTATTGTTTTGGGTCTCGTGTGAGACTGACGCATGAGAGCGTCCAGCTGGAATATAACGTGTAGCCGATTCATTAAGAGAAGTTAGAGTTGTACGTTGTAGGAAATACATTGAGATGAACTTCTGTGAGAGTGCTATTCCAACGGAACGAGAAAAGTCTCTTTTGGCATGTTCAGTACAGTGGATTGAAGTTCACAGGGGAGAAGCTGTGTCACGGTTCACGGGTGCTGAGCAGCAGCACCACTGCAGCGTCGGTGTTACACGGCGACACCGAGAGGAGCACGACACCCAGTCAGGTACGGAGACTGCGGGTCTACGACTTGTGGACTGTTTCAGTGGCCTGTTCCTAACACCACCATTAGGGACATAAAAACCAAGCAAACATTCAAAGCAGGCATAACATGACCGAAGGAAAAAATATTTTGAGGTATTTGGTTACGACATCAAAAGCGTATAAAACCGGTGACACACCCATTATGTAACTACAGCTGATTTGAACATAGGCCACGAGACTGATAAGCTTCTTCACAAATTTTTAATTTTGAATTACTCAGCACTACACATTTTTGTTTTTGTAGACTTGCAGGAAAATTTATTGTGCTGTTCCTCTTTAATAAAAAAAAAAAAATACGAAAGCTTGTGGTTCTTCAGACTGTTCTCTCCTAACAGGATGCATCTAATGAATTTATAATCTTTGCTATGTCTCTGGTTGGACGTTTTAGTGTTCCGACTGTTTTCTATTGAGCGTGTTTCCCTTATACAGTAGTGTTACATTATCGTCTGACCACTCCACAGCTCACACGAGAAATCTTCAACAATAAAAGTAGTTTGTGTGCAAAACAGCACGCAAACGCAAGTGCAGGTCAAACAATGGTATGAAGCTTGCGTGGCAGATTAAAACTGTGTGCTGGGCCGAGAGTTGAACGTGGGTGCTCTGCCTTCCTCAGGCTGGGTCTCTATTGACTGAGCTACCCAAGCATGACGCGTGATCCGTCCTCACAGCTTTACTTCCACCAGTGCCTCATCTCCTGCCTTCCAAACTCAACAGCTCTGCTGTGAAACTTGCATGACTAGCTCTCCTAGCAGAAACGATATTGCAGAGACATGGCTTAGCTACAGTGTGGACGAAAGAATGAATTTTCACTCTGCAGTGGAGTACGCCATGTTCAACCCGCCAGGGCAGCCGAGAGCGCTGACGCTCTGCTTCCTAGGCTCGGGTAGGCCCGCCAGCCTCGGATCGAATCCGACCGGCGGATTAACAACGAGGACAGGTGTGCTGACTGGCCTGGATGTGGTTTTAGGCGGTTTTCCACATCCCGCTAGGTGAATGCCGGGCTGGTCCCCACGTTCCGCCTCAGTTACACGGTTCGCAGACATCTCAACACGTTCGCACTATTCCACGGATTACACTAGTGCGCTAATTCCACGCGGGGGGGGGGGGGGGGGCGGAAGGAAGGGCATCTGGCCACCTCTTGAAATTAACATGCCACATCCGCTTAACCAGCAGAGCCCGCCAGTCGGGATTAATTCTTGGAAAGAGACAGACTGGAGGTCGCCGTGTTACACTATACCCTACCTAACATACATGTGATTAATACGGTAGTTCACTAAAATTATACACAACGTACAAGAAAGAAGCAACAGAAAGACTTTATCCGTACAAGTGTTTGATATAGTGCTACCTTAGTGCATGTCGCAGCCCCAGACTCGGCGTTTTTGGTGCTACATTCAGTGTGGTGCACTGGGAAATCATGTCGCAATGCGACTGCAGCATAATCTTTATTCACACAGAGAAGAGGAAGTCTGATCATGTGCATTATAAAGTAAATAGCGTTGGCTATCTCTATTTTTCCTGTAGCGAAAAGACGGACGACATATGAGCTGCGACCATTTTTGTAAACAAGCGAAGTGGCCTTCCATTTATCTCTACGCAGAATTAACCCAGATACTTTCTGTGCATCAAATGGAGGTTGTTAACCTCCATTTGACAAGCCTGAACAACATCTGCCAAACTTCAGAACAGGATTCGACTCTTCCAGCGACGTGATGACATTAAGAATCTGCAGAGGCCTTACTAGCAAACGACACACAGCACCTCTGTGTCACTGTCCGTGTGATTCCTGTACTGCATATCTGAATGCTGGCTTCTTAGGCATTGCTGTCCTGCGATTATACCTTTACACAGCACCCTGTCTCCCTTCAGTAGCCAACGCACATCACCTGTCTCCTAACTGCAGATGTGTGAGTACTGCCACCATACAAACTTCGCGTATGTTGTACGAAAACACATAACAATGCAACCTGGGTGATACAGACACTAATGCCGAGAAACCACGAGGAAAGAGAATACATATATGCCTTTCTCCATACCAACTCCCAAATATAAATAAAGAATTCGAACTCAGGATTGCAAACATAAACGAACGTAGTCGGAGAGCCTTAGTGCAGACGCATTCCCAGCTGCTGATTCTCAAACACATCGCTGTGGCAGAACCGACTGGTCAGATGCGTACAGTGACCGTTTCCTGTGAAATACATTAGTAGTTTCTCCGTGAACTCGTCGGGAGTCTACGGAACTGATGAATAAACCCTCCACTTGTTTACTCAATGCCGATATTCAGCTTGCGTAATTAAACGATTTACAAGTAGGATCTGATGAGAGTATTGAGGTGAAGCAAAGTCAGAGCACAGTTTTCAGATTACACTACGAATCGAGTGGATATTCTTTAAAAAAAAGGGATACACTGTGGACAATGCATCTGAATGCAGTTTGTTTATTGGCTGATGAATCCATATCAGGTGAGCGAAGTAAGTTAGTCGGCCGGAGTGGCCGAGCGGTTCTAGGCTCTACAGTCTGGAACCGCGCGACCGCTACGGTCGCAGGTTCGAATCCTGCCTCGGGCATGGATGTGTTAGTTAGGTTTAAGTAGTTCTACGTTCTAGGGGACTGATGACCTCAGAAGTTACGTCCCATAGTGCTCAGAGCCATTTGAACCGTTTTTGAAGTAAGTTTTTGTTTTCCCATAGCAGACACGGCAGTATTTCTTAATTCCTAAATATAAGTGGGAATTTGACACTTAAGCTAAATTCCTTCCCCTCTTCTCTCTGTCCATCTCCTACTCCCTCTCTCTTTGTCCATCTGCCACTCCTCCCCCGCCCCTCTCTGTGCATGACCTCCTCCCCACCTCCTCCTCCGCCCTCTATGTCTATTTCCACTTCTCTGCCCTCTTACCCCTCTCTCTGAGCTCTAGCCTTGTTTATTGTTATTGAGAACAAAACCTCGATTGGGAACTGAAGCCACTTAAAATGAATGGGTATGCTAGTTGATATCATTGGTATACAGGGTGTGAGAGACACCTGTCCACCGGCTGGATCTGTGAAGACAGTAGCTTTAATGACAGTGTTTTGCATAATTTCAATCTGTGAATGGGTAGGATTACAAAGTTTCAGATGATTCAGATTCTGTATTATTTTTCTAATAATAAGCCAATAAGCCATAAATACCAGTTCCTCGTTCCTGTATAAACAATGGCGAAGACGAAAACAAAACAGTACAATGCCATGTATACAATTTGTCATTGAAATTGTATGTAAATAGAAAGAATATATATGGGCCGAACAATTTTTCTGATGGGTTATTCGCCCCGTATTGTAGTTGAAACTGACTGTGAGAAACATACCTAAGCCACACATTTTCTTCCTCACGGTCGGTTTTAACAGAAAACCTATATATTGCCATTTTGAAACATATGTAACCTATACCTGTAAAAATGTTTGTTAGAGTTTAGTATACAAATTCTAAATAAATCGGTGAAGCACTTTCCGAGGGTTTTGGTAACAAAGTATCCCCTTTTACTATTCATTAGAGCATTGTGTATAAATTTCAAGTAATTTAGTCAAGAACTTTTCCAGGTATTTGGTGATTAACTTTCCCCCATATATATTACACATATATTTATGTATCATAAATTGATTGTTCGTTAGAGTATCGTGTAAATATTTGATTTAATTCGGTGAAGATCTTTTCGAGATTTTTGGCAACAACGTTTCCCCTTTATAGATTAAAAATATATTTGTATGTTATATATATATTAAATATATATAGCCTATGTCCATTCAATAATTCATGGAAGTATTGTGCAGAAATTTGAACTATATCAGTTGAGAACATCTTGAGACGGTTAGTAACCTCCTTTCCCCTGTCAATGTTACAGGAACATTTATACGAGTATGTCATAATTGTGACTGAAGTACATAGCATATATCCAAGTAAATATTGATGAGAGTATCAGGTGCAAATCTGAAGTATATCAGTCAAGAGCTTTTAGAGACTTTTAATAAAAACTTTTCCTCTTTATATGTTATGTATGTCCTGTATCTGTCTGACCATTCATTACAGTATCATGTGATAAGCAATGACTTGTCCTTATATAGTAATACAGATAAAAATTTGCGCCAACCCCCTCTTAAAATTTCTTTGATGTGTGGTCCTTAAGATGTATTGTGTTTCAAACTTTAAAAAAATTAAGAGCAAATTTTTATGCAATACAAGAAGAATTCAGATAAAAAGCATTAATCACAAGATTTGTTCAGTGCTAAATAGTTGTACCGCATCTGCTTCTGCCACGTCCGCAGGTGTCTGCCCACTGTTACCCCTTATGTCCCTCCTAGCACCGGCCAGCAGCAGTGCCTTCGCTGCATATGCACACCCCCATCTGGCAGCCACATGGAGTGGAGTCTCCCCCGCATCGTGCTGGACATCTACACACGCTGATGCCGCCAGTAGCATCCGTACAATGTGCTGCTCGCCACCTCTACATGCAGCCTAGTGCAGAGGCGTCATCCCATCCGAGTCCCTGACGTTGACATCTGCCCCGGCATCAATCAGGCACTTGACAGTTTCTTCGTGGCCATTCATCACTGCTTCATGCAGGGCAGTGTCGCCACTGGCGTCTGTCGCGTTGACTGGCGACCCCGCATCCAGGATCGCCCGCACTTGGCCGGTCTGACCCTGTGACGCAGCAATGATCAGCCTCCCAGCCAGCATCTGCTTCTGTTCCTCAGTCAGGATCCTGTAAATCACATTATGATTTACATCAGTTTTAGTATAGCAGCAGTGACATGAACATGACCTCCACAACGTATCTAAAACACACACACACACACAGACTTACACACACACACACACACACACACACACACACTCACACAGAGAGAGGGGGGGGGTTTGGAGATACAAAATGTTACTCTGTGAAAACCTTGTTTGAAATCAGTCATATAGGTAGTCAAGCAATTTAAAGCCCATTGGATATGTTGGTTAAAATTTTAGCGTTTAGCTTATTGTCACCAAAGAAAAAAAGTCATTCTTGTAGATGAAGAATTATGTGAGTGCATGGTAGCTATTCCCCTCGATATCTGCATCTAGTGACGCCTGTGAGCTGAGGATGACATGGCAGCTAGTTGGTACTGTTGGGCTTTTATGGCCTGTTCTGGAGGAGTTTAGTTTAGTTTTAGTTTTATAATAGATACTGGGTGTCACTGGCCCTTATCTCTAGGAGTCTGCAAAACGGTATGCCTAGAGAATGTGCACGAGATGGCTTTGAGAAGTCTTGGGTCACTGGCTTGATGGACGTGGGAGCAGCATACTGGCAGATCACACAGTGATCACAGTCTGAAGTGCAATGGATGAATGATAGGGTTGCAGGACAACAGCGTGGCAAGAAGGGTAGGCACATCGCCATCCAGAAGAACTGCACAACAAACAGATTTTAAAATGGAACGACTAGCTTTTTCATATAGGCAACAGCTGAAACCTGAGCAGAGGCGAAACTTCCTGGCAGATTATAACTGTCTACTGGACCGAGACTTGAGTTCGGTATCTTTCTGTATTGGGGGAAGTGAAGCTGTGAGGACGATTAGGGAGTCATGCTTGTGTATCTCAGTCAGCAGAGCACTTACCTATGAAAGGCAAAGATCCTGAGTTCCAGTCTCGGTTTTAATCTGCCAGGAAGTTTCATATCAACACTCACTCCAGTGCAGAGTGAAAATTTCATTCTGGAAACATCCTCAGGGGCGTGGTTAAGCCAATTCTCCGCCATATTCTTCCTTCTAGGAGTGTTAGTCCTGTACGTTTTGCAGGAGAACTGCTAAGAAGTTTGGAAGATACAGCACGAGGTGCTGGCAAAGGAAAACTTGGGGGACAGGTCGTGATTTGTGCTTGGGTAGTTCAGTCAGTAGAGCACTTGCCCGCGACAGGAAAAAGTCCGGAGTATGAGTCTCGGTTCAGCAAACAGTTTTAATCTGCCAGCAAGTCTCATATCTGTGTGCACTCTGCTGCTGAGTGAAAATTTAATTCTGAGCTGATTTGATAGGCAGTGTGCCAGCATCAGATTACTGGAAGCTGGGTTGAGATCTCAAGTTGACGTGGGTCATCTCCTGTTGACTTCATACCACAGACAACAAAGACTTGTATGGTATACATCCATAGTCAACTGGAACACTGACTGGAATTCTCTGCTCTTCAACGGCGAGTCCTGGTTCTGTCTGTAGCACTCAGATTGTCATCCACATGCCTGTAGATGACCTGGTGACAGGTCGCAGGACGCAGCAGTACTCCAGACACATACCCCAATTCCCCTGCTGTGGGGAGGTACTGGATATGACAATTGGGATGGCTTCGTAATTGTTGAAGAAACGCTGAATAGCTGCCAATATGTGAGACATATGGTAAATCCTCTTGTCACTCCCATGACTATGGTACCAAATGCAATATTCCAGCAGTATAATGCAAGATGCCCCACTGCAGTTCACATTACAAGCGCCTTAAGAAATGTATAGATCCTTGGCCAACCAGTACAGTCTACTTATTTCTCTCTGGGCTGCAATGGAAAGGCGTATACATCCAAACCACCACCACCCCCACTACCCCCCAAAAAATCCCTAAATAAAGCAACCATCATCATCTGAAACAGCATGTGATTCTGATGTGGCAATAAAATCTTAAAGATGAAATTCAGAGGCTGTCACAGTTTTTAGTGATGTTTATTATGGACATTAATTTCAAACAGAAGAAAATTTAACAATTCAATTTCATACATAACAGATAGCTGAACACTTTCTGTATACATTTGAGTGCTTTCTTTGTTGACTGCAGTGAGAACTTTAATCGAGACTACATAAATGTGGGGAAGGAAGGAATTAATTTTGCCTTATGTTCCTTGTATGAAGAGCATATTACTCACAGAAAAGCTATACTACATATGTAACATTCCTTAGATGACAAACATCGAGTGAGAAAGTGCAGTGTAACTGTAGGTCCGCATCTGTGGTTTGGTTTTGGGGGTGGGGAGAGGGTGTTCACAGCTTGTTATTGGCTGTCGCACTCCTTCCACCCGAACACAATCTGCCCTCCTCACTTTTAACATTGTAACACATGTCTATGGTTTCAGTGATAATTTGTTTAGATCTGCGCATAGTACGTCACTATGTAAGTTCTAAGGTACAGCACTTTTGAAAATTATATGGTAGGTAAAGGATTAGCCCGGTAAACTGAAATATTATGTTTTGTTTAAGAACTACAATAGCTACAAGTTTTTGACAAAGTCATAGTTTACAAGCACTTAACCAATATCAGTATTTCACTTAACACTACGATTGTGAACGCAGTTCTGCAGACTGTGGCTATGGAAATGTGTAAATGGTGGAAAGTGCTGCTTATTTCAGCAGTTTCTGCCTACAGAATAAAATGTTAAAATGTTCTCGGGGTTCCAGTTGCTTCAAGGGACTGAAGTGGCGTGAGCTTTCGACCAAGTGCTTCTCAGCCACTGTCAAGTGGAGTGACTGCTGGTGGGCTCCTCGTACGCCATTACACAACCCAGCTGCCGGCTGTGACGTCACTCATGGTTACATTACCGCCATACATGAACATACTTTGATTTCATGTCCGGTACACCCATTTTAACCTTGCAATTGCTGGATATCGAGCTGTAGGTCATAAGGTCATAGTCAGTGATTTTAATTTCGATGGATTCTTGATTATATATATACATATATATATATATATATATATATATATATATATATATATATATATATATAAAGTCCCACATTGATTTCTGCGTTTATTTTACGCAGTGTTGCTTGTCTGTTAGCACTGACAAATCTACACAATCAATGCTGCTCTTGCTCGTTAAGTGAAGGCCGTCGGCCATTGGTTTCTTCGTGTCGGAAAACTCTTTTGTTCTTTTGACGTTTGATTGTCACGTCTGTGTGGTTTTCTCTTCAGCCAGAGTTGTGGAGGATTATCTGGTACGTCAAATAATGTAAATATTGCATTTCTCACAGGTTTCCCATGTTACACATTGGCTGATTTGTCTGGAAGTCGAGACGCGGCGCTTCGCATCGCACCTGTGTTAAGTAAGAGACGGTAGAGAGCAGACAGCTTCAGGCAACTAGTGGTGGTCCGCTGACTGCTTGCAGGTAGCTACGGCTGCCATCGGAAGGTGTCAGATTCTCACGCACTACGAAACTATCAAGAAGTTAAAACAGATTTTGGAAACAAAACTCAAGTTACTGTGATTAATATGACGGTCGTTAGTTACCGCTAGATTGTTTGTTTGCTGTGAACGATGGAATGAATGGAACGTAAGATAGTAAATGAATATTGTTACGTCCATTAACTGAGTATATGTTAGCGTGAAAACTGTGATGGTACAGAGGAACTGAATTATACTCTCAGAGGAATTTTGTATGTAGAACTAGGCAGTTTATGGGACCCGGAAAAACAAGAAGCATTTCATGGTAATTGTGTTATTTAAAGCGCGAGGTATTTTCAGGCTTGTGGAGTTTCAAAATTTGTTCATTTACTAAATTGTTCATAAAAGCTGTTAAATTGTGACTAGTCATGTATGAAACACGCGGGATTGCCCAGCTTAATACTAGTAGCGGATTGGCTACGGTGTGTATCATCCAATCAGAGGGTAGTACGGTCACACGTTTTTTGTGAGCTAAATAACGGCTCTGTGAAGTTGGGAGCTTAGCTATCAATATTTTCGGATGCGAATATAAGGAGCTCTGGATAAATGTGGTAATTTTGCAGAATAATGAATAAAACTTGACCGTGGAGTGCCGCAAAGTGCATGCGAACTTGTGGCAAAAACGAAAACGGAAATATCGATTTTAATACGCAAACAGTGACTTTTGTATAAACAAGATCGGCGTGGCATGTCATACCAGCAGTGACCGCAAACTGAACATTCGTACTGGCTAAATTGTGTAATATTTGAGAGAGCGTTCTGTCACAGATAATATGTTTGGTAATGCTGCTGGTAACTGGTTCGGTTAGCTGCCGTAAGCCGGCTATTACGAGTGACTGCGACTGCGTGCGAGCGTCGATGCAAGGACTTGAGATTAGCACGGGATATGCAGTGTTCTTGTATCAGACATGTGCCAGTGTATCGACGTTTCCGCTCCTAAACTGAGTTTCAATCAGTCGCTCAGTTAAACTGAAACACATTCGCTGCGGCCGTCGTGTTGGTGTAACGCCACTGGCTGTGCTGCAGCCCCCCCAGCAGAGGAACATCCTGCTGTTCTGACAGGGGAGGCGTGTGGGGCTGACTGCAGAGGGGGAAGTCACCGCGAGCTGAGGCAACGTTATTTATGTAGAACGAGCACACAGTAACAGCGACCTTGCAAAGTGCACCGAACGGAACCCCATGTTGTTGGGTACTTGTAAGAGGTCGTTCTGCAAAAGGCCAAGTCCTTTGCTCGTTACTAGTGAGTTTTTGATCGTAAACTAAATCGACACTCTTCAGTAAATACCTGTAATTTACAACAGAATGAAATGCGCGTCTAGCGTTACTGGCCAGCGGACATCTTCCGCCTCGCGCAACTTTCTTCAGCTGACGCGTCGCTGATGCACACACAGCCAGTACCGAGAGGAGGAAATCCGCCACGCGGCCGGGAATCGAACCCGCGGCCCCGTGATCGAGAGTCATTAACCACGCCATCACATCACGAGCTGGCGACTGCACGTTGCGAGAGAATCGTAAACAAAGTGTCCTGTGAAGTGGCGTTTGCTCGAGCATGTTTACGTCAGCCTGTCACCTTGCGCGCGAGTGTGAGAATTTTCAGTCCGAGCAGATCCAGCTTAGCTCTTCAACGTGGCGCACACTGAATTAAAACGATCGAAGTTACCGACCGGTCGAACAGGGTAAGAGTTCGAAAGTAGATTGCTAGGAAAGAAGAGATGGGAGTGTCTAGAAGCTAATAAGGCAGTTGGGGAATTGAGGACGAAGCTTCCTTCGAAAACCATTGCCGAATGAACAGATGTAGTTTCCATCATTTACTGAGACTCTCAGGCACTTCCATTGCTGCGCGGGGTTAGCCGAGCGGTCTGGACTGTGCGGCTGGTCCCGGTGGAGATTCGAGTTCTCCCTCGGGCATGGGCGTTTGTGTTTGTCCTTGGGATAATTTAGGTTAAGTAGTGTGTAAGGTTAGGGACTGACGACCTTAGCAGTTAAGACCCATAAGACTTCACAAACATTTGAACATTTTTTGAGCACTTCCATTCAGAGAAAATATTATCTAATGTGAATGCAATTCCTGGTCGTCTAAAGTTGAAAGCTGCCGCGACGTATCTTGCTTCAGGCCATTCATTTACCTCATTCCAATATACTTGCAATACAGACTGTATCAGAAGAGAAAAGCACAACTCCGTGCATAGAAAGGTCGAACCGCTCTATTTTAGGTGTCTTGTTTAAAACGAGGAATCTAAATTTGCAACAAACTGAATCGCATGGTATTCCATTGCGCAATTAAAATTCGGAAGGACTGCTGCTGTACATTGCAGTGTTTCTTTTGGTGTACCAGATATGTTACAACATATAAAATCACACATGTGGGGGACTGTTATAACATGCAGCACTTAAATTTCCTTAAATAATATATAACTGCATTGCTGTTTTAACAAAGAAGAGGCCACATGCCTGGTACATATTATACTAAAATATATGGTACTTTCACGTACCGAAATTATCAGAGAAGATGTTTGAATGGTCCTTTTGTAATGTTTGCAGAAGTGATCCATGGAATAGAAACAAACACCGCCCGAACAGGTTCTGAAGGCCCAACAGCACCGACCGGCCGCCATGTCATCCTGACCCCTTAGGCATCACAGCATGCAGATACGGAGGGCCATGTGGTGAGCACACCTCTGTCCTGGTTGTTGTCAGTTTACGAGACTGGAGCCGCTACTCCTCAGTCAAGCAGCTCCTCAGTTTTGCCTCACAAGGGCTGAGTGCTCCCCGCTTGGCAACAGCGCTCGGCAGGCCTGGACGGTCACCCATCCAAGAGCCAGGCAAGCCCGACAGCGCTTAACTTCAGTGATCTGACGGAAACCGGAGTTACCACAGCGGTGAGGCCTTTGGAATGGTATACAGTACTATACATTTTCATCACTGTGTGGTACAGTTTCCCTCATTCCGTTTACAGTGTCACTTATTGCATCTTCCTTCATGTTTCTGTCTTTATAAGTACCAAGATTAATGTTCCACAAACACCGTAGATCCTTGTAGAGTTCCAGAAATCGCACAGCACACTGTAACGACCAGGTCTCAGTCACTGTCATTGCATATCAGACTGCGTAAACGAAATTTCCACGATGTCAACTCTCGAAATGTCAAAAACAGGCTGGATTCGAAACCCATTCATGGGAACTTCAGGTGATTTCGGCTTAACATTAACAGAAGAAGGAGAAATGGCAGCTATATCTACCGATCGTGGACTGAGGATTAAGCAGAGGGAGTTGACTCGTAAAGTTTTTTGGATTTCTATAAAAGAAGAATATGTGTCGATATCTAAAAGGTCGTTGAACATTTTACTTCCGTTTTCGACGTCATATTTATGTGAATTAGGATTTTCCGCGCTTGCCACAATTAAATGTAAAAAAAGAGTAAGTCTTCAATGTATTGACCAGGAAATGAAAGTTTGTCTTTCAAATGTATCTCCATACATTGAAGAAATCGTGAGGACACATCAGCCTCATGTTTCTCATGAACACTAGAAAGAATTGACGTAAGGTTCGTTTCATTTGTATTGCATTATTACTTTTCTCTATAATTTGAATTAATCGTTAGTTTTAATCCATTATTTCATTTCAATACGTTTCACTTAATAGTTTCTGTTGCCTTTCGTCCTGGAAGAGTAGGAAGCAACACGGCGCTCGGCCGTCGCATTTGGGTGACAATCTTACTTCATGAATTTCTGACATTTTTTATACAAAAATTGTTTCTTCATATTGTGATAATGTATGTGTTTTATTAATATAAGTTGTATTTTCTGTAGTCTGGACGCGAAATCCAAAATAAAATGACTTAAATGTTGTTTTATTACAGTATTGATTTCCTGTATTTACTGTTGTAGAATATTCCTCAGAAATGTGTGTATAGTGCGCCCACAAATATTTGCTGCCTTTTAAGTGCGCCCGAAGCTCAAAAAGTTTGAGAACCACTGCCCTAGACTGTGGTCAGACTGCACAGCGTCTCTCAGCCGCTGCGACGCGATATACACAAAAACACGTCAGGTGTGTTTGTAGGATTCTTAATGCATTCTGATCTCCCGGCAGATGGAGTTGCCGCAGTGGTAACACCAGTTCCCGTCAGATCACCGGAGTTAAGCGCTGTCGGGCTTGGCTAGCACTTGGATGGGTCGGTGTCCGGGTCTGCCGAGTGCTGTTGGCCAGTGGGCTGCACTCAGCCCCCGTGAGGCAAAACTGAGGAGCTACTTGACTGAGAAGTAGCGGCTCCGGTCACCAAAACTGGCAACAGCCAGGAGAGAGGTGTGCTCTCCACACGCCTGTCCGTATCTGCATCCAGTAATGCCTGTGAGCTGAGGATGACACGGTGGCCGGTCGGAACGGTTGGGCCTCCAGGGCGTGTTCAGGCTGAGTTTTTTTTGTTCCCATCTTCCGCAGATAAAACATCTACATCTTAAACATTTATCGCCAAATCATTTCTTGGAATAGCCGAATTCGTAAGAAATACATTATTACACGCATTATGATAAAAATGTATTGTATGAACATAATGTGTTCGCTTTTCTGCATCTAGGGAAAAAGGTCGTAACCAGGGGTGTCACGAAAGTTTGAAACGTAAGTTGGTGTGGCCCAGAGTCGGAAAGGTCGACAAACGCGGCTCTGACACGTAGTAAATCTAACTACTCCTTCCCAGCATTTATCATGGTTGTACGGTTATCGACACCTGCAGAAAAAGAAGATTCGCAGTTACCAGTTTTCTTTTAAAGAGACTGGTAACACGAGATTTGAATTTCAGTTATCAGTGCGGACAAGGAAGTTTTCTCGGCACAAAGGTAAGAATATTTCACCAGTCAGCAGGAGAGCAGAGACAGCTGCGATGGTGACCAGTCGCAGTTGTGAATTTTTGCGTTATGAGCTACTCGCTTCCAGATCAGCTGGAAATGTGCTGAAATGTTCGTATGTTGTTCGCGACATTTGTCTTGTGCCAGTTAACATGTATGAATTACGTATGTGCTCGAAAAGCAGGTAATTTTTAGCGTTCTCTCTCTCTGTCTCTCTATCTCTCCGAGCGGTTCTAGGCGCTACCGTCTGGAACCACGCGACTGCTACGGTCGCGGGCTCACGTCACGTCAGTGACACTGTCCTTCCTACTTCTCGACAATACAAAATGTGCTGCTCTTCTTTGAATATTCTCGATGAAGTCCGTTAATTCTACCTGGTAATGATCCCACACTGCACAGCAGTATTCTAGAAGAGGACGGACAACCGTAGTATAGGCAGTCTCTCTAGTATATCTGTTGCATCTTCAGCCAATAAAACGCATCTTTGGTTCTGCTTCCCCACAACATTTCCTATGTGTTCTTTCCAATTTATATTGTCCGCAATTGTGATTTCTGGTGTTTAGCTGAATTTACGGCCATATTACGCAATCTGACTGCAAAGAATAACAACAAACAAGGAAAGAAAATTTTCGTAAACGCAGTTAATTAATTAAGTCCCCAGCAACTATAAAACCTACTAAACCAAGCACAAGTATCACTGTTCTGTATGTGGAAGTATGACTCAACGCACATCTGGCACGGTTCTTCTTCAACAAGACAAGAATTTTTAAATACCAATTTTACTGACGTGATAAAAGAAAGTTACAAATACTATAATTGCGTAAGGAAAGCAGAATTAAACTCTAATACAAGAACACACGCCAGATGCTTTGTTGACTGAACCTGTAATGACGCATTATTTAGGACACTGAAATAAAAAGAAACGGAGTTAGTTACCTCATTTATATTGATGAAAATCACTCTAATCCTTACATTATATCTCACACCGACTCTCTACTATCACATCTCAACCAGAACTCTCCAATATCACATCTCAGCAAGCACTGCATAATAGCACATCTCAACAAACACTCTCTGCTACAACATCTCAGCACAGACTACCCCGAGTCCTCGACAGGCACTGACTACCACGAGTTCTTAACAAGCACTGACTACTAGCACATCTCAACAAACACTCTCTGCTACGAGTTCTTAACAAGTACTGACTGCTAAGAGTTCTTAACGGGCACTGACTACTACGGGCTCTCGACAAGCACAGACTACCACGAGTTCTTAACAAGCACTGTGGAGGCGGCTTAATAATACTCTTTGGCGCAATCTCTGGCGCAGTGGCTCAGTGTAGCCACCTTTCAATAGTTATTTAATCGTCAATTTTAGTGGGAGATCGATATGCCATTTTCTTCATTTATTGTAATGTATGAAAATGTGTTTCTTTGCTTAAGTGTGACTATATTGTGTGTGTGTGTGTGTGTGTGTGTGTGTGTGTGTGTGTGTGTGTGTGTGTGTGTGTGTGTGCATGAGAGAGAGAGAGACAGACAGACAGACAGAGAGAGAGAGAGAGACAGACAGACAGACAGAGATAGAGAGACAGAGAGAGAGAGAGACAGACAGAGAGGGAGACAGAGACAGAGAGAGATAGAGAGAGTGAGACAAAGAGAGAGAGAGAGAGAGACTGGGAGAGAGAGCAGACAGAGAGAGAGAGAGAGAGAGAGAGAGGGAGAGAGAGAGAGAGAGAGAGAGAGAGAGAGAGGCCGAGACAGAGAGAGAGAGAGAGACAGAGAGAGCGAGAGACAGAGAGAGAGAGAGAGAGAGACAGTAATGGTACTAATACAATGTTTCCCATTTTGCACTAATTTTTAATAATCAGTTTTTTTCTGAGCATGTAAATGTTTTTACCTGTTGCAGTTTCTACTTCTGTAAGCATTGCTGCTACAGCTACCTCACGGTCACTGAGACCAGCTCAGGTGTGGATGCCCTCAGAGAGGACAGCTCATTTTGTTCCCATTACATCCAAAATATTTCCAGACTGTCTGTTCTCAGGATGATGGGAACTGTGAGGACTTTTGTATGCTGATGATGCCCAGGCTGCACTGGCTTCACCCCCACCCACAGTCAGCACCCACGCTGTCCCCATCAGAGGGTCTCCAACCCCATTCAAGGTTTTACAAACGGCCACTAGATGGCGCTGTTGAGATTTGACGCCACTACTCTTTGGCGTAGTTAAAACAATGACAGTTCAGAAACTAGCCAACTATATAGTCCACAGGGAGTGTTTAAAGAAACGGCCCACAAAAAATGGAGATTATATGTGAAGATTTTCATCAGATGACCGTCTTAAGTTCTTTGTAAAAGCCTAACTCAATAACAGTTCATCGAATAGATTTGTTCACCTTTGGTAATGAGACACTTTCAGAAAAGAGTGCTCACAATTGGTTTGCAGAATCTGATTGTCGTCGTGGTTACCGGTGTATTTCATGAAGGCTGACCAAAATCAGTTGTTCCAGAAAACATGTATGCTGTGCGCAACACGATTGGAGATGGTCAGAATTGGCGTACTGTGAGTCAGAGTCATCATTGGGCATATTCGATTTTGCATCAGCGTGTAGTAGCTATGAATAAGGTATGTTCCCACTGGCTTCCACACAATCTGACCAAAGTCAGAAAACGAGCTCGTGTCACTTTGAGTAAGAAATGCCTGAGGAAATTCAACCGAGGAAAACGAAATCCGTTTACAGCATTGTAACAGGAGACAAAAACTGGATATATTTGTACGAATCGGAAACTTAGCAACTGTCATCTGTTTGGATGTTCCGAGGTGAACCAAAACCGACAGAGGACATTCACTGCTGAAGGATTTTGCTTTCCACCTTGCTTTCACTCGGCACATTGCAATCTTTGCTGTAAGAGGACTGAAGAACAGTTAATGCCGAGTGGTACACAACAATCTGTTTGGCACAAATCGTTAATGAAATCGTGGCAAAAACAACTGAAAACGTGACATCATTGTTCGTCACTCATTGTCAGTTGTTGCGCATCACATAAATCATTTACTGGAGCACAGTCGATCGTGTTAATGTGTCGTTGCCCATACTCACGTGATTTATTGCCTGACAGTTTCTTTTTGTTACCACGTGTCAAACAAAAAAACCTCGGGCAGTGAATTTGAAGTGCCAACACTAGAGTGGAAAACAGTTTTTCAGAATTGGTTCAAGTACGTGGAGAGGTGAATACATTTAAAGGCCACTGTTTTAAGAGACCATAAAACCATTTTTACAAAAAGGTGTTTTTCTGTAATTGTTTTTGCAAAAAATTGGAATGGTAGCTCCAGTACGACGTTTTGATACTTTAGGATAGTGATAAGTGACTAAGAGTCGCCAGAAAGCCACTACTTTTTCTGGTTTTATCATTTTCAGAGCAACGCGCAGGAAATGCTGCAGCATTGTAAAATAGCTTCAGAGGGCAGAAGAGACCTAGGAAGGGACCCTCAACTTCTGAAGCAGGAAGAACGAGTTCAAAATGGTTCAAATGGCTCTAAGCACTATGGGACTTAACATGTGAGGTCATCAGTCCCCTAGACCTAGAACTACTTAAACCTAACTATCCTAAGGACATCACACACATCCATGCCCGAGGCAGGATTCGAACCTGCGACCGTAGCAGCAGCGCGGTTCCGGACTGAAGAGCCTAGAACCGCTCGGCCACAGCGGCCGGCGAAGAACGACTAACAGATAGCATCAGCTTGCGTATGGACAGCTTGCGTATGTAGACAGTGACAAGTTATGTGGCTTTAAAGGTAAAAATGTCGATGGTATTAAAAATATAAATAATGGAACATAATAATAAAGTGCTGCTTACTTTGTGGGAATGTGTGTTACTCATCACATTCACATCATTCGTCCCATCCGTTGCAGGTGGGTCCAGAATGGAGCCATCGAGTAATTCTGATGCCCGCTGTATCTAAAAAAGTGTTCTGTTATCAGTTACAACATTGCTCCTCGTCGTCATTTACACATTTATACTTTGTCAGTTGGGTCTTCTTAGGCGTGTTAAGCCAGATCGTAAGAAAGCAAATACGAACGTAAAAGCATCTGCTGACAGTTCCCAACTGTTTGCTTGTATCCGTGAACGTTTGTATACACTCAAGGCAATAGAAGAGAACACGATAAAATAAGCATATATACATTTTCACTGACTCCGACACAGGTTTGACTCAATAGTTACAGCTCTGGTATAAAACTCTGAGATTCACATAGGATTATTTCGCATGCTGGGTGTGCTGTTCTTCGTCAAGCAAGCTAATTGTAACAGGAAAAGAAAAATGTATTAATAGAGGTCTCAATTTTTATGCAAGTGTGCAGCACTTTTCACTAAACTGCAGCTTCCTTCCTCGTTCTCACTATTGCAAAGTCTTGCAACTACGTCAGTTGACACTTTAGCTTCTCGTTACAACTAATGAGAAAATTTGAAAGTGGAACACTAATTTCTGATGAGCGACATAACCTGAAGAACAGATAGAATTTACACACTGCAACTGGAGAAATTTATGCCAGCTTCTGTGCCTCAAATAGTTCCTGACGCCTGCAGTGACATACGCAAAGCACAGATTTCATTAAGGTACGCGTAAGGAAGATAATGCCAGTAAAGTACAGTAACTGAAATGTGAAATGCACATAAAACCTCTCAATAAGGCTATTTGACAAAACTTACCGCACTGTCGATGGAGCACAAGGCGTGAAACGTCATCCATAGAATGAGATGTTGCTCATCCTCGATAGTCATTGTCCATTGAAAGACGTTCGTGGGTTAAGGTAGTTGGTAAGCAGGCAGCGTTCCACTTTCGGGGGCTTATCTGACGCTTTGTGCAGATCGTGGTCGTGGCGATACTGTGCTGCCAGCGATGCGGGCCGCGGACGGCTCCTCTACCTGCTGGGCGGAGTCGTTTGCCGTGTGAGGCTGTGAGGAAGAGCCGTGGAGTGCGCGTGAGCTCCGTGATGCTGGAGGAACTGTCGTGGCACTCATGTTCTGTTTTTGTTACACTATTGTTTTGGGTCTCGTGTGAGACTGACGCATGAGAGCGTCCAGCTGGAATACAACGTGTAGCCGATTCATTAAGAGAAGTTAGAGTTGTACGTTGTTGGAAATACATTGAGATGAACTTCTGTGAGAGTGTTATTCCAACGGAACGAGAAAAGTCTCTTTTGGGGTCTTCAGTACAGTGGATTGAAGTTCACAGGGGAGAAGCTGTGTCACGGTTCACGGGTGCTGAGCAGCAGCACCACTGCAGCGTCGGTGTTACACGGCGACACCGAGAGGAGCACGACACCCAGTCAGGTACGGAGACTGCGGGTCTACGACTTGTGGACTGTTTCAGTGGCCTGTTCCTAACACCACCATTAGGGACATAAAAACCAAGCAAACATTCAAAGCAGGCATAACATGACCGAAGGAAAAAATATTTTGAGGTATTTCGTTACGACATCAAAAGCGTAAAAAACCGATGACACACCCATTATGTAACTACAGCTGATTTGAACATAGGCCACGAGACTGATAAGCTTCTTCACAAATTTTTAATTTTGAATTACTCAGCACTACACATTTTTGTTTTTGTAGACTTGCAGGAAAATTTATTGTGCTGTTCCTCTTTAATAAAAAAGAAAAATACGAAATGTTGCGGTTCTTCAGACTGTTCTCTACTAACAGGATGCATCTAATGAATTTATAATCTTTGCTATGTCTCTGGTTGGACTTTTTAGTGTTCCGACTATTTTCTATTGAGCATGTTTCCCTTATACAGTATTGTTACATTATCGTCTCACGACTCCATAGCTCACACTAGAAAACTTCAACAATAAAAGTAGTTTGTGTGCAAAACAGCACGCAAACGCAAGTGCAAGTCAAACAGTGGTATGAAACTTCCGTGGCAGATTAAAACTGTGTGCTGGGCCGAGAGTTGAATGTGGGTGCTCTCCCTTTCTGAGGCGGGTTCTCTTTTCACTGAGCTACCCAAGCACGACCCCTGATCCATCCTCACAGCTTTACTTCCACCAGTGCCTCATCTCCTACCTTCCAAACTTAACAGCTCTGCTGTGAAACTTGCATGACTAGCTCTCCTAGAAGAAACGATATTGCACAGGCATGGCTTAGCTACAGTGTGGAGGATGTTGTCAGAATGAATTTTCACTCTGCAGTGGAGTACGCCATGTTCAACCCGCCAGGGCAGCCGAGTGCGCTGACGCTCTGCTTCTTAGACTCGGGTAGGCCCGCCGGCCGCGGATCGAATCCAACCGGCGGATTAACAACGAGGACAGGTGTGCTGGCCGGCCTGGATGTGGTTTTAGGCGGTTTTCCACATCCTGCTAGGTGAATACCGGGCTGGTCCCCACGTTCCGCCTCAGTTACACGGTTCGCAGACATCTCAACACGTTGGCACTATTCCACGGATTACACTAGACGCAGACGGTTGTGCTACGCTAATTCCTCCCCCGGGGTGGGGGGGGGCGGAAGGAAGGGCATCTGGCAACCTCTTGAAATTAACATGCCACATCTGCTTAACCAGCAGAGCCCGCCAGTCGGGTTTAATGCTTGGAAAGAGAGACAGTGGAGTACGCCGTGTTACACTATACCCTACCTATCGTACATCTGATTAACACTGTAGTTCACTAAAATTATACAGAAGAAAGAAGCAACAGAAAAACTTTATCCATAGAAGTGTTTGCTAATTTACTGCATTTCGCATCCCCAGACTCGGCGTTTTTGGAGTCGCATTCAGTGTGGTGCACTGGGAAGTCATGTCACAACACGACTGCAAGCATAGTATTTACTCAAACACAGAAGCTGCAGTCTTATCAGGTGCATTATAAATTCTAAAAATAGCAGTGGCTATACCTATTTTCCCTGTAGCGAAAAGTCGGACGACATACGAGCTGCGATCATTTTTGTAAACAAGCGAAGTGGCCTTCCATTTATCTCTACACAGAATTAATCCAGATTCTTTCTGTGTATCAAGTGCAGATTGTTAACCTCCATTTGACAAGCCTGTACAAAATCTGCCAAACTTCAGAACGGGATTCGACTCTTCCAGCGACGTGATGACATTAAGAATTTGCAGAGGCCTTACTAGTAAACGACACACAGCACCTCTGTGTCACTGTCCGTGTGATTCCTGTACTGCATATCTGAATGCTGGCTTCTTAGGCATTGCTGTCCTGCGATTATACCTTTACACAGCACCCTGTCTCCCTCCAGTAGCCAACGCACATCACCTGCCTCCTAACTGCAGATGTGTGAGTACTGCCACCATACAAACTTCGCGTATGTTGTACGAAAACACATAACAATGCAAGCTGGCTGATACAGACACTAATGCCGAGAAACCACGAGGAAAGAGAATACATATATGCCTTTCTCCATACCAACTCCCAAATATAAATAAAGAATTCGAACTCAGGATTGCAAACATAAACGAACGCAGTCGGAGAGCCTTAGTGCAGACGCATTCCCAGCTGCTGATTCTCAAACACATCGCTGCTGCAGAACCGACTGGTCAGATGTGTACAGTGACCGTTTCCTGCGAAATACATTAGTAGTTTCTCCGTGAACTCGTCGGGAGTCTACGGAACTGGTGAATAAACCCTCCACTTGTTTACTCAATGCCGATATTCAGCTTGCGTAATTAAACGATTTACAAGTAGGATCTGAAGAGAGTATTGAGGTGAAGCAAAGTCAGAGCACAGTTTTCAGATTACACTACGAATCGAGTGGATATTCTTTAAAAAAAAAAAGAAATACACTGTGGACTATGCATCTGAATGCAGTTTGTTTATTGGCTGATGAATCCATATCAGGTGAGTGAAGCGAGTTAGTCAGCCGGAGTGGCCGAGCGGTTCTAGGCGCTACAGTCTGGAACCGCGCGACCGCTACGGTCGCAGGTTCGAATCCTGCCTCGGGCATGGATGTGTTAGTTAGGTTTAAGTAGTTTTACGTTCTAGGGGACTGATGACCTCAGAAGTTACGTCCCATAGTGCTCAGAGCCATTTGAACCATTTTTTAAGTAAGTTATTTTTTTCCCTTAGCTGACCAGAAGACATGGCATTACTTCTTAATTGCTAAATATGAGTAGGAATTCGATGTATAACCTAAATTCCTTCCCCTCTTCTCTCTGTCCATCTCCTACTCCCTCTCTCTTTGTCCATCTGCCACTCCCCCCCCCCCCCCCTCTGTGCATGACCTCCTCTCCAAGTCCTCCTCCACCCCCTGCCCTGTCTATTCCCACTTCTCTGTCCTCTTACCCCTCTCTCTGAGCTCAAGCCTTGTTTATTGTTATTGAGAACAAAACCTCGATTGGGAACTGAAGCCACTTAAAATGAACATGTACGCTAGTTGAGACCATTGGTATACAGTGTGTTAGAGACACCTGTTCACATGCTGGATCTGTGAAGACAGTAGCTGTAATGACAGTCTTTGTCATGGTTTTAATTTGTGAGTGGTTAGAATTACAAAGTTAAGGATTCTGTAGTGTTTTCCTAATAATTAGCCGATAAGCCATAAATACGAGTTTCTTGTTTCTGTAAAAACGATGGCGAAGAAGAAAACAAAACTGTACAATACTGTGTACACAATTTGTCTTTGAAATTATACATAAAGAGAAAGAATATATAAGGGAGAAACAATTTGTCTAATGGGTTACACGCCCCTCTATTGTAGTTCAAACTGTGGGAAGGATACCGAAACAACACATTTTCACAGTACAGCACACGATTTTCTTTCACACAGTCGGTTTTAACAGAAAACCTACATGTTTCCATTTAGAAAAATATGTAACCTAAACCTGACAAAATGTTTGTTAGGGGTTAGTAAAGAAATTCGAAATAAATCGCTCAAGCACTTTTCGAGGGTTTTGGTAACAAAGTATCCCCTTTTAATGTTCATTAGAGCATTGTGCATAAATTTCAAGTAATTCACTCAGGAACTTTTCCAGGTATTTGGTAAATATATTTATGTATCATATATGTTAAAATTGGTTGTTTGTTAGAGTATCATGTAAATATTTGATGTAATACATTGAAGATTTTTGGCAACAACATTTCCCCTTTATAGATTGAAAGTATATTTGTATGTTATATACATTAAAAGTATATAGCCTATGTCCATTCAATAGTTCATGGAAGTATTGTGTAAAACTTTGAACTATATCAATTGAGAACATTTCGAGATGCTTGGTAACCTCCTTTCCCCTGTAAATGTTAGAGAAACATTTATATGTTATAATTGTGAATGAAGTACATAGTATATATCCAACTAAATGCTGATGAGAGTATCAGGTGCAAATGTGAAGTATATCAGACAAGAGCTTTTAGAGACTTTTAATAAAAACTATTCCTCTTTACATGTTATGTATGTCCAGTATCTGTCTGACCATTCATTAGAGTATCATGTGATAAACAATGACTTGTCCTTGTATAGTAATACAGATTAAAACTTGCGCCAACCCCCTCTTAAAATTTCTTTGATGTGTGGTCCTTAAGATGTATTGTGTTCAAACTTTAAAAAAGAGAATAGCAAATTTTTATGCAATACAAGGAGAATTTAGATAAAAGTCTTTAATCACAAGATTTGTTGAGTGCTAAATAGTTGTACCGTGTCTGCTTCTGCCCACTGTTACCCCTTATGTCGCTCCTCGCACCGGCCAGCAGCAGTGCCTTTGCTGCATATGCACACCCCCATCTGGCAGCCACATGGAGTGGAGTCTCCCCCGCATCGTGCTGGACATCTACACACGCTGATGCTGCCAGTAGCATCCATACAATGTGCTGCTCGCCACCTCTACATGCAGCCCAGTGCAGAGGCGTCATCCCATCCGAGTCCCTGACGTTGACATCTGCTCCGGCATCAATCAGGCACTTGACAGTTTCTTCGTGGCCATTCACCACTGCTTCATGCAGGGCAGTGTCGCCACTGGCGTCTGTCGCGTTGACTGGCGACCCCGCATCCAGGAGTGCCCGCACTTGGCCGGTCTGACCCTGAGACGCAGCAATGATCAGCCTCCCAGCCAGCATCTGCTTCTGCTCCTCAGTCAGGATCCTGTAAATCACATTATGATTTACATCAGTTTTAGTATAGCAGCAGTGACATGAACATGACCTCCACAACGTATCTAAAACACACACACACACACACTCACACACACACACACACACACACACACACACACACTCACACAGAGAGAGGGGGTTCGGAGATCCAAAACGTTACTCTGTGAAAACCTTGTTTGAAATCAGTCATATAGGTAGTCAAGTAATGGCTTGAGTGTCAGAGCTGACAACGAAATGAATGCACTTATCAGCAGGTCGAACTCGTTCAGTCTCTACTAATTCAGTTGTAGGGAGATGAGAAGCCAAGATAATGTGACAGTAGTGTACTGATATTGAGGATGCAAACTGCATTGGCACAAAGACGTCAAAGACACCTTATTTAATGATACATAAACAGAAAAAAATAATGAATAAATTCTAGTGTCCGATTTCACGCTCTGCTTTGACCTCAGAGTGAGCAGTCAGGACGACGTGGGGTTGGTTGCCCATAAAGCGTCCTGTGTAGTTAGTACAGATAGATTCCCTTCGTATTTGCTGTGTATTTGAGATAGGAGTTTTCTAGACACCAAAGCGTTTGCATTTGGTACCTGTAATAAATTGTTGTCTCAGCTGTGATAAGCAGAATGGGCGGGCATCACGTCACGACACGGTGACGTCAGCCCGTATTCACACTGCCCGCCACGTCATGTCACGTCAGTTCCATCTCAGAGCACAGCATCGCAATTGAGGAACTAACAACGACAAGGGTTATTAATGGCCAAAACAATGTTCATAACCTGTGTTCTACATCAGGTTTGTTTGATGAAGTGCTGAGCAGTGAAACATTTCAGATCGTCGACCTGTCTGTGCTACGAGAAAGTGGGAGTCTGCTCTGTTATGGTAAAAACTAAATAATTTTTCGTTTTCAGATGTCTGACATTGCTCGTGTAAGAACATCCGAAAGAAAAAACAATGAAGTCGACATGCATCATTTGGAATTTGCCACAAAAACAAAGCATAATAATAACAATAAAGATTACGAAGATACAAAATCACAGTATCCGCTGTTATAAAACGAGTGAGTGCGGTAAAAATAGGTTAATTTACAATGTTAGCAGACGATGATGCCATCAAAACTTTCTTCCCGAGAAACCTAGACTAGCCATGACGTGACATGACAGTCTGTTGACAACTTGTGTTAATTCCGCCGTTTGTAGTGCATTGTGGAATGTTTTGACGTGACGTGATGTACTTGACGGCGAACGTGAACTCACCTTAAGCAAACAGCGTCGTCCCGAGATCGTGTCACGGTTCCAGCTCAATGTTGACAACAGGCGCAGCACGCACTGCTCACTCCACAGATTTTTCTTCTCTCTGGCTTTGACCGACGTCATGTCTGAGTCACAGACGCTACTTAGAGGTGACATCTGAAGGCAACGAGGCCTATTCCTAAAAAACCAATGTACCACAGAAAAAAAGATAATGCACACAAATACTATAAAATTGCATTGTAGCTCATGCAATTAATTACATAGCCACCAGTTACATCGCAAAGGAATTGAGATAACAAGAAAGCAGGTAACAACAGAAAAAAAGCATACATGCATCAAATAAATTATCACAGTTTACGCGAGCAAGTGAAAGAACCATATGCCGCCTTAATAAAATCCACTAGAATATCACTGGCAGTAAACTCGTAATATTGTGGAATAGCGGTAATACTTAATAACAGGGACTGAATCTAAGGGGATATCGCGAAAAAGTGGGAGTTCTTGGCGGGTACAAACTAAAATCTAACGCAACAACCGCGAAATGAGATAAATAGTAGCGTGCAGGAGACGTATCGATACAGACTTCAGTCAGAAAAATACAAGGGAATTTTAAAATGCTTTCAAAGAAGTAATAACAGCGAACAAGCAGGTGGGCCTTCACTTCAGATATTCAACAGCCAAACTGATTATCAACAACAAACACAACTCTGTATTATAAGCAAAATACTTCAAAATCTTGTAAACTGCGAGGAACCAACACAACCACTAATTTCCAGACAGCCTCGAAAGGAAAACCCACCTTCAGAGCCACTATACCGCATTAGACTGAACAATACGGCCGGCCGAGGTGGCCGAGCGGTTCTCGGTGCTTCAGTCTGCAACCGCGCCACCGCTACGGTCGCAGGTTCGAATCCTGCCTCGGGCGTGGATGTGTGTGATGCCCTTAGGTTAGTTAGGCTTAAGTAGTTCTAAGTTCTAGGGGACTGATGACCTTAGAAGTTAAGTCCCATAGTGCTCAGAGCCATTTGAACCATTTGAACAATACGCTGGGCAGCCAGAAAACAACAGGGTGCCAGAAGAAGACGGGATATTGGCTGATATGTGAAAACTAGGAGGGAGTGGGCAGCTGAAACCTTTTACGAGGTCACGAGATACTGCTGGGAGGGAGGAGGAATACCGGACGACTGGAAGCAAGCCACAATCCATCCGCCACGTAAGAAGGGAGACAGGACGGGCACACACACTTACCCAGCTCCATACTGAGGCCTCTGCTGAGTAACACAGAAGACCAAGCAGAGGACACAACTGGCGAGTGCCAAGCGGGATTGAGGGAAAGTAGTTTTTGCACGGGCCAAATTCTTAACTTGAAAACAGTCCCCACGACCACAAAAATGCAGAACCTGAACACAGTCGTTACATCCGCTGATTTAAAAAAAGCCAACGATTCTGTAGACAGACACTGGAACAAGCAGGTGTTGACAGAACCATTCAAACAGGCACTTACAGACACAACTTCTAAAGTTAAATTCCTAGGTGAAGTTTCTGAATGCTTCACAATTACAACAGGAGTCCGACAGGGCTATGGGCTCTCGCCGATTGCCTACAGTGTGATCTCAGACAAGGTCATGAGAGAGAGGTCAAGAACTACAAGAGAAAAACATCGAAGGAATCCATGTAGAACAAGAAAGACCAAGATCTGACGTGGCATATGTTGTTTCTGCTGACGAAATTGCAATGATTTCTAATGAGAAAATAGATGCAAAGGTAATGATAGAAAAACTGTACAAAATTGTAGCTAAAACCGGACTAAAAGTATCAAAGGCTGAAATGCAATATATTGAACGTATACACAATAGAGAAAATATTTACGAACACACATCAAAAAAGTTGATAAGTTTAAGTACCTGGGAGAAGGATACAATGAAATGGGTTAGATAAAACCACAAATAAAGATAGGTCGAGGAAAATGGAATTAGGAAACAAACGCACCCAAAACCGATATAATAAAACATCAGTATCATTCCAGGCAAAAATTAAACACTACTTTACAGTACTTAAACCGGATGCACGGTGGGGATTTGAGTGCCTAACACTGAGAACAAGAGGTGGACAAGAAGAGCTGCAAAAGCAGAAAAGCTTCAGGGCCTCAAAAGAACAAAACTAACAACCTCACGAAGAGGAGAAATGAAGAGCTGTGCAGAACCACAGAAAAAAATCACAGACACAATAAGGAAGAGAGATTAAAGTTTTACACTCATATTTACAGAATGAGTGACAACAGGCTAAAGAATACCATTTTTAATTTCATTTCCAAATTAGAAAACACCACGAGATGGCGGGAAGAGACAAGAAATGATTTGAGGAAACGAAACGTCACAGAAGACACCAGATAGGACAGGGAAAATTTCAGGCTACTGATCAATACTGGAATATTTCTCATCCGTCAACAAAACTCACAGCCTACGAGGTGTGATGTCAAATGAACAGATAACCAATGCATAAAGAAGATCTGCGAAGCAGAAAAATAATGCCCCATTGTCTTAGGTTCTAAGCAGTCTATAGATTGCCAAATTCGGTAATAAAAAAATAGGAAACTTAAGGACGAGATAAGCAGGAAATAAAGAAAAATCCACACACAATTCCTAAAAGAAAAAGTAATACAAAGGCAACGAAAAATCAACGGAAAAGTGACAAATGTTGGAATTGGTGACTAGAATTGAGCTATACATTTCAATTCTGGATATCGAGTCCTAGGTTCATTATTTTCTGCAGTAGGTTCGTGCAGTTCCTTATTACAGGATTACTATTGTTGGTGTTGCCTTCTGTACTACTGCGGCAAATAAGAAATCTTGGAATCGAAAAATAAACTTGACCTAAATAGCTCAAGTACAGAGACGAAAACAAAAAACAATATTAAAAGTAGCAACAATACACAATGAAATGTCAGCAAAATTTACGAACCGTTGATTGGAGGGCTATAATTGAACTATATAGCTGTCGTCTTACGTTCCTCCATAACCTCGCCTCATAACTCGTTCCATTTTCAGAAAAATACAGCAAAATATTCGTGATAATCAAGATTATACATATGGTTGATTGCTAATAGTTCCATTGGCACAATTTTAAGTTGTCCTCTTAGATTGCTGCGGAACCTCGCGTCCCGAAATCATGCCTTATTGAGAAAAACATAGCCAAATACTTTACGAGAACCAATGTTACAAATGCGATTGCTGCTCGCTCGATTCACTAGCAGACAATTAAGCTCTGCCATTAGGTTACTGGCTGACCACATTCGCGAAAATCGTGACATATTTACCATAAACAGCATGGTTTGCGTCGTTACAAAGACGACAACAGATAACACTTAATGACAGGACAGTTCCATCTTTCGCATTGTAAACCCATGACGTCACACACGACGTCACTTTTGAAAGCTGACGCGTGGAACAGGACACTAGAATTGAACCAAAACAGTACTTACTGCCTGAAAGTCATCTATAATGCTGCAGAAATGTTTGTAAAAATAAATTATCTCTTGCGATTGATCCACGGAGGACGTGTGTTTCAAGAAACAGCGACGATGTACATATGTACATACCTTGTCGAGCGTTATCCAAATGAGCGAATGAAGAAACCACTTGGCGAGGCAGCTTTGTAGGAGCGTTTATAATTTGCAGACTCCCGATCTTCATGTAATTGAAAGATACATACAATTACTGTTTCTGCTACACAAACTGCCTTACACAGTTTAGAATCAACAATCATCTCGACTAGTTTGCAAAAGTATATTACTCTAATCACAAGTTCTGTGTCGCAGATCTCCACGTTTATTAAACATACAAGAATCGACAATTAATGTTATGCATCAGCATCGGTGCGCGTGCTTTGGCAGAAACCAGACGCTGGTTGGTGTCTCACCAGATGTCTTACTGCTGCCGCTGCTCCGTGCTGTTGCCGCGTTTCTCTGTTTTTTAAGGCTTATCTGGGAATGGGGACAGGAACAGCCGTCTTGCTCGCCTTTCCACTCCACTCAAACCGTTGCTAGGCTACGGCATGGGCCAAGAGGAGAGGCATGTATTGTTGACAACTGCGACACGTCACGATTTGTCTTGTTTACTATAAAAGAGTAAAGGTCATTTTCGAAGGGGCCTTACTCCAAATTTTGATAAAATGAGTTACGAAAGGCAACATATCATATAGACATAGATACATATTTTTACGTGAAATGGGCTTTGCGACTCAGTCAGAGTGACGTCATTTAGAAAAGGGCTTACTCCTGGAGTAGCGCCCTTTCAATTGTGAGCATATTCGCATGCCATCTACCGAGTACTTAATGTACTATATCTTACGGTTCGCCTTTCCTAGCTTAATAGTTGCTATTTCTGAACATGTGTTGTGAAATGTAAAACGAATTCAAGTATTGAGTTGGAACATAGTGAAAATACAAAGAACAGAAAAAAAGAGAGACCTAATGTAGGAAATTATCAACATAATGTTATAAAAATAGCAATAGTGAACTGTCATGAATGTACTATCCGTTTGAACCATGTTTCTTTGTAAATTTTGAACATAGTAGCTTACGGTCATGTGTTGTGGCTTCCAAGCACGTAGAAGGATTGCACAATGATACATTCGAAGCTTTATTTCCAGGAGGGTCTGTTGTTTTTAATTTTCATAATATTTGCACTGGACAGTTAGCTGTTAACAGGAAAAAACATAGACATTCAACATTTGCTTGATCGATGATAATGATCGATGAATCCATTTTATAAACTTTGATTAGAGTTATACAACTGTGAAACTGAATGGGTAAAGACAAGAAACAATTTAAAACACTACTAAAACGTAACTTGACTATGGATATGAGTTACTTATTCAAGAAAAGGACGTTACTCCAAGATTTTGGACTCATTATGGATTGCAAATCTTAATAACTGCAATAATGGCAAACTATCCATTTCGTCCTGTTCTTTAAACAGCGGAGAGCCCGTCCTGTTACATTCAATATACTCACTGGCAGAATGTTTTCGTTCGCTCCTGAAAACTTACGATTTTGTAGTAATGCCTTTTCATGGATGAAAACACTGAAATCGCTCAGTCAAGGCGAATCCTTCACTACGTTCAAGTTATGGAAGTCGGTTATGCATTTCTGGTTTGTTGCACACTTCTAGGCTGAGGAGCAAGTCTGTACGGTGATGGAACGAGTCTCTACATCAAACTAACGTCTGAAACCTTAAGAACAGATAAAATTCCCACGAATAGTACCCAGATGTCAAACCGCTAATTAGTTAACAGTACAACACATGAACTTGCTTAATTTTTATACAAGGAGTCACGTCAGTGTACAAGGAGTGAGTCATGAAAATTCTTCAGATTAGACTTGAAAGTGCGTGAATTCCTGCTGAGATTTGTTTATTCTTGCGGTAGTTTACTGAAAATGGAGAATACTGCACGCCCGAGTCAAGGAGATGCGGTCGAAATGCAGGGTGGATTTCTGTCTTGTATCAGCTGAGTCAAAGCTGCTCATCCTCGGGGAAAAACCACGCGTTGTTAACAACAGACGAAGTGGAAATATACATTTAGAGGGCCGCGTCGGAGCTCCCACACTCACGAACAGGGGTCAAATGGTTCTAATGGCTCTGAGCACCATGGGACTTAACTGCTGAGGTCATCAGTCCCCTAGAACTTAGAACTACTTAAACCTAACTAACCTAAGGACATCACACACATCCATTCCCGAGGCAGGATTCGAACCTGCGACCGAAGCGGTCGCGCGGTTCCAGACTGTAGCGCCTAGAACCGCTCGGCCACTCGGCCGGTGAACAGGGGTCGACCACAGTTTGGTGAACTTACGCTACATTTTGCGCGAACTGCCGTTTTCTGAGCCAAGAAGAGCCTTTGAGAATCGAAAAAAACTACACCAGAATATAACGTTGTTGGTCATAAGCTGATCAGAGTAAGCAATGTAGATTAATTCTCGTGTTGGGCTATCACTTATTTCAGATACTCTTCCAGTGATAAATACACCAGTGTTAAGTTTTTGAACAAGATACTGAACGTGCGCTGTCTATGTCAGTTTACCACCTATGAATTTGGATTGTTCGGACTGAGTAATGATATGCATATTACATCTGATCAATATGTCAGTGTTAGTTCAGTTGTTCTCCAGAAACCGTAAAATTTGAGTCTTATTTTGATTTAGCATCAGTTTCTTCTCTACAGCCATTGAACTTACGCCATCAACTGCCCTCTTTGGTTCAGTGCTTATGTTGCACTCAGTATCCTTCACCACCAAAAAATCACTCAGAAAGCAGGGGTATCTTAGAATTTGTTGTAATATCCAGACCTACATTAATACTCCGCAAGCCACCTGATGGTGTGTGGCGGAGGGAATTTCTGGTACCACTAACTGATGTCCCCTTCGCCGTTCCACTCGTGAATGGCGCCTGGAAAGAGTGATTGTCATTAAGCCTCTGAGTTGGCTCTAGTTTCCAGAATTTTCCCGTCGTGCTCATTTCGCGATATGTATGTGGAAATACGTAATATGTTGACCGACTCTTCCTGGTAAATCCTGTTTCCAAATTTCGGCAGTAAACCACCCGTGATGCATAACGCCTCCCTTGTACCCACCGCCACTGGAGCCTGTTGCGCATCTCTGTAACGCTCTCGCGCCGACTTAGCTGTCCCGTGGCGAAACGCGCCGCTCTTCGTTGTATCTTCTGTCAGTCCTACCTGGTAAGGGTCCAAGGTGCAAGAGTCGGTCGAACAAGAGTGGGTTCCTTATCTGCGTTCACTCTTTGCCGCTACTGTCGTTGCTCGTGACGAATACATACAAGTCCTTTTCGGACCTGTTTTCTTACGGACGGCTTAAAAGGTCACCTGTCCACTATTGTCACTGTGTTAGATAATTAATCCACTTACCGCTATCAATCCCTAATGACTCACGCACATTATGAACCCCCCCTCCCTCCCCCCAATTCGAATCAATTCCGAAACGAAGAAAGCCACATACGCAAAAACAAAAACCGCAATATCCGTGTAGGAATCGAACACGGAGTCATCGCTCATGAACCAGGTGTCTTGGTCACTCGCTTAGCGCCGCTTTCGCTGGAGCATGTTTACCTTCATGCGTGTAAAAACGGCAGTCGTAAAAGTTTCTTTCCTTGATTTTTCGAGAAATACACGTTTTAGGACAGCATATATAATGATCAAAAATGCTCAGTTTACAATTATCTGCCGATCCAGTTCACTTTGAGTCGGTTAGTGTCATGTACTTTAATAGCGATTTTCTCAAAATATTGGAGGCAATGAGCCAAAATATCTTACAGTCCTTACTTTCTGTACGTACACAAGGGACCTGTCAAAAATGAACCGGTTGGCTGTGCCTGACGTTCTTCCCTTGTATCTGACTGTCGTTGTTTTCTGTTCAGCGATCAGTTACCTCTGTACCTACCACTTCGATGTTCGCGCGATGATTGAAAGGTGGGCTCGTGTTCTGATCGTCCGCAGTGAAATCATTTCGGAAGACTGAATTCAGTATTTTGGCCTTCTCTCTGTTTTCTCTGGTCTCTGAGTGACTGAATAACTGATTTCGAACCGATTAGTGATTGTACGGAGGACCAAAACTTATAAGCGCTTTTAGTCAAGTCGGTTGATAAAATTTTACTGTCAAGATCATTAAACGCCTGTCTAATTGCCCTGCTGATGCTCATTTTCGTTTCGTTCAGTTTCTGTTTGTCAGCAAGATTTTGACTTCACTTGAGTACTTGATGAAAGTCTCTTTGCTTACGTAGCAATTTCCTAATGCGTCTATTAAACGACGGTGGGTCTTTCCCATCCCTTAACACCTTGCTCAGAACATACTTGTCTAAGCCATATTGAAGGACGGTTTTGATTTTTTTTCCATTTGTGCTCCACATCTTCGTTCTCAGAACTAATGTTTGATTACACACACATTCTACAGTGTGTATCTTCTCGTTCTTGCTAAGACCTTTCTTGACTTTCCTTGAGATATCCGTAGTCATAGTTGCTGTCATAGCATTATGATCACTGACACCTTCCGCTCCGTTATCACATCGAAGAATTTTGTGACTAGGAGGTTTAAGACGTTAGCTTCACGATTTAGTTGCCTAATTAGCTGCTCGAAATAATGTTCGGATAAGACATTCAAAATAATATCAACAAATGCCTGTCTCTGCTACAGTTTTGATTACCGTAAATAGGCCAGCGTATTGTAGTATGCGTTACTGTACTGCGTTCAAAGTTAAAGCGACTGGTTGAAAAAGTTAACAACACTGACTTTGCTGTGGTCATAGAAAACTAGATCCCAACGTTTGTGATTTTTTCAAGAAACAGAAATGGAGTCATAGTGTATTAGTTATTGGTATTTTGTGATTATGTTTGTTAAGTATTTTCAATACTTTATGTACAGAATACTGTCTTCCATTTTGGTACTGTCGATTAAATTCTATAATAGAGTAACTGAAGCGGAAGTGTGTCCTTCCTGACTGCTGTACCACACAGCACTCACTGCAAGTTTTAAAAGTGCTCAACACTGTATCTCGATCACTGTCCAACTTCGACGTGAGTAAACAGTTTACATTGTTTCTACTTCTTTCTTCACTTAATAAAAGTTTTTACATTTTGGTGGCATTTTCTTGCTTTACATACTGCAAAAGCGTAAGAAAATTCATCTTCAGTCTCTCTTCACAAATACTGCATTGTAAGTACTGTAGGTGTACCGTATTTCTGCCGCTCTTTCAAGAGTCAGCTCTATGAGAGCTAAAATTTACAGACGTGAAATTTTTATCAAAACCAAAGAAAAAATCGATTTGTGCGACAATCGGCTATAATTACCGTAAACCCTCGTTCCCTTCTACACCGTTATAACCGGTTTCCACTGGATTAGCCGGCCGTTGTGGCAGAGCGGTTATAGGCGCTTCAGTCTGAAACCGCGCGACCGCTACGGTCGCAGGTTCGAATCCTGCCTCGGCCATGGATGTGTGTCATGTCCTTAGGTTTAAGTAGTTTTAAGTTCTAGGGAACTGATGACCTCAGATGTTAAGTCCCATAGTGCTCAGAGCCATTTTTCTACACATTTGTGTGTGGCACCCGTATATGATAATAACATTAACGTAAACTGAAGTGAAACTAGTATATTGTAAACGATGTATGTCTCTGACTGCCTTATAATGCGGATCGCTGACTGCGCGACCGCAGAGCCAAAGTTACTGCTTCTGGTCTGAGGTTGTAGTGAGGGAGTAAGGGAGCGCTTGGCTCACAGTAGTGTATGAGGGAGGGAGGATGGAGTAGGCAGTGTTTGTGGTGTGTGTGCTCTGTGAAGCCACCAAGTGTAAGATTAACGTAGGAATTACGAGAACATGTAAGCAGAAGTCTTTTCGCAAGCAAGATAAAGCTGTTAAATATTTATGATGACTCTCGTTTTGCCAGCGCGTTTGTGTAGATGAGTTGACTGATAGTTTGTAATTGTTGAGTAGCCCCACGATGTGGTTAAACTGATTTGATGAAAGGGCTAGTTAGATATTTCTCCTTTCTAATGGTTCGAAGATTTGTTAGCACAGGTGTATGTAATCAGATGATTTGTATTTATGCCTTTTTAGTGATGTTAGATGATATTTGCTGTATAAATCTCGTCGTTTGTGACTCAATTGGTAAATATGGTGTATTTTTCTGAGAAGTGTAATTTTACGCGTCAGATGTTTTGAAAAGCGAAAGTTAACTTGCAATATAATTTCACAAAAAAATCTGTGTTAGTAATTCACGACAGTCAGTGCCAGCAGCGTCCAAGTCATATGTTTTTCAAAGACGTTGGATTTTTCGTGAATGTTTTATCAGCCGAAAGAATTTCACGTACATTTCAAAGTATTGCGCCCGGCATTGCATACCACTGAGCCAGTAGCTAGCACATTTTTATTTTTTGCATAAGAGACAACAACGTATCGCATTCCATCGCTGCTGTTTTAGAAGTAAGGCAATTTTATTTGTTTGTTACGTGCACAGGCGCTCAGTTAAGTATCACACAGATTTTAAAACAACGTTACAAATCCCTGACGCAGCGTACAATGTAGTAACACACAAAGCAAGAGTTTTCCTCAGCTCAGGCATTCGCTGGAACAAGCGAGAGGACCATCTCGAAAAACAAATCTCCAGTAGTGTTTGCGTGAATCATGAACAGTTCTCATGCTCGAACTCAGTACTATAAAAGGCATTAATTATTATCGATATTCATGGTTTTTCTCTGTTTCTTACCCCATTCTTCCCGCTCTTCTACACGTATGTGGCTGAATTTTGCACACTACGCTTTGTCCAACGCTAAGCATTGCATTGGGAAGAACCGTTTCCGTCTCGCCATTTCGCTTAGTTTGTTTTGTTACTGTGGGATGCATTCGTTTTGGTTTAGTTTTGGTGGTGGTGGCAGCTCCGACTGTCGGCCTCGTCAAAGAGGGCGGAGGAGGGCGCAGAGGTCCAGGGCGCCCTCTCGCCCTCGACTTGAGAAACTGCTGCAAAAAGGCCGAAGAACCGGCAGTGGTCAACGGCATGAGGATGCAGGAGGCAATGGGTGCCGCTTGTGTTGGCACTTAGTAGGCGATGAAACACTTTGTCACTGCAAACATTTGTAAGGGGAAGTACGTATTTGTTGGAAAAACGTAACTACGATTGTATAAAACAAGCATTACAGTCACTGAAAATGACAGAAGCTTGAGTATGAAAGGGAATCTTATATATACGATATATACTAAGATGTCCGAAAGAACAGATACCATCTTAGTATATATATATATATATATATATATATATATATATATATATATATATATACACTCCTGGAAATTGAAATAAGAACACCGTGAATTCATTGTCCCAGGAAGTGGAAACTTTATTGACACATTCCTGGGGTCAGATACATCACATGATCACACTGACAGAACCACAGGCACATAGACACAGGCAACAGAGCATGCACAATGTCGGCACTAGTACAGTGTATATCCACCTTTCGCAGCAATGCAGGCTGCTATTCTCCCATGGAGACGATCGTAGAGATGCTGGATGTAGTCCTGTGGAACGGCTTGCCATGCCATTTCCACCTGGCGCCTCAGTTGGACCAGCGTTCGTGCTGGACGTGCAGACCGCGTGAGACGACGCTTCATCCAGTCCCCAAACATGCTCAATGGGGGACAGATCCGGAGATCTTGCTGGCCAGGGTAGTTGACTTACACCTTCTAGAGCACGTTGGGTGGCACGGGATACATGCGGACGTGCATTGTCCTGTTGGAACAGCAAGTTCCCTTGCCGGTCTATGAATGGTAGAACGATGGGTTCGATGACGGTTTGGATGTACCGTGGACTATTCAGTGTCCCCTCGACGATCACCAGTGGTGTACGGCCAGTGTAGGAGATCGCTCCCCACACCATGATGCCGGGTGTTGGCCCTGTGTGCCTCGGTCGTATGCAGTCCTGATTGTGGCGCTCACCTGCACGGCGCCAAACACGCATACGACCATCATTGGCACCAAGGCAGAAGCGACTCTCATCGCTGAAGACGACACGTCTCCATTCGTCCCTCCATTCACGCCTGTCACGACACCACTGGAGGCGGGCTGCACGATGTTGGGGCGTGAGCGGAAGACGGCCTAACGGTGTGCGGGACTGTAGCCCAGCTTCATGGAGACGGTTGCGAATGGTCCTCGCCGATACCCCAGGAGCAACAGTGTCCCAAATTTGCTGGGAAGTGGCGGTGCGGTCCCCTACGGCACAGCGTAGGATCCTACGGTCTTGGCGTGCAGCCGGCCGAAGTGGCCGTGCGGTTAAAGGCGCTGCAGTCTGGAACCGCAAGACCGCTGCGGTCGCAGGTTCGAATCCTGCCTCGGGCGTGGATGTTTGTGGTGTCCTTGGGTTAGTTGGGTTTGACTAGTTCTAAGTTCTAGGGGACTAATGACCTCAGCAGTTGAGTCCCATAGTGCTCAGAGCCATTTAAACCATTTTTTTCTTGGCGTGCATCCGTGCGTCGCTGCGGTCCGGTCCCAGGTCGACGGGCACGTGCACCTTCCGCCGACCACTGGCGACAACATCGATGTACTGTGGAGACATCACGCCCCACGTGTTGAGCAATTCGGCGGTACGTCCACCCGGCCTCCCGCATGCCCACTATACGCCCTCGCTCAAAGTCCGTCAACTGCACATACGGTTCACGTCCACGCTGTCGCGGCATGCTACCAGTGTTAAAGACTGCGATGGAGCTCCGTATGCCACGGCAAACTGGCTGACACTGACGGCGGCGGTGCACAAATGCTGCGCAGCTAGCGCCATTCGACGGCCAACACCGCGGTTCCTGGTGTGTCCGCTGTGCCGTGCGTGTGATCATTGCTTGTACAGCCCTCTCGCAGTGTCCGGAGCAAGTATGGTGGGTCTGACACACCGGTGTCAATGTGTTCTTTTTTCCATTTCCAGGAGTGTAGTTAAGGCTCACCGGCCACTGGACCATCTTCTGCTTCCGTGCGGAGGCACAAACAGTGCCCGAACTCTTACGGGAATCGGCAACGCGCCCCGAGTAATGAGTATAATGGGTGGGGGCACTACGAATGTAGAGCGGGACACTACGGTGAGAACGTGGGTTTCGCGGGAGGCGTGCCACAGATAAATCCCTGCAGTCGCGCTATCCTCTGTTTTCAAAAATGGTCTCTGCAATGCAGCTGTCCTTGACGAAGAGAACTCATCAGTCTTTGTGTAAGATAAGAGGAGACATTAACAAACAGTGGAGAGTACGGATTCCTGACAGACGCCAGTGAAATCATGATGTGGTGGAGAGCAGATTGGAAGTAGGAGAATGTTCAAAGTCTCGTGCACGGCCATTGAAGCGTTCATAGCAGATTTGTTAAGCGATCAGGATTACGATCGTTGTGGAAAGAAGTGAGAGATGGGCGCTGCTGCAAACACATTTCACCAAACAGTATCAGGCGTTTAGACATTGCGACAAAACTTGTCAGAGAGTGAACTCACAGTCACACCGCTGTGCACAGAGCCAGGGGGTGTCTTGTCTCCGGCCACTGTTTGCCGTGGCCCTTGGCCCTAAGCGAGAGGCTGGCTGTGGCTATAAGCACACTTCCAGGATCGATATAGCAGAGTTTGCGTGATAAGACGGAACTTCTATTGGCAGATCGGCTTGCAAATACTGCCCTACGTACTACGTAGTAGCAGTCCTTCTGTTTGACGTTCACAGAAACGGACTGAGTACCAGATACGCTTCCCTACGTAAGTAAATTACTGGGAAATCGGAGATTCGAATACTAGAGAACAATTTTATCGTCGCAAATGCACCACAGATGTGTTTGTCCCATATTGGGCAATGTCGTCAGGAGAGTATGTAGATATACAAATCTCGCCAATGTGTGGTACAGCTTTGCGATGCCGACTGTTGAAACACGAAGCATAGCACGTCTAATAAGAGGAAATATAAATGACAGCTTTGGTTTTCGTGGTCATCAAAATAATTGCGGGGTTGTTTTGATATATAGCAAGAATGTGAAACCGACTACGGTAGAATTTCGAGATGTACGACGCTACAGGAATAATATCAGCATGTGGCCAACAGAGATCACGTGATCCGTTAGTCGAGGCGAACACAAAGCCATGAGGAGTATATGTTTTGCGTTTGTAGCCAGGTGAGTTAAAGTCGATCGGACAGGTATCTACCATTTACACGCTTTCAAAGTGTGTTTGTATCTATACTAACAAAAAGAGTCGTATTAAATGGGGATAAAAATATTCTGTCCAGAAAAGCGTGATCTTTTCAGTGTACTTAATGTAATATTCTCGTGAGAAGCTAAAAGGCCCTGCTCACTCGATTCCAGGGTTAGCATATGTGGCAGTGCAGAACTGTTCGTAATGAATGAGACGCGAGTCTGGATGTTAGGACGTCACCATAGGGTATCAGCAAGAGACGCCTGCCGTTGCCTTTAGTTAATGAAGTACTATCCAAAAATAAATAAATAAATAAAATAAAAATAAACTGCACAGATATTCACTAAACTCTTGATAGTACGAGAGAAAATAATAAAAACTTTTTCTTTTCACGTCGGAATGGAAAATGCCATAATAAGGACAACGTATCAAGCAGTCAGCTCCTAGAAAACGAGTAAGGCCAGAATAATTATATGTAGGCGACAGAGTTGGAAACGATTACATACAAACGGCTGAGATGCTTCGAAGCTAGAGCCAGACAAAAAGTAAGCCCTCGAAATTCCTTAACTTCCTACAACGACGGAGCTGCTCGGGTGCTGAATGTATTGTCTTAGTGTGGCCAATAATAGACCAAAGCTCTGTCGGTTCCAGAACACTTGCAAACTTTCTAGGCTAGCAAATTCGTCTCAGATGCTGGTTTGACGGCGGTGAGTTTTCTGCACTGCTAATGGTGCATTTGCTTGCCGAGGGCCAAAAAAACACATGGGGAAACAGTGACGATATTACGAAACTTGAATATGTTTAGGGCGGCAATGCGAGAAAACAGTAATAAATGTAAGTATTCGCTACAGTGTTTTAGGCTAAATTAATTACGTTATTTATATTCAGGTACAACCAAGCGACATCAGTTCCGTGAAAAGACAGGCCGCAGAGATGACAATGTGCGGCGGCGACTTCTACCGCCACGCCGGCTGTTGTCTTTTAGCGTCGAGGAGCTACAAAGGATCTCCGAGACCTGATGACGTTTCAAGCATGGTGGAAGCAGCGTCGCAGACATCGTCACCTTGTTTACCGTTTTAGTTAGTTTGACGGGGGAGGGAACCAAACAGCCAGGTCATCGCATTAGGGTAGGACGCGGAAGGAAGTCGGCAGTGCCCTTTCAAAGAAACCATCTCGGCATTGAGCTGAAGCGATGCAGGGAAATACGGGAAACCTAAATGAGGATGGCTGCATGCGGGTTTTAACCGTGGTCCTCCAGAATGCGAGTCCAGTGTGCTAACCGTTGCATCACCTCTTTCGGTCTACCGTTTTAAGCACATTCATTTTATCGAGGAATGAGTGCGGAGCTCTCGAGATTGCGGGCAGCACGTCATGTGTAACGGTGCCGGATGACAAAACATCGCTCCAGCAACACTGCTCACATTTGCTTTTTTTCACATACGTCACTGAATGACTTGTAGAAGAGATGTCCGCCTATGTTACTCCACGCCACTGGAACGCCAGCACGGGTTCCACAATATCGTAAAAGCAGCGTCGGATTCACAAGGACACGGTACTGACTTTGAACGCATTTAATCGCGATCGCAGACCGTAGAAATGTAGAAGGTTGGGTTTATTTTTCCGTTAATTCTCCGTCTCCTGCGGCCCACAGAGCTTTGTCGCTGCTTCAGCGACTGATTGTTGCTGCTGGCGCTCCACAATATCGGCAGTTCATAACGTTCTCGCGAATTATGGCGGTTTTATGGAGAAAATGAAAAGGGGAAAAAATTATAACAAATGCACAATCACCAGTCAAACTTTACGTTTATCCAAGTTGTAACCGAGTAAACTTTTAAACTGTAAATTACCTGGGTGGGGCATGGCTAACTGTATGTATTCTATATAAACCAGCATTTAGAGTTAGGTCTTCTACACACAAACCCGAAAAGGTATCGTTCCGTCCAATCGAAATTACGCGTCGTAGTCTTCAATGGAAAATGCTACTGACTTCTACTAATGACTTGTGGTGTCTTGCTTGTATAACACCTCCACCTTTCGACGGCATACGATTGTGTACTACTTTACACACCCTGTCCGCACATAAAAGCACTGCAATATTTCGCAGTAGTAATGGGCGAACTATAAAGATTTATCGCTTCTTAATTATCATGTCGGCATTCTCATACGTTATGTGAGCTTCGAGCACCGGTTTATTAACATGCAGTGATAACGTTTTATTGCTGTGAAATAGCCGTTAAAACTCGATTGCAGACGTGGAAAGCGAATCGCAAAAGTCGTCGTTCGTTCCAACAGAAACTACCTACCGTATTCATCACTTCTTTGTTTTCATTGCTTTAACAGAATCCCAGTTACTCCGGAGTAACTCTGGACGTAACTGCCTTCATTCTGTGGCGCCAACAGCAACAATCGACCGCTGATGCAGCGACAGAGCTCTGTACTCTGCAGTAGACGGAGAATTAACGGAAAGATAAACTCGGCTTCTACATTACTATGATCTGCATTTGCGATTAATGTCTGAATGTGCTTACAATCAGTACAGTGTCACTATGCGAATCTGGAACTGGTTTCGTGATTTTGTGGATCGCGCGCTGGCTTTCCAGAGACGTGGCGGAACGTAAGGGCGACAACCTGGCTGGGTGTCATTCAGTGACATACGTGTAACGAACGTATGAAGTGAATAACTTAAACAGTGCTGTTTGAGCGAGTTTTGCCATCCAGCACCGATATACAGGGCGTGGAGAAACCATTTGACCAAGATTGCAGGGCGGAAGGACAGCATGTAGCATAGGAATTTGTGTATGGCAACTAAAAGTCGTAAATGTATATTTTCAGCGGTGCAGGAACGTAATTGAAATCTGACATACGGAGGTCCTTGTTCAAAATGATAGGTAATTTACAGAAAATGTATACGTAAACAGAACGTTCGGACTAAGCAGTCGTCACGATGGGAACAAGATAAATTTAAAACATCACCAACACGTCTAGTACTTCTTCAGGAATGAGGACACCCACATGTCCATGTTTCTTGTTTGGATATATCTCAAAAAGGTCAAAATTAGTGAAAAATGAGGCACCACTTAGTTAACATGAGTACGTATAGAAAATGTTCAAACTGACCACCGTTTTCATACTGGCATAGTGGTTGAAAGATTTAATTGCGACCTGTGTTTTCTATACTCAGATTCCTTCATTTGATACTGTCTTCGTCAGATTGGTTTTCCGCGCCCTGTGTATGCCAGACTATGCATTACACTCTGTTGTTCGAATTCTCACGAGTCCAGTACACTTAATCTTTGGTAGAAAGTGCTAAGAACGGCAAAATGGCGGGAATACGTTGGTAGCGACTAGTAATTTTAAAATTCAGTAGACAGTAACTACGTAAAAGGAAATGTGACACTTATAACGAAGCACTACTGAATTAGACGTGAAATACGTTTATTGATTACAAAAAGTCCTCTAGTAGAGTGGTGCACGCAGAAATGTCGGACAAGAGTGTCTGTCACGCTATTGTAGGGCAACGCATGAGGCCCCACAGAACAGGTATTAGTGAAAGCAAGCACCGTTGGTCGGTTGCCAAAGCGTTTAAAATTAATGACGAAATAAATTTATACCGTCTATGATGTTGAAGTAATGTTTCGGAGCAGCATGAATACGGTGAAATTGATTACTCTTTCTTAGTTCGATATATATCTACGACACAACGACGATACTCTATGGAACCAAGTAGCCCCTACTCCTTCTCCTGACCAGAGGCAAACACTATTCTACTTGTTAACTGTTTTGATTATACTGAAATGTTGTGAATATTGCTTCTAGCCCTGCATCAAGGTGGGCTAACAGAATCGGATACCTGCTGCGAGTTTCCATGTTTGTACTGAGCAGTCAAGACGAACGGCGCGACACAGACGGCGACCACGCGGGATGCAACATTGGGATGACCAAAATTTCGGAAACTACTCTTCTGTAGTCATGTTTACATGTTAAACCTTAATCGATTCTACTAGCCGGAACGAACGTCTGCAGTACGTTCCAAGATTCATACGTTTCAGAACCATGGTCTCCGCTGAGCAAACTATCGACAATGAAACGAACTTGGTGGTGTTTTCGTATTGCGAAACGAAGAGGTTAATGTAGAGTACGAATCCCTTACGGACGCCAGTGAAAATATAAGTTGGAAGAGTATGATGAGGTCAGACGTAACGGGATGTTCAAAAGTCTTATCCAGGCCCACTAAATCGTTAGTGGCTCCTCTTTTAGCCGACCAGGATTACGCTCGTTGTCGACAGAAATGCGAGGCGGGCACTGGTGGAAGGGTTTTGCACCTGAAAAGATTAGGCGTTTAGGGATGGCCAGAAAACTTGTGATAGGGTAATCAATCAGTGTTGTGTGATGGAGCCTATGCCCCTAAGCGAGAGGTTGGCTGTGGTTATAAGGACATTTGCAGCATCGATATTGCAGTGTTTCCGTGATAAGACAGAACTGCTATTGGCAGATTACATTCAGTATCACGTACATCCCAGGGAACCAAAACATAATAGCTGACGCATTATCCTGCAGTCCTGTGGGACTGGTCCGTGGGAGTGAAGTCGAAATCGAAGAGAACAGGTATGACATAATGTGTCTCAGGAATGTGCCCTTCGATAATTATGTTAGGACAAGACTCACCAACATCAGTAGAGAGCAATAAAACGACGAGAATTCCAAAATATTAAGGGAAAGACTCCACAATATAGGCGAGGTACAGTTGAGAAACTATTACGTGATGAAAAATGAGGTGCTGTTCTATAGACAACACGAGCAGAATGACCGTTAGCTCTCGTGCATCCCTAACGAAGTTGTGAATAAACTTGTGTAGTACACAGACCTATCTTGTGGTCACCTATGGGCAAGGAAATGCTGTATGAAGCTGAAAGAGATGACGTACTTCATCAGCACGGATCGGAGAGAGTGCAGAGTTCTGGGTCCCTGTAGGATTTGTCAGCGTGCGAAACACTCTACAACAAGTACTCTAGAGCCTTTGTTTCAGATAGTGCCCACAAGGCTAAGAGAAATCGGGGCCACGGATATCTTAGGTCCATTGCCAAAATCTGTGAACGGATATAGGTGTGTGCCCGTAGCCACTGAGTTGGTTTCATAGTACGTTACCTTCACGCCCTTGACGAGAGCCTCAGGCAAGTCTGTTGCGCCCGCTTTTCTTCGGCACTTTATACGAGGTGTTGGGAGAGTCGGAAAGATTATCTCAGATAACGGCCCTCAATATCGTTCGAAAGAGTGGGCAACTTCCCTAAAGAGGAGGAGGATTGAGCCTGTTTTTGTCACACTCTGGCATCCACAATAAAGTCCGGCAGAGAGAGTCATTAAGGAATTGGTAAAATTCTGCCACGTATATTGTCACAGCCAACACCGTAAATGGGACCTGTATCTTCTTTCAGCAAATTATGAACGAGGTGCCCCATGGCACTACAGGCTTCAGCCCTACAGTCGTGCTGAAGAACCATTCCCCGATGAATAGAATAACCGAATTGATGTTCCGACGACTAGGAGAGCAAGGCATGGGGAAGTAATCAAGCTAGCAATAGACAGGATAAAAAGGGAGGCGTTACGTAGGCAGCGCAACCAGGAAGGCCAGATTCGTAATTTGCATCTGAAAGTGGGCGATAAAGTCCTTATCAAAGCCCAATGACTATCCAAAGGTGGCAGATATGTATGAAAGAAATTTTACATTTATTAAGGAACAGAAGAGAATCGAAGCATTTGAGATGTGGTGCTATAGACGAATGTCGAAAATTAGGTGGACTGATAAGGTAAGGAATGAGGAGGTTCTACGCAGAATCGGAGAGGAAAGGAATATGTAGAAAACACTGATAAGGAGAAGGGACAGGATGATAGGACATGTGCTAAGACATGAGGGAATGACTTCCATGGTACTAGAAGGAGCTGTAGAGGGCAAAAACTGTAGAGGAAGACAGAGATTGAAATACGTCAAGCAAATAATTGAGGACGTAGGTTGCAAGTGCTACTCTGAGATGAAGAGGTTAGCACAGGAAAGGAATTCGTGGCGGGCCGCATCAAACCAGTCAGTAGACTGATGACCAAAAAAAAAGGACAGTACAGGGTCAAACGCATCGATCATCCGAACGCGATTGACGTCGAAACTACCTGGTCCCGCAAATCAAAACGAGTTCACCACGTAACATTGTTGGAGAAGGAGTAAACGGTTGCAGCAGAAGCTAACAGATAGGGTAAATTTATGGCTTCGTGGCCACATTGTATGAAGTTTATTAACGATGGTGCATGGCCTAAGTAATGTAAGTTAACTGTATACATGGTGTTACAAAAAGGTACGGCCAAACTTTCAGGAAACATTCCTCACACACAAAGAAAGAAAATATGTTTTGTGGACATGTGTCCGGAAACGCTTACTTTCCATGTTAGAGCTCATTTTAGGTTCGTCAGTATGTACTGTACTTCCTCGATTCCCCGCCATGATTTCATACGCGATACTCTACCTGTGCTGCTATAACATGCGCCTTTACAAGTACGACACAACATGTGGTTCATGCACGATGGAGCTCCTGCACATTTCAGTCGAAGTGTTCGTACGCTTCTCAACAACAGATTCGGTGACCGATGGATTGGTAGAGGTGGACCAATTCCATGGCGTCCACGCTCTCCTGACCTCAGCCCTCTTGACTTTCATTTTATGGGGGCATTTGAAAGCTCTTGCTACGCAACCCCTGTACCAAATGTAGAGACTCTTCGTGCTCGTATTGTGGATGGCTGTGATACAATACGCCACTCTTCAGGGTTTTATCAGCGTACCAGGGATTCCATGCGAGGGAAGGTTGATGCATTTATCCTCACTAACGGAGGACATTTTGAACATTTCCTGTAACAAAGTGTTTGAGTCACGCTGGTACGTTCCGTTGCTGTGTGTTTCCATTCCATGATTAATGTGATTTGAAGAGAAGTAATAAAATGAGCTCTAACATGGAAATTAAGCGTTTCCGGACACATGTCCACATAACATATTTTCTTTCTTTGTGTGTGAGGAATGTTTCCTGAAAGTTTGGCCGTACCTTTTTGTAACACCCTGTATATAACCTTTTGTTCTGTATGTAAGCTATACGGTGCAACACAGTGAAGATTATCGGAAAGGCGATGCAGAAGTAGTTGCGCTGATGAGGAGTTGCTCATTCGTATTTGAGGGAGATTTGCAGTTTTAGGCATTGCGGATATGCCACTGTGATTGCGCCGAGGGAGAGCTTTATACGTAATCGGACGCAAAGTTCAGCGAGAATAAGGAACGTGGATTTATGCTGTGATGAAAGTGAGGAGCCTGGAAGCTGAGAGATACTTATTTGAAGGCAAGGTATAGCTAACGGCAAGAGATGAATTAAAAGGATACAGTTCTTGATGGAAGTAAGGCGGTAGTGAAGACCAAAGCCATGGTCGCGACCAGGGAGTATGAAGTGGTAGTGTTACGTAAATGCGATTAATTTTACCCTAAAGGTACTCCTGAGCCTTAAATGTGCAGCAGGTTCTGTGACGCAGTGGATTTTGTGTGTACTTTTTTTTAAACTTATATGTGTGCGAATTTCTATGTTGGCAGATTACTATATGAATATGTAAGTGATTTTTGTTGCGACCAAAGATGTCCTTATGGCGAACTGAGGGCTAATTATTCAGATTAGATTCGGAGAAGAATTGTGAGTGTGGGTGCAGACTGCCTACTACAAACAGGTAGTGGTAAAGCAGCGATGGGTAACAAGATGAGGATAGGTCAGGCTGGTGAAAGGGTTTTTCTTGTGTAAACGACTGACGCAAAATTACTTTTGCAGCTGTAATGTTTCAGTGTGCCAAAGCCTAATGTAACGCCACTTCATTTCGGTCTCCAGATGGTGTGCAATTATCACAGAATTGGTGGGAATTTTTTTTAAAGAAATGCAACTGCCTGCGACTTTCGTTCATATATAATCTTAGGCTCTGAGCACTATGGGACTTAACATCGGAGGTCATCAGTCCCCTAGAACATAGAACTACTTAAACCTAACTAACCTAAGTACATTACACACATCCATGCTCGAGGCAGAATTCGAATCTGCGAGCGTAGTGGTCCCACGGTTGCAGAATGAAGCGCCTAGAACCGCTCGGCCACAGCGGCCGGCTACAATCTTAGGAAGGACAGTGTAATGAAGGGCTAGTAAGTAACAAAACCTCAGATTCCTTATCTTCCTTATACAAAGAAAAATTCAGTCTTTTACTCGCATCGTTTTAGACTAAATCATTAATAGCTGTAATTTTATGCTGAATAGGCCAATTTCATTGGTCAGAGTTGTATTAAGACGTTTCCTTGATTTTTGCTGCCTATTTATTATCATCAGTGTAGACTAGGATTTTAGAGATCGTCCACAATTTTTTGAAAGACTACTGGAGGACAACAACTAGCGTGAGGGTACTCTGTATAATAGATCTAATTAATTGTAAGAAGAGGCTGTGCCGAGTGGGAGGAAAGCGGCAAGAGGTATGTTTGTTAATGCCAAATACTTGCACTGATTCTCTCGTGCGCTGTGTCGAGAGACAACGCGGCCCAGCGGAGGCGACACTGGGGAGCCGATCAGCAGCCGCCCCACTGTGGAGGCGAGCGCTTCAAGGTGGTGGGCAGCCGGGACCTCGTGGAGGGCGGCACCCCCAGCAGAGCCAGCTGGGGGCAGAACTCCCCGCTGTCAGCGGCGCCACGCCCACTCAGCCACGCCGCCACCTGGACGTCACGACACGAGGGCCCGATGGCGGCGACTGCAGCACTGCACGACAACGCACGCTCACGCCGCACGGCATAACTCAGTCGCAGGAAGAAATTCAGCTGACGTCTATTCTGAGGGACTCAATGTGGCCGCGTGCTTTACAATGACACACGATATTAGATGGATGCTATCACCTTCAGTGTCGGAGTATCTACCGTGATGACAGACTAATTCTGTTCGGAACATTGCTCAGGACAACAAACATGGTACAGGCACCCTTCTAAACATTTGTTTCTTATTAGGCGAGGATCATGGCGTCTGGTGCCAGAATTTTCGTGTGTTGGAGGGCTTGTTGGGCTCTGTTGCACTATGATCCGTACCAAGATACTGGGGGTTCATTGCTGATGATCAGCTCATTTGTATATTGGATCCAATGCCAGCGACATTTGAGACTCCCATTGTGAGGATAATCGGTCACGATTCATTCATTAGCGCACTTGACCCATGACAGCTAACTTACGACACCTAGTCATGCTGGACATCTGTGTATTTTGAAACATGACAATCATTTATTACTTCGGCTCATGTTGAACTCAGCCATCGTGTAAAATGTAGCGGTGAAGAGATGTGCTAGGCTGTATGACCTCACTTATTCGAATGATGACCCATGACTGTATATAATGATTTTGAGGTTCTTCTGTATTACGCGCCCTCGCGCACTTGATTAAAGTTACTGTGTTACACTGTCGCGACTGTGATTTTCGTACGAGCAGACTTTTTCGTAACAGACAATTGTGCTCCCGTGGACAGTAATATGCACCCTCTGACTGCCTGTCAAACGATAGTTATTCTATACCCAAGGCAGTACTGCTGATGAAAGAGTAAATGACTTTGGAAACTTATGGTGAGCCACGACATCAAGAATGGTTGCGTGTGACTTGGTTGGAAGCAGGAATAAATGAATTAGTGGGGTATCTGTCTCGTGTGATACTATTGTGTGCCAATTTTTGTAATAAAACGACCTTATTGAGGACGGTGTTCCTGAGAAAATTTTATTTGCTCTTTCATTGTTCTGTTTTTCGAGTGGCCACAATTATCCTGAAATGTGATGTGAACTGTCCTGTGTCTCCTCTAATATATCTTTTTCATATCTTGATTTATGTGTCTGTATTAGCTGTAATTAACTGTAGGGAGAGTGTAGAGTGAAAATCTGAACCTAGCCCAGAGCATAACAAGTCGGTTGCACTTTCTGTGCACCAGTAAATGAGGTGTATTGGTGGGCGTTGTTATCCTGTGATTCTCAGCTTGTCCATTTTCTTATTCTAGGAAGAGACGGCCATTATCCTATGGAGACTAAATGTCTCATTGCTTGCTAATTTCCTTCATAAATATCATTACTTTTACATTTCTTGCTAGAGAGGGTTGATAGTTGAGATCAGTGCACTCAGTTACTATATATTATGTCACTACATTTTGTGCACTCTAGCCTTAAGGATACATGGTACTTTTCTGGGTCATTGTTATGTAAAAATCAACATTTATTTCCTGCACACTTTCTAAACAAATTAAAAGTATTTTAATATTTCTGAAACAGCTTAAGGCTATTAAAAAAATTAAAAGGAAATTATGCAATTTTTTTCCAAATTGCTTCCTCATAACGAGGTACCATTTAATGCCATAATGTTATACAATTTGAAGGAGACCAACTTTTTACCAGCTATGCATGACATGATGGCTGAGGTACTAGACCTATTTAATTTCACCCATTATGTGTATTACTACGATAAAAAAATATTACATCATAGATTTTAATTTTTTTATAATTTTTTCCCTAGTAAAAATATTATTTTTTCTATAATTTAGTTTATTGTGCAATAAAACTTAGGTCTCCTACGTAAGTATGGACTATTGCAAGTTACAGACAAAAATTAGAAGAATACTTTACAAGTTGTAGGAAATATTTGTACCTAAATTCTGAAAAATACTGCTTGCGAAATTGCGAATTGGAAGGGTCTACGGGTTTGCACGCAGCCGTACGGTACGTAACACGCGCTCGCCAGCCGACCTATCTAGGAATGCTGACAATTTGCTCGGTCAGTAGACGTGCGTCCGGCTGCAGTGCGTCACAGCAGAGTAAGCCAATGGCCGTCGGCAGCGTGCGGTGTAACTAGCGCGGCCTCGCGGGTGAATACGTCTCTTTTCTTAGCTCACCAAGGAGCCTTTCGATGCGACCGTAATTAGTGTTGTGAAAATTTAGTATTGAAGCTATTGCACGAGTGCACAAGCGAAACTAAACCTTTTATTCCACAGGTCACCACGAGAAACTCATTCATTTTATGTTCATTGTTAACTCTGGTATTTAGAACTAATTAAGCATGTTCATATTTATTCTAATGTCTGCTATGATAGCATATTCTACTACTGCTGTAGCAATACTACCACAGATTACGGGTGTTTTGTTTGAACCACTATCAGACATGGTAGTTTCAACAACTAATGCAAAACTTGTACTCAAGTACAGTTTGAGTGAAATCCAGCAACAGTTCACATCTGTAAAGAAGCAAATTGATCTAATTCGTTCTGTTAAGGGTAATGATACAACTTTGGAAATGGGTACCTCTTGGTATAAGTACTGGATCACAATCAAAATGCAGGTAGAGTCTACATTTGCTAATTATGAACAAGAGACATACTGGTTTTTTAAATCTTTTGCCACATAAAACTTTAATTGGGTGTAAACATACCTGCTTTGATTTTGCGCCGGCCGAAGTGGCCGTGCGGTTAAAGGCGCTGCAGTCTGGAACCGCAAGACCGCTACGGTCGCAGGTTCGAATCCTGCCTCGGGCATGGATGTTTGTGATGTCCTTAGGTTAGTTAGGTTTAACTAGTTCTAAGTTCTAGGGGACTAATGACCTCAGCAGTTGAGTCCCATAGTGCTCAGAGCCATTTTTTTGATTTTGCAGGGAGTATCCTTCGTACTGTATTAGGTAATTTTAACTAGTTGAGATCTACTGGAAGATAAAGGCAAAATATTAGCCCTTGAACAACAGTCCAGAACAGATTCAACTAACCTCTCTAATGAAATTATCGTATTAAATAATATGCAAAGAACCATTACTAACCACACAGTTTTAATTGAAAAGATTGTAAACCAATTTATCTCACATTTCCACATAATTCGTAATGAAACAAACGCAAATATCCAAGAACTATTCCAATGATTAAATAGTGTAAATGCACACTTAGATTTAAACATTATTTTGTTAAGGATTACTGATAGTTTATCAAATGCTAGAATTGGTGCCCTTAACTTAAGAACAGCCTTAGAAAGTAGTTCAAATGATTGTTTGAGTAGTTTACTACTACATCCAGAGCAATTTTCACGGGTCCTACTATCAATTGAGCGAAGGCTAGATGCAGCATATACTATGCTTTATCCTGTTAACTTGTACAATTTATACACTTACTGTTAGTTAATCAATACACACTCTTTAATGATTGAAGGTGAATAAACTGTTATTGTTTCTATACCCATTGCTAGATCAAAGCATAATTTATAAATGTATAAGATTTATACTTACCCTGTGAAATGGAGACAGGCAGGTAGTTATGGAAAGTACATACTAAATGATTATCTACTGATCAGCAAGGATCGAAAATATTTTGTGTCCCTAAATGAAAACGATTTGCATATGTGTAAATGTAGTCACAAGTTAATTTTGCGGTGAATCGGTAGTATTCTTAGATAGTAGGGTATACAGCTGTGAGAAACAATTGTTTATGAATCATCCCCCAAGAGATGATTGCCCTAGAATTTTAATGCATCTTTATCATCCATTTCTTAAACGATGCTGAAGGTATAATTTTCTCATTTAACTCTACCCTTGACGTCACATTTACATGTAAAAATTATGATACACCTGAGTCAGGCAGCAGTAGCCGACCGAGACAGACGCAGCAACAGGGATGTAACCGCTTTTGTGTCATTTACGAGTTCCTTACCACGAGCGAATTTTATTGCATCATCTGTGTGCTTTAATAGTTCAGTTTCTTGAGTTTCTGTGTTTAAATTTAATTCTAGTAGCCACAGTTGTCACGTTTTCGTTTGCGTCGGAAAGTAAATCAATTTTGTGACACATTACAAGTTCCTAATCAAGTGCTTCGGTAGTTAGGTTTTCGAATATCTGCGTATTACTAGACACAGTTCAGACATTTCCATCAGGGTCTAGAGTAGAGTTGCGCAGCATGTGCCAATAGTCCGTTTATCTGCATGGTTTAGGTTTCATTGGTCTTTAGTATGAACAGGGACTGCGATTGTTGTGTGCAGATGCGAGCCGAGTTGGTGACACTTCGTCTCAGCTTCAGGCTGTGATGGCTTCGGTTACACAGCTTGAGGCTGCAGTGGATGGGCACCGATTGGTCCTCACCAGTGGCCAACCCAGTTACTGCTCGCACTGAGGCTGACCCTTCACCTGTGGTCGAGTGGGAGGTCGCCCCAGGACGAAGCAGGCGGCGAAAGACTTCCCAGGCTGCCGCACCTAAGGCCCCCCCCCCCCCCCAGTTTATCTGACAAACAGGTTCCAGGTGCTGTCTATGGCTGACAATGTCGCTGAGCCAGATGTTGTCGCCTGTCCTGTTTCAGAGGGAACCACTCAGCCTGTAAGATACGGGCAATCTCAAAGGGTGGGATTATTGGTAGTTGGGAGCTCCAACGTTAGGTGTGTTATGGGGCCCCTTAGGACTTGGCTCACAAGAAAGTTAAGAAAACCAATGTGCACTCCGTGTGCATACCGCGTGGAGTCATTCCAGATGTGGAAAGGGTTCTCGTGGACGCCATGAAGAGCACAGGGTGTAGCCAACTGCAGGTGGTTGCTCATGTCAGTACCAATGATGTGTGTCACTTTGGATCAGAAGAGATTCTCTCAGGTTTTGAGCGGCTAACAGAAGTGGTAAAAGCTGCCACTACTGCTTGCAAGAGGAAAGCAGAGCTGACCATTTGCAGCATAGTCGACAGGACCGATTGCGGACCTCTGGTACAGAGCCTAATGGATGGTCTGAATCAGAGGCTCAGACGATTCTGCGACCGTGCTAGCTGCAGATTCCTCGACTTGCGCCAAAGGGTGGTTGGGTTTCGGGTTCTGCTGAATAGGTCAGGTGTCCACTATACGCAAGAGGCGGCTACATGGGTAGCAGGGGCTGTGTGGCGTGGACTGAGCGGTTTTTTAGGTTAGAGGGTCTCGCGAAAACAGAAGTAGGGATTCAGCCACAAAGGGTGCAGGCTCAACACAGGAAGAACATAGATACATGAACCATTGGTACAACAGTTGTAAATTGTCGTAGCTGTGTTGGAAAAGTACCACAGCTCCAAGCGGTAACAGAAAGCACTGATGCCCAAAGCGATATAGGCACTGAAAGCTGGCTGAAGCCGGATATAAGCTCAGCCGAAATTTTTGCGAAGAACCTAACAGTGTTCCGAAAGGATAGGCTAAACAATGTTGGCGGTGGCGAGTTTGTTGCTGTCGGAAGTAGTTTAACCTGTCACGAACTTGAAGTAGATACTTCCTGTGAGTTAGTATAGGCAGAGGTCATTGTTGGCAATCGGAATAAAACAATAATTGGATCCTTTTACCGACCTCCCAGTTCAGATGATACAGTTGCTGAAATGTTCAAAGAAAGATTGAGTTTGATTTCAAACACGTACGTGACTCATACGATAACAGTTGGTGGTGACTTTAATTTACCCTCCATACATTGGCGAAAAAAAATGTTTAATTCCTGAGGTAAGCATAAAATATCATCCGAAATTGTGCTAAACGCATTCTCTGAAAATTATTTCGAGCAGTTAGTTCATGAGCCCACGAGAATAGTAAATGGTTGGAAAACGGTTCAAGTGGCTCTGAGCACTATGCGACTTAACTTCTGAGGTCATCAGTCCCCTAGAACTTAGAACTACTTAAACCTAACTAACCTAAGGACATCACACACATCCATGCCCGAAGCAGGATTCGAACCCGCGACCATAGCGGTCGCTCAGCTCCAGACTGTAGCGCCTAGAACCGCACGGCCACAGCGGCCGGCTGTGAAAAACGGACTTGACATCTTAGCAACAAATAATCCTGAGTTAATAACGAGCATCAAAACCGATTCAGGGATTAATGAACAAAGAGCTGTCGTAGCAAGATTGAATATTGTAATCCTCAAATCCTTCGAAAAATAAGCGAAAAATATACCTATTCAAAAAAGCAGATAAAAATTCACTTGACGCCTTCCTAAGAGACAATCTCCACTCATTCCAAATTAATAATATGAGTGTAGACCAGATGTGGCTTGAATTCAAAGAAATAATATCGGCAGCAACTGAGAGATTTAAACCAAATAAATTAACAAACGACGGAGCTGATACTCCTTGGTACACAAAACGGGTTAGAACACTGTTCCAGAAACAAAGTAACAAACATACCAAATTTAAACAGACGCAATATCCCCGAGATTGGCGATCTTTTACAGCAGCTCCAAATTTAGCGCGGACTCAATGCGAGATGCTTATAACAGTTTCCACAACGAAACTTTGTCTCGAAACCTGGCAGAAAATCCAAAGAGATTCTGGTCGTATGTGAAGTATGTTAGCGGCAAGAAACAGTCAATGCCTTCTCTGCGCGATAGCAATGGAGATACTATCGAAGATAGTGCTGCCAGAGGAGAGTTACTAAACACAGCCTTCTGAAATGTGTTCACAAAAGAAGACAACGTAATTACCCCAGTATTCAAATCAAAAACAGCGGCCAACATGAGTAACGTAAAAGTAAATATCCTCGGAGTAGTGAAGCAACTTAAATCACTTAATAAAAGCAAGTCTTCTGGTCCATAACTGTATACCAATTAGGTTCCTTTCGGAGTATGCTGATGCATTAGCTCCATACTTAACAATCATATACAACCGTTCGCTCAACGAAATATCCCTACCCAGAGACTGGAAAGTTGCACAGGTCACACCAATATTCAAGAAAGGTGGTAGGAGTAATCCACTAAATTACAGGCCCATATAGTTAACTCCGACATGCAGTAGTATTTTAGAACATGTATTGTGTTCGAACATTATGAATTACCTCCTAGAAAACGGTCTACTGACACAGTCAACATGGGTTTAGAAAACATTGTTCCTGTGAAACACAACTAGCTCCTTATTCACATGAAGTGTTTAGTGCTATTGACAAGGGATTTCAGGTCTATTCCGTATTTCTGGATTTCCAGAAGACTTTTGACACTCTACGACACAAGCGGCTCATAGTGAAATTGCGTGCTTATGGAATATCGTCTCAGTTATGTGATTGGATCTGTGATTTCCTGTCAGAGAGGTCACGGTTCGTAGTAATTGACGGAAAGTCATCGAGTACAACAAAAGTGATTTCTGGCGTTCCGCAAGGTAGTGTTATCGGCCCTTTTATGTTCCTTATCTATATAAACGATTTTGGAGACAATCTGAGCAGCTGTCTTCGATTCTTTGCAGGTGACGCTGTCGTTTATCGACTAATAAAGTCATCAGAAGATCAAAAAAACTGCAAAACGATTTAGAAAAGATATCTGAATGGTGCGAAAAGTGGCAGTTGATCCTAAATAACGAAAAGTGTGAGGTCATCCACATGAGTGTTAAAAGGAACTAGTTAAACTTCAGTTACACGATAAATCAGTCTAATCTAAAAGCTGTAAATTCAACCAAATACCTAGGTATTACAATTTCGAACAACTTAAATTGGAAGGAACACATATAAAATGCTGTGGGGAAGGCTAACCAATGACTGCGTTTTATTGGCAGGACACTTAGAAAATGTAACAGACCTACTAAGAAGACTGCCTACAATAGGCTTGTCCGTCCTCTTTTAGAATACTGCTGCGCAGTGTGGGATCCTTACCATATAGGACTGATGGAGTACGTCGAAAAAGTTCAAAGAAAGGCAGCACGTTTTGTATTATCGCGAAATATGGGAAAGGCGTTTTTCATTGCGACGGAATCTTCTCACGAAATTCCAATCACCAACTTTCTCCTCCGAATGCGAAAATATTTTGTTGACAGCGACCTACGTAGCGAGGAACGATCACCACGATAAAATGAGGGAAATCAGAGCTCGTACGGAAATATATAGGTGTTCATTCTTTCCACGCGCTATACGAGATTGGAATAATAGAGAATTGTGAAGATGGTTCGATGAACCCTCTGCCAGGCACTTGAATGTGATTTGCAGAGTATCCATGTAGATGTAGATGTAGATGTAGACGTAGATGTAGCTATCCTTTACACTGAAATTGGATGATAGTGCATTGATTAATCTTGAATGCCACACATTGTGATTTATCATGTGAACTACACTCCTGGAAATTGAAATAAGAACACCGTGAATTCATTGTCCCAGGAAGTGGAAACTTTATTGACACATTCCTGGGGTCAGATACATCACATGATCACACTGACAGAACTACAGGCACATAGACACAGGCAACAGAGCATGCACAATGTCGGCACTAGTACAGTGTATATCCACCTTTCGCAGCAATGCAGGCTGCTATTCTCCCATGGAGACGATCGTAGAGATGCTGGATGTAGTCCTGTGGAACGGCTTGCCATGCCATTTCCACCTGGCGCCTCAGTTGGACCAGCGTTCGTGCTGGACGTGCAGACCGCGTGTGACGACGCTTCATCCAGTCCCCAAACATGCTCAATGGGGGACAGATCCGGAGATCTTGCTGGCCAGGGTAGTTGACTTACACCTTCTAGAGCACGTTGGGTGGCACGGGATACATGCGGACGTGCATTGTCCTGTTGGAACAGCAAGTTCCCTTGCCGGTCTAGGAATGGTAGAACGATGGGTTCGATGACGGTTTGGATGTACCGTGCACTATTCAGTGTCCCCTCGACGATCACCAGTGGTGTACGGCCAGTGTAGGAGATCGCTCCCCACACCATGATGCCGGGTGTTGGCCCTGTGTGCCTCGGTCGTATGCAGTCCTGATTGTGGCGCTCACCTACACGGCGCCAAACACGCATACGACCATCATTGGCACCAAGGCAGAAGCGACTCTCATCGCTGAAGACGACACGTCTCCATTCGTCCCTCTATTCACGCCTGTCGCGACACCACTGGAGGCGGGCTGCACGATGTTGGGGCGTGAGCGGAAGACGGCCTAACGGTGTGCGGGACCGTAGCCCAGCTTCATGGAGACGGTTGCGAATGGTCCTCGCCGATACCCCAGGAGCAACAGTGTCCCTAATTTGCTGGGAAGTGGCGGTGCGGTCCCCTACGTCACTGCGTAGGATCCTACGGTCTTGGCGTGCATCCGTGCGTCGCTGCGGTGCGGTCCCAGGTCGACGGGCACGTGCACCTTCCGCCGACCACTGGCGACAACATCGATGTACTGTGGAGACCTCACGCCCCACGTGTTGAGCAATTCGGCGGTACGTCCACCCGGCCTCCCGGATGCCCACTATACGCCCTCGCTCAAAGTCCGTCAACTGCACATACGGTTCACGTCCACGCTGTCGCGGCATGCTACCAGTGTTAAAGACTGCGATGGAGCTCCGTATGCCACGGCAAACTGGCTGACACTGACGGCGGCGGTGCACAAATGCTGCGCAGCTAGCGCCATTCGACGGCCAACACCGCGGTTCCTGGTGTGTCCGCTGTGCCGTGCGTGTGATCATTGCTTGTACAGCCCTCTCGCAGTGTTCGGAGTAAGTATGGTGGGTCTGACACACCGGTGTCAATGTGTTCTTTTTTCCATTTCCAGGAGTGTAATTAAACCTAACTAACTTAAGGACATCACACACATCCATGCCCGAGGCAGGATTCGAACCTGCGACCGTAGCGGTCACGCGGTTCCAGACTGAAGCGCCTTTAACCGCACGGCCACACCGGCCGGCCAAGTTTTTTTGAGGACAATAATTTAATTAAGGATATCCACGAAAATGTAATTTCTTCCAGCAATGAGTTAAACTTCATGGAAGGAGCAAATAGACTGAAGTCCTTCGATTCATCCAGTAATGTTAATGCATACTTAATTGTCAGTATTGTGTTTTTAATGCTTTTATTAATTTATCTTTTGTTAACAGCGTTTGTCGTGTATGAAAGTGTCTTCCTGAAAACTCACTTCTCGGGACCAAACGTTACTGTGTCTGCAAATGGAATACATGTTGTAATGCCTTCTGATGCCACAAATCGCGAAATAGATTCATAACGCCCAGGAGATCGTTTTGAGCCACCAATGGTTGCTCTTTTTCTCTTGGGAGAGCGATGAAAGGGTCTACGGGTCTGCACGCAGCAGTACGGTACGTAACACGCGCTCGCCAGCCGACCTATCTAGGAACGCTGACAATTCGCTTGGTCAGTACACGTGCGTCCGGCCGCGGTGCGTCACAGCAGAGTAAGCCAATAGCCGCCGTCGGCAGCGTGCGGTGTAACTAGCACGGCTTCAGGCGCGAATATGTCTGTTTTCTTAGCTCACCATGGAGCCTTTCGATACGACCGTAATGAGCCGGTGTTAGGATGTCAGACACAGTGATGACGGGTGCACGTAGTGTGCGTCTCTTATACACTTCTGGAAATGGAAAAAAGAACACATTGACACCGGTGTGTCAGACCCACCATACTTGCTCCGGACACTGCGAGAGGGCTGTACAAGCAATGATCACACGCACGGCACAGCGGACACACCAGGAACCGCGGTGTTGGCCGTCGAATGGCGCTAGCAGCGCAGCATTTGTGCACCGCCGCCGTCAGTGTCAGCCAGTTTGCCGTGGCATACGGAGCTCCATCGCAGTCTTTAACACTGGTAGCATGCCGCGACAGCGTGGACGTGAACCGTATGTGCAGTTGACGGACTTTGAGCGAGGGCGTATAGTGGGCATGCGGGAGGCCGAATTGCTCAACACGTGGGGCGTGAGGTCTCCACAGTACATCGATGTTGTCGCCAGTGGTCGGCGGAAGGTGCACGTGCCCGTCGACCTGGGACCGCACCGCAGCGACGCACGGATGCACGCCAAGACCGTAGGATCCTACGCAGTGACGTAGGGGACCGCACCGCCACTTCCCAGCAAATTAGGGACACTGTTGCTCCTGGGGAATCGGCGAGGACCATTCGCAACCGTCTCCATGAAGCTGGGCTACGGTCCCGCACACCGTTAGGCCGTCTTCCGCTCACGCCCCAACATCGTGCAGCCCGCCTCCAGTGGTGTCGCGACAGGCGTGAATAGAGGGACGAATGGAGACGTGTCGTCTTCAGCGATGAGAGTCGCTTCTGCCTTGGTGCCAATGATGGTCGTATGCGTGTTTGGCGCCGTGCAGGTGAGCGCCACAATCAGGACTGCATACGACCGAGGCACACAGGGCCAACACCCGGCATCATGGTGTGGGGAGCGATCTCCTACACTGGCCGTACACCACTGGTGATCGTCGAGGGGACACTGAATAGTGCACGGTACATCCAAACCGTCATCGAACCCATCGTTCTACCATTCCTAGACCGGCAAGGGAACTTGCTGTTCCAACAGGACAATGCACGTCCGCATGTATCCCGTGCCACCCAACGTGCTCTAGAAGGTGTAAGTCAACTACCCTGGCCAGCAAGATCTCCGGATCTGTCCCCCATTGAGCATGTTTGGGACTGGATGAAGCGTCGTCTCACGCGGTCTGCACGTCCAGCACGAACGCTGGTCCAACTGAGGCGCCAGGTGGAAATGGCATGGCAAGCCGTTCCACAGGACTACATCCAGCATCTCTACGATCGTCTCCATGGGAGAATAGCAGCCTGCATTGCTGCGAAAGGTGGATATACACTGTACTAGTGCCGACATTGTGCATGCTCTGTTGCCTGTGTCTATGTGCCTGTGGTTCTGTCAGTGTGATCATGTGATGTATCTGACCCCAGGAATGTGTCAATAAAGTTTCCCCTTCCTGGGACAATGAATTCACGGTGTTCTTATTTCAATTTCCAGGAGTGTAATAAGCCTTTTGCTAATGAACTGTTTAAACGTATTTCTCGGTGTTCGCGTATTGCCGTACGTCAAGGACTGCTTACAAATCCTGACAAATATTTCGTGTAATTATCATGTGGGGGCAACAACACAAACAACGCCCTTATAGAATTGAGATGTGAGTCTAATTAAACTGTGCCTCAGCAATTCCTGAAGCATAGTCTTCATCCTGCAGCATTTCTTCATCTTCAAGCTTCCCTCTTGGCATTCCTTTTAGCACTTCTTGCTTCTTTGGTAACTTGAAGAGCGAATCTTTCAGCTTCTCAGGCGCCCGTTGTCTGTCACATGCAAGCAATTGATCTTCCGTATTGGAGCCACATTTTATGCCTAAATTTCTCAGGACTTCCAACCTTCCTATCACTGCATCATTGAAACATATCACTGCATCTCGTACACCAACTTTTAATGTATTTAGTAATACAAAAACATTCTTGGGTAATCTTTCCCACATGCAATGGGTGAAACTTTCATTTGTATTCTGAGTGCCCCCAAGATGACATTTACTAAGCAAAACAGGGTCACTCAGGTCTCTAAAAATTGGTTTTATTTCATTCATAACAGGTTCAGGAAGAGAATGCTTATGATGGTATATTTGACCACTTTCTTTTGCTTTTTGGTAACCACATCAAGAATCTGCTCCTCTAGGGCGATGTCTGTGAACAGTGTGGTCGTCTGTGGACAACTTATGGAACCAGCTGGCCCATACAGTTTTTCGCATTGCTGCAACATCATTCAGAGGTGGAGTTCGTCTAATGGCCATAATAACTCTGTAGCAGGTCTATTTCAGTTTCTACCTCGGCGAGACAAAGATTTTCCATCAGACAGCAACTTTCTATTCATTTCTCTTTGTAGCTTCCTCAACCTAGGACCCATCCTCTTTTGGACACGTCCACAACACTCCTGTTTAGTTACCAAGGTATCACCATAAACACTGAGCTCATTAATTTTATTAAAACCTTTAGAGTCCCCATCGCCTAGGTACTTCGTATATCTAACCTTATAAACAGGTACAGACCTCTGAAATAATTTTAGAGCTCCAACACACTCCATACCTCCACTGTAACCACCTTAATTCTTAGAACACTGATGTTCAATATGTCCTTCAGCGTTACCAAGGCAGGTGTGGCAGTACCTAGATAAGCACTCAACATCGACAACTTTTCCATCCTCCAATCAAGGAACGATGTTCTCGATGTTGCCATGTCCCATCAAGTGCATCAGCAATGTCCCTGGTTCCGCTAATGTTTAAAGTTTCTTCTACTGCACATTTCATAGATGCTTTAGACACAACCGTCAAGCCACCTAAAAGTATTTTTATGTACTTGCTGAACCTACTGGGGTGAGGAGGACGGTCCATCAAACCACAAAACGTTTGAGCAGCCTTTTTTCTTTTCCTATTGCACACATTACATACGGGTACACTAACTTAAACTTCACATCATATGAATTACGCACAATGTTCGAAGTCATTTTCAAGATAGATTTATTGCAGGATCTACACAGAACAAATAATTTTGACGCTAAACCCTTCCTGCTACTTTGCTGCTCAGCTACATCCAGACACCCTATACCATCACATTGCTTACATTTCGCCACTTCCTTCATCAAAGAAGATAAGATGCCCACATCATCAGCAACAAATACACTACAAACAAAAATTTGAATCACCAGGAGGCGTACTATGTGGAGTTTCTTCCGTGAAGAAATGATACATAGGTTACTTTCATCAGTGTAGCTTGCTTTGTTTGTGAACTGGTTACCACGGAATTTCCATTTATTGCATTTCTTAATGCGTGGCATAGTTCGTATTTAATGCACACTAAAGGAACTTAACACAAATATATGTAGCACTTGGGCAACAAAGATTCAGTAACACGTGAACAAACTGCTTCACCGAAACAAAAGTAAATACTAGCAAAGATAATCATTTACAGACACTAGAAAGCTGCACTGTTACCGAAAAATACAATATATCATACGTATAATCGCTGGAAACAGAAAGTTCACAGTTCTTTTCGAAATAATACTGGTTTCTGTAACAGAAATAAAGGGGGTGTTACGGCATACATGACCGTAACTTTGAAAATTTGGTATATGTAGTTCATCTTTCATTTGAAACCCTATAATGTGCATATGAATGTAATCAGGAAAGACTATAGAATTTAATAAATTGATCAAAATTTCGATTTTTCTACCATTTATAAGTAACCTGTATCCTTAATGTACCATTCTATACCTTTCGAGATCCCTAGCAACCGAAAGACAGACAAATGCGGTGTAATTTTTTAGTTAATGCCGATTTTTACTGCACTACGTGAGATCCCACTTGTGAAGACTATGTGATAAGACAACGTATGTGATACTATCCCCACTCATCCCCTATCATATTAATAAGTGCTGCTTATTGTCCACTTGGAGCGCTGCCATCGCAGTGCATTAGAAAAACGGGCAACAATGTGGTGAGCGTACCTGTCAGCCTGGACTGTGGTCAGACTGCACACCGTCTCTCAGCCGATGCGACGCGATGTACACAAACACACGTCAGGTGTGTCGTAGGATTCTTAATGCCTTCTGATCTCCCGGCAAACGGACTTGCAGTGGTAACACCGGTTCCCACCAGATCACGTAAGTTAAGCGCTGTCGGGCTTGGCTAGCACTCGGATGGGCCACTGTCAGGGTCTGCCGAGTTCTGTTGGCCAGTGGGCTGCACTCAGCCCCTGTGAGGACAACTGAGGAGCTGCTTGACTGAGAAGTAGCGGCTCCGGTCACCAAAGTAGTGTGCTCACCACATGCCCATCAGTACCTGCATCCAGTAATGCCTGTGAGCTGAACATGAGACGGTGGCCGGTCGGAACTGTTGGTCTTTCAGGGCGTGTTCGGGCGGAGTTTTTTTGTGTTCGTCTTCTGCAGGTAAAACATCTAGACCATTAAAAATTTATCGAAAAACAATTTCTTGGAATAGTCTAATTCGTAAGAAATCACCCATCATTGTGTTCATACAATACATTACTCGCATTATAATAAAAAATGTATTGTATGAACACAATGTGTTCGCTTTTCTGTATCTAGGAATAAAGGTTGTATGCAGGGCGTCACGGAAGTTTTAAAAGTAAGTTGGTGTGCCACAGAGTCGGAAAGATCGACAAACGTGGCTCTAACACATAGTAAATCTAACTACCCCTTTTCAGCACTTGTCATTTTTGTTTCGTTATCGATATCTGCAGAAGAAGAGAATTCTAAGTTACTAGTCTTCTTTTAAAGAGATCATTAACACGAGATCTGAATTTCAGTTCTCAGTGTGGACAAGGAAGTTTTCTTGGCTCAAAGGTAAGAATAATTCACCAGTCAGTAGGAGAGCGTAGACAGTTGTGATGGTGACCAGTCGTCATGGAACATTCACAATTTGTCACGAAGGAAAAAGCAAAATAATGAAATAAAGATTAAGAAGATAGAAACGCACAATATCTACTACTTTAACAGGAGCGAGCGCGGCAAAATAGGTTAACTTACGATGTTAGCAGACGATGTTACCGTCGTCACTTCCTTCCAGGAAAACCGTGACCTGCCGTGACGTGACGTGACGTGACGGTCTGTTGACGGCTTGTCTGAATGCCGCCATTTGAAATGCATTGTGGAATGTTTGGATTTGACATGACGGGACTTGATGGCCAGGGTGAACTGGTCTTAAAAAGAGTCATCCCGAGATCACGTGACAATTTCAGCTTAATGCTGACAACACGCACAGCACGCAGTCCTCACTCCAGAGATTCTTCTCCTCTATGGCTTTGACCGACGTCATATCTGAGTCAGAGACGTTACTTAGAGGCGACATCTGAAGGCAGTGGGGTTTATTCCTAAACCAAAGAATGTATCACAGAAAATAAAGGTAATACACATACAAACAATAAAATTCCATTGCAGCTCACGCGATTACTTACATAACCACAAATTATGTCGCAAAGAAATTGGGATAACAGAAAAGAAAGTAACAATATAAAAAACACACATGCATTAAATGAATTATTACCACAGTTTATGCGAGCAAGTGAAAGAACCACGGATGGCCTTTAAAGTCCACTACAATATCATTCGAGTAAATTTGTAATCTTCATCTAGATCTACGCGGATACTTTACAAATCACAGTTACGTGCTTGGCAAAGGGTTTATCGAACCACCTTCACAATAATCCTCTATTATTCCGATCTCAAACACCGCGCGAGAAAAACGAACACCTATATCTTTCCGAGTGAGCTCTTATTTCCTTATGTTATTATGATGATGGTTTCTCCCTATGGAGGTCGGCGTCAACAACAAAATATTTTCGCATTCGGAGGAGAAAGTTGGTGATCGAAATTTCGTGAGGAGTTTCTGGCGCAAAGAAAAACGCCTTTGTTTTAATTATGTCTGCCCAAAATTCTGTATCACGTCAGAGACACTCTCTCCCCTATTTCCTATTTCTCGATAATACAAAGTGTGCCGCTCTTCTTTGAGCATTCTCGATGAACTGCGTTAATTCTATGTGGTAGGGATGCCACACCGCGCAGAAATTCTCCAAAAGAGGACGGACAAGCGTAGTGTAGGCAGTCTCTCTAGCAGATCTGTTGCATTTTATAAGTGTTCAGTCAGTAAAATGCTGTCTTTCGTTCACCTTCCTCCACAACATTTCCTATATGTGCTTTCCATTTTATGTTGTTCGTAATTGTGATTCCTTGGTATTTAGTTCAATTTACAGCCTTTAGATATGAATGATTTATCGTCTAACTAAAGTTCAACAGATTCCTTTCAGCACTCATGTGGATGAACTCACACTTTTCAATATTTAGGATCAACTGCCAACTTTCGCACCATACAGATATCTTTTCTAAATAGTTTCGCAATTTTTTTTTTAATCTTCGGATGACTTTACTAGATGGTAAATGACAGCATCGTCTGCAACCAACCTAAGACGGCTGCTCAGATTGTCTCCTAAATCTTTTATATAGATATGGAACAGCAACACCCTGGGAAACGCTGGAAATGACTTCTGTTTCACTCGATGACTTTCTGTCAGTTACTACGAACTGTCAACACTGTGACAGAAATCTTTGCAAAAAGCATTGCAACTACTGAGAAATAGTTCACTGCTAAGAAACACAACTTCTCTCTCCCGTCCGTTTCTCATGGAATATAAAGTATTAATACAACTTACAAGAATGCAGCCGACATCTTTCACAATTTCGGGTATTTCAAAACGTAAACGCCCAATCTCATTGAAGGCGCAAATGTCGGAATATTGGTGGCTGTCTAGCACATCACCCAACACCATTACCGTTTGTTGTTTGCATCAGTCCCCTACATTACCTAATTACTGAAAACTATTTGAAGGCAGCATGTATGGTCCTATCTTAGATTGGTGTAAACTGCACCATAATCAAATTACTGCCATATAAGCTGTGCAGTTAGAATGTATCTCCAGTTGCGATCTCACACTGAATTTACTTCCGTATCTCGGGCACACAAATACTTTTTGAGCTCATTTACAACGTCACGTTGGTAACAGTACTTACACCACATCATGCCCACATCATCTGCAGTCATCTTACTAGTTTATGTTTAAATGAAGGGAATTAAAGAAAAACCTAAAATCATTCCTTTCCCACACACCTGTCATGGTAGTCGTACAAAACAAAGTACCATCTCTCAGAGGATTATACACAACTGTGCAAGAGGGTAAATCAATTATTATCCGCAATTTAATTATAATTTTGTTTATTTTGGTAGTACTGTCGTTTTACGTTGATGACGCATGGTTTGTTTATTTGTTGTTATATCTTTGCAATTTTCAAGCTGCTGGCTTAGTTTCGTTATCGTTGCAGTGCTGTTATTATGGCTGCTCCGCTGTCTGTTTGCACCAAAGAAGAGCAACGTTCAGTGATCCATTTTCTGTGGTCGGTAGGCGTATCAGGGACCGAAATTCATCGAAGATTTTCGGTACAGTACGGGAACAGTTTTTGCTACAACGGAATGTCTACCAATGGATTGAAAAATTCCGAAATGGTCGCACAAGTGTTACGCACGACGAAGGAGCCAGACGCCCGTTCGCCGCCACAAATGAAGAAACCATTGAGCGTTCACGTGAAATGATTCTCTTAGACAGACAATTAACTATTGACGAAGTGGCACATCGTCTGCAAATTAGTCACGGTTCTGCCGATGAAATCATCCACAACAGACTTGGGTTTCATAAAGTGTGTACAAGATGGCTCCCAAAACAACTCACATAGTTGCGTAAACAAACGCGCTTGGACATCTGCAAAAAACATTTGGATCGCTATGGTAACGAAACGGACAACTTCTTAGACATCATTTACGAGCCGGAGAGTAAACAGCAGAGTATGGAATGGAAACATCCAAATTCGCCGTGCAAGAAAAAGTTCAAGACCCAACCGTCCAGAGGAAAACTGCTGCTTATGGTTTTTGGGACGCACAAGATCCCGTACTGGAATATTATGGGGAAAGGGGCACAACAATAAACAGTGTACGTTACAATGAGATACTTACTGCCAGGCTAAAGCCTGCAATTCGAAGAAAACGCCAAGGATTCCTGTCAAAAGGTGTTGTGTTGTTGCACGACAATGACCGTCCACATGCTGCTGCGCACACTGCTGAAATGCTCCAGAAACTCAAATTTGAGGTACTTGATCATTCTCCATATAGTCCAGATCTTGCCCCTTCTGACTAGCACTTGTTTGGTCCACTCAAACAGGCATTAAGGGGCCCTCGATTTGCCTCGGAAGAAGCAGTGAAAGAAGCTGCGCATTCCTGGCTCGCAGCTCAATCGAGAACCTTCTTTTATGGGGGCATCAGGAAGCTGGTGCAACGATGGACCAAGTGCGTTGAAACAGAAGGAGACTATTTCGAAAAATGATGTTCTTGTAAGTTTCGTATTTGAGTAAAATGAAACTTTATAAGTACTTTGCGAATAATAATTGACTTACCCTCGTGTAATCGCGCGAGACATGCAGCCATCAGTGGAAATATACTGCACTTTCCAAAGAACACCTTTACGTCTCCGTAGGCGTTTTGGAAGCAGACCACATTTTGAACATTCTTTCCCCTCTGTGCCGTGACAGAATGAGACTTGGCATCCCCGTGCGTGGAGGTATGGCTGAAGTGCCAGACTACATTCTGAACAAGAACTTCCGTGGCCCTCATGTGACGGCGTTAGAGTTGGAAGCAAAAATGGTTCAAATGGCTCTGAGCACTATGGGACTTAACTGCTGAGGTCATCAGTCTCCTAGAACTTAGAACTAATTAAACCTAACTAACTTAAGGACATCACACACATCCATGCCCGAGGCAGGATACGAACCTGCGACCGTAGTGGTCGCGCGCTTCCAGACTGTAGCGCCTAGAACCGCTCGGCCACTCCGGCCGGCATCATTTCCTCCATTTTAGTTTATAAATACCTACAAGAAACTAATGTTACTTAATAACGTTAAGTGGCCACTGGAAAATTTGTCCCACGCGGGTTAAAACACACAAGTCAAATATGGCACATTAGCATCACAACGATGAAGTCACGGTCTGCTTTTCACCAGCCACTCGCAGCAGAGGTGGTTGGCTGATAGTCACCAATGACCGCTAAAAATAAGTGACAAACAAAAATCAACCCCACACACACACACACACACACACACACACACACACACACACGCACACGCAGCGGAACGAGACTAGCGCACCTAGCAGCGAAAAAAGCCAGCCGTGAGATTAACGTTAGTTTTTAATTATTTTTCTACTTAATTATCGAAATTGTTACTCTATTGTTGCATCCAAGCATTAGTAAATCAGCCAGGTACGTGAATGATGGTGAAATAAATCTCAAAACAGCCGAATGTCATTGATTCTGTGACGTAAGCTACAATTTACTCGTGAAGCAATAATTTGTATAACTGCAGCTTGCTCCTCTTAGAGGAAGACAATGCAAACGCATGTTTGAAGCATGAGAAGCAGATATCTCTCTTGCTCTCTGCTCTTGTTTTGATGGACAGTCTCTTTGAGACGTAACAACTTTATATGGAGTCTAACGATTCACAGACTCTTACACCGCAGTTGATTTCCTAATACACGAATATTTCTTTCGATGAAATTGTTTTTGCTTCAAGAGCAAATGTGTTGTAAGAGTCTTGCCGTTTTTGGCACAGATGTAACAACAATTGGGGAACTGATGTGATCCGTGTTGGAAAAAGTTTTATACTTTTTGATGTCTTATGATCACATTTGTGCGTTTTTCATTTCATCTAAAGTTGTGGTGTCTTGTTTGGTACCTTACCTAATGCACATATTGCATTCCATACAAGTTCAAGAAATACAGTTGAAGAAGAATGGGTAGCTTTGAGGGATGAAGTAGTGAAGGCAGCAGAGGATCATGTAGGTAAAAAGACGAGGACTAGTAGAAATCCTTGGGTAAAAGAAGAAATATTGAATTTAATTGATGAAAGGAGAAAATATAAAAATGCATTAAATGAAGCAGGCAAAAAGGAATACAAACGTCTCAAAAATGAGATCGACAGGAAGTGCAAAATGGCTAAGCAGGGATGGCTAAAGGACAAATGTGAGGATGTAGAACCTTATCTCACTAGGGGTAAGATAGATACTGCCAACAGGAAAATTAAAGAGACCTTTGGAGAAAAGAGAACCACTTGTATCAATATCAAGAACTCAGATGGAAACCCAATTCAAGCAAAGAAGGGAAAGCAGAAAGGTGGAAGGAGCATATAGAGGGTCTATACAAGGGCGATGTAATCGAGGGCAATATTATGGAAATGGAAGAGGATGTAGGTGAAGATGAAGTGTGAGATACGATACTGCGTGAAGAGTTTGACAGAGCACTGAAAGACCTGAGTCGAAACAAGGCCGCGGGATTAGACAACATTCCATTAGAGTTACTGACAGCCTTGGGAGATCCAGTCCTGACAAATTTCCACCATCTGGTGAGCAAAATGTATGAGACAGGCGAAATAACCTCAGACTTAAAGAAGAATACAATAATTCCAATCCCAAAGAAAGCAGGTGTTGACAGATTTGAAAATTACCAAACTATCAGTTTAATAAGTCACGGCTGCAAAATACGAACGCGAATTCTTTACAGACGAATGAAAAAGCTGGTAGAAGCCGACCTCGGGGCAGCTCAGTTTGGATTCCGTAGAAATGTTGAAACACGTGAGGCAATACTGACCCTACGGCCTATCTTAGAAGCTAGATTAAGAAAAGGCAAACCCAGGTTTCTAGCATTTGTAGACTTAGAGAGCCCGCAGCTCGTGGTCGTGCGGTAGCGTTCTCGCTTCCCACGCCCGGGTTCCCGGGTTCGTTTCCCGGCGGGGTCAGGGATTTTCTCTGCCTCGTGCTGGCTGGGTGTTGTGTACTGACCTTAGATTAGTTAGGTTTAAGTAGTTCTAGAGTCTAGGGGACTGATGACCATAGATGTTAAGTCCCATAGTGCTCAGAGCCATTTGAACCATTTACACTTAGAGAAAGCTTTTGACAATGTTGACTGGAATACTCTCTTTCAAATTCTGAAGGTGGCAGGGGTAAAATACAGGGAGCGAAAGGCTATTTACAATTTGTACAGAAACCAGATGGCAGTTATAAGAGTCGAGGGACATGAAAGGGAAGCAGTGGTTGGGAAGGGAGTGAGACAGGGGCGTTGCCTCTCCCCGATGTTATTCAATCTGTATATTGAGCAAGCAGTAAAGGAAACAAAAGAAATATTTGGAGTAGGCATTAAAATCCATGGAGAGGAAATAAAAACTTTAAGGTTTGCCGATGACATTGTAATTCTGTCAGATCCAGCAAAGGAATTGGAAGAGCGGTTGAACGGAATAGACAGTGTCTTGAAAGGAGGATATAAGATGAACGTCAACAAAAGCAAAACGAGGGTAATTGAGAATTAACTCACGTGATGCTGAGGGAATTAGATTAGGAAATGAGACACTTAAAGTAGTAAAGGAGTTTTGCTATTTGAGGAGCAAAATAACTGATGATGGTCGAAGTAGAGAGGATATAAAACGTAGATTGGCAATGACACGGAAAACGTTTCTGAAGAAGGGGAATTTGTTAACGTCGAGTATAGATTTAAGTGTCAGGAAGTCGTTTCTGAAAGTATTTGTATGGAGTGTAGCCATGTATCGAAGCGAAACATGGGCGATAAATAGTTTGGACAAGAAGAGAATTGAAGCTTTCGAAATGTGGTGCTACAGAAGAATTCTGAAGATTAGATGGGTAGATGACATAACTAATGGGGAGGTACTGAATAGAATTGGGGAGAAGAGGAGTTTGTGGCACAACTTGACAAGAAGAAGGGACCGGTTGGTAGGACATGTTCTGAGGGATCAAGGGATCACCAATTTAGTATTGGAGGGCAGCGTGGAGGGTATAAATCGTAGAGGGAGACCAAGAGATGAATACACTAAGCAGATTCAGAAGGATGTAGGCTGCATCAAACCAGTCTCAGGACTGAAGACCACAACAACAACAACAATAACAAGTTTCCCACGTTCCACATTCATTCATCCGACTGGAGGTGTTGTGAACAAAACGTCACGTCGCCGAGTAAATATACGACGTCTTTTTGGCGAAGGTCAAGTCAAGTCTTCTGCTGTTTACTAGCCATTCTTCTTTTCCTTGTAAGAAAACGACATCCTTCATTAAATATCTGTTACTTACTAGAGATTCGTGGGTAAAACGTCCCGAAATGTACCACTTCATAGCTCTCACGGTCCTTAGGAAATTCGAGAAACAAAAATGAGGTGTAATTTTTTAATTACTGCAGATTTTAACAGCCTTTCAGACGTTCCCTGTTGAAAAACTGTATTACAAATGAATATAAATGATGTTATTCGCATTCCTCGTATATCGCATTCAGAACTATAGCTTAGTATCTGGAGGACGCAGCATGGTATCTCGGAAGGAGACTTACCAACAGGTGTGGGAGTAGCTTGAGACACGTCTCAGGGACGTGTGTTGCATGCTCTGCTGTCCACGTCGTATGCTACTGACCTTGGAGGCAATGTTAACAGTCAGGCCACAGTTCGTGCAGATGATACATTCTCTATAATGAAGGAGTGTCTGAAAGAAGCTGTACAATTTTTTTATTCATATCTTCACATGATTTCAAAGTAAAGCAGGATTTGACAAATTGCTTTAAGTGAGCAGAAATGTAAAATCGTGTGAAAGTGGTTCGACGAACACTCTGCCATCCACTTCAGTCTGTTTTGCAGAGAAGTTACGTACAAAATTGTGCACTTAAAAACACGCAGAAACGTCGTATTCTGTGGTTGTTGTAATATTAGTGAGTCACTTTTGGAATCAGTATAGATAGAAAGCATCATCAGGAAAAGAAGGTTGAAGTACGAATTAAGTTTCGTAACTATATTTTCGACGTCCACTGGTAACAGGTCTGCTGAAATTTCGATAGCGTTACATCTGGCAGCTGCCGTGTAGCTCACACAGACTATTTTTCTTCTCAAACGCCCTTCGGGTTGAAGAAAACATTAAATTATCCTTCGTGATGAAGTGCGCTAACTGAAAGGTGAACCTCGCACCGATTCACGCGAAATAGTGGGACACACTGCGAGGATAATCGTGTGCCTAACTTTGTTGAAAAATAAAAAAAAAAAATCCAAGTGCGGCGTTCAGAGATCTGTTTACTACAGTAGTACGACACACTTCGAATTACACCCGAAAATATCGGCGTTCAAGGGTTCGCACGGCTTTTAAGTACAAAACACTGTGAGCATTTCAAATCAAAATGCCTGAATGTGAGAACGTACCGTTGTAATCTTAAACTAGTGTAAACTCTAACGCAGTTCTCGCCAGTAACATTCTGTATTACGTAGCTTATAATTTTATAATCAGTTTGGCGTTTTAATTAACGAAAAAAGAAAAATTTTATTTTTGATTTCTAATCGGATGAAAACACGCGTAATCACGAGAAGTTAAAATCCGGTACAAAAAGTTCGAGTTTTCAAACTTTAAATGAAGTAAAACCTGATTGCTCGACATTGAGTAGTACTGTTGATGTACACTATAGTTTCTTCTTGAGGGTATTTTTGTTCTGTCGTTGCAACTGCAAAAATGCGTGACTTTTTTCACCAGACGCGTTTCGCTTTGTTGACGAAAAACATATCAGCTGTACCTCAATAAAGCGAAACGTGTCCGGTGAAAAAATCACGCATTTTTGTAGTTGCAACGACAGAACAAAAATACACTCGAGAATTATGAAGCGACTATGGCCACACAAATGAAGAATTTATAGTTTATTCATTTGGTAATAAGTAATTTTTCAGTTTACTACACAATTTTAATTAATTACGAAGTTTCTTATTTTGGTGCTATTAGTAAATAAAAAACCAGTATTGGTTAATGGCGCTCGGTAATGTTCAAATTCTATTTTTTGCAATGTTGTTTAGAACTGAATCGTACTTCGTCAGGAAACCGATTTCCGAAGACTAATTCTGAAGCCCTGTAAGTATGTGGAGAGTCAGAGAGGGCAGAGCAGAGCGGCTGGTCAGGCCGCCTGGAGGGACGCCGTGTGTGTCGCGAAGCGCGGCCGGACAGCCCAGCCTGGAAGTAAATTTGACGGAGAAGGGGAGGCTGCAGTTCGACTCTTGGCTCTGGGCCACGACGTCTCGTCCGACAGACGTAACATGTGGCTGTCGTCTTCTTGTAGCAAGGAAGACGACTGACTAAATTTTTCGGAACGCTAACTGCGCGGCAGATGTGTCGCCACGAGAGAGCGGCAGCAGAGCCAGCGGCACGGGCCACCGGCTGAGGGGGGGCAGGCGCTCCGTACCCAGCCAGCACGTGGTTCCGGTGGACGTATTCCTGAAACACACGAAAACATTCCATTACGAGGTACATAATATTTAAATTAAAAAAATTACGTGAGCATAACGAATGTAAACACAACAATTTGCAATAAACCTGTCACGAGTACTCACGACGGCCACTTTCACCCACAAGCCATACTTCCCCATTCATCGCATCTTTCAGAGCGATTCTTGGCTAGGTGCCTTACCAGGATAATTTCTTCTCATACTTTTTTATTTAGTCTTATTCCCTCCAGGCCGTTATCGTAAGATTCCGATCTCGCCGTTTCTCCTCTTACAAAGATTGTTCTTCAAATATGACTCAATGGCCTTGTGAAACCTTTGCATAGATATCAAGACACACGGTTGATGACAATCTTACCACTGATATACGGGTGTACAGAATATTTTATACCAGGCGAGGGTGTTCCAGCCTTCCGACTGCCTACGCTCTTATCTTGGCTTCCAACGTTACCGGCACGTAGTGACGTTTCCCGGACCACACTTGACCTTCCCGTACTGGATCTGTGCAATACGCTTTTGCATTACACGTATCTGACGCAGATCTATTTTCCGGTGTTTGAGTTAGAATTTCCGTCACTCTTCTTTTTAATTACAACACTGTTAGCTTCGGTCCGCCAAGAAGCGTGCGGTATTGCTGGAATAGTGCCGAACATTACTTCATTCTCTTCAAAAACTAAATGACGTTCTAAGCTACGTATATTGTCTGCTCGTCCCTTCTCACGATTTAACTGCAGGGTTCAGATCACGGCAGGTTAGTTGGACAAGATCTGCCGGTAAAGCTGTGGTCCCTTACTACCGCTCAGCCGACGTACGGGTAACGCACAGCGCAAAACGTATCCTTACCGTACTGCAGTCAGCTCGGCTGCCGCTCCTCGTGAAACGCGACTCGGTGAGATTCCAGCAAAAGCCAAATATTACACAGTGTAATGTTTACATCCGGTTTATTCTCATGCTGGTCGTAGAATAACGGCCAGCTAATGTATTTGGTACTGTAAATTCCAGAGCTTCTCATGGCCGTCTGTTTCACTTAAAGAGCGAAACCGGACAACAAAACACACTCAGTGCGACCGGTGGCTATCGTCAGAAACTTCCACAGCCGTTCCAGACACACGGCTAGTCGCTGCTGAGCCGACGAACATGGGAGCACCGGCAGTGGGGACCCAGCGGCAGCCAGACGGCGGCGCTTTGCTGTTCCCGCCAGCAGACCCAGCTGCAAGAGAGGCCGGCCGGATTTGCCGTCTTCACACACTGAACAGTTCTCGGCCTCTTTTCCGACATGACGAAACGGGGTATTTGCGGAAATTGCGATAAACAGGACACTGGACAAAAAGAAACTATTCTGCATATGTGACTGCATTGCTTTACTAAAATACATAAAAACTAAACTTTATACACATAAAGACACATTCTAACAATGCACTTCAGAACATGCTTGTAATGCCACTGCTTCATATGATAATTGATTGTTTTTCCAGAAACTGACTACAATTGAAAATACTGAGAAGCTGATAGAACGATTTCTGACAAATGAACGATAATGTACACGTCTAAAACACGCAAACCGTTCAGCTACTGTATGGCGTGCACTGCTACTGACTTTGTACTTATCAGAATACCTAACAGCTTTCGAAAGCTTTGACTAGATTAGTAGCAGATTGCTGAAATCCTTGCAGGTGAGATCTTCATAACGAGTCTCAACTATTAAAATTGCTTCAATAGTTTGTCGTAAAACGATTTTTCTTAGCAATCCAAAAGGAATTCACAGTTGAAAATACTCTTTCCACGACAACATTTGTGCCTGGTAAAGCACGAGCAAACCTCACATGCGTCTCTATATTTTTTAAATGAAGCACCTGTACTTTTAAGTGTATGGAATACATCACACCATTTCAGAGGTTTATGCAGATCAATAACTCTTGCAACTCCCGGCAACAATGACAACCATCTAGTGTTAACACTACCTAGAACTTGTTTGTATTCAGTATCAACGAAATCACAGAAGGATTTCAGTTTCCCCACACGCTGAGTGTAAATCTGAAAATACTGGAAAAATTTAATTCGCTGTTGTTTCTGTGTCAGTTGGAAGAATTTCTGCACTCTACCTCCGCTCTGTACCACGTGGACAGCACAACGGATGCCTTCAGTGCTCATCTCGAGAACGCTGCTCAGTTTTCAATAAACATTGTTTGTTCCTGCCATCTTGTGCGTACCAACGTTGAAATTCCAATTATATGCACAAAATGTGACAATCTCGTAAACTATATTTTTTCTTTTTTTAAAATACCCAGACTACAGTTAGCTAATAATGCTATCGTTTCTCCGCCATTGTTCTGAAGAGAGATTACGCTGCACTGACCAACTTTCTGCACGAATGAATTATCTAGCTAGAATCGGCACCAGCTTCCAGCTTTTGTCATTTGATGCATCATCAGCCATCACAGGGACATTGCATCTTCAAATCCTGACTGAACTTAACGTACTGCGTAAGGCCATAAAACGTTCACTTAGATGCACTCGCATTTTGTCCTAGAACATGTTTCTTCTGAAACAGGTCTCGGATGACAAGAACCATGTAGTCCTTTAACGGAAAGAACGTGTGTGTTTTGCGGTAGCGATGCTCTCATCTTCGTCTGTTTGTAGTTCATTCGTACTAACAAAGTAAGTTACACTGTCAGTTCCCGAAGAAACTGCCAACAGGTGCTTCATTTTCTTCGTGTGATGCGTTATATCGGCAAACCCTCCATGTTTGTTCAGTGGAAAAAACTGAACGATGCAGCACACATTTTACCTTCGCATAGTCGTGGTTTCCTTCAAAAAAGCGAACTACTCTTCCATGGTTTCCCCATATTAAAGGGCAGGAGTTAGTTTCACACAACGCACAACAGAGAATGGAGCGCACTGAAGCAGGTTTGCCGAATCTAGTGTTGAAACTGCCGCCTGCTTCTCATTGTTCTCTCAAACAATCCGAAGACATCGTGTCGGTCGCATCTACTGTAAATGTATGTCATCTACCAGTGAATAGCTAGTTCGTAACTGCAAGTACAATTGCAAGTTGATAGCCCTGTAACGTTCTTTAACGAAAACTTGTTGCATCCGTCCGTTATTTCTGCAGCAGTAAATGATGGATACGAATCGCGAAGCTCACGCTTGAGTCACTTTCAGCGAGCGTGATGACGGGAAATCTTCTGTCCACACCTGTCCTCATCCTGTGACCAAAATACAGCTTCTGTATTGCATCTTTGAATTATAGACAAAGCAAGACTCACGAAAATGTTAGACATGTCTGTCATGCGAAATTGACGTAGAAATAATTAAAAACACAAAATGAAACAAAATGTCACTTCTGATTACGAAAAAGCCGGGGCATTTTGCCTCCCATTGGATAGTCAGCGGGACACAGAACGAAAAAAATGGCCATTCCCATTAAAGACGGGGCTTCTGGTGACGCTAGCCTAGGTCCTAGTGTGTACATGCCTTAAAATGGCTTCTACATGCGACACCTCATCGGAAAGACGAAAACCGAATTTCGCAAACTGCTTTTCGGCCTCGTGGTTACATGTTAAGGCCTGAAACGCATTTGCTGTCCAGTTTAATATGGCACCAGGAAAAGAGCTGTTAAGGTATCTGATTTAGTCTGTGCAACTGCTATTCCTATGCACGTAGACGAGGTGTAAATAGTTGATCTAATATTTCTACTTGTCCTTCAATGTACAAAAAGCCACTCCGTCCATATTACCTGAAAGTTTTTAAAAATAAGAAGAAACCTCTCAGCCCAAGCACGTTTCAAAACCAGATGCGTTTACATGAAAGCGAAAATAGATTGCGGAATTGGAAAACAGGCAACTAGAAGCGGCTTCAAAAAAATCGATTTTTAAGGCTTTATATAACCACCCAGAAGCGGCATCGGGAAGTCGATATAAGGACGTCGGTTTGTGGAACGTCATGCGAATGGGGTGTGTGCTGGAATTTCAGGAAGCTGTGGATGTTGTTCTGCACGCTTTTGTCTGGTTTGTCGCCCAACTCACGGCAGACCTGCTCCTAATCCATTGTCGTACTTTAATTACAAAATAGAATTGTTGCGAACAAACGAATGGCGAATGGTGTGTTAAATTACCCTGTCCAGTGTTTAATAATTCGCTGCTTGTTATTCGTCGTAATGCTACAGTCATCTGATAGCTGAAAGCTTGCATTAGAATAATGTGGAACGAACGGAAAATAGCGCCACATTCCGTCGGGCATTGTTTCGATGTGCCTGTAGTCCCTCGCAGGTATAGGTTCTGGGTGTTGACAAATTTTTAAATTCAGATAAATGTGATAGCTCGAAATTAATGTCTGCTATCTAACAGCTATGCTCACCAACACATTCATGAGCAGCTGTCCATAATAATAGTAATAGTAATAATAATAGGCGTAACTTCTCTGCAAAAAGGAAGAAATGGTTTTGTTGATTTCGTTTTGTCCATAATTAAGTAGTTTATGGTAAGAACGGAATAATGTTTGAGATTCCACTACCCTCCGTTTCGCGTTTTTTGTGTAACTTTTCGTGGTTTTGTATTTTTTTCGGCAAGGTTCCTAATTAATTTGTTGTTAGTTAACTAATAAACTTCTGGGCCTTAAATCGGGCGTTATTACGTTGCATCCACTTAAAAACTTACGGTTATTGTACACTTCCTTGTTGGCTTGTAGTCACGCTTGATTTAGTCACTTTCTGTGACAACGGATTTCGTCTTGAATGCCGTAAATTCTTTGCGGCCAGCTTTTCCAGGTAATTTTCTTTTCTGGCTGGTTCAAAGGCTCTGAGCACTATGGGACTCAACTGCTGAGGTCATTAGTCCCCTAGAACTTAGAACTAGTTAAACCTAACTAACCTAAGGACATCACAAACATCCATGCCCGAGGCAGGATTCGAACCTGCGACCGTAGCGGTCTTGCGGTTCCAGACTGCAACGCCTTTAACCGCACGGCCACTTCGGTCGGCTTTCTTTTCTGTTAGCACTTAATACACGTTCAATAGAGTTCTCGTTGCTACTCCACTGGAAAGCCGATTTCTTCACAGTAGACAGCCAACTCCAGACATATACAGCAGTTTGCGTAAATGATTAAATTCAGTTGGTACCATCTGCCGACAACGTGACTTTACTAGAAGACAAGTGAGGCGCTAAGAGCCGTAACGGCCAAGAGGACTTAGTCTTCGGCCCCCTATATTTAAGTGAATATCAGAGAAACCAGTGACAGCTCTGTGAGTGTTCAGATATAAGTACAATGTGGCCCTACAGTACAGATAAACTGACCCAACAGATGTCAGAAGCATGAACAAATGCTACTGTCTAACAATCGACGATTAGGTGCTTCATGGTTCTCAGTCCCACAAATGTATTACTGTACGATAAATTTTAAAACATCTCGTTCAGAATGTCAGAAAATAATTTTTTTTCCCCCTCAGTATAACATACGCTGATGTCGGATCTGATTTTACTATGTATAGTGTGTGTCTGTGGTGTATGCTGCCGCTAGCGGGATTTATGGCGAACGTAGATAAATTTGCTGCCGGGTGCTACCAAGTGGTGGCATTGACGTAGCAAGTAATTGAGTGGTAAGGGCTAGCAGTGCACGCCGCGAACCGCGCACATTGTTCATCAAACCCTATGTATTAGGCCGGTAGGGAATTATACGCCACGCCAGTTGCGCATGGGCAGAAACTTGTGTAAGGCCCGTTCCCACCAAAAAAACCGCGGGGCTGGGACTCGGTTGCCACGTGCGTCGCTCTTTGCACACGAACCGGTGCCGCGCCGCCAATCACAGAACGCGCTGAGCGTGACGTCAGTCACACAACCCCGGGCCACACGAACTTTCGCCGAAGCGCTCTGGCGTAGACGCGGCGGCAGGTATTAAACACTTACCATCCGATTTAAAGGAAACGGTTCGGTGAAAAAATTTTATTCTTCGTCTTACGACCTGATGCCTTTTGTCGATAAAGAACTGAATTTCTTTTTGTTATTCGTAGTGGTTGCGTGCTCCATCGTATTTACGTAAACCATTACACGAATTTTTAATGAGCTTTCAGAGGTGAAAAGCCATTGCGTGGGCATTGCCTATAGTTCATTTCAGGTAATACATTATTGCGTATGAAATATAGTCAACATGCCGAAATTGTTTTTAAAGTTGAGAGCCGAGCGGTAGCTGTGACCGCTCTCCAGATGATTCAGTGGTTCGTCGGCGGGTCGCCCGCCATGCGGCCCACACTTCGCCCTGCTCCTCGTCGACCACGTGGCTGTTATCGGCCCCAGGTTTCCTAAACGGTTCAAGAAATCGAAACTTTTTTTTTTTGCGAATGATAACTTCTAATGAGTCCAATATTTGGTTGCATGATAAATATCCAAAATTTATTTACCTATCGAGATGTGAAGGTAACTACAGTTTTTCAGCATGGATCGATTTAATTTTTTAAACGGCATTTGATAACAAGCGAAATGAGAATTGCAGTGACATGGAACACTTTCATATTTACAATACTCTAAATTGACCTACAGAAGCTAAACAGAAACTAATTTGATGGTATGTCATAAGATGTAATTTGCTAAGTATGTACAGCTGTTGATCGTTTCCTTTGGTAAAATGAACCCTTTTTTCTTGCTGCAGTGTACTTTATTTGCTAAAGACGCGTTTTGCCCTTCGCTTTAAGGCATCTTTGGTGGAATGTAGAATGATTCAGTTTGTTTCGATATGACGCTTGTAGGTTATAAAACTTAATCGTATTTTTGTGTGAAAAGGTAATTACTTACACTTAAATAGTTTTTGGCGCAAATCTGCGTTTCTTCTCACGTGGTCAACACATTTTTGTGTTCACTCTTTTTTTCTCCTGTCAGTAGCTGTTGACATTTTACCAAAAGCTGTAATTTAAGGTCGTAACTACAGTGTGTTCAATTCATGTCTCCTCTTCTTTCGTTTATGTACATGCTGCCAACCCAACGAATTATATGCTGAAAACTGTTTACTTCTGTTCAGTGAGAGTTACAGAAAGTTGGAAGTGAATGCAATAATTGTCAGAGTGGTTGAAAAGTTTGATGTGCAGCTGATTTCAGTTTTGGTTTAAGTGTTTTGTGGAGTTCATGTAAGAGTAATTCACTACTTACATTAACAGATACAATAGTAGAATAACATTTCAAAGGATGATGATTATCGGAATACAAACACCCAACCCCTTTGTCCCTACTCTTACATGAACCCTTTCAAAAATATTTAAAGAAAAAATCGAAAATCAGCTGAACATGAAAACTATTAATACGCTCTGGCAGACACTAAAAAAATAGTTCAAATGGCTCTGAGCACTATGGGACTTAACAGCTGTGGTCATCAGTCCCCTAGAACTTAGAACTACTTAAACCTAACTAACCTAAGGACATCACACACATCCATGCCCGAGGCAGGATTCGAACCTGCGACCGTAGCGGTCGCGCGGCTCCAGACTGTAGCGCCTAGAACCGCTCGGCAACACCGACCGGCCTGGCAGATACTACATTCACATTCAACGTCCTACAACGCACCCTAACCACACACACACACACACACACACTCACACACACACACACACACACACACACACACACACACACACACAAGGGAACAGACTTAAGTTTCAGCATATACTTAGTTAGGTTGGCAACGTGTAGATAAACAAATCAAATAAGAGACATAAATTGAACACACAGTAGTTACGACTCTGAATTAATTTTTGGTAAAATATCCACCGCTAGTAATACACGACTAATTGTGCTCCACACCAAATAGCGCAAAGAATATTAAAATTGTAAAGAAAAAAAATTAACTTGAATATGTGCTAATATCGCAGCTTTCACTCAGTTCATACTCTGTAGAAATCAAACCTGCATTTGGATCGGAGTTCCTTAACTCTTGTGGAGGAAGGTGTGCAGTATTCTGCTGCATCCATTTTCAATAAGCTACCGCTAGAATTCAAAAATCTTAGTAGTACATCACGCGCTTTGAAATCGAAATTGAAGTGTTTCCTCATGGGTCCAGTCCTATTCGGTGCAAGATTTCCTTGAAAAATTAAGGTGATTCTTGTTGTATTGTTGATTGGCTTTATGGATTGACTTTTTCGCGTTCGTTAACATTTTATTTTTGTCATCACTTTTATGTTGTAATTTCATGTACTGACAGGCTCCATGACCTTGGAGATTTGCTCCTCAATTTGGCCCTACGGAGCTTGACGTGTAAACAAAAAATAAACAATAAGAAAAAATGTCTGTGTACTGCCAGTGCATTCTAAAGTCATGGATAATACGTAACCATTCATTGTTTGTTTCATGAAGCAATACATGTCTTATGGAAAATGCTACAAATGGCAGTGGCCAAAATGGTTTTTAACCAGTGTGTGTGTATACGACCTGGGAGATTGGGAAAAATCCGGAAATTTTTTCATCCGGGGGAAAACCGGGGAAAACCCGGAAATATTTTAGAATTGCGGGAATTTTTCACAGGTTTAGTTTTCAGATAAATTTTTATAACTTCGATTAGTAAGAACCAACGCTCTAACAAAGGCTGTTGCTGTATCTCGCTACTGCAGAATAATACTGCAGCAATAAAACGTGAACGAGAGAATAGAAAACGAAAATAACACTCGAGTTGCGAAGGAAATGCGCCATGTACAACATAAAAACACAGTGCTCATAGAAGCGTCTGCCAGTAGCAAAATGTGTGAAAGGTTTTAGGAAGACCTCGTGACAACACATTGCCTCCGATGAGCGTGACGTCACAACTGCTTACATTAGATTCTTTTGAGCAGTTGCGAGCGAGCTCTAGCGCAGTCGAGTCGCGCATGAGCAGTACCTTCTCCCGTTTCTGGTTACAGAAGTGTGGCAGTTAGTTGTATGAGCAATAGTAGCAAGCAGCCAGGTGCTACCCGGAAAAATTTCACTGACGCGCCTAAGCTGGCACATTCACGCATGCGTAACAGGCTCGGGTCTAGGGGACGAATGGCAAACCAAGGTATCTGTCCCTGGCAGCAGTTTCAGGCGGGGGGGGGGGGGGGGCTAAAATTCGTATTCTTGACGAAAAAGACATCGTTTCTCAAAGCGCCTAGCATCCAGCGCACTTTGGTCTATCGAGTCGTCATATGATTTTGAAACGCATAACTGTAGGATTTTGAACAAATTATAAGTCGATTTCTGAATGAATCATAAGTTGAATTTTTGTATGCGTGCGTAGTGTGCGTGATGTGTATGCCAGGGGAATCCCCGTCGCATCTAGAAATAAACTTTCCTGCAGACAAAAGGGGACAGGGCTACACAAGCTGGGCGGAACAAAGCCGAACGGGTGAATGCCAATCGCTGTTTATATGGTTGACTAGGATTGCGAATGATCAGCGTTGTTACAATTACTAGCGGAATCCATAGGCTGAGACTACCAGAGTGGAAATAAACGAGTAACAGGAATAAGAGGTAAGAAAGATTACTTATTATCTTGTCGGTGTATCCATGAAAAGGAAATTCTGACAGGAAAGTTTTGGCCAGACCGTTACACTAGTAAGGGCCAGTCGCACAGTCCCCGGATAGCAGCCGCTAAAGCTGTATTCTGGTAGTAGCGCGGAAAACGCGTTGTAAGAACACGAAATAACGCCTGACCGGAGAATAAACGTGGGATAACTAAACCGGTGATTGCGGTAGGGTTAGTGGAGTTAACCGGAGAATAATTGACACTGGCAGGAATGGTTACAAAATAAGTGATAACAAGGTTGTTTGCTAGGACGAGGAAGGAGAAGAAACGGGGACATCACACATATTACGGAAAAATATGACGATTCCAAATTTATATCAAGATTCGTACTACTACTTTCCGATGTCATGCTTGAGAAGCTAGAGAGTGTGACTGAAATGTGTAACTGTTTCCTAACACACAAACGTTTTGCTTGTAGGTGGCCTAATAACGAATTTGATATTGGTACTTTCTGAATTATATTATGTGGTGTTATTAAAAAGAAAAGCCAAAACATCTTGTTTATTTGGTGTGTGTAAAAACTGCTGCAATATTAGGCAGGCCTATTTCGTCTAGCAGACAGTGACAAAATACGCGTAATCAGATCGACAAAACCACAGCAGTCTTGGTTACTATTTGTATTAACAGCTTTTTCAGTACTAGACAGCGACATGTCCTTTTCTCATGTAGCAAAACGTTTGACGAACTTTGATGAGGTAATAGATTCTTTCCCAGAAAAGGAAGCACGCCATGTAAAGCTGTAGGAAGAGTAGGGAGAAAAATGTTAGGACTTACGGATTGAAGAAATGTGTACTGTCTCGCTTGTCTCTTGCCTTTACTGGTTTTATGTATCCTATATATAATTTTATGTTACAAAACAGCAAGTTGTTAGCTAATAAGCAATAAAGAGTGCAAATTTTGTAAAGAGTTCTTGTTCTTCGGGTTGCAAATAATCCCAGCCAATATTAATTCAGAGTTTTTTTAGGAGGGGCAGGTGGGACAGCGCAGGACATTTTAATTTCCACTGTCTTGAATATAGTTTGGTGGCTTCCATTACACAATATTCCACGTTCGAATTTCACAGAGCGAAACACTGTGACGAGCGATAGAAAAATGCTGTGTGAAGAGGCGTGGCATTGCACTTTGGCACACTTCTGACCAAATAACATGTCTCACATTTCCTCGAACACGTGTGTTTTATGGATCAAACCCTTCAGAAAGATGAGCGCTACAAAGTGAACATATTTTTTGAAAATATGAAAAAAAACCTCTTGTATTACCCCGGTTCGGAAATATCGTAGATACGGGGGCTATGCACAGAGCAGTCTTGAGTTGTGGTGGAGGGGTGGGTAGTCTCCACGTGACTCGTGTTTACGTTTTAGTGATTTTGCTGTTCCCTCTTCGTCTATTGCTCTCGCGTGAAATGAAAACATTTCGGATTTTTTCTGTGCCCGGAGCTATCAAGTGAAATAAAATATTCACATAATTACGGAAGGCTAAAATTTATTACTTTCAGACTTTTTTCACCTTTCTGACAGTCAACCATTAGTCGCCTTGCAGAACAATGAAGTTACTTTGGCGGTTTGCTAAAGAAATTTGGGTTTATTAACCTTTTCCGCAGAGGCAGTTAACTTACTTGAAACTAAGTGTTTATTTCCACATTATTAGCTAGCTTCAACTGTTCGCTGAATTTCAAGTGCACAATTTCATCTTCTAGTACGTTTGGCATTATGCCATAACAAAGAACCAAACATGAGATAATACAGTATCGGTACTTCAAAAAATTTTCATCCGAATCGGGACATGCAAATGTGCACTACAAGCCGAATTATGCATTTTAGTATGGTGCACGAAATTCCCATGCTCTTGGAGTATTCTCTAATGTCTTTTTTTTCTTTCATGACATAATATAAGATCTTTCAAGGTTTTACACATACGAACATTCGGGCTTCCTGCGTCGTCGTAGCTGCGCAAGCGTGGTGACGCCCTTTACCTGTCGCTCTCTGGCAACTGCTGAAACGATCCTATTTCTAACAGGTCGCGGGAAAATAATGCGAATGATTGTTTGAAAAGCGTTACCTCATAGTAAATTTCCTTTTACGCAAGATGATGTATGTACGAGAATGTACGATGGGTTTCTTAAATCACGGAGCATTTGATCTCCTTTAAAAATCAACCCTTTCAGGACGACCATTTAGAATAATTTCGAACCCAGAAGATCAGACATGTATGTCGTTGTTACAAATTTTACTGGCCCGTTTGTGTAGTGTATCTTAAGTGACACGAAAAAAAAGAAAAAAGAAAATAAACATTATATGTGAAAGTTTAACTTCTCTTGCAGTTTATTAATCTTAGACACTAATATGTGAAAGCTTTCCTTTTCTTGTAGCAACACTATGTATGTTAGTTTAAACCATGAACGTTTCGTGTTTGTGTGTTCGCGCTACTTGACACTAATGTTCCTGTTGGCTGCCTACATCGTGTCCTGTGCTCTGAATATCCACTACATCGACTGGCGAGATCACGTGACATGAGCTATGACTGGTTTTGAAAACGCATCGTAATCTCGATTTCAATGCTTCAGAAAGTAACATGCGGTGGTTGGTGGCATTCGAATTGATACTTTCGTAACACGAAAATATACAGTGTACATGTTGCTGTGCATCAGCCATCTTTCCAATAAGTGTTTTTTTTTCCCTGAATTTCGTTTCCTAAAGTGCCGGGAAATTCTACGCCGGTGTATAAAACCACAACCATTCAAACGATTGATAAGTTTTACAGTTTCCAGGAATAGTATGTCACTTAACACGGAAAAAGTCTATTTTCACCTGGGAGAAAGTTCATTTTTTACCGGAAAATCCGGGAATTCTTTTTCCTTGTGCACATATACACCCTGTAATAACCATCATTTGCTGACAGTCGCCATAAGAAAACTGCGTTCAAGTCGTAACTTTTCCCTAACATAAGGCTGTTTGCAGAAACTAATAGAGATATATACACAAGTAAATCACAAGTATATGTGCTAGAGGCTACATTAAACAAATATTCTGTCAATAAATACACAACTGACGTACGTAATGAAAAGTTATGTTATTTGCTGTTGGGCTTAATTAATAAGAAAAACAATTCGTCTGTGTGTTGATAGTGTTCCACAGTAGTCTATCCTCTGCAGGCCTCTTCATCGCCACGTAATTACTTCATCCTACATCCATTCTAATCTGCTTACCATTGGCAAGCCTCGGTCTTTCCCTACAATTGAGCCTCCATTACCAAACTGAAGATTCCTTGATGCTTCACAACATGCCCTGTCAACCAAATCCTCTTGTAGACAACTTGTACCATAATTTCCTCTTCCTCCATTTAATTCAGTCGCTATAAAACGACACAAGTCTGACGTAAATTTTTCGCCTCTTTCTCAAAGGAATGACCAAGAACTTAAAATACACAGTACATTCTACATGAGAAGAAAATAAGCTGTAAAAAATTACTTAATTATGATTCAAATCTTATTTATTGCAACAACTTGAACTATTATGACACTCTGAATTGCACAAGAGTCCCTTGCTTTTACAACTGCATTTATTTGTGGAACTCTTCCTTTTGCAACGACGCCTTGTATAGCCTTGTCCCCCGCTTCTAGAATTAACTGCAGCTGCATCTCCCAGCGACGTCTCTCGAAAAGAAATCTCACCTATGGAAAGTAACTTTTGTTTACAAATTACGAACTGATCACGTGTGTAAAGCTGCTTGAGGATACCATTTTTATTTGCCAGTTTATAGAAGTCGGAGTCATCTATTCCCACAACAACCGCTAACACATTTCGGCTATCTGTAAGACCACGGTCGACATCAGGGCCTGTATTCGTACATTATCACTGTTATAGCCTAGCCAGTAATGCCACCCGAGCCCGCTGCCAAAAGGTTGGCAGCATCAAAGTCCGGACGCCGTCCGCATAAGCAGCGCCAGCGAGACAGCAAATCGCCGCAAGTCTGCGCGCGCCACCGCTGGCTTCTGGGTTTCTTAAGCGCTGGAGTCGCGAGCGCTAGGACAGTTCTGTATTCGCCGCTCAGTTGTATACTCGCCACCGAATTGTGTACTTGCTAGTCAGTTGTGTGTTCATAGCAGCAGAGTTGTTGTTTGTCGTCAGCCGACGCTGACCTAGCTGCTCCGACTCGAACTAGACAGATTTCTGTAGACACGGAGTTCACTACTGTGTTTGTGTATCTTCGTTAATAAAGATAAGTACCGACTTTTATTTAATCAGAGTGTTTGGGTTTTCATCTTTCTGTTCACTGTTCCAGCGGACCGGTCGGCCCGCTATTAAAAGTGTGGCGGTGACTTCGTAAGCCGTTTCTACAGCGAATTGTTTGTCGCTACGAACACCGCCACAAAACTGGCGACGAGGTCTTCCGAACTCGTGTGCAGGGCTGGTTCAACTTGTTTCTTGTTATACTAATTATAGAGATAAAATTTTGGGGGCTGGTTTAATTTGTGTTCACTATGTCTGCCGAATTACAACAGTTGATCTTGTTACAGAGTCAGCAAATACAAAGTCTGGAGGAAGCAAGCGGCTAATCCACCAACACAAAAGGAACAAGCACAGGCAGCACCACCTCTCCGTGCTTTTGATGCATCAAGAGAAGAATGGCGAGAATATTTCGCGCAGTTGCAGGCGCACATGACAGTCTACAAAATCACGGGTACTGAGCGGCAGCTTTATTTAATTTCCACTGCAGGCGTGGAAGTCTATCGACTACTTTGAAAGTTGTTACCGGAATCCAAGCCAGAAGCTTTAGACTATGACGTTGTTGTTAACAAGCTTGCTGAGTATTTAGAGTCGCGAGTTCATGTGGCAGCAGCCAGATTCAAGTTCTTCAGATTAAAGAAACTGCCACATCAATCTAATAAACAGTGGTTAACAGATTTACGGGGCCTCACCTGTCAGTGCCGATTTAATTGTGTGTGTGGAGCTTCCTACAGTGATGTCATGTTACGAGACGCTATTACTCAAATCATTGCAGATTCTCGTATTCGTGCTGCTATCTTAAAGTTGCCTGACCCGTCATTAAAGACTGTGATGAACATCATTGAAGCCCAAGATACTTTTGACTATGCTGAGTGTGAGTTAGATCAGCCATGTATTTCTCAAATTGCCTGTGCTAAGCAAGTTATGTCACGCCCGCGGCCCCACCGGCAGAGTCAGACTGTAAACACTAGCCGGCCGCGTCATGTTAAACACATTCGTCAGCCGCGTGTGCAAAATGCTAGAGTTAAGTCTTGCCCTAAGTGTGTTCTTGCTCATCCTCGTGAACGTTGCCCGTTAAGAAACGCGGTTTGTCACTTTTGTCAACGGAAAGGACACATCCAGACTGTTTGTTTGCGTAAACGCAAGAAAAATTCTAGTGCTGCCCAGCCCATGGATATTCATGTTCTTCAAAGCCAGCCCGCCCAGAAGGTCGCGTTTAAAGACTCTGCCACGGTTCGTGTGGGTGATAAACTTGTTCGCAATAAGCCACCCACCCAGCCCTCTGCTATGCGACCCAAGCGTAATTCAAACGCTGTAAAAAGTAATGTACAGACTGCAAGTGAAGCGGGAGTTGTTCCACCCGCCCAACCCACGAGTTGTCGTAAGCAGCGAACACGCGCTAAACGCGCTGATTTTGTGTCGTCCGCCTCCACTGCACCGATCCAGAGACAGTGTAATAAACTATTTGTGAAGCTACGCATCCAGGATAAGACCTTCAATTTTCAATTAGACACTGGTGCATCTGTGACTCTCATAAATAGTCCTACGCATGCGGCTATCGGCCGCCCTAAACTTTCAGCGGCAAAACATTCTTTGGCTACTTATAGTGGAGAACAAATTCCTGTGTTAGGTGTATGTAGCGTGCCAGCCACATTCCGTGGCAATACGAAAACAGTTTCATTCACAGTGCTCCGCGCTACAGACAGTGTAAACATTTTCGGATTAGACTGTTTTGACTTGTTTGGCCTGTCTATACAAGACAATGTGTTGCAAATTAATTCTGTCGTTGTTCCTCAAGACAGCATAACCGATTTGTGTAACCGATACAGTGACATGTTTAAAGACGAACTAGGTTGTGCTGCGAACTTTGCCGCTCATATTACGTTAAAAGATAATGCTCAGCCTCGATTTTGTCGTGCTCGTCCAGTGCCCCACGCCCTCCGGGCACCTGTAGAAGATGAACTTCGTCGTTGGCAAAACAACGGTGTTATTCAACCCGTTTCAGCGAGCCAGTGGGCTTCTCCCTTAGTTATTATAAAGAAACCGTCTGGCAAGTTACGTTTGTGTGCTGATTTTAAGTCGACAGTTAATCCTCAGACTGTCATTGATTCTTTTCCTTTGCCTAGACCGGACGAGCTGATGGATAAGTTAGGGGAAGCTCGTTTCTTTTCCAAAATTGATCTCCGTGAAGCATATTTGCAATTGCTCCTCGACGAGCAATCACAACAGTATTTTGTCATAAACACGTCGTTGGGGTTGTTCCGTTTTCTGCGTTTGCCTTTTGGTTGTGCGTCAGCTCCAGCTGTTTTTCAGCGTTTTTTGTCACAACTTCTGGCTAATGTGCCATCGTGTTGCAACTATTTAGACGATATTGTTGTGTCCGGTCGGACGCCTGCTGAACATTTCCGTAATTTGGAGTGTTTGTTTAAAGTGTTGTCTCAGGCAGGCCTACGTTGCAACATCGATAAATGTTCATTTTTCCTTACGGAGATGGAGTATCTGGGACATGTTATTAATGCTCAAGGCATTCATCCCTCCCAGTCACATTTAGCAGCTATTCGTGATTTGCCCGCCCCTCGCAATCTGCATGAATTGCAAGCAGTTCTTGGCAAATTGACGTATTATATTAGGTTTATACCTAATGCATCACAGATTGCTGCACCGTTGCATCGTCTCCGCCGTCAGAATGTTCCGTTTGTGTGGTCAGCTGATTGCCAATCAGCCTTTCAGCAGCTTAAAGAGGCTTTATTGAATGATCGTTGTCTGGTCCATTACGACCCTAACAAGCCTCTGGTGTTAGCTTGTGATGCCTCTTCTTTCGGCCTCGGTGCTGTGTTGTCTCACAGAGTCGGTAACACCGAACGTCCTATTGCGTTCGCATCTAAATTGCTCAACAAAGCTCAGTGTAAGTATAGCCAATTGGACAAGGAAGCGTTGGCTATTGTGTTCGGTGTCACAAAATTCCATCATTACCTCTATGGAAGACCATTCTCTTTAGTAACAGATCACAAGCCCCTGACGTCACTGTTTCATCCGTCTAAACCAGTTCCTCAGCGGACAGCTCAGAGACTACAATGTTGGGCTCTTTTGTTATCACAATACCAGTATGAGATACTGTATCGCTCTACAGCTCAGCATGCAAACGCTGACGCGCTTTCTAGATTGCCGATTGCTGCGGATGATGTCTTCGATTCCTCTGACGACTCTTGCCATCAGATTGACGCCGATGAGCATCAATCCCTCCGGGATTTTCCGATTGATTATCGTCAGGTGGCACGTGAGACAGCTACGGATCCTCATCTGAGTTTACGATTACGTTTTGTTCAACGTGGTTGGCCGTCCAAGGCAAAGGACATATCGGATCCTGTGCTTCGTCGCTATTATCCGCAACGTCATCTGTTGTCTGTTTCGCACGGAGTTTTGCTGTTACGCACCGAGAATGACCAGCTTCGTGTAGTGGTTCCCCAAGTGCTCCAATCCAAGGTCCTCGACTTGTTGCATCAAGGTCATTGGGGAGTGGTCCGCACCGAGCAGCTTGCCCGCCGTCATTGTACATGGATCGGCATTGATAAGCAGATTACGCAGATGTCTACAGATTGTTCGACGTGTGCCGAACACCAAGCTGCTCCGCCTCAACGCTATTTTGAGTGGGCACGCCCTGCCGGTCCCTGGCAGCGAGTACATATTGATTTCGCTGGTCCGTATTGGATTTCTCGTTGGCTAATCGTGATGGATGCATTTAGTAATTTTCCGTTTGTTGTGCCCATGCAGTCTACAACGTCTGCACAAACTATACAGGCGTTGACTTCAATTTTTTGTATTGAGGGTCTTCCAGAAGTTTTGGTGTCTGACAATGGTCCACAATTTACCTCTGCTGAATTTGAAAGTTTTTGTTCTGCCAATGGCATTCGCCATGTTCTTACTCCGCCGTTCCACCCTCAATCGAATGGTGCAGCGGAACGTTTTGTAGGCACATTCAAGGATCATATGGACCGCCTTCGTGCTACGCACTCTCGTCAGCAGGCCCTCATCACGTTCCTGTCGTCGTACCGGACCACGCCACGGGACGGCCTTTCGCCTGCGGAGCTTCTCCACGGCCGTCGTCATCGCACCCTACTACGGTTGTTGCACCACTGGGATCGACCCGCCGCTTCTGAGCATCGCACGCGTTTTCAGCGCGACGACGCCGTTTTTTTCAGAGTTTATCACGGTCGCCGTTGTTGGGAACGTGGTACCGTGATAAGTGTCCAGGGTCGCGGTTTTTATACTGTTCAAGGTGCTACTGGGGTGCACAGGAGGCATCAGAACCAGTTGCGCCGCGCTGGCCGCCCGGATTCTGCCGCTCGTTCTTTGTCCACAGATTTGGTCCGCGGCGGGTTCCAGCCGCGCCTTCCGACTTCGCTGCCGCCCCCAGGGCAGCAGCAGCAGCCGTCGCCGCTACCACGCCGACAGCCCGTCCCGTTGATGCCTCCCGCGCAGCTTCATCCGGGAGCGCCCCAGGTGGTCGCTCCGGCGCCTGCGGTCCCTCTTCAGTCGCCACCGCCTTCGGAGCTGATGGACGTCGACCCCTCAGCCGGGCCGCCTTCCCAAGCGGTGGCTGTGCAGCCTGTCCTGCAGCCGCCTTCCTTGGGCACCCCCAAGGAGTCTGACACCGCAGCGCCTTGTCCGGCGCCCACTCAGCAGCCGTCGACGCAGCGTCAGGAGACGCTGCCTCTCTTCGTGGGTCCCGACGCCCCGTCGCGTCCAGTACCAGAAGCTGCGCCTGTGGTCACAGGCGTGCACCCTGACCTCGGTTTTCAGTCGGTGTTTCCCGAGGCCCCGCGCAGCCAATGCTGGGGTGCGGACCGGGGACTGCCACCGACAACAGTCTCCGCCTCGCTCTCTTCTGCTACGCCTGCGGCCAGACCCGTCCCCCGCCGTCGACGCTCGCCACGTCATTATTCAACGACGGTGCGGCGATTTGGAGGGGAGGAGTGTTATATCCTAGCCAGTAATGCCACCCGAGCCCGCTGCCAAAAGGTTGGCAGCATCAAAGTCCGGACGCCGTCCGCATAAGCAGCGCCAGCGAGACAGCAAATCGCCGCAAGTCTGCGCGCGCCACTGCTGGCTTCTGGGTTTCTTAAGCGCTGGAGTCGCGAGCGCTAGGACAGTTCTGTATTCGCCGCTCAGTTGTATACTCGCCACCGAATTGTGTACTTGCTAGTCAGTTGTGTGTTCATCGCAGCAGAGTTGTTGTTTGTAGTCAGCCGACGCTGACCTAGCTGCTCCGACTCGAACTAGACAGATTTCTGTAGATTCGGAGTTCACTACTGTTTGTGTATCTTCGTTAATAAAGATAGGTACCGACTTTTATTTAATCAGAGTGTTTGGGTTTTCATCTTTCTGTTCACTGTTCCAGCGGACCGGTCGGCCCGCTATTAAAAGTGTGGCGGTGACTTCGTAAGCCGTTTCTACAGAGAATTGTTTGTCGCTACGAACACCGCAACAAAAATCACCAATTTGAACAGGAGGAAATTGTTTTTGTGAGGTTCGTAACATCTTTGTTGCTTGCAGTAGAAGATTTTCTTTCGCGGCCGCTCGTTTTGTAGAAATCAACTCCTGTTTTTCAGACAGAATTTGATGTGAAGACGTTGTAGGTTTGTAGGTCCTCTTAAATATTTTTCTTTGGAATGTGGTTTTCGGTATGACCACAGGTCAAGTTTTTTTATATAAGCATTAACAGCTTCTTCATGCTATCTTTCGGTTTCAGAAGCGTTGGCAATTTCTTAGTTCTTCAGTTTCAATATTTGCTATGTGTTCGCCAGGCAAAAAAGACGATGCTATGCCTCTTTTTAACGCCAAACATGTGTTCATAAGGACTATGGCGTATTCCTTCGTGGTATGTAGTGTTCTTGGCAAATTGAACAAAGGCTAAACCACGTGACCATTTATTTGTGTCGTTACCGTTCATCTATGCAGTTAGCGTATTCTGTATATCCTGAATGGCCCTTTCAACTGAGTCTTGTTAGACTGTGACGAGGCTTCCCATGAACTATTTTATCATCTTTCCACATAGCGCATATTTTGGATATGACTTGATTACTAAATTCTCTACCATTATCTGACTGCAATATTGCTGGTGCACCAAGTGTTAAAAATATTCAAAGAACGTGATGCGCTACTTCTTCAGCTCTTTTAGTTTTCAAAGGTCGTAGCTGGACAAACTTCGTTAAATGATCTTGACACACCATTATGAACATACATTCGCCATCTGTCTGACTGCAGATCTATCAGATCAACTTGACATCTTGAGTTTAATTCAGAACTAACCATTGGCTTCACAACAATACCTTTCTTAGGTGCACTGCGTTTCATTTGACCCTGTTTGCATAAATTTAAATACAAAATTACAAGTCCATACGTAATATTTTTGTATTTAACTTAGAACTCTTTAAGCATGCGTGTTCTTCCTCGGTGGCCTATTCTGATGTGAGTTTCATATACTAGACTATACTGTACAATTCTTCATTGGTAAGATAATACTGTATGTTCGTTTCCCCTGGTTTTAATGGTACAATTAACTTCTCTTTATCATTAATTTTTAAAACATCGAAACGTTTTAATCGTCAGCATCCAAAGGTGTGTTGCATTTAATTTTAGCGGAAACCACTTCAGAAAGCGTTTTAGAACACTTTTCTTGAGAAAAATAAAAACAGGGTGTCTTCTCCATTACCCGCAATTAATGCATTTAACTTTACATGAAAAAGATCACGATTTACTACAGTATCCATTTAGTATAAATTAGGGTACCGGAAAAAGAATTAAGAAAACGTTGCTGGCGTTATCAAAGATTGCGTAGGACTGACAAAGCTGATCGACTCCGAGCAGAACAAAGGATTTGGCGGGAGAGAGCCAGTAGATTGTTTTTTTTGACTCTTCTGTTTTGGATCTCCACCAGAACACATCTGTGATTGTCGACACACACCGGAGAGGGTCCGAATGTACAATAGTGTAATGAAATATTCGATCTTTCACCGACGTATTTGGTATCTGTTGACATTCACCGGAGAAAGTCGACATTCTCCAATTTCGGTCATTCACGGTAACAGTGATATTGGAAAAACAATATTTTACAAAACGCTGAAGAAAAGTAAGTTAAAAATGACGTGTGAATCTTGTGTTAGGGGTTACAAACTACCGTATGTTTTATAGGACATGAAGCCATCGCCATAAGGCGTATTTCATGAACACCTGCAGTCGGAAGGTGTTAAATCGTGAGAGGATAGTTTTCAGTTATCGGCTGTCCGGTTGCCGAAAAATTATGGAGAAATAAAGTTGCTTATACTCGGCACCAAGGAGTCTATCACTAGTTCATCATCCGAAAGTGATGCGAGAATGTAAGAGACGAGAACGTTTTTGCAACAGAATATCAAAATAGATTCACAAAATATTTGTACCTTTATGAACGTCATGGACAAGCGGACTGTGGAAAAAAAAAACAAAATACATGAGACGGCCAGTGGCGAATGTCTGAGAAACATCCACTTGCCTGGTCGCGGCAACACAGACTCAAAGGAAGGCCTCGGCGCTTGTTGGTGACGTCACGTCAGCTAGGCACGGCGAACGCCACGTCTGTTGCAGGCAGAAACGTAATGGTGGTGTCTCCTTCCCTGACACAGGAAAATGTGAAACTATTGGCTGTTGTCGACCAACACACATTGTTCTGAGAGATTTTTGCAATCAATTAATTGTGCAGTTCATTACACTTCTTGACAAATAGTGTACTCCTGAACTTAAATTTCCGCCTGTTTTAGGGATTGACATACAGAAACAACTTCATGGACCAGAAGCAACAGAATTCGTGCTGCTTTATCTTATTTGCAAATCGGAGGAAGTTACTTTTGTACTGGGTTGCTTTTACAAGAAACTGTGAACATATTGGTGCTCTTCTTTAGGTATCTTGGTTGACTATGGGGTGAGGAGCACTGAATGTTAATGAAATATCTTGCGATTGTACACGCTGGAGGAGGGGGTGGGGGACAGAAGAGGCAAAAGAGAGATGCTTGTTTTATCAAATAACATTTTTTTATCTTATAAAGTTTCTCCTTTCAGTTGCAGGAGGGAATATTTTTTTTCTAATATGCATGTTTAAAAAAGGTTAAGCTCAGCAGTATTTTAGATGCATGAAGCTGTTTCATTTCCTGTTTAGAATTCCTTTCTTTGAAAACGACTGTAATCTAATGACTGGCAACAGTTGGACATTGACACATGTAAATTAGTTCACATTTTCAGTGAGGATGTCAAACGAAAATAAATAAAAGAAACGAGTTCATTGTAAGGGGGTTGGGGTAAGTTTCGATAACAAAATGGATCAAGTAAATATAGTTTCTTGAATGTAAAATTTCCGAAGCTTGCAATGGGGCAAATCATCTTCTCATATTGATCTACGTTTGTTTCAACAGAATTCAGTAATTCAGAAGTATGATCTTTATTTGTATCTTTACGATAGTAAGAAAATCTTTCATCTAAATAAAACTGCAGAATCCAAAACAATACCAAACAGTTTGTCCAAAAATAAGAGATTTATAGTGATAAGCACGCCCAGGCGTTTCTGCCTGCAGCAGACCTGGCGTTCGCCGTGCCTAGCCGACGTGAAGTCACCAACAAGCGCCGAGGCCTTCCTCTGAGTCGATGTTGGTCGCGACTGGTCCAGACATTTAACTACTGGTCGTCTTCCGTTTTTCGAAAGGGCGGTTTACACGTCGCCTGGAGAAAGTGCACCACAGGGACTAAGAAACTGAAAATTGCGAATTCTCGTGAAATGTGCCGAGTGATGCGTTTGTTTCGGAGCAACGTAGCGGCAGTGTTCTTGCGTCCCGCCTCCTGGTGACACGGAAATAATACGTTGGGCCAGTTTCCCAGCAGAGTTCACCAGCGCAATTCGCCCGGAAGAGCTGCGCTCGCCTAAGAATGTGGCACTTGTGGAAGGGGGAATGTCGTGTGCCACCCTACACCCCCCTCCTCCGGCGGCACCACCTCGCCACACCACTGCGTGACCCGCCCCCGCAGTGGAGCTGACCCCGCCAGCTGCAGCGTGCAGCGGGTCTCCCTCCTCCCTGCCACAGCAGGTTTCAGCGCGCGGCATGCTGGGCTGTTTCCCCGTCGCCGCGCAGACCGCCGGTCTGCCGTGTGAAGTGGGGCAGGGCGGAGGATGAATTTACTTTACTTTGCTGCCGCTGTTTGCAGGAACTGTGTGACTGCGTGAGGAACAGAAGAGACCAAAGTTCAGGGTGAAGAAATGGCTGCAAAGAAGAGGCCAGTTCTGTCACTTAAAGCTGCTACCAGTTCTTGAGTGTGACGATTTCAGGGACTATCTAAGGATGGATGAAGAAACATTACAGCCGCTTTAGACCTGTACACATGGTCGGACAGGGGTGGACGGAAACTGTCACTGACAGGTACAGATTGTTTCTACAGCTGAAACCAGGGTCATGTCGTATTCCCAGCCCTGACTAAGTGCAGTTGAAGCTGCCAACACAGACTGCAGGATATCGAAGGGCATATCTGTCTGTACGACATGCAGTCCGTCTTCTTGTCTGGAGTGTTATTTCTGTTCACAAAAAATCTGATATGTTTGCGGTAGTGATATGCAGACATCAGTTTAAAGAGATAGAAGCACAAACGAATTTCAAAATGAACTATGTTTGCTGCGTTTAACCTCTGAGGAAGAAGTCGTTATCAGATTGTGTAAGTGATGCCAGACGGTAGGAATGAACACGAAGCTCTGCTGCTAACGCCATTTACGAGAGCAGCTTGTCACGGAGGTCGGAATAGAAGTAAGAGAAAATTACAACTTCCCTCAGAAAAGTCCTCTTGGCTAAGAAATGTTACTGCGTCTTTGCGAAAAACAACCAGAGCTTAAACTGCCGCTGCCCAGCGTGGTTTCGAGTAGAGAAAAACCTTTCTCAAAGTGGGCAAGCCAGTCTCGTGTTTACGCCGTGACAACAGTATAGTGGGAAATCGTAACCAATTAGTCTCCGTCAATGCACGATAATTGCGATTCCGTATTCCAGTGTATTCATCTAGATTCTAAATCGAAATACAATGTTACACAGTTACTCTGAAATACGGTCAACTCGAGGTTACAACGTCCGTGTTAATACCACCTCCGGGTCGCACTAAAATGCCCTTCAGAGGTGCAGGCATTCTCCTCTCACGATTATAGCTGTGGTAAACATTTCGAAATGGATTCGCATTTTACGAATCGGGATTGACGTGAGCTGTGGAGGTTTGTTCGGCATTCGGGTTAGTCCCGCACCGGCATCAATTTTCGTGTTTCGCAAACAGCGGCAGTCAATCCAGATCCGGAAAATACGAATACTTTTCGAAATAAATGTAAAACTGTTTCGCATCTAGATGAACTTACGAACGTTTTTACTACAGATATGTTCGTAGCGCCTACCAACTAGTCTCGTGAAAAAATCAGAATAAATGACTATTTCGGAAGTTTTTCATTAGTGTCTCACATATTATGCTTGTATATCTTCTGTATAAACGAGGTAACTTAACAATGAATCGTGAACACGGCAGGGTTGATTATACTGTTGTAAAACATAGCTGACATTTTAATTTCGAGAAGCACTATAGATGAAACTCGCATATCTACATTCGTTTAAGGTTGTGTCATAAGGCGTGAGCGGGCAGCTCAACCGGCTTCCACGTCGGAATCCTCCTTCGGGATATAAACTCAAAAGCCAGAATACTAGGGTGTGGTTGCCGTTTTGCTGATAGGCGCAGAAGCAAATACTCCGGCTGCGAGGCCGAAACACAGAGGAGACACACAGCCACCGCGAGAGAGAGCGGTCTGCCACCGGGGAGCGGCCGCCCGCCGCGGCCAGCCCGGTCTCCACAGAGGCCGGGACTTCCCCGGGCAGCTGGCGCAGTGCGGCCACAGCCGTGGAAAAAAAGTACCGGTTGCCGTGTGGGAGAGGAGTGTGCGGCAGCGAGGCTGACGCGACGACGGAGCCCAGAACGGCCTTCTTGCCCCCAGATTTCAGTTAGGGGAAAATGGGAACAGATGTATCGACACCGACACTTTTTAAAATAATTGTTTTTTTGCACATTCTTCAGAACACACTCAACACAATGAAGAGTTCTTTTCAGCTGAGCGTGCAAATCTCAACACTTTCCATGAGACAATGCTGTCTTGAAATCACGGCAGCTCAGATCGTAATTGAACTAAGTGTACAGTCCGTTTTTAGTAGATAAACTGAAGCTGTGTTTCGCTCATCCCTCAATGTAATGTTCGTCATGGAGAAAACTTTCTTCATGAATGCATTTGAAGAAAATTTACTCTAAAACACTGCACAGTTTTGATGCGCCAATCATTTCTATAATGCAGACTCACCTCGGTGTTATTGTCACAGCAGCCAACTTTGCTCTCAAGTGCTCGTTCCCTCCCCCAAAACAAATGGGGAACCATAGCGAACCCTGAAGACGTGTTAACTGCACTAAGGATATCAACAATGCCAAGTGATTCGTCTAATTTCAAAATATTTTGAAACACAGGGTTTTTCCAAGTGATACGCAATCCATTAAGGACAGAACGTTACCTGTAAAAAATGAACTATTTATTTAAATATTTCACACAGACTTCATATACAGGGTGAGTCACCTAACGTTACCGCTGGATTTATTTCGTAAACCACATCAAATACTGACGAACCGATTCCACAGACCGAATGTGAGGAGAGGGGCTAGTGTAATTGGTTAATACAAACCATACAAATATGCACGAAAGTATGGTTTTAACACAAACCTACGTTTTTTTAAATGGAACCACGTTAGTTAGCACATCTGAACATACAAACAAATACGTAGTCAGTGCCGTTTGTTGCATTGTAAAATGTTAATTATATCCGGAGATATTGTAACCTAACGTTGACGCTTGAAACCTCCGACGTTCAGTTGCGTGTTGTAACAAACACGGGCCACGGTCGGCGAGCAGCATCTGCAGGGACATGTTTACGATGACGACCGTGTTTACGAGTGTGGCTGTAGTGCACTGTTGTGGTTTGCTCCAGCTGTCGCAGTGTCCGCATGTAGCGCATGCTGCTGTTATTCTGCATTCGTCTACGCACGCAGACCAACTGTAGTACACCGTGTTACCAGACGTCTGTGATAGTGTAGTGTTGTAGGAACTCAGAAGAGGCGGAGATGATACTCATCTATGGCGAGTGTCGACGAAATGCAGCTGAAGCCTGCAGGGTGTATGCAGAACGATACCTGGACAGAGAGCATCCAACGTGCCGCACATTGCAAAACATCTACCGCCAACTGTATGCAACAGGTATGGTCGTAGCACACAAACGGGTCCGTAACAGGCCCGTCACAGGAGAAGCGGGTGCAGTTGCTGTGTTAGGTGATGTTGCCATGAACCCACACATCAGTACACGGGACACTGCGGGAGCCGGTGGACTGAGTCAAAGTAGTGTCATGCGCATACTGCATAGTCACCGCTTTCATCCGTTTCATGTGTCGCTACATCAGCAATTACATGGTGATGACTTTACTCATCGAGTGCAATTCTGTCAATGGGCATTAACAGAGAATGCGTTGCATTTCTACCTGTCTACCGATGAAGCGGCTTTCACAAACCACGGGGCAGTGACTCTACGGAACATGCATTACTGGTCCGTGGACAATCCTCGCTGGCTGAGACAGGTAGAGCGACAACGACAGTGGACTGTAAATGTATGGTGCGGAATCATTGGCGACCACCTCATTGGTCCTCACTTCATTGGAGGGGCCCAAACAGCTGCAAAATACATCGCGTTTGTACAGAATGATCTGCCAACGTTGCTCGAAAATGTCCCACTGGAAACCCGTCGACATATGTGGTATCAGCATGATGGTGCACCTGCACATACCGCAATTAACACTAGGCTGACCCTTGACAGGATGTTCGACGGGCGTTTCATAGGACGTGGAGGACGCATAAATTGGCCAGCCCGTACTCCTGATCTTACACATCTGGACTTCTTTCTGCGGGGTACGTTAAAGGAGAATGTGTATCGTGATGTGCCTATAACCCCACAGGATATGAGACAACGTATTGTGGCAGCCTGCGGCGACATTACACCAGGTGTACTGCGGCGTGTACGCCATTCATTACGCCAGAGATTGCAGTTGTGTGCAGCAAATGATGGCCACCACATTGAACATCTATTGGCCTGACATGTCGGGACACACTCTATTCCACTCCGTAATTGAAAACGGAAACCACGTGTGTACGTGTACCTCACCCCTCATGGTAATGTACATGTGCGTCAGTGAAAAAGACCAATAAAAAGGTGTTAGCATGTGGACGTAATGGGCTGTTCCAGTCTCTTCTGTATCTATGGTCCATCACCGTTCCCTTTGGATCCCTACGTAATTCGGTGCTCTGAGATACACACGATCGAACAGCGGAGGAGTGGTACTCAAGCGTCAACTTTAGGTTACAATATCTCCAGATAAAATTAACATTTTACAATGCAACAAACGGCACTGATTACGTGTTTGTTTATATGTTCAGATGTGCTAACAAAACTAACGGGGTTCCATTTAAAAAAACGTAGGTTTGTGTTAAAAAACATACTTCCGTGCATTTTTTATGGTTTGTATTAACCAATTACACTAGCCCCTCTCCTCACGTTCGGTCTGTGGAATCGATTCGTCAGTATTTGATGTGGTTTACAAAATATATCCAGCGGTAATGTTAGGGGACACACACTGTATATGTCTGCATGTTTCCAGATTCGTTTATTTCATCCGGGATCTGGTCCTCCAATTTGTCTAGCAACTGCTGCACCTTATAACAAAAAAAGATCATTTATCCTATGTTCTACCTCCGTTTTTATTTTCTACATCACACGGTATATTTCACAGATTGACAGTTTGTTTCTTTTTGTTTTGTCATTTCAGTTTAATAAGTCACAGCTGCAAAATACTAACGCGAATTCTTTACAGACGAATTGAAAGACTGGTAGAAGCCGACCTCGGGGAAGATCAGTTTGGATTCCGTAGAAATATTGGAACATGTGATGCAATAGTGACCTTACGACTTATCTTAGAAGAAAGATTAAGGAAAGGCAAACCTACGTTTCTAGCATTTGTAGACTTAGAGAAAGATTTGACAATGTTGACTGGAATACTCTTTCAAATTCTAAAGGTGGCAGGGGTAAAATACAGGGAGCGAAAGGCTATTTAGAATTCGTACAGGAAGCAGATGGCAGTTATGAGAGTCGAGGGGCATGAAAGGGAAGCAGTGGCTGGGAAGGGAGTGATTGTAGCCTCTCCCCGATGCTATTCAATCTGTGTATTGAGCAAGCAGTAAAGGAAACAGAAGAAAAGTTCAGGGTAGGTATTGAAGTCCATGGAGAAGAAATAAAAACTGAGGTTCGCTGTTGACATTGTAAATATGTCAGGAGACAGCAAAGGACTTGGAAGAGCAGTTGAATGGAATGGACAGTGTCTTGAAAGTAGGATATAAGATGAACATCAACAAAGGCAAAATGTGGATAATGGAATGTAGTCGAATTAAATCGGGTGATGCTGAGGGAATTAGATTAGGAAATGAGACACGTAAAGTAGTAAATGAGTTTCGCTATTAGGGGAGCAAAATAACTGAGGATAGTCGAAGTAGAGAGGATATAAAATGTAGACTGGCAATGGCAAGGAAAGAGTTTCTGAAGAAGAGGAATTTATCATCTTGACAAAGCATTGTATTCTGTATCAGCAAGTTGAAAGAACTCTTTCAACTTGGATAACCTTTTAGATGAATTTGAGATATAGTTGAAAGTCTTAATTACTAATATTTCAGTATCTGTTGATATAGCATTCGTACCACATTTAAAGCAGTTACGGAGTATATGTACGCAGCCATTTGATTTCAATCTCCCACGATTTTTCTTTTTTAAATGAATGTCGAGTTCTTTTTCCCACAGTATGCGTTTGCATTGTCTACAGTAAAACTTGAAACCTGGGACAAACCCACCTTGTGTTTTGGAATCCTTTTCAAGCTCTGCCCAGACATTGCAAATTGACGAGAGTCCTCATAGAAATCGAGAATTCTGCGCTTGCGCATGAAAGCACTTTAAATAAATTGGATAACTTCTATGATTAGGCTACCTTTGTTGGAAGCGTCAATTAATGCCTCACATTTCGTTTTTCCACTCGTGATTTAACTAGCAGTTGTCGAATTCGGGAATAACTGAGAAGATACTTTTACATTGCAGTGAGAGCTGACATAGCTATGATGTTGTTTAATTGTGTGAAATGAGAATGTAAGCTCAGACTAGTTATCTGTAGACGAAAAAGAAGCATTTGTAATAGCGTTTTTGTAATTGCCTAAGCAGGTCTATTATCACCTTGAAAATCAGAAATGTTCAAATTAGCAGTCAACTACGACATACCTTGTCTGCTGTCACGGTGTCCACCTTGTAGAGACGTTCCATCAGTGGGGTTTGAACCGATGATAAGCGCCTTCGTTTGTGGTTGACACTTAAAATAACGGCTGGCGTCGGTTATGTCGCCGTGTAAAATCGAACATCCCTCTCCACCTTTTGCAAAACCAAAGTTACACCTTGCTTTGTATAAGTTTCCTGGAACTAGCCGAAATTCTGGAAATTCCTCTTCCCAAACTTGAATGATACACTTTCCGTCTTCTATTCCGCAGTGTGCGCTGGTGTTGTTACGCTCTTGGAAGTAGGTCTTACTTACTTATTAGATATCTTTATTATTGTTCTTGTGGTCTTCAGTCCTGAGACTGGTTTGATGCAGCTCTCCATTCTACTCTATCCTGTGCAAGTACCTACTGCAACCTACATCCTTCTGAATTTGCTTAGTGTATTCATCTATTGGTCTCCCTCAACGAGTTTTACCCTCCAATGCTGCCCTCCAATGCTAAATTTGTGATCCCTTGATGCCTCACATGTCCTACTAATAGGTCCCTTCTTTTTGTCAAGTTGTACCACAAACTCCTCCCCAATTATATTATATACTTCATCATTAGTTACGTGATCTACCCACCTTATCTTCAGCATTCTTCTGTAGCACCACATTTTGAAAGCTTCTATTCTCTTCTTGTCCATACTATTTATCGTCCATGTTTCACTTCCATACATGGCTACACCCCATACAAATACTTTCAGAAACGACTTCCTGACACTTTAAATCTAAACTCAATTTTAACAAATTTCTCTTCTTCAGAAACGCTTTCCTTGCCATTGCCAGTCTACATTTTATATCCTCTCTACTTCGACCATCATCAGTTATTTTGCTCCCCAAATAGCAAAACTCCTTTACTACTTTAAGTGTCTCATTTCGTAATCTAATTCCCTCAGCATCACCCGACTTAATTCCACAACATTCCATTATCCTCGTTTTGCTTTTGTTGATGTTCATCTTATATCCTCCTTTCAAGACACTATCCATTCCGTTCAACTGCTCTTCCACGTCCTTTGCTGTCTGACAGAATTACAATGTCGTCGGCAAACCTCCAAGTTTTTATTTATTCTCCGTGGATTTTAATACCTACACTGCATTTTTCTTTTGTTCCCTTTACTGCTTGCTCAATATACAGATTGAATAGCATCGGGGAGAGGCTACAATCACTCCCTTCCCAGCCACTGCTTCCCTTTCATGCCCCTCGACTCTCATAACTGCCATCTGCTTCCTGTACGAATTCTAAATAGCCTTTCACTCCCCGTATTTTACCCCTGCCACCTTCAGAATTTGAAAGAGAGTATTCCAGTCAACATTGTCAAAAGCTTTCTCTAAGTCTACAAATGCTAGAAACGTAGGTTTGCCTTTCCTTAATCTATTTTCTAAGATAAGACGTAGCATCAGTATTGCCTCACGTGTTTCAACACTTCTACGCAATGCAAACTGATCTTTCCCTAGGTCGTCTTCTACCAGCTTTTCCATTCGTCTGCAAAGAATTCGCGTTAGTATTTTGCAGCCGTGACTTATTAAACTGATAGTTCGGTAATTTTCACATTTGTCAACACCTGCTTTCTTTGGGATTGGAATTATTACATTCTTCTTGAAGTCTGAGGGTATTTCACCTTTCTCATACATCTTGCTCACCAGATGGTAGAGTTTTGGCAGGACTGGCTCTCCCAAGGCCGTCAGTAGTTCTAATGAAATTTTGTCTACTCCCAGGGCCTTGTTTCGACTCGGGTCTTTCAGTGCTCTGTCAAACTCTTCACGCAGTATCGTATCTCCCATTTCATCTACATCCTCGTCCATTTCCATAGTATTGTCCTCAAGTACATCGCCCTTGTATAGACCCTCTATATACTCCTTCCACCTTTTTGCTTTCCCTTCTTTGCTTAGAACTGGGTTTCCATCAGAGCTCTTGATATTCATACAAGTGGTTCTCTTTTCTCCAAAGGTCTTTCATTTTCCTGTTGGCAGTATCTATCTTACCCCTAGTGAGATAAGCCTCTATATCATTACATTTGTCCTCTAGCCATCCCTACTTAGCCATTTTGCACTTTGTGTCGATCTCATTTTTAAGACGTTTGTATTTCTTTTTGCCTGCTTCATTTACTGAATTTTTTATTTTCTCCTTTCATCAATTAAATTCAATATTTCTTCTGTTACCCAAGGATTTCTACTAGTCCTCGTCTTTTTACCTACTTGATCCTCTCTGCCTTTACTACTTCATCCCTCAGTTACCCATTCTTCTTCTACTGTACTTACTTCCCCCATTCCTGTCAATTGTTCCCTTACGCTCTCTCTGAAACTCTGTGCAACCTCTGGTTCTCTCAGTTTATCCAGGTCCCATCTCCTCAAATTCCCACCATTTTGCAGTTTCTTCAGTTTTAATCTACAGTTCATACCAATAGATTGAGATCAGAGTCCACATCTGCCCCTGGGAATGTCTTAAAATGTAAAACCTGTTCCTAAATCTCTCTTACCGTTATATAATCGGAAACCTGTCAGTATCTCCAGGGTTCTTCCATGTATACAACCGTCTTTCATGATTCTTGAACCAAGTGTTAGCTATATGCTCTCTGCAAAACTCTACCAGGTGGCTTGGTCTTTCATTTCTTAGCCCCAATCCATATTGACCTATGTTTCTTTCTCTCCCTTTTCCTACTCTCGAATTCCGAAGACCCATGATTACTAAATTTTCGTCTCCCTTCCCTACCTGAATAATTTCTTTTATCTCGTCATACATTTCATCTGCAGAGCTAGTTGGCATATAAACTTGTACTACTGTAGTAGGCGTGGCCTTCGTGTCTATCTTGGCCACAATAATGCGTTCACTATGCTGTTTGTAGTAGCTTACCCGTACTCATATTTTTTTATTCATTATTAAACCTACTTCTGCATTACCCCTATTTGATTTTGTATTTATAACCCTGTAATCACCTGACCAAAAGTCTTGTTCCTCCTGCCACCGAACTTCACTAATTCCCACTATATCTAACTTTAAGCTATCCATTTCCCTTTTTAAATTTTCTAGCCTACCTGCCCGATTAAGGGATCTCACATTCCACGCTCCGATCCGTAGGACGCCAGTTTTCTTTCTCCTGATAACGACGTCCTCTTGAGTAGTCCCCGCCCGGAGATCCGAATGGGGGACTATTTTAGCTCCGGAATATTTTACCCAAGAGGACGCCATCATTTAATCATACAGTAAAGCTGCATGTCCTCGGGAAAAATTACGGCTGTAGTTTCCCCCTTGCTTTCAGCCGTTCGCAGTACCAGCACAGCAAGGCCGTTTTGGTTATTGTTAAAAGGCCAGATCAGTCAATCATCCAGACTGTTGCCCCTGCAACTACTGAAAAGGCTGCTGCCCATCTTCAGGAACCACACGTTTGTCTCGCCTCTCAACAGATACCCCTCCGTTGTGGTTGCACCCACGGTACGGCCATCTGTATCGCTGAGGCACTCAACGGCAAGGTCCATGGTTCATGGGGGGGATCTTATTACTAAGTTACGTTAAACGAAACTTTGAAGATATTCAAACGTATTAACAGCCACCAACGTTTTTCTTAACCACGCATCAGCTACGTAGTTTCTATTTCAAACATCGTGTGCAGTCACGGGCCCTGCAGCGTTGTGCTCCCACTGTCGCGCAGTACGAAAATGGCCGAGGCCGCTTCCTGTTGCGTGGTGAGACGCGCGCGTGGAACACGGGTAAGAAGTGCCGATAAATTGGCTGTTCTTGCTGTTTGTCATAAACTTTGAAGTTTTCCGAGGGACTGTCACATATAGCTACAACGTAACTAAAAGTGAAAGTACAGCGGAGTCGGTAGCGTAATGGCTTGGTGAATTATTGCTATACATGGTTCACTGGTTCAAGTACTGCCTCGGGCAGGTTTTTCCCGTCCAATTTGAATTACTTGCGTCTCGTATTTGTAAAATTAATCATTTTTTATGAATAATGCACAACTTCTTGTTTTTAACTGCATATTGCACGCGAAATTTCATTTCAATTATAAATTCTCAACTATCGATATTTTATGAAAGACAGTTTACAAATTAGGAAAACATAACAATTTAATTATTCAGTGCAAAAATGAAAAGCTAAGTACTCCTTATTTGCACGGTGTCCGTTGTTCTATGCCACAGATGTGTGTCGTAGAAACATGAATAACAATCATTTTCACAGCATCGCGCACAGCATACAAATGCTGCATCTCTTACTGTACCATTACCGTATGAACCCAACAGAACTGACCTGGAGCCGAGTGAAGTTATTTGGCCCGAGAAATGAAAAGACTGTTAAGCTCCCAGACGTACTGGAACTAACGCACGCAGCTTTTTCACCGGATCGGCCCGCGCAGAGCCAGCGTGAAATTGTGCAGACTATGAGCTGTAATATCTCGGGCAATCGTTTTTGTAAAGAAATAAAATTTGGCCGGCCATCTTGTACAACTTCATGCGTTCTCCTAAGAACCATATTCAGCCAGAAAATGTAGGTAAATCGGCCAAAAAATTTGGCACCCGAAAAAAATTGTTTGGCTTCTTGCATCTCCTGAACTAATGCTATGACGAACGTGAAACTTGGCATGTTGTAACCTAACAAAAGGTTCTTAAATACAAAGTTACATTTCCAAAGCACTTTTCAGTACTGAATGAATTAAGCACAGAATTGAAGATTTCGTAAAAACGTCAAAAATGCGGCATTTTCATTCCGATTTTGCTAAAAAAAACTGTGCTCCATAGAACATACCAAGCTGTACAACTGGAATGAAAGTTGGGCGCGAAAATCAGGCCCGAAAACAATGTAAACTTCGGGTTAGCATATCTAGTAGTGTGAACGCATGATGAAAATGAAATTTAGAGTGCAATAGATTGACTGCACAAAGATAAGGAATAAAAATTTTTTCCCCTACTATTTTCCAATAATCCACAAATTAGTCGAAAATGTTCTTTTTCATGAAAAGATGAAAGCAGGGTGTATTACACTCCTTTTTCAAATACCGTTTTCTATTAATAATACAAAGCCGTTCTCATTCGAACACCAAATTTTAAGCCCACCACCCTCTCCAGAACAAAGTTTAATTTTCAGTATTGACCGACAACAGAGGCAAAGCAGCAAGAAAAATCGCACTGAGAAAAGTTTTAACTTTAGCGTGTTTCTCGTTGATCGAAGGCGTTTAAATCAGTTATGGAAAACGTTTTGTACAAGTAGACAGTGTGATACACATTTGTACTGTTAATGATGAAAGAATATAAGTGTCCATGTTACGTGTTAATAATTTAAATGAACCGTATGCAGATTAATGAAGGGTTTTGTTATACTGGCGCAAAGTACTCGGCGTAATTACATTTCCCACAGTACAGATATTGCGCCATCTCTATCACCAAGTCCGTTCATTTGCCAGTAAACTGCTACATATGAAGAAGTCAAGCATCGTTTAAATAGTTTTACACCTGTTGCATCTACCGGGCTTTGGCGAAGATAAAAATCGGTTTATACTTTTTACATTTTTGCCTTTTTTTTTTTTAGTGATTCATTCAGAAGTGTGACTAAATGTTCTCGGATTTAGTTCCCAATGATGAGTAATGCTTCTTTGTATGATTAGTCTCAAACCAGGGTGCAACGCGTAATGGAGCGTCGCAAGTTTTGCATCAGTCTCTAGTTTCCGGCGCACTTACTGTTTCGTGCAAACCACGCATCTGCGCATTGGCGTACTTTCCTGCGAATGTTCACTCACAACAGCCGGGAAATGTCTCCGTGTGAATCGCAGAGGATTCTCGTCATCGCAGTACCTTCCCCTACCAACCTTCCTCCGTTCTGTAGCATATTTTTCTACAATCTCCCTTAAGAGAGAAAGGTGAAACTCTGCTGGTGCCAGTTTTCGCCCTGTTACCACTGGTGGAGAGCATGAACATTTGGAATGCACAAGTCCAGAGTGTGAAAAAAATACTTCTTGTACCGTTTCATAGTCTTACGCGCTGATTCCACTGTGCTCAGTTACATGTCACAACGGTCAGCTGCACCCATACTAGAATTGTTCTGTACAATACATTGCGGTTTCTCTATCTTTTCGTCAGTATTTGTCAGTCTTCTCCGTTTCAACCATTCGTGTTATGTGACTTGCGGTCATCATGTACACGTCTCTCGTATCGCACCACTTGATAGCAAGGACCTTGTCAGTGGACCTGAACTCAGTTTCTCCTCGTTTTAATTTCGTCTGCAGTTTTGGCATGTTACGCCTGTTCTCACGAACAGTACCACATGCGGCTGTACCATGATGTGAAGCCAGAGGAACAGGCCCGGCTGCAGTACCAGCCAGTCATTGACATACAGAATATGACCCTGTTCCAAATATGGTCCCATAAGAGTTGCCACTTCGTCGCCGCTTTGTAGCAAATTGTAGAACTGAATTTCTGTTGGTGCGTCTGTGTACACAATAAAATTTAAAATACGCCCACTGTGACAGTTACACAGTCCGAATGTCTTTATTCCGAATCTACTTCGCTTGGTTGGAATAACTTGCTTAGAAGATATTCGTCCTTCGAACAGCAAGAGACTTTCGTCTATACAAATCTTGTGATGTGGGCGACATGAATTACGAAATGTCTTACGAACTTTGCCAACACTAGCCCTAATTTTCAATAGACTGTCGCTTCCACTACGCAGAGTTATCACTGAAGTGTAAGATTCTCAGAAGTAGAAAAACGGTCTCGGCACATAATTTCGCTGAAAACTGGTGTGTTCAAAATTGTATCTCTGGACCAATAATCAGTTAATTTTAACTTCTTAACTTGCGCCATTAGAAGGCAAACAGCAACAAAACGATACATTTCCTCAAATCCAGTGTCTTTCCATTCTGACAGTCAAGAATTGACAAAAAAAGGTTCAAATGGCTCTGAGCACTATGGGACTTAACATCTGTGGTCATCAGTCCCGTAGAACGTAGAACTACTTTAACCTAACTAACCTAAGGACATCACACACATCCATGCCCGAGGCAGGATTCGAACCTGCGACCGTACTGGTCACACGGTTCCAGACTGAAGCGCCTAGAACCGCACGGCCACACCGGCTGTAGTATTTTTTCTGGTGTAAACGTAAAAACGAATTTGTTTCGTCTGCAATAAATTGAAAGTTCTTGAGACATAAATATCACAAAAAATGAAAGAATGTAAGAATGTTTGGGTCAGTATCTGGTATTTGTGTCCTGAACTCGTCATCGAAGTAATGGTTTAATGGCTGGAAATCGGTTTCTATCCAGTCAAATGTGTCACGTAAGTGCGCATTTTTCTGAACCGTTTCACTGTCGCTTTCTGATTCCTCGGATTCAGAGGAACTGCTGACTTTTAATTCTCGCTCTCCCCTCTGACGTAAATGGCTGAGGACTACAGCTTCGAGATTCTGTTGAAGACCCATCACGGTTAGCAACGTCAGATAATTCACACTCACTGTCGCTCTTAGTGCGCATATCCAGGATTTCTTTCTGTGCAACCACGGCGACGTGACATTTCTCACGTAGAAAACAAGAAAACTGACGAAATTGCAGGAATGTAAGTCGGATTCTGCAGAGAGCGAACACAGCAACGAGCACTCTCGAACTACACAGTCAGACCACAGAACAGCTACGAGAAGAACAGGGCGGAAAGACAGCTGTGCGTGTACGCACGTCCGTAGCGCCCAGGAGGCTGTGACTCGGCGCGCCTCAACTCTGCCGGTGGCGCGGGCCGCGTCAACACTGTCCGTGGCGCCGCAGGGAAGAGGCGAGGCCGCGCGTGTCCAGGGGAGGCGTGGCGAGCTAACGAGGCTGCCGCCGATGCACACCGTCTCCACACTGACCGAAGTTCGTATCGTGGAATGTAAACACTGAACGAAATTAACAACGTTTACCCCCTCATGTGGAAATTAAAATGAGATTTTTAATGGTTTGTTCACTGTTACTCTTCCCCATGTCCTCACAAATGTTTCATTGCCCTACCATGGCTCACTTTTCATGGGAGCGCTCTCGTGCGGTGAGTGTAACTACAACCCCCCCTCCCCCCCCCCCCCCCCACACACACACCAAAAGTGTAGCGGTTCCCAGAACTCCTGAAGATAGACATTCACTGTTGATATCGTATCACAGACACAGTCCTTTTGACTGTTCAGAGACGTCACCGAGCCCGCATCTCGTGGTCGTGCGGTAGCGTTCTCGCTTCCCACGCCCGGGTTCCCGGGTTCGATTCCCGGCGGGGTCAGGGATATTTTCTGCCTCGTGATGGCTGGGTGTTGTGTGATGTCCTTAGGTTGGTTAGGTTTAAGTAGTTCTAAGTTCTAGGGGACTGATGACCTAAGATGTTAAGTCCCATAGTGCTCAGAGCCATTTAGACGTCACCGAACCCACCCAGAAATGTAAACAACGATGCATGGGCAGCGCCTATTAGACGGAGCGGGTCCGACGGCCAATCAGTTGCAGCCATTCCACCTGGAAGGAGGTACATGGCTCGTGTTGTATGTAGTTTCCCTTTGTGCTGGGAAGGGCTCTCAACAAGGGAAGTGCCCAGGCGTCTCGGAGTGAACCAAAGCGAGGTTGTTCGGACATGGAGGGAGGGAAAGAGAGAGAGAGAGAGAGAGAGAGAGAGAGAGAGAGAGAGAGACAGACAGGAACTGTCTATGACATGCCTCACTCAGGCCGCAGTGGATGACCGCTGCCTACGGATTATGCGTCGGAATGACTCTGACAGCAACGCCACCATGTTGAATAATGCTTTTCGTGCAGCCACAGGACGTAGTGTTACGACTCAAACTGTGCGCAATAGGCTGCATGACGCGCAACTTCACTCCCGACGTCCATGCCGAGGTCTATCTTGGCAACCACGAGACCGTGCAGCGTGGAACATATGGGCCCGACAACATGCCGAATGGACCACTCAGCATTGGCATCACCTTCTCTTCACCGATGAGTGTCGCATATGCCTTCAAATGGCTCTGAGCACTATGCGACTTAACTTCTGAGGTCATCAGTCGCCTAGAACTTAGAACTAATTAAACCTAACTAACCTAGGGACATCACACACATCCATGCCCGAGGCAGGATTCGAACCTGCGACCGTAGCGGTCACGCGGTTCCAGACTGAAGCGCCTTTAACCGCACGGCCACACCGGCCGGCGCATATGCCTTTAACCAGACAATTGCCCGAGACATGTTTGGAGACAACCCGGTCAGTATGAACGCCTTAGGCACACTGTCCAGCGAGTGCAGCAAGGTGGAGGTTCGCTGCTGTTACGGGGTGGCAGAATGTGGTGGGCCGACCGACGTATGCCGCTGGTGCTCACGGAAGGCACCGTAACTGCTGTGAGATACGTGAATGCCTTCCTCCGACCGATAGTGCAACCATATCGGTAGCATATTGGCGAGGCATTCGTCTTGATGGACGGCAATTCGCGCCCCCATCGTGCAGATATTGTGAATGACTTCCATCAGGATAACGACATCGCTCGACTAGTGGCGAGCACGTTCTCCAGACATCAACCCTACCAAACATGCCTGGGACAGATTTAAAGCGGCTGTTTATGGACGACATGACCCCCTAACCACTCCGACGGAGCTAAGCCGAATCGCCATAGAGGAGTGGGACAATCTGGGCCAACAGTGCCTTGATGAACTTGTGGATAGTACGCCACGACGAATACAGGCATGCATCAATGCAAGAGGACGTGCTGCTGGGTATTGGAGGTATTACAATCTGGACCACCACCTCTGAAGGTCTCGCTGTGTGGTGGTACAACATGCAATGTGTGGCTTTCATGAGCAATAAAAAGGGCGGAAATGATCTTCATGTTGCTGTCTATACCATTTTTCTGTACAGGTTCCAGAACTCGCGGAACCCAGGTGAGGCAAGACTACTTTTGGTGTGTGCGTGTGTGTGTGTGTGTGTGTGTGTGTGTGTGTGTGTGTGTGTGTGTGTTCACTTCAAGTAACTGACATCGGCAGTTGAAAAAAGATTATTTCGTGAGATTAACGATTCTTCCCTTTCCCTTTGACTTTGATTGAAGTTAGAATTTTGCCTCGTGTAGGTTTTTCAGAGGCATTTATTATACAGAGAAACTTACGAGACAAAAAGTCTGTGGCAAAAAAGTCAGTAGAATGGGAAAGCAGTCGAAGTAGCAAATTTTTACATTTTATTTACTAGATGACCAATTACGAACCGAGACCCATTTTCAAATCATAGCATTTACGAACATGTCAAAAATGCTCGTAGTACATTTTTGAAACGTTCGGAAATCCCATTTCCGATTATGTTAAGACGATTTCAAAATTGGTCTCGGCTCGAAACTGGTCATCAAATGAATAAAAAGTAAAAATTTGCAACTTGCGCTGTTTTTTTATGCTACTGATAGTAGTTGTTGCCCTAAGGTACTGCAACATGCTGGAAGTTCGCAAAAGAAAATGTGTTCGTAAGGTGCAGTAGCTGCTGTTAATTTTTTCCAGAGGAAATGTTTCTCACATGTATAACACTCCAGAATGATTGCAGCTTGCCGTACTTCAGACATTTGGTGGGTGATGTGATAAATATAATCGATACCTCTTGACTAGCTTTTTCCACTCAACTGATTAGTCATTCGACGGCTCCTCACTGATGAGGGATCTGACTTTGAACCACGAATAGGTTTTAAGCAGTCCTTTAAGGACTGCATGGTTTTCGAAGGTTGGTGGTTTGAGTGGGGAAGCAGAGCCACTTTGCCGGAGGACAGGAGAATCTCGCGCGTGTCTTTTTCAGGAAGGGCGTCCTGGTTTTTAGCCGGGCGACGTGTCTCATATGTTACCTACAATGCATTAGTGTTGCACAATCGCGGTTCCCCGACTAAGTGCATAATGAAACTCAATCGTATGGGTCAGTATGGGCACTGACTCTGTTGTGAGTAATTCTGCCCATTGATCACTTCACGATGTCTGCATACAGGAAAAAAAAACCAAATGACGAAAACTGACGTTTGATAGACACACAGCCGTCCATTTATGTAGCCTCACAGTTGCATTTGTGTGCGCTGATGTGATGACGTTCAGAGGGAGCACATGGTCGTAATAAGGACGGAAAAAGCTACACACTATGGGTTTCTTCCAGTATTTAACGACCGTTAAGTTGTAAATGTTCCTTTCAGCTCTGCAGGAAGTTTCAGTACAGTAATGCAAAGTCTATAGTTACCGCAGAAGGATGATATATTGCTCATAATTACGCACTCGTTATGTATTACCCGAGTTGTTTACGTGTGAGAGCAGCAAGGCCCTTATATTTACTGGAGGAACCAATCAGTTACAGTCCCTTAAGAGATCAATTGTGATTCTTCCTCCTCCCAAACTCTCATTTATCTACACCCTTGAAACGACTGTGAAGTGCATGGCAGTGGGTACAGCCATCGTATCACTTACAAAGAGTTTCTCATGGTCCATTCACGTTCAGGGGTGTGTGAAGAATCATTAAAGTGCCTCTGTGTGTGTGCAGTAATCAGTCTAAACTTGTCTTCGTGATCTGTGCGAGAGCCATACGAATGGAGTTAAAGATGTATTCGCACAGTCGGGATTTGACGTTGGCTCTACAGACTTTATAAATGTGATTTTATGGAATATTGTCTCCTCCAGAAATCACCTGCACTCAGTGCAGTCCTTAGCTCTTAGAAAAGCATGCAGAATGGCAATTTTTTTGGGCTGATGCAACAATTGCGGCATTCCAATAAACCTTGAAAACAAAAGTCAGTGAAATCACTCACCCAGACCCAGTATAGAAACATTCCTATAATCATATAATGTCTCGTAATCTGCACGAAACACGCCGCGCAATGTTTGTGTACGAAATATAATGTTCACATGCGAATATCTTCTAAAATAAATCACTCACAAATCTCAAGCTTTCACAAAATATTCAGTACTGTAGCCGCTCTTTGTCAACGGCAAAAGAAGCAATAAAACGCGCAAATTTCTTTATTTTGGAATAAATTTGATCAGCGCGATTTAACACAGGCGTTTACCAGAAGATGGCTCCCGAACAACTTAATCGGCTCCTAGATCGGAGGCACAAAGCCATACTCGTACGCACGGGATATGCTTAATTCCTATTGGCTAATATGTTAAACAGCCAATCAGATCATTTCGAGCACTTGTGTACTTCAGGTAGTTTTAATAACAGCCAGTCAGATTACTGCAGGTAATTTAGACGAGAAATCGCATAATTCCGAAACAAAATAAAATTTAATGAAGACAAAATTAGATTCCATTCCGCAACATAAATTACTTACAAGTTTAATACTCAACTCCCCTTCTGGATGCCTTTTACAAAACCAAACTAAGTCGGGCATACGCCACAAATTCCACTATTGTACAAGAAACGTTCTCACACACCCATTTACTTAATTTCCATAAAATTTCAACGTATCTCCTCAGACCCTGCGAAACACGTGCGTAGCCGAAACACGTTCAGATAATAATTTTCCATAGTAGTTTTTATTTAGTCAGAAATCTGTGGTAATGAAACGAAAGAAAATTCCGGACAATTAGATTTTATGGACCTGTACTTCTGGTTGTAGTTTCAATTGATACTATAAATGAATCTATCACAGTCGTCCCTTAGGTAAAAATTTATATCTCCGAAAGTACTGATGTTATTCACATGAAATCAGCTGGGCCAGAGTGAGAACCAAAATTCTGCTCTCCTCCCAGCTCCGCTTTCGATGTAAGATGACAATTCGTAATAATTAGCTACATTGCAAACCCAGAGAGTGGTTGAAAAAGTGTTCATATAGCTGACATGGCCAGTTTCATCTGGTAGTTCCCATTAAACTGATAGTGAGTAAACAGTTGATCAGCCACTCACGTCTTGCTGCATCAGTGACCTGCCGTCATCCGTGTACTGCTTGCCGTGGAGTGCATCCTTCGTTGGACCAAACAGACGGAAGTCGGAAGGTGCGAGATGCGGGTTGTTCAGCTCTGAGTGATCCACCGGTCACCCTGAATGAGAGCGCGTCCCCACATCGCAGGAGTCACAGCCGTCTGCAGCTGACCGACACGCGGGGGTCGGCCAGATGTGCACAACCTTGCTGCGACGATGGCGCTGCTAGGCCAGGCGTGGATCACCAGTGAGCTCTTCTGACGCTGACACACACCTCGCACTACGACTCACGGTGCTTCTGTTCACTGCCAAATCTCCTCAGACATTCTGCAAGCGGGTATGAAGATCTCCGATGCTCTGGTTTTCATCCGAAAGAAACTCGTGACAGCTCTCTGCTTGGGTCGCACCTCCTTTACGGACGCCATTTTGGAGGCTACTTATGGTGCTGTCAGCTGATGGAATTCCATGAAGCTGTAGGGGCTGAAGCAGAAATGTTCCACGATGTCTCACAAAATTTCGCATTTTTCCAACTGAAATCGGCCGAGAAAAAAGTGTAGCGTTGCAGATCGAACGCCCCCGTATTTTATAAGTAGCTCAGTTGGACGATGATTGTGCTTATGTATTTTAATCTGGATCCTTGATGTTGATGTGGCTAGATTCTTCACAATGCCTGTGTTCTCAGCATCTGGTAGCAAGAAATGCGTGTGTTTGAGAATAGCTCCTCCTTAGATTTCTCCCTGAGGTCACTGGAAATTTAATATCGTTCTCGGCCGAAAACACTAACATCTTATTGCTATCTGAGCTGCACAGTGAAGTCGCTACCACAGCCAGGACAGACACACAGCCAAACCAGTTACAGAAGTACTGGCTTGCACGTCAACTAGTTCCGAAAATGACGAAGAGATTAAAGAAATGCTTTTTGAGAGAGGAGAAATTGCTCAGATCGTTAAGCGAGATGAAAACTTGTGATGCGGCACTCGAAATCGATAGTCGGAATACGAAGTGGAAGAAAAGTTGGAGGAAAAAGAATTGAATTAGGGGAATGAAAGGGGAAGCTGCCTGGCAGAATTTTGCACAGAGCGCAATTTAACCGCTGCTAACAGTTGGTTTGAATCATGAAAGATAATTCTGTACATGTTAGGAGTCAGAATGCACCTCACTATTTGAGACATACTATACAGTCCTAATATTTACTATTATTTGGCAAATAAAAATGTGCTCGGATCGAACCTTGTTCTCTCATAATGACTCTGGAAGTTGCTAATGTCCATTCCCATCAGCTGGAAAATTATTTCCTGAACCAGAGATTACGAGTTACAATTTTCATTTTAATCAACAACGTGGAAAGAAGTCCCCTCTTAAGAAAAACTAAGAAAGACATTGTTACCTAACAATCTATCCGAAGTACGATATATTGTCTTAGAAATATTGGACCATGGTTGGCTGTCTATTCAGAAAATACTGTCTAAAAAGCTAGTTTCGTCGATTATTTGACTATTTCTGGACCAGTTGGTTGATAAAGACCAGATGCCATCAGGCATGTGGAATTACAGTGGAAGGCCCCATCACATCAAAAACGCCTCTCAGGGGTGGAAGAAATTGATAGTATATCAAACGCTCAGCCAAATGTTTAGTCATTAATAAACCAAGAGGGCGTAGTTCTTTCGCTAAATAATTTCTAATTCGGATGGAAAAAGAATAAAAAAGTCTGCAATTCATACTGATGAGGCAACTGTAAAGATTCCAAATTGATAGCACCGTGAAATCGTTTCTGACTTGTGACCCCCACACGGAAATTACACTGAAGAAGAAAACATGACCACCATTGGAATTTATATAATATTGAAAAGTAGTTTAATGCAAGTCGTACTCATTGGAAAGCTTGTAAACAACTTTAATGATGGACGAAATGAGACCACTTCCTCACGGTTTTCCTGGGAAACGACACACCGACAAGTAAATACCTGTTGCAATTTGTGGAACATTCGGTAATGAAGACCGGTAGGGCTACCTTAAAGGTCATGCCTCTCCTAGGGCACCATCACGGCACTCCTATTGAGAGAGACTCTATGAAGAAAAACCTGTGTGGGTGGACAGCAAACAGAAAACCCGTGCAGAAGACACAAATAACAAGCAGCCACATCCACTCATTCGCCCTTGGTCTGCAGACCTGCTGCAGACCACTGCACGGTGTGTGGTCGAACCACTGTCCTCCCGAATGTGAGTCCAGAGTGTCTCACCGCCGCGCCCTGCATATCTACATCTACATCTGTACTCCGCAAGCCACCTGACGGTGTGTGGCGGAGGGTACCTTGGGTACCGCTATCGGTTCTCCCTTCTATTCCAGTCTCGTATTGTTCGTGGAAAGGAGGATTGTCTGTATGCTTCTGTGTGGGCTCTAATCTCTCTGATTTTATCCTCACGGTCTCTTCGCGAGATATACGTAGGAGGGAGCAATATACTGCTTGACTCTTCGGTGAAGGTATGTTCTCGAAACTTTAACAAAAGCCCGTACCGAGCTACTGAGCGTCTCTCCTGCAGAGTCTTCCACTGGAGTTTATCTATCTCCATAACGCTTTTGCGATTACTAAATGATCCTGTAACGAAGCGCGCCGCTCTCCGTTGGATCTTCTCTATCTCTTCTATCAACCCTATCTGGTACGGATCCCACACTGCTGAGCAATATTCAAGCAGTGGGCGGACAAGCGTACTGTAACCTTTGTTTTCGGATTGCATTTCCTTAGGATTGTTCCAATGAATGGCATCTGCTTTACCGACGATAAACTATATGATCATTCCATTTTAAATCACTCCTAATGCGTACTCCCAGATAATTTATGGAATTAACTGCTTCCAGTTGCTGACCTGCTATTTTGTAGCTAAATGATAAGGGATCTATCTTTCTATGTATTCGCAGCACATTACACTTGTCTACATTGAGATTCAATTGCCATTCCCTGCACCATGCGTCAATTCGCTGCAGATCCTCCTGCATTTCAGTACAACTTTCCATTGTTACAACCTGTCGATACACCACAGCATCTGCAAAAAGCCTCAGTGAACTTCCGATGTCATCCACCAGGTCATTTATGTACTTTGTGAATAGCAACGGTCCTATGACACTCCCCTGGCTTACCTGAAATCACTCTTACTTCGGAAGACTTCTCTCCATTGAGAATGACATGCTGCGTTCTGTTATCTAGGAACTCCTCAATCCAATCACACAATTGGTCTGATAGTCCATATGCTCTTACTTTGTTCATCAAACGACTGTGGGGAACTGTATCGAACGCCTTGCGGAAGTCAAGAAACACGGCATCTCTCTGTGAACCCGTGTCTATGGCCCTCTGAGTCTCGTGGACGAATAGCGCGAGCTGCGTTTCACACGACCGTCTTTTTCGAAACCCGTGCCAATTCCTACAGAGTAGATTTCTAGTTTCCAGAAAAGTCATTATACTCGAACAGAATACATGATTCAAAATTCTACAACTGATCGGCGTTAGAGATACAGGTCTATAGTTCTGCACATCTGTTAGACGTCCCTTCTTGGAAAACGGGGATGACCTGTGCCCTTTTCCAATCCTTTGGAACGCTACGCTCTTGTAGAGATCTACGGGACAGAGCTGCAAGAAGGGGGGCAAGTTCCTTCGCGTACTCTGTGTAAAATCGAACTGGTATCCCATTATGTCCAGCAGCCTTTCCTCTTTTGAGCGATTTTGTTTCTCTATCCCTCTGTCGTCTATTTCAATATCTACCATTTTGTCATCTGTACGACAATCTAGAGAAGGAACTACAGTGCAGTCTTCCTCTGTGAAACAGCTTTGGAAAAAGTCAGTATTTCGGCCTTTAGTCTGTCATCCTCTGTTTCAGTACCATTTTGGTCACAGAGTGTCTGGACATTTTGTTTTGATCCGCCTACCGCTTTGACATAGGACCAAAATTTCTTAGGATTTTCTGCCAAGTCAGTACATACACCTTTACTTTGGAATTGATTGAACGCCTCTCGCATAGCCCTCCTCACACTACATTTCGCTTCGCGTAATTTTTGTTTGTCTGCAAGGGTCTTTGGTTATGTTTATGTTTGCTGTGAAGTTCCCTTTGATTCCGCAGTTTCCTAACTCGGTTGTTGTACCACGGTGGCTCTTTCCCATCTCTAGCGATCTTGCTTGGCACATACTCATCTAACGCATATTGTACGATGGTTTTGAACTTTGTCCACTGATCCTCAACACTATCTGTACGTGAGACAAAACTACAGGTACTATGTAATCTGCTTTTTGTCACTTTTGCTAAACAGAAAAATCTTCCTACCTTTTTAAATATTTCTATTTACGGTTGAAATCATCGATGCCGTAACCGCTTTATGATGGCCGATTCCCTGTTCTGCGTTAACTGTTTCAAATAGTTCGGGTCTGTTTGTCACCAGGTGGTCCAATATGTTATCGCCACGAGTCAGTTCTCTGTTAACTGCTCAAGGTAGTTTTCAGATAAAGCACTTAAAAAATTTCACTGGATTCTTTGTCCCTGCCACCCGTTATCAACGTTTCAGTCTCCCAGTCTATATCCGGCAAATTAAAATCTCCACCCAGAACTATAACATTGTGGGGAAATCTACTCGAAATATTTTCCAAATTATCCTTCAGGTGCTCAGCCACAACAGCTGCTGAGCCAGGGGGCCTATAGAGACATCCAATTACTATGTCTGAGCCTACTTTAACCGTGACCTACACCCAAATCATTTCACATTCCGGATCTCCGTCAATTTCCTTCGATACTATAGCACTTCCTATGACTATAAACACGCCTCCCCCCTTGACTGTCCAGCCTGTCTCTGCGGTATACATTCCAATCAAAGTTTAGGATTTAATTACTGTTTACGTCTAGGTTCAGCCAACTTTCTGTCCCTAGTACTATATGGGCGTTATGACCGTTCATTAATGAGAACAGTTCTGGGACCTCTCTATAGACGCTCTTGCAGTTTACTATTAGCACATTAATATTGTTATTCCCTGTTGCATTTTGCCTACTCCTACCTTGCCGCGTCTCAGGAGGCATCCTGTCAGGCCTAGGGAGGGAATTCTCTAACCTAAAAACCCCCATGTGCACTCCACACGTACTCCGCTACCCTTGTAGCCGCTTCACGTGCAGTGCACGCCTGAGCTATTCAGGGGGACCCTACATTCTTCCACCCGATAGCGGAGGTCGAGAAATTTGCACCCCAAATCACCGCAGAATCGTCTGAGCCTCTGGTTTAAGCCTTCCACTCGGCTCCAAACCAGAGGACCGCGATCGGTTCTGGGAACGATACTACAAATAGTTAGCTCTGATTCCACCCCGCGAGCGAGGCTTACTGCCTTTACCAATTCCGCCAACCGCCTGTACGAACTGAGGATGACCTCTGAACCCAGACGCCAGGAGTCATTGGTGCCGACATGAGCAACAATTTGCAATCGGGTGCACCCAATGCTCTCTATCGCCGCAGGCAGGGCCTCCTCCACATCTCGGATGAGACCCCCCGGCAAGCAGAGTGAACACTGGCCTTCTTCCCCGACCTTTCTGCTATCCTAAGGGGCTCCATCACCCGCCTAACGTTGGAGCTCCCAATAACTAATAAACCCCTCCCCCCGTGTGCCTGCTCGGACCTTGCTGAAGGAGCAGCCACATGTCCACTCACAGGCAGATCGGGCGTTGCCACACGGCCAGCCTCCACATTGACCCTCCGCCTCGTGCGCCGCGAACGCCGCTGAAACCGCCGCTCCCCTTGGGGAGAGGGTGGCCCAACCGCGCCCTGTACCCGCGAAGATGTCTCGACAGCAGGGTCAGTGGGTGACGCATGTGTAACACCTGGGGTGTACCTTGCGACGCACCAGACTCCCCACTGCCGCTACACTCAGAGGCCGCAGCCTGAAGACGGCAGACCACGGCCATCAACACGTTCAGCTGTTCGCGAACAGTGGCCAGCTCCTCCTGCAGGCCACTACTTGCATTTCACGCACGTTTCTCTGCCGGTTACATGGCGCAGACACGTACAAAGATTGTGTCTCCAAAATATGCTGAAGGTGATCGGGACCATGGCTCTCTGTCTTCTAATAATTCAGACGCGATCCCGCTCAGTATCTTGGCAAGTTTGTGATTACCTAGAAAACCGTTTGAGTGAAAGAATCTGCGAAAGCTCAGTCTAAACTACAGTCGCATTACGAGTGTCACAATAAAGTAGAACACTACACCACTGATCTCGGGATACATTAAAGATTTATAAGGCAATGACGTCTGTTTCTTAGACGAGGAACATGTCGATGCTCGAAGACTGTATGGAAATGTGAACGGCTTTACAGCATTTACCACTTAGTTTATTGACATGCAACACCACTTGGGTGTAGGAAAATACGGTAACAACACCTTTAAACAACAGTAAAAAGTCGTTCATTATGCGATTACAACGCCAGTGTCCAAATTTTTGAGCCTATAACATTGAGTGCATACTTTGTATGGGGAGGCGAAAAAACCACAAAGCGATATAAAACGCAAGCAAATGTACAACTAACGAGGGATGGGAAAGGAAGACTTGGGTTGGTCGGGTGGCTTCCAGAAGCCTGCAGTGTACGTGTTGGCCTGCGACCCTGCGTTGACGTCCGGCGCTACGCTCTGTTCAGCACTGCCTCGGCGTCTCCATCCAAGTCGGGCGGGCGCGACAGAAGCCTTCGGACGAATTCTTAGGCGCTCTGCTGGCACCGTAACGGTCCGGCAGACGTCTTACGCTGGTGGAATGGAGATTCTGATTCGGCACGTTTCGAAAAAAGTGGACGCCGTTCTCGCAAAACCCACTTGTCTGAATTTCGGAAGCCAGTTTACACTGTAGGGTGTGGAACTATTTCACTGACTCCGTCGTTTGCCCCTCATACGACCAGGAGAGTCAAGAGTGATGTCGGAGCTGTGATAGAGCTTACTTTGGTTTAGCCATGACGTATGTGTCATCTAATAAGTACCCGAACGTTCTGTGTGGCAAAGATGCTCTACAAACACGTCCACGCCAAAAGGAGATGCAAATTTATATTTGTGCGAAAGTTCCACAACACACGTTCTGGAAATGGAGGCAACGAGTTTCATTCCTAAACTGCTCAACCTGGAAATACCTGGGTACACCATAGCTCGCAAAATTCGGATAAAATGGCGACATGATTTATGATTGTATTATGCAGCATTCTTTACCACAGAGGTGGGCGCTGCATCTTTTTCTGAAGAAAGAAGACGCAGGTATCAATCTGTTCAAAGGAGAGTTAAACATACCAATGAATTTAGACTAGTGGTTCAAAACCGCTCAAATGGCTCTGACCTCTATGGGACTTACCATCGGAGGTCATCAGTCCAATAGAACCTAGAACTACTTAAACCTAACTAACTTAAGGACATCACACACACCCATGCCCGAGGCAGGATTTGAACCTGTGACCGTAGCAGGCGCGTGGTTCCGGATTGAAGCGCCTAGAACCACTCGGCCACGGTGGCCGGTCAAGTTTAATCGTGCCTACCCTGAGACATTCACCGAGCAAACTGATTTCTGCATTACATGTACATTGCTTCTGATCAGGTGTCACGGATCTGAGGAACTTGAGATAAGGAGGAAGAAAATTTTTCCTACTTAGAGGTGCCACCAACTTGGATTTAAATATAAGTCGTGTAACTTTATGGCTGAAACAAGTTTGTTGCTTTGGCAATTTTTTGCTATGACATAAATAAACCATCTTTTGACTGAGAACGATAACATTTTTAGAAGGTGAAAGCAGTCTATCGTAGCACCGCGCTGGTAGTCACAAACCTTAGGTGATCACGAAGCAGTACGGACCCTTGTCATTTGAAGGAAACTGGTGACGCTGCAATTGATTTAGGGTGGACAACACTTTCACAGCTGCTGTTTCATACAGGTATGCATGCGCCTCGTACAAGTGTTGAGGGTGCAGTGTGAGGGCTGCTCAGTGGTACTGTGTTTCAGGACCACCCACCATGTCGGCAGTTACGGAGGTTCAGAACAACACAACCGAGGCCCTGGCCGCCCTGGTAGATGGGGGTGAAGAGGCCCTGGTGACGCTGGTGGCGGGCGAGACGAGGGTGGCGGCTCACAGGGCCGTGTTGGCAGCCGCGAGCCCCGTGTTCGCAGCGATGTTCGCGCACGACATGCTGGAGGCCAGCTGCGGCCAGGTGAGCATCGACGACGTGGAGGGCCCGGTGCTGAGGCTCCTGGTCGCCTACACGTATACCCTGCAGGCCCCCCAGCTGCCCGACACGGCCGCCCAGCTGCTCTCGGCGGCCGACAAGTACGGCTTGTCGGCCCTGAAGGCTGCCTGCGAGCGGCAGCTGATCTCGCAGTTGGCCGTCGAGACCGCAGCGGCGACGGCCGTCACGGCAGTGAGGCACTCGTGCCCGGACGCCACCAGGGCTGCCGTCGCCTTCATAAAGGACCACCCGCAGGTGATGGCCACGCGGGGCTGGGCGGACGCTGTGCTCGAGTACCCGCAAGAAGTCATTGAAGTCAGCAGTATGCTCGGTGAGCCACCGGCAGAAGCCAGGTAAGCACGATTCCCTTTTTGGCAGTGCTAGTGTGAATTAGACGTCGTCCTTGCTTTGTTCGTCATGGGTTTCTTTATTGCCCATGTTGCGTAACACCTTAACTTGATCTAATTACTGATCATCAGTCACGATGCTAAGTCTCTCGCTGTTTTCACTTCTACTGCTTCTTATCAATTTCGCCTTTCTCTGATTTACTCTGATTCCATATTCTGTACTCATTAGACTGTTCATTCCATTCAGCAAACCCTGTAATTCTTCTTCACTGTCACTGAGAGAATCGGTCATCAGCAAATCTTGTATAATTTCACCCTGAATTTTAATTCCACTCTTCAATCTTTCCATTATTTCCGTAATTGCTTCTTCGATGTATAGACTGAACAGTAGGGGCAAAGGATTACATCCCTGTCCGACACCCTTTTTAATCCGAGTACTTCATTCTTGGTCTTTGACTCTTATTTTACCTTCTTGCCTCTTGTACATATTGCAAATTACTTGACTTCTCCTATAGCGTACATGTATTTTTGTCTGAATTTCTAACATCTTGAACCACTTGATATTGCCGAACGCTTTCTCCAGGACCACAAATCCTATGAACGTCACGGAACTTCAATTTTCTTTTCATTCTCCTGTGTATTATCCTTGTCAGAAACGTGGATGCTTGAGCTGTTAAGCTGATTGTGCGATAATTCTCACGCTTCTCTGCTCTTGCAGTCTCCCAAATCGTGATGATTATATTTCTTTCAAAGTCAGATTGTATGTTGCCAGACTCATACATTCTACACAACAGTGAGAATAGACCTTTTGCCACCTCTCCCAATGATTTTAGAACTTCTGATTGAATGTTGTCTATACCTTTTGCCTTCTTTGATCTTAAATTTTCCAAAGCGCTTTTAAATTCTGATTCTAATCACCAATATTTTCCATACCGACTCCTGCTTGTTCTTCTGTCACGCCATCGGACAAGTTGTTCCAATCAGGGAGGCCTTCAGTGTACTCTTTCCAACTATCTGATCTCGCCTCTGTATTTAACACTGGAATTCCCATTGTGCTCTTAATATTACCACGCTTGCTTCTAATTCTGTGGAAGATTGCTTTCACTTTTCTATATGCTGCGTCAGTCGTCCCAAGAATCATTTCTTCTTTGATTTCTTCACATTTTTCTTGCCATTTTGCCTTAGCTTCTCTGCACTTCCTATTCATTTCATTCCTAAGTGACATATTTCTCTATTACTGAATTTTCCTGAATATTTTTGAACTTCTATCTTCGATTGATCAGCGGAAGGATTTCTTATGTTTTCCATGGTTTCTTCGCAGTTAGCTTCTTTGTACCTACGTTTTTCTTTCCAACTTCCGTTACTGTCGTTGTTAAAGATATCCATTCCTCTTCAACTGAACTACCTATTGAGCTGCTTATTATTGCAGTAACTGTAGCCTCAGAGAACATAAATCTCATCTCTTCTTTCCTTAGTACTACTGTATTCCACTTCTTTGTACATCGATTGCTCCTGACGAGCCTCGTAAAATTGAGCCTACTCTTAATCACTGCTAAATTGTTATGACTCTATATCTACTCCTGGGTATGCTTTACAGTCCAGTATCTGATTTCAAAATGTTTGCCTGACAATAATATGGTGTGACTTTAAACCTCCCATATTTCGGTCCTTTTCCAAGTATACCTCCTCGTCTAGTTATTTTTGAACAGACTATACCAGCTATTACTACGATAAATTTACTGTACAACTTAACTAGCCTTTCATCTCTCCTATTCCTATTATCAAGTACATATTCTCGTGTAACCCTTTCTTCTACTCCTTCCCCTACGATTGCGTTTCAGTCCCTCCATGACTATTACATAGTACTGAATTACCTGTTCAATATCCTCACTTTTTCTCTCTCCCCACCTTCAACTTGCAACGTCATCATGTATACCTGAACTATGCATGTTGTTGGTTTGCTTTTGATTCTCATGAGAACATATCTGTACTCACTTTCTGCCCTGCTACTGCTGTTGCTACTACCCTAGTCTCATGTGACCAGAAATCCGTTTCTTATTTTCTGGCTCCCAACCACATTCGAACTCCTAACTTTCCAGCTCCAGAATCATAGAACGTTATCCTTTCGTTGGTTACTCAACCTTTGATCATTGCCAATTCTTCCTCATTTAGGAGCAGTTTCAGACCTCAAGGGAAAGAGAGTGCCCTGAACCTCTGTCGGCCCCTCCGCCCTCTGTGGAAAGGCTGTTGGCTGAAAGAGGGCGACACCTGATGCTGGAAGTCTTCAGACACCAATGCTGATGATTCTTATTCAAAATTCAACTGATGGTGAGGTTCAAACCTGGGACTGAGTCTTTTCCTGATTACTAAAAAAGACGCTACCCCTAAGTGACTGGCCCCAAAGAGCAGGGTATGTCTCCCTGAGATATCCAGTAAAGCAGGAGCTATGAGCACTGGAGCTACTCATGCACACTGGGGGCAAACAAGAAGTGAATACTCCAGCCAGCACAGTAACATTGTCACACTCGATGCAGTGCGTTACAATCACATTTCCTTCTCGTCTCTGTTCAGCTATCGCCCTGAATATTTTCCGTGCATTCCCTTTAACAAAGCAGACAGGAAATCTCTGCCCCCCTGTCTTTTTTGAAGTTCCTTGTGGCGTTACCAGAGGTCTTCCAGGGAATCCCATCAGGTTTCCTGCTACGGGCATACAGCAGATTATATTCGCTGTTCATCTACAGGTGTACGACATATCTCCCACAATGTCAGTATTGATGTGACGTTTTCATCCAGCTATCATTTGTTGCCTCTCTCTCTCTCGGATACATATGCTCCAGACAAGTCTATTTTGTTTCTTTTTAAATTTAAAAAAAATCCATATTCAGTAGACTACAGGTTACTTCGCAAGTTTTAAACGTTGTCCATCAGATAAAATTGCATACACTGTGTAATCTATTTTTTTCTTTTAATGGTGGCCTCTACTGCAAACTGCTCAACACGAAAATTGTTGTTTATGAAACACATCACCACTGCTGTCTTTTCAATGAATCGAATTGTGGAGACATTACATGCATATATACAGTTCTATTTGCTCTACTGAAATGCAAATTTTGAATATACTCTCGATAACTTTTATAGCATAGGTCTTGTAATTCTTGTCCATCTTCTTCATTCCCTCGGGCTTCACATCAGAGCGCCTGCATATCCATGACCATATAGTTTAAACAGTAAGTTGATACCCCAACTTATCAGTTTCTCTCTCTCTCTCTCTCTCTCTCTCTCTCTCTCTCTCTCTCTCTCTCTCTCTTCCTCCAGTGATATAATTCAGCATCCATATATCAGTTTTCAAATCACCTCACAACCAAAAGTAGCAGCCAGATGACTTTAACTGCTTCTAAATTGTGTCTGATAGTTGTTCTGTCAGGGCAGCAAAATTGTTGGCCCTTATGTTTGGGATTTGGTTTGTGCTTCATTGTGAACAATTTGTTGTTTTGCATCTTAGGCTACGCCAATGGGGAATGTAGCAGAAGTAGTGCAGAAAAAGATCAGTTAATTGGTGGCACAGTCACGTTAAGTGAGGGGCTGGTGTTGTTGGCACTGAGTGTTCTGTTGCCCCGGTGGACAGTCCCTCAGCTGTACCGCCTGCAGTGAGCCCCTGTGTGAACACGCCCACCCACACAGTGTTTCTCTGTGCAGCTCGCCGACCGCCACAGGGGGCGGGTCCACCCCCAGCTCTGACAGTCAACCCCTCAGCGGCCACAGCCAGACTGCTGCTGCAGCTGCGCCTCCCACGTCAGCCCGACACACCCCTCCACCTGATGACGCAGCTGTCTGTCGCTTCCGGTGAGTTGTGTTGCCACACGTGCACATGTGACGATTATTATTCAGCGGGTAGTGTGTGTGTGTGTGTGTGTGTGTGTGTGTGTGTGTGTCAGGGAGAGCCGACCCGGTGCCCTTGTTGTATTTGAAATATGTCGACCGACTTATTGTGTACGAAGCAGTGACTTTTATATCTTTTGTCGGTATGTCAGGAAATTTCCATCTTACTGGTCTGAATCACTTAGCTGTCTGGTAAGGAAATTGTATTTCAGTACTTACAGATGAGTGTAGTTTCTAGTGTTTTCTTCCTAAGTGAGAGAAGGAATTGGTACCCAGAGAAAGTAGTTTTAGGGGTGTGTTTGAATGTAGATGAAGGATTGGGTAGCAGCTGCATGCCGAGGTGAAAGGAGGCGGATCTGTGGAGTGAACTATGAGGGAATGTGCCAAATGTATTTGTTACGGGATGGAGTGCACCTATTTAATGGGAGATGGGTGAAGTTTTTGATTATGGGCTAGTGCTGTGGATCTGTCTGTAATACGCTGGTTAACCCGTATCGCAGAAGCGAGATTTCTAGATTTGTGACTTGTCGCTCGGAAGAAGTGTATTCCGAATTGTTGGCAGTTTTGCGGCTGTGACAGTTTCTTTCATTTGGTGTGTGTGCGTGTCTCGATAGTAGAGAGTAAGTGTGTCGATGTTTTGTGCAGGAGCCTTTCTGGGGCAGAGCGAGGCAGGAGGCTGAGAGAGGCGGCTAAGGAGGGGGCGGTGGAGGAGGTGCGGCTGTTGCTCGCGGCTGGGGCGGACGTGGGGGCGAGGGACGGGGACGGCTTCACCGCCCTGCACTACGCTGCACGGAGAGGCCACGCGGCTGTGGTGCGGCTGCTGCTCTCTGCGGCGTCCGACCCCAACGCCAGGGATCGGTGGGGGCAGACGCCGCTGCACTTGGCGGCATGTTGGGGCCACGCAGAAGCGGCGGCTGCTTTGCTGCAGGCCGGAGCCGACAGGGGGGTGAGGACTAATTTCGGGGAGACCCCCCTGGACTTCGCCAGGGAGGAAAACCATCACGAGATCGTCGAGATGCTAACAGAGCGTTGATACGCGCCACTAGAGGAAATTACATCCTGTACTTCATTGTACAGGATATTAAAATAAAAAATTGAAAAAAAATCACTTTGCCTGTTCATTTCTACCTTTTACAGTCCACACAATTCCTCCAGTAACACCACAACTACTGCAACAGCAGGAGATATCTGTAAACCAACGTGACAAACCTTCCTTTTCAGAATTCACTCTGTAAAACATTTCACAAGCAATTTCTGCAAAAGCTCAGCAACAATTGACAAATACTCCATCATTCATAAACTCCACTTCTCTCTCCCTCTCTTGTGTTTCTCGTCCCACATACAATATTCAAACAGCTTACAAGAATACAGCCGACGTCTTTCACAACCGCCTGTATTTCGAAACGTAAACACCCAATCTCTTCCAAGAGACAAATGCGAGAATACCGGTTGTTGTGTAACACATCGCCCAGCCGCAATAACGTCACTTCTTTCCACCAGTCCGCTACATTACCTAATTACTGCAAACTATTTGCTAGCAGTGTCTATGTTGCTACATTACATCACTGCAAACTGCACCATACTCAAATTACTGCCATATAAGCTGTTCAGTTAGAACGTATCTTCACTTCAGACTTCACACTGAATTCACTTCTGTACATGCACCGCACAAGTACTTTTCATGTTTAACTGTAATGTCACATTTGTAGCAGTGCTCACACCACATCATGCTCACACCATCTGCAGCCTTCTTGGTAGCTCACCTTCAAATAAAGAGAATTGAACAACCACCTAAAATCATTACATTCCCAAACACCTCCCTTGCTTCTCTTACAGAACAAACTACCATCTCTCAAGGAATTATACTCAATCGCGTGAGACATGCAGCCATCACTGGAATTATACGGCAGTTTCGCCAAATTACACTTTTGCGTCTCTGTATATGCTTTGGAAGCAGACCACATTTGGAACATTCATTCCCCTGTCTTCTATGATACAATTAGACTTGGCATCCCCGTGCGTGCATGTGTGACCAAAGCGGCAGACTGCATTCTGAACAAGAGCTTCTGTGGCCCTCATGTGGCGGCGTTACACACGGAAGCTCCTCAACATTCTCTGTGAGGAAGCAGCGGCGCCAGGAGACAGTACTGACTTTGTGAGTGACCTCCACGGCATTGATGAATACTTCAGGCTCTGCCAGTTGATCCTCAACATAAATAAATGTAATACACTCTGCATACACAGGAAAAGAAATCCACTACTGTACAATTACACTGCTGATCACAAATTGCTGGAAACAGTAAGTCACCTACCGTAAAATATCTAGCAGTAACTATCCAGAGCCACCTTGCGTGCAATGACCAAAAATACCAATTGCTAAGAAACTGCGGCAGATCTTTCCTCAGCGATTCCATAATCACACGTTTTGGGCTCCTAAATCCAAATTTCGTGCTTCCTGCCCTGTAGTATGTCGACTTCACAACGAAAGCCTCAAAATTTTCCGACTTTTCTCAGATTTTCATTTATTTCACAAAGACTACGTGTTTCTCAAAGTTGAAAACTCAACACAAAATTAAATTGGACAAACTCTTCTACAACATGCGGCAATCAGCAGTGATTTTCTGACTGCGAGTGGTGACCGCGCTAGAGCGTCCTAAAAAAACGGCGACTCCCCAAAATTCGGATCGCGCCTAACGCCATTCACCTGTTCCATTCTGCTATTACGGCACTTTCGAACGGTATGGCACGCTTCAGTAGACGGAGAACAGCCCAGAACTCCACCTGTGTTCTTCGCATCGTCAAACACAATAGCACTCACGGCAGACATCTGTTGTCCAAACAGACGTCATATATTTTGAAACGTGTTCGCATTTATTTAAACTAGTGCTTGTAAGTGTGTGGTTGGTATCTGAGAAATTGCTAAAATTTATTTTGTTATCGAAATACGTAAATCTCAGTCCAGTGCGACAGAAATGTGTAAAAATTAAATTTTGAACGGAAGTTGCGAAGCACATGCTACACGATGCGAAATCCAGGCTAGCCCGTACAGTGACCAATTCGCCTGCGAGAGCGCAGGTGGTTTTCAATGTAATTTATACATACCATTTCTTTGCAAAACAGATAACTGAAATTAAAATATTGGTCCTGAATACTGTGAATCCTTATCTTCAAACTTGTAAACAATAACTGCACCAGATCTGCTGTCGTGTCTATTGTGCAAATGAAGATAAAATGTAACGCATCCCGCATTGTGTCAAAACTGCTCCAAAATTCACAAGATAACGCCTTTCTGAGATAATTTACCGATTTGGAAAGTCTGAAACGATAATTTCACAGAGACATTCTGGTGTGTGGCGGAGGATAGTTTGAGTACCACAGCTGTGCCGGCCTTTTCCTGTTGCAGTCGCGATGCTAGAAATATCTTTGAACTACTCGTCTATTAAGAGCTCTGAATGGAAAGTAAGAAACCCGGAGAACATCTGGGGTGCATTTCCTCGCCATGTTACAGTTTTAGGTGGAACCTTTAACCTGCCACCTCTGCAGTGGGCGACATAGGTGGCTGAGACTGACGGCAGGGCCAGGGAATCGTGAGAAACTGATCCAAGTGCTTTACTCAAAAACTACCTCGGGCCATTAATCTGAGAAACGAGTCGTGAAGACAGCATCTTAGACTTGCAAGTGACAAATAGACCCGAACTTTTCGAATCTGTTAGGGTAGAACGGGGAATCAGCTATGCCAAGACCGTTACAGTGTTACCGAATACGACCGTAACCATAAATAGAAAATAAGTTGGGAATATTATTGTGCTTAGCAAGAGCGACGAGAAACAGGCTTCAGCTTTCCTTTCCTCTGCAGCACCAACAGCGCGGGTGTCAGTGGAAGCAGTGGAAGAGCATTGTGAAATACGCTTCAGACAGGTGTGTACCGACCAAATGCGTTTCAAGCCCAGTTTCACAGCGATGAGTTTACAGCACTTCTTTTCATTTAAGTGCACGTCTGCGCACGCCAGATCACGAGATAACAAAGGAATTTCCGAGATCCGAATTTCATCGATAAAAATGACGCCAAAGAAACAGTTGTTTCTGGAAAGAGCAACGTATCTGTAACATGTTGCATTACTCCCTACGTAACGAAAGCCCGTGTAAACATTCGGTCTTGTCTGTAAGGCAGAAACGCTTACGACACTGTTATTCACGTGCAAACAGCAACAGGTGGCGTCAAGACAGCCCGCGCAAACGGCCGGCGCAGTCGCCGAGGGGAAACTCGCAGGTGGGGGAGCGACGCAGAATGCGGACAGCGAATCCGGCAGAGGGCCGCGCATGCGCAGAAGCAGCGGTGGGGCGGGAGCAGGCGGCAGGGGCGGTCCGACCACGGCGGCGGAGAAAAGACCGGCCACACGACAGGGGGGGGCCGAAACTAAATCAGGACGATCACTTCCGACATAAAATCTGTAATACTGTTTAGCGATTACTGCTCCAGTTGTACTCAACAATTTCAAAGTCGGTGATGATCGCAGACACCGGTGTCCGGCTGCCATTTAGTGTCCCAGTATTACAAAGATATTTTCTCTCGCCCTCCCAGCAGTTTCGTAGTTATGTCACAGCACGCTACATCTGTCTAATGGCAATCCACTATGTACTAACACTAAAAACTTTATTTCGATAACAACCTCTGTTAAAATTAGTGCTCTGGATGATTTAATACATGTAATGTTTTATTTTTGCAGCAAGTGTCAATGACAGGTATAGGTACATCAGCTGACTTTCAAGCTGTCATTACTATCCATGCAGAAGTAAACAACGCTACGGCAGTTCTTTTAAGGGATGGGTTTACACCTGAAAACGTCCAACTATATCCCAGCAGACGTGCAATTGCATGTTCTGTCGCTGAGACATTCCGCTTAAATATTTACGCGCCATCCTGGACTGACGTTACACATGCACGATCGGACTATTTTTTAATCAGGATGTCCCATGTCTTTTGGTAAATGTGTGTATGCGAAGCACACGCTACACGATGCGAATTAGAGGCTACTCAGTATATCGAACAATTCGCCTGCGAGAGAGCAGGCCGATTTCAGTGTAATTTGTATATGTCTGCAAAACAAATTACTCTGATTAAAATGTTGGCCCTGAAGATTGTTCATCTTCATGTTTAGACTTCATTTACCTGTTTAAAACATCTAAAATCATATATTTTCACAGATACATTGTGACACTCACTGTACCTTACAGTGGACATGAACGTTGATGGTAATTACATTTGTTGGCCTAGCTGTGTGAACGGAACGCTTCTCTGTTCTGGAACCAGTTACTATTAAGAGAGTGACCGAACTGTCAAAAACGTACGGTACAGGTCCAGTGCGACAGCCGTCTGGAGGCAGAAAGGGTGCCAGCGTCACAGAACCAGCAGACGGATTCGCTACGCCCGCGCATGCGCAGAAGTACGCCTTCTGCTTCTCGCTCGGGTGGCCACCGGCCAAGTGGAGAGTTTCGTAATGCAGATTTTGCGCCTTTTGCGGTGAGTAACTCTTCACGAACACAGTAACTAAAGGATGTAGAAAAAGAGCCTGGAGGACGCATTGTCAAAGGCGTTGCGAATGTGGTCACCTCTCTAAACCTCTGCACTCCCTCCGCATCAAACAAGAGAGCTCCAAGGGTGAGATTTTTCAGCCATCGAGTCCCGTATTTTCTGAGACAGCAAAAGGCGACTTCGTCAGCGCAGCACATTTTAATTGTATTTTAAGGGAGACAGACTCAGAAGGCGCGACACCCTTCTGTGGTTCCCTGCAAAATCTGGCTGCAGGTCTGGACACGGAAGCCGCAGCTGAGCGGCGCGCCGCCACACGCACTCACTGCACGCGCGCCTCGCCAGTGTCAGCTTCGAGGCCTGACAGACTCCACACCACAGCGGGCTGTGAGCAACTGTGCAGGATTACGACGCAGCCCCTGTCAGCTTTTCCGACCGTGACACTGTAAGTGAGAAAGTAAAAGGTCTACCTCGTCCGAAAATAATTGGCAGAGGATACTGGACATTAAATTGTAACCTCCTCCACATAACATCGGTGAATATACATTTCATTGCTCGGTACAAATAGTGGGTTAACTGGAAACGTTTTTCCGTAAAGCAATCTCGTAAAACCCGGTGTTCGGAAATTAGTTACAAATTTCGCCTACAGGATTGAAGTAAAGCGTGAATTTCATTTTGAATTATTTGAAAGTTGTAAGAATAATTAGTAATTGCCACTACATCACTCAAAAAAATAATTCGTTAACGTGACATATCAGACTGTAAATAATACAAAACATGTAGGCAAGTCCTAGATACGACTTACTTATTTACAGAATTTTCGTTCGGGGGGCAGTAAGCAGTTATATTATGTATAAAATGCTGCACAGGCAACCATGTCCTCCAGATAAACTCATGTGTGTTTCTGGAGAAACACTGGCCACGATAGCAGGAAAGGAACAAGTAGGGGCGGACCCTTCGACTGCAGGCGACAGACTAACTGGGCGACATTTTGGAAGAAAATTTCCTCCAACTGACAGCAAAGCGAGGCCGTGGAGATGGTGTAAAGTGTCTGGTAGCAAAGCTAAAAAGAAACTGGAGTGTGGGAAAGGAAAGAAACAACATACTGTTGTCCAGTGTGTGATGTTGCGCTGTGCATGCCAGAATGCTTTGAACCATTTCACACGAAAGCCAATTACGTATACAAATTATTTATAAAAAATTGTAATTTAATTTAGTTGTGTATTAAGATATTATTTAGTAAATGCCTTTCAGTTTGTTTGTTTGCAGACTTCAAAGTGGTGGTTTGTTGTTCCGGTGAGAGGCAACGGGGCCAGCGTGTGTGGCGGTGGTGTTATGACGTCACCACAGTGTGAGAGCAAGAGGCGCATGCCGTGGTCTTCAGTTGACGATGGACTATCGCAAAGAAACAGCAGAGACACTCACCAAGGTCTTGGTAATACGACATTAAATAACAACCTTTTTCTTTTCCGTTACTATCACGAAATTTTAACACTGTTAATGTAGTAAAAATTGTGGTATCGATAGCTACGCTACCACGGCGTAGGTGCAAGTTCCCAAGGTGGCGGCCTCTAGCCGGCCGGCGCTGTGCGGCTCTGCTCTGCGAGCTCCGTTTGATCAGGGGCAGACGGCCGACAGTGCAGATGAGTAATCAAAGACAAGGTTGACAGCTTTGGAGCACCAACAGACGGTCCAAACAACACACTGAATGGGACAGATTTTCCAGCACACCGTTAATACACTTTCTACTGATTCAACTTTGCTCTCGCCACATTTAGTTTTGAAGAATAAAAATCCGCCGGTCAAAATAAAAGAACTTGTTTCTTTCCCCAAGCCACGGCGTCTACGTCATCGTGAACTGATTGACATTGCAATGGCTAATACAAAAGAGGCAGGTGAGAAGAGGAAATGCTACAAAAGAAGGTAAATCACACTCGAATATCTCAAGTTCGACAAACAGTTTTAGTTCGAGCACATCCATTATCTGGTAAAGCAAGGAACAGGTGTCAGAAATTTGTATTACTTTATAACTGACAATTTCGGACTCGACGAATCCCACTTCCGAACGCAGGACATCTTGAAACACTCACAACGAAAGCTTCGAGAGGTCTTCATCACATCACCAATATAAAACCGTTCACTAAATAATTGGTTGACTTCCTATTCCTTAATGATGACACCACCATACCGACATATAACAATTACGTTCTGACAACACGTACTTCATTTTCGTATGACATCAACCGTTTGTACACAGTAGTCAAGCTGTTTGTATGGGTTTTCTTTCATTCGCACGTAAATGACGAAAATAATATTTTTCCTGATACAGTACTACAAGTACAAGCCATTTCGTACGTCTATTTTCACTGCCTTATGACTTTTATGTAACAGATACAATGATCGTTACAGAGCATATACCACGTCATGTTCTAACATAACTGACCCAGCTCTTTAGAATACATCATTTTACAAGCAAAGGTTACGTAAAAGAAGACAGCAATGAGTTTTTCGAAGAAAAAAGGCATCACAGAAGATACAAGCAACATGAGAAACAATAACATCGAATTTTGCTCGTCGTAATGCATTTTCTCTTACAGGATAACGTACAGAAGTATGCAGTAACGGATTCCAGATAGTACTGAGAAAACAGGTAGAGTACATTTATTTGCACAGGCATAACACGTACTCCAAACAATCGGAGGAGATATTTAATTTCAGCATCTTCCACTGAGATACTGTAACACGGAGGTACAATCAGGGTTTCTTCACTGAGTGTAAGAGATTTACTATAGATGTCGTATGTGAAGTGAAGACAAGGATTAATTATAGATGAAGTATGTGTAGCAATGAATTATGGAATTTTATATTGAAGATGTGATGAAATAATAGGAAGTGAAGATAGCGAACTTTTTATGACTATTATCCAGGCGTTTATGATTTATGATATGAAGTGTGGCATATTGATGCTACAAGTTGTTACGGATTACATGATGGTTTTTAGCCTTGGTGCCTGATTTGTTGATTGTGTTTTGGTGCGTATCTCTGACGAGTGCTATTTCTATCAGCCTGTGACAAGGTGTTGCAAAACGATAATACGAGGCTATGAAGTTACGGGAAGATAAACACTTTCATTCAGCAGAATGCATCTTTCTGTGAACGGCAACGTGAAGGATTGAAGACCCTTATAGCCATGCCATGTACTTGCTTTGATCGATTTGTGACTTTGCTTGAGCTAATCAGTTTTCTTCTCATTCACAGGATAATATCATTTGTCATTGTTTTCCGCCTATAGTTAGTCGACTTCATCGGAAAGAGATAATTTCCTATTTATTTTCATTCTGCACGTTGACTTTACTTGTTCACAGACATTAAGTACTCGTCTTGATACTGCTTAAATTTTGCATTTGGGGTAATTATAAGTAATTGGCGTGTGCATAAGTTAAAGTTTTCGGAATACAGTTTCATTTGCTTTATGTTTTATGACTGACAGATGACAGACAAATGTGATAATTTCTTTTTTTCCTCTACAGCAGTAAAATATTGTTCACATTTGTTTCCTGTCCTTCCCTTTAGGCTGTATCCTTCCACGAGTGTACTCAAGTATATAAAAACATACACTGTGCAGAGATAACTATTGTACTCTTGCATAACGACACGAGTGGTCGACTCATGCACGTGTACAATGTACGAAGACTGGTAACAATGTTTGCCTATCGATATTTTCACAATGCATTGTACATGTAATGATTACTATATTTTAATGTTCCTTTTCTCTCACACAGTATAAACGTCTTAGCTTTATTTTCTTTCACTGTATCGTAACAGAATATACGTACTTTGTGAAAGCGGCACATTTGTGGACTCGAGTGTAGTTATTCTCTGGACTGTGAGAAACTTCGGGGTATTATCAACATTTTGATTACCACGACATGCCGCATCGATTATCGTGATTTTAGGCGACTTCAGACATTTTGTTAAAGTAACATGGAGGTACCTTCTGTGAGCGGTCTGGCTCTGAGTTGTCACTGGGTTTGTTACTGACACGTACGGAGTGCACCAAGTCTGCTCTCAGCCGCCTCCCAGACAATCACGATACGACGCTTTCACTTGGAGAGGTGTTACAACGTCACGAGTGCTGGAAGACACTCCAACATGTGCTGCATAGCGTGCTGCGTACTCTCAGGCCAACAGCTGCGTGTGTGAAAACCACGAAAAGACATTGCTTCGATACATACTTGCTACGACTAAAAGACAATATAATCACAATTAGTCTCACGAGATTTTGTGCAGAATAACGACAAAAATAATGCCATCAATGTAACCATTTTCTTCATTTGTGCACACTTCTTTCAAACGAAATGTAACGTATTCTGAGTACACCTGAGCACATATGTAAACAACATTTGTAACTTGACTTGGCGTTCACCTGAGCACGAAATGGACGAAGCTTTCTGCAAAATAATTTATGAGCGAGTAGTCGCCACTACTTGCAAAACAAGTGAAATATTTTCATTTCAGGATCAGTTTGCTACGAAAATCGTCAACGGACAGGGATCATTTCACCAACAGGATTACTTCCAGAGCATTAACACATGAGGACCACTTTGTTTTTGTTAAGTAGATCAGTAGTTAAGTTCAGGATTTAATCAGTTTGCACATTTTTACAATATGAACACAGTAACAGAACGTTTATCACGTTGGAAGATGTAAGAGACACGCTATTGCAGGGAAAAGAACAGCCACAAAAGAATGTGTATCTTGCGATTATAAAGATACCAACTGACACATAATTTCACTGCGGGAATTGACTAAGGATTTCCAGTTACATTGATTACTTATGCAGCATGTAATAAATGCAGTCCGAATAATTCTTGCCCTACAGTCCCATTAGAAAAGAATAAAGATAGAGGAGCAGTTTCAGGAAAAGGAGTAGATGTAACCCTAAAGACACACTTAATATTTGCTGTTCAACTCGACATATTTTATGCACAAGTGCCGCAACACGACGAGGTATGGACTCGCCTAATATCTGAAGTAGTGCTGGAGGGAACTGACACCATGAATCCTGCAGGGCTGTCCACAAATCCGGAAGAATAAGAGGGGCTGGAGATCTCCTCTGAACAGTATGCTGCAAGTTTGACAGCCGGCGGAAGTGTTTAAAATCAGAAGAGTGTTCCTGGAGCCACTCTGTAGCATCTCTGGGCGAGCGGGATGTCGCATTCTCCTGCTGGAATTCCCAAAATCCGTCGTTGTGCACAACGGACGTGAATGGACGCATGTGATCAGACAGGATGGTTACGTACTTGTCACCTGTCAGGGTCGTATCTAGACGTGTCACGGGTCCCATATCACTCCAGCTACACCATTACAGCGCCTCCACCAGCTTGAACAGTCCCCTGCTGAAATTCAGGGTCCATAGATTCATGTGGTTGTATCCACACCCGTACGCGTCCATCCACTCGGTACAATGTGGAAGGAGATTCGTCCGACCAGGCAACGTGTTTCCAATCATCAACAGTCCAGTGATGGTGTTGACGGTCGTAAAGATTTGTGTCGTGCAGTCATCAAGGGTAGACGAGTGGGCCTTCGCATCCGAAACCCCTTTTCGATGATTTTTCGATGAGTGGTTGGCACGCCGACACTTGTCGATGGCCCAGCACTGCAATCTGCAGAAATTTGCGGAAGGATTGCACTTCTGTCACGTCGAACGATTCTCTTCAGTCGTTGATGCTCCTGTTCTTGCAGGATGTTTTTCAGACCGCAGCGACGTCGGAGATTTGATGTTTTCCTGTATCCTGATATTGTAGGTACACCACTGAAATGGTCGTCCAGTAAAATGCCCACTTCGTCGCTACCTCGGAGTTGCTGTGTCCCATCGCTGGTGCGCCGACTATAACACCACGTTCAGACTCACTTAAATGTTGATAAGCTGCCATCGTAGCAGCAGTAACCCATCTGGGTAGATGTACTACATTTCGTATAGGAATTTGTAGATATCATTTTTATCAAATTAAAGAAAGAAAGACACATCCCTACATCTCAAAGGCATCTTTCGAGCAGGGCATGTTCTGTTTGCAGATGAAAGGCAGTCGACTGCAGAGTTAATGGTGGCAGGCAGGCGGTACTCGTTATGCTGCTGATGAAGAACAGGAGAATAAGCGTATTACTACATGACGTGTATGAATCTGTAATGAGTGAGTGAGATGACGGAAATTAATTTGTAAAAAGTTAATCAGATATAATTACTTACCAAGTAACAGAAAGTGGTTTTCAGTTATCCACATGTTAAATAAAGACAACGTAGGTGTAGTTTATCTTCTCTTCGCAGAATAGTAGTAGCGAGGTCTCTAGAGTTGTGGTACCTGTTGTGGATGTCCTGCAATGTAAGTCGGTGGGTGAACACACGGCATGGGTTATCGACCATCTGAGTGCAGACCTAAGTGAACGAGACACGATGAGTGTGGAATCACTTGTAGAAGCACAGGCTGCTCCTGCAGGGGGACCGGAGGTAGAAATTAAATTTTGACTTTTGGATCGTAACTAAAAATTCGAAAGAAAAAATTTGACATAAATTGAGACGAAGTGCTGATGACGTTCGGTCGTATTACCGTATATCGAATCACTCCCGTCTGCGTTAAGTATTCAGTTTCCCCGGAAAGTGTTCCAGCGCTTGCTCTGAACAAGCTACATCCCCTGAATATGTGCAAAAGTAGCGCACTGAACTTCCATAAAAACACCGAGTTGTTTTAAAAGCTTCACGGTTTTAAGGCCATTGCCATTCAGCTGCACGCGCAGTACAACTGATCGAGGAGAAAGTGTGTCTCTGACTCTAAATTAAGTGGTTTATAGGTCGCTGCTCTGTTTCACTAGGGCAAGAATCTTTTCTCTAGCATTATAGAAGCACAAAATATTTTGAGTACTATTCCACGGGAACGGTGGCTATGGAACGATGCTTCAATACCCTACGAACAGCAAAGACTTGCCTTAGAACCGAATCGAGACAGACGAGGGAGACTGACTGCGTTGTTCCTGCTGAGCGAACACCGAAACTACGTGAAAGAATACGGCGAGATTTAAAAAAAGGAAGTATCAGAAACATCTGAGTCCAATCCAAGAACTTAAATTATTGTATTCTTTCGGGAGTGCATTCTTATGTTTAAAATGTTTATTGAAAGCAGTTTGTCGCCAGTTTTCTGTTTTCTCTATCAAGAAATGATGCCTGGTTTGCCTACTCCCAGTTCTTTGCGAATAGTATGACCTGCCCCCTCCCGCCACCATTGCTCTAGTTTATGTCGTGGGTACGCCCTTCGATTTCGCATTCATGGGGACGAATGGTGAGGATTAGGAGTCGTATACATAAAAAGACATCTTTCTGCGCAGAAGATTATCAGAGCAAAAGAATATTCTCTCAGAAAGTTTTCAGTTTCGCATGAATGAAAAATCGGAAGCGTATTCTGTGGCGAGAGAGTTTCCTCCCCACCTCCCTGAGAAGGTTCTCTGTGTGTGTCGTCTGCCGTGTCACGCGTAACGTCAGACTTCATTCAGCTCGCTCAAACAGGCAAACCGTTCAGTGTACGAAGATGGAACTGGCGTCAGTGTGTTCTGTAAAGAGCTGCACTACGTTTAGATTTCACTTTTATGTGCGGCAGCAAATAGTTAAGACGATTAAAGACAATTGGAAAAACGCATTTTCTGCGATCGTATTGAGTATACGACTCGTACGAACCTTTTCTGTTACTGAAGTTAGGTGAACACATTATGTGAATGAAATCTTAAAATTACATAATTTTTCATCGACTCCAAACCGGAACTATGGCCGAGTTTTCTAAGAAGAAATAATTTTGTTCAAATACGACGCAGAATGGTGTGCTCGCGTGTCAAGGACGCAAGCGATCGCCCGTGGCGTTCGTTACGAGAAACAGATCGCTAGGTTTGTAATCAGCCAGCTGTTAATTTTTCTGATTCGTCTATATTCCGAACTTAACGAAGTGTAAGATTTACGGTGTGAGAAGACACGAATATCCGGAAACGTCAGCGGCACAGGTGTTGTGGGTTCAAATGGCTCTGAGCACTATGGGACTCAACTGCTGAGGTCATTAGTCCCCTAGAACTTAGAACTAGTTAAACCTAACTAACCTAAGGACATCACACACATCGATGCCCGAGCCAGGATTCGAACCTGCGACCGTAGCGGTCTCGCGGTTCCAGACTGCAGCGCCAGAACCGCGCGGCCACTTCGGCCGGCACAGGTGTTGTGTGTATACCAAAGTCTTCTCGTACATCAGTGTGAAAACTTGAGTCTACTAAATAGCAACAAAAACATTTTAATTTTCACTTCTTTTGAAAGGTCGCTCATCTCTTCTTTCATGATTTTTTGGAAGGAAATTCGCCATGCAAATAATGTTTGCATTGGAAAACTCGTAGAAGTTTCTGAAGTGCCTCTCTTCTGTATTTCTTCGGCTACGTATACCTTCTTGCCGTCCAGGCAATATAAACTCTGCCTTTAATACCAAAAAGTGTGCAAAAGCTAACGTCATCAAAACTTAATCAGTTCGATGTATGCTACAGAGCACACCTCAAAAAACGGAGAATGTTCTCGGTTCGTGATTCGCCCCTCTAGTTTTATTCATACGAAATAGGAGCATGTTCTTTGTTTTTAGCGGCTTCTTCCACTCATTTACTCAAGCTGAGAAATTTCTCGGGTGAAGTATATTTTCCGACTCGCTTTATCCGCGCGAACCTGGGATGTTCTCCACAATTTCGAGTATAAAGTACATTCTCCGTTTTATTCATATGACCGAAGGTCGCGATTCTGTAAGTTGCACGAAACCATGATGACGCACACTTAGAGAGGTAATTCGCCTCAGAAAGTTTTCGCTCTGGACGGCGGCAAGTACTGGGTGTCCAGCAGGCTGCTTCAGAAGCTGTTACATTATTCACTCTGAAGCTGCAAATCGAAATGTACAATTCTGTCCCAAACACAGCAATACTAGTTGTGACGAACGTTTGCCGCACAGGAGGCAATGTACTGTTTTTCTACGACGTTAGTACCACATACCTGTCAATTTCTGCGGGCTTTCGGCAGAATCGGGTGGGGCCAAGAGTTATTTCGGTCCTTTCCAATTAATGGCGTCCAACACTGGGTTGTCAATCGCCAGAAACGTTGTATTAGATAGTGTTTCCGTGTTTATTTCTGTTTCCTTTCTCTTTAATCTTCACTCCTTCCACTTTGGGATTCCGAAATCAACCCCTTTTCCTCTTCCATTTTCCTCATTAGCGACGTCCCTGCAACAGTGCCGCTCTCACTCCAGCCTAGCGACTGGAGAACTGAAGTCGGTGTCTGAACGAGATCTCTGTCACGGCTGGAGTTTAGCGTGGAATACGACTGAGTAAGTGCTGCCAAGCTTAGCCCGAATAATGCACAACTTTTCTCCTGGTTTTTTTTTTTTAATTTACGATTTCCCAAGACCATTTGAAATTTAATTTTCAAGGTTACTGCGACCCCATGTGGTGATTAAAGTACTTTAAAGAGAAAGCGTGTAATCCATTTGGAGTTGTGGATGATAACAAATCGAACACCACATTGCATTCCAGCATTGCTGACGGGGGGCGCCACGAACTTGTAAGTCATTTTCAGCCAGGTGTCCCGATACTTTTGACCACATAGTGTGTGTGAAGGCATCGTCAAGATCTAAAATGGATGTTCCAGCATCAAGAAAGTGCTTAATGGTCCAAGTCAACGACAGACAGGTAGCAAATATGGTTTCCAGTCATTAAACGGTCGAGCCACAGAATGAACATCAGTACAGTAGTTACATGTGTAATGAATCTGATCTGAAATTATACTATGGAAGATACTGGTTGACGTGGCCAAAGATGAATAACATGTCTATGTTGGACAATCCAAGTCCACAGGAAGATCATAGGTACATAAAATCAAACAACTTTGGAAGAACTATGTTATCTGTGAATACATTTGTAAATACATCTGTGGAAGGGCAGTGTTATCTGTGAGCACAAGGTGTAAAAAGTATGTTTGTAGCACAAAAATATGACATCATGCCGAAAGAAATACCCACGTCTTTACTGGTTTAAATGAGAAAAATGTCCATGTTTCATACATACCATGGTACAGAAAATTGCAAAAGTTTGCCATAAAAATAGTTTGCGTTGTAATCAATATGTGGCAGATCATTACAGTTTCAGGCCTATGGCCTGAATGCCAAAGTTGACAGCGACATGAATCAACACACCGGCAGCTCAAATTCGCGCAGTCTCTACTAATTCAGTTCTAGGGAGATGAGGAGCCAAGATAACATGGGAGTACTGCACTGGTGTTAAGGATGCGAATTACATTGGCACAAGGATGATAAGGAGGCCTCATTTAATGATAAACAGAAAAAAACAGTGAACATATTCTAGTGCTCGATTTCACCTTCCGCTTTGACCATAGAGTGAGGATTCACACGCACAGAATTTATTTTCTGTTGTCGACACACATTGCCACAGTGGTTGTGTATCCTTGGGTTGGCATAGGTGTGTGCGTAAAACGTTCTATAAATTTTGAATGTCGCCAAATTGTTAGTTCAGATAGATTCCAAACGTATGTGCTGTGTATTAGGGACAGGCGTTATGCAGACACCATAACAACTTGCATTTGATACCTGGAATAAATTGTTCTCTCAGCTTTGACGAACAAAATGAGCAGACATCACGTCGCAGCACCGCCACGTCAGCGTGTATTCACACCGTCTGTCACGTCATGTAACGTCAATTCGCTTAGTCTGTGTCAGAGTACAGTATTTCAATTGAGGAACTAAGGTTACTAATGGCCAAAGCAAACCTCATAACTTGTGTTCTTGATCAGTCTTGTTTGCTGAAGTGCTGAGGCGTGAAGCAACACCTCAAAACATCGACATTTCTATGTTATGGGTGAGTAGTCGTCTCTTCTGTTATTGCCAAACCTAAATAATTTTTCGCTTTCAGATATCTCACATTGCTTGTGTGAGAACATCCAGTGCAAAAAACCTCGAAGTCGGCATCGAACATTTACAATTTGCCACGAAATCAAAGCACAACAAGAAAATGGATATTAAAAAGTTACAAAAGCACAATATCCACTACCATACAACGAGTTAACTTACGCTGATAGCAGATGATGATACCGTCGACAATTCATTCCCTGGGAACCGTGACCTGCCGTGACGTGAGGTGACGTGACGGTCTGTTGACGACTTGTCTGAATGCCGCCATTTGAAATGCATCGTGGAGTGTTTTCACATGACGAGACTTGACGGCATCCCGAGATCATGCGACAATTTCAGCTTAATGTTGACAACATGCACACCACGCAATGCTCACACCAGAGATTTTCCTACTCTATGGCTTTGATCGACGTCATATCTGACTCACAGATGCTACTTAGAGGCGACATCTAAAGGCAATGAGGTTCAATCCTAAACAAAAGAAAGTATCACAAAAAAGACAGATAATATACATACATACAATAAAATTCGATTGCAGCTCATGCGATTAATTACATAGTTATAAGCTATATTGCAAATAAATTGAGCTAACAAAAAAGAAAGTAACAACATAAAAAACCATACATGCATGAAACAAATTATCACAGTTCACGTGTGCAAGTGAAAGCACCATGCATGTCCTTTAAAGTCCACTACAATATCACTCGTAGTAAACTCGTAATTTACATCTACATGGACAGTTTGCAAATCACACTTACGTGCTTGGCAAAGTGTTCATCGAACCATTTTTCACAATAATCCTCTATTATTCCAGTCTGAAACGGAATGCGGAAGAAACGAACAGATGTACCTTTCCGAGCGAGACCTAATTTCCTTATTTTATGATGATGATCGTTTCTCCCTGTGGATGTCGGCGAAAAAAAAAATGCTTTCGCATTCGGAGGAGAAAGTTAGTAATCGAAATTTCGTGGTAAGGTTCTGCCGCAACGAAACATGCCTTTGTTTTAAATACGTCCACCCCAAATTCTGTATCATGTCAGTGACACACCCTCCCCTATTTCTCGACAATACAAAATGTGCTGCTTTTCCCTGAACATTCTCGATGAAGTCCTTTAATTCTACCTGGTAATGATCCCACACTGCACAGCAGTATTCTAGAAGAGGACGGACAACCGTAGTGTAGGCAGTCTCTCTAGTAGATCTGTTGCATCTTCAGCCAATAAAACGCTGTCTTTGGTTCTCCTCCCCCACAATATTTCCTATGCGTTCTTTCCAATTTATGTTGTTCGTAACGGTGATTCCTAGGTATTTAGTTCAATTTCCGGCCTTTAGATTTGACTGATTTATCGTCTAACCGAAGTCTAACCGATTCCGTTTAGCACTCATGTGGATGACCTCACACTTTTCATTATTTAGGATCAATTGCCAATTAATACGAATTGTGAACTCTGTGACAGGAAATCACGAATCAAGTCACTGGCCAGCCTGTGACGATATTCCATAACCACGCAATTTGACTACAAGCCGCTTGTGAGGTACAGTGTCAGCTGTCTTCTGGAACTCTAGAAAGACGAAATCAATCGGAAATCCCTTGTCAATACAACCAAATGCTTCGTGTGAATAAAAGCTAGTTGTGTTGACTGTGTGTTAATAGACCGTTCTCTCCGAGATAATTCATAATGTTCGAACATAATATATTATACAAAATCCTGCTGCAAATAGACGTTGGTAATATGGCCCTGTAAACTGATGGATTACTCCTACTGCGTTTCTTAAGTATTGGTGTGACCTGTGCAAGTTTCCAGTCTTTGGGTTACGAATCTTTCGTCAGGGAGTTTCAACACTCAGTTTCGCTACGACAGTCCTGTGTTCACTGATCTCAGTATATGTTTTGGTGCTCGTTATGGGAAAGTGGGTGTTTCTGGCAGGGACAATTTAAAATCAAACACAACAATGGCAAAATGACATAATTAGAAACGTATGGGGAACGTATACATACAGACTCCAGACAGAACAACACAAGGAATTCTACAAAGTTTTCAAAGCAGAAATAACAGGTTACAAGCAGTTGTACTTCAAAGATTCAAAAGGCAAACTGACTACCAACAACAAACACAACTCTGTATTACTAGCAAAATGCTCCAACAACCTTCTAAACTGCGAGGAACCAACACAAAGACAATCTTTCAGACAGTCTCAAAAGGAAATCCCGCCTTGAGAGTCATATAACTGCATTAGACTCAACAATACAGTGGCCAGCCGAAAAACAACAGGGCGCCAGGAGAAGACGGAGTATTGGCTGAGATGTGAAAACTAGGAGGGAGCGGGCAGCTGTAACCTTTTATGAGGTTACGAAATACTGCTGGGAGAAAGGACGAGTACCGGACGACTGGAAGCAAGCCACAATCCATCCGCCACGTAAGAAGGGAGACAGGACAGGCACACACATATGTTGTTCAAATGTGTGTGAAATCTTATGGGACTTAACTGCTAAGGTCATCAGTCCCTAAGTTTACATACTACTTAACCTAAATTATCCTAAGGACAAACACACACAGACACTTGTGCCCGAGGGAGGACTCGAACCTCCGCTGCGACCAGCCGCACAGTCCATGACTGTAGCGCCTGAGACCGCTCGGCTAATCCCGCGCGGCACCCACATCTACCGAGCTCCCTACTGAGTAAGACAGAAAACCAAGGAGAACGCACAACTGGCGAGTACCAAGCGGGGTTGAGGAAAAATAGTTTTTCCCCAGTGCAAATTCTTAACTTGAAAACACAGAACAATGAAGAACCTCAATACAGTCGTTACATTCACTGATTTCAAAAAATCTTACAGTTCTGTAAACAGAGCACAGTATCCTTAACACTGCAAGAAGCAGGTGCTGTCAAAATCAGCAGACAGTCAGTCAGACAGACAGACACTTACAGACACAACTTCATAAGTTAAATTTCTAAGGAAATTTCTGAAGCCTTCAGAATTAGCACAGGAGTCCGGCAGGGCGACGGCGTCTCACAGATTCTCTTCAGTATGATCTCAGACAAGGTCACGAGAGAGAGGAATAAAGAACTACAAGAGAAAAACATAGACCGAATCCATCTAGTAGAAAGGGCAAGAACTGACGTGGAATGTCTTGTTTTTTTCTGACTATATTGCTATGATTTCTAAGGATAAAACAGATGCAAACGTAATGATAGGAACACTGTACAAAATTGCATCTCCAACCCGACTACAAATACCGAAAACGAAAACAGAATGCATTGAACATAAACACAATAGAGAAAAATATATACAAACACAAGATGGAAACGTCCAAATAGTTGATAAGTTTAAGTATCGAAGAGAATGGATACAATCAAATGGGTTAGATAACACTACAAGCAAAGAAAGATCGAGGAAAATTGAATTAGCAAACAAACTCACCCAAAACCGATATAATAAAAAATCAGTATCGTTCCAGGCAAAAATTTAACAAAAAAATTGCTCTGAGCACTATGGGACTCAACTTCTCAGGTCATCAGTCCCCTAGAACTTAGAACTAGTTAAACCTAACTAACCTAAGGACATCACACACATCCATGCCCGAGGCAGGATTCGAACCTGCGACCAAAATTTAACACCACGCAATAGTAATTACACCTAATGCACCATGCAGATCTAAATGCCTAACACCGAGTACAAGAGGTGAAGGAGAAGAACTGGAAATGCAGAAATACTTCAGGGCCACAAAAGAACTAAACTAATAAATAGCTTGACGAAGAGGAGAAATGAAGAGCTATGGAGAAATATAGGAACAATCGCAGACTCAATAAGAGAGAGGAGACGAAAGTTTTACGGTCATTGTACGAATGACTACTGGCTATTGGATAAAAATTTTAATCTCGTATTTCCAAATTAAAAAACATCACGAGGTGGCTGGAACAGCCAAGAAAGGATACAACAAAACCGGACGTCACAGTAGACACCAGACAAGACAGGGAAAATTTCAGGCTACATGTCAGTAGTGCAAAATTTCTTGTCCGACAACAAAACTATCAACCTAGGAGGCTGATGTCAAATGAGCAGAGCCAGGCCGCCAGCCAATGCATAAAGAGATTCTGGGAAGAAGAGAAACGACGTACCATTGTCTTAGGTTCTAAGCTATCTATAGTTGATCAAATTCAATTATAAAAAAAATAGAAAACTTAAAGAGGTCATAAGCAGGAAATAAGGAGAAATAAACACAGAATTCCAAAAAGAAGCACTGCAGAGGTAAGGAAAATTCACAAAAAGTGACAAATGTTCGAACCGGTCACGAGAATTGAGTTACATATTTCAGTTCAACATATCGAGTCCAAGTTTCATTATTTTCAGCGTTTCTGCAACTGGTTAGTGCTGTTCTGTGTCACTGTATTTCTGTTGCTACTGTCGCATTCTGTAGTAATCCGACAAATAAGAAATTCTGGAATCCATAACTAAACTTGATCTAGACAACTCAAGTACAAAGACAAAAACCAAAAAAAAAATCCTAAAATGTAATAACAGTAGATAATGAAATGTCAGCAAAAATAACGAACCGTGCAGTAGAGACCTACAATTTACCTATATAGGCCTAGCTGTCCTCTTAGTCTCCTGCCTAACCTCACCCTCATAAATCGTGCAGTTTGCGGAAAAATACAGCCAAATATTCGTGGGAATCAAGATTATAAATATGCGAGCTAACCGTTCCATTCGCACCAGTTATGCTGTTCTTTCGATTCCTGCCCGACCTCACATTCGGAAATCATATCTTATTGGGAAATAAATAGCTAAATATTTTTTGAGAACCAAGTATGAAAAATACGATTGCTGCTTGATTCACTGGCATCAGTTTAAACTGCGCGCTGAGGTCGCGGTGCTGCCTAACCATACTCTCGGAAATCGCGACATATTTACAACAATCGGCACAGTTTACTTCAGGCACTGAGACAACCACAGATAACATTTAATGACGGGACGCTTTCATCTTTCGCATCGAAGACCGATGATGTCACACACGACATCGCTGGTCAACGCTGACGGGTGGGATAGGACACTAGAATTGAACCAAAGTAGTACTTAATGCCTGAAATTCATATCTAGGCTGGTGGAAAATCTTGTAAAAATAAATTATGCCTTACGATAGGTCCATGGAGGACGCGTGTTTCAAGAAACCATGGCGGTGTGCTAACGTTGTCGAGCATTATCCAAAAGATCAAATGAAGAAAGCACTTGGCATGGTAGCTTTGTAGGAATATTTACAATCTGCAGACGCCCGATCTTCCTGTAATTAAAAGATACGTAAAATTAATCTTTCTCCTACAGAGACTGTCTTAGATAGATTCGTACGAATAATCCGCTCAACTGAATTGTAAAATTATATTATTCTTATTATATTAGTGCTGTGTCTAAGATCTCCATATTTATGAAACATGCAGGAGTCGAGAATTACCGTTACGCATGCGCAGGAAGGTGCAGTCATTTCGGTGGCCGTGCTTTGGCAGCGACCACACTCTGCTCGGTGACTCGGCACAGGCCGCTGCCGCTGCTCCGCGCTGTTGCCGCATTTCTCTGTCTCTGCAGACTCTGCTGGCCACGGGGACAGCAACAGCCGCCTTGCTCGCCTTTAGACTCAAACCGTTGCTGGGATACGGCGTGGGCCGACGACGAGAGCCGTGTATTGTTGACAACTGCGTCACGTCACGGTTTGTCTCGTTTACTGTAATGGGGTACTGTTGATTGAACAATCATTTTTGAAACGACCTTAGTGCAAATTTTGACAAAATGAGTTAAGAGCGGTAACGGATCCTACACACATAGATACATTTTTTTTTTTTTCGTATGAGAAGAGCTTTATTCCAGATATTGTAAATGTGTTACTGTGACTCGTTATAGCGGCATCATTTATGAAAGGGCTTTACTCCTGGAACAGCGCCCTTTCAATGGTGATCATACTGGCATGCCATCTACCGAATACTTAATGCACTATATCTTTACGTTTCTCTTTCCGTAGTTGAACCGTTGCTATTTCTGAAGAAGCGTTGTGAAATGTAAAAATGACTCCAAGTATTGTGTTGGAGAGTAGTGACAGTACCAAGAAAGAAATAAAGAAAGAAACAAAAACGTATTGTTGGAAAACATGAGCAGAACGCTGTAAGAACAGCCATAGTAATTTGTCATGAGTACAGTAACCCTTTCAGCCATGTTCCTTTATACATTTTGAGCACAGTAGTTGCAATCAGATGTGGTTTCTAAACACACACATTCACGACCGATTCCAAAGTTGAGGAATTTTTGACGGCTGTCGCCCTGTTTCCTGTATCTTTTTGTTTTTCGTGTTCTGTGCTGTACTCTACGATAATTCATCATTACTTGGGTACGAATTAGGGTTGCATAGTCTCCTCAGACATAGATAGCGGTTGCATAGAATGTATTGTTACAGTAGAGCAATGCAGGGCCGATGGGAGTCGACTACTCAAGTCGCATACGTGACGGCGCAGCAATAAATGCGCCGTGAGTGGCAGCGTTAGGCAAAGTGAGACGCGTGTCACGTGACACTAGACTACAGCGCGACACGCACGGGTCACGCGGGTGTCCAGAGCACACTGCGACGCGTACACCACACCTCGCACGCGCCGGCTGGCGACGCTCTGCGCTGACAGAACCGAAGCGCGCGCAGCCTGTTATCTTCCTCAAACGATTTTACAGAAACTATTCACCGAAAATGTTTGATTTTTGCCATACTTGTATCGTTATATGTCAGCTTCGTGGCGAAGTGCCCATCACCTCGCTAATGGTCATTCTTATTGTGATGTACACAATTTTAGTAAGACACTACGCAAAATCAAAAAGTTTGCAATCAAAATTAGGGATCGCTGTGATTTTGCGTTTGGTGAGTATTACACCATATGTTGCTGCATATGAAATTTACCTAACATGTAGAATTTTCGTTTAGATTTCTATCTGCCTCCGATCTCGAGAAAATGGATCCCACGTAGTGCGCTCACTCCCGATCTCACGCCCGCGAGAATGAAATACTCACAACATCTCTCGTATCTCATGTCTCGAGACATCGAAACGAAAGTTTGGCGAATGATAGCACACAAGGAGGAGAGTGTTTTGCCAACTCTTAAGCACACGGAACTTTCTCATCTATGGCGATATATCAGTACTTATACTTCCCTTTCTATTTACTTCACTCCAGTGACTGTAATTTTTTAAGAGTTATTGGCAGCTAGCGAAACAAGAGCTTCCTAGTATGAAAAGAAACATGAAATTTGTTCTTGTATGTTACTGCAAACCGACACTATGAGGTTTTTTGTAAGCTATTGTTGCTCTGTGATTGCCAATTACTTGTTTAATGAGGCACTCCGTTTCGGAATTCTGTCTCAATAGCTGCTGTGAGATGAGTTTGGCAAATTACACTGTGACATAGGATGTACAATTAAACCAGTCACCAAGAGAAATGTGGCCGTTACTCACGAACGGTAATGCTTCTTCGAAGGAGAAAAGGTTAACAATTAACACAAAAATGGATTGCCAATTCTGTTGGAATTTTGGTGGAATTCCAGTAACCCTCAGTCGTTTAATGATCAAGGTAAGAGCATGTGGACTATCAGAGCAATTGTGTGATTGGATTGAAGAGTTCCTAGATAACAGAACGCAGGAATGTCATTCTCAGTGGAGAGAAGTCTTCTGAAGTAAGAGTGGTTTCAGGTGTGCCGCAGGGGAGTGTCGTAGGACCGTTGCTATTCACAATAAACATAAATGACCTTGTGGATGACATCGGAAGTTCACTGAGGCTTTGTGCAGATGATGCTGTGGTATATCGAGAGGCTGGAACAATGGAAAATTGTACTGAAATGCAGGAGGATCTGCAGCGAATTGACGCATGGTGCAGGGAGTGGCAATTGAATCTCAGTGTAGACCAGTGTAATGTGCTGCGAAGATCCCTTATCATTTAGCTACAATATAGCAGGCCAGCAACTGGAAGCAGTTAATTCCATAAATTATCTGGCAATAGGCATTAGGAGTGATTTAAAATGGAATGATCATATAAAGTTGATCGTCGGTAAAGCAGATGCCAGACTGAGATTCATTGGAAGAATCCTAACGAAATGCAGTCAGTAAACAAAGGAAGTAGGTTACAGTACGCTTGTTCGCCCACTGCTTGAATACTGCTCAGCAATGTGGCATCCGTACCAGATAGGGTTGATAGAAGAGATAGAGAAGATCCAACGGAGAGTAGCGCGCTTCGTTACAGGATCATTTACTAATCGCGAAAGCGTTACAGAGATGATAGATAAACTCCAGTGGAAGACTCTGCAGGAGAGACGCTCAGTAGCTCGGTACGAGCTCTTGTTGAAGTTTCGAGAACATACCTTCACCGAAGAGTCAAGCAGTATATTGCTCCTTCCTACGTATATCTCGCGAAGAGACCATGAGGATAAAATCAGAGAGATTAGAGCCCACACAGAGGCATACCGACAATCCTTTCCCCGAACAATACGAGACTGGAATAGAAGGTATAACCGATAGAGGCAGCACATGACAGGCATTGAATTCAATTTCTAGTTTCTGTTTGAACGTAAGGAATTCATTTACACACGAAATGCAGAAGGTGTTACAGGCATAGAGAACAATGACTACGTATACAAGTAATGAAAATCCACATAATTATAAAAAAACCTCAAAAATTAACTATAATACACAGAAATAGAAAGGGCAGTTTTAAAATGCAGGCAGAGGCATGATTTGAGTTGCTTTTCCTTATACAGGAAGATAAAGCTGCTTGGAGTATTAGTGGCATCTACAGTAAAACTTGAGCAGGATAAAAAAATCAAGAGAAGGTACACGTAACCTACAGGGTGGCTGCTATTAAGGTTTCTGCTGCTTGGGCGGGCCGCCACGAGAAAGGAAAGGAGCGACCGGAGGACAAAGACACTTTGCGAAAACATTCGTAGGAGACATCTGGCAGATAGTCCAGAGGGATTCTTGTGGCATGTGGATTACACCAGGTGCAAGACACAATCCGTACCTCCTCTGCGTGACGTCAACCGTAATGTTACCGACGACAGTGACACGAGATCGGAGACATTAGACACAGTTTCCCGAAATTCCTTCAGCAAAGAAGACCAACTAAGTATTCCAGCTTTCGAGTCAACAACAATTGACATCCTAAGTAACATGGAATTAGATATCCTTCATGTACCGAAGCAGCTTCAAACACTCAATAAGGACAAGTCTTCCGGTCCACATAGCATGTCATTCAGGTTCCTATCGAGAGTGTGCTGGTATAACAGCTCCGCACTTGAGTCTCTCTACGAATTATCCGTACCAAAAGATATTAAAATACATACAGTCTGTGCCTTTGCACAATCTGAAATTATTCTGTGGAGTGGAGCATATTGTCAAGCAAATGTGATTTGCGTTTGTGTATGGAGTTCATTTCCGTATCTAGATTTGTTTTTCTTCAGTCAAGGTTCAAATGGCTCTGGGCACTATGGGACAGAACTGCTGTGGTCATCAGTCCCCTAGAACTTAGAACTACTTAAACCTAACTAACCTAAAGACATGACACACATCGATGCCCGTGGCAGGATTCGAACCTGCGACCGTAGCAGTCGCACGGTTCCGGAATGGAAAGGCTAGAACCGCACGGCCACCGCGGCCGGCCAATACTTTGCAGTTTGTTGTGATGAACATTGAGCAATAATTTCAAAACGTAGCAGATAAAACTTTCTTCACAGATTTAGGTAGGCTTTTATTTTCTCTTGCTTTCATACAGTTATCCTCTAAGTGAACTAACGGAATATTGTTGCTTATTGTGAAACAGACAGTTGTAGCTACTGAGATACCATGGTGAAAACAGGAACGAACGTAACGTTATATTTAATGAATCTGGCAAACGTAAGAGGACCAAAGCAAAAGTCTGGAATATTTACAGAGGCATCTGTCGTTATGACTTTGTAGATTTTTCTGTTTTGTCGGTAACAGTGTGGTGAAGACCGATGACATGAATTTCTTTTCTACTGTAACTTTAAGGTATTTTTATAGGTTTAGATTTCCGTTGCACCATTTTAAACTCAGGGATTTTCAATTACGAGGTGAACAATTCTTTTGGCGTTACTTGTGACTGGCCAAGCTGTTTGCTCGTCATCTGTTGGAGACTTGTTTTCATTTTAGAGCTGACCGTTCCTTTACCAGTCGGTTGTGTTGTATCTGACAAATACGTAACATCTGTAATGACTGTCCTTATGGTAATGGGAAACAAAATGTTGCTAATAATTAATGCTTTTATTAGGTACTGTAATTAGAGCCATTAAGGATTGATACTATTTCGTGACGCATTCGCATGTGTGACGTGTGGGCCTCCCCGGACACAGTGCCAGAAAGGTGCGGCGGCTGAGGCGCGCCTGCAGAGCCCCTGGCTGCCCCGGAGAGCGGCTGGGGTTTCCCCCGGCAGGGCTGAGCGGTCAGCGGCGGCGGGGCGTGCGGCTCTGCGCACTGGCGGGAACCCGACTCGAGGCAGGTGGGCATTCTTAAACACGCTACCAGCTGCAGCTGTTCAGGGACAAACGGCGCAGCAAGTGCGATCACATGAAATAATCACCGCAATGCGCTGCGTCTAATCAAATGTCAACCACAACTGCATCAACAAAAACATACGAGTTAGGTGTTACAGCAAAACTAATAACAATCCAGATACTGAATGCTGTACTCGAGCACCGTCAAACACGTGTCTGGCCAGGCTATTGTCGCAGCCGCCCCTGAGCTGCGCTTTACCGACAGCGTCCTCTCACTGAGCGGACGCGCCTGGCATCGCCAGATGGTCTCTCTCCACTGCGACGCACCTCAGGTCGCCCCCAAACACTACGTGTTTGTGGTTTTCTGCCGTAAGGCCGCAGATTTGTAGCCTAAATAACACAGTTCAGGCTGCTTTGCCTTCGGTTCCTAAAGGAGCGAACGGAAAAGTACACTGTCATCTGGTGCAGGACACAACAAACGAGCAGCCTTCAAATTGTGGAAAATTTGCTGTACTATGAAAGAGTACAGCACTACCCGACATAGAAAAGGTTTGCCTCGTTCGGGACAGTAATACCCATAGTATAACAACATACTTCGTTGTTCTCGTCAGAACAGCTGTTTTATGGTAACACAGCTGTATTCACTACATTTAAACCGGTTACTAGTGTACAAAATAAGGACAGTTTGTGTATTTGCTTATCCGTATGCGCACTTCCTTCAAAAATAGATCCCTATATCTAGTTTTGTGATGTTTGAGAAATGAGTGAATGGTTTGTTGCTTGCTGACCACAGATAGTGGATGTAGAACCTGTAATTATCTTTGACACAGTCCTCTGGTCGCCTTTGGGAGAGCCAAAGAAGCATTCCAGACCACTGGAGGGCCTGGAGTGTGTGGCTGGCCAGTACGGTAACAGGACCCTCCCCCACTGGTGAGGGAGCGTGGGGTGGCCTGGTGAACGGCCATGTCCCGGCACTCTGGCGCTGGGTCCCCAAGTTGAAACACCTGTTTTCAGAGCGCTCCGTAGAACCACAGAATACGGGAATGGTATGCGTGTGGAACATTTAAGAGCAGCCAGAAACAATGATTTCCCTTTTCAGAATATATATATATAAAAAAAACGTTATGGTGGGAGATTCATGTAAAGGAAGGTAGGTAACACTCATGGGGAACTTGGGATTTTTTGCAGTGGGCAATGGTCTCAATGACACCACGTGTGGTAATTTTAAGCTGAGATACTTGCGTGTATAAATTTAAGCTGAGAATATTTAAGAATTTTCTTGTACGGAATTTGAATTGGAAACAAGCACTTCCACATGGTGAGTACTGACTGTTTCAATCTGGCGAAGAGACAATGGAAAACGGATGTGCGTGTGCAAACCTTCACTTGAGGACCCGTGTGTGAGATAATTAACTACTCATGGCACCAAAATAACCATTATTAACTACATTCGTGTAAAGCAAACTAGAAATTTTGATTGAGAGAGAAAAAGGTTAGTTAACCATTTACCCAGCAACACAATGAGGCTTACAGTGCAGTGGGAGATGAGTATAAATCCTCCAGAGTGTGTGGCAGGTCCGTAGGAAAGGTTTCGTCTGAAATTTAATCCGAAGCTCTCTGACTTATTAATCTGCGTAGAAATTTAGTTGTTGGGAAGATCTGATACGTACAGGCTAAAGTCGGTTGTTCTGTTTTACTTACATGTTTAACCTGTGTAATTTGAATGCAGAAACTTAGTTACAAGTACTGTACCAAAAAGCAATAATTATCCTTGAATAACCTGACCGTTAGTAAATTCTCTAGGTTATTAATCAATCAGTATAGGAGAGTGTGAGAGAGAGAGAGAGAGAAGTAATGGATATCCGTCCCATTCCAGAAAATCCAGAAAGTGCACTATAGTAATAAGGGAAAACAGTAAGAGACCACAGGATATTGAAATGCGTACGTAACATCATGTCCATGGGGCAGACAATTCCTTGTTTTCTCCTATGTTTGAATGTATTGAACGAAATTCTTCACCATTGTGGTGGTAGAATTTCAGAAAACAAAAGGTGATTGCAGCTGTCCTTGACGATGTGAACTCACCAGACTTTTTGACAAGTAGTGCAGAGTATGCATTCCTTACGGACGCCTGTGAAATCGTGAGGAGCAGATTGCACGTAGAGGGATGTTCAAGAGTCTCGTGCACGGCCAGTGAAGGCTTCGTAGATGATTTATTAAGCGGCCAGGATTACGCTCGTTGTGCAAAGAAGTGCGGGATGGGAAGTGCTGCAAGCATATTACACCAAAAAAAGACTGGGCGTGTAGGGATGGCGACAAAACTTCTCAAAGAGTAAATTGCAATACAATTACGTAGCAAATTAAAAAAAGATGTAATCGTTTCTTTACATGTCAAAGCCAGCTACCGACTAGGGCACCTTCCCTTTGCCGAAAAAATCCAGTCGATGGCAGGATGAACGGTAGAAATCTCAACGCGCTCATTAACCTGATGAAGTAGAGGAGAAGAACCGTGTTATTACATCCCAAATAGGAATCTGGAGATAGTCTTTGACGTAGCAGAATATAATATTAAAATCGTCTACCAGATATAATTACTTACCCAAAGATAGAAGGCTCATTTCTCTACATTTAAAAGCCTCCTCTCAAACACGGTATCTTCCCATTGAAAATAAAAGGCTGTCGATGGCAAAGTAAATGGTGGCAGCTAGAATACACTCGTCAACCTGCTGACAAAGAACAGGAGAACAAACCTGTTACTGGACAGGTCTACTGGGAGTTTGTTATATGCATTTCTGGATTTTGTACGCACTTCCTTAGCGTATGGCTCAGACACTAAGCGACAACTGTTAGTCGCTTATTATTCGCGTGCAGTCTTTGGTCAGAGCAGCTGCGTTGCTGGAAGGTGTCCACGTATTTGTCGTCGCTGCCGGGAGGGAGAGGGGCGCTGGAGTTCCAGCGTCAGGAGGGTAGTTGTGGGTTAAGACGCCGAGCAGAGGACTCTGGGCAGTGCAGGCGTAAAGTTAAGTGCACCTGCGTTTAAGTAAAGTGGTTTGTGTGAAACAGAAGAGAAAGATAAGGGTTCAGAAAGAAATGAGATGTAAGGATATTAGAAAAGAGTATGAAGGTAACATTTTTTATTTGGTGGCACTGCAGTCAAGCGTAGTTAGATTCATTGTCGAATTAGACGGCCATATCAAGGAAATTGAGGTTTTTTTTAAAAAGATTGAATGAGTTTCACTGTAACGGTTTCTTCATGTCTGTCAATTGTTTGTCCCACATTTTTGACAGTGAGTGTTGTTAACAATATTGCCATTTGTCAATGTTAATGCGTGTTGTAACATGAATATCATACAGTTAATTACATATCAGATAATGTAAAAACAGTTTGTTAAAGGCATATTTCACCTAAGAGCATTTTTATATAAAATCGTGCCGCACTCAGTGGTGTGTATAAAACAGTTTGCTCGCTGTCTGGAGCACTGCACTGGGCTCTCGGCGACTGGAGTCAGAAATTTGCGACTGGAGCGCAGAGAGCAGCAAGGAGCGCGTTTCCAAGAAATTACATTACGAGGTGAGACATTTTCATTTCAGGACCTGTTTGCTACGAAAATCGCCAACGGACAGGGATCATTTCAACAATAGGATTATTTGCAGATCATTAACGCACGGGGACACTTTGTTTTTATTAAAGAGATTAATAGTAAAGTTCAGGATTTAATCAGTTTGCACATTTTTACTATATGAACACAGTAACCGAGCGTGTTATCCCGTTATTGCAGCAAAAACAACAGGCACAATAGAATGTGTACCATCCGGTTGTAAAGACACCAACTGACTCACATAATTTCAGCGCACTGACTGACTATGGCTCTCCGGTTACATCGATTACTGATCAAGCAGGTAATAGACTCAATGCGAATAATTCTTGCCCTGCAATCCCATTAGAAAAGACTAAAGTTAGAGGAGCAGTTTCAGGAACAGGAGTAGATGTAAACCTACAGAAACATCTAAAATTTGCTCTTCATGGCCACAGATTTTATACAAATTTTTGGATCGACCCACTTTTAACAAATGAAGTTATGCTAGGCATGGACTCCTTGACAGAACACGAACAGATTTTGGTCTTTTAGGAGTCTTCTATTATACTACGCAACAATAACGAGCAAGTTGCATTACAGTCGCAGCAGAGCATTTCAACGGACGAACAGCATATAAACAAATTACAGCTTTTCTCATACTCGAAGAATACACAGTGGTACACACTATTTTTCACTACCCGTCTTTTGATACTGACACTGGACATGAAGAATTTAATTAGACGTTTCGCAGATAATGGAAGCCAAGGTAGACAATTATGAAGCAGTAACAGAGGAAGACAAACAACACACTGAATGGGACAGACATATTCAGATTTTTCAGGACAGCATTAATTCAATTCCTAGTGATTCAGCTTTGCTCTCGCCACATTTAGTTTTGAAGAATATAAATCGACCAGACAAAATAAAGTCACATTTTTTACGTCATCGTGAACTGATTGAGATTGCAGTTACTAAAATAAAAAAAGCAATTGGGAGGAGGAAAATGCTACAAAAGAAGATAAGTCGCACTAGAAAATTCAGAGTTGGACAAAAAGTTTTGGTTCGAGTATATCCATTATCTTGTGGGGCAAACAAGTGTCAGAAACTTGCACTACTTTATAACGACCGTTTCGGATTCGACGAATTCCACTTCCCAACGTAGTACATCTTGGAACTCTCAGAATGAAAGCTTGGAGAGGTGTTCATCACATCACCAATTCAACATCGTTCATTGAACAATTACTTGACTTTCTACTCCTTAATGACTACAACACCACACCTTTATACAGGGGGACTATAATTAAAGTTAAACTTTCAAAACGCTGTCGAAATAAGACAACTCGTGAGAATAACGTCGAATTTTTTTTAACCTGTGCACACTTATTTCAAACGGAACGTGACGTATTGTAAGTAAACCTGAACACCAATATAAACAACATTTGTAACTTTACTTGGAGTGTACCTGAGCACGAAATGTACGAAGATTTTTGCAAATTAATTTATAAGCGACTTAGCACCACTACTTTTTATCACTTGTTTGCAGTGACTATGTGCACGTCACATGTATATTTTGTATATTCCATAATCTTTTTTATGTTTCTTTACAAAATACAATACTACTTCGTGGCTTACTATTATTTTCGTATAATATGACACAGGCGAATGTTTCAGTACAATCTTTGCCATATGTAAAAATTCTGCCCGGAGAGGCTGTGGAATAGTGAAAGAGATCTACTGGAAGTTTGTTATTGGCATTTCAGAAATGTATACGTACTACGTACGTCTCACTTTTGATTTGTCGTGAGTAGTTCTTTCCCAGGGAAATTTTGAGAAAAATTAACTGACAACCATGTCATACACCATGAAATATGCTATAAAGACATATAAGCTCCAATGGCGCAATCCTGAGCCCTTGTTAGGAATGCCGAAACTGCCTTTGTCCCCCACCACTCACTCCAAAAATTAGGGGAGGGTAAAAGGTTGGCAACAGGAAGGAGCATCCCGCGACCCTAAACCACTGACAGATTAACATACTGACGTCGAGGTAGGGAAAAAAGAAAAAGAGCAGACAGTTTAAATCTCAACACCATTTTACTTGATATGTTACAGTGCCCAGTCGGTAACATCCCAAAACAACTGTAATGCATTTCAACTCTCGTTTTTCTGCGGGTATTAACCGACATACGAGATCTTGTTAATCACTGCAGATAATTTTTGATAGCAGGTGTTCCAGACGTAGTGACGTTCGAATTACTGATTAAAATTGCTATATAAATCGCTGGTGTGTTTTGTGACCAATTTCTAGCGACATTGCTAGCGATATATCGCTCACGTGTGTGCTGCTAGATGAACTCGTCGTCGGCGAACCTGTCACATCGTGGGACACACAACTGTGCAAATGATGCTCACTGCTATAAGTTACGCATCACCGAAATGAAACACTGCATTAAACAATGACGAGTATAGCTTTTGGATGATATTTCCACCTTCTGACTGCATAAAACTTCCTTATTCTATATTAATATCATGATTTTGGTCTTAAGTCAACAATGTTGGGTAAAATTAGACATTGTCAAGTGATGTCATCGTCAAGATCTATTGTAATGGATGCCCCAGCGTGCAGAAAGTGCAAAATCGTAAAAATCTATGGCAGACTGGTAGCAAATAAGTTTTCCAGTCATTAAACAATCGAGCCACAGAATGAACACCAGGGTAGCAGTTACACGTTTAGTGCGTTTGATCTGAAAATATACTACGGAAAATAATGGTTGACATGGCCAAATATGAAAAGCATAGGTTGTAAGTCCATGATGGACAATCCATGTTCACAGGAATATCATAGGTACATAAAAGCATCTGTTAATAGTGACCACAAGGTGTAAATAGCATGTTCATAGCACAAAAATATGACAGCATGCCAAAAGAAATACCCACATCATATACCGGTTTAAATGATAAAAATGTCCATGTGCCGTATATAACCATGGTACAGACAATGGCGAAAGTTTGCGATTGCAATATTTTGCGTTGTAAGCGATATGTTGCACACCACTATAGTGTCAGGTCTATGGCCTGAATGGCAAAGCTGACAGCGGAATGAACCAACATATCAGCAGCCCGAATTGGCGCAGTCTCTACTGATTCAATTCTAGGGAGGTGAGAGGCCAAGATCATGCGACAGTACTGCACTGGTGTTAAGGATACGAATTACACTGGCATGACTACGATAAAGACGCCTCATTTAATGATACACAAACACAAAGAAACAATGAACAAATTCTAGTGTACGATTTCACCGTCGGCCTTAATCGCAGAGTGAGCATTCAGATGCACAGAACTGATTTTCTGTTGTCGACACACATTGCCACCGTGGGCACGAGATCTGGGGTCGGCATAGGTTTCCCCGTAAAACGTCCTATAAATTTTGAATGCCGCCGTATCGTCAGTACAGATAGATTGCCCTCATATGTGCTGTGTATTTGGGACAGGCGTTTTGTAGACACCATAACAATTGGCATTTGATACCTAGAATAAATTGTTCTCTTAGCTTTGATGAGCAAAATTAGCGGGCACCACGGCATGGCACCGTCACGTCATTCCGCTTAGTCCGCGTCAGAGTACAGTACTGCAGCTGAGGAACTGAGGTGATTAATGGGTAAAGCAAACCTCATAACTTGCGTTCTTGATCAGTTTTGTTTGTTGAAGTACTGAGATGTGACACAACATTTCAAAACATCGACATTTCTGTGGTTTGGGGAAGCGGACATTTGTTCCGTTATAGTGAAACGTAAATAATTTTTCGCCTTCAGATATCTCACGTTGCTTGTGTAACAATATCCAATGCAATAAACATCCAAGTCGTCATGGTACATCTACAAATTGCCACGAAAACAAAACACAATATCTAAATATAGATTAAGAAGTTACAAAAGCACACAATCCACTACTACAATACGAGTGAGCGCGGCAAAATAGGTTAACTTACGATGTTAGCAGGCGATGATGCCGTCGATACTTCCTTCCCGAGAAACCTTGAGCTGCTGTGACGTGACGTGACGGTCTGTTGACGACTTGTCTGAATGCCGCCGTTTGAAGTAAATTGTGGAATCTTTGGATCTGACATGACAGGACCTGACGCCCAAGGTGAACTGGTCTTAAAAAGAGTCATCCCGAGATCACGCGACAATCTCAGCTTAATGTTGACAACTAGTGCAGCACGAAATGTTTACTCCAGAAATTTTTCTACTTTATGGCTTTCACCGACGTCATATCTGAGTCACAGATGCTACTTAGAGGCAATATCTGAAGGCAGAGGGGTTTATTCCTAAACCAAAGAATGTATGACAGAAAAGAAAGATAATAAACATACATATAATAAAATTCCATTGCAGCTCACGTGATTAATTACATAGCCAAAAGTTTTATCGGAAAAGAAATTGGGGTAACAAAAAAGAAAGTAACAACATAAAAAAAACACATGCATTAAATGAATTATTACCACAGTTTATGCGAGCAAGTGAAAGAACAATAAACGGCCTTTCAAGTCCACTATAATATCACTCGTAGTAAACTCGTAATCTACATCTACGTCTACATGGATACTTTACAAATCACACTTACGTACTTGGCAAAGGGTTCATCAATCCACTTTCACAATAATCCTCTGTTATTTCAATCTCAAACAGCGCGAGAAAAAAACGAACACCTACATCTTCCCGAGCGAGTTTTGATTTCCTTATTTTATTATGATGATAATTTCTCCCTATGGAGGTCGGCATCAACAAAATATTTTCGCATTCGGAGGAGAAAGTTGGTGATCGAAATTTCTTGAGAAGTTTCTGCCGCAACGAAAAACGCCTTTGTTTTAATGATGTCCGCCCCAAATTCTGTAACACGTCAGAGACACTCTCTCCCCTATTTCTCGATAATGCAAAATGTGCTGCCCTCCTTTGAACATTCTGGATGTACTCTGTTAATTCTATGTGGTAGGGATCCCACACCGAGCAGAAATGCTCCAAAACAGGACGGAAAGCATAGTGTAGGCAGTCTCTCTAGCAGATCTCTTGCATCTCCAGCCAATAAATCGCTGTCTTTGGTTCGCCTTCCCCACAACATTTCTTATGTGTTATTTCCATTTTGTGTTGTTCGTAATTGTGATTACTAGGTATTTAGTTCAATTTACTGCCCTGACTGATCTAACCAAAGTTTAGCAGATTCCTTATAGCACTCATGTGGATCAACTCACACTTTTCATTATTTAGGTTCAACTGCCAACTTTTGCACCATACAGGTATCTTTTCTAAATAGTTTTGCAATTTGTTTTGATATTCTGATTACTTTACTAGAAGGTACATGACAGCATCATCTGCAAACCACCTCAGACGCTTCCTCCATTCTCTCCGAAATCGTTTATATAGATAAGGAACAGCATTACTTGGGAAACGCTGGAAATCACTTATGTTTCCTTCGATGATTTTCGTCAATTACTACGAACTGTGAACAATGTGACAGGAATCTTTGTAATAGCTCTGCATCAACTGACAAATAGTCCATTGCTAAGAAACACAACCCCTCTCTCTGTCGAGCTTGTGTTTCTCATGGAATATAAAGTATTCATACTACTTACAAGAATGCAGCCGACATCTTTCACAATCTCGTGTATTTCAAAACTAAAAGCCCAATCTCTTTGAAGGCCAAACGCCAGAATATCAGTGGTTGTCTAGCGCATCACCCAACTCCATTAGCGTTTGTTGTTTGAACCAGTCCCCTACATTACCTGATTACTGGAACCTATTTGCTGGCAGCATGTATGGTCCTGCCTTAGATTAGTGTAAACTGCACCATACTCAAATTACTGCCATATAAGCTGTGCCGGGGCTAGCAGCGCGTTTAGCACTAAATTCAGCTAGAATTTGCACATGGAAATGATGCTCTAAGACCCCCTTTCCTAACTCCGACTTTTTCTGTCGCATATGGATTAAAAAAAGAAACGCAGACTGATTGTTATCGACCCTGCAAGTGGAGTAGAGAAGAATTGGCGTCTGCAATAATTTAATTTGATAAAAATTAATTTGACAGTCGAAAGTTTAATTAATGTCGTGACAGATGAAAGAATTGCTCTACCTAACTACAGAATGAAATTTCTGTTCAAGATAACAATTGGATTTATTCTGACAAAATTCAGAATGAAAAACACGTGAAACAATCACAATACGTCAATTTAATAGGCTTCGGTAGAGTGGCCTTTACTGTGGGAGACCTGCTGTACATGTACCTCTGGTACTTCTCCACAGAAGAGAGTGTCTACAGTGGAGCTGTCAACATTCCACCTGGAGTGTCTAGAGTGGAGCTGTCAACATGCCACCTGGGCGGTCGAACAGTTGGGCCGACGTTCTTTTCCCAGATGAGTCCCCATTTGGTCTGCAGAGTGATTCTCGACGCATCCGCATCTAGAGGGAACGTGGAACACGATTTCTCAATCCAAACACTGTGCAAGGAGACTGATATCGAGGATCCTGGGCAGGGATTCTGGTGACCACTCGAACACCTCTTCATGTAATTGGACCAGTGCATTGGCGAGCTTTAACCGCTGCCAGGTATCGAGGCGAGATCTCGGGACCTGATGTGCGGTTGTTGCGAGGAGAGATGGACCCAGACTTTGTACTGATGGACGACAGTGCTCGACCTCATAGAGCAGAGGTGTTTCACGTTTTCTTGGAAATCGGAGACCGTGCGTGGCGTGGCCTGCTCATTCTGCCGATTTGAATCCCATAGAGCGTGTCTGGGACGCACTGGGGAGACGGGCTGCATCGCGTCATCATCCACGAACCACTCTGCAGGACTTGCGAGCAGCTCTGCAGGAACTGTGGGCGTTATCGCCTCAACAAGAGATTGACAACATCACTCACAGCACGCCCCGCCGTTGTCGGGGCTGTACTGCTGCCAGAGGTGGTCACACCCCGTGCTGAGCACAGTAACCAGTCGTCGCAGTGCGTGTGTGGAGATACATTGAGTTGTAAGAAAAGGAACAACGGTTATGCATGGTCCAGTTGTTTACATTCTGTGTTCTTTACATTGTTTCCATTTTACTAACGCCCGTTTACACTATTTTGTGGCAAAATAGATGCAACCTCGCAAAATACCCAACTGTTGCTTCACTTTTGGCCAGCAGGGTATTTGCAGTTTGTACTATCACATTGTGAAGTGTGGTGTTCAGTTGTGACAGTCAGAGAGCAGACATGTTTACACTGAGTGGGCCTCCTGGCTTGATGAGTGGTACCCTGAGGAGCTGCTGTGTGATGGACTGAAGTGGATGTAGCTCTTAGAGCGAATTTTTCAGGCTGCAGTGGAGTGTGCGCTGATGTGGAACTTTGTGGCAGATTAAAAAACTGTGTGCAGAGTGGGACGTCTGCATTTCTCTGGCAAATGCTCTACAAACTGAGCTACCCGGCCACGTCTTGTGACCCGTGTTCAGGGCCTAGCGCGCCCCCTGATTTCCAAACACTCCACTGCCAACTGCAACATTCATTCCCGAAATGATCTCCTGCCTTGGCTGAGCCGAGTCTCTGCAATCTTTCAGGAGTGCTAGTCCTGCAAGTTTCACATGAGGATATATGTGGAGTTTGAATGGTAGGAGATTTACTGGTGAAAGTAAGGCTGTGACGACTGGCTGTGAGCCATTCTTGGATAGCTCAGTAGGTAGAACACCTGTCTGTAAGCGGCACAGCTCCCTGGTTTGAGTCCCAGTTCGGCACATTGTTTTACTGATTTCTGAGATCATTTCTCGTGGAGAACAGTGGTCTGGCAGGAAGTAAAACTGACACGGAAGACAGCAGTCTTTCGCGGTGGGGAAACTTCCAGAACGGCTCTAACCTCTATGGATTAGTATTGTAAGGTAATAATGGTTCGTGCAAGTCCGCACTGAAGCTCAATACGGATGAAATCATTGTCGTCCTTCACTACTGAACGTAAGCCGCTCACATTCTATTATCTGTTAAGTGGTATCACCATCAACCGAACCATATTAGAGTATAAATGGGACACGGGATTGCTGCTAGGTACACGATCGCAGAGCTTAAACTGTCTTCGTTTACCTGTATGCAAACATTTTTCGATTGCTTTTAATTAAACTTGTGACTGCAGATCTTCACTGAAATATCAGCAAGATCAGGTGGAATGTTACAGTGTGCGCTCTCCCCTGCATGATTTTTACTATTTTTTTATGTACTGATAAGGGAATATTTTCTGTATTGTCAATGCCAGCGTTTAAAATTTATGCAGTGTTTCCCTGCCTCCCCCCCCCCCCTCCTCATCTCAACAGGATTGCGTATGAAGGAAGACTTCGCTAGTCTCACTAAGCATTTGTTTCACATTTGCAAGAACACTGGTAATTTATGTGTATATATGTGGAAATAATCGTGTCTTCCAGTGCCGTGAAAACATTGCCGTAGCCTGACATTGAGGTGGTGAATAGCACAGTTAAACCTAAATTCAATCTTGTTATTAGCGAGAGATATCATTAAGGAATGTATCTATTGGCATGGAAGTGTAAAAATCGCTAGGTCCTTAATGAAGGTTGTGTCAAATGTTTGATTATCCAGCCAAATGCAAAATATTCTTCCAAGTACTTAACAACAACTTTTCTTTTCCTGCATCAAAAAACCTTTATATCAAATTACATGTTGTACCACCGTTGCCAACCTGTTCATGTACACTGTACGTATGTGTTTAATGTAACAAACTTGCAGGAGGATGATACAGTTATTTAATCATCAATTTTAGTGGGAGATCGATATGCCATTTTCTTTATTTATTGTAATGTATGAAAATGTGTTTCTTTGCTTAAGTGTGAGTATATTGTGTGTGTGTGTGTGTGTGTGTGTGTGTGTGTGTGTGTGTGTGTGTGTGTGTGCATATGAGAGAGAGAGACATAGACAGAGAGAGATATAGAGAGAGAGATAGACAGAGAGATAGACAGAGAGATAGATAGATAGATAGATAGAGAGAGAGAGAGAGAGAGAGAGAGAGAGAGAGAGAGGAGAGAGAGAGAGAGAGATAGAGAGAGAGAGAGACAGTAATGGTACTAATTCAATGTTTCCCATTTTGCTCTAATTTTTAATGATCAGTTCAAAATGGTTGAAATGGCTCTAAGCACTATGGGACTTAACATGAGAGGTCATCAGTCCCCTAGACCTAGAAGTACTTAAACCCAACTATCCTAAGGACATCAGACACATCCATGCCCGAGGCAGGATTCGAACCTGCGACCGTAGCAGCAGCGCGGTTCCGGACTGAAGAGCCTAGAGCCGGTCGGCCACTACGGCCGGCGAAGAACGAGTAACAGATAGCATCAGCTTGCGTATGGAAAGGCAGAAGACACATGTAGGCAGTGACAAGTTATGTGGCTTTAAAGGTTAAATTGTCGAAGGTATTAAAAATATAAATAATGGAACATAATAATAACAAAGTGCTGCTTACTTTGTAGCAATGTGTGTTACTCATCACGTTGACATCAGTCGTCCCATTCGTTGCAGGTGGGTCCAGAACGGAGCCATCGAGTAATTCTGATGCTCGCTGTATCTAAAAAAGTGTTAAGTCATCAGTTACAACATCGCTCCTCGTCGTCATTTACACATTTATACTCTGCGAATTGGGTCTTCTGATGCGCCACTTACACCGGATCGTAAGAAAGCAAATACGAACGTAAAAGCATCTGCTGGCAGTTCCCAACTGTTTGCTTGTATCCGTGAACGTTTGTATACACTCTAGGCAATAGAAGAGAACACGATAAAATAAGCATATATATACACTTTCACCGACTCCCACACAGATTTGACTCAATTGTTACAGCTCTGGTATAAAACTCTGGTATTCACGTAGGATTATTCTGCATGCTGGGTGTGTTGTTCTACGTCAAGCAAACTAAATGTAATAGGAAAATAAAAATGTATTATTGGATGTCTCACTTTTTATGCAAGTGTGCAGCACTTTTCACTAAACTGCAGCTTCCTTCCTCGTTCTCACTATTGCAAAGTCTTGCAACTACGTCAGTTGACACTTTAGCTTCTCGTTACAACTAATGAGAAAATTTGAAAGTGGAATACTAATTTCTGATGAGCGACATAACCTGAAGAACAGATAGAATTTACACACTGCAACTGGAGAAATTTATGCCAGCTTCTGTGCCTCAAATAGTTCCTGACGCCTGCAGTGACATATGCAAAGCACACATTTCATTAAGGTACGCGTAAGGAAGATAATGCCAGTAAAGTACAGTAACTGAAATGTGAAATGCACATAAAACCTCTCAATAAGGCTATTTGACAAAACTTACCGCACTGTCGATGGAGCACAAGGCGTGAAACGTCATCCATAGAATGAGATGTTGCTCATCCTCGATAGTCATTGTCCATTGAAAGACGTTCGTGGGTTAAGGTAGTTGGTAAGCAGGCAGCGTTCCACTTTCGGGGGCTTATCTGACGCTTTGTGCAGATCGTGGTCGTGGCGATACTGTGCTGCCAGCGATGCGGGCCGCGGACGGCTCCTCTACCTGCTGGGCGGAGTCGTTTGCCGTGTGAGGCTGTGAGGAAGAGCCGTGGAGTGCGCGTGAGCTCCGTGATGCTGGAGGAACTGTCGTGGCACTCATGTTCTGTTTTTGTTACACTATTGTTTTGGGTCTCGTGTGAGACTGACGCATGAGAGCGTCCAGCTGGAATATAACGTGTAGCCGATTCATTAAGAGAAGTTAGAGTTGTACGTTGTAGGAAATACATTGAGATGAACTTCTGTGAGAGTGCTATTCCAACGGAACGAGAAAAGTCTCTTTTGGCATGTTCAGTACAGTGGATTGAAGTTCACAGGGGAGAAGCTGTGTCACGGTTCACGGGTGCTGAGCAGCAGCACCACTGCAGCGTCGGTGTTACACGGCGACACCGAGAGGAGCACGACACCCAGTCAGGTACGGAGACTGCGGGTCTACGACTTGTGGACTGTTTCAGTGGCCTGTTCCTAACACCACCATTAGGGACATAAAAACCAAGCAAACATTCAAAGCAGGCATAACATGACCGAAGGAAAAAATATTTTGAGGTATTTGGTTACGACATCAAAAGCGTATAAAACCGGTGACACACCCATTATGTAACTACAGCTGATTTGAACATAGGCCACGAGACTGATAAGCTTCTTCACAAATTTTTAATTTTGAATTACTCAGCACTACACATTTTTGTTTTTGTAGACTTGCAGGAAAATTTATTGTGCTGTTCCTCTTTAATAAAAAAAAAAATACGAAAGCTTGTGGTTCTTCAGACTGTTCTCTCCTAACAGGATGCATCTAATGAATTTATAATCTTTGCTATGTCTCTGGTTGGACGTTTTAGTGTTCCGACTGTTTTCTATTGAGCGTGTTTCCCTTATACAGTAGTGTTACATTATCGTCTGACCACTCCACAGCTCACACGAGAAATCTTCAACAATAAAAGTAGTTTGTGTGCAAAACAGCACGCAAACGCAAGTGCTGGTCAAACAATGGTATGAAGCTTGCGTGGCAGATTAAAACTGTGTGCTGGGCCGAGAGTTGAACGTGGGTGCTCTGCCTTCCTCAGGCTGGGTCTCTATTGACTGAGCTACCCAAGCATGACGCGTGATCCGTCCTCACAGCTTTACTTCCACCAGTGCCTCATCTCCTGCCTTCCAAACTCAACAGCTCTGCTGTGAAACTTGCATGACTAGCTCTCCTAGCAGAAACGATATTGCAGAGACATGGCTTAGCTACAGTGTGGACGAAAGAATGAATTTTCACTCTGCAGTGGAGTACGCCATGTTCAACCCGCCAGGGCAGCCGAGAGCGCTGACGCTCTGCTTCCTAGGCTCGGGTAGGCCCGCCAGCCTCGGATCGAATCCGACCGGCGGATTAACAACGAGGACAGGTGTGCTGACTGGCCTGGATGTGGTTTTAGGCGGTTTTCCACATCCCGCTAGGTGAATGCCGGGCTGGTCCCCACGTTCCGCCTCAGTTACACGGTTCGCAGACATCTCAACACGTTCGCACTATTCCACGGATTACACTAGTGCGCTAATTCCACGCGGGGGGGGGGGGGGGGCGGAAGGAAGGGCATCTGGCCACCTCTTGAAATTAACATGCCACATCCGCTTAACCAGCAGAGCCCGCCAGTCGGGATTAATTCTTGGAAAGAGACAGACTGGAGGTCGCCGTGTTACACTATACCCTACCTAACATACATGTGATTAATACGGTAGTTCACTAAAATTATACACAACGTACAAGAAAGAAGCAACAGAAAGACTTTATCCGTACAAGTGTTTGATATAGTGCTACCTTAGTGCATGTCGCAGCCCCAGACTCGGCGTTTTTGGTGCTACATTCAGTGTGGTGCACTGGGAAATCATGTCGCAATGCGACTGCAGCATAATCTTTATTCACACAGAGAAGAGGAAGTCTGATCATGTACATTATAAAGTAAATAGCGTTGGCTATCTCTATTTTTCCTGTAGCGAAAAGACGGACGACATATGAGCTGCGACCATTTTTGTAAACAAGCGAAGTGGCCTTCCATTTATCTCTACGCAGAATTAACCCAGATACTTTCTGTGCATCAAATGGAGGTTGTTAACCTCCATTTGACAAGCCTGAACAACATCTGCCAAACTTCAGAACAGGATTCGACTCTTCCAGCGACGTGATGACATTAAGAATCTGCAGAGGCCTTACTAGCAAACGACACACAGCACCTCTGTGTCACTGTCCGTGTGATTCCTGTACTGCATATCTGAATGCTGGCTTCTTAGGCATTGCTGTCCTGCGATTATACCTTTACACAGCACCCTGTCTCCCTTCAGTAGCCAACGCACATCACCTGTCTCCTAACTGCAGATGTGTGAGTACTGCCACCATACAAACTTCGCGTATGTTGTACGAAAACACATAACAATGCAACCTGGGTGATACAGACACTAATGCCGAGAAACCACGAGGAAAGAGAATACATATATGCCTTTCTCCATACCAACTCCCAAATATAAATAAAGAATTCGAACTCAGGATTGCAAACATAAACGAACGTAGTCGGAGAGCCTTAGTGCAGACGCATTCCCAGCTGCTGATTCTCAAACACATCGCTGTGGCAGAACCGACTGGTCAGATGTGTACAGTGACCGTTTCCTGTGAAATACATTAGTAGTTTCTCCGTGAACTCGTCGGGAGTCTACGGAACTGATGAATAAACCCTCCACTTGTTTACTCAATGCCGATATTCAGCTTGCGTAATTAAACGATTTACAAGTAGGATCTGATGAGAGTATTGAGGTGAAGCAAAGTCAGAGCACAGTTTTCAGATTACACTACGAATCGAGTGGATATTCTTTAAAAAAAAGGGATACACTGTGGACAATGCATCTGAATGCAGTTTGTTTATTGGCTGATGAATCCATATCAGGTGAGCGAAGTAAGTTAGTCGGCCGGAGTGGCCGAGCGGTTCTAGGCTCTACAGTCTGGAACCGCGCGACCGCTACGGTCGCAGGTTCGAATCCTGCCTCGGGCATGGATGTGTTAGTTAGGTTTAAGTAGTTCTACGTTCTAGGGGACTGATGACCTCAGAAGTTACGTCCCATAGTGCTCAGAGCCATTTGAACCGTTTTTGAAGTAAGTTTTTGTTTTCCCATAGCAGACACGGCAGTATTTCTTAATTCCTAAATATAAGTGGGAATTTGACACTTAAGCTAAATTCCTTCCCCTCTTCTCTCTGTCCATCTCCTACTCCCTCTCTCTTTGTCCATCTGCCACTCCTCCCCCGCCCCTCTCTGTGCATGACCTCCTCCCCACCTCCTCCTCCGCCCTCTATGTCTATTTCCACTTCTCTGCCCTCTTACCCCTCTCTCTGAGCTCTAGCCTTGTTTATTGTTATTGAGAACAAAACCTCGATTGGGAACTGAAGCCACTTAAAATGAATGGGTATGCTAGTTGATATCATTGGTATACAGGGTGTGAGAGACACCTGTCCACCGGCTGGATCTGTGAAGACAGTAGCTTTAATGACAGTGTTTTGCATAATTTCAATCTGTGAATGGGTAGGATTACAAAGTTTCAGATGATTCAGATTCTGTATTATTTTTCTAATAATAAGCCAATAAGCCATAAATACCAGTTCCTCGTTCCTGTATAAACAATGGCGAAGACGAAAACAAAACAGTACAATGCCATGTATACAATTTGTCATTGAAATTGTATGTAAATAGAAAGAATATATATGGGCCGAACAATTTTTCTGATGGGTTATTCGCCCCGTATTGTAGTTGAAACTGACTGTGAGAAACATACCTAAACCACACATTTTCTTCCTCACGGTCGGTTTTAACAGAAAACCTATATATTGCCATTTTGAAACATATGTAACCTATACCTGTAAAAATGTTTGTTAGAGTTTAGTATACAAATTCTAAATAAATCGGTGAAGCACTTTCCGAGGGTTTTGGTAACAAAGTATCCCCTTTTACTATTCATTAGAGCATTGTGTATAAATTTCAAGTAATTTAGTCAAGAACTTTTCCAGGTATTTGGTGATTAACTTTCCCCCATATATATTACACATATATTTATGTATCATAAATTGATTGTTCGTTAGAGTATCGTGTAAATATTTGATTTAATTCGGTGAAGATCTTTTCGAGATTTTTGGCAACAACGTTTCCCCTTTATAGATTAAAAATATATTTGTATGTTATATATATATTAAATATATATAGCCTATGTCCATTCAATAATTCATGGAAGTATTGTGCAGAAATTTGAACTATATCAGTTGAGAACATCTTGAGACGGTTAGTAACCTCCTTTCCCCTGTCAATGTTACAGGAACATTTATACGAGTATGTCATAATTGTGACTGAAGTACATAGCATATATCCAAGTAAATATTGATGAGAGTATCAGGTGCAAATCTGAAGTATATCAGTCAAGAGCTTTTAGAGACTTTTAATAAAAACTTTTCCTCTTTATATGTTATGTATGTCCTGTATCTGTCTGACCATTCATTACAGTATCATGTGATAAGCAATGACTTGTCCTTATATAGTAATACAGATAAAAATTTGCGCCAACCCCCTCTTAAAATTTCTTTGATGTGTGGTCCTTAAGATGTATTGTGTTTCAAACTTTAAAAAAATTAAGAGCAAATTTTTATGCAATACAAGAAGAATTCAGATAAAAAGCATTAATCACAAGATTTGTTCAGTGCTAAATAGTTGTACCGCATCTGCTTCTGCCACGTCCGCAGGTGTCTGCCCACTGTTACCCCTTATGTCCCTCCTAGCACCGGCCAGCAGCAGTGCCTTCGCTGCATATGCACACCCCCATCTGGCAGCCACATGGAGTGGAGTCTCCCCCGCATCGTGCTGGACATCTACACACGCTGATGCCGCCAGTAGCATCCGTACAATGTGCTGCTCGCCACCTCTACATGCAGCCTAGTGCAGAGGCGTCATCCCATCCGAGTCCCTGACGTTGACATCTGCCCCGGCATCAATCAGGCACTTGACAGTTTCTTCGTGGCCATTCATCACTGCTTCATGCAGGGCAGTGTCGCCACTGGCGTCTGTCGCGTTGACTGGCGACCCCGCATCCAGGATCGCCCGCACTTGGCCGGTCTGACCCTGTGACGCAGCAATGATCAGCCTCCCAGCCAGCATCTGCTTCTGTTCCTCAGTCAGGATCCTGTAAATCACATTATGATTTACATCAGTTTTAGTATAGCAGCAGTGACATGAACATGACCTCCACAACGTATCTAAAACACACACACACACACACAGACTTACACACACACACACACACACACACACACTCACACAGAGAGAGGGGGGGGGTTTGGAGATACAAAATGTTACTCTGTGAAAACCTTGTTTGAAATCAGTCATATAGGTAGTCAAGCAATTTAAAGCCCATTGGATATGTTGGTTAAAATTTTAGCGTTTAGCTTATTGTCACCAAAGAAAAAAAGTCATTCTTGTAGATGAATAATTATGTGAGTGCATGGTAGCTATTCCCCTCGATATCTGCATCTAGTGACGCCTGTGAGCTGAGGATGACATGGCAGCTAGTTGGTACTGTTGGGCTTTTATGGCCTGTTCTGGAGGAGTTTAGTTTAGTTTTAGTTTTATAATAGATACTGGGTGTCACTGGCCCTTATCTCTAGGAGTCTGCAAAACGGTATGCCTAGAGAATGTGCACGAGATGGCTTTGAGAAGTCTTGGGTCACTGGCTTGATGGACGTGGGAGCAGCATACTGGCAGATCACACAGTGATCACAGTCTGAAGTGCAATGGATGAATGATAGGGTTGCAGGACAACAGCGTGGCAAGAAGGGTAGGCACATCGCCATCCAGAAGAACTGCACAACAAACAGATTTTAAAATGGAACGACTAGCTTTTTCATATAGGCAACAGCTGAAACCTGAGCAGAGGCGAAACTTCCTGGCAGATTATAACTGTCTACTGGACCGAGACTTGAGTTCGGTATCTTTCTGTATTGGGGGAAGTGAAGCTGTGAGGACGATTAGGGAGTCATGCTTGTGTATCTCAGTCAGCAGAGCACTTACCTATGAAAGGCAAAGATCCTGAGTTCCAGTCTCGGTTTTAATCTGCCAGGAAGTTTCATATCAACACTCACTCCAGTGCAGAGTGAAAATTTCATTCTGGAAACATCCTCAGGGGCGTGGTTAAGCCAATTCTCCGCCATATTCTTCCTTCTAGGAGTGTTAGTCCTGTACGTTTTGCAGGAGAACTGCTAAGAAGTTTGGAAGATACAGCACGAGGTGCTGGCAAAGGAAAACTTGGGGGACAGGTCGTGATTTGTGCTTGGGTAGTTCAGTCAGTAGAGCACTTGCCCGCGACAGGAAAAAGTCCGGAGTATGAGTCTCGGTTCAGCAAACAGTTTTAATCTGCCAGCAAGTCTCATATCTGTGTGCACTCTGCTGCTGAGTGAAAATTTAATTCTGAGCTGATTTGATAGGCAGTGTGCCAGCATCAGATTACTGGAAGCTGGGTTGAGATCTCAAGTTGACGTGGGTCATCTCCTGTTGACTTCATACCACAGACAACAAAGACTTGTATGGTATACATCCATAGTCAACTGGAACACTGACTGGAATTCTCTGCTCTTCAACGGCGAGTCCTGGTTCTGTCTGTAGCACTCAGATTGTCATCCACATGCCTGTAGATGACCTGGTGACAGGTCGCAGGACGCAGCAGTACTCCAGACACATACCCCAATTCCCCTGCTGTGGGGAGGTACTGGATATGACAATTGGGATGGCTTCGTAATTGTTGAAGAAACGCTGAATAGCTGCCAATATGTGAGACATATGGTAAATCCTCTTGTCACTCCCATGACTATGGTACCAAATGCAATATTCCAGCAGTATAATGCAAGATGCCCCACTGCAGTTCACATTACAAGCGCCTTAAGAAATGTATAGATCCTTGGCCAACCAGTACAGTCTACTTATTTCTCTCTGGGCTGCAATGGAAAGGCGTATACATCCAAACCACCACCACCCCCACTACCCCCCAAAAAATCCCTAAATAAAGCAACCATCATCATCTGAAACAGCATGTGATTCTGATGTGGCAATAAAATCTTAAAGATGAAATTCAGAGGCTGTCACAGTTTTTAGTGATGTTTATTATGGACATTAATTTCAAACAGAAGAAAATTTAACAATTCAATTTCATACATAACAGATAGCTGAACACTTTCTGTATACATTTGAGTGCTTTCTTTGTTGACTGCAGTGAGAACTTTAATCGAGACTACATAAATGTGGGGAAGGAAGGAATTAATTTTGCCTTATGTTCCTTGTATGAAGAGCATATTACTCACAGAAAAGCTATACTACATATGTAACATTCCTTAGATGACAAACATCGAGTGAGAAAGTGCAGTGTAACTGTAGGTCCGCATCTGTGGTTTGGTTTTGGGGGTGGGGAGAGGGTGTTCACAGCTTGTTATTGGCTGTCGCACTCCTTCCACCCGAACACAATCTGCCCTCCTCACTTTTAACATTGTAACACATGTCTATGGTTTCAGTGATAATTTGTTTAGATCTGCGCATAGTACGTCACTATGTAAGTTCTAAGGTACAGCACTTTTGAAAATTATATGGTAGGTAAAGGATTAGCCCGGTAAACTGAAATATTATGTTTCCTTTAAGAACTACAATAGCTACAAGTTTTTGACAAAGTCATAGTTTACAAGCACTTAACCAATATCAGTATTTCACTTAACACTACGATTGTGAACGCAGTTCTGCAGACTGTGGCTATGGAAATGTGTAAATGGTGGAAAGTGCTGTTTATTTCAGCAGTTTCTGCCTACAGAATAAAATGTTAAAATGTTCTCGGGTTTCCAGTTGCTTCAAGGGACTGAAGTGGCGTGAGCTTTCGACCAAGTGCTTCTCAGCCGCTGTCAAGTGGAGTGACTGCTGGTGGGCTCCTCGTACACCATTACACAACCCAGCTGCCGGCTGTGACGTCACTCATGGTTACATTACCGCCATACATGAACATACTTTGATTTCATGTCCGGTACGCCCATTTTAACCTTGCAATTGCTGGATATCGAGCTGTAGGTCATAAGGTCATAGTCAGTGATTTTAATTTCGATGGATTCTTGATTATATATATATATATATATATATATATATATATATATATATATATATATATATATTAAGTCCCACATTGATTTCTGCGTTTATTTTACGCAGTGTTGCTTGTCTGTTAGCACTGACAAATCTACACAATCAATGCTGCTCTTGCTCGTTAAGTGAAGGCCGTCGGCCATTGGTTTCTTCGTGTCGGAAAACTCTTTTGTTCTTTTGACGTTTGATTGTCGCGTCTGTGTGGTTTTCTCTTCAGCCAGAGTTGTGGAGGATTATCTGGTACGTCAAATAATGTAAATATTGCATTTCTCACAGGTTTCCCATGTTACACATTGGCTGATTTGTCTGGAAGTCGAGACGCGGCGCTTCGCATCGCACCTGTGTTAAGTAAGAGACGGTAGAGAGCAGACAGCTTCAGGCAACTAGTGGTGGTCCGCTGACTGCTTGCAGGTAGCTACGGCTGCCATCGGAAGGTGTCAGATTCTCACGCACTACGAAACTATCAAGAAGTGAAAACAGATTTTGGAAACAAAACTCAAGTTACTGTGATTAATATGACGGTCGTTAGTTACCGCTAGATTGTTTGTTTGCTGTGAACGATGGAATGAATGGAATGTAAGATAGTAAATGAATATTGTTATGTCCATTAACTGAGTATATGTTAGCGTGAAAACTGTGATGGTGTAGAGGAACTGAATTATACTCTCAGGGGAATTTTGTATGTAGAACTAGGCAGTTTATGGGACCCGGAAAAACAAGAAGCATTTCATGGTAATTGTGTTATGTAAAGCGCGAGGTATTTTCAGACTTGTGGAGTTTCAAAATTTGTTCATTTAGTAAATTGTTCATAAAAGTTGTTAAATTGTGACTAGTCATATACGAAATAAGCGGAATTTCGCAGCTTAATACTAGTAGCGGATTGGCTACGGTGTGTATCATCCAATCAGAGGGTAGTACGGTCACGCGTATTTTGTGAGCTACATAACGGCTCTGTGAAGTTGGGAGCTTAGCTGTCATTATTTTCGGATGCGAATATAAGGAGCTCTGGATAAATGTGGTAATTTTGCAGAATAATGAATAAAACTTGACCGTGGAGTGCCGCAAAGTGCATGCGAACTTGTGGCAAAAACGAAAACGGAAATTTCGATTTTAATACGCAAACAGTGACTTTTGTATAAACAAGATCGGCGTGGCATGTCATACCAGCAGTGACCGCAAACTGAACATTCGTACTGGCTAAATTGTGTAATATTTGAGAGAGCGTTCTGTCACAGATAATATGTTTGGTAATGCTGCTGGTAACTGGTTCGGTTAGCTGCCGTAAGCCGGCTATTACGAGTGACTGCGACTGCGTGCGAGCGTCGATGCAAGAACTTGAGATTAGCACGGGATATGCAGTGTTCTTGTATCAGACATGTGCCAGTGTATCGACGTTTCCGCTCCTAAACTGAGTTTCAATCAGTCGCTCAGTTAAACTGAAACACATTCGCTGCGGCCGTCGTGTTGGTGTAACGCCACTGGCTGTGCTGCAGCCCCCCCAGCAGAGGAACATCCTGCTGTTCTGACAGGGGAGGCGTGTGGGGCTGACTGCAGAGGGGGAAGTCACCGCGAGCTGAGGCAACGTTATTTATGTAGAACGAGCACACAGTAACAGCGACCTTGCAAAGTGCACCGAACGGAACCCCATGTTGTTGGGTACTTGTAAGAGGTCGTTCTGCAAAAGGCCAAGTCCTTTGCTCGTTACTAGTGAGTTTTTGATCGTAAACTAAATCGACACTCTTCAGTAAATACCTGTAATTTACAACAGAATGAAATGCGCGTCTAGCGTTTGCATGGGGGCTTAATTAAATTTATATTTGATTGAAAATAGTTTTTAGTGTTTTAGTATGTCCGATTACGCAAGTCTCGTAATCGGTTGGCCCTGACTAGAATTATTACGCTATCTGACTGCAACAAACAATGTAAGAAAATTTCCGTAAACACAGTTAATTAATTAAGACCCCAGCAACTATAAAAATCTACGAAACCAATGAGCACAAGAGTAACTGTTCTGTATGTGGGAGTGTGACTCAACGTCCACATCTGGCACGGTTCTTTTCCAACAAGACAAGAATTTTGATAACAATTATACTGACGTGACAAAAGAAATTTAGAAAAACTATAATTACGCAAAAAAAACACAATTACACTCTAATCCAAGAACACAAGCCAGATGCTTTGTTGACTGAACCTGTAGTGACACATTATTTCAGATACACAACTAATAAAGGAACATTATAAATTTTACCTTCATATATTGACGAAATGCACTCATTACAATAACATCTGCTATCTCTCCCATCAAATAACTGCATAGGACATGGAACTATACTCTTTACTACAACATCTTGCTCCAACTTCACAACAACCACGAGCTCTGCCCACGCACACACTGTCTCTATGAGTTCTTAACACACACTGTCCTCTCCGATCTCTTAACAACCACTGACTGCCACGAACTCTAAACAGGCACTGTGGAGGCGGCTTAAAAGTACTCTTTGGCGCACTCTCTGGCGCAGTGGCACAGTGTAGCCACCTTTCATATGCCCCTCCTCCACAGGCCAGAATTTGATGGTATTTTTGCCAGCATTGGTGGTGAAAATACCACCAAATTCGTCCACAAAAATACAGACAAAAATAAAAGATAATATTAATACCTAAACATCACATAATTAGTTAAAAATTTTGGCTTTGCACTGACCTTTCACTAACCTAATATATAAAATACAGTAAGCAATACAACTTCTTTTCATGCATGTGGCTTTACATAATAGTTTACACAATATACAAAAAATCAGTTTATACAAATGTTCACATAAAAATGCTTTCAATGATTAGTTTATACAAAAAAAAGACACCAACAGGTAACATCTTTTCAGTAGAAACAGTCCATCAGTGGCACCCAGTAAAGTTTAGCAGGTACACCCAGCAACAAGTCACATTAGTTCAGTAGAAGCAGTTCATCAGTTGCACCCAGTAAAGTTTAGCAGGTACACCCAGCAACAAGTCACATTAATTCAGTAGAAGCAGTTCATCAGTGGCACCCAGCAATGTTGAGTAGGTGCAGACACCAACAAGTGACACCATTTCAGTAGAAGCAGTCCATTAGTGGCATCAGCAATGTTGATCAGGTGCACACAGCAACAGGGGACATCTCTTCAGTAGAAACAGTTCATCAGAGGCACCCAGCAATGTTGAGTAGGTGCAGACAGCAACAAGTGACTTCATTTCAGTAGAAACAGTTCATCAGTGGCACCCAGCAATATTGAGCAGGTGCAGACACCAGCAAGCAACATCATTTCAGCAGAAACAGTCCATCAGTTGCACCCAGCAATGTTGAGTAGGTGCAGACAGCAAGAAGTAACATCATTTCAGTAGAAACAGTTCTAACAGTGGCACCCAGCAATATTGAGTAGGTGCAAACAGAAAAAAGTCACATCTCTCAGCAGAAGCAGTTCGACAAAATTCACTAACACTGATCACACAGTTCATCAGCAGAAATTAAACATGACTAAATGTTACACATCATGTTGAAAAGTGCAGGTAACAGTTCAGAATATTTATCTTCACTAATCAGACAGTTCAGGCATGAACAATAGTTTGAATGCACATACAAATGCTTTTACAGTAACATACAAATCATAACAAACACACAAATGATGTCAGATAATTTTCATATTAACTATTACAATACACAAATACCAGTAAACCTATAATATTTATGGGTGTCAGTGCAAGCCACTACCAACAAATAAAATAATACTTAGGAGATAGGTGGGTAGGATTAGTAAAGGAAAACACACAGAACACACTCACTCATCCTTCATCCACATTAAGTACTACTGTGTAATTGAATAGTGTTAATTGTGTAAATGTAATTCTGTCAAAATCTGATGTTCATCATGTGTATCAAGTAGTAGTGGCAGCAATGTATAACAGTCAATAATAGTTAGGTCAACGTCATAGTCATCATGTCAAGACGAATGTTTGCCAAGCCAGATCAAAATGTACTGTTGTTGAACAACTGTCAGTGAGCCACGATATGCAATTACTTCCTCTCTTCAAAAAAAAGTATATACTGCTTAGTGATATAACAAAGTGTGTGTATAGACTATCTTCCTTCTATTTTAGTGTTTTAGTCTGCTCTCTTCATCCTCTTGTTCCATAAGACCAACAAAAAAAAATATGCTCCTCACTTACTTTACCTCTTATCCACCAAAACTCCAATAATTATCACCATCACATAATCTCAATAATACCTCAATAATACGTCGATAAATGTAAACCTCAGCACCAATATCACCTTACCTCTTGTCCACAAACAACTTCATATACTCTCAATACCTATTATAATACATCGATAAATATAAACCTCAGCACCAATATCATTTCACTTCCATAACAACTCTTTCCTCTCGTCAGTCTCCTCGAACAAGTACAGATAAAATCCTAATGCAACTTCAATTCAGCATCCCATACAATCCGAAGACACATTGTCAACACACAACCTCTGTGTAATCCATCTGACCCAAATTTTCTACTCATTATAAATTATAAGATACATTTTGGTTCCTTGTCCATCATTAAATAAAAGAAATGCATACCTGAGCTCTAACAGACTTAGTTCGAATAACTCTCAGTAATTAAGTACGATTACGGAGTGTGAATGATCATAATATTTCACAGTGTGTACCCACTTCAAGAATCATAGCAGAAGCAAACATGTGGAGTATTTTTTTGTGTCAAGTGTCACTTCCTATTTCAATTGCTTACGAAAAATGCAGTCTAATAATTGTTAATGGTCTAAACCTAGTTTCAGGTCTGTCATGTCGTTAGCTTCCTTCCTATTAGCATAAATTTATACAGCTTCCATAAAACTTTAGCTCATGTGACTTCAATGACTTTCTTGTACTAATGTCGTTCGTCGAATTATAGCAGTTAATTTTCTTATCTTAAAAATGTAAGGCGCTGAGCGTAAGCAAAACAAGCAATAGCGAGTAAATATACCAGTAGAGAACAGAATGTCAACAAGTGTATGCAGCACAATCCTTACAACGAGGCTCTGCCAAGCGAACAATCTATAATTAATACCATAGTGTGACCTAAACTCTATGTTTATACACAGTACATCAGCATTGCTATACACCAAATTAAAGAGCAGTTATGGCAACAAAACAGAAATGTGTAAGCAAAACTTGCAATAGCGAGTAAATATACCAGTAGAGAACAAAAAGTCAACAAGTGGATGCAGCACAATTCCTACAACGAGGCTCTGCCAAGCGAACAATCTATAATCAATACAGTAGTGTGACCTAAACCCTATGTTTGTACACTGTACAACAGCATTGCTATATACCAAATTAAAGAGCAGTTATGGCAACAAAACAGAAATGTGTAAATATGTAATCCATACGCATAGCAGTAAACATATATCTTACGTAATAAACAGGTCATTAGCATCATATCAGCCTGAGCAAATAAATGTTCATATGTCATCTTAGCAAGTAAACATGGAGGCGCAAGCAGATAAATCACAAAGTATAACTTACATACCTAAACACATCACCACAATAAATCAGGTTACAATTATAATTTAAATAAATAAGCACAGCAGGCACATAATTAAAAAAAATATGACATCAGTGAAATAGCAGTGCAGCCAAGCGATGCATAATATACACAAGTTACAACCCAGTTCATTAATAATAATTGTCAAAATCAGTAAATGTACACAAGCATGTCGCTTCACAAGTAAATCCATAGAACATGAAATTAGCACAAAGTATGAATCACGTAATCGCGAGCAGCAATTTACGTCTAAAGTACGTACCCAATTGGAAATTTGTTACCTGAAAAATAAACTCAATTAATAGTTACCCTTTTTTTTTTAGTTTATTACTTTCTTCTTCGAAATTACATTCTTCCTGAAAATTTCTCGATAGCAGGTCGTCTTAACGTCGGACACGCACAGAATTTACCTGAAGGTCTTAAATACTTTATACAACCGTATCCTGCAAAATACTGAATGTTAATAACACAATTCAACAAGTCCTTATAGCTTTATACAGAATTTAGTCGGAGAAATTAGACTGTGTATTTGTTTACGGCTGTCAGTGCATTCGCACTGAGCGCTCGATCAGCTGTGGGCGCGTGACGTAGGAAGCTATTGTTCGCGGTCAACGACTGCCTTGTGCGGCGCGCAGACTTGACTGTTGCTTTGAGTATGTGCCGCCGCCAAAACACAGCGCGGTATCCTTGTACTCTCTGCGTGTTTACATCTAGCTGTTAGTTTTTCACAAGTATGTCATTCCACAAAAATTTTAACGTTTGATATGTGATGTATTCCTTTAGAGCGTCGAGATTTAAGAGTTTCTACTTCAACAGTGTTATCATGTATAATTTTGCGAATTCTATATGGACCGTTATAAAGCAAAAAAAATTTGCGACATAAGCCTTTTCCTTTATGAAACAAACGGTGAGACTTAATTAACACTTTCTGACCAACTGACAAGATTTTTAAACGACCAGGACGTTTAGCTGATTTCTCTCTTCTTGCAGCCGCAGACGCAATATTTCGTAGAGCCAGGTTGACAACTTCAGAATGCCGCAGTTTCCGTGAAGGCGGAAAAGGAACGATTTCAGAAATGCGATTTGTTGGTGCTTTATTTTTTAATGTCAATAAAGGCGGTAAAGAAGTTGAGTCATTAGGGAGTTCATTCAGAATGTTTTGAAAAATATGAAGATACTGATCCCAAGTTCTGTGATTCTGATGACAATAAAGACGGCACAATTTATTGATTTCCTTCATCCATCTCTCTGAAGCGTTAGATTGAGGGTGAAAAAGTGAAATGAAGATTGGTTTAATTTTACGACGCTGAAGAGTACGAAGCCAAATTTTAGAACGAAACTGTGATCCATTATCTGATATAACCTTGTCAACGTGACCGACTTCTTTAAGAAAATGTTTGATAAAAGCGTTAGATACTGAACTAGCTGTTGCTTTGCGTAAAGGTGTAAAACACACATATTTTGACGTCAACTCCACTGCTACGAAAATGTACGCAAAACCATTAGTAGAACGAACCACTGGACCAAACAAATCGACTGCAGCCATCTCCTTTAATTTCACTGGAATGACGGGAAACAACGGTGCTCTGTGAGAAATCGTTGGAGGCTTAGCCATTTGACATAATTTGCATTTGGCAAGAACAGATCGAATACGTTTTTCCATATTACTGAAGTAACAATTTTCTCGTAATTTATGAAAGCATTTTCTGGGACCAAAGTGTGCATAACTGAAATGCGTATACCAAATCAATTTATTGACCCACTCATCAGGAATACAAACTAACCAAACAGAGTTGTCGACCGATTTTCGTTTAAAAAGAATGTCATTGCGAACTAGATAATGCTGTCTAATCGCCACGCTCTCCTTTCTCCTCCACTTCTCCTTAATGTCCTTCCAGATTGGATCCTTATTTTGCTCCTTAGCGATGTCCTGGAGCGAAGACGAAATAAAGTTCTCAAAAGCAACACCTTGAATATACATCAAACAAAAATTGTTTTCTTTGCAGTCCTCTTCAGCACTTTGTTTCAAACCCATAGGTGCACGTGATAAAGCATCAGCAACAGTATTTGAAGAACCCTGTATGTAAACAATACTAAAGTCAAATTCCTGTAGGTACAACGCCCATCGTGACAATCTGCCGTGAGTTAATTTTGTTGACATAAGAAATTCCAGAGCTCGATGATCGGTGTAAACCTTAGAATGTCTGCCAAACAAAAATGTGCGAAATTTTGTGAAAGCCCAAACAACAGCCAAAGCTTCAAGTTCCGTAATCGAATAATTCTTTTCTGATTTTGAAAGAACACGACTTCCAAATGCAACAGTCTTTTGTACTACAACGCCGTCTTCTTCTATCTCTTGAAATAAATGTGCCCCTAGGCCTTTGTATGATGAGTCCGTCGCCAAACAAAAATCTTTAGATAGATCCGGATGTGAAAGAAGTGGAGCAGCAACTAAAGCATCACGAAGCTGTTCAAATTCTGACTGAGCTTCCTCATCCCAGCACCAATTAGATTTCTTTCCAGATAGTTCACATAAGCGAGGTGTGGCCAAATCGTCCAATTTCACAAAGCGTCGAAGAAAATTACAGACACCAAGGAAACTACGAACATCACGTTTTGTAGTAGGAACAGCATAATTACGAATAGCATCTAATTTCTCTGGATCAGGGAGAATACCTTCTGTAGAAATAATGTGGCCGAGAAATTTCACCTGAGAACGACCAAATTCAGATTTTTCCAAGTTCACTGTCATGCCAACTTTTGCAAAGATACGTAATAATGAGTCCAAAATTTTGTTGTGCTCACTCCAAGAACGTTTAGCAATAAGAATGTCGTCAACATAAGAAGTAATGTTGTCACGAAGATAAACAGGTAACATTTCGTTTAAGCTACAAAGAATGCTGCAATAGGTACAGTAAGTCCAATCGGTAATTTCCAAAGTCACTTTGGGATAAAACAGTCATATCCGGTTATTGTTCTTACTCACTAGATAGATTGATAGTCGAAGAGTTGGTTTGACAGATGTAAAGAATAGTAAAAGAGTAGGTAGCGGTACAGAAAACTAAAAGAGAAACAGCACCACTACAGCTCGGGGCCCTATGCTCGCTACGGCACATATTCACTTAGAGTAGTGAATCCCCTGAGGACTTTAATAGCCGCACATAATTTCAAGTTTGTGTCTTAGTGGCACATCTGGCGGAAGTACGTACGTAAATTGATCTAGCCATGAACATGGATGTATGTCATTCTTAGAATTGCGGAAGATCTTAAATTTCCGGACAGTCAAAAAGTGTTTATAGTCAAAGTTTTCATCTCGTGGCGACAAAGACCTACCGCGTCTGTCCCGGTCCGAATGTCGATTATTGTAAAGTTCGCGCGCCTGGCGCTCTCTTGTTGCTTCTCGTAAATGAAACAAATTATTTTCTTCAAACCCCTCTGCTACCTGTGATTCTAAATTTCTTCTGCTATCTTTTCCTACAATTTCGCCTTCGATCTGCTTGACTTGCTTCCGTAATGCCTCAAATTCTCTTTTCACGCGTTCATTAAATTTTCCCTGATTCTCAACATGCTTATTTATGTTCTGATACTCTTCGGTTTCTGCAAATGGTAATGGGGCTGTATCATCCGAATCTCTGTCCCCATGTAAACTAAGATTTGTCAATTTATCTGAAATTTCCTCCACTCTTTCCGATAAGTCACCAAATTGTTCTTTCTGTTTATTTACGTCTTCCGTAAGTGTCGCGACTCGGGTTTCAGTATTGTCACATTTGGTAGCTAGCTGTTCATAATGTTGTGGTAGATTATTTATTCTGTCATTTGGTACGGATTCCTCGATTCTTTCAAATATTTCTTTCTTATCCTTTGCACGTTGTAAATTTAACTCTGAAAAATTCTGTACTATCACGCGATCTCTTTCTTCCTGTTCTCTATCCTGTTCCCTTTGTCTGATTTCTACTGCAATTAATCTATTATTGTGAGAATTCAGAATCGGTTGTACTTCTTCCCTGATTTCTTTCTTTAATTCATCTTTCATATTTTTGAAACATGTCCCTATTCTTGAATCTAACCGTGTTTCCAAAGTTCCCATCTCTGTTTTAATTGTTCCAATCTCTGTTTTAAATTCAGATCCTAACCGAGTTTCCATTGTTCCCATATCAGTTTTAATTTCAGATCGCAAAGTTCCCATCTGTGTTTCCATTGTTCCTATCTGTGTTTTTAATTCAGATTGAAAATTTAATATTACATTCATCAACTGCTCCATATTAACTTGTTCGAAATTCCTTTCGCCCCTAACATCTCCCGCAAAACTAACTTCCTTCGTCACAGCTGTAAGGCTACCTGTGTTCGATACTATTTCAGAGTCTTCTGTCGTTAATCTCAGATTCTGTAAATTTTCTGATTGAGAAAAATTTTGAAATGGTTCCGGACTATTTTCCCGACTTATCACATTGTTTTCCACCTCATTATCCATCATACTGTTTTCCTCTGTTGGCGAGTTCCCCATGTCAACAATTTCGTTATTCTCACTATTCATCATTTTTGCCTTTTTCATTGATCGCGTAATCATTTACAAAATATACGAAAGATTCGTCACTGTACGAAAATCACACACAATGACCCCTTATCTCCAACAATACTATTCACACGCAATGTCTCCCTCAAACACGATCAATCGAACAATTGAAATAATTGCACAAGATTGTCAAACGCGTATACAAGGCAATAAAAATTAAATTTTGAAAAATACCATTAGAAGAATGCCAATTACCAAATCTACACATTCAATACAGACTACAATTACTGAACTACAAATTACTACAACAATACTACAGTCTACAATTTTCACAATCAGAAGAATCCAAGGGACGATCCGAAGCAGCGGTCGCCACGTGCATGGGGGCTTAATTAAATTTATATTTGATTGAAAATAGTTTTTAGTGTTTTAGTATGTCCGATTACGCAAGTCTCGTAATCGGTTGGCCCTGACTAGAATTATTACGCTATCTGACTGCAACAAACAATGTAAGAAAATTTCCGTAAACACAGTTAATTAATTAAGACCCCAGCAACTATAAAAATCTACGAAACCAATGAGCACAAGAGTAACTGTTCTGTATGTGGGAGTGTGACTCAACGTCCACATCTGGCACGGTTCTTTTCCAACAAGACAAGAATTTTGATAACAATTATACTGACGTGACAAAAGAAATTTAGAAAAACTATAATTACGCAAAAAAAACACAATTACACTCTAATCCAAGAACACAAGCCAGATGCTTTGTTGACTGAACCTGTAGTGACACATTATTTCAGATACACAACTAATAAAGGAACATTATAAATTTTACCTTCATATATTGACGAAATGCACTCATTACAATAACATCTGCTATCTCTCCCATCAAATAACTGCATAGGACATGGAACTATACTCTTTACTACAACATCTTGCTCCAACTTCACAACAACCACGAGCTCTGCCCACGCACACACTGTCTCTATGAGTTCTTAACACACACTGTCCTCTCCGATCTCTTAACAACCACTGACTGCCACGAACTCTAAACAGGCACTGTGGAGGCGGCTTAAAAGTACTCTTTGGCGCACTCTCTGGCGCAGTGGCACAGTGTAGCCACCTTTCACGTTACTGGCCAGCGGACATCTTCCGGGAGGCTGGACCGCCTCGCGCAACTTTCTTCAGCTGACGCGTCGCTGATGCACACACAGCCAGTACCGAGAGGAGGAAATCCGCCACGCGGCCGGGAATCGAACCCGGGGCCCCGTGATCGAGAGTCATTAACCACGCCATCACATCACGAGCTGGCGACTGCACGTTGCGAGAGAATCGTAAACAAAGTGTCCTGTGAAGTGGCGTTTGCCCGAGCATGTTTACGTCAGCCTGTCACCTTGCGCGCGAGTGTGAGAATTCTCAGTCCGAGCAGATCCAGCTTAGCTCTTCAACGTGGCGCACACTGAATTAAAACGATCGAAGTTACCGACCGGTCGAACAGGGTAAGGGTTCGAAAGTAGATTGCTAGGAAAGAAGAGATGGGAGTGTCTAGAAGCTAATAAGGCAGTTGGGGAATTGAGGACGAAGCTTCCTTCGAAAACCATTGCCGAATGAACAGATGTAGTTTCCATCATTTATTGAGACTCTCAGGCACTTCCATTGCTGCGCGGGGTTAGCCGAGTGGTCTGGACTGTGCGGCTGGTCCCGGTGGAGATTCGAGTTCTCCCTCGGGCATGGGCGTTTGTGTTTGTCCTTGGGATAATTTAGATTAAGTAGTGTGTAAGGTTAGGGACTGACGACCTTAGCAGTTAAGACCCATAAGACTTCACACACATTTGAACATTTTTTGAGCACTTCCATTCAGAGAAAATATTATCTAATGTGAATGCAATTCCTGGTCGTCTAAAGTTGAAAGCTGCCGCGACGTATCTTGCTTCAGGCCATTCATTTACCTCATTCCAATATACTTGCAATACAGACTGTATCAGAAGAGAAAAGCACAACTCCGTGCATAGAAAGGTCGAACCGCTCTATTTTAGGTGTCTTGTTTAAAACGAGGAATCTAAATTTGCAACAAACTGAATCGTATGGTATTCCATTGCGCAATTAAAATTTGGAAGGACTGCTGCTGTACATTGCAGTGTTTCTTTTGGTGTACCAGATATGTTACAACATATAAAATCACACATGTGGGGGACTGTTGTAACATGCAGCACTTAAATTTCCTTAAATAATATATAACTGCATTGCTGTTTTAACAAAGAAGAGGCCACATGCCTAGTACATATTATACTAAAATATATGGTACTTTCACGTACCGAAATTATCAGAGAAGATGTTTGAATGGTCCTTTTGTAATGTTTGCAGAAGTGATCCATGGAATAGAAACAAACACCGCCCGAACAGGTTCTGAAGGCCCAACGGCACCGACCGGCCGCCATGTCATCCTGACCCCTTAGGCATCACAGCATGCGGATACGGAGGGCCATGTGGTGAGCACACCTCTGTCCTGGCTGTTGTCAGTTTACGAGACTGGAGCCGCTACTCCTCAGTCAAGCAGCTCCTCAGTTTTGCCTCACAAGGGCTGAGTGCTCCCCGCTTGGCAACAGCGCTCGGCAGGCCTGGACGGTCACCCATCCAAGAGCCAGACAAGCCCGACAGCGCTTAACTTCAGTGATCTGACGGAAACCGGAGTTACCACAGCGGTGAGGCCTTTGGAATGGTATACAGTACTATACATTTTCATCACTGTGTGGTACAGTTTCCCTCATTCCGTTTACAGTGTCACTTATTGCATCTTCCTTCATGTTTCTGCCTTTATAAGTACCAAGATTAATGTTCCACAAACACCGTAGATCCTTGTAGAGTTCCAAAAATCGCACAGCACACTGTAACGACCAGGTCTCAGTCACTGTCATTGCATATCAGACTGCGTTAACGAAATTTCCACGATGTCGACTCTCGAAATGTCAAAAACAGGCTGGATTCGAAACCCATTCATGGGAACTTCAGGTGATTTCGGCTTAACATTATCAGAAGAAGGAGAAATGGCAGCTATATCTACCGATCGTGGACTGAGGATTAAGCAGAGGGAGTTGACTCGTAAAGTTTTTTGGATTTCTATAAAAGAAGAATATGTGTCGATATCTAAAAGGTCGTTGAACATTTTACTTCCGTTTTCGACGTCATATTTATGTGAATTAGGATTTTCCGCGCTTGCCACAATTAAATGTAAAAAAAGAGTAAGTCTTCAATGTATTGACCAGGAAATGAAAGTTTGTCTTTCAAATGTATCTCCATACATTGAAGAAATCGTGAGGACACATCAGGCTCATGTTTCTCATGAACGCTAGAAAGAATTGACGTAAGGTTCGTTTCATTTGTATTGCATTATTACTTTTCTCTATAATTTGAATTAATCGTTAGTTTTAATCCATTATTTCATTTTAATACGTTTCACTTAATAGTTTCTGTTGCCTTTCGTCCTGGAAGAGTAGGAAGCAACACGGCGCTCGGCCGTCGCATTTGGGTGACAATCTTACTTCATGAATTTCTGACATTTTTTATACAAAAATTGTTTCTTCATATTGTGATAATGTATGTGTTTTATTAATATAAGTTGTATTTTCTGTAGTCTGGACGCGAAATCCAAAATAAAATGACTTAAATGTTGTTTTATTACAGTATTGATTTCCTGTATTTACTGTTGTAGAATATTCCTCAGAAATGTGTGTATAGTGCGCCCACAAATATTTGCTGCCTTTTAAGTGCGCCCGAAGCTCAAAAAGTTTGAGAACCACTGCCCTAGACTGTGGTCAGACTGCACAGCGTCTCTCAGCCGCTGCGACGCGATATACACAAAAACACGTCAGGTGTGTTTGTAGGATTCTTAATGCATTCTGATCTCCCGGCAGATGGAGTTGCCGCAGTGGTAACACCAGTTCCCGTCAGATCACCGGAGTTAAGCGCTGTCGGGCTTGGCTAGCACTTGGATGGGTCGGTGTCCGGGTCTGCCGAGTGCTGTTGGCCAGTGGGCTGCACTCAGCCCCCGTGAGGCAAAACTGAGGAGCTACTTGACTGAGAAGTAGCGGCTCCGGTCACCAAAACTGACAACAGCCAGGAGAGAGGTGTGCTCTCCACACGACTGTCCGTATCTGCATCCAGTAATGCCTGTGAGCTGAGGATGACACGGTGGCCGGTCGGAACGGTTGGGCCTCCAGGGCGTGTTCAGGCTGAGTTTTTTTTGTTCCCATCTTCCGCAGATAAAACATCTACATCTTAAGCATTTATCGCCAAATCATTTCTTGGAATAGCCGAATTCGTAAGAAATACATTATTACACGCATTATGATAAAAATGTATTGTATGAACATAATGTGTTCGCTTTTCTTCATCTAGGGAAAAAGGTCGTAACCAAGGGTGTCACGAAAGTTTGAAACGTAAGTTGGTGTGGCCCAGAGTCGGAAAGGTCGACAAACGCGGCTCTGACACGTAGTAAATCTAACTACTCCTTCCCAGCATTTATCATGGTTGTACGGTTATCGACACCTGCAGAAAAAGAGGATTCGCAGTTACCAGTTTTCTTTTAAAGAGACTGGTAACACGAGATTTGAATTTCAGTTCTCAGTGCGGACAAGGAAGTTTTCTCGGCACAAAGGTAAGAATATTTCGCCAGTCAGCAGGAGAGCGGAGACAGCTGCGATGGTGACCAGTCGCAGTTGTGAATTTTTGCGTTATGAGTTACTCGCTTCCAGATCAGCTGGAAATGTGCTGAAATGTTCGTATGTTGTTCGCGACATTTGTCTTGTGACAGTTAACATGTATGAATTACGTATGTGCTCGGAAAGCAGGTAATTTTTAACGTTCTCTCTCTCTGTCTCTCTATCTCTCCGAGCGGTTCTAGGCGCTACCGTCTGGAACCACGCGACTGCTACGGTCGCGGGTTCACGTCACGTCAGTGACACTGTCCTTCCTATTTCTCGACAATACAAAATGTGCTGCTCTTCTTTGAATATTCTCGATGAAGTCCGTTAATTCTACCTGGTAATGATCCCACACTGCACAGCAGTATTCTAGAAGAGGACGGACAACCGTAGTATAGGCAGTCTCTCTAGTATATCTGTTGCATCTTCAGCCAATAAAACGCATCTTTGGTTCTGCTTCCCCACAACATTTCCTATGTGTTATTTCCAATTTATATTGTCCGCAATTGTGATTTCTGGTGTTTAGTTGAATTTACGGCCATTAGATTTGACGGATTTATCGTCTAACCGAAGTTTAACCGATTCCGTTTGGCACTCATCTGGATTATCTGACACTTTTCATTATTTAGGACAAATTGCCAATTATCGCACCATACAGATATCTTTCCTAACTAATTTTGCAATTTGTTTTGATCTTCTGATGACTTTACTAAACGGTAAATGACAGCATCATCTGCAAACAACTTCAGACGGTTCCTCAACTGTCTCCGAAATCGTTTCTATAGATAAGGAACAGCATTACCTTGGGAAACGCTGAAACTTACTTCTGTTTCGCTCGATGTCTTCGCCAATTACTACGAATTGTGAAATCTGTGACAGGAAATCACGAATCCAGTCACAGTCCAGCCTGTGACGACATTCCATAAGCACGCAGTTTGACTACAGGTTGCTTGTGAGGTACAGTGTCAAATGCCTTCTGGAAATCTAGAAAGACGAAATCAACTGGAGATGCCTTGTCGACAGCACTCAATACCTCGTGTGAATAAAGAGCTAGTTGTGTTTAGCAAGAACGATGTTATCTAAATCCGTGTGAAGTGTTTGTCAACAGACTTCTCTTCGAGATAATTCATAATGTTCGAACACAATATATGTTCCAAAATCCTGCTGCAAATTGACGTTAGTATTATGGCCCCGTAATTTCATGGAATGCTGCTACTGCATTTCTTGAATACTGGTGTGACCTGTGCAAGTTTCCAGTCTTTAGGTTACGGATCTTTCGTCAGAGAGTTACAACACTAAGTTTCGTTACGACAGTCCTGTGTTCACTGATCTCAGTATATGTTTTGGTGCTCGTTATTAGCTCAGGATTATTTGTTGCTAAGACGTGTTCCCATAACTGTTTACTATTCAATTGGGATCATGAACTTACTACTCGAAATATTTTCAGAGAATGTTCAAAAATGGTTCAAATGGCTCTGGGCACTATGGGACTTAACTTCTGAGGGCATCAGTCCCCTAGAACTGAGAACTACTTAAACCTAACTAACCTAAGGACATCACACACATCCCTGCCCGTGGCAGGATTCGAACCTGCTACCGTAGAGGTCGCGCGGTTCCAGACTGTAGCGCCTAGAACCGCTCGGCCACTCCGGCCGGAACAACTGCTATACCGATGGTTCTTGGATCGACGTTCTTCCTGCGTTCGACCTGCACCCTTTGAGACTGAAGCCCTTTCTGTGTTTCTCTGAGACCCTTTAACCTGAAAACCGCCCAGTCCAAGCTACACAGCCGCTGCTACCCGCGTAACCGCCTCCTGCGTGTAGTGGCTCCTGGCATACTTAGCGGAATATTATGGAATAGCGGTAATACTTAAAAATAAATCTTAATAATAATAATTATTGGTTCTAAGGGGATATCGCGGTAAAGTGGGGGTTTCGGGAGGGGAAAATTTAAAATCAAACACAACAATGGCAAAATTACGAACATATGGGAAACGTATACATACAGACTTCAGACAGAACAACGCAAGGAATTCTAAAAAGTTTTCAAAGCAGAACTAACAGGGTACAAGCAGTTGTACTTCAAAGATTCAAAAGGCAAACTGACTATCAACAACAAACACAACTGTGTATTACTAGCAAATTGCTTCAAAAACGTTTTAATCTGCGAAGAACCAACACAACGACTGTTTTTCAGACAGCCTCAAAAGGAAAACCCACTTTCAGAGCCACTGTACTGCATTAAACTCAACAATACACTGGCCAGCCAGAAAACAACAGGGCGCCAGAAGAAGACGGGATATTGGCTGAGATGTGAAAACTATCAGATAAACGAACACTTAAAATGACGCCGTGTTTATAAACTGCAGCGAAAACAGCTATGTGCTGAGAATTCCGTTACAACTGGGAACGGAGTTGCTCGCGACGACATTCTTGCGCCAGACGCTGTCCGTGTTCTTGCCGGGTTACGCTTGAGTAACAAATCCATATTAGGGCGAAAAAGTCCACCGCTTTTTTTTTCGGGACTGTATTAATGCCGTCGTTCGGAGAATTTCTATGTACTCAGTCGACGCTAAGACAATAGCTGATGCCTAGGGTGAAACTATCGTTATGAAATGTGTTCTGTGTGGCATCTCAGATGACGGAAAATGTAAAGCCTTTTTGTTAGTTATGCCTCGGTATTCCATTGATAACAGTACTGTAAATGAGTTTGTCTTAAACACTAGTACCAATTGTTGGTATGAGTTAAGTCGAGTAGAAAATGTAGGAAAACGTCAGAAGTATGTCGCTCTTGTGAACATTAACTGTTCCCTACGCTTTAGTTGTTTTACACGTATTCACGTGTCGTATAATTCCTTAGTATTTTCACATTTGCTTACGTGCGTCACCAACAGTTACATCGCACACGGTGCCTCTTACGAGGTTAAGAAATAATGCTGGGAGAAAGGAGGAATTCCTAAGGGACCAAACTGCTAAGGTCATCTGTCCCTAGACTTACACACTGCTTAAACTAACTTATGCTAAGAACAACACACACACACACACACATGCCCGAGGCAGCACTCGCAATAAATGGAAATGTCGTGTGGCTAGGGCCTCCCGTCGGGTAGACCGTTCGCCTGGTGCAGGTCTTTCGATTTGACGCCACTTCGGCGACCTGCGCGTCGATGAGGATGAAATGATGATGATTAGGACAACACAACACCCAGTCCCTGAGCGGAGAAAATTTCCGACCCAGCCGGGAATCGAACCCGGGCCCTTAGGATTGACAGTCTGTCACGCTGACCACTCAGCTACCGGGGCGGACTAGGGCTCGCAAGTAGTGACATGGCGCCTCTAACCGCGCGGCCTAAGACAACCAGAGATAACATTTAATGGCAGGACACTTTCATCTTTCGCATCGTAGACCAATGATGCCACACACGACGTCGCTGGTCAAAGCTGACGGGTGAAACAGGACACTAGAACTGAACCAAAATAGTTCTTAGTGTTGGAATTCATCTATAATCTTGTAGAGATTCTTGTAGAAATAAATTACCTCTTACCATTGATCCATGGAGGACGTGTGTTTCAAGAAACCGCGACGATGTACAAGCCTTGTCGACAATCATCCAAACAAGCGACTGAACATGGCACTTGGCGTGGCAGCTTTGTAGGAGCATTTATAATTTGCAGACGCCCGACCTTCCTGTAATTAAAAGATGCATAAAATTAATCTTTCTCCTACAGAGACTGCGTTAGAGAGATTCGTATGAATACTCCGTTCGACTGATTTGTAAAATTAAATTATACTAAATATGACTGCTGTGTCGAAGATCCCTGCATTTATGAAACATGCACGAGTGTAGAATTAATGTTACGCATGCGCAGAAAGGTGCAGTCATTTCGGTGGCCGTGCTTTGGCACAGATCACACGCTGGTTGACGACTCCTCATAGACCGCTGCCGCTGCTCCGCGCTGTTGCCGCATTTCTCTGTTTCTGCAGACTGCTGCGAGCGGGGACAGCAACAGCCGCCTCGCTCGCCTTTCGCCTCTACTCAAACCGTTGCTGGGATACGGCGTGGGCCTATGAGGAGAGCCGTGTATTGTTGACAACTGCGTCACGTCTTCAATTGTCTTGTTTACTGTAAGGGGGTATAGTGGATTGAACAATCATTTTTGAAAGGGCCTTAGTGCAAATTTTGACAAAATGAGTTAGGAAAGATAACAGATATTTTTGCGTGCAAAGGGCTTTATTCCAGATATTGTAAATGTGTTTTTGCGAACAAGTTACAGCGACGTCATTTATGAAAGGGCTTCACTCCTCGAATAGCGCCCTTTCAATGGGGATTATATTCGCATTCCATCTACCGAATACTTAATGCACTATATATTACATTTGGCTTTTCGTAGTTGAACCGTTATTATTTCCGAGCATGTGTTGTGAAATGTAAAATGACTTCTAGTACTGGCTTGGAACATGGTGAAGGTACCAAGAAAAGAGAGAAAGACGTATTGTAGGAAATTATGAACAGAATGCTATAAAAACAGCAACAGTGCACTGTCACGAGCGTACTAAACATTTTAACCCTGTTTGTTTGTTCATTTTGAACATTGTAACCCATAGTCACGTATTGTGGCCTCTAAACAGATAGAAGGACGTCAAAAGCAAACATTCGATGTTTTATTTCCGGAAGTGTCTATTGTTTGTAATTTTGAAAATACTTACACTGGTAGCAATTAACAGGAAGAAAGATCAAGACATTCAACACGATTATATTCGCCATGAATACAGGTATTTCTACGATGATCTTATGAAATGGCCGATACGTGACAAAGCTGCTGCCACTACTTTTGCTGATAATGATGAACTTTGAGTACAGTTATAATACTGTGAAATCGAATGAGTGAAAAGAGAACCAACTTGAAATACTATTAAAACATAACTTTACCATGTCTGTGAATTACTTCCTCAGGAAAAGGACCTTATTCCAAGATTCTGGAATTATTCTCTCCAAATGATTTGCAGACTTCAGCAACTACAGTAATGGCAAATTATCCGTTTCATTGTGTTCTTTAAACAGTGGAGACCCCTTCGTGTTGCATTCCATTCCTGAAAATTTAAAACTTTGAAGTAATGCCTTTTCATGGATAAAAACACTAAGATCGATCAGTCGAGGCGAATCCTTCACTAGGTTAAAGTGATGGACGTCGTTTATCTATTTTTGTTTTGTTGCTCACGTCTAGGAAGAGGAGCAAGTCACTACGGTGATGGAACGAGTCTCTACAACAAAGTAACGTCTGGAAACTTAATAACAGATAAAATTTGCACGAATAGTACCCAGATCACCAAGTAATATCTAGCGCAATAAACAATACAACACATGAATTTGTTTCATTTTTATACTTGTAGCCCCGTCGATATAGCAGGAGTGAGTCATGACAATTCTTCAGATCAGACTTGAAATTGCGTCGATTACTGCTAAGATTTTTTAATTCTTGTGCTAATTTATTGAAAATGGAGAATACTGCACGTCCGAGATAAGGAGGTGGGATTGATGTGCAGGGTGGATATCTGCGTAGTATTAACTGAGTGAAGGCTGGCAATTCTCGGGGAAAACCCCGAGTTGTTAACAAGAAACAATGTTGAAATACGCATTTAGAGCCACGCGTCAGAACTCCCACACTGCCGAACATAGGTCGACCATAGCTTCGTGAACTTGGACCACATTTTGCTCTAACTGCCGCTTTCCGAGCCAAGAAGAGCCTTTGAGAATGAGAAAAGCAACAGTAGAGTATAACATCGTAAATCATAAGCTAATCAGAATAAGCAAAGTAGACTAATTCTCCTGTTGATCTATGAGTGATTTCAGACACTCTTCCAGTAGTAAATACAGCGCTATTAAGTCTTTGGACAAGATACTGAACGTGGGCGGTCCATGTCAGCTTACCACCTACCCGAACACTTACGAATTTGGATTGTTCGGACTGACTAATGATATGCCTATTATGTCTGATCAAAATGTCGGTTTCGGTTCAGTTGTTGGCTAGAAACTGTAGAAACTGAGTCTTATTTTGATTTAGCATCAATTTCTTTTCTACAACCCATGAACTTACGGCTTCAACTCATTTGTTCCATACAGTGCTTACGTTGCACTCAGTATCCTTCACTACAAAAAATCAGCCAAAAGACAGACACAGCTTAGAATTTGTCGTAATGTCCACATCTACATTGATACTCGGCAAGGCAGCTGATGGTGTGTGGTAGAGGATACTTCTGGCACCACTAACTGATCCCCGCTTCCCTGTTGCACTCGTAAGTGACGCGTGGGAGGGGTGATTGTCGGTAAGCCTCTGTATTGGCACTGATTTCTAGAATTTTGTCGTCGTACTCATTTCGCGAAAGGAGTAATATGCTGTCCGACGCTTCCTGGAAAGTACTCTTTCCAAACCTTCTGTGATGCTTAACGCCTCTCTTGTACCCTCTGCCACTGGAGTCTGTTGAACACCTCTGTAACGATCTCGCGCCGACCAAACGATCCCGTGGCGAAACGCGCCGCTCTTCGTTGTACGTTCTGTATCTCTTCTGTCAGTCCTTACCCTTCTGGTAAGGGTCCCAGGTGTAAGGATCGACATAAGAAGCGTGGGTTCTTTAATCTGCGGTCACTCTTTGCCGCTTCTCGCCATGAACAGGGCGTCCCGTGGTCAGCTACTGTGGGTCTTCGTGACGAGTACACAGCAGTCTTTTTCGGAGCTGTTTTCATACAGCAAGACTTAAAAGGTTACTTCTCCAGTATTGTAACTGCGTGAGATAATTGATTCGCCTACCGTGTTACTATTCCCTATTGACTGATGTACCTTATGAACTCTCCAATACGAAGAAAGTTACGTATGCAAAAGCAACTACTGCATTATCCGTGTAGGAACCGGACACGTAATCTCCGCTCACGGATCACGTGTCTCGTTCACTCGGTCCAGCACGGCTTTCGCTGGAGCGTGTTTACCTTGATGCGTCTCAAAGCGGCAGTTGTAAAAAGCTGCTTTTCCTGATTTCTCGGAAAATACACGTTTTTGGACAGTGTATGTGATAATGAAAAATGCTCAATTTACAATCATCTGTCGATACAGTTAATTTCGAGTCGATTTAATGTTGTGAACTTCAAGGGCGATTTTCTCAAAATCTGGTAGGTAATGAAACAATATATCTTACGTTCTTTACTCTCTGTTTATTCTCTTTATCTGTATCACTTCGATGTTGTCGCGATGACTGAAAGGTGGGTTCGTACTCCAACCTTCCGCGGTGAAACAATTTCGGAAGACCGAATTCAGTGTTTCGGCCTTCTCTGTTTTCTTCCGTTTCGGTGCGAGTTTGGTCTCTGAGTGACTGAATAGATTGTTTCGAGCCGCTTACTGACTGTAAGACCAAAGGTTGTAATGAATTTTAGTCAAATCGGTTGCCAAAATTTTACTGTCAAAGTCATTAGACGCATGTCTAACTATCCTGCTTTATGCTCACTTTGGCTTCATTCAGCTTTTGTTTGTAAGCTAGATTTTGATTTCTCTTGAATCTGTGCCGAAGGTCTGTTTGCTTGCGGTTTCGGACCTCTGTCAGGATACTCGGACAGTGGAGCCAGTCTAAAACCGATATTGGTTACGAAGCACATGTGGGTCCCGTCGTAGAATGATACTCCAGTGTGTGGGACCCGTACCAGATACCACAGACAGGGGCTACGGAACGTATACAGAGAAGGGCAGCACGAATCGTCACAGGTTTATCTAACTCGCTGGAGAGTGTCACGTGAGCGTCGAGAAAGCTCACTCGTCAGACGGCTCAAGAAAGACGCAACCCACATCCCACGGAAGGCCGCTCGCGAAGTTGCGCAGACGGCTGCTGATGCTGAGCAAGGAGTCCAGAGCCGCTCCCCGGCCGCTCACTGTGCGTGGCTGCCATGAGGAGGGAGGAGGAGGGAGGAGGAGGGAGGAGCAGTGAGGAGGAGCCAGGCCGGCCGCAGCGCGGAGCCGCCTCCCCACTCGCCCTTTACCACCACCGGAAGGGGAATACGTTTCGAGACTTGTTGCCGTGACAAGTACCCACTGCCATGCACTACGCTGTGCTTTGCAGCGTACATACGGGGATGTAGATGTAGACGTGACGGTGAATATTCGGTGGTTGCATGTGGCGCTAAGTGCACGAGTTGAACTCACAACTGTGTATAACCGCGCGAGACACACAGCCATCAGTGGAAATACACGGCGCTCTTCCAAAGTACACTTTTACGACTCCGAAGGCGTCTTAGAAGCTGGCAACGGTGAGCAGCTCTCGCCAGCGTGTGTGATGTAATTGCTTGCCGATTCATACAAACAAATGTTAATATATACTAACCAATAGCAAGAAACTGAACAGATTTAACACAAATCAAGCGAAGGGAATAGTTAATTGTGGCAAGCGCGCCATAATTCAAACATTTGGCTTCGTTTTGTGCTTAGCACAAGGACGTATAACAGTTCGCAAAACCGAGCAGTATAGCTATTTTGTCAAACAACTAAAGGTCATTACATTATCAGCCATCAGAGAGGTCGTGGAGATCAGATTGCGCAACAATAACTACAACATGGACGACCGCCATTTATCTCAGTGTTGAGAGACTACAGAGGAATTCCGGCATTTCGTTACGTACTAGCGTGGGGGAACACTAGAGTCGCAGATGTCGACGTTCACTTACTTCTGAAGTTTGTTGTCAAGAATCAGTCACAGTTTGAAAACAAGGTAATCATTACGAGCAGCGATCTAGGATGATCGACGAACCAGAGGCAGGCGTTACAAGGGAGGCGCTGGGTATCATGGAGAGTCTTTCTACTGGAATTTCGAGGGAGCGTTTTCCAGGAAGAGTCGGACGGCGTGCTACTTTCTCCCACACACGTCTCGCGAAGTGACCACGACGAGAAAATTCCAGGGGTTGGACCTAATACTACCGACATTTTCCCCAGGCGCCATTCGCGACAGAAACACGGAAGGTTGGGGTCAGTCAGCAGTAGCACAGCTACCCTCCGCTTACGGAGTATGACGTAGACGCAGATCAATTTCATTTGGTCGTTCCACTTCAAATCGCTTTCTACGCCCACTCCAACACATTTTACGGACGTAACTGCATCCAGTGACTGTCCTGTAGTTTTGTTAAAGGGTCTGCCTGCTTGTGTATTCGCAGTACGTCCCGTTTGTCTGTGCTGAGCCTCCACCGCGACTCCCTGCACGAAGCGCCTACCCCCTGCACGCCTTCCCGCGTTTCGCTACAATTTTCCCCCGCCGCGCCCTCTCTGTACACAACAGCATTAGCCGCGAAAAGCCTGACGGAGCTCCTCCTTTATGTGTACTGTCAAAAGTAACGGTCCTAAAACACTCCCCTGGGGCACACCCGAAGTTACTTGCACGTCTAAAGACTTCTCTCCTTTCAGAATGATACGCTGTGTTCTGTTTGGTAGACACTTTTCAGTCCAGTCGTACAGGTGGTCTCATATTGCGTACGCTCGTTATTTAGTTGGTTAGGCTGCCGTCCGAACATGCATCGAATGCCTTTCGTAAGTCAAGGAAAAATTTTGAGTGGAAGGGAGGTGCTTTTGTCCCACACTAAAAATGGTTCAAATGGCTCTGAGCACTATGGGACTTAACTTCTAAGGTCATCAGCACCCTAGAACTTACAACTACTTAAACCTAACTAACCTAAGGACATCACACACATCCATGCCCGAGGCAGGATTCGAACCTGCGACCGTAGCGGTCGCGCGGTTCCAGACAGTAGCGTCTTTAACCGCTTGGCCACCCCGGCCGGCTGTCCCACACTGGGCAATGATTGTGAAACAATAGGTGGACATACGAATCGCGCCGATTTTTGGAACAACTTTGTGATCTGCAGCATTTAAACACGACGGATAGCGCAGTTTATAAGAGCAGATGATGATGACAATTATTTATCCGTTTCACATAGTCGTCAAGAAAGCTAAATGATTGATTTAATATGCGGTCGGAATATGGAGCAGACTAGAGCAGAATTTCGAGACGGAAGATGCTACAGCAATGGAGACATGTAGCCAGCACCAGGGCACGTGGACCGCTTGTCGAGGCAAGAATAGAGCGGTGACAAAGTATACGTTCGGGGCTTTTAACACGGAGCGTAAGAAAGGGTCTGACAGATGGCTATCATTAACGTGTTTTCAAGGTGTGACGGAACTACATTGTAACAAAAGGTAGACACAAGAAAATCGAAAATAACCTGATTTCGCCATAAAAGGGTGTATCTTTCAGAGTACTAAATCTATTACCTTGGTCAGAAGAAAAGAAGTCCAAGCTCACTAGGTTATACGTCACGCTGCAGAATCGTTCTTGATAAACGATTCCCGGTTGCCGATGTTATGACGTCATCAAAGTCTCTTACCGAGAGAGGACTTCTGCGATCTCTAGCTACTGATATACAGTCGCAGAAAAACTGGAGAAATACTCATTAAAATAGTGAAAAGATATTGAAGTGGTACAAAGATTGTAACCTGGCTTAAAATGTACAGAAATGTCAAACTACGCACTTAGCATGTATGGTACGAGTGCTGTATCAATGATTAACACTTGGAATTGGCCAAATGACGCAAATAGCCGGGTGCAGCTGTTAGTAGGCACACCACAAAAGCCCAGTAGCAGGCAGGGCGCGTGCCGGTCTTGGGAACTTTCAAATCGCCCGCGCGTCTCGTCTCCGAATACGGTCCAAGCGTGTGGGACCCGTACCAAAGAGGAAAGAGACTCTGAAAGGTCACAGGGAAGGTTTCTTTCACTCGTAGGAGACCGCGCCAGAAACTGCAAGACAGCTCTATTCACAGACTTTTGAAGACGAACGCAGATTGTCCCGTGAAAGCCCGCATACAAAATTTCACAGACGACCGTCGTGTGATCATTACAGACATTACTAATCCGTGACGTGTCGCTAGCGACCTCATCCATCATATGTGACTGGAACGAGGAAAAATTCTGGAAGGTGGTACGGATGCCAAGTATCCACTCCCATGCACTTCGCAGTGGTTTACAGGGTTTGTACGTCGATACAGTGAATACTCGGTGTTAATCGACGTCTAGAGTACGTCGACGTCGTGACATCACAATCAAGCGTGAGGCATGCAGCGATCGGCCGAGCAGCCTACACAGGGCTCTTGTGGAGTACATTTCTTTCGCCTGCGTGTCGTTTCAGATGCTGATTCAGGCGGTCACGAGTTCTCGGCACCGCGTATGGTGTAACTGCTGGAAGACCCACTCAAACACTTTTGAAATTACGGAGGAATATTACGAGACCCGAATACGTGGAACACAACTAAAGTATAGGAAACAGTTAAATCTCGGAAGAGCGACATATTTCTAACATTTTGCGTCATTTTCTGTTTGACTTAACTCATTACAACAGTCCACACTACTGGTCTAGACAAAATCATTTACAGTACTGTTATCAAAATTGCTCTGAGCACTATGGGACTTAACATCTATGGTCATCAGTCCCCTAGAACTTAGAACTACTTAAACCTAACTAACCTAAGGACATTACACAACACCCAGCCATCACGAGGCAGAGAAAATCCCTGACCCCACCGGGAATCGAACCCGGGAACCCGGGCGTGGGAAGCGAGAACGCTACCGCACGACCACGAGATGCGGGCTACTGTGATAAAACGGATTTACATCCTCTGTCATCAGAGACGCCGCACAGAACAGATTTCGCAACAATAGTTTCAGCCTGGGCAGCGATTATTGTCTAAGAGTCAACTGAGTACAGAGAAATTCGTCGAATTTATTACGTCTCCATGTGTGGAAACCGCGTCGCAGACATCGACACCTTCCCTGGCAGCACGATGGCAGTAATACGGTTCCGAAAAAAAAGGCGGTCGAGTTTTTCACCCTAATCTCGTAATCTCGATTTGTTACTCAAGCTTAACTCGGCAAGGACCGGGAAGAGCTTCTGACGCAAGAATGTCGTCGCGAGCAACTCAGTTCCCAGTTCTAGCGAAATTCTGGGCCCACAACTGTTTTTGCGGCAATTTGTAACCACCGCGTCACTTCAAATGTTGGTTCATCTGATGTTGAGGAAGTACACAGCAGTGTAAGGCTTTTTCTTTCTATTGTCAAATCGGACGATAGTGTTTTCTGAGGATAAAGGGAGAGAGGACAATGCACTTTCAGTCTGTCCCCGAAACACTGAAACTTAAAACCAGAAGATTTAACCCTGCAGTCGTCGCGCTCTGAAAAGAAAAGTATGTGGTTGTATGGATTACATATGTATGCCATGCTCTCAACTAAAAAAAGAGGCCATTGAATTTACAAATATTTTTATTGGGTGCTTTATGTGTTTCTCACAGTAATATTTATTAAAAAGTATACATATGACCTCATATTTGAAAAAACAAGGAACTTTTCATAGTATGTCACAGTTTTAAGGAAGATAGCATCATTGGCTTTGATTTACTTTCAAAAGACACACATTTGTGTAAAAGCAAATCTAATTGTGATTTTCTCAACGAGAAGTACAGACGATCTTGGAATGATCAGGGCAAACAAATTTTTTACACGCGTTATTTTCTTCTTGTAGTTCTATTTCTCGATCTTCCGCAGTCTTTGCAGCACCCACAGAACTCCACCATGTCATTCCCGAAGTTGCCGGCTGACTTTCCATGACAGGAATGCCAAGAAAGTCCTTTATTTTGAAGGGCAGACTTTTTGGCAACATTTTTTTATCTAATGTCCGCTGAGCCAGCGGTTTCATCCAAGACAAAGACAGGTCAATAAGAAAAGCAGACCATAAAATACAGTAACACGCCATCTTCTTCATTTTCAGGATGCATCATAAAGCGTACACATCTTATCAACTAGATCCACACCTTTCTTTGTACGGTTGTACTGCGTTATCATCTCTGGTTTCTGTTTAGATCCTGTATCGGTGTCAATTTTTGCGTCATTGTGCATTGTTCACATCAAAATTGTTGCATTGTTGTTAGGTTTTGGCACGTAAGAAACCAATGTGGAAGGGGGGGTGCAAGCCAAATTTTGATGAACTTATTGGATTTCCTTTCGCCGCACGAAATTCCCTGGGCACTTCTGTCTTTCCGTACCGTAGCTACAGCGGTTGTTCTATTTTCAAACAGCTGCTTGGCAACACGGAGCGAAGAGAACCAATTGCCCGCCGTTATATTGATGTTTCTGCCGAACACAGGACGTACGTATTACCATATCACTTCTTTCGTTCCTCAAGCGATATGGGCCTTCCGGTTGTTTGCCTGCTTATATTTCCAAGTTGTAAGTGTAGGGGTGGTGAGCAGACACAAGCGCAAATACCTTCGCTCCACATTTTGCGGGCTTGCTGGGAATGTACTACCTAGATGGACAGCTTCCCCTGAATACCAAAAGTTGTTCATCCAAAGCCATTTCAGCACTCGGAACAAAGTACTGTTGAAAGTTTGTAAGGAATAGATCAAATATTTCCGGTATTGGGGCCAGTTTGTCAATTTTTGCACGCACTTCACGACCATTAATATCATCAAATCGTAAAGTCATGATAAGAAATATAAATCTTTTCTCAGACACAGTCAAATAAATTGCATCAATTCCGGTATGTTTTATGTGGTAAAAAGTTTGGCTTGTGCTCGATCGGCTTATTTTGAGCAGTCAACTCATCAACTGAATCCTAGTAAGTTCCTTCATTTCGGTTTGATCTGATGTTTAACATCTCTCTCTCTAGAAAAATTATTCTTGGTGTGGTCTGTTTTTATGTTAGTGTATTTGGTTATGAGATAAATGGCGTTATCGTCCAAAAAAAGGGACATGCAATCCTCGATAGCGGTTTTGTCGTGCGGTTCCTTTAGGACCAAGAGGAACATATACAATGTTATGAGCTCTAGTTCTACCTATGACGAGATTGTGTCATCTACAGTATAAAAGTCAAGCCGTCTACTTCTCCGGGATGGTTCATCACGTGAGAATTCGGGACTGTTCCCAGTTGCTTCACCTGACACGTGTCCCTCTTGCTCGCTCACACCGGTGCTCCTGCTCTCTGCTCTTCCACAACATCATCTTCACCGTTATAACTCGAGGCGGGAATATCTTCCTCATCCTCAGTCTCCTTCAGCCAAGCCAGAATCCGAGCTTCTTGCCTCTGATCCATAATTTACCTAAAATTCAATGAAATTCTACTATTATTTCAAATATTTATAAATTGTAAGACAATGAATAGATGTAATACGTATTCCAACAAATAAGTGGGAAAAGCGGAGTAAGAAAAGAAACTGTTTCCGGAAAATACTTACGTAACAGGTCGCGAGACAACCACACGTGACCGGCGCTCGGTCCGCCAACAATCCATATTAAAGTACACAGAAGCTCGAAGCATTGTCGCTTCCGGACTTGCAAATTTATTTCAATTTGCACAGGTGCATTACATGTGTAATCCACACGACCACTGCAGAGCCAAACGAGTTTGTCAAACTGCTTCATCGCCTCGTTAGTAAGGGCGACCTGACTTGATGTAGTCTCTGGTTTGGAAACGGAGACTGAGCCGTTGGCAAAAGTTTACCGCCGTTACTTACTACAGATGCGTCCTTATTTCCCAAATAAAGCAGAGCACACAGCGAGAGCTGAATGACACACGCAAAAACGAATGAGACGTCGTTAAATATGGTGATGATGTCTAGGGATTTTTTTCTTTCAAGTCTCGATGTACACTCACGGCACTAGAGTAACGTAATCTGTGTAACGTTGTGGTGTACGTGTACGAGCGGTGAAGCACAAACATCCTGCGAAACCGCTGTCTGGTCTGCTCCTCGTGTGGGAGCGTTCAACTAAGTGAGTCACAGTCCAACAAGAACAGGAGTTCATCGAATAACTGTAATTCGGTCGTTTGTGAAAACAAAGATTTGTCAGTACAGCGTATGCTGCCGTTCAACAGGGCCAGACATCCATCGCATCAACATTAGGTTAACTGAACTACTGCACGCGCAACGTTAATACAACAAAGATATCTGCTACTCAAATCAGTGCTTGATTTCAGCTGCAGACGAGATACAACTGTAAGTGTCTAATTCACTCGGTTCCCAACCTCACCACGGCGGGAATCGAGCCATGCGCCGCCTGTATGTGTATCTCTGTGGTGGAGGGTGTGAAGCGTGGTGTGTGTCCAAAGTTCTACACAGGCCAAGGGGCGGCGTGTAACGCAGTCCGGCACCGCCGACTGAAGCTCTGGTCGCCTTCGTTCTCGCCATCGGCTCTGCCCAGCAGCACCACAAAAGAATGTGGATGACACGAGCTTTTTCTTTTAACCTTCGGCTGCCTTTTCAGTGAATTGCTGTTTGACTTGAACGTGGTCTTTGTACTCACATGTTCAGTGCGTGAAGGTCCTGCATAGTTTTTCTTTTATCTGCTGCCAGCTACGAATGAAATCTGTCGAAACAGAGGAAAACAGCTGGACACACTGCCACGAAATAACACAGCTTCTCACACCGCTTTTATATTCCACATTGCTACGGATCAGATGATATTGTCGATTTTTTTAATTACATCTTCACAGTCGATGGCTGGTGACAAAATATATACGGTTAGGATTTCGCCTTGACTCAAGATGAATCTTTGTAGCCGTTACAAGTCTTCATAACCTTAGACAGTAAATACGTTACACCTCTTACCGCACAACACGCGTGATCCTGGAGAAATAAAACGGTACCACATGCGTTAATTGGCGTGTATAAAAATGTTTTGACGGTACTTATTGACCACTTCTATACGTGTTTTCTACAAGACCTTCTCACACAACCTCCTCCTTTTCAGGAGTTTAGGGTAACATCATTCGAGGCATCTATGACAGAAGGACACCTACCAATGCGCGGGCTGCGAAACAGCACTGTCCGGATGCATTAAAAAGGCGACCGACTAGGAATGCGAATCACATGTGAGAATGGAAACGCATCTGGTAAATGGTGGACTACGCGAAGTTCTGCTGTGGGTAGATTTTTAAAAAATTCCCGTTTTCGTTTGTGTCAGAAAGCCGCCATTTCTCGCGAGACAGTTAAACTGCCAACATTTCGGAGCGCCAGCAGCAACGGTCAGCCGCTGAGGCGGTGCAAAGCTGTGTCGGCCGCAGGAGACGGAGAACTGACGGGAAAATAAATTCGGGTTGTGCAATACTGGGAGTTGCATTTGTGACTGAATGTGCTCAAAACCACTACGGTGTCATTGTGGAAATCTGACGCCGGTTTCGTGACTGTGTATCACGCGCTGGTATTCTTGTCAAGTGCGCAACATATGCGGACGACCCGACAGGTGACATACGTGTAAGGCACGTAAAGAGAAAAGGCGTAACCTAAGCAGTGCTGGTGGAGCGAGGTCTGCCACACAGCAATGTCATATATGCCTGACGTGACGTGACGTGACAGAGTGACGTGCCGCAAACGGTATAATGCAGTGGAAGACAGTAGGAACACGAAAGGAAATGAGATACGTGTGGCCAAGGCGCTGCGGAAGAAGATATAAAATCTATTTCCTGATCACAAAAAGTCCTCCTGTAAAGTGCTAAATATATAAACGTCGTGACAAAAATGTCTCTCACGCTGTTACAGGGCACCGTGCGTGTCCCTACAGAGTCGATATTAGTGAATGGAAGACTCTGCACCATTGATCAACTGGAACAAAACTTTTATCTGCGTTGGTCGCTTTGTTCCTTTCATCATGAGTAATGACGAAATACTTATATAACGTCTGTGGTTTGGAAGTAACGATTCAGAGACTGTTCAAATGGTTCAAATGGCTCTAAGCACTATGGGAGTTAACATCTGAGGTCATCAGTCCCGTAGACTTAAACCTACTGGTAACTAACCTAAGGACATCACACACATCCATGCCCGAGGCAGGACTCGAACCTGCGACCGTAGCAACAGCGCGGTTCCGGACTGAAGTGCCTAGAACCGCTCGGCCACAGAGGCCGGCTCACAGACTGTTAAATACGGTGATTTTGACTCTTGTTTGTATCTCGGTATATACCTACAATATATGGACAATGGTCTGTGGATCCATGTAGTCCTCGTTCTTACTGCCGACTAGAGGTAAACACTACTCTATTTATTAACGGTTTTGGCTATACTGGAAGGTGGTAAATTTTGCCTGAAGGCCAGCATCAAGCTGTGTTGTTACAACTGAAAACCTGCTGCGAATTTTCGCGTGTTTACTGAGTCTCTGCCAAGTGAGTGAGACGTTGGGTGTGGCTGCAGCAGTTCAGGAATTAGGCAGCGATGCACGATACAGCACTGCTACGTATCAGATCGATTTCTGTACTGCAGTGAAAACACAACCGTTTCTGCATGTTGCGGATTAATAAAAAATTAAGTGAATTTTTTTTGGTTACGTGCAATCAATAAATAACTTCCTGCCCACTGCAAGAGTCATATACGTTCACACCGATAGCTTCACACCGCCTGAAACCACGTTGTTCACATTAAGTAACATTTCTGGAAGCATTATCGGGGCGTGGTTTTGAAATGAGTGTAGATATGGGTTGCGCACCTATTTCTGACACAACTTCTTGGTTTGCGTCATTCAAATACGATGCAGAACGGACAGTGTACTAGACACGAGGCTAAAAAAATGACTTTACGTGTTTCCACAAAGTCAACAAGACGAGTACTGGCCTGTTTTTATATATGAGCGGACATGTGGAGGAGACCACAGCACCATTCCCAGAAAGAAGTCGTCACAGCGATGTAAACATGTCGTCTAAACGGCTCGCGCGATCCTTTTGCTGAATCAGCAGACAGAGCGATTAATAATTATATAATTGGCAGCTGCAGCCAGCAGAGTTGAAACCAGTCGTAAGTGTAATGTTTCGCCAACCGTTTTAGGCAAAAGTATTTAGAATATTGTTATCAGCGAAAAAATCGAGGAATACAGACATTCTTTTACATAACAAAAGGGCTTTACATCTCTCTGTCATCACAGAGGCCGCACAAATCAGATTCCGCAAAAATAATTTCAAGCTCTACAGCGGCTGTTGTACAGAGCAGTTTGTCGAATCACTTACGTCCCGACGTGGAGAAACAGCGTCGCAGATGTCGTCGGCACCTTCTCTGGCAGCACGACCATGGTGATACGGTCCCGAAAAATGGCGATGGACATTTTCAAAATAACCTTGAACTGTTACCAAATTTTAAGTCGACAACAGCACGGACAGCGTCTGACGCACGAATGCCGTTGGGAGCAACTCCTTTCCCAGTTCGGCCCACAGCTGTTTTCACGGCAATTTATAAACACTGCGTCAATTTAATTATCCGTTTATCTGATACTGACGTATTACAGGGTGCTGAACTGGAAAAGAACTGCAATTACGATGATGTGGTGACGGCTTTTTTTAGCTGTAGTTTAATCGGAAGAACGTAACATTTTTCATCGTGTTTACTGTTTGAGTCTATTTCCCTAAGCAATTAAAGAGATTCAGCCGTTCAGAAAAGTTTGCTACCATTACTTAAGTACAGACACTTCCTTAGTTCCCGTACAGGGCAGTGCACACAGCGAGAGGTGAATAACATACACAGAAATGAAAGACTTCGTTACATGTAATGATATCAAATGTCTTTTTTTTTTTCTTTCTAGTCTCGATATAAACCTACGGCTTAAGTATGACGTGCTCTGTGTGACTTGGTTGTGTACGTGTAGAAACAGTTACGTATAATCTGCCGAAATGAGGAGGCGCTATGAGTTTCTTCTGACCAGCAGACAACGTAGCTTCAAATGTTACCAGTACTGACTAAACTGAAAGCCACTATATACTGCGTCCAGAACCATATCTGCACGCACTAAAAAAATTTTAATAAACATATGAAAAAAAGTTTAGCATCACCTCGGTTCGGAAAGGTCCGGAACCTGTACAAATGGTTCAAATGGCTCTGAGCACTACGGGACTCAACATCTGAGGTCATCAGTCCCCTAGAACTTACAACTACTTAAACCTAACTAACCTAAGGACATCACACACGTCCATGCCCGAGGCAGGATTCGAACCTGCGACCGTAGCGGTCGCGCGGTTCCAGACTGAAGTGCCTAGAACCGCTCGGTCGCACCGGCCGGCGGAACCTGTACAGAAAATTGGAATAGAGATCAACAAAAAAATGATTTCTACCCTTTTTATCCTCTTACATTGATGCTTGCCTGTATTCATCGTGGCATATTATCCACAAGTTCATCAAGGCGCAGTTGGTCCAGATTGTCCCATTCCTCAACGGCGATTCGGCGTAGATCCTTCAGAGTGGTTGGTGGGTCACGTCGTCCATAAACAGCCCTTTTCAATCTGTCCCAGGCACGTTCGACTGGGTTCATATCTGGAGAACATGCTGGCCTCTCTAGTCGAGCGATGTCGTTATCCTGAAGGAAGTCATTCACAAGATGTACACGATGGGGGCGCGAATTGTCGTCCACGAAGACGAATGCCTCGCCATTATGCTGCAGGTATGGTTGAACTATCGGTCGGAGGACGGCATTCACGTATCGTACTGCCGTTACGGCGCCTTTCGATTCCACCAGCGGTGTACGTCGACCCACATATGCCACCCCAAAACAGGAGGGAACCTCCACCTTGCTGCACTCGCTGGACAGTGCGTCTAAGGCGTTCAGCCTGACGGGGTTGCCTCCAAACACGTGTGGTTAATGGCGTGTGCGACACTCATCGGTGAAGAGAACGTGATGCCAATTCTGAGCGGTCCATTCGGCATGTTGTCGGGCCCATCTGTACCGCGCTGCACGGTGTCGTGGTTGCAAAGATGGACCTCGCCATGGACGTCAGGGATGACGTTGAGCATCATGCAGCCTATCGCGCACACTTTGAGGCGTAACACGGAGTCTTGTGGCTGCACGAAAAGCATTATTCAATATAGTGGTGTTGCTGTCCGGGTTCCTCCGAGCTATAATCCGTAGGCATTGGTCATCCACTGCAGTAGCAGCTCTTGGGCGGCCTGAGCGACGCATGTCATCGACAGTTCCTGTCTCTCTGTATCTCCTCCATGTTCGAAAACATCGCATTGGTTCACTCCTAGACGCCTGGACACTTCCCCTGATGAGAGCCCTTCCTGGCACAAATGGACAATGCGGACGTGATCGAACCGCGGTATTTACCGTCTAGGCACGGTTGAACTACATAGAACACGAGCCGTGTACCTCCTTCCAGGTGGCATGGCTGGAACTGATTGGCTGTAGGACCCGCTCCGTCTAGTACGCGCTGCTCATGCATGGTTGTTTACATCTTTGGGCGGGATTAGTGACATCTCTGAACAGTTAAAGGTACTGTGTCTGTGATACAATATCCACAGTCAACGTCCATCTTCGGAGTTCTGGGAACCGGAGTGATGCAAATTTTTTTTTTATGTGAATAGTAGGTGGAAGTTTCGACGTTTATGTCGGAGCAACGGCCTGAACGAAACAAAAGAGTCGTATTATGCATGATACATAGAAATATTCTGTGTACGACAGACACTTTTTGTACGCAAAAGTCCAAAATTCAAAATTCTAGTAGTAAACAGTAATTCTAGTCCAAAACTGTGTTTCCCGTAACCGGGCCACGGTTTCCAGAGATTACGTACACGTCCGTTTCGCGCGAGTTTCTAGTACAGTTTTCTAGTATGGATTATTTATTCACAACAGAGAGTGGAAAACGGTTAGTAGAAGCAGATATTAATGAAACATTCTTCTCTGTCGTCATCAAGGAAACTTTGATTACTGATTTGATGCGTGGCCAGAATGTGTAAGACGCCGCAGCACCACTTCGCGCAGGAAGTAACAACGTCAAGACTTTGGCAACAGATGATGTGCGACTCGATTGTGGAGCCAGAAAGCAAAGAGATGGGAATTTGTGCGTTTGCCGGCCGAGGTAGCCGAGCGGTTCGAGGCGCTAGAGTCTGGAACCGAGCGACCGCTACGGCCGCAGGTTCGAATCCTGCCTCGAGCATGGATGTGTGTGGTGTCCTTAGGTTAGTTAGGTTTAAGTGGTTCTAAGTTCTAGGGGACCGATGACCTCAGCAGTTAAGTCCCATAGTGCTCAGAGCCATTTTTGAATTTGTGCGTTTGACACTTGGAATCGCCAGTGTTCCTAACTACCCGTCAGTTGTACGCTGTTTTCATGTTATAAGAGAATAGTAAAGCTGTAGCCGAATAAAAAGTACGACTTTAAACGCTTAAACTTGATGATAGGAGGAATCTTTCAAAACACAGAACGTATCATCTTAGAGAGGAGAGCATAAGGCTAAGCTCTGTCGATGGTAGGGGTTGCATGCGTGGAGTTTGGGAGGCGGTCGTAAATAAACAGGACGAGAGTGGAGATGTTATAACGTCACGGTTGTGTATCATCGAATGCGATGTTTTTAGAGCATAAGTAAATTTTCTGAAGTAGATGTCTACATCTGCAACTGTGTTTCCAGGGCTGGGTTGACGGCGGTGAGTTGTCGGGACTGCTTAAAATGGAAGTGCTTGCGAAGTATGGCAAACACACGTGAAACAAAAGTCGTTACAGTTTGCGCAATGACGGAGCCATGAGGGATGTATGGACACTCTCTTTCAAAAGGAGCAAATTCAAACCAAATGACTGCACAACCTACGCTGCAGAAATATACCAAAATCCTTGGGTTGGATGAAAATATGGATGTAGGCTATGTCGGTCGCAACATCTGAAACTATACGAATGGCGAAAATTTTTGACACGACAGAACGTCAGTCTCTAACCCACTGTTATGAATTTCCCCCACAAGTAATGTTTTCTGGTAGATCACGCTTCTCATCTCGATATTGTGTCGGTATCTGTGCTCGGTTAACCAAAACTCATAGAGTTTCAATCCGTGTAATATTACGGATAATATTTCTTAGAGCATAATTACACACATCACACATACTCCTGGAGAAATGGCCAGGAAACTATATGCTTGCCGCCAAACCGGTATTTGGTATTATGTGGAAGCAGCCCGCTAAATGAGCCACAGGCCAACAAGAACAGGAATTCGTCGTATTACTGTAATTCGGTCGTTTGTGAAAATAAAGAATTGTCAGGACAGCGTTTCTACCTGGTCACACGTAATAAGGATAGTCATCGCATTAACGCTGAGAGAACTGTATTACTACAAGTGTGATGCTAGCACAACAAGGAGATCGGTTGTTGAAATCAGTGCTTGATTCCGGCTGTAGATATTGTAACTGTCTGATTCAGTTGGTTTCGAACCTCAACAGGGCTGGGATGGAGCCATTCGTCATGTATAAGTCTACCTCTACAGTCCACAGTTTCAATACATCAAAGAGTTGCGTATAACGCATTCAGGCACCGTAAACTAAAGTTTTGGTGGCCTTCGTTCTCGCGATCTACGCTGCCCAGCGACACGACAGAATTATATCGCTGACACAAACTTTTTCTTTTTATCGCCTTATCAGTGAATTAATTGTTGACGTGAATGCGGTCCTCCTCCTCTCACGTGCAGTGTGTAAAGGCCCTCGACGGATCGTTTTTTATCTGTTACCGTTTAACGAATCCAGTTTGTAAAAACAGAGGGAGAAGTAAAACAGTTTCTCAAACTGAGTTTAAATTTCGCATCTATAAGATGCCCCTCTTCAGGAACCACACGTTTGTCTGGCCTCTCAACACATATCCCTCCGTTGTGGTTGCACCTACGGTACGGCTATCTGTATCGCTGAGGCACGCAAGCCTCCCCACCAACGGCAAGGTCCATGGTTCATGGGGGGGGATCTATAAGAAACAGATCCCCCCCCCATGAACCATGGACCTTGCCGTTGGTGGGGAGGCTTGCGTGCCTCAGCGATACAGATAGCCGTACCGTAGGTGCAACCACAACGGAGGGTTATCTGTTGAGAGGCCAGACAAACGTGTGGTTCCTGAAGAGGGGCAGCAGCCTTTTCAGTAGTTGCAAGGGCAACAGCCTGGATGATTGACTGATCTGGCATCGTAACAATAACCAAAACGGCCTTGCTGTGCTGGTATTGCGAACGGCTGAAAGCAAGGGGAAACTACAGCCGTAATTTTTCCCGAGGGCATGCAGCTTTACTGTATGATTACATGATGATGGCGTCCTCTTAGGTAAAATATTCCGGAGGTAAAATAGTCCCCCATTCGGATCTCCGGGCAGGGACTACTCAAGAGGATGTCGTTATCAGGAGAAAGAAAACTGGCGTTCTACGGATCGGAGCGTGGAATGTCAGATCCCTTAATCGGGCAGGTAGGTTAGAAAATTTAAAAAGGGAAATGGATAGGTTGAAGTTAGATATAGTGGGAATTAATGAAGTTCGGTGGCAGGAGGAACAAGACTTCTGGTCAGGTGACTACAGGGTTATAAACACAAAATCAAATAGGGGTAATGCAGGAGTAGGTTTAATAATGAATAGGAAAATAGGAAGGCGGGTAAGCTACTACAAACAGCATAGTGAACGCATTATTGTGGCCAAGATAGATACGAAGCCCACACCTCCTACAGTAGTACAAGTTTATATGCCAACTAGCTCTGCAGATGACGAAGAAATTGAAGAAATGTATGATGAAATAAAAGAAATTATTCAGATTGTGAAGGGAGACGAAAATTTAATAGTCATGGGTGACTGGAATTCGAGTGTAGGAAAAGGGAGAGAAGGAAACATAGTAGGTGAATATGGATTGGGGGATAGAAATGAAAGAGGAAGCCGCCTGGTAGAATTTTGCACAGAGCACAACATAATCATAACTAACACTTGGTTTAAGAATCATGAAAGAAGCTTGTATACATGGAAGAACCCTGGAGATACTAAAAGGTATCAGATAGATTATATAATGGTAAGACAGAGATTTAGGAACCAGGTTTTAAATTGTAAGACATTTCCAGGGGCAGATGTGGACTCTGACCACAATCTATTGGTTATGACCTGTAGATTAAAACTGAAGAAACTGCAAAAAGGTGGGAATTTAAGGAGATGGGACCTGGATAAACTAAAAGAACCAGAGGTTGTACAGAGATTCAGGGAGAGCATAAGGGAGCAATTGACAGGAATGGGGGAAATAAATACAGTAGAAGAAGAATGGGTAGCTTTGAGGGATGAAGTAGTGAAGGCAGCAGAGGATCAAGTAGGTAAAAAGACGAGGGCTAGTAGAAATCCTTGGGTAACTGAAGAAATATTGAATTTAATTGATGAAAGGAGAAAATATAAAAATGCAGTAAGTGAAACAGGCAAAAAGGAATACAAACGTCTCAAAAATGAGATCGACAGGAAGTGCAAAATGGCTAAGCAGGGATGGCTAGAGGACAAATGTAAGGATGTAGAGGCCTATCTCACTAGGGGTAAGATAGATACTGCCTACAGGAAAATTAAAGAGGCCTTTGGAGAGAAGAGAACGACTTGTATGAATATCAAGAGCTCAGATGGAAACCCAGTTCTAAGCAAAGAAGGGAAAGCAGAAAGGTGGAAGGAGTATATAGAGGGTCTATACAAGGGCGATGTACTTGAGGACAATATTATGGAAATGGAAGAGGATGTAGATGAAGATGAAATGGGAGATATGATACTGCGTGAAGAGTTTGACAGAGCACTGAAAGACCTGAGTCGAAACAAGGCCCCCGGAGTAGACAATATTCCATTGGAACTACTGATGGCCGTGGGAGAGCCAGTTCTGACAAAACTCTACCATCTGGTGAGGAAGATGTATGAGACAGGCGAAATACCCTCAGACTTCAAGAAGAATATAATAATTCCAATCCCAAAGAAAGCAGGTGTTGACAGATGTGAAAATTACCGAACTATCAGCTTAATAAGTCACAGCTGCAAAATACTAACACGAATTCTTTACAGACGAATGGAAAAACTAGTAGAAGCCGACCTCGGGGAAGATCAGTTTGGATTCCGTAGAAACACTGGAACACGTGAGGCAATACTGACCTTACGACTTATCTTAGAAGAAAGATTAAGGAAAGGCAAACCTACGTTTCTAGCATTTGTAGACTTAGAGAAAGCTTTTGACAATGTTGACTGGAATACTCTCTTTCTAATTCTAAAGGTGGCAGGGGTAAAATACAGGGAGCGAAAGGCTATTTACAATTTGTACAGAAACCAGATGGCAGTTATAAGAGTCGAGGGACATGAAAGGGAAGCAGTGGTTGGGAAGGGAGTAAGACAGGGTTGTAGCCTCTCCCCGATGTTGTTCAATCTGTATATTGAGCAAGCAGTAAAGGAAACAAAAGAAAAATTCGGAGTAGGTATTAAAATTCATGGAGAAGAAATAAAAACTTTGAGGTTTGCCGATGACATTGTAATTCTGTCAGAGACAGCAAAGAACTTGGAAGAGCAGTTGAATGGAATGGACAGTGTCTTGAAAGGAGGATATAAGATGAACATCAACAAAAGCAAAACAAGGATAATGGAATGTAGTCTAATTAAATCGGGTGATGCTGAGGGAATTAGATTAGGAAATGAGGCACTTAAAGTAGTAAAGGAGTTTTGCTATTTGGGGAGCAAAATAACTGATGATGGTCGAAGTAGAGAGGATATAAAATGTAGGCTGGCAATGGCAAGGAAAGCGTTTCTGAAGAAGAGAAATTTGTTAACATCCAGTATTGATTTAAGTGTCAGGAAGTCATTTCTGAGAGTATTTGTATGGAGTGTAGCCATGTATGGAAGTGAAACATGGACGATAAATAGTTTGGACAAGAAGAGAATAGAAGCTTTCGAAATGTGGTGCTACAGAAGAATTCTGAAGATTAGATGGGTAGATCACATAACTAATGAGGAAGTATTGAATAGGATTGGGGAGAAGAGAAGTTTGTGGCGCAACTTGACCAGAAGAAGGGATCGGTTGGTAGGACATGTTCTGAGGCATCAAGGGATCACCAATTTAGTATTGGAGGGCAGCGTGGAGGGTAAAAATCGTAGAGGGATACCAAGAGATGAATACAATAAGCAGATTCAGAAGGATGTAGGTTGCAGTAGGTACTGGGAGATGAAAAAGCTTGCACAGGATAGAGTAGCATGGAGAGCTGCATCAAACCAGTCTCAGGACTGAAGACCACAACAACAACAACATGAAACAGATGATGCTATTAGCTTTTTTATTATATCTCGATAAGTGATGATTAAGATTCCGGCTTGACACGAGAGAAATCTTTCTAGCCAATATGCGTCTTCAAAACCATGGAGTGTAAATGCGTTCATTTTCCACCTCTTACCGCTTCGCTTACTCCGCACAACGTGTGTCATCAAGGTAAGCATTATAAAACATTATCACTTGCATTAATTGGCTTGTATAAAAACGTTTTGGCGGTATTTTTTGACGACATCTATACGTATTTTCTGGAAGGTTTTCTCACAACATCTCGTCCTCAGGAGTGTAGGGTGACGCCCACTAGAGGCAACTGTGACGGAAGGCCACCCACGAACGCGCGGACTGCGAAACAGCACTGTCTGGATGAAATTAAAATGGTACGACTCGCCAGCGTGTCGGAGTGTGATTCACATGTACGAGTGGACACACATCTCGCAATTGGAGGACAAAGCGAGGTTCTGTTGCGGAGTGATTTTAAAAATTCGGTCGCTGCACCAAACACGGATTCACTCATATTTCGGTGACGAACTCTTGCGTATAAATTTATTTACCGTTTTCATTTACTTCACACAACCGCCATTACTCGTGGGAGAGTTAAAACTGCCAACAGTCAGGCGCTGCGGCAGCGACGAAGCTCTGTCGGCTGCAGGGGACGGAGAAATAACGGATTCAGCTTCTGTATTACTACTGCCTGCATTTGTGACTAACGTCTAAATGTGCTCTCAATCAGTACAGAGTAAGTATGCGGATCTGATGCTGGTTTCGTGATTCTGCATGCCTCATGCTGGCGTTCCAGTAACATGGCGGAATATAAGCAGAAGACTGTGCTCGGAGTCATTAAGTGACACATGAGTGGCGTACGTAAAAAGTGAATAATTTAAGACGTGCTGGTTGAGCGAGGTTTGCCGTCCAGCGCCGTTATACAGACTGCAGCGTGAAACACAATAATCTGAGTGCAGCAAGTAGAAATATCAGCTGCGTATTTTCGGTGCTATAGGAACGTAATTAAAATCTGCAATACCGACGTCTTTACTTAAAATGATGACCAATTCACAGAAAATGTATACGCAAGGGCAGCCGTTGGACTAACCAAAATCATGATGAGAGCAAGAACACACGCGCCTGTATCGTACTTAGCCCACGTACGGCAGAGTACTTCTTTAGATAAGGTGACGATCACATGTCCTGGTTTCATGTTTCAATAGTTTCATGTTTTAATATGTCTTAAAAAGGTAAAAGTAAATGAAAATGGGCCACTACTTAATAACCATAAGCATGTCGTAACAAATGTTCAAACCGACAACCATTTTCATGCTGGAATGGCGCCGTAAATATTCAACTGCGACCTCTAGTTCCTATTATCAAATTCCTTCTTTTGATGTTGTCTTTTTCTTCCGTGCTCTTTTGGACAAATTATTTTTCCCTGCTCTGTATAAGCCAGACGTGACGCGACAGAATGATGGTCCAATTCTCAGGAATCCAAAGAAAGTGCTCTAGAAACGCAGAGTTACGGAGATGCGTTGGTAGCGATTTGTAACTTTAAAATTCTGTAGACTGTTAACTACGTAAAATGTAACGTGATACTTTTAACCAAGGAGCTACGATGTAAGATGTAAAACACGCTTCTTGTTTACAAGAAGTCCTCTAATGAAGTAGTCCATGTCGTGACAAGAATGTGCGTCACGTTATTATGGGGCAACATACGAGACATTACAGCATCGGTACTGGTGAAACGGAAGACTGTGCACGGTTCCTCAACTGCCAAAACACTGAAAATTGAACAAAATGTTTAGCTGCGTTGGTCGCTTTGCTCCTGTCATAGTGAGTAAAGACAAAGTATTTTTATAGCTTCTAAGATGTGGAAGCGATGACTCAGACACCGATGAATAGTGTCAGATCAACTGCTCTTTGTGTCTCGATATATACCTCCGACACGATAACATATGGAACCAAGTAGCCCTCATTTCATCTCCTGATCAGAGGCAAACTATATTCAATTTATTTACAGTATTAACTCTACAGAAAATGTAGTGAATTTTGCCTCTAGTCTTCCATCAAGGTGGAGGTTCCATGTTTACATGTTTGTACTGAGTAGTCAAGACGAACGGTGCCACAGAGACGACGACTGCACGGGACACAACATTCAGATGACGAAAATTTCGGAAACCGTTTCTCTCTACGCACGTTCATTGTTTTAATATAGAGCCGGAATGTGAGACAGACTGCGGTAGAATTTCGAGATGGTAGACGCTACACAAATATTGCTAGCATGTTCCCAACAGAGGGCATGAGATCCATTTATCGTGGCGAAGAGAATGCCTTAAAAAGTATGTTTTGCGCTTATAACCCGGAAAGTAAAGCACAGTCGGATACTTATCCGCCATTCACACACTTTCAAAGTGTATTAATACCTACGCTAGAAAAAAAGAGACGTATTAGTGGGGAAAGAAATCGTCTCTTCAGAAAAGCATGGATCTTTTTGGAGTACTTAATGTATCATTATAGTGAGAAGCAATGAGGCCAGGCTAGCATATGTGACAGCGCAGAATCGTTCGTAATGAATGAGAGGCGAGTGTCGATGTTATGACGTCAACGTAGAGTCTCCGCTAGAGACGCCTGCCGTGGTGTTCAGTGAAAGAAATTCTGACAAAGAAACTGCTGAGATGATCACTAAGCTCCTGATAATTCGGGATAAAGTAATAGCAACTTTTTCTTTTTCCGTTATCGTCACGACAATTGTAACACTTTTAATATGTAGAACGTAAGAGTAAAAATATTAACCAGATGTAATCGCTTACCAAATGAAAGAAGGAGGTACCGATATCCGTACGTTTAAAAGCGTGCTTTCGGGCAGGGTGTCTTCAGCTTGCAAATAAAACACAGTTGTTGACAGAGAATATGGTGGCAGACAGAAGACATCTATAACCTGCTGGAAAAGCACAGTGCTATTACGACAATTCGTGTGGGACTCTGTAGATAACATTTGAGGCAGCAGAATGTAACGTTTAAAGCGTTAACCAGATGTAATTCGTTACAAAATGAAAGTAAGAAGTACTCATGTTGCCTACTTCTCAAAACCAGTGTTCGGGTAGGGCATATTCCACTTGCTGAGAAAATGCAGTTATCGGCAAAGTAAACCAAAATACGTCCGGCAACATGCTGATAAAGAAAAGGAGAATACCCCAATTACCACATTCCAAATAGGAATCTGCAGACAGCATTTGAAGTAGCACAACGTAATGTTTAAAATGTTAACAAGATGTAATTACTTTTCAAATGAAAGAAAGGCGTAATCATTTCTTTAGCTTCCAAAGCCGGCTGTCGACTAGGGTACCTTCCCTTTGCCGAAAAAATCCAGTCGATGGCAGGGTGAATGGTAGCAACCACAACACGCTCATTAACCGGCTTTAAGAAAGTAGAGCTTTACTACATTCCTAATAGCAATATGTAGATAGCATTTGAGGTTGCAGAATATCATATTGAAATCTTTAATCAGATGTAATTCCTTGCCAAATGAAAGAAGAAAGTACTCATTTGCCCATATCTCAGTGCTAGGTTTCCAGCAGTTCATCTTTATTTGGAGTTAAAGCGCAGTAGATGGCAGAGTGAATGGGGGGAGCCAGAATACACTGGTTCACCTGCTGAGAAAGAACAGAACAACCACCCCGCTACAGGACAGGTCTATGGGCAGTTTGTTACTTGCATTTCTGCAATTTGTAAGTACTACGTATGCCTCAGATGATAAGCAACAATTTGGAATCGCTTATTATTTTTGTGCACTCCTTGGTCAAGGTAGCTGTGTCGCTGGAAGATGTCCTCGTTTCAGTCATCCCTGGTGCGGAGCGAGGGGCTCTGGAGTTCCAGCGTCAGGGGGGTAGTTGTGAGTTAAGACGCCGAGCAGGGGACTCTGGGCAGTGCAGGCGTAAAGTTAAGAGCGCCTGTGTTTAAGTAAAGTGCTTTGTGTTTGAATGCTGTGAAACAGAGGAGAAAGATTCGGCTACTGATTTAGAATGAAATGAGACGTAAGGACATTAGAAAAGAGTATGAAGAGGAATGAAGTTTACATTTTTTATTTAGTGGCACTGCAGTCACGCGTGGTTAGATTCATGGATGAATTAGACAGCCACATCAAGGAAATTGAGATTTTTCATGAAAGATTGTTTTATTTTCACTGTAAGGATTTTTTCGTGTTTGTGAATTATCTGACCAAATTTGTGAGAGTAAGAGTTTGATACGAATGTTGCCCTCCCTCAATGTTAACGCGTTTTTTAACATGAATTTCATACAATTAATAATATATCAGATAACGTAAAACTAGTTTGTTGAAGTAATCCTCGATCCAAGTCATTTTCCTTCAAAGGGGTCTCTCACCCAGTGATGTGTATAAAATAGTTTACTTGCTGTCTGGAGCAAGCACCGCGTTTTCAAGCAGTTACATTACGAGGTGAGACATTTGGATTATTTGGTGAACAGCATTATTTGCAGACCACTAATGCAATGCTTTGCTATTATTAAAGAGATTAATAGTAACATTCAGGGTTTAATGAGTTTGCGCATTTTTGCAATATGAACACAGTAACAGAACGTATTATCAAATTGGAAGAGATAAGAGACACGTGTTTGCAAGAAAAAGAACAACCGCAAGAGAATATGTACCATCCAACTCAGATAGTTTCACAGCAGTAACTATGGATCTCCAGTTACATTAATTAGTGATGCATATTGTAATAAATTCAATGCGAATAGTTTGTGCCCTACATTTCAGATGTGTTACCACCCGTGGCTCTACCCTTCATTCGATCCCTGCGAAACCCTACATTTCAGCTGGATAATGCACGACCGCATGTTTCAGGTCCTGTACGGGCCTTTCTAGATACAGAAAATGTTCGACTGCTGCCCTGGCCAGCACATTCTCCAGATCTCTCACCAACTGAAAACGTCTGGTCAATGGTGGCCGAGCAACTGGCTCGTCCCATTTCGCCAGTCACTACTCTTGATTAACTGTGGTATCGTGTTGAAGCTGCATGGGCAGCTGTACCTGTACACGCCATCCAAGCAAGCTCTGTTTGACTCAATGCCCAGGCGTCTCACGGCAGTTATTACGGCCAGAGGTGGTTGTTCTGGTTACTGATTTCTCAGGATCTATGCACCCAAATTGCGTGGCAATGTAATTACATGTCAGTTCTAGTATATTTGTCCAGTGAATACCCGTTTGTCATCCGCGTTTCTTCTTCGTGTTGCAATTTTAATGGCCAGTAGTGTACAATCCATTTAGTTTCGAACCTCAACACGGCACTGATAGAGGCATGCGCCGTGTATTTGTGTATCCCTATTTTGGTCGAACACATGATACGTGGTGTGTGTCCACAGTTTTACATGCGCCAACGAGCGGCGTCTAACGCAGTCAGACACCGTACAATAAAGCTTCGGTGATCTTCGTTCTCCCGATCGGCGCTGCCCAGCTACGCGACAGAATAGTGTCTACGACACAAGCTTTTTCCTTGTCACCGGCTTTTCAGTGAATTAATTCTTGACATGAATGCGGTCCTCCTCCTCTCTCGTGCAGTGTGTAAAGGCCCTCGACGTATCGTTTTTATCCGTCACTGTTTAACGAATGTAATCTGTAGAAACAGAACGTGAACAGCTGGACACAATGCCACGATGTAAAACAGGTTCTCACACTGAGTTTAAATTTTGCATCGTTAAAAAAAAAAACAAATGATGCTGCCAACTTGATTATTACATGTTCACAAGCGGTGGCTAGAGATAATCCTACGTACATGATTAAGAGTTCGCCTTGAGTCCAGAGCAATTTTTCTAGCCACTGTACGTCTGCAAACCTATGGAGTGCAAATACGTTCCAGCCCTTACCGCTATTTCTATTCCGCACAGCACGTGTCAGCCATGTGAGCATTATGTAACTATCGCGTGTGTTAATTGGCTCGGAGAAGAACGTTTTGACGGTATTTTTTGACGGTATCTACTCACGTTTTCCGGAAGATTTTCTCACACAATCGGCTTCTTCTCAGCAGTGTAGAGTAACATCAGCTGGAGGCAGCAGAGACAGTGAATGTGCCGGGTGCGAAACAGGGGCCGTGCGGATGGGTTAAAATGCTGGAACTGTCCAGCGACTGGCAGTGCGACTCACACGTGGCAATGGACGTGCGTTTCGAAACTGCAGGGATTCGCGAAGCTGTGCTGTGGCTGGATTTTAAAAATGTAACGCTGCGTCAAATTTCGATTCACTCTCATTTCGGTGATGAACTCACGCACGTAAATTTCTTCATCGTTCTCCTTTACTTCATACAACCGCCATAACTCGCGGGAGAAATAAAACTGCCAACATTCCGCGATGCAAACAGCAACAATCAGTCGCTGAAGCAGCGACAAAGCTCTGTCGGTTGCAGGAGGCGGAAAGTTAACGCAAAAATAAATTCAACGTATACATTACTACTATCTGCATTTGCGATTTACATCTAAATGTGCTCATAATCGGTACACTTTAGTTATGCGGATCTGACGCTGGTTTCGCGATTTTGTGTGTCGCGTGCTTCCGTTCTAGTGACGTGGCGGAATATAGGCGGACGATCGGGCTGGGAGTCGTTCAGTGACATACGTGCAGCGTACGTAAAAACTGAATAATCAAAAAAAAAAAAAAAAACCATTTGACCAAAGTGCAGGGCGGAAAGACAGTATGAAGATAGGAGTTTGAGTACCCCAACTAAGGGTCGCAAATGAGTATTTTCGGCGCTCCAGGAACACAATTAAAATCTGACATGGGGACGTCTTTTCTCAAAATGAAAGGTAAGTCACAGAAAATCTACGCCTGAACACAGTCTTTGGACTAACCAGTCTTCAAGATGAGAAGAAGAAAAAATTTAAACATCACATACACTTTTATCATACTTAGCCGACGTAGCAGATAGTAAGTACTTCTCTAGAAATGAAGACAATCATATATCCATGTTCAATGTTTCAAGGTGTCTTGAAAAGATTTAAGTAAATGAAAAATGATCCAAAAAATTAGTCACCACTTAATTAACGTAAGTATGTCGTAGCAAATAACATAATGATAATCGAATTCTCAAGAGTCCATAGAAAGTGCTGGAAACGGCAAAATGACGGAATGCGTTGGTAGCAATGTACTACTTTAAAATTAAGTAGACGGTAAGTACGTGAAAGAAAATGCAATACGTTTAACCAAGGTGTTACTATGTATGATGTAAAATACGTTTCTTGATTACAAAAAGTCCTCGACCGAAGTAGTAAATGTAAAAATGTCGTGACAAAAGCGTCTGTCACATTATTATGTGGCAACATATGAGCCGCTACAGCATCGGTATTAATGGAACGAGAGACAGTGCACCATTGGTCAGTTCCCAATGCACTGACAATGAAACACAACTTTTAATGGCGTTGGTCGCATTGCGCCTATCATCGTGAGTAGAGACGAAATAATTTTATGGTGTCTGTGATGTGGAAGTGATGACTCAGAGACCGATATCGACTGCTCTCTGTACCTCGATGTATACCTGCGACACAGTAACCTACGGATCCCAGTTGCCCTCATTTGTTCTATTTACTTACAGTTTTGACTGAAATGTGGTGATTTTGCCTGAAGTCCCCCATATGGGTATCTGATACCTGCTGCAAGTTTCCATTGTTTGTACTGAGCAGTCGAGATGAACGGAACTACAGAGACGAGGACAACACGGAACACGACATTCAGATTAGGAAAATTTCGGAAACCGTTTTTCTCTAATCATGTGGTTGTATGTTAAACATTAATCGGCTTTGCTAGGGTCAACAAACGTCGATGTCCCGAGCTTCAAAAATTTTACACGCATGGTCTCTGCAATGCAGCATTCCTTGACGAAGAGAACTCATCAGTCTTTGTCTAAGATAAGAGGAGACATTAACAAACAGTGGAGAGTACGGATTCCTGACAGACGCCAGTGAAATCATGATGTGGTGGAAAGAAGATTGGAAGTAGAAGAATGTTCAAAGTCTCGTGCACGGCCATTGGAGCGTTCATAGCAGATTTGTTAAGCGATCAGGATTACGATCGTTGTGGAAAGAAGTGAGAGATGGGCACTGCTGCAAACACATTTCACCAAAAAGTATTAGGCGTTTAGACATTGCGACAAAACTTGTCAGAGAGTGAACACACAGTCACACCGCTGTGCACAGTCAGGGGGTGTCTTGTCACCGGCCACTGTTTGCCGTAGCCCTCGCCACTAAGCGAGAGGCTGGCTGTGGCTATAAGCACATTTCCAGGATCGATATAGCAGAGTTTGCGTGATAAGACAGAACTTCTATTGGCAGGTCGGCTTGCAGAAACTGCCCTATGTACTACGTAGTAGCAGTCCTTCTGTTTGACGTTCACAGAAACAGACTGAGTACCAGACACGCTTCCCTACGTAAGTAAATTACTGGGAAATCGGAGGTTCGAATACTAGAGAACAATTTTATCATCGCAAATGTACCACAGTTGGGTTTGCCCCATATTGGGCAATGACGTCAGGAGAGTATGTAGATATACAAATCTCGCCAATGTGTGGTACAGCTTTGCGATGTCGACTGTTGAAACACGAAGCGTAGCACCTCTAATAAGAGGAAATATAAATGACAGCTTTGGTTCTCGTGGTCATGAAAAAAATTGCGGGGTTGTTTTGATATATAGGAATAATACCAGCATGTGGCCAACAGAGATCACGTGATCTGTTAGTCGAGGCGAACACAAAGCCACGAGGAGTATATGTTTTGCGTTTGTAGCCAGGTGAGTTAAACACGATCGGACAGGTATCTACCATTTACACGCTTTCAAAGTGTGTTTGTATCTATACTAACAAAAAGAGTCGTATTAAATGGGGATAAAAATATTCTGTCCAGAAAAGCGTGATCTTTTCAGTGTACTTAATGTAATATTCTCGTGAGAAGCTAAAAGGCCCTGCTCACTCGATTCCAGGGCTAGCATATGTGGCAGTGCAGAACTGTTCGTAATGAATGAGACGCGAGTCTGGATGTTAGGACGTCACCATAGGGTATCAGCAAGAGACGCCTGCCGTTGCCTTTAGTTAATGAAGTACTATCCAAAAATAAATAAATAAATAAAATAAAAATAAACTGCACAGATACTCACTAAACTCTTGATAGTAGGAGAGAAAATGATAAAAACTTTTTCTTTTCGCGTCGGAATGGAAAATGCCATAATAAGGACAACATATCAAGCAGTCAGCTCCTAGAAAACGAGTAAAGCCAGAATAATTACATGTAGGCGACAGAGTTGGAAACGGTTACAAACAAATGGATGAGATGCTTTTAGAGTGTATCGAAGCTAGCGCCAGACGAAAAATAAGCTCTCGAAATTCCTTAACTTCCTACAACGACGGAGCTGCTCAGGTGCTAAATGTATTGTCTTAGGGTGGCCAATAATAGACCAAGCTCTGTCGGTTCCAGAATACTTGCAAACTATAATAACCAGTTTTCTAGGCTAGCAAATTCGTCTCAGATGCTGGTTTGACGGCGGTGAGTTTTCTGCACTGCTAATGGTGCATTTGCTTGCCGAGGGCCAAAAAAACACATGGGGAAACAGTGAAGATATTACGAAACCTGAATATGTTTAGAACAATGTGAGAAAACAGTAATAAATGTAAATATTCGCTGCGGTGTTTTAGGCAAAATTAATTACGTTATTTTTATTCAGGTAGAACCAAGCGACATCAGTTCCGTGAAAAGACAGGCAGCAGAGACGACAATGTGCGGCGGCGACTTCTACCGCCACGCCGGCTGTTGTCTTGGCGCCGAGAAGCTACAAAGGATCTCCGACACCTGATGACGTTTCAAGCATGGTGGAAGCAGCGTCGCAGACATCGTCACCTTGTTTACCGTTTTAGTGAGTTTGATGGGGGAGAGAACCAAACAGCCAGGTCGTCGGATTAGGGAAGGACAGGGAAGGAAGTCGGCAGTGCCCTTTCAAAGAAACCATCTCGGCATTGACCTGAAGCGATGCAGGGAAATACGGAAAACCTAAATGAGGATGGCCGCATGCGGGTTTTAACCGTGGTCCTCCAGAGTGCGAGTCCAGTGTGCTAACCGGCGCATCACCTCGTTCTGTCTACCGTTTTAAGCACATTCATTTTATCGAGGAATGAGTGCGGAGCTCTTGAGATTGCGGGCAGCACGTCATGTGTAACGGTGCCGGATGACAAAACATTGCTCCAACAAAATTGCTCACGTTTGCTTTTTTTCACATACGTCACTGAATGACTTGTAGAAGAGACGTCCGCCTATGTTACTCCACGCCACTCGAACGCCAGCACGGGTTCCACAAAATCATAAAAGCAGCGTCGGATTCACAAGGACACGGTACTGACTTTGAACGGATGTAATCGCGATCGCAGACCGTAGAAATATAGAAGGTTGAGTTTATTTTTCCGTTAATTCTCCGTCTCCTGCGACCCACAGAGCTTTGTCGCTGCTTCAGCGACTGATTGTTGCTGCTGGCGCTCCACAATATCGGCAGTTCATAACATTCTCGCGAATGATGGCGGTTTCATGGAGAAAATGAAAACGGGAAAAAAATTATAACAAATGCACAATCACCAGTCAAACTTTACGTTTATCCAAGTTGTAAGCGAGTAAACTTTTAAACTGTAAATTACCTGGGTGGGGCATGGCTAACTGTATGTAGTCTATATAAACCATCATTTAGAGTTAGGTCTTCTACACACAAACCCGATAAGGTATAGTTCAGTCCAATCGAAATTACGCGTCGTATTCTTCAATGAAAAATGCTACTGACTTCTACTAATGACTTCTGGTGTCATACTTGTATAACACCTCCACCTTTCGACAGCAAACGATTGTGTACTACTTTACACACCCTGTCCGCACATAAAAGCACTTCAATATTTCGCAGTAGTAATGGGCGAACTATAAAGATTTATCGCTTCTTAATTATCATGTCGGCATTCTCATACGTAATGTGAGCTTCGAGCACCGGTTTGTTAACATGCAGTGGTAACGTTTTATTGCTGTGAAATAGCGGTTAAAACTCGATTGCAGACGTGGAAAGCGAATCGCAAAAGTCGTCGTTCGTTCCAACAGAAACTACCTACCGTATTGATCACTAGAAAATGATACTGATATAAGCGACAATAATCTTATAATCGTTCTCTTTCCAAAGCTAAATGATTTGTAGACTCATCATCGTAAATAATTCAGAGATTTTCGTTTCTTGAACAATACATAAACGAACAATTCCAAAGACGTGACTGTATGAAATGCCGCGAAAACAGTACTGTCCTGAAAATTCCGTTACGATCTGGAATTGAGTTTCTCGCGCCGAGATTCTTGTTACAAACGCTTTCAGCGTTTTTGCAGCGTTATATTTGAATGAGAAATCAAGATTCGGACGAATCTCTCCATCGCCTCTTTCTGGACCAGTACGAAATCCAGCATCAGTGACCATGTTTCGGGAATTGATGTGATAGCGTTTACATGACGGACCAGAAGCAGTAGTGGCAGTTAAACAACTTTTATATTTTGTGTGACACAATCAAAGGGAATATTAACGTACCGTTAAATTTTTAAAGCGGTAACACGGAGAAACAAAGATTTTATTTTTACAGTTAACATCTGTACAAAATGATACCAGAATTTCCGTGTCAATATTATATGCAAGGTCGTTGAACGTTGTGTAGCGGAATGGCGCCCGTAGACATAATCTTTTTCGCGCTGTTTATTCCTTTTCAACGTCTTATTCTGTATATCAAAGCGGAACACCGCAAATCAAACACTGCCATCTGTCGGCCATCGACTACACTGCGTCCTCTATAACTCCTTTCGCAGTTAACGTCTTCTGCGCCAGGGGGCGCCATGAGAACGTGTCTTTCGATACCGCTGGTTCGGGAGCGAATGACGCACTTTCATGAACTAAAAGCAGAGCATCCGTACATCGAAATCTGCTGTTGTGCAAAACGAGGGAAGGCTGTAGCCTATTTGTATTAAAGAAGGTAAAATGAAATAACTATGAGCGGACAAGACCCCCACGTCAGGGAAACAGGCGGCTGCGATTTCAAATCGGCCTCCACACAGCACCAGAGAGTATCGTAATAATGCAGTCAGGCGGCGTAGAATAAATTTCAGATTTTTTTCATTCTCGATCGAAGCGTTGGCCAGCCATTTCAAATAAGTAGAATCATAGTAAAGCTTGAAATAAGTCGATATTTTGTATTTATTTTGAAAAGAATGGAAATAAATACTTTCTTTTTTTCGTCAGAGCCCGACACTACCCGGAACATTTTTTTTAATTTTATTACTGAGGTGGAAACATTGATTTCAATGTCAGGTTCGAGTCTATACCCTACGAAGTGTCCTTATCAAGTACGTTGCATTATTTTTTATTTAGTTCTTCAGTGGAAAGGCACCATTTGTGGCATCGAGTAACAAGAGGCAGCAGCAGTTAGATGCGACGCTGGAAGAAACGTAGTCTGGGCGGAGAAAGAGCCAAATTAACAACCGGCGGCAGTCTTCAGAGAAAGCGGTCGCGAATCACGTGTTGCGAGCGACCGACTGTCGGCAGATCTTGAAACGGGAAATCTGGACAACATTGACTGCAGCGGGAGGCAAAGACCGGACAAGTTCTGTTACGTGGGAAGGGTATCCAGAAATCTGTGAACGGAGATAAGACACTGTATGGACAGTTTAAAATTGCGTAACTTATTAGTGAGTGGGACACGGTAGTGGGGACGCAACTTACAACTGGCAGCATACGCGAAATTATGCCGTGCTTGGAGTTTCGGACGTTAGTTCGCTGCCTTGAGTAGGGAGACACTCAAACGATGTTTGTCTTAATCAGATAAACGGACTGACGGCTGTCTTTTTCGCCGGATATCGCGTTTTACATGTAAATTATAAAGATATGTTTTGCACGTAACACTACTAAAGTTGTACCCGGTAAAAGCTGGGCAAATTTGAAAGGTACACGTAATTTACTCCACGCTTACTAACAAATAAGTACCCGACAAAAATTGAATGTAAAATTGTTAATAATCATTCCGCTCGTAAAAAAGTATTATACAGAGCGTTTAAATTGATTATATTGATACCTACAAAATACACTAGTGTTCAAATGTGAGAAAATACCGAAATGCTCGATAAAGAGAAATAAATGATTAGATACAGCGAAACACGTCACGCGTGGTCCAGGGAGACAGGGGTGCCATGTGACGTCAGACGTCAGTGTGGGCTGCTGTGGCCGCCATTAAGACTTGACGAACGTCTTAGCTGTCACTACAGCTCTATGATGACAGAGATCTGTAGCTAAGTCTTACTATTTTGTGCCCGTTGTTCTTTGTTGCCGCCAAAATTGCAGCATTCATTCACACTATGCAGTACGTAATTCGGTTCGCCCTTTTACTAAATATTCAGTTTATAAAGTTCACTATGAATTACATGCACAGGTAATTGTAAAATCATTCCTGTGTAGCAAAAGGAATTACTGCGGCTGGAGGAATTATTTCCTGGATGATTGCATGGCAGACGCAAGACTGCTGTCTCGTGTGAGCATTTTGCTCATTCCTTACCTCAGAAAAATACGACAGTGGTAGTAGAAATAGTCAACTTCGTCATGAATTACTGGCTCGGTTATGTGTAGTTCATAAGAAATAGTGTAATTTAGTTGTGTGTAAAATGAAACTTGGCAAGGACGATAACTTTAGTGAGTTTGTCTGTGGAGGGCCCAACTTAAAACCTGGGTTTGTGTAATTGCTGGTAACTCAATCGCATCACGAACCTCATCGTTCAAAATTGTCACCGCATTAAACTAACAGAAACGTACTGTTTGATTCCTAGTGGCCCCGTCCGTTACTCCTTTGTTTTCATTGCTTTAACAGAATCCCAGTTACTCCGGAGTAACTCTGGATCGAACTGCCACCATTCTGTACCGCCAACAGCAACAATCGACCGCTGATGCAACGACAGAGCTCTGTGGTCTGCGAGATATGGAGAATTAACGGAGAGATAAACTCGGCTTCTATATTACTACGATCTGCATTTGCAGAACGTGTATACGTAAACAGAATATTTGAAGAACAGGATAAATTTAAAGTATCACACGTGTATCGGACTTGGCTGACGCACCATGTTTCAATTTTCAAAATCTCATAAAAGAGCAAAAATGAATGACGGATAAGCATCCACTTAATTAACATAATTATCTGTAGCAAATGTTCAAACCGACCACCGTCATCATGCTGACATAGCGCCTTAAATATTCACGTGCGGCCTCTGGCTTCCATATTGAGATTCTTTCATTTGAGGCCGTCCTTGTGCCCTACACTTTTGGTCAAATTGTGTTTCCGCACCCTGCATATGCCAGACGAGGCGTGACAGAGGGTTGGTCGAATTCTCTAGAGTCCAGTACACTTAATCTTTTATGGAAAGTGTGAAAAACGGCAAAATGACGGAATGCGCTGGAAGCAATTTGTAACTTTAAAGTTCAGTGGATGATAACTATGATACTTTTAACAAAGGCGCTAAGGAAATAGATGTGAAATACGTTTCTTGATTACAAAATGTCCTCAGGTAAAGTAGTATATGTACAAGTGTCGTGACAAGCGTATCAGTCACGCTATTATGGGGCAACTCGTGAGACCGCACAGAGTCAATATTAATGAAAGTAGAGGCTATGCACCGTCGGTCAACTGCCAAAGCATTGAAAACGAAGCAAAATTTTTAACTGCGTTGGTCACATTGTTACCATCAACGTGAGTAACGGCGGTACTCTTTTTTATCGTCTGTGATTCGGTATTGATGACTCAGAGGCTGTTGAATACGGCGATATTAACTTCTCTTTGTATTTCAATAAACATCTGAAACATGTGGACAACAATCTATGGAACCACGTAGACCTCGACCAGAATTTAATATTTTCTATGATTTAACACCTAGCCTGGTTACTGAGCAGGTAAGGTGTACGGTGCGACAGATATGACGTTTACACGGGACACAACATTCACAAGACGAAACTTTGGGCAACTGCTTTTCTCTAGTCATGTTTGCATATGAAACGTTAGTCCGAAGAAGCCTCTATTTTGTGAGCTTCATAACAATTACGCCCATAGCCTCCGCAATGCAACTATCCTTGGTACAGCGAACTTTTCGGTGTTTCCCTAATATCGAGAGGAGACATTAACAAATGGTGGAGGGTACGGACTTGTTACGGACGCCAGTGAAAACATGGGGAGCAGAAGGAGGTTGCACATAAACGGGTGTTCAAAAGTATCCACGTCCGTTAAAGCGTTGGGAAGGTGCTGTATTGAGCGACAAAAGTTACGTTTACTGGTGCACGGTTGTGAACTAAGTGTAGATACAGGTTGCGCACGATAGAGAATGGACGGTATACTTGACAACAGGTAACAAAAAGGATTACTTTACGTGTTTCCACATTGTCAAGAGGACGAGTACTGGCCTGGTTTTATACACGACCGGAATGTACAGGAGACCACAGCACCACTTCCGGAAAGAAGATGTCACAGCGATGTAAACATGTCGTGTACTCGGCTCGCGCGATCCTTTTGCACAATCACCAGACAGAGCGATTAATAATTATATTAGTTGGCAGCTGTAGCTGGCAGAGTTGAAACCAGTCGGAAAGATGTCCGCCGTTTACGTTTTCAAGGTGTATTAAGCGTATAGTAGAGCAAAAATGAGACACATTGAAATAGAAAAAAATTGTTTCTTCAGTACTTTAGTAATAAGAATGTGAGGCCAGGGTCACTAGATTACAGGCGTGGTGTGTTTGCCAGTGCAGGATCGTTGGTAATGAATGACTCGCGAGTGTCGATGTTGCGACGTCTTCGTATTGTATAAGCAAGAGACGCCCTCCCCAGACCTGAATATGTGTAACACAACTGAAGCGAAGGGAACAGTCAATTCTGGGAAGCACGCCATATTTGTAACATTTTCCCTCGTTTGCCACTTGCCTCATCTAAGTTTTGCCTAGCGTTTTACGTAAAAATATTTAGAGTACTGTTAGCAAACAAAAAATATAGGAGTACAGACATTTGAATCGTCCGCTTATCTGATTCTGACGAATTACAGGGCGGTGAACTGGAAGGAACAGCGATTACGATGAGAAGTTGAAGGTTTTTCTTACCTGTAGATTAATCGGAAGAACGTAACATTTCTTATCGTATCTTCTGTGTATTAGGGGAGACCACACTATGCTGATTCAGTCTATTCACCTATGCGATGAAATTAAAAAAAATTAAACAGATTTACCCCTAGTTCGCAAATGCCTTCATCGCCTCGCTAGTACGGACGACCTCCAGATTCAGCCGTTGACAAAAAGTTTGCTACCGACGCTTCCTCCTTTCCCAAACAGAGCAGGACACACAGCGAGAGGTGTATTATGTACACAGAAATGAATGACTTCGTTAAATATACTGATATCAGCTGTCTTTTTTTTCCTTTCTGCTCTCACTATAAAGCTACGGCACAAGAGTAACACACACTGTGTGACGTGGTGGTTGTGCGTGCAGGAACTGTAAAGTATAATCTGTCGGAACTAAGAGGTGCTATCAGTTTCTTCTGACCAGTAGACAAAGTAGCTTCAAATGTTACCAATACTGACTAAACAGAAAGCAGCAAAATATTTCCTCCAGAAGCACATCTTCACTGGCTCCAAAACTTTAATAGCAACTGGAAGTTTCGATGTTTACGTCGAGGCATCGGTCTGAAAGAAACAGAAGTGCCGTAGTATGCATTATTCGTGCAAATCTCCTGAGTACAACAGAAGCTTTGTTACGCAAAAGTCAGTGTATCAATGACAAATTAAAACTTCTAGTAGTAGACAGTGGTTCTAGTACGGCAACTGTGTTTCCCGTAATTGGGTCACACTTTTCAAAGATTACGTACATGTATGACTGGCGCCAGTTTCTACTACAGTCTTCTAGTAAGGACCATTTAAACACGACGGAGAGTGCACAACGCATTTTGTAGAAGCAGGTATTAATGAGTAATTTATTCTGTGTCGTCATCAAGGCAACTCTGATATTGATTTGATACGTGGCCGGAATGTGTAAGATGTCGCAGAACTACTTTGCGGAGGAAGATGCAACTACAACGTTAACACGGAGGAATCTTTTGGAACACTGAACGTATCATCTTGGTGAACAGAGGATAAGATAGGGGCTGCATATGTGGGTTGTGACAATCTCTCGTAATAAAGAGGACGGGAGTGTAGATGTTATAACGTCACGGTTGTGTATCATGGAACGCCATGTGTATGGAACATATGTAAATTTTCCACAGTATGACTGCACATCTGCATATGCGTTTCTAGGGCTGGGCTGACAGCGGTGAGCTCCCGCGCTTGTCGACCATCACAAAGACACGTGAAACAAAAGTCGTTACAGTTTGCCCACTGACCGATCACTCAGGAATGTTTGGAAACTCTTTCAAAAGGGAGAATTTCAACCCAAATGACAACAGCACACGCTACGCGGCAAACATTTCCCAAAATCCTTGGGTTGGATGAAAGCAGGGATGTCGGCTGTGTCGGTCGTCATTTCTGAAACTCTACGAATGGCGAAAATTTTTGACACGACAGAGCATTAATCTCTAACCCACTATTATGAATTTACTCTACAAGCAACGTTTTCTTCTTATCTCGATACTGGTTCGTCATTTGTACTAGATAAAGCACAAGTCGTAGGTTTTTATTCCGTGTAAAAATAGGACGTTACGGATGTCACTTCTTAAAGCATAATGCCACACATGAGACGTAGTCGTGACGAAATGGCCAGAAAACTATATGATTCCCGCCAACCGATTCTGTGGAGGCTTTTTCCATTTCTTTGCCTTCTCAGTGAATTAATTGTTGACTCGAATGCAGTCGTCCTCCTATCATGAGCAGTGTGTAAAGGCATCCGAGGAATCCTTTCTTATCTGTTACCATTTAACACATCGATACAAAGAAATGATGCTGTCAACTTTTTAGTTACGTCATCATAAGCGATCCCCGGAGACAACATATTCGCTAATTCTACGTACACGACTAAGATTTCTCCTTGGCTGTAGAGCAATTTTTCTGTCCCTTATACGTCTTCAAATCCATGGAGTGTGAATACGTCCCAGCTCTTACTGTTCCACGTATTCCGCACGACGCGTGTGATCCACGCGAGCGTAATAAAACAGCATCAGTGAGTTATTTGGCTTCGATAAAAACGTTTTGACGGTACTTCTTTACGATTTCATCTACATCTACATCTACATTTATACTCCGCAAGCCACCCAACGGTGTGTGGCGGAGGGCACTTCATGTGCCACTGTCATCACCTCCCTTTCCTGTTCCAGTCGCGTATGGTTCGCGGGAAGAACGACTGTCTGAAAGCCTCCGTGCGCGCTCTAATCTCTCTAATTTTACATTCGTGATCTCCTCGGGAGGTATAAGTAGGGGGAAGCAATATATTCGATAACTCATCCAGAAACGCACCCTCTCGAAACCTGGCGAGCAAGCTACACCGCGATGCAGAGCGCCTCTCTTGCAGAGTCTGCCACTTGAGTTTATTAAACATCTCCGTAACGCTATCACGGTTACCAAATAACCCTGTGACGAAACGCGCCGCTCTTCTTTGGATCTTCTCTATCTCCTCCGTCAACCCGATCTGGTACGGATCCCACACTGATGAGCAATACTCAAGTATAGGTCGAACGAGTGTTTTGTAAGCTACCTCCTTTGTTGATGGACTACATTTTCTAAGCACTCTCCCAATGAATCTCAACCTTGTACCCGCCTTACCAACAATTAATTTTATATGATCATTCCACTTCAAATCGTTCCGCACGCATACTCCCAGATATTTTACAGAAGTAACTGCTACCAGTGTTTGTTCCGCTATCATATAATCATACAATAAAGGATCCTTCTTTCTATGTATTCGCAATACATTACATTTGTCTATGTTAAGGGACGGTTGCCACTCCCTGCACCAAGTGCATATCCGCTGCAGATCTTCCTGCATTTCGTTACAATTTTCTAATGCTGCAACTTCTCTGTATACTACAGCATCATCCGCGAAAAGCCGCATGGAACTTCCGACACTATCTACTAGGTCACTTATATATATTGTGAAAAGTAATGGTCCCATAACACTCCCCTGTGGTACGCCAGAGGTTACTTTAACGTCTGTAGACGTCTCTCCATTGATAACAACATGCTGTGTTCTGTTTGCTAAAAACTCTTCAATCCAGCCACACAGCTGGTCTGATATTCCGTAGGCTCTTACTTTATCAGGCGACAGTGCGGAACTGTATCGAACGCCTTCCGGAAGTCAAGAAAAATAGCATCTACCTGGGAGCCTGTATCTAATATTTTCTGGGTCTCATGAACAAATAAAGCGAGTTTGGGTCTCACACGATCGCTGTTTCCGGAATCCATGTTGATTCGTACATAGTAGATTCTGGGTTTCCAAAAACGACATGATACTCGAGCAAAAAACATGTTCTAAAATTCTACAACAGATCGACGTCAGAGATATAGGTCTATAGTTTTGCGCATCTGCTCGACAACCCTTCTTGAAGACTGGGACTACCTGTGCTCTTTTCCAATCATTTGGAACCCTCCGTTCCCCTAGAGACTTGCGGTACACGGCTGTTAGAAGGGCGGCAAGTTCTTTCGCGTACTCCGTGTATAATCGAATTGGTATCCCGTCAGGTCCAGTGGACTTTCCTCTGTTGAGTGATTCCAGTTGCTTTTCTATTCCTTGGACACTTACATGTTTACCGGGAGATTTTTTCACTCAATCGCCTCCTTCTCGGGGGTGTAGCGTAACATCAGCTGGAGGCAGCTGTGACAGAAGGCCATCCACGAATGTACCGAGTACGAAACAGTACAGTCCGGATGCGTTACAGTGGTACAACTGGCCAGCCACTAGGGCTGTGATTCACACGTGGGGAACGACACACACCTACGCGAGTTCTTGCTGTGGGTAGACATGCGTCAAGTAGGGATTCACTCTCATTTCGATGATGAACCCTTGCATCTGAATTTTTCTCCCGTTTTCGCTTATTTCACAAAACCGCCATTACTCGCGGGAGAGTTAAAACTGCCAACATTCCGCGGTCCTGGTAGCAACAATCGGTCTCTGACGCAGCGACAAAGCTCTGTCGGTTGCAGGAGACGGAAAATTAACAGAAAAATAAATCCAGCTTCTACATTACTACTATATGTATTTGTGACTAACGTCTAAATGTGCTGACAATCAGTACGGAGTAATTATGCAGATCTGATGCTGGTTTCGTGATTTTGTGTGTCGCGTGCTGGCTTCCCACCGACGTGACTGAATGTGGGCGGAAGACCGGGGTGGGAGTCATTCAGTGTAGCGTACGTTAAAAGTGAACAAATTAAGCAGTGCTGGTTTCGCCATCCTGCATCGTTATACAGGGACCGGAGAAACGATTTGACCAAAAGTTTAGGGCGCAAAGACAGTGTGAAACATAGTGAGTACAACTCGGAGTCGCAAATTTGTGTTTTCGGCGCTACAGGAACGTAATTAAAATCTGACATGTGGACGTCTTTACTCAAAATGAAAGACAATTCACAGAAAATGTAAGTGTAAGCACAGTCTATGAACTAAGCAGTCTCAGGACGATAACAAGAAAAACTCAAAGCATCACATACACCTGTGTAATACTTGGCCGACGTTCCAGACAACACTTCTTTAGACAATCACATGTGCATGTTTTATATTTCAAGATGTCTTCAAAAGGGCAAAGTAAAGGAAAAATGATCCACCACTTAATTAGCGTCCTGTATGTCGCAGCAAATGTTCAAACTGGCCACCGTTTTTATGCTGGCATAGCGCTATAAATATTCAACAGCGATCTCTAGTTCCTATACTCGGATTGCTTTTTTCAATGCTGTCTTTCTGCCCTACACTTTGGGTCAGACTGTTTTTTTTTTTTCCACACACTGTACATGTGAGACAAGACGAGGCAGAATGATGGTCAGCTTCTCAGGAGTCCATAGAAAGTGCTGGAAACGGCAAAATGACGGAATGCGTTGGTACTGGTAGATAACTTTAAAATTTAATAGAAAAAGTGCGATACGTTTAACCAAGGCGTTAGAATGTAAGATACGTTTCTTGATCGCAAAAAGTCCTCGACTGAAGTAGTGAATCTACAAATGTCATCACAATAGCTTCCGTCACGTTAATGTGGAGCAACATATGAGCCCCTACAGCATCGGTATTTATGAAACGAGAGACAGTGCACCGGTGGTCGGTTCCCAAAGCACTGAAAATGAAACACGATTTTTAACTGTGTTGGTCCCATTGCTCCTATCATCGTTAAGTAAAGTATTTTTACAGCTTCTGTGACGTGGAAGTGATGGCAGAGACCGAGGAATACCGCCATATCAACTCCCCCCACACGTTAACCTATGGAACCAAGTAGCCCTCATTTCTTCTTCTGATCAGAGGCCAACCACATTCAATTTATTTACGTTTTTGACTGTACTCAAACGTGGTGAATTTTGCCTCTAGTCCTCCGTCAAGGTATATGACGCCTGCTGCGATTTTCCATGTTTGTATTCAGCAGTTAAGACAGAGACGACGACTACACGGGAAACAGCATTCAAGTGAGGAAAATTTCGGAAACCATTTATCTCTAATCACGAAGTTGCACGTTAAACATTAATCGGCTTTGATAGGATGAACAAACGTCGATGTCCAGAGCTTCATAATTTTTACACGCATCTCTCTGCAATGGAGCTGCCCTTGACGAAGCGAACTTGTCATTTTGTGTAATACGAAGAGGAAACATTAACAAGTAGTGGCGAGTACGGAGTCCTGGAAGACGCCAGTGGAGTCGTGATATGGAGGAAGATGAGGAGCAGATTGCACGTAAAGGGATGTCCAAAAGCCTCGTGCACGGCCACTGAAGCGTACGTAGCTGATTTATTGAACAATCAGGATTACGCTCGTTGCGGAAAGAAGCGCGAGATGGGCACTGCTGCAAACACATTTCACCAAAAAGCGTTTGGCGTTTACGCACGGCGGCAAAACTACTCCAAGACTGAAGACCCATTCAGACCGCTGTGCACAGAGTTAGGGGGTGTCTTGTCTCCGGGCACTGTTTGCCGTAGCCCTCGCCACTGAGCGAGAGGCTGGCTGTGGCTATTAGCACACTTCCAGGATCCATATCGCAGTGCTTGCGTGATAAGACAGAACTGCTATTTGCAGATCGGTTTGCAAATACTGACCTACGTACTATGTAGTAGCAGTCCTATTATTTGACGGTATATCGATAATTTTTACTTATCGACCGTCTGACAGTAACTGAATAAAACACAATTTTAGTGCCATACGCGTTTCGCCTTTATTTTCTGCAAGAAATCATCAGTGGCAGGTTGCGTGGACAATTTCTTACATATTACGCTCCTGTTGCATTTTCGGTGTTCTTGTTCTTATGAATGCGAATTCGCGGTTTTTTTCCCACATTCCACAGCACTATGAACTGAACGCTTGTTTCAATGCAATGTTTTGGTTTCTGTTGCCGACTGTCAGACGGTCCATAAGTAAAAATTATCAATATACCGTAATATTACACGCAACTGAGGAAGACAGGACTACAAAAGTTGAAGATGTCTACTATTTGACGTTCACAGAAACGGACTGGGTACCAGATACGCTTCCTAATGTAAGTATATTACGGAGAAATCGAAGATTCGAATAGTAGAGAACGATTCTATCATCGCAAATGTCCCGCAGACGTGTTTGTCCCATATTGGGCAATGACTTCGAGAGAGTATCTAGGTATACAAATCGCATCGATGTGTGGTACAGCTTTGCGATGCCGTCTGTTGAAACACGACGAATGGCACGTTTAACAAGAGGGTATAAATAATGAAAACTTTTATTTTCGTGGTTTATCAAAAAACATTGCGGAATTGTTTTAATGTATACCAAGAATGTGAAACAGACTACGTTAGAATTTTGAAACCATATGGAGTATAAGGTTTGCGCTTGTAGCCCGGTGACTTAAAAACGATCGGCCAGATATCCGCCATTTGCACGCTTTCAAAGAGGGTTAACACATACACTAGAAAAAAAAGTGTCGTACTACACGGAAACAATCACCTCTTCAGAAAATCGTGCATCAAGGAAAACGTGTCAAGCAGTCAGCCCTTACAACACAAGTAAGGCCTGAATAAATACATGTAAGCGACAGAGTTGCAGACGGTTACGTACACACCACTGAGATGTTTCTAGAGTGTACTAAAGCCAGAGACAAACAAAAAGTATGCTCTTGAAATTCCTTAACTTCCTAAAACGACGGAGCTTTTCGAGAGCCAAATGTATTTTCTTAGCGTGGCGAATAACAGACCAAGTTGTGTCGGTTCCAGAATACATAATGCCATAGGCAGCTTTCCAGGTAAGCAAATTCGTCTCTGGTTTTACGGTGGTGAGTTTCCTGCTCTGCTAATGGTGCAATTTGCTTGCCCGCGGCCAACAACACGTGTGTAAACAGAGAGGGTATTACGAAACCTGAATATGCTTTGGACGATAATGCGATAAAACAGTTAGCAATATATGTAAATATTCGCTGTAGTATTTTAGGTAAAATTAGTTGCGTTATTTATATTGAGGTAAAACCAAGGTACATCAGTTCCGTGGAAAGGCAGGTCAGGCCGCAAGAGATGGGAACGTAGAGCAGAAGCTTACACCGGCACCGCGACTACCGTCTTTCCTCGAGAGGCAGCAGAGGATTTCCCCGACTTGGTTGCGATTCAAGCATGGGGGGGAAGCAGCGTCGCAGACATCGACGCCTTCTTTGGCAGCACGGCTGCAGCCGGCTGGTGCAGAGAGAGGCGATGGAGAGATTCGTCCGAATCTTGATTTCTTATTCAAATCTAACGCGCCAAACACGCCGAAATCATTTGTATCCAGAATGCCGCTGCGAGACACTCCGTTCCCAGTTGTAACGAAATCTGCGGCGCAGTACTGCTTTCGCGACATTTCAGAAATTCACCTCTTTGTAATTGTTGGTTTATGTACTGCTGAAGAAACGAAAACCTCTGAACTAACTACGATGATGAGTCTACGAAACATTTAGCTTTGGAAAGAGAACGATTATGGAAATTATTGTCGATTATATCAGTTAGTATCATTTCCTGGTGACGAATACGATAGATTGTTACTTTCCACGTCTGCATACGAGTTTTAGCCGCTGTTTCAGAGCAATAAATCATTGTCTCTCCACGTGAACAAATCGCTGCTCGGCACTCACATTATGTATGTGAATGCCAACAAGGTAAGTAAGAAGTAAGAAGATGTTGAATCTTTATAGGTCGTCCATTACTATTGCGAAAATATTGAAATGCTTTCAAATGCGAACAGAGTGTGTAATATAGGACACAATAGTTTGCTGTAGGGAGGTGGAAGTGTTATGCAAGCATGACGCCACAAGTGATTACTGGAAGTCAGTAGTGTTTTTCATTGAAGAACACGATGCGTAATTTCGATTGGACAGAATGATAACTTTGGCGAGTTTGTGACTGAAAGGTCTCACTCTAAACGTGGGTTTATATAGATTAAATACAGTCATGTGCGCTCCACCGACGTTATTTATCGCTTAAATGTTTACTCGCTTCTAACTCCGATGAATGTGAAGTTTGACTGATGGCTGTGCATTTACTATCATTTTTCCGTTTTCATTTTCTGCATCAAACCGCCATTATTCGCGAGAAAGTTAAAACTGCCGACATTGTGGAGCGCCAGCACCAGCAGTAGGTACCTGAGGCAGCGACAAGGGTCTGTGGGCTGCAGGAGACGCAGAATTAACCGAAAAATAAACTCAGCTTCTATATTTCTACGATCTGCAAGCGCGATTAAAAGTGCTCAACGTCAGTACCGTGTCATTATGCGAATCCGAAGCTGCTTTTACGATTGTGTGTAATCCCTTTTGGTAGTCAGTCAGTGACGCGTGTGAGAAAACGCAAACGTAAGCAGCGGTGGTTGGGGGGGGGGGCGGTTTCGCCATCCTGCACCGTTACACATTATCAGACATGACACGACAAGGGTGCTGACCGCAGTCTCAATTCTTCGATAAAATGAAAGTGCTTAAAAGCGTAAAATGATGGAATGCTTTGGTAGTGTTTTTTTCCTTCGAAATACAGCAAGAAATCCGGCATCGGTGACCATGTTTCGGCAGTCGATATGATAGCGTTTACATGACGAACCAGAAGCGGTAGCGGCAGATCGGTTTATGAAAAGCACATTCGTTAGCCGTTTGTAGAACTGTTACATAACGTTTTATATTTTGTTTGACACAATGAAAGCGATTATTAACATGTCGTTACATTTTCGAAGCAGAAACACAGAGAATCAGATATTTTATTTTTACGCTAAACATTTCTCCTCCGTTCGGCATTTATAATTTTCTGCAAAAAGATATAAGAATTTCCGTGTCCATTACTATATACAAGGTCCTTGGTCGTTGTGTGACAGAATGGCCCCCGTAGACATTTTTTTCGCGCTGTTTATTCCGTTCAACATCTTATTCCTTATATCAAAGCTTACGACGGGAAGTCGCATGCTGCCATCTGTCGGCCATCGACTACACTGCGTGCTCTGTAACTCCTTTCGCAGTTACCTTCTTCTGCAACACGGGGCGCCATCACAACGTCTTTCGATAGCGGTCTTTGGGGTGCGAATCACGCACTTCCAAGAAATAAAAACAGAACATTCGTACATAAAAATCTCGTGTGGTGGGCAACGAGGGAGGGTTGTAGCCTATTTGTATGAAAGAAGGTAAATTGAGACAACTGTGAGCCGAGAAGACTGCCACATCAGAGAAACAGGCAGTTGCGATTTCAAATCCGCCTCCACACAGCACTAGAAATATCGTATAACGCAGTCAGGAGCCGTAGAATAAACTTCAGACTGTTTTCGTTCTCGAGCGAAGCGTTGCTCAGCGCTTTCAAATAAGTAGTAGCGTATTAAAACATGAAATAAGTTTATATTTTGTATTTCTTTTGAAAAGAATGGAAATAAATAAAGTTTTTTTTCGTCACGTTCCAACACTACCAGGAACATCTTTTCTTTTTTCCTGAGAGGAAAAATATTGATTTCAATGTCAGGTGCAAGTATATTCCCTGCGAAGCTTACTTTTCAACTACTTAATATAATAGGTGGCCTAAATTTCTCTTTAGTTCTTCAGTGACAGGGCACAATTCCTGGCATGGAGAACAAGAGACATAAGCAGTTAGGTGCGGCGCTGGAAGATACATCATCTGACCGGAGAAAGAGCTGAAGTAACAACCGGCGGCAGTGTTCAGAGAAAGCGGTCGCGAATCAGGTGTTGAGTGCGACGGACTACCTGGCGGATCTTGAACTGGAAAATCTGAACATGAACAGTAGCGGGAGGCAAAGGCCGGGCAAGTTCTGTTACGCAGGAAGAGTATCCATCATTCTGTGGGCGGCGATATACCACTGTGTGGACAGATTAAAGTTGCGTAACTGGTCAGTGAGTGGGACAGGATACTGGCAGCAGACGCAGCATTATGCTGTGCTCATAGTTTTGGACATTAGTTCGCAGGCTTGAGTAGGCAGAGATTCCAATGTTTCTCTTAACCAGGTACACGGATTGACATGTGTCTTTTTCGTGGAAGATCAATACTTGCATATGAATTATAAAGATATGTTATGCGCCTAATACTACTAAAGATGTACCCGGCAATAGCGGGGCAACTTTGAAACGTACAAGCAAAAATGCTTGACGTTTACTGAGTGTAGAATGAGGAAAGTCGGCAACAAACGAATAACCAGACAAAAATTGAATGTAAAATTGTTAATAATCATGCCGCTCGTAAAAAAGTATTATACAGAGCGTTTAATTGATTATACTGATACCGAGAAAATACACAGGTGATCAAGGGTGAGAAACTATCGAAATGCTCGATAAAGATAAATAAATGATTGGATACAGCGAGACACATCGCGCGTGCTCTACGGAGACAGGAGCGCGACGTGGCGGCCTCAGCCGCTGTGGCCGCCATTAAGACTTGAGGAACGACTCAGCTGTCACTGCAGCCCTATGATGGCAGACATCTGTAGCCAAGTCTTAGTATTTTGTTCTTGTTTATCACGGTTGCTCAAAAAATTGAAACATTTATTCACACTATGCAGTGTGTAATTCGCCTCACCCTGTTACTGAATGTTCAGTTTATAAAGAAAAATATAAATTACATGAAGGGCATTTCTGCTCTGGATGGAGCAATTGTCTCCTCCACGGTTGCATGATAGACGTAACACTTCTATCACGTGTGAGCATTTTGCTCATTCTTTACCTAAGAAAAATACGAGACTAGTAAAATTAATAGTCAACTTCGTCATGAATTACAGGCTCAGTTGTGCGTAGTTCGTAGGAACGTGGCAGCGACGATATCTTTAGTGAGTTTGTCTGGGGTGGACGCAACATAAAACCTGGGTTTCTGTAATTGCTGGTAACTCAATCGCGTCACGAACATTATCGTTCAAAATTGTCATCGCATTAAATTAACAGAAACGTACTGTTTGACTGCCAGTTGCCGCTTTCGTTACTCCTTCCCGTTTTGATTCCTTTAATAGAATCCCAGTTACCCCAGAGAAAGCCTGAATCTGCCATCATTCCGTGCGCCAACACCAACAATCGACCGCTGATGAACCGACAGGGCTCTGTGGTCTACAGGAGACGCAGAATTAACGGAAAGATAAACTCGGCTTCTGCATACTACGATCTGCGTTTGCGATTAATGTCTGAGTGTGCTTGCGACCAGTACGGTGTCACCGTGCGAATCTGGTGCTGGTTTGGTGATTTTGTGGATCGCGTGCTGGCTTTCCAGTGACGTAGCGGAATGTAGGCGGTCAACCTGGCTGGGTGTCATTCAGTGAGATATGTGTAGCGTCTGTAAAAAGTGAATAATTTAAGCGGTGCTGGCTGAGCGACGTTTGCCATCCAGGAATGTTATACAGGGTGCGGAAAATCAATTTGATCAAAAGTGCAGGGCGGAAAGACAGTACGAATCGTAGGAATTTGAGCGCCGCAAGTAAGAGCCGCAAATGCGTAATTTCGGCGCTACAGGAGTGTAATTAAAATCTGACATGGGGACCTCTTTACCCAAAATGAAAGGTAATTTATAGAAATTGTACGGGTGAACACAGTCTTTGGACTAACCAGTCTTCAGGATGAGAAGAAGAAAACTTTAAAACATCACATATACGTTCATCATACTTAGGCGACGTACCTCACAATATTTCCTTAGAACTGAAGACAATCGCATGTCCATATTTAATACTTGAAGATGTCTTAAAAAGGTCAAAGTAAAAGAAAAATTAGTCACCACTTAATTAAGTAAGCGTGTCGTAGCAAGTGACATAATGATAGTCGAACTCTCACGACTCCATAGAAAGTGCTGGAAACGACAAAATGACGGAACGCGTTGGTAGCGATATACAACTATAAAATTTAGTGGACGGCAAGTACGTGAAAGAAAATGCGAAACGTTTAAGCAAGTAGTAAATGTATAAATGTGGTGAGAAAAGCGTCTGGCACATTATTATGGGGCAACATATTATGAGCCCCTACAGCGTCGGTATTAATGGAACGAGAGAGACAATGCACCATTGATCAGTTCCCTATGGACTGAAAATGAAACGCAACTTTTAATGGCGTTGGTAGCATTGCTCCTATCATAGAGACGAATTAATTTTATAGTTTCTGTGATATGGAAGTGATGACTCAGAGACCAATGAATAGTCTGATATCAGCTGCTCTCCGTATCTCGATATATCCCTGCGACACAGTAACCTACGAGACCGAGTTGCCCTGATTTGTTCTCCTGGCAGAGGCGAACTACATTCTATTTATTTACGGTTTTCACGGTACTGAAACGTCGTGAAATTTGCCTCAAGTCCTCCATGTAGGTATCTGACACCTGCAGCAAGTTTCCATGTTTGTACTGAGCAGTCAGGATGAACGGTACGACAGAGACGACGACTACACGGGAAACAACATTCAGATAAGGAAAATTTCGGAAACCGTTTTAATCATGTGGTTACATGTTAAACAGTAATCGGTTTTGCTAGAGTGAGCAAACGTCCATGTCCCGAGCTTCATAATTTTTACACGCGTGGTCTCTGCAATGCAGCTGTCCTCGACGAAGCAAAGTTATCAGTCTTTGCGTAATACGAGGTGGAGACATTAACAGATGGTTTAGAGTACGGATTCCTGGCAGACGCCAGTGGAGTCGTGATGTGGTGGAGGGTGAAGACGAGATTGGAAGTAGACGAACGTTCAAAAGTCTCGTGCTCGGCCATTGAAGCGTTCACAGCTGATTTCTTGAGCGATCGGGATTACGCTCGTTGTGGAAAGAAGTGCGAGATGGACACTGCTGCAAACACATTTCACCAAAAAGCTTTGGGCGTTTAGGCACGGCGACAAAACTTGTCAAAGACTACAGACCCATCCACACGGCTGTGCACAGAGTTAGCAGGTGTCTTGTCTCCGGCCACTGTTTGCCGCAGCCCTCGCCACTAAGCGAGAGGCTGGCTGTGGTTATAAGCACATTTCCAGGATCCATATCGCAGAGGTTGCGTGATAAGACGGAACTGCTATTAGCAGATCCTTTTAGCAGATCCGTTTGCAGAGACTGCTCTATGTAATAAATAGTAGCTGTCCTACTATTTGACGTTCACAGAAACGGACTGAGTACCAGATATGCTTTCCCACGCAAGTATATTACTGAGAAATTGGAGACTCGAATAGTAGAGAACAATTGTATCATCGCAAATGTCGTGGCAGTTGTGTTTGTCCCATATTGGGCAATCGCTTCGAGAGAGTGTGTAGATATACAAATCGCGCCGATCTGTGGTACAGCTTTGCGATGTCGACTGTTGAACCGCGACGAATGGTACGTTTAAGAAGAGGAAATAAAAATGACAACATTTGTTTTCGTGGTCATTCAAATAAATCGCGGGATTGTTTTAATATATACCAAGAATGTGGAACCGACTACGGTAGAATTTCGAGATATAAGACGCTGCAGGAATAAAATCAGCATGTTGGCAACAGACGTCACGTAATCCGTTGGTCGAGGCGAACACAAAGCCGTGAGGAGTACACGTTTTGCTCTTGTAGCCCAGTGAGTAAACACGATCGGACAGATATCCGCCGATTACTCGCTTTCCGAGTGTGTTAATACCTGTAGTGAAAGAAAAGTTGTATTAAATGGAAAAAATCGTCTGTCCAGAAATGCATGGCTCTTTTGAGAGTAGTTGCCGTGTTATTCTAGTGAGAAGCAAAAAGGCCGGGCTCACCCGATTTCAGGGCTAGCATATGTGGCAGTGCGCAGCCGTTCATAATGAATGAGACGCGAGTGTGGATGTTATGACGTCACTGTGGTGTACGAGCAAGTAACGCCGGCCGTGGTCTCTAGTTAATGGAGTACTGTCGCAAAGAGACTGCACAGCTACGCACTAAGCTCTCGATAATACGAGATACAGTAATAACAACAACTCATTCTCTATCCATTATCATCACGACAATTGTAACACTCTTTTAGTGAGTGGCCGAATATGTAAAGGGCCACAGTACCACGTCGCAATGGAAGGTGCCAAATTAAGCAAAACATCTCAAGCCGTCAGCTCCTAAAACAAAAGTTTAGGCCAGATTAATTATACGTAAGCGACAGAGTTGCAGACGGTAACATAAACACCTCTGAGACGATTTTAGAGTGTATTGAAGCTAGAGCCAAACAAAAAGTATACCCTTGAAATTCCTTAACTTCCTAAAACGACGGTCTTTTTCGAGTGCTACATGTCTTCTCTTAGTGTGGCCAACAACAGGCCAAGCTGTGTCGGCTCTAGAATAGATGTAAACCTTCACAAGTTGCTTTCTCGGTAAGCAAATTTGTCTCCGATGCTGGTTTGACGACGGTGTTTCCTGCACTGCTAATGGCGCATTTGATTGCCGGCGGCCACAAACACATGTGAAAACAGTGAGGGTATTAGGAAACCTGAATATGCTCAGGGCGATAATGCGAGAAAACAGTTAGTAATAAATGTAAATATTCGCCGTAGTGTTTTGACAACATTACTTACGTTATTTATATTCAGGTAAAACCAAGGAACATCTGCTCCGTGAGAAGACAGGCCGCAGAGACGAGAGTGTGCAGCAGTAACTTGTACCGTCACGGCGGCTGCTGCCTTAGCGTTGGGAAGCTGCAGAGGCTCTCCTAGACTCGATAACTTTTAACCCGGGGTGCAAGCAGCGTCGCAGACATTGACACCTTGTTTGGCAGCACGGCTGCAGTCGACTGGTCCAGAAAGAGGCGACGGAGAGATTCGTCCGAACTTCGGTTTGTTATTCACGGCTAATCCGGCGAAGAACGCCGAAAGCGAGTGTCAGAGCAATGTCGCTGCGATACACTCCGTTCCCATTTGTAACGGAAGTTTCGGCACGGTTCTAAGTCTCTGTAATTGTTCGTTTACGTATTACTGAAGAAACGAAAGCCTCTGAACTAATTACGATGGTGAGTTTACAAAACATTCAGCTTTACGAAGACAACGGCTATGGAAATTACTCTCTCTTATGTAAGTTAATATCATTTTCTAGCGACCAGTATCATGGGTAGTTTCTGTTGGAACGAACGACGACTTTTGCGATTCGGTTTCTACGTCTGCATACGAGTTTCAGCCGCTGTTTCAGAGCGATAAAACATTATCAATCCCAGTTAACAGGGAGCTCACACAACGTTTGTGAATGCCCACATGATAATTAAGCAGTAACAAGACGAAAAATCTTTTTAGCTCGTCAATTACTATTGCGAAAATATTGAAATGCTTTTATATGCGGACAGTGTTTAATATAGCAGACAATCGTTTGCTACAGGGAGGTGGAACTGTCACGCAAGCACGACGCCACAAGTGATTAGTGGAAGTGAGTAGTATTTTTCATTGAGGAATGCGATGCGTAATTTCGATTGGACAGAATGATAAGTTTTGCGAGTTTGTGTGTGGAAGGCCTAACTCTAAATGAGCGTTTAAATGAACAACATACAGTTATGTGTGCCCCACCGACGTTGTTTATCGTTTAAAGGTTTATCGTTTACATGTAAAGTTTGATTGGTGGTTGTGCATTTACTATAATATCTCCGTTTTCATTTTCTCCATAAAACCGCCATTGTCAGCGAGCAAGTGATAAACTGCCGACATTGTGGAGCGCCAGCAGCAACAATAGGTCGCTGGGGCAGCGACAAAGCACTGTGGGCTGCAGCAGACGCAGAATTAACGAAAAAATAAACTCAGCTTTATCTTTCCACGATCTGCAACCGCGATTAAAAGTGCCCAACGTCAGTACCGTGTCAGTATGCGAATGCGACGCTGGTTTTACGATTTTGTGTAACCCGTGCTGGCGTTCGAGTGGCGTCCCTTTTGGTAGTCAGTCACCTGCGTGTGTGTGGAAAAACGCAAACGTAAGCAGTGGCGGTTGGGCGGGGTTTTGTCATCCTGCACTGTTACACATTATCAGACATGACCAGGTGCTGACCGCAGTCTCAATTCTTCGATAAAATGAAAGTGCTTAAAACCGTAAAATGATGGAATGCTGTGGTAGTGTTTTTTTCCTTCGAAATACAGCAAGAAATCCGGCATCGGTGACCATGTTTCGGGAGTCGATATGATAGCGTTTACATGACGAACCAGAAGCGGTAGCGGCAGTTCGGTTTATGGAAAGCACATTCGTTAGCCGTGTGTAGAACTGTTAAATAAAGTTTATATTTTGTTTGACAGAATGGAAGCGATTATTAACATACCGTTACTTTCTCGAAATGGAAACACAAGAGATTCAAAAATTTTATTTTTACGCTAAACATTCTCCTCCGTTCGACATTTATAATTTACTATAAAAAGGTATCAGAATTTCAGTGTCCATATTATACACAATGGAGCATCTTTTTCGCGCTGTGTATTCCGTTTCACCGGCATATTCCCTATATCAAAGCTTAACACGGGAAGTCGCATGCTGCCATCTGTCGGCCATCGACGACACTGCGTCCTCTGTAACTCCTTTCGCAGTTACCTTCTTCTGCAACACGGGGCGCCATCACAGCGTATACCGCTGATTCGGGTGCGAATCACGCACTTCCAAGAAATAAAAACAGAACATCCGTACATCGAAATCTCTTGTAGTGGGCAACGAGGGAGGGCTGTAGCCTATATGTATGACAGAAGATAAAATGAGATAACTGTGAGCGGACAAGACCGCCACACCAGAGAAACAGGCGGCTGCGATTTCAAATCCGCCTCCACACAGCACCAGAGAATATCGTATAACGCAGTCAGTTGTCGTAGAATAAATTTCAGACTGTTTTCGTTCTCGAGCGAAGCGTTGCTCAGCGCTGTCAAATAGGTAGTAGCATATTAAAACATAAAATAAGTTTATATTTCGTATTTCTTTTGCAAAGAATGGAAATAAATACTGTTTTTTTCGTCACATTCCAACACTCCCCGGAACATCTTTTCTTTTTTCCTGAGAGGAAAATAAATTGATTTCAATGTGAGGTGCAAGTATATTGCCTACGAAGTGTACTTTTCAACTACTCAAAATAATACGTGCCATTAATTTTTCTTTAGTTCTTCAGTAAAAGGGCACAATTCGTAGCATGGAGTAACAAGAGGCATAAGCAGTTAGGTGCGACGCTGGAAGATACATCATCTGAATGGAGAAAGAGCCAAATTAACAACCGGCGGCAGTCTTCAGAGAAAGCGGTCGCGGACCGCGTGTTACGAGCGATCGACTGTCTGGCGGATCTTGAAACGGAAAATCTGAACTACATCGACAGCAGCGGGAGGCAAAGAGCGGAAAAGTTGTGTTACGTAGGAGGACTACCCAGAAATCTGTGGGCGGCGATATGGCCCCGGGTGGACAGATCAAAATCGGCGTAACTGGTCAGTGAGTGGGACACATTACTGGAATGAATCTTACAACTGGCAGCAGACGCGAAATGACGTCTGCCTTTTTCGTGGAAGATCAGGTTTTGCATACAAATCCTACAGACGTGTTAAGCACCCAATACTACTAGAGATGTACCTCGTAAAGGCGGGCCAAGTTTCAGAGGTGCACGTAACTTGCTTGATGCTGGGTTTGGAATGAGGAAATACGGTAACTAACGACCAAGTACCCGACAAAAATTGAATGTAAAATTGTTAATAATCGTGCCGCTCGTAAAAAGTATTATACAGAGCGTTTAAATTGATTGTATTGATACCGAGAAAATATACTGGAGTTCAAAGATGTGTAAATATGGAAATGCTCGATAAAGAGAAACAAGTGATTACATACAGCAAAACACGTCGCACGTTGCCTTGGAGACAGGGGTGCCTTGTGACGTCACCCCACACTGTGGGCTGCTGCTGCATCTGTGGACGAGCCTCGGCAGCCGTGGCCGCCATTAAGATTTCACGAATGACTCAGCTGCCACTGCAGCTCGGTGACGGCAGATATCTGTAGCCGAGTCTCAGTATTTTGTGCCCGTTGTTCTTTGTTGGAAAATCGCAGCATTCATTCACACTATGCAGTACTTAACTCGGTTCGCCCTTTTACTAAATATTCAGTTTATACAGTAAAGTATGAACTACATGCAAAGGTAATTGTAAAATCATTCCTATGTCGGAGAAAGAAATGCTCTGGATAGAGGAATTGTTTCCAGGATGATTGCGTGACAGACGCAAGACTGCTTTCTCGTGTGAGCATTTTGCTAATTCCTTACCAAAAAAAAATACGAGAGTGGTACTAGTAATAGTCAACTTGGTCATGAATTACAGGCTAGGTTATGTGTAGCTCATTGGAAATAGTACAATTCCGTTGTGTTTAAAATGAAACTTGGCACGGACGATAACTGTAGTGAGTTTGTCTGTGGAGGGCGCAACTTAAAACCTGGGTTTCTCTAATTGGTGGTAACTAAATCGCATCACGAAAGTTCTCGTTCAAAATTGTCATCGCATTACACTACTAGAAACGTACTGTTTGATTCCGAGTTGCCTCATTCGTTACTTCTTTCTGTTTTCATTCCTTTAAGAGAGCCCCAGTTACTCCGGAGAAAGCCTGAATCTAACTGCCATCATCCCGTGGCGCCAACAGCAACAATCGACCGCTGATGCAGCGACAGAGCTCTGTGGTCTGCGGGAGACGGGGAATTAACGGAAAGATAAACTCAGCTTCTACATTACAACGATCTGCAATTGCGATTAATGTCCGAATGTGCTTACAACTAGTACAGTGTCACTATGCGAATCCGGTGCGGTTTCGTGATTTGTGGATCGCGTACTGGCTTTCCAGTGACGTGGCGGAATATAGGCGGACAACCTGGCTGGGTGTCATTCAGTGACGTATGTGTAACGAACGTATGAAGCGACTTATTTAAACAGTGCTGTTTGAGCGAGGTTTGCCATCCAGCACCGATATACAGGGCGTGCAGAAACAGTTTGACCAAAAATGCAGGGCGGAAAGACAGCATGAATCATAGGAATGTGTGTATGGCAACTAACGGTCGTAAATCCATATTTTCAGCGCTACGGGAACGTAATTGAAATCTGCCATACTGAGGCCCTTGTTCAAAATGATAGGTATTTCACAGAAAACGTATACGTAAACAGAATGTTTGCACTAACCAGTCGTCACGACGAGAACAAGATAAATTTCAAGCGTCACAAACACGTGTATCGCATTAGCTGACGAACGAGACAGTACTTCTTCAGAAATGAGGACAATCACATGCCCATGTTTCTTGTTTGAGTATATTTCAAAAAAGTGAAAAATGAGCCACCACTTAATTAACAGGAGTATGTATGGAAAATGTCTTAACTGACCACCGTTTTCATGCTGCCGCAGCGCCTTAAATGTTTAACTCCGACCTGTATTTTGTATACTCAGATTCCTTCATTTGACGCTCTCTTTGTGCCCTGCGCTTTTGGTCAAATAGTTTTTCCGCCCTGTATATGCCAGACGATGCGTTACAGAATGTTGTTCGAATTCTCAGGAGTCCAGTACACTTAATCGTTCGTAGGATGTTCTAAAAAAATGGTTCAAATGGCTCTGAGCACTATGGGACTTAACATCTGTGGTCATCAGTCCCCTAGAACTTAGAACTACTTAAACCTAACTAACCTAAGGACATCACACACATCCATGCCCGAGGCAGGATTCGAACCTGCGAACGTAGCAGTCTAGGATGTTCTAACAATGGCAAGAGGTCAGAATGCGTTGGTAGCGATTTGTAACTTTAAAGTTCAGTAGACAGTAACTATGTAAAAGGAAATGTGACACGTATAACGAGGCACTACGGAATTAGACGTGTAATATGTTTTCTGATTACAAAAAGTTCTCTAGTGGAGCGGTAACCGCATAAATGTAGTGACAAGCGTGTGTGTCACGCTATTATGGAGCAACGTATGAGACCCCACAGAATCGGTATTAGTGAAAGCATGCACCGTTGCTCAGTTGCCAAAGCGTTCAAAATTAAACAAAACACTTAACTGGGTCTATGACATTGGAACTATCATCGTGAATGAAGACGAAATAAATTTATAGTGTCTATGATGTGAAAGTGTGGATTCAGAGAGTGATGAATACCGTGAAATTAATTCCTCTAATTTTTTTTTGTTCGATAAATATCTACGACACTATGGAACCAAGTAGCCCCTATTCCCTCTCCCGACCAGAGGCAAACACTATTCTACTTATTAACTGTTTTGACAATACTGAAATGTGGTGAATATCGCTTCTAGCTGTCCATCAAGGTGGGCTAACAGAATCGGATACCTGCCGCGAGTATCCATGTTTGTACTGAGCAGTCAAGACGAAAGGCGCGACAGAGACATCGACTACGCGGGACGGAACATTTAGATGACCAAAATTTCGGAAACCAATTTTCTGTTGTGGTGGTTACATGTGAGACCTTAATAGATTCCACTAGCCGGAACGACCGCCTGCGGTACGTTCCAAGCTTCATACGTTTCACACCTATGGTCTCCGCTGAGCAACTGTCGACGATGAAACAAACTTGGCGGTGTTTTCGTATTGTGAAAGGAAGACGTCAATATGTAATGTAGAGTACGAATTCCTTACGGACGCCAGTGAAAATATAAGGTGGAGAAATGTGAGGAGGAGATCACACGTAAAGGGTTGTTCAAAAGTCTTATCCAGGCCCATTAAAGCGTTCGTGGCTGCTTTATTAGTAGACCGGAATTACGCTCGTTGTCGAAAGAAATACAAGGCGGGCACTGGTGGAAGCGTTTTGCACCTGAAAAGATTAGGCGTTTAGATGTGGGCAGGAGACTTGGAGTAAATTCACATTCCCACCGCTGTACACAGGGTTAGGGGATGTTTTTGTTCCCAGCCACTGTTGTGAGCCGGAGGCTGTGCCACTAAGCGAGAGGCGGCTGTGGTTGTAGGGACACATCCAGCATCGACATCGCAGGTGTGGAATGTAGTAGCAGTCCTACTATTTTACTGTCACAAAACGATTTGAAGGCCGCATACACCTCCCGAAATATGTATATAACCGACAAATCAGAGATTCGAATACTAGATAATAATTGTATCATAACGAATTTCCCGCAGATGTGCTTGTCCCACACTGGGCAATTATTTAGAAAGAGTACGTAGACATACAAATGGCACTGGGTCGTGGGAGAACTTTGCGATGTCGACTATTGAAACACGAGTGATAGCACGTTTAATAAGAGACAATCAAAATACTAACTTTTGTTTTACGTGATAATCAAAAAAATTTGCAAGATTGTTTTAATACATGGCAAGAATATGAAGGACACTACGGCAGAGTTTCGGGATTGGCCGAAGGTACGGAACACGGTTTGTGTCCAAAATTTTGCACAGGCCGGCGTGCAGCGTGTAACGCATTCAGGCACCGTCAAGAAAGCTCTTGTGGAGTTGGTTCTCGCGACCGGCTCTGCCCAGCAACAGGACAGAAGAATATGGATGGGACAAGTTTTTTTGTTTTAATCTTCTACCGCCTTGTCAGTGAATTACTGTTTGACTTGAACGTGTTCTTTGTCCTCACAGGTTACGAATGGAATCTGTTGATACACACCGCGTTTAAATTCCGCATCGGCACAAAGCAGGTGACATTGTCGACAATTTTTTATACATCTTCACAATCGATGTCTGTTGACAATATAGACGCTGATAATGCGTATATGATTAAGAATTGGGTGTGACTCAAGACGAATCTTTCTAGCCGTTACAAGTCTTGATAACCTTGAAGCGTAAATACGTAACAACTCTTACCACACAAAGCGTGTGATCCGGGTGAGCATAATAAAACAGAATCTCATGCATTAACTGACACAGATAAAAAAATGTTTTGACAATGTTTATTGACGATTTCAGTACGTGTTTTCTGGAAGATTTTCTCACACAACCTCCTCCTCCTCCTCAGAAATTTGGGACAGCATCAGCTGGAGGCAGCTGGAACAGAAGGCCGGCCATGAATGTGCGGACTGCGAAACAGCACTGTCGGGATGCATTAAAATGGTGCAACTGGCCATCGACTAGGCGTGTGATTCACGTGTTGGAACGGACACGCATCTCGTGAATGGCGGGCGACGCGACGTCCTGCTGTGGGTGGATTTTAAGAAAGGTCAGATAACAGCCGTCACTCGCGAGAGAGTAGAACTGCTGTCCTTTCGGAGCGCCATCAGTGGCAAAGCTCTGTAGGCCGCAGGGGACGCAGAACTGACGGAGAAATGTGTTCGGCTTAACTATGTATAATATTTCGCACGTGTGTTTTGCGAACTATATTGACAGTACTGTTATCGACGCAAAACCGAGGTAAACAGACTTTTTTATCTCATACAAAGGCTTTACGTATTCTGTCATCAGAGAGGCCGCACAGATCAGATTTCGCAACTGTAGTTTCAACCTGGACAGCGACTGTACTCCAGAGTAATTCGTCGAATCATTGACGCCCCGACGTGGGGAAACAGCGTCGCAGACGTCGACACCTCGTTTGGCAGCACGGCTGGAGTCAGCTGGTTCAGGAAGAGGCGGTGGAGACATTCATCCGAACCTCGATTTGTTACTCACGTCTAAGCCGGCCAAGAACGCCGGAAGTGTGTGTCGGAAGAATGTCGTTGCGACACACTCCGTTCCCAGTCGTAACGGAATTTTCGGCGCAGTGCTGTTTTAGTGGCATTTCATAAATACCTCGTCTTTGAAACTGTAGCTTTATGTATTGCTGAAGAACTGAAAACCCTTGAACCAAGAAGAATGCAATTAACAGTTGACGAAACATGGAAAGAGAACGGTTACGGAAATTACTGTCGCTTTTATCAATAAGTACAGTTTTATAGAGACGAATACGATAGTTAACTCATGTTCGGATGAACGACGAGTTTTGTGATTCGATTTACACATGTGCTGTTTGATGACAGTAAATCATTATCTCTCCGTGTGAACAAACCGGTGGTCGACGCTCACATAACACATGTGAATACTGATGTGATAATTAAGAAGACCAAAGGTGACAGCTTTGAGTATCTCCTAAATTACTATTGCGGAAATATTGAAGTGCTTCTACATCGGACAGAATGTGTAATAGAGCTCACAACCGTTTATTGTAGTGAGGTGGAAGTGTTATGAAAACATTACGCCACAAGTGATTAGTGGAAGTCAGTGGCATTTTTCATCGAAGAATACGATGCGTAATTTCGTTTGGACATAACGGTAACTTTTGCGACATTGTGCGTGGAAGGCCCAATTCTGAATGTGGATTTATGCAATAACGGTTATGTGTGCCCCATTGTCGTAATTTATGGCTTAAGGCTTTGCTCGCCTATAACTTCGCTAAACGTTACGTTTGACTGGTGGTTGTGCAATTATTATCATTTTCCTCCGTTTTCATTTACTTAATAAAATCGACATTACTAGCTAGAAAGTTCCACCGCCGACGTTGCGGATGGCTAGCACCAACAATCAATGGCTGGGGCACTGACAAAGCTCTGTGGGCTGCAGAAGAGGGAGAATCAACAGAAAAATACATTCGGCTTCTACGTTACTAAGATCTGCAAGCATAATTAAATGCGTTCACAGTCAATACATTGTCATTATTTGGCGATTTCGTGTAACCAGTGATGGTATTCCAGTGACGTGGCGGAACATGGGGGGACGACCCGTTTGGAAGTCATCCAGAGACGTATGTGCCACGTATGTGAAAAAAGGCATAACTTAAGCAGTGCCGTTTAAGCGAGATTTTGTCATCGTGCACCGTCGTTCACGCCACAGATGAGCCGACTAGAGCGCTGACCGCATTCCCAGGAGTTCAATACTTACTTAGTCTCTGATAAAATGATTGTGCTACAAACGGTAAAATGATGGAATGTTGTGGTAGTGTATTTTGCTTTTAAAACACAGTAAAAAATCCGTAACCGGTAACCGCATTTCGAAAATCGATATGATAGTGTTTACATGACGAACCACAAGTGGTGGTGGAAGATCGGTTTGTGAAAAACACACTCGGTAGACATATGTAGAACTGCTAAGGAATGTTTTACTTTTCGTTTCACGCAATGAAAGTAAATATTAACATACCTTATCTGTTACAAAACGGAAACACAGAGAAGCAAAGATTTTATTTTTACGCTTAACATTTCTCCCGCTTTCGATATTTACAATTCTCAACAAAAGGCTATCAGAATTTTCGTGTGCACTATTATATACAATGTCCGTGATCGCCGCGTGTCACAAGATGCCCAGTAGACATGTTACTCTTTTCCGCGCTGTGTATTTCTTTCTAACGTCTTGCTGTTTATATCACTGCCGGACACTGCAAGTCGCCTACTGCCATCTGTCGATCAACGGCTGCACTGCGTCCTCCGAAACTCCTTCCGCAGTCAACGTCTTCTGCCACGCGAGGCGCCAATAGAACGTGTCTTTGCGTATCGCTGGTTCGGCGCGAATCACGCATTTTCGTGAAATGAAAAAAAAAAAAAAAATAGAAATCTGTTTTTGTGTACGTGGAGAGAAGGCTGCGGTCTTTTAGCATGAAAGGAGGTAACACGAAATATGAAATAACTGTGAGCGAACAAGACTGCCACGTCACAGAGACAGGCGGCTGCGATTTAAAATCCGTCAGCACACAGCGCCAGAGAGTATCGCATAACGCAGTCTGGCGGTGGGGAATAAACTTTGGATTGCCTTCGTACGACCGTAGCGAAGGCCAGCGCTTTCAAATAAATTTGTATTACAGATATGGGATAAGTTGATTTTTTTGTACTGCCTTTCTAGAGAATGGAAATAAATAGATTCCTTTTTTCGTCACAGCGTTCAACACCACACAGAACATTTTTTCTCGTCCGAGGTAAACTCTGAATTGAATATCGGGTTCGAGGCTACTCGCTAAGAACTGTTACTTCCATCAGTTTAAAATAATAGTCTACGTTGCATTAATTTTCATTTAGCTATTCGGAATGCAGATAACCATTCATGGCATGGAGTAACAAGAGGCATCAGTCATTAGAATAAACGTTGGAACAAATGTTATGTGACAGGAAAAGGAGCTAAGTTCACAATCGGCGGCAGACTGCAAAGAAAGCGGTCGTGAAACACGGACTGGGAGCGACTGTCATTTGGCAAACCTTGAAACGGAAAGTCTAAAATACATAAACTGGATATAAAGGCCGTGCACGTTCTGTAATAATCTGTGGACGGCGAAACAGCTCACTCTGGACAGATTACAATGGCGTAACTGATCAGTGACTACTGGGCACGCACGTTGCAGTCGGCAGTATATGCGGGGATGAGCTATGGGCGGAGTTTCGGACATACGTTCGCCGCTTCAAGTAGGGAGAGATTCCGACGCGTATCTTAAACAGAGATAAGGATTGACGTCTGTCTTTTTCGTAGAAAATTAAGTTCTGCGTGTAAATTACAAAGACATGTTATGCACCTAATACTTCTAGAGATGTACCTGGTAAAAAGGTCCAAGTTTCGAAGGTACACGTGATTTGCTTGACGCTACCTGAGCATAGAAAGAGGAAATGGGGTAACTAGCAAATAAGTTATTGATAAAAATTGAATGTAAAATTGTTAATAATAATGCCCCTCGTAGGGAAGTATTATACAACACGTTTCATTTACTTATACTGATAACAAAAAAAAAAAAAAAAAAAAAAAACATACTGACGTTTCAGGTATGAGCAAATAGTGAATTGATCAAATGCAGCGAAACACGTTGTGGGTGGTCAACCGAGACAGGGGTGCCTTCTGACGTCACACCTCAGTGTGGGCTGCTGTGCGGTTGCTACGGCTGTAGACGCGCCTCAGCCGCTGTGGTCACGGCCAAGGTTTCATAAACCACTCGGCTGCAACGGTAGCTCTGTGTTGCCACTATTCTACAGCCAAATCTCGGCATTCACTGGTTGTTTGTTGTTGTTGCTACCAAAATTGCAGCAATTGTTCACAATGTGCAGTATGTAATTCGGTTGGCCCTCTTACTAAATATTGAGTTCATAAAGTTACAGATGAATTCCATGTAGATGTAATCACAAAATCATTCCTATGCCGCAACAGAAAATGCTCTGACTGTAGAAATTGTATCCTGGATGATGGCATGCTAAACGCAAAACTGCTATTTTGCTCGTTCTTTACCTATGAAGGATACGATAGTAGTAATACAAACAGACAACTTGGACATGAGTTATGGCCTCAGTTCAGCTCATAAGAAGTAGTCAGAATCAGTTGTCTGTAAAATGAGAAATGGCAAGGACGAAAACTTTAATCAGTTTGTCCATCGAGGGTATATTGCAGATTCCTGTGATAGCTCTCAGTTCCACTGCGTAGTTTATTGTTTAAAATTGTCATAGCATTAAACCACCAGGAACGTTGAGTTTGACTGCTAGTTGCCGCTTTCGTTACTTCTTTCCATTTTCGTTTATATCGTAGAATCCCTTATACTTGGAGGAAATTTGAATTTAACTGCCATCATTCCGTGGCGGCAACAGCAACAATCGACCGCTGATGCGGCGATAGAGCTCTGTGGGTCGCACAGTACGGGAAACGGCCGGAGAAACGAGACGAGACATATTCATTGCTGCTTTCTGCAATTGCGATTAATATCGAAAGTAGCACACGATTAATACAATAGCTTTACAAGAATGTGATGCATGTATCGTAATCAAAGTCTTCACTGTATTGTTCGCCGAAACTTTCATCAGTGACCATTCTACGTGAATCTATTGTGAAACGACTCAAATTTATATACACCTCTTAACCGAGCCAGTCAATTTACTTCCTCGCATAGTCAGTCAGGATGACCTTGTGTAAATAGTGTCTTTGTATTAAGCTTTTAGAAGATGTTCACTACAACAACAACTTGCAATGTCATTTTACTTACGAAATTTATCTCAGCAAACTAGAAGTGAATGATGTCGATGTGTGTAGGTTACCTGGCCCCATAAACTGAGTGGCTGTGACGTAAAGTGTTAATGTTATCTCGTTATATGCATACGACAGAGTAACGAATCTGACCCTTGGATGGGACAGTGTGCTGATACGAATTGTTAAGCTCTGTCTGTGGGAACAAATAATCGCTTTTAGTTTCTCCTGACCAGAGACTTCTTTTATTCTACTTACTAACAATTTCAACAATATCGGAAGGTGGTAAATGTTTCCCATATTCCTTAATGTAGGTGAGCGACAAGAATAAAATACTTGCTGTAAGTTACACGATGGCGATATCGAGACATCAGTATGAACCATGCAACAGAATTCTTTGCGGAGGTTTCAAACACATGGTGGCATTACACTAGGACCTGAATCACAGCTATCGAACTGATTCGATCAATTTAAAAGTTTCACATGTGTGTCTGTGCACGATTTTCGCTGCATGATTACTAAGATTGCAAGAGGGGACGGGAATGGTTACCTCATCCAAACCAAGCACCAGAGGTGGATACATATGTGACACTTGTCCATAGCTTTCATACCGACTGCATGCGATAAAAGAGTTGGATTTATGAAATGTGATACATTATGAACCCATCTCAAGCATAGAGGATTGCAGCTTTAAGCATAAACAGCGTAGGGAGCTCCCTAAAAGCAAGTAGCTTGAAAGACTTTATGTATGAGGCAAACATTGATATTATTCTAGTTAGAGAAGTAAAGGATACTGCACTACACGGTGTATTGGGATATAGTGCTGTAATTAATGCTGGAACTGGAGATGAAATGGAGACGGTGATACTCGCGAAAGAGGGTATAATAGTTGATCACGTTGAAAACTCACATGTAATACAGTTGTAGCTTGTACTGTTTACAACACCTGGCTATTTAATATATATGTTCCACCTGGTAGCAGTAAACGAGCAGAGTTTCTTTAAATACGAAATTGTCCCTCTCTTCAGATTTCATTAAGGTAATATCATTTTGGCAGAAGATATCAAAGGCGTTCTACGTCCAAGAGGTCAATCTCCTAATCGGAACCCTTCTATTGAATTATAAAACGTAAGACAAGTGTACCATTAAATTAACACGTAGAGCACAAAACAGCGACATGGCTGGGTTTACATTAATTATTAACTGCTTGGAACGTCTGTGGAACAGAGACCAACGTGCTGCACACAGAAGTGTGGCGCTGCAGCTGCACTGAGCACGCTGCACTCGCGTGCACAGCTGATGTGGAGCGGCAGATCGCCCACCACACCAGAAGTCATGGCGGAACCTCAACCCTGCACACCTACTGCCAGATTCCGAATGCTGCGACCGTTCCCGCAAAAATATGCAGGAATGGGAAGGTAACTTGACATCCTATATTTCTTTCCTCAGTTTGTGGACAATATGCGCGAAAGTCAACTGTCTTCAGAAGGTGTGCTGCCTTTGGGATATGTGCTGTCCTTTGGAGGAGAGCTGTATTTAGGAAATGTGCTGTCTTTGCAAGGTGTCCTGTATTTGCAATGTGTGCAGCTTCCACAAGGTGTGCTGCCTTTGCAAGGCAGTTCTTCTTTGCAAGGTGTTCTCTCTTTCCAAGATTTTCTGCCATTGCATTGTGTTCTGTCTTCGCAAGGTGTGCTACTTTTGCAAGGTGTGCAGCCTATGCTAGGTTTTCTGCCTCCACAAGGTGTTCTACTTTCAGAAGATGTGATACCTTCACAAGATGTGCTGCCTTCTCAAGGGGTGCTGTTTCACAAGATGTGCTGCATTAGCTAGGTGTGCTGCCTTCACAATGAGTGCTGCCTTTGCAAGGTTACCTTGCGAAAGCTGCATATCCAGTGAAGGCAGTCAACCTTTCGAAAGTAGCAAACCTTGATAAGGTAGCACACCATGCAAAGGAAGAAGACCATGTGAAGAAATAAGACACTGCAAAGGCAGTACATATTGTCAAGGAGGGCCAACTTGTGAAGGAAGCACACCTTGTGAAGCAAGTGCAATGTGTAAATGCAGCACACATCGTGAAGGCAGCACACATTGCGAGGACAGCATCACTTGTGAAGGCTGCAAACATCGCAAAGGCAGCACTTATTGTGGACACAGCACACCTTGCTAAGGCAGCATACCTTGTGAAAGCTGTACAAATTGTGAATGCTGCACACCGTGCAAGCATTACAAATACTACACATCTTATGAAGGCTGCATACCTTGTGAAGGCTACATGTCCTGTGTGCTAGCACATGCTGCAAAGGCGACACATGTTGCAAAGGCAGCACATACTGCAAAGGCAGCACATGCTGCAAAGGCAGCACATATTGGAAAGCCTGAAACACACTGGAAAGCAGCACACACTGGAAAGGCAGCACATACTGGAAAGGCAGCACACACTGGAAAGGCAACACACACTGGAAAGGCAGCACACACTGGAAAGGCGCAGACATTGGCAAGGCATTGGAAACTGGATAGGCAAAACCCACTGGAAAGGCAGAACAGACTGCAAAGCCACATCATTAGAAAACCACACACAATGAGAGGCAGCACATGCTGCAACTGCAGCCATACCAAAGTGTGGTGCCTTTCCAGTGTGTGGTGCCTTCCACTTTGTGTGCCTCTCCAGTGGTGCTGCCTATTAAATGTGTGCTTCCTTTCCAATGTGTGCTGCCTTCTCAATGTGTGCTGCCTTTAAAATATGAGGTACCTTTCCAATGTGTGCTGCCTTTCTAATATCTGCTACCTTTGCAGCGTGTGCTGCCATTGCAATGTGTGCTGTCATTGCAGTGTGAGCTGCCATTGCAGTGTGTGCTGCCATTGCAGTGTGTGCTGCCATTGCAGTGTGTGCTGCCATTGCAGTGTGTGCTGCCACAGCAGTGTGTGCTGCTACTGCAGCATGTGCTGCCTTTGCAGCATGTGCTCCTTTCCAATGTGTGCTGCCTACCGTTGTGTGTGGATTTCTAGTGTGTACTGATTTTTTAGTGTGTGTTGTCTATCCAGTTTGTGATGTGTTTCCAGTGAGTGCTACCTTTCCAGTGTGTACTGCATCTCCAGTGAGTGCTGCCTATCCAGTTTGTGATGCATTTCCAGTGTCTGCTGCCTTCCAAGTGTGTGCTGCTTTTATAGCGTGTGCTGCCTTTTCGAGTGTGTGCTGCATATCCAATGTGTGCTGCCTTTCCAGGGTGTGCTGCCTTTCCTGTGTGTTGCCCTCACTGTGTGTGCTACCTTTCCAGTCTGAACTGCCCTTCCAATGTGTTCTGTGTGCCGGCCAGTGTGGCCGAGCGGTTCTAGGCGCTTCAGTCTGGAACCGCGCGACCGCTACGGTCGCAGGTTCGAATCCTGCCTCGGGCATGGATGTGTGTGATGTCATTAGGTCAGTTAGGTTTAAGTTGTTCTAAGTTCTAGGGGACTGATGACCTCAGATGTTAAGTCCCATAGTGCTCAGAGCCATTTGAACCATTTTGTGTTCTGTGTTAGCAACTTGACTGTCTTCCCAAGGAGTGCTGTTTTTGCCATTTGAGTAGTCGATGCTGAGCTTGTTGTCTCTGCAAGGTGTGCTGTCTTTGTAGTGTATGCTGAATTTCATATGTGTGTTCCCTTTCAGATGTGTGATGCCTTTCAAGTGTGTGCTGCCTTGGAGAATGTGCTGATTTTGCAGCGTGTGATGATTTTGAAGCATGTGCTGTCTTGCATCATTGCAGCCTTTGCACAGCATGCTGGATTTTCAGTGTGTGCTGTCTTTGCAGTGTGTGCTTTCTTTATGGCGTTTCCTGCCTTCTGGTCCTGTGCTGCCTTTGCAGCACGTGAAGCCATTGGAGCAATAGCTACCTTTGCAGCATGTGCAGCCTTGTCAGCTTGTGCTGCCTTTGCAGCATCTCCTGCATTTGCAGCATCTCCTGCATTTGCGGCATGTGCTGCCTTTACAGTGTGTGATGCCCGTGCAGCATGTGCTGCCTTTGCAGCGTGAGCTGCCACTGCAGTGTGTAATGCCTTTGCAGTGTGTGCTGACATCACATGCTGACACATGCTGTGCTTCAATTGCAGTCTGTGACACCATTTCAGCATGTGCTACTGCTGGAGCATGTGATGCCATTGCAGAGTGTGCTGCCACTGCTGCATGTACTGCCTTTGCAGCATGTGCTGCCTTTTCAGCATGTACTGATTTTTCAGCATGTGCTGCCTTTTCAGCGTGTGCTGCCTTTGCAGCCTGGACTGCCTTTGTGAGTATGCTGGTTCAAATGGCTATAAGCACTATGGGACATACCTTCTGAGGCCATCGGTCCCCTAGAACTTAGAACAACTTAAACCTAACTGACCTAATGGCATCACACACATCCATGCCTAAGGCAGGATTCAAACCTGCGACTAGTGATCGCGTGGTTCCAGACTGTAGTGCCTAGAACCACTTGGACACTCTGGCTGGCAAGTGTGCTGATTTTGATGACTGTGCTGCCTTTTCAGAGTGTGCTGCCCTTGCAGCTTGTCCTGCCTTTCCATTGTGTGCTTGTTTTATAGTGCATATTGCGTTTTCAGTGCATGCTGCCTTTCCAGTAAGTGCTGCTTATCATTTTGTGATGACTTTCTCGTGAGTGCAGCCTTTCCACAGCATGCTGTTCTTCCAGTGCATGTTGTATTTTAAGTGTGTGCTGCCTATCCATTTTCTTATGCCTTTCTAGTTTGTGCTGCTTTTCCACTGTAGTGGCTCACCAGTGCACGTGCTTTTTCAATGGAGCTGCCCTTCGCATGCGTGCTGCCTTACCGCATTTGTGCCTTTGTGGTATGTGATGCCTTTGCAGCATGTGCTGCCTTTGCAGCGTATACTGCCTTTGCAGTGTGTTCAGCCTTTGCAGTGTGTGCAGCCATTGCAGACTCTGCTGTCAATGAAGCATCTTCTTGTATTGCAGAATGACCTGTAATTGGGGTGCATACTGCCATTGCTGTGTGTGCTGCCATTGCTGCGACTGATGCCTTTTCGGTGGGAGCTGCCTTTCAAGTATGTGCAGCCTACGCGGCGTGTGCTACCTTTGCAGAGTGTGCTCCCTTTGCGGAGCATGCTCCCATTGCAGAGTGTGCTGCCATTGCAGCATATGCTGACTTTCCATCATTTGGCACCTTTGCAATGTGTGTAATACCAATGCGACATGAGCTGCCTTTGCAGTGTGTGCTGTCTTTGCAGCATGTGTTGCTTTTCCACAGTGAGCTGGCTTCATAGAGCGTGCTGCAATTCTGGTGCTTGCTCCCTTCCAGTGCATGCTGGCTTTCCTTGCAAAGACAGAACACCTTGAAAAGAAAGCATGACTTTCGAACTCAGCATGGCTTGTGAAACCAGCATGCCTCACAAAGACAACAATACTAACAGAGATCGCACACCTCACAAAGATAGCATGCCTTGAGAAGACAGCATGCCTCGAGAAAACAGCAAGCCTCAATAAGACAGCACATCCAGAGAAGACAGCATGCCTTGGCAAGACAGAATGCTTTGTGAAGACAGCACACCTAGCAAAGACAGCACACATTGCAAAGACAGCAAACCTTGAAAAGACAGCACACCTTGGCAAGACAGCACACCTTATGAAGACAACACACCTTGGCAAGACAACACACTTTGCTAAGACAGCACACCATGCCAAGACAGCACACCTCGCCAAGACAGCACACCTCACCAAGACAGTACACCTTGACTGGACAGCATGCCTTGCCAAGACCGCACGCCTTGCCAAGACCGCACACCTTGCCAAGACAGCACATCTTGCCAAGACAGCACACCTTGCCAAGACAGAACACCTTGCCAACACAACACACTTTCCAAGAGAATACGCTTTACCAAAACAGCACACTTTGTGAAGAGAGCACACCTTGCAAAAACAGCATGCCTTGCCATGACAGCACACCTTGTCAAGACAGGACACCTTGCCAGTGCAACAAGCCTTGCCAATACAGAAGGCCTTGCCAATACAGCACGCCTTGCAAAGACAGCACACTTCGCCAAGACAGCATGCCTTGCCAAGACAGCACGCCATGCCAAGACAGCACACATTGCCAAAGCTGCATACCTTACAAAGACAGCACACCTTGCAAAGACAGCACACCTTGCAAAGACAGCACTCATTGCAAAGACAGCACACCTGGCAAAGACAGCTAGTCTTGGAAATACAGCATGCCTTGCAAAGACAGAACGCCTTAACAAGACAGGACGCCTGTCAAGACAGCACACCTTGTCAAGACAGCATGCCTTGCCAAGGCAGCACACCTTGCCAAGACAGCACGCCTTACCAAGACAGCTCGCCTTGCCAAGACAGCATGCCTTGCGAAGGTGGCACACCTTGCAAATACAGCATGCCTTGCAAAGACAGCATGCCTTGTCAAGGCAGCATGCCTTGCCAAGACAACACACCTTGCCAAGACAGCATCCCTTGCCAAGACAGCACCCTTGCCAAGGCAGCATGCCTTGCTGAGACAGCATACCTTGCCAAGACAGCACATCTTGCGAAGGCAGCATGCCTTGCCAAGACAGCACGCCTTTCCAAGACAGCACGCCTTGCCAAGACAGTACACTTTGCAAAGACAGCACGCCTTGCCAAGACAACATGCCTTGACAAGATGGCACGCCTTGCCCAGGAGCATGCCTTGCCAAGAAAGCACACTTCCGCAAGACAGCACGCCTTGCGAAGACAGCAAGCCTTCTCAAGACAGCACGCTCTGTCAAGACAGCATGCCCTGTAAGTCAGCATATGTTGTCAAGACAGCATGCCCTGTCAAGAGAACACTCCTTGTCAAGCCAGCACGCCTTGTCAAGACAGCATGTCATGTCGAGACAGTATGCCATGTCAAGACAGCACACCTTGCAAATGCAGCATGCCTTGCCAAGAGAACACGCCTGGCCAAGACAGTAGGCCTTGCAAAGACTGCACACCTTGTGAACACAGCATGACCTGTCAAGATAGCAAACCCTGTCAAGGCAGCACGCTTTGCCAAGGCAGCACGCCAAGCCCAGACAGCACACCTTGCCAAGAGCATGCATGAAAAAGACAGCACACCTTGCCAAGAGAGCACACCTTGCAAAGGCAGTACGCCTTGCCGAGACAGCACGCCTTGCCAAGACAGCACACATTGCCAAGACAGCAGGTCTTGCCAAACCAGCATGTCATGCCAAGACAGCACGCCTTGGCAAGGCAGCACGTCTTGCCAATACAGCACGCCTTGCCAAGACAGCACGCATTGCCAAGATGGCATGCATTGACAAGGCAGCACGCCTTGCGAAGACAACATGCCTTGCGAAGACAGCATGCATTGCAAATACAGAACGACTTGTCAAGACAGCACATCTTGCCAAGACAGCATGCTTTGCAAAGGCAGCACACCTTATAAAGACAGTACATCTTGTGAAGACAGAATGCCTTGCAAAGACAACATGGCTTGCATAGACAGTACGCTTTGCAAAGAAAGAGGCTTCGCAAAGACAGCACACCTTGCCAAGGCAGCACGCCCTGTCAAGACAGCACGCCTCCCCATGACAGCATGCCCCGTCAAGACAGCATTGCTTGTCAAGGCAGCACACCTTGCCAAGGCAGCTCGCATTGCAAATACAGCACACGTTGCGAAGACAGCGCTCATTGCAAAGACAGCACACCTTGCCAAGACAGCATGCCTTGCCAAGACAGCACACCTTGCCAAGGCAGCATGCCTTACTAAGACGGCACTCCTTGCGATGACAGCACACCTCGTCAGGCCAGCACACCCTGTCAAGACAGCACGCCCTGTGAAGACAGCACGCATTGCCTAAACAGCACACCTTGCAAAGGCAGCACACCCGGACAAGACAGCACGCCTCACCAAGTCAGCATGCTGTGTCAAGACAGCATGCCTTGACAAATCAGCACACCTTGCCAAGATAGCTTGAACTGCCAAGACAGCAAACCTCGCGAAGACAGTGGTCCTTGCAAAGACAGCACGCCTTTCCAAGACAGCATGCCTCACCAAGACAGCACAGCTTTCCAAGACAGCACACCTTCTGAAGACAGCACGCCTTGCCAAGACAGCCCATCTTACGAAGACAGCATGCGTTATGAAGACAGCACGACTTATGAAGACTGCACGACCTGTCAAGATAGCATGCCCTGTCAAGGCAGCACGCCTTGCCAAGGCAGCACGCCTTGCCCAGAAGGCACATCTTGCCAAGAGCACGGATTAAAAAAACAGCACGCCTTGCCAAGACAGCACGCCTTGTCAAGGCAGCGCACCTTGCGAAGACAGACAATTGAAATTTAGGTCGGTCTGTTGTTTAACTTCTACACCTTTTCCAGAAATCGCTCCTCGAATTGTAGTTTTAGAAATAGGTAACACAGGACAGGCAATAGTCCTTTCACATATACGAAAAACTGATTCACTAATGACGTTCAATGGGCTCCCAGAATCTAAAACTGCAGTGAACTTATTCTTACCCACACATACTTCAATAACAGGATGTAAAAATGCGTCTACATTATTTTCCTTTTCGTCTAACAAAATGTCTCTCATGTCTTCCAGGCGTACGTAGTGTAAAGCCGTAGTGTCATTACTTTCTGAACCGTCTATATTGCTGCCAGAAGCCGAAGCTGCTAGTCATTGTCGATTGTTTGCGTCACGTCTTTGATTATTCGCGTCATTTCGCGGATCCATTTCTACGATTTGCACTTGTATCTCTGAAGTTCTGTCACGTGGAGGATGCCAATTAGGTCCCTCCTGTCTGTTAGATACAAATTCTTGGTTGTGTCTGTTATTAAAATTTCTGTTTTCCTGTCTGTCTGCATAACTACTTCTTGTGTAATTTCTACTGTCACTTCTGAAATTATTGTTGTATCTACTACCCCGATTATTTCTGTAGTAAGAATTTCTATTACTGTTTGAATAATTTCTGTCTTGATAATACCGATTACTGTTTCCGTATGATTGGTCATTCCGGTACGAATTACCATTATTATAATTGTCTGTGTAATTTCTGTTAGAACGTCTGTTATTGTCATAAGGCTGGTATCTATTGTCCTGTCTGTTACGTCTGTCATTCTCAAAGTTACCCATATAACGCCCGTTCCGATCACTATCCCTTTTCTCTGAAAATCTATTGTAATTACTGTTACTGAAAAAGTTACAAGAAGTCCCGTCGTCGTTGTCATACTCAAATTCTTGCAACAAAGTCTTAAAAGTCTCAATGTCGTCTTTACATCTTCCGGCTAAAGCAATTTGTCTTATGGATTGTGGCAGCTTAGTTAAACAAATGCAAATTAATTCAGTCGGGCTATAAGGGTTGGAAAGGAACTGATCCTTTCGAATCATGTCTTCAAAATATTCTGCCGGCGTGCGGAACTCAGACTGTTTGAAATTACGCTGCATAATCAGACTATGTTTGACTCCATCTTGCGTGTTTTCGGATCAATACGCCGATAGAAATGCATGATAAAAATCATTCAGATTATTACAATCTCTAATGAGTGCGCGCATCCGCGTCGCCGGTTCGTTTTCTAAATATCCACACATAAATTCCAGTTTGTGACTTAGTGGCCAATTTGGTGGAAGTGCGTACGTAAATTGATCTAACCATGCACATGGATGTATGTCATTCTTAGAATTGAATTTCCGAACAGTCAAAAAGTGCTTATAGTCAAAGTTTTCGCCTCGTGGCGTCAAAGACCTACCGCGTCTGTCCCAGTCCCAATGTCGATTATTGTCAAGTTCGCGCGCCTGGCACTCTCTTCTTGCATCCCGTAAATGAAACAAATTATTTTCTTCAAACCCCTCTGGTATCTGTGATTCTAAATTTCTTTTGCCGTCTTTTCCTACGATTTCGCCTTCAATTTGTTTGACTTGCTTTTTTAATGCCTCAAATTCCCTTTTCACGCGTTCATTAAATTTTCCCTGATTTTCAACATGTTTATTTATGTTCTGGTACTCTTCGGTTTCTGAAAATGGCAATGGAGCTGTGTCATCTGAATCTCTGTCCCTATTTAAACTAAGATTTGTCAATTTATCTGAAATCTCCTCCACTCTTTCCGATAAGTCACCAATTTGTTCTTTCTGTTTATTTACGTCTTCCGTAAGTGTCGCGACTCGCGTTTCAGTATTAACGAATTTAGTAGTTAACTGTTCATACTGTTGTGTTAGGTTATTTAATCTGTCATTTGGTACGGATTCCTCGATTCTCTCAAATATTTCTTCCTTATCTTTTGCACGTTGCAAATTTAACTCTGAAAATTTCTGTACTATCACGCGATCTCTTTCTTCCTGTTCTCTATCCTGTTCCCTTTGTCTAATCTCTACTGCAACTAATCTATTATTGTGAGCATTCAAAATCGGTTGTACTTCTTCTCGAATTTCTTTCTTTAATTCATCTTTCATGTTTTTGAAACATGTCCCTATTCGTAAGTCTAACCGTGTTTCCAAAGTTCCAATCTCTGTTTTAAATTCAGATCCTAACTGTGATCCCAATGAGTCTAATCGTGTTTCCATTGTTCCCATTTCTGTTTTAATTGTCCCCATCTCTGTTTTTAATTTAGATCGCAAAGTTCCCATCTGTGATCCCAAATGCAATATAGCATCCATCAACTGCTCCATGTTAGCCGGTTCGAAATTCTTTTCGCCCCTAACATTTCCCGCAAAACTAACTTCCTTCTGCATAGCCATAACGCTATCTGTGTTCGATAATATTTCAGAATCTTCTATCGTTAATCTCGTATTCTGTGAATTTTCTGATTCAGAAAAATTTTGAAATGGTTCCGGACTATTTTCCCGACTTATTAAATTGTTTTCCACTTCATTATTCATCATACTGTTCCCCTGTGTTGGCGAGTTCGCCATGTCAACAATTTCGTCATTCTCACTATCCATCATTTTTGCCTTTTTCATTGATCGCGTAATCATTTACAAAACATACAAAACTCGTCACTGTACGAAAATTACACACAATGCCTCCTTATGTCCAACAATACCATTCACTCGAAATGTTTCCCTCAAACACGATTGACGAACAATTGAAATAATTGCACTAAATCGTCAAACGCGTATACAAGACAACAAAATTAAATTATGAAATACCATAACAAGAATGACAATTACCAAATCTACACATGCAATATAACTACAATTACTAAACTACAAATTACTACAACAATACTACTGTCTACTATTTTTACAATCAGAAGAATTCCAAGGGACGATCCGAAGCAGCGGTCGCCACGTGCATGGGGGCTTGATTTAAAAAATATGAATGCAAATAATTTTAGTGGCTGTAGGCCCGATTACGCAAGTCTCGTAAACGGCTGGCCCTGACTAGTATTAGTACGCAATCTGACTGCATAGAACAACAACAAAGAATGAAATGAAAATTTTCATTAACACAATTAATTAATTAAGTCCTCAGCAACTATAAAACCAACGCCACAACAAGCACAAGTGTAGCTGTTCTGTATGTGGTAGTATGACTCAACGCACATCTGGCACGGTTCTTCTTCAACAAGACAAGAATTTTTAAATATTGACGTGAGAAAAGAAAATTAGAAATACTATAATTGTGCAAGAAAACCAAAATTACACTCTAATACAAGAACATAAGCCAGATGCTTTGTTGACTGAACCTGTAATGATGCATTATTTGAGACACACAAATAATAAAAGAACATAGCGTTTTATTACCTTCATATATATTGACGAAATGCACTCTGATCATTACAATATCTCCATTAGAATAACATCTGCTATCTCTCCCATCAAATAACTGCATAAAACATGGAACAACACTCTCCACTACCACATCTCACTCCGACTTCACGACAAGCAGTGTCCACCACAACTTCTCGGCAAGAACTGCCTGCCGCTACTTCTCAATAATCACTGCCAGTGGAGGTGGCGGAACAATACTCTCTGGCGCGATCTCTGGCGCTGTGGCTCAGTGTAGCCACCTTTCAATGTGGCACACTGTGGTGATAAAAAAAGGAAGTATCACATAGTCTCAGTTTTAGGTAAACTAGATGGCAGAGTGGACGAGACACTGGATGAATGCGGTGAGTCTACAAGGGAGACACCTTACGGAACACTCGTGTGGTCCATCCTAGACTATGGCTCGGGTGTGTGGGGTCCATTACAAAGAGAACTAACAGGGAATATTGAACGCGTACAGAGAAGGGTAGTGGGAATAGGCAAAGTAGTGTTTGCGTGAAAGCCTGCTTACAGGAAATTCCAGAGCCAGCAGTGGGTGAGCAGCACTCAGCCGGCGTGGGGACGTGTGCCCAAGTTCTGCGTGGGGCTCTCCCACACCCTCCCCCCCCAACCTCTCAGCCCCTCCACCAACACAGCTCACATATCTCCGTGACGTTCAAAAGAATTCTAACTTCCGTCATTAACGCAGTACCAGTGCTTCAGTAGACTGTTACCGCAGGGGATCTACTGTCGCTGCAGGAAAATAGTTAAGTGGAGAAGAAATCTTAATAGTTATGGTTATTACAAAAATGTTAATAATAAGACTGCTACAGGAATCCTTCCAATTCAATGAAATTCAAAATCAGGTAAGGTTCACAAATTTTGTTTCATCACTCGACTCTGCTCCTTGTCTCACAAGAATTTGAGTGAGTTGTAGGTTATAAACACAAAGGGTATACACAAAACATCTTTTCCTCGCTGTTTGAAGAGCAAATTCATGAATAATATCTTCAGAACTCAATTTTGGAACCACGCCGTGTTCTATTGACAACATGGCCGAAATGCTGCTTCGGAAATAATTCTTGACGAGCTCTGAACGTAGAAAGCTTGTTTCAGCGGAGGCGATAGTTCCTGGCACGGCTGGCTAAATTCTGTGGCGATATAAACGCCGGGAAACGGGTTTGCAGAATCATTCGAGTATTTCAGTATTAAAGTAGGAGTTTTCACGTCATCGGGCGTCATTTCTCTGAGCACATTAATTTCTGTCAAAAGAGCTGAAGCAACAATGTCTATCGAACATTCACAGTTTATGTTTACACTTAGCTCATTCTCAAGGTTTGTAGACAGCATTTTCAATTCTTCGTCCTGTATGTACACTCCTGGAAATGGAAAAAAGAACACATTGACGCCGGTGTGTCAGACCCACCATACTTGCTCCGGACACTGCGAGAGGGCTGTACAAGCAATGATCACACGCACGGCACAGCGGACACACCAGGAACCGCGGTGTTGGCCGTCGAATGGCGCTAGCTGCGCAGCATTTGTGCACCGCCGCCGTCAGTGTTAGCCAGTTTGCCGTGGCATACGGAGCTCCATCGCAGTCTTTAACACTGGTAGCATGCCGCGACAGCGTGGACGTGAACCGTATGTGCAGTTGACGTACTTTGAGCGAGGGCGTATAGTGGGCATGCGGGAGGCCGGGTGGACGTACCGCCGAATTGCTCAACACGTGGGGCGTGAGGTCTCCACAGTACATCGATGTTGTCGCCAGTGGTCGGCGGAAGGTGCACGTGCCCGTCGACCTGGGACCGGACCGCAGCGACGCACGGATGCACGCCAAGACCGTAGGATCCTACGCAGTGCCGTAGGGGACCGCACCGCCACTTCCCAGCAAATTAGGGACACTGTTGCTCCTGAGGTATCGGCGAGGACCATTCGCAGCCGTCTCCATGAAGCTGGGCTACGGTCCCGCACACCGTTAGGCCGTCTTCCGCTCACGCCCCAACATCGTGCAGCCCGCCTCCAGTGGTGACGCGACAGGCGTGAATGGAGGGACGAATGGAGACGTGTCGTCTTCAGCGATGAGAGTCGCTTCTGCCTTGGTGCCAATGATGGTCGTATGCGTGTTTGGCGCCGTGCAGGTGAGCGCCACAATCAGGACTGCATACGACCGAGGCACACAGGGCCAACACCCGGCATCATGGTGTGGGGAGCGATCTCCTACACTGGCCGTACACCACTGGTGATCGTCGAGGGGACACTGAATAGTGCACGGTACATCCAAACCGTCATCGAACCCATCGTTCTACCATTCCTAGACCGGCAAGGGAACTTGCTGTTCCAACAGGACAATGCACGTCCGTATGTATCCCGTACCACCCAACGTGCTCTAGAAGGTGTAAGTCAACTAGCCTGGCCAGCAAGATCTCCGGATCTGTCCCCCATTGAGCATGTTTGGGACTGGATGAAGCGTCGTCTCACGCGGTCTGCACGTCCAGCACGAACGCTGGTCCAACTGAGGCGCCAGGTGGAAATGGCATGGCAAGCCGTTCCACAGGACTACATCCAGCATCTCTACGATCGTCTCCATGGGAGAATAGCAGCCTGCATTGCTGCGAAAGGTGGATATACACTGTACTAGTGCCGACATTGTGCATGTCTGTTGCCTGTGTCTATATGCCTGTGGTTCTGTCAGTGTGATCATGTGATGTATCTGACCCCAGGAATGTGTCAATAAAGTTTCCCCTTCCTGGGACAATGAATTCACGGTGTTCTTATTTCAATTTCCAGGAGTGTATTTTAAACTTTCTAGAGAAAACAAAAAGTTGAGTACTCCGGGATACTTAGCATTTGACTAAACCTCTGTTTCAAACTTTTTAACACTGTCTCAACGACAGGGTAGAAAAAATCGATCCTATATGTCTCCTCTGACGGTTGAGCTCTGCAAACCATGTCGTCACCTTTATAATGAAATTGCTTCGCCTTCTTGCCAGTTCTCCTTTCTCCAAATTTTGGTCAAGTCTGCGAAGTTTCAGTTATCTCTTTCGCTGTTAACTGCACATTAACAAAACCTCTTTCGCGAAATTTCCAATAAACGTAACTAGACTTTCGAGATATTTAGTTGCTACTTTCACGTCAACGTTTTGCTGCTCGAACTGCCTTACTTGCTGCGCTAATGGCAAAGACAAGGCCATACTATACGACAACGCCTACAATAAACTCGAAGCTTTTCAAATCGTCCACAGCAAGCGAGTGAGCTCCGCTCTTTGTTTTCGATTCAACAGCGCCGTCGCTCACCTCAGGAAGGGCGCCTCTGACTTCTCTCGTCTGGCACTTTAACAGCTTTGACACTCTACACCCTACTTTGAATCTGAAAGATTCATCGCTGTTAAAGTTGGCCCCCTGTACAATAAGATTTCCCATCTCTGAGTGGACGCACTGAAAATAACGTATATTCTTTAAATTACACCAGAAAATGTGACTGCTTTTGCAGTAGATTTCGCCGCATCTGATTACACAAGACTGTGGCTGTCACATGGCGTATAAAATGCTCTTGGTTTGCACCTTAATATTCTGGCTTGAACACCACTTCCATCACCTTTCATATTCGATAACTTTGACCTCTGCAGTCATGAATATCGAGTCCTAGTTCATCTAGTATCGACAAAACGGTTTCAGTCAAACTTTCTCCTGTTGCTGAAGTGACGTTCAGGAAGTCGTGGAAGTGTTCTTCTACAGTCGCTGCGTCTTCTGATAAATTTAGAGACCTAACAATCAATGTCATTTGTTCCTTGTGGCATGTATCAGGAGTACAATCAAGCATGTCAGAAAATTATTTACTTTCGATTACAGAATTAACAATTCTGTTTTTTACTTTGTTGGCAAGCAAATTTATGAGTTCATTTTGAATGTTTTTTTCCAAGAAAATGGTCATGACTTACTTGAGCATTTACCCACCTCTAATGTTCCTACAAAACAGGGTGAAATTCTGCTGTCTTTCGATCAAACCAAGAAAACTACCATTATTTCCTTGATAGAGCTTGTCGCTGCCTCCCTTTAAGGCAATATTACTTTGAACTAGGTACCTGATGGTGAGTATAATTCATATTAGAACCTGACGCTAATGTTCTTTCTCTTTTTCCAGTAGTTCAAGGTCAGTATGATCAACACCACTTTGTTGTTTCAAATTAACTCGGATTCTACCCACTTTCTTGTACTGTTTATGTTGTTAAATTATTATTCATGCTCTTGAAGCCGATTTCCTAAATGAACCCAGTCACAGAGTCCATCACCTGATAGCTTGTTTGAAGGAGATCGAATATGTTTGCAATAAAAACAAAGAAAGTTGTCGGTAGGTTTCGAATACATAAGCCATTTAGGATCATTGTTTTTCTCAATTTGGTAAACTTCTTATGTTAAAAATGGGTTGAAAAGTTTCTTCCATTCTCGTTTAAAGGATACTCAAAACTTACAATGTTATTAGGGCCTTTATGTAAAATTTCATTTATCTTTGTGGATGTTAAGCTATTAGGCGAAGTGCCTGGGTCCAAATTCGTGATTGCTTCACAACTGCTAGCAGTAGGCCTACCCGCATGTGGGACAGCTGGGGGTCCGTGTTCCAGTGCTTGTGTTCACTTGCATCTGAAGCACCACACGATGAGAGGCTGCTGTTAGGGGCATGGCCTTTTAAGCACGCTTAAGTCTCACTGTCTGACGTTGTTGGTAGGAGAAATTTTCCGGGAGTGCCTTTTTGTGAGTTCAAAAACTGTTCAGTTGTAGCTCTTTCTTGATATTTTGAATACATGAATCGTATCTTTTCATGAAAGGTTTCCCTTTTGGCTCTTTGAACTCCACAGGACAGGGAAAAACACTGTATCTTGACACACAGTGCACACACAACACGTGAAGTGGGAAAGTACGGCAGGCATATGTTTCACCTGACGACGATAAAACAATCATTCTGTGGGAAACAACCTGCTGACGGGTGGGATGTAATGCTTCATTGTTATCCACAGCAATGAGTAGAAATGGCGCGAACAGGGGCTACGAAGCAATGAACTGAATATATGCATGGGCAACAGCCACGTGTTGACAATAAACAGTACTGTAGCGCGTCGGTATCACAATAACCCTGGTTCCCTGGACTCCGGTGTGGGCATAATTTTCTGAGAGGTACTCCAGTGGCCACAGCAGTGTCACAGTGAGTGTAGAATTGGATTACATAGCTCTAAAAGTACTTTCACAAACATGTTACTTTATTTTTTTCAGCTTGTCCGCAATAACAAAATTAGGACGACAGTCTTCGTATTACATTCGCATGTTCTGCGCGGGGCCTCTGGAAGCGTTGCCCCCTGTGAGCCCCCGTAGCAGACTGCAGTTGGTACCTGCCGGCCTCGCAGCCGTTGGCAGCACTGACTGCGTGCCACAGCCCTGCCGCTTCAGGCGTCTGTCGCATCTGTAGCGAGTCGTGTCCAGTGCGACGTTCTGCGTTGGGATTTCGTGCTGCTGTTTCTGCGCCGAGAATTTCTTCTGCTACACCCACACCCTTAATAAGGTAAGGACGACTGTTTTCATGCGTTCCTGTAGTGTTGAATTATTTTCTTTGTTTTCATTTGGTTTGTTTTTCCAAAGTCACGGTAGCTGTAAGGTCTCATTTAGGTTCACTATGGAGACTATCGCTTATAAAGCAAATCGCGTTCGGTTATTACGCTCTCAAAATACTAACGAATTTCGTATTACAAATCTTGTTATTTTGAAGTCCTACCGACGTTCCTATTAATTCTGCTGTTCTACGGACTTTAGGCATGAGTGAAAAGCATAGGCTCGGACGAGATTTGTACTCGTATTCGCGCCATTTTGTTGAATTTTTTTCCCCGAAATACAGGTTCGTATTTGTACACATGTGATCCATTAAAGAATTATTGTGCGTGTTAGGAATAACAGAACAGAATGACGGAACACTGCTTCTGCAAGTAAATAAGATGCTATGGCAACTTAGACTATTGAGGAACTAAACAATTACTTTACGTCAGGATAGTGCGTAAACCTAGGGACAGTCTGATCCTATTGCTAATGGTTTGAAATGAAACCAAGCTAGACGCATTTTGACAGTTAGATAGTGGAGCTTTGAATCCGGTATTTCCCCAAGCAGTCAGCTCCAGGAAAACTGCCGAATTTAGTACAACTAATCTGTTAGCTTCTTTCCCCCAGTCCTGCACTAGCAATCGTCAGCACGTTAGGTCACGTAAATGTTTCTTAATACAGAACGCTGTTCCATTGAATTTCGATATCTTCACTTTTCTAGAGAAATGTTTTTGGTGACAAGGTAGTCTGTTGGGTAGTCAGTAAGACTATATGTGTAAGTGCAGAAATTAATGAATTCTTTCGTTTGTCTAAAATTGATCCTCTTGCTGGAAAAGTTGTCAAAATTCCCGGCGTTAGGGACTTAGTCTTCACTTCTATTAATAATCGTGCATCTCCAGGCAGTGACTGTGCAGTAGACTTACCAGAAGAGTACTCGGTTTTCTGCTAAGGGGATATCTGGACGAGTGAAGCAGTATCCCACGTAAAGGACCAGTACTGAAACACTTTGGCGGTAAAACCAGCCATCCTAAGAATCCTTTCTGACAAGTGTTTGTCATTGCTCAGAACGATATCAAGATACAGAGTATCAGCTACAAATCTCGCTGCAGAACTCAACTATTATATATATTCTTGATGGAACAGTCCATAGCTGTACTCTCGGTTCATAGCGTGCACGCTGGACACTACGAACAGGCAGTTCACCTGTGGACTGTTCCATCAAAAAATAAGCTGGGAGAAACTGAAGTTTCACATACATGTTCTTGTCAAACCAAACGGGTACTGCTGAGTAATACTTTATTAGGACAAATAAAGAATTATTGACCTGTTGCGGCTTTAAGAAGAACGCATTGTTACATCTGTAGGTGCTTACAGTATAAAGTGTGTTGCTATTGCGTAGAGGAAGGAATACAGTTTATATCACAGCAAGCGGATCTCTTATCATTAATACGTTACGAGTAATTTCATCGTCTTTTGTGTATGTAAATGAAAAATAGCAATGCAGGTGGTTGTAGACAAACTTCCACAAAGAGGGGCTGATACGATAGCCACCTCCCTGAAATATGGGTTGTGTTGACAAATTGGTCTGCATCCATAGATACATAAATTGATCCTTGTTGCCTAGAGTATTAATACATTTCGTAATGATGTGGGATGTGTCACTTGAACATCAGCTTTCTTTACACAAAATAGTAAATATTTTTATAGTTAATACTTCATGTCTAAAGATTCATCTGTTCAGTAGGAGCTGTCATTCAGGAGGGTCGACATAAGCGTCCGATCCCACGCGTCGGCTTTGACCCGTGACGTAAGGGTGTTGTCGTGTGTGACGTCATGACGGCGCGGAGTTTGGTTTAAGTGTGACTGTCTCCAGTTCTGTTTTATCTTATTTTGTTTATTTTTCTGATCTGTTCGTTCTATCCCGTGAATTTTTTTAAAAAATACAAAAAACACTAATCAGCTACTGAAGCATCTTTATCTTCTATGGGTTGCAGGGGTTACGACCCCTGGGGAGGTGGGTGGGTATTCATGCATGGCTGTCTTCACTTACACGTAGTAGCTACGCAAGGCGTCTAAATTTGTTTATATTTAGTTTGCCCCACCCCCCCACCCAAAACACCCCATTTCCCGCGCTTGTGCCGTTAGTGTCATTAGGCTTCTTGTGGAAAGTGTGTGTGTGTTTTTGTTTCCGCCATATTTGTGACGTCATGGGTCAAAGCAGACGGGCGGGATTGGACGCTTCCGTATTTGCAATTTACTGCACAGAATTGCATACACTGCTTTTTCTTAAAATTTAATGAGTGTCCACTTGCAGAGAAACACTTAGTAATTTTGTGAAAGACATTATTTACAATTTCCTTGGGTGTGATTACTGTACGTGTATCATTAGCAAAAAGAACTAGCTTCCTATCTTCATGAATATAGAGTGGCGAATCATTAATGTATATTAAGACCAATAAGGAAACAGACTGAACTCTGTGGGACACCGTTCTTGATAGCTCCCCAGTTAAAGGACTCTGCTGGTTTTCGTAGACTCTTTGTACTGTTAATTTCAGCCTTCTTTCTTCCAGTTAAATATGAATTAAACCATTTGTGGACTGTCCCACTCATGCCACAATACTTAAGCTTGTGCAGAAGAAATTCGTGATTCACACCATCAAAAGCCTTTGAGAGGTGACAAAATATCCTAATGGGTGATGTGTGGTTATTCAGTGCATTTAATATTTGATCAGTGAAAGCATATTTATAGCATTTTCTCTTGAAAAGCCTTTCTGAAAAACCAAACTGACATTTTGTTAGTACTTCATTTTTACAGGTACGTGATGCTACTCCTGAATACATTACTTTTTCAAGACTTTTGAATAAAGCTATCAGAAGTGAGACTGGCTGGTAGTTGTTAGCATCAGACCTATCCCCATTTTGGAAATACGGAAGCGTCCGATCCCGCCCATCTGCTTTGACGTCCCAAATATGGCGGAAACGACCGTAAACCACGATTCCAATATGGCGCATATAAAGTCGTTACGTACACATTATGAGGGCGAAAATACATCGAAAAACCAACACACACACTTTCCACAAAAAGCCCAATGACACTAACGGGACAAGTGCGGGAAATGGGGTGTTCTTGGGTGGGGGCAAACTAAATATAAACTAATTTGGACGCCCACCCCCATACAAAACACAAAACGACGAAAAAAACAGACATCACAAAACTCCCCAAATACCACTAAACACAATATGATCTGGAATCGGACACTTCCCTTGACCTATATAGCTCAACAGCAGCTCCCGATCCCATAAATTAGGATCAAACCCTTTCCTTGGCCTATATAGCTCAAGAACATCTCCCGATACCAATACCAACATACACAGCCACACATTGGGATCGAACACCTCCCTTGACCTGCGCACTGTTAATTTTGTCCGTCATATCCATTCCTGAACAAAAACAACCGATTAATTTTACTAAAATTACCATACGATGTACAGCGAACACTAAATTAACCTTCACACAAAATCTTTAACTCACTGAAACGAATTCCACTACAAACACAGCTGACACACTAACAATTCTGGATAATGAACAAAAGCAAACTGAGCCCATTACACCACACGAACGAAAACCCTGAACATACCACCAGAGAGCACAACAAACCACAACACGACGACATCTACAAATATGCCACACTCACAAACCAAACTCCGCGCCGTCGTGACGTGACACACAACACCCTTACGTCACGGGTCAAAGCCGACGCGTGGGATCGGACGCTTCTGTCGACCCCTCACTTTTACGCAGTTTTTGAACAACAGAGTATTTCAGTCTATGAGGAAAAATACATATCTGGCTGAGACCCCTACTTATTTGTTGGGAACAAGATTTCAGTACTCCGTAGCACAGCGAGAAGTCTAGGATGGTGTGGAGTAAGGTGGTATGGCTGTGAGACGGGTAGGACAATGAACGTTAATGCGAAATAAAGGGTGGGGTACGGGGTTCGTATCTAGCATGTACTTCATCATAAGAGCAAACCAGATGTAAACAAACGCAAGCGCGATGACAGGTCTGCAGCCGTAGCTCTCCTAAACTGGTGGTGCTCCGCTCTCGGAAGTAGGTCCAACTTAAGTGTTCGATAGCTTATTACTATGTCAGTGTGGAAGAACCTTTCAGACATTCTGACGTATTAACAGCCATCAACGTCTATCTTAATCGTACTTTACCTACGTAACTTTTATCTTAAATTGTGTACAGTCACAGTCTCTGTAACCAGTACGTGTGCTCTGATTGTCTCGCTGTTCATACGTACCGCGAAAATGGACGACACTGCTTCCTGCTTCGTAGTGAAACACGCACGTGGAACACCGTTAATGGCGAGAAACAAGGAGTTAATGTTCTTCACAAGATTACAGACAAAAATCAGCTTTTGACTTTTTTTCGAGTAGGACCATGTATCAGAAATAAGGGAGGTGTTAACTACATGCGTGGCGTGATAGACAGGGTCGTAGACTGACCATCGTGTGTGCTGGCGGGCGGTGGCTCTACACTCCACGTGGTGCGAAATTTTCTTTGTTCGGTTTGAATACCTAAAGCATTTAAATATGAAACTCATCACATGTGCATATACATCTATATGGTTACTCTGCAATTCACACTTAAGTGCCTGGCAGAGGGTTTATCGAACCATTTTCATACTAATACTATACCATTCCACTCTCGAATGGCGCGTGGGAAAAAGGAACACCTATATCTTTCCGTTCGAGCTCTGATTTCTCTTATTTTAATATCATGATCATTTCTTCCTACGTAGTTGGGTGTCGACAAAATATTTACACATTCGGGAGAGAAAGTTGGAGATTGAAATTTCGTAAATAGATATCTCCTCAATCAAGACTGCCTTTGATTCAGTGTATCTCAGCCCAACTCGCGTATCATATCAGTTACACTCTCACCCCTGTTTCGCGATAACACGAAATGGGCTGCCCTTTCTTCAACTTTTTCGATGTCCTCCGTCAATCCTACCTGGTAAGGATCCCATACCGCGCAGCAATATTCCAGCAGAGGATGGACAAGGGTGATGTAGGCTTTCTCTTTAGTGTTCTGCCAACAAAGCGCAGTCTTTGTTTCGCCTTCCCCACAATATTATCTGTGTGATCTTTCCAATTTAAGTTGCTCGTAATTGTAATTCCTAGGTATTTAGTCGAATTGACAGCCCTAAGATTTGTGCGATTTATCGTATACCCAAAATTACTCGGATTTCTTTTAGTACCCATGTGGATGACCTCGCACTTTTCTTTGCTTACAAGGGAACCTCCCCATCGCACCCCCCTCAGATTTAGTTATAAGTTGGCACAGTGGATAGGCCTTGATAAACTGAACACAGATCGAGAAAACAGGAAGAAGTTGTGTGGAACTGTGAAAAAATAAGCAAAATGTACAAACTGAGTAGTCCATGGACCACATAGGAAACATCATGGAGAACATGAGCTCAGGAGCGCTGTGGTCCCGTGGTAGCGTGAGCAGCTGCTGAACGAGAGGTCCTTGGTTCAAGTCTTCTCTCGAGTGAAAATGTTACTTTCTTTATTTTTGCATAGTTATTATCTGTCCGTTCGTTCATTGACATCTCTGTTCACTGTAATGAGTTTAGTGTCTGTGTTTTGCGACCGCATCGCAAAACCGTGCGATTAGTAGACGAAAGGACGTGCCTCTCCAATGGGAACCGAAAACATTTGATCGCAAGGTCATAGGTCAACCGATTCCTCCACAGGAAAACACATCTGATATATTCTATACGACACTGGTGACGGCATGTGCGTCACATGACAGGAATATGTTTTCGACCCACCTAACTTGTACTCTTGGCGAATGGGTAAAAATTCTTCTACCTTGCCCGATTTAGGTTTTCTTGTGGATGTGATAACCACTCCCAAAAAAGTGATGAAAATATAAGAGTTTGTCACATAAACCGAAAATAAAAAGTTAAAATTTTTCACTCGACGGAAGATTTGAACCAGGGAAGTTTCATTCCGCAGCTGCCCACGTTACCACGAGACCACGGCGCTCCTGCGTTCCTTGCGTCCTTGATGTTGCATATCTTCCCATGAACTACTCAGTTTGTATATTTTGCTTATTTTTTCACAGTTCCACACAACTTCTTCCTGTTTTCTCAATTGATCTGTGTTCAGTTTTTCAAGGCCTATCCACTGTGCCAACTTATAACTAAATCTGAGGGGGGTGCGATGGAGAGGTTCCCTTGTCAGTACCAACTGCCACTTTTCGCACCATACAGAAATTCTCTCTAGGTCATTTTGTAGTTGGCATTGATCGTCTGATGACTTTACTAGACTGTAAATTACAGCGTCATCTGCAAACAATCTAAGGGGGCTGCCCAGATATCTCCTAGATCATTTAGGTAAATCAGGAACAGCAGAGGGCCTGTGACACTACCTTGCGGAACGGCTGATATCACTTCTGTTCTAGTCGATGATTTACCGTCTATCAGTAAGAACTGTGACCCCTCTCTGAGAGGAAATCACGAATCCAGTCACACAACTGAGACGATACTCCATATGCACGCAATTTGATTAATAGTCGCTTGTGAGGAACGGTATCGAAAACCTTATGGAAATCTAGGAATATCGAATCGATCTGAGATCCCTTGTGGACAGCACTCATTACTACATGGGAATAAATAGCTAGCTGTGTTGCACAAGAACGATATTTTCTGAATCCGTGTTGATTATGTATCAATAAGTCATTTTCTTCAAGGTGATTTATAATGTTAAAGTACAGTATGTGCTCCAGAATCATCCTGCAAATTGAGGTCAGTGATGTGGGTCTGTAATTAAGTGGGTTACTCCTATTTCCTTCCTTGAGTATTGGTGTGACCTGTGCTGCTTTCCAGTCTTCAGGAACAGACCTTTCGCCAAGTGAAGGGTTGTATGTGATTGCCAAGAAAGGCGGTATTGCATCTGCATACTCTGAAAGGAACCTGATTGGTATATCATCTGGACCGGAAGAATTGCCTTTCTTAAGTGATTTGAGTTGTATCGCAACACCTAAGCTACCTACTTTTGTCACTCTTGCTAACAGCTGCTGTGGTTTTTCAGAGGCACCATCATCGGTAACTTCTCCATCGCTATCGCGGTGTTGACTGTTTTTTGCCACTGGTGTACTTTACATACGACCATATTCTCTTTGGGTTTTCTACCATATTTTGAGACAATATTTCATTGTGGAAACTATTAAAAGCATCTCGCATAGACGTCCGCACTAAATTTCGAGCTTCCGTGAAACTTAGCCAGTTTTGGGGCTTCTGCGTTCTTCTGATTTTGGCTTGCTTTTTTCGTTGCTTCTGCAACAGTGTTCTGATGTGTTTTGTGTACCGTGATGGATCAGTCCCGTCTCTTATTAACTTAGATGGTATGAATTTATTGCTGTCGATACTGTATCTTTGAATTTGAGCCATATCTGGTCTACACTTACATAATTAGCTTGGGAGTAATGGAGACTCTCTCTTAGGAAGGCATGAAGCAGAATTTTTATCTGCTGTTTTAAATATATATATTTTGCGTTTATTTTTAGTGGTTTTGGTTGATACGGTTTTGAGTCATATATGGCAATTAACTTGTGCATCACCAATTTTAAGAAAAATGCACATCTTGTAGTTTACAATTACATATCACACGAAAATTTCTGGTTTTCATCGCAAGTATACGTTCTTAATTACAGATATATTATAAAAGATTGCAAAAGATGGTTGAAGATAAAACATTACGTGATTAAATTTTTTGGAGAAAAATTAAAAAGTACTGTTTGAATATGCCCATTGTTTTGTAGGACAGATGTGGTCTCACATGAGTCAGAGTGATAAATGTCGCAGAAAGATGGAAGACAATTTTGATGGCGTCGAGCACGCTGTACAAATGAATTATATTTAGAGTTGTGGTCGTAACACTGCAGTCTGAACCCGACAGAATTGATATGGAGCCAAGTTAGGGTATTTGTCGCGAGAAATAACAAGACATTACGATGTCAAACGAACTGCAACTAATGCGCGAAGCTTTGTGACACGGCACTGCCATACGATGGCGAACTGCAGAACAGCACGTCACGAAAGAGGAGGAGGAAATGTGGACATTTTTGTGGCTTGGGGTTCTGTCTCTGATGACTCGTTATCAACGTAGTTGTACTGAAGTGTATTCAGCGGTGTCCGATGTGGAAGGAGTTCAGAGATTACCAGACAGCTGACTCCGATACCTTCAGTGGCTTAGTATTTTACTACATTGCGCTACTACAGTGCGCTTTCACGCCACACACAGCTCAAGTAGAAAAATTACCCTCGTTAGTCACGAATTTTCATCACTCCTGCTTTTAATTAAAATACTATGTTCGCTAATAACGATGGCACGTTATATTTTCCGTCCGGTCACGTAAAGAGAAAATCGCCTGAGTTTTGCCATATATTATTTCCTTCTGTTTAAAAATTCACATCCAAAGCTGTGTTGTCCTCTGCTCGTCTCTGTTTACGTCTGAACTGCCACTGCTCACACCAGTGCACGTTAGCTGGACCACTTGCCCGGCCAGCGCTGTCAGAGCTAAACGCGCCGGTAAAGCTGTTGTCCCGTATTACAGCACAAGTCGATACGCACAGCATAAAACGAACCCTCATCATCGTACTTGATTGCACTTGTGACCGCTTGGCATCTGCTCCACCTGAAACTAAATCCAAAGAGGTTCCAGCAAACGCGGAAGAGTGCATAGTGTAATGTTTACATGAAGTTTAATGTGATCGACGGAGTATATTCCGATGTCCAGATTTGCAATACATTCAACGCACTTTGCCGTATATATCATGCCTTCCAAATTAAAATCTTAAACTGCTAGGGCACAACCACGTACCGTAAAACAAGACTCCCCACCGAGTGTCCTAGCGACGCCACACACTGGCTTTGACCTGTGCCGTAGCTTCACGGGACTCTCTCTACTCCCAGTGCGGAGGCAGAACACAACACTGACGTTTGTTTCCCTCCCACATTGTTGCTTGGAAGGCGGGGTGTGCTGACACTTTTCTGCAGCTGAGACTGAAAGGGCAGTTTGTGATTTGGTGAAGTGTATGAATGTGCTGTGATGGAAACAAACTAAATAGTCCTTCTTACTATGCGTATTTTACGCATACTGCATTTTGGTGAGTGGTTTATCCGGCATTTTCTTCGTCGGTCAAATATGATGGGTGCGGTATTTTCTTATTCCTAGTGTGGACACATCTCGTACAGTACTGGTCCGTATTTCCTTTCACGAAATTCGTGCAGCAAGATTAGTCATGTGGTGTTAAATGTGCATTCAGTCTGCGTCGGAAAACAATATCTTTACTATTCACTCTTTAGGTGTTTCTGATCACGTGATCTTCTGATGCAAACCTGTAAAGTGTTATACGGAACTCAGAATTGAAATGATGGTTCACTCGTCAGTATGCAAATGAAGACAGTAATAAATTTGTCATCGGGATGGAAATTTCATTTTTAGCTACGTAATGCATACAAAGTTGTACGGAGAATTTTCCCGTCATTTAGAAGTCAGTAACTTTTCTCATGACTTCAGTTGTGTCGTTTTGTGTTTGGTGGGAAACAGCAGTCGCAGTAGACGCCAGGTTATATTCAGTTTCCGCGAAGCGTAAGTGGTGCATTTCGGAGTCATTATTTATTAAGTTGCACACCACGAAACTCTGTGATACATTTTAGGGTACATAGGTATTGGAAAAGTGAAACGCCCTTCGCAAGTGTGCAGTCCAGGCATGCAGTACAGAGCATTGGACAGCGTCTCCAGTACTTGGAGCTGGAAGAACGGTTCTGCTCGCTTGGTCGCCTGTGTTCCTGTGAAGACAAACAAAGGAAATGGCGGAAGACAAGACTTTATGTGGGCCGTCAAGAATGGTTAAAAAAAGAAACTTATCACACTGTTACCCCGTGAGTTGAAGACATTTGCACCTGACTGTTATAATTATTTATCCATAAAAAAACGTAATCATTTGTCATGGCTGCTACTGGATAGGAGGTCCTAAATTCCGTATTATGAAACAGCACCGTTTCAAGGCAACTCTACATGGAAGATTTTTTAAAACACGACACTTTCTTTCTGATGTGTTATCAGACGTCATATAAGGACGTATCGGCTGCTAAAGCCTTCATTACAGTCAGTTTACGGTGCGGGGGCTGATCTTCCAGCGGTTGATTGTGAGGCAGCGGTTGTAAGCGTTGAGTTACAAAGCAGAGGGTAGCTACGGAGGTGACTCGCGTCCTACCATCTCACCTTCACGTTTGTAAAGGTTCTGGGACTTCTTTATTAAGTTAATTGCAGTTAGTTCTTAGATATTAGACATTGTGTACATACAGTAGTTCCCTTTCTCTGGAGGCGTGCGTCTCAGGTCTGGGTTGTCATTGTCAATAATTTACAAATCTACATATTAAGTGTGAAACTCGCAAATGTGAATAAATATTCACACGTTGATCATCTGGAAAAGCAAATTGCCATTCAAAATAAAAAGCATAGAACTGAACGACACATTTGCCACAGAATAAAAAGGTAGCGTAGTCTCAGCTATACATAAAATTTAGCCATATGTGAAGTGTACAAAAGACAATTTACGGGCTAGTTTTTCTAGGCCACTTCTTTCCCAGACAAAAATCTCCCATTAAAGGCTCTCTTCAACCACCTATATTACGCTTTTCTTGATTTTATTACACAAAATGCTACAGATAGTGGCGTGTTTTCGAGAGATGCTAGCTATGTTGAGGTTTCGAAAAGGCTTTACTTACTGGACACAAGGTAAGTGAGCTGATCGTTTACCTCACTTGTTAGAATGACTGCCCCTCCCTTTTTTTTCTGACTACGGACCAACTCCACACATCAGTTTTCAGATGTTTTAAAAATAAGTTTATTTTCTTGAGAAGCTTGAATGAGCAGGTTATTGCAATATGTGCTGGCTGGCTTAAGATTCTTTTTGCTTGTAAATCAGCAAGTGGTCTCACTTTTGGTGTTGATGAAGGTGTATTAGCAAAAGCAGTTGGCACAACTTTTTCAGTAAGTTTCGGAGCTAATTCTTGCCAACATCTCTCCCTTATCCACAGCCCGGTCCACATGAATGCAATACTTATGGCGTCAAAATAACGTCACGTTTGCAGAAACTCCTGTGAACTGTAAGTTGCCCTTAACACAGCTCCGAGATCACACCACAGCGCTACGGAAGACGAAATACACTACTGGCCATTAAAATTGCTACACCAAGAAGAAATGCAGATGATAAACGGTTATTCATTGGACACATATATTATACTAGAACTGATATGTGGTTATATTTTCACGCAATTGGGGTGCATAGATTCTGAGAAATCAGTACCCGGAACAACCACCTCTGGCCGTAATAACGGCCTTGATACGCCTGGGCATTGCGTCAAACAGTGTTTGGATGGCGTGTACAGGTACAGCTGCCCATGCAGCTTCAACACGATACCACAGTCCATCAAGAGTAGTGAATGGCGTATTGTGACGAGCCAGTTGCTCGGCCACCACTGACCAGACGTTTTGAATTGGTGAGAGATCTGGAGAATGTGTTGACCAGTGCAGCAGTCGAGCATTTTCTGTAAGCAGAAAGGCCCGTACAGGACCTGGAACATGCGGTAGTGCAGTATCATGCTGAAATGTAGGGTTTCACAGGGATCGAATGAAAGGTAGAGCCACGGGTCATAACACATCTGAAATTTAACGTCTACTGTTCAAAGTGCCGTCAATGCGAACACGTGGTGACCGAAACGTGTAACCGATGGCGCACCATACCATCACGCGGTGTGATACGCCAGTATGGTGATGACGAATACACGCTTCCAATGTGCGTTCACCGCGATGTCGCCAAACACGGATGCGACCATCATGATGCTTTAAACAGAACCTGGATTCATCCGAAAAAATGTTTTGCCATTCGTGCACCCAGGTACGTCGTCGAGTACACCATCGCAGGCGCTCCTGTCTGTGATGCAGCATCAAGGGTAACCGCAGCCATTGTCTTAGAGCTCATAGTCCATGCTGCTGCAAACGTCGTTGAACTGTTCGTGCAGATGGTTGTTGTCTTGCAGACGTCCCCATCTGTTGACTGAGGGATCGAGACGTGGCTACACGATCCGTTACAGCCGTGCGGATAAGATGCCTGTCATCTCGACTGCTAGTGATACGAGGCCGTTGGGATCCAGCACGGCGTTCCGTATTACCCTCCTGAACCCACCGACTCCATTTTCTGCTAACAGTCTTTGGATCTCGACCAACGCGAGCAGCAATGTCGCGATACGATAAACCGCAATCGCGATAGACTACAATCCGACCTTTATCATAGTCGGAAACGTGATGGTACGCATTTCTCTTCCTAACACGAGGCATCAGAACAACATTTCACCAGGCAACGCCGGTCAACTGCTGTTTGTGTATGAGAAATCGGTTGGAAACTTTCCTCATGTCAGCACGTTGTAGGTGTCGCCACCGGCGCCAACCTTGTGTGAATGCTCTGAAAAGCTAATCGTTTGCATATTACAGCATCTTCCTGTCGGTTAAATTTCGCGTCTGTAGCACGTCATCTTCGTGGTGTAGCATTTTTAATGGCCAGTAGTGTATTAATAATAATGGTAACCTCAGAGTTTTTCAGATGATCCAGTTATCTGTAATGTACTGTCTGCAAGAAGCTGCATAAATATTCAGTCAGATCTTGATAAGAATTCAGAGCGGTGAAAAAACGGCAACTTGATTTATATGTTCATAAATGTAAAACTGTGCCTCCAGAAAACTAAAAAGTAATATTCTAAGACTATATCATGGAGTCACTGTTGGAGTTGGCCGACACATAAAAAGTACCTGGTATGAGAAGGAATGAAGACATACGCTTAGTTGTAGGTAAAGCAGGTGACAGACTGCAGTTTACTGGTGGAGAGCGGTCAGCCTACAAAGGACTTTGCTTACAAACCACTCGTACCACCGGTTCTAGAATATTGCTCAAGTGTGTGGGACCCGCACCAGATACGACTAACTAGGGATACTGAACGCATACAGAGAAGGGTAGCACGAATTGTCATGGATTTGTTTGACCCGTAGGAGTGTAACGGAAGTACGCAAGTAACTGAACTTCCAGACTCAGACAGGCCCAAACTATCCTGAGAAAGTCTATTAACAAAGTTTCAAGAACTGCCTTTAGATGGTAATGCTAGAAATATACTTACAACCCTCTACGTACCGCTCACATAGGGATCGTGAGGATAAGATTACAGTAAGTACTAAGCGTACAGAGGCATTCAGTCATTCTTCCCGCGCTCCATACGTGAATGTAACAGGAACAAACCCTGACAACTGGTACTGTGGGACCTACTCTCTGCCGCGGTCGTTTGCAGAGGATGTAGATGTAGATGCAAATGTAGAAGATGCTGTTTAGCATCGTATTATCACAGCGTCTTCCGTAGTTTCGGGCAGTTCTCGTTCTCATTTTCTTTTCTTTTTTCATCGCAGTGCATCTTAGTTTTCGTTACATCACAGACGCAGGGTTTCTGCTGCAGATTTCTTCTGCACTTTTTCGATCCGGCCTATTCATCCACAGTTGTGCCTACTTGTACTTCGGTCGATTCCAAGTTGAGCTCCCATTTTCTCTTTCAAAATTACCGAATGCTGTTTCTAATTTCAGCTCGCAAGTACTGTGGATTCCTATAAAATTTTAATGATTCCAGTGTAAGTGGATTGCCTGTAGCTATTTGTTATGATTTGCCTAAGGCTTCTGTGCATGTACTGTATTTGCAACATCGGGCGTTTCCTTAACTGTACTTTCCAGTTCCAAAACTCCTGCTGTTTATTCCCTCCAAAGTGTCTCGATAATGTCCGTACTTGGCTTACATACAGGGTGGCGCACGAAATGTGTTACCATTTTGTTTTTGAATATAAACTTTATTGTCAATACAATCTGAAAGGAACATATACTACAATGAGGAGCCGTCCATGGAGATTTGTTCTAACTGAGCACATGCTCAATATGTCCGCCATTGGGGAGCCAATTTTGTCCGTCATTGAAGCGAGCTGGAAGCCTGAGTGAAATGATCTGTACGTCGAAATGCTCGTGTAAAAACTCATAGTCCAGACCTCAATCCATGTGACTTTCTTCTTTTTGGGGTACCTAAAGGAAAAAATTTCCCCGAAACGTCCACTTGATTTAATGAAGCTCAGAAAACTTATTTTTCAAGCTTGCACTGAAATTGCGGAAGACATGTGCCGTAGGTAATCACTAACTTCAGTATTCGTTTGAAGGAAGGTCGGAAACGAACTGGCGGACATATTCAGTATGCGCTGAGTTAGAACAAATCTCCATCGGCGGCTCTTCATTGTAGTATATGTTCCTTTCAGATCGTATTGACAAAGTTCATATTCAAAAACAAAATGGTAACACATTTCGTGCGCCACCCTGTATGTTGCCAGTGAACATGGGCATTCGTTTTAGTAGATTAAAGAATTCCCTATGATCACCATCAGTCACATCCCCCATGCTCCTGTTCTAGCCACCTGGCAACCAGCCTTTCCCGCTCACTCTTTTCTGTTCTCCTTCTATCCCACTTAACCTGTATCCTGCCTCTCCAAATGCCGCGAGGTTTGAGGCGCCGTGTCACGGATTGCGCGGCTCCTCCCGCCGGAGGTTCGAATCCTCCCACGGGCATGTGTGTGTGTGTGTGTGTGTTGTTCTTAGCATAAGTTAGTTTACATTAGTTTAAGTAGTGTGTAAGTCTAGAGACCGATGGCCTTAGCTTCTTCAAATTGCGCAGTGTCGTCCTTGATTTTAAGTTCTGAACGTTTCTTCCATATCATCATCAATTTCTGAGCTCAGTGATTCTACTGTAGTCGTTAAGGTGCCATATTCGGCAACTAAATCCCAGTTCAGCTCCTCCTTTGACGCCAGCAAGTCTGCAGTCTGCCTTTAACTCTTCGCTGTGTGCTTATTCTTTTTATCAGCGTGGCCAAATTGGCCAATCATGTTCTGCTCAGAGCTACATGCTCTGCTGCCCTCTGTTCACTTATCGTTGCTTCAGCCTCGCCCGCACTTACACTTAGTAAATTGTGCACTCGACCCGAAACACTGCTAGCTGTGAGTGGAACAGGCTGTGCACATCCTAAATCTAAACATCTCCGCTGCACCACTGAAGTCTGGCTCACTCATTTGCCTCGCATCGGAGGAACCTACTGTTTCATTTTGCACATTTTCGTCGCTAAAAGTGGGGAGAATATGTCCCTACACTTCTCTGTACCTTCGAAGTCTCTTTTCTAGGCATTTCGTCTACTCACCACCTTTTTTCTTTTCTCCTCGTACTGCTTTTGGAGCGACTACACGTAATTATTTTCGAATAACGCAAATGAAAATCTTATACAGAAAAAACACTATCTAAAACAGATTCACTTAAATAACATGCTAAATTTTTACCAAGTTCATCACACTGGCTAAACAAGAGCATTCATCACAAGCAACCTGATAGAATGAAAATGAGCTTCACACGCAATTCCCAGCGCAAAATTATCGTCACACGAGCATTAATTACATTTAAAAAACTCCACAATGAAAAGGATTACGACGAAAAGCTCCCGGAGTACCATAAACACACTTCACACAAAATTCAAAACAGACAACAAAGACGACACTTTCATAAAGCAAGCAACAACGCTGATCAACCACAATGAAGTAATTGAGAGAGATCTGTAGAAAATAAAATTTACATGTTAGTACTCCCTAACAATGTCACAGCATCGACATAAGATCCCTGGGGTGACCGAAATCCTGTGCAAAAGGGTCTCGCCATTATGAAGGCTACCTGTTCTCCGCAAAATTCAGATTTAATGGCAAAGTCGGTGTTACGAATGAAACCTGTTCCTGACTTCAAATACCAACAGCCACCAGGCAAACGGAGGTTATTTTCGTTTTCGTTTCATTGAGCAGGCACCAGACACACAAACTTAGATTGTGGCTGAAATTCGTTAAAGTACTGGAAAAATAGCCGAGAAAACCACAACCTGTCAGGCTGTTGTATGAGCTAAGGAATGAAATATCCTCGTACTGGATACACAAGACAACATATTACAATTTTATAGATTGATCGCTATTAAGGGAAGATAAGAACTGAATGATTTGAGGGAGCTTGACTAGGAAGCAGAGTGGCTCTATGAGGTGGTATGTAAAGAGCCACTCGACATTTCTGTCTGAATTAAAACACACGAAAATATTAAATGGTGCTTAAACTTCGACATATGGTACGTCTCTCTCGAATGCAGCCTCCAAATGCGGAACCCAATCTGCTAAATATGGGGTAGGATTTACTTGATGCAGACACTGACCATCCATACATTATATAGTTTTGAAGAATGCTTGCTTATTCTGCTTTTAAGTACACTGGGACAGAGAGCAACTACTTTCGGCAGTCAACTTCTGAGGACAAAGGCCCATTGCAAGAATTCACTATAAATCCAATAATTAGACAGTACAATTACTGAATAAGAGCACCTCTACTCTGTACTTGACAAAGAATTTTATGTTCGTTTTTGGCCTCTAATATGAGACACACAACTCGTGTGGGGGAAATGAAGTGGTTCTAGCACTACACATTCCACCCTCCAAAGGGACTTCACAGTTGAAAATATTCTTTCCACAACAATATTTGTGTATAGTACAGCAGGAGCAAAATTCACAAGCGTGTCTATATTTTTACATGAAGTACCTGTACTTTTAAGTGTGTGGAATATATCACACAGTCTCTTAACTGTTTCCAAATTAGCTTTTTCCAATTCCTCAAATTTCTGGGATACAATGTTCACGCATCGTATCTCGTCTGAAATGTTGCACATTAGTCTACTGCCTTAAGAATTATCAGAAAATTTAAAAGTTCAGCCCAAGAAACAGTATTTTTTTTTGTGTGTGTTATCCAATGAGATGATTTCAGAGGTTGAGGTGGAGAACTCTACTTTTCCAAACAAGTCACAAAAGTGTCTTAGAATTGGTAAAAGGCTCGTATTTTGACTGAGTGAAAGTACCTTCTTTTCCAAGTTAATTAAAATGGTATTATTTCTTGAAGCAAGCTGAAACTGTGGTTATTTCCAACTTTTGGATTGAATTTAAAAAAACATTTTCAATGGGCATTGTGTGAAATGAAGCCAAAGAAGTGACTGTCGGTTCTCGAAAATTTGTTTCAGCAACGTGGGACATGTATTCTGAGATAGAAAACAAGATTTCAAAGGTTCATACATGTCAATAACTTTTGTAACTCCTGGCAACAATGACAACCATCTAGTTTTAATACTACCAAGAACTTTCCCGTATCGAGTATCAACGAAATCACAGAAAGATTTCAGTTGGTCCACACGTTGAGGGTAAATGTGTGTCGTGCTCAGTGTAACTTGTTTTAAGTTAGAGCAAGTAGTACGTGAGCCCAGGCACCGATGACCTCAGCATTGATATCCCTGTAACGTTCTTTAACGACAACTTGTCACACTCGTCCGTCATTTCTGGAGTAGGAAATGATCGATACGAATCGCGAAACTCGCGCGTAAGTCACTGGCACTCAGCACGATGACGGAAGATGTTGTGTTCACACCTCTCCTCGTCCCGTGACCAAAATGCAGCGTCTTTGTTCCATCTTTGCGTTCACCAAAAGCGGTACTGGGAAATCGGTTTAGGAAATCCGGTTTTTGGGGCGCCAGGCGAAAGGGTGTGTGTGTGTGTGTTGGCAGCTGTATAGCGCGGTTCGAGATAACTGACTGTGGCGTGGATGGGACGCAGGCGGTCCGGCAGTGCCGACACAGACGTAGACGCCCTGCTGCAGCCGTTCCCTCGCCTGCCGCGCGAGCTGGCAACGCCGCCCCGTGACGTCAGCGCTGTGGGGGGGGGGGGGGGGGGCAGCCGGCTGTCTGTGCGGTCCAGTTGTGACGCAGCAGCCTGGAGGAAAGCAGCGTGCCACGTTGTCCTGCCTACCCAGACAGAGCTTGTGTATCTTGTGTCTGCACGGGAATACCACAGAAAGGTAAGGCAGGAATTTATGGGAGCGGCGGATGTCCTGCACGCTTTTGTGTGGTTTTTGTCGCGTAACTCACTTACTGCTCTTGTCGAATACTTGTCTTAATTTGAAAAATTACGACCGCTACGAACAAAGGGGTGGCTAACAGTGTGTTAAATTACCGTCTTGAGTGTTCAGTACTTTATAGGTCGTTACTTGTGATATTGCTCCAGTCTGTGAAAACTTGAGCGAGAATAACGTGGAACGAATGGAAAATAACGCCACATTCAGTCGGCTAGTGTTTCGATGTGCCAGTGTAGATTTCCACGGAATTCACGTACAACAGGCATTTAAAATGAAAACCTCGCGTTCTTGATTATGTTCGTAGGACGCAAGTTTACGAAAACCATCAAACGCAGATCTTTGCAGTAAGCGAGTTTTAGTGCGACAAGGCGTGTAGCGGCTTGCAGGCGTGGCAGAAATTTATTTTTTAATGTTTCGCGTAATGTGGCCGAATTCAGACATCTAAAATGTTGTCAAGATGTACTCATTCAGAGGTATAATCTTAAATTGCGGTTGTCACGCAGTAAGAGGAGTACCGCAGTTGGAAACATGCGCGTCGCGAGGTAACGTGACTAAGGGCGCCGAAATACGCGGACGTTAGTCGGACAGTATTTCAGAATGAGGGCCGTTACCGACTTCCAAGAAACTGCACGCAAGACTACGAGAACTGGAGAGATTTTTCCGCTACCCCCCTACTCCGGCCACGTTGTCGCTGTTCATGGAGTCAACTTGGGCATCAGACGTATCGTTGTAATTTATCAGTACCTACCTATTCGCGACGCAGTTTACAGACAGTATCCCCACACCCCGTAGGGTATCTGCAAAAATTACATCGTCGTACGGCCCACACATCAGTAGACATGACGTGTCAAAAATTTAGACGCGCGATAAACGGGCTTTTCTTTAAAAAGCAGCGCAAATTAAGCAGACTGTGTTTACCCAGTATTTCAGAATGAGCACTTGCTTTCGAACACACATTAAGAACAATTTCAAACCGTTTGTAAACTTTATCTCGCTTACATGCTTAACGTCAGATGTTACACACGTAAACTCGTCTGCAAAGTAATGAGACGTAGGAAGCTGTTTCCTGCGTGGGCGTTGCGGATCCTGAAATCCGTTCGCGAATCACAACTCGTGGCGTGACGCCGACACGCTTGTGGCGATGAGACGCAGCACTCGCCTTCATTTGCGTATTTTCACAATGTTCTGGAATTAAGGTTATGGTCAACGAGCAATCTGTAGCTTTCCCCAACACCCTCATTACAAACAGGCGACCATCTGCGTAGTAGTTGGCGAATTCTTGAGAATTTATCGTAATGTTTGTACTTCACGAAATAAACATTTCGTATTTTTTATCGCTCTGTCACGTCTCCTCGTTTGTGATTTGCTGATGAAATTTTTTAGCGCTCTGCAACGCTGCATCGCTTTGTTGGGCTGTTCTCGTGTTACTATTTGTCTGATGAGAGAGCCCGGTGTGTCGACAAAGCAACGCGTCAGCGATCTGTGAGACGCGCCGTGTTGTGTGCGGCCTGCGCTTCAGTCGTGTATTATGTGAGGGAGGAATGAATGTCGGTGATTCTGACGCCGTCACTTACCAGCTTCATTTGACGTTGAAATGACACGATTAAAGTGCAGTGTAGATTTCTATGTGCAGGCACTAATGGCGGCAGAACCTAGATTTAATTTGTGCCATTTCCAGTGCAACAATTGTGAGAATCGAGGTAGATTTGTTGTTCCGTCAGAGGGCTGAATCACGTCAAAATTATAACATGTGTGGGGGCATTTGCTAATTGTTTGACAGAAACCTACAGTAAACGTTATTTCGTTTAGCCAGATACTGTTACAGAAGTCTTACCCGTTATTGATGGTAAGTCACAGTTTCGGAATTGTCGGTGGCCACTGACGTCGCATTTACAGACACTTCGGCATGACAAAGTACTGAAGACGACCTGTCTTGAAGAGTTCAAAAATGCCATGTGTCAGTTAGACTGCACATCGTCGTAAAACGCAAATTTGAATAACAAAACCATAAAATTGACAATTTCCTTGGCAAACAGGTACATAAACACGACGGCTGTTCAGTGTGCTCCCCTCATCCACTGCCAGCAAAGAACGCGTGACGTCACGGAAAAGTGACTGTCGTCACACGCGAGGGACACGATGATTTGATAAAAGTTGCGCGAATTTTATGTGTAATAAGTAACCCGGAATCGGTGCTCTAAATGCCCTTCACTTTCGTGACGTGGAACTGTGTGTGGTGGTTTCCGTATTTATACTCGCCTATCACAAAATATACAACGCAATTGATGCACGCCGTATTAAAGAGCTGTTCAAAACGTATCGTGTGTAGCGAGATAAGATTTTCTGAATTGTAGAAAACTGTGGCATTCACGGATGAACAGTAACGGCAGCCAAAACAGTTTCCTAAGAAGGCCTCCATTTAATCGCGATTGTGTGGAATCAGCTCTTTAGCTCACACACACATATCCCATAATAAGGGAGTAAGGTCACTCGTGACTTAGGAATGTGTAGGATGTTTCCGGGTGCTTTCAATTCATTGGGTGTTCTGTCCACCAGCAAAATGTGATAGCTGCATAAAATTTCACACTGTGGTGTCTCGCAGGATATTTGGGCCGGCAGTAAACGTGACGCAACGTGGAGACGGTGGCGTGGTGTCGCCCTGACACGTGGCTGAGGGTAGTCTGCGTGCAGGAGGAACCGTGCTGTACCGGTGTGTGCTTCTAGTCTCAAGTTGAGCCACTCGCAGAGGTCCATCGTGGGCTGTGACTGCTGTATCGCAGCGAAACTTGGTATGCTAATGCGCCCTTGGGGAACCGATTTACACTGGAAAGAAATGTTCCCATATCTAATGCATTGGGAACGGAATGTGGACAGGAAGGGACAAACAAGTGAGAGAGGCAGAATGTCGATATTATTAGCCGCCACTTGCAGAACTTGTTCAGTCTGAGCACCGGAGACTTCCGCGAGGTGTTGCACAGTGACAGATTCGGACCTGGTATTGGAATTGATTTCCTCCGGCGCCAACTGGTTTCGCGTTAACGCATTAGCATGTCTACAGTATTTCGCTGCCTTACCATACTCAGACCACAGTGGACTTGGGTCAGTAGCTGCATTTTACTTACAAGCACCCGGTACTTGAATGTCTCAGACGGAGAAAAAACGGTTCGTGAAAATTTCGCTGTCGCCTTGGTGGCCCATGTGGTCATAAACCATTTAGTAGTTAATCAGTGAAAAAAATCTGCAGTTTTCTCAGACCTCCGTCGTGTGTTTCACTTTTCTCAAAGCATCAAGGCTCTGCAAGTACCCGTATTTCCAGTACAGGCGGCTGCCTAAACTGGAGCAGCTCGCAGCTGCTGATAGCGGCCGTCGACATTGACCCGTTGCGTAATGGTGTGCTGCGTGACGTCACACGGATACAACAGAACGCGTGGCTGCTATATTATTTGTAAAGTGTGTTGTGGAGAAGTGGTCCGTTGCTTAGCCAGAGTTCTGGTACAGGTTGTCAGGTTACAGTATGGTTGTCACTCAGCGGAGCCAAAGAAATGGAATGTTACAGTAACAATTTTTGTGTGGCACGTATTTCACGCATGTTAGCTTTCGAAGAGTGTTGTATGTCCGTTTTGGTGATGCACAGTTTGAATCGGCAGGTTCAGTGCTGGGCACCGCTTGTCCCTAGTGTGGAGGCAGGTCCACACCTGTGCAACTTTGCGTGTGCGAGAGACGCACGCAGCGTCTGCAGTCTGTGCAGCCGGCCGGCCAGCCGCGCACGCCCCCGACACGTGAGCACGGCGCCCCGCGGCAGCCCCCACTCTCAGGACGAGTACAGACCGCGCTCTCCCGTCCACGGTTTTTTTGTCTGTTTTTTGTACCACGTCTCACGGTTACTTTCCTGTGTTTCGCGCCCTTCCAAATTTTCGCAAGCCCATTGGCCGAGTGGTCTAAAAAGAAACAAAATGGCTCTGAAGATCATCGTGCATACATACCTGTGACGCGAGTTCTCGGTAACATCCAGTATGGCCTCTACTTTGTGTAATCAGTGATCGAGTGGCCTTCTGCTAATATTTCAAGTTCATTTGAGTCAACCACAGTGCAATGAAACCCTATTTTAATCGCTAGATTTTCGAAAATAAACATTAAGAGAAACAGGGCTGTACTAGAATTATAAACATTATGACTTAAATATAGGAGACAACCGCAATTACGACACACACAGTTTAACTACACAAACCCGTGACCAGTTTCAGATTTTCAAACATCCATTGTTAAGTGCTTTTGCAAGCTGGTCAGTACTTGCGTTAACCGCCTACGGCCAATCCAGCGATGCCAAATTTCGTCGTTTAGGTAGCAACAAACATCGATGCTCCCTGAAGGAATGAGTAGTCGAAACAACCACAAGTGCAACATATCGAGGTAAGATGTACCCGCCACAGTTGTCTCACAGTATTGAAACGGCCCATTCAGCTTCGCCAGTCACACTGCACAGGATACATTAACCCTCGGCGAATCTCCTACATGCACCGAAATTTGGTGAGGCTTTTCAGTACGGCACACTCTCACATTGCGGATCTAAACTTTTTCAGAAAAGTGTTAGTTGCTTTGTCGCTGAATATCAGCGTGGGGGCGAAATGTCCATCCTCAATTGATCCCTGCAATGTGGCGCAAATCTGAAGGCGCCGGCCGTAACAGTCCGCTTTTAATTGTTGTAAGGGATCCAGACGGTACGGTTTGAAGTGTAACCGCCGACGCACTGTCTTCCACACACTTTGCTGCGGTGTTCAGAGTTCGTGGCATTTGCGTGCTGTTGACTTGTGTGGACTGCGTACAAAAATCTCGTTCAGCCCCCCCACCCCCTTATACGGTTTTTTGCAGCTGCCACATATGGTCAAATACCTCGCATGTTCCAACACATGAAAAGTCTTGCCTTGTCGGCATTTTGGCAAGGCGCTGAATTCGTAATGGCATGCAATCATATTCGTACACTTAATACTTCGGAAAAATGTGAATTCTGGAAACGAGTGAATCGTTCATGGTAGCCCTTTGTCTCGCCTTTTACCCGTCGTCCTTAGTTTCTACACCAGTACGGTGCTGAGCAGCTCAACTCATGATCTCGATCCCCTAGCTCATTTTACACAAGGCCAAGAAGTCTTTAAATTCTTAGTCAGTCTGGTTGACAACATTGCATTTACGGATTATTTCAATAACGTACATAATATCTGTACACATAATGTGCTTCCAGGAACACCCGCGAAATGTTAATCATCAAAGTACTTCTGTGCTCTTACAATTAACCACTGCAGCGCGTAATATTTAATTCACAGAATCTGGTACTTTCTGAACACCCGTGGTTACACTTGACGTGCTGACTTTAATCCCAGTACATACACTGTGTACCTTAGTGTCGGGAATGTTTCCGTAAGCAGCGAAAGATAATGTACGTAAATTATAAGTATATGCCTACAGAAACCAGATGGCAGTTATAAGAGTCGAGGGACATGAAAGGGAAGCAGTGGTTGGGAAGGGAGTAAGACAGGGTTGCAGCCTCTCCCCGATGTTCAATCTGTATATTGAGCAAGCAGTAAAGGAAACAAAAGAAAAATTCGGAGTAGGTATTAAAATCCATGGAGAAGAAATAAAAACTTTGAGGTTCGCTGATGACATTGTAATTCTGTCAGACAGCAAAGGACTTGGAAGAGCAGTTGAATGGATTGGACAGTGTCTTGAAAGGAGGATATAAGATGAACATCAACAAAAGCAAAACAAGGATAATGGAATGTAGTCTAATTAAGTCGGGTGATGCTGAGGGAATTAGATTAGGAAATGAGACACTTATAGTAGTAAAGGAGTTTTGCTATTTGGGGAGCAAAATAACTGATGATGGTCGAAGTAGAGAGGATATAAAATGTAGGCTGGCAATGGCAAGGAAAGCGTTTCTGAAGAAGAGAAATTTGTTAACATCCAGTATTGATTTAAGTGTCAGGAAGTCATTTCTGAAAGTATTCGTATGGAGTGTAGCCATGTATGGAAGTGAAACATGGACGATAAATAGTTTGGACAAGAAGAGAATAGAAGCTTTCGAAATGTGGTGCTACAGAAGAATGCTGAAGATTAGATGGGTAGATCACATAACTAATGAGGAGGTATTGAATAGGATTGGGGAGAAGAGAAGTTTGTGGCACAACTTGACCAGAAGAAGGGATCGGTTGGTAGGACATGTTCTGAGGCATCAAGGGATCACCAATTTAGTATTGGAGGGCAGCGTGGAGGGTAAAAATCGTAGAGGGAGACCAAGAGATGAATACACTTAGCAGATTCAGAAGGATGTAGGTTGCAGTAGGTACTGGGAGATGAAGAAGCTTTCACAGGATAGAGTAGCATGGAGAGCTGCATCAAACCAGTCTCAGGACTGAAGACCACAACAACAAGAACATGCCTACTTCTACTGAACCCATATTACTCCTCTCTGGTACACAAGTTAATTATGTACGTACACGTAACCGATGCGGTTCCGCGTGTAACTGACGTATACAAAGACGCAGGTATCGTTAATACGTCGAGTGTAAGTGTTTGAATTCTAAAATTGGATGTAGAAGTTCGTTACGTGGAGAGCCAAGTACGGAAAACCACTGCATCAATGGCTTTATTCTTCTTTCAAAATAATGCTCAGAAATTTATACACAAGTGCTTTCTAACGCTTAAATACCTAGTGTATGGTGAGCTGTCAGTGTTGCTGTTCATTAACTTGTAATTCACGCCCTACCTACCCTTAGTTCACTTACAGTGTCACTGAAGCGTCGTTCCTTTCCGTACGTAAAACTGCGATTACAAGTTACGAAATGCCGCAGTAGGTGAAGTAACGTCCTCTATAAAGCACTGCAGGACCTTTGCTTGTCTCTGAGTTGCACAGCTGATACAATGAATTTTCGTTACCACTCACGAATAATTCCGTCTCTAGTTTATTTACGATTAAAATGCTTAATACTTGGGCAAATCTGCTGATAGCAAATGTCGTTCTCCTTACTGTTTCTCAAAATATGCCCCCGACCTTCCATGCCTTCTTTCTTCTGTCGTGTAAATTTTGCCAACTCCAAGGAAACAAGACGACCGGCAAGTCAGGGATTTTTGTCTCCTTATCTAGGAGTTTCAAACAGCTGTTTCTCTTTCTTTTTCTCCTACAGAAATTAGTATTGCGTATTTACTTATACTTACTGCGTGTACAAATTATTTCCTCTTTGTACTTATTTACATAAAAATATGCAAATAATCATTACCACCTAGACGGACGTAAAACATGAAAATTATATCTATGGACGGTTGGTCTCTAATTTGGCTAAAAGATAATTACTACCATCTTGGTAGCCTCTTTATTGTAGGTGCTTCAAAAATATATTAATTACATCATGGACGGTGCAGTTTTTATAAACTCACGCAAAGCTTTATTAATGTGGCTTTTCTCGACCGAAATACTTCAGACAGGACTAAAGGAAACGATGGCGTCAACTCTTACCAGTTTGTGTGGTGATCCACAGTGCGGACCTTACTGTAGTTAGTTTCTTACTGTGCTTACTTTGAAGCGTCAGAAATTAAACTTGGTATTTGAATCTAAAGTGAGTGCAGTTTGCGGGGATGACGTCATATAGCGATATTTTGCGCGGTTATATTGTAAGAATTCGTACCTGTAGCTACGAGATTTCGAGGGATTTTTTCCTTGCTCCTGGTTCAATACAAAGCCACTAAATGTGGCACCAGTGCTCCGGTAGTATAAAACCGAATACGGCGACCGGTCAGTCTCTTCTGCATCAACGAATCAGAGCGCAGACAACAGCCACTTACTGGGAACTGTTGAAAGTGACCAGCGCAAATATATAAGGGTTACTGCAAAAAACAGCCGCCACAGGATAAGTTCTGACCATCTTACTCGGCGCAGCACAAGGGAACAGACAGGAAAAATTTAGGTTCCTCTTCCGCCCACGAATGGCGCGTGGGTAGGGTGATCCTCGGTAAGGCGTCTTTATTGGCCGCAGTTTCTCGATTTTTCTCGTCGTCGCCATTTCGCTGCAAGCCTGGAAGCTTCGAGGAGACGCGCTGGCACGGCGGAACAGCGGTTTGTGGGCAGGAAGCGGGCGTCCGCGCAGTGCAGATAACTGCGGGTCGCCAGTCCAGGGTCAGCGGGTGACGTCACGCGGCGAGGCTGGTGGAAACAGGCTGCTGCGAGCACACTGCTTGGCCGGGGGGGGGGGGGCGACGGCGGCAGCAGCAGTAACACTGACGTCACGGCGCAGCGAAGAACGGCTTCGGTGAACAAAGTACCCACCACCACATTCCGCAAAGTCGTCTCAGGTTTGGATCTGTTGGTGGTTTCTTAGTTTTACTGCATGCCCCATCACGATATTAATTTTGTGGTGCTTTAGGTTTAGATTTGATTGATACACAAGTGTGTTGGAAAAGAGCACTGTAACGTATTACGGTTATGCACATGACGGTATACAGTTACATTCATGACGGTGCATTTTCTGTGCTTCATATCGTTTGAAAGCGATGTTTCACGCTGAGCCGGGAAACATTGGCGCGTAACAAATGTGTACGCCACAGGAAGTTTTCAGGCAGAAGAACGTTTCCTTCAACTTGGCCGATCTGCTCGGCGGTGGAGATGACCCGAAGTTACGGGGGGGGGGGGGGGGGTGCAAACACCGAGAGAAGGTTATTAGCGACTCGGCCGGGAATCGAACCTGGGACGCTAACCACGGACTGCGGACTCTGCTGCACCGACCGTGAACACGACTGGGTCGGGGATACGCTGTGTAGGGCTCACCACCTCTTTCCTGCTAGAAGTAGTCTGTTTCGAAATTCTTCCGTTCATTACCGCCTTCACAACGTCGCATTTTGTCTCTCTGGAGGGGGGGGGGGGGGGATGCGAAGACGTTCTACAAAACAAAAATCTACTCGCATTTTGACCTAGAACATAGGAATTTCTTCTCAGATGGGTCTCTGATAAGAGCCGTGCTGTCCCTTCAACGGAATCAACGATTGTGTTTTGCGGCATGGAATATCCGCTGACAAACTTCGGGGTCACGTTATTCTGTTTACACTTGTTTATAAATGAAATGGCCACGCTAGTACTCCGAATTGTGTAGGAAAATTATATTACAAATATCCTACTTTCAAAAAGAAATTCATAGCTCAGATCCTCGATAACAGAATTGCGGAATTGTATACAAAGAAAGGTTGGTTAAACGAGAAAGCTTATTAGTTGTATCTTGAAATATCGATACACTATTCGAAGTCTTAAAATTATCGAATAGATAATGATTTCATTGGTAAAGAGAAAGAAGAATCGCTGCAAGGCATGCGAAAAAACTGTCAAATTTGTCCAAGGGTGTTACCAGAGGTAACCAACAAGGATGTTCGAATAATACAGGTTTCACACGCACGTTCTGTGAGCGTGTTATTAATAAAACTTCAATAATGTTTTCAACAGCTAAGACCCAGTTACTGTCAAAAGCGCTGAAATTCAATATCGCACCTGCGATTAAAGAACCACACGTGGTAGACAATTTCATAGCAGGCCTTAAATTAGGTTTCGAGTGTACCAAAACGCCAAAGAATGTTCAAACGCGGTTAGGCTAAGAATTCTGTGAAATCTTGGAAAATGAATTGTCTGTCGCTCAATCAAAGCATTACGTTATAGACCGGTGAAAAGTATTAATGGTAAACTGGAGAATAATGGCGCCCTAGTTACGAAAGCCGATAAGGGGAACTCGTTAATTATAGCTTCCAAAGCGGAATACATAGAAAAAACAGGCATTTTTCGATCAAAATGGCAGTACTTCCATCGAATCAGATCCTACTCAAGCGTTACAGAAAGAGATAAGAACAAGTTTGCAGAAAACCAATAAATTAATAGGAGTGTTTCTAAAGAAATGACTCCTGAATATGAACCCGAAGCCGCCCGTACTAACGAGACAATTCAAAGTTCACAAAAACTTCCATCCGATACGTCCGATCGTGGACAGTACAAATCGTACGTACCACAAGCTGGCTATCTGTTTACATTACAAAATTAAGGACAACTTCGCTTTCCAGAAAAATGACTTCCAGAAACTCTGTCGAATGGTAAATAAACTGAATAACGTAATCTGCCATGCCACATCTGAGCTGGCCCCCTTTGAGGTTTCCAGCCTCCGCACCAACGTACCTGTAGATCGGACTTACACTTCCATAAGAAATTGTCAGATATTGAAATTGATGTGCTCATGAATCTCCCGCGCCTTGTTTTGAAATACAATTACTTTTCTTTTAAAGACAAAATATACTCACAACCGTACTGGTTAGCACTGGGTAGCCCTCTAGCAGGGATTCTTTCCGATATATTCATGGATACGATAGAATCTCAATTTTTTGTTAATAATATAGAGATGGCGGAGAAAATAAAGTTGTATGCCGAGATACGTGGTTGATATTCTCTTGGTGATTGACTAATCCCAAGAAGACCTAGATCAGATACTTCTACTGTTTAACGATCTCCACGAGAAAATTATTTTTAGTCTTGAAAAAGAGTCACCCAGTAGGACGTTGAACTACTTATATCTTACGTTATCTATAGTAGATGATCACATTGAATACATCATCTCCAGGAAGCATAGGTTGAAAACTGGCATATCTGCCGATTCTGCACACCCGCTGGCGCATAAAATGGCACTTTTTCATTCTAGTATACATAGAGCGATATCCATTCGCCCATCCGCAGAAGCCTTGGAACACGAACTGGCAACCCTGGAAACAACAGCCCGAAATAATGGTTACGAGCTTGAAATGAAGAGACGGCTCTGACAGGAAAGTAAATAGTAATAAAAGTAAAAGTTCCACGTTAGGTTATCGTGCTGGAAGTCAGTCCCTTCATAGGTAAAGTTTCATATTAAATAGGGCGTCTTCTAAAGAACCAGGGGTTCCAGACAATTTTGCCTACTAATAGTAGGCTGCAGAAGAACCTGATTCACACTTTGAAAAAGCCTAAATTGTCATTATCCGGAGTTTACAAGATTGCATGTGACAATTGTCCGAAATTTTACATCGGCCAAACAGGAAGAGCCTTACTAACGAGATACAAGGAGCCTATACCTCCTAAAGTTGCGGATGGCAAGCGTGGTTCGACATTCGCTGAACACTTGGTGCAAACGGCTCACGCACTCAACCCTCCGAATAATACTCAGCTCTTGCATTGCGAAGTTCACGTACTACATGACAAAAAATAACCTTCTTAACGACCAGCTGCAGCTGCGAAACAAACTTTTTTGAAGGTGTTCAACCGTTATTCCATCCGCCATAATCGTAGGGAGTAATCAACATGTTTTAGCACTCCCGTTTTGCCGAATAGCTGGGATTATCCGGTATTTCAAACCCGTAGTTATCCCCATGCGGTCAAGTTCGATGTTTAGCTCAAATATGCTAGGTTGGCTTAAAATAGTAAACGCATTGGTCCCTTCACTTTTGACGTCCAACAAATTATTACAAATGTTAAGACAGTCGCTTTGTCTGTGCTCCTTACTGGACAACGTGTACGTCAATTTCGTTAGCCGCACCTGGTTGTTCATAAAATTTTAAGTTCAGGAGTACACGTTGGTACTAGTGTTAACAGACTGTCGCGCATGCGCTCTCAAGGCTGTGGACAGTACCAGTACAACGTCCGTTGCTGCCGTACAGCGGTCGCGGAGTGGGGCCGTGGCTGTTTCCCGGGTAAGTTATTACAACGTGGCGACGTATTTCTCTATTACAGTTTTTAGTTTCTGACGTTGACCAGTATGGACAAATCGTAGTTCCTTTTATTCTGAAGATGGTTGGGTTGTCCCAACTGAAACCTAGGTAAATCTAGGTAAACATTGCAACTGAGGCTGTTGTTAATTTCAAATTAATATTTATACAGCTGCTGACAGGGCCGCGAAATGTTGAAAATGTTATAATAACCTCATCTCCTGTTCATTATTGCTCACACATAAGCAGCTTATTTTCTGGAGTTGGGCTTTAAGAGCGTCGTTGGTGGCTGCTCCACACGCCGTGCAGGGCGGCGTGAGGCGCACACAGATTGTCCCTACAGCTGAAAGCAGCGTCGTGCAGTATTCGCGGTGCGCACTAAACGCTGCCGACACAGACTGCCGCATATCGGCGGCCATATTTGTCTGCACGACATGCAGCCCGTCTGTTCTCTGGAGTGCGTTAGCTTCATTCACAAAAACGTGACACCTGGTTTTGGTAGATACATGCAGACATCAGTTTGAAGAGGTACGGGCACAGACAAATTTCGAAATTACCGATACCGGCTGTGTTTTACACATAAGGACGACGTCGTTTTGAGACCTCGTGATACCAGAAGACAGGGATGTGCTGCAGGAAGCTCTCGTGCCGACGTCACTCGCTGTTGCAGTTCGCTGATGAGCTCGGAATAGAAATGAAAGAAAACTACAGGTTCCCTTAGAAACGTCCTTCCGTGCAAGAAATAAAACTGCGTCTTTGCAAAACAAAACGGAAGCTAATCCTACCGCTGATGAAGAAGAGAGCATACTTTTAAACTGGGCCAAGCCATAGATCCAGTCTCATGTGTACGCTGTGACAACAGTATTGTGGGAAATCGTAACCGATTAGTCTCCGTCAATGTACGATAATTCCAATTGTATATTCCCGTGTACCCAACGAGATTCTAAATCGAAATACAGTGATACGTAGTTCTGAAATAAATTCAACTCCATGTTTGCAATGTATGTGTTAATTCCATCTCCGGATCACACTTCAGTGCCCTTGAGAGATGCAGACACACTCTTCTCACGATTGCAGCTGTGGTAAACATTACCAAATGGTTTCGCATTCTACGAACCCGGATTGACGTGAGCTGTGGAAGTTTGTGCGGCATTCGGGTTAGAGTTCAGATCCGGCCCAAATTTTCGTGTTTCGCAAACAGCGGCGGTCAGTCCGGAATCGCGAAATTCTAATACAGTACCCAATAAATGTAAAACTGTTTCCCATCTACACGAACCTACCGTTATATATAGGCATATGTTTGTCAAGCCCTAACAACTTGTATATCGGAAAAAAATCAGAATAAATGGCGATTTCGTAAGTTTTTCATTACTGTGTCAGATGTTACGCTTGCACATGTTCTGTATAAAGGAGATAACCTAAAGTGAATCGTTGCCACTGCCGGGTTGCTTATACTATTGTAAAACTTGCTGACACTTTAGTTTTGTAAAGCACGATGGATGAAGCTTGCGTATCTAGACATGTTGAAATTTGTGCCGTAAGGCGTGGGCGGATACCTTAGCTGGCAAGAGTGAAGCTTCCACGTTAGCATCCTCATGTGGGGCGTAAACGTCTCGACAGCCTGAATACGCGGGTGTGGTTGACGCTTTGCTGATAGGCGCGGAGGCAAATACTCCGGCTGCGAGGCTGAAACACTGAGGAGACACACAGCCCCACTGCGAGAGAGAGAGAGAGAGAGAGAGAGAGAGAGAGAGAGAGAGAGCGCGGTCTGCCACCCCTGAGCGGCCGCCCGCCGCGGCCAGCCCAGGCTCCACAGAGGCCGGGACTTCCCCGGGCAGCTGGCGCAGTGCGGCCACACCCGCGGAAAAAAAGCACCTGTTGCTGTGGGGGAGAGGAGTGTGCGGCAGCAAGGCTGACGCGGCGACGGAGCGCAGAATGGCCTTCGTGCCCCAAGTACCCTCCGCCACACACCGTAAAGTGGCCGGAAGTAGCTGTTCTTTTTATTTTTGGATCGCTCTCCAGCTCAGGACTCATTTTGTACTGCTAGATGAAGAATGTCGTGTCAGAATCAAAGTTTATCGACGAAGCGTGTTCGTCATAAACGATAGTGAAATTCAAATATAGCTGTGTCATTGCTTAAAAGAGCTATTTTTGTTTCAATTAAATCTTGCGGTCGCTTTAGTAGCTTGCTAACTGTTGACTTTGCTTTAGTGACTTCACATTTTTTCAGTAGTTACAAAAATGGTTCAAATGGTTCTGTGCAGTCCCCTAGAACTTAGAACTACTTAAACCTAACTAACTTAAGGACATCACACACATCCATGCCCGGGGCAGGATTCGAACTTGCGACCGTAGCGGTCGCGCGGTTCCAGACTGTAGCGCCTAGAGCCCCTCGGCCACTCCGGCCGGCTTCAGTAATTACAGTTTTTACGTAATTACAGTAATTACGTAACCCAAAACCTGAAAGACGGTAGACATTGTGCTGCACATTACTTTCTATCCATCTGGTCATTTTACACTTTGCCCATCCATTTGCACGTCCATCATATCGAAAATAAATGATGCACATTGTCTTAAGATACTAACACCTGCTTAGCTACTCTTTGCATCGTAAATATTCTCCTACACTTCGTGAAGGATGTAGTGGCTTCAGTAACCATCGCCCCTACGTTGAAATCGTGATCATTAATCCCTGTGTCTATAGTCTAATCAATTCCCATTCTGTGTGGGTTCTCGAATTAGCGGTTCGAGACAGTTGTCGGAAAATGCGCAGTGGCGTTATCTCCTGTCTGATTCCAGTTGCTTTTCTATCACATGGTCGCACCTTTCGATATCCGCCATTCTGATATTCTTCCGATGGTTAAAGCGGAACTAGGACTAACACCGTCAGTAAAACAGTTTTCTGAGAAGACGTTGGGGCCTCTCTGTGTAATAGCCGTTTTTATACCATTGTGCTAAAATGTAATAACTCAGATTCCAAACAAAGTAGGTGCTGACAGGTGTGAATATTAACAAAATAGTATCAGTTTAATAAGTCATGGTGGCAAAATGCTGATACGTAATATCTGCAGAAGCTTGGAAAAACTGGAAGTCGTTGACCTCGGAAAAGATGAGTTTGTGCTGCAGAAAATTGTAGGGACGTGACAGTAGTGACCCTATGACTCCTCTTAGAAGATAAAATTAAACAAAGACAAACCTGTTTTTATTACGTTTTTAGACTTACGAACACTTGACAATGGTGACTGGAATATTCTTTGAGATTGTGAAGGCAGCAGGAGTAAAGAACAGGGAACGAATGGTTCTACGCCACTTGACCAGAACCCAGACAGCAGTTACAAGACTTGGAAGGGAAGGACATGAAAGGGACGCAGTGTTTGAGAAGCGACTGAGACAAGATTATAGCTTATCCCCGATGTTATTCGGTCTTTGCACTGGACACTCAGTAAAAGAAACCAAAGAAAAATGTGGCGAAGGAATTAAAGTTCGTGGAGCAAAATGAATGTTTTGAGGACAAAACGGAATGGACAGTGTCGTGGAAGGAAGATATCATCAAGCGATGCAGTGTAGCCGAATTAAATAAGGCAATGCTGTGGAAATTAATTAGGAAACGACACTAAAAGTAGAAGGGTTTTGCTATTGATTCATAACTGATGAGGAACAAGGTAGAGAGGACATAAAATGCAACCTGGTGTGGCCAAGAAAAGCATCTCTGAAGAAGAGAGGTTTCAAATTCCAATATAAATTCAAGTTTTTGCAGGTCTTTCCTTGAAGGTATTTGTCTGGCACGCAGCTTTGTGTGGAAGTGAAATGTGCACGATAACGCGTTAGACAGTAAGGGAATAGTAGGTTTCGGATTGCAGTGCTGCAGAGGAATGCTGAAGAGTTGATGGGTAGATGACGTAGCTAGTAAAATACTGAAGAGAATTTGCGAGAAAAGAAATTCGTGGCACGACCTTACTAGAAGAATGCATCGCTTAATAGGCACATTGAGACAGGGGGGTCGCCAATGTAGTAATGGAGGGAAGTATACAAGAGGGGGGGGGGGGGCAGCTGGACAGATGGTTTCGACCTATTTGTTGACTTAAAACGATCGACAGAATTATACTTGTAAATTCGTTGAATGCTGCAATACGGCTCACCGTACGCTAATTTAATTCTGCTGTGGGGCTTTGGCCGCGTGTAGTTTTGCAGTTGTGTTGCTTTCTAACGCTGATGTGGAACCACGGCCGGTCTTCGCCTTCCCCCACTACTCTGAACGTCACACACACACACACACACACACACACACACACACACACACACACACACACGTCTGAAGCGTGTCACACAGGACTTAACAACTTTTTCCACTGGTGTTCAACACAGCCACCTGTGGTGGTATTTTCATGCTGACCCCTCAGATAATCTGCCTTTCTTTCTATGCGCATTTACAGCCGTACTCAGTGACGCTGTAAGGTACAGTTACCAGTTTGATGGCTCGCTTCAGAAATTGTTGTGGAACATAACAGTGCAGTGGTACTTCAAAGGTGATTAATCCGTCACTTATTCAGTATTCTATTTTGGCAAAGTAAATGTTGAGTATCAAGGCACGTCCCTTGGACCTCATACAACCGCTCTCTCGACGAAAGATCCGTAGCTAAAGGCTGGAAAGTCGCACAGGTCACACCAGTATTCAAGAAAGGAAATGGAAGTAATGCCATGAACTACAGACCCATATCACTGGAATTGATTTGCAGTAGAATTTTGGAAATTACACCTTCTTCGACCATGAGTTACCTCAAGGAAAAGATATATTGACACACACATATAACACGGATTGAGAAAAATTTTCTTGTAAAGCTCAACTAGCTCTTTATTCACACGAAGTAATGAGCACTGTTGATAGAGGATCTCAAATTGATCCCATATTTATAAATTTCGAGAAGGCTCTTGACGGTGGCCAAGCGACTGGTAATCAAACTGTGCACCCAGGGAGTACCTTCTCAGTTGTGCGACTGGATTCGTGGTTTCCTCTCACAAAGGTGGCAGTTCGTAGTAATTGAAGGAAAGTCGTGGAGTAAAACAGAAGGTGCATCTTTCGTGCTCCGAGCAAGTGTTCAAGGCGCTCTGCTGTTACTGATCTACGTAAATGCTTTAGGAGACAATGCGAGTAACCATTTTAGATTGTATACAAATGATGCTGTCATTTACCGTCTGGTAAGGTCAGCAGAACATTGAAACCAAATGCAGAATGATTTGGAGACGATAACTTGTTGGTGAAAAGTGGCAACTGCTCCTAGGTAAGGAGAAGTGTGAGGCGAAATAGAGAACCGATTGTAATTACCATTACGAACAACTTAAATTGGGAAGAACACACAGAAAATGTTGTGGGGAAGCCGAACCGAAAACTGTGTTTTATTCGCAGAACAGTTAGGTGCAACAGGTCTACTAAAGGGACTGCCTGCGCTACGCTTCTCCCCTGCCTCGCTGGGAGTGTTTGCTGTGCGGTGATGGATGCTGACCAGGTGCGACTGACTGAGGACATCGAGAGCGTCCAAAGAAGGGCTGCTCGTTTGGTTTTATTGCCGAATGTGGGAGAAAGTGTCACGGATATGATACGCGAGTTGGGCTGGCAATAAGTAAAAGGCCATTTCGTTGCGGTGTCATCTCTTCACGAAATTTCAGTCACGAGGTTTGTCTCGCGAATGCGAGAATATTCTGCCGATCCTCACCTGCACGGAGAGAAATGATAAGGGTAGCGAGACAAGTTGTCGTGGGTCGTTTTGAAGTGTCCGCCGTTCTCGCGCGCTGTTGGGCAGTGGAACGGGAAAAGAGTTAGTCGGAGGGTAATTCGATGAACCCTCTGCCAGGCTCTTACGAGCGAATTGCGTGGTACTCATGTAGATGGAGAAAATGTGGTGTGGCTTAAACTAGATGAATACTTCATCTGTATAACTTAGTTTTGTATTGGATAATGAAATACACGTAAGTTTTCGTTACGAAATATCTTTCTTGGTGCCACAGCGCACACAAACTGATTCCGCCATAAGACGAGAAGCTCATATATATGCCACAGTAGGTGATGCAACGTGCAGTTGGACCGCTATTACATCGCTGACTTGTACCGATAATATAATTTTTCGTTACCGCTCACGAATGATAGTCTCTCGTTTATTTACGCTTAAAATTCTGAATACGTACTCAAATCTAGTGATAGCAAATATTGTTGTAGTTACAGTTTATCAAAGTATGGCGCCGATCTTCACGCCTTCTTTCTTTTGTCGTGTAAATAAATCTGCAAACAGACAAGTTAACTGGCAAGTCAGACGCATAATTTGTCTCCTTATTTAAGTTTCAAAAAGCTATTTCTCTTTATCTTTTCCTACTATGAAAATTAGTATTGAATATTTCTTTACACCTATCGCGTGTACAAATTATTTCCTCTTTTTAGTTCTCTGCGCAAAAATATCCAAATGATCATTACCGCCTAGGTAGACGTGAATCATGCAAATTGTATCTGTGGACGGTTACTCTCTAATGAGGCCAAAAGAGAATTACTATCATCTTTTTTCTGTGTGGCTCAAGATTAATAATGGAGGAATCCTATTTACTTAAATGAGAATGAGTCAGCTTACTTATTAATCACATCCTTATTTGATGTTTATTACCGTCACAGCAGTTTATCGTCGCCTATTAACGAGTATCAGGAAAGCTGAATACTCGGACCAACAGCGATGGTGAATAATCACGAAAAGTGCGAGGAGAAACCCGGCGCAGTGCAGTCAGGACTCAGCAGCCGACACGGCGGTCACATACTGTCCCAAAACGTGTGCAGGCGTCACCCAGGAGCTCTGGAAAGAAGTATGTGTGTGGCAGTGTCTGTTCTCACAGTATGAGAGATGCAATAGCCAGTCTTTACGTGACGAATGGCGCTGTTTTCATAAGTACATGCAAAACTTTACGATCGTATCCCGTCTACAAGTAACTCCTGTATTGTCCGGAAAAGAGGTGGACGGTGCAAAGCACAGTTTGCAGTTAAACTGCAAAGCAGGGCCTCCGGTATTAAAACAGGCGCTTACGATCTCAGTCGTGTCGTTACTGAACATGGCTGAGCGGAGGTAGGCGCAAGCAGAGGACGGAGTTGTTTATTCGGAACGCGGCGTTCTGTCGCGGGAAGCGTTGCGTGTGCTCGCTACGTGGAACAAAATAAGACTACACGAAGCGCGAAGGTCACGGCTTGCAGTGTTCGTTGCTGGTGGTAGGGTCAGGGTGAGGGGGGTCACGTGACGTCAGAGCGGCTGCCCCGCCCCGCCACTCGCTCTCCTACGGCAGGGTGAGGGGGGGGGGGGGGGAGCAGCAGCAGGTGGGAGGGAGCCTCCCTCTGTCCTGGAGACGGGAGGCTGGACTGGACTGGAGTGGGACAAAGGAGCACGTTTTCGTAAGGCGCTTCGCAAAAATCGAAAAGTTTGCAGTGAAAAATAGGGCTCGCTATGATTTTATGTTTGCTGCGTATGAAATGTTCCTCGGTATGAAATTTAGATGGAAGTGAAACATGTGCGATAACTAGTTTGGACAAGGAATAGAAGCTTTCGAAATGTGGTGTTACAGAAAAATGCTGAAGATAGATGGGTAGATCATATAACTGGTGAGGTATTGAATAGGATTGGGGAGAAGTTTGTGGCCCAACTTGACTAGAAGAAGGGATCGGTTGGTGGGACATGTTCTGAGGCATCAAGGGATCACAAATTTACTATTGGAGGGCAGTGTGGAGGGTAAAAATCGTAGAGGGAGACCAAGAGATGAATACACTAAGCAGATTCAGAAGGATGTAGGTTGCAGTAGATACTGGAAGATCAAGCACCTTGCACAGGATAGAGTAGCATGGAGAGCTGCATCAAACCAGTCTTAGGACTGAAGACAACAACAACAATGAAATTTAGTTAACAATTTGAATCTTTGTTTAGACTTGTTAGGCGGTCTCGATCTCGAGAAAATGGATCCTGCGTAGCGCGTTCGTTCCCTATCTCTCGCCTGCAGGAATGAAATATTTAGAACGTGCCTCATATCTCATAAACCGCTACAGACATGGAAACGAAGTATTGGCGAATGATCGCACACAAGGAGATTACTTTACCTTTACCGGTTCGTAAACACATCGAACTTTCTTATCTGTGGCGATTCATCTGAAGTTGTGCTTTCTATTTTAGTTAATAGATTCCAACGACTGTAAATCTATAAGAGTTATCGCAGCTAGCGAAACAAGACATTCCTAGTATCAAAATAAACAGGAAATTTGTTCTCTTATGCTAAAGTGCGCGTCATTTACGATGGCGGCCGAGTTTAGGTTCGTTCTGCGCTTCTGACGTCACAAAACAAGTCAGCCAATGAACAGAGAACGACGCTGCCAGAGTTCGACTGCAGTGCAGAGCACGGACGAGTGTCTTCAGTTTTAGAAACGTTCAGTCATTAATAAAGTAATTGAACAGAAGCAATGTCTTGATAGCAGACTTTCTATAAAATAAAGTTTGGAAAAAGCGTTCTTTATACCAATTGCTCCATATTCTATTAATTAATTACACCAAACAAGCAATAAGCCTCCTAATTCAGGCAATAGCAAGGAAATTCTCACTAACCGCTTTTTCACAATAAAGAACAGCAGTAATTATTTCCTATTGTTCAAAATGGTTCAAATGGCTCTGAGCACTATGGGTCTTAACTTCTGAGGTCATCAGTCCCCTAGAACTTAGAACTACTTAAACCTAACTAACCTAGGGACATCACACACATCCATGCCTGAGGCAATATTCGAACCTGCGACCGTAGCGGTCACGCGGTTCCAGGCTGTAGTGCCTATAACCGCTCGGCCGGCTATTTCCTATTGTACTTCCACGAAACGTGAATAATTCATAGTCATGCCAACAGTGTTTGACGGTATTTTGCGTGATACTTTAAAGTCCTCCAGGAATTATGTTGAATGACGAGCTGCCTTAGCGTAATGGTGAAGGTGCTTGGCTGCTAAGCAAAAGGTTCTGAGTTCAAACCTTGTGCGGTGTTCAATGTTTTCTTTATTTAAAAACAATATCGAAGTGTCTTCATGAATTTCATTCGTTTGAATGTAATTATTTGAAATTTCTAGTGGCAACTAAAATCGACTATACGGAAAGTATACGCTGTGGACTTTTGCCTCTGCAAACGCTTCAAAATTTCGTGCAATGGTTTACTACACTTAATCTGCGCAATAACTGCGTTGAACATCGAAACAAAATCGTCAGTTACGGGGGGAAGTTATCAGTGAAGATGATGTGTTAAAATCAAATATTTGGGCCAGATAGATTATGTGAAATCGGATAAGTGTGTCAAAGCAGTGGGAACACCATGTGTCTGCACAGGCGAGCAGTGCAGTGATGACAAAATCGCGCACAGCACGGAATGCGGGGAGCACGTGTCTGCAGCAGCGAAAGGGTTAATGCGGCCGTGGCGGCTTTACTTCATAAACTGCGCGCTCCCCCCTAAACGTAAGTTTGCGAACTATACTATACTATGGCGCTGCTTCTCTTTGTGTGTGCAACTGGCAACGCAGCAATCTCCCGCGTCTGGGCGGGCATGCGCGAGCCGCCAAGATAAAAGAATTGAACTATACCACAAATCGACACAATGAGGTTCTTCGTAAGCTACGAGGTGCGGCTAGAAAAAAACCGGACTGATGCTGGAAAAAACATTTATTTACAATTATTTACAATTTCATGTTATCTCCTTCAATGTACTCTCCTCCTCGGTCTCTACACCGCTCCATACGAATTTTCCACTTTTCATAGCAATGCTGCAGATCATTTTCGGTAAGAACATCCATTACTTCCGTCGCTTTTTCTTTTACTGCTTCAACAGTCTCAAATCTAGTTCCTTTCAAAGCTGACTTGACTTTAGGGAAAAGAAAAAAGTCACAGGGGGCCAAATCAGGTGAGTAGGGTGGATGATCTAAGATGGGAATGTTGTGTTTTGCCAAAAACGTCTTCACTGACAACGCACTGTGAGCTGGGGCATTGTCTTGGTGAAGGATCCATGACTTTTTTCTCCACAAATCGTTCCGTTTTCTCCGTACTCGCTCCCGTAGGGTAGCCAGGACGCTAATGTAGTAATGCTGATTCACTGTTTGTCCCTCTGGTACCCAATCAATGTGCACAATCCCTTTGATGTCAAAAAAAAAAAACAATCATCATTGCCTTGAATTTCGATTTTGACATTCGTGCTTTTTTTTTGTCGTGGAGAACCAGGAGTTTTCCAATGCATCGACTGGCGTTTAGTTTCGGGATCTTAAGTAAAAAACCACGATTCATCTCAAGTAATAACATTTTGTAAGAAGGTGGGATCACTTTCAATGTTTTCCAGGATGTCAGAACAAATCATTCTTCGGCGTTCCTTCTGTTCAATTGTGAGACACTTTGGAACCATTTTTGAACACACTTTGTTCATGTTGAAACTTTCATGAAGAATCTGCCTAACACTTTCCTTGTCAACTCCTGTTAACTCAGACACTGCTCTCATTGTTAAACGGCGATCTTGTCGAACAAGTTTACCGATTTTTTCAATGTTTGCATCAGTTTTTGCTGACAATGGTCTGCCAGTGCGAGTGTCATCACTGGTGTCTTCGCGGCCATCTTTAAATCGTTTAAACCACTCAAACACTTGTGTTCGCGATAAACAATCATCGCCGTACGCTTATTGTAACATTACAAACGTTTCACTTGCAGATTTTCCTAGTTTGAAACAAAATTTGATGTTAACACGCTGTTCTTTCTGTACACTCAACATTTTCCGACGCACAGACGAAACGTCAACTACTTAAAACAGACGCCACGGGCAGACTGAGTGCAGGAGGCAGATGAAACTCGAGCAGTAGGCGCAGCGAGAGTCACGTGACAGGCCACGCAACTTTCAGCCTTATTGCATTCGTTTTATTGTTTCACCAGTACTAGTCCGGTTTTTTTTCTAGCCACACCTCGTATTGAGCTCTCTGGTCGCCAATTACTTGTTTAATGAGACACTTTCAGAATTCTTTCACAGTAGCTGTTCCAAAAATGAATGTTAAAATTATAGTGTGTTTTGGCAAGAAGTACAATTAAACCGGTCAACAAGACGAATGTGACCGTTACTCACAAAATAGTGATGCTTCTTCGAATTAGGAAAGGTTAGCAATTGACACAAAAATAAACCGCCAATGCTGTTGGAATTGTGATTGAATCCCATAACCCATCGTATTTTTAACACTGAGCGACTGGAATGGAAACTTTACAAAGTATTTTATTCCTTTTCTTCATCTGAGTAGTATTAAAATAATGACGAGCGTAGCCGTCGGGCAATACGAGACGCACATGCCATATACTGGTTACTGACTTAACGGCTTGCAAACTGACAATGCGATTCGCGAATAAAACGGTTGTTGCTGAGAAAAGTAAACAGTTGATAGGTGACAACACATTGCTCAGTGAGCTGAGTATAATGCGCGCGACAGGAATACGGCAGCTGGCCGTTTGTGCTTTGTGAGAGGAAGAGATCACGTCGTTCGAAAGACATCGCCATGTAATTAGATCTGCCTTCATTGGCAATACAGTTCAACAAGTTAAATACATCAAATCACCACAGACTTTCACGATACTCGTACTTTCGAAATAATACCGACCACTACTTCATTTGTGTAGACTATTGTATAATTACTTTATTAATGCTGAGTGTGTGTGTGTGTGTGTGTGTGTGTGTGTGTGAGAGAGAGAGAGAGAGAGAGAGAGAGAGAGAGAGAGAGAGAGAGAGAGCAGAAGCATAAATGGTCGTGAGTAAGCTATCGTTAAAAGAAATATGTCGTATGTCATAGTCCCGCTTTCCTGTTTGACGATGACAATTACCTTTTATTTGTTTTTCCTAGTTCTTACGCTTGGAATTGTCGTAATGCATGCGATCTAATGCGTAGGATTTGGGTCTAAGAATGTAGTCGCTGTCATGTTGACGCCAGGTACACTCAGCTGTGTAATGTCCCTGAGCTGTCGAAGTCATTTCTAAAGCTGAAGACAGCGTCGTGTTTTATTTCGAGGCTCGTCTAAATGCGCTAGGACCTGCAGCCACAGAACATCGCGTATCCAGTGACATACGTACTGTTCTATGAAGTGAGTAAGCTTTACTTTGCAGTTGTTGCCGGTAGTAATACCTTGACTTCAGTATAAAGAGCGGCAAAGTAGAGACTACTATTACAATTAAATAGCCGCTCAGAACAAGGTTGTAACAGACAAAACTAATTTCCTTTTTCAGGAAGAAGGAAACATTCTGTTGCACACAGGTTTATACCGCGAAAGACAAAGTTACAATGAAACAAGTGTACTGACCTCGTTATTTGACTAACAAGCACTTGTAAGGGTCACATGTAGATTAAAAAACAAGTACTTGAAAAATAATCTTACTCTACATACCTCATCTGGTGATTCTGCCACTATTAACACCCCTTCTTTGATACCTCTGTACACTACTGGCCATTAAAATTGCTACACCACGAAGATGACGTGCTACAGACGCGAAATTTAACAGACAGGAAGAAGATGCTGTAAAATGCAAATAAGCTTTCCAGAGCATTCACACAAGGTTGGCGCCGGTGGCTGACATGAAGAAAGTTTCCAACCGATTTCTCATACACAAACAGCAGTTGACCGGCGTTGCCTGGTGAAACGTTGTTCTGATGCCTCGTGTAAGGAGAAGAAATGCGTACCATCACGTTTCCGACTTTGATAAAGGTCGGATTGTAGCCTGTCACGATTGCGGTTTATCGTATCGCGACATTGCTGCTCGCTTTCGTCGAGATCCAATGACTTTTATCAGAATATGGAATCGGTGGGTTCAGGAGGGTAATACGGAACGCCGTGCTGGGTCTCAACGGCCTCGTATCACTAGCAGTCTAGATGACAGGCATCTTGTCCGCATGGCTGTAACGGATCGTGCAGCCACGTCTCGATCCCTGAGTCAACAGATGGGGACGTTTGCAAGACAACAACCATCTGCACGAACAGTTCGACGACGTTTGCAGCAGCACGGATTATCAGCTCGGAGACTGTGGCTGCGGTTACCCTTGACGCTGCATCCGCAGACAGGAGCGCCTGCGATGGTGTACTCAACGACGAACCTGGGTGCACGAATGGCAAAACGTCATTTGTCGGATGAATCCAGGTTCTGTTTCAGCATCACGATGGTCGCATCCATGTTTGGCGACATCGCGGTGAACGCACATTGGAAGCGTGTATTGGTCATCGCCGTACTGTCGTATCACCCGGCGTGGTGTATGGGGTGGCATTTGTTACAGGTCTCTGTCACCTCTTGTTCGCATTGACGGCACTTTGAACAGTGGACGTCACATTTCAGATGTGTTACGACACGTGGCTCTTCCCTTCATTCGATCCATGTGAAACCCTACATTTCAGCAGGATACTCCACGACCCCATGTTCTAGGTCCTGTACGGGCCTTTCTGCATCCAGAAAATGTTCACTGCTGCCCTGGCCAGCACATTCTCCAGATCTGTCACCGATTGAAAATGTCTAGTCAATGGTGTCCGAGCAACTGGCCTGTTACAGTACGCCAGTCACTACTCTTGATGAACTGTGGTCTCGTGTTGAAGCTGCATGGGCAGCTGTACCTGTACACACCTTCCAAGCTTTGTTTGACTCAATGCGCAAGCGTATCAAGGCCGTTATTACGGCCGCAGGCGGTTGTTCTGGGTACTGAATCCTCAGGATCTATGCACTCAAATTGCGTGAAAACATAAGCACATGTCAGTTCTAGTATAATATATTTGTCCAATGAATACCCGTTTATCATCTGCATTTCTTCTTTGTGTAGCAATTTTAATGGCCAGTAGTGTACTGTTTTCCAGCAGCCGTGAGTCGTTTACGCTTCACGTAACGCCAACCACACACACGTTGTTTACACTGTTTGCCTCTGTTCGTGTGTTCCTCACAGTCATCTCTGTACTTCCTCCATGTTGAACTTCAGCTGTCAGGTCGTGACAGCCGTAGGTGCTCGTATTTCGATTCTTGCCAAACTGCAACATGACTGCTAGGAAATGTCACTAGAACACGAAAAGAAAATACTTCCGGAGTCGGCTTCCACATCAGGCTATTACATCACATGTTGACATAAAGTTCAAAACAAGAAATGGGTCTGCAATTCTTTATCACGTACGGACCGATGGAAATATGTTTGCCGAACTAAAACATGGCGGACGATGCAAAGCACATGAATCGGCAGACACGCTACAGTTCCATACTCAAGAGACCAGACCTCTACAGTCATGTTGTACAGAGGTGACCGGTTTTTGAGTACTGACCGTAATAAGTGTACCGGTACTTGCTGTGTCCGCCATCTTGCGTATGGATACACCCTCGTTCTGTGCAACGCAAACTTGGCAATCTGACGCCAACACAAGAGTTGGTAGACAGTTCCGGTATCCCTACCTTGCGCCAATTACTGTTAGGAACCTTATTCCATGTAAAACCCAACTTCTGTAAAAATGAGGGTTGCAACCTTGTTCTGGGCGACTATTCTATGTGCTCAGTTTAATCTCAGAACGAACGAGTTTTCTCGTTGTTTCGGTGATACCACGAGGCAGCGACATGCAGCTTTGACCTTTATACAGGTCATGTAGGTAGGATAGATTCAGCTTGCTATTAAGTGGCAGAACAGAAACGAGAGAGAAATACGGGTTCCCCCAGGAATGCTTTTTTACGAAACGGATGTTATTGTACGTTAAGAAGTCGAACTATGACAGTGTTGACGATGAAATAGGTAACATAGTTTGGAGTACGTGCTGACTAAAATACCCTCGAATTTCTGGTCCTGCCCTAGAATGCAGCCGATGTAATACTGTAACAATTACCAACGGAGGGGGGACCCTGTCGGTTTCTGATAGTATCACAGCGGGCATTAGTGGCAACTAAGATACTGATCTCGACAACATTTCTCTTGATATTATCTTTTCACTCCAGTTACGCTAGCGAATGGCGCGTGGGTAGGGTGATCCTCGGTAAGGCGTCTGTATTGGCCGCAATTTCTCGATTTTTCTCGTCGTCGTCATTTCGCTGCAAGCCTGGAAGCTTCGAGGAGACGCGCTGGCACGGCGGAACAGCGGTTTGTGGGCAGGAAGCGGGCGTCCGCCCAGTGCAGACAACTGCGGGTCGCCAGTCCAGGGTCAGCGGGTGACGTCACGCGGCGAGGCTGGTGGAAACCGGCTGCTGCGAGCACAGTGAAGAGGTGTCCGCATCTCGCGGTCTTGCGGTAGCGTTCTCGTTTCCCGCGCACGGGGTCCCGGGTTCGATTCCCAGCGGGAATGTGTTTGTAAGGTGCAGTAGCTGCTGTTAATTTTTTCCAGAGGAAATCTGTTTCTACCATGTAGAACACTCCAGAATGATTGCAGCTTGCCGTACTTCAGACATTTGGTGGGTGATGTGATAAATATAATCGATACCTCTTGACTAGCTTTTTCCACTCAACTGATTAGTCATTCGACGGCTCTTCACTGATGAGGGATCTGACTTTGAGCCACGAATAGGTTTTAAGCAGTCCTTTAAGGACTGCATGGTTTTCGGAGGTTGGTGGTTTGAGTGGGGAAGCAGAGCCACTTTGCCGGAGGACAGGAGAATCTCGCGCGTGTCTTTTTCAGGAAGGCCGTCCTGGTTTTTAGCCGGGCGACGTGTCTCATATGTTACCTACAATGCAATAATGTTGCACAATCGCAGTTCCCCGACTAAGTGCATAATGAAACTCATCGTATGTGTCAGTATGGGCACTGACTCTGTTGTCAGTAATTCTGCCCATTGATCACTTTACGATGTCTGCATACAGGGGGAAAAAAAACAAATGACGAAAACCGACGTTTGGTAGACACACAGCCGTCAATTTATGTAGCCTCACAGTTGCATTTGTGTGCGCTGATGACGTGATGACGTTCAGAGGGAGCACATGGTCGTAATAAGGACTGAAAACGCCACACACTATGGGTTTCTTCCAGTATTTAACGACCGTTAAGTTCTAAATGTTCCTTTCAGCTCTGCAGGAAGTTTCAGTACAGTAATGCAAAGTCTATAGTTACCGCGGATGGATGATGTATTGCTCATAATTACGGACTCGTTATGTATTACCCGAGTTGTTTACGTGTGAGAGCAGCAAGGCCCTTATATTTACTGGAGGAACCAATCAGTTAGTCTTTTAAAGGGTAGTGTGATTCTTCCTCCTCCCAAACTGAGTCTCACTTACCTACACCCTTGAAATGACTGAAGTGCATGGCAGTGGGTACATCCATCGTATCACTTACGAAGAGTTTCTCATGATCCATTCACGTTCAGGGGTGTGTGAAGAATCATTAAAGTGCCTCTGTGTGTGTGTGCAGTAATCAGTCTAAACTTGTTTTCGAGATCTGTGCGAGAGCAATACGAATGGAGTTGTGATGTATTCGCAGAGTCATGATTTGACGTTGGTTCTACAGACTTTCTAAATGTGGTTTTATGGAATATTGTCTCCTCCAGAAATCACCTGCACTCAGTGCAGTCCTTAGCTCCTCGAAAAGCACGCAGAATGGAAAAATTCTGGGCTGATTTAACAATTGTGGCATTCCAATAAACCTTGAAAACAAAAGTCAGTAAAATCACTCACCCAGACTCAGTATAGAAACATTCCTATAATGCATATGTCTCGTAATCTGCACGAAACACGCCGCGCAGTGTTTGTGTACGAAATAAAATGTTCACATGCGAATATCTCTTAAAATAAATCACTCTCAAATCTGAAGCTTTCAGAAAATATTCAGTACTGTAGTCGCTCTTTGTCAACGGCAAGAGAAGCAATAAAACGCGCAAATTTCTTTATTTTGGAATAAATTTGATCAGCGCGATTTAACATAGGCGTTTACCAGAAGATGGCTCCCGAACAACTTAATCGGCTCCTAGATCGGAGGCACAAAGCCATACTCGTACGCACGGGATATGCTTAATTCCTATTGGCTAATATGTTAAACAGCCAATCAGATCATTTCGAGCACTTGTGTACTTCAGGTATTTTTAATAACAGCCAGTCAGATTACTGCAGGTAATTTAGACGAGAAATCGCGTAATTCCGAAACAAAATAAAATTTAATGAAGACAAAATTAGATTCCATTCCGCAACATAAATTACTTACAAGTTTAATACTCAACTCCCCTTCTGGATGCCTTTTACAAAACCAAACTAAGTCGGGCATACGCCACAAATTCCACTATTGTACAAGAAACGTTCTCACACATACATTTACTTAATTTCCATAAAATTTCAACGTATCTCCTCAGACGCTGCGAAACACGTGCGTGGCCGAAACACGTTCAGATAATAATTTTCCAAAGTACTTTTTATTTAGTCAGAAATCTGTGGTAATGAAACGAAAGAAAATTCCGGACAATTAGATTTTATGGACCTGTACTTCTGGTTGTAGTTTCAATTGATACTATAGATGAATCCATCACAGTCGTCCCTTGGGTAAAAATTTATATCTCCGAAAGTACTGAAGTTATTCACTTGAAATCAGCTGGGCCAGCGTGAGAACCAAAATTCTGCTCTCCTCCCAGCTCCGCTTTCGATGTAAGATGACAATTCGTAATAATTAGCTACATTGCAAACCCAGAGAGTGGTTGAAAAAGTGTTCATATAGCTGACATGGCCAGTTTCATCTGGTAGTTCCATTAAACTGATAGTGAATAAACAGTTGATCAACCACTCACGTCTTGCTGCATCAGTGACCTGCCCGTCATCCGTGTACTGCTTGCCGTGGAGTGCATCCTTCGTTGGACGAAACAGACGGAAGTCGGAAGGTGCGAGATGCGGGTTGTTCAGCTCTGAGTGATCCACCGGTCACCCTGAATGAGAGCACGTCCCCACATCGCAGGAGTCACAGCCGTCTCCAGCTGACCGACACGTGGAGGTCGGCCAGATGTGCACAACCTTGCTGCGACGATGGCGCTGCTAGGCCAGGCGTGGATCACCAGTAAGCTCTTCTGACGCTGACAGACACCTCGCACTACGACTCACGGTGCTTCTGTCCACTGCCAAATCTCCTCAGACATTCTGCAAGCGGATATGAAGATGCTCTGGTTTTCATCCGAAAGAAACTCAGTGACAGCTCTCTGAGCAGCACAGTGAAGTCGCTACCACAGCCAGGACAGACACACAGCCAAACCAGTTACAGAAGTACTGGCTTGCACGTCAACTAGTTCCGAAAATGACGAAGAGATTAAGGAAATGCTTTTTGAGAGAGGAGAAATTGCTCAGATCTTTAAGCGAGATGAAAACTTGTGATGCGGCACTCGAAATTGATAGTCGGAATACGAAGTGGAAGGAAAGTTGGAGGAAAATGAATTGAATTATGGGAATGAAAGGGGAAGCTGCCTGGCAGAATTTTGCACAGAGCACAATTTAACCACTGCTAACAGTTGGTTTGAATCATGAAAGATAATTGTGTACATGTTAGGAGTCAGAATGCACCTCACTATTTGAGACATACTATATAGTCCTAATATTTACTATTATTTGGCAAATAAAAATGTGCTCGGATCGAACCTTGTTCTCTCATACTGACTCTGGAAGTTGCTAATGTCCATTCCCATCAGCTGGAAAATTATTTCCTGAACCAGAGATTACGAGTTGCAATTTTCATTTTAATCAACGTGGAAAGAAGTCACCTCTTAAGAAAAACTAAGAAAGACATTGTTACCTAACAATCTATCCGGACTACGATATATTGTCTTAGAAATATTGGACCATGGTTGGCTGTCTATTCAGAAAATACTGTCTGAAAAACTAGTTTCGTCGATTATTTGACTATTTCTGGACCAGTTGGTTGATAAAGACCAGATGCCATCAGACACGTGGAATTACAGTGGAAGGCCCCATCACATTAAAAACGCCTCTCAGGGGTGGAAGAAATTGATAATATATCAAAAGCTCAGCCAAATGTTTAGTCATTAATAAACCAAGAGGGCGTAGTTCTTTCGCTGATTAATTTCTAATTCGGATGGAAAAAGAATAAAGAAGTCTGCAATTCATACTGATGAGGCAACTGTAAAGATTCCAAATTGATGGCACCGTGAAATCGTTTCTGACTTGTGAGACCCACACACGGAAATTACTCTGTAGAAGAAAACATGACCACCATTGGAAATTATATAATATTGAAAAGTAGTTTAATGCAAGTTGTACTCATTGGAAAGCTTGTAAACAACTTTAATGATGGACCTCACGGTTTTTCTGGGAAACGACACACCGACAAGTAAATACCTGTTGCAATTTGTGGAACATTCGGTAATGAAGACCGGTAGGGCTACCTTAAAGGTCATGCCTCTCCTAGGGCACCATCACGGCACTCCTATTGAGAGAGACTCTATGAAGAAAAACCTGTGTGGGTGGACAGCAAACAGAAAACCCGTGCAGTAGACACAAATGACAAGCAGCCACGTCCACTCATTCGCCCTTGGTCTGCAGACCTGCTGCAGACCACTGCACGGTGTGTGGTCGAACCACTGTCCTCCCGAATGTGAGTCCAGAGTGTCTCACCGCCGCGCCCTGCATATCTACATCTACATCTGTACTCCGCAAGCCACCTGACGGTGTGTGGCGGAGGGTACCTTGGGTACCGCTATCGGTTCTCCCTTCTATTCCAGTCCCGTATTGTTCGTGGAAAGGAGGATTGTCTGTATGCTTCTGTGTGGGCTCTAATCTCTCTGATTTTATCCTCACGGTCTCTTCGCGAGATATACGTAGGAGGGAGCAATATACTGCTTGACTCTTCGGTGAAGGTATGTTCTCGAAACTTTAACAAAAGCCCGTACCGAGCTACTGAGCGTCTCTCCTGCAGAGTCTTCCGCTGGAGTTTATCTATCATCTCCATAACGCTTTTGCGATTACTAAATGATCGTGTAACGAAGCGCGCCGCTCTCCGTTAAATCTTCTCTATCTCTTCTATCAACCCTATCTGGTACGGATTCCACACTGCTGAGCAGTATTCAAGCAGTGGGCGGACAAGCGTACTGTAACCTTTGTTTTCGGATTGCATTTCCTTAGGATTGTTCCAATGAATGGCATCTGCTTTGCCGACGATCAACTATATGATCATTCCATTTTAAATCACTCCTAATGCGTACTCCCAGATAATTTATGGAATTAACTGCTTCCAGTTGCTGACCTGCTATTTTGTAGCTAAATGATAAGGGATCTATCTTTCTATGTATTCGCAGCACATTACACTTGTCTACATTGAGATTCAATTGCCATTCCCTGCACCATGCGTCAATTCGCTGCAGATCCTCCTGCATTTCAGTACAATTTTCCATTGTTACAACCTGTCGATACACCACAGCATCATCTGCAAAAAGCCTCAGTGAACTTCTGATGTCATCCACCAGGTCATTTATGTACATAGTGAATAGCAACGGTCCTATGACACTCCCCTGGGTTACCTGAAATCACTCTTACTTCGGAAGACTTCTCTCCATTGAGAATGACATGCTGCGTTCTATTATCTAGGAACTCCTCAATCCAATCACACAATTGGTCTGATAGTCCATATGCTCTTACTTTGTTCATTAAACGACTGTGGGGAACTGTATCGAACGCCTTGCGGAAGTCAAGAAACACGGCATCTACCTGGGAACCCGTGTCTATGGCCCTCTGAGTCTCGTGGACGAATAGCACGAGCTGCGTTTCACACGACCGTCTTTTTCAAAACCCGTGCTGATTCCTACAGAGTAGATTTCTAGTTTCCAGAAAAGTCATTATACTCGAACAGAATACATGTTTCAAAATTCTACAACTGATCGGCGTTAGAGATACAGGTCTATAGTTCTGCACATCTGTTAGACGTCCCTTCTTGGAAAACGGGGATGACCTGTGCCCTTTTCCAATCCTTTGGAACGCTACGCTCTTGTAGAGACCTACGGTACAGAGCTGCAAGAAGGGGGGCAAGTTCCTTCGCGTACTCTGTGTAAAATCGAACTGGTATCCCATCATGTCCAGCAGCCTTTCCTCTTTTGAGCGATTTTGTTTCTCTATCCCTCTGTCGTCTATTTCGATATCTACCATTTTGTCATCTGTACGACAATCTAGAGAATGAACTAGAGTGCAGTCTTCCTCTGTGAAACAGCTTTGGAAAAGTCAGTATTTCGGCCTTTAGTCTGTCATCCTCTGTTTCAGTACCATTTAGGTCGCAGAGTGTCTGGACATTTTGTTTTGATCCGCCTACCGCTTTGACATAGGACCAAAATTTCTTAGGATTTTCTGCCAAGCCAGTACATAGAACTTTACTTTGGAATTGATTGAACGCCTCTCGCATAGCCCTCCTCACACTACATTTCGCTTCGCGTAATTTTTGTTCGTCTGCAAGGCTTTGGCTATGTATATGTTTGCTGTGAAGTTCCCTTCGCTTCCGCAGTTTTCTAACTCGGTTGTTGTACCACGGTGGCTCTTTCCCATCTCTAACGATCTTGCTTGGCACATACTCATCTAACGCATATTGTACGATGGTTTTGAACTTTGTCCACTGATCCTCAACACTATCTGTACGTGAGACAAAACTTTTGTGTTGAGCCGTCAGGTACTATGTAATCTGCTTTTTGTCACTTTTGCTAAACAGAAAAATCTTCCTACCTTTTTAATATTTCTATTTACGGTTGAAATCATCGATGCCGTAACCGCTTTATGATGGCCTATTCCCTGTTCTGCGTTAACCGTTTCAAATAGTTCGGGTCTGTTTGTCACCAGGTGGTTGGTTGGTTGGTTGGTTGGGGGAAGGAGACCAGACAGCGTGGTCATCGGTCTCAGCGGATTATGGAAGGATGGGGAAGGAAGTCGGCCGTGCCCTTTCAGAGGAACCATCCCGGCATTTGCCTGGATTGATTTAGGGAAATCACGGAAAACCTAAATCAGGATGGCCGGACGCGGGATTGAACCGTCGTCCTTCCGAATGCGAGTCCAGTGACCAGGTGGTCCAATATGTTATCGCCACGAGTCAGTTCTCTGTTAACTGCTCAAGGTAGTTTTCAGATAAAGCACTTACAAAAATTTCACTGGATTCTTTGTCCCTGCCACCCGTTATCTATGTTTCAGTCTCCCAGTCTATATCCGGCAAATTAAAATCTCCACCCAGAACTATAACATTGTGGGGAAATCTACTCGAAATATTTTTTAAATTATCCTTCAGGTGCTCAGCCACAACAGCTGCTGAGCCAGGGGGCCTATAGAGACATCCAATTACCATGTCTGAGCCTACTTTAACCGTGACCTACACCCAAATCATTTCACATTCCGGATCTCCGTCAATTTCCTTCGATACTATAGCACTTCTTATCACTATAAACACGCCTCACCCCTTGACTGTCCAGGCTGTCTCTGCGGTATACATTCCAATCAAAGTTTAGGATTTAATTACTGTTTACGTCTAGTTTCAGGCACCTTTGTCTCTAGTACTATATGGGCGTTATGACCGTTTATTAATGAGAACAGTTCTGGGACCTCTATAGACGCTCTTGCAGTTTACTATTAGCACATTAATATTGTTATTCCCTGTTGCATTTTGCCTACTCCTACCTTGCCGCGTCTCAGGAGGCATCCTGTCGGTCCTAGGGAGGGAATTCTCTAACCTAAAAAACCCCCATGTGCACTCCACACATAGTCCGCTACCCTTGTAGCCGCTTCACGTGTAGTGCACGCCTGACCTATTCAGGGGGGCCCTACGTTTCTCCACCCGATAGCGGAGGTCGAGAAATTTGCACCCCAAATCTCCGCAGAATCGTCTGAGCCTCTGGTTTAAGCCTTCCACTCGGCTCCAAACCAGAGGCACCATCACGGAACTCCTATTGAGAGAGACTCTATGAAGAAAAACCTGTGTGGGTGGACAGCAAACAGAAAACCCGTGCAGAAGACACAAATGACAAGCAGCCACATCCACTCATTCGCCCTTCGTCTGCAGACCTGCTGCAGACCACTGCACGGTGTGTGGTCGAACCACTGTCCTCCCGAATGTGACTCCAGAGAGTCTCACCGCCACGGCCTGCATATCCAGTCCACTACTTGCATTTCACACACGTTTCTCTGCCGGTTACATGGCGCAGACACGCACGAAGATTGTGTCTCCAAAATATGCTGAAGGTGATCGGGACCATGGCTCTCTGTCTACTAATAATTCAGACGCGATCCCGCTCAGTATCTCGACAAAGTTGTGATGACCTAGAAAACCGTTTGAGTGAAAGACTCTGCGGAAGCTCAGTGTAAACTACTGTCGCATTGCGAGTGTCACAATAAAGTAGAATACTACACCACTGATCTCAGGATACATTAAACATTTATAAGACAATGACGTCTGATTCTTAGACGAGGAACATATCGATGCTCGAAGACTGTATGGAAATGTAAACCGCTTTACAGCTTTTACCGCTTCGTTTATTTACATGCAGCACCACTTGGATGTAGGAAAATACGGTAACAATACCTGTAAACAACAGTAAAAAGTCGTTCATTTTGCGATTACAACGCCAGTGTCAAGAGTTTTGAGCCTATAACATTGAGTGCATACTTGGTATGGCGAGGCGAAAAAAACGGCAAAGCGATATAAAACGCAAGCAAATGTACAATTAACTAATGAGGGATGGGAAAGGAAGACTTGGGTTGGTCGGGTGGCTTCCAGAGGCCTGCAGTGTACGTGTTGGCCTGCGACCCTGCGCTGACCTCCGGCGCTACGCTCTGTTCAGCACTGCCTCGGCGTCTCCATCCACGTCGAGCTGGCGTGACAGAAGCCTTGGGACGAATCCTTAGGCGCTCTCCCGGCACCGTAACGGTCCGGCAGACCTCTTACGCTGGTGGAATGGAGGTGCTAATTCGGGACGATTCGAAAAAAGTGGACGCCGTGCTCGCGAAACCCACTTGTCTGAATCAAGGAAACCAGTTCACACTGTAGGGTGTGGAACTATTTCACTGACTCCGTCGTTTGCCCCCTCATACGACCAGGAGAGTCAAGAGTGATGTCGGAGCTGTGATAGAGCTTACTTTGGTTTAACCATGACATATCTGTCATCTAATAACTATCCGAACGTTCTGTGGGGCAAAGATGCTATACAAACACGTCCACGCCAAAAGGAGATGCAAATTTATATTTGTGCGAAAGTTCCACAACACATGCTCTGGAAATGGAGGCAACGAGTTTCATTCCTAAACTGCTCAACCTGGAAATACCTGGGTACACCGTAGCTCGCAACAATCGGATAAAATGGCGACATGATTTATGATTGTATTATGCAGCATTCTTTACCACGGAGGTGGGCGCTGCATCTTTTTCTGAAGAAAGAAGACGCAGGTATCAATCTGTTCAAAGGAGAGTTAAACATACCAATGAATTTAGACTAGTGGTTCAAAACTGCTCAAATGGCTCTGACCTCTATGGGACTTAACATCGGAGGTCATCAGTCCAATAGAACCTAGAACTACTTAAACCTAACTAACCTAAGGACATCACACACACCCATGCCCGAGGCAGGATTGGAACCTGTGACCGTAGCAGGCGCGTGGTTCCGGATTGAAGCGCCTAGAACCACTCGGCCACGGTGGCCGGTCAAGTTTAATCGTGCCTACCCTGAGACATTCACCGAGGAAACTGATTTCTGCATTACATGTACATTGCTTCTGATCAGGTGTCACGGATCTGAGGAACTTGAGATAAGGAGGAAGAAAATTTTTCCTAGTTAGAGGTGCCACCAACTTGGATTTAAATATAAGTCGTGTAACTTTATGGCTGAAACACGTTTGTTGCTTTGCTAATTTTTTTGCTGAGACATAAATAAACCATCTTTTGACTGAGAACGATAACATTTTTACAAGGTGAAAGCAGTCTATCACAGCACTGCAGTGGTAGTTACAAACCTTAGGTGATCGCGAAGCAGTACGGGCCCTTGTCATTTTAAGGAAACTGGTGACGTTGCAATTGATTTAGGGTGGACAACACTTTCACAGCTGCTGTTTCATACAGGTATGCATGCGCCTCGTACAAGTGTTGAGGGTGCAGTGTGAGGGCTGCTCAGTGGCACTGTGTTTCAGGACCACCCACCATGTCGGCAGTTACGGAGGTTCAGAACAACACAACCGAGGCCCTGGCCGCCCTGGTAGATGGGGGTGAAGACGCCCTGGTGACGCTGGTGGCGGGCGAGACGAGGGTGGCGGCTCACAGGGCCGTGTTGGCAGCCGCGAGCCCCGTGTTCGCAGCGATGTTCGCGCACGACATGCTGGAGGCCAGCTGCGGCCAGGTGAGCATCGACGACGTGGAGGGCCCGGTGCTGAAGCTCCTGGTCGCCTACACGTATACCCTGCAGGCCCCCCAGCTGCCCGACACGGCCGCCCAGCTGCTCTCGGCGGCCGACAAGTACGGCTTGTCGGCCCTGAAGGCTGCCTGCGAGCGGCAGCTGATCTCGCAGTTGGCCGTCGAGACCGCAGCGGTGACGGCCGTCACGGCAGTGAGGCACTCGTGCCCGGACGCCACCAGGGCTGCCGTCGCCTTCATAAAGGACCACCTGCAGGTGATGGCCACGCGGGGCTGTGCGGACGCTGTGCTCGAGTACCCGCAAGAAGTCATTGAAGTCTGCAGTATGCTCGGTGAGCCACCTGCAGAAGCCAGGTAAGCACGATTCCCTTTTTGGCAGCGCTAGTGTGAATTTGACGTCGTCCTTGCTTTGTTCGTCATGGGTTTCTTTGCTGCCTACGTTGCGTAACACCTTAACTTGATCTAATTACTGATCATCAGTCACGATGCTAAGTCTCTCGCTGTTTTCACTTCTACTGCTTCTATCAATTTCGCCTTTCTCTGATTTACTCTGATTCCCTGTTATGTACTCATTAGACTGTTCATTCCATTCAGCAAACCCTGTAATTCTTCTTCACAGTCACTGAGGGAATCAGTCATCAACAAATCTTATATCATTTCACCCTGAATTTTAATTCCACTCTTCAATCTTTCCTTTATTTCCGTCATCGCTTCTTCGGTATATAGATTGAACAGTAGAGGCGAAAGATTACATCCCTGTCTGACACCCTTTTTAACCCGAATACTTCGCTCTTGGTCTTCCACTGTTAATTTACCTTCTTGTCTCTTGTACATATTGCAAATTACTCTTCTCCTCTGCCTTACCCGTATTTTTCTCAGAATTTCAAACATCTTGCAACATTTGATATTGCCGAACGCTTTCGCCAGGACCACAAATCCTATGAACTTTAGGAACGTAAATTTTCTTTTCCGTTCTCCTGTGTATTATCCTTCTTAGCAACTGGGATGCTAGAGCTGTTAAGCTGATTGTGCGATAATTCTCACACTTCTCTGCTCTTGCAGTCTTCCAAATCGTGCAGGTTATATTTCTCTCTCAGTCAGATTGTATATTGCCAGACTCATACATTCTACACACCAGTGAGAATAGACCTTTTGCCACCTCCTCCAATGATTTTAGAACTTCTGATTGAATGTTGTCTATACCTTTTGCCTTCTTTGATCTTAAATTTTCCAAAGCGCTTTTAAAATCTGATTCTAATCACCAATATTTTCCATACCGACTTCTGTTTGTTCTTCTGTCACGCCATCAGACAAGTTGTTCCAATCAGGGAGGCCTTCAGTGTACTCCTTCCAACTATCCGATCTCGCCTCTGTATTTAACACTGGAATTCCCATTGTGCTCTTAATGTTACCACGCTTGCTTTTAATTCCGTGGAAGATTGCTTTGAATTTTCTATATGCTGCGTCAGTCGTCCCAAGAACCATTTCTTCTTTGATTTCTTCACATTTTTCGTGCAGCCATTTCACGTTAGCTTCTCTGCACTTCCTATTCATTTCATCCTTAAGTGACATACTTCTCAATTACTGATTTTCCTGAATATTTTTGAACTTCTGTCTTTGATTGATCAACTGAAGGATTTCTTATGTTTCCCATGGTTTCTTCGCAGTTAGCTTCTTTGTACCTACGTTTTTCTTTCCAACTATTGAGCTGTTAATTATCGCAGTATCTGTAGCCTCAGAGAACATAAATCTCATCTCTTCTTTCCTTAGTACTACTGTATTCCACTTCTTTGTACATCGATTGCTCCTGACGAGTCTCGTAAAATTCAGCCTACTCTTCATCATTGCTAAATTGTTATGAGTCTAAATCTACTCCTGGGTATGCTTTACAGTCCAGTATCTGATTTAAAAATCTGACTTTAAACCTCCCATGTTTCGGTCCTTTCTCAAGTATACCCCCTTGTCTCAAGATTCTTGAATAGACTATACCAGCTATTACTAGGATAAATTTACTATTGAACTTAACTAGCCTTACTTCTCTCCTATTCCTATTATCAAGTACATATTCTCGTGTAACCGTTTCTTCTACTCCTTCGCCTACGGTTGCGTTTCAATCCCTCCATGACTATCACATATGTACCGAATTACCTGTTCAATATCCTCATACTTTCTCTCTCTTCACCTTCAACTTGCGACGTCATCATGTATACCTGAACTATGGATGTTGTTGGTTTGCTTTCGATTCTATACTCATCCGTTCACAGTATCTCACTTACTGCCCTGCCTTTCTATTGATACTGAATCCTACTCCTGTTATCTGCTGCTATTGCTACTACCCTATTCTCATACGACCAGAAATCCTTTCCTTTCCCTTTCCCTTTCCCTTTCCCTTTCCCTTTCCCTTTCCCTTTCCCTTTCCCTTTCCCTTTCCCTTTCCCTTTCCCTTTCCCTTTCCCTTTCCCTTTCCCTTTCCCTTTCCCTTTCCCTTTCCCTTTCCCTTTCCCTTTCCCTTTCCCTTTCCCTTTCCCTTTCCCTTTCCCTTTCCCTTTCCCTTTCCCTTTCCCTTTCCCCCTTTCCCTTTTCCCCTTTCCCTTTCCCCTTTCCCTTTTCCCCTTTCCCTTTTCCTTTCCCCTTTCCCCTTTCCCCTTTCCCTTTCCCTTTTCCCTTTCCCCTTTCCCTTTCCCTTTCCCTTTCCCTTTCCCTTTCCCTTTCCCTTTCCCTTTCCCTTTCCCTTTCCCTTTCCCTTTCCCTTTCCCTTTCCCTTTCCCTTTCCCTTTCCCTTTCCCTTTCCCTTTCCCTTTCCCTTTTCCTTTTCCTTTTCCTTTCCCTTTTCCTTTTCCTTTTCCTTTACGCGTCACTGACACGCACTACAGCTAGATACGTCCTCAGCATTTCCCTTTTCTTATTTTCTAGCTTCTCAACCACATACAAATTCCTTACTTTCCACATGACGACTCGTAGATTGTTATCCTTTTGTTGATTACTCAACTTTTTTCCCATGGTCACCTCCTCCTTGTGCCTCCTCGCCTGGAGGTTTGAATGGGGGACTAGTCTTGCCAATGGAGAGTCTGTACAGCACAGACTTAATGAGTCACATGCCTCATTGACGGACGTTATGTATCTTTAAGCAGTGGTTTACATTGCCTTTTGTATCCTCACGTTGTTGATCATTGCCAATTGTTCCTCATTTAGGAGCAGTTTCAGACCTCAAGGGAAAGAGAGTGCCGTGAACCTCTGTCGGCCCCTCCGCCCTCTTTGGAAAGGCTGTTGGCTGAAAGAGGGTGACACCTGATGCTGGAAAAGTCTTCAGACACCAATGCTGATGATTCGTATTCAAAATTCAAGTGATGGTGAGGTTCAAACCTGGGACTGAGGACTTTCCTGATTACTAAAAAAGACGCTACCCCTGGGTGACTGGCCCCAAAGAGCAGGGTGTGACTCACTGAGATGTCCAGTAAAGCAGGAGCTATGAGCACTGGGGCTACTCATGCACACTGGGGGCAAACAAGAAGTGAATACTCCAGCCAGCACAGTAACATTGTCACACTCGATGCAGTGCCTTACAATCACATTTCCTTCTCGTCTCTGTTCAGCTATCGCCCCGAATTTTTTCCGTGCATTCCCTTTCACTAAACAGACAGGAAATCTCTGCCCCCCCCCTGTCGTGTTTGAAGTTCCCCATGGCGTTACCAGAGGTCGTCCACGGAATCCTATGAGGTTTTCCGCTACTGGGATACAGCAGATTACATTCGCTGTCCACCTACAGGTGTACGACATATCTCCCACAACGTCAGTATTGATGTGACGTTTCCATCCAGCTATCATTTGTTGCCTCTGTCTCTCGGATACATATGCTCCATACAAGTCTATTTTGTTTCCTTTTCAATTTAAAAAAAAATCCATATTCAATAGACTACAGGTTACTTCACAAGTTGTAAACATTGTCCATCAGATAAAATTGCATACACTGCGTAACCCATATTTTTTCTTTTAATGGTGGCCTCTACTGCAAACTGCTCAACACGAAAATTGTTGTTTAAGAAACACATCACCACTGCTGTCTTTTCAATGAATCGAATTGTGGAGACATTACATGCATATATACAGTTCTATTTGCTTTACTCAAATGCAGATTTTGAATATACTCTTGATAACTTTTATAGCATAGCTCTTGTAATTCTTGTCCATCTTCTTCATTCCCTTGGGCTTCACATCAAACAGCGCCTGCATATCCATGACCATATTGTTTCAACAGTAAGTTGATACCCCAACTTATCAGTTTGTTTCTCTATCGCTGGATCTCTCTCTCTCTCTCTCTCTCTCTCTCTCTTCCTCCAGTGATATAATTCAGCATCCATATATCAGTTTTCAAATTACCTCACAACCAAAAGTAGCAGCCAGTTGACTGTAACTGCTTCTAAATTCTGTCTGATAGTTGTTCTGTGAGGGCAGCAAAATTGTTGGCCCTTATGTTTGGGATTTGGTTTATGCTTCATGGTGAACAATTTGTTGTTTTGCATCTTAGGCTACGCCGATGGGGAATGTAGCAGAAGTAGTGCAGAAAAAGATCAGTTAATTGGTGGCACAGTCAGGTTAAGTGAGGGGCTGGTGTTGTTGGCACTGAGTGTTCTGTTGCCCCGGTGGACAGTCCCTCAGCTGTACCGCCTGCAGTGAGCCCCTGTGTGAACACGCCCACCCACACAGTGTTTCTCTGTGCAGCTCGCCGACCGCCACAGGGGGCGGGTCCACCCCCAACTCTGACAGTCAACCCCACAGCGGCCACAGCCGGACTCCTGCTGCAGCTGCGCCTCCCACGTCTGCTCGACACACCCCTCCACCCGATGACGCAGCCGTCTCTCGCTTCCGGTGAGTTGTTACCACACGTGCCCAAGTCTTACCCTCGCAGTACTGCTTATTTTGGCATTAACCAGCCGATATAGTAAATAAAATAAAATACAGATTCCTTCAGTTTTTGGATAGAGGTTACAGTTGCCATTAAACATTACTCCTTTCTCAATTTTTTGGCTATGATATTTTGAAGATTGAGCGCATACGCAGAAGATTTCTCGTTCTCTGTATTTGCAGTGAGAATTACGTTCAGTTCAGTCACTCAACTGTAGTTACGTATTGTTCGTATTGTTCAGGAAAAATAACCTTGTTTCACAAAGGACCTAGCATCTAGAGCACATTGGTCTATCGATTATTCAAAAGAGTTTGAAGCTCATCGCTGTTGATTTTTGAACATTTTTGATCACATTCTAAGTTGATTTCTGAATGAATCGTAAGTTGATTTTTGAATGCGTGCATAGTGTACGTGATGTACCTGCCAGGGGAATCCTCGTCGCATCTGGAAATAAACTTTCCTGCAGACAAAAGGGGACGGGGCTACACGAGCTGAGCGGAATAAAGCCGCACGGGTGAATGTAGTGTGTGTGTGTGACTGACTGGTATGCAGATGATGAGCGAATAGCTACGTCCATAGATTCAGACTACCAGAGTGGAAATGAACGACCGACAGGAATAACAGATACGAAATATTAACGTATTATCCAGATACGAAATATTAACGTATTATCTTGTCGCTGTATCAAAGAAAATGAAAGTTCGACAAAGTTTTTGACCAGGTCGCTACACTAGAGAGGGCAAGTTGTACATTTCCTGGTTAGCAGCCGCTTAAGTTCCATTCTGGGAGTAGTGCGGAAAACGCGTTGTACGAACACGTAATAACGCCTAACCGGAGAATAATCGCTGGATAATTACTAAACCGGTGATTCTGGCAGAGTTAGTAGAGTTGACTGGAGAATGAGCTTTGACAATGATAGGAATAGTTACAGAATTAGGGATGAGAAGCTTTTGTTAGAACGAGGAAGGAGAAGAAACGGGGCGGTTCCAAATTTATACAAAAATTTCGCACTACTACTTTTCTACTTTTCGATCTCATGCTTAAGAAATTGGAGCTTACGAATGAAACATGAAACTATTTCCTAACACAAAGCTTTTCGCTTGTGGTAGGCCAAACAGGCATTTCATATTATTACTTGGCAGAGTTATATTCTGCCGTATTATAAAAATGACCATGATTACCAAAACAATCTCGCTTGTTTGGTGTGTGTTACAGTTGCTGCAATATTAGAAAGGCCTATTTTCTTTCGTCCTGCAAACAGTGACTATAGACGTAATGAGATCGAGAAACCACACCAGTCTTTGGTAATATTTGTATTAAAAGCTTTTTGAGTATTAGACAACACTTCGATTTTTCTTGTAGCAAAACATTTGACGAATTTTGATGAGGTAACAGATTCTTTCGCAGAAAGGAAAGCACGGCGTGTAAAGCTAGAGCGAGATTAGTGAGAAAAGAACGCACGGATTGAAGAAATATGTACTGTCTTGCTTATCTCTTGTCTTACCTGGTTTTGTGTATCCTGTATTTCATTCTATGTCACACAGAACAGAAAGTTATCAGCTATTAGGCAGTAAAGAATCCAGATTTTCTGAAGAGTTCTTCTTCTTCCGGTTACAAATAATTCCATCCAGTATTAATTGCGAGGTTATTTTGTTTAAAATCAAAGGACATTTTAATTTTCGCTGTCCTGAATGTACTTCGATGGCATCCGTTACAAAATACACATTTGAGTCCCACAGTGCGAAGTGCAGTGACGTGCAGTGCAGTAAGAGAACGCTGTGTGAAGAGGCGTGGCACTGCACTTCAGCACACTTAAGACCAAATAACGCGTCTTAAATTTCTTCGTTCGAAGTTACATGTTTTATGCATAGGACTCTTCAGGAAGAAGTGCTCTACAAAATGAACATTTTTTGAAAAGTTTTTTTTGACGCCCTATCTCAAGCGCTCGAGGAACGGGGGGGGGGGGGGGGGTGATCTGTGTTCACATTTAGTGACTTTGCTGTTTCCTCTTTGTTCACTGCTGTCATGTCAAATGAAAGAGAGTGGTTTCTGTGGCTGGGAGATATCAAGTGAATTAAAATACGTTCACACAATTATGGAAGATTAAAATATGTCATTAGTTCCAGATTTTAATACAATTTCCACCTCTCTGACAGTCAAGCATTAATTATCTTGCAGAACAATGAAGTTACTTTTGTCGCTTTGCTGAAGTAATTCGGCTTTTATTGATCTTTTCCGCTGAGGCAGCCAGTTTGTTTGAAACAAAGTGTTCAATTCCACACTATTGGCTAGTTTCAACTGTTCGCTGCATTTCAAGGGCACGTTTTCATCTTCTACAGGGTGTATACGACCCGGGACAACCGAGAGATCTGGGAAAAACCCGGGAACATTTTCATCCGGGAGAAAACCAGGAAAAAACCGGGAATTTTTTAGAATTATGGGAATTTTTCATTGTTTTAGTTTTCAGTTAAATTTCTGTAATTTTGACTGGCAAGAACCGTTAGAACAAATGATATTACTGTATCCCGCAACTGCAGAATAATACTGCAACAATGAAACTTAACGAGAGAAAAAAAAACAAAATAACTTAAAATGCAAAAGAAATGCGCCACATACGACGACGACACAGAGTCCTCATGCAAGCGTCTGCCAACAGCAAAACGTGTCAACAGCTTTGGGAAGGCTGTGCAATACTTCGTAACAACAAATTCCCTCCGATGACCGTGAAGTCACAACTGTTTACATTACATTCGTGTTAGCAGTTACGAGCGAGCTCATGCGCATGCGCAGTTGAGTCGCGTTTGAGAAGCAGATTCTCCCACTTCTGGCTACAGGAATGTGGCTCTCCGCTGTGCAAGCAGTCGCAGCAAGCAGCTAGATGGTACCAGGAAAAGGGGGCGCCAAATTCATATTCTCAAGGAAAAAAACTTGTTTCACAAAGCGCCTAGCATCCAGCGCACGTTGATCTATCGATCATTTATATGATTTTGAAGCGCATCCTTGTTGGTTTCTGAAAACATTTTAAGTTCATTTCTGAATGAATCGTAAGTTGATTTTTGAATGCGTGCATAGTGTACGTGATGTCTCTGTCAGGAGAATCCTAATCGCATCTAGAAAATAAACTTTCTGCAGACAAAAGGGGATGGGGCCGTACGAGCTGAGCGGAGTAAAGCCGAACGGATAAATGCCAGTCGCTGTCTGATTATGTGGTTGATTGGGTTTTCGAATGTTCAGCTTTCTTATAATTCGTAGCGAAATCCGTAGATTCAGCCTACCAGAACGGAAATAAACGACTGCAGGAATGACAAGTGGGTAAGATTACGTATTATCTTCTCGTTGTATCCAAGAAAATGAAATTTTGACAGAAACTTTCTGCCCAGATTGCTACACTAGTAAGGTCCAGTTGTACAGTCCCCGGCTAGCAGCCGCTTAAGTTCTGATTCGGAAGTAACGCAGAAAACGTTTCGTACGAATTTGTAACAACGCCTAATGGCAGAACAATCACGGGGTAACTAAACCGGTGTTTCTGGCAGGGTTACTGAAGTTAATCTGCGAACAAATTTTGACAGTAGCAGGAATGTCCACAGAATTGGTGATGACAAGATTGTTAGAACGAGAAAGCAGAATAAACGGGGACATCACACAAATTATGGAAGGACGAGACTATTCCAAATTTATATAAGAATTTCGTAATACTACTTTCCGATCTCATGCTTGAGAAACTGGTGCGCATCAATAAAATGTGAAACTATTTCCTAACATAAAGCTTTTTGCTTGTTGTAGGCCTAATAGGCATTTGATATTGGTACTTAGTGAATTATATTCTATCGTGTTTTAAAAATGACCATTTGTGTCAAAACAGTCTCGCTAATTTGGTGTGTGTGTTACAAAATTTGCTACAATATTAGAAAGGCCTGTTTTGTTTTATTTAGCATCCAGCGACAAAATAGACGTGATCAGATCCAGAAAACACCAATCTTGGGTATAATTTGTATTAACAGCTTTTTCAGTATTAGATAACGAAATTTCGATTTTTCATGCAGCAAAAAGTTTGGCGAACTTTGGTGAGGTAATAGATTCATGTGCAGAAAGCAAAAGCACGCCATTTAAAGCTGTAGCCAGATTAGAGAGAAAAAATGCTAGGAGGTAAGTATTGAAATGTATACTTTCTTGCTTGTCTCTTATCTATATTGGTTTTATGCATCCTATATTTTACTTTTGTCACACAAAACAGGAAGTTATTAGCTATTAGGCAATAAAGAGTCCAAATTTTCTGAAGAGTTCTTGTTCTCCCGATTACAAATAATCCCATCCACTATTAATGGCGAGTTTTTTTAAAAAAATAAAGAGGGGCAGGCTGTCAAACTGGCTGACTGGGAGCAGGAGAGGCACCACAGGACATTTCTATTTCCACAGTCCTGAATATAGTTTGTCATCGCTTACAAAATATACCCGTTTCAATTCCACAGAGTGAAATACAGTGACGTGCGATAGGAGAATGCTGTATGAAGAGGCGTGGCACTGCGGTTCGGCACACTTCAGACCATATAACATGTCTTATATTTTCTCGAACACGTATGTTTTTGTTTCAAATTTTTCAGAATGATGTGTTTTACAAGATGCCCTAGGGTACTTTTGAAAATTCGATTTTTTTGGTGTTGACCGGTTCGCAAATATCGTAGATGCGAGGCTGATGCGCAGAGAAGTCTGAACTACAGTGGGCAGTCACCACGTGGCCCGTGTTGACGTTCAGTGATTTTGCTGTTTCTCCTTCGTTTACTCTCGCGTCACATGAAAGCAAAACGGATATCTTTGGCCGGGAGGTATCAAGTGAATTAAAATACATTCACATAATTACTGAAGGCTGATATACATTATTAGTTTCAGATTTTATTTTGTTTCCACGTTTCTGACATCAAGCACCAATCGCCTTGCAGAACAATGAAGTTATTTTTGTCTGTTTGCTAAAGAAATTTGGCCTTTATTAACCTTTTCTGCAGAGGCATCCAGTGTATTTGAAACGAAATTTTTAATTCCACAGTACTGGCTAGTTTCAACTGGTCGCTGCATTTCAAGTGCAAGTTTTCATCTTCTAGCACGTATGGCATTATTCCATAATAATGAACCAAACATGAGATAATGCAGCACTGGTACTCCAAGAAAATTTACATCTGAATCTGGACATACGAATGTGCGCTTTAAGTAGCAGTTTAAATGTGCACATTTTAGTATGGTTCACGAAATTCTGATCTCTTGGAGTACCCTGTGACGTCTTACTGCTTTTACAACGTAATGTAAGATCTTTTAATGTTTTACACGTACGTACATACGGGCTTCCTACGTCATGTTAGCTGCGCAAGCGCGGGGCGCCTCTTACCCGGCGCTCTCCGGCAGCTGCTGGAACGAACCTGTTTCCAGCAGGTCGTGGAAAAATATTGCGAATGTTGGTTTGAAAAGCGTTAATTTCAAAGTAAATATCTTTTAACGTAAGTTGGACTATGCGCGAGGATGTACCATGAAATTCTTAAATCACAGAGTGTTTGACTCCATTTAAAAATCAACTCTTTAATGACAAACAATGTAGAAGAATTTCGAACCCTGAAGATCAGACATTTATGTCATTATTAAAAATTTTACTGCCACATTTGTGTGATGTGTCTTAAAGTGTAACACGCGCAAAAAATCAACATTATCTCGAAAGATTAGCTTCTCTTGCAGCTTATTAACCTTTGTGACCAATATTATGTGTGGAAGCTTTGCTTTTCTTGTAGCAACACTATGTATGTTAATGTAAGCCGTTAACTCGTGTGTTACTGCTGCTTAACAGGGGTGTTGCTATTGGCTGACTACGTCACGCGCCCTATGCCCTGAATACTCGCTGTCATGAGCTGGCGAGATCACGTGACATGAGCTGTGGCTGGCTTACAAAAGCGCATCGCAATCTCGATTTCAGTGATTCGGAAAGTAACATGCGGTGTTTGGTGGAATTCCAATGTGTGCAATGTACATGTTGCTGCACATCAAAGATATTTCCAAAATGTGACTTTTTCCCTGAGTTTCGGTTTCTAAAGTGCCAGGAAATTCTAAGCCCATGTCCAAAACCATAACCATTCAAAGGATTGATAAGTTTTGCACTTCCGAGGGAAAATATACTGTCACGTAAGACGGAAAAAGTGTTTTCACGCGGGAGAAAGTGTATTTTTAAGCGGGAAATCCGGGGAAAATCCGGGAATTTTTTTCCTTGTCCATGTATACATCCAGTATTAATCAAATTTGATACGTATGAAGTATCGTCTCTGTTGTGTGACTGGATTCTTGATTTCCTCGCAGAGATGTCACAGTTCATTCTGATAGACGGCAAATCATCGAGTAGAATAGAAGTCATATACGGCGTTCCGCAAGGTAGTGTCATAGGCCCTCTGCTGTTCCTTATTTACATAAATGATCTAGGTGATAATCTGAGCTGCCCCCTTAGATTGTTTGCAGATGACGCTGTAATTTACCGTCTAGTAAAATCATCAGACGATCAATTCCGATTACAAAATGATCTAGAGAGAATTTCTGTATGATGCGGGAAGTGTCAGTTTGCACCAAACAAAGAAAAGTGCGAGGTCATCGACATGGGTACTAAGAGGAATCCGCTAAATTTTGGGTATACGATAAATCGCACAAATTTAAGGGCTGTCAATTCGACTAAATACCTAGGAATTACAATTACGAGCAACTTAAATTGGAAAGATCACACAGATAATATTGTGGGGAAGGCGAAACAAAGACTGCGCTTTGTTGGCAGAAACTTAGAAGGTGCGACAAACCTACCAAAGAGAGCCTACATTACACTTGTACGTCCTCTGCTGGAATATTGCTGCACGGTGTGGGATCCTTACCAGGTACGATTGGCGGAGGACAGCTAAAAAGTGCAAAGAAGGGCAGTTCGTTTCGCGTTATCGCGCAATATGGGTGAGAGTGTCACTGATATGATGCGCGAGTTGGTGTGGCAGTCGCTGTAACAAAGGCTGTCCTCTTTGCGGCGAGATCTGTTTACGAAATTTCAGTTGCCAGCTTTCTCTTCCGATGGAAAATATTTTGTTGACATCCACCTATGTAGGGCGAAATGATCAACATAATAAAATAAGAGAAATCAAGAGCTCCAATGGAAAGATTGAGGTGTTCCTTTTTCCTACGCGGCATTTGAGAGTGGAATGGTAGAGAAATGGTATGAAACAGGTTCATCGAACCCTCTGCCAGGCACTTCAGTGTGAATTGCAGAGTAAACACGTAGATGTAGATGTTGATTCCCTCCTGTATAGAGATTCAAGTACTTTCTGCTTTGATTGACCAAGATAATCAGCTGCAGATTTGATCGACTTTGGAATCCAGTGAACATTTAAAACCCTGCTGCACCTCAGGCAGGCAACAGAAGCACACCCATTTCCACTCGCAGTCATGGAAGACACAGAGAATTAGTGTTGAAATTATATCAGGGGCAGGCAACAAACAGAAATTTTTCAATTTTCGTGCATACAAATCATGCGGGTAATAACGCGTAATTTAGCGCAGGAAGTACATACCTACAAGTAAAAAAATTTTAAAAACGCTACACATAAGATGACACACACCTACATGTGCTACATGCACACTGAAAACATCGACAGTGTCGAATTGTATACTTAGTGTCCAGGATAATAGTATTAATAATGCAGCACATGCTGATATCAAAATCCGTATGCTCCGTAGAGAATGTGAAACAAAGCAGAAAAATATAGAACGCCAAGATGACATGCAAGACTTGGAAAGGTAAGAAGTGGGGAAATGTTTGGGATGCAAACACGCCGGCCGCGGTGGCCGTGCGGTTCTAGGCGCTACAGTCTGGAGCCGAGCGACTGCTACGGTCGCAGGTTCGAATCCTGCCTCGGGCATGGATGTGTGTGATGTCCTTAGGTTAGTTAGGTATACTTAGTTGGAAGTTCTAGGCGACTGATGACCTCAGAAGTTAAGTCCCATAGTGCTCAGAGCCATTTTGTGATGCAGCGTCAAGGGTAACAGCAGCCATGTTTCCGAGCTGATAGTCCTTGCTGCTGGAAACGTCGTCGAACTGTTCGTGCAGATGGTCGTTCTCTTGCAAACGTCCCCATCTGTTGACGCAGGGATCGAGACGTGGCTGCACGATCCCTTACAGCCATGCGGATAAGATGGCTGTCACCTCGACTGCTAGTGATAAGAGGCCGTTGGAATCCAGCACGGCGTTCCGTATTACCCTCCTGAACCCACCGATTCCATATTCTGCTAACAGTCAATGGATCTCGACCAACGCGAGCAGCAATGTCGCGATACGATAAACCGCAATCGCGATAGGCTGCAATCCGACCTTTATCAAAGTTGAAAACGTGATGGTACGCATTTCTCCTCCTTAGACGAGGCATCACAACAACGTTTCACCAGGCAACGCCAGTCTACTGCTGTTTGTGTATGAGAAATCGGTTGGAAACTTTCCTCATGTCAGCACGTTGTAGGTGTCTCCACCGGCGCCAACCTTGTGTCAATGCTCTGAAAAGCTAATCATTTGCATGTCACAGCATCTTCTTCCTGTCGGTTAAATGTCGCGTCTGTAGCACTTCATCTTCGTGGTTTAGCAATTTTAATGGCCAGTGGTGTATTATTCAGACAACATTCTGCATCACTAGAAATACGTCTCCTCGCCACGGCAACTAAAGACAGTCTCTCTAATTTAGATTTTTTTCACAGTTTTCGGAAAATATTGAAGTTGCTTTTTTGAATTTGTACTGAGGCACAATTTTACTTTCACTGTGTAAAGGAGTGTTGTCGCTTTTTGAACTTTCATCAGGTCCAGTGTTTAATTTTGATTATGTGAGGCAAGTATATGTGACACCCATTGCCCCGGGGGGAGGGGCGGTTTGAATGGAATATCAAATGCGAGGAAACAGGACACCAGTTGCGTTACACAATTTTTATCGAAACTAGTGTGCTCTTTCTTCACATCGACATTCTTCAAAAACAGACGTTGAAAATGAACAAAAATGTAAACGACAAAACTGGTCGCTGCAGTGGACTGAGGGAACTGCTGGCGTAATCGGCGCCCAGAGCTACCAACAGAAATGGCAAACGTTTAGATTCACGACCCAGTTCTGGCGCTACAGCTGCAGGGTCGCTGGCATTTGCTGAAACAAAAAAGCAGGGAAGTCGACGTGAAGTGTTGCGGACAAATCCGATACGTGACGAAACCGAACGATGGACCCACGAGACACCTTTCAGTGTGCCACTTACATGAAATTACCGCAGCTTGCACGGTGGTTGTCGGGAGGCGTGGACATCCGTCGTTTTCTTTTCAGTTCTTGCTCTGAGGGGGACAGCTTGTTGATGTACAGAGTATCCAATAATAAATCAATACTCCAACGAACAGCTCTAAAACGGGGAGTGTACTTACAACGTGCAACCCATGTTTTTATAGGCAGGCACGTTGATGATTTTGCGCTGATATATCAATCCTTTTCTCGATACATGGGGAGCAGATAACGGTATTTTATTTTGTGTCGATACATCGGATACTGTACATTTTAAAAATATCAAGTCATAGGCAAACTCTATCATTCCGCAATCGACGTCTGTTAAAACCTGTCGTGCGGCCATCAAGACGTCGGAAACCCTTTCCCAGGAGCCACCTCAGTAGAGGTGACAGCGGCGCCAACGCGCTGCCCTTTTGTACCTTGTATACGCGATACTGCTGCCATCTGTATGTGTAGATATCGCTATCCCATGACCTTCTGTCAGCTCAGCCTGTCTCTGCCTGGAAGCACCCGGGTGGTTCTACAGCGCAAAAGAGCTGCTGTCAATTACAAATCAGAGACTACTCGAAATTGTACGTAGACGGAATAGATTTTAAATAAGCTAAACATTTATTCAAAATAACTGATGCCTTGTCATCCACAGACTAAATACTTTCCTTAGTGAAGAGTGTTTTTACATTTTAATTAACAATATAGTCAAATTGCACACCATCGACTGCTAGGCACATTTGGAATGGCTGTTTGAGAGAGGGAGATGAACTGGACAAGCTACATTGGATGATACGTCGTTGTGTGATCTGGCGCGCATCATCTGACATACCTGGGGTTCATGACAGACTCTATCTTTTAGTGCTCCCCGTAGAAAGAAATCCATTTGAGTCAGATGAGTATTTGTACTAAAATTTGCTATGAGAACGGATTAAAATGCATCGTGGTTTTAGAAATATTATATACTGCTTTTGGTGAGTATACTACGAGTGAAATAGGTGTTTACGACTGGTATAAACCTTTAGAAGAAGATGAGGATGACGAGAAGTTCATAATAGAAGACGAACTGAGAGTCAAACCAAACGATGCGTAAATTAACACTCAATCGTCTCGGTGACATATGGCCGAGACCAGTGAATTGTGAATGTTATGTTTCTGACAGTAATCTTCGGTTTTGACAGTACAGTGCACAACGACTCCTTGTCCCAAGATGAAACGGCCAGTATGCAGTACTTCTCACCAGCTCAACCCCGATGGCTTGAAGCAACACGGAAAGGTGTCCCGCTTTGTGGCGGAGCAGTTCATTGTTTCTGCACTGCGGTAACGCACCTGCTCACAGTTCGTTGCGTGCTTGTGCATGTTTGGCTAGAAACAATACTGTAGTGATGTCCTTGGCCCCACGTTCGCTCCATGTGTGACATTTGTTCCCAAAAATAAAGACAAACCTTAAAGAGCTGTCTTTTACATAAGAGATGAGATTCAAACTGCACGTCTGAGAGAACTAAACGCTACTGTAAGGATTGTTCCAGAATCGTTTTAAGCATTGGAAGAACCACTGGAATAAATGTATAATATGTAATGGGAAATATCTTAGTGAAGACGACATTGATGTAGACTAATAAATAAACCAAGTATTGGATACAACATTCACCGCTGTTGCTTCCACTCTCATATTGTCCATTTTGGTGCCAATGTCACGACCCTGTCACCGTCTTCTAAGAGGAATGTCGTTGGTTCACCACCCAAGTTTCGTCGATAGAAAAGAGTTCTGTTAATTTCCTGACTTGTATCAAGTATTTGCATCGCCAGTCAGTCATCACTTCTCTCTAGAGGGATGTTTCCTTTACTTAGAGGTCTGTTGCAAGTAAATCGCATATCATGCAGTGTCTTACGCTAAACAGCTTTCTTCCAAGGAAAATAATTTTTTTGTTTTTACGCCAACAACTTATTTGTGTAATGTCAGCACTAGTTTTTAGCCATGCAAACGTCCCTATGGTTGATCAAATTACCTATTTTGAGAAGCTGCTTGCAATGATGGATTTATACTCCAAATTTCGTAGTGCACTTTCTTGGCGGCTCTGGCAAACCGCGTGGTTTATTTTCGGTCGCCTTTCTGATGCGTCCAATAGCGGCAAGGCTGACTTGTGTGTAAACTACAATCCTTTCTTTTTGAGACTGGCAACATTAGCCCCCAGTTCTCTCTGTGCCGACTCTTTAATACAATCCGTGATTGCAACAGAGGTGACTGAGCCATTTTTACCCCAAAGATCGCAATTCTTTGCATTGTGCAGATTTTCCTGTGATGTGGTGCGCTTGTCGATCATCTCTGAATAACATATTCGTACGTGTCCACAGAGCATTTCACACGGTGGATTACTGTTGACCGTTGAAGAAGATAGAAATGTATGGAATAGGTTCCCATGTATGTGAGTGGACCTCAGCTCTTAAGTGACAGAACCCAGTATGTTGTCCTCTGTGGCGAGTGTTCGCCAGAGGCAGGAGTTCTCCAGAAAAGGGTGATGGGACCGCTGTTGCTGTCCGTATACATAAATGGTCTGGTGGACAGGTATCTGCAGCTGTTTGCTAATTGTCCCCTAGTGTACAGTAAGATGTCGTCGTGAGTGAGTGTAGAAGGACACAAGGCGAGTTGGACAAAATTTCTAGTTGGTGTGACGAATGGCAGTCATCTGTAAATGTATAGAAACGTAAGTTGATGCAGGTGAGTAGGAAAAACAGACATGTAATGTTGAGGTACAGCAGTAGAGGTGTTCCGCTAGACACAGAGGCGTCGCTTAAATGTCTGAGCGAAAGTTCGCAAAGTGATACGAAATGCAACGAGGTTGAGAGGACTGCGGTAGGGAAGGCGGGAGGTCGACTTTAGTTTGTTGGGAGAATTTTAGGAATGTGTGGTTGGCCTGTAGATGAGGCTGCATGTAGGCCGCTGGTGCGACCTGTTCTCGAGTACTGCTAGAGTGTTTGGTATCGGCAACAGGTATAATTAAAGGAAGACAGCTATAGGACTGAGAGCTGAGCTGCTAGATTTGCTACCGGTAGTTTCGAGTGACGCAGAGGTATTGTGCAGAAGCTTCAGGAACTCGAATCGGAATCACTGGAGGGGAGGCGAAATTCTTTTCGAGGAATTGTTGAGAAAATTTAGAGAACTGTTTTTTGACGCTGACTGCAGAACAATTCTAGTTGTGGCAATGTACACTTGAGACAAGGCGTGTGAAGATAGGGTGAGAGGCGTTGTCGCTCGTACAGAGGCATACAGGCAGTCGTTTCTCCCTCGCTCTACTTGGGAGCGGAACGGAAAAAGCAGATGACTGCAGTCAGTTGAGAACTTTTTATATGTACCAGTTACTACTATTGTTTCATATGGTTGCTGCTCCACCTATATTGATTATTTTGCACTGAATGCAGCAGTTTTATTAGGTCTGTAGTTTCTAGATGGTATTTCACTTGTCTTTGGAGCTTCTTACTGGCTCTCTCGCTTGGGATTAGCCTTCAACTGTGGGGAGAGGTTCCCGCGACATTGGTTAAAGTTCAGCAATGCCAGATCTATACAAGTATTTTGGTATTTGTAAGTGAACATGCGATAATGAATCAACACTCTGTTTGTATTTCTTACAGGCACCTGATTTCTTTCTGGCATGATCTAATTTATGCATTGCATTAGATACAGGAAATACAGTACTTTTTTGAGACTGGTCTAAAGTTACGGTTTAAGTGTTTGTACTACTACTGAAAGAGAAATTTTACTCGGAAGCAGCGTAGCTGGTGTACACTTGAAGTTTACTTAGACCTTTTTAAGTATAAATGTAAAGTTTTACGCCTTCTGTAGTGGTGTGTAACTTATTTTGTGTCCAGAATTTTCAGAAAATGCAAAAAGTTGCACAAAGTTAACATGACTGAATATAGTAGTTGTGCAGGATGCCGCCTGCCACAGACCATATGGTGGGTTGCAAAGTTTGTAAGTAGATGGAAATGAATGTTCCAGTGGATGTATCTCTTGTTGCATGCATGATTATATGAGCACATGTGACGATTATTATGCAGCGGGTAGTTTGTGTGTGTGTGTGTGTGTGTGTGTGTGTGTGTGTGTGTGAGGGAGAGTCGACCTGGTGGCCTTGTTGTATTTGAAATATGTCGACCAACTTATTGTGTACGAAGGAGTGACTTTTATATCTTTTGTCGGTATGTCAGGAAATTTCCATGTTACTGGTCTGAATCACTTAGCTGTCTGGTGAGGAAATTGTATTTCAGTACTTACAGATACGTTTAGTTTCTAGTGTTTTCTTCCTAAGTGACAGAAGGAATTGGTACCCAGAGAAGGTAGTTTTGGGGTGTGTTTGAATGTAGATGAAGGATTGGGTAGCAGCTGCATGCCGAGGTGAAAGGAGGCGGATCTGTGGAGTGAATTATGAGGAAAACCAAATGAATTTGTTAGGAGATGGAGTGCACCTATTTTTAATGGGAGATGGCTGAAGTTTTTGATTATGGGCTAGTGCTGTGGATCTGTCTGTAATACGCTGGTTAACCCGTATCGCAGAAGCGAGATTTCTAGATTTGTGACTTGCTGCTCGGAAGAAGTGTATTCAGAATTGTTGGCAGTTTTGCGGCTGTGACAGTTTCTTTCATTTGGTGTGCGTGTCTCGATAGTAGAGAGTAAGTGTGTCGATGTTTTGTGCAGGAGCCTTTCTGATGCAGAGCGAGGCGGGAGGCTGATAGAGGCGGCTGAGGAGGGGGCGGTGGAGGAGGTGCGGCTGTTGCTCGCGGCTGGGGCGGACGTGGGGGCGAGGGACGGGGATGGGTGGACCGCCCTGCACTGCGCTGCAGACAGAGGCGACGCGGCTGTGGTGCGGCTGCTGCTCTCTGCGGCGTCCGACCCCAACGCCAGGGATCGGTGGGGGCAGACGCCGCTGCACTTGGCGGCATGTTGGGGCCAGGCAGAAGCGGCGGCTGCGTTGCTGCAGGCCGGAGCCGACAGGGGGGTGAGGACTAATAGTGGGAACACCGCCCTGGACTTAGCCAGGCTGTGCAACCATCAGGAGATCGTCAGGATGCTAACACAGAGTTAATACGCGCCACTAGAGGAAATGGCATCCTGCACTTCATTCTACATGATATTAAAATAAAAAATTGAAAAAAAAAGATCGCTTTCTCTATTCATTTCTACCTTTTGCAGTCCACACAATTACTCCAGTAACACAACTACTGCAACAACAGGAGATATCTGTAAACCAACGTGACAAACCTTACTTTTCACAATTCACTCTGTAAAACATTTCACAACCAATTTCTGCAAAAGCTCAGCAACAATTGACAAATACTCCATCATTCATAAACTCCACTTCTCTCTCCCTCTCTGTCTTGTGTTTCTCGTCCCACATACAGTATTGAAACAGCTTACAAGAATACAGCCGACGTCTCTCACAACCGCCTGTATTTCGAAATGTAAACACCCAATCTCTTCCAAGACACAAATGCGAGAATACCGGTTGTTGTGCGTTAATGTTAGTTCTTTTCACCAGTCTCCTACATTACCTAATTACTGCAAACTATTTGCTAGCAGTGTCTTATGTTGCTACATTACATCACTGCGAACTGCACCATTCTCATATTACTGCCATATAAGCTGTTCAGTTAGAATGTATCTTCACTTGCGATCTCACACTGAATTCACTTACGTGCTTGCACCGCACAAGTACTTTTCGTGTTTAATTGTAATGTCACATTGGTAGCAGTGCTCACACCACATCATGCTCACACCATCTGCAGCCTTCTTGGCAGCTCACCTTCAAATAAAGAGAATTGAAGAACCACCTAAAATCATTAGACTCCTAAACACCTCCCTTGCTGCTCTTACAGAACAAACTACCATCTCTCAGGGAATTATACTCAATCACGTGGGACATGCAGCCATCACTGGAATTATACGGCAGTTTCGCCAAATTACACTTTTGCGTCTCTGTAGATGCTTTGGAAGCAGACCACACTTCGAACATTCATTCCCCTGTCTGCTGTGATACAATTAGACTTGGCATCCCCGTGCGTGCATGTGTGACCAAAGCGGCAGACTGCATTCTGAACAAGAGCTTCTGTGGCCCTCATGTGGCGGCGTTACACGCGGAAGCTCCTCAACATTCTCTGTGAGGAAGCAGCGGCGCCAGGAGACAGTATTGACTTGGTGAGTGACCTCCACGGCATTGATGAATACTTCAGGCTCTGCCAGTTGATCCTCAACATAAATAAATGTAATACACTCTGCATACACAGGAAAAGAAATCCACTACTGTACAATTACACTGCTGATCACAAATTGCTGGAAACAGTAAGTTACCTACCGTAAAATATCTAGCAGTAACTATCCAGAGCGACGCTACGTGCAATGACCAAAAATACCAATTGGTAACAAACTGCAGTACATCTTTTCTCAGCGATTCCATAATCACATGTTTTGGGCTCCTAAAACCAAATTTCGTGCTTCCTGCCTTGTAGTATGTGGAGTTCACAACGAAAGCCTCAAAATTTTCCGACTTTTCTCAGATTTTCATTTATTTCACAAAGACTACGTGTTTCTCAAAGTTCAAAACCCAACACAAAATTAAATTGGACAAACTCTTCTACAACATGCAGCAATCAGCAGTGATTTTCTGACGGCGAGTGGTGACCGCGCTAGAGCGTCCTAAAAAAACGGTGACTCCCCAAAATTCGGATCGCGCCTAACGCCGTTCACCTGTTGCACTCTGCTATTACGGCACTTTGGAACGGTATGGCACGCGTCAGCAGACGGAAAACAGCCCAGAACTCCACCTGTGTTCTTCGCATCGTCAAACACAATAGCACTCACGCCAGACATCCGCTGTCGAAACGGACGTCATATATTTTGAAACGTGTTCGCATTTATTTAAACTAGTGCTTCTAAGTGTGTGGTTGGTATCTGAGAAATGGCTAAAATTTATTTTGATATCGAAATATGTAAATCTCAGTCCAGTGCGACAGAAAAGTCTAGAAATAAAATTTTGTACCAAAGTATGCGAAGCACACGCTACACGATGCGAAATCCAGGCTAGCCGGTACATCAAACAATTCGCCTGCGAGAGAGGAGGTCGTTTTCAATGTAATTTATACATACCATTTATCTGCAAAACAGATAACTCAATTTAAAATATTGGTCCTGAATATTGTAAATCTTTATCTTGAGACTTGTAAACAATAACTGCACCAGATCTGCTACCGTATTTATAGTGCAAATGAAGATAAAATGTAACGCATCCCGCTTTGTGTCAAAACTGCTCCAAAATTCACAAGATAACGCCTTTCTGAAATAATTTAGGGATTCGGAAAGTCTGGAATGATAATTTCACAGATACATTCTGGTGTGTGGCGGAGGGTAGTTTGAGTGCCACAGCTGTTCCGGCCTTTTCCTGTTGCAGTAGCGATGCTAGAAATTTCTTTGAACTACTCGTCTATTAAGAGCTCTGAATGGAAAGTAAGAAACCCGGAGAACATCTGGCGTGCATTTCCTCGCCATGTTACAGTTTTAGGTGGAACCTTTAACCTGCCACCTCTGCAGTGGGCGACATAGGTGGCCGAGACTGACGGCAGGGCCAGGGAATCGTGAGAAACTGATCCAAGTGCTTTACTCAAAAACTACCTCGGGCCATCAATCTGAGAAACGAGTCGTGAAGACAGCATCTTAGACTTGCAAGTGACAAATAGACCCGAACTTTTCGAATCTGTTAGGGTAGAACGGGGAATCAGCTATGCCAAGACCGTTACAGTGTTACCGAATACGACCGTAACCATAAATAGAAAATAAGTTGGGAATATTATTGTGCTTAGCAAGAGCGACGAGAAACAGCCTTCAGCTTTCCTTTCCTCTGCAGCACCAACAGCGCGGGTATCAGTGGAAGAAGTTGAAGAGCATTGTGAAATACGCTTCAGACAGGTGTGTACCGACCAAATGCGTTTCAAGCCCAGTTTCACAGCGATGAGTTTACGGCGCTGGTTTCCATTTAAGTGCGCGTCTCCGCACGCCACATCACGAGATAACAAAGGAATTTCCGAGATCCGAATTTCATCGATAAAAATGACGCCAAAGAAACAGTTGTTTCTGGAAAGAGCAACGTATCTGTAACATGTTGCATTACTCTCTACGTAACGAAAGCCCGTGTAAACATTCGGTCTTGTCTGTAAGGCAGAAACGCTTACGACACTGTTATTCACGTGCAAACAGCAACAGGTGGCGTCAGACAGCCCGCGCAAACGGCCGGCGCAGTCGCCGATGGGAAACTCGCAGGTGGGGGAGCGACGCAGAATGCGGGCAGCGAATCCGGCAGAGGGCCGCGCATGCGCAGAAGCAGCGGCGGGGCGGGAGCAGGCGGTAGGGGCGGTCCGACCACGGCGGCGGACAAAAGACCGGCCACACGATAGCGGGGCTGAAACTGAGTCAGGACGATCACTTCCTGCATAAAATGTGTAACACTGTTTAGCGATTAGAGCTACAGTTGTACTCAACAGTTTATAAATCGGTGAAGATCGCAGACGCGAGCGTCCGGCTGCCATTTAATGTCCCGGTATTACAAAGATATTTTCAGCCGCTCTCGCAGCAATTTCGCAGTTATGTCAGAGCGCGCTACATCTATCTAATGGCAGCCCACGATGTACTAACACTAAACATTACTTCGATAACAACCTCTGTTACAATTAGTGCGCTAGATGATTTAATACAAGATGTCACGTTTGATGTTTTATTTTTGCACCAAGTCTCAACGGCAGCTGTAGGGACATCAGCTGGCTTTCAAGCTGTCATTACTATCGATGCAGAAATAAACAACGCTACGGCAGTTCTTTTAAGGGATGGGTTTACACCTGAAAACGTCCAACTTTATCCCAGCAGACGTGCAATTGCATGTTCTGTCGCTGAGACATTGCGCTTAAATATTTACGCGCCATCCGGGACTGAAGTTACATATGCACGATCGGACTATTTTTTTTAATCGGGATTTCCCACATCTTTTGGTAAATATGTATATGGGAAGCACACGCTACACGATGCGAATTAGAGGCTAGTCAGTACGTCAAACAATTCGCCTGCGAGAGAGGAGGCCGATTTCAGTGTAATTTGTATATGTCATTTGTCTGCAAAACAAATTACTCTGATTAAAATGTTGGCCCTGAATATTGTTGATCTTCATGTTTAGACTTGATTTACCTGTTTGAAACATCTAAAATGATATATTTTCACAGATACATTGTGACAGTCACTGTATCTTGCGGTGGACATGAACATTGATGGTAATTAAATTTGTGGGCCTAGCTGTCCGAACGGAACGCTCCTCTGTTCTGGAACCAGTTACTAGTAAGAGAGTGACCGAACTGTCAAAAACGTACGGTACAGTTCCAGCGCGACAGCCGTCTGGAGGCAGAAAGGGTGCCAGCGTCAGTCAGCAAACGGATTCGATACGCCCGCGCATGCGCAGAAGTACGCCTTCTGCTTCTCGCTCGGGTGGCCACCGGCCAAGTGCAGAGTTTCGTAATGCAGATTTTGCGCCTTTTTCACTGAGTAACTCTTCACGAACACAGTAACTAAAGGATGTAGAAAAACAGCCGGGAGGACGAATTGTTACAGGAGCTGCGAATGTGGTCACCTCTCTAAACCTCTGCACTCCCTCCGCATCAAACAAGAGAGCTCCAAGGGAAAGATTTTTCAGCCATCGACTCAGAAGGTGCGACACCCTTCTGTGGCGCCCTGCAAAACCTGACTGCAGGTCTGGACACGGAAGCCGCAGCTGAGCGGCGCGCCGCCACACGCACTCACTGCACGCACGCCTCGCCAGTGTCGGCTTCGAGGCCTGACAGACTCCACACCACAGGGGGGTGTGAGTAACTGTGCAGGATTACGACGCAGCCCCTGTCGGCTTCTTCGACTGTGACACTGTAATTGTGAAAGCAAAAGGTCTACCTCGTCCCAAAATAATTGGCAGAGGATAACGAAAATTAAATTGTAACCTCCTCCACATAACATCGGTGAATATACATTTCATTGGTCGGTACAAATCGTGGGTTAACCGCAGACGTTTCTTCCGTAACGCGAGTGAGTGGCGGCTGAACCTTGCAAAACCCGGTGGTCGGAAATTAGTTACAAATGTCGCCTACAGGATTGAAGTAAAGCGTGAATTACATTTTGAATTATTTGATACTTGTAAGAATAATTAGTAATTGCCACTACATCACTCAAAAAAATAATTCGTTCACGTGACATATCAGACAGTAAATAATACAAAACATGTTGGCAAGTCCTAGATACGACTTACTTATCTACAGAATTTTCATTTGGGGAATAGTAAACAGTCATGTATAAAATGCTATACAGGCAGCCATGTCCTCCAGATAAACTCATGTGTGTTAACTGGAGAAACACTGGCCACGGTGGCTGGAAAGGAACAAGTATGGGCGAAGCCTTCGACTGCAGGCGACAGACTAACTGGGCGACATTTTGGAAGAAAAATTCCTCCAACTGTCAGCAAAGCGAGGCCGTGAAGATGGTGTAAAGCGTGTGGTGACAAAGTTAAAAAAGAAACTGGAGAGTCGAAACGGAAAGAAACAACATACTGATGTTCAGTGTGTGATGTTGCGCTGTGCAAGGCAGAATGCTTTGAATCGTTTCACGCTCTAACAATATACCAGCACTTGCAAAGTAAGTTAGAAATCAGATTAATAATGTTGCTCACGCAGCATATGTTATCTTTATCGGGCATCATCAAAGTTATTCACTTTGGATGGTATCGTCAGAATGGAAATAATGAGGTCACTGCAAAAAGAGTCATTAATTTGGCACTTACCCTGAATGGATTCCCACGTAGATTTCGTCCAAGTCGTTATGGCTCATCTTGTTGATTCTAGGGTGATTCCACTTTGACTGCTAGAAGTTCCAGATCTGTGTTTTAGCAATATTTGAAGACGTAACAAATGCGTTTTTGCGGAAATTCTTGACGATCAAACAATCCCAGATCAGAATAATGGTATGGTAGAAGTAATTTTTGACTTGGTGTTCACGATCCACATTTTTATTAAACTTCTTGTAAATTCACATATACTTCTTCTTAATTGTCAAATCAAGAAAACAGTTTTGTATCAATCTTCGTATACTTCATTTCCACTTTAACGAAATACAAGACTTGACTGCTCTTTTATAAAGCGAAATAACTTCTGCCAAAGCGAAACAAAGACTGCTCTGTGCGCATTCGCGCCAAAATGGTTACAATTAAGTCAAAGATTATGACAGTCTCACAGAAAAGAATACACACAAGAACCATATCACTGTAATATATCGATACATCAGAGTAGCTATACATTAATAAAAAAAATGTGAATATTGTCACAAAAATATGTCTGTTACTTGGCAGAAAAGTAGTAAGATATTACTGGTATCGACAACTGGAGTTGGAGTGCCGTAATGGTCAGTTAAATAAAGAACCATTACAACACGAAAGCCATTTACGTATACAAATTATTTATAAAAAATTGTAATTAGTTGTGTATTGGGATATTTTTTAATAAACGCGTTTCAGTTTGTTTTTATAAAACATAAACAAGTCCAATATTCATTCTACCTATAATAAACCCTACTGTAAAAACTTTATTTTCTTTGTTTCAGCTATAAACTTGCGATAACAGTGTAAATTTAAGCGGAGTTTTTTACTATAACGCGTTACTTCATTTTAAAGTTTAATGTACAGGGGTGAAACGGACAAAGTGCAACGATTTATCTGTAACCGTTCGTAAATTGTGATTTTTTTTTAAAAAACGACAGAAGACCCCAGTCTGGCGTGCTAGTGTGTCATACTGAGTCCCAGACTTCAAAGTGTTGATTTGTTGTTCCGGTGAGAGGCAACAAGGCCAGGCTCACTCGATTGCGGGGCCAGCGTGTGTGGGCGGTGGTGTTGTGACGTCACCACAGTGTGTCGGCAAGAGGCGCCTGCCGCGGCCTCCAGTTGATGACAGACTGAGGCAAAGAAACTGCAGACACACTCACTGAGGTCTTGGTGACGCGACACAAAATTACAACGTTTTTCTTTTCCATTATCGTTACGACAATTGTAACATTTTCAATATGTGGAACGTAATATTGAAAGTCTAAACCAGATGTAATCACTTACCAAATGAAAGGAGGAGGTACTGATTTCTGTACGTTTCATAGCGTGCTTTTGGGCAGGGCGTCTTCACTTAGCAAATAAAACACAGTTGTTGACAGAGGAAATGGTGGCAGCCAAAAGACATTCATAACGTGCTGGAAAAGAACAGTGCTATTACTACAATTCATGTGGGGCTCTGTAGAAAACATTTGAGGCAGCAGAATGTAATGTTTAAAACGTTAACCAGATGTAATTTGTTATAAAAAAGATGTTCTCAAAAAGATTGTTCGAGGAGGGCATCTTCCATTTGCAGATAAAATGCAGTCATCGGCAGAGTAGACTGAAAGGCGTCCGTTAAATGCTGATAAAGAACAGGAGAGTACCCCCTGTTACCACATTCCAAATAGGAAGCTGTAGACAATAGCCTTTGACGTTGCAGAGAGTAATATCAAAAAATGTTAACCACATGTCATTACTTATCCAGTGCTAGAAGGAAGTACTTATTTCTCTTCATTTGGGCATCTTTCCTTGGCAAAAAAAAAAAATTAAAAAATGCGGTCGATATCAGAATAAATGGCGGCAGCGACGTGGCGCTCATTAACCTGCTGGTAAGGAACAGGAGACAGCATTTGAGGCAGCAGGGTCCCATATGAACAGTGTCTAACCAGGTCTGTTTGCCTACCAAGCGGAAGAAGGGAGGAGCAGCTGCGTCGCTGGAGGGTGTCCACGTGTTTGTCGTCGCTGCCGGGGAGAGAGAGGGGCGCTGGAGTTCCAGCGTCAGGATGGTAGTTGTGAGTTGAGACGCCGAGCAGGGGACTCTGGGCAGTGCAGGCGTAAAGTTAAGAGCGCCTGCGTTTGAGTAAAGTGCTCTGTGTTTGAATGCTGTGAAACAGAGGAGAGAGATACGATTAACGGTTCAGAATGAAATGAGGTGTAAGGGTATCAGAAAAGAGTATGAAGAGCAATGAAGGTAACATTTTTTTATTTAGTGGCACTGCAGTCGCGCTAGTTACATTAGTTTCATTGTTGAATTAGACAGCAACATCAAGGAAATTGAGATTTTTCATTAAAGATTGTTTAATTTTCACGGTGAGGGTTTTTTCATGTCTGTCAATTATTTCACTGACGTTTGTGAGAGTAAGATTTTGGTACCGGTGTCTTCCTTTGACAATATTAATAAATGTTGTAATATGAACTGCATACGGGTAATAACATATCTGATAATGTAAAAACATTTTGCTAAAGGCACATTTCACCACATCCTCGGTCCAAGCCATTTTTATTCAAAGCAGTGTCTCACTCAGTGGTGTGTGTAAAACAGTTTGCTCGCTGTCTGGAGCATTGCACTGGGCCCTCAGCAACTGGAGTCAGAAATATGCAACTGGAGCGCAGAGGGCAGCCAAGCAGTGTGTTTCCAAGCAATTACATTACGAGGTGAGATGTTTCCATTTCAGGATCTGTTTGCTACGAAAATTATCAACGGACAGGGAACATTTCACAAACAGCATTACTTGCAGACCATTAACACACGGGGACCACTTTGTTTTTATTAAAGAGATTAATAGTAAAGTTCAGGATTTAATCAGTTTACAGTTTTTACGGTATCAATACAGTAAAACAACATATCATCACGTTGGAACACATAAGAGACACGTTATTGCAGGGAAAAGAACAGCCACAAAAGAATGTGCATCATGCGATTAGAAGCATACCAACTGACTTACATAATTTCACCGCACTGACTGACTATCGGTCTCCAGTTACATCGATTAGTGATGCATCGGGCAATAAACACAATGCGAATAATTCTTGCTGTACAATCCCATTACAAAGGACTAAAGTTAGAGGAGTAGTTTCGGGAAAAAGAATAGATGTAAAAACCACTCACACACACACACACACACACACACACACACACACACACACTTAAAATTTATTGTTCACAGCCAGAAAATTTATGCAAATTTTTGGATCCTTCCACTTGTAAGAAATCAAGTTATGCTGGGTATGGGTTTTTAACAGAACATGATGGCATTTCGGACTATGAAGATGGATTACACTTTCAGCAGAGCATTTCAATACACGAATAGGAAATTAACAGATGGGAACATTTTCATACACAAAGAATACAGAATGGTGCACATCATTTTTCACTGACACGTCTTTTGCCACCGACAAATGCAGAATTAAATTTCGACGTTTCGCAGACAATCAAAGCCAAGGAAGACAGTCGTGAAGCAGCAACAGACGAACCAAACAACACACTCCATTGGACAGATTTTTCAGATCACCACTAATTCAATCGCTATTGATACAACTTTGCTCTCGCCACATTTAATTTTGAAGGATAAAAATCAGCCAGACAAAATAAAAGAACTTGTGTCTTTCCCCAAGTCACAACGTCTACGTCATCGTAAACTGACAGACACTGCAACAGTTAATACAAAAGAGGCAGCTGAGAAGAGAAAAACCCTACAACAGAAGGTAAGTCACACTAAAAAATTAGAAGTTGGACAAAAGGTTTTAGTTCAATCACGCCCACTGTCTTGTAAAGCAAAGAACAGGTCTCAGAAATTTGCATTGCTTTATAACGAACCATTTCGGAATCGACGAATCCCACTTCCTAACGTAGGACATCTTGAAACACTCAGAACGAAAGCTTCGAGAGGTCTTCATCACATCACCAATACAAAACCGTTCACTGTGTAATTGTTTGACTTTGTACTCCTTATTGAGGACAACACCACAACGATACATAACACTTCGTTTCCTTATGACGTCAACCGTTTGTAGGTAGAAATTAAACTTTTTCTGCAAATTTTCTTTCATTGACATGTATGTGTACATGACAATAACATTTTTATCTCATACAGCACAAGCCATTTCGGATGTTTATTTTCACTGTGTCATGATTGTTACAGAGTATATACCATTCCGTGTTCTAACATAACTGACCCCGATTTTTACAATACATCATTTTAAAAGCAAAAGTTACGTAAAAGAAGACAGTAACGACTCCTTCGCCAAAGACAAACGCATCACAAAAGATAAAAGCAACATGTGAAACAATAACATAGAATTTCGCCCGAGCTAATACATTTTCTCTTACAGGTTAAGGTACAGAAGTATGCAATAACGGATTCCAGATAGTACTGATAAAACAGGTAGACAATGTGTATTTGCACAGCTATCACACGTACTGTCAACTATCGGAGAAGGTATTTAATTTCTTCGTCTTCCACTGGGATACTCCAATCCTGAGCTATAACCAGGATTTCTTCATTGACTGTAAGAATTTTACTCTGTGTCGTATGTGAAGACTTAAGGATTAATTTTAGATGGAGCATGTGTAGCAATGATTTATGGATTTTTGCAACAAAGATATGGTGAGATAATAGGAAGTGAGGATAGCGAACTTTTCACGATTATTATGCAGACGTTTATGATTTATAATATGAAGTGTGGCACACTGATGTTTGGGAGTGTTAGGTATTACGAGATGATTTAACCTTTGTAGCATGTTTTGATGATTGTGTTTTGGTGTGTTTCTCTGATGAATAGAATTTCTAATGAAACTTGCGAGCAGATAAAAACTGTGTGCCTGACAGAGACTCGAACTCAGGACCTTTGCCTTTCGAAGGAGAGCTTCTGTGAAGTTTGGAAGGTAGGAGACGAGGTACTGACGGAAGTAAAGCTGTGAGGACGGGGCGTGAGTCGTGCTTGGGCAGCTCAGATGGTAGAGCACTTGCACGCGAAAGGCAAAGGTCCCGAGTTGGAGTCTCGGTCCGGCACATAGTTTTACTCTGCCAGGAAGTTTGATATCGGCGCACACTCCGCTGCAGAATTAAACTCTCATTCTAGAACTTCTAATGGTTTGCGATAAGGTGTTACAAAGCTGTAAGACAAAACTATGAATTTACTTAAAGATAAACACTTTCTTTCAAACATATGCCTTTTTTTCTTTGGGAATAACAACCTGAAGGATTGAAGACGCTTATTACGATTTACTTGCTTTGATGACATTTGTGACTTTGCTTCCACTAATCGATTTTCTTCTCATTCACAGAATAATATCATTTATCATTACTTTTCACCCACATTTAATCGACTTCATGGGAAAGAGATAATTTCTTAATTATTTTTATTCTGCACGTTGCCTTTAGTTGTTCATAAGTATTAAGTACTCTTCTTGATAACACTTAAATTTCGCATTTGGGGTAATTATAAGTAACTGGCACGTGCATAGATTAAGGTTTTGTGGACACATTTTCATTTGCTTTATCTTTTTTTTTTGTTACTGACAGACAACAGAGAATGCAGCAACACATTGTTCCTTTCCTTTAGCCTGTATACTTCGGCGCATTTACTCGAGTACATAGAAACACGCACTCTGCAGAAATCACTATTGTACTCTTGCATAACACAATGTTTACCTATTGATATTTTCGTAATGCATTATACATGTAATGATTACTGTATTTTAATGTTTCTTTTCTAGCACAGTAAAACAAATTTCGATTATGATTTTTCTGTTTGACATGTTACTACGGACACATCTGTTTAAATTGCAATGTCGATATTCGTGACAAATGTTTGTTAGTCTTTGTCATGTAATCCGAGAATCTACGATACGTAGTTTTAGATAAACATCTTGGCTTTATTTTCTTTCACTGTATTGTAACAGAATATACGTTCTTTGTGAAAGCGGCACATTCGTGGACTCGAGTATAGTTATTCTTTGGACTGTGAGCAAGTTGGAGGTATTATTAACGTTTTCCACACCACGACATGCCGCATCGATTATCGTGATTTTGGGTGACTTAACAGACATTTTGTTAAAGTAACATGGAGGTACCTTCTGTGAGCGGTCTGGCCCTGAGTTGTCACTGGGTTTGTTGCTGACACGTACGGAGTGCACCAAGTGTGCTCTCAGCCGCCTCCCACATAGTCACGATACGACGTCATGAGTGCTGGAAGACACTCCAACAGGTGCTACATAGCGTGCTGGGTACTCTCAGACCAACAGCTGCGTGTATGAAAAGCAGAAAAAGACATTGCTTCGACGTAATCACAATAAGTCTCACGAGATTTTGTGCAGAACAACGATAAAAAATAAAGCAATGAATGTAATTATTTCCCTCAATTGATGACTTTATAGCTAATGCACAATAATGGAGTAGACCATTTTCTCAACTTGCGCACACTTCTTTCAAACGAAATGTAACGTATTCTGAGTACACCTGAGCACCAATGTAAACAACATTTGTAACTTGACTTGGCGTTCACCTGAGCGCGAAATGGACGAAGCTTTCTGCAAAATAATTTATGAGCGAGTAGTCGCCACTACTTGCAAAACAAGTGAGATATTTTCATTTCAGGATCAGTTTGCTACGAAAATCGTCAACGGACAGGGATCATTTCATCAACAGGAGCATTAACACATGAGGACCACTTTGTTTCTGTTAAGTAGATCAGTAGTTAAGTTCAGGATTTAATCAGTTTGCACATTTTTACAATATGAACACAGTAACAGAACGTTTATCACGTTGGAAGATGTAAGAGACACGTTATTGCAGGGAAAAGAACAGCCACAAAAGAATGTGTATCTTGCGATTATAAAGATACCAACTGACACATAATTTCACTGCGGGAATTGACTATGGATCTCCAGTTACATTGATTACTTATGCAGCATGTAATAAATGCAGTCCGAATAATTCTTGCCCTACAGTCCCATTAGAAAAGAATAAAGATAGAGGAGCAGTTTCAGGAAAAGGTGTAGATGTAACCCTAAAGACACACTTAATATTTGCTGTTCAAGTCGACATATTTTATGCACAAGTGCCGCAACACGACGAGGTATGGACTCGCCTAATATCTGAAGTAGTGCTGGAGGGAACTGACACCATGAATCCTGCAGGGATGTCCACAAATCCGGAAGAATAAGAGGGGCTGGAGATCTCCTCTGAACAGTATGCTGCAAGTTTGACAGCCGGCGGAAGTGTTTAAAATCAGAAGAGTGTTCCTGGAGCCACTCTGTAGTATCTCTGGACGAGCGGGATGTCGCATTGTCCTGCTGGAATTCCCAAAATCCGTCGTTGTGCACAACGGACGTGAATGGACGCATGTGATCAGACAGGATGGTTACGTACTTGTCACCTCTCAGGGTCGTATCTAGACGTGTCACGGGTCCCACATCACTCCAGCTACACCAGTACAGCGCCTCCACCAGCTTGAACAGTCCCCTGCTGAAATTCAGGGTCCATTGATTGATGTGGTTGTATCCACACCCGTACACGTCCATCCACTCGGTACAATGTGGAAGGAGATTCGTCCGACCAGCCAACGCGTTTCCAATCATCAACAGTCCAGTGATGGTGGTGACGGTCGTAAAGCTTTGTGTCGTGCAGTCATCAAGGGTACACGAGTGGGTCTTCGGATCCGAAACCCCTTTTCGATGATTTTTCGTTGAGTGGTTGCCACGCCGACACTTGTCGATGGCCCAGCACTGCAATCTGCAGAAATTTGCGGAAGGATTGCACTTCTGTCACGTCGAACGATTCTCTTCAGTCGTTGATGCTCCTGTTCTTGCAGGATGTTTTTTAGACCGCAGCGACGTTGGAGATTTGATGTTTTCCTGTATCCTGAAATTGTAGGTACACCACTGAAATGGTCGTCCAGTAAAATGCCCACTTCATCGCTACCTCGGAGTTGCTGTGTCCCATCGCTGGTGCGCCGACTATAACACCGCGTTCAGACTCACTTAAATGTTGATAAGCTGCCATCGTAGCAGCAGTAACCCATCTGTGTAGATGCACTACATTTCGTATAGGAATTTGTAGATATAATTTTTATCAAATTAAAGAAAGAAAGACACATCCCTACACCTCAAAGGCAGCTTTCGAGCAGGGCATGTTCTGTTTTCAGATGAAAGGCAGTCGACTGTAGAGTTAATGGTGGCAGGCAGACGGTACTTGTTATGCTGCTGATGAAGAACAGGAGAATAAGCGTATTACTACATGACGTGTATGAATCTGTAAAAAGTTAATCAGATATAATTACTTACCAAGTAACAGAAAGTGGTTTTCAGTTATCCACATGTTAAAGACAACGTAGGTGTAGTTTATCTTCTCTTCGCAGAATAGTAGTAGCGAGGTCTCTAGAGTTGTGGTACCCGTTGTGGATGTCCTGCAATGTAAGTCGGTGGGTGAACACACGGCATGGGTTATCGACCATCTGAGTGCAGACCTAAGTGAACGAGACACGATGAGTGTGGAATTACTTGTAGAAGCACAGGCTGCTCCTGCAGGGGGACCGGAGGTAGAAATTAAATTTTGACTTTTGGCTCGTAAGTAAAAATTCGAAAGAAAAAATTTGACATAAATTGAGACGAAGTGCTGATGACGTTCGGTCGTATTACCGTATATCGAATCACTCCCGTCTGCGTTAAGTATTCAGTTTCCCCTGAAAGTGTTCCAGCGCTTGCTCTGAACAAGCTACATCCCCTGAATATGTGCAAAAGTAGCGCACTGAACTTCCATAAAAACACCGAGTTGTTTTAAAAGCTTCACGGTTTTAAGGCCATTGCCATTCAGCTGCACCCGCAGTACAACTGATCGAGGAGAAAGTGTGTCTCTGACTCTAAATTAAGTGGTTTATAGGTCGCAGATCTGTTTCACTAGGGCAAGAATCTTTTCTCTAGCATTATAGAAGCACAAAATATTTTGAGTACTATTCCACGGAAACTGTGGCTATGGAACGATGCTTCAATACCCTACGACCAGCAAAGACTTGGCTTAGAACCGAATCGAGACAGACCAGGGAGACTGGCTGCGTTGTTCCTGCTGAGCGATCACCGAAACTACGTGAAAGAATACGGCGAGATTTAAAAAAAGAAAGTATCAGAAACATCTGAGTCCAATCCAAGAACTTAAATTATTGTATTCTTTCGGGAGTGCATTCTTATGTTTAAAATGTTTATTGAAAGCAGTTTGTCGCCAGTTTTCTGTTTTCTCTATCAAGAAATGATGCCTGGTTTGACTACTCCCTTTGCGAATAGTATGACCTGCCCCCTCCCGCCACAATTGCTCTAGTTTATGTCGTGGGTACGCCCTTCGATTTCGCATTCGTGGGGAGAAATCGTGAGGATTAGGAGTCGTATACATAAAAAGACATCTTTGTCCGGAGAAGATTATCAGAGCAAAAGAATATTCTCTCAGAAAGTTTCACTTTCCCATGAATGAAAAATCGGAAGCGTATTCTGTGGCGAGACAGTTTCCTCCCCACTGCCTCCCCACCTCCCTGAGAAGGTTCTCTTGTGTGTGTCGTCTGCCGTGTCACGCGTGACGTCAGACTTCATTCAGCTCGCTCAAACAGGCAAACCGTTCAGTGTACGGAGATGGAACTGGCGTCAGTGTGTTCTGTAAAGAGCTGCACTACGTTTAGATTTCACTTTTATGTGCGGCAGCAAATAGTTAAGACGATTAAAGACAATTGGAAAAACGCATTTTCTGCGATCGTATTGAGTATACGACTCGTACGAACCTTTTCTGTTACTGAAGTTAGGTGAACACATTATGTGAATGAAATCTTAAAATTACATAATTTTTCATCGACTCCAAACCGGAACTATGGCCGAGTTTTCTAAGAAGATATAATTTTGTTCAAATACGACGCAGATTGGTGTGCTCGCGTGTCAAGGACGCAAGCGATCGCCCGTGGCGTTCGTTACGAGAAACAGATCGCTAGGTTTGTAATCAGCCAGCTGTTAATTTTTCTGATTCGTCTATATTCCGAACTTAACGAAGTGTAAGATTTACGGTGTGAGAAGACACGAATATCCGGAAACGTCAGCGGCACAGGTGTTGTGGGTTCAAATGGCTCTGAGCACTATGGGACTCAACTGCTGAGGTCATTAGTCCCCTAGAACTTAGAACTAGTTAAACCTAACTAACCTAAGGACATCACACACATCGATGCCCGAGCCAGGATTCGAACCTGCGACCGTAGCGGTCTCGCGGTTCCAGACTGCAGCGCCAGAACCGCGCGGCCACTTCGGCCGGCACAGGTGTTGTGTGTATACCAAAGTCTTCTCGTACATCAGTGTGAAAACTTGAGTCTACTAAATAGCAACAAAAACATTTTAATTTTCACTTCTTTTGAAAGGTCGCTCATCTCTTCTTTCATGATTTTTTGGAAGGAAATTCGCCATGCAAATAATGTTTGCATTGGAAAACTCGTAGAAGTTTCTGAAGTGCCTCTCTTCTGTATTTCTTCGGCTACGTATACCTTCTTGCCGTCCAGGCAATATAAACTCTGCCTTTAATACCAAAAAGTGTGCAAAAGCTAACGTCATCAAAACTTAATCAGTTCGATGTATGCTACAGAGCACACCTCAAAAAACGGAGAATGTTCTCGGTTCGTGATTCGCCCCTCTAGTTTTATTCATACGAAATAGGAGCATGTTCTTTGTTTTTAGCGGCTTCTTCCACTCATTTACTCAAGCTGAGAAATTTCTCGGGTGAAGTATATTTTCCGACTCGCTTTATCCGCGCGAACCTGGGATGTTCTCCACAATTTCGAGTATAAAGTACATTCTCCGTTTTATTCATATGACCGAAGGTCGCGATTCTGTAAGTTGCACGAAACCATGATGACGCACACTTAGAGAGGTAATTCGCCTCAGAAAGTTTTCGCTCTGGACGGCGGCAAGTACTGGGTGTCCAGCAGGCTGCTTCAGAAGCTGTTACATTATTCACTCTGAAGCTGCAAATCGAAATGTACAATTCTGTCCCAAACACAGCAATACTAGTTGTGACGAACGTTTGCCGCACAGGAGGCAATGTACTGTTTTTCTACGACGTTAGTACCACATACCTGTCAATTTCTGCGGGCTTTCGGCAGAATCGGGTGGGGCCAAGAGTTATTTCGGTCCTTTCCAATTAATGGCGTCCAACACTGGGTTGTCAATCGCCAGAAACGTTGTATTAGATAGTGTTTCCGTGTTTATTTCTGTTTCCTTTCTCTTTAATCTTCACTCCTTCCACTTTGGGATTCCGAAATCAACCCCTTTTCCTCTTCCATTTTCCTCATTAGCGACGTCCCTGCAACAGTGCCGCTCTCACTCCAGCCTAGCGACTGGAGAACTGAAGTCGGTGTCTGAACGAGATCTCTGTCACGGCTGGAGTTTAGCGTGGAATACGACTGAGTAAGTGCTGCCAAGCTTAGCCCGAATAATGCACAACTTTTCTCCTGGTTTTTTTTTTTTAATTTACGATTTCCCAAGACCATTTGAAATTTAATTTTCAAGGTTACTGCGACCCCATGTGGTGATTAAAGTACTTTAAAGAGAAAGCGTGTAATCCATTTGGAGTTGTGGATGATAACAAATCGAACACCACATTGCATTCCAGCATTGCTGACGGGGGGCGCCACGAACTTGTAAGTCATTTTCAGCCAGGTGTCCCGATACTTTTGACCACATAGTGTGTGTGAAGGCATCGTCAAGATCTAAAATGGATGTTCCAGCATCAAGAAAGTGCTTAATGGTCCAAGTCAACGACAGACAGGTAGCAAATATGGTTTCCAGTCATTAAACGGTCGAGCCACAGAATGAACATCAGTACAGTAGTTACATGTGTAATGAATCTGATCTGAAATTATACTATGGAAGATACTGGTTGACGTGGCCAAAGATGAATAACATGTCTATGTTGGACAATCCAAGTCCACAGGAAGATCATAGGTACATAAAATCAAACATCTTTGGAAGAACTATGGTATCTGTGAATACATTTATAAATACATCTGTGGAAGGGCAGTGTTATCTGTGAGCACAAGGTGTAAAAAGTATGTTTGTAGCACAAAAATATGACATCATGCCGAAAGAAATACCCACGTCTTTACTGGTTTAAATGAGAAAAATGTCCATGTTTCATACATACCATGGTACAGAAAATTTCGAAAGTTTGCCATAAAAATAGTTTGCGTTGTAATCAATATGTGGCAGATCATTACAGTTTCAGGCCTATGGCCTGAATGCCAAAGTTGACAGCGACATTAGTCAACATACCGGCAGCTCAAATTCGCGCAGTGTGTATAATTCAGTTCTAGGGAGATGAGGAGCCAAGATAACATGGGAGTACTGCACTGGTGTTAAGGATGCGAATTACATTGGCACAAGGATGATAAGGACGCCTCATTTAATGATACATAAACGGAAAAAAACAATGAACATATTCTAGTGCCCGATTCCACCCTCCGCTTTGACCATAGCGTGAGGATTCACATGCACAGAATTTATTTTCTGTTGTCGACACACATTGCCACAGTGGTTGTGTATCCTTGGGTTGGCATAGGTGTGTGCGTAAAACGTCCTATAAATTTTGAATGTCGCCAAATTGTTAGTTCAGATAGGTTCCAATCCTATGTGCTGTGTATTAGGGACAGGCGTTATGCAGACACCATAACAACTTGCATTTGATACCTGGAATAAATTGTTCTCTCAGCTTTGACGAACAAAATGAGCAGACATCACGTCGCAGCACCGTCACGTCAGCGTGTACTCACACCGTCTGTCACGTCATGTAACGTCAATTCGCTTAGTCTGTGTCAGAGTACAGTATTTCAATTGAGGAACTAAGGTTACTAATGGCCAAAGCAAACCTCGTAACTTGTGTTCTTGATCAGTCTTGTTTGCTGAAGTGCTGAGGCGTGAAGCAACACCTCAAAACATCGACATTTCTATGTTACGGGTGAGTGGGCGTCTCTTCTGTTATTGCCAAACCTAAATAATTCTCGCATTCGGAAGGACGACGGTTCAATCCCGGGTCCGGCCATCCTGATTTAGGTTTTCCGTGATTTCCCTAAATCACTCCAGGCAAATGCCGGGATGGTTCCTCTGAAAGGGCACGGCCGACTTCCTTCCCCATCCTCCCATAATCCGATGAGACCGATGACCACGCTGTCTGGTCTCCTTCCCCAAACCAACCAACCAACCAACCTAAATAATTTTTCGCTTTCAGATATCTCACATTGCTTGTGTGAGAACATCCAGTGCAAAAAACCTCCAAGTCGGCATCGAACATTTACAATTTGCCACGAAATCAAAGCACAATAAGAAAATGGAGAGTAAAAAGTTACAAAAGCACAATATCCACTACTATACAACGAGTTAACTTACGCTGATAGCAGATGATGATACAGTCGACACTTCATTCCCTGGAAACCGTGACCTGCCGTGACGTGACGTGACGTGACGTGACGTGACGTGACGGTCTGTTGACGACTTGTCTGAATGCCGCCATTTGAAATGCATTGTGGAATGTTTTCACACGACGAGACTTGACGGCATCCCGAGATCATGCGACAATTTCAGCTTAATGTTGACAACATGCACACCACGCAATGCTCACACCAGAGATCTTTCTACTCTATGGCTTTGATCGACGTCATATCTGACTCACAGATGCTACTTAGAGGCGACATCTAAAGGCAATGAGGTTCAATCCTAAACAAAAGAAAGTATCACAAAAAAGACAGATAATATACATACATACAATAAAATTCGATTGCAGCTCATGCGATTAATTACATAGTTATAAGCTATATTGCAAATAAATTGAGCTAACAAAAAAGAAAGTAACAACATAAAAAACCATACATGCATGAAACAAATTATCACAGTTCACGTGTGCAAGTGAAAGAACCATGCATGTCCTTTAAAGTCCACTACAATATCACTCGTAGTAAACTCGTAATTTACATCTACATGGACAGTTTGCAAATCACACTTACGTGCTTGGCAAAGTGTTCATCGAACCATTTTTCACAATAATCCTCTATTATTCCAGTCTGAAACGGAATGCAGAAGAAACGAACAGATGTACCTTTCCGAGCGAGACCTAATTTCCTTATTTTATGATGATGATCGTTTCTCCCTGTGGATGTCGGCGAAAAAAAAAAATGCTTTCGCATTCGGAGGAGAAAGTTAGTAATCGAAATTTCGTGGTAAGGTTCTGCCGCAACGAAACATGCCTTTGTTTTAAATATGTCCGCCCCAAATTCTGTATCATGTCAGTGACACACCCTCCCCTATTTCTCGACAATACAAAATGTGCTGCTTTTCCCTGAACATTCTCGATGAAGTCCGTTAATTCTACCTGGTAATGATCCCACACTGCACAGCAGTATTCTAGAAGAGGACGGACAACCGTAGTGTAGGCAGTCTCTCTAGTAGATCTGTTGCATCTTCAGCCAATAAATCGCTGTCTTTGGTTCTCCTCCCCCACAATATTTCCTATGCGTTCTTTCCAATTTATGTTGTTCGTAACGGTGATTCCTAGGTATTTAGTTCAATTTCCGGCCTTTAGATTTGACTGATTTATCGTCTAACCGAAGTCTAACCGATTCCGTTTAGCACTCATGTGGATGACCTCACACTTTTCATTATTTAGGATCAATTGCCAATTAATACGAATTGTGAACTCTGTGACAGGAAATCACGAATCAAGTCACTGGCCAGCCTGTGACGATATTCCATAACCACGCAATTTGACTACAAGCCGCTTGTGAGGTACAGTGTCAGCTGTCTTCTGGAACTCTGGAAAGACGAAATCAATCGGAAATCCCTTGTCAATACAACCAAATGCTTCGTGTGAATATCCTTGAATAAACTGACCGTTAGTAAATTCTCTAGGTTATTAATCAATCAGTATAGTAGAGTGTGTGAGAGAGAGAGAGAGAAGTAATGGATATCCGTCCCATTCCAGAAAATCCAGAAAGTGCACTATAGTAATAAGGGAAAACAGTAAGAGACCACAGGATATTGAAATGCGTACGTAATATCATGTCCATGGGGCAGACAATTCCTTGTTTTCTCCTATGTTTGAATGTATTGAACGAAATTCTTCACCATTGTGGTGGTAGAATTTCAGAAAATAAAAGATGATTGCAGCTGTCCTTGACGATGTGAACTCACCAGACTTTTTGACAAGTAGTGCAGAGTATGCATTCCTTACGGACGCCTGTGAAATCGTGAGGAGCAGATTGCACGTAGAGGGATGTTCAAGAGTCTCGTGCACGGCCAGTGAAGGCTTCGTAGATGATTTATTAAGCGGCCAGGATTACGCTCGTTGTGCAAAGAAGTGCGGGATGGGAAGTGCTGCAAGCATATTACACCAAAAAAAGACTGGGCGTGTAGGGATGGCGACAAAACTTCTCAAAGAGTAAATTGCAATACAATTACGTAGCAAATTAAAAAAAGATGTAATCGTTTCTTTACATGTCAAAGCGAGCTACCGACTAGGGCACCTTCCCTTTGCCGAAAAAATCCAGTCGATGGCAGGATGAACGGTAGAAATCTCAACGCGCTCATTAACCTGATGAAGTAGAGGAGAAGAACCGTGTTATTACATCCCAAATAGGAATCTGGAGATAGTCTTTGACGTAGCAGAATATAATATTAAAATCGTCTACCAGATATAATTACTTACCCAAAGATAGAAGGCTCATTTCTCTACATTTAAAAGCCTCCTCTCAAACACGGTATCTTCCCATTGAAAATAAAAGGCAGTCGATGGCAAAGTAAATGGTGGCAGCTAGAATACACTCGTCAACCTGCTGACAAAGAACAGGAGAACAAACCTGTTACTGGACAGGTCTACTGGGAGTTTGTTATATGCATTTCTGGATTTTGTACGCACTTCCTTAGCGTATGGCTCAGACACTAAGCGACAACTGTGAGTCGCTTATTATTCGCGTGCAGTCTTTGGTCAGAGCAGCTGCGTTGCTGGAAGGTATCCACGTATTTGTCGTCGCTGCCGGGGAGCGAGACGGGCGCTGGAGTTCCAGTGTCAGGAGGGTAGTTGTGAGTTAAGACGCCGAGCAGAGGACTCTGGGCAGTGCAGGCGTAAAGTTAAGTGCACCTGCGTTTAAGTAAAGTGCTTTGTGTGAAACAGAAGAGAAAGATAAGGGTTCAGAAAGAAATGAGATGTAAGGATATTAGAAAAGAGTATGAAGGTAACATTTTTTATTTGGTGGCACTGCAGTCAACATTCATTGTTGAATTAGACGGCCATATCAAGGAAATTGAGGTTTTTTTTAAAAAAATTGAATGAGTTTTTCTGTAACGGTTTCTTCATGTCTGTCAATTGTTTGTCCCACATTTTTGACAATGAGTGTTGTTAACAATATTGCCATTTGTCAATGTTAATGCGTGTTGTAACATGAATATCATACAGTTAATTACATATCAGATAATGCAAAAACAGTTTGTTAAAGGCATATTTCACCTAAGAGCATATTTATATAAAATCGTGCCGCACTCAGTGGTGTGTATAAAACATTTTGCTCGCTGTCTGGAGCACTGCACTGGGCTCTCAGCGACTGGAGTCAGAAATTTGCGACTGGAGCGCAGAGAGCAGCAAGGAGCGCGTTTCCAAGAAATTACATTACGAGGTGAGACATTTTCATTTCAGGACCTGTTTGCTACGAAAATCGCCAACGGACAGGGATCATTTCAACAATAGGATTATTTACAGATCATTAACGCACGGGGACACTTTGTTTTTATTAAAGAGATTAATAGTAAAGTTCAGGATTTAATCAGTTTGCACATTTTTACTATATGAACACAGTAACCGAGCGTGTTTTCCCGTTATTGCAGCAAAAACAACAGGCACAGTAGAATGTGTACCATCCGGTTGTAAAGACACCAACTGACTCACATAATTTCAGCGCACTGACTGACTATGGCTCTCCGGTTACATCGATTACTGATCAAGCAGGTAATAAATAGAGTCAATGCGAATAATTCTTGCCCTGCAATCCCATTAGAAAAGACTAAAGTTAGAGGAGCAGTTTCAGGAACAGGAGTAGATGTAAACCTACAGAAACATCTAAAATTTGCTCTTCATGGCCACATATTTTATACAAATTTTTGGATCGACCCACTTTTAACAAATGAAGTTATGCTAGGCATGGACTCCTTGACAGAACACGAACAGATTTTGGTCCTTTAGGACTCTTCTATTGTACTACGCAACAATAACGAGCAAGTTGCATTACAGTTGCAGCAGAGCATTTCAACGGACGAACAGCATATAAACAAATTACAGCTTTTTTCATACTCGAAGAATACACAGTGGTACACACTATTTTTCACTACCCGTCTTTTGATACTGACACTGGACATGAAGAATTTAATTAGACGTTTCGCAGATAATGGAAGCCAAGTTAGACAATTATGAAGCAGTAACAGACGAAGACAAACAACACACTGAACGGGACAGACATATTCAGATTTTTCAGGACAGCATTAATTCAATTCCTAGAGATTCAGCTTTGCTCTCGCCACATTTAGTTTTGAACAATATAAATCGACCAGACAAAATAAAAGAACTAATTACTTTCCCCAAGTCACATTTTTTACGTCATCGTGAACTGATTGAGATTGCAGTTACTAATATAAAAAAAGCAATTGGGAGGAGGAAAATGCTACAAAAGAAGATAAGTCGCACTAGAAAATTCAGAGTTGGACAAAAAGTTTTAGTTCGAGTATATCCATTATCTTGTGGGGCAAACAAGTGTCAGAAACTTGCAGTACTTTATAACGACCGTTTCGGATTCGACGAATTCCACTTCCCAACGTAGTACATCTTGGAACTCTCAGAATGAAAGCTTGGAGAGGTGTTCATCACATCACCAATACAACATCGTTCATTGAACAAATACTTGACTTTCTACTCCTTAATGACGACAACACCACACCTTTATACAGGGGGACTATAATTAAAGTTAAACTTTCAAAACGCTGTCGAAATAACACCACTCGTGAGAATAACGTCGAACTGCAACGTAATATTATAGGAGAAGGTGGGAAACGTATGGCAGAAGAAAAAAACACGTCGCCCTGCAGAAGTTTCGGACACTGAAGGGTTTGAGAAAAGGCGATGACTGCCGTGGGTCTGGAGAAAAAGATTCCGAAATTCGAAAGACGGATTATTTTGGTGTGCAACCTGGTAGAGGGCGGAAACGAACTGGTTCGACGTCAGTGGAAGCAGCGGCCACAGCAGTGCAGGAGGAGGCGAGTGGCGGAGTGCAAACGTGTGGTGCACGGAGAACTGCAGGAACGTTGGACACACCTGAGAGCACGGCGCGTAAAATCCTACGATACATCGTTCTTTGCTATCCATTCAGAATTTCCCATGTGCACGAGTTGCTTCCTGCCGATGTGCCAGCAAGAGAGACCTTTGATTTAGAATTTCTTGTTCGCACGGAAATGGACAATGATCGACCGTGGAAGATTTTGTGGATAGACGAAGCCCACTTTCATCAGACAGGATATGTCAGTACACAGAATTGTCGAATATGGGCAACGGAAAATCCACACGCAAACCAACCAGTACCACTTCATCCTGAAAAGGTCTCTGTGTGGTGTGGGCTTACGTCATGGTTTTTCATAGCACCATAATTTTTGGGAGAGACAGGTGCTTCCGGTCCTGTTACCTGTACCGTCACTGGAAAGCGCTATCAGTGTCTTTAGCGCAACCACGTCATCCCAGCTCTCCAACAGCGTGGATGTGTGGATGGGATCATTTTTATGCAAGATGGCGCACCTCCGCACGCTGCAAATCCAGTTAAGCAGCTGCTGAAGCGCCATTTCGGAAATGCTACAATTATCAGCCGCCATTTTCCTACAGCCTGGCCGTCCAGGTCACCTGATCTTGATCCGTGTGACTTCTGGCTGTGCGGCTGTCTGAAAGATGTTGCGTTCCGTGTTGAGACTGCGAACTTAGCTGCACTGAAGGCACGCACTGCGCAACACATTCTGAACGTGATCCCGGAAACCACTACGATCAGTAGTGGAACGTGCTGTTTCTCGACTTCAACTTGTTGCGCCGGCCGAAGTGGCCGTGCGGTTAAAGGCGCTGCAGTCTGGAACCGCAAGACCGCTACGGTCGCAGGTTCGAATCCTGCCTCGGGCATGGATGTTTGTGATGTCCTTAGGTTAGTTAGGTTTAACTAGTTCTAAGTTCTAGGGGACTAATGACCTCAGCAGTTGAGTCCCATAGTGCTCAGAGCCATTTGAACCATCAACTTGTTGCACAAAACGGTCGACAGCATATTGAATATGTTTTCCGCCAGTCACAAGGAAATTAATAGTCAGATTTGATTTTGATTGATGCTTTTTATGCTGTTTTTGGGCTCAGGACAATTAAAAACCGATTTTTCCCAATCCATGTGATATGACCTTGCCCTGGTGGATGGGCTTACGTAGATGACAGTACCACACCGGTACACCCACGCACACTGAGTACAGTTTCTTGTATAATTCATTTGTCATTTGTAGTCGACCACATTAAATTATGATGCCTACAGCGCCATGTATTGCTACATTTTGTAACTATTTATTTTTCTACTGCCATGCGATTTCCCCCTTCTCCGATAATATTCCGTTGCAATTTGACGTCATTCTGCCCAGCGGTGTTATTTCTACAGCACTCTGAAAGTTTGACTTTAATTATAATCACGCAGTATATCAGGTACGTTCTGACAACACGAACTTCATTTTTTTTCATGACATCAACCCTTTGTACACAGTAGTTTAACTTTTTCTACAGGTGTTCCTTCATTGACATGTAGGTGTATATGACAATAACATTTTTCCCTCATACAGTACCATAAGTACAAGCCATTTCGTATGTTTAATTTCACTGTGTAATGGCTTTTATGTAAATAGATACAACGATTCTTACAGAGCATACACCACATGATGTTCTAAGATAATTAACCCAGATCTTTACAGTCCATTGTTTTACAAGCAAATGCTACGTAAAAGAAGACAGCAATGATTTTTTCGTCAAAGACAAAGGCATCACAAAAGATAAATTCAACATGAGAAACAATAACATCGAATTTTGTGCGTTGTAATGCATTTTCTCTTACAGGCTAACGTACAAAAGTATGCAATAACGGATTCCAGATAGTACTGATACAACAGGTAGACAGTATATATTTGAACATGTGTAACACGTACTGTCAACTATCGGAGAAGATATTTAATTTCATCGTCTTGCACCGAGATACTGTAACACCGTGGTAGAATCAGGGTTTCTTCATTGACTGTAAGGATTTTGCTGTACGTGTCGTATGTGAAGTGAAGACTTAAGGATTAACTATAGGTGAAGTATGCGTAGCAATGATTTATGGATTTTTATAATGAGGATATGGTGAGATAATAGGAAGTGAGGATAGCAAACTTGTTATGATTATTATGCAGACGTTTATGATTTATGATATGAAGTGTGGCATACTGATCTTAGGGATTGTCAGGGATTACGTGATGATTTTACCCTTGGTGTGTGCTTTGTTGATTGTGTTTTGGTATGTATCTCTGATAAGTAATATTTATAATGACGTCTGATAAGGTGTTGCCAAACGATAACACAAGGCTATGAAGTTACAGGAATATAAAACTTTCTTTCAAAAATATGAATTTTTTTGTTTGTGAACAACAACGTGAAGGATTGGAGACTGTTATTGCCGTGTACTTGCTTTGATGAATTTGTCACTTCGCTTCTGCTAATGAGTCTTTTCTCATTCACAGGAAAATACCGTTTCTCATAACTTTTCGGCTGTAGTTAACCGATTTCATCGGAAAGACAATATTTCTTAATTATTTTCATTCTGTACATTCACTTTACTTGTTCATAGTTACTAACTACTCGTCTTCTTAATACTTAAATTTTGCATTTGGGGTAATTATAAGTAACTGGCACGTGCGTAGGTTAAGGTTTTGTGAACACACTTTTATTTTATTTTCTTTGGTGACTGACGGACAACAGATAAATGTAACAATTCCTATTTTTCTCTACAGCAATAAAATGTTGTTCACACTCGCTCCCTGTCCTTTCCTTTAGCCTGTATTCTTATGCGCATTTACTGGAGTATATAAAAACATACACTCTGCAGAAATCACTATTGTACTCTTGCATAACAACACCAGTGGTCGACTCGTGCTCATGTAAAAAGTAAGAAGACTGATAACAGTGTTTGCCTGTTGATATTTTCACAACGAGTTGTACATGTAATGCATTACTTCATTTTAATGTTTCTTTTCTTTCACAGCGTAAAACAGATTTCGATTATGATTATTCTGTTTGAGATGTCACTACCGACATATCTGTAATTTCGATATTGGTAAGAAATGTTTGTAATTTTTTGTCATTTAATCTGAGAATTCACCATATTTAGATAAATCTGTATGCTTTATTTTCTTTCACTGTATTGTAACAGAATATAAGTACTTTGTGAAAACAACACATTTATGGACTTGAGTAGAGTTATTCTGTGCACTGTGAGAAAGTTCGAAACATTATAAATATTTTCTTTACCACGACATGCCAAGTCAATTATCGTGACTTTAGATGACTTCATAGACATTTTACTAAAGTGACATGGAGGTGCCTTTTGTGAGCGGTGTGGCTCTGAGTTGTCACTGGATTTATTATAGACACGTACTGCACCCACTAAGTGTGCTCTCAGTCGCCTCCCAAACAATCGCGATACGACGCTTTCACACGATGGGATATTACAGCGTCATAAGTGCTGGAAGACTCTTCAACATGTGTCACTTTGTTTACTGTGCACACTCGTGTCAACAGCTTCGTGTATGAAAACCACGACAAGTTATTGCTTCGATACATATTTGCTACGACTAAAAGACAATGTAATCACAATCAGTTACACGAGATTTTGTGCAAAATAACGACAAAGAAAAATGCCATGAATGTCATTTCTCCCACGATTAATGACTTTGCCACTAGCGCACACTAATGTAGTGAACAATTTTTTTTAACCTGTGCACACTTATTTCAAACAGAACGTGACGTATTGTAAGTAAACCTGAACGCCAATATAAACAACATTTGTAACTTTACTTGGAGTGTACCTGAGCACGAAATGTACGAAGATTTTTGCAAATTAATTTAAAAGCGACTTAGCACCACTACTTTTTATCACTTGTTTACAGTGACTATGTGCATGTCACATGTATATTTTGTATATTCCATAATCTTTTTTATGCTTCTTTACAAAATACAATACTACTTTGTGGCTTACTATTATTTTCGTATAATATGACACAGGCGAATGTTTCAGTACAATCTTTGCCATATCTAAAAATCCTCCTGCAAAATTCTGGCCGGAGAGGCTGTGGAATAGTGAAAGAGATCTACTGGGAGTTTGTTATTGGCATTTCAGAAATGTATACGTACTACGTAAGTCTCACTTTTGATTTGTCGTGAGTAGTTCTTTCCCAGGGAAATTTTGAGAAAAATTAACTGACAACCATGTCATACACCATGAAATATGCTATAAAGACATATAAGCTCCAATGGCGCAATCCTGAGCCCTTGTTAGGAATGCCGAAACTGCCTTTGTCCCCCACCACTCACTCCAAAAATTAGGGGAGGGTAAAAGGTTGGCAACAGAAAGGAGCATCCCGCGACCCTAAAGCACTGACAGATTAACGTACTGACGCCGAGGTAGGGAAAAAAGAAAAAGAGCAGACAGTTTAAATCTCAACACCATTTTACTTGATATGTTACAGTGCCCAGTCGGTAAAATCCCAAAACAACTGTAACGCATTTCAACTCTTGTTTTTCTGCGGGTATTAACCGACATACGAAATCTTGTTAATCACTGCAGATAATTTTTGATAGCAGGTGTTCCAGACGTAGTGACGTTCGAATTACTGATTAAAATTGCTATATAAATCGCTGGTGTGTTTTGTGACCAATTTCTAGCGACATTGCTAGCGATATATCGGTCGCGTGTGTGCTGCTAGATGAACTCGTCGTCGGCGAACCTGTCACATCGTGGGACACACAACTGTGCAAATGACGCTCACTGCTATAAGTTACGCATCACCGAAATGAAACACAGCATTAAACAATGACGAATATAGCTTTAGAATGATATTTCCACCTTCTGACGGTATAAAACTTCCTTATTCTATATTAATATCATGATTTTGGTCTTAAGTCAACAATGTCGGGTAAAATTAGACATTGTTAAGTGATGTCATTGCCAAGATCTATTGTAATGGATGCCCCAGCGTGCAGAAAGTGCAAAATCGTAAAAATCTATGGCAGACTGGTAGCAAATAAGTTTTCCAGTCATTAAACAATCGAGCCACAGAATGAACACCAGGGCAGCAGTTACACGTGTAGTGCGTTTGATCTGAAAATATACTACGGAAAATAATGGTTGACATGGCCAAATATGAAAAGCATAGGTTGTGAGTCCATGATGGACATGTTCACAGGAATACCATAGGTACATAAAATCATCTGTTAATAGTGACCACAAGGTGTAAATAGCATGTTCATAGCACAAAAATATGACAGCATGCCGAAAGAAATACCCACATCATATACCGGTTTAAATGATAAAAATGTCCATGTGCCATATATAACCATGGTACAGACAATGGCGAAAGTTTGCGATTGCAATATTTTGCATTGTAAGCGATATGTTGCACACCACTATAGTGTCAGGTCTATGGCCTGAATGGCAAAGCTGACAGCGGAATGAACCAACATATCAGCAGCCCGAATTGGCGCAGTCTCTACTGATTCAATTCTAGGGAGGTGAGAGGCCAAGATCATGCGACAGTACTGCACTGGTGTTAAGGATACGAATTACACTGGCACGAGGACGATAAAGACGCCTCATTTAATGATACACAAACAGAAAGAAACAATGAACAAATTCTAGTGTACGATTTCACCGTCGGCCTTAATCACAGAGTGAGCATTCAGATGCACAGAACTGATTTTCTGTTGTCGACACACATTGCCACCGTGGGCACGAGATCTGGGGTCGGCATAGGTTTGCCCGTAAAACGTCCTATAAATTTTGAATGCCGCCATATCGTCAGTACAGATAGATTGCCCTCATATGTGCTGTGTATTTGGGACAGGCGTTTTGTAGACACCATAACAATTGGCATTTGATACCTAGAATAAATTGTTCTCTTAGCTTTGATGAGCAAAATTAGCGGGCACCACGGCATGGCACCGTCACGTCATTCCGCTTAGTCCGCGTCAGAGTACAGTACTGCAGCTGAGGAACTAAGGTGATTCATGGGTAAAGCAAACCTCATAACTTGCGTTCTTGATCAGTTTTGTTTGTTGAAGTACTGAGATGTGACACAACATTTCAAAACATCGACATTTCTGTGGTTTGGGGAAGCGGACATTTGTTCCGTTATCATGAAACGTAAATAATTTTTCGCCTTCAGATATCTCACGTTGCTTGTGTAACAATATCCAATGCAATAAACATCCAAGTCGTCATGGTACATCTGCAATTTGCCACGAAAACAAAACACAATATCGAAATATAGGTTAAGAAGTTACAAAAGCACACAATCCACTACTACAATACGAGTGAGCGCGGCAAAATAGGTTAACTTACGATGTTAGCAGGCGATGATGCTGTCGATACTTCCTTCCCGAGAAACCTTGAGCTGCCGTGACGTGACGTGACGGTCTGTTGACGACTTGTCTGAATGCCGCCGTTTGAAGTAAATTGTGGAATCTTTGAATCTGACATGACAGGACCTGACGCCCAAGGTGAACTGGTCTTAAAAAGAGTCATCCCGAGATCACGCGACAATCTCAGCTTAATGTTGACAACTAGTGCAGCACGAAATGTTTACTCCAGAAATTTTTCTACTTTATGGCTTTCACCGACGTCATATCTGAGTCACAGATGCTACTTAGAGGCAATATCTGAAGGCAGAGGGGTTTATTCCTAAACCAAAGAATGTATGACAGAAAAGAAAGATAATAAACATACATATAATAAAATTCCATTGCAGCTCACGTGATTAATTACATAGCCAAAAGTTTTATCGGAAAAGAAATTGGGGTAACAAAAAAGAAAGTAACAACATAAAAGAAACACATGCATTAAATGAATTATTACCACAGTTTATGCGAGCAAGTGAAAGAACAATAAACGGCCTTTCAAGTCCACTATAATATCACTCGTAGTAAACTCGTAATCTACATCTACGTCTACATGGATACTTTACAAATCACACTTACGTACTTGGCAAAGGGTTCATCGGTCCACTTTCACAATAATCCTCTGTTATTTCAATCCCAAACAGCGCGAGAAAAAAACGAACACCTACATCTTCCCGAGCGAGTTTTGATTTCCTTATTTTATTATGATGATAATTTCTCCCTATGGAGGTCGGCGTCAACAAAATATTTTCGCATTCGGAGGAGAAAGTTGGTGATCGAAATTTCTTGAGAAGTTTCTGCCGCAACGAAAAACGCCTTTGTTTTAATGATGTCCGCTCCAAATTCTGTAACACGTCAGAGACACTCTCTCCCCTATTTCTCGATAATGCAAAATGTCCTGCCCTCCTTTGAACATTCTGGATGTACTCTGTTAATTCTATGTGGTAGGGATCCCACACCGAGCAGAAATGCTCCAAAACAGGACGGACAAGCATAGTGTAGGCAGTCTCTCTAGCAGATCTGTTGCGTCTCCAGCCAATAATTCGCTGTCTTTGGTTCGCCTTCCCCACAACATTTCTTATGTGTTATTTCCATTTTGTGTTGTTCGTAATTGTGATTACTAGGTATTTAGTTCAATTTACTGCCCTGACTGATCTAACCAAAGTTTAACAGATTCCTTATAGCACTCATGTGGATGAACTCACACTTTTCATTATTTAGGTTCAACTGCCAACTTTTGCGCCATACAGGTATCTTTTCTAAATAGTTTTGCAATTTGTTTTGATATTCTGATTACTTTACTAGAAGGTACATGACAGCATCATCTGCAAACCACCTCAGACGCTTCCTCCATTCTCTCCGAAATCGTTTATATAGATAAGGAACAGCATTACTTGGGAAACGCTGGAAATCACTTATGTTTCCTTCGATGATTTTCGTCAATTACTACGAACTGTGAACAATGTGACAGGAATCTTTGTAATAGCTCTGCATCAACTGACAAATAGTCCATTGCTAAGAAACACAACTCCTCTCTCTGTCGAGCTTGTGTTTCTCATGGAATATAAAGTATTCATACTACTTACAAGAATGTAGCCGACATCTTTCACAATCTCGTGTATTTCAAAACTAAAAGCCCAATCTCTTTGAAGGCCAAACGCCGGAATATCAGTGGTTGTCTAGCGCATCACCCAACTCCATTAGCGTTTGTTGTTTGAACCAGTCCCCTACATTACCTGATTACTGGAACCTATTTGCTGGCAGCATGTATGGTCCTGCCTTAGATTAGTGTAAACTGCACCATACTCAAATTACTGCCATATAAGCTGTGCCGGGGCTAGCAGCGTGTTTAGCACTAAATTCAGCTAGAATTTGCACATGGAAATGATGCTCTAAGACCCACTTTCCTAACTCCGACTTTTTCTGTCGCATATGGATTAAAAAAAGAAACACAGACTGATTGTTATCGACCCTGCAAGTGGAGTAGAGAAGAATTGGCACCTGCAATAATTTAATTTGATAAAAATTAATTTGACAGTCGAAAGTTTAATTAATGTCATGACAGATGAAAGGATTGCTCTACCTAACTACAGAATGAAATTTCTGTTCAAGATAACAATTGGATTTATTCTGACAAAATTCAGAATGAAAAACAGATGAAACAATCACAATACGTCAATTTAATAGGCTTCGGTAGAGTGGCCTTTACTGTGGGAGACCTGCTGTACATGTACCTCTGGTACTTCTCCACAGAAGGGAGTGTCTACAGTGGAGCTGTCAACATTCCACCCGGAGTGTCTAGAGTAGAGCTGTCAACATGCCACCTGGGCGGTCGAACAGTTGGGCCAGATGAGTCCCCATTTGGTCTGCAGAGTGATTCTCGACGCATTCGCATGTAGAGGGAACGTGGAACACGATTTCTCAATCCAAACACTGTGCAAGGAGACTGATATCGAGGATCCTGGGCAGGGATTCTGGCGACCACTCGAACACCTCTTCATGTAATTGTACCAGTGAATTGGCGAGGTTTAACCGCTGCCAGGTATCGAGGCGAGATCTCGGGACCTGATGTGCGGCTGTAGCGAGGAGAGATGGACCCAGACTTTGTACTGATGGACGACAGTGCTCGACCTCATAGAGCAGAGGTGTTTCACGTTTTCTTGGAAATCGGAGACCGTGCATGGCGTGGCCTGCTCATTCTCCCGATTTGAAACCCATAGAGCGTGTCTGGGACGCACTGGGGAGACGGGTTGCATCGCGTCATCATCCACGAACCACTCTGCAGGACTTGCGAGCAGCTCTGCAGGAACTGTGGGCGTTATCGCCTCAACAAGAGATTGACAACATCACTCACAGCACGCCCCGCCGTTGTCGGGGCTGTACTGCTGCCAGAGGTGGTCACACCCCGTGCTGAGCACAGTAACCAGTCGTCGCAGTGCGTGTGTGGAGATACACTGAGTTGTAAGAAGAGGAAGCACACTTTTGTCTACGGTTATGCAAGGTCCAGTTGTTTACATTCTGTGTTCTTTACATTGTTTGCATTTTACTAACGCCCGTTTACACTATTTTGTGGCAAAATAGATGCAACCTCGCAAAATACCCAACTGTTGCTTCACTTTTGGCCAGCAGGCTATTTGCAGTTTGTACTATCACATTGTGAAGTGTGGTGTTCAGTTGTGACAGTCAGAGAGCAGACATGTTTACACTGAGTGGGCCTCCTGGCTTGATGAGTGGTACCCTGAGGAGCTGCTGTGTGATGGACTGAAGTGGATGTAGCTCTTAGAGCGAATTTTTCAGGCTGCAGTGGAGTGTGCGCTGATGTGGAACTTTGTGGCAGATTAAAAAACTGTGTGCAGACTGGGACGTCTGCATTTCTCTGGCAAATGCACTACAAACTGAGCTACCCGGGCTCGTCCTGTGACCCGTGTTCAGGGCCTAGCGTGCCCCCTGATTTCCAAACACTCCACTGCCAACTGAAACATTCATTTCCGAAATGATCTCCTGCCTTGGCTGAGCCGAGTCTCTGCAATCTTTCAGGAGTGCTAGTCCTGCAAGTTTCACATGAGGATATATGTGGAGTTTGAATGGTAGGAGATTTACTGGTGAAAGTAAGGCTGTGACGACTGGCTGTGAGCCATTCTTGGATAGCTCAGTAGGTAGAACACCTGTCTGTAAGCGGCACAGCTCCCTGGTTTGAGTCCCAGTTCGGCACATTGTTTTACTGATTTCTGAGAACATTTCTCGTGGAGAACAGTGGTCTGGCAGAAAGTAAAACTGACACGGAAGACAGCAGTCTTTCGCGGTGGGAAAACTTCCAGAACAGCTCTAACCTCTATGGATTAGTATTGTAAGGTAATAATGGTTCGTGCAAGTCCGCACTGAAGCTCAATACGGATGAAATCATTGTCGTCCTTCACTACTGAACGTAAGCCGCTCACATTCTATTATCTGTTAAGTGGTATCACCATCAACCGAACCATATTAGAGTATAAATGGGACACGGGATTGCTGCTAGGTACACGATCGCAGAGCTTAAACTGTCTTCGTTTACCTGTATGCAAACATTTTTCGATTGCTTTTAATTAAACTTGTGACTGCAGATCTTCACTGAAATATCAGCAAGATCAGGTGGAATGTTACAGTGTGCGCTCTCCCCTGCATGATTTTTACTATTTTTTTATGTACTGATAAGGGAATATTTTCTGTATTGTCAATGCCAGCGTTTAAAATTTATGCAGTGTTTCCCTGCCCCCTCCCCCCCCCCTCCTCATCTCAACAGGATTGCGTATTAAGGAAGACTTCGCTAGTCTCACTAAGCATTTGTTTCACATTTGCAAGAACACTGGTAATTTATGTGTATATATGTGGAAATAATCGTGTCTTCCAGTGCCGTGAAAACATTGCCGTAGCCTGACATTGAGGTGGTGAATAGCACAGTTAAACCTAAATTCAATCTTGTTATTAGCGAGAGATATCATTAAGGAATGTATCTATTAGCATGGAAGTGTAAAAATCGCTAGGTCCTTAATGAAGGTTGTGTCAAATGTTTGATTATCCAGCCAAATGCAAAATATTCTTCCAAGTACTTAACAACAACTTTTCTTTTCCTGCATCAAAAAACCTTTATTTATATCAAATTACATGTTGTACCACCGTTGCCAACCTGTTCATGTACACTGTACGTATGTGTTTAATGTAACAAACTTGCAGGAGGATGATACAGTTATTTAATCATCAATTTTAGTGGGAGATCGATATGCCATTTTCTTTATTTATTGTAATGTATGAAAATGTGTTTCTTTGCTTAAGTGTGAGTATATTGTGTGTGTGTGTGTGTGTGTGTGTGTGTGTGTGTGTGTGTGTGTGTGTGTGTGTGTGTGCATATGAGAGAGAGAGACATAGACAGAGAGAGATATAGAGAGAGAGATAGACAGAGAGATAGACAGAGAGATAGATAGATAGATAGATAGATAGAGAGAGAGAGAGAGAGAGAGAGGAGAGAGAGAGAGAGAGATAGAGAGAGAGAGAGACAGTAATGGTACTAATTCAATGTTTCCCATTTTGCTCTAATTTTTAATGATCAGTTCAAAATGGTTGAAATGGCTCTAAGCACTATGGGACTTAACATGAGAGGTCATCAGTCCCCTAGACCTAGAAGTACTTAAACCCAACTATCCTAAGGACATCAGACACATCCATGCCCGAGGCAGGATTCGAACCTGCGACCGTAGCAGCAGCGCGGTTCCGGACTGAAGAGCCTAGAGCCGGTCGGCCACTACGGCCGGCGAAGAACGAGTAACAGATAGCATCAGCTTGCGTATGGAAAGGCAGAAGACACATGTAGGCAGTGACAAGTTATGTGGCTTTAAAGGTTAAATTGTCGAAGGTATTAAAAATATAAATAATGGAACATAATAATAACAAAGTTCTGCTTACTTTGTAGCAATGTGTGTTACTCATCACGTTGACATCAGTCGTCCCATTCGTTGCAGGTGGGTCCAGAACGGAGCCATCGAGTAATTCTGATGCTCGCTGTATCTAAAAAAGTGTTAAGTCATCAGTTACAACATCGCTCCTCGTCGTCATTTACACATTTATACTCTGCGAATTGGGTCTTCTGATGCGCCACTTACACCGGATCGTAAGAAAGCAAATACGAACGTAAAAGCATCTGCTGGCAGTTCCCAACTGTTTGCTTGTATCCGTGAACGTTTGTATACACTCTAGGCAATAGAAGAGAACACGATAAAATAAGCATATATATACACTTTCACCGACTCCCACACAGATTTGACTCAATTGTTACAGCTCTGGTATAAAACTCTGGTATTCACGTAGGATTATTCTGCATGCTGGGTGTGTTGTTCTACGTCAAGCAAACTAAATGTAATAGGAAAATAAAAATGTATTATTGGATGTCTCACTTTTTATGCAAGTGTGCAGCACTTTTCACTAAACTGCAGCTTCCTTCCTCGTTCTCACTATTGCAAAGTCTTGCAACTACGTCAGTTGACACTTTAGCTTCTCGTTACAACTAATGAGAAAATTTGAAAGTGGAACACTAATTTCTGATGAGCGACATAACCTGAAGAACAGATAGAATTTACACACTGCAACTGGAGAAATTTATGCCAGCTTCTGTGCCTCAAATAGTTCCTGACGCCTGCAGTGACATGTGCAAAGCACAGATTTCATTAAGGTACGCGTAAGGAAGATAATGCCAGTAAAGTACAGTTACTGAAATGTGAAATGCACATAAAACCTCTCAATAAGGCTATTTGACAAAACTTACCGCACTGTCGATGGAGCACAAGGCGTAAAACGTCATCCATAGAATGAGATGTTGCTCATCCTCGATAGTCATTGTCCATTGAAAGACGTTCGTGGGTTAAGGTAGTTGGTAAGCAGGCAGCGTTCCACTTTCGGGGGCTTATCTGACGCTTTGTGCAGATCGTGGTCGTGGCGATACTGTGCTGCCAGCGATGCGGGCCGCGGACGGCTCCTCTACCTGCTGGGCGGAGTCGTTTGCCGTGTGAGGCTGTGAGGAAGAGCCGTGGAGTGCGCGTGAGCTCCGTGATGCTGGAGGAACTGTCGTGGCACTCATGTTCTGTTTCTGTTACACTATTGTTTTGGGTCTCGTGTGAGACTGACGCATGAGAGCGTCCAGCTGGAATATAACGTGTAGCCGATTCATTAAGAGAAGTTAGAGTTGTACGTTGTAGGAAATACATTGAGATGAACTTCTGTGAGAGTGCTATTCCAACGGAACGAGAAAAGTCTCTTTTGGGGACTTCAGTACAGTGGATTGAAGTTCACAGGGGAGAAGCTGTGTCACGGTTCACGGGTGCTGAGCAGCAGCACCACTGCAGCGTCAGTGTTACACGGCGACACCGAGAGGAGCACGACACCCAGTCAGGTACGGAGACTGTGGGTCTACGACTTGTGGACTGTTTCAGTGGCCTGTTCCTAACACCACCATTAGGGACATAAAAACCAAGCAAACATTCAAAGCAGGCATAACATGACCGAAGGAAAAAATATTTTGAGGTATTTGGTTACGACATCAAAAGCGTATAAAACCGGTGACACACCCATTATGTAACTACAGCTGATTTGAACATAGGCCACGAGACTGATAAGCTTCTTCACAAATTTTTAATTTTGAATTACTCAGCACTACACATTTTTGTTTTTGTAGACTTGCAGGAAAATTTATTGTGCTGTTCCTCTTTAATAAAAAAAAAATACGAAAGCTTGTGGTTCTTCAGACTGTTCCCTCCTAACGGGATGCATCTAATGAATTTATAATCTTTGCTATGTCTCTGGTTGGGCTTTTTAGTGTTCCGACTGTTTTCTATTGAGCGTGTTTCCCTTATACAGTAGTGTTACATTATCGTCTGACCACTCGACAGCTCACACGAGAAATCTTCAACAATAAAAGTAGTTTGTGTGGAAAACAGCACGCAAACGCAAGTGCAAGTCAAACAGTGGTATGAAACTTGCGTGGCAGATTAAAACTGTGTGCTGGGCCGAGAGTTGAACGTGGGTGCTCTGCCTTCCTCAGGCTGGGTCTCCATTGACTGAGCTACCCAAGCATGATGCGTGATCCGTCCTCACAGCTTTACTTCCACCAGTGCCTCATCTCCTACCTTCCAAACTCAACAGCTCTGCTGTGAAACTTGCATGACTAGCTCTCCTAGGAGAAACGATATTGCACAGACATGGCTTAGCTACAGTGTGGAGGAAGTTGTCAGAATGAATTTTCACTCTGCAGTGGAGTACGCCATGTTCAACCCGCCAGGGCAGCCGAGAGCGCTGACGCTCTGCTTCCTAGGCTCGGGTAGGCCCGCCAGCCTCGGATCGAATCCGACCGGCGGATTAACAACGAGGACAGGTGTGCTGACTGGCCTGGATGTGGTTTTAGGCGGTTTTCCACATCCCGCTAGGTGAATACCGGGCTGGTCCCCACGTTCCGCCTCAGTTACACGGTTCGCAGACATCTCAACACGTTGGCACTATTCCACGGATTACACTAGACGCAGACGGTTGTGCTACGCTAATTCCTCCCCGGGGGGGTGGGGGGGGCGGAAGGAAGAGCATCTGGCAACCTCTTGAAATTAACATGCCACATCTGCTTCACCAACAGAGCCCGCCAGTCGGGTTTAATGCTTGGAAAGAGAGACAGTGGAGTACGCCGTGTTACACTATACCCTACCTATCGTACATCTGATTAACACTGTAGTCCACTAAAATTATACAGAAGAAAGAAGCAACAGAAAAACTTTATCCATAGAAGTGTTTGATATAGTGCTAATTTACTGCATTTCGCATCCCCAGACTCGGCGTTTTTGGAGTCGCATTCAGTGTGGTGCACTGGGAAGTCATGTCACAACACGACTGCAAGCATAGTATTTACTCAAACAGAGAAGCGGCAGTCTTATCAGGTGCATTATAAATTCTAAAAATAGCAGTGGCTATACCTATTTTGCCTGTAGCGAAAAGTCGGACGACATATGAGCTGCGACCATTTTTGTAAACAAGCGAAGTGGCCTTCCATTTATCTCTACACAGAATTAATCCAGATTCTTTCTGTGTATCAAGTGCAGATTGTTAACCTCCAATTGAGAAGCCTGTACAAAATCTGCCAAACTTCAGAACGGTATTCGACTCTTCCAGCGACGTGATGACATTAAGAATCTGCAGAGGCCTTACTAGTAAACGACACACAGCACCTCAGTGTCACTGTCCGTGTGATTCCTGTACTGCATATCTGAATGCTGGCTTCTTAGGCATTGCTGTCCTGCGATTATACCTTTACACAGCACCCTGTCTCCCTCCAGTAGCCAACGCACATCACCTGTCTCCTAACTGCAGATGTGTGAGTACTGCCACCATACAAACTTCGCGTATGTTGTACGAAAACACATAACAATGCAAGCTGGCTGATACAGACGCTAATGCCGAGAAACCACGAGGAAAGAGAATACATATATGCCTTTCTCCATACCAACTCCCAAATATAAATAAAGAATTCGAACTCAGGATTGCAAACATAAACGAACGCAGTCGGAGAGCCTTAGTGCAGACGCATTCCCAGCTGCTGATTCTCAAACACATCGCTGTGGCAGAACCGACTGGTCAGATGTGTACAGTGACCGTTTCCTGCGAAATACATTAGTAGTTTCTCCGTGAACTCGTCGGGAGTCTACGGAACTGGTGAATAAACCCTCCACTTGTTTACTCAATGCCGATATTCAGCTTGCGTAATTAAACGATTTACAAGTAGGATCTGAAGAGAGTATTGAGGTGAAGCAAAGTCAGAGCACAGTTTTCAGATTACACTACGAATCGAGTGGATATTCTTTAAAAAAAAAAGAAATACACTGTGGACTATGCATCTGAATGCAGTTTGTTTATTGGCTGATGAATCCATATCAGGTGAGTGAAGCGAGTTAGTCAGCCGGAGTGGCCGAGCGGTTCTAGGCGCTACAGTCTGGAACCGCGCGACCGCTACGGTCGCAGGTTCGAATCCTGCCTCGGGCATGGATGTGTTAGTTAGGTTTAAGTAGTTTTACGTTCTAGGGGACTGATGACCTCAGAAGTTACGTCCCATAGTGCTCAGAGCCATTTGAACCATTTTTTAAGTAAGTTATTTTTTCCCTTAGCTGACCAGAAGACATGGCATTACTTCTTAATTGCTAAATATGAGTAGGAATTTGATGTATAACCTAAATTCCTTCCCCTCTTCTCTCTGTCCATCTCCTACTCCCTCTCTCTTTGTCCATCTGCCACTCCCCCCCCCCCCCCCCTCTGTGCATGACCTCCTCTCCAAGTCCTCCTCCACCCCCTGCCCTGTCTATTCCCACTTCTCTGTCCTCTTACCCCTCTCTCTGAGCTCAAGCCTTGTTTATTGTTATTGAGAACAAAACCTCGATTGGGAACTGAAGCCACTTAAAATGAACATGTACGCTAGTTGAGACCATTGGTATACAGTGTGTTAGAGACACCTGTTCACATGCTGGATCTGTGAAGACAGTAGCTGTAATGACAGTCTTTGTCATGGTTTTAATTTGTGAGTGGTTAGAATTACAAAGTTAAGGATTCTGTAGTGTTTTCCTAATAATTAGCCGATAAGCCATAAATACGAGTTTCTTGTTTCTGTAAAAACGATGGCGAAGAAGAAAACAAAACTGTACAATACTGTGTACACAATTTGTCTTTGAAATTATACATAAAGAGAAAGAATATATAAGGGAGAAACAATTTGTCTAATGGGTTACACGCCCCCCTATTGTAGTTCAAACTGTGGGAAGGATACCGAAACAACACATTTTCACAGTACAGCACACGATTTTCTTTCACACAGTCGGTTTTAACAGAAAACCTACATGTTGCCATTTAGAAAAATATGTAACCTAAACCTGACAAAATGTTTGTTAGGGGTTAGTATAGAAATTCGAAATAAATCGCTCAAGCACTTTTCGAGGGTTTTGGTAACAAAGTATCCCCTTTTAATGTTCATTAGAGCATTGTGCATAAATTTCAAGTAATTCACTCAGGAACTTTTCCAGGTATTTGGTAAATATATTTATGTATCATATATGTTAAAATTGGTTGTTTGTTAGAGTATCATGTAAATATTTGATGTAATACATTGAAGATTTTTGGCAACAACATTTCCCCTTTATAGATTGAAAGTATATTTGTATGTTATATACATTAAAAGTATATAGCCTATGTCCATTCAATAGTTCATGGAAGTATTGTGTAAAACTTTGAACTATATCAATTGAGAACATTTCGAGATGCTTGGTAACCTCCTTTCCCCTGTAAATGTTAGAGAAACATTTATATGTTATAATTGTGAATGAAGTACATAGTATATATCCAACTAAATGCTGATGAGAGTATCAGGTGCAAATGTGAAGTATATCAGACAAGAGCTTTTAGAGACTTTTAATAAAAACTATTCCTCTTTACATGTTATGTATGTCCAGTATCTGTCTGACCATTCATTAGAGTATCATGTGATAAACAATGACTTGTCCTTGTATAGTAATACAGATTAAAACTTGCGCCAACCCCCTCTTAAAATTTCTTTGATGTGTGGTCCTTAAGATGTATTGTGTTCAAACTTTAAAAAAGAGAATAGCAAATTTTTATGCAATACAAGGAGAATTTAGATAAAAGTCTTTAATCACAAGATTTGTTGAGTGCTAAATAGTTGTACCGTGTCTGCTTCTGCCCACTGTTACCCCTTATGTCGCTCCTCGCACCGGCCAGCAGCAGTGCCTTTGCTGCATATGCACACCCCCATCTGGCAGCCACATGGAGTGGAGTCTCCCCCGCATCGTGCTGGACATCTACACACGCTGATGCCGCCAGTAGCATCCATACAATGTGCTGCTCGCCACCTCTACATGCAGCCCAGTGCAGAGGCGTCATCCCATCCGAGTCCCTGACGTTGACATCTGCTCCGGCATCAATCAGGCACTTGACAGTTTCTTCGTGGCCATTCATCACTGCTTCATGCAGGGCAGTGTCGCCACTGGCGTCTGTCGCGTTGACTGGCGACCCCGCATCCAGGAGTGCCCGCACTTGGCCGGTCTGACCCTGAGACGCAGCAATGATCAGCCTCCCAGCCAGCATCTGCTTCTGCTCCTCAGTCAGGATCCTGTAAATCACATTATGATTTACATCAGTTTTAGTATAGCAGCAGTGACATGAACATGACCTCCACAACGTATCTAAAACACACACACACACACACACTCTCACACACACACACACACACACACACACACACTCACACAGAGAGAGGGGGTTCGGAGATCCAAAATGTTACTCTGTGAAAACCTTGTTTGAAATCAGTCATATAGGTAGTCAAGTAATGGCTTGAGTGTCAGAGCTGACAACGAAATGAATGCACTTATCAGCAGGTCGAACTCGTTCAGTCTCTACTAATTCAGTTGTAGGGAGATGAGAAGCCAAGATAATGTGACAGTAGTGTACTGATATTGAGGATGCAAACTGCATTGGCACAAAGACGTCAAAGACACCTTATTTAATGATACATAAACAGAAAAAAATAATGAATAAATTCTAGTGTCCGATTTCACGCTCTGCTTTGACCTCAGAGTGAGCAGTCAGGACGACGTGGGGTTGGTTGCCCATAAAGCGTCCTGTGTAGTTAGTACAGATAGATTCCCTTCGTATTTGCTGTGTATTTGAGATAGGAGTTTTCTAGACACCAAAGCGTTTGCATTTGGTACCTGTAATAAATTGTTGTCTCAGCTGTGATAAGCAGAATGGGCGGGCATCACGTCACGACACGGTGACGTCAGCCCGTATTCACACTGCCCACCACGTCATGTCACGTCAGTTCCATCTCAGAGCACAGTATCGCAATTGAGGAACTAACAACGACAAGGGTTATTAATGGCCAAAACAATGTTCATAACCTGTGTTCTACATCAGTTTTGTTTGATGAAGTGCTGAGCAGTGAAACATTTCAGATCGTCGACCTGTCTGTGCTACGAGAAAGTGGGAGTCTGCTCTGTTATGGTAAAAACTAAATAATTTTTCGTTTTCAGATGTCTGACATTGCTCGTGTAAGAACATCCGAAAGAAAAAACAATGAAGTCGACATGCATCATTTGGAATTTGCCACGAAAACAAAGCATAATAATAACAATAAAGATTACGAAGATACAAAATCACAGTATCCGCTGTTATAAAACGGATGAGTGCGGTAAAAATAGGTTAATTTACAATGTTAGCAGGTGATGATGCCATCAAAACTTTCTTCCCGGGAAACCTAGACTAGCCATGACGTGACATGACAGTCTGTTGACAACTTGTGTTAATTCCGCCGTTTGTAGTGCATTGTGGAATGTTTTGACGTGACGTGATGTACTTGACGGCCAACGTGAACTCACCTTAAGCAAACAGCGTCGTCCCGAGATCGTGTCACGGTTTCAGCTCAATGTTGACAGCATGCGCAGCACGCACTGCTCACTCCACAGCTTTTTCTTCTCTCTGGCTTTGACCGACGTCATGTCTGAGTCACAGACGCTACTTAGAGGTGACATCTGAAGGCAACGAGGCCTATTCCTAAAAAACGAATGTACCACAGAAAAAAGATAATGCACACAAATACTATAAAATTGCATTGTAGCTCATGCAATTAATTACATAGCCACCAGTTACATCGCAAAGGAATTGAGATAACAAGAAAGCAGGTAACAACAGAAAAAAAGCATACATGCATCAAATAAATTATCACAGTTTACGCGAGCAAGTGAAAGAACCATATGCCGCCTTAATAAAATCCACTAGAATATCACTGGCAGTAAACTCGTAATATTGTGGAATAGCGGTAATACTTAATAACAGGGACTGAATCTAAGGGGATATCGCGAAAAAGTGGGAGTTCTTGGCGGGTACAAACTAAAATCTAACGCAACAACCGCGAAATGAGATAAATAGTAGCGTGCAGGAGACGTATCGATACAGACTTCAGTCAGAAAAATACAAGGGAATTTTAAAATGCTTTCAAAGAAGTAATAACAGCGAACAAGCAGGTGGGCCTTCACTTCAGATATTCAACAGCCAAACTGATTATCAACAACAAACACAACTCTGTATTATAAGCAAAATACTTCAAAATCTTGTAAACTGCGAGGAACCAACACAACCACTAATTTCCAGACAGCCTCGAAAGGAAAACCCACCTTCAGAGCCACTATACCGCATTAGACTGAACAATACGGCCGGCCGAGGTGGCCGAGCGGTTCTCGGTGCTTCAGTCTGCAACCGCGCCACCGCTACGGTCGCAGGTTCGAATCCTGCCTCGGGCGTGGATGTGTGTGATGCCCTTAGGTTAGTTAGGCTTAAGTAGTTCTAAGTTCTAGGGGACTGATGACCTTAGAAGTTAAGTCCCATAGTGCTCAGAGCCATTTGAACCATTTGAACAATACGCTGGGCAGCCAAAACACAACAGGGTGCCAGAAGAAGACGGGCTATTGACTGAGATGTGAAAACTAGGAGGGAGTGGGCAGCTGAAACCTTTTACGAGGTCACGAGATACTGCTGGGAGGGAGGAGGAATACCGGACGACTGGAAGCAAGCCACAATCCATCCGCCACGTAAGAAGGGAGACAGGACGGGCACACACACTTACCCAGCTCCATACTGAGGCCTCTGCTGAGTAAGACAGAAGACCAAGCAGAGGACACAACTGGCGAGTACCAAGCGGGATTGAGGGAAAGTAGTTTTTGCACGGGCCAAATTCTTAACTTGAAAACAGTCCCCACGACCACAAAAATGCAGAACCTGAACACAGTCGTTACATCCGCTGATTTAAAAAAAGCCAACGATTCTGTAGACAGACACTGGAACAAGCAGGTGTTGACAGAACCATTCAAACAGGCACTTACAGACACAACTTCTAAAGTTAAATTCCTAGGTGAAGTTTCTGAATGCTTCACAATTACAACAGGAGTCCGACAGGGCTATGGGCTCTCGCCGATTGCCTACAGTGTGATCTCAGACAAGGTCATGAGAGAGAGGTAAAGAACTACAAGAGAAAAACATCGAAGGAATCCATGTAGAACAAGAAAGACCAAGATCTGACGTGGCATATGTTGTTTCTGCTGACGAAATTGCAATGATTTCTAATGAGAAAATAGATGCAAAGGTAATGATAGAAAAACTGTACAAAATTGTAGCTAAAACCGGACTAAAAGTATCAAAGGCTGAAATGCAATATATTGAACGTATACACAATAGAGAAAATATTTACGAACACACATCAAAAAAGTTGATAAGTTTAAGTACCTGGGAGAAGGATACAATGAAATGGGTTAGATAAAACTACAAATAAAGATAGATCGAAGAAAATGGAATTAGGAAAGAAACGCACCCAAAACCGATATAATAAAACATCACTATCATTCCAGGCAAAAATTAAACACTACTTTACAGTACTTAAACCGAATGCACTGTGGGGATTTGAGTGCCTAACACTGAGAACAAGAGGTGGACAAGAAGAGCTGCAAAAGCAGAAAAGCTTCAGGGCCTCAAAAGAACAAAACTAACAACCTCACGAAGAGGAGAAATGAAGAGCTGTGCAGAACCACAGAAAAAAATCACAGACACAATAAGGAAGAGAGATTAAAGTTTTACACTCATATTTACAGAATGAGTGACAACAGGCTAAAGAATACCATTTTTAATTTCATTTCCAAACTAGAAAACACCACGAGATGGCGGGAAGAGACAAGAAATGATTTGAGGAAACGAAATGTCACAGAAGACACCAGATAGGACAGGGAAAATTTCAGGCTACTGATCAATACTGGAATATTTCTCATCCGTCAACAAAACTCACAGCCTATGAGTTGTGATGTCAAATGAACAGATAACCAATGCATAAAGAAGTTCTGCGAAGCAGAAAAATAATGCCCCATTGTCTTAGGTTCTAAGCAGTCTATAAATTGCCAAATTCGGTAATAAAAAATAGGAAACTTAAGGACGAGATAAGCAGGAAATAAAGAAAAATCCACACACAATTCCTAAAACAAAAAGTAATACAAAGGCAACGAAAAATCAACGGAAAAGTGGCAAATGTTGGAATTGGTGACTAGAATTGAGCTACACATTTCAATTCTGGATATCGAGTCCTAGGTTCATTATTTTCTGCAGCAGGCTCGTGCAGTTCCTTATTACAGGATTACTATTGTTGGTGTTGCCTTCTGTACTACTGCGGCAAATAAGAAATCTTGGAATCGAAAAATAAACTTGACCTAAATAGCTCAAGTACAGAGACGAAAACAAAAAACAATATTAAAAGTAGCAACAATACACACTTAATGAAATGTCAGCAAAATTTACGAACCGTTGATTGGAGGACTATAATTGAACTATATAGCTGTCGTCTTACGTTCCTCCATAACCTCGCCTCATAACTCGTTCCATTTTCAGAAAAATACAGCAAAATATTCGTGATAATCAAGATTATACATATGGTTGATTGCTAATAGTTCCATTCGCACAATTTTAAGTTGTCCTCTTAGATTGCTGCGGAACCTCGCGTCCCGAAATCATGCCTTATTGAGAAAAACATAGCCAAATACTTTACGAGAACCAATGTTACAAATGCGATTGCTGCTCGCTCGATTCACTAGCAGACAATTAAGCTCCGCCATTAGGTTACTGGCTAACCACATTCGCGAAAATTGTGACATATTTACCATAAACAGCATGGTTTGCGTCGTTACAAAGACGACAACAGATAACACTTAATGACAGGACAGTTCCATCTTTCGCATTGTAAACCCATGACGTCACACACGACGTCACTTTTGAAAGCTGACGCGTGGAACAGGACACTAGAATTGAACCAAAACAGTACTTACTGCCTGAAAGTCATCTATAATGCTGCAGAAATGTTTGTAAAAATAAATTATCTCTTGCGATTGATCCACGGAGGACGTGTGTTTCAAGAAACAGCGACGATGTACATATGTACATACCTTGTCGAGCGTTATCCAAATGAGCGAATGAAGAAACCACTTGGCGAGGCAGCTTTGTAGGAGCGTTTATAATTTGCAGACTCCCGATCTTCATGTAATTGAAAGATACATACAATTACTGTTTCTGCTACACAAACTGCCTTACACAGTTTAGAATCAACAATCATCTCGACTAGTTTGCAAAAGTATATTACTCTAATCACAAGTTCTGTGTCGCAGATCTCCACGTTTATTAAACATACAAGAATCGACAATTAATGTTATGCATCAGCATCGGTGCGCGTGCTTTGGCAGAAACCAGACGCTGGTTGGTGTCTCACCAGATGTCTTACTGCTGCCGCTGCTCCGCGCTGTTGCCGCGTTTCTCTGTTTTTTAAGGCTTATCTGGGAATGGGGACAGGAACAGTCGTCTTGCTCGCCTTTCCACTCCACTCAAACCGTTGCTAGGCTACGGCATGGGCCAAGAGGAGAGGCATGTATTGTTGACAACTGCGACACGTCACGATTTGTCCTGTTTACTATAAAAGAGTAAAGGTCATTCTCGAAGGGGCCTTACTCCAAATTTTGATAAAATGAGTTACGAAAGGCAACATATCATATAGACATAGGTACATATTTTTACGTGAAATGGGCTTTGCGACTCAGTCAGAGTGACGTCATTTACAGAAGGGCTTACTCCTGGAGTAGCGCCCTTTCAATGGTGAGCATATTCGCATGGCATCTACCGAGTACTTAATGTACTATATCTTACGGTTCGCCTTTCGTAGCTTAATAGTTGCTATTTCTGAACATGTGTTGTGAAATGTAAAACGAATTCAAGTATTGAGTTGGAACATAGTGAAAATACAAAGAACAGAAAAAAAGAGAGACCTAATGTAGGAAATTATCAACATAATGTTATAAAAATAGCAATAGTGAACTGTCTTGAATGTACTATCCGTTTGAACCATGTTTCTTTGTGCATTTTGAACATAGTACTTTACGGTCACGTGTTGTGGCTTCCAAGCACGTAGAAGGATTGCACAATGATACATTCGAAGCTTTATTTCCAGGAGGGTCTGTTGTTTTTAATTTTCATAATATTTGCACTGGACAATTAGCTGTTAACAGGAAAAAACATAGACATTCAACATTTGCTTGATCGATGATAATGATCGATGAATCCATTTTATAAACTTTGATTAGAGTTATACAACTGAGAAAATGAATGGGTAAAGACAAGAAACAATTTAAAACACTACTAAAACGTAACTTGACTATGGATATGAGTTACTTATTCAAGAAAAGGACGTTACTCCAAGATTTTGGACTCATTATGGATTGCAAATCTTAATAACTGCAATAATGGCAAACTATCCATTTCGTCCTGTTCTTTAAACAGCGGAGAGCCCGTCCTGTTACATTCAACATACTCACTGGCAGAATGTTTTCGTTCGCTCCTGAAAACTTACGATTTTGTAGTAATGCCTTTTCATGGATAAAAACACTGAAATCGCTCAGTCAAGGCGAATCCTTCACTACGTTCAAGTTGTGGAAGTCGGTTATGCATTTCTGGTTTGTTGCACACGCCTAGGCTGAGGAGCAAGTCTGTACGGTGATGGAACGAGTCTCTACATCAAACTAACGTCTGAAACCTTAAGAACAGATAAAATTCCCACGAATAGTACCCAGATGTCAAACCGCTAATTAGTTAACAGTACAACACATGAACTTGCTTAATTTTTATACAAGGAGTCACGTCAGTGTGCAAGGAGTGAGTCATGAAAATTCTTCAGATTAGACTTGAAAGTGCGTGGAATCCTGCTGAGATTTGTTTATTCTTGCGGTAGTTTACTGAAAATGGAGAATACTGCACGCCCGAGTCAAGGAGATACGGTCGAAATGCAGGGTGGATTTCTGTCTTGTATCAGCTGAGTCAAAGCTGCTCATCCTCGGGGAAAAACCACGCGTTGTTAACAACAGACGAAGTGGAAATATACATTTAGAGGGCCGCGTCGGAGCTCCCACACTCTCGAACAGGGGTCAAATGGTTCAAATGGCTCTGAGCACTATGGGACTTAACTGCTGAGGTCATCAGTCCCCTAGAACTTAGAACTACTTAAACCTAACTAACCTAAGGACATCACACACATCCATGCCCGAGGCAGGATTCGAACCTGCGACCGAAGCGGTCGCGCGGTTCCAGACTGTAGCGCCTAGAACCGCTCGGCCACCCGGCCGGTGAACAGGGGTCGACCACAGTTTCGTGAACTTACGCCACATTTTGCGCGAACTGCCGTTTTCTGAGCCAAGAAGAGCCTTTGAGAATGGAAAAAAACTACACCAGAATATAACGTTGTTAGTCACAAGCTGATCAGAGTAAGCAATGTAGATTAATTCTCGTGTTGGGCTATCACTCATTTCAGATACTCTTCCAGTGATAAATACACCAGTGTTAAGTTTTAGAACAAGATACTGAACGTGCGCTGTCTATGTCAGTTTGCCACCTATGAATCTGGATTGTTCGGACTGAGTTGGTTGGTTGGTTGTTTTGGGGAAGGAGACCAGACAGCGTGGTCATCGGTCTCATCGGATTAGGGAAGGAAGTCGGCCGTGTCCTTTCAGAGGAACCATCCCGGCATTTGCCTGGAATGATTTAGGGAAATCACGGAAAACCTAAATCAGGATGGCCGGACGCGGGATTGAACCGTCGTCCTCCCGAATGCGAGTCCAGTGTCTAACCACTGCGCCAGTTCGCTCGGTCGGACTGAGTAATGATATGCATATTACATCTGATCAATATGTCAGTGTTAGTTCAGTTGTTCTCCAGAAACCGTAAAATTTGAGTCTTATTTTGATTTAGCATCAGTTTCTTCTCTACAGCCAATGAGCTTACGCCATCAACTGCCCTCTTTGGTTCAGTGCTTATGTTGCACTCAGTATCCTTCACCACCAAAAAATCACTCAGAAAGCAGGGGTATCTTAGAATTTGTTGTAATATCCAGACCTACATTAATACTCCGCAAGCCACCCGATGGTGTGTGGCGGAGGGGATTTCTGGTACCACTAACTGATGTCCCCTTCGCCGTTCCACTCGTGAATGGCGCCTGGAAAGAGTGATTGTCATTAAGCCTCTGTGTTGGCTCTAGTTTCCAGAATTTTCCCGTCGTGCTCATTTCGCGATATGTATGTGGAAATACGTAATATGTTGACCGACTCTTCCTGGTAAATCCTGTTTCCAAATTTCGGCAGTAAACCACCCGTGATGCATAACGCCTCCCTTGTACCCACCGCCACTGGAGCCTGTTGCGCATCTCTGTAACGCTCTCGCGCCGACTTAGCTGTCCCGTGGCGAAACGCGCCGCTCTTCGTTGTATCTTCTGTCAGTCCTACCTGGTAAGGGTCCAAGGTGCAAGAGTCGGTCGAACAAGAGTGGGTTCCTTATCTGCGTTCACTCTTTGCCGCTACTGTCGTTGCTCGTGACGAATACATACAAGTCCTTTTCGGACCTGTTTTCTTACGGACGGCTTAAAAGGTCACCTGTCCACTATTGTCACTGTGTTAGATAATTAATCCACTTACCGCTATCAATCCCTAATGACTCACGCACATTATGAACCCCCCCTCCCTCCCCCCAATTCGAATCAATTCCGAAACGAAGAAAGCCACATACGCAAAAACAAAAACCGCAATATCCGTGTAGGAATCGAACACGGAGTCATCGCTCATGAACCAGGTGTCTTGGTCACTCGCTTAGCGCCGCTTTCGCTGGAGCATGTTTACCTTCATGCGTGTAAAAACGGCAGTCGTAAAAGTTTCTTTTCTTGATTTTTCGAAAAGACACGTTTTAGGACAGCATATATAATGATCAAAAATGCTCAGTTTACAATTATCTGCCGATCCAGTTCACTTTGAGTCGGTTAGTGTCATGTACTTTAAGAGCGATTTTCTCAAAATATTGGAGGCAATGAGCCAAAATATCTTACAGTCCTTACTTTCTGTACGTACACAAGGGACTGTCAAAAATGAACCGGTTGGCTGTGCCTGACGTTCTTCCCTTGTATGTGATTGTCGTTTTCTGTTCAGCGATCAGTTACCTCTGTACCTACCACTTCGATGTTCGCGCGATGATTGAAAGGTGGGCTCGTGTTCTGATCGTCCGCAGTGAAATCATTTCGGAAGACTGAATTCAGTATTTTGGCCTTCTCTCTGTTTTCTCTGGTCTCTGAGTGACTGAATAACTGATTTCGAACCGATTAGTGATTGTACGGAGGACCAAAACTTATAAGCGCTTTTAGTCAAGTCGGTTGATAAAATTTTACTGTCAAGATCATTAAACGCCTGTCTAATTGCCCTGCTGATGCTCATTTTCGTTTCGTTCAGTTTCTGTTTGTCAGCAAGATTTTGACTTCTCTTGAGTACTTGATGAAAGTCTCTTTCCTCACGTAGCAATTTCCTAATGCGTCTATTAAACGACGGTGGGTCTTTCCCATCCCTTAACACCTTGCTCAGAACGTACTTGTCTAAGCCATATTGAAGGACGGTTTTGATTTTTTTCCATTTGTGCTCCACATCTTCGTTCACAGAACTAATGTTTGATTACACACACATTCTACAGTGTGTATCTTCTCATTCTTGCTAAGACCTTTCTTGACTTTCCTTGAGATATCCGTAGTCATAGTTGCTGTCATAGCATTATTACCACTGACACCTTCCGCTCCGTTATCACATCGAAGAATTTTGTGACTAGGAGGTTTAAGACGTTAGCTTCACGATTTAGTTGCCTAATTACCTGCTCGAAATAATACTCGGATAAGACATTCAAAATAATATCAACAAATGCCTGTCTCTGGTACAGTTTTAATTACCACAAGTGGGCCAGTGTATTGTAGTATGCGTTACTGTACTGCGTTTAAAGTTAAAGCGACTGGTTAAGAAAGTTAACAACACTGACTTTGCTGTGGTCATAGAAAACTAGATCCCAACGTTTGTGATTTTTTGAAAGAATAGAAGTGGAGTCATAGTGTATCCGTTAATGGTGTTTTGTGATTACGTTGGTTTGATATTTTCAATACTTTATGTACAGAATACTGTCTTTCCATTTTGGTACTGTCGATTAAATTCTATAATAGAGTAACTGAAGCGGAAGTGTGTCCTTCCTGACTGCTGTACCACACAGCACTCACTGCAAGTTTTAAAAGTGCTCAACACTGTATCTCGTTCACTGTCCAAGTTCGACGTGAGTAAACAGTTTACATTGTTTCTACTTCTTTCTTCACTTATTAAAAGTTTTTACATTTTGGTGGCATTTTCTTGCTTTACATACTGCAAAAGCGTAAGAAAATTTATCTTCAGTCTCTCTTCACAAATACTGCATTGTAAGTACTGTAGGTGTACCGTATTTCTGCCGCTCTTTCAAGAGTCAGCTCTATGAGAGCTAAAATTTACAGACGTGAAATTTTTATCAAAACCAAAGAAAAAATCGATTTGTGCGACAATCGGCTATAATTACCGTAAACCCTCGTTCCCTTCTACACCGTTATAACCGATTTCCACTGGATTAGCCGGCCTTTGTGGCAGAGCGGTTATAGGCGCTTCAGTCTGGAACCGCGCGACCGCTACGGTGGCAGGATCGAATCCTGCCTCGGCCATGGATGTGTGTGATGTCTTTAGGTTTAAGTAGTTTTAAGTTCTAGGGAACTGATGACCTCAGATGTTAAGTCCCATAGTGCTCAGAGCCATTTTTCTACTGGATAATGTTGATAGGAGTCTACTGGGGCACATTTGTGTGTGGCACCCGTATATGATAATAATATTAACGTAAACTAAAATGAAACTAGTATATTGTAAACGATGTATGTCTCTGACTGCCTTATAATGCGGATCGCTGACTGCGCGACCGCAGAGCCAAAGTTACTGCTTCTGGTCTGAGGTTGTAGTGTGGGAGTAAGGGAGCGCTTGGCGCGCAGTAGTGTATGAGGGAAGGAGGATGGAGTAGGCAGTGTTTGGGGTGTGTGTGCTCTGTGAAGCCACCAAGTGTAAGATTAACGTAGGAATTACGAGAACATGTAAGCACAAGTCTTTTCGCAAGCAAGATAAAGCTGTTAAATATTTATGATGACTCTCGTTTTGCCAGCGCGTTTGTGTAGATGAGTTGACTGATAGTTTGTAATTGTTGAGTAGCCCCACGATGTGGTTAAACTGATTTGATGAAAGGGCTAGTTAGATATTTCTCCTTTCTAATGGTTCGAAGATTTGTTAGCACAGGTGTATGTAATCAGATGATTTGTATTTATGCCTTTTTAGTGATGTTAGATGATATTTGCTGTATAAATCTCGTCGTTTGTGACTCAATTGGTAAATATGGTGTATTTTTCTGAGAAGTGTAATTTTACGCGTCAGATGTTTAGAAAAGCGAAAGTTAACTTGCAATATAATTTCATAAAAAAATCTGTGTTAGTAATCCACGACAGTCAGTACCAGCAGCGTCCAAGTCATATGTTTTGCAAAGACGTTGGATTTTTCGTGAATGTTTTATCAGCCGAAAGAATTTCACGTACATTTCAAAGTATTGCGGCCGGCATAGCATACCACTGAGCCTATAGCTAGCACATTTTTATTTTTTTGCATAAGAGACAACAACGTATCGCATTCCACCGCTGTTGTTTTGGAAGTAAGGCAATTTTATTTGTTTGTTACGTGCACAGGCGCTCAGTTAAGTATCACACAGATTTTAAAACAACGTTACAAATCCCTGACGCAGCGTACAATGTAGTAACACACAAAGCAAGAGTTTTCCTCAGCTCAGGCATTCGTTGGAGCAAGCGAGAGGACCATCTCCAAAAACAAATCTCCAGTAGTGTTTGCGTGAATCATGCAGTGATAACGTTTTATTGCTGTGAAATAGCGGTTAAAACTCGATTGCAGACGTGGAAAGCGAATCGCAAAAGTCGTCGTTCGTTCCAACAGAAACTACCTACCGTATTCATCACTGTGCTTTAACAGAATCCCAGTTACTCCGGAGTGACTCTGGACGTAACTGCCTTCATTCTGTGGCGCCAACAGCAACAATCGACCGCTGATGCAGCGACAGAGCTCTGTGCTCTGCAGTAGACGGAGAATTAACGGAAAGATAAACTCGGCTTCTACATTACTATGATCTGCATTTGCGATTAATGTCTGAGTGTGCTTACAACCAGTACAGTGTCACTATGCGAATCTGGAACTGGTTTCGTGATTTTGTGGATCGCGTGCTGGCTTTCCAGAGACGTGGCGGAACATAAGGGGGACAACCTGGCTGGGTGTCATTCAGTGACATACGTCCAACGAACGTATGAACTGAATAACTTAAACAGTGCTGTTTGAGCGAGTTTTGCCATCCAGCACCGATATACAGGGCGTGCAGAAACCATTTGACCAAGATTGCAGGGCGGAAGGACAGCATGTAGCATAGGAATTTGTGTATGGCAACTAAAAGTCGTAAATGTATATTTTCAGTGGTGCAGGAACGTAATTGAAATCTGACATACGGAGGTCCTTGTTCAAAATGATAGGTATTTTACAGAAAATGTATACGTAAACAGAACGTTCGGACTAAGCAGTCGTCACGATGGGAACAAGATAAATTTAAAACATCACTAACACGTCTAGTACTTCTTCAGGAATGAGGACACCCACATGTCCATGTTTCTTGTTTGGATACATCTCAAAAAGGTCAAAATTAGTGAAAAATGAGGCACCACTTAGTTAACATGAGTATGTATAGAAGATGTTCAACTGACCACCGTTTTCATACTGGCATAGTGGTTGAAAGATTTAATTGCGACCTGTGTTTTCTATACTCAGATTCCTTCATTTGATACTGTCTTCGTCACATTGGTTTTCCGCGCCCTGTGTATGCCAGACGATGCATTACACTCTGTTGTTCGAATTCTCACGAGTCCAGTACACTTAATCTTTGGTAGAAAGTGCTAAGAACGGCAAAATGGCGGGAATACGTTGGTAGCGACTAGTAATTTTAAAATTCAGTAGACAGTAACTACGTAAAAGGAAATGTGACACTTATAACGAAGCACTACTGAATTAGACGTGAAATACGTTTCTTGATTACAAAAAGTCCTCTAGTAGAGTGGTGCAGGCAGAAATGTCGGACAAGAGTGTCTGTCACGCTATTGTAGGGCAACGTATGAGGCCCCACAGAACAGGTATTAGTGAAAGCAAGCACCGTTGGTCGGTTGCCAAAGCGTTTAAAATTAAAGACGAAATAAATTTATACCGTCTGTGATGTCGAAGTAATGTTTCGGAGCAGCATGAATACGGTGAAATTGATTACTCTTTCTTAGTTCGATATATATCTACGACATTAGGACGATACTCTATGGAACCAAGTAGCCCCTACTCCTTCTCCTGACCAGAGGCAAACACTATTCTACTTATTAACTGTTTTGATTATACTGAAATGTGGTGAATATTGCTTCTAGCCCTGCATCAAGGTGGGCTAACAGAATCGGATACCTGCTGCGAGTTTCCATGTTTGTACTGAGCAGTCAAGAGGAACGGCGCGACACAGACGGCGTCCACGCGGGACACAACATTGGGATGACCAAATTTCGGAAACCACTTCTCTGTAGTCCTGTTTACATGTTAAACCTTAATCGATTCTACTAGCCGTAACGAACGTCTGCGGTACGTTCCAAGATTCATACGTTTCAGACCCATGGTCTCCGCTGAGCAAACTATCGACGATGAAACAAACTTGGTGGTGTTTTCGTATTGTGAAACGAAGAGGTCAGCAAGTAATGTAGAGTACGAATCCCTTACGGACGCCAGTGAAAATATAAGTTGGAAGAGTATGATGAGGTCAGACGTAAGGGGATGTTCAAAAGTCTTATCCAGGCCCACTACATCGTTAGCGGCTCCTCTGTTAACCGACCAGGGTTACGCTGGTTGTCGAAAGAAATGCGAGGCGGGCACTTGTGGAAGGGTTTTCCACCTGAAAGGATTAGGCGTTTAGGGATGGCCAGAAAACTTGTGATAGAGTAATCAATCAGTGTTGTGTGATGGAGCCTATGCCCCTAAGCGAGAGGTTGGCTGTGGTTATAAGGACATTTGCAGCATCGAAACTGCAGTGTTTCCGTGATAAGACAGAACTGCTATTGGCAGATCGATCTGCAATGACAGCCCTATGTGGAATGTATTAACAGTCCTACTATTTTACTGTCAAAGAGACGATTTGAAGACGTCACGCACATCCCTAAATATGTATATTACCAACAAATCAGAGATTCAAACAGTAGACAATAATTCTATGATAGCAAATTTCTCGCAGATGTGCTTGTCCCACACTGGGGAATGATTTAGAAAGAGTACATAGATATACAAATCGCACTGACTTGTGGGACAACTCTGCGATGCGACACGACGGACAGCTCATTCAATAAGAGGAAATGAAAATGATAACTTTTGTTTCACGTGATAATAAAAAAAATTGTCTGAGTGTTTTAATAAATGGCAGGAATATGAAGGACACTACGGCAGAATTTCGAGGTCGGCCTAGGGTACGGAAAATAGTGTGTGTCCAAAGTTTTACACTGGCCAACGAGCGGCAAATAACGCATTCAGGCACCGTGAATGAAGCTTTGGCGGCGTTCGATCACGCGACCGGCTCTGCCCAGCAACAGGACAAAAGAATATGGATGACACAAAGTTTTTATTCTAATTTTCTACCGCCGTTTGTCTTGAACGTGATCTTTGTTCTCATAGATGCAGTGTGTGAAGGTCCTGGATAGATCTTTTCTTTTTTTTTTCAGTTGTCTTTTACTAATGGAACGTGTATAAGCAGAGAAGCAACTGCTGGACACATTGCCCCAAGGAAGGAAACAGTTTCTCACACGGCGTTTAAATTCCGCATCGGTACAAAACAGATGATATTGTCGACTGTTTTTATTACTTTTTCACAATCGATGCCTGTTGACAAAATACACGTTGATAATACATATATGATTAAGATTTCGCCTTGACTCAATACGAATTTTCTAGCCGTTGCAAGTCTCCATAATCTTGGAGCGTAAAAATACGTTACACCTCTTACCACGCATCGCGTGTCATCCAGGTCAGCACAATAAAGCAGAATCAAATGCCTTACCTGGCACGGATAAATATGTTTTGACGGTATATTTTGACGATTTCCATACGTGTTTTCTTGAATATTTTCTCACACAACCTCCTCCTCCTCCTCAGAAATTTAGGATACCATCAGCTGGAGGCAGCTGTGACAGAAGGCCAACCATGAATGTGCGGACTGCGAAATAGCAGTGTCCGGATGCATCAAAACAGTGCAACTAGCCAGCGACTAGGAGTGTGATTATGACATGTGGGAATGGTTACGCATCTCGTAAATGGCAGGCGACACGACGTACTTCTGTGGGCATATTCGAAAAACTTTTCCCGCTTTCCTTTGGGCCAGGAAACCGCCGTCACTCGCGAGGGAGTGGACCTGCCCATATTTCGAAGCGCCAGCAGCGACAGTCAGCAGCTGAGGCAGTGGCAAAGCTCTGTCGGCCGCAGGGACGGAGAACTGGCGGAAAAGCGTATTCGGCTTAACTGTGTATAGAAGAGTGTATTGGGAGAGCAAGCCATGACAAAACTCTACCATCTGGTGAGGAAGATGTATGAGACAGGCGAAATACCCTCAGACTTCAAGAAGAATATGATAATTCCAAGCCCAAAGAAAGCAGGTGTTGACAGATGTGAAAATTACCGAACTATCAGTTTAAGAAGTCACAGTTGCAGAATACTAACGCGAATTCTTTACAGACGAATGGAAAAACAGGTAGAAGCCGACCTCGGCGAAGATCAGTTTGGATTCTGCAGAAATGTTGGAGCACGTGACGCAATACTGACCCTACGACTTACCTTAGAAAATAGATTAAGGAAAGGCAAACCTACATTTCTAGCATTTGTAGACTTAGAGAAAGCTTTTGACATTGTTGGCTGGAATACTCTCTTTCAAATTCTAAAGGTGGCAGGGGTAAAATACAGGGAGCGAAAGGCTATTTAGAATTTGTACAGAAACCAGATGGCAGTTATAAGAGTCGAGGGACATGAAAGGGAGTAGTGGTTGGGAAGGGAGTGATACAGGGTTGTAGCCTGTCCCCGATGTTATTCAATCTGTATATTGAGCAAGCAGTGAAGGAAACAAAAGAAAAATACAGATTCCTAGTAGTATGAACTTTTCGGACACGTCGAAGAGCGGAAACCAAACATCGTACCAGAACCTTGAAATGATAAATTTCTTCTCTATTGTCATCAAGGCTACTTTCATACTGAGCTGATACGTGGCTGGAATGTGTAAGAAATCACAGTACTACTTCGCAGAGGAAGAAGCAAACTGCAACGAAAACTCTTTGGCAACAAAGGCTGTGCGATTAGATTGTCGATGCAGAAAACAAAGCGTCGGAAATTTTTTCGCCATTCGTAGCGTTTTAGACCTGACGACCGACACGCGTCCCTGCGTTCAACCCATGTTTGGACACACTCTTTAAAAAGGGAGAATTTTAACCCAACTGACTCCACAAGCTACGCACCAAACCTGCTTCAGAATCCTTTTTCATAGCGATCGATTAGATGTACGCCATTTATATGTTTTGATAGTATATTAAAGCAGTAGCAGTACACCATTTAGATGCTAAAACTTCATAATAGGCAAATCTTTTGCAATACTAAACGCATCGTCTTAGTGAGAAGACTGTAAGGCCGAGCTCTGTGGAAGGCAGGGGCTGCGCGTGCGGCGCTGCAGAGTCGGCCGAGATAAACAGGGCGAGTGTGTCCGTGTTGTGACGTCACGGTTGTGTATCGCGCAACGAGGCCTGCCGCGATGGGTACAGAATGTGCGTACACTTTCCAAATTAGGTGTCTACATCTGCGTATTGTGCGTTTCCCAGGCTGGGTGGACGGCAGTGAATTACCAGCACTGCTTACTATGCAAGTGCTTGCAGTCCGGCACAAACGCACGTGAAACAAAAGTCGTTACAGTCTGCCCAGTGACGGAGCACTGAGGAATGTTTGGACACACTCTTTAAAAAGGGAGAATTTTAACCCAACTGACTCCACAAGCTACGCACCAAACCTGCTTCAGAATCCTTGCATGGGTTGAACGCAGGGATGCGTGTCAGTCGTCAGGTCTAAAGCGCTACGAATGGCGAAAATTTTGGGACGACAGGATGTTAATCTCTAACTCGGTATATTAATGTCTTCCATCAGTGACGTATTCGGTACATCACGCTTCATATCTCGATACTGTGTCGCTACCTGTACTGGATTCTGCAGGGATCATAGCCTCGCATTCTGTGTAAATTTGGACATCACGGATGTTAGTTCTTAAAGCATAACAACACACCTCACACGTACTCCCGATGAAACGGCCAGAAAACTATATGCTTCCCGCCAAACCGATTCTGTGGAAGCGGTCAGCTAAATGAGCCACATTCCAACAAGAACAGGAATTCGTCGTATTACTGTATTCTGTCGTTTGTGAAAATAAAGAATTGTCAGGGCAGTGTTTGGAACGTTTGATGTCGTTTCACGTGGCCAACTGCAATAAGGACAGTTATCGGATTAACACTGCGAATCTTGGGGAAATTAGCTCAACTTCATTACTACGTGTGTGATACTAATACAACAAGGAGATCAGTTGTTGAAATCAGTCCTTGAATCTACCTATAAATGCTGCAGAATGAAATTTTTATAAATACTGCAACTGCCTTGGTTTCGAACCACAACACAGCAAGGATAGATGCACGTGCCTTATATATGTGTATCTCTATGGCCTAAGGTATGAAACGTGGTGTGTGTCCGCATGCGCCAAAGAGCAGCGTATAACGCGGTCAGGCACCGTAAAATGAAGCTTTGGTGGCTTTCGTTCTCGCGATCATTGCTCCCCGGCGACATGACAGAGCAATATCGCGGACAGAAGATTTTTTGTTTTTTGTTTTTATCGCCTTTCCAGTGAATTAGTTATGACCTTCACTGCGGTTCTCGTCTTCACACATGCAGCGTGTAAAAGCCGACGATAGATCTTTTTTCTTATCCGTTACCAGATACGAACGCAATCTGTAGAAACGGAAGGACAACAGCTGGACACATTGTACGAAGTAAAACACGTTCTGACACCGCGTTTATAATCCGCGTCGATACGAAACACACGTCGCTGTCAACTTCTTTATTATGTCTTGACAATCGATGGGTGGTGACTACATATCTGCTAATCCTATGCACGTGTTTAAGGTTCCGCCTTGACTCGAGAGGAATTTTTCTATCCATCATAGGTCTTCAAAACCGTGGAGCTCCATCCCTTATCGCTACGCATACTCCGCACAACGCACGTCATGCAAGTGAGCATAATAAAAGTATCACATGCGGTAATTGGCTCGGATAAAAACGTTTCGACGGTATTTTTTGACGATTAGTATACGTGTTTTCGGGAAGATTTACTCACAGAATCTCCTCCTTCTCAGGAGTGTAGGGTAAGATCAGCTGAGACAGAAGGCTATCCATGTAGGTGCGGAGTGCGAAACAGCACACTCTGAATGCATTACAATGGTACAACTACCAGCGACTAGGAGTGTGATTCACGTGTGGGAATGGACACGCATCTCGCAATTCGCGGGCAACGCAAGATTCTGCTGTTCCTAAATATTAAAAATTAAGTCGCTGTGCCAATTAGGGATTCACTATCGTTTCGATGACGAACACTTGCGTATATATTTACCACCCGTTTTCGTGTATCTCAGAAAACCGCCACTACTCGCGGGAGAGCTAAAATTTACACCGATCCTCGTGGTAGCAGCAACAATCAGTCACTGAGGCAGCGACAAAGCTCTGTCGGTTGCAGGAGACGGAAGACTAGCAGAAAAAGAAATTCCGCTTCTACATTACTGCTGTCTACATTTGTGATTAACTTTTAAATTTGCTCACACTCTGTACAATGTAATTATGAGTATCTGATGCTGGTTTCAGGGTTTGTGTGTCGCGTGCTAGCGTTCCAGTGACGTAGCAAAATATAGGTGGACGACCGGCGTGGGAGTCATTGAATGACATATGTGCAGTGTACGTAAAAAATTAAAAATTTAAGCAGTGCTGATTCAGCGAAGTTTGCCATCCCGTATCGTTGTACAGGGTACATAGAAAATATATGATGAAAAGTGTAGCCTGGAAAGGCTGCATGAAACACAGAAATTTGAGAATAGCATTTAGGCGTCGCAATTGCACATTTTCGGCGGTACCGGAACGTAATTAAAATCTCCCACACGGGCATCTTGGCACCAGATGATGGTTAATTTACCGAAAATGTATACCTATGAAATGATCGATAAAAATAAATGATTAATTGCAGCGGGTACAAGAAGACTTGGTTGCCAAGTGACGTCACACGTCAGTGTGGTCTGCTGCCGTCTCTAAACGCCCCTCAGCCGCTGTCGTCACCATTAAGACGTCACGGAAGACTCAGCTGTCACGACAGCCCTGTGAAGGCAGACATCTATAGCCAAGTCTTTCTATTTTTTTGCTCGTTTATCGTTGTTGCCGAGAAAACTGCCGCATTCATTCACGCAATGTAGTAGGCCTACGTAATTCAGTTTGGAAGGTCACATATGAATTACATGTAGAGGTAATGACAAAATCATTCATGTGTGGCAACAGGAAATGCTCTGGCTGGAGGTATTGTTTCCCGGGTGATAGCGTGCTAGACACAAGACTACTATCTCATGTGAGCGTTTTGCTCGTTCGTTACGTAAGGAAGATACAACAGTAGGAATAGTAACAGTCAACTTCGTCATGAATTACAGGCTTAATTATGTGTAGCTCATAAGAAATAATCTGATTCAGTTGTGTGTAAAATGAAATGTGGCAAGGACGATAACTTTTAGTGAGTTTGTCTGTTGCGAGCGTAACTTTAAACTTTGATTTTTTAAATAGATAAAACACTTTATCTTTTAAAATTGTCGTCGCATTAAACTAAAAGAAAAGTGCTGTCTGACTGCTAGCTGCCGCGTTCGTTATTTCGTTCTGTTTTCATTTCTTTAATATAATCCCACCAGTTACTCCAGAGAAAGTCAGAATCTAACTGCCATCTTTCCGTGGCGCCTACAGCAAAAATCGACCGCTGATGCACCGACAGAGCTCTGTGGTCTGCGAGAGACGGAGAATTAACGGAGAGATAAACTCGGCTTCTATATTACTACGATCTGCATTTGCAGTACGTGTATACGTAAACAGAATATTTGAAGAACAGGATAAATTTAAAGTATCACACGTGTATCGGACTTGGCTGACGCACCATGTTTCATTTTTCAATATCTCACAAAAGAGCCAAAATGAATGACGGATAAGCAGCCACTTAATTAACATAATTATCTGTAGCAAATGGTTCAAACCGACCACCGTTGTCATGCTGACATAGCGCCTTAAATATTCACGTGCGACCTATGGCTTCTATATTGAGATTCTTTCATTTGATGCCGTCCTTGTGCCCTACACTTTTGGTCAAATTGTGTTTCCGCACCCTGCGTATGCCAGACGAGGCGTGACAGAGGGTTGGTCGAATTCTCTAGAGTCCAGTACACTTAATCTTTGATGGAAAGTGTGGAAAACGGCAAAATGACGGAATGCGTTGGTAGCAATTTGTAACTTTAAAATTCAGTGGAAATAGATGTGAAGTACGTTTCTTGACTACAAAATGTCCTCAGGTAAAGTAGTAAGTGTACAAGTGTCGCGACAAGCGTATCAGTCACGCTATTATGGAGCAACACGTGAGACCACACAGACTCAATATTAATGAAAGTAAAGACTATGCACCGTCGGTCAATTGCCAAAGCATTGAAAACGAGGCAAAATTTTTAATTGCGTTGGTCACATTGTTACCATCAACGTGAGTAATGGCGGTACTCTTTTTATCGTCTGTGGTTCGGTATTGATGACTCAGAGGCTGTTGAATACTGCGATATTAACTTCTCTTTGTACTTCAATAGACATCTGAAACATGTGGACAACAATCTATGGAACCACGTAGACCTCGACCAGAATTTAATATTTTCTGTGATTTAACACCTAGCCTGGTTACTGAGCAGGTAAGGTGTACGGTACGACAGATATGACGTTTACACGGGACACAACATTCACAAGACGAAACTTTGGGCAACTGCTTTTCTCTAGTCATGTTTGCATATGAAACGTTAGTCCGAAGAAGTCTCTATTTTGCGAGCTTCATAACAATTACGCTCATAGCCTCTGCAATGCAACTATCCTCGGTACAGCGAACTTTTCTGCGTTTCCTTAATATCGAGAGGAGACATTAACAAATGGTGGAGGGTACGGACTTGTTACGGACGCCAGTGAAAACATGGGGAGCAGGAGGAGGTTGCACATAAACGGGTGTTCAAAAGTATCCATGTCCGTTAAAGCGTTGGAAGGTGCTGTATTGAGCGACAAAAGTTACGTTTACTGGTGCACGGTTGTGAACCAAGTGTGGATACAGGTTGCGCACTTATTTCTTTTGCGGCTTTGTGGTACCAAGTATTCAAACACGATAGAGAATGGCCAGCATACTTGACAACAGGTTACAAAAAGGATAACTTTACGTGTTTCCACATTGTCAAGAAGACGAGTACTTGCCTGTTTTTATACACGACCAGAATGTACAGGAGACCACAGCACCACTTCCGGAAAGAAGATGTCACAGCGATGTAAACATGTCGTCTACTCGGCTCGCGCGATCCTTTTGCACAATCACCAGACAGAGCGATTAATAATTATATTAGTTGGCAGCTGTAGCTAGCAGAGTTGAAACCAGTCGGAAAGATGTCCGCCGTTTACGTTTTCAAGGTGTATTAAGCGTATAGTAGAGCAAAAATTAGACACATTGAAATAGAAAAAAATTGTTTCTTCAGTACTTTAATAATAAGAATGTGAGGCCAGGGTCACTAGATTACAGGCGTGGCTTGTTTGCCAGTGCAGGATCGTCGGTAATGAATGACTCGCGAGTGTCGATGTTGCGACGTCTCCACAGTGTATCAGCAAGAGACGCCCTCCCCACACCTGAATATGTGTAACACAACTGAAGCGAAGGGAACAGTCAATTCTGGGAAGCGCGCCATATTTCTAACATTTTCCCTCGTTTGCCACTTGCCTCATCTAAGTGTAATACTTTGCTTAGCGTTTTACGTAAAAATATTTAGAGTACTGTTACCAACAAAAAATATAGGAATACAGACAATCTTTTGTATAAGAAAAGGGTTTCACATTTTTCTGTCGTCAGAGATGCAGCAAAAACCAGATTTCCCCAAAAAAATTCAATTTGTGCAGCGGCTATTCTACGGAGCAGTTGGTCGAATCATTTGCGTCCGGACGTGGGGGAGCAGCGTCGCAGACGTCGACACCTCGTCTGCCTGCACGACGGCAGTGATGCGGAGCCGAAGTAAAGGAGATGAAACTTTCTAAAGTAGTCCTGAACAGATACAAAAGTTTAACTCGACAAGAGCACGGACAGCGTCCGACGCAAGAATGCCGTCGCGAGCCACTCCGTTCCCCGTTGTAACGGAATTTTAGGCGCACAGTTGTTTTCGCAACAGTTTATTGTAAACACTGCGTCATTTGAATTGTCCGTTTATCTGATTCTGACGAATTACAGGGCGGTGAACTGGAAGGGACTGCGATTACGACGAGAAGTTGAAGGTTTTTCTTAGCTGTAGATTAATCGGAAGAACGTAACATTTCTTATCGTATCTTCTGTGGATTAGGGGAGACCACACTATGCTGATTCAGTCTATTAACCTATGCGATGAAATTAAAAAAAAAATAAACAGATTTACCACTAGTTCGCAAATACCTTCATCGCCTCGCTAGTACGGACGACCTCCAGACTCAGCCGTTGACAAAAGTTTGCTACCGACGCTTCCTCCTTTCCCAAACAGAGCAGGGCACACAGCGAGAGGTGAATAACGTACACAGAAATGAATGACTTCATTAAATATACTGATATCAGCTGTCTTTTTTTTCCTTTCTGCTCTCACTATAAAGCTACGGCACAAGAGTAACACACACTATGTGACGTGGTGGTTGTACGTGCAGGAACGGTAAAGTATAATCTGCCGGAACCAAGAGGTGCTATCAGTTTCTTCTGACCAGAAGACAAAGTAGCTTCAAATGTTACCAATACTGACTAAACTGAAACCAGCAAAATACTTCCTCCAGAACCACATCTTCACTGGCTCCAAAACTTTAATAGCAACTGGAAGTTTCGATGTTTACGTCGAGGCATCGGTCTGAAAGAAACAGAAGTGCCGTAGTATGCATTATTCGTGCAAATCTCCGGGGTACAACAAACGCTTTGTTACGCAAAAGTCAGTGTATCAATGACAAATTAGAACTTCTAGTAGTAGACAGTGGTTCTAGTACAGCAACTGTGTTTCCCGTAATTGGGTCACAGTTTTCAAAGTTTACGTACATGTATGACTGGCGCCAGTTTCTACTACAGTCTTCTAGTAAGGACCATTTAAACACGACGGAGAGTGCACAACGCATTTTGTAGAAGCAGATATTAATGAGTAATTTACTCTGTGCCGTCATCAAGGCAACTCTGATATTGATTTGATACGTGGCCGTAATGTGTAAGATGTCGCAGAACTACTTTGATGAGGAAGATGCAACTACAACGTTAACACGGAGGAATCTTTTGGAACACTGAACGTATCATGTTGGTGAACAGAGGATAAGGTAGGTGCTGCATATGTGGGTTGTGACAATCTCTCGTAATAAACAGGACGGGAGTGTAGAGGTTACAACGTCACGGTTGTGTATCATGGAACGCCATGCGTATGGAACATATGTAAATTTTCCACAGTATGACTACACATCTGCATATGCGTTTCTAGGGCTGGGCTGACCGGTGAGCTCCCGCGCTTGCCGACCATCAAAAAGACACGTGAAACAAAAGTCGTTACAGTTTGCCCACTGACGGATCACTCAGGAATGTTTGGACACTCTTTCAAAAGCGAGAATTTCAACCCAAATGACAACAGCACACGCTACGCGGCAAACATTTCCCAAAATCCTTGGGTTGGATGAAAGCAGGAATGTTGGCTGTGTCGGTCGTCATTTCTGAAACTCTACGAATGGCGAAAATTTTTGACACGTCAGAACGTTAATCTCTAACCCACTATTACGAATTTACTATACAAGCAATGTTTTCTGGTACATCAAGCTTCTTATCTCGAAATTGCTACGTCATCTGTACTAGGTCAAGCACAAGTCGTAGGTTTCTACTCCGTATTAAAATAGGACATCACGGGTGTGACTTCATAAACAATAATGCCACACATGAGACGCAGTCGCAAGGAAGTGGCCAGAAAACTGTATGCTTCCCGCCAACGGAATCTGTGGAAGCGGCCAGCTAAATGAGGCACAGTCCAACAAGAAGAGAAATTCGTCGCATTCCTGTAATTCCGCCATTTGTGAAAATAAAGAGATGACAGGACAGTGTTTCAAAAGTTTGCTGTCGTTCCACATGGCCAAACGTAACAAGGATAGTTACCGCATTAACGTCGCGAAGGTTTGGAAAAGTAGGTTAACTGCGTTAGTAGATGTGTGACACTAATACAGAAAGATCAGTTGTTGAAGTCAGTACTGGATTCCAGTTGCAGATAATGTAACCGTCTAATGTATTTGGTTTCGAACCTCAACACGGCAAGGATAGATGAATGCTCCGTGTATATGTGTATCTCTACGGCCGAACACACGAAACGTGGTGTGTGTGCACAGTTTCACATACGCCCGCGAGGAGCATATAACGCAGTCGGCCACCGTAAACCAAAGTTGTAGTGGCCTTCGTTCTCGCGACAGCCGCTACCCAGCTACACGACAAAATAATACCGCTGACGCAAGATTTTTCCTTTTCTTTGCCTTTTCAGTGAATTAATTGTTGATTTGAATGTGGTCGTCTTCCTCTCGTGTGCAGTGTGTAAAGGCCCTCGACGAATCCTTTTTCATCTGTTACCATTTAACGAATGCAATTCGTAGAAAGATAAGGCGAACAGCTGGACACGTAGGCAGGAAGTAATACAGGCTCTCACACTGAGTTTCAATTTCACATCGATACAAAGCAGATGATGCCGTCAACTTTTTAATTACGTCATCATAAGCGATGCCTGTTGACAACACATTCGTTAATTCTACGTACACGATTAAAATTTCGCATTGAATGTAGAGCAATTTTCCTATCCATCATACGTCATCAAAACCGTGGAGTCTACATACCTACCACCTGTTACCGCTTGACATATTCCGCACGACCCGTGTGATCCACGCGAGCGTAATAAAACAGCATCAGTGAGTTATTTGGCTTCGATAAAAACGTTTTGACGGTACTTCTTGACCATTTCTTTACATGTTTTCCGGGACATTTTTTTCACTCAATCGCCTCCTTCTCGGGGGTGTAGCGTAACATCAGCTGGAGGCAGCTGTGACAGAAGGCCATCCATGAATGCCGAGTACGAAACAGCACAGTCCGGATTCATTACAGTGGTACAAATGGCCAGCGACTAGGAGTGTGATTCACATGTGGGGAAGGACACACACCTACGCGAGTTCTTGCTGTGGGTAGACATGCGTCGTGTAGGGATTCACTCTCATTTCGATGATGAACACTTGCATCTGAATTTTTCTCCCGTTTTCGCGTATTTCACAACACCGCCATTACTCGCTGGAGAGTCACAACTCGCAACGTTCCGCGGTGTTGGCAGCAACAATCGGTCTCTGACGCAGCGACAAAGCTCTGTCGGTTGCAGGAGACGGAAAATTAACAGAAAAATAAATCCAGCTTCTACTATATGCATTTGTGACTAACGTCTAAATGTTCTGACAATCAGTACAGAGTAATTATGCAGATCTGATGCTGGTTTCGTGATTTTGTGTGTCGCGTGCTGGCTTTCCAACGACGTGACGCAATGTGGGCAGAAGACCGGCGTGGGTGTCATTCAGTGAGATATGTGTAGCGTCTGTAAAAAGTGAATAATTTAAGCGGTGCTGGCTGAGCGACGTTTGCCATCCAGGAATGTTATACAGGGTGCGGAAAAACAATTTGACGAAAAGTGCTGGGCGGGAAGACAGTACGAATCATAGGAATTTGAGTGCCGCAAGTAAGAGCCGCAAATGCGTAATTTCGGCGCTACAGGAGTGTAATTAAAATCTGACATGCGGACCTCTTTACCCAAAATGAAAGGTAATTTATAGAAAATGTACGGGTGAACACAGTCTTTGGACTAACCAGTCTTCAGGATGAGAACAAGAAAACTTTAAAACATCACATAAACGTTCATCATACTTAGGCGACGTACCTCACAATATTTCCTTAGAAATGAAGACAATCGCATGTCCATGTTTAATACTTGAAGACGTCTTAAAAAGGTCAAAGTAAATGAAAAATGAGTCACCACTTAAGTAAGTAAGCGTGTCGTAGCAAGTGACATAATAAAAGTCGAACTCTCACGACTCCATAGAAAGTGCTGGAAACGACAAAATGACGGAATGCGTTGGTAGCGATGTACAACTATAAAATTTAGTAGACGGCAAGTACGTGAAAGAAGATGCGAAACGTTTAAGCAAGTAGTAAATGTATAAATGTGGTGAGAAAAGCGTCTGGCACATTAATATGGGGCAACATATTATGAGCCCCTACAGCGTCGGTATTAATGGAACGAGAGAGACAATGCACCATTGGTCAGTTCCCCAGTTCCCTATGGACTGAAAATGAAACACAACTTTTACTGGCGTTGGTCGCATTGCTCCTATCATAGAGACGAATTAATTTTATAGTTTCTGTGACGTGCAAGTGATGACTCAGAGACCGATGACTAGCGTGATATCAGCTGCCCTCCGTATCTCGATATATACCTGTGACACAGTAACCCACGAGACCGAGTTGCCCCGATTTGTTCTCCTGGCAGAGGCGAACTATATTCTATTTACGGTTTTCACTGTACTGAAATGTCGTGAAATTTGCCTCAAGTCCTCCATGTAGGTATCTGGCACCTGCAGCAAGTTTCCATGTTTGTACTGAGCAGTCAGGATGAACGGTACGACAGAGACGACAACTACACGGGAAACAACATTCAGGGGAGGAAAATTTCGGAAACAGTTTTAATCATGTGGTTACACGTTAAACAGTAATCGACTTTGGTAGAGTGAGCAAACGTCGATGTCCCGGGCTTCATAATTATTACACGCGTGGTCTCTGCAATGCAGATGTTCTTCACGAAGCAGACTTATCAGTCTTTGCGTAATACGCGGTGGAGACATTAACAAGTAGTGGAGAGTACGGCTTCCTGGCAGACGCCAGTGCAGTCGTGATGTTGTGGAGGGTGAAGAGGAGACTGGAAGTAGAGCAACGTTCAAAAGTCACGTGCTCGGCCATTGAAGCGTTCGTAGGTGGTTTCTTGAGCGACCAGGATTACGCTCGTTGTGGAAAGAAGTGCGAGATGGACTCTGTTGCAAACACATTTCACCAAAAAGCTTTAGGCGTTTAGGCACGACGACAAAACTTGTCAAAGACTACAAACCCATCCACACGGCTGTGCACAGAGTAAGGGGGTGTCTTGTCTCCGGCCACTGTTTGCCGTAGCCCTCGCCACTAAGCGAGAGGCTGGCTGTGGCTATAAGCACATTTCCAGGATCCATATCGCAGAGGTTGCGTGATAAGACGGAACTGCTATTGGCAGATCCGTTTGCAGAGACTGCTCTATGTAATAAATAGTAGCTGTCCCACTATTTGACGTTCACAGAAACGGACTGAGTACCAGATACGCTCCCCTACGCAAGTATATTACTGAGAGATCGGAGATTCGAATAGTGGAGAACAATTGTATCATCGCAAATGTCGTGGCAGTTGTGTTTGTCCCATATTGGGCAATCACTTCGAGAGAGTGTGTAGATATACAAATCGCGCCGATCTGTGGTACAGCTTTGCGATGTCACTGTTGAACCACGACGACTGGTACGTTTAAGAAGAGGAAATAAAAATGACAACATTTGTATTCGTGGTCATTCGAATAAATCGCCAGATTGTTTTAATATATACCAAGAATGTGGAACCGACTACGGTAGAATTTCGAGATATGAAGACGCTGCAGGAATAAAATCAGCATGTTGGCAACAAACGTCACGTAATCCGTTTGTCGAGGCGAACACAAAGCCGTGAGCAGTACAAGTTTTGCGCTTGTAGCCCAGTGAGTAAACACGATCGGACAGATATCCGCCGATTACACGCTTTCCAAGTGTGTAGTAAAAGTAAAGTTGTATTAAATGGAAAAAATCGTCTGTCCAGAAATGCATGGCTCTTTTTAGAGTAGTTGCCGTGTTATTCTAGTGAGAAGCAAAAAGGCCGGGCTCACCCGATTTCAGGGCTAGCATATGTGGCAGTGGGCAGCCGTAATGAATGAGACGCGAGTGTGGATGTTATGACGTCACTGTGGTGTACGAGCAAGTAACGCCTGCCGTGGCCTTAATTAAGTACTGTCGCAAAGAGACTGCAGAGCTACACACGATAATAACAACAACTCATTCTCTATCCATTATCATCACGACAATTGTAACACTCTTATAGTGTGTGGCCGAATATGTAAACGGTCACAACACCACGTGGAAATGGAAGGTGCCAAATTGAGCAAAACATCTCAAGCAGTCAGTTCCTAAAACACAGCATTAGGCCAGATTAATTATATGTAAGCTACGGAGTTGCAGACGGTAGCATAAACACCTCTGAGACGATTTTAGAGTGTACTGAAGCTAGAGCCAAACAAAAAGTATGCCCTTGAAATTCCTTAACTTCCTAAAACGATGGTCTTTTTCGAGTGCTACGTGTCTTCTGTTAGTGTGGCGAACAACAGGCCAAGCTGTGTCGGCTATAGAATAGATGTAAACCTTCACAAGTTGCTTTCTCGGTAAGCAAATTTGTCTCCGATGCTGGTTTGACGACGGTGAGTTTCCTGAACTACTAATGGCGCGTTTCATTGCCGGCGGCCACAAACACGTGTGAAAACAGTAAGGGTATTAGGAAACCTGAATATGCTTTGCACGACATTGCGAGAAAACAGTTAGTAATAAATGTAAATATTCGCCGTAGTGTTGTGGAAACATTATTTACGTTATTTATATTCAGGTAAAACCAAGGAACATCTGCTCCGTGAGAAGACAGGCCGCAGAGACGAGAGTGTACAGCAGTAACTTGTACCGCCACGGCGGCTGCTGCCTTAGCGTTGGGAAGCTGCAGATGCTCTCCTAGACTTGATAACTTTTAACCCGTGGTGGAAGCAGCGTCGCAGACATCGACACCTTGTTTGCCAGCACGGCTGCAGTCGACTGGTCCAGAAAGAGGCGACGGAGAGATTCGTCCGAACTTCGGTTTGTTATTCACGGCTAATCCGGCGAAGAACGCCGAAAGCGAGTGTCAGAGCAATGTCGCTGCGATACACTCCGTTCCCATTTGTAACGGAAGTTTCGGCACGGTTCTAAGTCTCTGTAATTGTTCGTTTACGTATTGCTGAACAAACGAAAGCTTCTGAACTAATTATGATGATGAGTTTACGAAACATTCAGCTTTGCGAAGACAACGGCTATGGAAATTAGTCTCGCTTATATAAGTTAATTTCATTTTCTAGCGACCAGTATCATATAGATAGTTTCTGTTGGAACGAACGACGACTTTTGCGATTCGGCTTCTACGTCTGCATACGAGTTTCAGCCGCTGTTGCAGAGCGAGAAAACATTGTCAATCCTTGTTAACAAACCGGTGCTCGAAGCTCACATAACGTTTGTGAATGCCGACATGATAATTAAGCAGTAACAAGACGATAAATCTTTGTAGCTCGTCAATTACTATTGCGAAAATATTGAAATGCTTTTATATGCGGACAGTGTTTAATATAGCAGACAATCGTTTGCTATAGGGAGGTGGAAGTGTCACGCAAGAATGACGCCACAGGTGATTAGTGGAAGTGAGTAGCATTTTTCATTGAAGAATACGATGCGTAATTTCGATTGGACAGAACGATAACTTTTGCGAGTTTGTGTGTGAAAGGCCTGACTGTAAATGAGGGTTTATATGGACTACGTACAGTTATGTGTGCCCCACCGGCGCTGTTTATCGTTTAAAGGTTTATTTTTAACGCCGAAAAATGTAAACTTTGAGTGGTGGTTGTGCATATACTATAATTTTTTTCCGTTTTCATTTCCTCCTTAAAACCGGCATTGTTCGCGAGCAAGTTATAAACTGCCGACATTTTGGAGCGCCAGCACCAACAATAGGTCGCTGGGGCAGCGACAAAGCTCTGTGGGCTGCAGCAGACGCAGAATTAACGGAAAAATAAACTCAGCTTCTGTCTTTCTACGATCTGCAACCGCGATTAAAAGTGCCCAACGCCAGTACCGTGTCATTATGCGAATGCGACGCTGGTTTTACGATTTTGTGGAACCCGTGCTGGCGTTCGAGTGGCGTCCCTTTTGGTAGTCAGTCACTGACGTGTGTGAGAAAACGCAAATGTAAGCAGTGGCGGTTGGGCGGGGTTTTGTCATCCTGCACTGTCACACATTATCAGACATGACCAGGGTGCTGACCGCAGTCTCAATTCTTCGATAAAATGAAAGTGCTTAAAACCGTAAAATGATGGAATGCTGTGGTAGTGTTTTTTTCCTTCAAAATACAGCAAGAAATCCGGCATCGGTGACCATGTTTCGGGAGTCGATATGATAGCGTTTACATGACGAACCAGAAGCGGTAGGGCAGTTCGGTTTATGGAAAGCACATTCGTTAGCCGTGTGTAGAACTGTTAAATAACGTTTATATTTTGTTTGACAGAATGGAAGCGATTATTAACATACCGTTACTTTCTCGAAACGGAAACACAAGAGATTCAAATATTTTATTTTTACGCTAAACATTCTCCTCCGTTCGACATTTATAATTTACTATAAAAACGTATCAGAATTTCAGTGTCCATATTAGACACAATGGAGCCCGTAGACATCTTTTTCGCGCTGTGTATTCCGTTTCACCGTCATATTCCCTATATCAAAGCTTAACACGGCAAGTCGCATGCTGCCATCTGTCGGCCATCGACTACACTGCGTCCTCTGTAACTCCTTTCGCAGTTACCTTCCTCTGCAACACGGGGCGCCATCGCAGCGTATACCGCTGATTCGGCTGCGAATCACGCACTTCCAAGAAATAAAAACAGAACATCCGTACATCGAAATCTCTTGTAGTGGGCAACGAGGGAGGGCTGTAGCCTATATGTATGACAGAAGATAAAATGAGATAACTGTGAGCGGACAAGACCGCCACACCAGAGAAACAGGTGCCTGCGGTTCCAAATTCGCCTCCACACAGCACCAGAGAATATCGTATAACGCAGTCAGGAGTCGTAGAATAAATTTCAGACTGTTTTCGTTCTCGAGCGAAGCGTTGCTCAGCGCTGTCAAATAAGTAGTAGCATATTAAAATATAAAATAAGTTTATATTTCGTATTTCTTTTGCAAAGAATGGAAATAAATACTGTTTTTTTCGTCACATTCCAACACTCCCCGGAACATCTTTTCTTTTTCCTGAGAGGAAAAAAAATTGATTTCAATGTGAGGTGCAAGTATAATGCCTACGAAGTGTACTTTTCAACTACTCAAAATAATACGTGGCATTAATTTTTCTTTAGTTGTTCAGTAAAACGTCACAATTCGTAGCATGGAGTAACAAGAGGCATAAGCAGTTAGGTGCGACGCTGGAAGATGGATCATCTGAATGGAGAAAGAGCCAAATTAACAACCGGCGGCAGTCTATACAGAAAGCGGTCGCGGACCGCGTGTTACGAGCGATCTACTGTATGGCGGATCTTGAAACGGAAAATCTGAACTACATCGACAGCAGCGGGAGGCAAAGAGCGGATTAGTTCTGTTACGTAGCAGGACTATCCAGAAATCTGTGGGCGGCGATATGGCACCGGGTGGACAGATTAAAATCGGCGTAACTGGTCAGTGAGTGGGACACGTTACTGGAATGAATCTTACAACTGGCAGCAGACGCGAAATGACGTCTGCCTTTTTCATAGAAGATCAGGTTTTGCATACAAATCCTACAGACGTGTTAAGCACCTAATACTTCTAGAGATGTACCTTGTAAAGGCGGGCCAAGTGTCAGAGGTGCACGCAACTTGTTTGACGCTGGGTTTAGAATGAGGAAATACAGTAAATAACGAACAAGTTCCCGACAAAAATTGTTAATAATCGTGCCGCTCGTAAAAAAGTATTATACAGAGCGTTTAAATTGATTGTATTCATACCGAGAAAATATACTGGAGTTCAGAGGTGAGTAAATATGGAAATGCCCGATAAAGAGAAATAAGTGATAAGATATAGTAACACACGTCGTGCGTTGTGTTGGAGATGCGGTGCCTTGTGACGTCACTCCACACTGTGGGCTGCTGCTGCATCCGTGGACGAGCCTCGGCAGCCGTGGCCGCCATTAAGATTTCACGAATGACTCAGCTGCTACTGCAGCTCGGTGACGGCAGATATCTGTAGCCGAGTCTCAGTATTTTGTGCCCGTTGTTCTTTGTTGGAAAATCGCAGCATTCATTCACACTATGCAGTACTTAACTCGGTTCGCCCTTTTACTAAATATTCAGTTTATACAGTAAAGTATGAATTACATGCAAAGGTAACTGTAAAATCATTCCTGTGTCGGAAAAAGAAATGCTCTTTCTGGAGGAATTGTTTCCAGGGTGATTGCATGATGGACGCAAGACTGCTTTGTCGTGTGAGCATTGTGCTAATTCTTTACCTAAAAAAAAAAATAAAATACGAGAGTAGTAGTAGTAGTAATAGTCAACTTGGTCATGAATTACAGGCTCAGTTATGTGTAGTTCATTGGAAATAGTACAATTCCGTTGTGTTTAAAATGAAACTTGGCACGGACGATAACTATAGTGAGTTTGTCTGTGGAGGGCCCAACTTAAAACCTGGGTTTCTGTAATTGCTGGTAACGCAGTCGCATCACCAAAGTTATCATTCAAAATTGTCATCGCATCAAACTCCCAGAAACGTACTGTTTGATTCCGAGTTGCCTCATTCGTTACTTCTTTCTGTTTTCATTCCCAGTTACTCGGGAGAAACTCTGAATGTAACTGACATCATCCCGTGGCGCCAGCAGCAACAATCGACCGCTGATGCAGCGACAGAGCTCTGTGGTCTGCGGTAGACGGAGAATTAACGGAAAGATAAAGTCGGCTTCTATATTACAACGATCTGCAATTGCGATTAATGTCCGAATGTGGTTACCACCAGTACAGTGTCACTATGCGAATCTGGTGCTGGTTTCGTGGTTTTGTGAACCGCGTGCTGGCTTTCCAGTGACGTGGCGGAATATAGGCGGACGACCTGGCTGGGTGTCATTCAGTGACGTATGTGTAACGAACGTATGAAGCGACTAATTTAAACAGTGCTGTTTGAGCGAGGTTTGCCATCCAGCACCGTTATACAGGGCGTGGAGAAACAAAAATGCAGGGCGGAAGGACAGCATGAAACATAGGAATGCGTGTATGGCAACTAAGAGTCGTAAATGCATATTTTCAGCGCTACGGGAACGTAATTGAAATCTGCCACACTGAGGCCCTTGTTCAAAATGATAGGTATTTTACAGAAAATGTATACGTAAACAGAATGTTTGCACTAACCAGTCGTCACGACGAGAACAAGATAAATTTGAAGCGTCACAAACACGTGTATCGCATTTAGCTGACGAACGAGACAGTACTTGTTCAGAAATGAGGACAATCACATGCCCATGTTTCTTGTTTGAGTATATTTAAAAAAAAGTGAAAATGAGTGAAAAATGAGCCACCACTTAATTAACAGTAGTATGTATAGAGAATGTTCTAACTGACCACCGTTTCCATGCTGCCGTACCGCCTTAAATATTTAACTGCGACCTGTATTTTCTATACTCAGATTCCTTCGTTTGACGCTCTCTTTGTGCCCTACGCTTTTGGTGAATGCCTCTTTTTTTTCTTTGGCCTCTAGCAGGTCTTCCAGCTTCTTTTTCACCTTCCTGGATGTTTGTCCAGTTTTCTTGGCCATATTACATGCAGACCTGTCTGCATCGGCTATCCTCATTTTAGCGCAATGTTGCAGCCCAGTGATCAAACTTGCACCAGGATTAATTGGCTTCAAATGACTCTGAGCACTACGGGACTTAACATCTGAGGTCACCACTCCTCTAGAACTCAGAACTACTTAAACCTAGCTAACCTAACCACATCACACACATCCATGCCCCAGGAAGGATTCTAACCTGCGACTGTAGCAGTCGCGCGGTTCCGCACTGAAGTGCCTAGAACCGCTCGGCCACCGTGGCCGGCCAAATTTTCACACTCTGTGACTCACCACACTGTCTACATTGTACAAATTTAGAAATTATATCTGATCATATTCTCAAATTAATGATAATGTTACTGCACTCCTTGTCACTTACAGTAAATTCGTTGTAACTCTCTTCAAATGCTTCAAATGGTGAGAGATTCTTTCATGATGCACTTGTTGAAGAAATACAATTAGAAACATCGTTGTCAGGCGACATAACCTCTTGTATAGAAAGCTTTCTAAATTCTTTCCTCTAAATTGTCGTTTCTTGAAAATGCCTTTACGTTTTGTCATCTTCAATAAACACTACAAAACACACGTGAAAAAGTACTGCAAACGTAAGTACAACAACTACTCGCAATCACACTTGAACAAAAGTAACCGTCTGTGTGAAAGCAGATACAAAAGAATACCGACCGTTGCATTCCGAGGATAGCCAACACACTTGGGAGTAAAAAAAAAATCCCTAACTTGCAATGTAGAGGATGTAAAGATCTAAAATATATGCAGAAAAGTGGGTGATAGAAAAGTGGGTGATAAAAAAGTGGGTGTGGCATATAAACACACGTGGCAGGAAAATGCTCTTTAAACGCTCAAAAAAAAACTTTTTTCAGCAAAATAGTTTTCAGAGTACTTAAAGAAAACCTTAATCTATCGAAATATGATGAAAACCGAAAATCGAGTTTTCTCGACCTGAACCACTGTGTGGTCCCTTAAACTGGAAAGAACACATAGAAAACGTGGTGGGTTCGAAATGGCTCTAAGCACTGTGGGACTTAACATCTGAGGTCATCAGTCCCCTAGACGTAGAACTACTTAAACCTTACTAACCTAAGGACATCACAAACATCCATGCCCAAGGCAGGATTCGAATCTGCGACCGTAGCAGCCGTGTGGTTCTGGACTGAAGCACCTAGAACCGCTGGACCAGAGAGTCCGGCCAACGTTGTGGGGAAAGCGAACCAAAGATTGTGTTTTACTGGCAGAACGCTTAGAAGATGCAACAGATCTACTAAAGAGACTGCCTATATTATGCTTGTCCGTTCTCTTTTGGACTAGTACTGCGCGGTGCGGGATCCTTACCAGATAGGATTAACGGAGTACACCGAGGAAGTTCAGAGGAGAGCAGCACGTTTTGTATTATCAAGAAATACGGGAGAGAGTGTCGCGGACATGATACAGGATCTAGGATGGACGTCATTAAAACAAAGCCGTTTTTCGTTGTGGAGGAATCTTCTTACGAGATTTCAATCATCAACTTTCTCCTCCGAATGTGAAAACATCTTGTTGACGCCGACCTATACAGGGAGAAACGATCATCATATTGAAATATGGAAAATCAGAGCTCGTTTTTTCCCATGCGCTGTTCGAGACGGGGATAACAGAGAGTTATTGTGAAGGTAGTTCGATGAACTGTCTGTCAGGCACTTAAGTGTGATTAGGAGAGTACTGATGTAGATGTAGATGCAGATGTAGATGTACACCTACATCTATATACGTATAGTGCGAGCCACCGTGTGGTGCATGGCAGAGGCTACCTCGCACCACTAGAACTAATTTCCTTTCCTGTTCCTCTTTTCAATAAAGTGAGGGAAAGACGACTGTTTACACCTCTGTAGGAGTGCTAATTTCTCTTACCTTTCCGTGCCTTACGCGGAATGAACGATGGCGGCATAGAGTCGTTTTCTATCAGCTAATGCTTATCGTTCGGTATTTTTTAGATTTCATGCAAATCTAAAAATTCTGAAGCGCAATAGGCTGATAATGCAGCCCCAAACTGCAGACTGCCTCTTAATTACCGAACACGTTTTGGCCTTGTTTGAGATTTTATTAGAACCAGCTCTGTCCTGGGGGGGGGGGGGGGTCTCCAGATCACGAGGCCCTTGACAAAAGCAGGCCACCCCGGGTACAGACGGCCGGGGGTGGCATCGCTTCCAGTCAACCCCCCACCCACCTTCCCCCCACACTCCGCCGCTGCCAACAGACGTGAGTGGGTGCAATGGCCTAACGACGGTACATCTCAATGACCCGGCTATGTGATCTTTTTATACTCGGGTATGTGATTTTGTTTTTGAACTCGACACTTGCAGCTTCTCCTTTCCTTTCATTGTCTTTGACTGCCACACGAAACTAGTCGACGAGTGACTGACTGCGACCCATTTGGTGTATATAGGTCGAGAATTTTCTCGAATTCTCGGCGAGATCTTTCGCTAACGTGTGACAGCGGAAGATTTTGTACGCTTCACGCTTCGATCTTTTTCAAGATCCATAAATTTCTTTCTAACTTTTGCCGGTCGACATTTGCACCTCCTTTACTGAACCGAGAGTTCAACAATCTCTGCTTCTTCAGTATTTTCCGAATTTTCTCATAAAACCAGGATTGAGCTTTGTTTCCCGCCCTTGATATATTTACTAGGCAAATAATACTCCAGAGTGTTATCTACAGTGAGTTTAAAACTTGCAATAACTCGTATCGTTCAATAATATTTGAACTAAATGTTGTCTATCCACTATTTAAGTAGGGAGCTAATTGCCGCTTACCTGGTCTTTCCAGCATAATTTGTACCCCAGTCTTTCTGTTGAGTTTACGAACTTCGATAACAATCAAAGCTATGTTGACATCATTATCACTAATCTCTATTTCTAAACTTACACTGACGTTAAGCTCAGGCCTGTCCGTAATTGCAAGGCCTAAAATAATTTCACTGCGTGTGGGTTGTAGAAATGTCTGATTTCCTAAGGGACCAAACTGCTGAGGTCATCGGTCCCTAGACTTACACACTACTTAAACTAACTTGTTCTACGAATTAAGAACAAGGGAGAGGACTCGAACCTCCGGCAGCAGGGGCTGCGCAATCCGTGACATGGCGCCTCAAACCGCGCGGCCACTCCACGCGGCTGGGTTGTAGCTGATGAAGACAGTCTTCACAAAAAATTCAAAATGGTTCCAATGGCTCTGAGCACTATGGGACTTAACATCTGAGGTCATCAGTCCCCTAGAACTTAGAACTACTTAAACTAACTAGCCTAAGGACGACACACACATCCATGCCCGAGGCAGGATTCGAACCTGCGACCGTAGCGGTCGCGCCTTTCCGGACTGTAGCGCCTAGAACTGCTCGACCACTCCAGCCGGCTCACAAAACGTATTCAATCACTACACTGCGCAACAGAATTAAAGGACCGCTTTTACGGAACCTCGTAACTGTCTCCGACTGCAGCGCATAAGTTTCAAATGTGGCCCAGAGGTGCCTACAGCCTTCCTCAGTAATGGTGGAGAAGCGTCGATCCCTGCGATATTGCCCTCGACCTGCACGACGCTTTCAACAGCAGGCTGTCAACACAGGCGAAGAAAAAGACAGACCTCATCTACAACTACACGGATACTCTGTAAATAACATTTAAGTGCATGGCAGAGGGTTCATCGAACCACCTTCACAATTCTCTATTATTCCAATCTCGTATAGCGTGCGGAAACAGTGAACACCTATATCCTTCCGTACGAGCTCATTTTACCATGGGGATCGTTCCTCTTTATGTAGGTCGGCGTCAACAAAATATTTTCGCATTCGGCGGAGAAAGTTGGTGATTTAAATTTCGTGAGAAGATTACTCCACAACGTAAAACGCCTGTGCTTTAATTACGGCCAGTCTAAATCCTGTATCATTTCAGTGACACTCTCTCTCATATTTCGCGATACTACAAAATTTGCTGCCTTTCTCTGAACTTTTTCAATGTACTCTGTCAACCCTATCTGGTAACGATCTCACACCGCGCAGCAGTATTCTAAAAGAGGACGGAGAAGCGTAGTGTAGCCAGTCTCCTTAGTAGATCTGTTACATTTCGTAAGTGTCCTGCCAATAAAACGTAGTCTTTGGCTAGCCTTCCCCACAACATATTCTATGTATTAGTTTCAATTTAAGTTGTACATAATTGTAATACCTAGGTATTTACTTGAATTTACGGCCTTTAGATTAGACTGATTTATTGTGTAACCGAAGTTTAAAGGATTCCTTTTAGCACTCATGTGATGACCTCACACTTTTCGTCATTTAGTGTAAAAAAATGGTTCAAATGGCTCTGAGCACTACGGGACTTAATGTCTGAGGTCATCAGTCCCCTAGAACTTAGAACTACTTAAACCTAACTAACCTAAGGACATCACACACATCCATGCCCGAGGCAGGATTCGAACCTGCGACTGTAGCGGTCGCGCGGTTCCAGACTGTAGCGCCCAGAACCGCTCGGCCACTCCGGCCGGTTCATTTAGTGTCAACTGCCAATTTTCGCACCATACATATTTATTTTCCAAACCGTTACGCAACTTGTATTGATTTTCTGATGCGTTTAGTAGTCGATAAACGACAGCGTCATCTGCAAACAACCTAAGACGGCTGCTGACATTAACTCCCAAATGGTTTATATAGATAAGGAACAGCAAAGGAAATCCAGAAGCCGGCCGGGGTGGCCGAGCGATTCTTGGCGCTCCAGTCCGGAACCGACCGACCGCTACGGTCGCAGGTTCGAAACCTGCCTCGGGCATGGATGTCTGTGATGTCCTTAGGTTAGTTAGGTTTAATTAGTTATACGTTCTAGGGGACTGATGACCTCAGCAGTTAAGTCCCATAGTGCTCAGAGCCATTTGAACCATTTTTTTTTAATCCAGAAGTACGGAATCAATTTGAAATCCCTTGACAAAAGCACTCAACACTTCGTGCGACGAAAGAGCTAGCTGTGTTTCAAAAGAACGATGTTTTCTAAATCCGTGTTGACTATGTGTCAATACACTGTTTACTTCGCGGTAATTCATAATGTTCGAACACAATATACATTCCAAAATCCTGCTGCATATCGATGTTAATGATACGGGCCTGTAATTAACTGCATTACTCCTACTACCTTTCTTGAATATTCGTGTGACCTGTGACGCGTAAAGGGGGCTAATGACGACACACTGGGACAAAATTTCGCCACAATTCTGTCCAACGCCACCGCCGAAGCGTCACGCAGTAGGAAGGTCGTAACGGCTGGTCTTATCCCGAATTAACCCCTTCTTTTGGTGCGCCTGAGATGGAGGTCAGAGCCGCGGCGTCCAATGTTGAAATCACGCGATTTTCTAAAGAGTGGCCGAGCAAAACGGTTCAGACACACCGCCGTTCAGAATCGAAAAGAAAAGACCTCAAGGAGTGGCACAAAGGACATCAATGAACCCGCCCCTTTCCTCGGGACGTTAATTCCCACACATTTCGCGGTCGAAAACTACAGCTAGATATTCTCGACAAACTTCTACGCTACTGACACACTCGGACGTTTCAGTCCTTCTGTATGGACATTGTGGAGCTGCGTCCCCTAAGGCCTGATCGCACCCTTTCGGACTGCAGTAGCACCGTCATTTTCGCTCTTGTGTCCAGGATGGAGCCAATAGGGACTGTTGGAAACGATTCATCAAACTCGAACGTCATACGAAGAAGCAAACGGTTGTTATACTGTTTCAGTTCTACCCATTCGCGCCCTCCTGTGGTAAGATGACAGAGGGGTATGAAATCGACACATGTGAGAATAAAATGACGGAGGGTCCCTCCAAAAGCCACCATTTCGTTAAAACGCTCAAAGCTGCCCGCCTACATATATTGAATAATCAGAAATGAGCCTTTGGAGAGAAACTCTGTCCGAACAGACCTTTAGGGCCCAACGGTACCGACCGGCCGCCGTGTCATTCTCAGCCCACAGGCGTCACTGAATGCAGATGCGGAGGGGCATGTGGTCAGCACACCGCTCTCCCGGCCGCATGTCAGTTTACGAGACCGGAGCCTCTACTTCTCAGTCAAGTATCTCCTCAGTTTGGCTCAGAAGGGCTGAGTGGACCACGCTTGCCAAAAGCGCTCGGCAGACCGGATGGTCACCCATCCAAGTGCTAGCCTAGCCCGACAGCGCTTAACTTCTGGCATCGGTGTTACCACTGTACTCAGAGCTGTATCAAACGGTTGCCTACCTATAGACGCCTCAAACTGCATCACAAATGTTCTCGATGAAGATGCATTTTTAAAATTTTCACTAAATGTGCGCAGGTGCCACCGACGGTTTTGTAAAACTGCGGGGTCTTGGAGGGATGCTTTACCGTCTTATCTTCAGCTGTATGAATGTCACACCTCTGTGTGAGTACACCAGAGGCGCATGTCAAACATCAGCATAAAAAGCTCTTGGCTGCTTCGGATCACGTTCGAATATCGTCGAATGTGGGTCCACCCTGTACACAAGAGAGAAAATAGCGGTAGAACTGACCTAAAAAAGGGGTGCGATTGCGTTTAATGGAACCACTTGCAGCGTTACAGTGTCCATGCAGAAGGATTGAAACGTCCGAGTGCGTCAGCACTGTCACAGGTAGTAAAGAATATCTAGCTGTCGTTTTCGACTGCGAAATGTGTAGAAAACAACAGCCCAGGGAAAGGGGTGGATTCATTGACGCCCTTTGTGCTACCCTCCTGAGGTCTTCTGCTTTCCATTCTAAGCAGCAGCGTGTCTGAAATGTTTCCCTGGATCGGTCATAAGAAAATCGCGTGATTTCAACGCTGGCTGTCGCGGTTCAGACCTCCATCGCAGGGGCCCAAAAAGAGGGGGCGATATGTTTTGGTTTGTGGTTTTGTTTTGTTTTAGGGAGTAAAAAACAACTGGGGTCATACGCGCCCAGGTCAGAACTTTAGAACACGAAGACAAAGAGGAGTTAAAAAACGACATAAGAGAAGACAGCTAAAACGTGGACGTGGAGAAATGGCTAAAAAAGACTCCACACAGAAACGGACGTCGAAAAACTGAAAATTAAGTGGCGTTCACCATATTGCTTTGGCAGACAAAAAGTAAAACGCGGTCACCAGCCAGCGCGTCATTGGCTAAAACGGCCGATCACTCAGAAGGCAAACCCAAGCGGGAACGTAAACGCTTAAAAAATGAGGATTCCGTCAGGAAATGGCGTTCAAAACTTGGGCACAATCTGTACAAAGTGGTCGGGTAGCGCCACTTATCCAATGACGATGGCTAAAAAGTCAGTGCCCAATACTCAGCCTAGTTAAAATGACCTCCTCCCGGTGGGAGGGCCGAGAGAAGGCCGTCGAAGCCGCTGGGAGAGGCTTAATAAGCCGGAGCTTATTCCCGTGAAGGGAGGACCATTGGAGCTGTCAAAGGGACACCACCTCCTGACAGACGGCAACACAGATATCATCGGAGGGAATACAGTAACTAGCAGGCTAAGGTACAGTACGAGGACTGCAGCTTTGGCAGCAGCGTCAGCAGCCTCGTTTGCTGGCAGACCGATGTGGCCAAGTGAGCAAGTGACATTATTCCTGGACCTGCTGCGCTAAGGCATGGCTGGTGTACAGCGCACGTAGACTTTGAAGGGCGCTGAGAGTGTGTGAGCAGAGCACACAACTGAAAAGTCTGTGTCGCCGGATGTACTCCGTTGCCCGATACAGGCCGAAGAGCTCTGCTGTAAATGCCGAGCAGTGTGCCGGAAGCCGATATCGAAAGACACGGGTGTCGATGACGAAGGCACACCCGGCCCCAACGTCAGTCCGAGAGCCGTAAGTGTTTACGGGCTGTGACGTCTTTCTCATCTTGTGACACGCCCATGGCTGCGTTGGAAAGCGTTGTGGTGGAGTTTGGCGCCGGTGTGACATAATTAACCCACTTTGCAAGTTACGTGAACTTCTGCTGAGATCTGGCCGTTCTTTCGCCCGTGTCGATACCTCGCTGTTGGAAGCGTCGCCGAGCCAGAAGGAGACTTCGGAGGGCGCCTCACTTCTGCACCACTACAGAGGAAGATTGTAGGCACCTTTGAGCAACATTTCAAGCATATACATTGCCGTCAGAAACATTTACGGAGTTCCGAAAAAGTAAACTTCTAATCGTGTTGCGCAGTGTAGTTCCTAAGACTCTCTGCCCATACCACCTACAATGAATGTGTACATTGTAGAGTAAATACGGTTCCGAATAATATTTGCGCTACTGTGCATACACTTTCTTTGATCATTCTACTGCTATTACGGCGGAATCGGATGGCTGGTAAAAAACATCCAATGACTAACTAGAGTGCATTTCAGCCAATTAATTGCGTCCAAATGACTTCGCAGAAAGACTCATCTTCGACCACTATTGAGACAAAGTTTTTATGCATTGGATCGTACAGGGTGTAACAAAAATGCGTAGCACAAATCACAGGACACATTCTGTGTTGTCCTGCCAACTCGTCTCTTATGGGATGCCCAAAGGATGCTGCTTTCTCGGATTGCTACACAACAATTCGGCAACGGTTTTGCCGCAGTGGATACGCCGGTTCTCGTCAGATCACCGAAGTTAAGCGCTCTCGGCCGGGCCGCCGTGCGCTGTTGCCATTTTTCGGGGTGCACTCAGCCTCGTGATGCCAACTGTGGAGCTACTCGACCGAATAGCAGCGGCTCCGCTCAGAGAAAACCATCATAACGAGCGGGAGAGCGGTGTGCTGACCACACGCCCCTCCTGTCTGCATCCTCAGCTGAGGATGACACGGCGGTCGGATGGTCCTGGTGGGCCACTTGTGGCCTGGAGATGGGGTGCTGCTGTGGTTTGTACAACAATTCAAGAAAATCACATTAATAGTTTTTATTACAATAAAGAAGATTGACACTACTTAACTCTATATTACAAGTACGTGTCGCAGGCGATGGGCTACATGCTTTATAGAATGTGCGTGTAAGCTATTGATACGTGGCACTTGTCTCAGTACAACAGTTGGTGCGGCGACTCTGCTGCTGTGCTGCTACTGCGCGGCCGAGGCTGGCAGCAGCGGCGCTTGTATTCTCCTCTTGTAGAGGCCGCTCCCGTCGTGGTGCGGTCCTAGTCAGCGAGCTCGACGTCCTCTCACAGCTTTCTCTGCTCCTGCGTTCTTCATCCTGATGCCGGCGCTTGTGGTTACGCCGGAACTCATTCCTCACATGTACGTGATGAAATTGTTTTTGTTTGAACATAAGTCTGGAAACACTTTGTTTCCGTATTACTACTCATTAAGACGGGAAACACAAATGGACAGAACGAACGACCATACTACATGCAATTCACAGGAGATGTTCAATATGCCCCTGATGCATTGTCATAGTGAATCTCGGACCCGTTGATGTACCGCTGGAATATTGCATACGGTCCTTCAGCCTTCTATAATATGGGCACAGAGGCTCTTGAACGTCTTCTACTGTGGTTCCATATACCAGAGGTTTCAAATGTCACTACAAATAAAATTCGATGGGGCTTAGGTCTGGAGAGCGTGGAGTCCAGGCAACTGTCCATCTCTACCTATCCAACGAAAGACGTTATGTAGAGGCCGACCAACACTAAAATGAGGAGATGCTCCATAATGTTTCGTTGCACAGCTAAAGTCACATCTGCTAACAGATCAGGTACAACATTCTCTGCGAAATTATGGTAACTTTGTCCGTTGAGCCTGGGTGGAAAAAATTTAGACCGTACCAAACAGTCACGAACAACGTCGGCCCAAACACTGACAGAAAATCTGTGTTGACGACTTGCTTCAACAGTTTCGTGAAGACAGACGTCTGTCCATACGTGCCGATTGTGGAAATTTACAGTCTGATCTCGATGAAAAGACGCCTCATCTGTGAACAGCACCGTTGCACTAAAACTAGGGTTTACAATTTATTGAATAAACCAATCGCAGGAGAGTACCTACGCGGGTAAAATGAGCTGCTGACAGCGCCTGCACACGCTGTCAGTGGCACAGATACACGTCCAGTGACATTATACTGAGTGCACTATCCGAAAATTACCTCGAGCAATTAAACAGAGAACCGACTCGTGGCGATAACATCTTGGACCTACTGATAACAAACAGACCCGAACTCTTCGACTCTGTAAGCGCAGAACAGGGAATCAGTGATCATAAGGCCGTTGCAGCATCCCTGAATATGGAAGTAAATAGGAATATAAAAGAAAGGGAGGAAGATTTATCTGTTTAGCGAGAGTAATAGGAAGCAGATTTCAGACTACCTAACAGATCAAAACGAAAATTTCTGTTCCGACCCTGACAATGTTCAGTGTTTATGGAAAAAGTTCAAGGTAATCGTAAAATGCGTTTTAGACAGGTATGTGCCTAGTAAAACTGTGAGGGACGGGAAAGAACCAGCGTGGTTCAACAAAAAAGTTAGGAAACTACTGCGGAACCAAAGAGAGCTTTACTGCAAGTTTAAACGCAGCCAAAACCTCAGACAAACAGAAGCTAAACGATGTCAAAGTTAGCGTAAGGAGGGCAATGCGTGAAGCGTTCAGTGAATACGAAAGTAAAATTCTATGTACCGACTTGGCTGAAAATCCTAGGAAGTTGTGGTCTTACGTTAAATCAGTAAGTGGATCCAAACAGCATATCCAGACACTCTGCGATGATGATGGCATTGAAACAGAGGATGACAAGCGTAAAGTTGAAATACTAAACACTTTTTCCAAAGCTGTTTCACAGAGGAAGACAGCACTGCAGTTCCTTCTCTAAATCCTCGCACGAACGAAAAAATGGCTGACATCGAAATAAGTGTCCAAGGAATAGAAAAGCAACTGGAATCACTCAACAGAGGAAAGTCCACTGGACCTAACGGGATACCAGTTCGACTCTACACAGAGTACGCGAAATAATTTGCCCCCCTTCTAACGGCCGTGTACCGCAAGTCTCTAGAGGAACGGAAGGTTCCAAATGATTGGAAAAGAGCACAGGTAGTTCCAGTTTTAAAGAAGGGTCGTCGAGCAGATGCGCAAAACTATAGACCTATATCTCTGACGTCGATCTATTGTAGAATTTTAGAACATGTTTTTTGCTCGCGTATCATGTCGTTTCTGGAAACCCAGAGTCTACTCTGTAGGAATCAACATGAATTCCGGAAACAGCGATCGTGTGGGACCCAACTAGCTTTATTTGTTCATGAGACCCAGAAAATATTAGATACAGGCTCCCAGGTAGATGCTATTTTCCTTGACTTCCGGAAGGCGTTCGATACAGTTCCGCACTGTCGCCTGATAAACAAAGTAAGAGCCTACGGAATATCAGACCAGCTCTGTGGCTGGATTGAAGAGTTTTTAGCAAATAGAACACAGCATGTTGTTCTCAATGGAGAGACGTCTACAGACGTTAAAGTAACCTCTGGCGTGCCACAGGGGAGTGTTATGGGACCATTGCTTTTCACAATATATATAAATGACCTAGTAGATAGTGTCGGAAGTTGCATGCGGCTTTTTGCGGATGCTGTAGTATACAGAGAAGTTGCAGCATTAGAAAATTGCAGCGAAATGGAGGAAGATTTACAGCGGATAGGCACTTGGTGCAGGGAGGGGCAACTGACCCTTAACATAGACAGATGTAATGTATTGCGAATACATTGAAAGAAGGATCCTTTATTGTATGATTATATGATAGCGGAACAAACACTGGTAGCAGTTACTTCTGTGAAATATCTGGGAGTATGTGTGTGGAACTATTTGAAGTGGAATGATCATATAAAATTAATTGTTGGTAAGGTGGGTACCAGGTTGAGATTCATTGGGAGAGTCCTTACAAAATGTAGTCCATCAACAAAGGAGGTGGCTTACAAAACACTCGTTCGACCTATACTTGAGTATTGCTCATCAGTGTGGGATCCGTACCAGGTCGGGTTGATGGAGGAGATTCTTCTACAGAAAACAATTACAAAACTGCAGAATACACCAAATTTCTCGTGTGTTTGGACACTGCGTGGTAAGTAACAGTATGAAGTAGTTCTCTTAACTACTGATTCATGAAAGGTCAAAATAAACTGATCATTTTAAAAACTTGTCTGATGATTTAAAAATGCCTTGCTGTCTTACCTAAACAGACCACAATGAGGAGAACAAAAGAGCCCATTTATACAGCACGTTTGCAGCGCGACTCCTCACATATCAGGGATAAAAAGAGTCTCTCACAAAATTTCGTCCGGGGAGTACATCCGGCAGAAAAAGGACGTTAAAGAGTGGCAATCTGGCAACACTATAGCCACATGTCTAGTAACTACCTCTAACAGTACATGTTACTTGTGCTGAGCACTTCATGTGCCGGCACAGTAGTTCAGCGTGTTCGGTGAGAGAGCTGGTTTGCCTTTGTAATGAAAAAAAAAAAAAAAAAAAAAAACTGAATGAAGGGCCCAACAACGAATTTGAACCGATGTTATGTGATTTCCGAAACGACCAAACACAACGATCAGCAACGAACAAAATGAAAAAAATGAAAAAGGTGCAGTGCATAGAGTGTTGGGTTAGCGTGCAGGAGGTTGGGGATTCAACCATGGGTTGGGGCGCATTTTTTTATTTGATAATTTCATTCTGACATTTCATACAGTAATATATACCATTTCTTATGTCGCATGTATCTTAAATTTACAACATTTTCTACTGCTGAACTCAACATATACGTAGTTAGACAAATAAGAAATAAACAGTTGAACAATTAATGAGACCATGGTGATAACACATAGAAACAGTAACCGAGTTTGGACATTATCTGCAAAGCATGTTGCTAGTCCTACCGGTAACGTAAGGCCCTAACGAAATGTAATGGGCCTGAACGAGGCAAGAATAATAGTTGGTGCTAATCAATGTGACCACTAGAGGAAGGTACAAAGAAAACAGATTTCGCATCTAGTAAATGAAGTAGTGCAAATAAATTCGAGCCCACGACGTAGAAAAGGCTTCTTTCAAAGCTGACCAATCTTCCATTTCTACGATTGTACAGTAGTATGTAAGTGCAAATGTTTTCCAGAGGACCTGATTAAGTTGCCAGATACCGTACCACCTGCACTACATATACCAAATAAAAAACATATGTTTGAACCCAGGATCGAACCCTCGACCTTTTGCATGCTAACCCAAAACACTATCCACTGCACCTTTTTTTTAATTTTTGTAACCATATCTATTTATTTAAATATATTAACAATGATACATTTAAAATAAAATAAAACATTTCATTCTATTAACCTATTTCTAGAGTTGGTTAACATTACTGTCATTTTATAGGTTTTCGTTTCTATATTTGTTTCGTTTTTCGTGTTTCTCTTATTGTTGTTCCTTGAACCATTTTACATGGCCATTTGTCGTCTTTTTTTGTTTGGGTAAAACATTACAGGACAGGTATAATAATTTATACGTAGCATCGACATATTGATTTTGAGTTCAAATTTCTGTATGTCATGCACTTGTGATGCCACATTCACATTGTGTATTCTGGTTTGATCTCTTCCTCTAGTTTGCACTGTTATGTGGGACAGTATGAGGGAAAACATCAGCATGAATGATGGAGCAGAAGTGGAAGGAAATTTTTTTACATGTGCTACAGATTATACATAAATTGAAGAAGAAAGAAAAAAAATGTCATATTATATACGAGAAGCAGAGAGGAAAGTGTGAGTAAGCAATATAAATTTTATAGTGCACGTAGTAAAGGAAATCATACAAAAAAAGAAATTATGAGTAGTTGGCACTTTCCACTAAGTAATGCTTGTATCCTAGACTATATAGTGCAAATAATGAGGAAAAAAATCACTGTTAGTACTACTGGTCATACTTTCGACACTGATTTGGCTGCGAGCGTGACAGACGTTTGGTGAGAAGCACTTTGTATCACTGATTTCATTTTTTTTTTCCTTTATTGAGTTTCAATTCCTCCCGAAGGGGGCGGGCTGGCAGCAGCTTAGTACGCCGCTCTACAGCCTACAGACGTTTATTTTAAAAACGGAAGAAGAAAAGAAACAAGAAAAACAGGCGATAAAACGGTGACGTAAAGTGTAAAATGGCTGAAAAATGCGGAAAGTTAAAACAGAAAGCAAAAGGGGTTGGCAATGTTAATAAAAGACACAGGAATCAGACAAGTAACATAGTACACACACAATTAAAAAACACGGCGACAGTCTGGTTTCCGTTCGCAAGAGATAAAAAGCACACCCAGCGACAGTGTGAGGGCCGTTCGCAACACTTCCCAAAAAACACAACACGGAACACTCACTGTAAAACACTCACTGTAAAACACTGCACGAAAAGGGCGGCAGAAAGATGACACTCCCAAGCCAAAGGCAGATGGGGGGGAGGGGGGGGAGGGGCTGATTTCACTAAGAAGAAACACTTTATACTACTATACGTCACTATTTGAGGCGAGAGGAGAAAGCACTTTATCCTTTCTGTAGCACTCAATCACTGTCACTGCACGCGTTCTTCTCGTGATGAGTGTGGTGGGGTGAGGTGGCTGGTGGCGGTGCTGAGGGCTACAGGCTGGGGAAGACTCTGGCGGTCGCTGTCAGCAGTCGAATCTGCAGCAAGTTTGTGAAGTTCTCGCGGTAGCGCCGGTGCTGCTGGGCCATCTCGTTCTCCTCCCAGGGGTCCACCAGGAAGGCCAGCTACGACGGCGTGTGCTGCCATGGCGAGGATCCAGAGAGTCGCCAGTCGTTTGGGTCGTGGAAGTGGGCTGCAGTCTGGGGCGGTGATTGCCTCCACTGTGGTGCTTCCCGGCGCCGTTTGAAAAGCCCCCTTAGAAAAATTAATGAATGATCGTCCTGATAAACCTCTTACATTAGTTGATTTTCAAACAGCTGAGCAAAACTGAACATACTCAGACATTTCGCTCTTTACTTATTCTGATCATCACTAAACTGACACACAATATTTTTAGCGCAACGCAATCTGACTTTCAGTAATCCCTACACAAGAATGGCCCTGAGTAACAATAACCTATACCTTTCATGAATCACTTACCTCACAAAAATCTTCATTACTCGAACTATTGTAATACAGCGAGCGCCAATTCTGCCAGGTAAATAAAAGATTCTAACTACTGAAGGCACTAACTACTGATGGGCATAGTTAGCAAATGAAAGATTTTGATAAAGAACAAACAATGTATTTACCTTAATAGTGTTCAAAAGTCATTATATATATATATAAATATATATATATATATAATGACTTTATATATTACTATATATATAGTATATATATATATATATATATATATATATATATATATCAGTTCGTGACATCCAGTCTTACAAATTTACTGTCTCTGATGGACACACGTCCAGATCATCCGCTCTCAAAACTTCGCCATTTCTCTCCCCACATCCAACACTGCTGGCGGCTCACGTCCAACTGTGCAACGCTATGCGCTGTTAACAGCCAACTGCCCAATACTACCATAGCAAATTCCAACAATGCTACCCAGCCACAGACTGCACACAGTACAGCCAGCGATTTTCATACAGAGCGCTACGTGGCGTTACCAACATAAAAACCTAAACAGCTCACTTACACGTTCTGTCGATGTGGGCCACCATCTGCTGGCACGCTTCCCATTTGTTGGCGGCATTCCCGCAGGTGAATCGGTGCTCGAGGCTATCGGTCGTGGCACATACGTCGCACTTGTCACTTGCGACGTGTTTTATCTCCGCCAGTCTTTGGCTGGTTGGAACCGCTCTGTTGACTATTTTGTACCATGTCTCCTTCGCATGTTTAGGCAACACGTTTTCCCGAACGTTTCCCCATATTTGTTTCCAATTGTACTGCGGCAGTTTGTGTTCAATTTTGTTTTTTGCCGGCTTCCCCCTGAGGGCCCAGCGTATTCTCTTGGCTGTTCTGTGGCTGGGGTTCGCCACGGTGTCCAGAACGTAACTTTTGTTGGCGTAGTGCAGTCTGACGTGTCGCATTCTGCCTTGTGTCGACCGGCGCTTCTCCTGATGCGGGCTTGTATCCTGCAATGATGTTGGCTGTGACGCTGTCAGGGTTATTGTCCTGGATGGCGAGCGTTCGTTTTAGTAGCATGGATGCACATTTGGTCTTTATATCAAGTAGACCTAGCCCCGTTCTTTCGTTGGCAGCGAGCACGTTGCTTGCGCCACTTTGAATATATTTCGACGCCACAACAGGTAGTACACTGCGCCCCTAAGTGCTCGCGCAGTTTCGGCCGGGATGCTCAAGATTTGCTCCAGATACCTTGCTATTTTGTACCACTGCCTGTCTGGTTTGAGTCAACGATTCTCTGTCGGCAGTAGCACTGTTTGTTGGTTTGGGCGCCTGACGCTTTTTGGAAAGTGTTCATGAGGGTTTATACTCCGCCAATATCTTCCTGATCTTCAATAAAGATGCCTAGATCGTCAGCGTAGGCTATACATGCTTTTGCTTTGTCTCCTACGGAGAATCCTCTGATGTCATTTGTGAGTTTCCGCAGCAGCGGATCCAGTGCTGTAGCGAATAGAGCCATTGACAATGGACAGTCTTGCCTCACGGATCTGTCCAGTTTTATCTGTTTTGTTTTCCAACAATTGGTTATTACTGTCGATCGCCCAGTACTTGGTGTCTTCTGGATTATTGTGATGAATTTTTGCCCAAACCCAAGTCTGTTTAGTGTCTCTACGAGGTATTTGTGATCGATCCTGTCGAAGGCCTTGTTGTGTAACACCCCACCCGTCACTTATCTGCTTTTGGTGTGTGTTCACCCCAGGTAATTGACTAACAGATCAACAGAGAGTGCTAAACTGTCTCAATGTCAGATAACGCAAAGAAAGTAATAAGGCCCTGTGACTCCTGATTGAACTGCGGTAGAAGTGTTGACATTAATTGATTCAGAATTGATCCCTTTTAATTAAAAAAGTGTGGACATTGATGTTATATTCAGCTATTGAACACCAGATGCAAATGTTGAACATAAAATTAATTAAGAAAGTGACTTGGGATTTCAACTACTTGATTGAAAACAGATGCAGTCGATTAGCAGAGATTTATTTTAACTCACGACCTTCAATCATCACATTACATGACTCTCCTAACAGGCAGTGGTAATAAATTGCGTTTGCGCAGAGTAAAGCGCGATAAATCAAAAGTAATTCCAATCGACTGACCCAGGCATAATGCGAAGTGCGAGAAGAATTCTACAATACACGGCCCATGAAACCCTCGTGGAAACTTTGCCGACATGATCCAACAAATTAATCAGTGGCCGGAGCGGGTGCAATATCACCGAATACAGTGTGGCGGAGAGGTGTCGTTGTGTGGACGTCGGCCAACCTCGTGGTGCTGCAAGACTCTGCTCGTCTATTCACGCCTAGCTATCTTGCTCAGTACATAGCTGAACCAAAACTTCCTATCTCCAAGCTCAATCGTTCCCTTTGCTAAGTCCTAAACTGCAGAGGTGCTCACTCTTTCTCAGGCAAGCTGAGTCAAGAACGCCACGTCTGCACTCTAGGCAAGCTGAGAATGGAAGACTTCTACGGAGACTTCTCACGGTCCGCTCCTTGCCTCGGTTTCCCCTCCAGCAAAATCACTTACACCCATTGCAGTGCAAGTCACGTTAATTATGCGTCAGTTCCCAGTGCCGACCAATGCCTACCCTGAGAAGTGAACAAATTCCCACAAAATATCCCTTCCTCTCAACTTCTGTTATTTAGCTCCTCCCTGGCCACCCATCAAGGTTAGCATCTGCACAAACACCAATTTTTCTGTAATTCTGACTCCCAGGAGAGTACTTCAAATTCCTCGGTCCTACATTCCCATCGGAGGCCGGCGTATTTCATTCTGTCGCTCTTCACCTGATTTACTTCAGACTCTGCGGACCGTGAATTCAGCGTGAAGTTGCTACAGTCATGGACATGCTTATTTTGACCTCTGTTGACCACTCCACCGTAGCTTTGCATGACTTTCTCGCACGTTTCGCTGAAAACGGGATGACGGACACTTATCAACAGCCGTACAAGTTCTCCGTCTGCTTCCCGGTACACCAGCATAGGGTTGGGGTCAACCACCCACTCACTGTCACTCATGTTTAGGCGGCTGGAGGCTGTGCACCATTACCACTTTCTCAGAGCTTGAGCCACCCTAAGCTGCCCATTGTCGCTTCCCTTAGTCGCTCCCGTGGCGACCACAGTCAATTCTGAGTACTTCCCTGGGATAAACTATCCTCCAGTAAATTGACGCGTTTCCACAAAGTTTTCATGTCGTGTGAATTACTTTAAAACCATCACCTGACATTAATTATTTCAATACATCCATACTATACACTCTACAAGATGCATTGTGCCTTGTCAGTCATTTTTTGTTCAGCCCTACTGTTTGCTCAATGTGAGTTAGGTGATCTTTAATGACTTCATGTAAGGGGCATAGTTCTTGCCATCTTACAGTTGAAGTCCACCGGAATTATGCCACCTGCGCTTCTGGTGGTGGCTGCCTGTGCTATTATGTCCCTGTAGGTGCATGTGGCGCCAAATATATATTTTCCCTGGTACCGCACATGTTTGCCACGGACTCATGACTTTCCTCATCGCCGATTTCAGGTTGTTTGCGATGCATTTCGCTATTATTTTATAGTGGGCGTTGAGGAGCGCAATCGGGCGAAACTCTTCAATGCGGCGGGCGGCTCACCTCTTAGGGATGGGGGTTACGGTCCCTTCGGCCAGCCCAGGTGGAATTTGCGCCCCATCGAGCATCTCGTTCACCATCTCCATGAACTGCACTCCCGGTACATCCCAGTACGAGGGGCAGAACTGGAGCGGGACGCCGTCGGCGGCCGGTGCTGTTGCTCTGGCGCTGGTCTCCTTCGTCTCTGTGACGTCGTCCTCGTCGACATTCTCTGTCAGCAGCGCCCTGTCCGCGCCTGTCAGCACGCTGCTCGTCTGCTGCAGAATTCCAGCTGTCGCCGCGTCGTCTGTCGCTTTTCGACGGAACATCTCGGAAATAGCCTTCGATGTGTTTTGTTAATTCCGTTTCCGTCGTGAGCGTCTGCCCCTGCTTGTCCTGCAGCTCACTTGCGCACTTTCCTGCGGCTCTCTCCCTTTCCCTATTTACAGGGTGTCCAGAAAAGGACTCCCTGATTTCAAAATTAAATATCTCGAAAACAAAGATCGATAGAGGAATGCAGTAAACGGTATGTTTATTGTGAAAGCTGTAAGAAGTTTATACAGCAGTTTGATATAATAGTTACAAAAGCTGCTAACAGATGGCGCTGTAATTCGCCATACGTAATGCCTAGTATAAATAGTGATCTGAAGCCCAGAGCAATGTTCCGCTATTGAAATGTGAAAGGAGGTTAGCGTACCGAAGGAAGAGATTAAAACCATGTACTCCATTGAACAACGCGTTTTTGTGGTGCTAGAGTACCATAGGTTAGAAGAGAGTCCTACGGCAACAAGGCGAAGTTCTCAAGCACGATTTAATGTTCCAAAAGGATCCGATGCGAAAACCATTCGTACACTCTTCGCAAAATTTCAACGAACAGGCAGCGTGACTGATGATCTAGTGGGGCATGTTGGCCGCAAGCAAACCGCAGTTACGCCTGAAAATATCGCCACAGTTTCTGGAATTATTCAGCGAAATCCAATGTCATCTGTCCGTAGAATTGCATCTGAGACTGGTTTGAAGCGTTCCAGCACACAGAAAATACTGAGAAAGAACCTACACATGTTTCCATCCAAAATTCAAACGCACCAGGCCATACCCATACGAGCTGTGCAACAAAGGGTTGCCTTTGCTAATCAGATGATCATAATGATTGATAGTGAAGGATTTGATGTTGGGCTGCATTTGGTATACAGATGAATGGATACGTGAATAAGCAGAACTGGCGATTTTGGGATTCCAAAAAGCCAAAAGCGAAACCCCTGTATTCTCCTAAAGTTACTGTGTGGGCTGCAGTATGCAGGAGAGGCATTACTGGCCCTTTTTTCATTCGAGAAACGGTCACTGGTGCACGTTACGTTGCAATTTTGGAACAATTTGTCGCCACACAGCAAGCGTTAGAGGATCGACCAGGTACTGAATGGTTTATGCAAGATGGAGCCCGACCACATCGGACCGAACAAGTGTTTCGCTTTCTTGAGGAATACTTCGGGAATCGAGTCATTGCTTTGGAATATTCCAAATTTACTGCTGCAGGCATGGATTGGCCTCCATATTCGCCGGATTTGACTCCCTGTGACTTTTTTTGTGGGGCACAGTGAAAGACACGGTCTACCCGAAGCATCCCGCCACGCTGGACGAGCTCGAATCGGCGATCTCTGTGGCATGTGAATCCATTTCGGTTGAGACACTACGAAATGTGATGGCGAATTTCATTCTTCGTTTGCGTCACCTCTGTAGTGCCAATGGTGAACATTTTGAAAACATTGTGATGTGATTGTTTGCAAAGATTGTTTTCATACGATTATTTGACTTATGTATGTTGGTACGAGCTGTACAGCGTACAGCGCCATCTGTTAGCAGCTTTTGTAACTATTATTTCAAACTGCTGTATAAACTTCTTACAGCTTTCACAATAAACATACCGTTTATTGTATTCCTCTATCGATCTTTGTTTTCGAGATATTTAATTATGAAATCAGGGAGTCCTCTTCTGGACACCCTGTAGGTGGTGCACGGCGAGCGGCTCTTCATCCACTTCGCCAGACGTTTTGCTTCTGCTGAGGACGCCTCTAATTTGTTGTTTCTTTATTTGAAGGAGTTTCGCCTCGGTTCTCCTTAGTCGCGGCAGGTACTGCTGGTCGTCTGCTGGTGCGTCGAGTGCGCCTTTCAGGCACCGCCGGTAGAACTCGGCCGTGGTTCGCCTCCAGAAGCACCAACCGTACAGCGCTGGATGTGTGAGTTGACAGAGGTAGTTACTGCACATGTGGTGCTTCACCCTGTACACTTGTGTACTGTCGTTTGTACAATAGTTGTTGTAGCCTATGCCCTGATACTGCAGAGTAAAATTTTAGTTTCTGTGCTACTGTGTGCCAAGTGTCAGTGAAACGGTACATACAGTTCACGACGGTACAAACACTCTGATCGTAAATCCGTTCCAACGTACTTGTATGCCAGTCCGTGAGCATTCTCTGTTATTGCAAAATAAATGTTGATGACTTAAAATGAATGGATAGATCGGTTACGATGATTGGTATCTGGGGTACAAGAGAGACCTCTGCAGCTGTTTGATATGTGAGGGAAGCATCTTCAGTGACATTACATCGCAGTCTTAATCCACGGACAAATAGCATTACAAAGTTTAGGATGATTCACACTGCATAACCGTATTCTAATCACTAGCCTATAAGGTAGAAATACAAATTTCTGATTACACAAGTTTATGTGAAATCCGACTTCGAGGAAGAAAACAAAACGACACTTTGTTCGGTAGACATTTATTGCTTAAAATTATATTCCCTGAGAAACAATATATGAGGGACAAAAATTTTGCGTAATTGTTTAAACGTTCTGCTATCGTAACAAAAGCCATCTGGGAGAATGGAGTCGAAGCCACACTTTTCGTAACACAGAACAGCACTTTTTTTCTCGGACTCGGTTTTAACAGAAAAATATGTGCATTGTTGTTTAAGAAAATGTGTAGCCTATGTTCTTCCAATCGCTTATAAGAGCCTTGTGTAAAACTTTGAGGTAAACTATTAGAGATTTATGGGAACAATGTTAAACAACGTTTCTCCTTTATATAGGGTGATTTTTACCACCATGTGCAAACTCTAGGGATCGATCGATGAGAGGATACGGTACAAAAATAGTCTAACGGACTTATGTACGGAAAGGCATGGTTTTCATGCTAGAGGTCACTTATTATGTTACAGAGAATGCGGTCTAATGCGCACTGTAGCATGCAGGCACCGTACACGTGGTTTCCTCCTAGAGGGTGGTACTGTTCCTCGTATGTCATGCCCTAGCGCCCTCTCAAGCCACAGTAATTGGTAACGTTGTGTCCGATTCACTTCTCTTGCTGATTCACCGTGTAGTGGACGTGATGGAGCGTCATTCACAATGCTCCTATATTTGAATCGAGAGCTTTCCCACATGGTGTCTACTTACGGAAAGGCAAATAGCAACGCGCTGCTGGAAGTAACGTTGTATCAGATCTGTTCCCACCAACAACCACAGCTCTCAATGAAACTGGCAGAAGTAAAGCTGTGAGGATGGGGCGTGAGTCGTGCTTGGGTAGTTCCGTTGGTAGAGCACTTTCCCGCAAAAGGCAAGGGTCCCGAGTTCGAGTCTCGGTCCGGCACACAGCTTTAATCTGTCAGGAAGTTTCATATCAGCGCACACTCCGCTGCAGAGTGAAAATCTCATTCTGGCACACCTCTCAATGTTTGCAACAGTGTTTCGCCGTTTGTCTGAGACGGGGTCGTTTCAGGAAGCTAGAAATCATGAAGGACGTACCCCAAATGTTTGGACACCAGACTTGGAGGAAAACGTGACTAAAACACTGTGGAAGGCGACTGCCGTGTCAGTACCATAAAGTTGCCCCCACCCCCACCCCCCCCCACCCCCAGTACAGGGTGCGTCAGACGACCGTGTGGGACATTCTTGATGACAACTGTTGCTACCCTATCACAGCGTGTGCAGGGCTTACTAGCGGCAGCCTTTCCACATCGCGATCAGCTTTGTCACTGGTTTCTCCGACTGGCAACCACGATTCCGGGATTTGTGTCATCCATCCTATCCACAGATGAGGCCACCGTTACGCGGAGTGGCATCATCAACTTTCGGGACAGTCACCTGTGCCATATTATGCAGAACCCGCAGGGTATGGTGACAGCGAATGTCCAGCGTCGGTGCAGCCGGAATGTGTGGGCTGGAATAACTGGCGACCGTATTTTGGGATCGATCTTCCTTCCAAGACACATAACAGGCCGGAACTTCCTGTGGCTGACTTTATCCCCCCTGCTGGAAGAAGTGCCGTTGATGATTCGAAGGATTGTACGGCTACTACATGCAGATGCTCCAGCTCACAGTGCCGTCAGCGCCCGGACACATCTCAGTCGTGTCCTCCCTTGTCGGTGGGTCACATGGGGACGGGGTGGGGGAGGGAGGCGGCGTCGTTCCAGTCGCATGACCTGCTCGTTCACCGGACCTCAACCCGTGCGGTTTCTGGTTAGGGTGTCATCTCAGTAGCATCACGCAGGCAGAGCCCACTCCGCATGTGGAGACGCTGGAGCAGTGTATCCGTGCTGCCTGTGACACTGTCCGGGTGCAGCCTGGCCAATGCGGACGTGTCAGACAGAGCACGCTACAGCGCATGCACGGATGAGATGAGGCACACGGGAAACGTTTCCAACACATATTGTAACTGTGCAACAATGAACGAGTGTAGTTCAGTAACTAACGTCCCACATTTTTTTTAAAAAAGCCATTAATATACACACAGAAACGTCCTTGTGGGTGCTTCACATTTGATGTTTGTTCCCTGCGCCGGGAGGTTTCGAACCGTTCTGGCAAGTGGCAGAGCCGTAGTACAGCGTCAAAATGGCTTCTACATACAACCCACGTTACAAGCAGCGTGCTATTATTGAATCCTTGTGTGCAGGAACAGAAACCGTGGTGAACATCCATAAAAATTTTTTTGCAGTGGATAGGAGTGCATAGGAGTTCAGTTGGGTGATGGGTAAAGAAAGTTAGAGCCTCGGGAAATACAGAAACAGAACTCCACGGTCAGCCCCGCTCAGGACGTCCTGTCGCAGCCACTGATGAAGACATGCAGAATCGTGTGGATGCCATTATTCGTGCCCACCGACGCATCACAACTCGACAACTGGCTCTACAGTTGTCGGTCAGCATTTGAAGTGCGTCTGCAATGATGGAGACTCTCAGATAGTCAAATAGGTGGCCACGATGGGTTCCACGAATGCTCACAGCGGGCCACAAGATTCAAAGAAAGACCATTTCATCTGAATTGTAGGAGCGTTCAGAAACCGACGGAGACACACTTCTGTCATGGATCGTTACGGGGTACGAAATCTGGATGCACCACTTTGCGCCGGAAACAAAAAGGCAGTCCATGGAGTGACATCATCCTCATTCACCACAAAAGAGAAAAATCAAGACAACCTTCTTTGCTGGAAGAGTCATGGTGACAGTCTTCTGAGATTTTGATGATGTCATTCTCGTGGATGTGATTCCAAGAGGGTAGACCTTCAATTCAGAGGCGTACGTGAAGACTTCGAATAAATTCCAGAACCGTTTCGGATGTGTTCGATCGGACAAGAATCCAGTATAAACCTTGCTCCAACACGATAATGCACGCCCACACACAAGTCTGAGAAGCCGGGAACACATCGCCCCATTGGGTTGGAAATCATTGCGTCATCCACCCTGCAGTCCAGACCTTGCACCCTCGGACTTGCATCTCTTTGGGCCGCCTAAAGACTCTGTATGGGGAACACACTTTGAAGATGACGAGAGTGTCAGTCATGCAGTGAAACCATGGCTACGCCTACAGGACAAGAGCTTTTAATAGCAGAGAATACATGCTCTTGTACAACGATGGCGTGCAGCCATAGAACGTGATGGAGACTATGTAGAAAAGTAGGACTTGGACAAGACAAGTTCATGTACAGGGTGACTATAATTAAAGTTAAACTTTCAAAACACTTTAGAAATAACACCACTGGTCCGAATAAGGCCAAATTGCAACGGAATATTAACGGAGAAGGGGGAAAACCTATCGCAGAAGAAAAATAAATAGTTACAGAATGTAGCAATAGATGGCGCTGTAAGCGTCATTGTTTAATAGAGGTTGACTACAAATGAACCATACAACAAAGCCTATGGTGTACGTTTGACGTCAAACAAACTGTACTGCTCAATGTGCATTGGTGTATAGGTGTCATACTGTTAATTACGTAAGCCCATGCACCAAGGCAAGGTCATATCACATGCATTGAGAAAAATCAGTTTTTAATTTTCCTGAGGACAATAACCGCATAAACAGCACCAATCATAATGAAATCGGATTATTAATTTCCTTGTGACTGGTGCAAAACGTGTTCAATATGCTGTCCACCATTTCAGTTGAAATCGAGAAACAGCATGTTCCACAACTCTTCAAAGTTTTTCCGGGGTCACGCTCAGAATGTGTTGCGCAATGCGTGTCTTAAATGTAGCTAAGTTTGCAGTCGGAACACTGAACGCAACATCTTTCAGACAGCCGCACAGCCAGAAGTCACACGGATCAAGATCAGGTGATAGAGAGGGCCAGGCTGTAAGGAAATGGCGGCTGATAATTCTAGCATTTCTGAAATGGTACTTCGGCAGCTGCTTAATTGGATTTTCAGTGTGCGGAGGTGCGCCATCTTGCATAAAAATGATTTCATCCACACATCCACACTGTTGGAGAGCTGGAATTTAAAGACACTGATAGCGCTTAGCAGTGACGGTACAGGTAACAGGAGCGGAAGCACCTGTCTCTTACAAAAATTATGGCCCTATGGAAAACGATGCCATAAACCCGCACCACACAGAGACCTTTTCAGGATGAAGTGGTACTGGTTGGTTTGCGTGTGGATTTTCCGTTGCCCATATTCGACAATCTGTGTACTGACATATCCTGTCTGATGAAAGTGGGCTTCGTCTGTCCACAAAATCTTCCACGGTCAATCATTGACCACTTCCGTGCGAGCAAGAAATTCTAAAGCAAAGGTCTCCCTTGCTGGCAGATCAACAGGAAGCAACTAGTGCACGTGGGAAATTCTGAATGGATAGCAAAGAAGAATGTTTCGTAGGATTTTACGTACCGTACTCACGGGTGTGCCCAACGTTCTGGCAGTTCTCCGTGCACCACACGTTGGCACTCCGCCACTCGCCTCCTCCTGCACTGCTGTGGCTTCTGCAGAGCGACGTGTGCACAGCCATCGTTCTTGTAATGCAGCTTTACGAGCAGAGGGCGATCCTGCATTGAGACAGTCACGGCGAACGTTGCAGATGCGGAAGGAGGAAAAGCCGTGTACCCGGCATGTTTATATCAACTTCACTGGGTGATGCGCATGGCAGGTGTTTTCATTTACGTATTCTGACACATACAGCGCCATCTACTGATCAATCTTCACACAATTTTTTTTTCTTCTGCCGTACGTTTTCCTCCTTCTCCGATAATATTCCGTTGCAAATTGACGTAATTGTGACCAGAGGTGTTAATTCTACAGCGTTTTGAAAGTGTAATTATGATTACTCTGTTAGTGTCACCTAATTCTGACTCTTAACAGTAAATATGTTGTGAGAAAAGAAATGTAGGGCATTACTTATTGAACGACCCTCGTACAGTTGAGAAACCATACACTTCCGGGCATAAGTTAATTAGACCTTTTCTGATCTGTATCCTCTCTTCAGTCAATCCCTAGAGCTTGTACATGGTGCAGAAATCATCCTATATATTAGTGAAGATGAAGGACCAACGTATTGTTTTGTCAGCACTTGGTTTCAGGACAACATTCGTTGTGTAGACACGATTGCTGGAAGACCCCTTACAATTGAAACGTCCCCTTTTGAACAATTATATAAGACTGTGCTTAACCTGACGCACAATATTTTTTAGCGCAACGCAATCTGACTTTCAAAAAATCCCTACAAAAGAATGGCCCTGACTAACATTAACCTATACCTTTCACAAATCACTTACCTCACAAAAATCTTCGTTACTCGAACTACTGCAGTACAGCGAGCGCCACTACTGCCAGCTAAATACACTCCTGGAAAGGGAAAAAAGAACACATTGACACCGGTGTGTCAGACCCACCATACTTGCTCCGGACACTGCGAGAGGGCTGTACAAGCAATGATCACACGCACGGCACAGCGGACACACCAGGAACCGCGGTGTTGGCCGTCGAATGGCGCTAGCTGCGCAGCATTTGTGCACCGCCGCCGTCAGTATCAGCCAGTTTGCCGTGGCATACGGAGCTCCATCGCAGTCTTTAACACTGGTAGCATGCCGCGACAGCGTGGACGTGAACCGTATGTGCAGTTGACGGACTTTGAGCGAGGGCATATAGTGGGCATGCGGGAGGCCGGGTGGACATACTGCGGAATTGCTCAACACGTGGGGCGTGAGGTCTCCACAGTACATCGATGTTGTCGCCAGTGGTCGGCGGAAGGTGCATGTGCCCGTCGACCTGGGACCGGACCTCAGCGACGCACGGATGCACGCCAAGACCGTAGGATCCTACGCAGTGCCGTAGGGGACCGCACCGCCACTTCCCAGCAAATTAGGGACACTGTTGCTCCTGGGGTATCGGCGAGGACCATTCGCAACCGTCTCCATGAAGCTGGGCTACGGTCCCGCACACCGTTAGGCCGTCTTCCGCTCACGCCCCAACATCGTGCAGCCCGCGTCCAGTGGTGTCGCGACAGGCGTGAATGGAGGGACGAATGGAGACGTGTCGTCTTCAGCGATGAGAGTCGTTTCTGCCTTGGTGCCAATGATGGTCGTATGCGTGTTTGGCGCCGTGCAGGTGAGCGCCACAATCAGGACTGCATACGACTGAGGCACACAGGGCCAACACCTGGCATCATGGTGTGGGGAGCGATCTCCTACACTGGCCGTACACCACTGGTGATCGTCGAGGGGACACTGAATAGTGCACGGTACATCCAAACCGTCATCGAACCCATCGTTCTACCATTCCTAGACCGGCAAGGGAACTTGCTGTTCCAACAGGACAATGCACGTCCGCATGTATCCCGTGCCACCCAACGTGCTCTAGAAGGTGTAAGTCAACTACCCTGGCCAGCAAGATCTCCGGATCTGTCCCCCATTGAGCATGTTTGGGACTGGATGAAGCGTCGTCTCACGCGGTCTGCACGTCCAGCATGAACGCAGGTCCAACTGAGGCGCCAGGTGGAAATGGCATGGCAAGCCGTTCCACAGGACTACATCCAGCATCTCTACGATCGTCTCCATGGGAGAATAGCAGCCTGCATTGCAGCGAAAGGTGGAGATACACTGTACTAGTGCCGACATTGAGCATGCTCTGTTGCCTGTGTCTATGTACCTGTGGTTCTGTTAGTGTGATCATGTGATGTATCTGACCCCAGGAGTGTGTCAATAAAGTTTCCCCTTCCTGGGACAATGAATTCACGGTGTTCTTATTTCAATTTCCAGGAGTGTAAAAGATTCAAACTATGGAAGGCACTAACTACTGATAGGCATAGTTAGCAAATGAAAGATTTTAATAGAGAACAAACAATGTATTTACCTTAATAGTCATAATATATATAGCAGTTCATGACAAATTTCAAAACTCCGCCATCTCTCTCCCCACATCCACTACTGCTGGCAGCTCACCTCCAACTGCGCAACGTTACGCGCTGTTCACAGCCAGCTGCCTAACACTACAATGGTGAGTATTACAACAATGCAAAGCAGCCACAGACTGCACACAGCACAGCCAGTGATTTTCATACAGAGGTGGCGTTACCAATAAAAAAACCTAAACAGCCTACTTACATAGCCCCCATGCTCCCCACAAAAAATTTTACAAATTGTTTTGGGCACTGGGCAATACATATTTGTTAAAATTTTTCATAATCGTAATTAAAATAACAAAGAAATCAAATGCACACACTTATTGATACAATGTTGTTCAAACGCTAAAATTTTCTCACACTCCATAAATATAGTCCTGATCATTCATCATAATAGTAATTACAGTTTTTTTTCACAAAGTCTCATTAGTAAAAGAAATTGCACACAGAAGTAGTGGATTTCCATGCAGTCTTGAAGAAGTAGTGTTGTCCTTCCAACGGAAAGACAGTGCTGACTCTTGACATGCTGACAGGTAATGGGCCACAACAGAGCAAACCCACACCGGAGTCAGTCAATGTTTTGAAGAATATTGGTACGTAGGTCATCACAGAGTAGACCACTGTAGTCCTGGTAGAGATTACGGTATTGGTGGGCCACCAGAGGCGCAGACCCACTGCAGTCCTTGCAGAAATAATGGTACTGGTGAGTCAGCAAAGACGCAGACCCACTGTAGTCCTTGTAGAGACGGCCAGCAGCCATCTGTTGCAAATGTGCAGGTGCACAATCACCATCGAAGAGAGGCGCAGACCCACTGCAGTCCTTGCAGAAATAATGGTACTGGTGAGTCAGCAAAGACGCACACCCACTGTAGTCCTTGTAGAGACGGCCAGCAGCGATCTGTTGCAAATGTGCAGGTGCACAATCACCATCGAAGAGTCTTGCGGACAATATAGCAAATCCATAAACCACCACTTGTGCACTCACAAAGTTTTTTAATTGTCCTTAGAACCAGCAATGCTGTTATCCAGTCCCTTGCTGAATTATTAACACACATGCAAACACTAACAGTCCCTACTTCTCACATATTGTCCATATACCTTGACCAACAGAAACGTGCGCAGTGAAATGTAACTTAGAAGATACTTAATTTGATGAACTGGTGTCAATTACAATTTTATAACATGAGAATACAATTACAAAGATACAGAAAACATCATTAAAAACATAACAATACAGATAACAATTGTAGTAAAACAGGCTTTACAAAAGAATAGAAATAGACATATACATCAGTGTTACAGGAATTATGACATAAGTAAATAAATAAAATAATGAGAATAGTTTTCGAAACATTAATTTCACACATGAGCATTGAAACAAAACAGAATTAATAATGTCTATAAACATTTTTACAAAGAAACTAACATATTATTAATGCAAATTATATTTGAGGATAACAGTACTCCTCATCATAGTGAATGTAGCTTAGTACTAGAAAAATTCTATGGCATAAGTCTTATCAGATAAACATATAAATACAGGGAAAACATAAATACCCAAGGGTACACAAACATATAGCGGAATAATATAAGGAAAGGACAGGGTTTGTTTTACTGCAGTATTTTGCAAACAAAACTTTCTTTACGTCTCAGAGATCTCCCTTCGTTCTTCATTATTTCCAAAAGTCCTATCTATACCTGCTTTCTGTACTTTTCTCGTATAGCCTCTCAGTGCATTTCTTCAAATTCATCGCAACTCATTCTCTTATAGGCTACCCCCTCTTAAGCTAACTTAAATCTACTAAGCTCAGATGCTAAACTAAGGGACGAGGCAATGCAGCAGCACAAAACAATTAACACAAACAGCAATGACAAAAAATTTAACTAGGCAAAGCAATTGCAATATTACAACTGACATATGGCACTGTGCAGCAAACAAGAAAAATAAATCAGTAGTAAAACTAGCTTAACAGAGTAATACAAAGTGAAATTCAGTAGCACTATGCATTGCAAAGATCAAGCAGAAAAAATATTACACTAAAGACAACAATGCAGACAAGGGAAATGTCTATTCACATCTCAATGTCTATGTAACTAAAGTGGTGCACCAAAACTTACTCTAACATAAAAATTACCAAGTACTTGAAAAGAAAATCATATATGCAGTTACTGTTATTAGTCTCTTCTTATTGTTCTTTCCGTTCCAAGAGCTCCTTTTTCGAAGAATGTGGATCATAAAGTAATTATTTAATAGATCTGTTGACAGAATTTTATTTTATGAAACCAATGCTGCAAGACAGCTGGAAACCAGATATCAAATGAAATAAGCAATTATGCAAACCAAAGCATAAAAATATCATTCAATAGTCATGTGACATTTCATAAGTTAGTACAAATTCTCTCAACTGTCGTAGAAAGACGCTTGTCATAATCAGGTGTGCAGATGTAAAAATATTTCTCGTCATTTCATTAGGCATGTCTGTAAATATCATAAATTAAGAGCTTCACAGTGTAATCATATGTTTTCAAGTTCGACCGTGTCGTTTTTGCGATGTTTTCTACAAAGGTATGTCAGAAGCGAGGTTAATGGCTTCTTTTTTTCCACCTAATGGCTTTCTTTTGTCAGATGACTACCTCTCAGCTGGTCGCCGAAAACGCATTACGTCAAGGTCACTTACCTTTCTTAACGAAATATTTATGACAGCAGTTTCCGCTACAGTGACAGTCTCATATAAAAAATTTCACATGTCAAGAATTTGTGTTACAAATGTAGAAACAAAATCCTGTAAATATAAAAGTGACCAAAAAATTTTCGCGGGCATTGTGATACATTCACGCATTTACACACATTTCATAACTCTTAAAGTACGATTCTTGGTTTCCAACATCCTTTTTCACAAGGCAGAGTCCCTAACCACTACTCATTATTCCTTATCTTATTACACATATACATATTCGTCGACACTTCTTCAATATTTCATCATAAGAAATACATAGCATAATCAAATTCATCATATAGCATCAGCTTATTGATCATAAACATACCTCAACAGCATAATACACATCGTCGGCGTAAAAATACCATCATAACACCTCAGTCAAATCTCAAAATCGTCGTAGCTTCCTCCAATAATTTCAAAACCTAAAAAAAATTCTCTGCTCATTTCAATAGTGTCATCAACCTCAAACGTACTTTAAAAATCATGATCCCATACCAAATACCTCATTCAAAGCTCTCATAGTATCACAATTGTTCCAAAAAATATGAACAGTTCACAAAGTACAGACAAAATACAATTTCATAAGTGTGAAGTTATCCAACTGTGTAATTGTGTTAACATGTGTCACTGATGTAGTAAAAAAAATATCTGTCTCTCTCAGTTAAATGATCAGATAGCTGTGTAATTATGTGTTAGAGAAATATGGTACTGATGTGTAAAGTTGTATAAGCAAATACCATATTAGCTAGGGCTCCTTGTGCTTGCCAAACACATGATACACAAAATAAGCATGTACCCCCCTGAGGATTAATGTAATTATACCCTCAGGTGTTACAGATTACAGCAATGGAATGAAATGTATCACGGAAAACTTTCTTTGTAATTCAAAAATCTTGAAAAATAAATGTTTTAAGTAGAAAATTAATCACTCAAATGCGTGTCCTGTGGCGTTAAATGTGCGTCTTGCTGTCAGATAATTCCGTGGAAGTGTCGTACTTATCGTCCTCTGTAAGCAAAATTCTGCTGAAGTCAATGTACTTACATCATCATAAACGAAAATGAAATGCTTTATGTATAGATAAAGTAGTTATTACGTACCTTGCCGTGATCAAGAAAGTTCTATAATGTAACGTATTGTTGTGCTACGAAAAAGGCTGTCTCATTGTAGCTATACCACAAAAGTTACTACTAAAACATGTTTTACTTTCTAGAATAATTCAGAAAAACTGTGCAGATATAAAACAGAAACACAGCAAAAGCAACATTGTAAATTGTCACTCATTAGTAGCGTCGTGATAAAATCGTGAAACTGTCACATAAACTAACCACTATGTCATCTGGTATCTCACAGAAAGTACTTTAAATCCAGAATGTATTTTCAAGTAAACCAAAATGTTGCATGTTAACAGTTTCTAAGTCTGACAAAGCATATTAGTAATGTAAAGTGAAAAATTTTATAGCAAAGACTAAGTTAAAAAGCAGATTATCTCTCAATAAATGGTTTTACATGTGAAATGTGGTGTAAACCTTTACTCTTACTAGTACGCAGACTTTCAACTGAAAAGCAATTGTCATGTTTTATACGTCGGTAAGGAATGGTAAAATTTTTCTCAAGATTAGCGTCTGTGTTATTTTTCTCTGAGCCAGCTGGCGCACGCGGCTGCCTGCGGTGCGAGTCATTGTCTGTCTCTTTGTTGGCGTGCGTCGTTATTGGGATTAGGAGACCTAACTTCTACAAATTCACCTTGTCGAGAGTGCCCTGCTCTGTTTGAATCCCGCCAGTTCTGATGGAATTCAGGTCTGTCGTTTTGTCGGTAGTTTACATAGTTTCTTTTCTCTCTGTCATGTGGTGGAGAATTTCTCCTGGAATCGTAACTGCGCGCTAAACTGTTGCGTCTGAAAGTATTCTGTCTCCCTTGATAATAATAGTTCTGGTTACCATATTGTCTGTTTCTATGATTGTCTCTGTCATATTCATTACTACGGAAATGCGATCTTTCCCTGTAATTATTATTACTCTGCCAGTGGTTGTCATATGGGTGGTGTCTGTTTTGGTCACGATTTGTGTTGTAAGAATAGCCTTGTCGTGTCCAGTTATTGTTTCTGTCGTCACGAAACTGTGACGTATGTGACCTGTAGTGATTGTTTTCCTGTTTTCGCATCCGGCGACTGTCTGTGTCAATTTCTAATTCTTGTAGGAGTCCCTGAAAAGCTTCAATGTCATCTTTGCAACGTCCTGCCAAAATAATATTTCTTAAATGTTCAGGCAATTTCATTAAACAAATGGGGATGAGTTCTGAAGGGCTGTATGGGTTTGAAAGATATTGATTCTTATGCAACATGTCTTCAAAATATTTGACAAGACTGGAAAATTCTGATTGTTCGAAACGTTTCATCATTCTGATGCCATGTTTTACTCGGTCTTGTGTGGCTTGAGCCCAATATGCTGAGAGGAAGGCATGGTAAAATTCTCCTTCACTGTGGCAATCGTGAATGACCGATCGCATTCTTACAGCTGGTTCATTCTCTAAGTAGCCACACATAAATTCTAATCTGTGTTCTAACGACCAGTTAGGAAGAATACAATTAGAGAATTGATGGAGCCATGCTTGGGGATGAATGTCGTTGCCAGAATTCTTAAATGTTTTGAATTTACGTGTAGTAATGAACAGCTTATAGTCAAAATCATTATGTCGGTGAGTCGCATATCGGTCATTGTTAGGTCGTGTCGGCCGTTCCATCTCAAAATTCGGTGCACATTGCCAATTTCTTTCATAACTTCCGAATTGTCCTGTGTTATTATATTGCGGCTTTTCCGTATTTCTAAGTCCCTCTTCCCGTGTTGGAGCGCGAGTGTCCTCTGAAATACGTAATTCTTGTATTACCTGTGTCAGCTGGTCTTGTACTTCCAGGATTTCTCTTTGGTGTTGCGTATTAATTTGATTCAGATTTTATTTCAGTTTTCTAATTTGTTCGCTCTCTTCTGTGTCATTAAAGACTACCGGTTTTCTGTCATTCAGATTATCATCTACCTTCGTAGATAAATTATTTAGCTGATCCGAAAGTTCAACTACTTTCTCTGATAATGAACTAATTTCCTCCATGTGTCTTTCTGAACCAATTTTCAGAGTATCTACTGTGTCCTTTAAGTTTTCTTGAGTTTTTGCAAGTTGCATAACCGAATCGGAAGATGCAACTGAGTCAATTTTAGCTTGCACGGTCTCATGATTTTGATGAACAATAGTTTGCAGTTCTTTTATGGCTGCTTCGTGATTCTGTAATGCATTTTCATGCCGCGAAAAAATAGGTTGAAAATGCTCACAAATTTGCGTTTTTACGTCATTACAGACTTTTTGACATTTCGATTCAATGTTATGTAACTCAGTAGTTAAATCTTCACGTGTTTGTTCAAGTGTGGTGTCTAACTTTTTAAGATTTTGTTTCACTGTGTCTAACTTTTTGAGATTTTGTTCCACTGTGTCTAACTTTTTGAGATTTTGTTCTACTGTGTCTAACTGTTGCTTTGTTTGTCTCTGGTGTTGTTCCATTGTGCCTAACTTTTCAAGCTTTTGTTGTGTTTGTCTCTGATTTTGTTCCATTGTGACTAATTTTTCAAGCTTTTGTCCCATTTGTTGCATTAATTGTAATAACAATGCACTTGTGTCTGAAACATGTTCCTCAGTGCTTTTCGGCAGTGAATTTGCACCGCCAACATTCACATTTTGACAAGTGGAAAATGTGTCTTGACTCATTTGAGAAAACGTTGAGAACCCAAAACCTGAGTCTACAATATTTGCAAAATTGTGTCCTGTCATTCCCGATTCCTGAGGCGAGCTGTTGCCGACCGATCGATCGATAATGCTTCCCTCTTCACTAATTGTTTCACTGTCCACGCCATTGTTTGCCGCCCGCTCCATTTCCCTATGCACAATTACCAAATTACTACTTTGAACATCAGTTAGTTCATTACTCGGTGGCGCTAACACACTGCTTTCGTTTTCACTGTCATTTCTCAGTTTACTTTGGAGCCTAGTATTACGTTTTTCACACGCCATTTTTATTGTCACAGTATTTCACACGACAACACAGAAAAACACAATTTGAAGAGCAAAAATAAGAAACACATTAACATAACACTGAAGATAATATCTAGTTAATTGCAGCTGCGAAATACTTGGTGCAAATCTACATGCATGCCACAACTGTTTTACTGTACAACAATGAAAGACTGCAACTACAAAGGAGATTTTCTCTACAATTACGCGCTAGCAATAAACGAAAGCTACACTAATTACACAAACTACAAGAAAAAAAATCAGAAGATTCCAGTGAGGTATCCTCGGCTAAGGGTCGACATATGAAACGTCCCCTTTTGAACAATTATATAAGACTGTGCTTAACCTGACACACAATATTTTTTAGCGCAACGCAATCTGACTTTCAAAAAATCCCTACAAAAGAATGGCCCTGACTAACATTAACCTATACCTTTCACAAATCACTTACCTCACAAAAATCTTCGTTACTCGAACTACTGCAGTACAGCGAGCGCCACTACTGCCAGCTAAATAAAAGATTCAAACTATGGAAGGCACTAACTACTGATAGGCATAGTTAGCAAATGAAAGATTTTAATAGAGAACAAACAATGTATTTACCTTAATAGTCATAATATATATAGCAGTTCATGACAAATTTCAAAACTCCGCCATCTCTCTCCCCACATCCACTACTGCTAGCGGCTCACCTCCAACTGCGCAACGTTACGCGCTGTTCACAGCCAGCTGCCTAACACTACAATGGCGAGTATTACAACAATGCAAAGCAGCCACAGACTGCACACAGCACAGCCAGTGATTTTCATACAGAGCGCTACGTGGCGTTACCAATAAAAAAAACCTAAACAGCCTACTTACACAATGTATTGTTTGTGCCCGGCAGGGCCCGTACGCTATGAAGGCCGTGGACTTTGGCGCCTGCGACGACGAGGAATACCCGGGGATGCTGGTGAACGTGTCGCTGATCTTGGACGAGGCTGCCAACGACACGGCCTACACGGGGGAGTTCACCACCAGCTACGACTACCTGGCGGACGACTGCGAGGTGAGCGCTCGGCGGCAGCGTCACTCAGCTCTGGAGCACACACGTGTTGTCCGATGTAAGGGGCGATTAGGCTAAGCTCTGCACCTCACCTGCTTCCGAAGCCGTTTACAATGTCGTAATATCATTTCCAGTGGGTGAATTGTGAGGAAGCACTCACTAAGCGGCACTGAGCGTATTTTCATTGCTAATTACTTACAGAGAAGGCAACGACCTTGCCGCAGTGGTAGCACCGCTTCCCGTCACGTCACCAAAGTTAAGCGCTGTCGGGCTGGGCTAGCACTTGCATGGGTGACCATCCGGCCTACCGAACGCTGTTGGCAAGCGGGGTCCACTCAGCCCTTTCGAGGCCAATTGAGGAGGTACTTGACTGAGAAGTAGCGGTTCCGGTCTCGTAATCTGACATACGGCCTGGAGAGCTGCGTGCTGACCGCATAATCCTACATATCCGCATGCAGTGAGGCCTGTTGGCCGAGGATGACACGGCGACCGGTCGGTACCGTTGGGGCTTTATGACCAGTTCGGGCAGAGTTTAGTTTAATTACAGAGAAATAGATATCGACGTTTTTTCCTTTTCTTTTTAATGCAACTGTAGCAATTTCTCCAGGTAGAATCGCAGTTGTACGACGACGTTGCACTATTTTCGGGGTAGATACAACACTTGTCTGGTTTGATCTTGAAGTGGTTTGCCGTCGTAACGCGGAACTCGTAATTTCTTACCCAAATAAGAAATATGTCACGTCTGATAAGGAGGAAACAAAGTTTATAGAAAGACGTCTTCAATACACCATGAGCTGCATTAGAACTATTTTATTTGCCGAAATCGGCTTTTCGGGTTAATAGCACATCACCAGTGGCATTTGATACACAGGAACAAACGATTTTATGTACATCTATTTCTACAAACTGACAACTGTACATATATAGCAGTAATATAAGTCTACTTACATTATGCTCTTACATAGCAATGACACATTTGTCATTTAATATGACAGGATCTGAAATATTTCCCATAACATACACTGAAGCGCCAAAGAAACTGATATAGGCTTGCATATTCAAATGCAGAGATATGTAAAAAGGCAGAATAGGCGCTGCGGTCGGCAACGCCTGTATAAGACAACAAGTGTCTGGCGCAGTTACCAGGTCGGTTACTGTTGCTTTGGCAGGATATCAAGATTTAAGTGAGTTTCAAGGTCGCGTTATAGTTGGGGCATGAGCGATGATACACAGCATCTCCGAGGTAGCGATGAAGTGGGGATTTTCCCGGATGACCATTTCACGAGTGTACCGTGTATATCAGGAATCCGGTAAAACATCAAATCTCCGACATCGCTGCCGCCGGAAAAAGATCCCGCAAGAACAGTACCAACGCCGACTGAAGAGAATCGTTCAACGTGACAGAAGTGCAACCCTTCCGTATCTTGCTGCAGATTTTAATGCTGGCCCATCAACAAGTGTCAGCATGCGAACCATTCAACGGAACATCATCGATATGTGCTTGCGGAGGCGAAGACCCACTCGTGTACCCTTGATCACCACACGACACAAACCTTTACGCCTCGCCTGGCCCGTCAACACCGACAGTGGATCGTTGATGACTGGAAACATGAGGCCTGTACGGACGAGTACCGTTTGGAATTGTATCGAGCGGATGGACGTGTATGGCTATGGAGACCACCTCGTGAATCCATGGACCCTGTATGTCAGCAGGGGATTGTTGAAGCTGGTGGAGGCTGTGTAATGGTCTGGGCCGTGTGCAGTTGAAGTCATGTGGGACTCCTCATACGACTAGATACGACTCTGACAGCTGAAGCGCACGTAAGCATCCTGTCTGACCACCTGCATCCATTCATGTCAGTTGTGTATTCCTACGAACATGGGCAATTCCAGCAGGACAATGCGACACCCCACACGTCCAGAATTGCTGCAGAGTGGTCCCAGGAACAATCTTCTGAGTTTAAACACTTGCGTTGGCCACCAAACTCCCTAAATATCTGGACTGCCTTGCAACGTGCTGTTCAGAAGAGATTTCCACCCCCTAGCAATTTTACGGATTTATGCACAGCCCTTAAGGATTCATGCTGTCAGTTTCCTCCAGTGTCTTCTGCCAGCGTGTGGTTCAAATGGCTCTGAGCGCTATGGGACTTAAATTCTGAGGACATCAGTCCCCTAGAACTTAGAAATACTTAAACCTAACTATCCTAAGGACATCACACACATCTATGCCCGAGGTAGGGTTCGAACCTGCTACCGAAGCGGTCGCGCGGTTCCAGACTGAAGCGCCTAGAACCGCTCGGCCACAGAGGCCGGCCGTGTGTAGTGCCAACATTAATATTCGGAGGTGGTGGTGTTATGGTGTAGTCGTGTTTATAATGGAGGGGGCTGGCACCCCTTGTTTTCCGTGGCAGTATCACAGCACAGCCCTGCGTTGATGTTTTAAGCACCTTCTTGCTTCCCACTGTTGAAGAGCAATTCGGGAATGGCGACTGCGTCTTTCAACACGATCGAGCACCTATTTATAAAGCACGGCCTATGGCGGAGTGGTTACATGACAGTAAATTTCTTGTAATAGACTGGCCTACATTGAGTCCTAACCACAATCCTACGGAACACCTTTGGGATGTTTTGGAACGCCGTCTTCGCGCCAGGCCTCATCGACCGACATCGATACCTTGAAAGGGTCCTGTAGCCACCTTTCATTAGTCCGGTAGCCCATTTTCTCTAGCATTTCTCTTTCTTTTCCTTGTTTATAACTCTCATAGTGGTGTGATTGAATGACTGTGGTTGAGTGTCACGTTGCTAGAGGGTGGCGTAGTCTGCTACAGAAAGTCTGCGATAGTCATACAGATTCAGCGGCAGTTGTACAGAATAGCCAACTCTCGTAGTGGTCAAGTAGGTAAAGAGGTTTGCGCTACTTGTGAGAAATCCACCTGCGTTAGGTTGGTGGCGGAAATGGCGGAGCGTGGAAGAGGCTGGAGGAGAAAAAGGGAGGCAGTCTGCCGCCGGTACGGGAAGCGTCCACAGCTGTGCTCCAGTCGAAGAAGGGTGAGTTAGACTGACCACGTGGCGCGTTGTTACTTGGCGAGAGGAGAGCTGTTAGCTTTTGGTCTCGCTTTTCAACTCTGAAAGATTGCTTTGCCTTGTCGCAGCAAGGAATGCAAAACTAGGGCGGATTTTTCTTTTAGTAAATGGATTCGCCGGAAGAGCGCCACGCAAAGGTGTCGATGAGAAGTGAGCACTCGCTTCTGTACGAATGTCTGTTTGCCTTCAGCTGTGCCTGTATGAGCTTTTATTTTCCTAAATATTAATAGCTTCGCCTTCTCTTAAAATTTCCTTGCTTTATGTATCTTTCGTCTGTGGGGGGCCAACCACGTGGTTGAGTTTGTTGGGCTACCGTCATCACTAACTGTCCGATCTCATGTTTGTTTTAAAGAATGTTAACTCTTCATAATTGTGTGATGTGATATTGTTACAACTTGGCCACGATACCTGGAGATTGCGTCTCCACAAACCACGTGGGCACGCGGGTGTACTGCGAAACGTGCACCGTTTCACGAATTATTGCGATCAGTTATCAGGCAACAGCAGTTGTATGAATGATTCACACCAATGAGTTTAGATGTAGATTATAACGGTGAATGTATCGATGCTTTTCTTTAATGTTTTAGGAATTAATGTTATCACGAATTGTGTACATGCCTCACATCCATTATTAGGAATAAATGATTTTATCTACAATTTTCTCTTGTGCTCCGAGGTTACGTTTTTGCACCTAAGCACGGGTCCAGTGGTTACTTTATCCCTTTATTTTAAAACGAATGCCTTAGATTACGTCTTATTTTCAGGTGTGGTGCTGGGAGCTGATCTACTGCACAGTGTTCTTACATGTGCTATTTTATTTTAAATGGTTGATTCTCGTGAACAGTGCACGGGCAATACTAATAATTACATCGCATCCCCTATGAGCGATATCACGACGTATGCATTTTTATGAGTTTTTGCTCTGTGATCGAATTAATTTATTTTCCGGCTCAGTCAAACCTTTGATTAGTTGTATGGTTGGACTCGGTGGCGACCATAATCTTAACGTTATAGCCCGTAGAAATAGGTTAATTACAACCTCTCCTCAGTTTTGCACTCCGTGAAGAATGGGCAGCCATTCCCCAACAAATATTCCAGCATCTGAACGTATGCCTGCGAGAGTGGAAGCTGTCATCAAGGATAAGGGTGGACCAACACCATACTGAATTCCAGCATTGCCGATGGAGGGCGCCACGGACTTGTAAGTCATTTTCTGCCAGGTGTCCGGATACTTTTGATAACATAGTGTAAGTGTAATATACACTCCTGGAAATTGAAATAAGAACACCGTGAATTCATTGTCCCAGGAAGGGGAAACTTTATTGACATATTCCTGGGGTCAGATACATCACATGATCACACTGACAGAACCACAGGCACATAGACACAGGCAACAGAGCATGCACAATGTCGGCACTAGTACAGTGTATATCCACCTTTCGCAGCAATGCAGGCTGCTATTCTCCCATGGAGACGATCGTAGAGATGCTGGATGTAGTCCTGTGGAACGGCTTGCCATGCCATTTCCACCTGGCGCCTCAGTTGGACCAGTGTTCGTGCTGGACGTGCAGACCGCGTGAGACGACGCTTCATCCAGTCCCAAACATGTTCAATGGGGGACAGATCCGGAGATCTTGCTGGCCAGGGTAGTTGACTTACACCTTCTAGAGCACGTTGGGTGGCACGGGATACATGCGGACGTGCATTGTCCTGTTGGAACAGCAAGTTCCCTTGCCGGTCTAGGAATGGTAGAACGATGGGTTCGATGACGGTTTGGATGTACCGTGCACTATTCAGTGTCCCCTCGACGATCACCAGTGGTGTACGGCCAGTGTAGGAGATCGCTCCCCACACCATGATGCCGGGTGTTGGCCCTGTGTGCCTCGGTCGTATGCAGTCCTGATTGTGGTGCTCACCTGCACGGCGCCAAACACGCATACGACCATCATTGGCACCAAGGCAGAAGCGACTCTCATCGCTGAAGACGACACGTCTCCATTCGTACCTCCATTCACGCCTGTCGCGACACCACTGGAGGCGGGCTGCACGATGTTGGGGCGTGAGCGGAAGACGGCCTAACGGTGTGCGGGACCGTAGCCCAGCTTCATGGAGACGGTTGCGAATGGTCCTCGCCGATACCCCAGGAGCAACAGTGTCCCTAATTTGCTGGGAAGTGGCGGTGCGGTCCCCTACGGCACTGCGTAGGATCCTACGGTCTTGGCGTGCATCCGTGCGTCGCTGCGGTCCGGTCCCAGGTCGACGGGCACGTGCACCTTCCGCTGACCACTGGCGACATCATCGATGTACTGTGGAGACCTCACGCCCCACGTGTTGAGCAATTCGGCGGTAGGTCCACCCGGCCTCCCGCATGCCCACTATACGCCCTCGCTCAAAGTCCGTCAACTGCACATACGGTTCACGTCCACGCTGTCGCGGCATGCTACCAGTGTTAAAGTGTGCGATGGAGCTCCGTATGCCACGGCAAACTGGCTGACACTGACGGCGGCGGTGCACAAATGCTGCGCAGCTAGCGCCATTCGACGGCCAACACCGCGGTTCCTGGTGTGTCCGCTGTGCCGTGCGTGTGATCATTGCTTGTACAGCCCTCTCGCAGTGTCCGGAGCAAGTATGGTGGGTCTGACACACCGGTGTCAATGTGTTCTTTTTTCCATTTCCAGGAGTGTAGACATGAAAGTTGACTTAACGTCATTTAGTGGTAATTAAATGGATATCCCGGTAATAAGAGGAACGACAATGAAACGATCTGGCCAAGAAGTAACTGCAAACTGACTTTGGTTTTGGGGTGAAGTGGAAAGACCAAATCATAAGAAGCAGTTCTTATAAACGAGAATGGAAACATGCAATAATTAATTGGAAGGAAGAGAATGAAGGATAGTCAGTGTAAGAATAAAAACTCAAGGAACAAAAACTGGAATTAATTTGTGTATGACCCTAACAAAGCAGCAACTGACGAGATGAAGACGAGTTTATTCGACGGCTTGCAAGAAGTGGTTGACGAATTTCCAGATGGAAGCAAATTATTAATAATGACGGACTTAAATGGGTGAAGTGGGAAAAGATTAAATGATTAAGTTGTAGAGAACGGTAACGGAATGAGGCTGATTAACTTGTGTAAGGTTCAGAAGAGTACTCGTATGAATGCCCCATCCCAGCACAAAGATATACATAAATACACTTGGGTCAATCGGTCAAGGGATCTAAAATCCATTACAGAATGTGTAAGAGTGCTGAGGCACCGGGTAATTAAGGTGCAAGATGTAAGGTTAAAAACAGGAGTAGACTGTGGCTCTGATCATTTTATTGCTTTTCTGATTAAGAGCAGAAGGAGCAGGACTCTGGAAGTGCAGGGCTAGTCAAAAGTCGCAGTACACCCCTCTATGTCGAAAACCCTGCAGGAATGGGGAGACCTGAACATTGCGCTAGTGTATGGTGAGGTGATCTATCCTTTGCTGTACATACACAACACGGGCGCCATCTTGCAATCGGTTATTCTGAATCGAAGTCGGTATTCTCAAGTGGGAAGACGCTTACGTGATATATCAAATAACATCAGCATTTTCCGACAGGCACATTCCTACAAACAAATTCGAAGTAGCACTTGTGGCTTTAAAGTTATAACACATTTTTCTTGGAATTACGAGGGGGACTGTTCTCCATAAAACAACAGTCATTGAATGTCCCTTTCGGTCAACGCTCATTTCAAGGCGCTGAATCCTATCGTCATGCACTCGCTGAAGGATTTCTGCAGAAATGTTGGCACACGTTTCTTCAGTGCGTTCTTCGAGATGATAACCAGTTTTTTATTTTCTCTACATATACGAGCTGCTTTAAATGACCCCACAGGTAAAAGGCAAGCGGTGTGAGATCAGACTGTGTGGACGATGTGGCCTATTTTACACCATATTTTAATTCTACGTGACGATGCTTTGCTGAGTGTATTTATATGTTTCGATGATGCCATTCCGGGTTTAACACATTAGGACACGGTGTAGAACAGGTACGTTTCACCTTATTATATCTGTACATTCCCAGTTTGTATCAGAGTATATCGTGATAGGAAGCACTGTATTGTTTTGAAAGATAGACTGCCCGCTAGTCATTACTGATTGAAATCGGTCACCGTCGAAAGACTTTATATCGTGGTCAAAGACTGGAATAAAAAACATTTGACAGTACCTGGATCACTGCTTATATTCGTGACTATGTAGCAGCTTGTGAAACTTCCTTCTGTGTTACCTATATTAACCCGACCCCAATTACAAGGAATTTGATATACACAGGGTGTAGTCAAAGGATGTCGTATGTCTTTTGTCGATCTTAAACATCCTTTTATTTTACTGGCGGGTCTAAAGGTAGTTTATATCAGGCTTGTTGGTATTTTTAAAAATATCGGGAGTCTGATATATCAATATTTAACAAAGTAACAATACCGACTCTCGGTACACCGAGAAAAAGTACTGATTTATATGGACAACAAAAAATATCGACGTATGGGCTTCACATTGTATATATGCTGCCGGTCTTAGAGCTGTATATTTATGTATTGATTTATTACTAGATATACACTATCAGCCTTCCTATCCCCCTTCGAGCAAGAATTGGAAGGAGAACGATGCACGTTCACGCCTGGTGATAGCCCCTTTGCTAACAATGGTAACTGCAAGTAAGTGGAACAATATGAGGCGTCAGATGGATCCTTCGTTCCGTTTCGTCACGCATCGGATTTGTCCGGAACACTTCATGTCGACTTCCATGCTTTTTTTTTTCGTTTCTGCCAACGCCAGCGACGTAGCACTTGTGTCAAAACCACGTGGTGGAGCTAAAAGCTACAGTTTCTGTTGGTAGCGCCAAGCGCCGGTTCCGTCAACATTTCCCCTCACACGTATCTGCCCACCGCAGAGACCAATCTAGTCATTTATACTTTTCAAATGTCCAGACGTGTGTGAAATCTTATGGGACTTAACTGCTAAGGTCATCAGTCCCTAAGCTTACCCACTACTTAACCTAAATTATTCAAAGGAGAAACACCCATGCCCGAGGGAGGACTCGAACCTCCACCGGGACCAGCCGTACAGTCCGTGACTGCAGCCCCTAGACCGCTCGGCTAATCCCGCGCGGAATTTATATTTTTGTTCATCCTTTTCAGCAACTGTTTTAGTATGCCGAATCGAAGAAATAACACACTAGTTGCGCTAAAAATTGTTTTTTTAAGGCAACTGGTGTGCTGTTTCTTCACATTGAAAATCTTGTCATTCAATTCACACCGCAAACATCCCCCCCCCCCCCCTGGTGCTATCGGGCTATCGGACATACTTCTTCTCGTGTACCACATATGCTTGCTTCACACAGTCAAAGAGAGAGACTGGATGTCAGGATACCTCAAAAGCAGTAAGAGTCCTTCACACATCGGCACTCGATATAGCCATTTTGATGTCTATATATCGTGGAATACATATCGCCTATATTTATCGATATTTTTGGAAGAAATATCGTTATATCGATATTTTATCAACAGATCCAGTTTCCACACTATACTTGCTCAACACTTTCCCAATGCGCTCTGTAATCATACTGATGAACGGAAGGAAAACTTGGTCCTCGTCCATCCTGATTCTCTCCCTATTGCGAAGTGCTCGATCTATCTCCTTGTTCCAATAACCATCTTTCTTGAATGTCGACCGTAGATTTCAAGCTCATCTTTTAAATAAGTCGGTTCACAGGTTTTGTCCACCCTGTCCACCAAGGTTTTAATCATACCTCTTTTTGGTTGGGGTGGTGGTCAGACTCTTTGTGCAGGTAATTCTCAGTGTGCGTGGCTTTTTCGTGCACCCTATAGCGCAACGTCCCGTATCCTCACTTGATAAGAGACACACGCGAGCAAGCCAGTTGGCCATTATTCTCCGTCTCTGTACTAAATTGTAGTTTCTGGTTGATACTCTTGAGATGTCTCAGGAAGGCATACAATTCCTCTGCACCGTGCGTTCACACTACGAAAGTATCGTCGACGTAACGGTACCACCGTGCTGGTCCTTTACTGGCAGTGTGCAACGCCCGTTGGTCAAAATTCCCTGTAAACAAATCGGCCACAGCCGGACTAAGAGCCACCCTGTCAAGGGAGTCGGAGAGGAAATGTTAGGAGAAAGTTTTATATATCTAGCACGGCGTATTAGCCCAGAAGTTTTAAGTGACGAAATCCATAAAACTTAATTTGACAGTCCACGGTCGTGAAAAGGCATTAAGTTGTGAGACTTGTCCTTCCTTTTAAGCAATTTTACAACTTCTTGCGATTCCTCCTTTTTTTTGCCCCATTTCTCTGAGAACAGCACCTCTCCTTATGGACGACGACATGTAGGCTAGTTAATAAAATTTACAAACTGTCTGTGGTCTTCTGTCTCGGGTCTTTGGCCGACGTTAGTCTGATCATTTTTCCCGACATCGCTGCAGCACGAGAGTCCAGAATCCGTTTACCTTGATGCTTTCTTCTTTCTTGCTGAAGCTATTCTCGTGTTTGTGTATTTCCACAGCTTCTAAGAACAAGCGGGTGTGATAGTTCTTCTCTACAGCCAGAACTTCCATGGTCGGTCTCACACAGCGCGAGATCTGCCACGGCCGATTTCTTTCCGAGCCTCCAATGTCGCTTATGTTGTGCGATCCTGGTGTTGATTGATCGTCCAGTCATTCCGACATAAACTTTTCCGCATGAGCACCGTATGCGGTATATTCCCGACATTGCAAGTGGGTCCTTTCTCCTTTGCCGATTTGAGACACTCTTTGTCGGTACGTAAATAGTCTTTACGCCGTGTTTGCGCAATATACTGCCGATATTGTACCTCACTCTGGGAATGTGTATTAATCACGCCTTCTTTTCTGGCTCGGGTGATGGTTTGACAACTTGTGCAGGTAGCGGTCCGTGAGCGTCAGTTTTCGATACACCTCGTCTCCCACGTTTCCACCGTCGCTTGTGCCCAGCGCGTCTAGATATGGTAGGTTTTTGTCCTTTTCTGCTTCCCTGGTAAATTTTATGTTGGCGTGTAGGCAGTTCAAGTGTCTTAGGAAGCTGTTTGTAACCATGGTTGTGCGCACCAAAGGTATGATCTACGTGTCTGTACCGCACTTTAGGTTTACAAGGCGCCAAGTTTAGTGCCTGTGCTTCGAAATGTTCCATGAAGAAGCTGGCCACCACTCAACTAAGATGACTACCCACGGCGACGCGTTGCTGCTGTTCATAGAAGTTGCCATTCCACGTGAAATAGCTCGCGGTGAGACATGCATGAGAGAGCTTGGCGATGTCTTGCGTGAAAATGGGACTGATGTGCTCCAGAGAGTAAACAAAGAAACAACATCGTATCTGACCAGAATGTCGTTCGGTGCGTGTTTTAGTTTATTCAGCTTCTTAATGAAATGTCGTGAGTCGCCGGCCGGTGTGGCCGAGCGGTTCCAGGCGCTACGGTCGCAGGTTCGAATCCTGCCTTGGGCATGGATGTGTGCGATGTTCTTAGGTAAGTTAGGTTTAACTAGTTCTAAGTTCTAGAAGGCTGATGACCTCAGATGTTAAGTCCCATAGTGTTCAGAGCCATTTTTTTGTCCTGAGTCCTTTATGTATGTGTCAGTCTTCACCACTTGCGGCTGGAGCAGAGAGGCCAAGTTTTTCGCCAGTTTATACGACGGTCACCCAGGAGCGCTAACAACAGGTCTCAGTTGAAAGCTAAATGGTTCAAATGGCTCTGAGCACTATGGGACTTAGCTTCTTCTAAGGTCATCAGTCCCCTAGAACTTAGAACTACTTAAACCCAACTAACCTAAGGACATCACACACATCCATTCCCGAGGCAGGATTCGAACCTGCGAGCGTAGCGGTCGCGCGGTTCCAGACTGTAGCGCCTATAACCGCTCGACCACTCTGGCCGGCAGTGGAAAGTTATCCATACAGCCGAGACAGTAGAGCTTCTGTGTTTCGCAGTTTCCTCTGTATGTGTGCCGGCAGAGAAGATGCCTTGATTAACCGATCCGTGTTCCATGTGATACGCTGCGTCGGATATGCGCTTAGTTTTCGGTACGTCTTGGGACGTAAGAGGTCCCAGATCTTCAGCTCATAATCTTTGGTGTTCATTACGACGGTTGCATTTCCCTTATCGGCAGGCAGTAAAAATATACTACTGTCGGCCTTAAGCCTCTTGATAGCTTGTACCTCTTCTTTCTTCAGGTTGCAAGCAGATTGTTTAACAATCATTCGGTGAAGTTCTGAAAGCACAACACACTAGCACGCAACATTTTTTTTATTCATGGCCTTTCAGAATAATAAACTCATGCTGAAAGATTCTAATAACTCTTAGGGTTCTGAAATGGTTCAGTCTGGGATGACGTTTCCGACACTAGCGTCGACATTAAGCATTATTCACGTGCGCAGCCTGAGCACTTACTGCGGCGCCTCTGTAATGACGCACGGTGTCTTTAACGGCTCCGGCCATCTCCAAACGACAGCCCACGACTGCCCCGCGTTGCACTCTCCGAACAAGCAGCGTCGTATCTGGTTGTGGATACCAGAGAGCGTGGCGAGTAGAAGAGAAAGTGTGTTGACTCCTCTAGTTGACCGGTTCTGTCGTGAGAGAGCATAGGGAGAAGAAGAGAAAGTGTGTTGACTCCTCTAGTTGACCGGTTCCGCCGCGAGAGGGCATAGGGAGAAGAAGAGAAAGTGTGTTGACTCCTCTAGTTAACCGGTTCCGTCGCGAGAAGGCATAGGGAGAAGAAGAGAAAGTGTGTTGACTCCTCTAGTTGACCCGTTCCGCCGCGAGAGAGCATAGGGAGAAGAAGAGAAAGTGTGTTGACTCCTCTAGTTGACCGGTTCTGCCGTGAGATGTCAGCTCCTCCACTTGTAACCCACGGCAATTTCAATGCACAAACATGGTTAACGAACCGGATCTTATATAATTGAATGTAAAATATGTGGGTTTAATTAACGTACCTCAGTGGACTTCAGTTGCCAGGTGGTTTTGGTTAGTTTCCAGGAAGACTTCGACATTTTTTGAGGCCTTTATGTAACGATTAAGCAGTTTAGATTTGTTGACTCGATGCCATCTAATCCTGTGGCTTATTTTCCCCTCGACAATATTTTGCCATTGGCTACTGAGTTACTGAGCAATGCAAAGCTATTCTTAAAGTTGCTTCGTTGAAATGGCGTCAGATGCAACTGAGTTCAAGTCAATTTGTGGCAAATTCTCAGTTTCATGAATTCTGGGCAATTATCCTTGTGATCAGTTCCTTGACAAAGTTATGAGTGACGCACTCGTCATTAAGGAGTATATTTCTTTTATCACAAAATTTATTTCTTACCCATTTTATTACATAAATGGTGTGTGAAAATTACCACGTACTGATTTCGTCAATTGGATTTGGTATAAAACACGTTATTTTTTATGCCATCAGTTCCAAGACACCACCAGACCTTTTTATTCGGATGACTGTCATCAGAAGGGAATACAATAATTATTGTTCCATGTTGCTCGTGAAGTTGTGTTACGGCTTACATACACTGCGAAAAGTTGGTTCGAGCTACGGAGCAGAAAGGCGTGATTTGAAAGTGTACCCTTAGAATCGTCTGGATTATATTTCCCTAAATTAACGGAATAGTTCAGTTTCAGCCAAGTTCAACTGAACGACAGTTTTTCTTGGAACTTATTTTCGTGAAAAAGCAGCATACCTATGCGTTTATTTTTATCTTGTAATAATTCCCAGTTGCTTCCAATGAGTATGTATTAATTACGTTTGCCTATTTGAGACTGTTTAGTAAATTTCTGAGTTATTTCATAAGGAAGTGGCAACAATCCGTGATAAAAGCAATATATGTATCCTTTGGACGACTTAGTTTTCAAAAGTAGGATGTCAATAACAAATACATTATCATACTGCAGTGATCTATTATTCATCATTTACCATGTGTCAGCTATGCTTCTTACTGAGTTTAGAATGATATAAATTGTACAAGGTCTCATTCACTCGTCTTACGTTTTTAAGAAGTGAGCAGCTTTTGCAGTAGAGTTATTTTGGAGTTCTCTGTTCCCATATCCTCACGTAATCACACAATTTCCAGTTTCTTACACGTGTGTGTTCTTTTTACTGAAATTATTGCTGCGTCCGGCACTGATTTGTTCTGTATATTTTCCTCGACTGAAGAAACACTGGCGCACATCACAACTTTCTCTCCTTTACAATATTCTGGCCCTTTTGTGAGTGTTTTACTGGCAATTTTCTTTTCAGTTATATCTTAAAAAGATATTACGGTAAACAAGGAAATAACTGGGGAACAACTCTGGCTTTTAGAGACTATATTTTTTGTCACGTAATTTCAACTTGTTTCCCGCCGACGATAAACATTTTCGTGTTTGTAAGAAGTTCCCCTGCGAATCACGAGCCGCACACTAATCAGTTTCGACTCATATCTCTGTCTTTTGGAGGAACTGTTGTCACTGATTTTAAAAGTTCAGCTCCGTTCTTCATATATCTGAAACATATTTCCTTTATTTTCTCTGTAACTGGGTGTGTGCGCTGCAACTAACATGTAGATTGTTTCCTTCTTCTCCTTATTTCAATATGGATAGAGAGAAGTCATAACAGGAGACTGTATCTCTTCAACGTTTCCGACACAAAACCACAAAGTAAGCACACAAAGTACACGGTCCTATACAGAAACGCACCACGACGGTTCTCATTCCTCAAGCGACAGTACTGCTCGTAGTTTGCTGGCACGCCACCTGTCCTGTGCTACCCGTGGTAACGTGCACTTCCTCTTCTACTCGCTATGTAGAGAGGTTTAACCACACGTTGCCACAGCTCACAGATACCATATTCGTTCTAACGAAAAAAGGCGCTGCAATTGTATCCTCATATCCAAGGAATTCTTAAGTTTTCGACGTGGAATTCCTCATGTGCAATGCGAATTTCAAGGAAAAAAAAATTCAAATCTAATCCCGAACGGCCAGCCGGAGTGTCCGTGCGGTTCTAGGCGCTGCAGTCTGGAACCGAGCGACCGCTACGGCCGCAGGTTCGAATCCTGCCTCGGGCATGGATGTGTGTGATGTCCGTAGGTTAGTTAGGTTTAAGTAGTTCTAAGCTCTAGGCTACTGACGACCTCAGAAGTTAAGTCGCTCAGAGCCTTTTGAACCATAATACCGAACGAAATATTCAAGTCGTCCTAGCCAGATTACAAATAGCAAGAAATATCAGTCGACTATTAACGTGTTGGCGTTCCAAAAACTAATGTTTATATTGTGTACCTAACATAAATGTAACCAGTGGAAATTGATAATGTCAACAAAATCATAAAATAGCGAAGGTACCAGCCAAGTACACAACATACAAATACATAGAAAACTTGTCAGTGGAACATTGCCATAAAGCAAAAAGGGAGGAATTTTGTCTGACTTCGAAGCTGTGGAGATAATATACTTCTAAAGACAGAAGTTAATGAACAAAAGACACTTCCACGTAGACACAGGCAATTACTGTGTAAGCACTCTGTCTGATGTGCAGTTAATCAGGATGAAAGCAATGTCGAATCCCTAAAGGCCTTAAAAGTCCTGTTAGGTTGGATGGCGCACGACAGATCAGTCGGCGCAGTGACCTGACATAACAGTAGAGCTGCGAATAATTACCAAGGAAGATATTTTTTCATACAAGCTATGCGACAAACAGAGATTAAACACGTAGAAAACATCTTGTAGTGTTATAAAAATCACAGAAGACCTAGATGAATGTAGAGCTAATCAAAGAATATTATTACACCATTACGTTATACTGTAGTTAAGTAAAATTCTCCCTTCAGAAAGAAAAGTGCACAAAATGTATTATTAAGTTAGGCCTGTGATCCTTGCATAGTGTCTTTGATTAGTAATCCTCACGTCACAGGTCCTAGGTTCGAACACAACCACAGTTTAAATTCTAAATAAAAATCATCAGCATTGGTCGGCGAAGACATCCGGTATACGAAGCTATACTCGCCATGCCAGCGCCTTTATCAGGAAGGGGTGGGATGCTGCCCCAAAGTGGCAGAGGAATCAGCGATGATCAACGGCTTGAGCCTGCGGAGGGCAATGGAAATTACGGCATTAAAAACGTATAATGTGTATCTACAAGATATGTGGCCTGTAATTGAAAAAAGTGAAGTTTGAACATGGTAGGGTAGCTAGGAAATCTAAATAGGGAAATCCATTTTGTGCATACAACCTGCTGTCATGAACAACATACAAAAGAATGGAAAAGAAAATAGACGATCTGTTAGATGACGATCAGTTTTGGTTTGGGAAACGTAGATCACCAGAGAGGCAGTTCTGGTTTTGGACTTGATAGTGGAAGCAAGACTGAAGTATAATCAAGATAACGCTCATAGGATTTGTCAATCTAGAAAACCGATTATGTGAAATGATACAAGATGTTCGATGTTTAGAGAAAAGTAACAGGAAGCTACAGGGAAAGACGAGTGACATACAATATGTACATAAACCACGAGGGTACAATAGGATAAGAAAGGAATTAAGATAGGGGTGCAGTCTTTCAGCCCTATTGTTCAATCTATACATCGAAGAAGCAATGAAGGAAACAAAAGGAAGGTTAAAGAGTAAGATTAAAGTTCATGGTGAAATTATACCAATGATAAGATTCGCTGATGGTATTGCTATTTGAATGAAAGTGAGAAAAACTACAGGATGTGTTGAATAAAATGAACAATCTAAGATGATAATGATGCTGTTCGTACAGGCTCTGATAACCGCACCATTGAGCACCCCACAACCAAAGTCCCAATCTTTCCACAGTCCAATCTCGCCACTTTGACAGATAATGATGAAATGCTGAGGACAACACAAACATCCAGTCCCCAGGCAAAGAAAACCTCACAACCCAGCCAGGAATCGAACCTGAGACTCCTTGATCCAGAGGCAGCAATGCTTGCCACAAGACCACGAGCTGCAGACTAATGAGTACAGAATATGTACTGAGACAAAACAGGAAAAAGACAAATGTAATGATGAATAGCAGAAATAAGAATAGTGAGAAACTTAAAGTGTATACTAAATTAAGGAATACAAGCAAAATAGACCCATGACAAATGGAGCAAGAAGAATATTAAAAGCAGACTGGCACAGGTGAAGAGGGTATTCCTGGCCAGGAGAAGTATACTGGTGTCAAACACAGGCCTTAATTTCTGGAAAAAATGCCCTAAAACTTAATTTTGGAGCATAAAATTGTATGACAGTGAACCATTGACAGTGGGAAAACTGGAACAGAAGATAAACGTTCAAATGTGTGGAAAATCCTATGGGACCAAACTGCTGAGGTCATCAGTCCCTGACCGGCCGGGGTGGCCGAGCGGTTCTAGGCGCTACAGTCTGGAACCGAGGGACCGCTATTGTCGCAGGTTCGAATCCTGCCTCGGGCATGGATGTGTGTGATGTCCTTAGGTTAGTTAGGTTTAAGTAGATCTAAGTTCTAGGGGACTGATGACCTTAACAGTTAAGTCCCATAGTGCTCAGAGCCATTTCATCAGTCCCTAGACTTACACACTACCTAAACTAACTTACGCTAAAGACAACACACACACACACACACACACACACACACACACACACACAGTCCCGAGAGAGGACTCGAACAGAAGATAACTGAAACATTTGCGATGTGGTGCTAAAGAAGAATCTTAAAAATTAGGTGGGCATAAGATAAGGTTTGTGGAGGTTCTCTGCAGAATGGAAGAAGAGAGAGACATCTGGAAAACACTGATTAAAAAAAGGACAGGATGATAAGTAATTTGTTAAGGCTTCATGGATAAACTCCATGGTACTAGAGCGATCTTTAGAGAGTTAGGTAATTTGTTAAGGCATCAGGGATTAACTCCCTGGTGATATGGAGAGGGTAGAAGCTTTAGAGAAGACAGAGATTGGAATAATCCAGCAAAAAGTTGCGATGAATCTAGAATATGGCTCGACAGTACCTTCAGCAATTATAAATTCCGGCCGCGCGGGGTAGCAACGCGGTTTAAGTCGTGTTGTCACGGTCTGTACGGCTCTCGCGTCGGAGATTCGAGTCCTCCCTCGGGCATGGGTGTGTGTGTCGTCCATAGCGTAAGTTAGTTTAAGCTAGATTAAGTAGTGTGTAGGCTTAGGGACCGATGACCTCAGCAGTTTGGTCCCATAAGACCTCACCACAAATTTCAAAAATTGTGAATTCCCTTTTTATATCAATACATGTTTATGCTCTATAATTCAATATTTCACTACGCTGGTATCTTCAGAATATACTGGCATGGGATACAAGCTTATTAAGGGGTCAAGGAAACAGTGGATGATGGCCGTGCGGTTAAAGGCGCTTCAGTCTGGAACCGCATGACGGCTACGGTCGCAGGTTCGAATCCTGCCTCAGGCATGGATGTGTGTGATGTCCTTAGGTTAGTTAGGTTTAATTAGTTCTAAGTTCTAGGCGACTCATGACCTCAGAAGTTAAGTCGCATAGTGCTCAGAGCCATTTGAAGCCAAACAGTGGATGATGCGGTGGATTACACGTGTCCTCCATCAAAGGGGTGAATGCATCATGTCGGTTGCTGCTCGCTCGACGTCTTTGACCAAGATGTGTTAGTGGTTGCGCTGGCTGGCATCAGGTGGCAGGCTTGTAGATCTCCTCCCACACCCGTTACATGGCATGCGCACTGGTGACAAATAGATGGGTGGGATCGAAGTGCACCATCATACCAAATCAAACACAGACATTCTGACAACATTAGTTACTCAGCAACAAACAATCGCATAATGCACATGCACAGAGGTTACTGCACTCACATCGCCGAGTGGTTACTACACTACCGGTCATTAAAATTGCTGCACCAAGAAGAAATGCAGATGACAAACGGGTATTCATTGGACAAATAGATTATACTAGAACTTACATGTTATTACGTTTTCACGCAATTTGGGTGCATAGATCATGAGAAATCAGTACCCAGAACAACCACTTCTGGCCGTAATAACGGCCTTGATACGCCTGGGCATTGAGTCAAACAGAGCTTGGATGGCGTGTACCGGTACAGCTGCCCATGCAGCTTCAACACGATACCACAGTTCATCAAGAGTAGTGACTGGCGTATTGTGACGAGCCAGTTGCTCGCACCATTGGCCAGACGTTTTCAATTGGTCAGAGATCTGGAGAATGTGCTGGCCAGGGCAGCAGAAGAACATTTTCTGTATCCAGAAAGGCCCGCACATGAACTGCAACGTGCGGTCGTGCATTATCCTGCTGAAATGTAGGGTATCGCTGGGATTGAATGAAGGGTAGAGCCACGGGTCGTAACACATCTGAAATGTAACGTCCACTGTTCAAAGTGCCGTCAATGCGAACAAGAGGTGATCGAGACGTGTAACCAATCGGACCCCATACCATCACGCCGGGTGATATTCCAGTATGGCGATAACGAATACACGCTTCCAATGTGCGTTCACCGCGATGTCGACAAACACAGATGCGACCATCATGATGCTGTAAACAGAACCTGGATTCATCCGAAAAAATGACGTTTTGTCACTCGTGCACCCAGTTTCGTTGTCGAGTACACCATCGCAGGCGCTCCTGTCTGTGATGCAGCACCAAGGGTAACCGCAGCCACGGTCTGCATCCTGATAGTCCGTGCTGCTGCAAACGTCGTCGAACTGTTCGTGCAGATGGTTGTTGTCTTGCAAATGTCCCCATCAGTAGACTCGGGGATGGAGACGAGGCTGCACGATCCGTTACAGCCGTGCGGATAAGATGCCTGTTGTAAGTAGCCTGTTCATGTTTTCTCTATGTAAGTAGGCTGTTTATGTTTTCTTATTGGCAACGTTACGTAGCGCTCAATATGAAAATCACTGGCTGTGCTGTGTGCAGTCTGTGGCTGCTTTGCATTGTTGTAATACTCGCCATTGTAGTGTTAGGCAGCTGGCTGTGAACAGCACGTAGCGTTGTGCAGTCGGAGGTGAGCCGCCAGCAGTGGTGAATGTGGGGCGAGAGATGGCGGAGTTTTGAAATTTGGCATGAACTGCTATATTTATATATGATGATATCAAGGTAAATACATTGTTTGTTCTCTATTAATATCTTTCATTTGCTAAGTATCCCTATCAGTAGTTAGTGCCTTCAGTAGTTTGAATCTTTTATTTAGCTGGCAGTAGTGGCGCTCGCTGTATTGCAGTAGCTTGAGCAGCGAAGATTTTTGTGAGGTAAGTGATTTGTGAAAGGTATAGTTTAATGTTAGTCAGGGCCATTCTTTTGTAGGGAATTTTGAAAGTCAGATTGCGTTGCGCTTACAAAATATTGTGTGTCAGGTTAAGCACAGTCTTGTATAATTTGTTCTAAGGGGAAGTTTCATATGTCGACCCTTAGCCGAGGATACCTCACTGGAATCTTCTGATTTTTTCTTGTAGTTTGTGTAATTAGTGTAGATTTTGTCTATTGCTAGCGCGTAATTATAGAGAGAATTTCCTTTGTAGTTGTAGTTTTTCATTGTTGTACAGTAAAACAGTTGTGGCATGCATGTAGATTTGCAGCAAGTTTTTCGCAGCTGCGCTTGCAGTTAACTAAATATTATTTTCAGTGCTATGTTCATGTGTTCTCTTATTTTTGCTCTTCAAATTGTGTTTTTCTGTGTTGTCGTGTGAAATACTGTGACAATAAAAACGGCGTGTGAAAAACGTAATACTAGGCTCCAAAGTAAACTGAGAAATGACAGTGAAAAAGAAAGCAGTGTGTTAGCGCCACCGAGTAATGAACTAACTGATGTTCAAAGTAGTAATTTGGTAATTGCGCATAGGGAAATGGAGCGGGCGGCAAACAATGGCGTGGACAGTGAAACAATTAGTGAAGAGGGAAGCATTATCGATCGATCGGTCGGCAACAGCTCGCCTCAGGAAACCGAAATGACAGGACACAATTTTGCAAATACTGTAGATTCAGGTTTTGCGTCCTCACCATTTTCTCAAATGAGTCAAGACACATTTTCCGCTTGTCAAAATGTGAATGTTGCCGGTGCAACTTCACTGCCGAAAAGCACTGAGGAACATGTTTCAGACACCAGTGCATTGCTATTACAATTAATGCAACAAATGGGACAAAAGCTTGAAAAGTTAGACACAATGGAACAACACCAGAGACAAACACAGCAACAGTTAGACACAGTGGAACAAAATCTCAAAAAGTTAGACACAGTGGAACAAAATCTCAAAAAGTTAGACACAATGGAACAAAATCTTCAAAAGTTAGACACTACACTTGAACAAACACGTGAAGATTTAACCACTGAGTTACATAACATCGAATCGAAATGTCAAAAGGTCTGTAATGACGTAAAAACACAAATTTGTGAGCATTTCCAACCTATTTTTTCGCGTCATGAAAATGTATTACAGAATCACGAAGCAGCCATAAAAGAACTGCAAACTATTGTTCATGAAAATCATGAGACCTTGCAAGCTAAAATTGACTCAGTTGCATCTACCGATTCGGTTACGCAACTTGCAAGAACTCAGGAAAACTTAAAGGACACAGTAGATACCCTGAAAATTGGTTCAGAAAGACACATGGAGGAAATAAGTACACTATCGGAGAAAGTAGCCGAACTTTCGGATCAGGTCACTAACTTATCTACAAAGGTAGATGATGATCTGAATGACACAAGACCCGTAGCCTTCACTGACACAGAAGAGTATGAACAAATAAGAAAATTCAAACAAAATCAAAATCAAATCAATAAACAGTACAAAAGAGAAATCCGGGAAGTACAAGATCAGTTGACGCAGGTAATACAAGAATTACGTATTTCAGACGAGACTCGCGCTCCAATACGGGAAGAGGGACTTAGAAATACGGAAATATGGAACAACCACAAAATAATAACACAGGACACTTCGGAAATTATGAAAGAAATTGGCAAGGCGCATTGGATTTTGAGATGGAACTGCCGAAACGAAGTAACAATGACCGACATGCGACTCGCCGACATGACGATTTTGACTATAAGCTGTTCATTACTACACGTAAATTCAAAACATTTAAGAATTCTGGCAACGACATTCATCCACAAGCATGGCTCCATCAATTCTCTCATTGTTTTCCTCCCAACTGGTCGTTAGAACACAGATTAGAATTTATGTGTGGCTACTTAGAGAATGAACCAGCTGTAAGAATGCGATCGGTCATTCACGATTGCCACAGTGAAGGAGAATTTTACCATGCCTTCCTCTCAGCATATTGGTCTCAAGCCACACAAGACCGAGTAAAACATGGCATCATAATGATGAAACGTTTCGAACAATCTGAATTTTCCAGTCTTGTGAAATATTTTGAAGACATGTTGCATAAGAATCAGTATCTTTCAAACCCATACAGCCCCTCAGAACTCATCCGCATTTGCTTACTCAAATTGCCTGAACATTTACCACATATTATTTTAGCAGGACGTTGCAAAGAAGACATTGAGGCTTTTCAGGGACTGTTACAAGAACTGGAAATTGACACAGACAGTCGCGGGATGCGAAAACAGGAAAACAATCACTACAGGTCACTTCCGTCACAATTCCGTGACGACAGAAACAATAACTGGAAACGACAGGTCTATTCTTACAACGCAAATCGTGACCAAAATAGACACCACACGTACGACAACCGTTGGCAGAGTAGTAATAATTACAGGGAAAGATCACCTCTCCGTGGTAGTGACTATCACAGAGACAATCAGAGAAACAGACAATATGGGAACCAAAATAATTATTATTACGGGAGACAGAATAACTTTAGACGCAACGGTCCAGCGTGCAGTTACGATTCAGGGAGAAATTCTCCACCACTTAACCGACAAGAAAGAAACTACAGGAACTACCGACATGACGGCAGACGATGTGATCGTAACGACAGACCTGAATTGCATCAGAACTGGCGGGATTCAAACAGAGCAGGGCCTTCTCGTCACGGTGAATTTGTAGAAGTTAGGTCTCCAAATCCCAATAACGACGCGCGCCAACAAAGAGACAGACAATGACTCGCACAGCAGGCAGCCGCGTGCGCCAGGTGGCTCAGAGAAAAATAACATAGACGCTAACCTTGAGAAAAATTTCAGTATTCTTTACCGACGTATACCGCCTGACAATTGCATTCAAGTTCAAACTCTGAGTACTATGAAGAGTAAAGGATTGCACCACACTTCACATGTAAAACCGCTTATTGAGAGATAATCTGCTTTTTAACTTTGTCTTTGCCATAAAACTCTTAACTTCACATTTCTAGTATGCTTCAGAAACTGTTACCATGCAACAATGTTTGACGTTAAATATCCAATCAAGAACCAAGAGAACTTATTTAAACAGAAATGACAAATGCATTGTTATAGTGAACAGACGTCACAGCGTTATTGTGTGTGTACATTCTTGCTTGTTAGTTGCACGATTATGGAACGACTATAAGGCTCACATACTTAGAACATTTACCAGTACTGCTAATGAGATTTTAATGCAACATTTTGGTTTGCTTGAAAATACATTCTGGGTTTAAAGTACTTTCTGTGAGATACCAGACGACACAGTGATTAGTTTATGTGACAACTACACGGTTTTATCACGACGCTACTAATGAGTGAAATTTTACAATGTTGCTTTTGCGGTGTATCTGTTTTATATCTGCACAGTTTTTCTGAATTCTTCTGGAAAGTAAAACACGTTTTAGTAGTAACTTTTGTAGTATAGCTACAATGAGACAGGGTTTTCCGTAGCACAACAATACGTTACAGTACAGTACTTTCTTCATCACAACAATAAGCGTAATAACTACGATATCTATACACAAAGCATTTCACTTTTGTTTATCATGAGGTAAGTACATTGACTTCTGCAGAACTTAGCTTTCGGAGGACGATAACTACGACACTTCCACAGAGATTATGTTGCAACAAGACGCACATTTAGCGCTACAGGACATGTGTTTGAGTGATTAATTTTGTACTTAACTCATTTATTTTTAAAGATATTTGAAGGACAATGATACAAAAGTTTTCCGTAATACATTTCATTCCACTGTTGTAATCTGTAAAACCTGAGGGTATAATTACATTAATCCTCAGGGGGTACACGCCTACTTTGTGTACCATGTGTTTGGCAAGCACAAGGACCCCTAGCTAATATGGTATTTGCTTATACAACCTTACACATCGGTACCATATTTCTCTAACACAGAATTACACAGCTATCTGATTATTTACCTGAGAGAGACAAACATTTATTTTACTACATCAGTGACAGACGTTTACGTAATTACACCGTTGGATAACTTCACACTTACAAAATTGTATGTTGTTTGTACTTTGTGAACTGTTCACATTGTTTTGGAACCATTGTGATACTACGAGAGCTTTGAATGATGTATTTGGTATGAGATCATGATTTTTAAAGTACGTTTGAGGCAGATGACACTTTTGACATGAGCAGAGAATTTTTTTAATTATTGGAGGAAGCTACGACGATTTTGAGATTTGACTGAGGTGTTATGATGTTATTTTTACGACGACGATGTGTATTATGCTGCTGAGGTATGTTTATGATTAATAGGCTGAGGCTATATGAGTTATTTGATTATGCTTCATATTTATAATGACGAAATATTGACGAGTGTCGATGGATACGTATATGTGTAATAAGGTAAGGAGTAATGAATAGTGGGTAGGGACTCTTGACTTGTGAAACAGGATGTTGGAAACCAAGAATCGTACTTTAAGAGTTATGAAATGTGTGTAAATGCGTGAATGTATCACAATGCCGGCGAAAATTTTTTTGGACACTTATATTTATAGGATTTTGTTTCTACAGATTTGCAACGCTAATTCTTGACCTGTGAAATATTTTTATGTGAGACTGTCACTGTAGCGGAAACTGCTGTCGTAAATATTTCCGTAAGAAAGTTAAGTGACCACCTGCACGTAATGCGTCGAGGGCACCCACCTGGGCGACAGCCGCCCGAAAAAAAGCCATTAGCCTTTCAGCGGCACAGGTAAAAAAAAAGGAAAGGGGAGGCCATTGTCCTCGCTATTGACATTTCCTTGTTGAAAGCATACTGTGGAGCTCGTAATTTATGATATTTACTAAAATGCCTAATGAAATGATTAGAAACATTTTACATCTATTGTCTTTGTAGTTAAGAGATTGCTCATTTTGTTTAATATCTGGTTTCCAGCTGTGTTGCAGCATTGGTTTTATAAACTAAACTTAAATGCATCTGCTAATGTGAACACTTTCTGTCAACAGATTTATTAAATAAGTATTTTCTGATCCACATTCTTCGAAAAAGGAGCTCTTGGAATGGAGAGAACAATAAAAAGGGACTAATAACAGTAACTGCATCTATAATTTTCTTTTCAAGTACTTGGTAATTTCTTTTGTAGAATAATTTGTGGTGCACCACTTTAATTACATAGACATTAAGATGTGAATATACATTTCCCTTATCTGCATTGTTGTTTTTACTGTAATATTTTTTCTGCTTGAGCTATGTCATATTTAGATATAAGCTGCTGTTTGCCAGGTATAGTGCTACTGAAATTTAATTTGTGTTACTCTGCTAAGCCAGATTTATTTTTTTGTTTGCTGCGCATTGCCTCATATTAGCTGTAATGTTGAATTGCTTGGTAATTTAGATTTATTGTAGCTTGCTTTGCGATTTTCCATTTTTTTTCATTGCTGTTTATATTAATTGTTTTATGTGCTGCTGCATTGCCTCGTCCCTTAGTTTAGCATCTGAGCTCAGTAGATTTAAGTTAGCTTAAGAGGGGGTAGCCTCTAAGAGAATGAGTTGCGATGAATTGGAAGAAATGCATTCAGAAGTTATACGAAAAAAAGTACAGAAAACAGGTTTAGGTAGGATTTTTTTGGAAATAAATGTTGATGTAAGAAATGTGTGAACATATAAATACAGAAAGCATGCTTAGATAGAATTTTTTTGGTGGAAACAAAGGATGAAATAAGAGGAAAGATATATGAAGTTTTGGGTAGGACTGCAGTACCACATGTTACACTGAAAACGAACCCTGTCCTTTCCTATTGGTGTTATACCACTATGTGTTTGTGTACCCTTGTGTATTTGTTTTCTTCCTGTCTCTGTGTAGTTTCATAGAATTTTTTCTTCTTTTAATATTAAGCTACATTCACTATGATGAGGAATACTGTTATCCTCAAATATAATTGGCATTAATAATATGTTATTTATCTTATAAATATGCTTACACATTATTTATTCTGTTTTGTTTTAATGCTCATGTGTGAAGTTGATGTTTTGAAAGTGATTCTGATCTTTTATTTTTGTACTCATGTCATAATTCCTGTAACACTGACGTATATGTCTATTTCTATTCTTTTGTAATGCCTGTTTTACTACAAATGTTATCTGTATTGTCATGTTCATTAATGATGTATTTTGTACCTTTGTAATTGTATTCTCATGTTATAAAATTGTAATTGTCACCAGTTCATCATATTATTAACTTGTAAGTTACATTTCACTACACACGTTTCTGTTGGTCATAGTATATGGACAATATGTGAGAAGAAGGGACTGTTAGTGTTTGCACGTGTGTTAATAATTCAGCAAGGGACTGGATAACAGCATTGCTGGTTCTAAGGACAATTCCAAAAACTTTGTGAGTGCACAAGTGGTGATTTATGGACTTGCTATATTATCCGCAAGACTCTTCAATGGTGATTGTGCACCTGCACAGTCACAACAGATGGCTGCTGGCTATCTCTACAAGGACTACAGTGGGTCTACATCTTTGATGATCCATCAATACCATTATTTCTACAAGGACTGCAGTGGGTCTGCACCTCTGGTGACCCACCAATACCACAATCTCTACCAGGACTACAGTGGGTCTGCTCTGTGATGACCTACCTACCAATACTCTTCAAAATTTCGACTGACTCTGCTGTGGGTTTGCTCTGTTGTGGCCCATTATCTGTCAGCATGTCAAGAGTCAGCACTGTCTTTCCGTTGGAAGGACAACGCTACTTCTTCAAGACTGCATGGAAATCCACTACTTCTGTGTGCAATTTCTTTTACTAATGAGACTTTGTGAAAAAAAACTGTAATTACTATTATGATGAATGATTAGGACTATCTTTATGGACTGTGAGAAAATTTTAGCTTTTGACCAACATTGTATCAATAAGTGTGTGCATTTGATTTCTTTGTTATTGTAATTATGAAAAATTTTATCAAATCATTATTGGCCACTGCCCAAAAAAAAATTTGTAAAATTTTTTGTGGGGAGCATGGGGGCTATGTAAGTAGGCTGTTTATGTTTTCTCTATGTAAGTAGGCTGTTTATGTTTTCTTATTGGCAACGTTACGTAGCGCTCAATATGAAAATCACTGGCTGTGCTGTGTGCAGTCTGTGGCTGCTTTGCATTGTTGTAATACTCGCCATTGTAGTGTTAGGCATCTGGCTGTGAACAGCGCGTAGCGTTGCGCAGTTGGAGGTGAGCCGCCAGCAGTGGTGGATGTGGGGAGAGAGATGGCGGAGTTTTGAAATTTGTCATGAACTGCTATATTTATATATGATGATATCAAGGTATATACATTGTTTGTTCTCTATTAATTTCTTTCATTTGCTAAGTATCCCTATCAGTAGTTAGTGCCTTCAGTAGTTTGAATCTTTTATTTAGCTGGCAGTAGTGGCGCTCGCTGTATTGCAGTAGCTTGAGCAGCGAAGATTTTTGTGAGGTAAGTGATTTGAGAAAGGTATAGTTTAATGTTAGTCAGGGCCAGTCTTTTGTAGGGAATTTTGAAAGTCAGATTGCGTTGCGCTAACAAAATATTGTGCGTCAGGTTAAGCACAGTCTTGTATAATTTGTTCTAAGGGGAAGTTTCACTGTCATCTCGACTGCTAGTGATACGAGGCCGCTGGGATCCAGCACGGCGTTCCCTATTACCCTCCTGAACCCACCGATTTCTTATTCTGCTAACAGTCATTGGATCTCGACCAACACGAGCAGCAATGTCGCGATACGATAAATCGTAATCGCGATAGGCTACAAGCCGACCTTTATAAAAGTCGGAAACGTGATGGTACGCATTTCTCCTCCTTACACGAGGCATCACAACAACGTTTCACCAGGCAACCCCGGTCAGCTGCTGTTTGCGTATGAGAAATCGGTTGGAAACTTTCCTCATGTCAGCACGTTGTAGGTGTCGGTATGTCTGAGCTGTTCTAGGCGCTACAGTCTGGAACCGCGCGACCGCTACGGTTGCAGGTTCGAATCCTGCCTCCGGTATGGATGTGTGTGATGTCCTTGGGTTAGTTAGGTCTAAGTAGTTCTAAGTTCTAGGGGACTGATGACCTAAGATGTAAGTCCCATAGTGCTCAGAGCCATTTGAACCATTTTTTTGCAGAAGTGGTAAGCATTTGAACAATGTCGGCCCGGGGGTTCGAGGTCAACATCGACATCACGCCGCAACACCACCTACCGGTAACATGCGCCTGTGGCTCTCGTTGTCGCTGCAAACCGAAGATAATGAGTCAGTGTGACTCGAGCATACGTGCAGGATGGGTGAGAGGCTCATGCGCGTAGTGTACCGTCAAATGAGTGAGTTTGAAAGAGGGTGTATTATTGGCATGAGAGAATGTGATGCGTCCATCGGGGAAATTGCTGCTCTTGTGGGACCAAGTGCTTCGGCAGTGCAACGGGTGTGTGCAGAATGGTTCACGGAGGCCGCAGAACTCGACGAGATGGGCCAGGTCACACAATCCAGCCAACTCCCTGAGAAGATAGATGCGTCATCCAAATGGCATTCCAGGACAGATCTGTGTGCTCTTCGACTGTGCCGCAACAGTGGAACAGTGTAACACACCGTACACTGTCAGGGGTGACAGTCCGTCGCCGTTTGTTACGGCACGGGTTACACTTGCGCGTCGTCCACTTCTCCACCTGCCATTGACGAACGTGTATAAACATGCTAGACAGCAATGGTGTATGGAAAGACGCCACTGCGGACAGGAATGGCATCATATAGTGTTTTCCGCCGAATCCAGGTTCTGTTTGTTTGAAAACGATGCCCTCATTTTGGTTCACCTTACACAGGGGGAGCGGCGTCTCAGTGACTGCATTCGCACGAGGCATACTGCCCCAGTTCGAGGCCTTATGGTGTGGCGTGCTATTGGGTACAACCACAAGCCACATTTTGTGCATGTCCGGGGTACAACACCACAACCCTCTGTGTGGTCATACGTTTTCTACGTGTTTTCCTATGTTTGTATCATTAGCTGTGCTGCATATTATTCTTGTAAATATGTTGTCAGTTGCAAATGCTATTTGTTATTTAAGAAACATAATACGCATGGAATGTTAACATTTTGTGAATAGACACGCTGGCCTAGTCAGGGAAAAGCTACTGTCAAAAAGCGTAATAAATTGTAAATGCATTATCGCTGGGCGTGCGAGCGCGCCAAGAAGAAGCAGAAGTCGGGAGTTGCGAGGAGACGATTGGTGTCGTCGGTTGTGCGTATTCGCCGGTGTGGCTGTGCAAAAGCGCGGAGGCGAAAAATCTGTTTCCCAAGTCCGGAGCAGTGAAAACTGAAACGGTTGTTTTGGCGGATGTTTAATATGGGCAAGCTACGTGTATGGCATTTATTGGGCACAGCACAAATGCAGCAAGAGTAATTCGCCTAACATCAAGAGTACTGTGGGCCCTTGTTATTGGCTATGGTATGGCAAGAAGATCAACCTGTGGCCTATTTTACCGCTGAATGAAGCCGCTCGACAAACCAACGGCATCATAAAGTGAAGCAGACCTAGACTTTTTATAACTAGAAGTGTAACAGGCTGACCAGCGTACTTGGAATTTCAGTGCTTAAATAACACTGTTTTCGTGCATATTGTCAGATAAATAATTTTCATACGTCGTTATCCAAGTATCACAGTACCCATCGTATCCCTTTGTACGAACCGAGATAGTCAGAAAATGAACTGAAAACGAAGTTAATATAATTTATTAGATTATCAAAGCTTTTGGACAATTACGTAATAATGAAATCTTTGGTTGTAGTATGACTAATGTCAGAAACAGAATGATGCAAAAGCCATTATTAATTCATTTGCTGAAAATAGAGTAACTTTCACAATCAAAAATTTCTAGTAAAACTTTACTTAATTTGGACACTGGATTTCACTGTCAAAGCGTAGTTTCTAATTTATACCTTGCGGCACAATTTACAACAGTCCTTACCAATGAGTAAATTCACAGAATCTTCCTGCTTGCTACAATTACGACAGTCAGTATTACGGTGAGTAACGTAACAAAAGTTTCTGTCCACAGCCAATAGACAATCGTGCTGTAACTGATTCTTACGCAAGACTGCTCACGTGTATAAAGTTCAGTTTCTATTTAATTATTCGTGTTCTGGTGAAAAACTGGCAACCGTTGCTTATTTTCATTAAAGACATACTTTCAAAACCTTTTTTCCAAATTTTCCACTAACTACTGTTTATTAATAATTAGTTTACGTTGAGAGGCACCCATGTGCCTTGCTCATGCTGTGGCATCAAGCAGTCAGGCCTGCAAGATGAGTGGTCTGCCAAGCGAGTGGATTCATTCTTATTTGTCGAGTAACATGAACTCTCGTACTCACAATTAGGTCACAAATTAACCTCCTGTATGAATAATACGCAACAGAAACGCACATCTGACTATCAGTAAATTACAGAACTCTGACTGTTCACTACGCACTGGCAATACCACATTTTCTTTTTTTTTTTTTTTTTTATTTAACACGTGGCCATCGCACTGAATATGAATGCCGCACACATTATATATTCGGGACATCATCACAACATACAATTCTCCAGGTCATCTCCCATCTCTGTCGGGGTGGGGGAAGCACCTTGTTACCGTATTGGTCAGCCACATTTCAGGCGCTCAATGCTCAGCAAAATTTCATCTCTTTGGTCCCACCAAAGGTGGCCAAAGGATCGACTCAAAGATGATCATATATTCACATTCACTATCTGTGGTTAGCAGACGACTATACATTCATTCATTTCAAAAGATCTCACCAAACTGGACTTAGGGATTTACTTTGTGGGAGTGCACATGTGATTAATGAAATAAATAAATTGTCATTCTTTCCCACACTGGTATGCAGCTTAGCTATATTAATTGAAATTGAGTTATTTTACAAAAAAAATGTGTTGTTCTGACAAAAATAATGAAGTATATTGTACCTATTTTCAATGTCGGGCGGTACTGTACCATTTCATGAGCTTTTTCCCATATTTGCATTTTTACCATATATGCGTTTTTTCCATATAAGCGTTTTTCACCTACATGCGTTTTTCACCCAGATGCATTTTTTACCTATATGCGTTTTTCACCTATATTCGTTTTTCCCATATATGCGTTTTTGCCATATATGCGTTTTTCACCTATATGTGTTTTTCCCGTATCTGGTTTTACCCATATTTGCGTTGTTCCCATATTTGCATTTTTCCCATATTTGCGTTTGTCCCATATTTGCGTTTTTCCCATATCTGGTTTTCGCCATATTGGCGTTTATCCATATTTGCGTTTTTCCCATATTTAGGTTTTTCTCATGTTTTCGTTTTTCCCACATTTGCTTTTTTCCCATATTTGCGTTTTTCCAATATTTCCGTTTTTCCCATGTTTGCGGTTTTCCCATGTTTGAATTTTTCCCATATTTGCATTTTTGTGATATTTGCGTTTGTCCCTCATTTGCGTTTGTCCCATACTTGCGTTTTTACCAGATTTGAGTTTTTCCTATATTTGAGTTTTGACCATATTGGCGTTTTTCCCATATTTGCGTTTTTGCCATATTTGCGTTTTTCTAATATTTGGGTTTTTCCCATGTTTGCGGTTTTCCCATGTTTGCATTTTTCCCATATTTGTGTTTTCCCCATATTTGTGTTTTTCCCTTATTTACGTTTGTCCCATATTTGTGTTTGTCCCATACTTGCGTTTTTACCAGATTTGAGTTTTTGCCATATAAGCGTTTTCTTCCTACATGCGTTTTTCACCTATATGCATTTTTCACCTATATGCGTTTTTCACCTATATGCGTTTTTCCCATATTTGCGTTTTTCCCATATTTGTGTGTTTCTCATATTTGTGTTTTTCCCATATCTGCGTTTTCCCCTTACTTAGGTTTTGTCCATGTTTGTGTTTTCCCATATTTGCGTTTACCCCGTAATTGCGTTTTTCCCATATTTGCATTTTTCCCATATTTGCGTTAATGCCATATTTGCGTTTTTGCAATCCATGCGTTTTTTCCATATATGCTTTTTTCGCCTATAAGCGTTGTTCCCATATTTGCGTTTTCCCCATGTTTGCGTTTTTCCTACATGCGTTTTCCCATATTTGCGTTTTTCCCATATTTGCGTTTATCCCATATTTGCGTTTTCCCCATATTTCCGTTTTTACCATATACGCGTTTTTTCCATATAAGCGTTTTTCACCTAGATGCGTTTTTCACCTACATGCATTTTTCACCTATATGCATTTTTCACCTATATGCGTTTTTTCCATACATGCCTTTTTTCCATATATGCGTTTTTGCCATATATCCGTTTTTCACCTATATGTGTTTTTCCCGTATTTGGTTTTTAACAATATTACGTTTTTCGTATATTTGCGTTTTTCCCATATTTGCATTTGACCCATATTTGCGTTTTTCCCATATTTGGTTTTTGCCATATTGGCGTTTTTCCATATTTGTGTTTATCCAATATTTGCGTTTTTCCCAAGTTGGCGTTTTTCCCATATATGCGTTATTTCCCATATTTGCATTTTTTCCCATATTTGTGTTTTTCCCATATTTGCGTTAATGCCATATTTGCGTTTTTGCAATCCATGCGTTTTTTCCATATATGCTTTTTTCGCCTATAAGCGTTGTTCCCATATTTGCGTTTTCCCCATGTTTGCGTTTTTCCTACATGCGTTTTCCCATATTTGCGTTTTTCCCATATTTGCGTTTATCCCATATTTGCGTTTTCCCCATATTTCCGTTTTTACCATATATGCGTTGTTTCCACATAAGCGTTTTTCACCTAGATGCGTTTTTCACCTACATGCATTTTTCACCTATATGCATTTTTCACCTATATGCGTTTTTTCCATACATGCCTTTTTTCCATATATGCGTTTTCGCCATATATCCGTTTTTCACCTATATGTGTTTTTCCCGTATTTGGTTTTTAACATATTTACGTTTTTCGTATATTTGCGTTTTTCCCATATTTGCATTTGACCCATATTTGCGTTTTTCCCATATTTGGTTTTTGCCATATTGGCGTTTTTCCATATTTGTGTTTATCCAATATTTGCGTTTTTCCCAAGTTGGCGTTTTTCCCATATATGCGTTATTTCCCATATTTGCATTTTTTCCCATATTTGCGTTTTTCCCATATTTGCGTTTTTCCCATATTTGTGTTTGTCTGATATTTGCATTTGTCCCACATCTGCGTTTGTCCCATATGTGCGTTTGTCCCATATCTGCGTTTGTCCCATATCTGCGTTTGTCCCATATCTGTGTTTGTCCCATATCTGCGTCTGTCCCATATATGCGTTTTTCCCATACCTGTGTTTTTCCAACATCTGATAGTTTTCCCACATCTGCGTTTTTCCCACATCAGCGTTTTCCCCATGTCTGCATTTTCCCCATATTTGCGTTTTCCCCATATTTGCGTTTTCCCCACATTTGAGTTTTCCTCATATTTGCGTTTTCCCCGTATTTTGATTTTCCCAATATTTGTGATTTCCCCATATTTGCGTTTTCCCCATATTTGCATTTTCCCCATATTTGTGTTTGTCCCATATTTGCTCTTTTCCCGTATTTGTGTATTTGCCATATTTTCGTTTTTTTAGCGTTACTCATGAACCGAACCCACCAAACGAGTCCTTCTACTCAACTTGTGCCAAAAAATTCTCTTCTCCCATATTTGCGATTTTCCGATATTTGCGACTTCCTGAAATTTCGAGTTTTCGGAATTTTGCAATTTCCTGATATTAGGAATTTTCACATATATGCGTTTTCCCATATATGCTTTTTTGCTATATATGCGTTTTTCCGATATTTGCGTTTTTCCCATAAGCGTTTTCCCATATTTGAGTTTTTCCCATATTTGCGTTTCTCCCATATTTCCCTTTATCCAATATTTGTGATTTCCCATATTTGTGTTTTTCCCATATTTGCGTTTATCCCATATTTGCGTTTTTCTCATACTTGCGTTCTTCCCATATTTGCGTTTTTCCCATATTTGCGTTTTTCCCATATTTGCGTTTTTCCCATATTTGCGTTTTTCCCATATTTGCATTTTTTCTGTATTTGCATTTTCCCATTATCACATTTTTCACATATTTGGATTTTTCACATATTTCCGTTTTTCCCATATTTGCGTTCGTTCTATATTTGCGTTATTTCCTATATTCGCGTTTTTCCTATATTAGTGTTTTTCCCATATATGCGTTTTACCCACGTTTGCGTTTTTCCAATTACTCATGTACCCATGCTACCAAATGGTTCCTTATTTTAGTAAAGGTGTGCCCCATATTTACCTTCTCTCATATTTGCTTTTATCCCATATTTGCGATTGCCCCATATTTGCGTTGGTCCCATATTTTCATTTGTCCCATATTGGCGTTTGTCCCATAGTTGCGTTTCTCCCATTGTTGCGTTGGTCTCATATCCGCTTTTCCCATATTTTTATTTTAGCCATACTTGCGTTTTTCCTGTACTTGCGTTACCTGCAAACTTGCGTATTACCCATAGTTGCATTTTACCCATAACTGCGTTTTACCCATACTTGCGTTTTACACAGCTACGTTTTTCCCATATTTGCGGTGGTTCTATATTTGCGTTTTTCCTATATTCGCGTTTTTCCCATATTTGAGTCTTTCCCATACTTAGGTTTTGTCCATGTGTGTGTTTTTCCCATATTTGCGTTTTCCCCATAATTGCGTTTTTCCCATATTTGCATATTTCCCATATTTGAGTTTTTGCCATATTTGCGTTTTTCCAATACATGCGTTTTTTCGATATATGCTTTTTTCGCCTATATGCGTTTTCCCATATTTGCCTTTTTCCCTTTTTTGCGTTTTTCCCATACGCGTTTTCCCATATTTGTGTTTTTCCCATATTGGCGTATTTCCCATATTTGCGTTTTTCCCATAATTGCGTTTTCCCCATATTTGCTTGTTTCCCACATCTGCGTGTTTCCCATATTTGTGTTTTTCCCATATTTGTGTATTTCCCATAAGTGGTTTTTGTCATATTGGCGTTTTTCCATTTTTGCGTTTTTCCAATACATGGGTTTTTCCCATATTTTCGTTTTTCCCATATTTGCGTTTTTCCTATATTTCCGTTTTTCCAATATTTGGGTTTTTCCCATGTTTGCGGTTTTCCCATGTTTGCATTTTTCCCATATTTGCGTTTTTACCAGATTTGAGTTTTTCCCATATTTGAGTTTTTCGTACTGTTGCGTTTTTCCCATATATGCGTTTTTCCCATATATGCTTTTTTTCCATATATTCGTTTTTCACCTGTATGCGTATTTCACCTACATACGTATTTCCCATATTTGCGTTTTTCCCGTATTTGCTTTTTCTTATATTTGCGTTTTTCCATATTTGCGTTTTTCCCATATTTGTGTGTTTCTCATATTTGCGTCTTTCTCATATTTGTGTATTTCTCATATTTCCGTTTTTCCCATATTTGGTTAAGGCCATATTTGCGTTTTCCCCATATTTGCGTTTATCCCATATTAAGTTTTGTCCATATTTGTGTTTTCCCATATTTGCGTTTTCCCCATAATTGCGTTTTTCCCATATTTGCATTTTTCCAATACATGCGTTTTTTCCATATATGCTTTTTTGGCCTATATGTGTTTTTCCTGTATTTGCGTTTTTGCTACATGCGTTTTCCCATATTTGCGTTTTCCCCATAATTGCGTTTTTCCCATATTTGCATTTTTCCCATATTTGCGTTTTTGCTATATTTGCGTTTTTCCAATACATGCGCTTTTTCCATATATGCTTTTTTCGCCTATATGCGTTTTCCCCAAATTTGCGTTTTTCCCATGTTTGCGTTTTCCTACACGCGTTGTCCCATATTTGCGTTTTTCCCATATTTGCGTTTATTCCATATTTGCGTTTTTCCCATATTTGCGTTTTTCCCATATTTGGTTTTTCCCATATTTGCGTTGTTCACATATTTGCGTTTTCCCCATATTTGCGTTTGTCCCATATTTGCGTTTTTCCCATATTTGGTTTATGCCATATTGGCGTTTTTCCATATTTGCGTTTATCCAATATTTGCGTTTTTTCAATGTTTGCGTTTTCCCCATATATGCGTTTTTTCCCACATCTGTGGTTTTCCCATTTCGGCGTATTCCCCATGTCTGCATTTTCCCCATATTTGCGTTTTCCCTATATTTGTGTTTTCCCGACATTAGAGTTTTCCTCATATTTGCGTTTTCCCTATATTTGGATTTTCCCAATATTTGTGATTTCCCCATATTTGCATTTTCCCCATATTTGTGTTTTTCCCATATTTGCGTTTTTCTCATATTTGCGATTTTCCCATATTTGTGTGTGTGCCATATTTCCTCTTTTCCCATATTTGCGTATTTCCCATATTTTCGTTTTTTTTAGCGTTTTTGATATATATGCGTTTTTCCGAGATATGCGTTTTTCCCATATATGCGTTTTTCCCATATATGTGTTTTCCCCATATTTGCGTTTTTCCCATATTTGCCTTTATCCAGTATTTGTGATTTCCCATATTCGCGTTTTTCCCATATTTGCGTTTTTCCCATATTTGCGTTTTTCCCATACTTGCGTTCTTCCCATATTGGCGTTTTTCCCATATTTGCGTTTTCCCATATTTGCGTATTTCCCATATTTGCAATTTTCCCATATTTGCATTTTCGCATTATCACATTTTTCATATATTTGCATTTTTCCCATATTTGCGTTTTTCCCATATTTACGTTCGTTCTGTATTTGAGTTTTTCCTATATTCGCGTATTTCCTATATTTGAGTTTTTCCCATATCTGCGTTTCACCCATATTTACGTTTTTACCATTACTCATGAACCCATGGTACCAACCAATTCCTTCATTTATTCAAGTTCGGCCCCATATTTATCTTCTCACATATTTGATTTTGTCCCATATTTGCGATTGCCCCATATTTGCGTTGGTCCCATATTTTCATGTGTCCCATATTTGCGTTTGTCCCATAGTTGCGTTTGTCCCATTGTTGCGTTTGTCTCATATGCATTTTTCCCATATTTGCGTTTTTCCCATATTTGCATTTTAGCCATACTTGCGTTTTCCCCGTACTTGCGTTATCCCCAAACTTGCGTATTACCCATACTTGCGTTTTACCCATACTTGCGTTTTACAGAGCTGCGTTTTTCCCATATTAGGGTTTTTCCCAATACTCATGAACCCATCCTACCAACCGTTACCTTCTTCTAGTGAAGGTTTGCCACAAACGTCTCTTCTCCCATATTTGCGTATCTCCCATTACTCATGAACCCATGCTACCAACTGATTCCATCTTTTAGTCAAGTTCTGTCGCAAAATTTACCTTCTTTCATATTTGTCAATGTCCCATATTTGCGATTGTATCAAATTTGCGACTGTCCCATACATGTGTTTGTCCGATACTTGAGTTTGTCCCATATTTGCGTTTGTCCCATATTTGGGATTTTCCCATTATTGCGTTTTTCCCATTTTTGCAATTGTCCCATATTTACATTTGTCCCATATTTGCATCTGTTCCACATTTGCATTTGTCCCATATTTGCATTTGTACAATAGTTGCGTATGTCCCATAAATGCATTGTTCCAAATGCGTTTGTGCCATATGCGTTTTTCCTATATCTGCGATTTTCGTATATGCTTTCTTCCCATTTTCGCTTATCCCATACTTGCGTTTTCCCCGTACTTGCATTTTCCCTGTACTTCGTTTTCCCCGTACTTGGGTTTTCCCTGTACTTGCGATTTATCCATTCTTCCCAGATTTGCGTTTTACCCGTATTTGCGTTTCTCCCATACTTACGTTATCACAAATTTCCTATCTTCACAAATTTACGTTTTTCCCATATTTGCGTGTTTCCCATATTTGCGTGTTTCCCATATTTGTGTTTTTCCCATATTTGGGTTTTCCCATATTTTCGTTTTCCCCATATTTGCGTTTTTGCCATATTTGCGTTTTTCCAATATTTGCGTTTTTCCCATGTTTGCGGTTTTCCCATGCTTGCATTTTTCCCATATTTGCGTTTTTCCCATATTTGCAATTCTCCCATATTTGCGTTTGTCCTATACTTGCGTTTGTACCATATTTGCGATTTCACCAGATCGGAGTTTTTCCCATATTTGAGTTTTTCTCATTTTGGCGTTATTCCCATATTTGCGTTTTTGCCGTACTTGCGTTTTTCCCATATTTTAGTTTTCTTCATATTTGCGTTTTTCCCATAGTTTCCTTTTTTTTTTGCTTTACTCAAAAACCCAGCCTACCAAAGGAGTCTTTCTTCTACTCAAGTTGTGCCAAAAAATCCTCATCTCCATATTTGTGATTTTCCGATATTTGCGACATTCTGATATTTCCAGTTCTTCGAATGTTGGAATTTTCCAATATTTGCAATTATCGCATAAGTGCGTATTTCGCATACATGCGCTTTTGCCATATATGCGTTTTTCCCATATATGCGGTTTACCCATATATGCATTTTCCCCATATATGCGTTTTTTCCATGTATGCGTTTTTCCCCTATATGCGTTTTTGCCATATTTGCGTTTTTAGCATATTTGCGTTTGTCCCATACGCGTTTTTCCATATTTGCGTTTTTCCCACATTTTCATATCTCATATTTGCGTTTTTTCCATATTTGTGTGTTTCCCATATCTACGTGATTCCCATATTTGTGTATTTCTCATATTTGCGTTTTTCACATATTTGGTTAAGGCCATATTTGCGTTTTTCCCATATTTGCGTTTTTCCCATATTTAGATTTTGTGCATATTTGTGTTTTTTCCATATTTGCGTTTTCCCCATAATTGCGTTTTTCCAAGATTTGTATTTTTCCAATACATGCGTATTCTCCATATATGCTTTTTTCGCCTATATGCGTTTTTCCCATATTTGCGTTTTTCCTACATGCGTTTTCCCATATTTGCGTTTTTCCCATATTTGCGTTATTCCCATATTTGCGTTTTTCCCTTATATGCCTTTTTCCATATAAGCGTTTTTCACCTACATGCGTTTTTCACCTATATGCATTTTTCACCTATATGCGTTTTTCGCCTATATGCGTTTTTTACCTATATGCTTTTTTCCCCATATTTGATTTTTCCCATATATGCGTTTTTCCCATATTTGTGTTTTTCCCATATTTGCGTTTTGCCCTTATTTGTGATTTCCCCATATTTGTGGTTTTCCCATATTTGCGTTTTTTCCATATTTTCGTTTAACCCATATTTCCGTTTTTCCCATATTTGCGTTTTTCCCAATTTTGGGATTTATCCATATTTGGGTTTTTTCCCATATTTGCGTTTTTCCCATATTTGCGTTTATCCCATATATGTGTTTTTCTCGTATTAGCATTTTTACCATATTTGCGTTTTTTCCATATAAGCGTTTTTCACCTACATGCGTTTTTCAGCTATATGCATTTTTCACCTATATGCATTTTTCACCTATATGCGATTTTCCCATACATGCCTTGTCTCCATATATGCTTTATTGCCATTTATGCGTTTTTCACCTATACGCATTTTTCCCGTGTTTGGTTTTTCCAATATTTGCATGTCTCCCATATTTGTGTGTTTCCCATATTTGTGTTTCTCCCATAATTGCGTTTTACCCATATTTGATTTTACCTGTATTTGCGTTTTTCCCATATATATGAAAAACGCTTATCTGGAAAAAACGCATATATGGCAAAAACGCAATTATGTGGAAAACGCAAATATGGGACAAACGCAGATATGGGACAAACGCAGATATGGGATAAATGCAGATATGTGACAAACGCAGATATGGGACAAACGCAAATATCAGACAAACGCTAATATGGGAAAAATGCAAATATGGGAAAAACGCAATTATGGGGAAACGGAAATATGAGAGAAACACAGATATTGACAAAACCTAAGTATTGGAAAAACTCAAATATGGGAAAAACGCAAATATGGGAAATACACAAATATGGGAAACACGCAAATATGGGAAACACACAAATATGGGAAAAACGCAAATATGAAATAATGCATATATGGAAAAAGCGCATATATGGGAAAAACGCAAATGTGTGAAAAACTCAAATATGGGAAAAACTCAAATCTGGTAAAAAAGCAAATATGGACAAACACAAATATGGGACAAACTCAAATAAGGGAAAAACACAAATATGGGAAAAACACAAATATGGTAAAAATGCAAAAATGGGAAAATCGCAAACATGGGAAAAGCCCAAATATTGGAAAAACGAAAATATGGGAAAAACACAAATATGGCAAAAAGGCAAATATGGGAAAATCGCAAATATGGTCAAAACTCAAATATAGGAATAACTCAAATCTGGTAACAACGCAAGTATGGGACAAAGGCAAATGAGGGACAAACGCAAATATCGCAAAAATGCAAATATGAAAAAAACGCAAATATAGGAAAAATTCAAACATGGGATCACCGCAAACATGGGAGAAACGGAAATATTGCAAAAACCCAAACATGGGAAAAAAGCAAATGTAGGAAAACCAAAAATATGAAAAAAACCTAAATATGGGCAAAACGCAAATATGGAAAAACGCCAGTATGGCGAAAACCAAATATGCGAAAAACGCAAATATAGAAAAACTGTGTAGGAAAAACGCATATATGGGAAAAACGCAAATATGGGAAAAACGCAAATATGGGAAAAACCAATAAAGGCTAAAAAAGCATATATGGAAAAAACGCATGTATTGGAAAAATGCAAATATGGGAAAAACGCAATTATGGGGAAAACGCAAATATGGGAAAAATACAAACATGAAAAAACCGCAAACAAGGGAAAAACCCATCTATTGGAAAAACCAAATATGGGGAAAACGCAATTATGGGAAAAACGCAAATATGGGAAATACGCAAATATGGGAAAAACGAAATATGGGAAAACGCGTATGGGAAAAACGCAATTATGGGAAAAACGCAAACATGGCAAAAACGCATATATGGAAAAACGCATATATTGGAAAAACGAAAATAAGGCAGTAACGCAAATATGGGGAAAACGCAAATATGGGAATAACACAAATATGGGGAAAACGCAAATATGGGAAAAACGCAAACATGGGAAAAACGCAAATATGGGAAAAACGTATATAGGTGAAGAACGCATATAGGTGGAAAACGCATAAATGGAAAAAAAGCAAATATGGGACAAACGCATATATGGGTAAAACGTATATATGGGAAAAACTCGTATATGGCATAAACGCATTTATGGGAAAAACACATGTATGCGACAATTGCAATTATCAGAAAATTGCGAAATTCGAAGAACTGGAAATATCGGAATGACGCAAATATTGGAAAATCACAAATATGGAGATGAGAATTTTTTGCACAACTTGAGTAGAAGAAAGACTTCTTTGGTAGGCTGGGTTTTTGAGTAATGCCAAAAATAGACGAAAATATGGGAAAAACGCAAATTTGAGGAAAACGAAAATATGGGAAAAACGCAAATATGGAAAAAACGTAAATAAGCCTGATATTTGCGTTTGTCATATATCTGATTTGTCCCATATCTGCATTTGTCCCACAACTGCGTTTGTCCCATATCTGCATTTGTCCCATATCTGTGTTTGTCCCATAACTGCGTCTGTCCCATATATGCGGTTTTCCCATCTCTGAGTTTTCCCCATATTTGTGTTTTCCCCATATTTGCGTTTTCCCCACATTTGAGTTTTCTTCATATTTGCGTTTTCCCCATATTTGGATTTTCCCAATATTTGTGTTTTCCCTATATTTGCGTTTTTTCCATTTTTGGGGTTTTTCCCATATTTGTGTTTGTCCCATATTTGCTCTTTTCCTGTATTTGCATATTTCCCATATTTTCGTTTTTTTAAAGTTACTCATGAACCAAACCCACCAAACGAGTCCTTCTTCTACTCAACTTGTGTCAAAAAATTCTCTTCCCTCATATTTGCGTTTCTCACATTTTAGCGTTTTTCCCATATTTACGTTTTTCACATTACTCATGAACCCAAACTACCAACCGAATCCTTACTTTAGTCAAGTTGTGCACACATTTCTCTTCTTCCATATTTTCGTTTGTCCCAAATTTACGTTGGTCCCATTATTGCATTTGTCCCATATTTGCAATTGTGCCATATTGTTCTTTCTCCCATATCTGCGTTTGTCCTATATCTGTGTTTGTCCCATATCTGCGTCTGTCCCATATATGCATTTTTCCCATATCTGTGTTTATCCAACATCTGCAGTTTTCCCACATCAGTGCTTTTCCCATATCCGCGTTTTCCCCATGTCTACATTTTCCCCATATTAGCGTTTTCCCTATTTTTACATTTTCCCCACATTTGAGTTTTCCTCATATTTGCGTTTTCCACATATTTGGATTTGCCCATATTTGAGTTTTCACCATATTTGCATTTTCCCCATATATGTGTTTTCCCCATATTTGCGTTTTTCCCATATTTGCGATTTTCCCATATTTGTGTTTGTCCCATATTTGCTCTTTTCCCGTATTTGCGGAATTCACATATTTTCGTTCTTTTAGCGTTACTCATGAACTGAGGCTAGCAAACGAGTCCTTCTTCTACTCAACTAGTGCCAAAAAAAACTCTTCTCCCATATTTGCGATTTTCCGATATTTGCGACATTCTGAAATTTCCAGTTTTCGGAATTTTGCAATTCCCTGATATTAGGAATTTTCACATATATGCGTTTTCCCATATAGGCGTTCTTGCTATATATGCGTTTTTCCGAGATATGCATTTTTCCCATATATGGGTTTTTCCCATATTTGCGTTTTTCCCATATTTGCCTTTATCCAATATTTGTGATTTCCCATGTTTGCGTTGTTCCCATATTTACGTTTTTTTCATTTTCGCGTTTTTCCCATACTTGCATTCTTCCCATATTTGCGTTTTTCCATTATTTGCGTTCTTCGATATTTGCAATTATCGCATAAATGCATTTTTCGCATATATGCGTTTTTGCCATATATGCGTTCTTCCCATATATGCGTTTTACCCATATATGCGTTTTTCCCATATATGCTTTTTTTCCATGTATGCGTTTTTCACCTGTATGCGTTTATAACCCGTATACGTTTTCCCCATATTTGCGTTTTTCCCATATTTGCGTTTTTCTCATATTTGTGTTTTTCCCATATTTGTGTTTTTCCCATATTTGCGTTTTTCCCATATTTGCATTATCTCATAATTGCATCTTTCCCATATGTGCATGTTGCCCGTTTTGCGTGTTTGCCATATTTGTCCGATTTTTGCGATTTTCTCATATTTGGATGTTGCCATATTTGCGTTTTTCCCATATTTGCGTTTTTCCCATATTTGGGTTTTATCCATATTTTCGATTTTCCCATATTTGCATTTTTCCCATGTTTGCATATTTTCCATACTTGCGTTTTTCCCATATATGCGTCTTTCATATCTTTGCGTTTTTCATATATTTGCGTTTTTCCCATATTTGCGTTATCCTCATATTTGCGTTTTTCCCGTATTTGCGTTTTTTCCATATTTGCGTTTCTCCCATATTTGCATTATTTCTTATTTGCGTTTTTCCCAAATTTGTGTGTTTCCCATATTTGCGTGTTTCCCATATTTGTGTATTTCTCATATTTGCGTTTTTCCCATTTTGGTTATTGCCATATTTACGTTTTTCCCATATTTGCGTTTTTCCCATACTTAGGTTTTGTCCATATTTGTGTTTTTCCCATATTTGCGTTTTTCTAATATTTCCGTTTTTCCAAAGTTTGCGTTTGTCCCATATTTGTGTTTTTCCCATATTTGTGTGTTTCCCATGTTTCCGTTTTCCCATATTTGCATTTTTCCCATATTTGCGTTGTTCCCATATTTGTACTATTCCCATATTTGCGTTTTTCCTATATTTTCGTTTTCCCACATTTGCGTTTTTCCCACATTTGCGTTTTTCCCATATTTGCGTTTCTCCCATATTTGCGATTTTCCCATACTTTCGATATACCCATATTTGCGTTTTTTCCAATATTGCGTTTTTCCCATAATTGTGTCTTTACCGATATTTTCGATTTTCCCATATTTGCGTTTTCCCCACATTTACGTTTTTCCCATATTTGCGTTTTCCCATTATTGCGTTTTTCCCATATATGCGTTTTTTACATATATGTGTCTTTCCCTTACATGCTTTTTCCATAAATGAATTTTCCACCTATATGCGTTTTTCACCTATATGCATATTTCCCATATTTGCGTATTTCCCATATTTGCGTTTTTCCCATATTTGCGTTTCTCCCATATTTGCATTTTTCCCATATTTTCGTTTTTCCCTTATTTGCTTTTTCCCATATTTGCTTTTTTCCCATATTTGCATTTTTCACATATTTGCGTTTTTTCCATATTTCCTTGTTTCCCATTTTTTCGCATTTGAAATATTTGTGTTTTTCCCATATTTGCGTTTTTCCCATATTTGCTTTTTGCCATTTCTGCGTTTTTCCCATATTTGCGTTTTTCCCATGTCTAGGTTTTCTCCATATTTGCGTTTTCCCCGTATTTGCGTTTTTCCAATTTTTGCGTTTTTCTCATATGTGTTTCCCCAAATTCGCATTTTTTCCATATTTGCGTTTCTCTGTTATTTGCGTTTATCGCATATTTGCATTTTCCCCATATTTGCGTTTTTCCCATATTTGCATTTATCCCATATTTGCGTTTTACCCATGTATGGTTTTTCCCATATTTGCGTTTTTCCCATGTTTGCGTTTTTTCCATATGCATTCCCCATATTTGTGTTCTCCCGTATTTGCGTTTTTCCCATATTTGCGTTTTTCCCGTATTTGCGTTTTTCCCATATTTGCGTTTTTCCCATGTCTAGGTTTTCTCCATATTTGCATTTTCCCCGTATTTGCGTTTTTCCAATTTTTGCGTTTTTCTCATATGTGTTTCCCCATATTCGCATTTTTTCCATATTTGCGTTTCTCTGGTATTTGCGTTTATCGCATATTTGCATTTTCCCCATATTTGCATTTTTCCCATATTTGCATTTATCCCATATTTGCGTTTTACCCATGTATGGTTTTTCCCATATTTGCGTTTTTCCCATGTTTGCGTTTTTTCCATATGCGTTCCCCATATTTGTGTTCTCCCGTATTTGCGTTTTTCCCATATTTGCGTTTTTCCCGTATTTGCGTTTTTTCCATATTTGCGTTTTCCCCATATTTCCCTCTTCCCATATTTGCGTTTTTCCCATATTTGGTTTTTCCCATATTTGCGTTTTTCCATATTTGCGTATTTCCAATACTTGCATTTGTCCCATATTTGCGTTTCAGCCATATTTGAGTTTTTTCCAAACTTGAGTTTTTCCCATAGTTACGTTTTTCCCATTATTGCGTTTATCCCACATTTGCGTTTTTCCATATTTTCTTGTTTTCCATATTTGCGTTATCCCTAATTTGCTTTTTCCAATATTTGCGTTATTCCCATATTTGCGTATTTCCCATATTTGGTTTTTTCCCCATATTTGCTTTTTCCCATATTTGGCTTTAGCCATATTTTCAATTTTACCATATAAGCGTTTTCTCCACATATCCATTTCTCACCTATATGCGTTTTTCACCTATACGCGTTTTTCCTATATTTGCGTTTTTCCCATATTTGCGTTTTTCCCGTGTTTGGGTTTTTCCCATCTTTTGGTTTTTGCCATATTTGGGTTTTCCCATATTTGCGTTTTCCCCATAATTGCGTTTCTGCCATATTTGCGATTTTCCCATAGTTTCGATATACCCGTATTTGCGTTTTTTCCAATATTGCGTTTTTCCCATAATTGCGTTTTTACCGATATCTTCGATTTTCCCATATTTGCGTTTTCCCATTATTGCGTTTTTCCCATATTTGCGTTTTTCCCATTATTGCGTTTTCCCCATATTTGCGTTTTTCCATACTTTCATTTTTTCCATTTTTGAGATTTTTCGCATATTGGCCTTTTCCCAAAATTTGAATTTTTTCATATTTTCGATTTTTTTGCATTACTCAAAAACCCAGCCTACCAAAGGAGTCCTTCTTGTACTCAAGTCAAGTCAGAATATTTTCATTTCCCAAAGTTGCGATTTTACGATATTTACGGCTTTCCGATGTTTCCAGTATTTCGAATTTTGCAATTTTCCGATATCTACAATTTTCACATATGTGCGTTTTTCCCATATATGCGTTTTTCCCATATTTGCGTGCCGGCTGAAGTGGCCGTGCGGTTCACGGCGCTGCAGTCTGGAACCGCAAGACCGCTATGGTTGCAGGTTCGAATCCTGCCTCGGGCACGGAAGTTTGTGATGTCCTTAGGTTAGTTAGGTTTAACTAGTTCTAAGTTCTAGATGACTAATGACCTTAGCAGTTGAGTCCCATAGTGCTCAGAGCCATTTGAACCATTTGAACCATATTTACGTCTTTTACCTATATGCCTTTTTCACCTTTATGCGTTTTTCCCATATTTGCGTTTATCCCATATTTGCGTTTTTCCCTTGTTTGATTAACCCAGATTAGTGTTTTTCCCATATTCGCATTTGTCTCATATTTCCGTTTATACCATTTCTCCGTTTTTCCCACATTTGTGTTTTTCCCACATTTGTGTTTTTCCCACATTTGCGTTTTTCCCATATTTTCGATTTTCCCATATTTGCGTTTTTCCCATATTTGCGTTTCATTCATATTTGTGTTGTTGCCATATTTGCGTGTTTCCCATATTTGCGTTTCCCATATTTTCGTGTTTCCCATATTTGCGTTTTTACCATATTTGCGTGTATCCATTATTTGCGTTTTTCTCATATTTGCGTTTTTCCATATTTGCGTTTTTCCATAATTGCGTTTTTCCCATGTTTGTGTTTTCTGATATTTGCGTTTTTCCCATATTTGTGTTTTTCCCATATTTGCGTTTAGCCCATACTTCCGATTATCCCAATATTTTTGATTTTCCCATATTTGCGTTTTTCCCGTATTTGAGTTTCTACAATATTTTTGTTTTTCCCATATTTGTGTTTTTCCCATATTTGCGTGTTTCTCATATTTGCGTGTTTCTCATATTTTCGTTTTTCCCATATTTGCGTTTTTTCTAAATTTGTGTTTTTCCCATATTTGTGTCTTGCCCATATTTGAGAGGTTCCCATATTGGCGTTTTTCCTATATCAGCGTTTTTCCCTTATTAGCGTTTTTCCCATATTTGATTTTTTCCCATAGTTTTGTTTTTTCCAAATTTGCGTTTTTCCGAAATTTTCGTTTTTACCGCATTTGCGTTTTTTCTAATATTGCGTGTTTCCCACACTTGCGCTTTTACCGATATTTTAGATTTTCCCCTTTTTACGTTTTTCCCATATTTTCGTTCTTTTCATATTGCGTTTTTCTCATATTTTCGTTTTTCCCATATTTGCGTTTTTTCCAATATTGCCTTTTACCTATACTTGCATTTTTACCGATATTTTCGATTTTCCCTCTTTGCGTTTTTCCCATATTCGCGTTTCTCCCATATTCCCGTTTTTCCCATATTTGCGATTTTCCAATATTTGTGTTTTTCCCATATTTGGGTTGTTCCCATACTTTAGTGTTTCCTGTATTTGGGTTTTTCCCATATTTTCGAATTTCGTATGTTTGCGTTTGTCCCATATCTGAGTTTGTCCCAAATTTTAGTTTTTCCCATGTTTGCGTTTTTCCCATATTTGCGTTCTTCCCTTATTGCGTTTTTTCCATATTTTCGTGTTTCTAGTATTTGTGTTTTTTCCAATATTGCGTTTTTCCCATATTTGCGTTTTTACCGATATTTTCGGTTTTCCCATATTTGCGATTATCATATATTTTCGATTTTCCCATATTTGCGTTTTTCATATATTCGCGTTTTTCCCGTATTTGCGTATTTCCCACATATGCGTTTTTCCCATATTTCAGTTTTTCCCATGTTTGTGTTTATCTGATATTTGCCTTTTCTCCATATTTATGTTTCTCCCATATTATTGTTTTTCCTATATTTTCGATTTTCCCATATTTGCGATTATCATATATTTTCGATTTTCCCCGTATTTGCGTTTTTCATATATTTGCGTTTTTCCCGTATTTGCGTCTTTCCCATATATGCGTTTTTCCTAAATTTGAGTTTTTTCCATATTTGCGTTTTTGCCACATTTGTGTTGTTCCCATAGTTTCGTTTTTCCCATATTTGGGTTCACCCATATTTGTGTTTACCCATATTTGCGTTTTCCCCATATTTGCGTTTTTCCCATGTTTGCGTTTTTCCCATATTTACGTTTTCCCCATATTTGCATTACTCCCATATTTGCGTTTTTCCCATATTTGCGTTTTTCCAAAATTTGGTGTTTTCCCATATTTGCTTTTTTCCCATATTTGCGTTTTTCCCATATTTTCGTTTTTCCAATATTTGTGTTTTTCCCATATTTGTGTTTCTCCCATATTTGCGTTTTTCCCATATTTGCGTTACTCTTGTATTATCGTTTTCCCCATTTTTGTTTTTTTTCATATTTGCTTTTTTCCCATGTTTGCGTTTTTGCCGTATTTGCGTTTTTCACATATTTGAGTCTTTCCAATACTTGAGTTTTTCCCATATTTGCGTTTTTCCCACACTTATTTCCCATATTTGCGTTTTTCCCATATTTGTGTTTTCCCATATTTGTGTTTTTCTCCATATTTGCGCTTGTCACTTATTTGCACTTGTCACATATTTGCGTTTTTCCCATATTTGCGTATTTCCAATATTTGTGTCTTTCCCATATTTGTGTCTTTCCCATCTTTGTGTGTTTCCCATATTTGCGTTTTTCCATGTATGCCTGTTTCCCAAATTTGCGTTTTTCCCATATGTCCATTTATCCGTATTTGTGTTTCCGATATTTGTGTCTTTCCCATACTTGCGTTTTTTAGAATTTTGCATTTTTCCCATTTTTGCTTTTTTCCCAAATTTTCGTTTTTCCAATATTTTCGTTTATCCCATATTTGCGCTTTCCCCACATTTGCATTATCCCATAAATCCGTTTTTCCCATATTTGTGTGTTTCCCATATTTGCCTGTTTCCCATATTTGTGTATTTCTCATATTTGTGTATTTCTCATATTTGCGTTTTTCCCATATTTGGTTAAGGCCATTTTTTGGTGTTTCCCATATTTGCGTTTTCCCCATATTTAGGTTTTGTCCATATTTGTGTTTTTTCCATATTTGCGTTTACCCCATAATTTCGTTTTTCCCAGATTTGCATTTTTCCAATACATGCGTTTTTTCCATATATGCTTTTTTCGCCTATATGCGTTTTTCCCATATTTGCGATTTTCCCATATTTGCGTTTTATCATATTTGCGTTTTTCCTACACGCATTTTCCCATGTTTGCGTTTTTCCCATATTTGCGTTTTTACCATATATGCGTTTTTTCCATATAAGCGTTTTTCACCTACATGCGTTTTTCACCTATATGCATTTTTCACCAATATGTGTTTTTCACCTATATTCGTTGATCCCATATATGCCTTTTCTTCATATATGCGTTTTTGCCATATATGCGTTTTTCACCTATATGTGTTTTTCCCCTAATTGGTTTTTCTCATATTAGCGTTGTTCCCATATTTGCTTTTTTCCGATGTTTGCGTTTGTCCCATACTTGCGTTTTTACCAGATTTGAGATTTTCCCCCTTTCGCGTTTTTTTCATATATGCGTTTTTCACCTAAATGCGATTTTCACAACTATGCGTTTTTCCATATTTGTGTTTTTCCCATGTTTGCATTTTTTCCATATTTCGGTTTTTCCCATATTCACGGTTTTCCCACATTTGGTTTTTGCCATATTGGCGATTTTCCCATATTTGCGTTTTTCCCATATTTGGGTTTTTCCCATATTTTTGTTTTTCCCGTATTTGGTTTTCCCTATATTTGCATTGTTCCCATGTTTGCGTTGTTCCCATATTTGCGTTTTTCCGATGTTTGCCTTTTTCCAATACTTGCGTTTTTACCATAGTTGAGTTTTTTCCATATTTGAGTTTTTCCCACATTTGAGTTTTTCCCACATTTGCGTTTTCCCCATATATGCGTTTTTCCCATATGTGCTTTTTTCCATATATGCGTTTTTCACCTATATGCGTTTTTCACCTATATGCGTTTTTCACCTATATGCGTTTTTCCCATATTTGCGTTTTTCCCGTATGTTCGTTTTTCTTATATTTGCGTTTTTCCCATATTTGCATTTCTTCCATATTTGCACTATCCCATATTTGCGTTTTTCCCATATTTGTGTGTTTCCCATATTTGCGTGTTTCCCATATTTGGTTTTTGCCATATTGGCGTTTTTCCCATATTTGCGTTCTTCCCATATTTGGGTTTTTCCCATATTTTTGTTTTTCCCGTATTTGGTTTTCCCCATATTTGCGTTGTTCCCATATTTGCGTTTTTCTGATGTTTGCATTTGTCCAATACTTGGTGTTTTTACCAGATTTGAGTTTTTTCCATATTTGAGTTTTTCCCACATTTGAGTTTTTCCCATATTTGCGTTTTTCCTACACGCGTTTTCCCATGTTTGCGTTTTTCCCATATTTGCGTTTTTAGCATATATGCGTTTTTTCCATATAAGCTTTTTTCACCTACATGCGTTTTTCACCTATATGCACTTTTCACCAATATGTGTTTTTCACCTATATTCGTTGATCCCATATATGCCTTTTCTTCATATATGCGTTTTTGCCATATATGCGTTTTTCACCTATATGTGTTTTTCCCCTATTTGGTTTTTCTCATATTAGCGTTGTTCCCATATTTGCGTTTTTCCGATGTTTGCGTTTGTCCCATACTTGCGTTTTTACCATATTTGTGATTTTCCCCCTTTCGCGTTTTTTTCATATATGCGTTTTTCACCTAAATGCGATTTTCACAACTATGCGTTTTTCCATATTTGTGTTTTTCCCATGTTTGCGTTTTTTCCATATTTCTGTTTTTCCCATATTCACGGTTTTCCCACATTTGGTTTTTGCCATATTGGCGATTTTCCCATATTTGCGTTCTTCCCATATTTGGGTTTTTCCCATATTTTTGTTTTTCCCGTATTTGGTTTTCCCTATATTTGCGTTGTTCCCATGTTTGCGTTGTTCCCATATTTGCGTTTTTCCGATGTTTGCGTTTTTCCAATACTTGCGTTTTTAACAGAGTTGAGTTTTTTCCATATTTGAGTTTTTCCCACATTTGAGTTTTTCCCACATTTGCGTTTTCCCCACATATGCGTTTTTCCCATATGTGCTTTTTTCCATATATGCGTTTTTCACCTATATGCGTTTTTCCCATATTTGCGTTTTCCCGTATGTTCGTTTTTCTTATATTTGCGTTTTTCCCATATTTGCGTTTCTCCCATATTTGCACTATCCCATATTTGCGTTTTTCCCATATTTGTGTGTTTCCCATATTTGCGTGTTTCCCATATTTGGTTTTTGCCATATTGGCGTTTTTCCCATATTTACGTTCTTCCCATATTTGGGTTTTTCCCATATTTTTGTTTTTCCCGTATTTGGTTTTCTCCATATTTGCGTTGTTCCCATATTTGCGTTTTTCTGATGTTTGCGTTTGTCCAATACTTGCGTTTTTACCAGATTTGAGTTTTTTCCATATTTGAGTTTTTCCCATATTTGCGTTTTTCCCATATTTGCGTTTTTCCTACACGCATTTTCCCATGTTTGCGTTTTTCCCATATTTGCGTTTTTACCATATATGCGTTTTTTCCATATAAGCGTTTTTCACCTACATGCGTTTTTCACCTATATGCACTTTTCACCAATATGTGTTTTTCACCTATATTCGTTGATCCCATATATGCCTTTTCTTCATATATGCGTTTTTGCCATATATGCGTTTTTCACCTATATGTGTTTTTCCCCTATTTGGTTTTTCTCATATTAGCGTTGTTCCCATATTTGCGTTTTTCCGATGTTTGCGTTTGTCCCATACTTGCGTTTTTACCATATTTGTGATTTTCCCCCTTTCGCGTTTTTTTCATATATGCGTTTTTCACCTAAATGCGATTTTCACAACTATGCGTTTTTCCATATTTGTGTTTTTCCCATGTTTGCGTTTTTTCCATATTTCTGTTTTTCCCATATTCACGGTTTTCCCACATTTGGTTTTTGCCATTTTGGCGATTTCCCCATATTTGCGTTCTTCCCATATTTGGGTTTTTCCCATATTTTTGTTTTTCCCGTATTTGGTTTTCCCTATATTTGCGTTGTTCCCATGTTTGCGTTGTTCCCATATTTGCGGATTTCCGATGTTTGCGTTTTTCCAATACTTGCGTTTTTAACAGAGTTGAGTTTTTTCCATATTTGAGTTTTTCCCACATTTGAGTTTTTCCCACATTTGCGTTTTCCCCACATATGCGTTTTTCCCATATGTGCTTTTTTCCATATATGCGTTTTTCACCTATATGCGTTTTTCACCTATATGCGTTTTTCCCCTATATGCGTTTTTCCCATATTTGCGTTTTTCTCGTATGTTCGTTTTTCTTATATTTGCATTTTTCCCATATTTGCGTTTCTCCCATATTTGCACTATCCCATATTTGCGTTTTTCCCATATTTGTGTGTTTCCCATATTTGCGTGTTTCCCATATTTGGTTTTTGCCACATTGGCGTTTTTCCCATATTTGCGTTCTTCCCATATTTGGGTTTTTCCCATATTTTTGTTTTTCCCATATTTGGTTTTCCCCATATTTGCGTTGTTCCCATATTTGCGTTTTTCTGATGTTTGCGTTTGTCCAATACTTGCGTTTTTACCAGATTTGAGTTTTTTCCATATATGAGTTTTTCCCACATTTGAGTTTTTCCCACATTTGCGTTTTCCCCATATATGCGCTTTTCCCATATTTGCGTTTCATTCATATTTGTGTTGTTGCCATATTTGCATGTTTCCCATATTTGCGTTTCCCATATTTTCGTGTTTCCCATATTTGCGTTTTTACCATATTTGCGTGTATCCATTATTTGCGTTTTTCTCATATTTGCATTTTTCCATATTTGCGTTTTTCCATAATTGCGTTTTTCCCATGTTTGTGTTTTCTGATATTTGCGTTTTTCCCATATTTGTGTTTTTCCCAAATTTGCGTTTAGCCCATACTTCCGATTTTCCCAATATTTTTGATTTTCCCATATTTGTGTTTTTCCCATATTTGAGTTTCTCCAATATTTTTGTTTTTCCCATATTTGTGTTTTTCCCATATTTGCGTGTTTCTCATATTTGCGTGTTTCTCATATTTTCGTTTATCCCATATTTGCGTTTTTCCCAAATTTGTGTTTTTCCCATATTTGTGTCTTGCCCATATTTGAGAGGTTCCCATATTGGCGTTTTTCCTATATTAGCGTTTTTCCCTTATTAGCGTTTTTCCCATATTTGATTTTTTCCCATAGTTTTGTTTTTTCCAAATTTGCGTTTTTCCGAAATTTTCGTTTTTACCGCATTTGCGTTTTTCCTAATATTGCGTGTTGCCCACACTTGCGCTTTTACCGATATTTTAGATTTTCCCCTTTTTACGTTTTTCCCATATTTTCGTTCTTTTCATATTGCGTTTTTCTCATATTTTCGTTTTTCCCATATTTGCGTTTTTTCCAATATTGCCTTTTACCCATACTTGCATTTTTACCGATATTTTCGATTTTCCCTCTTTGCGTTTTTCCCATATTCGCGTTTCTCCCATATTCCCGTTTTTCCCATATTTGCGATTTTCCAATATTTGTGTTTTTCCCATATTTGGGTTGTTCCCATACTTTAGTCTTTCCTGTATTTGGGTTTTTCCCATATTTTCGATTTTCGCATACTTGCGTTTGTCCCATATTTGCGTTTGTCCCAAATTTTAGTTTTTCCCATGTTTGCGTTTTTCCCATATTTGCGTTCTTCACTTATTGCGTTTTTTCCATATTTTCGTGTTTCTAGTATTTGCGTTTTTTCCAATATTGCGTTTTTCCCATATTTGCGATTTTACCGATATTTTCGGTTTTCCCATATTTGCGATTATCATATATTTTCGATTTTCCTATATTTGCGTTTTTCATATATTCTCGTTTTTCCCGTATTTGCGTATTTCCCACATATGCGTTTTTCCCATATTTCAGTTTTTCCCATGTTTGTGTTTATCTGATATTTGCCTTTTCTCCATATTTATGTTTCTCCCATATTATTGTTTTTCCTATATTTTCGATTTTCCCATATTTGCGATTATCATATATTTTCGATTTTCCCCATTTTTGCGTTTTGCATATATTTGCGTTTTTCCCGTATTTGCGTCTTTCCCATATATGCGTTTTTCCCAAATTTGATTTTTTCCCATATTTGCGTTTTTGCCACATTTGTGTTGTTCCCATAGTTCCGTTTTTCCCATATTTGGATTCACCCATATTTGTGTTTACCCATATTTGCGTTTTCCCCATATTTGCGTTTTTCCCATGTTTGCGTTTTTCCCATATTTACGTTTTCCCCATATTTGCATTACTCCCATATTTGCGTTTTTCCCATATTTGCGTTTTTCCAAAATTTGGTGTTTTCCCATATTTGCTTTTTTCCCATATTTGCGATTTTCCCATATTTTCGTTTTTCCAATATTTGTGTTTTTCCCATATTTGTGTTTCTCCCATATTTGCGTTTTTCCCATATTTGCGTTACTCTTGTATTATCGTTTTCCCCATTTTTGTTTTTTTTCATATTTGCTTTTTTGCCATGTTTGCGTTTTTGCCGTATTTGCGTTTTTCACATATTTGAGTCTTTCCAATACTTGAGTTTCTCCCATATTTGCGTTTTTCCCACACTTATTTCCCATATTTGCGTTTTTCCCTTATTTGTGTTTTCCCATATTTGTGTTTTTCTCCATATTTGCGCTTGTCACTTATTTGCACTTGTCACATATTTGCGTTTTTCCCATATTTGCGTATTTCCAATATTTGTGTCTTTCCCATATTTGTGTCTTTCCCATCTTTGTGTGTTTCCCAAATTTGCGTTTTTCCATGTATGCCTGTTTCCCAAATTTGCGTTTTTCCCATATGTCCATTTGTCCGTATTTGTGTTTCCGATATTTGTGTCTTTCCCATACTTGCGTTATTTAGAATTTTGCATTTTTCCCATTTTTGCGTTTTTCCCAAATTTTCGTTTTTCCAATATTTTCGTTTATCCCATATTTGCGCTTTCCCCACATTTGCATTATCCCATATTTCCGTTTTTCCCATATTTGTGTATTTCTCATATTTGTGTATTTCTCATATTTGCGTTTTTCCCATATTTGGTTAAGGCCATTTTTTGGTGTTTCCCATATTTTCGTTTTTCCCATATTTAGGTTTTGTCCATATTTGTGTTTTTTCCATATTTGCGTTTACCCAATAATTTCGTTTTTCCCAGATTTGCATTTTTCCAATACATGCGTTTTTTCCATATATGCTTTTTTCGCCTATATGCGTTTTTCCCATATTTACGATTTTCCCATATTTGCGTTTTTCCCATATTTGCGTTTTTCCTACACGCATTTTCCCATGTTTGCGTTTTTCCCATATTTGCGTTTTTACCATATATGCGTTTTTTCCATATAAGCGTTTTTCACCTACATGTAATTTTCACCTATATGCATTTTTCACCAATATGTGTTTTTCACCTATATTCGTTGATCGCATATATGCCTTTTCTTCATATATGCGTTTTTGCCATATATGCGTTTTTCACCTATATGTGTTTTTCCCCTATTTGGTTTTTCTCATATTAGCGTTGTTCCCATATTTGCGTTTTTCCGATGTTTGCGTTTGTCCCATACTTGCGTTTTTACCAGATTTGAGATTTTCCCCCTTTCGCGTTTTTTTCATATATGCGTTTTTCACCTAAATGCGATTTTCACAACTATGTGTTTTTCCATATTTGTGTTTTTCCCATGTTTGCGTTTTTTCCATATTTCTGTTTTTCCCATATTCACGGTTTTCCCACATTTGGTTTTTGCCATATTGGCGATTTTCCCATATTTGCGTTCTTCCCATATTTGGGTTTTTCCCATATTTTTGTTTTTCCCGTATTTGGTTTTCCCTATATTTGCGTAGTTCCCATGTTTGCGTTGTTCCCATATTTGCGTTGTTCCGATGTTTGCGTTTTTCCAATACTTGTGTTTTTACCAGAGTTGAGTTTTTTCCATATTTGAGTTTTTCCCACATTTTTATAGTTTTTCCCACATTTGCGTTTTCCCCATATATGCGTTTTTCCCATATATGCGTTTTTCACCTATATGCGTTTTTCACCTATATGCGTTTTTCACCTATATGCGTTTTTCCCATATTTCCGTTTTTCCCGTATGTTCGTTTTTCTTATATTTGCGTTTATCCCATATTTGCGTTTCTCCCATATTTGCACTATCCCATATTTGCGTTTTTCCCATATTTGTGTGTTTCCCATATTTGTGTGTTTCCCATATTTGGTTTTTGCCATATTGGCGTTTTTCCCATATTTGCGTTCTTCCCATATTTGGGTTTTTCCCATATTTTTGTTTTTCCTGTATTTGGTTTTCCCCATATTTGCGTTGTTCCGATATTTGCGTTTTTCTGATGTTTGCGTTTGTCCAATACTTGCGTTTTTACCAGATTTGAGTTTTTTCCATATTTGATTTTTTCCCACATTTGAGTTTTTCCCATATTTGCGTTTTTCCTACACGCGTTTTCCCTTGTTTGCGTTTTTCCCATATTTGCGTTTTTACCATATATGCGTTTTTTCCATATAAGCGTTTTTCACCTACATGCGTGTTTCACCTATATGCACTTTTCACCAATATGTGTTTTTCACCTATATTCGTTGATCCCATATATGCCTTTTCTTCATATATGCGTTTTTGCCATATATGCGTTTTTCACCTATATGTGTTTTTCCCCTATTTGGTTTTTCTCATATTAGCGTTGTTCCCATATTTGCGTTTTTCCGATGTTTGCGTTTGTCCCATACTTGCGTTTTTACCATATTTGTGATTTTCCCCCTTTCGCGTTTTTTTCATATATGCGTTTTTCACCTAAATGCGATTTTCACAACTATGCGTTTTTCCATATTTGTGTTTTTCCCATGTTTGCGTTTTTTCCATATTTCTGTTTTTCCCATATTCACGGTTTTCCCACATTTGGTTTTTGCCATATTGGCGATTTTCCCATATTTGCGTTCTTCCCATATTTGGGTTTTTCCCATATTTTTGTTTTTCCCGTATTTGGTTTTCCCTATATTTGCGTTGTTCCCATGTTTGCGTTGTTCCCATATTTGCGTTTTTCCGATGTTTGCGTTTTTCCAATACTTGCGTTTTTAACAGAGTTGAGTTTTTTCCATATTTGAGTTTTTCCCACATTTGAGTTTTTCCCACATTTGCGTTTTTCCCACATTTGCGTCTTCCCCATATATGCGTTTTTCCCATATATGCTTTTTTTCCATATATGCGTTTTTCACCTATATGCGTTTTTCACCTATATGCGTTTTCCCCATATTTGCGTTTTTCCCGTATGTTCGTTTTTCTTATATTTGCGTTTTTCCCATATTTGCGTTTCTCCCATATTTGCACTATCCCATATTTGCGTTTTTCCCATATTTGTGTGTTTCCCATATTTGCGTGTTTCCCATATTTGGTTTTTGCCATATTGGCGTTTTTCCCATATTTGCATTCTTCCCATATTTGGGTTTTTCCCATATTTTTGTTTTTCCCATCTTTGGTTTTCCCCATATTTGTGTTGTTCCCATATTTGCGTTTTTCTGATGTTTGCGTTTGTCCAATACTTGCGTTTTTACCAGATTTGAGTTTTTTCCATATTTGAGTTTTTCCCACATTTGAGTTTTTCCCACATTTGCGTTTTCCCCATATATGCGTTTTTCCCATATATGCTTTTTTTCCATATATGCGTTTTTCACCTATATGCGTTTTTCACCTATATGTGTTTTTCCACTATTTGGTTTTTCTCATATTAGCGTTGTTCCCAAATTTGCGTTTTTCCCATATTTGTGTGTTTCCCACATTTGCGTGTTTCCCATATTTGTGTATTTATCATAATTGCGTTTTAACCATATTTGGTCATTGCCATATTTACGTTTTTCCCATATTTGCGTTTTCCCCATACTTAGGTTTTGTCCATATTTGTGTTTTTCCCATATTTGCGTTTTTCCAATGTTTGCGTTTGTCCCATATTTGTGTTTTTCCCATATTTGTGTGTTTCCCATGTTTCCGTTTTCCCATATTTGCGTTTTTCAAATATTTGCATTGTTCTCAGATTTGCATTATTCCCATATTTGCGTTTTTCCAATATTTGCGTTTTTCCCATATTTGCTTTTTGCCATTTCTGCGTTTTTCCCATATTTGCGTTTCTCCCATATTTGCGATTTTCCCACACTTTCGATATACCCATATTTGCATTTTTTCCAATATTGCGATTTTCCCATAATTGTGTCTTTACCGATATTTTCGATTTTTCCATATTTGCGTTTTTCCCATATTTGCGTTTTCCCATATTTGCGTTTTCCCCATATATGCGTTTCTCCCATATTTGCATTTTTCCCATATTTTCGTTTTTCCCTTATTTGCTTTTTTCCCATATTTGCTTTTTTCCCATATTTGCATTTTTCACATATTTGCGTTTTTTCCATATTTCCTTGTTTCCCATTTTTTCGCATTTGAAATATTTGTGTTTTTCCCATATTTCCTTTTTTCCCATATTTGCTTTTTGCCATTTCTGCGTTTTTCCCATATTTGCGTTTTACCCATATCTAGGTTTTCTCCATATTTCCGTTTTCCCCGTATTTGCGTTTTTCCAATTTTTGCGTTTTTCTCATATGTGTTTCCCCATATTCGCATTTTTTCCATATTTGCGTTTCTCTGGTATTTGCGTTTATCCCATATTTGCATTTTCCCCATATTTGTGTTTTTCGCATATTTGCATTTATCCCATATTTGCGTTTTACCCATGTATGGTTTTTCCCATATTTGCGTTTTTCCCATGGTTGCATCTTTTCCATATGCGTTCCCCCATATTTGTGTTCTCCCGTATTTGCGTTTTTCCCATATTTGCGTTTTTCCCGTATTTGCGTTTTTTCCATATTTGCGTTTTTCCCATATTTCCGTCTTCCCATATTTGCGTTTTTCCCATATTTGGTTTTCCCATATTTGCGTTTTTCCATATTTGCGTTTTTCCCATACTTGCATTTGACCCATATTTGCGTTTCAGCCATATTTGAGTTTTTTCCAAATTTGAGTTTTTCCCATAGTTGCGTTTTTCCCATTATTGCGTTTATCCCACATTTGCGTTTTTCCATTTTATCGTGTTTTCCATACTTGCGTTATCCCTAATTTGCTTTTTCCTATATTTGCGTTTTTCCCATATTTGTGTATTTCCCATATTTGGTTTTTTTCCCCATATTTGCTTTTTCCCGTATTTGGTTTTTGCCATATTTTCAATTTTACCATATAAGCGTTTTCTCCACATATCCGTTTCTCACCTATATGCGTTTTTCACCTATACGCGTTTTTCCCATATTTGCGTTTTTCCCATGATTAGGTTCTTCCCATCTTTTGGTTTTTGCCATATTTCGGTTTTCCCATATTTGCGTTTTCCGCATATTTGCGTTTCTGCCATATTTGCGATTTTCCCATAGTTTCGATATACCCATATTTGCGTTTTTTCCAATATTCCGTTTTTCCCATAATTGCGTTTTTACCGATATCTTCGAATTTCCCATATTTGCGTGTTCCCATTATTGCGTTTTTCCCATATTTGCGTTTTTCCCATTATTGCGTTTTTCCCATATTTGCGTTTTTCCATATTTTCATTTTTTCCATTTTTGCGATTTTTCCCATATTGGCCTTTTCCCAAAATTTGAATTTTTCCCATATTTTCGATTTTTTTGCATTACTCAAGAACCCAGCCTACCAAAGGAGTCCTCCTTGTACTCTAGTCATGTCAGAAAATTCTCATTTGCCAAAGTTGCGATTTTATGATATTTATGGCTTTCCGATGTTTCCAGTATTTCGAATTTGGAATTTTCCGATATTTACAATTTTCACATATGTGAATTTTTCCCATATATGCGTTTTAGCGATATATGCGTTTTTCCCATATATGCGTTTTTCCCATATTTGCCTTTTTTACCTATGTGCCTTTTTCACCTTTATGCGTTTTTCCCATATTTGCGTTTATCCCATATTTGCGTTTTTCCCATGTTTGATTAACCCAGATTTGTATTTTTCCAATATTCGCATTTGTCCCATATTTCCGTTTTTACCATATTTGTGTTTTTCACACATTTGTGTTTTTCCCACATTTGCTTTTTTCCCATATTTGCGTTTTTCCCAGATTTGCGTTTTTCCCACATTTTCGTTTTTCTCATATTTGCGTTTTTTCCAATATTGCGTTTTGCCCATACCTGTGTTTGTACCGATATTTTCGATTTTCCCATATTTGTGTGTTTCCCATATTTGCGTTTCCCATATTTTCGTGTTTCCCATATTTGCGTTTTTACCATATTTGCGTGTATCCAGTATTTGCGTTTTTCTCATATTTACATTTTTCCATATTTGCGTTTTTCCATAATTGCGCTTTTCCCATGTTTGTGTTTTCTGATATTTGCGTTTTTCCCGTATTTGCGTGTTTCTCATATTTTCGATTTTCCCATATTTGCGTTTGTCCCAAATTTGAGTTTTTCCCATATTTGTGTCTTGCCCATATTTGCGCGTTTCCCATATTGGCGTTTTTCCTATATTATCGTTTTTCCCTTATTAGCGTTTTTCCCATATTTGATTTTTTTCCCATATTTTCGTTTTTCCCAAATTTGCGTTTTTCCGAAATTTTCGTTTTTACTGCATTTGCGTTTTTTCCAGTATTGCGTCTTTCCCACACTTGCGTTTTTACTGATATTTTAGATTTTCCCCTTTTTACTTTTTTCCCATATTTTCGTTCTTTTCATATTGCGTTTTTCTCATATTTTCGTTTTTCCCATATTTTCGTTTTTCCCAATATTGCGTTTTTCCCATATTTGCGATATTCCAATATTTGTGTTTTTCCCATATTTGGGTTTTTCCCATACTTTGATGTTTCCTATATTTGGGTTTTTCCCATATTTTCGATTTTCGCATGTTTGCGTTTGTCCCAAATGTTAGTTTTTCCCGTGTTTGGGTTTTTCCCATATTTGCGTTCTTCCCTTATTGCGTTTTATCCTTATTTTCGTTTTTCTAGTATTTGCGTTTTTTCCAATATTGCGTTTTTCCCATATTTGCGTTTTTACCGATATATTCGGTTTTCCCATATTTGCGATTATCATATATTTTCGATTTTCCCATATTTGCCTTTTTCATATATTCGCGTTTTTCCCGTATTTGCGTATTTCCCATATATGCGTTTTTCCCATGTATGCCTGTTTCCCAAATTTGCGTTTTTTCCATATGTCCATTTTTCCGTATTTGTGTTTCCCATATCTGTGTCTTTGCCATAATTGCGTTTTTGCCATATTTGCGTTGTTCCCATAATTTCGTTTTTCTCATATTTGGGTTTACCCATATTTGGGTTTACCCATATTTGCGTTTTTCACGTATTTGCGTTTTTCCCATGTTTGCGCTTTTCCCATATTTACGTTTTCCCCATATTTGCATTTCTCCCATATTTGCGTTTTTCCCATATTTGCGTTTTTCCCATATTTGCATTTATCCCATATTTGCGTTTTTCCCATATATGGTTTTTCCCATACTTGCGTTTTTCCCATATTTGCGTTTTTCATATATTTGCGTTTTTCCCTTATTTGCGTTTTTCCCGTTGCATGGGGGCTTAATTAAATATGATTGAAAATATTTTTTGTTTTTAGTAGCTGTATGTCCGATTACGCTGTGTCTCGTAATCGGTTGGCCCTGACTAGTATTATTACGCTATCTGACTGCAAAGAACAACAATAAATAATGAATGAAAATTTTGGTTAACACAATTAATTAATTAAGTCCCCAGCAACTATAAAATCTACAAAGCCAACAAGCACAAGTGTAACTGTTCTGTGTGTGGGAGTGTGACTCAACGCACACATCTGGCACGGTTCTTCTTCAACAAGACAAGAAATTTTAAATACCATTTATACTGAAGTAACTAAAGGAAATAAAAATACCATAATTACTCAAGAAAACCAGAATTCCACTCTAATACAAGAACACAAGCCAGATGCTTTGTTGACTGAACCTGTAATGATGCATTATTTGAGACACACGGAATTAATGAAAAACCACGCAATATTTTACCTTCATATATATTGACGAAAAGCACTCTGATCGTTACAGTATTTCCATTCGAACCATCTGCTGTCTATCCCATCAAACAATTGCATAAAACATGGAACAAGCACTCCTTACTACAACATCTCGACAAGCCTTGCCCACTAGCACATCTCAACACGAACTGTCTGCTACGAGCTCTGCCCACGCACTGCCTGCTACGAGTTCTTAACAGGCACTGTGTAGGCGGCTTAATAATACTCTTTGGCGCAATCTCTGGCGCAGTGGCTCAGTGTAGCCACCTTTCATATGCTCCTCCTCCACAGGCCAGAAATTGATGGTATTTTTGCCAGCATTGGTGGTGAAAATACCACCAAATTCGTCCAGAAAAATACAGACAAAAATAAAAGATAATATTAATACCTAAATATCACATAATTAGTTAAAATTTTGGCTTTGCACTGACCTTTCAATAACCTAATATACAAAATACAGTAGGCAATACAAATTCTTTTCATACATGTGGCTTTACATAATAGTTTACACAACACATAAAAAATCAGTTTATACAAATGTTCACATAAAAAACAAATAGTTGATAATTCTAGCCCAGCAATGGTCAACAGGTGCAGACACCAACAAGTGACATCGTTTCAGCAGAAGCAGTCCATCAGTTGCACCCAGCAATGTTGAGCAGGTGCAGACACCAACAAGTGACATCATTTCAGCAGAAGCAGTCCATCAGTTGCACCCAGCAATGTTGAGCAGGTGCAGACACCAACAAGTGACATCATTTCAGTAGAAGCAGTCCATCAGTTGCACCCAGCAATGTTGAGCAGGTGCAGACACCAACAAATGACTTCATTTCAGTAGAAGCAGTTCCATCTGTGGCACCCAGTAATGTTGAGCAGGTGCAGACACCAACAAGTGACATCATTTCAGTAGAAGCAGTTCCATCTGTGGCACCCAGTAAAGTTGAAGAGGTACACACAGCAACAAGTCACATTAGTTCAGTAGAAGCAGTCCATCAGTGGCACCCAGCAATGTTGAGTAGGTGCAGACACCGGCAAGTGACATCTTTTCAGTAGAAACAGTCCATCAGTTGCACCCAGCAATGTTGAGCAGGTGCAGACACCAACAAGTCACATCATTTCAGTAGAAGCAGTTCCATCTGTGGCACCCAGTAAAGTTGAAGAGGTACACACAGCAACAAGTCACATTAGTTCAGTAGAAGCAGTCCATCAGTTGCACCCAGCAATGTTGAGCAGGTGCAGACAGCAACAAGTGACTTCATTTCAGTAGAAGCAGCTCCATTAGTGGCACCCAGTAATGTTGAGCAGGTGCAGACACCAACAAGTGACATCATTTCAGTAGAAGCAGTCCATCAGTTGCACCCAGCAATGTTGAGCAGGTGCAGACACCAACAAGTGACATCATTTCAGTAGAAACAGTTCTAACAGTGGCACCCAGCAATGTTGAGTAGGTGCAGACAGCAACAAGTGACATCATTTCAGTAGAAGCAGTCCATCAGTTGCACCCAGCAATGTTGAGCAGGTGCAGACACCAACAAGTGACATCATTTCAGTTGAAACAGTCCATCAGTTGCACCCAGCAATGTTGAGCAGGTGCAGACACCAACAAGTGACATCATTTCAGTAGAAGCAGTTCCATCTGTGGCACCCAGTAATGTTGAGCAGGTGCAGACACCAACAAGTGACATCATTTCAGTAGAAGCAGTCCATCAGTTGCACCCAGCAATGTTGAGCAGGTGCAGACACCAACAAGTGACATCATTTCCATACAAGTAGTCCATCAGTTACACCTAGCAATCATGAGCAGGTCCAGAGAGCAGTCCATGATATTCACTATCACTGATCACACTGTTCATCAGCAGAAATTAAACATGTCCCAGTGGCACCAATCATGTAGAAAAAGTACAAGTAACAGTTCATAATATTCACTATCCCTGATCACACTGTTCATCAGCAGAAATTAAACATGTCCTAAGTGTCACACATTATGTTGAAAAAGTGCAGGTAACAGTTCATAATATTTACCATCACTAATCAGACAGTTCAGGCATGAACAATAGTTTGAATGCACGTACAAATGCTTTTACACTAAACATACAAATCATAATAAACACACAAATGATGTCAGATAATTTTCATATTAACTATTACAAATACTCAAATATCAGTAAACCTGTAATATTTATGGGTGTCAGTGCAAGCCACTACAAACAAATAAAATAATATTTACGAGATAGGTGGGTAGGATTAGGAAAGGAGAACACACAAAACACACTCATTCATCTTTCATCCACATTAAGTACTACTGTGTAATTGAATGGTGTTAACTGTGTAAATGTAATTCTGTCAAAATCTGATGCTCATCATGTGTATCAAGTAGTAGTGGCAGCAATGTATAACAGTCAATAATAGTTAGGTCAACGTCATAGTCATCATGTCAAGACCAATGTTTGCCAAGCCAGATCAAATGTACTGTTGTTGAACAACTGTCAGTGAGCCAAGATATGCAAATACTTCCTCTCTTCAAAAAAAAGTATATACTGCTTAGTGATTTAACAAAGTGTGTGTATAGACTATCTTCCTTCTGCTTTAGTGTTCTAGTCAGCTATCTTCATCCTCCTTGTTCCATAAGACCAACAAAAAAAATATGCTCCTCACTTACTTTACTTCTTATACACCAAAACTCCAATAATCATCAGCATCACATAATCTCAATAATACCTCAATAATACTTCAATACGTCGATACATATAACCCTTATTGCCAATATATGCTCCTCACTTACTTTACCTCTTATCCACCAAAACTCCAATAATCATCAACTTCTCACAATCTCAATAATACCTCAATAATACCTCTTCAATACGTCGATACATATAAACCTTATTACCAATATCATTTCACTTCCATAACAACTCTTTCCTCTAGTCAGTCTCCTCGAACAAGTACAGATAAAATCCTAATGCAAACTTCAGTTCATCATCCCATACAATCTGAAGACACATTGCCAACACACAACCTCTGTGTAATCCATCTGACCCAAATCTTCTGCTCATTATGAATTATAAACAAAGAAATGCATACATGACCTCTAACAGACTTAGTTCGAATAACTCTCAGTAATTAAGTACGATTACGGAATGTGAATGATCACAATATTTCACAGTGTGTACACCACTTCAAGAATTATGGCAGAAGCAAACATGTGGAGTATTTCTTGTATCAAGTGTCACTTCCTATTTCAATTGCTCACGAAAAATGCAGTGTAATAACTGTCAATGGTCTAAACCTAGTAATGGTATGTCATGTCGTTAGCTTCCTTCCTATTAGCATAAAGTTATACAGCTTCCATAAAACCTCCAGCTCATGTGACTTCTATGAAGTTTCTTGTACTAATGTTGTTCGTCGAATTATAGCAGTTCATTTTCTTATCTTAAAAATATAAGGCACTGAGCGTAAGCAAAACATGCAATAGCGAGTAAATATACCAGTAGAGAACAGAATGTCAAAAAGTGGATGCAGCACAATTCCTATAACGAGGCTCTGCCAAGCGAACAATCTATAATTAATCCAATAGTGTGACCTAAACTCTATGTTCGTACACTGTACATCAGCATTGCTATATACCAAATTAAAGAGTAGTTATGACAACACCAGATATGTATAAATATGCAATCCATACGCAAAGCAGTAAACATGTCATTAGCATCATATCAGCATAAGCAAATAAATGTTCATATGTAATCTTAATAAGTAAACATGAAGGCGCAAGCAGATAAATCACAAAGTATAACTTACATACCTAAACACATCAGCACAATAAATCAGGTTACAATTATAATTTAAATAAATAAGCACAGCATACACATAACAGAAAAACATGACATCAGTGAAAAAGCAGCGCAGCCAAGCGATGCAGAATATATACAAATAACAATCCTGTTCATTAATAAAACATTGACAAAAATCAGAAAATGTACGCAAGCACGTCGCTTCACACGTAAATTCATAGAACATGAAATTAGCACAAAGTATGAATCACGTAATCGCGAGCAGCAAATTACGTCTCAAGTACGTACCTAAGTGAAAATATGTTACCTGAAAAATGAACTCAATTAATAGTTACCCTTTTTAGTTTATTAGTTTCTTCTTCGAAATTACATTCTTCCAGAAAATCTCTCGATAGCAAGTCCTCTTAACGTCGGACACCCACAGAATTTACCTGAAGTTCTTAAATATTTTATAGAACCGTATCCTGAAAAATACTGAATGTTAATAACAGAATTCATCAAGTCACTATAGCTTTATACTGAATTTAATCGGCGAAATTAAACTGTGTATTTGTTTACGGCTGTCAGTGCATTCGCACTGAGCGCCCGATCAGCTGTAGGCGCGTGACGTAGGAAGCAATTGTTCGCGGTCAACGACTGCCTTGTGCGGCGCGCAGACTTGACTGTTGCTTTGAGTATGTGCCGCCGCCAAAACACAGCGCGGTATCCTTGTACTCTCCGCCTCACTTGGACCAGCGTTCGTGCTGGACGTGCAGACCGCGTGAGACGACGCTTCATCCAGTCCCAAACATGCTCAATGGGGGACAGATCCGGAGATCTTGCTGGCCAGGGTAGTTGACGTACACCTTCTAGAGCACGTTGGGTGGCACGGGATACATGCGAACGTGCATTGTCCTGTTGGAACAGCAAGTTCCCTTGCCGGTCTAGGAATGATAGAACGATGGGTTCGATGACGGTTTGGATGTACCGTGCACTATTCAGTGTCCCCTCGACGATCACCAGTGATGTACGGCCAGTGTAGGAAATCGCTCCCCACACCATGATGCCGGGTGTTGGCCCTGTGTGTCTCGGTCGTATGCAGTCCTGATTGTGGCGCTCACCTGCACGGCGCCAAACACGCATACGACCATCATTGGCACCAAGGCAGAAGCGACTCTCATCGCTGAAGACGACACGTCTCCATTCGTCCCTCCATTCACGCCTGTCGCGACACCACTGGAGGCGGGCTGCACGATGTTGGGGCGTGAGCGGAAGACGGCCTAACGGTGTGCGGGACCGTAGCCCAGCTTCATGGAGACGGTTGCGAATGGTCCTCGCCGATACCCCAGGAGCAACAGTGTCCCTAATTTGCTGGGAAGTGGCGGTGCGGTCCCCTACGGCACTGCGTAGGATCCTACGGTCTTGGCGTGCATCCGTGCGTCGCTGCGGTCCGGTCCCAGGTCGACGGGCACGTGCACCTTCCGCCGACCACTGGCGACAACATCGATGTACTGTGGAGACCTCACGCCCCACGTGTTGAGCAACTCGGCGGTACGTCCACCCGGCCTCCCGCATGCCCACTATACGCCCTCGCTCAAAGTCCGTCAACTGCACATACGGCTCACGTCCACGCTGTCGCGGCATGCTACCAGTGTTAAAGACTGCGATGGAGCTCCGTATGCCACGGCAAACTGGCTGACACTGACGGCGGCGGTGCACAAATGCCGCGCAGCTAGCGCCATTCGACGGCCAACACCGCGGTTCCTGGTGTGTCGGCTGTGCCGTGCGTGTGATCATTGCTTGTACAGCCCTCTCGCAGTGTCCGGAGCAAGTATGGTGGGTCTGACACACCGGTGTCAATGTGTTCTTTTTTCCATTTCCAGGAGTGTATATTGACGAAAAGCACTCTGATCGTTACAGTATTTCCATTCGAACCATCTGCTGTCTATCCCATCAAACAACTGCATAAAACATGGAACAAGCACTCCTTACTACAACATCTCGACAAGCCTTGACCACTAGCACATCTCAACACGAACTGTCTGCTACGAGCTCTGCCCACGCACTGCCTGCTACGAGCTCTCTCCAAGCACTGTGTAGGCGGCTTAATAATACTCTTTGGCGCAATCTCTGGCGCAGTGGCTCAGTGTAGCCACCTTTCACCGTATTTGCATTTTTTCCATATTTGCGTTTTTCCCATATTTCCGTCTTCCCATATTTGCGTTTTTCCCATATTTGGTTTTTTTCATTTTTGCGTTTTTCCACATTTGCGTTTTTCCCATACTTGCATTTGTCCCATATTTGCGTTTCTCCTTATATTTGAGTTTTTTCCAAATTTGAGTTTTTCCCATAGTTACGTTTTTCCCATTACTGCGTTTATCCCAAATTTGCGTTTTTCCATATTTTCGTGTTTTCCATATTTGCGTTATCCCTAATTTGCTTTTTTCCCATATTTACGTTATTCCCATATTTGCGTATTTCCCATATTTGGTTTTATCCAATATTTGCTTTTTCCCATATTTGGTTTTTGCCATATTTTCAATTTTACCATATAAGCGTTCTCTCCACATATCCGTTTCTCACCTATATGCGTTTTTCACCTATACGGGTTTTTTCCATATTTGTGTTTTTCTCATATTTGCATTTTTCCATATTTGCGTTTTTCCATAATTGCGTTTTTCCCATGTTTGTGTTTTTGCCATATTTGGGTTTTTCACATATTTGCGTTTTTCACATATCTGCGTTTTTCCAATATTTGTGTTTTTCCCATATTTCTGTTTTTCCCATATTTGCATGTCTCCCACATTTACGTTTTTCATATATTTGTGTTTTTTCCATATTTGCGTTTTCCCCAATTTTGCGTATTTCCCATATTTGCGTGTTTCCCATATTTGCATCTTTCCAATACTCTAGTTTTTCCCATATTTGCGTTTTTCCCACACTTATTTCCCATATTTGCGTTTTTCCCATATTTGCGTTTTTTCCATATTTGCGCTTGTCACATATTTGCGTTTTTCCCATATTCGCGTTTTTCCCATATTTGCGTTTTTCTATTTTTTGTGTCTCTCCCATATTTAAGTATTTCCCATATTTTCGTATTTCCCATATTTGCGTCTTTCTCATGTTTGGGTTTTCTCATATTATCTTTTTTCCCATATTTGGTTATTGCCATATTGGCGTTTTTCCCATACTTGCGTTTTTCCCATATTTTCGTTTTCCCATATTCCGGTTTTCCCGTATTTGCTTTTTTCGAATATTTCCGTTTTTTCCCGAATTGCGATTTTCCCATTTTTTCTTTTTTCCCATATTTTCGTTTTTCCCATATTTGCGTTTTTCCCATATTTGTCTTTCTGCCACATTTCCGCTTTTCCCATATTTTGGATTTTCCCATATTTGCGTCGTCACATATTTGTGCTTTTCCCATATTTGCGTTTTCCAAAGTTTGCGTTATTCTCATATTTCCGTTTTTCCCAATATTGCGTTTTTCCCATAATTGCATTTTTCCATAATTGCGTTTTTAAATACCTGCGTTTTTCCCATATATGCATTTTTCCCATATTTGCATTTTTCACATATTTCCGTTTTTTCCAATATTGTGTTTTTCCCATATTTGCATTTTTCCCATATTTGCATTTTTCCCATAGTTGCGTTTTTCCCATATTTGCATTTTTCCCTAATTTTCGATATTCCCATATTTGCGTGTTTCCCATATTTGCGTTTTTAACATATTTGCGTTTTTCATATTTGCTTTTATCCCATATTTGCGTTTTTCCCATGTTTGCGTTTTTCAAATATTTGCGTTTTTCCAATATTTGCATTTTTCCCAAATTTTCGATATTCCCATATTTACGTGGTACCCATATTTGTGTTTTTCCCATATTTTGTTTTTCTTATATTTGTGTGTTTCCCATATTTGCGTTTTCCCATATTTGCATTTTCCAATACTTGCGTTTTCACCGATATTTTCGATTTTCCCATATTTGCGTTATTCCAATAATATCGTTATTCCCGTATTGTGTTTGTCCCATATTTTCGTTTTTCCCATATTTGCGTTTTTTCCAACAATTCGTTATTTACTTACTTTCGTTTTTACCGACATTTTCGATTTTCCCATATTTGCATTTCTCCCAAATTGGCGTTTCTCCCAAGTTGGCGTTTTCCAACATTTGCGTTATTCCCATATTTGCGTTATTCCCATATTTGCGTTATTCCCATATTTTCGTTATTCCCATATTTTCGTTATTCCCATATTTGCGTTTTACTCATATTTGGGTTTTCCTCATATTTTCGTTTTTCCCATACTTGCGTATTTCAAATATTTGCGTTTTTCCCATATTTGCGTTTTTCCCATATTTCCGTTTTCCCATTTTCACATTTATCCCAATTTTGTGTGTTTCAAATATTTGCGTTTTTCCCATATTCGTGTTTTTCCCATCTTTGCTTGTTTCCATTATTTACGTTATTCCCATATTTGCAATTTTCAAAATTTGCGTTTGTCCATAATTGCGTTTTTCCCATATTTTCGATTTTCCCATATTTTCGAATATCCCATATATGCGTTATTACCGATATTTTCGATTTTCCCATATTTTCGTTTTTTCCAAATTTGAATTTTTTCCAATATTGCGTCTTTCCCAAACTAGCGTTTTTACCGATATTTTCGATTTTCACATAATTGCGTTTGTAAGGTATTTGCGTTTTTCCCGTATTTGCATTTTTACCATATTTGCACAAATACGGGAAAAACGCAAATACGGGAAAAACGCATATGCGGGAAAAACGCATATGCGGGAAAAACGCATATGCGGGAAAAACGCATATGCGGGAAAAACGCAATGTTGGGAATAACGCAATATTGGGAAAAAGGTAATATTGGAAAAGTGTGTAAGTAGGCTGTTTATATTTCCTTATTGGCAACGTTATGTAGCACTCTGTATGAAAATCACTGGCTGTGCTGTGTGCAGTCTGTGGCAAGTTTGCATTGTTGTCTGCCATTGTAGTGTTGGGCTGTGGCAGCTGGATGTGAACAGCCCGTAGCGTTGCACAGTTGGAGGTGAGCCGCCAGCAGTGGTGGATGTGGGGAGAGAGATGGCGGAGTTTTGAAATTTGTTATACTGGATATTATGAACTGCTATATATATTATGACTATCAATGTAAATACATTGCTTACTCTCTTTTAAAATCTTTCATTTGCCTACTATCCCTATCAGTAGTTAGTGACTTCCATAGTTTGAATCTTTTATTTAGCTGGTTGTAGTGGCGCTCACTGTATAGCAGTAGCTTGAGTAACGAAGATTTTTGTGAGGTAAGTGATTTGTGAAAGGTACACGTTAATGTTAGTCAGGGCCATTCCTTTGTAGGGATTTCTTAAAGTCAGATTGTGTTGCGCTAAAAAATATTGTGTGTCAGTTTATGCATAGTCTTGTATAAATGTTCTATAGGGGACGTTTCATATGGCGATCCTGCCAGGATACTTCACTGGAATCTTCTGATTTTTTTCTTGTAGTTTGAGTAATTAGTGTAGATTTTGTTTATTGCTAGGGCGTAATTGTAGAGAGAATCTCCTTTGTAGTTGCAGCCTTTCATTGTTGTACAGTAAAACAGTTGTGGCATGCATGTAGATTTGCACCTAGTACTTCACAGCTACGCTTGCCATTACCAAATATTATTTTCAGTGCTATGTTAATGTGTTCCCCTATTTTTGCTCTTGAAATTGTGTTTTTCTGTGTTATCGTGTGAAATATTGTGACAATAATGGCGTGTGAAAAACGTAAGACTAGGCTCCAAAGTAAACTGAGAAATGACAGTGAAGACGAAAGCAGTGTGTTAACACCACCATGTAATGAATTAACTAATATTCAAAGTAGTAATTTGGTAACTGTGAACAGGGAATGGAGTGGGCGTCAAATAATGGTGTACACAGTGAAACATTTAGTGAACAGGGAAGCATTATCGATCGATCAGTCGGTCGGCAACAGCTCGCCTCAGGAATCGGGAATGACAGAACACAATATTGCAAATACCGTAGACTCAGGTTTTTGGTTCTCACCGTTTTCTCAAATGAGTCAAGACACATTTTCCGCTTGTCAAAATGTGAATGTTGCCGGTGCAAATTCACTGCCGAAAAGCACTGAGGAACTTGTTTCAGACACCAGTGCATTGTTATTACAATTAGTGCAACAAGTGGGACAAAAGCTTCAAAAGTTAGACACAATGGAACAACACCAGAGACAAACACAGCAACAGTTACACACAATGGAACAAAATCAGAGACAAACACAGCAAAAGCTTCAAAAGTCACTCATTGGAACAAACTCTCAAACAAACACGTGAATATTTAACTGCTGAGTTACATAACATTGAATCGAAATGTCAAAAAGTCTGTAATGACGTAAAAACACAAATTTGTGAGCATTTCCAATCTATTTTTTCGCGTCATGAAAATGCATTACAGAATCATGAAGCAGCCATAAAAGAACTGCAAACTATTGTTCATGAAAATCACGACACCTTGCAAGCTAAAATTGACTGAGTTGCATCTAACGATTCGGTTACGCAACTTGCAAAAACTCAAGAAAACTTAAAGGACACAGTAGATACGATTTCAACACAAATGGACACTCTGAAACTTGCTTCAGAAAAACACACTGAGGAAATAAGTACACTATCGGAGAAATTAGCCGAACTTTCGTATCAGTTCACTAACTTATCTGCAAAGGTAGATGATGATCTGAATGACACAAGACCCGTAGCCATCACTGACACAGAAGAGTGCGAACAAATTAGGAAATTCAAACAAAATCAGAATCAAATTAATACGCAACACCAAAGAGAAATCCGGGAAGTACAAGATCAGCTGACACAGGTAAGTACATTGACTTCTGCAGAACTTAGCTTTCGGAGGACAATTACTACGACACTTCCACAGAGATTATCTTACAGCAAGACGCACATTTAGCGCTACAGGACACGTATTTGAGTGATTAATTTTGTACTTAAAACATTTATTTTTAAAGATTTTTGAATTACAAAGAAAGTTTTCCGTGATACATTTCATTCCATTGCTGTAATCTGTAACACCTGAGGGTATAATTACAATAATCCTCAGGGGGGTACACGCTTACTTTGTGTATCATGTGTTTGGCAAGCACAAGGAGCCCTAGCTAATATGGTATTTGCTTATACAACTTTACACATCGGTACCATATTCCTCTAACACATAAATTACATAACTATCTGATTATTTAACAGACAAACAAACAAACATTTTTTTTTACTACATCAGTGACACATGTTTACGCAATTACACAGTTGGGTAACTTCACACTTACGAAATTGTATTTTGTCTGTACTTTGTGAACTGTTCATATTTTTTCAGACCCATTGTGATATTATGAGAGCTTTGCATGATATATTTGGTATGGGATCACGAGTTTTAAAGTACGTTTGTGGCAGATGACACTTTTGACATGAGCAGAGGATTTTTTTAGGTTTTGAAATTATTGGAGGAAGCTACGACGATTTTGAGAGTTGACTGAGGTGTTATGATATTATTACGATGACTATGTGTATTATGCTGTTGCCGCATGTTTATGATCAATAAGCTGATGCTATATGAGTAATTTGATTATGCTATGTATTTATTATGATGAAATATTGAAGTGTCGTCGCAAGATTGACGTGTCGACGAATATATATATGTGTAATAAGGTAAGGAGTAATGAATAGTGGTTAGGGACTCTGACTTGTGAGAAAGGATGTTGGAAACCAAGAATCGTACTTTAAGAGTTATGAAATGTATGTAAATGTGTGAATGTATTACAACGCCGACGAAAATTTTTGGACACTGTTATATCAATAGGATTTTGTTTCTACAGCTTTGTAACGCAAATTCTTGACCTGTGAAATATTTTTATATGCGACTGTCACTGTAGCGGAAACTGCTGTCGTAAATATTTCCGTAAGAAACTTAAGTGACCACCTGCACGTAATGCGTCGTGGGCACCCAGCTGTGTCAGACACCTGGAGAAAAAGCCATTAGGGTGTGCCTTTCCAGAGGCACAGGTAAAAAAAAAAGGGAGGCCATTATCCTCGCTGTTGACATTCCTTTGTAGAAAGCATCGTTAATACGACACCCTCAAACTTGAAAACATGATAACACTGTGGAGCTCCTAATTTGTGATATTTACTGCAATGCCTAATGAAATGACGAGAAATATTTTTATGTCTATCATTTTCTTTAATATCTAGTTTCTAGCTGCACTGCAGCATTGTTTAAAATAAAATTTTATGAATGTACTAATATAGATATTTTATGCCTACAGATCCAGTAAACAATAGCTTTAAAAAAAACGAAGGAGCACAAAAAGACATTTCCCTTCACAGGACTTGCATATATAATTTTCTTTTCAAGTACTTGGTAATTTCTTTTGTAGAATAAGTTGTGGTGCACCACTTTAATTACATAGACATTAAGATGTGAATATACATTTCCCTTGTCTGCACTGTTGTCTTTAGTGTAATATTTTATTGCTTGAGCTATGTCATGTTTAGATATAAGTTGCTGCTGCTGTTTGCCAGGCATAGTGTTACTGAATTTGACTTTGTATTACGCTGTTAAGCCAGTTTAACTACGGATTTATTTTCCTTTTTTGCTGCACAGTGCCTTATATTAGTTGTAATATTGCAATTGCTTTGCCTATTTAAATTTTTTTCTCATTGCTGTTTGTGTTAACTATTTTGTGCTGCTGCATTGCCTCGTTGGTTGGTTGGTTGGTTGGTTGAGGTTTAAGGGACCAAACAGCAAGGTCATCAGTTCCTTGTTTCAAATAGGCTCCATTCCGCTAATAGGACTTCACAGTAAAGTCAGAAAAATAAAACGGAAAAAGGTAAAAACGTAAAAGAGCAGTCATGTTGTCAGTGGTAAAAAACAAAATGAGGGAAGTCAGTAAGAGAACGAACCCAACACTATGCTGAAGCAGCATAGGCAAGACCACCTGTGACGTAAAAGGTACAACTGCTAGAATGTAGAAAGTACGTATGGGAATAGAAAGACTAACCAAGCCTTAAAAAAAGGGTAAAAACAGAGTAAAAGGGGAAGAAAAGAGGATTTCGGTCAGGGAGGAGAATCGGGAATCTCCGAACACTGCTTACAGTGGGAGACACCCAAACACTCACCGCCCTGCTCCAACACCAGAAAGAGATTAAAAACCTTAAAACTGAGAATAAAAACCACTTTCCCGGAGGAAACCGAGAACCAGAGAGACCATCCGGGAATCGTCAGCCAACATCAAAGGTAAAGTGTTTGGGAGCCTATACTTCGCACGCAGAGCCAAAAGAAGGGGGCATTCAAACAAAATGTGGGCTACCGACTGGAAGGCTCCACAACCACATAGTGGGGGTGGTTCATCACGCAAAAGAAAACCATGGGTCAGCCTGGTATGGCCAATGCGGAGACGACACAGTGTGGTCGAGTCCTTTCGGGAGAGGCGAAAGGAAGAACGCCATGGGCCTGGTGTCACCTTAATTGCACGAAGTTTATTAGACAGGGGAGTAGCCTCCCAAGAAGTGGCCCATGACTGTGCGAAGTGGGATTTGATGTGAAGCCGTAAATCCGCTGCAGGAGGGGTTACATAAAACGGGGGGTAAGTGACTGCTCCCCCAGCGAAACGATCAGTCAGCTCATTACCCGGGATACCCACATGGACAGGGACCCAAAGGAAGTCAGTGGAACAAGCAGCACGGTGAATATCAGTGAGATGGTCATGGATGGCAGAGACCAAGGGATGGCGCGAAAAACACCGGTCAATAGCAAGAAGGCCACTCATCGAGTCCGTACATAACAAAACACAGTTGTGTTGGGACTGTTTAATAAAGGTAAGGGCCTGGGAAATTGCCATCAATTCCGCAGTAAACACCCCACATGTAGGTGGCAGCAGATGATTTTCCGTTCCGACAGAGGACGTGAAGGCATACCCCACATGATCAGCAGAGTTACAGCCATCAGTGTAGAAAACAACAGCATCCCGAAACTCCCATAAAATTTGGCGGAAAAAGGAACGGAACACCACCAGGGGGATGGAATCTTTCGGACCTCGCCGGAGATCCATCCGAATTCGAGGCCGAGGAACTAATCAAGGAGGGGTAGAGGGGAGGGAGCGAGGAAGACAGGACAAAGAAGGAAGCTGAAAAGCACGGCAAAGAGTCGCAAGGCGCAGCCCATCCGGTAAACCCGCCCGAGGGCGGGAGTCGCGTGGGCGACGTCCATGGTCTGGGAACAGGATACAATAGGAAGGATGAGTGGGAGAGGAACGGATACTGAGTGCATAAGACACCAGAAGCTGGGACCGCCGAACAGAAAGGGGGGGATCCCAGTTTCAACCAGGAGACTATCAACAGGGCTAGTAGGGAAGGCACCGGTGGCCAAACAGATACCACGATGGTGGACTGGATCCAGCAAGTGCAGTGTGGAAGGAGCAGCCGAACCATAAACTTGACAACCATAGTCCAAGCGAGACAAAACTAGAGCACGATAAAGACGGAGGAGGAGGGAACGGTCCGCACCCCAAGAGGAGTGGGCAAGGAAGCGAAGGACATTGAGTTTACGGAAACATCCTACCTTCAGGAGTCTGATATGGGGCAGACAAGTGAGCTTGTTGTCGAAAAGAAGACCCAAGAAACGAAACTGTGGGACCACAGGCAATCGTTGTGCAGCGAGATAGAGCTCTGGATCAGGGTAGATCGTAGTACGGCGACAGAAGTGGACCACTCGCGATTTGAAAGGAGAGAATTGAAACCCGTGTGAGAGGGTCCATGTAGAGGCACGCCGTATAGCTACCTGGAGCTGCCGTTCTGCAGATGCCATCGAAGAGGAACTAACCCAAATGCAGAAATCATCCACATACAGGGCAGGGGCGACCAAGGGACCGACAGAGGCCACAAGTCCATCGATAGCAATGAGGAAAAGAAGAACACTCAAGACAGAACCCTGTGGGATGCCGGTCTCCTGGGTCCGTGGAGAACTAAAAGCAGTACCAACTCGGACTCTGAATGACCGATGGAGTAGGAACTGGCGGATAAAAATCGGGAGTGGGCCCCGAAGACCCCACTGATGAAGGGTAAGTAAGATGTGATGGCGCCAGGCCGTATCATAGGCCTTGCGAAGGTAAAAAAAACTGCAAGCAAATGGCGGCGCTGGGAAAAAGCCTGCCGGACTGCAGATTCCAAGCGCAGTAAATGATCGATTGGAGACCGTCCCTCTCGAAAGCCACACTGGTAAGGGGACAATAGATCCCAAGATTCGAGGACCCAATTGAGCCGACGGGCTACCATCCGTTCAAGTAACTTACAAACAACATTGGTCAAACTAATTGGCCGATAGCTGTCAACAGATACGGGATTCTTACCAGGCTTAAGAACAGGAACCACAATACTATCCCTCCACTGAGAAGGGAAGTCACCCTGGAGCCAGATACGGTTAAACACCCGAAGAAGATGTTGCCGTTGTGGAGCACTGAGATGTTGAAGCAGTTGGTTATGAATGGAATCTGGGCCAGGGGCCGTATCATGAGAAGAAGATAGAGCAGAAAGAAATTCCCATTCAGTAAAAGGTTCGTTGTAAGATTCTGACTCACAAGGGGTGAAACATAAGGTGGAAGCTTCAGCCCACTGTTTTTGATGAAGGAAAGCAGCTGGATAGTAGGCTGACGCTGATGCCACTGCAAAATGGGTCGCTAGATGTTCTGCAAGAACTAATGGGTCCGTACAAATGCCATCCGGGAGGTGAAGGCCTGGGAGGGTGGACTGCCGATGGCAACCTTGGAGAGAGCGAAGTGTAGCCCATACCCGTGACAGAGGGACAGTAGAACCAAGGGAAGAAACGAATCGTTCCCAACATATCCGCTTGCTCGGTTTGATTAAATTACGGGCTTTAGCACGAAGGCGTTTAAAGGTAGTAAGGCTGGCTATGGATGGGTGCCTCTTAAAGTATTGCAAAGCTCGACGGCGATCACGGATGGCAATGGCAATAGCCATACTCCACCACGGGACTTGTCGGCGACGAAATGATCCAGATGAGCGCGGGACAGCAAGGCTAGCAGCGCGAACAATCGCGTCAGACACGTCACGTAGGACGTCATCAATACAACCCGACAAAGAGGGAGAAAACGCGACCTGTGCAGTGTATAGAGGCCAATCGTCGCGTTGGAAAGTCCAACGAGGCAACCTGTCCATCGGGGAGCGGGAAGGGAGCGTGATAAACAATGGGAAATGGTCACTATCACAAAGGTCGTCGTGTGGCGACCAGTGTAATGAAGGGAGGAGAGAGGGAGAAGTAAGAGAAAGATCAATGGCAGAAAAGGTACCATGACCGGCACTGAAATGAGTAGGGGAGCCATCATTAAGAAGGCACAGGTCGTGGTCTGCAATAAATTGGTCTATAAGAAGACCTCGTCTAGATGGAAAGGCACTGCCCCACAAAGGATGATGAGCATTAAAATCCCCGAGGAGGAGGAAGGGAGGTGGGGGTTGCTGAAGAAGGGTGGTTAAGGTAGCAGGCGTAAGAGTCCTGTCAGGAGGGAGATAAAGATTGCAAACTGTGATTGCAGAGTCGAAGTGGACCCGAACAGCAACCGCTTCCAATGTAGTTTGAAGAGGAATCCACGTGCTAGCAATGTCTGTACGGACCAATGTACAAACACCACCAGAAGCCCGCAGGGGTCCGACCCGATTTCGACAGAAAACACGGAAACCACGGAGGGTCGGTGAGTGAGCATCAGTGAAATGAGATTCCTGGAGAACCACACAAGCTGCAGAGTAGTATGAAAGAAGGGATTTCAATTCCGGAAGGTGGCGATAGTATCCATTACAATTCCATTGGAGAACCACAGAACGAGGGTTTAAATGGGGGCTGAACACTGTAAAGCCAGTCATACCGCCGGGTCCCCACCCGTCACCGACAAGGAGGGGGCGACGTCCATGAACGACAGGTCAGAATCCGGTTGTGAAGTCGGGGAAGGGACCTCCGGTGACACCAGAGGCTCTTTGTCCCGGGAGTTATGTTTCTTCTTCCGTTCAGGCTGCGATCGAGGAGGGCTGTGTGGCATGAAGGAGCCAGCTGCAGCAAGATCAGGAACAGAAAGAGACCGGGCGACCTGGGGGCCGACAGACCGCGGCTCTCGCGGTCGTCGCGCGGCAGCAGACCTTTGGCCTGGAAGGTGCCGGGAAGGGGCATCCCGGGAGAGGCGCCCTTGACCGGCAGACGCCGAAGGAGTGGGACACTTCTCCGGCTGGGGAGGGGGAGCAGCGCCCATAGGAGAAGGTGTGGGAGCTGCAGGGGTGTGGGGAAGGAGAGGGGTCCGGGATGGGGGTAAGGAAGGGGGAGGAAGGGGTGAAGATGTAACCAAGGCGTAACTAGATGTCATGGACACAGGGTGGAGTCTTGCATATTTCTTGCGGGCCTCTGTGTAGGTTAAACGATCGAGGGACTTATACTCCTGTATCTTTTTTCCGTCTTATATACTGGGCAATCTCGTGAACGTGGAGAATGACTACCATGACAATTTACACAGACAGGAGGGGGAACACAGGGACTCCCCTCACGGAGTGGACGTCCACAGTCACCACAGAGAGGGGCCTGTGAACAGCGGGAAGACATGTGTCCAAAACACAAGCACTTAAAACACCTCATAGGAGGTGGGATGTACGGCTTCACATCACAGCGATAGACCATAATCTTATCTTTCTCAGGGAGGGTATCCCCTTCAAAGGCCAGGATAAAGGCACCAGTATCAATACAATTGTCTTTAGGACCCTTCTGAACGCGCCGAACAAAGTGAACACCCCGCCGTCCGAGATTGTCCAGAAGTTCCTCATCAGTTTGAAGGATGAGGTCACTGTGAAAAATCACACCCAGTACCATATTTAGAGACTGGTGGGGGGGGTAATGAACACAGGTATTGTGCCAAGATGGGTACAGGCACGAAGGGCCACAGATTGGGCAGCTGAAGCAGTTTTTATCAGCAACGAACCCGACCGCATCTTGCTCAGGGAGTCCACTTCGCCAAACTTGTCTTCAATGTGTTCCACAAAGAATAAAGGTTCGGTATTGGTGAAAGTATCTCCATCAGTCCTGGTGCAAACTAGGTAACGGGGAAAAGGTTTTGTCCCTAGCCGACGGGCCTGACCCTCTTCCCAGGGGGTAGCCATGGAAGGGAAAGCCGAAGGGGTGAGAGAAGCAGCACTTGAGGAATCAGTTCCACACAGAGAGACGGCCGCAGAAGAACGGCCAGAGTTCTGGACCCGTATGCGTTTCATTTGCATAGCGTCCGCCCTGATACCACCCACTCCGATCAGGGGCTCTCCTCACGGGCGCCACCCAGCCACAGCAAGGGCCGTCTGGCACGGCGGCCATTGCCGGGAGTTCCGATGCTCCAGTAGGACGAGCAACCACTCCAATGCATGCATGAGGAGGTCACAGCTCAGGTATCAGAAGTGTGATCCCTGTGTGTTCAGGGGGCTCAACCAAAAGGGTACATAGCGACCCCACCACACGGGCTGGCTACTGTGCTGGCTATGCACCCTAGCATCAGACAACGACATGAAAGAAAAGATGGAATGTACTAGGAGGGTGCACGTCAGAGACACTAGGTAAGGTGCTCTTCCCCAAATGGCTCACACTACGGAGAAGAAATTTTGTAATGGAGGTCAAACCCCAGAGGGGGGCCAAGGAATGCCAAAAGGAGGAGATGATTATACAACAAAGCCAAATTAGAAAACCAACAGAACCAGGAGGATAGCGGGGCCAACATAAGCAAGGACACCAAGAGAGGGAGAGGAGAGGGCGAGGGGAAAGGAGCAAGGAGGGGAAAGGAGGGGAGGGGAAAGGAGGGGAAGGGAAAGGAAATGCAGCCCTGGAGAGAAAGAAGGCTGCAATGGCTCAGGGCCCCGTGCTCGCCACGCACGTATCCACAAAAGAGTTGTGGACCCCCTGGGGGGGCATTGCCTCGTCCCTTAGTTTAGCATCTGAGCTCAGTAGATTTAAGTTAGCTTAAGAGGGGGTAGCCTATAAGAGAATGAGTTGCGATGAATTTGAAGAAATCCACTGAGAGGTTATACGAGAAAAATACAGAAAGCATGCTTGGATAGGTTTTTTTTGGCTGGAGCAAATATCGAAATAAGACGAAAGATCTATGGAATGAAGTTTTGGGTTGGACTGCAGTACCAAATGTTACACTGAAAACGAACCCTGTCCTTTCCTTTTGTGTTTCCCACTATGTGTTTGTGTACCCTTGTGTATTTGTTTTCTTCCTGTCTCTGTGTAGTTTCATAGAATTTTTTCTTCTTCTAATACTAAGCTACATTCACTATGATGAGGAATACTGTTATCCTCAAATATAATTGGCATTAATAATATGTTATTTACCTTGTAAATATGCTTAGACATTATTTATTCTGTTTTGTTTTAATGCTCATGTGTGAAGTTGATGTTTCGCAAGTTATTCTGATCTTTTATATGTCTATTTCTATTCTTTTGTAAAGCTGGAATTACTACAAATGTTATCTGTATTGTTATGTTTTTAATGATGTATTTTGTACCTTTGTAATTGTATTTTTATGTTACCAAATTGTAATTGTTACCAGTTCTTCAAATTAAGTTACATTTCACTGCACACGTTTCTGTTGGTCATAGTATATGGACAATATGTGAGAAGTAGGTACTGTTAGTGTTTGCACGTGTGTTGATAATTTAGCAAGGGACTGAATAACAGCATTGCTGGTCCTAAGGACAAATCCAAAAGCATTGTGAGAGCACAAGCGGTGGTTTATGGACTTGCTATATTCTCCGCAAGACTCTTCGATGGTGATTGTGCACCTGCACGGTCGCAACAGATGGCTGCTGGCCATCTCTACAAGGACTACAGTGGGTCTGCACGTTTGATGGCCCACCAATACAATTATCTCTACAAGGACTATAGTGGGTCTGCACGTTTGATGGCCCACCAATATCATAATCTCTACCAGGACTACAGTGGGTCTGCTCTGTGATGACCTACCTACCAATCTTCTTCAAAACGTCGATTGACTCTGCTGTAGGTTTGCTCTGTATTGCCCCGTTACCTGTCAGCATGTCAAGAGTCAGCACTGTCTTTCAGTTGGAAGGACAACACTACTTCTTCAAGACTGCATGGAAATCCACTACTTCCATGTGCAATGTCTTTTACTGCTCAGACTTTGAAAAAAAAAACACTGGAATTTTACTGTGATAAACAATCTGGACGGTCGTTATGGACTGTGAGAAAATTTTAGCTTTTGACCAACATTGTATAAATAAGTGTGTGCATTTGATATCTTTGTTATTGTAACTATGAAAAATTTTATCAAATCATTATTGGCCACTGCACAAAACAATTTGCAAAATTTTTTGTGGGGAGCATGGGGGCTATGTAAGTAGGCTGTTTATAATTTCTTATTGGCAACATTACGTAGCGCTCCGTATGAAAATCACTGGCTGTGCTGTGTACAGCCTGTGGCTAGTTTGCATTGTTGTCTGCCATTGTAGTGTTGGGCTGCAGCAGCTGGATGTGAACAGTGCATAGCGTTGCGCAGTTTGAGGTGAGCCGCCAGCAGTGGTGGATGTGGTGGGAGAGATGGCGGAGTTTTAAAATATGTTATGCTGGATATTATGAACTGCTATATATATTATGACTATTAAGGTAAACACATTGCTTGTTCTCTATTAAAATCTTTCATTTGCTAACTATCCCTATCAGTAGTTAGTGACTTCCGTAGTTTGAATATTTTATTTAGCTGGCAGTAGTGGCGCTTGCTGTATTGCTGTAGCTTGAGTAACAAAGATTTTTGTGAGGTAAGTGATTTGTGAAAGGCACACGTCAATGTTAGTCAGAGCCATTACTTTATGGGGATTTCTGAAAGTCAGACTGCGTTGCGCTAAAAAATAGTGTGTTAGTTTAAGCATAGTCTTGTATAAATGTTCAAAAGGGGACGTTTCAAGTGAAAATGTGGGGAAAAACGCAAATTTGGGGAAAAACGCAAATGTGGGGAAAAACGCAAATGTGGGGAAAAACGCAAAAGTGGGGAAAAACGCAAATGTGGGGAAAAACGCAAATGTGGGGAAAACGCAAATGTGGCAAAAACGCAAATGTGGCAAAAACGCAAAAGTGGCAAAAACGCTAATATGGCAAAAACGCAAATATGGCAAAAACGCAAATACGGCAAAAACGCAAATATGGCAAAAACGCAAATATGGGAAAAACGTAAATATGGGAAAAACGCAAATGTGGGAAAAACATAAATGTGGGAAAAACGCAAATGTGGGAAAAACGCAAATATGTGAAAAACGCAAATGTGGGAAAAACACAAATGTGAGAAAAACGCAAATGTGGGAAAAACGCAAATGTGGGAAAAACGCAAATGTGGAAAAACGCAAATACGGGAAAAACGCAAATACGGGAAAAACGCAAATACGGGATATACGCAAGTACGGGACATACGCAAATACGGGACATACACAAATACGGGACATACACAAATACGGGACATACGCAAATACGGGACATACGCAAATACGGGACAAACGCAAATACGGGACAAATGCAAATACGGGACAAACGCATATACGGGACTAACGCAAATACGGGACAAACGCAAATACAGGACAAACGCAAATATGGGACAAACGCAAATATGGAGAAGAGAAATTCAGGGACACAACACGACTAGAAGAAGGTAATGGTTGGTAGGATGGGTTCATTACTAATGATAAAAACGCAAATATGGGAAAAACGCAAATATGGGAAAAACGCAAATATGAAAAAACGCAAATTCGGGAAAAACACGAATATGGGAAAAACGCAAATACGGGAAAAACGCAAATACGGGAAAAACGCAAATACGGGAAAAACACAAATACGGGGAAAACGCAAATATGGCAAAAACGCAAATACGGCAAAAACGTAAATACGGCAAAAACGCAAATACGGCAAAAACGCATTTACGGCAAAAATGCAAATATGGCAAAAACGCAAATATGGCAAAAACGCAAATATGGCAAAAATGCAAATATGGAAAATCGCAAATATGGCAAAAAAACAAATACGGCAAAAACGCAAATATGGCAAAAACGCAAATATGGGAAAAACGCAAATATGGGAAAAACGCAAATGTGGGAAAAACGCAAATGTGGGAAAAACGCAAATGTGGGAAAAACGCAAATCTGGGAAAAACCGCAAATGTGGGAAAAACGCAAATGTGGGAAAAACGCAAATGTGGGAAAAACGCAAATACGGGAAAAACGCAAATACGGGAAAAACTCAAATACGGGGCATACGCAAATACGGGACTTACGCAAATACGGGACATACGCAAATACGGGACATACGCTAATACGGGACAAACGCAAATACGGGACAAACGCAAATACGGGACAAACGCAAATACGGGACAAACCCAAATACGGGACAAACGCAAATATGGGACAAACGCAAATATGGGACAAACGCAAATATGGAGAAGAGAAATTCAGGGACACACACGACTAGAAGAAGGTACTGGCTGGTAGGATGGGTTCATTACTAATGATAAAAACACAAATATGGGAAAAACGCAAATATGGGAAAAACGCAAATGTGAGACAAAAGCAAATTCGGGAAAAACACGAATACGGGAAAAACGCAAATACAGGAAAAACGCAAATACGGGAAAAACGCAAATACGGGAAAAACACAAATACAGGGAAAAACGCAAATACGGCAAAAACGCAAATACGGCAAAAACGCAAATACGGCAAAAACGCATTTACGGCAAAAATGCAAATATGGCAAAAACGCAAATATGGCAAAAACGCAAATATGGCAAAAACGCAAATACGGGAAAAACGCAAATATGGGAAAAACGCAAATATGGGAAAACGCAAATATGGGAAAAACGCAAATGTGGGAAAAACGCAAATGTGGGACAAACGCAAATGTGGGAAAAACGCAAATGTGGGAAAAACGCAAATGTGGGAAAAACGCAAATGTGGGAAAAATGCAAATGTGGGAAAAACGCAAAAATGGGAAAAATGTAAATGTGGGAAAAACGCGAAAATGGGAAAAACGCAAATGTGGGAAAAACGCAAGTGTGGGAAAAACGCAAATGTGGGAAAAACGCAAATGTGGGAAAAACGCAAATGTGGCAAAAACGCAAATATGGGAAAAACGCAAATATGGGAAAAACGCAAATATAGGAAAAACGCAAATATGGGAAAAACGCAAATGTGGGAAAAACGCAAATGTGAGAAAAACGCAAATACGGGAAAAACGCAAATGTGGCAAAAACACAAATATGGCAAAAACGCTAATATGGCAAAAACGCAAATACGACCAAAACACAAATACGGCAAAAACGCAAATATGGCAAAAACGCAAATATGGGAAAAACGCAAATATGGGAAAAACGCAAATGTGGGAAAAACGCAAATGTGGGAAAAACGCAAATGTGGGAAAAACGCAAATCTGGGAAAAACGCAAATGTGGGAAAAACGCAAATGTGAGAAAAACGCAAATACGGGAAAAACGCAAATACGGGAAAAACTCAAATACGGGGCATACGCAAATACGGGACTTACGCAAATACGGGACATACGCAAATACGGGACATACGCAAATACGGGACAAACGCAAATACGGGACAAACGCAAATACGGGACAAACGCAAATACGGGACAAACCCAAATACGGGACAAACGCAAATATGGGACAAACGCAAATATGGGACAAACGCAAATATGGAGAAGAGAAATTCAGGGACACACACGACTAGAAGAAGGTACTGGTTGGTAGGATGGGTTCATTACTAATGATAAAAACACAAATATGGGAAAAACGCAAATATGGGAAAAACGCAAATGTGAGACAAAAGCAAATTCGGGAAAAACACGAATCCGGGAAAAACGCAAATACAGGAAAAACGCAAATACGGCAAAAACGCAAATACGGCAAAAACGCAAATACGGCAAAAACGCATTTACGGCAAAAATGCAAATATGGCAAAAACGCAAATATGGCAAAAACGCAAATATGGCAAAAACGCAAATATGGGAAAAACGCAAATATGGGAAAACGCAAATATGGGAAAAACGCAAATGTGGGAAAAACGCAAATGTGGGACAAACGCAAATGTGGGAAAAACGCAAATGTGGGAAAAACGCAAATGTGGGAAAAACGCAAATGTGGGAAAAATGCAAATGTGGGAAAAACGCAAAAATGGGAAAAATGTAAATGTGGGAAAAACGCGAAAATGGGAAAAACGCAAATGTGGGAAAAACGCAAGTGTGGGAAAAACGCAAATGTGTGAAAAACGCAAATGTGGGAAAAACGCAAATGTGGGAAAAACGCAAAAGTGGGAAAAACGCAAATGTGGGAAAAACGCAAATGTGGGAAAAACGCAAATGTGGGAAAAACGCAAAGACGGGAAAAACGCAAAGACGAGAAAAACGCAAAGCCGCGAAAAACGCAAAGTCGCGAAAAACGCAAAGACGGGAGAAACGCAAAGTCGGGATAAACGCAAAGACGGGAAAAAACAAATATGGGACAAACGGAAATATGGGACAAACGGAAATATGGGACAAACGCAAATATGGGACAAACGCAAATAAGGGACAAACGCAAACATGGGACAAACGCAAATATGGAGAAGAGAAATTCAGGGACACAACATGACTAGGAGAAGGTAATGGTTGGTAGGATGGGTTCATTGGTATTGATAAAAACGCAAATATGCGAAAAACGCAAATACGGGGAAAAATGCAAATATGGGAATAACGCGTATATGGGAAAAACGCAAATACAGGAAAAACGCAAATACGGGAAAAACGCAAACACATGAAAAACGCAAATACGGGAAAAACGCAAATACAGGATAAACGCAAATACGGGAAAAACGCAAATACGGAAAAAAAGCAAATACGGGAAAAACGCAAATACGGGAAAAACGCAAATGTGGGAAAAACGCAAATGTGGGAAAAACGGAAATGTGGGAAGAACGCAAAGACGGGAAAAACGCAAAGACGGGAAAAACGCAAAGACGGGAAAAACACAAATACGGGACATACGCAAATAAGGGACAAACGCAAATACGGGACATACGCAAATATGGGACATACGCAAATACTGGGACATACGCAAATACGGGACATACGCAAATACGGGACATACGCAAATACGGGACATACGCAAATACGGAACATAAGCAAATACGGGACATACACAAACACGGAAAATACGCAAATAGGGGACATACGCAAATACTGGACATACGCAAATATGGGACATACGCAAATACCGGACATACGCAAATACGGGACATAGGCAAATACAGGACACACGCAGATACGTGACATACGCAAATACGGGAATTACGCAAATACGGGACATACGAAAATACGGGACAAACGCTAATATGGGACAAATGCAAATATGGGTCAAACGCAAATATGGGACAAACGCAAATATGGGACAAACGCAAATATGGGACAAACGCAAATATGGTACAAACGCAAATATGCAGAAAAGAAATTCAGGGACACAACATGACTAGAAGAAGGTAATGGTCGGTGGGATGGGTTCATTAGTAATGATAAAAATACAAATATGGGAAAAACGCAAATATGGGAAAAACGCAAATATGGGAAAAACGCAAATATGGGAAAAACGAAAATATGGGAAAAACGCAAATATGGGAAAAACGCAAATATGGGAAAAACGCATATATGGGATAAACGCAAATATGGGAAAAATGCAAATATCGGGAAAACGGAAATATCGGAAAAACGGAAAGACGGAAAAAACGCAAATACGGGAAAAACGCAAGGCGGGAAAAACGCAAATACGGGAAAAACGCAAACACGGGAAAAACGCAAATATGGGGAAAACGCAAATATGGGGAAAACGCAAATATGGGAAAAACGCTAATATGGGGAAAAACGCAAATAGGGGGAAAAACGCAAATACGGCAAAAACGCAAATATGGCAAAAACGCAAATATTTCAAAAACGCAAATACGGCAAAAACTCAAATATGGAAAAAACGCAAAACATGGTAAAAACGCAAAAGTATGGGAAAATCGCAAAAATATGGGAAAAACGCAAATACGTGAAAAACGCAAGTACGGGAAAAACGCAAGTACGGGAAAAACGCAAATACGGGACATTCGCAAATACGGGAGAAACGCAAATACGGGACATACGCAAATACGGGAAATACGCAAATACGGGACATACGCAAATACGAGATATAAGCAAATACGGGTAATACGCAAATACGGGACATACGCAAATACGGGACATACGCAAATGTGGGACATACGCAATTACAGGACATACGCAAATACGGGACATACGCAAATATGGGAATTACGCAAATACGGGACATACGCAAATACGGGACATACGCAAATACGGGACACACGCAAATACGGGACAAACGCAAATACGGGACAAACGCAATTATGGGGAAAACGCAAATATGGGGAAAAACGCAAATATGGGGAAAAACGCAAATATGGCAAAAACGCAAATATGGCAAAAACGCAAATATGGAAAAAACGCAAAAATATGGTAAAAACGCAAAAATATGAAAAAAACGCAAAAATATGGGAAAAACGCAAATATGGGAAAAACGCAAGTACGGGAAAAACCAAGTACGGGAAAAACGCAAATACGGGAAAAACGCAAATACGGTTTATACGCAAATACGGGACAAACGCAAATACGGGACATACGCAAATACGGGAGATACGCAAATACGGGACATACGAAAATACGGGACATACGCAAGTACGGGTCATACGCAAATAGGGGACATACGCAAATACTGGACATACGCAAATACGGGACATACGCAAATACGGGACATACGCAAATACGGGACATAAACAAATGCGGGACCTATGCAAATACGGGACATACGCAAATACGGGACACACGCAAACACGCGACATAAGCAAATACGGGAATTACGTAAATACGGGACATACGAAAATACGGGACATATGCAAATACGGGACATACGCAAATACGGGACATACGCAAATGCGGGACACACGCAAATACGGGACATAAGCAAATACGGGAATTACGCAAATACGGGACATACGAAAATACGGGACAAACGCTAATATGGGACAAATGCAAATATGGATTAAACGCAAATATGGGACAAACGCAAATATGGGACAAACGCAAATATGGGACAAACGCAAATATGGGACAAACGCAAATATGGAGAAAAGAAATTCAGGGATGCAACATGACTAGAAGAAGGTAAAGGTTGGTAGGATGGGTTCATTAGTAACGATAAAAACACAAATATGGGAAAAAACTTAAATATGGGAAAAACTTAAATATGGGAAAAATTTAAATATGGGAAAAACGGAAATATGGGAAAAACGCAAATATGGGAAAAACGCAAATATGGGACAAACACTAATATGGGACAAACGCTAATATGAGACAAACGCTAATATGGGACAAACGCTAATATGGGACAAACACAAATATGGAGAATAGAAATACAGGGACACAACATGACTAGAAGAAGGTAAAGGTTGGTAGGATGGGTTCATTAGTAATGATAAAAACACAAATATGGGAAAAAAGCAAATATGGGAAAAACGCAAATATGGGAAAATCCCAAATATGGGAAATACTCAAATATGGGAGAAACGCAAATATTTGAAAAACGCAAATATGGGAAAAACGCAAATATGGGAAAAACGCAAATATGGGAAAAACGCAAATATGGGGAAAACGCAAATATGGGAAAAACGCAAATATTTCAAAAACGCAAATATGGCAAAAATGCAAATATGGAAAAAACGCAAAATATGGTAAAAACACAAAAGTATGGGATAATCGCAAAAATATGGGAAAAACGCAAATACGGGAAAAACGCAAATACGGGAAAAACGCAAATACGGGACATACACAAATACGGGACAAACGCAAATACGGGACATACGTAAATACGGGACATACGCAAATACGGGACATACGCAAATACGGGAAATACGCAAATACGGGACATACACAAATACAGGACATAAGCAAATATGGGACATACGCATATGCGGGACATACGCAGTTACGAGACATACGCAAATACGGGACATACGCAAATACGAGACATACGCAAATACGGGAATTACGCGAATACAGGACATACGCAAATACGGGACATACGCAAATACGGGACACACGCAAATACGGGACATACGCAAATACGGGACAAACGCAAATATGGGACAAACACAAATATGGGACAAACGCTAATATGGGACAAACGCTAATATGGGACAAACGCTAATATGAGACAAACGCTAATATGGGACAAACGCTAATATGGGACAAACGCAAATATGGAGAATAGAAATACAGGGACACAACATGACTAGAAGAAGGTAATGGTTGGTAGGATGGGTTCATTAGTAATGATAAAAACAGAAATATGGGAAAAACGCAAATATTTGAAAAACGCAAATATGGGAAAAACGCAAATATTTGAAAAACGCAAATATGGGAAAAACGCAAATATGGGAAAAACGCAAATATGGGAAAAAATGCAAATATGGGAAAAACGCAAATATGGGAAAAACACAAATATGGGAAAAACGCAAATATAGGAAAAAAGCAAATATGGGAAAAACGCAAATATGAGAAAAACGCAAATATCGGACAAACGCAAATATGAGACAAACGCGAATATGGAGAAGAGATATTGAGGGACACAACATGACTAGGAGAAGGTAATGGTTGGTAGGATGGGTTCATCAGTAATGAAAAAAACGCATATTTGGGATAAACGCAAATACGAGACAAACGCAAATACGGGAAAAACGCAAATACGGGACATACGCAAATACAGGACATACGCAAATACAGGACATACGCAAATACGGGACATACGCAAATACGGGACATACGCAAAAACGGGATATACGCAAATACGGGACATACGCAAATACGGAACATACGCAAATACTGGACATACGCAAGTACGGGACATACGCAAAAACGGGACATACGCAAATATGGGACAAACGCAAATATGGGTTAAACGGAAATATTTGTCAAACGCAAATATGGGACAAGCGCAAATAATTGTCAAACGCAAAATTTGGGACAAACGCAAATATGGGAAAAACGCAAATATGGGACAAACGCAAATATGGGACAAATGTAAATATGGAACAAACGCAAATATGGGACAAACGCAAATATGGGACAAACGCAAATATTGGACAAACGCAAATATGGGACAAACGCAAATATGGAGAGGAGAAATTCAGGGACACAACATGACTAGAAGAAGGTAATGGTTGGTAGGATGGGTTCATTAGTAATGAAAAAAACGCAAATAGGGGAAAAACGCAAATAAGGGAAAAACGCAAATATAGGAAAAACGCAAATATGGGAAAAACGTAAATATGGGAAAAACGCAAATAAGGGGAAAAACGTAAATATGGCAAAAACGCAAATATGGCAAAAACGCAAATATTTCAAAAACGCTAATATGGCAAAAACGCAAATATGGAAAAAACGCAAAATATGATAAAAACCCAAAAGTATGGGAAAATCGCAAAAGCATGGGATAAACGCAAATACGGGAAAAACGCAAGTACGGGAAAAACGCAAGAACGGGAAAAACGCAAATACGGGAAAAATGCAAATACGGGACATACGCAAATACGGGACAAATGGAAATACGGGACATACGCAAATACGGGACATATGCAAATACGGGACATACGCAAATACGGGAAATACGCAAATACGGGACCTACGCAAATACGGGATATAAGCAAATACGGGTAATACGCAAATACGAGATATACGCAAATACGTGACATACGCAAATGCGGGATATACGCAATTACGGGACATACGTAAATACGGGACATACGCAAATACGGGATTTACGCAAATACGGGACATACGCAAATACGGGACATACGCAAATACGGGACACACGCAAATACGGGACACACGCAAATACGGGACAAACGCAAATATGGGACAAACGCAATTATGGGGAAAACGTAAATATGGGGAAAACGCAAATATGGGGAAAACGCAAATACGGGGAAAACGCAAATATGGGGAAAAACGCAAATATGGGGAAAAACGCAAATATAGCAAAAGTGCAAATATGGCAAAAACGCAAATATGGAAAAAACGCAAAAATATGGTAAAAACGCAAAAATATTGGAAAAACGGAAAAATATGGGAAAAACGCAAATACGGGAAAAACGCAAGTACGGGATAACCAAGTACGGAAAAAACGCAAATACGGGCAAAACGCAAATACGGGTTATACGCAAATACAGGACAAACGCAAATACGGGACATACGCAAATACGGGACATACGCAAATACGGGACATACGAAAATACAGGACATACGCAAATACGGGACATACGAAAATACGGGACATACGCAAATACGGGACATACGCAAATAGGGGACATACGCAAATACGGGACATACACAAATACGGGACATATGCCAATACGGGACATACGCAAATACGGGACATACGCAAATACGGGACACATGCAAATACGGGACATAAGCAAATACGGGAGTTACGCAAATACGGGACATACGAAAATACGGGACAAACGCTAATATGGGACAAATGCAAATATGGATTAAACGCAAATATGGGACCAACGCAAATATGGGACAAACGCAAATATGGGACAAACGCAAATATGGGACAAACGCAAATATGGAGAAAAGAAATTCAGGGACGCAACATGACTAGAAGAAGGTAATGGTTGGTAGGATGGGTTCATTAGTAATGATAAAAACACAAATATGGAAAAAACTTAAATATGGGAAAAACGCAAATATGGGAAAAACGCAAATATGGGAAAAACGCAAATATGGGACAAACGCTAATATGGGACAAACACAAATATGGAGAATAGAAGTACAGGGACACAACATGACTAGAAGAAGGTAAAGGTTGGTAGGATGGGTTCATTAGTAATGATAAAAACACAAATATGGGAAAAAAGGAAATATGGGAAAAACGCAAATATGGGAAAATCGCAAATATGGGAAAAACGCAAACATGGGAAAAACGCAAATATTTGAAAAACGCAAATATGGGAAAAACGCAAATATGGGAAAAACGCAAATATGGGAAAAAAGCAAAAATGGGAAAAACGCAAGTATTTCAAAAACGCAAATATGGCAAAAACGCAAATATGGAAAAAACGCAAAATATGGTAAAAACGCAAAAGTATGGGATAATCGCAAAAATATGGGAAAAACGCAAATACGGGAAAAACGCAAGTACGGGAAAAACGCAAGTACGGGAAAAACGCAAATACGGGAAAAACGCAAATACGGGACATACACAAATACGGGACAAACGCAAATACGGGACATACGCAAATACGGGACATACGCAAATACGGGACATACGCAAATACGGGAAATACGCAAATACGGGACATACACAAATACGGGACATACGCAAATGCGGGACATACGCAGTTACGAGACATACGCAAATACGGGTCATACGCAAATACGAGACATACGCAAATACGGGAATTACGCAAATACGGGACATACGCAAATGCGGGACATACGCAAATACGGGACACACGCAAATACGGGACATACGCAAATACGGGACAAACGCAAATATGGGACAAACACAAATATGGGACAAACGCTAATATGGGACAAACGCTAATATGGGACAAACGCTAATATGGGACAAACGCTAATATGACACAAACGCTAATATGGGACAAACGCAGATATGGAGAATAGAAATACAGGGACACAACATGACTAGAAGAAAGTAATGGTTGGTAGGATGGGTCCATTAGTAATGATAAAAACAGAAATATGGGAAAAACGCAAATATTTGAAAAACGCAAATATGGGAAAAACGCAAATATTTGAAAAACGCAAATATGGGAAAAACGCAAATATGGGAAAAACGCAAATATGGGAAAAAATGCAAATATGGGAAAAACGCAAATATGGGAAAAACACATATATGGGAAAAACGCAAATATAGGAAAAAAGCAAATATGGGAAAAACGCAAATATGAGAAAAACGCAAATATCGGACAAACGCAAATATGGGACAAACGCGAATATGGAGAAGAGAAATTGAGGGACACAACATGACTAGGAGAAGGTAATGGTTGATAGGATGGGTTCATCAGTAATGAAAAAAACGCAAATATGGGATAAACGCAAATACGGGACAAACGCAAATATGTGAAAAACGCAAATACGGGACATACGCAAATATGGGACATACGCAAATACGGGACATACGCAAATACAGGACATACGCAAATACGGGACATACGCAAATACGGGACATACGCAAAAACGGGATATACGCAAATACGGGACATACGCAAATACGGAACATACGCAAATACTGGACATACGCAAGTACGTGCCATACGCAAATACGGGACATACGCAAATATGGGACAAACGCAAATATGAGATAAACGGAAATATTTGTCAAAAGCAAATATGGGACAAGCGCAAATAATTGTCAAACGCAAAATTTGGGACAAACGCAAATATGGGACAAACGCAAATATGGGACAAACGCAAATATGGGACAAACGTAAATATGGAACAAACGCAAACATTGGACAAACGCAAATATTAGACAAACGCAAATATTGGACAAACGCAAATATGGGACAAACGCAAATATGGAGAGGAGAAATTCAGGGACACAACATGACTAGAAGAAGGTAATGGTTGGTAGGATGGGTTCATTAGTAATGATAAAAACGCAAATAGGGGAAAAACGCAAATAAGGGAAAAACGCAAATATAGGAAAAACGCAAATATGGGAAAAACGTAAATATGGGAAAAACGCAAATATGGGAAAAACGCAAATATGAGAAAAATGCAAATATGGGAAAAACGCAAATATGCGAAAAACGCAAATATGAGAATAACGCAAATATGGGACAAACGCAAATATGGGAAAAACGCAAATATGGGAAAAACGCAAATATGTGAAAGACGCAAATATGGGGAAAACGCAGATACGAGAAAAACGCAAACTCGGGAAAAACGCAAATACGGGAAAAACGCAAATACGGGAAGGGACATCCGCAAATACGGGACATACGCAAATACGGGACATACGCAAATACGGGACATACGGGACATACGCAAATACGGGACATACGCAAATACGGGACATACGCAAATACGGGACATACGCAAATACGGGACATACGCAAATACGGGACAAACGCAAATACGGGACAAACGCAAATGCGGGACAAACGCAAATATGGGACAAATGCAAATATGAAACAAACGCAGATATGGGACAAACGCAAATATGGGACAAACGCAAATATGGAGAAAAGAAAATCAGGGACACAAAATGACTAGAAGAAGGTAATGGTTGGTAGAATAGGTTCATTAGTAATGATAAAAACGCAAATATGGGAAAAATGCAAATATGGGAAAAACGTAATTATGGGAAGAACGCAATTATGGGAAGAACGCAATTATGGGAAGAACGCAATTATGGGAAAAACGCAATTATGGGAAAACGGCAATTATGGGAAAAACGCAATTATGGGAAAAACGCAAAAATGGGAAAAACGCAAATACGGGAAAAACGCGATTACGGGAAAAACGCAAATACGGGAAAAACGCAAAGACGGGAAAAACCCAAAGACGGGACAAACGCAAAGACGGGAAAAACGCAAGGATGGGAAAAACGCAAAGACGGGAAAAACGCAAAGACAGGAAAAACGCAAAGACGGGAAAAACGCATATACGGGAAAACGCAAATACGGGAGAAACGCACATACGGGAAAAACGCAAATACGGGAAAAACACAAATATGGGACAAACGCAAATATGGGACAAACGCATATATGGGACAAACAAATTATGGGACAAACGCAAATATCGGACAAACGCAAATATGGGACAAACGCAAATATGGAGAAGAGAAATTGAGGGACACAACATGACTAGGAGGAGGTAATGGTAGGTCGGATGGGTTCATTAGTAATAATAAAAACGCAAATATGGGAAAACGCAAATGTGGGAAAAACGCAAATATGGGAAAAACGAAAATATGGGAAAAACGCAAATATGGGAAAAACGCAAATGCGGGAAAAACGCAAATGCGGGAAAACCGCAAACGCGGGAAAAACGCAAATACGGGAAAAACGCAACTGCGGGAAAAACGCAACTACGGGAAAAACGCAAATACGGGAAAAACGCGAATACGGGAAAAATGCAAATACGGGACATACGCAAATACGGGACATACGCAAATACGGGACATACGCAAATAAGGGACATTCGCAAATACGGGGCATACGCAAATACGGGACATCCGAAAATATGGGACATACGCAAATACGAGACAAACGCAAATATGGGAAAACGCAAATATTTGTCCATCGCAAATATGGAACAAACGCAAATATGGGACAAACGCAAATATGGGACAAACGCAAATATGGGACAAACGCAAATATGGAGAGAAGAAATTCAGAGACACAACATGACAAGAAGAAGGTAATGGTTGGTAGGATGGGATCATAGGTAATGATAAAAACGCAAATATGGGAAAAACGCAAATATGGGAAAAACGCAAATATGGGAAAAACGCAAATATGGAAAAACGCAAACATGGGAAATACGCAAACATGGGAAAAACGCAAACATGGGAAAAATGCAAACATGGGAAAAACGAAAACATGGGAAAAACGCAAACATGGGAAACATGCAAACATGGGAAATACGCAAATATGGGAAATACGCAAATATGGGAAAAACCCAAATATGGGAAAAACGCAAATATGGGAAAAACGCAAATCTGGGAAAAACGCAAATCTGGGAAAAACGCAAACACGGGAAAACGCAAATACGGGAAAAACGCAAATACGGGAAAAACGCTAATATTGGAAAAACGCAAATACGGGAAAATCGCAAATACCGGAAAAACGCAAATACGGGACAAACGCAATTACGGGAAAAACGAAAATACGAGAAAAACGAAAATACCAGAAAAACGAAAATACGAGAAAAACTACGGGACATACGCTAATACGGGAAAGACGCAAATACCGGAAAGATGCAAATACGGGAAAGACACAAACACGGGATAAACTGAACTACGGGAAAAATGCAACTACGGGAAAAACGCAAATACGGGAGAAACGCAAATACAGGAAAAATGCAAATACGGGACATACGCAAATACGTGACATACGCAAATACTGGACATACGCAAATACGGGACATACGCAAATACGGATCATACGCAAATACGGGACATACGCACATACGGGACAAACGCAAATATGGGATAAACGCAAATATTTGTCAAACGCAAATATGGAACAAACGCAAATATGGGACAAACGCAAATTTGGGACAAACGCAAATATGGGACAAACGCAAATATGGAGAGGAGAAATTCAGGGACACAACATGACTAGAAGAACGTAATGGTTGGTAGGATGGGTTCAATAGTAATGAGAAAAATGCAAATATGGGAAAAACGGAAATATGGGAAAAACGTAAATATGGGAAAAACGAAAATGTCGGAAAAACGCAAATATGGGAAAAACGCAAATATGGGACTAAACGCAAATATGGGAAAAAACGCAAATATGGGAAAAAACGCAAATATGTGAAAGAACGCAAAAATGGGAAAAACGCAAATATGGGAAAAACGCAAATATGAGAAAAACGCAAATATGGGAAAAACGCAAATATGAGAAAAACGCAAATATGGGACAAACGCAAATATGGGAAAAACGCAAATATGGGAAAAACGCAAATATGTGAAAAACGCAAATATGGGAAAAACGCAGATACGTGAAAAACGCAAATATGGGAAAAACGCAAATATGGGAAAAACGCAAATATGGGAAAAACGCAAAGACGGGAAAAACGCAAATACGGGAAAAACGCAAATACGGAAAAACACAAATACGGGACAAACACAAATACGGGACATACGGAAATACTGGACATACGCAAATACGGGACATACGCAAATACGGGAATTACGCAAATACGGGACATATGCAAATACGGGACATACGGAAATACGGGAATTACGCAAATACGGGACATACGCAAAAACGGGACATACGCAAGTACGGGACACACGCAAATTGGGGCACACGCAAATACGGGATAAACGCAAATACGGGACAAACGCAAATACGGGACAAATGCAAATATGGGACAAACACTAATATGGGACAAACGCTAATATGGGACAAACGCTAATATGAGACAAACGCTAATATGGGACAAACGCTGATATAGGACAAACGCAAATATGGGACAAACGCAAATATGGAACAAACGCAAATATGGGAAAAACGCAAATATAGGGAAAAAGCAAATATGGGAAAAACGCAAATATGAGAAAAACGCAAATATGGCACAAACGCAAATATGGGACAAACGCGAATATGGAGAAGAGAAATTGAGGGACACAACATGACTAGGAGAGGGTAATGGTTGGTAGGATGGGTTCATTAGTAATGAAAAAAACTCAAATATGGGAAAAACGCAAATACGGGACAAACGGAAATACGGGACAAACGCGAATACGGGAAAAACGCAAATACGGGAAAAACGCAAATATGGGACATACACAAATACGGGACATACGCAAATACGGGACATACGCAAAAACGGAACATACGCAAACACGGGACATACGCAATTACGGACATACGCAAATACGGGACATACGCAAATATGGGACAAACGCAAACATGGGATAAACGCAAATATTGGACAAACGCAAATATGGGACAAACGCAAATATGGGAAAAACGCAAATATGGGAAAAACGAAAATATGGGAGAAACGCAAATATGGGAAAAACGCAAATATGGGAAAAACGCAAATATGGGACAAAACGCAAATATGGGAAAAAACGCAAATACGGGAAAAAATGCAAATAAGTGAAAAAACGCAAATATGGGAAAAACGCAAATATGGGAAAAACGCAAATATGAGAAAAACGCAAATATGGTAAAAACGAAAATATGGGAAAAACGCAAATATGGGAAAAACGCAAATATTGGAAAAACGCAAGTATGTGAAAAACGCAAATACGGGAAAAACGCAAATATGGGAAAAACACAAATGTGGGAAAAACGCAAATATGGGAAAAACGCTAATATGGGAAAAACGCAAGTATGGGAATAACGCAAATATGGGAAAAACACAAAAAGGGGAAAAACGCATATATGGGAAAAACGCTAATATGGGAAAAACGCGAATATGGGAAAAACGCAAATATGGGAAAAACGCAAATATGCGAAAAACGCAAATATGGGAAAAACGCAAATATGGGACAACGCAAAAATGGGAAAAACGCAAATATGGGAAAAACGGAAATATGGGAAAAACGCAAATATCGGAAAAACGCAAAGACGGGAAAAACGCAAAGACGGGAAAAACGAAAAGACGGGAAAAACGCAAATACGGGAAAAACGCAAATAAGGAAAAACACAAATACGGGACAAACACAATTACGGGACATACGGAAATACTGGACATACGCAAATATGGGACACACGCAAATACGGGAATTACGCAAATACGGGACATACGCAAATACGGGACATACGCAAATACGGTAAATACGCAAATACGGGACATACGCAAATACGGGACATACGCAAGTATAGGACACACGCAAATAGGGGCACACGCAAATACGGGACAAATGCAAATACGAGACAAACGCAAATACGGGACAAACGCAAATATGGGACAAACGCTAATATGGGACAAACGCTAATATGGGACAAACGCTAATATGGGACAAACGCAAATATGGGACAAACGCAAATATGGAACAATCGCAAATATGGGAAAAACGCAAATATAGGAAAAAAGCAAATATGGGAAAAACGCAAATATGAGAAAAACGCAAATATGGGACAAACGCAAATATGGGACAAACGCGAATGTGGAGAAGAGAAATTGAGGGACACAACATGACTCGGAGAGGGTAATGGTTGGTAGGATGGGTTCATTTGTAATGAAAAAAACGCAAATATGGGAAAAACGCATATACGGGACAAACGGAAATACGGGACAAACGCAAATACGGGAAAAACGCAAATACGGGAAACACGCAAATATGGGACATACGCAAATACGGGACATACGCAAATACGGGACATACGCAAATACGGGACATACGCAAATACGGGACATACGCAAATACGGCACATATGCAAATACAGGACATACGCAAATACGGGCCATACGCAAATACGGAACATACGCAAACACGGGACATACACAATTACGGGACATACGCAAATACGGGACATACTCAAATATGGGAAAAACGCAAATATGGGATAAACGCAAATATTTGACAAACGCAAATATGGGACAAACGAAAACAATTGTCAAACGCAAATATGGGACAAACGCAAATATGGGAAATACGCAAATATGGGACAAACGCAAATATGGGACAAACGCAAATATGGAACAAACGCAAATATGGGACAAACGCAAGTATGGGACAAACGCAAATATTGGACAAACGCAAATATGGGACAAACGCAAATATGGAGAGGAGAAATTCAGGGACACAACATGACTAGAAGAAGGTAATGGTTGGTAGGATGGGTTCATTAGTAATGATAAAAAAGCAAATATGGGAAAAACGCAAATATGGGAAAAACGCAAGTATGGGAAAAACGCAAATATGGGAGAAACGAAAATATGGGAAAAACGCAAATATTGGAAAAACGCAAATATGGGAAAAACGCAAATATGGGAAAAACGCAAATATGAGAAAAACGCAAATATGGGAATAACACAAATATGGGAAAAACGCAAATATGGGAAAAACGCAAATATTGGAAAAACGCAAGTATGTGAAAAACGCAAATATGGGAAAAACGCAGATCCGGGAAAAACGCAAATATGGGACAAACGCAAATATGGGAAAAACGCAAATATGGGAAAAACGCAAAGACAGGAAAGACGCAAATACGGGAAAAACTCAAATACGGGAAAAACGCTACTTTGGGAAAAACCGAAATATGGGAAAAACGCAAATATGGGAAAAATGCAAATATGGGAAAAACGCAAATATGGGAAAAACGCAAATATGGGTAAAAACGCAAATATGGGAAAAACGCAAAATTGAGAAAAACGAAAATATCGGAAAAAAGCAAATATGGGAAAACGCAAATATGGGAAAAACGCAAATACGGGAAAAACGCAAATACAGGAAAAACGCAAATACGGGAAAAACGCAAATACGGGAAGGGACATCCGCAAATACGGGACATACGCAAATACCGGACATACGCAAATACGTGACATACGGGACGTACGCAAATACGGAACATACGCAAATACGGGACATACGCAAATACGGGACATACGCAAATACGGGACATACGCAAATACGGGACATACGCAAATACGGGACAAACGCAAATATGGGACAAACGCAAATATGGGACAAACGCAAATATGGAGAAAAGAAATTCAGGGACACAAAATGACTAGAAGAAGGTAATGGTTGGTAGGATGGGTTCATTAGTAATGATAAAAACGCAAATATGTGAAAAATGCAAATATGGGAAAAACGCAGTTATGGGAAGAACGCAATTATGGTAAGAACGCAATTATGGGAAGAACACAATTATGGGAAAAACGCAATTATGTGAAAACGGCAATTATGGGAAAAACGCAATTATGGGAAAAACGCAATTATGGGAAAAACTCAATTACGGGAAAAACGCAATTATGGGAATAACGCAATTATGGGAAAAACCCAATTATGGGAAAATCGCAAATACGGGAAAAACGCAAATATGGGAAAAACGCAAATATGCGAAATACGCAAATATGTGAAAAACGCAAATATGGGAAAATCGCAAATATCGGAAAAACGCAAATATGGGAAAAACGCAAATATGGGAAAAACGCAAATATTTGAGAAACGCAAATATGGGAAAACGCAAATATGGGAAAAACGCGAATATGGGAAAAACGCAAATTTGGGAAAAACGCAAATTTGGGAAAATCGCAAATTTGGGAAAAACGCAAATTTTGGAAAAACGCAAATATGGGAAAAACACAAGTACGGGAAAAACGCGAATATTTGAAAAACGCAAATACGAGAAAAACGCAAAGACGGGAAAAACGCAAAGACGGAAAAAACACAAAGACGGGAAAAACGCAAGGATGGGAAAAACGCAAAGACGGGAAAAACGCAAAGACGGGAAAAACGCATATACGGCAAAACGCAAATACGGGAGAAACGCATATACCGGAAAAACGCAAATACGGGAAAAACACAAATATGGGACAAACTTAAATATAATACAAACGCAAATATGGGACAAACACAAATGATGGACAAATGCAAATATGGGACAAACGCAAATATGGGACAAACGCAAATATGGAGAAGAGAAATTGAGGGACACAACGTGACTAGGAGGAGGTAATGGTAGGTCGGATGGGTTCATTAGTAATGATAAAAACGCAAATATGGGAAAACGCAAATATGGGAAAAACGCAAATATGGGAAACACGCAAATGCGGTGTAAGTAGGCTGTTTAGGTTTTTTTTATTGGTAACGCCACCTCTGTATGAAAATCACTGGCTGTGCTGTGGGCAGTCTGTGTCTGCTTTGCATTGTTGTAATACTCGCCATTGTAGTGTTAGGCAGCTGGCTGTGAACAGCGCGTAGCGTTGCGCAGTTGGAGGTGAGCCGCCAGCAGTGGTGGATGTGGGGAGAGAGATGGCGGAGTTTTGAGATTTGTCATGAACTGCTATATTTATATATGATGATATCAAGGTAAATACATTGTTTGTTCTCTATTAATATCTTTCATTTGCTAACTATCCCTATCAGTAGTTAGTGCTTTCCATAGTTTGAATCTTTTATATAGCTGGCAGTAGTGGCGCTTGCTGTATTGCAGTAGTGGGAGAAACGAAGATTATTGTGAGGTAAGTGATTTAGTGATTTGTGAAAGGTATAGTTTAATGTTAGTCAGGGCCATCCTTTTGCAGGGATCTTTGATAGTCAGATTGCGTTGCGCTAAAAATATTGTGTGTCAGTTTAAGGACAGTCCTGTATAATCGTATTAAGGGGACGTTTCATATGTCGACCCTTAGCCTAGGTTACCTCACTGGAATCTTCTGATTTTTTCTTGTAGTTTGTGTATTTAGTGTAGCTTTTGTTTATTGCTAGCGCGTAATTGTAGAGAGAATTTTCTTTGTAGTTGCAGTCTTTCATTGTTGTATAGTAAAACAGTTGTGGCATGCATGTAGATTTGCACCAAGTACTTCGCAGCTGCAATTAACTAGATATTATTTTCAGTGCTATGTTAATGTGTTCTCTTATTTTTGATCTTCAAATTGTGTTTTTCTGTGTTATCGCGTGAAATATTGTGACAATAATGGCGTGTGAAAAACGTAACACTAGGCTCCAAAGTAAAATGAGAAATAATAGTGACGACGAGCGTAGCTTGCCAGCACCACTGTGTAATGAATTAACAGCCATTCAAAGTGGTAATTTGGTAACTGTGCATGGGGAAATGGAGCGGGCGTCAAATAATAGTATAGACAGTGAAACAGGTAGTGAACAGGGAAGCATTATCGATCGATCGCTCGGCAACAGCTCGCCTCAGGAATCCGAAATGACAGGACTCAATTTTGCAAATACTGTGCATTCAGGGTTTGCGTCCTCACCGTTTTTTCAAATGAGTCAAGACACATTTTCCGCTTGTCAAAATGTGAATGTTGCCGGTGCAAATTCACTGCCGAAAAGCACTGAGGAACATGTTTCAGACACCAGTGCATTGTTATTACAATTAATGCAACAAATGGGACAAAAGCTTGAAAAGTTAGACACAATGGAACAACACCAGAGACAAACACAGTAACAGTTACACACAGTGCAACAAAATCTCAAAAAGTTAGACACAGTGGAACAAAATCTCAAAAAGTTAGACACAGTGGAACAAAATCTTAAAAAGTTAGACTCATTGGAACAAACTCTTGAACAAACACGTGAAGACTTAACTACTGAGTTACATAACATTGAATCGAAATGTCAAAAAGTCTGTAATGACGTAAAAACACAAATTTGTGAGCATTTTCAACCTATTTTTTCGCGGCATGAAAATGCATTACAGAATCACGAAGCAGCCATAAAAGAACTGCAAACCACTGTTCATGAAAATCATGAGACCTTGTGGGCTAAAATTGACTCAGTTGCATCTACCGATTCGGTTACGCAACTTGCAAAAACTCAGGAAAACTTAAAGGACACAGTAGATTCGATTTCAACACAAATGGACACTCTGAAACTTGGTTCAGAAAAACACACTGAGGAAATGTGTTCACTATCGGAGAAAGTAGCCGAACTTTCGGATCAGGTCACTAACTTATCTACAAAGGTAGATGATGATCTGAATGACACAAGACCTGTAGCCGTCACTGACACAGAAGAGTATGAATAAATTAGAAAATTCAAACAGAATCAAAATCAAATCAATACACAGTACAAAAGAGAAATCCGGGAAGTACAAGATCAGCTGACACAGGTAATACAAGAATTACGTATTTCAGAGGATACTCGCGCCCCAATACGGGAAGAGGGACACAGAAATACGGAACAGCCGCAATATAATAACACAGGGCATTTCGGAAGTTATGAAAGAAATTGGCAATGTGCACCGAATTTTGAGATGGAACGGCCGACACGACCTAACAATGACCGATATGCGACTCGCCGACATGATGATTTTGACTATAATCTATTCATTACTACACGTAAATTCAAAACATTTAAGAATTCTGGCAACGACATTCATCCACAAGCATGGCTCCATCAATTCTCGCATTGTTTTCCTCCCAACTGGTCGTTAGAACACAGATTAGAATTTATGTGTGGCTACTTGGAGAATGAACCAGCTGTAAGAATGCGATCGGTCATTCACGATTGCCACAGTGAGGGAGAATTTTACCATGCCTTCCTCTCAGCATATTGGTCTCAAGCCACACAAGACCGGGTAAAACATAGCATCATAATGATGAAACGTTTCGAACAATCTGAATTTTCCAGTCTTATGAAATATTTTGAAGACATGTTGCATAAGAATCAGTATCTTTCAAACCCATACAGCCCCTCAGAACTCATCCGCATTTGCTTAATCAAACTGCCTGAACATTTACGACATATTATTTTGGCAGGACGTTGCAAAGACGACATTGAAGCATTTCAGGGACTCTTACAAGAATTAGAAATTGACACTGACAATCGCGGAATGCGGAAACAGGAACACAACAATTACAGGTCACATCCGTCACAATTCCTCGATAATAACTGGACGCGACAAGGCTATTCTCACAACACAAATCGTGACCAAAACAGACACCACCCGTATGACAACCGTTGGCAGAGTAGTAATAATTACAGGGAAAGATCACCTCTCCGCGGTAATGACTATCACAGAGACAATCAGAGAAACAGACAATATGGGAACCAAAACAATTATTATTACGGGAGACAGAATAACTTGAGACGCAACGGTCCAGCGCGCAGTTACGATTCAGGGAGAAATTCTCCACCACTTAACCGACAAGAAAGAAACTACAGGAACTACCGACATGACGACAGACGATATGATCGTAACGACAGACCTGAATTGCATCAGAACTGGCGGGATTCAAACAGAGCAGGGCCTTCCCGTCAGAGTGAATTTGTAGAAGTTAGGTCTCCAAATCCCAATAACGGCGCTCGCCAACAAAGAGACAGACAATGACTCGCACAGCAGGCAGCCGCGTGCGCCCGCTGGCTCCGAGAAAAATAACATAAGACGCTAGCCTTGAGAAAAATTTTAGCATTCTTTACCGACGTATACCGCATGACAATCACATTCGAGTTCAAACTCTGAGTACTATGAAGAGTAAAGGTTTACACCACATTTCACATGTAAAACCGTTTATTGAAAGATAATCTGCTTTTTAACTTTGTCTTTGCCATATAACTTTTCACTTTACATTGCTAGTATGCTTTGTCAGACTTAGAATCTGTTAACATGCAACAATGTTTGAAGTTAAATATCCAGTCAAGAACCAAGAGAACTTATTGAAACAGAAATTACGAATGCATTGTTATTGCGAACAGATGACACAGTGTAATTGTGTGTGTACATTCTTGCTTGTTAGTTGCACGATTAGAACATTTACCAGTACTGCTAATGAGATTTTAATGCAACATTTTGGTTTACTTGAAAATACATTCCGGATTTAAAGTACTTTCTGTGAGATACCAGATGAGACAATAGTTAGTTTATGTGACAGCTACACGATTTTATCACGACGCTACTAATGAGTGACAATTTACAATGTTGCTTTTGCGGTGTATCTGTTTTATATCTGCACAGTTTTCTAAATTCTTCTGGAAAGAAAAACATGTTTTAGTAGTAACTTTTGTGGTATAGCAACAATGAGACAGCCTTTTTCGTGGCACAACATTACGTTACTGTACAGTACTTACTTCATCACGCCAATAAGCATTATAACTACGATATCTATACGCAAAGCATTTCACTTTTGTTTATCATGAGGTAAGTACATTGGCTTCTGCAGAACTTAGCTTTCGGAGGACGATAACTACTACACTTCCACACAGATTATCTTACAACAAGACGCACATTTAGCGCTACAGGACACGCATTTCAGTGATTAATTTTGTACTTAAAACATTTATTTTTAAAGATTTTTGAATTACAAAGAAAGTTTTCCGTGATATACACTCCTGGAAATTGAAATAAGAACACCGTGAATTCATTGTCCCAGGAAGGGGAAACTTTATTGACACATTCCTGGGGTCAGATACATCACATGATCACACTGACAGAACCACAGGCACATAGACACAGGCAACAGAGCATGCACAATGTCGGCACTAGTACAGTGTATATCCACCTTTCGCAGCAATGCAGGCTGCTATTCTCCCATGGAGACGATCGTAGAGATGCTGGATGTAGTCCTGTGGAACGGCTTGCCATGCCATTTCCACCTGGCGCCTCAGTTGGCCCAGCGTTCGTGCTGGACGTGCAGACCGCGTGAGACGACGCTTCATCCACTCCCAAACATGCTCAATGAGGGACAGATCCGGAGATCTTGCTGGCCAGGGTAGTTGACTTACACCTTCTAGAGCACGTTGGGTGGCACGGGATACATGCGGACGTGCATTGTCCTGTTGGAACAGCAAGTTCCCTTGCCGGTCTAGGAATGGTAGAACGATGGGTTCGATGACGGTTTGGATGTACCGTGCACTATTCAGTGTCCCCTCGACGATCACCAGTGGTGTACGGCCAGCGTAGGAGATCGCTCCCCACACCATGATGCCGGGTGTTGGCCCTGTGTGCCTCGGTCATATGCAGTCCTGATTGTGGGGCTCACCTGCACGGCGCCAAATACGCATACGACCATCATTGGCACCAAGGCAGAATCGACTCTCATCGCTGAAGACGACACGTCTCCATTCGTCCCTCCATTCACGCCTGTCGCGACACCACTGGAGGCGGGCTGCACGATGTTGGGGCGTGAGCAGAAGACAGCCTAACGGTGTGCGGGACCGTAGCCCAGCTTCATGGAGACGGTTGCGAATGGTCCTCGCCGATACCCCAGGAGCAACAGTGTCCCTAATTTGCTAGGAAGTGGCGGTGCGGTCCCCTACGGCACTGCGTAGGATCCTACGGTCTTGGCGTGCATCCGTGCGTCGCTGCGGTCCGGTCCCAGGTCGACGGGCACGTGCACCTTCAGCCGACCACTGGCGACAACATCGATGTAATGTGGAGACCTCACGCCCCACGTGTTGAGCAATTCGGCGGTACGTCCACCCGGCCTCCCGCATGCCCACTATACGCCCTCGCTCAAAGTCCGTCAACTGCACATACGGTTCACGTCCACGCTGTCGCGGCATGCTACCAGTGTTAAAGACTGCGATGGAGCTCAGTATGCCACGGCAAACTGGCTGACACTGACGGCGGCGGTGCACAAATGCTGCGCAGCTAGCGCCATTTGACGGCCAACACCGCGGTTCCTGGTGTGTCCACTGTGCCGTGCGTGTGATCATTGCTTGTACAGCCCTCTCGCAGTGTCCGGAGCAAGTATGGTGGGTCTGACACACCGGTGTCAATGTGTTCTTTTTTCCATTTCCAGGAGTGTATTTCATTCCATTGGTGTAATCTGTAACACCTGAGGGTATAATTACATTAATCCTCAGGGGGGTACACGCTTACTTTGTGTACCATGTGTGTGGCAACCACAAGGAACCCTAGCTAATATGGTATTTGCTTATACAACTTTACACGTCGGTACCATATTTCTCTAACACAGAATTACACAGCTATCTGATTATTTGACAGAGAAACAAACATTCTTTTTACTACGTCAGTGACAGATGTTTACGCAATTACAGTTGGATAACTTCACACTTATGAAACTGTATTTTGTCTGTACTTTGTGAAATGTAAACAAACATTCTTTTTACTACGTCAGTGACAGATGTTTACGCAATTACAGTTGGATAACTTCACACTTATGAAACTGTATTTTGTCTGTACTTTGTGAAATGTTCATATTTTTTCGGATTCATTGTGATACTATGAGAGCTTTGAGATATTTGGTATGGGATCATGATTTTAAAGTACGTTTGAGGTAGATGACACTATTGAAATGAGCAGAGAATTTTTTTTACGTTTTGAAATTATTGGAGGAAGTTACGACGATTTTAAGATTTGACTGAAGTGTTATGATGTTATTATTACGACGACGATGTGTACTATGCTGTTGAGGTATGTTTATGATAAATAAGCTGATGCTATATGAGGAATCTGATTATGCTATGTAGCTATTATGATGAAATATTGAAGACGTGTTGATGAATATGAATATGTATATGTGTAATAAGGTAAGGAATAAGGAGTAGGGGTTAGGGACTCTGATTTATGAAAAGGTTGTTGGAAACCAAGAATCGTACTTTAAGAGTTATGAAATGTGAGTGTATATGCATGAATGTATCACAATGCCACTGAAAATTTTTTTGGACACTGTTATATTTATAGGGTTTTGTTTCTACAGATTTGCAACGCTAATTCTTGACCTGTGAAATATTTTTATATGAGACTACCACGGTAGCAGAATCTCCTGTCGTAAATATTTCCGTACGAAAGTTAAGTGACCACCTGCACGTAATGCGTCGCGGGCACCCAGCTGTGTCAGACGCCTGGAGAAAAAGCCATTATTGCGAGCCCTTTTCAGCGGCACAGGTAGCACAAAAAAAAAGGGGAGGCCATTATCCTTGGAAATATTCTTACATCTGCAAACCTGATAATGACAAGTGTCTTTCTACGAGAATTGAGAGCTACTGACTTACGAAATGCCACATAGCTATTGAATGATGTTTTTATGCTTTGGTTTGCGTAATTGCTTATTTCATTTGATATCTGGTTTCCAGCTGTGTTGCAGCATTGCTTTTATAAAATGAAATGCATTTGCTAATGTGAACACTTTCTGTCAACAGATCTATTAAATAATTATTTTATGATCCACATTCTTTAAAAAAAAGGAGCACTTGGAAAGGAAAGAACAATAAGAAGGAACTAATAACAGTAACACATAATTTTCTTTTCAAGTACTTGGTAATTTCTTTTGTAGAATAAATTGTGATGCATCACTCTAATGTTAAGATATGACATAGGTATTAGACATGGCCATTTTAGTGTAATATTTTTTCTGCTTGCGCTATGTCATGTTTAGGTATAAGTTGCTGCTGTTTGCCAGGCATAGTGTTATTGAATTTGACTTTTGCTCATTTATGCTGCTAGCTTTGCCAATTTGCATTTTTTTGCATTGCTGTTTATAATAATTGTTTTACGTGCTGCTGCATTGCCTCGTCCCTTAGTTTAGCATCTGAGCTCAGTAGATTTAAGTTAGCTTAAGAGGGGGTAGACTATATGAGAAACTGACTATGGAGAATAGGTAAAGAATGCATTGCGAAGTTATATAAAAAGGATTTGGGCCCAAATGAGTATTGTACAATCAGAAATAATTATTTTGAAAGAAATATGAACAGAATACAGAAAGCATGCTTGGATAAGATTTTTTTGGGGGAAGCAAAGGTTGAAATAAGACGAAAGATCTATAGAATGAAGTTTTGGGTTGGACTGCAGTACCAAATGTTACACTGAAAACGAACCCTGTCCTTTCCTATTGGTGTTATCCCACTATGTGTTTGTGTACCCTTGTGTAGTTGTTTTCTTCCTGTCTCTGTGTAGTTTCATAGAATTTTTCCCTCTTTTAATATTAAGCTACATTCACTATGATGAGGAATACTGTTATCATCAAATATAATTGGCATTAATAATATGTTATTTACTTTGTAAAGATATTAGACATTATTCATTCTGTTTAAATGCTTATGTGTGAAGTTGATGTTTCGAAAGTTATTCTGATCTTTTATGTACGTACTCATGTCATAATTCCTGTAACACTGATGTCTATGTTTGTTCGATTCTTTTGTAAAGCCTGTACTACAAATGTTATCTGTATTGTTATGTTCTTCAATGATGTATTTTGTACCTTTGTTATTGTATTCTTCTGTTATAAAATTGTAATTGTCACCAGTTCATGATATTATTAACTTGTAAGTTACATTTCACTGCACACGTTTCTGTTGGTCATGGTATATGGACAATATGTGAGAAGTTGGGACTGTTAGTGTTTGCACATGTGTTAATAATTCCGCAAGGGACTGGATAACAGCATTGCTGGTTCTAAGGACATGTCAAACAAATTTTTTGTGACTGGACAAGGGGTGGATTATGGACTTGCTATATTCTCCACAAGACTCTTCGATGGTGATTGTGCACCTGCACAGTCGCAACAGATGGCTGCTGGCCGTGTCTACAAGGACTACAGTAGGTCTACATCTTTGATGATTCATCAATACCATTATTTCTACAAGGACTGCAGTGGGGTCTGCACCTCTGGTGGCCCACCAATACCGTAATCTCTACCAGGACTACAGTGGGTCTGCTCTGTGATGACCTACCTACCAATATTCATCAAAACTTCGACTGACTCTGCAGTGGGTTTGCTCTGTTGTGGCCCATTACCTGTCAGCATGTCGAGAGTCAGCACTGACTTTCCGTTGGAAGGACAACACTACTTCTTCAAGACTGCATGGAAATCCACTACTTCCGTGTGCATTTTCTTCTACTGCTCAGACTTTGAGAAAAACACTATTTTACGGTGATGAACAATGTGGACTGTCTTTATGGACTGTGAGAAATTTTTAGCTTTTGACCAACATTGTATCAATAAGTGTGTGCATTTGATTTCTTTGTTATTGTAATAATGAAAAATTTTTTTCAAATCTGTATTGGCCACTGCCCAATCCAATTTGTAAAAATTTTTTGTGGGGAGCATGGGGGCTATGTAAGTAGGCTGTTTAGGTTTTTTTTTATTGGTAACGCCACCTCTGTATGAAAATCACTGGCTGTGCTGTGGGCAGTCTGTGTCTGCTTTGCATTGTTGTAATACTCGCTATTGTAGTGTTAGGCAGCTGGCTGTGAACAGCGCGTAGCGTTGCGCAGTTGGAGGTGAGCCGCCAGCAGTGGTGGATGTGGGGAGAGAGATGGCGGAGTTTTGAAATTTGTCATGAACTGCTATATTTATATATGATGATATCAAGGTAAATACATTGTTTGTTCTCTATTAATATCTTTCATTTGCTAACTATCCCTATCAGTAGTTAGTGCCTTCCATAGTTTGAATCTTTTATTTAGCTGGCAGTAGTGGCGCTTGCTGTATTGCGGTAGTGGGAGAAACGAACATTATTGTGAGGTAAGTGATTTAGTGATTTGTGAAAGGTATAGTTTAATGTTAGTCAGGGCCATTCTTTTGCAGGGATCTTTGATAGTCAGATTGCGTTGCGCTAAAAATATTGTGTGTCAGTTTAAGGACAGTCCTGTATAATCGTATTAAGGGGACGTTTCAGCGGGAAAAACGCAAATGCGGGAAAATTGCAAATACGGGAAAAACGCAAATACGGAAAAACGCAACTGCGGGAAAAACGCAACTACGGGAAAAACGCAAATACGGGAAAAACGCAAATACGGGAAAAATGCAAATACGGGACATACGCAAATACGGGACATACGCAAATACGGGACATACGCAAATACGGGAAATACGCAAATATGGGACATACGCAAATACGGGAAATACGCAAATATGGGAAATACGCAAATACCGGAAAGACGCAAATACGGGAAAGACGCAAATACGGGTAAAACGCAAATATGGCAGAAACGTAAATATAGGAAAAACGCAAATATGGGAATAACGCAAATATGGGAAAAACGCAAATATGGGAAAAACGCAAATATGGGAAAAACTCAAATATGGGAAAAACGCAAATATGGGAAAAACGCAAATATGGGAAAAACGCAAATATCCGAAAAACGCAAATATGGGAAAAACGCAAATATGGGAAAAACGCAAATATGGGAAAAACGCAAATATGGGAAAAACGGAAATATGGGAAAAACGCAAATATCGGAATAACGCAACGACGGGAAAAACGCAAAGACGGGAAAAACGCAAAGACGGGAAAAAAGCAAATACGGGAAAAACGCAAATACGGGAAAAACGCAAATACGGGATAAACTCAACTACGGGAAAAACGCAACTACGGGAAAAACGCAAATACGGGAGAAACGCAAATACGGGAAAAATGCAAATACGGGACATACGCAAATGCGGGACATACGCAAATACCGGACATACGCAAATACGGGACATACGTAAATACGTTACATACGCATATACGGGACATACGCACATACGGGACAAACGCAAATATGGGACAAACGCAAATATTTGTCAAACGCAAATATGGAACAAACGCAAATATGGGACAAACGCAAATTTGGGACAAACGCAAATATGGCACAACACAAATATGGGAGTAACGCAAATATGGAGAGAAGAAATTCAGAGACACAACATGACAAGAAGAAGGTAATGGTTGGTAGGATGGGTTCATAAGTAATGAAATAAACGCAAATATGGGAAAAACGCAAATGTGGGAAAAACGCAAATATGGGAAAAACGCAAACATGGAAAAACGCAAACATGGGAAAAACGCAAACATGGGAAAAACGCAAACATGGGAAAAATGCAAACATGGGAAAAACGCAAACATGGGAAAAACGCAAACATGGGAGATACGCAAATATGGGAATAACGCAAATATGGGAAAAACGCAAATCTGGGAAAAACGCAAATCAGGGAAAAACGCAAAACTGGGAAAAACGAAAAAACGGGAAAACGCAAATCCGGGAAAAACGCAAATACGGGAAAAACGCTAATATCGGAAAAACGCAAATAAGGAAAAACGCAAATACGGGAAAAACGCAAATACGGGAAAAACGCAAATACGGGAAAAACGAAAATACGAGAAAAACGAAAATACGAGACAAACGAAAATACGAGAAAAACGCAACTACGTGACAGACGCAAATACAAGAAAGACGCAAATACCGGAAAGACGCAAATACGGGAAAGACGCAAATACGGGTAAAACGCAAATATGGGAAAAACGCAAATATGGGAAAAACGCAGATATTGGAATAACGCAAATATGGGAAAAAGGCAAAAATGGGAAAAACGCAAATATAGGAAAAACGCAAATATGGGAAAAACTCAAATATGGGAAAAACGCAAATATGGGAAAAACGCAAATATGGGAAAAACGCAAATATGGGAAAAACGCAAAGACGGGAAAAACGCAAATATGGGGAAAAGGCAAATACGGGAAAAACGCAAATACGGGATAAACGCAAATACGGGAAAAACACAAATATGAGACAAGCGAAAATATGGGACAAACGCAAATATGGGACAAACTCAAATATGGAGAGGAGAAATTCTGGGAGACAACATGACTAGCAGATGGTAATGGTTGGTAGGATGGATTCATTAGTAGTGATAAAAACGCAAAAATGGGGAAAACGCAAATATGCGAAAAAACGCAAATATGGGAAAAACGATATTATGGGAAAAACGCAATTACGGGAAAAACGCAATTATGGGAAAAACGCAATTATGGGAAAAGGGCAATGATGGGGAAAACGCAATTATGGGAAAAACGCAAATATGGGAAAAAAGCAAATATGGGAAAAACGCAAATATGGGAAAAACGCAAATACGGGAAAAACGCAAATACGGGAAAAACGCAAATACGGGAAAAACGCAAATACGGGAAAAACGCAAATACGGGAAAAACGCAAATACGGGAAAAACGCCTACTCGGAAAAACGCAACTATGGGAAAAACGCAACTACGGGAGAAACGCAAATATGGGAAAAACGAAAATACAGGAGAAACGCAAATACGGGAAATACGCAAATACGGGAAGGGACATACGCAAATAAAGGACATACGCAAATACGTGTCATACGGGACATACGCACATACGGGACATACGCAAATACGGGACATACGCAAATACAGGACATACGCAATTACGGGACATACGCAAATACGGTACATTCACAAATACGGGACATACGCAAGTACGGGACATACGCTAATACGGGACATACGCAAATACGGGACAAACGCAAATACAGGACAAACGCAAATACTCAAATACGGGACAAACGCAAATACGGGACAAACGCAAATACGGGACAAACGCAAATATGAAACAAACGCAAATATGGGACAAACACAAATATGGGACAAACGAAAATATGGGACAAACGCAAATGCGGGAAAAACGCAAATATGGGACAAACGCAAATATGGGACAAGCGCAAATATGAAACAAACGCAAATATGGGACAAACGCAAATATGGGGCAAACGCAAATATGGGACAAACGCAAATATGGAGAAAAGAAATTCAGGGACACAACATGATTAGAAGCAGGTAATGGTTGGTAGGAATGGTTCATTAATAATGTTAAAAACGCAAATATGGGACAAACGCAAATATGAGATAAATGCAAATATGGGAAAAACGCAATTATGGGAAAAACGCAATTATGGGAAAACCCAATTATGGGAAAAACGAATTATGGGAAAAACGCAATTATGGGAAAAACGAAATTATGGGAAAAACACAAATATGGGGAAAACGCAAATATGGGAAAAACGCAAATACGGAATAAACGCAAATATGGGAAAAACGCAAATATGGGAAAAACGCAAATATGGGAAAAACGCAAATATGGGAAAAACGCAAATATGGGCAAAACGCAAATATGAGAAGAACGCAAAGACGGGAAAAACGCAAACACGGGAAAAACGCAAATACAGGAAAAACGCAAAAACGGGAAAAACACAAATGCGAGACAAACGCAAATATCGGACAAACGCAAATATGGGACAAACGCAAATATGGAGAAGAGAAATTGACGGACACAACATGACTAGGAGGAGGAAATGGTTGGTAGGATGGGTTCATTAGTAATGATAAAAACGCAAATACGGGAAAAACGCAAATACGGGAAAGACGCAAACACGGCAAAAACGCAAATACGGCAAAAACGCAAATACGGCAAAAACGCAAATACGGGAAAAACGCAAATATGGGAAAGACGCAAATACGGGAAAACGCAATCATGGGAAAAACGCAAACACTGGAAAAACGCAAGTACGGGAAAAATGCAAGTACGGGAAAAACGCAAATATGGGAATAACGTAAATATGGGAAAAACGTAAAAATGGGAAAAACGCAAACATGGGAAAAACTCAAATATGGGAAAAACGCAAATATGGGAAAAACGCAAATATGGGAAAAACGCAAGTATGGGAAAAACCCAAATATGGGAAAAACGCAAATATGGGAAAAACGCAAATATGGGAAAAACGGATATATAGGAAAAACGTAAATATCGGAATAACGCAAAGACGGGAAAAACGCAAATACGGGAATAACGCAAATACAGGAAAAACGCAAATACGGGAAAAACGCAAATACGGGACATACGCAAATACGGGACATACGCAAGTATGGGACATACGCAAAAATGGGACATACGCAAATACGGGACAAACGCAAATACGGGACAAACGCAAATATGGGACATACGCAAGTACGGGACATACGCAAAAACGGGACATACGCAAATACGGGACATACGCAAATACGGGGCATACGCAAATACGGGACATACGCAAATACAGGACACACGCAAATACGGGACATACGCAAATACGGGACATACGCAAATACGAGACATACGCAGATACGGGACAATCGCAAATATGGGTCAAACACAAATACGGGACTTACGCAAATATGGGACAAACGCAAATATGGGACAAACGCAAATATGGGAAAAACATAATTATGGGAAAACGCAAATATGGGAAAAACGCAAATATGGGAAAAACGCAAATATAGGAAAAATTTAAAAATGGGAAAAACGCAAATATGGGTAAAACGCAAAAATGGGAAAAACGCAAATATGGGAAAAACGCAAATATGGGAAAAACGCAAATACGGGAGAAACGCAAATACGGGAGAAACGCAAATTCGGGAAAAACGCAAAGACGGGAAAAACGCAAATATGGGGAAAACGCAAATACGGGAATAACGCAAATACGGGATAAACGCAAATACGGGAAAAACACAAATATGAGACAAACGCAAATATGGGGCAAACGCAAATATGGGACAAACTCAAATATGGAGAGGAGAAATTCTGGGAGACAACATGACTAGCAGATGGTAATGGTTGGTAGGATGGATTCATTAGTAGTGATAAAAACGCAAAAATTGGGAAAACGCAAATATGCGAAAAAACGCAAATATGGGAAAAACGATATTATGGGAAAAACGCAATTATGGGAAGAACGCAATTATGGGAAATACGCAATTATGGGAAAAAGGCAATGATGGGGAAAACGCAATTATGGGGAAAACGCAATTATGGGAAAAACGCAAATATGGGAAAAAAGCAAATATGGGAAAAACGCAAATATGGGAAAAACGCAAATATGGGAAAAACGCAATTATGGGAAAAACGCAAATATGGGAAAAACGCAAATATGGGAAAAACGCAAATACAGGAAAAACGCAAATACGTGAAAAACGCAAATACGGGAAAAACGAAAATACGGGAAAAACGCAAATACGGGAAAAACGCCTACTCGGGAAAAACGCAACTATGGGAAAAACGCAACTACGGGAAAAACGCAAATATGAAAAAAACGAAAATACAGGAGAAACGCAAATACGGGAAATACGCAAATACGGGAAGGGACATACGCAAATACAGGACATGCGCAAATACGTGTCATACGGGACATACGCAAATACGGGACATACGCAAATACGGGACATACGCAATTACGGGACATACGCAAATACGGTACATTCACAAATACGGGACATACGCAAGTACGGGGCATACGCTAATACGGGACATACGCAAATACGGGACAAACGCATATACGGGACAAACGCAAATACTCAAATACGGGACAAACGCAAATATGGGACAAACGCAAATATGGGACAAACGCAAATATGGGACAAGCGCAAATATGAAACAAACGCAAATATGGGACAAACGCAAATATGGGGCAAACGCAAATATGGGACAAACGCAAATATGGAGAAATGAAATTCAGGGACACAACATGATTAGAAGCAGGTAATGGTTGGTAGGAATGGTTCATTAATAATGTTATAAACGCAAATATGGGACAAACGCAAATATGAGATAAATGCAAATATGGGAAAAACGCAATTATGGGAAAAACGCAATTATGGGAAAACCCAATTATGGGAAAAACGAATTATGGGAAAAACGCAATTATGGGAAAAACGAAATTATGGGAAAAACACGAATATGGGGAAATCGCAAATATGGGAAAAACGCATATATGGAATAAACGCAAATATGGGAAAAACGCAAATATGGGAAAAACGCAAATATGGGAAAAACGCAAACATGGGAAAAACGCAAATATGGGCAAAACGCAAATATGGGAAGAACGCAAAGACGGGAAAAACGCAAACACGGGAAAAACGCAAATACAGGAAAAACGCAAAAACGGGAAATACACAAATGTGAGACAAACGCAAATATCGGACAAACGCAAATATGGGACAAACGCAAATATGGAGAAGAGAAATTGACGGACACAACATGACTAGGTGGAGGAAATGGTTGGTAGGATGGGTTCATTAGTAATGATAAAAACGCAATAACGGGAAAAACACAAATACGGGAATAACGCAAACACGGCAAAAACGCAAATACGGCAAAAACGCAAATACGGCAAAAACGCAAATACGGGAAAAACGCAAATACGGGAAAAACGCATATACGGGACATACGCAATTACGGGACATACGCAAATACGGTACATTCACAAATACGGGACATACGCAAGTACGGGACATACGCTAATACGGGACATACGCATATACGGGACAAACGCAAATACGGGACAAACGCAAATACTCAAATACGGGACAAACGCAAATACGGGACAAACGGAAATACGGGACAAACGCAAATATGAAACAAACGCAAATATGGGACAAACACAAATATGGGACAAACGCAAATACGGGACAAACGCAAATGCGGGAAAAACGCAAATATGGGACAAACGCAAAAATGGGACAAGCGCAAATATGAAACAAACGCAAATATGGGACAAACGCAAATATGGGGCAAATTCAAATATGGGACAAACGCAAATATGGAGAAAAGAAATTCAGGGACACAACATGATTAGAAGCAGGTAATGGTTGGTAGGAATGGTTCATTAATAATGTTAAAAACGCAAATATGGGACAAACGCAAATATGAGATAAATGCAAATATGGGAAAAACGCAATTATGGGAAAAACGCAATTATGGGAAAACCCAATTATGGGAAAAACGAATTATGGGAAAAACGCAATTATGGGAAAAACGAAATTATGGGAAAAACACAAATATGGGGAAAACGCAAATATGGGAAAAACGCAAATATGGAATAAACGCAAATATGGGAAAAACGCAAATATGGGAAAAACGCAAATATGGGAAAAACGCAAATATGGGAAAAACGCAAATATGGTCAAAACGCAAATATGGGAAGAACGCAAAGACGGGAAAAACGCAAACACGGGAAAAACGCAAATACAGGAAAAACGCAAAAACGGGAAAAACACAAATGTGAGACAAACGCAAATATCGGACAAACGCAAATATGGGACAAACGCAAATATGGAGAAGAGAAATTGACGGACACAACATGACTAGGAGGAGGAAATTGTTGGTAGGATGGGTTCATTAGTAATGATAAAAACGCAAATACGGGAAAAACGCAAATACGGGAAAAACGCAAACACGGCAAAAACGCAAATACGGCAAAAACGCAAATACGGCAAAAACGCAAATACGGGAAAAACGCAAATACGGGACAAACGCAAATACGGGACATACGCAAGTACGGGACATACGCAAAAACAGGACATACGCAAATTCGGGACATACGCAAATACGGGACAAACGCAAATATGGGACATACGCAAGTACGGGACATACGCAAAAACGGGACATACGCAAATACGGGACATACGCAAATACGGGGCATACGCAAATACGGGACATACGCAAATACAGGACACACGCAAATACGGGACATACGCAAATATGGAACATTCGCAAATACGGGACATACGCAGATACGGGACAATCGCAAATATGGGTCAAACACAAATACGGGACTTACGCAAATATGGGACAAACGCAAATATGGGACAAACGCAAATATGGGAAAAACATAATTATGGGAAAACGCAAATATGGGAAAAACGCAAATATGGGAAAAACGCAAATATAGGAAAAATTTAAATATGGGAAAAACACAAATATGGGAAAAACGCAAATATGGGAAAAACGCAAATATGGGAAATACGCAATTATGGGAAAAAGGCAATGATGGGGAAAACGCAATTATGGGAAAACGCAATTATGGGAAAAACGCAAATATGGGAAAAAAGCAAATACGGGAAAAACGCAAATATGGGAAAAACGCAAATATGGGAAAAACGCAAATATGGGAAAAACGCAAATACGGGAAAAACGCAAATACGGGAAAAACGCAAATACGGGAAAAACGCAAATACGGGAAAGACGCAAATACGGGAAAAACGCAAATATGAAAAAAACGAAAATACAGGAGAAACGCAAATACGGGAAATACGCAAATACGGGAAGGGACATACGCAAATACAGGACATACGCAAATACGTGTCATACGGGACATACGCACATACGGGACATACGCAAATACGGGACATACGCAAATACGGGACATACGCAATTACGGGACATACGCAAATACGGTACATTCACAAATACGGGACATACGCAAGTACGGGACATACGCTAATACGGGACATACGCAAATACGGGACAAACGCAAATACGGGACAAACGCAAATACTCAAATACGGGACAAACGCAAATACGGGACAAACGCAAATACGGGACAAACGCAAATATGAAACAAACGCAAATATGGGACAAACACAAATATGGGACAAACGCAAATACGGGACAAACGCAAATGCGGGAAAAACGCAAATATGGGACAAACGCAAATATGGGACAAGCGCAAATATGAAACAAACGCAAATATGGGACAAACGCAAATATGGGGCAAACGCAAATATGGGACAAACGCAAATATGGAGAAAAGAAATTCAGGGACACAACATGATTAGAAGCAGGTAATGGTTGGTAGGAATGGTTCATTAATAATGTTAAAAACGCAAATATGGGACAAACGCAAATATGAGATAAATGCAAATATGGGAAAAACGCAATTATGGGAAAAACGCAATTATGGGAAAACCCAATTATGGGAAAAACGAATTATGGGAAAAACGCAATTATGGGAAAAACGAAATTATGGGAAAAACACAAATATGGGGAAAACGCAAATATGGGAAAAACGCAAATATGGAATAAACGCAAATATGGGAAAAACGCAAATATGGGAAAAACGCAAATATGGGAAAAACGCAAATATGGGAAAAACGCAAATATGGTCAAAACGCAAATATGGGAAGAACGCAAAGACGGGAAAAACGCAAACACGGGAAAAACGCAAATACAGGAAAAACGCAAAAACGGGAAAAACACAAATGTGAGACAAACGCAAATATCGGACAAACGCAAATATGGGACAAACGCAAATATGGAGAAGAGAAATTGACGGACACAACATGACTAGCAGGAGGAAATGGTTGGTAGGATGGGTTCATTAGTAATGATAAAAACGCAAATACGGGAAAAACGCAAATACGGGAAAAACGCAAACACGGCAAAAACGCAAATACGGCAAAAACGCAAATACGGCAAAAACGCAAATACGGGAAAAACGCAAATACGGGAAAAACGCAAATACGGGAAAACGCAATCATGGGAAAAACGCAAACACTGGAAAAACGCAAGTACGGGAAAAACGCAAGTACGGTGAAAACGCAAGTACGGGAAAAACGCAAATATGGAAATAACGTAAATATGGGAAAAACGTAAAAATGGGAAAAACGCAAATATGGGAAAAACTCAAACATGGGAAAAACGCAAATATGGGAAAAACGCAAATATGGGAAAAACGCAAATATGCGAAAAACGCAAATATGGGAAAAACCCAAATATGGGAAAAACGCAAATATGGGAAAAACGCAAATATGGGAAAAACGGATATATAGGAAAAACGCAAATATCGGAATAACGCAAAGACGGGAAAAACGCAAATACGGGAATAACGCAAATACAGGAAAAACGCAAATACGGGAAAAACGCAAATACGGGACATACGCAAATACGGGACATACGCAAGTACGGGACATACGCAAAAACGGGACATACGCAAATTCGGGACATACGCAAATACGGGACAAACGCAAATATGGGACATACGCAAGTACGGGACATACGCAAAAACGGGACATACGCAAATACGGGCCATACGCAAATACGGGGCATACGCAAATACGGGACATACGCAAATACAGGACACACGCAAATACGGGACATACGCAAATACGGGACATACGCAAATACGGGACATACGCAGATACGGAACAATCGCAAATATGGGTCAAACACAAATACGGGACTTACGCAAATATGGGACAAACGCAAATATGGGACAAACGCAAATATGGGAAAAACATAATTATGGGAAAACGCAAATATGGGACAAACGCAAATATGGGACAAACTCAAATATGGAGAGGAGAAATTCTGGGAGACAACATGACTAGCAGATGGTAATGGTTGGTCGGATGGATTCATTAGTAGTGATAAAAACGCAAAAATGGGGAAAATGCAAATATGCGAAAAAACGCAAATATGGGAAAAACGATATTATGGGAAAAACGCAATTATGGGAAAAACGCAATTATGGGAAATACGCAATTATGGGAAAAAGGCAATGATGGGGAAAACGCAATTATGGGGAAAACGCAATTATGGGAAAAACGCAAATATGGGAAAAAAGCAAATACGGGAAAAACGCAAATATGGGAAAAACGCAAATATGGGAAAAACGCAATTATGGGAAAAACGCAAATATGGGAAAAACGCAAATATGGGAAAAACGCAAATATGGGAAAAACGCAAATACGGGAAAAACGCAAATACGGGAAAAACGCAAATACGGGAAAGACGCAAATACGGGAAAAACGCAAATATGAAAAAAACGAAAATACAGGAGAAACGCAAATACGGGAAATACGCAAATACGGGAAGGGACATACGCAAATACAGGACATACGCAAATACGTGTCATACGGGACATACGCACATACGGGACATACGCAAATACGGGACATACGCAAATACGGGACATACGCAATTACGGGACATACGCAAATACGGTACATTCACAAATACGGGACATACGCAAGTACGGGACATACGCTAATATGGGACATACGCAAATACGGGACAAACGCAAATACGGGACAAACGCAAATACTCAAATACGGGACAAACGCAAATATGGGACAAACGCAAATACGGGACAAACGCAAATATGAAACAAACGCAAATATGGGACAAACACAAATATGGGACAAACGCAAATATGGGACAAACGCAAATGCGGGAAAAACGCAAATATGGGACAAACGCAAATATGGGACTAGCGCAAATATGAAACAAACGCAAATATGGGACAAACGCAAATATGGGGCAAACGCAAATATGGGACAAACGCAAATATGGAGAAAAGAAATTCAGGGCACAACATGATTAGAAGCAGGTAATGGTTGGTAGGAATGGTTCATTAATAATGTTAAAAACGCAAATATGGGACAAACGCAAATATGAGATAAATGCAAATATGGGAAAAACGCAATTATGGGAAAAACGCAATTATGGGAAAACCCAATTATGGGAAAAACGAATTATGGGAAAAACGCAATTATGGGAAAAACGAAATTATGGGAAAAACACAAATATGTGGAAAACGCAAATATGGGAAAAACGCAAATATGGAATAAACGCAAATATGGGAAAAACGCAAATATGGGAAAAACGCAAAAATGGGAAAAACGGAAATATGGGAAAAACGCAAATATGGGCAAAACGCAAATATGGGAAGAACGCAAAGACGGGAAAAACGCAAACACGGGAAAAACGCAAATACAGGAAAAACGCAAAAACGGGAAAAACACAAATGTGAGACAAACGCAAATATCGGACAAACGCAAATATGGGACAAACGCAAATATGGAGAAGAGAAATTGACGGACACAACATGACTAGGAGGAGGAAATGGTTGGTAGGATGGGTTCATTAGTAATGATAAAAACGCAAATACGGGAAAAACGCAAATACGGGAAAAACGCAAACACGGCAAAAACGCAAATACGGCAAAAACGCAAATACGGCAAAAACGCAAATACGGGAAAAACGCAAATACGGGAAAAACGCAAATACGGGAAAACGCAATCATGGGAAAAACGCAAACACTGGAAAAACGCAAGTACGGGAAAAACGCAAGTACGGTAAAAACGCAAGTACGGGAAAAACGCAAATATGGGAATAACGTAAATATGGGAAAAACGTAAAAATGGGAAAAACTCAAATATGGGAAAAACTCAAATATGGGAAAAACGCAAATATGGGAAAAACGCAAATATGGGAAAAACGCAAATATGCGAAAAACGCAAATATGGGAAAAACCCAAATATGGGAAAAACGCAATTATGGGAAAAACGCAAATATGGGAAAAACGGATATATAGGGAAAACGCAAATATCGGAATAACGCAAAGACGGGAAAAACGCAAATACGTTAATAACGCAAATACAGGAAAAACGCAAATACGGGAAAAACGCAAATACGGGACATACGCAAATACGGGACATACGCAAGTACGGGACATACGCAAAAACGGGACATACGCAAATACGGGATATACGCAGATACGGGACAAACGCAAATATGGGACATACGCAAGTACGGGACATACGCAAAAACGGGACATACGCAAATACGGGACATACGCAAATACGGGGCATACGCAAATACGGGACATACGCAAATACAGGACACACGCAAATACGGGACATACGCAAATACGGGACATACGCAAATACGGGACATACGCAGATACGGGACAATCGCAAATATGGGTCAAACACAAATACGGGACTTACGCAAATATGGGACAAACGCAAATATGGGACAAACGCAAATATGGGAAAAACATAATTATGGGAAAACGCAAATTTGGGGAAAACGCAAATATGGGAAAAACGCAAATATAGGAAAAATTTAAATATGGGAAAAACGCAAATATGGGAAAAACGCAAATATGGGTAAAACGCAAAAATGGGAAAAACGCAAATACGGGAAAAACGCAAATATGGGAAAAACGCATATATGGGAAAAACGCAAATATGGGAGAAACGCAAATACGGGAGAAACGCAAATTCGGGAAAAACGCAAATACGGGAAAAATGCAAATACAGGCAAAACGCAAAATGGGCAAAACGCAAATACGGGGAAAACGCAAATACGGGCAAAACGCTAATACAGGCAAAACGCAAATACGGGCAAAACGCAAATAGGGGCAAAACGCAAATACAGGCAAATCGCAAATACGGGCAAAACGCAAATACAGGCAAAACGCAAATACGGCATAACGCAAATATGGGCAAAACGCAAATACAGGCAAAACGCAAATACGGGCAAAACGCAAATACCGGCAAAACGCAAATACGGGCACAGCGCAAATACGGGCAAAGTGCAAATACTGGCCAAGCGCAAATACAGGAAAAACGCAAATATGGGAAAAACGCAAATACGGGAAAAACGGAAATACGGGAAAAACGCAAATATGGGAGAAACGCAAATATCGGAAAAACGCAAATATGGGAAAAACGCAAATATGGGAAAAACGCAAATACAGCAAAAACGCAAATACGGCAGAAACGCAAATACGGCAAAAACGCAAATACGGCAAAAACGCATAACGGGAAAAACGCATAACGGGAAAAACGCGTAACGGGAAAAACGCTTAACGGGAAAAACGCATAACGGGAAAAACGCATAAAGGGAAAAACGCATAAAATGAAAAACGCAAATACGGGAAAAACGCAAATACGGGAAAAACGCTAATACGCGACATACGCAAATACGGGACATACGCAAATACGGGATATACGCAAATACTTGACATACGCAATTACAGGACATACGCAAATACGGGACATGCGCAAATACGGGACAATCGCAATTACGGGACATTCGCAAATACGGGACATACGCAATGATGGGACATACGCAAATACGGGGCATACGCAAATACGGGACATACGCAAATACGGGACATATGCAATTACGGGACGAACGCAAATATGGGACAAACGCAAATATGGGACAAACGCAAGTATGGAGAAGAGAAATTCAGGGACACAGCATGACTAGAAGAAGGTAATGGTTGGTAGGATGGGTTCATTAGTAATGATAAAAACGCAAATATGGGAAAAACGCAAATATGGGAAAAGCGCAAATATGGGAAAAACGGAAATATGGGAAAAGCGCAAATATGGGAAAAACGCAAATATGGGAAAAACGCAAATATGGGAAAAACGCAAATATGGGAAAAAGGCAAATATGAAAAAAACGCAAATATGGGAAGAACGCAAATACGGGAAAAAGGCAAATATGGGAAAAACGCAAATATGGGAAAAACGCAAATATGGGAAAAACGCAAATATGGGAAGAACGCAAATATGGGAAAAACGCAAATTTGGGAAAAACGCAAATATGGGACAAACACAAATACGGGGCAAACGCAAATATGGGACAAACGCAAATATGGGACAAACGCAAATATAAAGAAGAGAAATTGACGGACACAACATGACTAGGAGGAGGTAATGGTTGGTAGGATGGGTTCATTAGTAATGATAAAAACGCAAATACGGGAAAAACGCAAATACGGCAAAAACTCAAATATGGCAAAAACGCAAATACGGCAAAAGCGCAAATACGGCAAAAACGCAAATACGCAAATAACGCAAATACGGGAAAAACGCAAACACGGGAAAAACGCAAACACGGGAAAAACGCAAGTACGGTAAAAACGCAATTACGGTAAAAACGCAAGTGCGGGAAAACGAAAATACGGGAAAAACGCAAATACGGGGAAAACGCACATACGGGAAAAACGCAAATATGGGTCATACGCAAATACGGGACATACGCAAATACGGGACATACGCAAATATGGATTGTCTGGTTGAAGACATATGCGACACTCATCGGTGAAGAGAACGTGAGGCCAATCCTGAATGGTCCATTTGCCTCGTTGTTGGGCCCAGCTGTACTGCGCTGCACGGTGTCCTTGTTGCAAAGATGGACCTGGTCATGGACATCGGGAGTGAAGTTGCGCACCATGCAGCCTATTGCGCACAGTTTGAGTCGTACCACGACGTCCTGTCACTGCACGAAAAACACTATTCAACATGGTGTCGTTGCTGTCAGGATTCCTCCGATCTATAATCCGTAGGTAGCGGTCATCCACTGCAGTAGTAGCCCTTGGGCAGCCTGAGCGAGGCATGTGATCGACAGTTCCTGTCAGTCTGTATCTCCTCTATGTCCGAACAACATCGTTTTGGCTCAGTCTGAGATGCCTGGACTCTTCCCTTGTTCAGAGCCCTTCCTGGCACAATGCGGATGCGAACGAACCGCATTATTGACCGTCTAGGCATGTTTCAACTACATACAACACGAGCCGTGTACCTCCCTCCTAGTGGAATGACTGGAACTGATCGGCTGTGGGCCCCCCTCCGTCTAATAGGCACTGCTCATGCATGGTTGTCTACATCTTTATGTCGGTCTAGTGACATCTCTGAACAGTCAAAGGGACTGTGTCTGTGATACAATAGCCACAGGCACCGTCTATCTTCAGGAGTTCTAGGAACTGGGCTGATGCAAAAGTTTTTGTGATGTGTGCATGTTAATAGTTATGGCGATCAGTTTTGAAATAATGAACAGTTTACTTACTTATCTTCCATCTCTTATTTTTATTCGGCTGCGCCGATAATTAAAGTTCCAGTTTCGAGACATTGTAGAAAGAGAACCACAGCTGAGAATAACGTCTAGTTTGAACAGTGTATTATTTACACAGATCGAAAAGTCATGGAACAAAAAAATAAGTAACGAAAGTTTCACCAATGAATGGCGCCATGAACGTCAGAATATGCACACTGGTAGACGCCCGGCACATGGCTATTTCTCGGTTTGTGCACGAGGCGTCCAACAAGACTGTCTCAATGAAGGATCGCGTGCTACTGCTAAAAATCTTTCACAAGAACGGTTACTGTGCTCCAGTATCGCTACAGAAGTTCTGGACACTTAACGTTCTACATCCACATCTATATACATACTCCGCAAGCCACCTGACGGTGTGTGGCGGAGGGTACCCTGAGTACCTCTATCGGTTCTCCCTTCTATTCCAGTCTCGTATTGTTCGTGGAAAGAAGGATTGTCGGTATGCTTCTGTGTGGTCTCTACTCTCTCTGATTTTATCCTCGTGGTCTCTTCGCGAGATATACGTAGGAGGGAGCAATACACTGCTTGTCTCCTCGGTGAAGGTATGTTCTTGAAACTTCAACAAAAGCCCGTAACGAGCTGCTGAGCGTCTGTCCTGCAGAGTCTTCCACTGGAGTTTATCGATCATCTCCGTAACGCTTTCGCGATTACTAAATGATCCTGTAACGAAGCGCGCTGCTCTCCGTTGGATCTTCTCTCTCTCTTCTATCAACCCTATCTGGTACGGATCCCACACTGCTGAGCAGTATTCAAGCAGTGGGCGAACAAGCGTACTATAACCTACTTCCTTTGTTTTCGGATTGCTTTTCCTTAGGATTCTTCCTATGAATCTCAGTCTGGCATCTGCTTTACCGACGATCAACTTTATATGATCATTCCATTTTAAATCACTCCTAATGCCTACACCCAGATAATTTATGGAATTAACTGCTTCCAGTTGCTGACCTGCTATTTTGTAGCTAAATGATAAGGGATCTATCTTTCTATCTATTCGCAGCACATTACACTTGTCTACATTGAGATTCAATCACCATGCGTCAATTCGCTGCAGATCCTCCTGCATTTCAGTACAAATTTCCACTGTTACACCCTCTAGATATACCACAGCATCATCCGCAAAATGACTCAGTGAACTTCCGATGTCATCCACAAGGTCATTTATGTATATTGTGAATAGCAACGGTCCTACGACAGTCCCCTACGGCACACCTGAAATCACTCTTACTTCGGAAGAGTTCTCTCGATTGAGAATGACATGCTGCGTTCTGTTATCTAGGAACTCTTCAATCCAATCACACAATTGGTCTGATAGTCCATATGCACTTACTTTGTTCATTAAACGACTGTGGGGAGCTGTATCAAACGCCTTGCGGAAGTCAAGAAACACGGCATCTACCTGGGAACCCGTGTCTATGGCCCTCTGAGTCCCGTGGACGAATAGCGCGAGCTGGGTTTCACACGATCGTCTACAGAGTAGATTTCTAGTCTCCAGAAAAGTCATTATACTCAAAATTCGACAACTGATCGACGTTAGAGATATAGGTCTATAGATCTGCACATCTGATAGACGTCCCTTCTTGAAAACGGGATGACCTGTGCCCTTTTCCAATCCTTTGGAACGCTACGCTCTTCTAGAGACCTACGGTACACCGCTGCAAGAAGGGGGGAAAGTTATGGGTTATGAAAAAAGGCATTAGTTTGATGACTGCTAAGGGTCTAGAGAAAATTATTACAAAAGTCGAAAAGACCTTCTGAAGTGAAATGTGCTAGAGGGAGGAAAGCAGGTGGTTGATCTGACGTCTGACGAAGATTTGGCCGCAGCACTGCAGCAGGGATCGAGAGGTGGTGTGCGAACACGCAGTGAATGGGAAGTTGTGCGAACGCTGGACACACCTGTGAGTATGGTTTGTAACATCCTACGAAACATGCTGCATTGCTGTCCGTACAAAATTGCCCATGTTCAGGAGCTGCTTGCTGCTGACATGCCAGCAAGTCAAACGTTCACTCTGAAATGTCTTGTTTGCATGGAAATTGACAGCAAATTGCCATGGAACATTCTGTGGGCAGTCGAGTCCCATTTGTCTCCCCAAGTACATGTCAATACGCAGACTTTCAGAATGTAGGTAACGAAAAAACCGCATTTACATCAACCAAAACCACCTCTTTCTGCAAAATAGACTGTGTGGTGTGGGTTGAAGAAATCGTAGGGGGGCACAGAAAGAATCAGCATAATTTGCTAGTGCAGGTTGCCTACATCAGGAGCAACTGTACATTCAGGGGGCAAACTATTGTCCTTTTTTTGATTGAGAGGTTCTTACCCCATTCTTCTGCTAAGATTATGACCCCCTGGATTCATCTGTCATTTCGATTGACAGATTCTTAACCTATCGTTCTGCTAAGTGGGTCATGACTACCTGGGGTTAAGTCCAGTACTACACTATCAAATTTATTTGTCAAAGATTTGATCAAAGATGTGATCAAATATTTCATCAAATATATTTGACCAAGATCTTTGTTGTAGTGGTAGAAGGGGTATTACACCGTCATCATATTTTTCGTCAAAGTTCAAGATGGCTGACAACAACAACTTGTTATTAACTGCAGCAGTTGCATGTACCACAATTGCACTGTGCGCACATGCGGAAGAGAAGCAGGGGAAAAAAGGAAACATACCTGGGTGAAGCTGTGGGTTTTGTGATGAAACGATAAAAGCATTCAACAAAACTCGTTGCGTGAGCTTATAGTGGAGGACGTCACGTCGTACATCAATTACTAAAGAATGGATGAGCATACATCACTGTATGTGCTCAGTGAAATGTGTCCTCACATCACAAATCACAATACTCACTTAAGAACTGCTACATCTGCAGAAGACAGGCTCACTGTAACACTAAGATTCCTTGCTACAGGAGAGGGTTAGGTTAGGTTAGCTTAGGTTAGGTCTCCAATCTTCTCAATCTATTTTTGTATTCAGGGTGCCTCACATTGTAAAGCGCCTCATCAGCGTCATACATCTCTATGAATTTTGTAGTTGTCGACACACACCAATTGTATTTACTGGCAATGTTGTACAACTACAGACGACAGAACGCTGCAGTGATGATGTAAGCGCTCCATGTGGTAACATGTCACATTGCAGTGAGCAGAAGACAAGCGACTTCTTGGATCAAATCTACAGCGAGGCCCTAGATTTGATCAAATATTGGACGACATTTGACAAAGTTCCCTATTATACCATCAAATACCTTTGACAAAGGGTTTTGACGAACTGTTTTGACGAACTGTTTTGACGAACTGTTTTGACAAACTGTTTTGACAAACTGTTTTGACAAATACTGTTTGTCAAAAACTGTTTGTCAAAACAGTTTGTCAAAACAGTTTGTCATAACAGTTTGTCAAAACAATTTGTCAAAACAGTTTGTCAAAACAAGTTTTTCAAAACAAGTTTGTCAAAACAAGTTTGTCAAAACAAGTTTGCCAAAACAGTTCGTCAAAACAAGTTCGTCAAAACAATTTCGTCTAAACAAGTTCGTCAAAACAGGTTCGTGAAAACAAGTTTGTCAAAACAAGTTTGTCAAAACAGTTTGTCAAAACAGTTTGTCAAAACAGTTTGTCAAAACAGTTCGTCAAAACAGTTTGTCAAAACAGTTTGTCAAAACAGTACGTCAAAACAGTTTGTCAAAACAGTTCGTCAAAACAGTTCATCAAAACCCTTTGTCAGAACCCTTTGTCAAAGGTATTTTATGGTATAATATGGAACTTTGTTTAAAGTCGTCCAATATTTGATCAAATCTAGGGCCTCGCTATAGATTTAAGCAAAGAAATCACTTGTCTTCTGCTCACTGCAATGTGACATGTTACCACATGGAGCGCTAACATCATCACTGCAGCGTTCTGTCGTCTGTAGTTGTACGACATTGCCAGTAAAAACAATTGGTGTGTGACGACGACTACAAAATTGATAGAGATGAATGACGCTGATGAGGCGCTTTACAACGTGAGGCACCCTGAATACAAAAATAGATTAAGAAGATTGTAGACCGAACCTAAGCTAACATAACCCAACCCTCTCCTGTAGCAAGTAATCTTAGTTGTTTGACAAACTGTTTGACAAACTTGTTTGACATACTTGTTTGACAATTTTGTTTGGCAAACTTGTTTGAAAAACCTGTTCGACAAATTTGTTTGACGATCTTGTTCGACAAATTTGTTTGACGATCTTGTTTGAGAAACTTGTTTGACAAACTTGTTTGACAAAGTTCTTTGACAAACTTGTTTGGCACACTTAATACTGGCCCAACCAGTATTTGAGAGAAACCCCTACCCCTCCCCTCCCTTGTACCTTTCTGGGAACTTCCCTCACCGATACAAGCACTTAATATCAGCTTGATTGACTAGTTAATTAACTACGGAAATTATTAACTTCTGGGAAACCCCCAGCTACCCCTGTCTTTTATCCCACTTGAAAATTGGCAGGAAAAACTGAGTTGATTGGCCATTTGATAGGAAATCAATTGCAGTTACGGAATATTGATTAAAAACGGCCGTGTTTTTTCGAGGAGACGAGTCCTACAAACACTGTTACCTGTACAGGCACTGGTTTGCACCAACGTCTTTCCAACCCTTCAACAGAGTGGGTGTGTGGGTAGAATCGTATCCATGCAAGATGGCGCTTCTCCACAAACTGCACACTGCTGCAGAAGTTTTCCGGAAATGCTAGAAGTATCAGCCATCATTTCTCTACAGTCTGGCCGTCCAGATCAGCTGGTCTTAATCTGTGTGACTTCTGGCTGTGGGGTTATGTGAATGATGTGTTCAGTGCTCCAATGACGAACGTAGCTGACTTGAAGAAAGCACGCATTGCGCAACGCATTCTGAACATAGCCCCCGAGACACTCCGACCTGTTGTGGAATATGCTGTTTCTCAGTTTCAACTTGCAGCAGAAAACGGTGGACAGCACACTGAAAATGCCTTGCGCCTGCCTTAAGGGAATTAGAAAACCGATGTCCTTACTCGTTTTATGCGGTTTTCGACCTCAGGACAATTAAAAGCCTATTTTTCCTAGCCACTTTTGTACGACCTTGTGGTGGTGGATGGGCTCAACTATCCAACAATGCCTCAACTGTTGACTACAGAGCTTGCGCATTCATTCACATTGAACAGTGTGGATAGTATAATCTGCAGTTTAAAAAATGGCCTTCGTATTGTGAGTCATCTGCCATTTTTAACCGACCCCACTTACGTTAAGACGCTTATTTCGCCATCTATTAGTAAAATTTTCTTTAACGTTTTTAAATCCTTGACGTTTCCCTCTGCGTCAATAATATTGCTGTTAAAATATGACGCCATTCTGAGCAGTGGTTCTCTTCCTACAGCCTTTTGAAACTGGAGCCTTATTACTTCACTGAAGAAGGTATAGGCGTCTGCGTACCTGTGTTATAAGCCATTACTGAACTTCGGTAGATGACATATTAATCTGTCGAAACCTGTTAAAGCAATAAAGTAATCCACTTGTGCAGCTGACGGCGGAATATTTTTGGGAAAAATAATATACCGCACTTGCTGCAAATATAATATCTGTGAACAAAATCATTCTAATGTACGTGCGAATATTGCGAAAAATAATCAGCGTTGGCTATTGAAGACGGGTCCTGAAATGTAGGTGAAACGAATCACATAGATGAAAAGAAAATTCATACACGGCTAGGAGGAATGAAAAAAATAATAGACTCAACCAAAGCAGTCTGTTGAGCTTCTGAATAGCTGTGCTATAAGGCGTGTTTCAGACTCATGGCTTCACAATTTTACTTTCGAGAACCCCATGTTCCCACCAGAAACGTGTCTTCTGTATTATGGTTGCCTTAGGGGACATTTCTGGCAAAACCAGTCCAGTAAAGTAAGTGGAAAAATGTAATGCTAAAATCAGTTTACTGTCCCTTCATTAGCGTGCTTTTTTTGTTGTCATAGCTTCATCATCAGTATTTCAGTTGGTTGTTTTTATTTTTATTTTTTTTTATTGTATAGGATATCACGATGAAGCAATCCTACATGTTGTTTACTCTGTTATACTCAAATACATCATTTTCAAAGATGACATTACAAGTTGGAAATAACATCACATCTTGTTTAGGTATCTCACCATTACAAAGATAATACATAGCTTACGTGTTAGACAACGCATCTCAATATTTAAACAAATGTTTCACTTACATATTCTATAGAAAAAATGTAATATGATCTTCTGTTCTTCCGATGTTTGATAATAAAAATAAACATTAGAATCACAGATTACAAAAGCTTAGTGAATACTTTAACGATAATGTGTGGCTTTCATCCAGGAATAATACTAATAAATAGTGCACAAATACAATACACAAATGCCTTTTACAGAAATGCAACAAACGTTTAGTAATACGACCGTTCATCGGAGTTCATTAATGGTGAACTCATAGGTTAAACAAGATTGGGTAGTATGAGATAGTGACAGGTAGGAAATAGGAAATGGCAATAGATGGGAAGAGTACAGAGACAGTGTGTGTGTGTGTGTGTGTGTGTGTGTGTGTGTGTGTGTGTGTGTGTGTGTAATTTGTAGTGTAGTGTCATCAGTGCACGGTGTGGCCGTGCTCTTCTAGGCGCTTCAGTCTGGAACCACGTGACCGCTATGGTCGCAGGTTAGAATCCTGCCTCGTCCATGGATGTGTGTGATGTCCTTAGGTTAGTTAGGTTTAAGTAGTTCTAAGTTCTAGGGGACTGATGACCTCAGAAGTTAAGTCGCATAGTGCTCAGAGCCATTTGAACCATTTTTGTGTATATTGATTCAAAAGTGTAAACAACATCTGGAAGTTACTTCATTGTTACCATACCATGTTTGTTCAAATGAAAGCACCAAATTTTGATGCTGTACTATATTTTAACGATTATCTACGCAAATTCCTCTCTCACAAGTATCCCCCTCCGTCCAGATTCTTTAAAGAATCGAATTCTCATGTATAAAACTAATTCAAATGTGTGATTCCTTTACAAATGATTTAATGTGTTAAATATTTGACGTTGACCATATAAGGCGTTTATGATTGAAGACGCAAAACTCTAGTCATGTTGGTTTCAATAGTTTCGGATTACTCACCACAGACAAATGAAAAATGCTACAAAAGATTTGAAATTATGTGTAAAGTTTGTTGAAATCTGAGTGTTCTCGTCGTCAAACTTGGGATGAGTACACTCTGTGGCTCATTTGCACCCCGTTTTAAGGAGAAGCTGGATGAACATACATCTCTATATATCTTCTGAACTACGTATCGTACGGTTATATAAGTTTGCAGGTACACTCAGTGGTATGTGCGGGTATTCTATGCAAAATCTGTTGTGATTAGATAGTCCTAACCGTAAAGAAGTAATAGATTTAAACGTCATGCATGAGGTTTTACTGGATGAACAGCGAAAATTTATTAAGCATTGACCTTCCTTCGTTTCATTATTTCGGGGGAGGCGGGTTGTATCAGCTTTAAAAACTTTGGGAAGGTTTGAAGTTACGGGTAAACTTTGTTGGAAGTGGGTAAGTGCTCTCATTCTGAGATATCAAAAGAGTATAGTCCGGTTAATATCTGCGGCGTGAGTCAGGCTGTCCCAAGCATGTACTTTGTGTATGACCGTTATATTTGACTTACTGCGTTGAACCTTTAACATAACATTATAGCGCTTAATGAATAGATTATCAGCGTTTTAAATTTCTAATGTCGGTCAATAATTATATATAATACTGAAAATCCAGTTATTGTCTCTGCACATGGGACAGTGCACGTGTTAGCCATTAAACAATATAAATTACTAGGTTGGTGCATAAGTTCGTACAGTTTTTGTTTCGCATGTAGCTATTCCGGTTTCTATGGGTTTATTTATCGATTGCCATTTTCTATTTACTCTACACTATTGCTACTTCAGTTTACCTATTGGTATTCGGATAAAGCGATTGCAGATGTGACCGCTAGAAAATGGAGAACCAAGTGCAGAAATCGGAACGTTTCCGAGATATTCTTCTGTTACAGTTCAGTAAAGGGGCAACAGCAGCGGAGGCAGCCACCAATGTTTGGGTCATTTATGGGGATAATGCCACTGGACAGAGTACGCCAAGAAAATGGTTTGGTCGTTTTAAGGAGCATCGTTCTGACATTAGTGACTTTACACGTTCAGGAAGACCGTCAAGGATTGATGAAGGTCGTTTAAACACATTAATCCACAGTGATTCACGTCACTCTGATGAACAGTGATCGTTCCACCATCGTGCGACATTTGTTCGCAATCGGGAAGGTTCGAAAAATCGGATGTAGGGGTACCGCATACTGTAAGCCGACAAAAATGAGCCGGCGCCTTATGTGAATCTCTGCTTGCTTGTCATCAATTGGTTCGTGAATAACACAGACTATTCCTATCGTGTCTCGTAACTGGTGACAAGAAGAAGTGTCTTTACGCTAACATAAGGAAAAGAAACGAATGGTTGACCTCAAACAAAGCAGCATGTCCCCGTACGAAGACCTGTGCGCATCCATAAAACATAAAGTTATGTATCTGGTGGAACAGCGGCGGCGTGATGTACTGCTTATCTCTTCCACCAGGTGTAAAGCATCACTGCTGACGTTTACTGTTAACAACTGAGACGCCTTGCAGATGCACTCCGAGTTCAACGAACAGGCAGGCTAAGTCATACTACTCCACGACAACGCCCGCCCAAATTCTGCTATACTGACCATTTTTTCTACACATTACCACTTCTCACTTTTTCTTGTGTAATGTGGCTGCCAGAGCTCGGTTCGTGCCAAATCGTAAGGTCCTAGGTGAACTACAAGGCAGCAAAAGCGGCCAAAAATTGAGTTTCCAAAACTAAAACTTGACCAGCTGTGCTCCTTACTTGTCGACTGCAACAACTTAGATGCTTATATTACGTACAGAGTGGTGCGCCCGCAAGGCTCATCACGTCACTTTAACTGCCAGAAGATAAATGTAAACGTTTCCGAGAGAAATGCGTCCATTGTGACGATTTGCAGTTACGTCATTTCGAAAACCACGGAACACCGCCGGAAGCCAGATGAGAGAGAGAGGGGTTCGTCGAGCAGACAGAGAGCGTCCAGCGTACGCACTGGCGCCGCCAGGTCGAGCGATGTTTTATTAGTTCATAAGAAAGTGCAAGAAACGAGGAGGGTCAACGCCTGCTGTTTGAACAGAGAAACTTTTGGATAGGTGGAGAAATTGTATCACTCCGCGAGGGAGAGGTGGGAGGCCTCTGCAGCATCGGGATAGCCTGATTAGAGTTTGGCAAGATTGTCGCAAGAGCATCGGGTAGAGAGAGGCAGGTGAGCGTCTTGCTCCGTGAAAGCGGACAGTCGCAAAGTTCGGCAGCTCTGAGAGAGGGACTTAGATTCTGAATACTGTGCTGTGTACGATCTGGAGTCTGCAGCTGCAGTAGGACATCAGCATCCACGATAGGCATTGCATTGACTACTAGTACAGGGCTATTACAAATGATTGAAGCGATTTCATAAATTCACTGTAGCTCCATTCATTGACATATGGTCACGACACACTACAGATACGTAGAAAAACTCATCAAGTTTTGTTCGGCTGAAGCCGCACTTCAGGTTTCTGCCGTCAGAGCGCTCGAGAGCGCAGTGAGACAAAATGGCGACAGGAGCCGAGAAAGCGTATGTCGTGCTTGAAATGCACTCACATCACTCAGTCATAACAGTGCAACGACACTCCAGGATGAAGTTCAACAAAGATCCACCAACTGCTATCTCCATTCGGCGATGGGATGCGCAGTTTAAAGCTTCTGGATGCCTCTGTAAGGGGAAATCAACGGGTCGGCCTGCAGTGAGCGAAGAAACGGTTGAACGCGTGCGGGCAACTTTCACGCGTAGCCCGCGGAAAATTGGCTCATGGCACAACTGGATACCGACAGCGCCGACTTCATCTTTCAACAGGGTGGTGCTCCACCGCACTTCCATTATGATGTTCGGCATTTCTTAAACAGGAGATGGGAAAACCGATGGATCGGTCGTGGTGGAGCTCATGATCAGCAATTCATGTCATGGTCTCCACGCTCTCCCGACTTAACCCCACGCGATTTCTTTCTCTGGGGTTATGTGAAAGATTCAGTGTTTAAACCTCCTCTACCAAGAAACGTGTCAGAACTGCGAGCTCTCATCAACGATGCTTTCGAACTCATTGATGGGGAGATGCTGCGCCGAGTGTGGGAGGAACTTGATTATCGGCTTGATGTCTGCCGAATCACTAAAGGGGCAAATATCAAACATTTGTGAAAGCCTAAAAACACTTTGTGAGTTTTTGTATGTGTGTGCAAAGCATTTTGAAAATATCTCAAATAAAAAAGTTATTGTAGAGCTGTGAAATCGCTTCAATCATATGTAATAACCCTATATAATTGAAGTTGATTCCGCCTTATAGGCCGGCAGTCACCATTGGACGTAGTCAACCAGTGCACAGAGCTATCATACTGGTACTGCACGTTAGTACAAGACACACGGGGCTGCACCTTAAAGCCGTCGGCACACGGACCGTGCATCCGAATGTTGAGCGTTGAGCGTGCCGAGTTTCTGACGTCATAGCGTGGAATAGCACGTTCGGTAGTCTTTCCGAACGTGCAGAGCAACATATGGCTTGTCAGATATTCTGAGCGTGCGACTGAGCGTTGACCAATGAGATGGCGCAACGCCACCTACGTCACATGCACGCCGTCTCCCTTCAGTACAGTGAGGCGCCATATTGGCATTCATTTCAAGCCTATATGTATATATACTGTTCCGAGCACCAGAAAATTGAGAATCCTGCAAAACCCGTTGTTAACTGTGTGATTCGTTCCAATAAAATAGCGAGAAACATCATAGTCGTGGCAAAAGATTTATTGTAACTTGCGTATAATGACAGTAGGCTATTTGAAGGTAGCAACACACTGAAGATCCACCCAAAACGCATTGTTCATGGTAAAATTTGTTATAATTAAATTTCAGTTTGTAACATAACTACGATTAAGGTTTTTAGCGAGTGGTAAAATACTACGATTTGCAACGAAAGGTGTGATGTTGGTTTAGCGTAATGAATAGCGTCTCTGTCCTATACGGAGTTTTTTTTTCTTGGGGGCGGTGGTTCGCGTCCTGACACAACCAATTTTTTTCATAACATTCGCGTTTTTATTAGGTTTTGATACTTTATAATTAGTTTAATATAAGTATAAACTATAATATTTCATGTCATGTAAATACAAGTTACCTTTTTTTGAGGGGTGACTTTGTTCGATTGGCTTGATCTACAGGTCAGCTTGCGCTACTTAATAAAGTTATTTTGCTCCTTTTTCTTTTACGCTTCGTAATTCACGCGTTGCAAAGATTCTGCTACTGGGTAGGAACAGTGATCAAGTAAGACTGACCTTGGGGTTTTACTAAAATGTGGGAATGATGAAGTAATGTTTATCTCATGTGGAGAAGTATTCCAAATTTGTAATGCACAGTTTGTAATGGAACTTTTATAATCCTGTGCCCTTATTGACTGGACATGGTACTTTCCTTTCTGAGGACGATGGAGGAAATGTGCGTTTTAATAGAGCTAACGTGGGAATTTTAAGCGCGCCCGTTGACTAAACAGTGTGATTTACGAACTAGAAGCATCCCTCAACTGCCGCTGGAGTGCGCTGCGATCGTGTATACCACGTTGGGGCCCACGTACCGTATGCACGAGTCGCATCGTTCCTGAGCGTTCAGCAGCACGTTGAACTTGGCACGCTCAACGTTAACGTTCGACAGCACGGTCCGTGTGCCGATTGCTTTAAGGGTTGTTGAGCCAGTCTTGAAAGCGTTGTATACCATTTAGAGGAAATATAGGCCTTGTGGTATTAGTAGTTTCTGAGTAGTTTATTCTGCTCAAGATATTTGAGAGACTCGTCGTAATTCAGCGACTATGCAGCTGCAGTCGTCGCCCCAACAGTATCGACGGAGCCAGCACGCTGGTAGACGGTATTGTAAAACTTGCAGCAGCGGCAGTAAAGTTCAGAAATAGTTGTTGGATCGTGTTCTTGCCATCCACTGAGCATCCGTGCAGTTCTGCTTACGATTCTTTATTGGTTATTTGTCTTTTTGCATGTTGTTTGGTTAGTTTCTAGGTGGTGGTGTCCGAAGTGCGTATTATTTCAGACACAAAAGAGATTATAGGAATGCAGTCAGACCGCATTTACCATTTGCTTATCCAGGGGTATAATTAAATCTAACTTCACATCAACTTAACATTAAGAGCTGAGAGCCAATCTTACCAGTGTAGTATGTCTAAGAACAGTGTACAATTTGTTTAGTTTGTTTTCATTCATGATTTGTTCAATATGATCTAATTTCCATCGTGAGATAATTTACAGTAAATACAAGTTGATTCAGTAGTTGGTGGTAGTTAGACGTCACTGTCACATTAGTATATTTTATTCATGTTTACTATTGGCCTCTACCCCAATAGGAATTCTACAACTGAGCTACGAACGGGTAGGTAAGGAACTGCCCCCTCTCACCCCGGACATTCTGTCGCCTGCAGCTACCTTCGCTTCGTCGAAGCTGGACCCTCGCTCGCCTCGCAGCGTTTCCAGTTGAGCGGCTTCGGGCGCTGCTGACTCTGGCAATATAAATAACGGTCCACGCAGTGGGGGCTACGTCTGCTGTGTCGGTAATTACCTTTTCCGCCCCCAGGGGCCGGGCTGCTTATCGACAGAAGGGGGGAGGGGTGGATCGCCTGGGGCCGAGTGATTTCCTTCCACTGCTGCTGGGTGGGGGGGGGCCTCGGCGCCGCTAGCTGAAACACGAGCCAAGCCGAGCCGTTCCGAGCCGGCGGTCGGCCGTCGCCGTTCAGCCATCGGAAATGCAGAACGCCGCGCAGATTGGCTGCGAAATTGCCTCTCCGCTTAACGCGGTATCACAATAACATGCAGGCCAGGGCGTGCCGTATTGACGGAGCTGCCCCTGAACAAACTCTAACATTCGTCTGCTTATTTATTTTCGATCTCCTTCCCTCCAGAAGCACGGTGTGCGTATGAGAGATTTGCTAAAGCGAAAATGCTGCGGACGGACAAACACGCAAAGAACATACACTGATTAGCCTAAACATTACGAGCACCAGCTTCATCATCATCAGTTATCTGCTATATTAGCAGGTCCTTTGCCTCTCCATTTTCTGCGATCCATTGCTTGCTTCTTAAGGCTGCTGTATGTTGTACCGTCCATCATGTCATCCAGTATCTGGAATCTCTTCCTTCCTCGCTTCCTTTTCCCTTCTACATAACCTTCTGAAACTGTTTTTATCAGTCCGTCATTCTTTCTTAATATATGCCCAATCCAATTTCTTTTTCTTCCCTTTATTACATCTAGTAACTGTCTTTTCTCTCCAACTCTTCTCAGTACCTCTTCATTTTTTACTCTGTCCATCCAACTTATTCTTTCCATCTTCCGCCATGTCCAGATCTCAAAAGCCGCCAGCCTTTCTCTGTCTTTTTTCCTCATAGTCCATGTTTCAGCGCCATATAGAAGAACACTCCATACAAGACATTTTATGAGTCTCTTTCTGAGTTCTCTGTCCAGACCGCTGCAGAAGATTCTCCTTTTCTTATAAAACGCCTCTTTTGCCATTGCTATCCTTGTTTCAATTTCTGTGGTGCACGTCGAGTCGGTGTCTATCCTGCTTTCAAGTTACTTAAAATTTTGCACCTGTTCTAGTGTTTCTCCATTCAGCACAATTTTTATTTTCTTATTTCCTCCTATTGCCAATACTTTTGTTTATTTTGTGTTAATTTTCATTCCATATTTTTTTCCGTTAGTTGCAATGGTGTCCACCAAATCCTGTAATTCTTTTTCCCCTGTGGCTAGAAGGACCATGTCATCAGCAAATCTTAAGCATCCTACTCTTCTTCCTCCAATTTCTAATTTTTAGTCACCAGCTTCATACACACATCAAAGAAAGTTTTGCATACCTCGGTTCTGAGAGCACCTGAACCTGTGCAGAAAATTGGAATAGAGATCAACATAAACATCATTTATTGCTCATGAAAATCACACTTTGCCAGTTGTACCGCCGTAAAGCGAGACCTTAAGAGGTGGTGGTGCAGATTGCTGTACGCACCAGTACCTCTAATACCCTGTAGCAGGTCCTCTTGCAAGGATGCATGCCTGTATTCGTCGTGGCAGACTATCAACAAGTTCATCAAGGCACTATTGGTCCAGATTGCCCCACTCCTCAACGGCGATACGGCGTAGATGCCACAGAGTGGTTGGTGGGTCACGTCGTCCATAAACAGCCCTTTTCAATCTATGCCAGGCATGTTCGATAGGGTTCATGTTTGGAGAACATGCTGGCCACTCTAGTCGAGCGATGTCGTTATCCTGAAGGAAGTCATTCACAAGATGAGCACGATGGGGGCGAGAAATGCCGTCCATGAAGTCCAATATGCTGCCCATACGGTTGCACTATCGATCGTAGGATGGCATTCACGTATTGTACAGCCATTTCGGTGCGTTCCGTGACCACCAGCGGCGTATGTCGGACCCACATAATGCCACCCCAAAGCAGCAGGGAACTTCCACCTTGCTGCACTCGCTGGACAGTGTCTAAGGCGTTCAGCCTGACAAGGTTGCCTCCAAATACGACGATTGTCTGGCTGAAGGCATATGCGACACTCATCGGTGAAGAGAACGTGATGCCAATCCTGAATGGTCCATTTGCCTCGTTGTTGGGCCCAACTGTACTGCACTGCACGGTGTCCTCGTTGCAAAGATGGACCTGGTCATGGACATTGGGAGTGAAGTGGCGCACCATGCAGCCTATTGCGCACAGTTTGAGTCGTAACTCGACGTCCTGTCACTGCACGAAAAACACTATTCAACATGGTGTCGTTGCTGTCAGGATTCCTCCGACCTATAATCCGTAGGTAGCGGTCATCCACTGCAGTAGTAGCCCTTGGGCGGCCTGAGCGAGGCATGTGATCGACAGTTCCTGTCTCTCTGTATCTCCTCTATGTCCGAACAACATCGTTTTGGCTCACTCTGAGATGCCTGGACTCTTCCCTTGTTGAGAGCCCTTCCTGGCACAATGCGGATGTGAACGAACCGCATTATTGACCGTCTAGGCATGTTTCAACTACATACAACACGAGCCGTGTACCTCCTTCCTAATGGAATGACTGGAACTGATCGGCTGTCGGACCCCCTCCGTCTAATAGGCACTGCTCATACATGGTTGTCTACATTTTTAGGTCGGTCTAGTGACATCTCTGAACAGTCAAAGGGACTGTGTCTGTGATACAATAGCCACAGGGACCGTCTATCTTCAGGAGTTCTAGGAACTGGGCTGATGCAAAAGTTTTTGTGATGTGTGTATGTTAATAGTTATGGCGATCAGTTTTAAAATAATGAACAGTTTACTTACTTATTTTCCATCTCTTATTTTTATTCGGCTGCGCCGATAATTAAAGTTCCAGTTTCGAGACATTGTAGAAAGAGAACCACAGCTGAGAATAATGTCAAGTTTGAACAGTGTATTATTTACACAGATCGAAAAGTCATGGAACAAAAAAATAAGTAACGAAAGTTCCACCAATGAATGGCGCCATGAGCGTCAGAATATGCACACTGGTAGACGCCTGGCACATGGCTATTTCTCGGTTTGCGCACGAGGCGTCCAACAAGACTGTCCCAATGAAGGATCGCGTGCTACTGCTAAAAATCTTTCACAGGAACGGTTACTGTGCTCCAGTATCGCTACAGAAGTTCTGGACACTTAACATTCTACATCTACATCTATATACAGACTCCGCAAGCCACCTGACGGTGTGTGGCGGAGCGTACCCTAAGTACCTCTGTCGGTTCTCCCTTCTATTCCAGTCTCGTATTGTTCGTGGAAAGAAGGATTGTCGGTATGCTTCTGTGTGGTCTCTACTCTCTCTGAGTTTATCCTCGTGGTCTCTTCGCGAGATATACGTAGGAGGGAGCAATACACTGCTTGACTCCTCGGTGAAGGTACGTTCTCGAAACTTCAACAAAAGCCCGTAACGAGCTACTGAGCGTCTCTCCTGCAGAGTCTTCCACTTGAGTTTATCGATCATCTCCGTAACGCTTTCGCGATTACTAAATGATCCTGTAACGAAGCGCGCTGCTCTCCGTTGGATCTTCTCTCTCTCTTCTATCAACCCTATCTGGTACGGAACCCACACTGCTGAGCAGTATTCAAGCAGTGGGCGAACAAGCGTACTGCAACCTACTTCCTTTGTTTTCGGATTGCTTTTCCTTAGGATTCTTCCTATGAATCTCAGTCTGGCATCTGCTTTACCGACGATCAACTTTATATGATCATTCCATTTTAAATCACTCCTAATGCCTACACCCAGATAATTTATGGAATTAACTGCTTCAAGTTGCTGACCTGCTATTTTGTAGCTAAATGATAAGGGATCTATCTTTCTATCTATTCGCAGCACATTACACTTGTCTACATTGAGATTCAATCACCATGTGTCAATTCGCTGTAGATCCTCCTGCATTTCAGTACAATTTTCCACTGTTACACCCTCTAGATATACCACAGCATCAGCCGCAAAAAGCCTCAGTGAACTTCCGATGTCATCCACAAGGTCATTTATGTATATTGTCAATAGCAACGGTCCTACAACAGTCCCCTGCGGCACACCTGAAATCACTCTTACTTCGGAAGAGTTCTCTCGATTGAGAATGACATGCTGCGTTCTGTTATCTAGGAACTCTTCAATCCAATCACACAATTGGTCTGATGGTCCATATGCTCTTACTTTGTTCATTAAACGACTGTGGGGAGCTGTATCGAACGCCTTGCGGAAGTCAAGAAACACGGCATCTACCTGGGAACCCGTATCTATGGCCCTCTGAGTCCCGTGGACGAATAGCGCTAGCTGGGTTGCACACGATCGTCTACAGAGTAGATTTCTAGTCTCCAGAAAAGTCATTATACTCAAAATTCGACAACTGATCGACGTTAGAGATATAGGTCTATAGTTCTGCACATCTGATAGACGTCCCTTCTTGAAAACGGGATGACCTGTGCCCTTTTCCAATCCTTTGGAACGCTACGCTCTTCTAGAGACCTACGGTACACCGCTGCAAGAAGGGGGGAAAATTATGGGTTATGAAAAAAGGCATTGGTTTGATGACTGCTAAGGGTCTAGAGAAAATTATTACAAAAGTCGAAAAGACCTTCTGAAGTGAAATGTGCTAGAGGGAGGAAAGCAGGTGGTTGATCTGACGTCTGACGAAGATTTGGCCGCAGCACTGCAGCAGGGATCGAGAGGTGGTGTGCGAAATGCAGTGAATGGGAAGTTGTGCGAACGCTGGACACACCTGTGAGTATGGTTTGTAACATCCTACGAAACATGCTGCATTGCTGTCCGTACAAAATTGCCCATGTTCAGGAGCTGCTTGCTGCTGACATGCCAGCAAGTCAAACGCTCACTCTGAAATGTCTTGTTCGCATGGACATTGACAGCAAATGGCCATGGAACATTCTGTGGGCAGTCGAGTCCCATTTGTATCCCCAAGTACATGTCAATACGCAGACTTTCAGAATGTAGGTAACGAAAAAACCGCATTTACATCAACCAAAACCACCTCTTTCTGCAAAGTTGACTGTGTGGTGCGGGTTGAAGAAATCGTAGGGCGGCACAGAGAGAATCAGCATAATTTGCTAGTGCAGGTTGCCTACATCAGGAGCAAGTGTACATTCAGGGGGCAAACTATTGTTCTTTTTTGATTGAGAGGTTTTTAACCCATTCTTCTGCTAAGATTATGACCCCCTGGATTCATCTGTCATTTAGATTGACAGATTCTTAACCTATCGTTCTGCTAAGTGGGGCATGACTCCCTGGGGTTAAGGCCAGTACTACACTATCAAATTTCTTTGTCAAAGATTTGATCAAAGATGTGTACAAATATTCCATCAAATATATTTGACCAAGATCTTTGATGTAGTGGTAGAAGGAGTATTACACTGTCATCATATTTTTCGTCAAAGTTCAAGATGGCTGACAACAACAACTTCTTATTAACCGCAGCACTTGCATGTACCACAATTGCACTGTGTGCACATGCGGAAGAGAAGCAGGGGAAAAAAGGAAACATACCTGGGTGAAGCTGTGGGTTTTATGATGATACGATAAAAGTGTTCAACAAAACTTTTTGCGTGTGCTTATAGTGGAGGACTTCACGTCGTACATCAATTACTAAAGAATGGATGAGCATACATCTCTGTATGTGCTCAGTGAAGTGTGTCCTCACATCACAAATCACAATACTCACTTAAGAACTGCTACATCTGCAGAAGACAGGCTCACTGTAACACTAAGATTCCTTGCTACAGGAGAGGGTTAGGTTAGGTTAGCTTAGGTTAGGTCTCCAATCTTCTTAATCTATTTTTGTATTCAGGGTGCCTCACATTGTAAAGCGCCTCATCAGCGTCATACAACTGTATCAATTTTGTAGTTTTCGACACACACCAATTGTATTTACTGGCAATGTCGTACAACTACAGACGACAGAACGCTGCAGTGATGATGTAAGCGCTCCATGTGGTAACATGTCACATTGCAGTGAGCAGAAGACAAGCGAATTCTTGGATCAAATCTACAGCGAGGCCCTAGATTTGATCAAATATTGGACGACATTTGACAAAGTTCCCCATTATACCATCAAATACCTTTGACAAAGGGTTTTGACGAACTGTTTTGACAAACTGTTTTGACGAATTGTTTTGACAAACTGTTTTGACAAAAAATGTTTTGACAAAATCTGTTTTGACAAAAACTGTTTTGACAAAAACTGTTTTGACAAAAACTGTTTTGTCAAAAACTGTTTTGTCAAAAACTGTTTTGTCAAAAACTATTTTGTCAAAAACTATTTGTCAAAAACTGTTAGTCAAAACAGTTTGTCAAAACAGTTTGTCAAATCAAGTTTGTCAAAACAAGTTTGTCAAAACAAGTTTCTCAAAACAAGTTTCTCAAAACAAGTTTGTCAAAACAAGTTTGTCAAAACAAGTTTGTCAAAACAAGTTTGTCAAAACAAGTTTTTCAAAACCAGTTTGTCAAAACAAGTTTGTCAAAACAAGTTTGTCAAAACAGTTTGTCAAAACAGTTTGTCAAAACAGTTTGTCAAAACAGTTTGCCAAAACTGTTGGTCAAAACGGTTTGTCATAACAGTTTGTCAAAACAGTTTGTCAAAACAGTTCGTCAAAACAGTTTGTCAAAACAGTTTGTCGAAACAGTTTGTCAAAACAGTTTGTCAAAACAGTTCGTCAAAACAGTTTGTCAAAACAGTTTGTCAAAACAGTTTGTCAAAACAGTTCGTTAAAACAGTTCGTCAAAACCCTTTGTCAAAACCCTTTGTCAAAGGTATTTGATGGTATAATAGGGAACTTTGTCAAATGTTGTCTAGTATTTGATCAAATCTAGGGCCTCGCTGTAGATTTGATCAAAGAACTTGCTTGTCTTCTGCTCACTGCAATGTAACATGTTACCACATGGAGCGCCAACATCATCACTGCAGCGTTCTGTCGTCTTTAGTTGTATGACATTGCCAGTAAGTACAATTGGTGTGTGTCGACAACTACAAAATTGATAGAGATGTATGACGCTGATGAGGCGCTTTACAACGTGAGGCACCCTGAATACAAAAATGGATTAAGAAGATTGGAGACCTAACCTAAGCAAACCTAACCTAACCCTCTCCTGTAGCAAGGAATCTTAGTTGTTTGACAAACTGTTTTGACAAACTTGTTTGACATACTCGTTTGACAAATTTGTTTGAAAACTTGGTTTGATAAACTTGTTTGACAAACTTGTTTGACAGGTATGTTTGACAAACATGTAAGACAAACATGTTTGATAAACTTGTTTCACAAACTTCTTTGACAAACTTCTTTGACAAACTTGTTTGACAAACTGTAATACTGGCCTAACCAGTATTTGAGTGAAACCCCTACCTCTCCCCTCCCTTTTACCTTTCTGGGAACTTCCCTCACCGATACAAGCACTTAATATCAGCTTGATTGACTAGTTAATTAACTATGGAAACTATTAACTTCTGGGAAACCCCCAGCTACCCCTGTCTTTTATCCCACCTGAAAATTGGCGGGAAAAACTGAGTTGCTTGGCTATTTGATAGTAAATCGATCGCAGTTACGGAATATTGTTTAAAAAGGGCCGTGTTTTTTCGAGGAGACGAGTCCTACAAACACTGTTACCTGTACAGGCACTGGTTTGCACCAACGTCTTTCCAACCCTTCAACAGTGTGGGTGTGTGGGTAGAATCGTATCCACGCAACATGGCGCTCCTCCACACACTGCACACTGCTGCAGTAGTTTTCCGGAAATGCTAGAAGTATCAGCCGACATTTCTCTACAGTCTGGCCGTCCAGATCAGCTGGTCTTAATCTGTGTGACTTCTGGCTGTGGGGTTATGTGAATGATGTGTTCAGTGCTCCAGTGACGAACGTAGCTGACTTGAAGAAAGCACGCATTGCGCAACGCATTCTGAACATAGCCACCGAGACCCTCCGGCCTGTTGTGGAATATGCTGGTCCTCAGTTTCAACTTGCAGCAGAAAACGCTGGACAGCACACTGAAAATGCCTTGCGCCTGCCTTAAGGGAATTAGAAAACCGATGTCCTTACTCGTTTTATGCGGTTTTCGACCTCAGGACAATTAAAAGCCTATTTTTCCTAGCCACTTTTGTACGACCTTGTGGTGGTGGATGTTCTCAACTAACCAACAATGCCTCAACTGTTGACTATAGAACTTGCGCATTCATTCACATTGAACAGTGTGGATAGTATAATCTGCAGTTTAAAAAATGGCCTTCATATTGTGAGTCATCTGCCATTTTTAACCGACCCCACTTACGTTAAGACGCTTATTTCGCCATCTATTAGTAAAATTTTCTTTAACGTTTTTAAATCCTTGACGTTTCCCCCTGTGTCAATAATATTCCTGTTAAAATATGACGCCATTGTGAGCAGTGGTTCTCTTCCTACAGCCTTTTGAAACTGGAGCCTTATTACTTCACTGACGAAGGTATAGGCGTCTAGGTATAAGCCATTACTGAACTTCGGTAGATGACATATTAATCTGTCGAAACCTGTTAAAGCATTAAAGTAATCCACTTGTGCAGCTGACGACCGAATATTTTTGGGAAAAAGAATATACCGCACTTGCTGCAAATATAATAGCTGTGAACAAAATCATTCTAATGTACGTGTGAATATTGCGAAAAATAATCAGCGTTGGCTATTGAGGACGGATCCTAAAATGTAGGTGAAACGAATCACTTAGATGAAAAGAAAATTCATACACGGCTAGGAGGAATGAAAAAAATAATAGACTCAACCAAAGCAGTCTGTTGAGCTTCTGAACAGCTGTGCTGTAAGGCGTGTTTCAGACTCATGGCTTCACAATTTGACTTTCGAGAACCCCATGTTCCCACCAGAAACGTGTTTTCTGTATTATGGTTGCCTTAGGGGACATTTCTGGCAAAACCAGTCCAGTAACGTAAGTGGAAAAATGTAATGCTAAAATCAGTTTACTGTCCCTTCATTAGCCTGCTTTTTTTGTTGTCATAGCATCATCATCAGTATTTCAGTTGGTTTTTTTTTTTATTTTTGTCTTTTTTATTGTATAGGGTATCACGATGAAGCAATCCTACATGTTGTTTACTCTGTTATACTCAAATACATCATTTTCAAAGATGACATTACAAGTTGGAAATAACATCACGTCTTGTTTAGGTATCTCACCATTACAAAGATAATACATAGCTTACGTGTTAGACAAGGCATCTCAATATTTAAACAAATGTTTCACCTACATATTCTATAGAAAACATGTAATATGATCTTCTGTTCTTCCGATGTTTGATGTTAAAAATAAACATTAGAATCAGAGATTACAAAAGCTTAGTGAATACTTTAACGATAATGTGTGGCTTTCATCCAGGAATAATACTAATAAATAGTGCACAAATACAATACACAAATGCCTTTTACAGAAATGCAACAAACGTTTAGTAATACGACCGTTCATCGGAGTTCATTAATGGTGAACTCATAGGTTAAACAAGATTGGGTAGTATGAGATAGTGAATGGTAGGAAATAGGAAATGGCAATAGATGGGAAGAGTACAGAGACAGTGTGTGTGTGTGTGTGTGTGTGTGTGTGTGTGTGTGTGTGTGTAATTTGTAGTGTAGTGTCATCAGTGCATGGTGTGGCCGTGCTCTTCTAGGCGCTTCAGTCTGGAACCACGTGACCGCTATGGTCGCAGGTTAGAATTCTGCCTCGGGCATGGATGTGTGTGATGTCCTTAGGTTAGTTAGGTTTAAGTAGTTCTAAGTTCTAGGATACTGATGACCTCAGAAGTTAAGTCGCATAGTGCTCAGAGCCATTTGAACCATTTTTGTGTATATTGATTCAAAAGTGTAAACAACATCTGGAAGTTACTTCATTGTTACTATACCATGTTTGTTCAAATGAAAGCACCAAATTTTGATGCTGTACTATATTTTAACGATTATCTACGCAAATTCCTCTCTCACAAGTATCCCCCTCCGTCCAGATTCTTTAAAGAATCGAATTCTCATGTATAAAACTAATTCAAATGTGTGATTCCTTTACAAATGATTTAATGTGTTAAATATTTGACGTTGACCATATAAGGCGTTTATGATTGAAGACGCAAAACCCTAGTCATGTTGGTTTCAATAGTTTCGGATTACTCACCACAGACAAATGAAAAACGTTACAAAAGATTTGTAATTATGTATAAAGTTTGTTGAAATCTGAGTGTTCTCTGCGTCAAACTTGGGATGAGTATACTCTGTGGCTCATTTGCACCCCGTTTTAAGGAGAAGCTGGATGAACATACATCTCAATATATCTTCTGAACTACGTATCGTACGGTTATATAAGTTTGCAGGTACACTCAGTGGTATGTGCGCGTATTCCATGCAAAATCTGTTGTGATTAGATAGTCCTAACCGTAAAGAGGTAATAAATTTAAACGTCATGCATGAGGTTTTACTGGATGAACAGCGAAAATTTATTAAGCATTAACCTTCCTTCGTTTCATTATTTCGGGGGAGGCGGGGTGTATCAGCTTTAAAAACTTTGGGAAGGTTTGAAGTTACGGGTAAACTTTGTTGGAAGTGGGTAAGTGCTCTCATTCTGAGATATCAAAAGAGTATAGTCCGGTTAATATCTGCGGCGTGAGTCAGGCTGTCCCAAGCATGTACTTTGTGTATGACCGTTATATTTGACTTACTGCGTTGAACCTTTAACATAACATTATAGCGCTTAATGAATAGATTGTCAGCGTTTTAAATTTCTAAAGTCGGTCAATAATTATATATAATACTGAAAATCCAGTTATTGTCTCTGCACATGGGACAGTGCACGTGTTAGCCATTAAATAATATAAATTACTAGGTTGGTGCGTAAGTTCGTACAGTTTTTGATTCGCATGTTGCTATTCCGGTTCCTATGGGTTTATTTATCGATTGCCATTTTCTATTTACTCTACACTATTGCTACTTCAGTTTACCTATTGGTATTCGGATATAGCGATTGCAGATGTGGACGCTAGAAAATGGAGAACCAAGTGCAGAAATCGGAACGTTTCCGAGATATTCTTCTGTTACAGTTCAGTAAAGGGGTAACAGCAGCGGAGGCAGCCACCAATGTTTGCGTCATTTATGGGGATAATGCCACTGGACAGAGTACACCAAGAAAATGGTTTTGTCGTTTTAAGGAGCATCGTTCTGACATTAGTGACTTTACACGTTCAGGAAGACCGTCGAGGATTGATTAAGGTCGTTTAAACACATTAATCCACAGTGATTCACGTCACTCTGATGAACAGTGATCGTTCCACCATCGTGCGACATTTGTTCGCAATCGGGAAGGTTCGAAAAATCGGATGTATGGGTACCGCATACCCTAAGCCGACAAAAATGAGAAGGCAGCCATATGTGAATCTCTGCTTGCTTGTCATCAATTGGCTCGTGAATAACACAGACCATTCCTATCGTGTCTCGTAACTGGTGACAAGAAGATGTGTCTTTACGCTAACATAAGGAAAAGAAACGAATGGTTGACCTCAAACAAAGCAGCATGTCCCCGTACGAAGACCTGTGCGCATCCATAAAAGATAAAGTTGTGTATCTGGTGGAACAGCGGCGGTGTGATGTACTGCTTACCTCTTCCACCAGGTGTAAAGCATCACTGCTGACGTTTACTGTTAACAACTGAGACGCCTTGCAGATGCACTCCGAGATCAACGAACAGGCAGGCTAAGTCATACTACTCCACGACAACGACCGCCCGAATTCTGCTATACTGACCATTTTTTCTACACATTACCACTTCTCGCTTTTTCTTGTGTAATGTGGCTGCCAGAGCTCGGTTCGTGCCAAATCTTAAGGTCCTAGGTTAACTACTAGGCAGCAAAAGCGGCCAAAAATTGAGTTTTCAAAAACTAAAACTTGACTTGCTATATTCCTTACTTGTCGACTGCAACAACTTAGATGCTTATATTACGTACAGAGTGGTGCGCCCGCAAGGCTCATCACGCGACTTTAACTGCCAGAAGATAAATGTAAATGTTTCCGAGAGAAATGCGTCCATTGTGACGATTTGCAGTTACGTCATTTCGAAGACAAATGTATTTAACGTAAGATTTTCTGCGGTTTTTTCTACACATTACAACTTCTCGCTTTTTCTTGTGTAATATGGCTGCCAGAACTCGGTTCGTGCCAAATCTTAAGGTCCTAGGTCAACTACAAGGCAGCAAAAGCGGCCAAAAATTGAGTTTTCAAAAACTAAAACTTGACTTGCTGTACTCCTTACTTGTCGACTGCAACAACTTAGATGCTTATATTAAGTACAGAGTGGTGCGCCCGCAAGGCTCATCACGCGACTTTAACTGCCAGAAGATAAATGTAAACGTTTCCGAGAGAAATGCGTCCATTGTGACGATTCGCAGTTACGTCATTTCGAAGACAAATGTATTTAACGTAAGATTTTCTGCGGTTTTTTCTACACATTACAACTTCTCGCTTTTTCTTGTGTAATATGGCTGCCAGAACTCGGTTCGTGCCAAATCTTAAGGTCCTAGGTCAACTACAAGGCAGCAAAAGCGGCCAAAAATTGAGTTTTCAAAAACTAAAACTTGACTTGCTGTACTCCTTACTTGTCGACTGCAACAACTTAGATGCTTATATTACGTACAGAGTGGTGCGCCCGCAAGGCTCATCACGCGACTTTAACTGCCAGAAGATAAATGTAAATGTTTCCGAGAGAAATGCGTCCATTGTGACGATTTGCAGTTACGTCATTTCGAAGACAAATGTATTTAACGTAAGATTTTCTGCGGTTTTTTCTACACATTACAACTTCTCGCTTTTTCTTGTGTAATATGGCTGCCAGAACTCGGTTCGTGCCAAATCTTAAGGTCCTAGGTCAACTACAAGGCAGCAAAAGCGGCCAAAAATTGAGTTTTCAAAAACTAAAACTTGACTTGCTGTACTCCTTACTTGTCGACTGCAACAACTTAGATGCTTATATTAAGTACAGAGTGGTGCGCCCGCAAGGCTCATCACGCGACTTTAACTGCCAGAAGATAAATGTAAACGTTTCCGAGAGAAATGCGTCCATTGTAACGATTTGCAGTTACGTCATTTCGAAAACAAATGTATTAAACGTAAGATTTTCTGTGGTTTTTTCTACACATTACCACTTCTCGCTTTTTCTTGTGTAATGTGGCTGCCAGATCTCGGTTCGTGCCAAATCTTAAGGTCCTAGGTCAACTACAAGGCAGCAAAAGCGGCCAAAAATTGAGTTTTCAAAAACTAAGACTTGAGCAGCTGTGCTCCTTACTTGTCGACTGCAACAACTTAGATGCTTATATTACGTACAGAGTGGTGCGCCCGCAAGGCTCATCACGTCACTTTAACTGCCAGAAGATAAATGTAAACGTTTCCGAGAGAAATGCGTCCATTGTGACGATTTGCAGTTACGTCATTTCGAAAACAATGGAACACCGCCGGGTGCCAGGTGAGAGAGGGAGGGGTTCGTCGAGCAGAGAGAGAGCGTCCAGCGTACGCACTGGCGCCGCCAGGTCGAGCGATGTTTTAGCAGTTCATAAGAAAGTGCAGGAAACGCGGAGGGTCGACGCCTGCTGTTTCAACAGAGAAATTTTTCGGTAGGTGGAGAAATTGTATCACTCCGCGAGGGAGAGGTGGGAGGCCTCTGCAGCATCGGGATAGCCTGATTAGAGTTTGGCAGCAAGATTGTCACAAGAGCATCTTGTAGAGCGAGGCAGGTGAGGAGAGCGTCTTGCTCCGTGAAAGCGGACAGTCGCAAAGTTCGGCAGCTCTGAGAGAGGGACTTAGGTTCTGAATACTGTGCTGTGTACGATCTGGAGTCTGCAGCTACAGTAGGACATCAGCGTCCACGATAGGCATTGCATTGACTACTAGTACAGGGCTATTACAAATGATTGAAGCGATTTCATAAATTCACTGTAGCTCCATTCATTGACATATGGTCACGACACACTACAGATACGTAGAAAAACTCATCAAGTTTTGTTCGGCTGAAGCCTCACTTCAGGTTTCTGCCGTCAGAGCGCTCGAGAGCGCAGTGAGACAAAATGGCGACAGGAGTCGAGAAAGCGTATGTCGTGCTTGAAATGCACTCACATCAGTCAGTCATAACAGTGCAACGACACTCCAGGATGAAGTTTAACAAAGATCCACCAACTGCTATCTCCATTCGGCGATGGGATGCGCAGTTTAAAGCTTCTGGATGCCTCTGTAAGGGGAAATCAACGGGTCGGCCTGCAGTGAGCGAAGAAACGGTTGAACGCGTGCGGGCAAGTCTCACGCGTAGCCCGCGGAAAATTGGCTCATGCCACAACTGGATACCGACAGCGCCGACTTCATCTTTCAACAGGGTGGTGCTCCACCGCACTTCCATCATGATGTTCGGCATTTCTTAAACAGGAGATGGGAAAACCGATGGAACCGTCGTGGTGGGATCATGATCAGCAATTCATGTCATGGTCTCCACGCTCTCCCGACTTAACCCCATGCGATTTCTTTCTCTGGGGTTATGTGAAAGATTCAGTGTTTAAACCTCCTCTACCAAGAAACGTGTCAGAACTGCGAGCTCGCATCAACGATGCTTTCGAACTCATTGATGGGGAGATGCTACGCCGAGTGTGGGAGGAACTTGATTATCGGCTTGATGTCTGCTGAATCACTAAAGGGGCAAAGATCGAACATTTGTGAAAGCCTAAGAAAACTTTGTGAGATTTTGTATGTGTGTGCAAAGCATTTTGAAAATATCTCAAATAAAAAAGTTATTGTAGAGCTGTGAAATCGCTTCAATCATTTGTAATAACCCTGTATAATTGCAGTTGATTCCGCCTTATAGGCCGGTAGTCACCATTGGATGTAGTCAACCAGTGCACAGAGCTATCATACTGGTACTGCACGTTAGTACAAGACACACTGGGCTGCACCTTAAAGCCGTTGGCACACGGACCGTGCATCCGAATGTTGAGCGTTGAGCGTGCCGAGTTTCTGACGTCATAGCGTGGAATAGCACGTTCGGTAGTCTTTCCGAACGTGCAGAGCAACATCTGGCTTGTCAGATATTCTGAGCGTGCGACTGAGCGTTGACCAATGAGATGGCGCAACGCTACCTACGTCACATGCACGCCGTCTCCCTTCAGTACAGTGAGGCGCCATGTTGGCATTCATTTCAAGCCTATATGTATATATACCGTTCCGAGCACCAGAAAATTGAGAATCCTGCAAAACCCGTTGTTAACTGTGTGATTCGTTCCAATAAAATAACGAGAAACATCACAGTCGTGGCAAAAGATTTATTGTAACTTGCGTATAATGACAGTAGGCTATTTGAAGATAGCAACACACTGAAGATCCACCCAAAACGCATTGTTCATGGTAAAATTTGTTATAATTAAATTTCAGTTAGTAACATAGCTACGATTAAGGTTTTTAGCAAGTGGTAAAATACTACGATTTGTGATGTTGGTTTAGCGTAATGAATAGCGTCTCTGTCCTATACGGAGTTTTTTTTTCTTGGGGGCGGTGGTTCGCGTCCTGACACAACCAATTTTTTTTCGTAACATTCGCGTTTTTATTAGATTTTGATACTTTACTATTAGTTTAATATAAGTATAAACTACAATATTTCATGTTCTGTAAATACAAGTTCACCTTTTTTTGAGGGGTGACTTTGTTCGATTGGCTTGATCTACAGCACAGCTTGCGCTACTTGTATAAAGATATTTTGCTCCTTTTTCTTTTACGCTTCGTAATTCACGCGTTGCAAAGATTCTGCTACTGGGTAGGAACAGTGATCAAGTAAGACTGACCTTGGGGTTTTACTAAAATGTGGGAATGCTGAAGTAATGTTTATCTCATGCGGAGAAGTATTCCAAATTTGTAATGCACAGTTTGTAATGGAACTTTTATAATCCTGTGCCCTTATTGACTGGACATGGTACTTTCCTTTTCGTGGACGATGGAGGAAATGTGCGTTTTAATAGAGCTAACGTGGGAATTTTAAGCGCGCCCGTTGACTAAACAGTGTGATTTACGAACTAGAAGCATCCCTCAACTGCCGCTGGAGTGCGCTGCGATCGTGTATACCACGTTGGGGCCCACGTACCGTATGCACGAGTCGCATCGTTCCTGAGCGTTCAGCAGCACGTTGAAATTGGCACGCTCAACGTTAACGTTCGACAGCACGGTCCGTGTGCCGATGGCTTTAAGGGTTGTTGAGCCAGTCTTGAAAGCGTTGTATACCATTTAGAGGAAATATAGGCCTTGTGGTATTAGTAGTTTCTGAGTAGTTTATTCTGCTCAAGATATTTGAGAGACTCGTCGTAATTCAGCGACTATGCAGCTGCAGTCGTCGCCCCAACAGTATCGACGGAGCCAGCACGCTGGTAGACGGTATTGTAAAACTTGCAGCAGCGGCAGTAAAGTTCAGAAAAAGTTGTTGGATCGTGTTCTTGCCATGCACTGAGCATCCGTGCAGTTCTGCTTACGATTCTTTATTGGTTATTTGTCTTTTTGTATGTTGTTTGGTCAGTATCTCGGTGGTGGTGTCCGAAGTACGTATTATTTCAGACACAAAAGAGATTATAGGAATGCAGTCAGATCGCATTTACCATTTGCTTATCCAGGGGTATAATTAAATCTAACTTCACATCAACTTAACATTAAGAGCTGAGAGCCAATCTTACCAGTGTAGTATGTCTAAGAACAGTGTACAATTTGTTTAGTTTGTTTTCATTCATGATTTGTTCAATATGATCTAATTTCCATCGTGAGATAATTTACAGTAAATACAAGTTGATTCAGTAGTTGGTGGTAGTTAGACATCACTGCCACATTAGTATATTTTATTCATGTTTACTATTGGCCTCTACCCCAATAGGAATTCTACAACTGAGCTACGAACGGGTAGGTAAGGAACTGCCCCCTCTCACCCCGGACATTCTGTCGCCCGCAGCTCCCTTCGCTTCGTCGAAGCTGGACCCTCGCTCGCCTGGCAGCGTTTCCAGTTGAGTGGCTTCGGGCGCTGCTCATTCTGGCAATATAAATAACGGTCCACGCAGTGGGGGCTACGTGCGCTGCGTCGGTAATTACTGTTTTCGCCCCCAGGGGCCGGGCTGCTTATCGACAGAAGGGGGTAGGGGTGGATCGGCCGGGGCCGAGTGATTTCCTTCCACCGCTACTGGGTGGGTGGGGGGGGGGCCTCGGCGCCGCTAGCTGAAACACGAGCCGAGCCGAGCCGTTCCGAGCCGGCGGTCGGCAGTCGCCGTTCAGTCATCGGAAATGGAGAACGCCGCGCAGATTGGCTGCGAAATTGCCTCTCCGCCTAACGCGGTATCACAATAACATGCAGGCCAGCGCGTGCCGTATTGACGGAGCTGCCCCTGAACAAACTCTAACATTCGTCTGCTTATTTATTTTCGATCTCCTTTCCTCCAGAAGCACGGTGTGCGTATGAGAGATTTGCTAAAGCGAAAATGCTGCGGACGGACAAACACGCAAAGAACATACACTGATTAGCCTAAACATTATGAGCACCAGCTTCATCATCATCAGTCATCTGCAATATTAGCAGGTCCTTTGCCTCTCCATTTTCTTCGATCCATTGCTTCCTTCTTAAGGTTGCTGTATGTTGTACCGTCCATCATGTCATCCAGTATCTGGAATCTCTTCCTTCCTCGCTTCCTTTTCCCTTCTACATAACCTTCTAAAACTGTTTTTATCAGTCCGTCATTCTTTCTTAATATATGCCCAATCCAATTTCTTTTTCTTCTCTTTATTACATCTAGTAACTGTCTTTTCTCTCCCACTCTTCTCAGTACATCTTCATTTTTTACTCTGTCCATCCAACTTATTCTTTCCATCTTCCGCCATGTCCAGATCTCAAAAGCCTCCAGCCTTTCTCTGTCTTTGTTCCTCATAGTCCATGTTTCAGCGGCATATAGAAGAACACTCCATACAAGACATTTTATGAGTCTCTTTCTGAGTTCTCTGTCCAGACCGCTGCAGAAGATTCTCCTTTTCTTATAAAACGCCTCTTTTGCCATTGCTATCCTTGTTTCAATTTCTGTGGTGCACGTCGAGTCGGTGTCTATCCTGCTTCCAAGATACTTAAAATTTTGCACCTGTTCTAGTGTTTCTCCATTCAGCACAATTTTTATTTCCTTATTTCCTCCTATTGCCAATACTTTTGTTTATTTTGTGTCAGTTTTCATTCCATATTTTTTTTCTGTTAGTTGCAATGGTGTCCACCAAATCCTGTAATTCTTTTTCCCCTGTGGCTAGAAGGACCATGTCATCAGCAAATCTTAAGCATCCTACTCTTCTTCCTCCAATTTCTAATCCTTTGTCACCAGCTTCATACACACATCAAAGAAAGTTTTGCATACCTCGGTTCTGAGAGTACCTGAACCTGTACAGAAAATTGGAATAGAGATCAACATAAACATCATTTATTGCTCATGAAAATCACACTTTGCCAGTTGTACCGCCGTAAAGCGAGACCTTAAGAGGTGGTGGTGCAGATTGCTGTACGCACCAGTACCTCTAATACCCTGTAGCAGGTCCTCTTGCAAGGATGCATGCCTGTATTCGTCGTGGCAGACTATCAACAAGTTCATCAAGGCACTATTGGTCCAGATTGCCCCACTCCTCAACGGCGATACGGCGTAGATGCCACAGAGTGGTTGGTGGGTCACGTCGTCCATAAACAGCCCTTTTCAATCTATGCCAGGCATGTTCGATAGGGTTCATGTTTGGAGAACATGCTGGCCACTCTAGTCGAGCGATGTCGTTATCCTGAAGGAAGTCATTCACAAGATGAGCACGATGGGGGCGAGAAATGCCGTCCATGAAGTCCAATATGCTGCCCATACGGTTGCACTATCGATCGTAGGATGGCATTCACGTATTGTACAGCCATTTCGGTGCGTTCCGTGACCACCAGCGGCGTATGTCGGACCCACATAATGCCACCCCAAAACAGCAGGGAACTTCCACCTTGCTGCACTCGCTGGACAGTGTCTAAGGCGTTCAGCCTGACAAGGTTGCCTCCAAATACGACGATTGTCTGGTTGAAGGCATATGCGACACTCATCGGTGAAGAGAACGTGATGCCAATCCTGAATGGTCCATTTGCGTTGTTGTTGGGCCCAACTGTACTGCGCTGCACGGTGTCCTCGTTGCAAAGATGGACCTGGTCATGGACATCGGGAGTGAAGTTGCGCACCATGCAGCCTATTGCGCACAGTTTGAGTCGTAACACGACGTCCTGTCACTGCACGAAAAACACTATTCAACATGGTGTCGTTGCTGTCAGGATTCCTCCGATCTATAATCCGTAGGTAGCGGTAATCCGCTGCAGTAGTAGCCCTTGGGCGGCCTGAGCGAGGCATGTGATCGACAGTTCCTGTCTCTCTGTATCTCCTCTATGTCCGAACAACATCGTTTTGGCTCACTCTGAGATGCCTGGACTCTTCCCTTGTTGAGAGCCCTTCCTGGCACAATGCGGATGCGAACGAACCGCATTATTGACCGTCTAAGCATGTTTCAACTACATACAACACGAGCCGTGTACCTCCCTCCTAATGGAATGACTGGAACTGATCGGCTGTCGGACCCCCTCCGTCTAATAGGCACTGCTCATGCATGGTTGTCTACATCTTTAGGGCGGTCTAGTGACATCTCTGAACAGTCAAAGGGACTGTGTCTGTGATACAATAGCCACAGGGACCGTCTATCATCAGGAGTTCTAGGAACTGGGCTGATGCAAAAGTTTTTGTGATGTGTGTATGTTAATAGTTATGGCGATCAGTTTTAAAATAATGAACAGATTACTTACTTATCTTCCATCTCTTATTTTTATTCGGATGCGCCGGTAATTAAAGTTCCAGTTTCGAGACATTGTAGAAAGAGAACCACAGCTGAGAATAATGTCAAGTTTGAACAGTGTATTATTTACACAGGTCGAAAAGTCATGGAACAAAAAATAAGTAACGAAAGTTTCACCAATGAATGGCGCCATGAGCGTCAGAATATGCACACTGGTAGACGCCCGGCACATGGCTATTTCTCGGTTTGCGCACGAGGCGTCCAACAAGACTGTCTCAATGAAGGATCGCGTGCTACTGCTAAAAATCTTTCACAGGAACGGTTACTGTGCTCCAGTATCGCTACAGAAGTTCTGGACACTTAACGTTCTACATCTACATCTATATACATACTCCGCAAGCCACCTGACGGTGTGTGGCGGAGGGTACCCTGAGTACCTCTATCGGTTCTCCCTTCTATTCCAGTCTCGTATTGTTCGTGGAAAGAAGGATTGTCGGTATGCTTCTGTGTGGTCTCTACTCTCTCTGATTTTATCCTCGTGGTCTCTTCGCGAGATATACGTAGGAGGGAGCAATACACTGCTTGACTCCTCGGTGAAGGTATGTTCTCCAAACTTCCACAAAAGCCCGTAACGAGCTACTGAGCGTTTCTCCTGCAGAGTCTTCCACTGGAGTTTATCGATCATCTCCGTAACGCTTTCGCGATTACTAAATGATCCTGTAACGAAGCGCGCTGCTCTCCGTTGGATCTTCTCTCTCTCCTCTATCAACCCTATCTGGTACGGATCCCACACTGCTGAGCAGTATTCAAGCAGTGGGCGAACAAGAGTACCGTAACTTACTCCCTTTGTTTTCGGATTGCTTTTCCTTAGGATTCTTCCTATGAATCTCAGTCTGGCATCTGCTTTACCGACGATCAACTTTATATGATCATTCCATTTTAAATCATTCCTAATGCCTACACCCAGATAATTTATGGAATTAACTGCTTCCAGTTGCTGACCTGCTATTTTGTAGCTAAATGATAAGGGATCTATCTTTCTATCTATACCGCACTTGCTGCAAATATAATAGCTGTGAACAAAATCATTCTAATGTACGTGTGAATATTGCGAAAAATAATCAGCGTTGGCTATTGAGGACGGGTCCTGAAATGTAGGTGAAACGAATCACTTAGATGAAAAGAAAATCCATACACGGCTAGGAGGAATGAAAAAAATAATAGACTCAACCAAAGCAGTCTGTTGAGCTTCTGAAGAGCTGTGCTATAAGGCGTGTTTCAGACTCATGGCTTCACAATTTGACTTTCGAGAACCCCATGTTCCCACCAGAAACGTGTCTTCTGTATTATGGTTGCCTTAGGGGACATTTTTGGGAAAACCAGTCCAGTAACGTAAGTGGAAAAATGTAATGCTAAAATCAGTTTACTGTCCCTTCATTAGCCTGCTTTTTTTGTTGTCATAGCTTCATCATCAGTATTTCAGTTGGTAGTTTTTATTTTTATTTTTTTTATTGTATAGGATATCACGATGAAGCAATCCTACATGTTGTTTACTCTGTTATACTAAAATACATCATTTTCAAAGATGACATTACAAGTTGGAAATAACATCACATCTTGTTTAGGTATCTCACCATTACAAAGATAATACATAGCTAACGTGTTAGACAACGCATCTCAATATTTAAACAAGTGTTTCACTTACATATTCTATAGAAAAAATGTAATATGATCTTCTGTTCTTCCGATGTTTGATGTTAAAAATAAACATTAGAATCACAGATTACAAAAGCTAAGTGAATACTTTAACGATAATGTGTGGCTTTCATCCAGGAATAATACTAATAAATAGTGCACAAATACAATACACAAATGCCTTTTACAGAAATGCAACAAACGTTTAGTAATACGACCGTTCATCGGAGTTCATTAATGGTGAACTCATAGGTTAAACAAGATTGGGTAGTATGAGATAGTGACAGGTAGGAAATAGGAAATGGCAATAGATGGGAAGAGTACAGAGACAGTGTGTGTGTGTGTGTGTGTGTGTGTGTGTGTGTGTGTGTGTGTGTGTGTGTGTGTGTAATTTGTAGTGTAGTGTCATCAGTGCATGGTGTGGCCGTGCTCTTCTAGGCGCTTCAGTCTGGAACCACGTGACCGCTATGGTCGCAGGTTAGAATCCTGCCTCGGGCATGGATGTGTGTGATGTCCTTAGGTTAGTTAGGTTTAAGTAGTTCTAAGTTCTAGGGGACTGATGACCTCAGAAGTTAAGTCGCATAGTGCTCAGAGCCATTTGAACCATTTTTGTGTATATTGATTCAAAAGTGTAAACAACATCTGGAAGTTACTTCATTGTTACCATACCATGTTTGTTCAAATGAAAGCACCAAATTTTGATGCTGTACTGTATTTTAACGATTATCTACGCAAATTCCTCTCTCACAAGTATCCCCCTCCGTCCAGATTCTTTAAAGAATCGAATTCTCATGTATAAAACTAATTCAAATGTGTGATTCCTTTACAAATGATTTAATGTGTTAAATATTTGACGTTGACCATATAAGGCGTTTATGATTGAAGACGCAAAACCCTAGTCATGTTGGTTTCAATAGTTTCGGATTACTCACCACAGACAAATGAAAAACGTTACAAAAATTTGAAATTATGTATAAAGTTTGTTGAAATCTGAGAGTTCTCGTCGTCAAACGTGGGATGGGTATACTCTGTGGCTCATTTGCACCCTGTTTTAAGGAGAAGCTGGGTGAACATACATCTCAATATATCTTCTGAACTACGTATCGTACGGTGATATAAGTTTGCAGGTACACTCAGTGGTATGTGCGGGTATTCTATGCAAAATCTGTTGTGATTAGATAGACGTAACCGTAAAGAAGTAATAAATTTAAACGTCATGCATGAGGTTTTACTGGATGAACAGCGAAAATTTATTAAGTATTAACCTTCCTTCGTTTCATTATTTCGGGGGTAGGCGGGGTGTATCAGCTTTAAAAACTTTGGGAAGGTTTGAAGTTACGGGTAAACTTTGTTGGAAGTGGGTAAGTGCTCTCATTCTGAGATATCAAAAGAATATAGTCCAGTTAATATCCGCGGCGTGAGTTAGGCTGTCCCAAGCATGTACTTCGTGTATGACCGTTATATTTGACTTACTGCGTTGAACCTTTAACATAACATTATAGCGCTTAATGAATAGATAGTCAGCGTTTTAAATTTCTAAAGTCGGTCAATAATTATATATAATACTGAAAATCCAGTTATTGTCTCTGCACATGGGACAGTGCACGTGTTAGCCATTAAATAACATAAATTACTAGGTTGGTGCATAAGTTCGTACAGTTTTTGTTTCGCATGTAGCTATTCCGGTTCCTATGGGTTTATTTATCGATTGCCATTTTCTACACTATTGCTACCTCAGTTTACCTATTGGTATTCGGATATAGCGATTGCAGATGTGGACGCTAGAAAATGGAGAACCAAGTGCAGAAATCGGAACGTTTCCGAGATATTCTTCTGTTACAGTTCAGTAAAGGGGTAACAGCAGCGGAGGCAGCCACCAATGTTTGCGTCATTTATGGGGATAATGCCACTGGACAGAGTACGCCAAGAAAATGGTTTTGTCGTTTTAAGGAGCATCGTTCTGACATTAGTGACTTTACACGTTCAGGAAGACCGTCAAGGATTGATGAAGGTCGTTTAAACAAATTAAACCACAGTGATTCACGTCACTCTGATGAACAGTGATCGTTCCACCATCGTGCGACATTTGTTCGCAATCGGGAAGGTTCGAAAAATCGGATGTATGGGTATCGCATACTGTAAGCCGACAAAAATGAGCCGGCGGCCATATGTGAATCTCTGCTTGCTTGTCATCAATTGGCTCGTGAATAACACAGACCATTCCTATCGTGTCTCGTAACTGGTGACAAGAAGATGTGTCTTTACGCTAACATAAGGAAAAGAAACGAATGGTTGACCTCAAACAAAGCAGCATGTCCCCGTACGAAGACCTGTGCGCACCCATAAAAGATAAAGTTATGTATCTGGTGGAACACCGGCGATGTGATGTACTGCTTATCTCTTCCACCAGGTGTAAAGCATCACTGCTGACGTTTACTGTCAACAACTGAGACGCCTTGCAGATGCACTCCGAGATCAACGAACAGGCAGACTAAGTCATACTACTCCACGACAACGCCCGCCCGAATTCTGCTATACTGACCATTTTTTCTACACATTACCACTTCTCGCTTTTTCTTGTGTAATGTGGCTGCCAGAGCTCGGTTCGTGCCAAATCTTAAAGTCCTAGGTCAACTACAAGGCAGCAAAAGCGGCCAAAAATTGAGTTTTCAATAACTACAACTTGACCAGCTGTGCTCCTTACTTGTCGACTGCAACAACTTAGATGCTTATATTAAGTACAGAGTGGTGCACCCGAAAGGCTCATCTCGCCACTTCAACTGCCAGAAGATAAATGTAAACGTTTCCGAGAGAAAACCGTCCATTGTGACGATTTGCAGTTACGTCATTTCGAAAACAAATGTGTTAAACATAAGATTTTCTGCGGTTTTTTCTACACATTACCTCTTCTCGCTTTTTCTTGTGTAATGTGACTGCCACAGCTCGGTTCGTGCCAAATCTTAAGGTCCTAGGTCAACTACAAGGCAGCACAAGCGGCCAAAAATTGAGTTTTCAAACATTAAAACTTGACCTGCTGTGCTCCTTACTTGTCGACTGCAACAACTTAGATGCTTATATTACGTACAGAGTGGTGCGCCCGCAAGGCTCATCACGCCACTTTAACTGCCAAAAGATAAATGTAAACGTTTCCGAGAGAAATCCGTCCGTTGTGACGATTTGCAGTTACGTCATTTCGAAAACAAATGTATTTAACATAAGATTTTCTGCGGTTTTTTCTACACATTACCGCTTCTCGCTTTTTCTTGTGTAATGTTGCTGCCAGAGCTCGGTTCGTGCCAAATCTTAAGGTCCTAGGTCAACTACAAGGCAGCACAAGCGGCCAAAAATTGAGTTTTCAAACATTAAAACTTGACCTGCTGTGCTCCTTACTTGTCGACTGCAACAACTTAGATGCTTATATTACGTACAGAGTGGTGCGCCCGCACGGCTCATCACGCCACTTTAACTGCCAAAAGATAAATGTAAACGTTTCCGAGAGAAATCCGTCCGTTGTGACGATTTGCAGTTACGTCATTTCGAAAACAAATGTATTTAACATAAGATTTTCTGCGGTTTTTTCTACACATTACCGCTTCTCGCTTTTTCTTGTGTAATGTTGCTGCCAGAGCTCGGTTCGTGCCAAATCTTAAGGTCCTAGGTCAACTACAAGGCAGCAAAAGCGGCCAAAAATTGAGTTTTCAAACATTAAAACTTGACCTGCTGTGCTCCTTACTTGTCGACTGCAACAACTTAGATGCTTATATTACGTACAGAGTGGTGCGCCCCCACGGCTCATCACGACACTTTAACTGCCAAAAGATAAATGTAAACGTTTCCGAGAGAAATCCGTCCGTTGTGACGATTTGCAGTTACGTCATTTCGAAAACAAATGTATTTAACATAAGATTTTCTGCGGTTTTTTCTACACATTACCGCTTCTCGCTTTTTCTTGTGTAATGTTGCTGCCAGAGCTCGGTTCGTGCCAAATCTTAAGGTCCTAGGTCAACTACAAGGCAGCACAAGCGGCCAAAAATTGAGTTTTCAAACATTAAAACTTGACCTGCTGTGCTCCTTACTTGTCGACTGCAACAACTTAGATGCTTATATTACGTACAGAGTGGTGCGCCCGCACGGCTCATCACGCCACTTTAACTGCCAAAAGATAAATGTAAACGTTTCCGAGAGAACTCCGTCCGTTGTGACGATTTGCAGTTACGTCATTTCGAAAACAAATGTATTTAACATAAGATTTTCTGCGGCTTTTTCTACACATTACCGCTTCTCGCTTTTTCTTGTGTAATGTTGCTGCCAGAGCTCGGTTCGTGCCAAATCTTAAGGTCCTAGGTCAACTACAAGGCAGCCCAAGCGGCCAAAAATTGAGTTTTCAAACATTAAAACTTGACCTGCTGTGCTCCTTACTTGTCGACTGCAACAACTTAGATGCTTATATTACGTACAGAGTGGTGCGCCCGCACGGCTCATCACGACACTTTAACTGCCAAAAGATAAATGTAAACGTTTCCGAGAGAAATCCGTCCGTTGTGACGATTTGCAGTTACGTCATTTCGAAAACAAATGTATTTAACATAAAATTTTCTGCGGTTTTTTCTACACATTACCACTTCTCACTTTTTCTTGTGTAATGTGGCTGCCAGAGCTCGGTTCGTGCCAAATCTTAAGGTCCTAGGTCAACTACAAGGCAGCACAAGCGGCCAAAAATTGAGTTTTCAAACATTAAAACTTGACCTGCTGTGCTCCTTACTTGTCGACTGCAACAACTTAGATGCTTATATTAGGTACAGAGTGGTGCGCCCGCACGGCTCATCACGACACTTTAACTGCCAAAAGATAAATGTAAACGTTTCCGAGAGAAATCCGTCCGTTGTGACGATTTGCAGTTACGTCATTTCGAAAACAAATGTATTTTACATAAGATTTTCTGCGGTTTTTTCTACACATTACCGCTTCTCGCTTTTTCTTGTGTAATGTTGCTGCCAGAGCTCGGTTCGTGCCAAATCTTAAGGTCCTAGGTCAATTACAAGGCAGCACAAGCGGCCAAAAATTGAGTTTTCAAACATTAAAACTTGACCTGCTGTGCTCCTTACTTGTCGACTGCAACAAGTTAGATGCTTATATTACGTACAGAGTGGTGCGCCCGCACGGCTCATCACGCCACTTTAACTGCCAAAAGATAAATGTAAACGTTTCCGAGAGAAATCCGTCCGTTGTGACGATTTGCAGTTACGTCATTTCGAAAACAAATGTATTTAACATAAGATTTTCTGCGGTTTTTTCTACACATTACCGCTTCTCGCTTTTTCTTGTGTAATGTTGCTGCCAGAGCTCGGTTCGTGCCAAATCTTAAGGTCCTAGGTCAACTACAAGGCAGCACAAGCGGCCAAAAATTGAGTTTTCAAACATTAAAACTTGACCTGCTGTGCTCCTTACTTGTCGACTGCAACAACTTAGATGCTTATATTACGTACAGAGTGGTGCGCCCGCACGGCTCATCACGCCACTTTAACTGCCAAAAGATAAATGTAAACGTTTCCGAGAGAAATCCGTCCGTTGTGACGATTTGCAGTTACGTCATTTCGAAAACAAATGTATTTAACATAAGATTTTCTGCGTTTTTTTCTACACATTACCGCTTCTCGCTTTTTCTTGTGTAATGTTGCTGCCGGAGCTCGGTTCGTGCCAAATCTTAAGGTCCTAGGTCAACTACAAGGCAGCACAAGCGGCCAAAAATTGAGTTTTCAAACATTAAAACTTGACCTGCTGTGCTCCTTACTTGTCGACTGCAACAACTTAGATGCTTATATTACGTACAGAGTGGTGCGCCCGCACGGCTCATCACGCCACTTTAACTGCCAAAAGATAAATGTAAACGTTTCCGAGAGAAATCCGTCCGTTGTGACGATTTGCAGTTACGTCATTTCGAAAACAAATGTATTTAACATAAGATTTTCTGCGGTTCTTTCTACACATTACCGCTTCTCGCTTTTTCTTGTGTAATGTTGCTGCCGGAGCTCGGTTCGTGCCAAATCTTAAGGTCCTAGGTCAACTACAAGGCAGCAAAAGCGGCCAAAAATTGAGTTTTCAAACATTAAAACTTGACCTGCTGTGCTCCTTACTTGTCGACTGCAACAACTTAGATGCTTATATTACGTACAGAGTGGTGCGCCCGCACGGCTCATCACGCCACTTTAACTGCCAAAAGATAAATGTAAACGTTTCCGAGAGAAATCCGTCCGTTGTGACGATTTGCAGTTACGTCATTTCGAAAACAAATGTATTTAACATATGATTTTCTGCGGTTTTTTCTACACATTACCGCTTCTCGCTTTTTCTTGTGTAATGTTGCTGCCAGAGCTCGGTTCGTGCCAAATCTTAAGGTCCTAGGTCAACTACAAGGCAGCACAAGCGGCCAAAAATTGAGTTTTCAAACATTAAAACTTGACCTGCTGTGCTCCTTACTTGTCGACTGCAACAACATAGATGCTTATATTACGTACAGAGTGGTGCGCCCGCACGGCTCATCACGCCACTTTAACTGCTAAAAGATAAATGTAAACGTTTCCGAGAGAAATCCGTCCGTTGTGACGATTTGCAGTTACGTCATTTCGAAAACAAATGTATTTAACATAAGATTTTCTGCGGTTTTTTCTACACATTACCGCTTCTCGCTTTTTCTTGTGTAATGTTGCTGCCAGAGCTCGGTTCGTGCCAAATCTTAAGGTCCTAGGTCAACTACAAGGCAGCACAAGCGGCCAAAAATTGAGTTTTCAAACATTAAAACTTGACCTGTTGTGCTCCTTACTTGTCGACTGCAACAACTTAGATGCTTATATTACGTACAGAGTGGTGCGCCCGCATGGCTCATCACGCCACTTTAACTGCCAAAAGATAAATGTAAACGTTTCCGAGAGAAATCCGTCCGTTGTGACGATTTGCAGTTACGTCATTTCGAAAACAAATGTATTTAACATAAGATTTTCTGCGGTTCTTTCTACACATTACCGCTTCTCGCTTTTTCTTGTGTAATGTTGCTGCCGGAGCTCGGTTCGTGCCAAATCTTAAGGTCCTAGGTCAACTACAAGGCAGCACAAGCGGCCAAAAATTGAGTTTTCAAACATTAAAACTTGACCTGTTGTGCTCCTTACTTGTCGACTGCAACAACTTAGATGCTTATATTACGTACAGAGTGGTGCGCCCGCATGGCTCATCACGCCACTTTAACTGCCAAAAGATAAATGTAAACGTTTCCGAGAGAAATCCGTCCGTTGTGACGATTTGCAGTTACGTCATTTCGAAAACAAATGTATTTAACATAAGATTTTCTGCGGTTTTTTCTACACATTACCGCTTCTCGCTTTTTCTTGTGTAATGTTGCTGCCAGAGCTCGGTTCGTGCCAAATCTTAAGGTCCTAGGTCAACTACAAGGCAGCACAAGCGGCCAAAAATTGAGTTTTCAAACATTAAAACTTGACCTGCTGTGCTCCTTACTTGTCGACTGCAACAACTTAGATGCTTATATTACGTACAGAGTGGTGCGCCCGCACGGCTCATCACGCCACTTTAACTGCCAAAAGATAAATGTAAACGTTTCCGAGAGAAATCCGTCCGTTGTGACGATTTGCAGTTACGTCATTTCGAAAACAAATGTATTTAACATAAGATTTTCTGCGGTTTTTTCTACACATTACCGCTTCTCGCTTTTTCTTGTGTAATGTTGCTGCCAGAGCTCGGTTCGTGCCAAATCTTAAGGTCCTAGGTCAACTACAAGGCAGCACAAGCGGCCAAAAATTGAGTTTTCAAACATTAAAACTTGACCTGTTGTGCTCCTTACTTGTCGACTGCAACAACTTAGATGCTTATATTACGTACAGAGTGGTGCGCCCGCATGGCTCATCACGCCACTTTAACTGCCAAAAGATAAATGTAAACGTTTCCGAGAGAAATCCGTCCGTTGTGACGATTTGCAGTTACGTCATTTCGAAAACAAATGTATTTAACATAAGATTTTCTGCGGTTTTTTCTACACATTACCGCTTCTCGCTTTTTCTTGTGTAATGTTGCTGCCGGAGCTCGGTTCGTGCCAAATCTTAAGGTCCTAGGTCAACTACAAGGCAGCACAAGCGGCCAAAAATTGAGTTTTCAAACATTAAAACTTGACCTGTTGTGCTCCTTACTTGTCGACTGCAACAACTTAGATGCTTATATTACGTACAGAGTGGTGCGCCCGCATGGCTCATCACGCCACTTTAACTGCCAAAAGATAAATGTAAACGTTTCCGAGAGAAATCCGTCCGTTGTGACGATTTGTAGTTACGTCATTTCGAAAACAAATGTATTTAACATAAGATTTTCTGCGGTTTTTTCTACACATTACCGCTTCTCGCTTTTTCTTGTGTAATGTTGCTGCCGGAGCTCGGTTCGTGCCAAATCTTAAGGTCCTAGGTCAACTACAAGGCAGCACAAGCGGCCAAAAATTGAGTTTTCAAACATTAAAACTTGACCTGTTGTGCTCCTTACTTGTCGACTGCAACAACTTAGATGCTTATATTACGTACAGAGTGGTGCGCCCGCATGGCTCATCACGCCACTTTAACTGCCAAAAGATAAATGTAAATGTTTCCGAGAGAAATCCGTCCGTTGTGACGATTTGTAGTTACGTCATTTCGAAAACAAATGTATTTAACATAAGATTTTCTGCGGTTTTTTCTACACATTACCGCTTCTCGCTTTTTCTTGTGTAATGTTGCTGCCGGAGCTCGGTTCGTGCCAAATCTTAAGGTCCTAGGTCAACTACAAGGCAGCACAAGCGGCCAAAAATTGAGTTTTCAAAAACTAAAACTTGACCAGCTGTGCTCCTTACTTGTCGACTGCAACAACTTAGATGCTTATATTACGTACAGAGTGGTGCGCCCGCAAGGCTCATCACGCCACTTTAACTGCGAGAAGATAAATGTAAACGTTTCCGAGGGAAATGCGTCCATTGTGACGATTTGCAGTTACGTCATTTCGAAAACAAATGTATTAAACGTAAGTTTTTCTGCGGTCTTTTCTACACATTATCACTTCTCGGTTTTTCTTGTGTAATGTGGCTGCCAGATCTCGGTTCGTGCCAAATCTTAAGGTCCTAGGTCAACTACAAGGCAGCAAAAGCGGCCAAAAATTGAGTTTTCAAAAACTAAAACTTGACCAGCTGTGCTCCTTACTTGTCGACTGCAACAACTTAGATGCTTATATTACGTACAGAGTGGTGCGCCCGCAAGGCTCATCACGTCACTTTAACTGCCAGAACATAAATGTAAACGTTTCCGAGAGAAATGCGTCCATTGTGACGATTTGCAGTTACGTCATTTCGAAAACAATGGAACACCGCCGGGTGCCAGGTGAGAGAGAGAGGGGAAACGTCGAGCAGACAGAGGCGTCCAGCGTACGCACTGGCGCCGCCAGGTCGAGCGATGTTTTAGCAGTTCATAAGAAAGTGCAGGAAACGCGGAGGGTTAACGCCTGCTGTTTGAACAGAGAAATTTTTGGATAGGTGGAGAAATTGTATCACTCCACGAGGGAGAGGTGGGAGGCCTCTGCAGCATCGGGGTAGCCTGATTAGAGTTTGGCAGCAAGATTGTCGCAAGAGCATCGGGTACAGCGAGGCAGGTGAGGAGAGCGTCTTGCTCCGTGAAAGCGGACAGTCGCAAAGTTCGGCAGCTCTGAGAGAGGGACTTAGATTCTGAATACTGTGCTGTGTACGATCTGGTGTCTGCAGCTGCAGTAGGACATCAGCGTCCACGATAGGCATTGCATTGACTACTAGTACAGGGCTATTACAAATGATTGAAGCGATTTCATAAATTCACTGTAGCTCCATTCATTGACATATGGTCACCACACACTGCAGATACGTAGAAAAACTCATCATGTTTTGTTCGGCTGAAGCCGCACTTCAGGTTTCTTCCGTCAGAGCGCTCGAGAGCGCAGTGAGACAAAATGGCGACAGGAGCCGTGAAAGCGTATGTTGTGCTTGAAATGCACTCACATCAGTCAGTCATAACAGTGCAACGACACTCCAGGATGAAGTTCAACAAAGATCCACCAACTGCTATCTCCATTCGGCGATGGTATGCGCAGTTTAAAGCTTCTGGATGCCTCTGTAGGGGGAAATCAACGGGTCGGCCTGCAGTGAGCGAAGAAACGGTTGAACGCGTGCGGGCAAGTTTCACGCGTAGCCCGCGGAGAATTGGCTCTTGCCACAACTGGAGACCGACAGCGCCGACTTCATCTTTCAACAGGATGGTGCTCCACCGCACTTCCATCATGATGTTCGGCATTTCTTAAACAGGAGATGTGAAAACCGATGGATCGGTCGTGGTGGAGCTCATGATCAGCAATTCATGTCATGGTCTCCACGCTCTCCCGACTTAACCCCATGCAATATCTTTCTCTGGGGTTATGTGAAAGATTCAGTGTTTAAACCTCCTGTACCAAGAAACGTGTCAGAACGGCGAGCTCGCATCAACGATGCTTTCGAACTCATTGATGGGGAGATGCTGCGCTGATTGTGGGTGGAACTTGATTATCGGCTTGATGTCTGCCGAATCACTAAAGGGGCAAATATCGAACATTTGTGAAAGCCTAAAAACACTTTGTGAATTTTTGTATGTGTGTGCAAAGCATTTTGAAAATATCTCAAATAAAAAAGTTATTGTAGAGCTGTGAAATCGCTTCAATCATTTGTAATAACCCTGTATAATTGCAGTTGATTCCGCCTTATAGGCCGGCAGTCACCATTGAACGTAGTCATCCAGTGCACAGAGCTATCATACTGGTACTGCACGTTAGTACAAGACACACTGGGCTGCACTTTAAAGCCGTCGGCACACGGACCGTGCATCCGAATGTTGAGCGTTGAGCGTGCCGAGTTTCTGACGTCATAGCGTGGAATAGCACGTTCGGTAGTCTTTCCGAACGTGCAGAGCAACATCTGGCTTGTCAGATATTCTGAGCGTGCGACTGAGCGTTGACCAATGAGATGGCGCAACAGTTTTTGTCAATACAGTTTTTGTCAAAACAGTTTGTCAAAACAGTTCGTCAAAACAGTTCGTCAAAACAGTTCGTCAAAACAGTTCGTCAAAAACCTTTGTAAAAACCCTTTGTCAAAGGTATTTGATGGTATAATAGGGAACTTTGTCAAATGTCGTCCAATATTTGATCAAATCTAGGGCCTCACTGTAGATTTGATCCAAGAAGTCGCTTGTCTTCTGCTCACTGCAATGTGATATGTTACCACATAGAGCGCTAACATCATCACTGCAGCGTTCTGTCGTCCGTAGTTGTACGACATTGCCAGTAAATACAATTGGTGTGTGTCGACAACTACAAAATTGATAGAGATGTATGACGCTGATGAGGCGCTTTACAACGTGAGGCACCCTGAATACAAAACTAGATTAAGAAGATTGGAGACCTAACCTAAGCTAACCTAACCTAACCCTCTCCTGTAGCAAGGAATCTTAGTGTTACAGTGAGCCAGTCTTCTGCAAATGTAGCAGTTCTTAAGTGAGTATTGTGATTTGTGATGTGAGGACACACTTCACTGAGCACATACAGAGATGTATGCTCATCCATTCTTTAGTAATTGCTGTACGACGTGACGTCCTCCACTATAAGCTCACGCAACAAGTTTTGTTGAACGCTTTTATCGTATCATCATAAAACCCACAGCTTCATCCAGGTATGTTTCCGTTTTTCCCCTGCTTCTCTTCCGCATGTGCACACAGTGCAATTGTGGTACATGCAACTGCTGCGGTTAATAACAAGTTGTTGTTGTCAGCCATCTTGAACATTGACGAAAAATATGATGACAGTGTAATACCCCTTCTACCACTACATCAAAGATCTTGGTCAAATATATTTGATGGAATATTTGATCACATCTTTGATCAAATTTTTGACAAAAAAATTTGATAGTGTAATACTGGCCTTAACCCCAGAGAGTCATGACCCACTTAGCAGAACGATAGGTTAAGAATCTGTCAATCGAAATGACAGATGAATCCAGGGGGTCATAATCATAGCAGAACAATGGGTTAAGAACCTCTCAATCAAAAAAGAACAATAGTTTGCCCCCTGAATGTACACTTGCCCCTGATGTAGGCAACCTGCACTAGCTAATTGCGCTGATTCTCTCTGTGCCCCCCTACGATTTCGTCAACCCGCACCACACAGTCAACTTTGCAGAAAGAGGTGGTTTTGGTTGATGTAAATGCGGTTTTTTCGTTACCTACATTCTGAAAGTCTGCGTATTGACATGTACTTGGGGATACAAATGGGACTCGACTGCCCACAGAATGTTCCATGGCCATTTGCTGTCAATTTCCATGCAAACAAGACATTTCAGAGTGAACGTTTGTCTTGCTGGCATGTCAGCAGCAAGCAGCTCCTGAACATGGGCAATTTTGTACGGACAGCAATGCAGCATGTTTCGTAGGATGTTACAAACCATACTCACACGTGTGTCCAGCGTTCGCACAACTTCCCATTCACTGCGTGTACGCACACCACCTCTCGATCCCTGCTGCAGTGCTGCGGCCAAATCTTCGTCAGACGTCAGACCAACCAACTGCTTTCCTCCCTCTAGCACATTTCACTTCAGAAGGTCTTTTCGACTTTTGTAATAATTTTCTCTAGACCCTTAGCAGTCATCAAACCAATGCCTTTTTTCATAACCCATAACTTTCCCCCCTTCTTGCAGCGGTGTACCGTAGGTCTCTAGAAGAGCGTAGCATTCCAAAGGATTGGAAAAGGGCACAGGTCATCCCGTTTTCAAGAAGGGACTCTATCAGATGTGCAGAACTATAGACCTATATCTCTAACGTCGATCAGTTGTCGAATTTTGAGTATAATGACTTTTCTGGAGACTAGAAATCTACTCTGTAGACGATCGTGTGAAACCCAGCTCGCGCTATTCGTCCACGGGACTCAGAGGGCCATAGCCACGGGCTCCCAGGTAGATGTCGTGTTTCTTGACTTCCGCAAGGCGTTCGATACAGCTCCCCACAGTCGTTTAATGAACAAAGTAAGAGCATATGGACTATCAGACCAATTGTGTGATTGGATTGAAGAGTTCCTAGATAACAGAACGCAGCATGTCATTCTCAATCGAGAGAACTCTTCCGAAGTAAGAGTGATTTCAGGTGTGCCGCAGGGGACTGTCGTTGGACCGTTGCTATTCACAATATACATAAATGACCTTGTGGATGACATCGGAAGTTCACTGAGGCTTTTTGCGGATGATGCTGTGGTATATCTAGAGGGTGTAACAGTGGAACATTGTACTGAAATGCAGGAGGATCTGCAGCGAATTGACGCATGGTGATTGAATCTCAATGTAGACAAGTGTAATGTGCTGCGAATAGATAGAAAGATAGATCCCTTATCATTTAGCTACAAAATAGCAGGTCAGCAACTGGAAGCAGTTAATTCCATAAATTATCTGGGTGTAGGCATTAGGAGTGATTTAAAATGGAATGATCATATAAAGTTGATCGTCGGTAAAGCAGATGCCAGACTGAGATTCATAGGAAGAATCGTAAGGAAAAGCAATCCGAAAACAAAAGAAGTAGGTTACAGTACGCTTGTTCGCCCACAGCTTGAATACTGCTCAGCAGTGTGGGATCCGTACCAGATAGGGTTGATAGAAGAGAGAGAGAAGATCCAACAGAGAGCAGCGCGCTTCGTTACAGGATCATTTAGTAATCGCGAAAGCGTTACTGAGATGATCGATAAACTCCAGTGGAAGACTCTGCAGGAGAGACGCTCAGTAGCTCGTTACGGGCTTTTGTTGAAGTTTCGAGAACATACCTTCACCGAGGAGTCAAGCAGTGTATTGCTCCCTACTACGTATATCTCGCGAAGAGACCACGAGGATAACTTCAGAGAGAGTAGAGACCACACAGAAGCATACTGATTATCCTTCTTTCCACGAACAATACGAGACTGGAATAGAAGGGAAAACCGATAGAGGTACTCAGGGTACCCTCCGCCACACAGCGTCAGGTGGCTTGCGGAGTATGTATGTAGATGTAGATGTAGAACGTTAAGTGTCCAGAACTTCTGTAGCGATACTGGAGCACAGTAACCGTTCCTGTGAAAGATTTTTAGCAGTAGCACGCGATCCTTCATTGAGACAGTCTTGTTGGACGCCTCGTGCGCAAACCGAGAAATAGCCATGTGCCGGGCGTCTACCAGTGCATATTCTGACGCTCATGGCGCCATTCATTGGTGAAACTTTCGTTACTTATTTTTTTGTTCCATGACTTTTCGATTTGTGTAAATAATACACTGTTTGGCCCAACAACGAGGCAAATGGACCATTCAGGATTGGCATCACGTTCTCTTCACCGATGAGTGTCGCATATGCCTTCAACCAGACAATCGTCGTATTTGGAGGCAACCTTTTCAGGCTGAACGCCTTAGACACTGTCCAGCGAGTGCAGCAAGGTGGAAGTTCCCTGATGCTTTGGGGTGGCATTATGTGGGTCCGACATACGCCGCTGGTGGTCACGGAACGCACCGAAATGGCTGTACAATACGTGAATGCCATCCTACGATCGATAGTGCAACTGTATGGGCAGCATATTGGACTTCATGGACGGCATTTCTCGCCCCCATCGTGCTCATCTTGTGAATGGCTTCCTTCAGGATAACGACATCGCTCGACTAGAGTGGCCAGCATGTTCTCCAAACAAGAACCCTATCGAACATGCCTGGCATAGATTGAAAACGGCTGTTTGTGGACGACGTGACCCACCAACCACTCTGTGGCATCTACGCCGTATCGCCGTTGAGGAGTGAGGCAATCTGGACCAATAGTGCCTTGATGAACTTGTTGATAGTCTGCCACGACGAATACAGGCATGCATCCTTGCAAGAGGACCTGCTACAGGGTATTAGAGGTACCGGTGCGTACAGCTATCTGCACCACCACCTCTTAAGGTCTCGCTTTACGGCGGTACAACATGCAAAGTGTGATTTTCGTGAGCAATAAATGATGTTTATGTTGATCTCTATTCCAATATTCTGTACAGGTTCAGGTACTCTCGGAACCGAGGTATGCAAAACTTTCTTTGATGTGTGTATGAAGCTGGTGACAAAGGATTAGAAATTGGAGCAAGAAGAGTAGGATGCTTAAGATTTGCTGATGACATGGTCCTTCTAGCCACAGGAGAAAAAGAATTACAGGATTTGGTGGACACCATTGCAACTAAGGGAAAAAAATATGGAATGAAAATTAACACAAAATAAACAAATGTATTGGCAATAGGAGGAAATAAGGAAATAAAAATTGTGCTGAATGGAGAAACACTAGAACAGGTGCAAAATTTTATGTATCTTGGAAGCAGGATAGACACCGACTCGACGTGCAGCACAGAAATTGAAACAAGGATAGCAATGGCAAAAGAGGAGTTTTATAAGAAATGGAGAATCTTCTGCAGCGGTCTGGACAGAGAACTCAGAAAGAGACTAATAAAATGTCTTGTATGGAGTGTTCTTCTATATGGCGCTGAAACATGGACTATGAGGAAAAAAGACAGAGAAAGGCTGGAGGCTTTTGAGATCTGGACATGGCGGAAGATGGAAAGAATAAGTTGGATGGACAGAGTAAAAAATGAAGATGTACTGAGAAGAGTGGGAGAGAAAAGACAGTTACTAGATGTAATAAAGAGAAGAAAAAGAAATTGGATTGGGCATATATTAAGAAAGAATGATGGACTGATAAAAACAGTTTTAGAAGGTTATGTAGAAGGGAAAAGGAAGCGAGGAAGGAAGAGATTCCAGATACTGGATGACATGATGGACGGTACGACATACAGCAGCCTTAAGAAGGAAGCAATGGATCGCAGAAAATGGAGAGGCAAAGGACCTGCTAATATAGCAGATAACTGATGATGATGAAGCTGGTGCTCGTAATATTTAGGATAATCAGTGTATGTTCTTTGTGTGTTTGTCCGTCCGCAGCATTTTCGCTTTAGCAAATCTCTCATATGCACACCGTGCTTCTGGAGGGAAGGATATCGAAAATAAATAAGCAGACGAATGTTAGAGTTTGTTCAGGGGCAGCTCCGTCAATACGGCACACGCTGGCCTGCATGTTATTGTGATACCGCGTTAGGCGGAGAGGCAATTTCGCAGCCAATCTGCGCAGCGTTCTCCATTTCCGACGGCTGAACGGCGACGGCCGACCACCGGCTCGGCTCGGCTCGGCTCGGCTCCTGTTTCAGCTAGCGGCGCCGAGGCCCGCCCCCCCCCCCCCCACCCAGCAGTGGTGAAAGGAAATCACTCGGCCCCAGGCGATCCACCCCTACCCCCTTCTGTCGATAAGCAGCCCGGCCCTGGGGGCGAAAAGAGTAATTACCGACGCAGCGCACGTAGCCCCCACTGCGTGGACCGTTATTTATATTGCCAGAATCAGCAGCGCCCGAAGCTGCTCAACTGGAAAGGCAGCCAGGCGAGCGAGGGTCCAGCTTCGACGAAGCGAAGGTAGCTGCGGGCGACAGAATGTCCGGGGTGAGAGGGTGCAGTTCCTTACCTACCCGTTCGTAGCTCAGTTGTAGAATTCCTATTGGGGTAGAGGCCAATAGTAAACATGAATAAAATATACTAATGTGACAGTGACGTCTAACTACCACCAACTACTGAATCAACTTGTATTTACTGTAAATTATCTCACGATGGAAATTAGATCATATTGATCAAATCATGAATGAAAACAAATTAAACAAATTGTACACTGTTCTTAGATATACTACACTGGTAAGATTGGCTCTCAGCTCTTAATGTTAAGTTGATGTGAAGTTAGATTTAATTATGCCCCTGGATAAGCAAATGGTAAATGCGATCTGACTGCATTCCTATAATCTCTTTTGTGTCTGAAATAATACGTACTTCGGACACCACCACCGAGAAACTAACCAAACAACATGCAAAAAGACAAATAACTAATAAAGAATCGTAAGCAGAACTGCACGGATGCTCAGTGGATGGCAAGAACACGATCCAACAACTATTTCTGAACTTTACTGCCGCTGCTGCAAGTTTTACAATACCGTCTACCAGCGTGCTGGCTCCGTCGATACTGTTGGGGCGACGACTGCAGCTGCATAGTCGCTGAATTACGACGAGTCTCTCAAATATCTTGAGCAGAATAAACTATTCAGAAACTACTAATACCACAAGGCCTATATTTCCTCTAAATGGTATACAATGCTTTCAAGACTGGCTCAACAACCCTTAAAGCCGTCGGCACACGGACCGTGCTGTCGAACGTTAACGTAGAGCGTGCCAAGTTCAACGTGCTGCTGAACGCTCAGGAACGATGCGACTCGTGCATACGGTACGTGGGCCCCAACGTGGTATACACGATCGCAGCGCACTCCAGCGGCAGTTGACGGATGCTTCTAGTTCGTAAATGACACTGTTTAGTCAACGGGCGCGCTTAAAATTCCCACGTTAGCTCTATTAAAACGCACATTTCCTCCATCGTTCAGAAAAAGGAAAGTACCATGTCCAGTCAATAAGGGCACAGGATTATAAAAGTTCTATTACAAACTGTTCATTACAAATTTGGAATACTTCTCCGTATGAGATAAACATTACTTCATCATTCCCACATTTTAGTAAAACCCCAAGGTCAGTCTTACTTGATCACTGTTCCTACCCAGTAGCAGAATCTTTGCAACGCGTGAATTACGAAGCGTATAAGAAAAAGGAGCAAAATATCTTTATACAAGTAGCGCAAGCTGTCCTGTAGATCAAGCCAATCGAACAAAGTCACCCCTCAAACATAACATGAAATAATATAGTTTATACTTATATTAAACTAATAATAAAGTATCAAAACCTAATAAAAACGCGAATGTTACGAATAAAAATTGGTAGTGTCAGGACGCAAACCACCGCCCCCAACAAAAAAAAACTCCGTATAGGACAGAGACGCTATTCATTACGCTAAACCAACATCACACCTTTCGTTGCAAATCGTAGTATTTTACCACTTGCTAAAAACCTTAATCGTAGTTATGTTACTTACTGAAATTTAATTATAACAAATTTTACCATGAACAATGCGTTTTGGGTGGATCTTCAGTGTGTTGCTACCTTCAAATAGCCTACTGTCATTATACGCAAGTTACAATAAATCTTTTGCCACGACTATGATGTTTCTCGTTATTTTATTGGAACGAATCACACAGTTAACAACGGGTTTTGCAGGATTCTCAATTTTCTGGTGCTCGGAACGGTATATATACATATAGGCTTGAAATGAATGCCAGTATGGCGCCTCACTGTTCTGAAGGGAGACGGCGTGCATGTCACGTAGGTGGCGTTGCGCCATCTCATTGGTCAACGCTCAGTCGCACGCTCAGAATATCTGACAAGCCAGATGTTGCTCTGCACGTTCGGAAAGACCACCGATCGTGCTATTCCACGCTATGACGTCAGAAACTCGGCATGCTCAACGCTCAACATTCGGATGCACGGTCCGTGTGCCGACGGCTTTAAGGTGCAGCCCAGTGTGTCTTGTACTAACGTGCAGTACCAGTATGATAGCTCTGTGCACTGGTTGATTACGTCCAATGGTGACTGACGGCCTATAAGGCGGAATCAACTGCAATTATACAGGGTTATTACAAATGATTGAAGCGATTTCACAGCTCTACAATAACTTTTTTATTTGAGATATTTTCAAAATGCTTTGCACACACATACAAAAACTCACAAAGTGTTTTTAGGCTTTCACAAATGTTCGATATTTGCCCCTTTAGTGATATGGCAGACATCAAGCCGATAATCAAGTTCCTCCCACACTCGGCGCAGCATCTCCCCACCAATGAGTTCGAAAGCATCGTTGATGCGAGCTCGCAGTTCTGACACGTTTCTTGGTACAGGAGGTTTAAACACTGAATCTTTCACATAACCCCAGAGAAAGAAATCGCATGGGGTTAAGTCGGGAGAGCGTGGAGACCATGACATGAATTGCTGATCATGATCTCCACCACGAACGATCCATCGGTTTTCCCATCTCCTGTTTAAGAAATGCCGAACATCATGATGGAAGTGCGGTGGAGCACCATCCTGTTGAAAGATGAAGTCGGCGCTGTCGGTCTCCAGTTGTGGCATGAGCCAATTTTCCGCGGGCTACGCGTGAAACTTGCCCGCACGCGTTCAACCGTTTCTTCGCTCACTGCAGGCCGACCCGTTGATTTCCCCTTACAGAGGCATCCAGAAGCTTTAAACTGCGCATACCATCGCCGAATGGAGATAGCAGTTGGTGGATCTTTGTTGAACTTCATCCTGGAGTGTCGTTGCACTGTTATGACTGACTGATGTGAGTGCATTTCAAGCACGACATACGGTTTCTCGGCTCCTGTCGCCATTTTGTCTCACTGCGCTCTCGAGCACTCTGACGGCAGAAACCTGAAGTGCGGCTTCAGCCGAACAAAACTTGACGAGTTTTCCTACGTATCTGTAGTGTGTCGTGACCATATGTCAATGAATGGAGCTACAGTGAATTTATGAAATCGCTTCAATCATTTGTAATAGCCCTGTACTAGTAGTCAATGCAATGCCTATCGTTGACGCTGATGTCCTACTGTAGCTGCAGACTCCAGATCGTACACAGCACAGTATTCAGAATCTAAGTCCCTCTCTCAGAGCTGCCGAACTTTGCGACTGCCCGCTTTCACGGAGCAAGACGATTTCCTCACCGTCCTCGCTCTACCCGATGCTCTTGCGCCAATCTTGCTGCCAAACTCTAATCAGGCTATCCCGATGCTGCAGAGGCCTCCCACCTCTCCCTCGCGAGGTGATACAATTTCTCCACCTATCCAATAATTTCTCTGTTCAAACAGCAGGCGTTGGCCCTCCGCGTTTCCTGCACTTTCTTATGAACTGCTAAAACATCGCTCGACCTGGCGGCGCCAGTGCGTACGCTGGACGCTCTCTGTCTGCTCGACGTTTCCTCTCTCTCTCTCACCTGGCACCCGGCGGTGTTAAATTGTTTTCAAAATGACGTAACTGCAAATCGTCACAATGGACGCATTTCTCTCGGAAACGTTTACATTTATCTTTTGGCAGTTAAAGTCGCGTGATGAGCCTGGCGGGCGCACCACTCTGTACGTAATATAAGCATCTAAGTTGTTGCAGTCGACAAGTAAGGAGCACAGCTGGTCTAGTTTTAGTTTTTGAAAACTCAATTTTTGGCCGCTTTTGCTGCCTTGTAGTTGACCTAGGACCTTAAGATTTGGCACAAACCGAGCTCTGGCAGCAACATTAGACAAGAAAAAGCGAGAAGTGGTAATGTGTAGAAAAAACCGCAGAAAATCTTTCGTTAAATACATTTGTTTTCCAAATGCCGTAACTGCAAATGGTCACAATGGACGCATTTCTCTCGGAAACGTTTACATTTATCTTCTGGCAGTTAAAGTCGCGTGATGAGCCTTGCGGGCGCACCACTCTGTACGTAATATAAGCATCTAAGTTGTTGCAGTCGACAAGTAAGGAGCACAGCTGGTCTAGTTTTAGTTTTTGAAAACTCAATTTTTGGCCGCTTTTGCTGCGTTGTAGTTGACCTCGGACCTTAATATTTTTTCACGAACCGAGTTCTGGGAGCCACACTACACAAGAAAAACCGAGAAGTGGTAACGTGTAGAAAAAACCGCAGAAAATATTACGTTTAATACATTTGCTTTCGAAATGACGTAACTATAAATCGTCACAATGGACGCATTTCTCTCGGAAACGTTTACATTTATCTTCTGGCAGTTAAAGTGGCGAGATGAACCTTGCGGGTGCACCACTCTGTACGTAATATAAGCATCTAAGTTGTTGCAGTCGACAAGTGAGGAGCACTGCTGGTCAAGATTTAGTTTTTCAAAACTCAATTTTTGGCCGCTTTTGCTGCCTTGTAGTTGACCTAGGACCTTAAGATTTGGCACGAACCAAGCTCTGGCAGCCACATTACACAAGAAAAAGCGAGAAGTGGTAATATGTAGAAAAAACCGCAGATAATCTTACGTTAAATATATTTGTCTTCGAAATGACGTAAATACAAATCGTCACAATGGACGCATTTCTCTCGGAAACGTTTACATTTATCTTCTGGCAGTTAAAGTCGCGTGATGAGCCTTGCGGGCGCACCACTCTGTACGTAATATAAGCATCTAAGTTGTTGCAGTCGACAAGTAAGGAGCACAGCTGGTCAAGTTTTAGTTTTTGGAAACTATATTTTTGGCCGCTTTTGCTGCCTTGTAGTTGACCTAGGACCTTAAGATTTGGCACGAACCGAGTTCTGGCAGCCACATTACACAAGAAAAACCGAGAAGTGGTAATGTGTAGAAAAAACCGCACAAAATCTTACGTTTAATACATTTGTTTTCGAAATGACGTAACTGCAAATCGTCACAATGGACGCATTTCTCTCGGAAACGTTACATTTATCTTCTGGCAGTTCAAGTGGCGTGATGAACCTTGCGGGTGCACCACTCTGTACGTAATATAAGCATCTAAGTTGTTGCAGTCGACAAGTAAGGAGCACTGCTGGTCAAGTTTTAGTTTTTCAAAACTCAATTTTTGGCCGCTTTTGCTGCCTTGTAGTTGACCTAGGACCTTACGATTTGGCACGAACCGAGTTCTGGCAGCCACATTACACAAGAAAAAGCGAGAAGTGGTAACGTGTAGAAAAGACCGCAGAAAATCTTACGTTTAATACATTTGTTTTCGAAATGACGTAACTGCAAATCGTCACAATGGACGCATTTCTCTCGGAAACGTTTACATTTATCTTCTGGCAGTTCAAGTGGCGATATGAACCTTGCGGGTGCACCACTCTGTACGTAATATAAGCATCTAAGTTGTTGCAGTCGACAAGTAAGGAGCACTGTAGGTCGAGTTTTAGTTTTTCAAAACTCAATTTTTGGCCGCTTTTGCTGCCTTGTAGTTGACCTAGGACCTTACGATTTGGCACGAACCGCGTTCTGGCAGCCACATTACACAAGAAAAAGCGAGAAGTGGTAATGTGTAGAAAAAACCGCAGAAAATCTTACGTTTAATACATTTGTTTTCGAAATGACGTAACTGCAAATCGTCACAATGGACGCATTTCTCTCGGAAACGTTACATTTATCTTCTGGCAGTTCAAGTGGCGTGATGAACCTTGCGGGTGCACCACTCTGTACGTAATATAAGCATCTAAGTTGTTGCAGTCGACAAGTAAGGAGCACTGCTGGTCAAGTTTTAGTTTTTCAAAACTCAATTTTTGGCCGCTTTTGCTGCCTTGTAGTTGACCTAGGACCTTACGATTTGGCACGAACCGCGTTCTGGCAGCCACATTACACAAGAAAAAGCGAGAAGTGGTAATGTGTAGAAAAAACCGCAGAAAATCTTACGTTTAATACATTTGTTTTCGAAATGACGTAACTGCAAATCGTCACAATGGACGCATTTCTCTCGGAAACGTTACATTTATCTTCTGGCAGTTCAAGTGGCGTGATGAACCTTGCGGGTGCACCACTCTGTACGTAATATAAGCATCTAAGTTGTTGCAGTCGACAAGTAAGGAGCACTGCTGGTCAAGTTTTAGTTTTTCAAAACTCAATTTTTGGCCGCTTTTGCTGCCTTGTAGTTGACCTAGGACCTTACGATTTGGCACGAACCGAGTTCTGGCAGCCACATTACACAAGAAAAAGCGAGAAGTGGTAACGTGTAGAAAAGACCGCAGAAAATCTTACGTTTAATACATTTGTTTTCGAAATGACGTAACTGCAAATCGTCACAATGGACGCATTTCTCTCGGAAACGTTTACATTTATCTTCTGGCAGTTCAAGTGGCGATATGAACCTTGCGGGTGCACCACTCTGTACGTAATATAAGCATCTAAGTTGTTGCAGTCGACAAGTAAGGAGCACTGTAGGTCGAGTTTTAGTTTTTCAAAACTCAATTTTTGGCCGCTTTTGCTGCCTTGTAGTTGCCCTAGGACCTTAAGATTTGGCACGAACCGAGCTCTGGCAGCCACATTACACAAGAATAAGCGAGAAGTGGTAATGTGTAGAAAAAACCGCAGAAAATCTTACGTTTAATACATTTGTTTTCGAAATGACGTAACTGCAAATCGTCACAATGGACGCATTTCTCTCGGAAACGTTTACATTTATCTTCTGGCAGTTCAAGTGGCGAGATGAACCTTGCGGGTGCACCACTCTGTACGTAATATAAGCATCTAAGTTGTTGCAGTCGACAAGTAAGGAGCACTGTAGGTCGAGTTTTAGTTTTTCAAAACTCAATTTTTGGCCGCTTTTGCTGCCTTGTAGTTGCCCTAGGACCTTACGATTTGGCACGAACCGCGTTCTGGCAGCCACATTACACAAGAAAAAGCGAGAAGTGGTAATGTGTAGAAAAAACCGCAGAAAATCTTACGTTTAATACATTTGTTTTCGAAATGACGTAACTGCAAATCGTCACAATGGACGCATTTCTCTCGGAAACGTTTACATTTATCTTCTGGCAGTTAAAGTGGCGTGATGAGCCTTGCGGGCGCACCACTCTGTACGTAATATAAGCATCTAAGTTGTTGCAGTCGACAAGTAAGGAGCACAGCTGGTCAAGTTTTAGTTTTTGAAAACTCAATTTTTGGCCGCTTTTGCTGCGTTGTAGTTGACCTCGGACCTTAATATTTGCCACGAACCGAGTTCTGGCGGCCACATTACACAAGAAAAACCGAGAAGTGGTAACGTGTAGAAAAAACCGCAGAAAATCTTACGTTTAATACATTTGTTTTCGAAATGACGTAACTATAAATCGTCACAATGGACGCATTTCTCTCGGAAACGTTTACATTTATCTTCTGGCAGTTAAAGTGGCGAGATGAACCTTGCGGGTGCACCACTCTGTACGTAATATAAGCATCTAAGTTGTTGCAGTCGACAAGTAAGGAGCACTGTAGGTCGAGTTTTAGTTTTTCAAAACTCAATTTTTGGCCGCTTTTGCTGCCTTGTAGTTGCCCTAGGACCTTACGATTTGGCACGAACCGCGTTCTGGCAGCCACATTACACAAGAAAAAGCGAGAAGTGGTAATGTGTAGAAAAAACCGCAGAAAATCTTACGTTTAATACATTTGTTTTCGAAATGACGTAACTGCAAATCGTCACAATGGACGCATTTCTCTCGGAAACGTTTACATTTATCTTCTGGCAGTTAAAGTGGCGTGATGAGCCTTGCGGGCGCACCACTCTGTACGTAATATAAGCATCTAAGTTGTTGCAGTCGACAAGTAAGGAGCACAGCTGGTCTAGTTTTAGTTTTTGAAAACTCAATTTTTGGCCGCTTTTGCTGCGTTGTAGTTGACCTCGGACCTTAATATTTGCCACGAACCGAGTTCTGGCGGCCACATTACACAAGAAAAACCGAGAAGTGGTAACGTGTAGAAAAAACCGCAGAAAATCTTACGTTTAATACATTTGTTTTCGAAATGACGTAACTATAAATCGTCACAATGGACGCATTTCTCTCGGAAACGTTTACATTTATCTTCTGGCAGTTAAAGTGGCGAGATGAACCTTGCGGGTGCACCACTCTGTACGTAATATAAGCATCTAAGTTGTTGCAGTCGACAAGTAAGGAGCACTGTAGGTCGAGTTTTAGTTTTTCAAAACTCAATTTTTGGCCGCTTTTGCTGCCTTGTAGTTGCCCTAGGACCTTACGATTTGGCACGAACCGCGTTCTGGCAGCCACATTACACAAGAAAAAGCGAGAAGTGGTAATGTGTAGAAAAAACCGCAGAAAATCTTACGTTTAATACATTTGTTTTCGAAATGACGTAACTGCAAATCGTCACAATGGACGCATTTCTCTCGGAAACGTTTACATTTATCTTCTGGCAGTTAAAGTGGCGTGATGAGCCTTGCGGGCGCACCACTCTGTACGTAATATAAGCATCTAAGTTGTTGCAGTCGACAAGTAAGGAGCACAGCTGGTCTAGTTTTAGTTTTTGAAAACTCAATTTTTGGCCGCTTTTGCTGCGTTGTAGTTGACCTCGGACCTTAATATTTGCCACGAACCGAGTTCTGGCGGCCACATTACACAAGAAAAACCGAGAAGTGGTAACGTGTAGAAAAAACCGCAGAAAATCTTACGTTTAATACATTTGTTTTCGAAATGACGTAACTATAAATCGTCACAATGGACGCATTTCTCTCGGAAACGTTTACATTTATCTTCTGGCAGTTAAAGTGGCGAGATGAACCTTGCGGGTGCACCACTCTGTACGTAATATAAGCATCTAAGTTGTTGCAGTCGACAAGTAAGGAGCACTGTAGGTCGAGTTTTAGTTTTTCAAAACTCAATTTTTGGCCGCTTTTGCTGCCTTGTAGTTGCCCTAGGACCTTACGATTTGGCACGAACCGCGTTCTGGCAGCCACATTACACAAGAAAAAGCGAGAAGTGGTAATGTGTAGAAAAAACCGCAGAAAATCTTACGTTTAATACATTTGTTTTCGAAATGACGTAACTGCAAATCGTCACAATGGACGCATTTCTCTCGGAAACGTTTACATTTATCTTCTGGCAGTTAAAGTGGCGTGATGAGCCTTGCGGGCGCACCACTCTGTACGTAATATAAGCATCTAAGTTGTTGCAGTCGACAAGTAAGGAGCACAGCTGGTCTAGTTTTAGTTTTTGAAAACTCAATTTTTGGCCGCTTTTGCTGCGTTGTAGTTGACCTCGGACCTTAATATTTGCCACGAACCGAGTTCTGGCGGCCACATTACACAAGAAAAACCGAGAAGTGGTAACGTGTAGAAAAAACCGCAGAAAATCTTACGTTTAATACATTTGTTTTCGAAATGACGTAACTATAAATCGTCACAATGGACGCATTTCTCTCGGAAACGTTTACATTTATCTTCTGGCAGTTAAAGTGGCGAGATGAACCTTGCGGGTGCACCACTCTGTACGTAATATAAGCATCTAAGTTGTTGCAGTCGACAAGTAAGGAGCACTGTAGGTCGAGTTTTAGTTTTTCAAAACTCAATTTTTGGCCGCTTTTGCTGCCTTGTAGTTGCCCTAGGACCTTAAGATTTGGCACGAACCGAGCTCTGGCAGCCACATTACACAAGAAAAAGCGAGAAGTGGTAATGTGTAGAAAAAACCGCAGAAAATCTTACGTTTAATACATTTGTTTTCGAAATGACGTAACTGCAAATCGTCACAATGGACGCATTTCTCTCGGAAACGTTTACATTTATCATCTGGCAGTTAAAGTCGCGTGATGAGCCTTGCGGGCGCACCACTCTGTACGTAATATAAGCATCTAAGTTGTTGCAGTCGACAAGTAAGGAGCACTGCTGGTCAAGTTTTAGTTTTTCAAAACTCAATTTTTGGCCGCTTTTGCTGCCTTGTAGTTGACCTAGGACCTTACGATTTGGCACAAACCGAGCTCTGGCAGCAACATTACACAAGAAAAAGCGAGAAGTGGTAATGTGTAGAAAAAACCGCAGAAAATCTTACGTTTAATACATTTGTTTTCGAAATGACGTAACTGCAAATCGTCACAATGGACGCATTTCTCTCGGAAACGTTTACATTTATCATCTGGCAGTTAAAGTGGCGAGATGAACCTTGCGGGTGCACCACTCTGTACGTAATATAAGCATCTAAGTTGTTGCAGTCGACAAGTAAGGAGCACAGCAAGTCAAGTTTTAGTTTTTGGAAACTATATTTTTGGCGGCTTTTGCTGCCTTGTAGTTGACCTAGGACCTTAAGATTTGGCACGAACCGAGTTCTGGCAGCCACATTACACAAGAAAAAGCGAGAAGTGGTAACGTGTAGAAAAAACCGCAGAAAATATTACGTTTAATACATTTGTTTTCGAAATGACGTAACTGCAAATCGTCACAATGGACGCATTTCTCTCGGAAACGTTTACATTTATCATCTGGCAGTTAAAGTCGCGTGATGAGCCTTGCGGGCGCACCACTCTGTACGTAATATAAGCATCTAAGTTGTTGCAGTCGACAAGTAAGGAGCACTGCTGGTCAAGTTTTAGTTTTTCAAAACTCAATTTTTGGCCGCTTTTGCTGCCTTGTAGTTGACCTAGGACCTTAAGATTTGGCACGAACCGAGCTCTGGCAGCCACATTACACAAGAAAAAGCGAGAAGTGGTAATGTGTAGAAAAAACCGCAGAAAATCTTACGTTTAATACATTTGTTTTCGAAATGACGTAACTGCAAATCGTCACAATGGACGCATTTCTCTCGGAAACGTTTACATTTATCATCTGGCAGTTAAAGTGGCGAGATGAACCTTGCGGGTGCACCACTCTGTACGTAATATAAGCATCTAAGTTGTTGCAGTCGACAAGTAAGGAGCACAGCAAGTCAAGTTTTAGTTTTTGGAAACTATATTTTTGGCGGCTTTTGCTGCCTTGTAGTTGACCTAGGACCTTAAGATTTGGCACGAACCGAGTTCTGGCAGCCACATTACACAAGAAAAAGCGAGAAGTGGTAACGTGTAGAAAAAACCGCAGAAAATATTACGTTTAATACATTTGTTTTCGAAATGACGTAACTGCAAATCGTCACAATGGACGCATTTCTCTCGGAAACGTTTACATTTATCTACTGGCAGTTCAAGTGGCGAGATGAACCTTGCGGGTGCACCACTCTGTACGTAATATAAGCATCTAAGTTGTTGCAGTCGACAAGTAAGGAGCACTGCTGGTCAAGTTTTAGTTTTTCAAAACTCAATTTTTGGCCGCTTTTGCTGCCTTGTAGTTGACCTAGGACCTTACGATTTGGCACAAACCGAGCTCTGGCAGCAACATTACACAAGAAAAAGCGAGAAGTGGTAATGTGTAGAAAAAACCGCAGAAAATCTTTCGTTAAATACATTTGTTTTCGAAATGCCGTAACTGCAAATGGTCACAATGGACGCATTTCTCTCGGAAAGGTTTACATTTATCTTCTGGCAGTTAAAGTCGCGTGATGAGCCTTGCGGGTGCACCACTCTGTACGTAATATAAGCATCTAAGTTGTTGCAGTCGACAAGTAAGGAGCACAGCTGGTCAAGTTTTAGTTTTTGGAAACTATATTTTTGGCGGCTTTTGCTGCCTTGTAGTTGACCTAGGACCTTAAGATTTGGCACGAACCGAGTTCTGGCAGCCACATTACACAAGAAAAAGCGAGAAGTGGTAACGTGTAGAAAAAACCGCAGAAAATATTACGTTTAATACATTTGTTTTCGAAATGACGTAACTGCAAATCGTCACAATGGACGCATTTCTCTCGGAAACGTTTACATTTATCTACTGGCAGTTCAAGTGGCGAGATGAACCTTGCGGGTGCACCACTCTGTACGTAATATAAGCATCTAAGTTGTTGCAGTCGACAAGTAAGGAGCACTGCTGGTCAAGTTTTAGTTTTTCAAAACTCAATTTTTGGCCGCTTTTGCTGCCTTGTAGTTGACCTAGGACCTTACGATTTGGCACGAACCGAGTTCTGGCAGCCGCATTACACAAGAAAAAGCAAGAAGTGGTAATGTGTAGAAAAAACCTCAGAAAATCTTACGCTTAATACATTTGTTTTCGAAATGATGTAACTGCAAATCGTCACAATGGACGCATTTCTCTCGGAAACGTTACATTTACCTCCTGGCAGTTAAAGTGGCGTGATGAACCCTGCGGGTGCACCACTCTGTACGTAATATAAGCATCTAAGTTGTTGCAGTCGACAAGTAAGGACCACTGCTGGTCAAGTTTTAGTTTTTGAAAACTCAATTTTTGGCCGCTTTTGCTGCCTTGTAGTTGACCTAGGACCTTACGATTTGGCACGAACCGAGTTCTGGCAGCCACATTACACAAGAAAAAGCGAGAAGTGGTAACGTGTAGAAAAAAACCGCAGAAAATATTACGTTTAATACATTTGTTTTCGAAATGACGTAACTGCAAATGGTCACAATGGACGCATTTCTCTCGGAAACGTTTACATTTATCTTCTGGCAGTTAAAGTGGCGTGATGGACCTTGGGGGTGCACCACTCTGTACGTAATATAAGCATCTAAGTTGTTGCAGTCGACAAGTAAGGAGCACTGCTTGTCAAGTTTTAGGTTTTGAAAACTCAATTTTTGGCCGCTTTTGCTGCCTTGTAGTTGACCTAGGACCTTAAGATTTGGCACGAACCGAGCTCTGGCAGTCACAATACACAAGAAAAAGCGAGAAGTGGTAATGTGTAGAAAAAGCCGCAGAAAATCTTACGTTTAATACATTTGGTTTCGAAATGACGTAACTGCAAATCGTCACAATGGACGCATTTCACTCGGAAACGTTTACATTTATCTTCTGGCAGTTAAAGTGGCGAGATGAACCTTGCGGGTGCACCACTCTGTACGTAATATAAGCATCTAAGTTGTTGCAGTCGACAAGTAAGGAGCACTGCTGGTCAAGTTTTAGTTTTCGAAAACTCAATTTTTGGCCGCTTTTGCTGCCTTGTAGTTGACCTAGGACCTTAAGATTTGGCACGAGCCGAGCTCTGGCAGCGACATTACGCGAGAAAATGCGAGAAGTGGTAATGTGTAGAAAAAATGGTCAGTATAGCAGAATTCGGGCGGGCGTTGTCGTGGAGTAGTATGACTTAGTCTGCCTGTTCGTTGATCTCGGAGTGCATCTGCAAGGCGACTCAGTTGTTAACAGTAAACGTCAGCAGTGAAGCTTTACACCTGGTGGAAGAGATAAGCAGTACATCACACCGCCGCTGTTCCGCCAGATACATAACTTTATCTTTTATGGATGCGCACAGGTCTTCGTACGGGGACATGCTGCTTTGTTTGAGGTCAACCATTCGTTTCTTTTCCTTATGTTAGCGTAAAGACACATCTTCTTGTCACCAGTTACGAGACACGATAGGAATGGTTTGTGTTATTCACGAGCCAATTGATGACAAGCAAGCAGAGATTCACATATGGCCGCCGGCTCATTTTTGTCGGCTTACTGTATGCGGCACCCATACATCCGATTTATCGAACCTTCCCCGATTGCGAACAAATGTCGCACGATGGTGGAACGATCACGGTTCATCAGAGTGACGTGAATCACTGTGGATTAATGTGTTTAAACGACGTTCATCAATACTTGACGGTGTTCCTGAACGTGTAAAGTCACTAATGTCAGAACGATGCTCCTTAAAACGACAAAACCATTTTCTTGGCGTACTCTGTCCAGTGGCATTATCCCCATAAATGACGCAAACATTGGTGGCTGCCTCCGCTGCTGTTACCCCTTTACTGAACTGTAACAGAAGAACATCTCGGAAACGTTCCGATTTCTGCACTTGGTTCTCCATTTTCTAGCGTCCACATCTGCAATCGCTATATCCGAATACCAATAGGTAAACTCAAGTAGCAATAGTGTAGAGTAAATAGAAAATGGCAATCGGTAAATAAACCCATAGGAACCGGAATAGCAACATGCGAAACAAAAACTGTACGAACTTATGCACGAACCTAGTAATTTATATTATTTAATGGCTAACACGTGCACTGTCCCATGTGCAGAGACAATAACTGGATTTTCAGTATTATATATAATTATTGACCGACTTTAGAAATTTAATACTCTGACAATCTATTCATTAAGCGCTATAATGTTATGTTAAAGGTTCAACGCAGTAAGTCAAATATAACGGTCATGCACAAAGTACATGCTTGGGACAGCCTAACTCACGCCGTGGATATTAACCGGACTATATTCTTTTGATATCTCAGAATGAGAGCACTTACCCACTTCCAACAAAGTTTACCCGTAACTTCAAACCTTCCCAAAGTTTTTAAAGCTGATACACCCCGCCTACCCCCGAAATAATGAAACGAAGGAAGGTTAATGCTTAATAAATTTTCGCTGTTCATCCAGTAAAACCTCATGCATGACGTTTAAATTTATTACTTCTTTACGGTTAGGTCTATCTAATCAGAAGAGATTTTTGCATAGAATACCCGCACATACCACTGAGTGTACCTGCAAACTTATATAACCGTACGATACGTAGTTCAGAAGATATATTGAGATGTATGTTCATCCAGCTTCTCCTTAAAACGGGGTGCAAATGAGCCACAGAGTATACTCATCCTAAGTTTGACGACGAGAACACTCAGATTTCAACAAACTTTATACATAATTTCAAATCTTTTGTAACGTTTTTCATTTGTCTGTGGTGAGTAATCCGAAACTATTGAAACCAACATGACTAGGGTTTTGCGTCTTCAATCATAAACGCCTTATAAGGTCAACGTCAAATATTTAACACATTAAATCATTTGTAAAGGAAGCACACATTTGAATTAGTTTTATACATGAGAATTCGATTCTTTAAAGAATCTGGACGGAGGGGGATACTTGTGAGAGAGGAATTTGCGTAGATAATCGTTAAAATATAGTACAGCTTCAAAATTTGGTGCTTTCATTTGAACAAACATGGTATGGTAACAATGAAGTAACTTCCAGATGTTGTTTACACTTTTGAATCAATATACACAAAAATGGTTCAAATGGCTCTGAGCACTATGCGACTTAACTTCTGAGGTCATCAGTCCCCTAGAACTTAGAACTACTTAAACCTAACTAACCTAAGGACATCACACACATCCATGCCCGAGGCAGGATTCTAACCTGCGACCATAGCGGTCACGTGGTTCCAGACTGAAGCGCCTAGAAGAGCACGGCCACACCGTGCACTGATGACACTACACTACAAATTACACACACACACACACACACACACACACACACACACACACACTGTCTCTGCACTCTTCCCATTTATTGCCATTTCCTATTTCCTACCTGTCACTATCTCATACTACCCAATCTTGTTTAACCTATGAGTTCACCATTAATGAACTCCGATGAACGGTCGTATTACTAAACGTTTGTTGCATTTCTGTACAAGGCATTTGTGTATCGTATTTGTGCACTATTTATTAGTATTATTCCTGGATGAAAGCCACACATTATCGTTAAAGTATTCACTAAGCTTTTGTAATCTGTGATTCTAATGTTTATTTTTAACATCAAATATCGGAAGAACAGAAGATCATATTATATTTTTTCTATAGAATATGTAAGTGAAAAATTTGTTTAAATATTGAGATACGTTGTCTAACACCTAAGCTATGTATTATCTTTGTAATGGTGAGATACCTAAACAAGATGTGATGTTATTTCCAACTTGTAATGTCATCTTTGAAAATGATGTATTTTAGTATAACAGAGTAAACAACATGTAGGATTGCTTCATCGTTATATCATATACAATAAAAGAAATAAAAATAAAAACAACCAACTGAAATACTGATGATGAAGCTATGACAACAAAAAAAGCACGCTAATGAAGGGACAGTAAACTGATTTTAGCATTACATTTTTTCACTTCCGTTACTGGACTGGTTTTGCCAAACATGTCCCCTAAGGCAACCATAATACAGAAGACACGTTTCTGGTGGGAACATGGGGTTCTCGAAAGTCAAATTGTGAAGCCATGAGTCTGAAACACGCCTTATAGCACAGCTGTTCAGAAGCTCAACAGACTGCTTTGGTTGAGTCTATTATTTTTTTCATTCCTCCTAGACGTGTATGAATTTTCTTTTCATCTAAGTGATTCGTTTCACCTACATTTCAGGACCCGTCCTCAATAGCCAACGCTGATTATTTTTCGCAATATTCACACGTACATTAGAATGATTTTGTTCACAGCTATTATATTTGCAGCAAGTGCAGTATATTATTTTTCCCAAAAATATTCCGTCGTCAGCTGCACAAGTGGATTACTTTATTGCTTTAACAGGTTTCGACAGATTAATATGTCATCTACCGAAGTTCAGTAATGGCTTATAACACAGGTACACAGACGCCTATACCTTCGTCAGTGAAATAATAAGGATCCAGTTTCAAAAGGCTGTAGGAAGAGAACCACTGCTCACAATGGCGTCATATTTTAACAGGAATATTATTGACGCAGGGGGAAACGTCAAGGATTTAAAAACATTAAAGAAAATTTTACTAATTGATGGCGAAATAAGCGTCTTAACGTAAGTGGGGTCGGTTAAAAATGGCAGATGACTCACAATACGAAGGCCATTTTTTAAACTGCAGATTATACTATCCACACTGTTCAATGAGAATGAATGTGCAAGTTCTATAGTCAACAGTTGAGTCATTGTTGGTTAGTTGAGCCCATCCACCACCACAAGGTCGTACAAAAGTGGCTAGGAAAAATAGGCTTTTAATTGTCCTGAGGTCGAAAACCGCATAAAAAGAGTAAGGACATCGGTTTTCTAATTCCCTTAAGGCAGGTGCAAGGCATTTTCAGTGTGCTGTCCACCGTTTTCTGCTGCAAGTTGAAACTGAGAAACAGCATATTCCACAACAGGTCGGAGTGTCTCGGTGGCTATGTTCAGAATGCGTTGCGCAATGCATGCTTTCTTCAAGTCAGCTTTGTTCGTCATTGGAGCACTGAACACATCATTCACATAACCCCACAGCCAGAAGTCACACAGATTAAGACCAGCTGATCTGGATGGCCAGACTGTAGAGAAATGACTGCTGATACTTCTAGCATTTCCGGAAAACGTCTGCAGCAGTGTGCAGTGTGTGGAGGAGCGCCATCTTGCATGGATACGATTCTACCCACACACCCACACTGTTGAAGGGTTGGAAAGACGTTGGTGCAAACCAGTGCTTGTACAGGTAACAGTGTTTGTAGGACTCGTCTCCTCGAAAAAACACGGCCCCTTTTAAACAATATTCCATAACTGCAATCGATTTCCTATCAAATGGCCAATCAACTCAGTTTTTCCCGCCAGTTTTCAGGTGGTATAAAAGACAGGGGTAGCTGGGGGTTTCCCAGAAGTTAATAATTTCCATAGTTAATTAACTAGTCAATCAAGCTGATATTAAGTGCTTGTATCGATGAGGGAAGTTCCCAGAAAAGTAAAAGGGAGGGGAGGGGTAGGGGTTTCTCTCAAATACTGGTTCAGCCAGTATTACAGTTTGTCAAACAAGTTTGTCAAACAAATTTTTCAAACAAGTTCGTCAAACAGGATTGTCAATCCAGTTAGTCAAACAAGATTGTCAAACAAGTTTGTCAAACAAGTATGTCAAACAAGTTTGTCAAAACAGTTTGTCAAACAACTAAGATTCCTTGCTACAGGAGAGGGTTAGGTTACGTTAGCTTAGGTTAGGTCTACAATCTTCTTAATCTATTTTTGTATTCAGGGTGCCTCACGTTGTAAAGCACCTCATCAGCGTCATACATCTCTATCAATTTTGTAGTTGTCGACACACACTAATTGTTTTTACTGGCAATGTCGTACAACTACAGAGGACAGAACGCTGCAGTGATGATGTTAGTGCTCCATGTGGTAACATGTCACATTGCAGTGAGCAGAAGACAAGCGACTTCTTTGATCAAATCTATAGCGAATCCCTAGATTTGATAAAATATGGGACAACATTAGACAAAGTTCCCTATTATACCATCAAATACCTTTGACAAAGGGTTTTGACAAAGGGTTTTGACAAACTGTTTTGACGAACTGTTTTGACAAACTGTTTTGACGGACTGTTTTGACGAACTGTTTTGACGAACTGTCTTGACAAACTGTTTTGACAAGCTGTTTTGACGAACTGTTTTGACGAACTGTTTTGACGAACTGTTTTGACAAACTGTTTTGACAAGCTGTTTTGACAAACTGTTTTGACAAACTGTTTTGACAAACTGTTTTGACAAACTTGTATGACAAACTTGTTTTGACAAACTTGTTTTGACAAACTTGTTTTGACAAACTTGTTCTGACAAACTTGTTTTGACAAACTTGTTTTGACAAACTCGTTTTGACAAACTTGTTTTGACAAACTGTTTTGACAAACTGTTCTGACAAACAGTTTTTGACAAACAGTTTTTGTCAAAATAGTTCTTCAAAACAGTTCGTCAAAACAGTTCGTCAAAACCCTTTGTCAAAACCCTTTGTCAAAGGTATTTGATGGTATAATAGGGAACTTTGTCAAATGTCGTCCAATATTTGATCAAATCTAGGGCCTCACTGTAGATTTGATCCAAGATGTCGCTTGTCTTCTGCTCACTGCAATGTGACATGTTACCACATGGAGCGCTTACATCATCACTGCAGCGTTCTGTCGTCTGTAGTTGTACGACATTGCCAGTAAATACAATTGGTGTGTGTCGACAACTTTAAAATTGATAGAGATGTATGACGCTGATGAGGCGCTTTAAACGTGAGGCACCCTGAATACAAAAATAGATTAAGAAGATTGGTGACCTAACCTAAGCTAACCTAACCTAACCCTCTCCTGTAGCAAGGAATCTTAGTGTTACAGTGAGCCTGTCTTCTGCAGATGTAGCAGTTCTTAAGTGAGTATTGTGATTTGTGATGTGAGGACACACTTCACTGAGCACATACAGAGATGTATGCTCATCCATTCTTTAGTAATTGATGTACGACGTAACGTCCTCCACTATAAGCTCTCGCAACAAGTTTTGTTGAACGCTTTTTTCGTATCATCATAAAACCCACAGCTTCACCCAGGTATGTTTCCTTTTTTCCCCTGCCTCTCTTCCGCATGTGCACACAGTGCAATTGTGGTTCATGCAACTGCTGCGGTTAATAACAAGTTGTTGTTGTCAGCCATCTTGAACTTTGATGAAAAATATGACAGTGTAATACCCCGTCTACCACTACATCAAAGATCTTGGTCAAATATATTTGATGGAATATTTGATCACATCTTTGATCAAATTTTTGACAAAGAAATTTGATAGTGTAATACTGGCCTTAACCCCAGGGAGTCATGACCCACTTAGCAGAACGATAGGTTATGAATCTGTCAATCGAAATGACAGATGAATCCAGGGGGTCATAATCTTAGCAGAACAATGGGTTAAGAACCTCTCAATCATAAAAGAACAATAGTTTGCCCCCTGAATGTACACTTGCTCCTGATGTAGGCAACCTGCACTAGCAAATTGCGCTGATTCCCTCTGTGCCCCCCTACGATTTCGTCAACCCGCACCACACAGTCAACTTTGCAGAAAGAGGTGGTTTTGGTTGATGTAAATGCGGCTTTTCGTTACCTACATTCTGAAAGTCTGCGTATTGACATGTACTTGGGGATACAAATGGGACTCGACTGCCCACAGAATGTTCCATGGCCATTTGCTGTCAATTTCCATGCGAACAAGACATTTGATAGTGAACGTTTGTCTTGCTGGCATGTCAGCAGCAAGCAGCTCCTGAACATGGGCGATTTTGTACAGACAGCAATGCAGCATGTTTCGTAGGATGTTACAAACCATACTCACAGGTGTGTCCAGCGTTCGCACAACTTCCCATTCACTGCGTGTTCGCACACCACCTCTCGATCCCTGCTGAAGTGCTGCGGCCAAATCTTCGTCAGACGTCAGATCAACCAACTGCTTTCCTCCCTCTAGCACATTTCACTTCAGAAGGTCTTTTCGACTTTTGTAATAATTTTCTCTAGACCCTTAGCAGTCATCAAACCAATGCCTTTTTTCAAAACCCATAACTTTCCCCCCTTCTTGCAGCGGTGTACCGTAGGTCTCTAGAAGAGCGTAGCGTTCCAAAGGATTGGAAAAGGGCACAGGTCATCCCGTTTTCAAGAAGGGACGTCTATCAGATGTGCAGAACTATATACCTATATCTCTAACGTCGATCAGTTGTCGAATTTTGAGTATAATGACTTTTCTGGAGACTAGAAATCTACTCTGTAGACGATCGTGTGAAACCCAGCTCGCGCTATTCGTCCACGGGACTCGGAGGGCCGTAGACACGGGTTCCCAGGTGGATGCCGTGTTTCTTGACTTCCGCAAGGCGTTCGATACAGCTCCCCACAGTCGTTTAATGAACAAAGTAAGAGCATATGGACTATCAGACCAATTGTGTGATTGGATTGAAGAGTTCCTAGATAACAGAACGCAGCATGTCATTCTCAATCGAGAGAACTCTTCCGAAGTAAGAGTGATTTCAGGTGTGCCGCAGGGGACTGTCGTAGGACCTTTGCTATTCACAATATACATAAATGACCCTGTGGATGACATCGGAAGTTCACTGAGGCTTTTTGCGGATGATGCTGTGGTATATCTAGAGGGTGTAACAGTGGAAATTTGTACTGAAATGCAGGAGGATCTGCAACGAATTGACGCATGGTGATTGAATCTCAATGTAGACAAGTGTAATGTGCTGCGAATAGATAGAAAGATAGATCCCTTATCATTTAGCTACAAAATAGCAAGTCAGCAACTGGAAGCAGTTAATTCCATAAATTATCTGGGTGTAGGCATTAGGAGTGATTTAAAATGGAATGATCATATAAAGTTGATCGTCGGTAAAGCAGATGCCAGACTGAGATTCATGGGAAGAATCCTAAGGAAAAGCAATCCGAAAACAAAGGAAGCAGGTTACAGTACGCTTGTTCGCCCACTGCTTGAATACTGCTCAGCAGTGTGGGATCCGTACAAGATAGGGTTGATAGAAGAGAGAGAGAAGATCCAACGGAGAGCAGCGCGCTTCCTTACAGGATCATTTAGTAATCGCGAAAGCGTTACGGAGATGATCGATAAACTCCAGTGGAAGACTCTGCAGGAGAGACGCTCAGTAGCTCGTTACGGGCTTTTGTTGAAGTTTCGAGAACATACCTTCACCGAGGAGTCAAGCAGTGTATTGCTCCCTCCTACGTATATCTCGCGAAGAGACCACGAGGATAAAATCAGAGAGAGTAGAGACCACACAGAAGCATACCGACAATCCTTCTTTCCACGAACAATACGAGACTGGAATAGAAGGGAGAACCGATAGAGGTACTCAGGGTACCCTCCGCCACACACCGTCAGGTGGCTTGCCGAGTATATATATAGATGTAGATGTAGAACGTTAAGTGTCCAGAACTTCTGTAGCGATACTGGAGCACAGTAACCGTTCCTGTGAAAGATTTTTAGCAGTAGCACGCGATCCTCCATTGAGACAGTCTTGTTGGACGCCTCGTGCGCAAACCGATAAATAGCCATGTGCCGGGCGTCTACCAGTGTGCATATTCTAACGCTCATGGCGCCATTCAGTGGTGAAACTTTCGTTACTTATTTTTTTGTTCCATGACTTTTCGATCTGTGTAAATAATACACTGTTCAAACTTGACATTATTCTCAGCTGCGGTTCTCTCTCTACAATGTCTCGAAACTGGAACTTTAATTATCGGCGCAGCCGAATAAAAATAAGAGATGGAAGATAAGTAAGTAAACTGTTCATTATTTTAAAACTGATCGCCATAACTATCAACATACACACATCACAAAAACTTTTGCATCAGCCCAGTTCCTAGAACTCCTGAAGATAGACGGTGCCTGTGGCTATTGTATCACAGGCACAGTCCCTTTGACTGTTCAGAGATGTCACTAGACCGACCTAAAGATGCAGACAACCATGCATGAGCAGTGCCTATTAGGCGGAGGGGGTCCGACAGCCGATCAGTTCCAGTCATTCCATTAGGTAGGAGGTAAACGGCTCGTGTTGTATGTAGTTGAAACATGCCTAGACGGTCAATAATGCGGTTCGTTCGCATCCGCATTGTGCCAGGAAGGGCTCTCAACAAGGGAAGAGTCCAGGCATCTCAGAGTGAGCCAAAACGATGTTGTTCGGACATGGAGGAGATACAGAGAGACAGGAACTGTCGATCACATGCCTCGCTCAGGCCGCCCAAGGGCTACTACTGCAGTGGATGACCGCTACCTACGGATTATAGATCGGAGGAATCGTGACAGCAACGACACCATGTTGAATAGTGTTTTTCGTGCAGTGACAGGACGTCGTGTTACGACTCAAACTGTGCGCAATAGGCTGCATGGTGCGCAACTTCACTCCCGATGTCCATGACCAGGTCCATCTTTGCAACGAGGACACCGTGCAGCGCAGTACAGTTGGGCCCAACAACGACGCAAATGGACCATTCAGGATTGGCATCACGTTCTCTTCACCGATGAGTGTCGCATATGCCTTCAACCAGACAATCGTCGTATTTGGAGGCAACCTTGTCAGGCTGAACGCCTTAGACACTGTCCAGCGAGTGCAGCAAGGTGGAAGTTCCCTGCTGCTTTGGGGTGGCATTATGTGGGTCCGACATACGCCGCTGGTGGTCACGGAACGCACCGAAATGGCTGTACAATACGTGAATGCCATCCTACGATCGATAGTGCAACCGTATGGGCAGCATATTGGACTTCATGGACGGCATTTCTCGCCCCCATCGTGCTCATCTTGTGAATGACTTCCTTCAGGATAACGACATCTCTCGACTAGAGTGGCCAGCATGTTCTCCAAACATGAACCCTATCGAACATGCCTGGCATAGATTGAAAAGGGCTGTTTATGGACGACGTGACCCACCAACCACTCTGTGGCATCTACGCCGTATCGCCGTTGAGGAGTGGGGCAATCTGGACCAATAGTGCCTTGATGAACTTGTTGATAGTCTGAAACGACGAATACAGGCATACATCCTTGCAAGAGGACCTGCTACAGGGTATTAGAGGTACCGGTGCGTACAGCAATCTGCACCACCACCTCTTAAGGTCTCGCTTTACGGCGGTACAACATGCAAAGTGTGATTTTCATGAGCAATAAATGATGTTTATGTTGATCTCTATTCCAATTTTCTGTACAGGTTCAGGTACTCTCGGAACCGAGGTATGCAAAACTTTCTTTGATGTGTGTATGAAGCTGGTGACTAAAAATTAGAAATTGGAGGAAGAAGAGTAGGATGCTTAAGATTTGCTGATGACATGGTCCTTCTAGCCACAGGGGAAAAAGAATTACAGGATTTGGTGGACACCATTGCAACTAAGGGAAAAAAATATGGAATGAAAATTAACACAAAATAAACAAAAGTATTGGCAATAGGAGGAAATAAGGAAATAAAAATTGTGCTGAATGGAGAAACACTAGAACACGTGCAAAAGTTTAAGTATCTTGGAAGCAGGATAGACACCGACTCGACGTGCAGCACAGAAATTGAAACAAGGATAGCAATGGCAAAAGAGGCGTTTTGTAAGAAAAGGAGAATCTTCTGCAGCGGTCTGGACAGAGAACTCAGAAAGAGACTCATAAAATGTCTTGTATGGAGTGTTCTTTTATATGGCGCTGAAACGTGGACTATGAGGAAAAAAGACAGAGAAAGGCTGGAGGCTTTTGAGATCTGGACATGGCGGAAGATGGAAAGAATAAGTTGGATGGACAGAGTAAAAAATGAAGAGGTACTGAGAAGAGTGGGAGAGAAAAGACAGTTACTAGATGTAATAAAGAGAAGAAAAAGAAATTGGATTCGGCATATATTAAGAAAGAATGACGGACTGATAAAAACAGTTTTAGAAGGTTATGTAGAAGGGAAAAGGAAGCGAGGAAGGAAGAGATTCCAGATACTGGATGACATGATGGACGGTACAACATACAGCAGCCTTAAGAAGGAAGCAATGGATCGCAGACAATGGAGAATCAAAGGACCTGCTAATATAGCAGATAACTGATGATGATGAAGCTGGTGCTCATAATGTTTCGGCTAATCAGTGTATGTTCTTTGCGTGTTTGTCCGTCCGCAGCATTTTCGCTTTAGCAAATCTCTCATACGCACACCGTGCTTCTGGAGGGAAGGAGATCGAAAATAAATAAGCAGACGAATGTTAGAGTTTGTTCAGGGGCAGCTCCGTCAATACGGCACGTGCTGGCCTGCATGTTATTGTGATACCGCGTTAGGCGGAGAGGCAATTTCGCAGCCAATCTGCGCGGCGTTCTCCATTTCCGATGGCTGAACGGCGACTGCCGACCGCCGGCTCGGAACGGCTCGGCTCGGCTAGTGTTTCAGCTAGCGGCGCCGAGGCCGCACCCCCCCCACCCAGCAGCGGTGGAAGGAAATCACTCGGCCCCGGCCGATCCACCCCTCCCCCTCCCTGTCGATAAGCAGCCCGGCCCCTGGGGGCGAAAAAAGTAATTACCGACGCAGCGCACGTAGCCCCCACTGCGTGGACCGTTATTTATATTGCCAGAATCAGTAGCGCCCGAAGCCGCTCAACTGGAAAGGCTGCCAGGCGAGCGAGGGTCCAGCTTCGACGAAGCGAAGGTAGCTGCGAGCGACAGAGTGTCCAGGGTGAGAGGGGGCAATTCCACACCTACCCGTTCGTAGCTCAGTTGTAGAATTCCTATTGGGGTAGAGGCCAATAGTAAACATGAATAAAATTTACTAATGTGACAGTGACGTCTAACTACCACCACCTACTGAATCAACTTGTATTTACTGTAAATTATCTCACGATGGAAATTAGATCATATTGAACAAATCATGAATGAAAACAAATTAAACAAATTGTACACTGTTCTTAGATATACTACACTGGTAAGATTGGCTCTCAGCTCTTAATGTTAAGTTGATGTGAAGTTAGATTTAATTATGCCCCTGGATAAGCAAATGGTAAATGCGATCTGACTGCATTCCTATAATCTCTTTTGTGTCTGAAATAATACGTACTTCGGACACCACCACCGAGAAACTAACCAAACAACATGCAGAAAGACAAATAACCAATAAAGAATCGTAAGCAGAACTGCACGGATGATCAGTGGATGGCAAGAACACGATCCAACAACTATTTCTGAACTTTACTGCCGCTGCTGCAAGTTTTACAATACCGTCTACCAGCGTGCTGGCTCCGTCGATACTGTTGGGGCGACGACTGCAGCTGCATAGTCGCTGAAATACGACGAGTCTCTCAAATATCTTGAGCAGAATAAACTACTCAGAAACTACTAATACCACAAGGCCTATATTTCCTCCAAATGGTATACAACGCTTTCAAGACTGGCTCAACAACCCTTAAAACCGTCGGCACACGGACCGTGCTGTCGAACGTTATCGTTGAGCGTGCCAAGTTCAACATGCTGCTGAACGCTCAGGAACGATGCGACTCGTGCATACGGTACATGGGCCCCAACATGGTATACACGATCGCAGCGCACTCCAGCGGCAGTTGTGGGATGCTTCTAGTTCGTAAATCACACTGTTTAGTCAACAGGCGCGCTTAAAATTCCCACGTTAGCTCTATTAAAACGCACATTTCCTCCATCGTCCACGAAAAGGAAAGTACCATGTCCAGTCAATAAGGGCACAGGATTATAAAAGTGCCATTACAAACTGTGCATTACAAATTTGGAATACTTCTCCGCATGAGATAAACATTACTTCATCATTCCCACATTTTAGTAAAACCCCAAGGTCAGTCTTACTTGATCACTGTTCCTACCCAGTAGCAGAATCTTTGGAACGCGTGAATTACGAAGCGTAAAAGAAAAAGGAGCAAAATATCTTTATACAAGTAGCGAAAGCTGTCCTGTAGATCAAGCCAATCGAACAAAGTCACCCCTCAAAAAAAGGTGAACTTGTATTTACGTAACATGAAATATTATAGTTTATACTTATATTAAACTAATAATAAAGTATCAAAACCTAATAAAAACGCGAATGTTACGAAAAAAATTTGGTTGTGTCAGGACGCGAACCACCGCCCCCAACAAAAAAAAAACTCCGTATAGGAGCTTTTGCTGCCTTGTAGTTGACCTAGGACGATAAGATTTGGCACGAACCAAGCTCTGGCAGCCACGTTACACAAGAAAAAGCGAGAAGTGGTAATGTGTAGAAAAAACCGCAGAAAATCTTACGTTAAATGCATTTGTCTTCGAAATGACGTAACTGCAAATCGTCACAATGGACGCATTTCTCTCGGAAACGTTTACATTTATCTTCTGGCAGATAAAGTGGCGTGATGAGCCTTGCGGGCGCACCACTCTGTACTTAATATAAGCATCTAAGTTGTTGCAGTCGACAAGCAAGGAGTACAGCAAGTCAAGTTTTAGTTTTTGAAAACTCAGTTTTTGGCCACTTTTGCTGCCTTGTAGTTGACCTAGGACCTTAAGATTTGGCACGAACCGAGTTCTGGCAGCCACATTACACAAGAAAAAGCGAGAAGTGGTAATGTGTAGAAAAAACCGCAGAAAATCTTACGTTTAATAGATTTGTTTTTGAAATGACGTAACTGCAAATCGTCACAATGGACGCATTTCTCTCGGAAACGTTTACATTTACCTTCTGGTAGTTATTGTCCGGTGATGAGCCTTGCGGTCGCACCAGTCTGTACGTAATATAAGCATCTAAGTTGTTGCAGTCGACAAGTAAGTAGCACTGCTGGTCAAGTTTTAGTTTTTGAGAACTCAATTTTTGGCCGCTTTTGCTGCCTTGTAGTTGACCTAGGACCTTAAGATTTGGCACGAACCGAGTTCTGGCAGCCACATTACACAAGAAAAAGCGAGAAGTGGTAATGTGTAGAAAAAGCCGCAGAAAATCTTACGTTTAATACATTTGTTTTCGAAATGACTTAACTGCAAATCTTCACAATGGACGCATTTCTCTCGGAAACGTTTACATTTATCATCTGGCAGTTAAAGTCGCGTGATGAGCCTTGCGGGCGCACCACTCTGTACGTAATATAAGCATCTAAGTTGTTGCAGTCGACAAGTAAAGAGCACAGCTTGTCAAGTTTTAGTTTTTGAAAACTCTATTTTTGGCCGCTTTTGCTGCCTTGTAGTTGAGCTAGGACCTTAGGATTTGGCACGAACCGAGTTCTGGCAGCCACATTACTCAAGAAAAAGCGAGAAGTGGTAATGTGTAGAAAAAACCGCTGAAAAACTTCCGTTTAATACATTTGGTTTCGAAATGACGTAACTGCAAATCGTCACAATGGACGCATTTCTCTCGGAAACGTTTACATTTATCTTCTGGCAGATAAAGTGGCGTGATGAGCCTTGCGGGCGCACCACTCTGTACGTAATATAAGCATCTAAGTTGTTGCAGTCGACAAGTAAGGAGTACAGCATGTCAAGTTTTAGTTTTTGAAAACTCAGTTTTTGGCCACTTTTGCTGCCTTGTAGTTGACCTAGGACCTTAAGATTTGGCACGAACCGAGTTCTGGCAGCCACATTACACAAGAAAAAGCGAGAAGTGGTAATGTGTAGAAAAAACCGCAGAAAATCTTACGTTTAATAGATTTGTTTTTGAAATGACGTAACTGCAAATCGTCACAATGGACGCATTTCTCTCGGAAACGTTTACATTTACCTTCTGGTAGTTATTGTCCGGTGATGAGCCTTGCGGTCGCACCAGTCTGTACGTAATATAAGCATCTAAGTTGTTGCAGTCGACAAGTAAGTAGCACTGCTGGTCAAGTTTTAGTTTTTGAGAACTCAATTTTTGGCCGCTTTTGCTGCCTTGTAGTTGACCTAGGACCTTAAGATTTGGCACGAACCGAGTTCTGGCAGCCACATTACACAAGAAAAAGCGAGAAGTGGTAATGTGTAGAAAAAACCGCAGAAAATCTTACGTTTAATACATTTGTTTTCGAAATGACTTAACTGCAAATCTTCACAATGGACGCATTTCTCTCGGAAACGTTTACATTTATCATCTGGCAGTTAAAGTCGCGTGATGAGCCTTGCGGGCGCACCACTCTGTACGTAATATAAGCATCTAAGTTGTTGCAGTCGACAAGTAAAGAGCACAGCTTGTCAAGTTTTAGTTTTTGAAAACTCTATTTTTGGCCGCTTTTGCTGCCTTGTAGTTGAGCTAGGACCTTAGGATTTGGCACGAACCGAGTTCTGGCAGCCACATTACTCAAGAAAAAGCGAGAAGTGGTAATGTGTAGAAAAAACCGCTGAAAAACTTCCGTTTAATACATTTGGTTTCGAAATGACGTAACTGCAAATCGTCACAATGGACGCATTTCTCTCGGAAACGTTTACATTTATCTTCTGGCAGTTAAAGTGGCGTGATGAGCCTTGCGGGCGCACCACTCTGTACGTAATATAAGCATCTAAGTTGTTGCAGTCGACAAGTAAGGAGTACAGCATGTCAAGTATTAGTTTTTGAAAACTCAGTTTTTGGCCACTTTTGCTGCCTTGTAGTTGACCTAGGACCTTAAGATTTGGCACGAACCGAGCTCTGGCAGCCACATTACGCGAGAAAAAGCGAGAAGTGGTAATGTGTAGAAAAAATGGTCAGTATAGCAGAATTCGGGCGGGCGTTGTCGTGGAGTAGTATGACTTAGTGTGCCTGTTCGTTGATCTCGGAGTGCATCTGCAAGGCGTCTCAGTTGTTAACAGTAAACGTCAGCAGTGATGCTTTACACCTGGTGTAAGTGATAAGCAGTACATCACACCGCCGCTGTTCCACCAGATACATAACTTTATCTTTTATGGATGTGCACAGGTCTTCGTACGGGGACATGCTGCTTTGTTTGAGGTCAACCATTCGTTTCTTTTCCTTATGTTAGCGTAAAGACACATCTTCTTGTCACCAGTTACGAGACTCGATAGGAATGGTCTGTGTTATTAACGAGCCAATTGATGACAAGCAAGCAGAGGTTCACATATGGCCGCCAGCTCATTTTTGTCGGCTTACAGTATGCGGTACCCATACATCCGATCTTTCGAACCTTCCCGATTGCGAACAAATGTCGCACGATGGTGGAACGATCACTGTTCATCAGAGTGACGTGAATCACTGTGGATTAATGTGTTTAAACGTCCTTCATCAATCCTTGACCGTCTTCCTGAACGTGTAAAGTCACTAATGTCAGAACGATGCTCCTTAAAACGACAAAACCATTTTCTTGGCGTACTCTGTCCAGTGGCATTATCCCCATAAATGACGCAAACATTGGTGGCTGCCTCCGCTGCTGTTACCCCTTTACTGAACTGTAACAGAAGAATATCTCGGAAACGTTCCGATTTCTGCACGTGGTCCTCCATTTTCTAGCGTCCACATCTGCAATCGCTATATCCGAATACCAATAGGTAAACTGAGGTAGCAATAGTGTAGAGTAAATAGAAAATGGCAATCGATAAGTAAACCCATAGGAACCGGAATAGCTACATGCGAAACAAAAACTGTACGAACTTATGCACGAACCTAGTAATTTATATTATTTAATGGCTAACACGTGCACTGTCCCATGTGCAGAGACAATAACTGGATTTTCAGTATTATATATAATTATTGACCGACTTTAGAAATTTAAAACGCTGACTATCTATTCATTAAGCGCTATAATGTTATGTTAAAGGTTCAACGCAGTAAGTCAAAAATATAACGGTCATACACAGTACACAAAGTACATGCTTGGGACAGCCTAACTCACGCCACGGATATTAACCGGACTATATTCTTTTGATATCTCAGAATGAGAGCACTTACCCACTTCCAACAAAGTTTACCCGTAACTTCAAATCTTCCCAAAGTTTTTAAAGCTGATACACCCCGCCTACCCCCGAAATAATGAAACGAAGGAAGGTTAATGCTTAATAAATTTTCGCTGTTCATCCAATAAAACCTCATGCATGACGTTTAAATTTATTACTTCTTTACGGTTAGGTCTATCTAATCACAACAGATTTTGCATAGAATACCCGCACATACCACTGAGTGTACCTGCAAACTTATATAACCGTACAATACGTAATTCAGAAGATATATTGAGATGTATGTTCACCCAGCTTCTCCTTAAGACAGGGTGCAAATGAGCCACAGAGTATACCCATCCCAAGTTTGACGACGAGAACACTCAGATTTCAACAAACTTTATACATAATTTCAAATCTTTTGTAACGTTTTTCATTTGTCTGTGGTGAGTAATTCGAAACTATTGAAACCAACATGACTAGGGTTTTGCGTCTTCAATCATAAACGCCTTATATGGTGAACGTCAAATATTTAACACATTAAATCATTTGTAAAGGAATCACACATTTGAATTAGTTTTATACATGAGAATTCGATTCTTTAAAGAATCTGGACGGAGGGGGATACTTGTGAGAGAGGAATTTGCGTAGATAATCGTTAAAATATAGTTTAGCATCAAAATTTGGTGCTTTCATTTGAACAAACATGGTATGGTAACAATGAAGTAACTTCCAGATGTTGTTTACACTTTTGAATCAATATACACAAAAATGGTTCAAATGGCTCTGAGCACTATGCGACTTAACTTCTGAGGTCATCAGTCCCCTAGAACTTAGAACTACTTAAACCTAACTAACCTAAGGACATCACACACATCCATGCCCGAGGCAGGATTCTAACCTGTGACCATAGCGGTCACGTGGTTCCAGACTGAAGCGCCTAGAAGAGCACGGCCACACTGTGCACTGATGACACTACACTACAAATTATACACACACACACACACACACACACACACACACACACACACACAGTCTCTGTACTCTTCCCATCTATTGCCATTTCCTATTTCCTACCTGTCACTATCTCATACTACCCAATCTTGTTTAACATATGAGTTCACCATTAATGAACTCCGATGAACGGTCGTATTACTAAACGTTTGTTGCATTTCTGTAAAAGGCATTTGTGTATTGTATTTGTGCATTATTTATTAGTATTATTCCTGGATGAAAGCCACACATTATCGTTAAAGTATTCACTAAGCTTTTGTAATCTGTGATTCTAATGTTTATTTTTAACATCAAACATCGGAAGAACAGAAGATCATATTACATTTTCTCTATAGAATATGTAAGTGAAACATTTGTTTAAATATTGAGATGCATTGTCTAACACGTAAGCTATGTATTATCTTTGTAATGGTGAGATACCTAAACAAGGTGTGATGTTATTTCCAACTTGTAATGTCATCTTTGAAAATGATGTATTTTAGTATAACAGAGTAAACAACATGTAGGATTGCTTCATCGTGATATCCAATACAATAAAAAAAATAAAAATAAAAACAACCAACTGAAATACTGATCATGAAGCTATGACAACAAGAAAAGCACGCTAATGAAGAGACAGTAAACTGATTTTAGCATTACATTTTTCCACTTACGTTACTGGACTGGTTTTGCCAAAAATGTCCCCTAAGGCAACCATAATACAGAAGACACGTTTCTGGTGGGAACATGGGGTTCTCGAAAGTCAAATTGTGAAGCCATGAGTCTGAAACACGCCTTATAGCACAGCTGTTCAGAAGCTCAACAGACTGCTTTGATTGAGTCTATTATTTTTTTCATTCCTCCTAGCCGTGTATGAATTTTCTTTTCATCTAAGTGATTCGTTTCACCTACATTTCAGGACCCGTCCTCAATAGCCAACGCTGATTATTTTTCGCAATATTCACACGTACATTAGAATGATTTTGTTCACAGCTATTATATTTGCAGCAAGTGCGGTATATTATTTTTCCCAAAAATATTCTGTCGTCAGCAGCACAAGTGGATTACTTTAACGCTTTAACAGGTTTCGACAGATTAATATATCATCTACCGAAGTTCAGTAATGGCTTATAACACAGGTACGCAGACGCCTATACCTTCATCAGTGAAGTAATAAGGCTCCAGTGTCAAAAGGCTGTAGGAAGAGAACCACTGCTCAGAAAGGCGTCATATTTTAACAGGAATATTATTGACGCAGAGGGAAACGTCAAGGATTTAAAAACGTTAAAGAAAATTTAACTAATAGATGGCGAAATAAGAGTCTTAACGTAAGTGGGGTCGGTTAAAAATGGCAGATGACTCACAATACGAAGGCCATTTTTTAAACTGCAGATTATACTATCCACACTGTTCAATGTGAATGAATGCACAAGTTCTATAGTCAACAGTTGAGGCATTGTTGGTTAGTTGAGCCCATCCACCACCACAAGGTCGTACAAAAGTGGCTAGGAAAAATAGGCTTTTAATTGTCCTGAGGTCGAAAACCGCATAAAAGAGTAAGGACATCGGTTTTCTAATTCCCTTAAGGCAGGCGCAAGGCATTTTCAGTGTGCTGTCCACCGTTTTCTGCTGCAAAATGAAACTGAGGAACAGCATATTCCACAACAGGTCAGAGTGTCTCGGGGGCTATGTTCAGAATGCGTTGCGCAATGCGTGCTTTCTTCAAGTCAGCTACGTTCGTCATTGGAGCACTGAACACATCATTCACATAACCCCACAGCCAGAAGTCACACAGATTGAGACCAGCTGATCTGGACGGCCAGACTGTAGAGAAATGTCGGCTGATACTTCTAGCATTTCCGGAAAACTTCTGCAGCAGTGTGCAGTGTGTGGAGGAGCGCCATCTTGCATGGATACGATTCTACCCACACACCCACACTGTTGAAGGGTTGGAAAGACGTTGGTGCAAACCAGTGCCTGTACAGGTAACAGTGTTTGAAGGACTCGTCTCCTCGAAAAAACACGGCCCTTTTTAAACAATATTCCGTAACTGCAATCGATTCCCTATCAAATGGCAAATCAACTCAGTTTTTCCCGCCAATATTCAGGTGGGATAAAAGACAGGGGTAGCTTTGGATTCCCCAGAAGTTAATAGTTTCCATAGTTAATTAAGTAGTCAATCAAGGTGTTATTAAGTGCTTGTATCGGTGAGGGAAGTTCCCAGAAAGAGTAAAGGGAGGGGAGGTGTAGGGGTTTCTCTCAAATACTGGTTAGGCCAGTATTACAGTTTGTCAAACAAGTTTGTCAAACAAGTTTGTCAATCAAATTTGTCATACAAGTTTGTCAAACACGTTCATCAAACAAATTTGTCAATCAAGTTTGTCAATCAAGTTTGTCAAACAGGTCTGTAAAACAAATTTGTCAAACAAGTTTGTCAAAACATTTTGTCAAACAACTAAGATTCCTTGCTACAGGAGAGGGTTAGGTTAGGTTAGCTTAGGTTAGGTCTCCAATCTTCTTAATCTATTTTTGTATTCAGGGTGCCTCACATTGTAAAGCGCCTCATCAGCGTCATACATCTCTATCAATTTTGTAGTTGTCGACACACACCAATTGTATTTACTGGCAATGTCATACAACTACAGACGACAGAATGCTGCAGCGATGATGTTAGCGCTCCAAGTGGTAACATGTCACATTGCAGTGAGCAGAAGACAAGTGACTTCTTTGATCAAATCTACAGCGAGGCCCTAGATTTGATCAAATATGGGATGACATTTGACAAAGTTCCCTATTATACCATCAAATACTTTTGACTAAGGGATTTTACAAAGGGTTTTGACGAACTGTTTTGATGAACTGTTTTGACAAACTGTTTTGACGAACTGTTTTGACAAACTGTTTTGACAAACTGTTTTGACAAACTGTTTTGGCAAACTGTTTTGACAAACTGTTTTGTCAAACTGTTTTGACAAACTTGTTTTGACAAACTTGTTTTGACAAACTTGTTTTGACAAACTTGTTTTGACAAACTTGTTTTGACAAACTGTTTTGACAAACTGTTTTGACAAACAGTTTTTGACAAACAGTTTTTGACAAACAGTTTTTGTCAAAACAGTTCGTCAAAACAGTTCGTCAAAACCCTTTGTCAAATGTATTTGATGGCATAATAGGGAAATTTGTCAAATATCGTCCAATATTTGATCAAATCTAGGGCCTCACTGTAGATTTGGTCCAAGAAGTCGCTTGTCTTCTGCTCACTGCAATGTGACATGTTACCACATGGAGCGCTTACATCATCACTGCAGCGTTCTGTCGTCTGTAGTTGTACGACATTGCCAGTAAATACAATTGGTGTGTGTCGACAACTACAAAATTGATAGAGATGTATGACGCTGATGAGGCGCTTTACAACATGAGGCACCCTGAATACAAAAATGGATTAAGAAGATTGGAGACCTAACCTAAGCTAACCTAACCTAACCCTCTCCTGTAGCAAGGAATCTTAGTGTTACAGTGAGCCTGTCTTCTGCAGATGTAGCAGTTCTTAAGTGAGTATTGTGTTTTGTAATGTGAGGACACACTTCACTGAGCACATAGAGAGATGCATGCTCATCCATTCTTTAGTAATTGATGTACGATGTGACGTCCTCCACTATAAGCTCACGCAACAAGTTTTGTTGAACGCTTTTATCGTATCATCATAAAACCCACAGCTTCACCCAGGTATGTTTCCTTTTTTCCCCTGCTTCTCTTCCGCATGTGCACACAGTGCAATTGTGGTTCATGCAACTGCTGCGGTTAATAACAAGTTGTTGTTGTCAGCCATCTTGAACTTTGACGAAAAATATGATGACAGTGTAATACCCCTTCTACCATTACATCAAAGATCTTGGTCAAATATATTTGATGGAATATTTGATTACATCTTTGATCAAATTTTTGACAAAGAAATTTGATAGTGTAATACTGGCCTTAACCCCAGGGAGTCATGACCCACTTAGCAGAACGATAGGTTAAGAATCTGTCAATCGAAATGACAGATGAATCCAGGGGGTCATAATCTTAGCAGAACAATGGGTTAAGAACCTCTCAATCAAAAAAGAACAATAGTTTGCCCCCTGAATGTACACTTGCTCCTGATGTAGGCAACCTGCACTAGCAAATTGCGCTGATTCTCTCTGTGCCCCCCTACGATTTCGTCAACCCGCACCACACAGTCAACTTTGCAGAAAGAGGTGGTTTTGGTTGATGTAAATGCGGTTTATCCGTTACCTACATTCTGAAAGTCTGCGTATTGACATGTACTTGGGGATACAAATGAGACTCGACTGCCCACAGAATGTTCCATGGCCATTTGCTGTCAATTTCCATGCGAACAAGATATTTCAGAGTGAACGTTTGTCTTGCTGGCATGTCAGCAGCAAGCAGCTCCTGAACATGGGCAATTTTGTACAGACAGCAATGCAGCATGTTTCGTAGGATGTTACAAACCATACTCACAGGTGTGTCCAGCGTTCGCACAACTTCCCATTCACTGCGTGTACGCACACCACCTCTCGATCCCTGCTGCAGTGCTGCGGCCAAATCTTCGTCAGACGTCGGATCAACCAACTGCTTTCCTCCCTCTAGCACATTTTACTTCAGAAGGTCTTTTCGACTTTTGTAATAATTTTCTCTAGACCCTTAGCAGTCATCAAACCAATGCCTTTTTTCATAACCCATAACTTTCCCCCCTTCTTGCAGCGGTGTACCGTAGGTATCGAGATGAGCGTAGCATTCCAAAGGATTGGAAAAGGGCACAGGTCATCCCGTTTTCAAGAAGGGACATCTATCAGATGTGCAGAACTATAGACCTATATCTCTAACGTCGATCAGTTGTCGAATTTTGAGTATAATGACTTTTCTGGAGACTAGAAATCTACTCTGTAGACGATCGTGTGAAACCCAGCTCGCGCTAATCGTCCACGGGACTCAGAGGGCCATAGACACGGGTTCCCAGGTAGATGCCGTGTTTCTTGACTTCCGCAAGGCGTTCGATACAGCTCCCCACAGTCGTTTAATGAACAAAGTAAGAGCATATGGACTATCAGACCAATTGTGTGATTGGATTGAAGAGTTCCTAGATAACAGAACGCAGCATGTCATTCTCAATCGAGAGAACTCTTCCGAAGTAAGAGTGATTTCAGGTGTGCCGCAGGGGACTGTCGTAGGACCGTTGCTATTCACAATATACATAAATGACCTTGTGGATGACATCGGAAGTTCACTGAGGCTTTTTGCGGATGATGCTGTGGTATATCTAGAGGGTGTAACAGTGGAAAATTGTACTGAAATGCAGGAGGATCTGCAGCGAATTGACGCATGGTGATTGAATCTCAATGTAGACAAGTGTAATGTGCTACGAATAGATAGAAAGATAGATCCCTTATCATTTAGCTACAAAATAGCAGGTCAGGAACTGGAAGCAGTCAATTTCATAAATTATCTGGGTGTAGGCATTAGGAGTGATTTAAAATGGAATGATCATATAAAGTTGATCGTCGGTAAAGCAGATGCCAGACTGAGATTCATAGGAAGAATCCTAAGGAAAAGCAATCCGAAAACAAAGGAAGTAGGTTACAGTACGCTTGTTCGTCCACTGCTTGAATACTGCTCAGCAGTGTGGGATCCGTACAAGATAGGGTTGATAGAAGAGAGAGAGAAGATCCAACGGAGAGTAGCGCGCTACGTTACAGGATCATTTAGTAATCGCGAAAGCGTTACGGAGATGATCGATAAACTCCAGTGGAAGACTCTGCAGGAGAGACGCTCAGTAGCTCGTTACGGGCTTTTGTTGAAGTTTCGAGAACATACCTTCACCGAGGAGTCAAGCAGTGTATTGCTCCCTCCTACGTATATCTCGCGAAGAGACCACGAGGATAAAATCAGAGAGAGTAGAGACCACACAGAAGCATACCGACAATCCTTCTTTCCACGAACAATACGAGACTGGAATAGAAGGGAGAACCGATAGAGGTACTCAGGCTACCCTCCGCCACACACCGTCAGGTGGCTTGCCGAGTATATATATAGATGTAGATGTAGAACGTTAAGTGTCCAGAACTTCTGTAGCGATACTGGAGCACAGTAACCGTTCCTGTGAAAGATTTTTAACAGTAGCACGCGATCCTTCATTGAGACAGTCTTGTCGGACGCCTCGTGCGCAAACCGAGAAATAGCCATATGCCGGGCGTCTACCAGTGTGCATATTCTAACGCTCATGGCGCCATTCATTGGTGAAACTTTCGTTACTTATTTTTTTGTTCCATGACTTTTCGATCTGTGTAAATAATACACTGTTCAAACTTGACATTATTCTCAGCTGTGGTTCTCTTTCTACAATGTCTCGAAACTGGAACTTTAATTATCGGCGCAGCCGAATAAAAATAAGAGATGGAAGATAAGTAAGTAAACTGTTCATTATTTTAAAACTGATCGCCATAACTATCAACATACACACATCACAAAAACTTTTGCATCAGCCCAGTTCCTAGAACTCCTGAAGATAGACGGTGCCTGTGGCTATTGTATCACAGACACAGTCCCCTTGACTGTTCAGAGATGTCACTAGACCGACCTAAAGATGTAGACAACCATGCATGAGCAGTGCCTATTAGACGGAGGAGGTCCGACAGCCGATCAGTTCCAGTCATTCCATTAGGAGGGAGGTACACGGCTTGTGTTGTATGTAGTTGAAACATGCCTAGACGGTCAATAATGCGGTTCGTTCGCATCCGCATTGTGCCAGGAAGGGCTCTCAACAAGGGAAGAGTCCAGGCATCTCAGAGTGAGCCAAAACGATGTTGTTCGGACATGGAGGAGATACAGAGAGACAGGAACTGTCGATCACATGCCTCGCTCAGGCCGCCCAAGGGCTACTACTGCAGTGGATGACCGCTACCTACGGATTATAGATCGGAGGAATCCTGACAGCAACGACACCATGTTGAATAGTGTTTTTCGTGCAGTGACAGGACGTCGTGTTACGACTCAAACTGTGCGCAATAGGCTGCATGGTGCGCAACTTCACTCCCGATGTCCATGACCAGGTCCATCTTTGCAACGAGGACACCGTGCAGCGCAGTACAGTTGGGCCCAACAACGACGCAAATGGACCATTCAGGATTGGCATCACGTTCTCTTCACCGATGAGTGTCGCATATGCCTTCAACCAGACAATCGTCGTATTTGGAGGCAACCTTGTCAGGCTGAACGCCTTAGACACTGTCCAGCGAGTGCAGCAAGGTGGAAGTTCCCTGCTGCTTTGGGGTGGCATTATGTGGGTCCGACATACGCCGCTGGTGGTCACGGAACGCACCGAAATGGCTGTACAATACGTGAATGCCATCCTACGATCGATAGTGCAACCGTATGGGCAGCATATTGGACTTCATGGACGGCATTTCTCGCCCCCATCGTGCTCATCTTGTGAATGACTTCCTTCAGGATAACGACATCGCTCGACTAGAGTGGCCAGCATGTTCTCCAAACATGAACCCTATCGAACATGCCTGGCATACATTGAAAAGGGCTGTTTATGGACGACGTGACCCACCAACCACTCTGTGGCATCTACGCCGTATCGCCGTTGAGGAGTGGGGCAATCTGGACCAATAGTGCCTTGATGAACTTGTTGATAGTCTGCCACGACGAATACAGGCATGCATCCTTGCAAGAGGACCTGCTACAGGGTATTAGAGGTACCGGTGCGTACAGCAATCTGCACCACCACCTCTTAAGGTCTCGCTTTACGGCGGTACAACATGCAAAGTGTGATTTTCATGAGCAATAAATGATGTTTATGTTGATCTCTATTCCAATTTTCTGTACAGGTTCAGGTACTCTCGGAACCGAGGTATGCAAAACTTTCTTTGATGTGTGTATGAAGCTGGTGACAAAGGATTAGAAATTGGAGCAAGAAGAGTAGGATGCTTACGATTTGCTGATGACATGGTCCTTCTAGCCACAGGGGAAAAAGAATTACAGGATTTGGTGGACACCATTGCAACTAACGGAAAAAAATATGGAATGAAAATTAACACAAAATAAACAAAAGTATTGGCAATAGGAGGAAATAAGGAAATAAAAATTGTGCTGAATGGAGAAGCACTAGAACAGGTGCAAAGTTTTAAGTATCTTGGAAGCAGGATAGTCACCGACTCGACGTGCACCACAGAAATTGAAACAAGGATAGCAATGGCAAAAGAGGCGTTTTATAAGAAAAGGAGAATCTTCTGCAGCGGTCTGGACAGAGAACTCAGAAAGAGACTCATAAAATGTCTTGTACGGACTGTTCTTCTATATGGCGCTGAAACATGGACTATGAGGAAAAAAGACAGAGAAAGGCTGGAGGCTTTTGAGATCTGGACATGGCGGAAGATGGAAAGAATAAGTTGGATGGACAGAGTAAAAAATGAAGAGGTACTGAGAAGAGTGGGAGAGAAAAGGCAGTTACTAGATGTAATAAAGAGAAGAAAAAGAAATTGGATTGGGCATATATTAAGAAAGAATGACGGACTGATAAAAACAGTTTTAGAAGGTTATGTAGAAGGGAAAAGGAAGCGAGGAAGGAAGAGATTCCAGATACTGGATGACATGATGGACGGTACGACATACAGCAGCCTTAAGAAGGAAGCAATGGATCGCAGAAAATGGAGAGGCAAAGGACCTGCTAATATAGCAGATAACTGATGATGATGAAGCTGGTGCTCGTAATGTTTAAGCTAATCAGTGTATGTTCTTTGCGTGTTTGTCCGTCCGCAGCATTTTCGCTTTAGCAAATCTCTCATATGCACACCGTGCTTCTGGAGGGAAGGAGATCGAAAATAAATAAGCAGACGAATGTTAGAGTTTGTTCAGGGGCAGCTCCATCAATACGGCACGCGCTGGCCTGCGTGTTATTGTAATACCGCGTTAGGCGGAGAGGCAATTTCGCAGCCAATCTGCGCGGCGTTCTCCATTTCCGACGGCTGAACGGCGACGGCCGACCGCTGGCTCGGCTCGGCTCGTGTCTCAGCTAGTGGCGCCGAGGCCCCCCCCCCACCCAGCAACGGTGGAAGGAAATCACTCGGCCCCGGCCGATCCACCCCTCCCCCCTTCTGTCGATAAGCAGCCCGGCCCCTGGGGGCGAAAAAAGTAATTACCGACGCAGCGCACGTAGCCCCCACTGCGTGAACCGTTATTTATATTGCCAGAATCAGCAGCGCCCAAAGCCGCTCAACTGGAAAGCCTGCCAGGCGAGCGAGGGTCCAGCTTCGACGAAGCGATGGTAGCTGCGGGCGACAGACTGTCCGGGGTGAGAGGGGGCAGTTCCTTACCTACCCGTTCGTAGCTCAGTTGTAGAATTCCTATTGGGGTAGAGGCCAATAGTAAACATGAATAAAATATACTAATGTGACAGTGACGTCTAACTACCACCAACTACTGAATCAACTTGTATTTACTGTAAATTATCTCACGATGGAAATTAGATCATATTGAACAAATCATGAATGAAAACAAATTAAACAAATTGTACACTGTTCTTAGATATACTACACTGGTAAGATTGGCTCTCAGCTCTTAATGTTAAGTTGATGTGAAGTTAGATTTAATTATGCCCCTGGATAAGCAAATGGTAAATGCGATCTGACTGCATTCCTATAATCTCTTTTGTGTCTGAAATAATACGTACTTCAGACACCACCACCGAGAAACTAACCAAACAACATGCAAAAAGACAAATAACCAATAAAGAATCGTAAGCAGAACTGCATGGATGCTCAGTGGATGGCAAGAACACGATCCAACAACTATTTCTGAACTCTACTGCCGCTGCTGCAAGTTTTACAATACCGTCTACCAGCGTGCTGGCTCCGTCGATACTGTTGGGGCGACGACTGCAGCTGCATAGTCGCTGAATTACGACGAGTCTCTCAAATATCTTGAGCAGAATAAACTACTCAGAAACTACTAATACCACAAGGCCTATATTTCCTCTAAATGGTATACAACGCTTTCAAGACTGGCTCAACAACCCTTAAAGCCGTCGGCACACGGACCGTGCTGTCGAACGTTAACGTTGAGCGTGCCAAGTTCAACGTGCTGCTGAACGCTCAGGAACGATGCGACTCGTGCATACGGTACGTGGGCCCCAATGTGGTATACACGATCGCAGCGCACTCCAGCGGCAGTTGACGGATGCTTCTAGTTCGTAAATCACACTGTTTAGTCAACGGGCGCGCTTAAAATTCCCACGTTAGCTCTATTAAAACGCACATTTCCTCCATCGTCCACGGAAAGGAAAGTACCATGTCCAGTCAATAAGGGCACAGGATTATAAAAGTTCCATTACAAACTGTGCATTACAAATTTGGAATACTTCTCCGCATGAGATAAACATTACTTCATCATTCCCACATTTTAGTAAAACCCCAAGGTCAGTCTTACTTGATCACTGTTCCTACCCAGTAGCAGAATCTTTGCAACGCGTGAATTACGAAGCGTAAAAGAAAAAGAAGCAAAATATCTTTATACAAGTAGCGCAAGCTGTCCTGTAGATCAAGCCAATCGAACAAAGTCACCTCTCAAAAAAAGGTGAACTTGTATTTACATAACATGAAATATTATAGTTTATACTTATATTAAACTAATAATAGAGTATCAAAACCTAATAAAAACGCGAATGTTACGAAAAATTTTGTTGTATCAGGACGCGAACCACCGCCCCCAACAAAAAAAAACTCCGTATAGGACAGAGACGCTATTCATTATGCTAAACCAACATCACACCTTTCGTTGCAAATCGTAGTATTTTAACACTTGCTAAAAAACTTAATCGTAGTTATGTTACTAACTGAAATTTAATTATAACAAATTTTACCATGAACAATGCGTTTTGGGTGGATCTTCAGTGTGTTGCTACCTTCAAATAGCCTACTGTCATTATACGCAAGTTACAATAAATCTTTTGCCACGACTATGATGTTTCTCGTTATTTTATTGGAACGAATCACACAGTTAACAACGGGTTTTGCAGGATTCTCAATTTTCTGGTGCTCGGAACGGTATATATACATATAGGCTTGAAATGAATGCCAATATGGCGCCTCACTGTACTGAAGGGAGACGGCGTGCATGTGACGTAGGTGGCGTTGCGCCATCTCATTGGTCAACGCTCAGTCGCACGCTCAGAATATTTGACAAGCCAGATGTTGCTCTGCACGTTCGGAAAGACTACCGAACGTGCTATTCCACGCTATGACGTCAGAAACTCGGCACGCTCAACGCTCAACATTCGGATGCACGGTCCGTGTGCCGACGGCTTTAAGGTGCAGCCCAGTGTGTCTTGTACTAACGTGCAGTACCAGTATGATAGCTCTGTGCACTGGTTGATTACGTCCAATGGTGACTGACGGCCTATAACGCGGAATCAACTGCAATTATACAGGGTTATTACAAATGATTGAAGCGATTTCACAGCTCTACAATAACTTTTTTATTTGAGATATTTTCAAAATGCTTTGCACACACATACGAAAACTCACAAAGTTTTGTTAGGCTTTCACAAATGTTCGATATTTGCCCCTTTAGTGATTCGGCAAACATCAAGCCGATGAACAAGTTCCTCCCACACTCGGCGCAACATCTCCCCATCAATGAGTTCGAAAGCATCATTGATGCGAGCTCGCAGTTCTGACACGTTTCTTGGTAGAGGAGGTTTAAACACTGAATCTTTCACATAACCCCAGAGAAAGAAATCGCATGGGGTTAAGTCGGGAGAGCGTGGAGACCATGACATGAATTGCTGATCATGATCTCCACCACAACCGATCCATCGGTTTTCCCATCTCCTGTTTAAGAAATGCCGAACATGATGGAAGTGCGGTGGAGAACCATCCTGTTGAAAGATGAAGTCGGCGCTGTCGGTCTCCAGTTGTGGCATGAGCCAATTTTCCGCGGGCTACGCGTGAAACTTGCCCGCATGCGTTCAACCGTTTCTTCGCTCACTGCAGGCCGACCCGTTGATTTCCCCCTACAGAGGCATCCAGAAGCTTTAAACTGCGCATACCATCGCCGAATGGAGATAGCAGTTGGTGGATCTTTGTTGAACTTCATCCTGGAGTGTCGTTGCACTGTTATGACTGACTGATGTGAGTGCGTTTCAAGCACGACATACGCTTTCTCGGCTCCTGTCGCCATTTTGTCTCACTGCGCTCTCGAGCGTTCTGACGGCAGAAACCTGAAGAGCGACTTCAGCCGAACAAAACATGATGAGTTTTTCTACGTATCTGTAGTGTGTCGTGACCATATGTCAATGAATGGAGCTACAGTGAATTTATGAAATCGCTTCAATCATTTGTAATAGCCCTGTACTAGTAGTCAATGCAATGCCTATCGTAGACGCTGATGTCCTACTGTAGCTGCAGACTCCAGATCGTACACAGCACAGTATACAGAATCTAAGTCCCTCTCTCAGAGCTGCCGAACTTTGCGACTGTCCGCTTTCACGGAGCAAGACGCTCTCCTCACCTGCCTCGCTCTACCCGATGCTCTTGTGACAATCTTGCTGCCAAACTCTAATCAGGCTATCCCGATGCTGCAGAGGCCTCCCACCTCTCCCTCGTGGAGTGATACAATTTCTCCACCTATCCAAAAATTTCTCTGTTCAAACAGCAGGCGTCGACCCTCTGCGTTTCCTGCACTTTCTTATGAACTGCTAAAACATCGCTCGACCTGGCGGCGCTAGTGCGTACGCTGGACGCTCTCTGTCTGCTCGACGTTTCCCCTCTCTCTCTCACCTGGCACCCGGCGGTGTTCCATTGTTTTCAAAATGTCGTAACTGCAAATGGTCACAGTGGACGCATTTCTCTCGGAAACGTTTACATTTATCTTCTGGAAGTTAAAGTCGCGTGATGAGCCTTGCGGGCGCACCACTCTGTACGTAATATAAGCATCTAAGTTGTTGCAGTCGTCAGTAAGGAGCACTGCTGGTCAAGTTTTAGTTTTTGAAAACTCTATTTTTGGCCGCTTTTGCTGCCTTGTAGTTGACCTAGGACCTTAAGATTTAGCACGAACCGAGTTCTAGCAGCCACATTACACAAGAAAAAGCGAGAAGTGGTAATGTGTAGAACAAGCCGCAGAAAATCTTACGTTTAATACATTTGTTTTCGAAATGACGTAACTGCAAATCGTCACAATGGACGCATTTCTCTCGGAAACGTTTACATTTATCTTCTGGCAGTTAAAGTGGCGTGATGAGCCTTGCGGGCGCACCACTCTGTACGTAATATATGCATCTAAGTTGTTGCAGTCGTCAAGTAAGGAGCACAGCTGGTCAAGTTTTAGTTTTTGAAAACTCAATTTTTGGCCGCTTTTGCTGCCTTGTAGTTGACCTCGGCCCTTAAGATTTAGCACGAACCGAGTTCTAGCAGCCACATTACACAAGAAAAAGCGAGAAGTGGTAATGTGTAGAAAAAACCGCAGAAAATCTTACGTTTAATACATTTGTTTTCGAAATCACGTAACTGCAAATCGTTACAATGGACGCATTTCTCTCGGAAACGTTTACATTCATCTTCTGGCAGTTAAAGTGGCGTGATGAGCCTTGCGGGCGCACCACTCTGTACGTAATATATGCATCTAAGTTGTTGCAGTCGTCAGTAAGGAGCACTGCTGGTCAAGTTTTAGTTTTTGAAAACTCTATTTTTGGTCGCTTTTGCTGCCTTGTAGTTGACCTAGGACCTTAAGATTTAGCACGAACCGAGTTCTAGCAGCCACATTACACAAGAAAAAGCGAGAAGTGGTAATGTGTAGAAAAAACCGCAGAAAATCTTACGTTTAATACATTTGTTTTCGAAATCACGTAACTGCAAATCGTCACAATGGACGCATTTCTCTCGGAAACGTTTACATTTATCTTCTGGAAGTTAAAGTCGCGTGATGAGCCTTGCGGGCGCACCACTCTGTACGTAATACAAGCATCTAAGTTGTTGCAGTCGTCAAGTAAGGAGCACAGCTGGTCAAGTTTTAGTTTTTGAAAACTCAATTTTTGGCCGCTTTTGCTGCCTTGTAGTTGACCTCGGCCCTTAAGATTTAGCACGAACCGAGTTCTAGCAGCCACATTACACAAGAAAAAGCGAGAAGTGGTAATGTGTAGAAAAAACCGCAGAAAATCTTACGTTTAATACATTTGTTTTCGAAATCACGTAACTGCAAATCGTTACAATGGACGCATTTCTCTCGGAAACGTTTACATTCATCTTCTGGCAGTTAAAGTGGCGTGATGAGCCTTGCGGGCGCACCACTCTGTACGTAATATATGCATCTAAGTTGTTGCAGTCGTCAGTAAGGAGCACTGCTGGTCAAGTTTTAGTTTTTGAAAACTCTATTTTTGGTCGCTTTTGCTGCCTTGTAGTTGACCTAGGACCTTAAGATTTAGCACGAACCGAGTTCTAGCAGCCACATTACACAAGAAAAAGCGAGAAGTGGTAATGTGTAGAACAAGCCGCAGAAAATCTTACGTTTAATACATTTGTTTTCGAAATGACGTAACTGCAAATCGTCACAATGGACGCATTTCTCTCGGAAACGTTTACATTTATCTTCTGGCAGTTAAAGTGGCGTGATGAGCCTTGCGGGCGCACCACTCTGTACGTAATATATGCATCTAAGTTGTTGCAGTCGTCAAGTAAGGAGCACAGCTGGTCAAGTTTTAGTTTTTGAAAACTCAATTTTTGGCCGCTTTTGCTGCCTTGTAGTTGACCTCGGCCCTTAAGATTTAGCACGAACCGAGTTCTAGCAGCCACATTACACAAGAAAAAGCGAGAAGTGGTAATGTGTAGAAAAAACCGCAGAAAATCTTACGTTTAATACATTTGTTTTCGAAATCACGTAACTGCAAATCGTTACAATGGACGCATTTCTCTCGGAAACGTTTACATTCATCTTCTGGCAGTTAAAGTGGCGTGATGAGCCTTGCGGGCGCACCACTCTGTACGTAATATATGCATCTAAGTTGTTGCAGTCGTCAGTAAGGAGCACTGCTGGTCAAGTTTTAGTTTTTGAAAACTCTATTTTTGGTCGCTTTTGCTGCCTTGTAGTTGACCTAGGACCTTAAGATTTAGCACGAACCGAGTTCTAGCAGCCACATTACACAAGAAAAAGCGAGAAGTGGTAATGTGTAGAAAAAACCGCAGAAAATCTTACGTTTAATACATTTGTTTTCGAAATCACGTAACTGCAAATCGTTACAATGGACGCATTTCTCTCGGAAACGTTTACATTTATCTTCTGGCAGTTTTTTTATTTATTTATTTATTTATTGTTCCGTGGGACCACATTTAGGAGAAGTCTCCATGGTCATGGAACGAGTCAATACATGAAATTATAACACGATTGTAGAAACAGATAAAAATAAATATAAGAAACAAATTCAGGCGACAAGTCGTTAGTTTAAATAAAGAAAATCAAGAATGTAACACTGGAATTTGCTTAATTTTTTAGCTCTTCCAGGAGCTCCCCGACAGAATAGAAGGAGTGAGCCATGAGGAAACTCTTCAGTTTAGACTTAAAAGTGTTTGGGCTACTGCTAAGATTTTTGAGTTCTTGTGGTAGCTTATTGAAAATGGATGCAGCAGAATACTGCACTCCTTTCTGCACAATAGTCAAGGAAGTGCATTCCACATGCAGATTTGATTTCTGCCTAGTATTAACTGAGTGAAAGCTGCTAACTCTTGGGAATAAACTAATATTGCTAACAACAAACGACATTAAAGAAAATACATACTGTGAGGGCAATGTCAAAATTCCCAGACTATTGAATAGGGGTCGACAAGAGGTTTTCGAACTCACACCATACATAGCTCGAACAGCCCGTTTTTGAGCCAAAAATACCCTTTTTGAATCAGAAGAATTACCCCAGAAAATAATACCATATGACATAAGCGTATGAAAATATGCGAAGTATACTACTTTTCGTGTTGAAATGTCACTTATTTCAGATACTGTTCTAATGGTAAATAAAGCGGCATTTAGTTTCTGAACAAGATCCTGAACATGGGCTTTCCACAACAGCTTACTATCTATCCATACGCCTAGGAACTTGAACTGTTCCGTCTCGCTTATAACATGCCCATTCTGTCTGATTAAAATGTCAGTTCTTGTTGAATTGTGGGTTAGAAACTGCAAAAACTGAGTCTTACTGTGATTTAGCATCAAATTATTTTCCACAAGCCACGAACTTATATCATGAACTACATTATTTGATAATGTTTCAATATTACACACAAGATCCTTCACTACCAAGGTGGTGTCATCAGCAAACAGAAATATTTTTGAATCACCTGTAATACTAGAAGGCAAATCATTTACATAAATAAGAAACAGCAGTGGCCCCAGCACCGACCCTTGGGGAACGCCCCATTTAACAATGCCCCATTGGGACTGAACATCATTACCACTCTCAATATTGCGGAGGATTACCTTCTGCTTTCTGTTCTTAAAGTAGGAGGCGAACCAATTGTAAGCTACTCCCCTTACTCCATAATGTTCCAACTTCTGCAGTAATATTTTGTGGTCAACACAGTCAAAAGCCTTCGTTAAATCAAAGAAAACACCTAACGTTCGCAACCTTTTATTTAATCCGTCCAAAACCTCACAGAGAAAAGAGACTATAGCATTTTCAGTTGTTAAGCCATTTCTAAAACCAAACTGTACATTTGACAGCAAATTATGTGAATTTAAATGCTGCAGTAACCTTGTATATACAACCCTCTCGATAACTTTAGCAAACACCGATGGCATAGAAATAGGTCTATAATTGTCAACATTATCCCTGTCTCCCTTTTTATAAAGTGGCTTCACTACCGAGTACTTTAATCGGTCAGGAAACCGACCACTTCTAAAGGAAAAGTTACAGATATGGCTAAGTACTGAGCTAACATACGTGGAAGAATACTTCAGTATTCTACTAGATACCCCGTCATATCCATGAGAGTTCTTGGTCTTTAGTGATTTAATTATTAACTCAATCTCCCTCTTGTCAGTATCATGGAGGAGCATTTCAGGTAACAGTCTCGGAACACTTTTTTCTAAGAGCGCTATATGATTCCCTGTTGGGACTAGGTTTCTATTTAGTTCACCTGCTATATTCAGAAAGTGATTATTAAGTACTGTACATATATGCGACTTATCAGTAACACGGGCATCCCCACTATGCACTGATTCTATATTCTCGACCTGTCTCTGCAGACCAGCCACTTCCTTTACGACTGACCATATGGTTTTAATTTTATCCTGAGACTTAGCTATTCTATCTGCATACCACATACTTTTTGCCTTCCTAATAACTTTTTTAAGCACCTTACAATACTGTTTGTAATGGGCTGCTGCATTTTGATTTTGACTGTTTCTAACGTTTTGATATAATTGCCACTTTGTTCTACAAGATATTCTTATCCCTTTAGTCAGCCACCCAGGCTGCCTGTTTGTGCTAGTACCCTGTTTTGAACGTTCTAACGGAAAGCAACTTTCAAAGAGCACGAGAAAAGTCATGAGGAAAGCATTATATTTATCGTCTACTGTATCAGCACTATAAACATCTTGCCACTCTTGTTCCTTGATAAGGTTTACAAAAGTCTGTACAGCAACTGGATCAGCTTTCCTAAAAAGTTGGTAACTATATTTAACATGTGTTGCAGCACAAAAATCTTTTAGACTTAAAATTTGTGCATCATGATCTGAAAGGCCATTCACTTTTTTGATAACAGAATGCCCTTCTAATAATGACGAATGAACAAAAATATTGTCTATGGTTAAAGTGGCGCGATGAGCGTTGCGTGCGCACCACTCTGTACGTAATATAAGCATCTAAGTTGTTGCAGTCGACAAGTAAGGAGCACAGCTGGTCAAGTTGTAGTTTTTGAAAACTCAATTTTTGGCCGCTTTTGCTGCCTTGTAGTTGACCTAGGACCTTACGATTTGGCACGAACCGAGTTCTGGCAGCCACATTACACAAGAAAAAGCGAGAAGTGGTAACGTGTAGAAAAAACCGCACAAAATCTTACGTTTAATACATTTGTTTTCGAAATGACGTAACTGCAAATCGTCACAATGGACGCATTTCTCTCGGAAACGTTTACATTTATCTTCTGGCAGTTAAAGTGGCGAGATGAACCTTGCGGGTGCACCACTCTGTACGTAATATAAGCATCTAAGTTGTTGCAGTCGACAAATAAGGAGCACTGCTGGTCAAGTTTTAGTTTCTGAAAACTCAATTTTTGGCCGCTTTTGCTGCCTTGTAGTTGACCTAGGACCTTAAGATTTGGCACGAACCGAGCTCTGGCAGTCACATTACACAAGGAAAAGCGAGAAGTGGTAATGTTTAGAAAAAGCCGCAGAAAATCTTACGTTTAATACATTTGTTTTCGAAATGACGTAACTGCAAATCGTCACAATGGACGCATTTCTCTCGGAAACGTTTACATTTATCTTTTGGCAGTTAAAGTGACGTGATGAGCCTTGCGGGCGCACCACTCTGCACGTAATATAAGCATCTAAGTTGTTGCAGTTGAAACGTCCCCTTTTGTACTATTTATGCATGACTGTCCTTAAACTGACACACAATATTTTGTTAGCGCAACGCAATCTGACTTTCAAAATTCCCTGCAAAAGAATGGCCCTGACTAACATTAAACTATACCTCTCACAAATCACTTACCTCACAAAAATCTTCGCTGCTCAAGCTACTGCAATACAGCGAGCGCCACTACTGCCAGCTAAATAAAAGATTCAAACTATGGAAGGCACTAACTACTGATAGGGATAGTTAGCAAATGAAAGATATTAATAGAGAACAAACAATGTATTTACCTTAATATCATCACAAGTCTTAATATATATATCAGTTCATGACAAATTACAAATCTCCGCCATCTCTCTCCCCACATTCACCACTGCTGGCGGCTCACCTCCAACTGCGCAACGCTACGCGCTGTTCACAGCCAGCTGCCGCTGCCCAACACTACAATGGCGAGTATTACAACAATGCAAAGCAGACACAGACTGCCCACAGCACAGCCAGTGATTTTCATACAGAGGTGGCGTTACCAATGAAAAAACCTAAACAGCCTACTTACATAGCCCCCATGCTCCCCACAAAAATTTTTACAAATAGGATTGGGCAGTGGCCAATACAGAATTGAAAAAAATTTTTCATAATTACAATAACAAAGATATCAAATGCACACACTTATTGATACAACGTTGGTCAAAAGCTTGAATTTTGTCACAGTCCATAAAAACAGTCCTGATCATTCATTACGGTAGAATATAGTGTTTTTCTCAAAGTCTGAGCAGTAGAAGAAAATGCACACGGAAGTAGTGGATTTCCATGCAGTCTTGAAGAAGTAGTGTTGTCCTTCCAACGGAAAGTCAGTGCTGACTCTCGACATGCTGACAGGTAATGGGCCACAACAGAGCAAACCCACTGCAGAGTCAGTCGAAGTTTTGATGAATATTGGTAGGTAGGTCATCACAGAGCAGACCCACTGTAGTCCTGGTAGAGATTACGGTATTGGTGGGCCACCAGAGGTGCAGACCCCACTGCAGTCCTTGTAGAAATAATGGTATTGATGAATCATCAAAGATGTAGACCTACTATGAAACATCCCCTTTGAACAATTTATACAGGACTGTGCTTATACTGACACACAATATTTTTAGCGCAACGCAATCTGACTATCAAAGATCCCTGCAAAAGAATGGCCCTGACTACCATTAAACTATACCTTTCACAAATCACTTACCTCACAAAAATCTTCGCTGCTCAAGCTACTGCAATACAGGAGCGCCACTACTGCCAGCTAAATGAAAGATTCAAACTACTGAAGGCACTAACTACTGATAGGGATAGTTAGCAAATGAAAGATATTAATAGAGAACGAACAATGTACACTCCTGGAAATTGAAATAAGAACACCGTGAATTCATTGACCCAGGAAGGGGAAACTTTATTGACACATTCCTGGGGTCAGATACATCACATGATCACACTGACAGAACCACAGGCACATAGACACAGGCAACAGAGCATGCACAATGTCGGCACTAGTACAGTGTATATCCACCTTTCGCAGCAATGCAGGCTGCTATTCTCCCATGGAGACGATCGTAGAGATGCTGGATGTAGTCCTGTGGAACGGCTTGCCATGCCATTTCCACCTGGCGCCTCAGTTGGACCAGCGTTCGTGCTGGACCTGCAGACCGCGTGAGACGACGCTTCATCCTGTCCCAAACATGCTCAATGGGGGACAGATCCGGAGATCTTGCTGGCCAGGGTAGTTGACTTACACCATCTAGAGCACGTTGGGTGGCACGGGATACATGCGGACGTGCATTGTCCTGTTGGAACAGCAAGTTCCCTTGCCGGTCTAGGAATGGTAGAACGATGGGTTCGATGACGGTTTGGATGTACCGTGCACTATTCAGTGTCCCCTCGACGATCACCAGTGGTGTACGGCCAGTGTAGGAGATCGCTCCCCACACCATGATGCCGGGTGTTGGCCCTGTGTGCCTCGGTCGTATGCAGTCCTGACTGTGGCGCTCACCTGCACGGCGCCAAACACGCATACGACCATCATTGGCACCAAGGCAGAAGCGACTCTCATCGCTGAAGACGACACGTCTCCATTCGTCCCTCCATTCACGCCTGTCGCGACACCACTGGAGGCGGGCTGCACGATGTTGGGGCGTGAGCGGAAGACGGCCTAACGGTGTGCGGGACCGTAGCCCAGCTTCATGGAGACGGTTGCGAATGGTCCTCGCCGACACCCCAGGAGCAACAGTGTCCCTAATTTGCTGGGAAGTGGCGGTGCGGTCCCCTACGGCACTGCGTAGGATCCTACGGTCTTGGCGTGCATCCGTGCGTCGCTGCGGTCTGGTCCCAGGTCGACGGGCACGTGCACCTTCCGCCGACCACTGGCGACAACATCGATGTACTGTGGAGACCTCACGCCCCACGTGTTGAGCAATTCGGCGGTACGTCCACCCGGCCTCCCGCATGCCCACTATACGCCCTCGCTCAAAGTCCGTCAACTGCACATACGGTTCACGTCCACGCTGTCGCGGCATGCTACCAGTGTTAAAGACTGCGATGGAGCTCCGTATGCCACGGCAAACTGGCTGACACTGACGGCGGCGGTGCACAAATGCTGCGCAGCTAGCGCCATTCGACGGCCAACACCGCGGTTCCTGGTGTGTCCGCTTTGCCGTGCGTGTGATCATTGCTTGTACAGCCCTCTCGCAGTGTCCGGAGCAAGTATGGTGGGTCTGACACACCGGTGTCAATGTGTTCTTTTTTCCATTTCCAGGAGTGTATTTACCTTGATATCATCATATATAAATATAGCAGTTCATGACAAATTACAAACCTCCGCCATCTCTCTCCCCACATCCACCACTGTTGGCGGCTCACCTCCAACTGCGCAACGCTACGCGCTGTTCACAGCCAGCTGCCTAACACTACAATGCCGAGTATTACAACAATGTAAAGTAGACACAGACTGCCCACAGCACAGCCAGTGATTTTCATACAGAGGTGGCGTTACCAATAAAAACCTAAACAGCCTACTTACATAAAGAAAACATAAACAGCCTACTTACATAGCCCCCATGCTCCCCACAAAAAATTTTACAAAATATTTTTGGGCAGTGGCCAATAATGATTTGAAAAAATTTTTCATAATTACAATAACAAAGATATCAAATGCACACACTTATTTATACAATGCTGGTCAAAAGCTAAAATATTGTCACAGTCCATAAAGACAGTCCTGATCATTCATTACGGTAAAATATAGTGTTTTTCTCAAAGTCTGAGCAGTAGAAGAAAATGCACACGAAAGTAGTGGATTTCCATGCAGTCTTGAAGAAGTAGTGTTGTCCTTCCAATGGAAAGACAGTGCTGACTCTCGACATGCAGACAGGTAATGGGTCACAACAGAACAAACCCACTGCAGAGTCAGTCGAAGTTTTGATGAATATTGGTAGGTCATCACAGAGCAGACCCACTGTAGTCCTGGTAGAGATTACGATATTGGTGGGCCACCAGAGGCGCAGACCCACTGCAGTCCTTGTAGAAATAATGGTACTGATGGATCATCAAAGATGTAGACCCACTGTAGTCCTTGTAGAGATAATGCTATTGGTGGGCCACCAGAGGTGCAGACCCACTGTAGTCCTTGTAGAGATAAAGGTATTGGTGGGCCACCAGAGGTGCAGACCCACTGTAGTCCTTGTAGAGATAATGGTATTGGTGGGCCACCAGAGGTGCAGACCCACTGTAGTCCTTGTAGAGATGGCCAGCAGCCATCTGTTGCGAGTTTGCAGGTGCACATTCACCATCGAAGAGTCTTGCGGAGAATATAGCAAGTCCATAAACCACCACTTGTGCACTCACAAAGTTTTTGGAATTGTCCTTAGAACCAGCAATGCTGTTATCCAGTCCCTTGCTGAATTATTAACACACGTGCAAACACTATCAGTCCCTACTTCTCACATATTGTCCATATACTATGACCAACAGAAACGTGTGCAGTGAAATGTAACTAACAAGTTAATAATATCATGAACTGGTGACAATTACAATTTTATAACATAAGAATACAATAACAAAGGTACAAAATACATCATTAAAAACATAACAATATAGATAACATTTGTAGTACAGGCTTTACAAAAGAATAGAAATAGACATATACATCAGTGTTACAGGAATTATGACATGAGTACATACATAGAAGATCAGAATAACTTGCGAAACATCAACTTCACACATGAGCATTTAAACAGAATGAATAATGTCTAATATCTTTACAAAGTAAATAACATATTATTAATGCCAATTATATTTGAGGATAACAGTATTCCTCATCATAGTGAATGTACCTTAATATTAAAAGAAGAAAAAAATTCTATGAAACTACACAGAGACAGGAAGAAAACAAATACACAAGGGTACACAAACACGTACTGGGATAACACAAAAGGAAAGGACAGGGTTCGTTTTCAGTGTAACATTTGGTACTGCAGTCCAACCTAAAACTTCATATATCTTTCCTTTTATTTCATCCGTTGTTTCCACCAAAAAAATTCTATCTAAGCATGCTTTCTGTATTTAAATGTTCACACATTTCGTACCTCAACATTTATTTCCAAGAAAATCCTACCTAAACCTGTTTTCTCAATGCATTTCTTCCAATTCATCGCAACTCATTCTCTTAGAGGCTACCCCCTCTTAAGCTAACTTAAATCTACTGAGCTCAGATGCTAAACTAAGGGACGAGGCAATGCAGCATCACATAACAAATCAACACAAACAGCAATGCAAAAAAATGCAAATTGGCAAAGCTAGCAGCATAAATGAGCAAAAGTCAAATTCAATAACACTATGCCTGGCAGACAGCAGCAACTTATACCTAAACATGACATAGCGCAAGCAGAAAAAATATTACACTAAAATGGCCATGTCTAATACCTATGTCACATCTTAACATTAGAGTGATGCATCACAAAAACTTACGCTAGTAGATAAGTTACCATATCGTAAAAAAAATTATTTATGCAATTCCTGTGAAGGGAAATTTCTTTTTGTGCTCCCTCATTTATTTTGGATGGATCATAAAATTATTTACTGGATCTGTAGGCATAAAATATTTATATTAGTACATATATTAAATTTTATTTTAACCATTGCTGCAGTGCAGCTAGAAACTTGATATTAAACAAAATGTGTAAATAAATACATAAAGCAAGCCATATGGCATTTTTCTTAACTAGCAAGACAATAGCTGTGAAATGTTTCTCATCGTTTCATTAGGCATTTCAGTAAATATCATAAATTACGAGCTCCACAGTATGCTTTCAACAAGGAGATGTCAGTAGCGCGTACAATGGCCTTCCCTTTCTTTTTTTTTCTACCTGTGCCGCTGAAAAGGGCTCGCAATAATAGCTTTTTCTCCAGGCGTCTGACACAGCTGGGTGCCCGCGACGCATTACGTGCAGGTGGTCACTTAACTTTCTTACGGAAATATTTACCGCTACAGTGACAGCCTCACATAAAAATATTTCACAGGTCAAGAATTTGCGTTACAAATCTGTAGAAACAAAATGCTATTGATATAACAGTGTCCAAAAAAATTTTCGTCTGCATTGTAATACATTCACACATATACACACACATTTCATAACTCTTAAAGTACGTTTCTTGGTTTCCAACATCCTATTCATAAATCAGAGTCCCTAACCACTATTCATTATTCCTTACCTTATTATACATATACATATTCGTCGACATTTCTTCAATATTTCATCCTGAGAAACATGTAGCATAATCAAATTCCTCATATACGGTATCATCATCTTATTGATCATAAACATACCTCAACAGCATAATACACATCGTCGTCGTAATAATAACATCATAACACCTCAGTCAAATCTCAAAAACGTCGTAGCTTTCTGCAATAATATCAAAACCTAAAAAAATTCTCTGCTCATGTCAAAAGTGTCAGCTGCCTCAAACGTACTTTAAAAATCATGATCTCATACCAAATACATCATTCAAAGCTCTCATAGTATCACAATGGTTCCGAAAAAATATGAAGAGTTCACACAGTACAGACAAAATACAATTTCGTAAGTGTGAAGTTATCCAACGGTGTAATTACGTAAACATCTGTCACTGATATAGTAAAATAAGTGTTTGTCTCTCTCAGTTACATGATCAGATAGCTGTGTAATTTGTGTGTTAGAGAAATATGGTACCGATGTGTAAAGTTGTATAAGCAAATACCATATTAGCTAGGGTTCCTTGTGGTTGCCACACACATGGTACACAAAGTAGACGTGTACCCCCCTGAGGATTAATGTAATTATACCCTCAGGTGTTACAGATTACAGGAATAGAATGAAATATATCACGGAAAACTTTCTTTGTAATTCAAAAATCTTTAAAAATAAAGGTTTTAAGTATAAAATTGATCACTGAAATGCGTGTCCTGTAGCGCTAAATGTGCGTCTTGTTGCTACATAATCTCTGTGGAAGTGTCGTAGTTATCGTCCTCCGAAAGCTAAGTGCTGCAGAAGTCAATGTACTTACCTCATAATACACAAAAGTGAAATGCTTTGCATATAAATGTCTTAGTTATTACGCTTATTGCCGCGATGAAGAAAGTACTGTACAGTAACGTAATGTTGTGCCACGAAAAAGGCTGTCTCATTGTTGCTATACCACAAAAGTTACTACTAAAACCTGTTTTACTTTCCAGAATAATTCAGAAAAACTGTGCAGATATAAAACAGATATAGCGCAAAAGCAACATTGTAAATTGTCACTCATTAGTAGCGTCGTGATAAAATCGTGTATCTGTCACATAAACTAATCACTCTGTCGTCTGGTATCTCACAGAAAGTACTTTAAACCCAGAATGTATTTTCAAGTAAACCAAAATGTTGCATTAAAATCTCATTAGCAGTACCAGTATGTGTCCTAAGTATGTAAGCCTGATAGTCGTTACGTAATCGTGCAACTAACAAGCAAGAATGTGCAAATACAACACTGTGTCGTCTGTTCACTATAACAATGCATTCGTAATTTCTGTTTAAAAATGTTCCCTAGGTTCTAGACTGGATATTTAACTTCAAACATTGTTGCATGTTAACAGTTTCTTAAGTATACTAGTAACGTGAAGTGAAACGTTTTATGGCAAAGACAAAGTTAAAAGGCAGATTATCTGTCAATAAATGGTTTTACATGTGAAATGTGGTGTAAACCTTTACTCTTCATAGTACTCAGAGTTTGAACTTGAATGCAATTGCCAGGCGGTATACGTCGGTGAAGAATACTGGAATTTTTCTCAAGGTTAGCGTCTATGTTATTTTTCTCTGAGCCACCAGGCGCACGCGGCTGCCTGCTGTGCGAGTCATTGTCTGTCTCTTTGTTGGCGCGCGTCGTTATTGGGATTAGGAGGCGTAACTTCTACAAATTCACCTCCTCGAGAGGGCCCTGCTCTGTTTGAAGCTCGCCAGTTCTGATACAATTCAGGTCTGTCGTTACGATCATATCGTCTGTCGTCATGTCGGTGGGTTCCGTAGTTTCTTCCTTGTCCGTCACATGGTGGAGAATTTCTCCCTGAATCGGAACTGTGCGCCGAACTGTTGCGTCTGAAGTTATTCTGTCTCCCTTGATAATAATAGTTCTGGTTGTCATATTGTCTATTTCTATGATTGTCTCTGTCATATTCATTACTACGGAAATGCGATCTTTCTCTGTAACTATTACTCTGCCAATGGTTGTCATATGGGCGGTGTCTGTTTTGGTCACGATTTGCGTTGTAAGAATAGGCTTGTCGTGGCCAGTTATTGTTTCTGTCGTCACGGAATTGTGACGGATGTGACCTGTAGTGATTGTTTTCCTGTTTTCGCATCCGGCGACTGTCAGTGTCAATTTCTAATTCTTGTAAGAGTCCCTGAAATGCTTCAATGTCGTCTTTGCAACGTCCTGCCAAAATAATATGTCGTAAATGTTCAGGCAGTTTGATTAAGCAAATGCGGATGAGTTCCGAGGGGCTGTATGGGTTTGACAGGTATTGATTCTTGTGCAACATGTCTTCAAAATATTTCACAAGACTGGAAAATTCAGATTGTTCGAAGTGTTTCATCATTATGATGTTATGTTTTACACCGTCTTGTGTAGCTTGAGACCAATATGCTGCGAGGAAGGCATGGTAAAATTCTCCTTCACTGTGGCAATCGTGAATGACCGATCGCATTCTTACAGCTGGTTCATTCTCTAAATAGCCACACATGAATTCTAATCTGTGTTCTAACGACCAGTTGGGAGGAAAACAATGAGAGAATTGATGGAGCCATGCTTGTGGATGAATGTCGTTGCCAGAATTCTTAAATGTTTTGAATTTACGTGTAGTAATGAACAGCTTATAGTCAAAATCATCATGTCGGCAAGTCGCATGTCGGTCATTGTTACGTCGTTTCGGCGGTTCCATCTCAAAATTCGGCGTACCTTGCCAACTTCTTTCACAATTTTCGAAGTGCCCTGTGTTGTTATTTTGTGTCTGTTCCGTATTTGTATGTCACTCTTCCCGTATTGGGGCGCGAGTGTCCTCTGAAATACGTAATTCTTGTACTACTTGTGCCAACTGATCTTGCACTTCGCGGATTTCTCTTTTGTACTGTGTATTGATTTGATTTTGATTTTGTTTGAATTTTCTAATTTGTTCATACTCTTCAGTGTCCATGAAGGCTACAGGTGTTGTGTCATTCAGATCATCATCTACCTTTGTAGATAAGTTAGTGAATTGATCCGAAAGTTCGGCTACTTTATCCGATAGTGAAATCATTTCCTCTCTATGTTTTTCTGAACCAAGTTTCAGAGTGTCCATTTGTGTTGCAATCGTGTCTACTGTGACCTTTAAGTTTTCCTGAGTTTTTGCAAGTTGCATAACCGTATCGGTAGATGCAACTGAGTCAAATTTTGCTTGCAAGGTCTCATGATTTTCATGAACAATAGTTTGCAGTTCTTTTATGGCTGCTTCGTGATTCTGTAGTGCATTTTCATGACGCGAAAAAATAGGTTGGAAATGCTCACAAATTTGTGTTTTTACGTCATTACAGACTTTTTGACATTTCGATTCAATGTGATGTAACTCAGCAGTTAAATCCTCACGTGTTCGTTCAAGAGTTTGCTCCAATGAGTCTAACTTTTTAAGATTTTGTTCCATTGTGTCTAACTTTTCAAGCTTTTGTCCCATTTGTTGCATTAATTGTAATAACAATGCACTGGTGTCTGAAACATGTTCCTCAGTGCTTTTCGGCAGTGAATTTACACCGGAAACATTCACATTTTGACAAGCAGAAAATGTGTCTTGACTTATTTGAGAAAACGGTGAGGATCCAAAACCTGAATCTACAGTATTTGCGAGATCGTGTCGTGTCATTTCGGCTTCCTGAGGCGAGCTATTGCCGACCGATCGATCGATAATGCTTCCCTCTTCACTAATTGTTTCACTGTCCACGCCATTGTTTGACGCCCGCTCCATTTCCCTGTGCACAGTTACCAAATTACTACTTTGAACATTAGTAAATTCATTACTCGGTGGCGCTAACACACTACTTTCATTTTCACTGTCATTTCTCAGTTTACTTTGGAGCCTAGTATTACGTTTTTCACACGCCATTATTGTCACAGTATTTCACACGACAACACAGAAAAACACAATTTGAAGAGCAAAAATAAGAGAACACATTAACATAACACTGAAAATAATATCTAGTTAATTACAGCTGCGAAATACTTGGTGCAAATCTATATGCATGCTACAACTGTTTTACTGTACAATAATGAAAGACTGCAACTACAAAGGAGATTTTCTCTACAATTACGCGCTAGCAATAAACAAAATCTACACTAATTACACAAACTACAAGAAAAAAAAAATCAGAAGATTTCAGTGAGGTATCCTCGGCTAAGGGTCGACATATGAAACATCCCCTTTGAACAATTTATACAGGACTGTGCTTATACTGACAAACAATATTTTTAGCGTAACGCAATCTGACTATCAAAGATCCCTGCAAAAGAATGGCCCTGACTACCATTAAACTATACCTTTCACAAATCACTTACCTCACAAAAATCTTCGCTGCTCAAGCTACTGCAATACAGCGAGCGCCACTACTGCCAGCTAAATGAAAGATTCAAACTACTGAAGGCACTAACTACTGATAGGGATAGTTAGCAAATGAAAGATATTAATAGAGAACGAACAATGTATTTACCTTGATATCATCATATATAAATATAGCAGTTCATGACAAATTACAAACCTCCGCCATCTCTCTCCCCACATCCACCACTGCTGGCGGCTCACCTCCAACTGCGCAACGCTACGCGCTGTTCACAGCCAGCTGCCTAACACTACAATGCCGAGTATTACAACAATGTAAAGTAGACACAGACTGCCCACAGCACAGCCAGTGATTTTCATACAGAGGTGGCGTTACCAATAAAAACCTAAACAGCCTACTTACATAAAGAAAACATAAACAGCCTACTTACACTACTGTAGTCCTTGTAGACACGGCCAGCAGCCATCTGTTGCGACTGTGCAGGTGCACAATCACCATCGAAGAGTCTTGCGGAGAATATAGCAAGTCCATAAACCACCCCTTGTGCACTCACAAAGTTTTTGAAATTGTCCTTAGAACCAGTAATGCTGTTATCCAGTCCCTTGCTGAATCATTAACACACGTGCAAACACTATCAGTCCCTACTTCTCACATATTGTCCATATACTATGACCAACAGAAACGTGTGCAGTGAAATGTAACTTACAAGTTAATAATATCATGAACTGGTGACAATTACAATTTTATAACAGAAGAATACAATAACAAAGGTACAAAATACATCATTAAAGAACATAACAATACAGATAACATTTGTAGTACAGGCTTTACAAAAGAATCGAACTAACATAGACATCAGTGTTACAGGAATTATGACATGAGTACGTACATAAAAGATCAGAATAACTTGCGAAACATCATCTTCACACATTAGCATTTAAACAGAATGAATAATGTCTAACATCTTTACAAAGTAAATAACATATTATTAATGCCAATTATATTTGATGATAACAGTATTCCTCATCATAGTGAATGTAGCTTAATATTAAAAGAGGGAAAAATTCTATGAAACTACACAGAGACAGGAAGAAAACAACTACACAAGGGTACACAAACACATAGTGGGATAACACCAATAGGAAAGGACAGGGTTCGTTTTCAGTGTAACATTTGGTACTGCAGTCCAACCCAAAACTTCATATATCTTTCCTCTTATTTCATCCTTTGTTTCCACCAAAAAAATTCTATCCAAGCATGCTTTCTGTATTTATATGTTCACACATTTCTCACCTCAACATTTATTTCCAAGAAAATCCTACCTAAACCTGTTTTCTGTACTTTTTTTGTATAACTTCTCAATGCATTCTTTACCTATTCTCCATAGTCAGTTTCTTATATAGTCTACCCCCTCTTAAGCTAACTTAAATCTACTGAGCTCAGATGCTAAACTAAGGGATGAGGCAATGCAGCAGCACATAAAACAATTATTATAAACAGCAATGCAAAAAATGCAAATTGGCAAAGCTAGCAGCATAAATGAGCAAAAGTCAAATTCAATAACACTATGCCTGGCAAACAGCAGCAACTTATACCTAAACATGACATAGCGCAAGCAGAAAAAATATTACACTAAAATGGCCATGTCTAATACCTATGTCACATCTTAACATTAGAGTGATGCATCACAATTTATTCTACAAAAGAAATTACCAAGTACTTGAAAAGAAAATTATGTGTTACTGTTATTAGTTCCTTCTTATTGTTCTTTCCTTTCCAAGTGCTCCTTTTTTTTTAAAGAATGTGGATCATAAAATAATTATTTAATAGATCTGTTGACAGAAAGAGTTCACATTAGCAAATGCATTTCATTTTATAAAAGCAATGCTGCAACACAGCTGAAAAACAGGTATCAAATGAAATAAGCAGTTACGCAAACCAAAGCATAAAAATATCATTCAATAGTCATGTGACATTTCATAAGTTAGTAGAAATTCTCTCAACTCTCGTAGAAAGACGCTTGTCGTAATCAGGTGTGCAGATGTACGAATATTTCCCATCAATTCATAAGCATTTCAGTAATTAGCACAAAGTGCGAGTAATCATATGTTTTCAAGTAACGAGGGTGTCGCATTAGCGATGAAAGGCACACCCTAATGGCTTGTTCTCCAGGAGTTTGACACGTCCCACGTCCCCTTTTTTTTCTACCTGTGCCGCTGAAAAGGGCTCGCAATAATGGCTTTTTCTCCAGGCGTCTGACACAGCTGGGTGCCCGCGACGCATTACGTGCAGGTGGTCACTTAACTTTCTTACGGAAATATTTACCGCTACAGTGACAGCCTCACATAAAAATATTTCACAGGTCAAGAATTAGCGTTGCAAATCTGTAGAAACAAAATCCTATGAATATAACAGTGTCCAAAAAATGTTCAGTGGCATTGTGATACATTCACATATGATTCACACATGTCATAGCTCTTAAAGTACGATTCTTGGTTTCCAACATCCTTTTTCACAAGTCAAGAGTCCCTACCCACTATTCATTACTCCTTACCTTATTACACATATACGTATCCATCGACACTCGTCAATATTTCGTCATTATAAATATGAAGCATAATCAAATAACTCATATAGCCTCAGCCTATTAATCGTAAACATACCTCAGCAGCATAATACACATCGTCGTCGTAAAAATAACATCATAACACCTCGGTCAAATCTCAAAATCGTCGTAGCTTCCTCCAATAATTAAAAAAATTCTCTGCTCATGTCAAAGGTGTCATCTGCCTCAAACGTACTTTAAAAATCATAATCCCTTTACCAAATACATCATTCAAAGCTCTCATAGTATCACAATGGTTCCAAAAAAATATGAAGAGTTCACACAGTACAGACAAAATACAATTTCGTAAGTGTGAAGTTATCCAACGGTGTAATTACGTAAACATGTGTCACTGATGTAGTAAAAATAAATGTTTGTCTCTCTCAGTTAAATGATCAGATAGCTGTGTAAATTGTGTGTTAGAGAAATATGGTACCGATGTGTAAAGTTGTATAAGCAAATACCATATTAGCTAGGGTTCCTTGTGGTTGCCACACACATGGTACACAAAGTAAGCATGTACCCCCCTGAGGATTAATGTAATTATACCCTCAGGTGCTACATATTATTGCAATGGAATGAAATGTATCACGGAAAAACTTTGTATCATTGTGTTTCAAATATCTTTGAAAATAAATGTTTTTGTACAAAATTGATCACTCAAATACGTGTCCTGTAGCGCTAAATGTGCGTCTTGTTGCAACATAATCTCTGTGGAAGTGTCGTAGTTATCGTCCTCCGAAAGCTAAGTTCTGCAGAAGTCAATGTACTGACCTCATGATAAACAAAGTGAAATGCTTTGCGTATAGATATCATACTTATTACGCTTATTGCCGTGATGAAGAAAGTACTGTGCTGTAACGTATTGTTGTGCTACAGAAAAGGCTGTCTCCTTGTAGCTATACCATAAAAGTTACTACTAAAACATGTTTTACTTTCCAGAATAATACAGAAAAACTGTGCAGATATAAAACAGATACACTGCAAAATCAACATTGTAAATTGTCACTCATTAGTAGCGTCGTGATAAAATCGTGTAGCTGTCACATAAACTAACAATTGTCTCATCTGGTATCTCACAGAAAGTACTTTAAATCCGGAATGTATTTTCAAGTAAACCAAAATGTTGCATTAAAATCTCATTAGCAGTACTGGTAAATGTTCTAAGTATGTGAGCTTTATAGTCGTTACGTAATCGTGCAACAAACAAGCAAGAATGCACACACACAATAACACTGTGTCGTCTGTCCACAATAACAATGCATTCGTAATTTCTGTTTAAATAATTTCTCTTGGTTCTTGGCTGGATATTTAACTTCAAACATTGTTGCATGGTAACAGTTTCTAAAGCATACTAGTAACGTGAAGTGAAACGTTTTATGGCAAAGACAAAGTTAAAAAGCAGATTATCTCTCAATAAATGGTTTTACATGTGAAATGTGGTGTAAACTTTTGCTCTTCCTAGTACGCAGAGTTTCAACTTTAACGCAATTATCATGTGGTATACGTCAGTGAAGAATGCTAAAATTTTTCTCAAGGTTAGCGTCTTTGTTATTTTTCTCTGAGCCAGCCGGCGCTGGTGGCTGCCTGCGGTGCGAGTCATTGCCTGTTTCTTTGTTGGCGCGCGCCGTTATTGGGATTTGGAGACCTAACTTCTACAAATTCACCTTGCCCAGAGAGCCCAGCTCTGTTAGAATCCCGCCAGTTCTGATGAAATTCACGTCTATCGTTTTGTCGGTAGTTTACATAGTTTCTTGTTTGTCGGTCACGTGGTGGAGAATTTCTCCCTGAATCGTAACTGCGCGCTGGACCGTTGCGTCTGAAGTTATTCTGTCTCCCTTGATAATAATTATTTTGGTTCCCATATTGTCTGTTTCTCTGATTGTCTCTGTGATAGTCACTACCGCGGAGAGGTGATCTTTCCCTGTAATTATTACTACTCTGCCAACGGTTGTAATACGGGTGGTGTCTGTTTTGGTCACGATATGTGTTGTGAGAATAGCCTTGTCGTGTCCAGTTATTATTTCTTTCATCGTGGAATTGTGACAGATGTGACCTGTAATTGTTGTGCTCCTGTTTCCGCGTTCCCCGATTGTCAGTGTCAATTTCCAGTTCTTGTAACAGACCCTGAAATGCTTCAATGTCATCTTTGCAGCGTCCTGCTAAAATAATATGTCGTAAATGTTCAGGCAAATTGGGTAAGCAAATGCGGATGAGTTCTGAGGGGCTGTATGGGTTTGATAGATATTGATTCTTATGCAACATGTCTTCAAAATATTTGACAAGACTGGAAAATTCAGATTGTTCAAAGTGTTTCATCATCATGATGCTATGTTTTACACGGTCTTGTGTAGCTTGAGACCAATACGCTGAGAGGAAGGCATGATAAAAATCTCCTTCACTGTGACAATCGTGAATGACCGATCGCATTCTTACACCTGGTTCATTCTCTAAGTAGCCACACATAAATTCTAACCTGTGCTCCAATGACCAGTTGGGAGGGAAACAATGAGAGAATTGATGGAGCCATGCTTGTGGATGAATGCCGTTGCCAGAATTCTTAAATGTTTTGAATTTACGTGTAGTAATGAACAGCTTATAGTCAAAATCATCATGTTGGCGAGTCGCATATCGGTCATTGTTAGGTCGTGTCGGCCGTTCCATCTCAAAATTCGGTGCACATTGCCAATTTCTTTCATAACTTCCGAAATGCCCTGTGTTATTATTTTGTGGCTTTTGCGTATTTCTAAGTTCCTCTTCCCGTGTTGGAGCGCGAGTGTCTTCTGAAATACGTAATTCTTGTATTACCTGTGTCAACTGATCTTGTACTTCCCGGATTTCTCTTTGGTGTTGCGTATCAATTTGATTCAGATTTTGTTTCAGTTTCCTAATTTGTTCGCTCTGTTCTGTGTCATCAAAGACTACCGGTTTTGCGTCATTCAGATTATCATCTACCTTCGTAGATAAATTATTTAGCTGATCCGAAAGTTGAACTACTTTCTCTGATAATGAACACATTTCCTCAGTGTGTTTTTCTGAACCAAGTTTCAGAGTGTCCATTTGTGTTGAAATCGAATCTACTGTGTCCTTTAAGTTATCCTGAGTTTTTGCAAGTTGCGTAACCGAATCGGTAGATGCAACTGAGTCAAATTTAGCTTGCAAGATCTCATGATTTTCATGAACAATAATTTGCAGTTCTTTTATGGCTGCTTCGTGATTCTGTAATGCATTTTCATGCCGCGAAAAAATAGGTTGAAAATGCTCACAAATTTGTGTTTTTACGTCATTACAGACTTTTTGACATTTCGATTCAATGTTATGTAACTCAGTAGTTAAGTCTTCACGCGTTTGTTCAAGAGTTTGTTCCAATGAATCTAACTTTTTAAGATTTTGTTCCACTGTGTCTAACTTTTTGAGATTTTGTTCCACTGTGTCTAACTTTCGAAGATTTTGTTCCATTGTGTCTAACTTTTGAAGCTTTTGCTGTGTTTGTCCCATTTGCTGTATTAATTGTAATAACAATGCACTGGTGTCTGGAACATGTTCCTCAGTGCTTTTCGGCAGTGAATTTGCACCGGCAACATTCACATTTTGACAAGCAGAAAATGTGTCTTGACTTATTTGAGAAAACGGTGAGGAACCAAAACCTGAATCTACAGTATTTGCGAGATTGTTTCCTGTCATTTCGGATTCCTGAGGCGAGCTGTTGCCGACCGATCGTTCGATAATGCGTCCCTCTTCACTAATTGTTTCACTGTCCACGCCATTGTTTGCCGCCCGCTCCATTTCCCTATGCACAGTTACCAAATTACTACTTTGAATGTCTGTTAATTCATTACTCTGCGGCGCTAACACACTGCTTTCATCTTCACTGTCATTTCTCAGTTTACTTTGGAGCCTAGTATTACGTTTTTCACACGCCATTATTGTCACAATATTTCACACGACAACACAGAAAAGCACAATTTGAAGAGCAAAAATAAGAGAACACATTAACATAACACTGAAAAAATATCTAGTTAATTGCACGCGCTGCTGAGAAATACTTGGTGTAAAACTGCATGCATGCTACAACTGTTTTACTGTACCACAATGAAAGACTGCAACTACAAAGGAAATTCTCTCTATAATTACGCGCTAGCAATAAACAAAATCTACACTAATTGCACAAACTACAAGAAAAAAATCAGAAGATTCCAGTGAGGTATCCTAGGCTAAGGGTCGACATATGAAACGTCCCCTTTTGTACTATTTATGCATGACTGTCCTTAAACTGACACACAATATTTTGTTAGCGCAACGCAATCTGACTTTCAAAATTCCCTGCAAAAGAATGGCCCTGACTAACATTAAACTATACCTCTCACAAATCACTTACCTCACAAAAATCTTCGCTGCTCAAGCTACTGCAATACAGCGAGCGCCACTACTGCCAGCTAAATAAAAGATTCAAACTATGGAAGGCACTAACTACTGATAGGGATAGTTAGCAAATGAAAGATATTAATAGAGAACAAACAATGTATTTACCTTAATATCATCACAAGTCTTAATATATATATCAGTTCATGACAAATTACAAATCTCCGCCATCTCTCTCCCCACATTCACCACTGCTGGCGGCTCACCTCCAACTGCGCAACGCTACGCGCTGTTCACAGCCAGCTGCCGCTGCCCAACACTACAATGGCGAGTATTACAACAATGCAAAGCAGACACAGACTGCCCACAGCACAGCCAGTGATTTTCATACAGAGGTGGCGTTACCAATGAAAAAACCTAAACAGCCTACTTACACAGTCGACAAGTAAGGAGCACAGCAAGTCAAGTTTTAGCTTTTGAAAACTCAATTATTGGCCGCTTTTGCTGCCTTGTAGTTGACCTAGGACCTTATGATTTGGCACGTACCGAGTTCAGGCAGCCACATTACACAAGAAAAAGCGAGAAGTGGTAATGTGTAGAAAAAACCGCAGAGAATCTTACGTTAAATACATTTGTCTTCGAAATGACGTAACTGCAAATCGTCACAATGGACGGTTTTCTCTCGGAAACGTTTACATTTATCTTCTGGCAGTTAAAGTGGCGAGATGAGCCTTGCGGGTGCACCACTCTGTACGTAATATAAGCATCTAAGCTGATGCAGTCGACAAGTAAGGAGCACAGCTGGTCAAGTTTTAGTTTTTGAAAACTCAATTTTTGGCCGCTTTTGCTGCCTTGTAGTTGACCTAGGACCTTAAGATTTGGCACGAACCGAGCTCTGGCAGCCACATTACACAAGAAAAAGCGAGAATTGGTAATGTGTAGAAAAAATGGTCTGTATAGCAGAGTTCTGGCGGGCGTTGTCGTGGAGTAGTATGACTTAGTCTGCCTGTTCGTTGATCTCGGAGTGCGTCTGCAAGGCGTCTGAGTTGTTAACAGTAAACGTCAGCAGTGATGCTTTACACCTGGTGGAAGAGATAAGCAGTACATCACACCGCCGCTGTTCCACCAGATACATAACTTTATCTTTTACGGATGCGCACAGGTCTTCGTACGGGGACATGCTGCTTTGTTTGAGGTCAACCAATCGTTTGCGGTCAACCATTCGTTTCTTTTCCTTATGTTAGCGTAAAGACACATCTTCTTGTCACCAGTTAAGAGACACTATAGGAAAGGTCTGTGTTATTCACGAGCCAATTGATGACAAGCAAGCAGAGATTCACATATGGCCGCCGGCTCATTTTTGTGGGCTTAGGGTATGCGGTACCCATACATCCGATTTTTCGAACTTTCCCGATTGCGAACAAATGTCGCACGATGGTGGAACGATCACTGTTCATCAGAATGACGTGAATCACTGTGGATTAATGTGTTTAAACGACCTTCATCAATCCTCGACGGTCTTCCTGAACGTGTAAAGTCACTAATATCAGAACGATGCTCCTTAAAACGACAAAACCATTTTCTTGGCATACTCTGTCCAGTGGCATTATCCCCATAAATGACGCAAACATTGGTGGCTGCCTCCGCTGCTGTTACCCCTTTACTGAACTGTAACAGAAGAATATCTCGGAAACGTACCGATTTCTGCACTTGGTTCTCCATTTTCTAGCGTCCACATCTGCAATCGCTATATCTGAATACCAATAGGTAAACTGAAGTAGCAATAGTGCAGAGTAAATAGAAAATGGCAATCGATAAATAAACCCATAGGTACCGGAATAGCAACATGCGAAACAAAAACTGTACGAACTTATGCAACAAACTAGTAATTTATATTATTTAATGGCTAACACGTGCACTGTCCCATGTGCAGAGACAATAACCGGATTTTCAGTATTATATATAAATATTGACCGACTTTAGAAATTTAAAACGCTGACAATTTATTCATTAAGCGCTATAATGTTATGTTAAAAGTTCAACGTAGTAAGTCATATATAACGGTCATACACAAAGTACATGCTTGGGACAGCCTAACTCACGCCGCGGATATTAACCGGACTATATTCTTTTGATATCTCAGAATGAGAGCACCTACACACTTCCAACAAAGTTTAACCGTAACTCCAAACCTTCCCAAAGTTTTTAAAGCTGATACACCCCGCCTACCCCCGAAATAATGAAACGAAGGAAGGTTAATGCTTAATAAATTTTCGCTGTTCATCCAGTAAAACCTCATGCATGACGTTTAAATTTATTACTTCTTTACGGTTAGGTCTATCTAATCACAACAGATTTTGCATAGAATACGCGCACATACCACTGAGTGTACCTGTAAACTTATATAACCGTCCGATACGTAGTTCAGAAGATATATTGAGATGTATGTTCACCCAGCTTCTCCTTAAAACGGGGTGCAAATGAGCCACAGAGTATACTCATCCCAAGTTTGACGACGAGAACACTCAGATTTCAACAAACTTTATACATAATTTCAAATTTTTGTAACGTTTTTCATTTGTCTGTGGTGAGTAATCCGAAACTATTGAAACCAACATGACTAGGGTTTTGCGTCTTCAATCATAAACGCCTTATATGGTCAACGTCAAATATTTAACACATTAAATCATTTATAAAGGAATCACACATTTGAGTAAGTTTTATACATGAGAATTCGATTCTTTAAAGAATCTGGACGGAGGGGGATACTTGTGAGAGAGGAATTTGCGTAGATAATCGTTAAAATATAGTACAGCATCAAAATTTGGTGCTTTCATTTGAGCAGATATGGTATGGTAACAATGAAGTAACTTCCAGATGTTGTTTACACTTTTGAATCAATATACACAAAAATGGTTCAAATGGTTCTGAGCACTATGCGACTTAACTTCTGAGGTCATCAGTCCCCTAGAACTTAGAACTACTTAAACCTAACTAACCTAAGGACATCACACACATCCATGCCCGAGGCAGGATTCTAACCTGCAACCATAGCGGTCACGTGGTTCAAGACTGAAGCGCCTAGAAGAGCACGGCCACACCGTGCACTGATGACACTACATTACAAATTACACACACACACACACACACACACACACACACACACACTGTCTCTGTACTCTTCCCATCTATTGCCATTTCCTATTTCCTACCTGTCACTATCTCATACTACCCAATCTTGTTTAACCTATGAGTTCACCATTAATGAACTCCGATGAACGGTCGTATTACTAAACGTTTGTTGCATTTCTGTAAAAGGCATTTGCGTATTGTATTTGTGCACTATTTATTAGTATTATTCCTGGATGAAAGCCACACATTATCGTTAAGGTATTCACTTAGCTTTTTTATGTGTGATTCTAATGTTTATTTTTAACATCAAACATCGGAAGAACAGAAGATCATATTACATTTTTTCTATAGAATATGTAAGTGAAACATTTGTTTAAATATTGAGATGCGTTGTCTAACACGTAAGCTATGTATTATCTTTGTAATGGTGAGATACCTAAACAAGATGTGATGTTATTTCCAACTTGTAATGTTATCTTTGAAAATGATGTATTTTAGTATAACAGAGTAAACAACATGTAGGATTGCTTCATCGTGATACCTATACAATAAAAAAAAATAAAAATAAAAAAAACCAACTGAAATACTGATGATGAAGCTATGACAACAAAAAAAGCACGCTAATGAAGGGACAGTAAACTGATTTTAGCATTACATTTTTCCACTTACGTTACTGGACTGGTTTTGCCAAAAATGTCCCCTAAGGCAACCATAATACAGAAGACACATTTCTGGTGGGAACATGGGGTTCTCGAAAGTCAAATTGTGAAGCCATGAGTCTGAAACATGCCTTATAGCACAGCTGTTCAGAAGCATAACAGACTGCTTTGGTTGAGTCTATTATTTTTTTCATTCCTCCTAGCCGTGTATGAATTTTCTTTTCATCTAAGTGATTCGTTTCACCTACATTTCAGGACCCGTCCTCAATAGCCAACGCTGATTATTTTTCGCAATATTCACACGAACATTAGAATGATTTTGTTCACAGCTATTATATTTGCAGCAAGTGCGGTATATTATTTTTCCCAAAAATATTCCGTCGTCAGCTGCACAAGTGGATTACTTTATTGATTTAACAGGTTTCGACAGATTAATATGTCATCTACCGAAGTTCAGTAATGGCTTATAACACAGTTACGCAAACGCCTATACCTTCGTCAGTGAAGTAATAAGGCTCCAGTTTCAAAAGGCTGTAGGAAGAGAACCACTGCTCAGAATGGCGTCATATTTTAACAGGAATACTATTGACGCAGGGGGAAACGTCAAGGATTTAAAAACGTTAAAGAAAATTTTACTAATAGATGGCGAAATAAGCGTCTTAACGTAAGTGGGGTCGGTTAAAAATGGCAGATGACTCGCAATACGAAGGCCATTTTTTAAACTGCAGATTATACTATCCACACTGTACAATGTGAATGAATGTGCAAGTTCTATAGTCAACAGTTGAGGCATTGTTGGTTAGTTGAGCCCATCCACCACCACAAGGTCGTACAAAAGTGGCTAGGAAAATTTGGCTTTTAATTGTCCTGAGGTCGAAAACCGCATAAAAAGAGTAAGGACATCGGTTTTCTAATTCGCTCAAGGCAGGCGCAAGGCATTTTCAGTGTGCTGTCCACCGTTTTCTGCTGCAAGTTGAAATTGAGAATTAGCATATTTCACAACAGGTCGGAGTATCTCGGGGGCTATGTTCAGAATGCGTTGCGCAATGCGTGCTTTCTTCAAGTCAGCTACGTTCGTCATTGGAGCACTGAACACATCATTCACATAACCCCACAGCCAGAAGTCACACAGATTAAGACCAGCTGATCTGGACGGCCAGACTGTAGACAAATGTCGGCTGATACTTCTAGCATTTCCGGAAAACTTCTGCAGCAGTGTGCAGTGTGTGGAGGAGCGCCATCTTGCGTGGATACGATTCTACCCACACACCCACACTGTTGAAGGGTTGGAAAGACGTTGGTGCAAACCAGTGCCTGTACAGGTAACAGTGTTTGTAGGACTCGTCTCCTCGAAAAAACACGGCCCTTTTTAAATAATATTCCGTAACTGCGATCGATTTACTATCAAATAGCCAAGCATCTTAGTTTTTCCCGCCAATTTTCAGGTGGGATAAAAGCCAGGGGTAGCTGGGGGTTTCCCAGAAGTTAATAGTTTCCATAGTTAATTAACTAGTCAATCAAGCTGATATTAAGTGCTTGTATCAGTGAGGGAAGTTCCCAGAAAGGTAAAAGGGAGGGGAGGGGTAGGGGTTTCTCTCAAATACTGGTTAGGCCAGTATTACAGTTTCTCAAACAAGTTTGCCAAACAAGTTTGTCAAACAAGTTTGTCAAACAGGATTGTCAAACACTTTTGCCAAACAAGTTTGTCAAACAAGTTTGTCAAAACAGTTTGTCAAACAACTAAGATTCCTTGCTACAGGAGAGGGTTAGGTTAGGTTAACTTAGGTTAGCTCTCCAATCTTCTTAATCTATTTTTGTATTCAGGGTGCCTCACATTGTAAAGCGCCTCATCAGCATCATACATCTCCATCAATTTTGTAGTTGTCGACACACACCAATTGTATTTACTGGCAATGTCGTACAACTACAGACGACAGAACGCTGCAGTGATGATATTAGCTCTCCATGTGGTAACATGTCACATTGCAGTGAGCAGAAGACAAGCGACTTCTTTGATCAAATCTACAGCGAGGCCCTAGATTTGATCAAATATTGGACGACATTTGACAAAGTTCCCTATTATACCATCAAATTCCTTTGACAAAGTGTTTTGACAAAGGGTTTTGAAGAACTGTTTTGACGAACTGTTTTGACGAACTGTTTTGACAAACTGTTTTGATGAACTGTTTTGAATAACCGTTGTGACGAACTGTTTTGACAAACTGTTTTGACAACTGTTTTGACAAACTGTTTTGACAAACTGTTTTGGCAAACTGTTTTGACAAACTGTTTTGGCAAACGGTTTTGACAAACTTGTTTTGAGAAACTTGTTTTGAGAAACTTGTTTTGACAAACTGTCTTGACAAACTTGTTTTTACAAACTTGTTTTGACAAACTTGTTCTGACAAACTTGTTTTGACAAACTTGTTTTGACAAACTGTTTTGACAAACTTGTTTAGACAAACTTGTTTTGACAAACTGTTTTGACAAACTGTTTTGACAAACTGTTTTGACAAACTATTTTGACAAACAGTTTTTGACAAACAGTTTTTGTCAAAACAGTTTTTGTCAAAACAGTTTTTGATGAAGCTGGTGCTCGTAACATTACACAAGAAAAAGCGAGAAGTGGTAATGTGTAGAAAAAGCCGCCGAAAATCTTACGTTTAATACATTTGGTTTCGAAATGACATAACTGCAAATCGTCACAATGGACGCATTTCTCTCGGAAACGTTTACATTTATCTTCCGGCAGTTAAAGTCGCGTGATGAGCCTTGCGGGCACACCACTCGGTACGTAATATAAGCATCTAAGTTGTTGCAGTCGACAAGTAAGGAGTACAGCAAGTCAAGTTTTAGTTTTTGAAAACTCAATTTTTGGCCGCTTTTGCTGCCTTGTAGTTGACCTAGGACCTTAAGATTTGGCACGAACCGAGCTCTGGCAGCCACATTACACAAGAAAAAGCGAGAATTGGTAATGTGTAGAAAAAATGGTCAGTATAGCAGAGTTCTGGCGGGCGTTGTCGTGGAGTAGTATGACTTAGTCTGCCTGTTCGTTGATCTCGGAGTGCGTCTGCAAGGCGTCTCAGTTGTTAACAGTAAACGTCAGCAGTGATGCTTTACACCTGGTGGAAGAGATAAGCAGTACATCACACCGCCGCTGTTCCACCAGATACATAACTTTATCTTTTACGGATGCGCACAGGTCTTCGTACGGGGACATGCTGCTTTGTTTGAGGTCAACCATTCGTTTGCGGTCAACCATTCGTTTCTTTTCCTTATGTTAGCGTAAAGACACATCTTCTTGTCACCAGTTACGAGACACGATAGGAATGGTCTGTGTTATTCACGAGCCAATTGATGACAAGCAAGCAGAGATTCACATATGGCCGCCGGCTCATTTTTGTCGGCTTAGGGTATGCGGTACCCATACATCCGTTTTTTCGAACCTTCCCGATTCCGAACAAATGTCGCACGATGGTGGAACGATCACTGTTCATCAGAGTGACGTGAATCACTGTGGATTAATGTGTTTAAACGACCTTCATCAATCCTCGACGGTCTTCCTGAAGGTGTAAAGTCACTAATATCAGAATGATGCTCCTTAAAACGACAAAACCATTTTCTTGGCGTACTCTGTCCAGTGGCATTATCCCCATAAATGACGCAAACATTGGTGGCTGCCTCCGCTGCTGTTACACCTTTACTGAACTGTAACAGAAGAATATCTCGGAAACGTACCGATTTCTGCACTTGGTTCTCCATTTTCTAGCGTCCACATCTGCAATAGCTATATCCGAATACCAACAGGTAAACTGAAGTAGCAATAGTGCAGAGTAAATAGAAAATGGCAATCGATAAATAAACCCATAGGTACCGGAATAGCAACAGGGGAAACAAAAACTGTACGAACTTATGCAACAAACTAGTAATTTATATTATTTAATTGCTAACACGTGCACTGTCCCATGTGCAGAGACAATAACTGGATTTTCAGTATTATATATAATTATTGACCGACTTTAGAAATTTAAAACGCTGACAATCTATTCATTAAGCGCTATAATGTTATATTAAAAGTTCAACGCAGTAAGTAAAATATAACGGTCATACACAAAGTACATGCTTGGGACAGCCTAACTCACGCCACGGATATTAACCGGACTATATTCTTTTGATATCTCAGAATGAGAGCACTTACCCACTTCCAACAAAGTTTACCCGTAACTTCAAACCTTCCCAAAGTTTTTAAAGCTGATACACCCCGCCTACCCCCGAAATAATGAAACGAAGGAAGGTTAATGCTTAATAAATTTTCGCTGTTCATCCAGTAAAACCTCATGCATGACGTTTAAATTTATTACTTCTTTACGGTTAGGTCTATCTAATCACAACAGATTTTGCATAGAATACGCGCACATACCACTGAGTGTACCTGCAAACTTATATAACCGTCCGATACGTAGTTCAGAAGATATATTGAGATGTATGTTCACCCAGCTTCTCCTTAAAACGGGGTGCAAATGAGCCACAGAGTATACTCATCCCAAGTTTGACGACGAGAACACTCAGATTTCAACAAATTTTATACATAATTTCAAATTTTTGTAACGTTTTTCATTTGTCTGTGGTGAGTAATCCGAAACTACTGAAACCAACATGACTAGGGTTTTGCGTCTTTAATCATGAACGCCTTATATGGTGAACGTCAAATATTTAACACATTAAATCATTTGTAAAGGAATCACACATTTGAGTTAGTTTTGTACATGAGAATTCGATTCTTTAAAGAATCTGGACGGAGGGGGATACTTGTGAGAGAGGAATTTGCGTAGATAATCGTTAAAATATAGTACAGCATCAAAATTTGGTGCTTTCATTTGAACAAACATGGTATGGTAACAATGAAGTAACTTCCAGATGTTGTTTACACTTTTGAATCAATATACACAAAAATGGTTCAAATGGCTCTGAGCACTATGCGACTTAACTTCTGAGGTCATCAGTCCCCTAGAACTTAGAGCTACTTAAACCTAACTAACCTAAGGACATCACACACATCCATGGCCGAGGCAGGATTCTAGCCTGCGACCATAGCAGTCACGTGGTTCCAGACTGAAGCGCTTAGAAGAACACGGCCACACCATGCACTGATGACACAACACTACAAATTACACACACACACACACACACACACACACACACACACACACACACACGCACACACGCACACACACTGTCTCTGTACTCTTCCCATCTATTGCCATTTCCTATTTCCTACCTGTCACTATCTCATTCTACCCAATCTTGTTTAACCTATGAGTTCACCTTTAATGAACTCCGATGAACGGTCGTATTACTAAACGTTTGTTGCATTTCTGTAAAAGGCATTTGTGTATTGTATTTGTGCACTATTTATTAGTATTATTCCTGGATGAAAGCCACACATTATCGTTAAAGTAGTGTCATCTTTGAAAATGATGTATTTTAGTATAACAGAGTAAACAACATGCAGGATTGCTTCATCGTGATATACTATACAATAAAAAAAATAAAAATAAAAAAAAAAACAACTGAAATCCTGATGATGAAGCTATGACAACAAAAAAAGCACGCTAATGAAGGGACAGTAAACTGATTTTAGCATTACATTTTTCCACTTACGTTACTGGACTGGTTTTGCCAGAAAACATAATACAGAAGACACGTTTCTGGTGGGAACATGGGGTTCTCGAAAGTCAAATTGTGAAGCCATGAGTCTGAAACACGCCTTATAGCACAGCTGTTCCGAAGCTCAACAGACTGCTTTGATTGAGTCTATTATTTTTTTCATTCCTCCTAGCCGTGTATGAATTTTCTTTCCATCTAAGTGATTCGTTTCACCTACATTTCAGGACCCGTCCTCAATAGCCGACGCTGATTATTTTTCGCAATATTCACACGTACATTAGAATGATTTTGTTCGCAGCTATTATATTTGCAGCAAGTGCGGTATATTAATTTTCCCAAAAATATTCGGTCATCAGCTGCACAAGTGGATTACTTCTACCACTACATCAAAGATCTTGGTCAAATATATCTGATGGAATATTTGATCACATCTGTGATCAAATCTTTGACAAAGAAATTTGATAGTGTAATACTGGCCTTAACCCCAGGGAGTCATGACCCACATAGCAGAACGATAGGTTAAGAATCTGTCAATCGAAATGACAGATGAATCCAGGGGGTCATAATCTTAGCAGAACAATGGGTTAAGAACCTCTCAATCAAAAAAGAACAATAGTTTGCCCCCTGAATGTACACTTGCTCCTGATGTAGGCAACCTGCACTAGCAAATTGTGCTGATTCTCTCTGTGCCCCCCTACGATTTCGTCAACCCGCACCACACAGTCAACTTTGCAGAAAGAGGTGGTTTTGGTTGATGTAAATGCGGTTTTTTCGTTACCTACATTCTGAAAGTCTGCGTATTGACATGTACTTGGGGATACAAATGGGACTCGACTGCCCACAGAATGTTCCATGGCCATTTGCTGTCAATTTCCATGCGAACAAGACATTTCAGAGTGAACGTTTGTCTTGCTGGCATGTCAGCAGCAAGCAGCTCCTGAACATGGGCAATTTTGTACGGACAGCAATGCAGCATGTTTCGTAGGATGTTACAAACCATACTCACAGGTGTGTCCAGCGTTCGCACAACTTCCCATTCGCTGCGTGTTCGCACACCACCTCTCGATCCCTGCTGCAGTGCTGCGGCCAAATCTTCGTCAGACGTCAGATCAACCAACTGCTTTCCTCCCTCTAGCACATTCCACTTCAGAAGGTCTTTTCGACTTTTGTAATAATTTTCTCTAGACCCTTAGCAGTCATCAAACCAATGCCTTTTTTCATAACCCATAACTTCCCCCCCTTCTTGCAGCGGTGTACCGTAGGTCTCTAGAAGAGCATAGCGTTCCAAAGGATTGGAAAAGGGCACAGGTCATCCCGTTTTCAAGAAGGGACGTCTATCAGATGTGCAGAATTATAGACCTATATCTCTAACGTCGATCAGTTGTCGAATTTTGAGTATAATGACTTTTCTGGAAACTAGAAATCTACTCTGTAGACGATCGTGTGAAACCCAGCTCGCGCTATTCGTCCACGGGACTCAGAGGGCCATAGACACGGGTTCCGAGGTAGATGCTGTGTTTCTTGACTTCCGCAAGGCGTTCGATACAGCTCCCCACAGTCGTTTAATGAACAAAGTAAGAGCATATGGACTATCAGACCAATTGTGTGATTGGATTGAAGAGTTCCTAGATAACAGAACGCAGCATGTCATTCTCAATCGAGAGAACTCTTCCGAAGTAAGAGTGATTTCAGGTGTGCCGCAGGGGACTGTCGTAGGACCGTTGCTATTCACAATATACATAAATGACCTTGTGGATGACATCGGAAGTTCACTGAGGCTTTTTGCGGATGATGCTGTGGTATATCTAGAGGGTGTAACAGTGGAAAATTGTACTGAAATGCAGGAGATCTGCAGCGAATTGACGCATGGTGATTGAATCTCAATGTAGACAAGTGTAATGTGCTACGAATAGATAGAAAGATAGATCCCTTATCATTTAGCTACAAAATAGCAGGTCAGCAACTGGATGCAGTTAATTCCATAAATTATCTGGGTGTAGGCATTAGGAGTGATTTAAAATGGAATGATCATATAAAGTTGATCGTCGGTAAAGCAGATGCCAGACTGAGATTCATAGGAAGAATCCCAAGGAAAAGCAATCCGAAAACAAAGGAAGTAGGTTACAGTACGCTTGTTCGCCCACTGCTTGAATACTGCTCAGCAGTGTGGGATCCGTACCAGATAGGGTTGATAGAAGAGAGAGAGAAGATCCAACGGAGAGCAGCGCACTTCGTTACAGGATCATTTAGTAATCGCGAAAGCGTTACGGAGATGATCGATAAACTCCAGTGGAAGACTCTGCAGGAGAGACGCTCAGTAGCTCGTTACGGGCTTTTGTTGAAGTTTCGAGAACGTACCTTCACCGAGGAGTCAAGCAGTGTATTGCTCCCTCCTACGTATATCTCGCGAAGATACCATGAGGATAAAATCAGAGAGAGTAGAGACCACACAGAAGCATACCGACAATCCTTCTTTCCACGAACAATACGAGACTGGAATAGAAGGGAGAACCGATAGAGGTACTCAGGGTACCCTCCGCCACACACCGTCAGGTGGCTTGCGGAGTATGTATATAGATGTAGATGTAGAACGTTAAGTGTCCAGAACTTCTGTAGCGATACTGGAGCACAGTAACCGTTCCTGTGAAAGATTTTTAGCAGTAGCACGCGATCCTTCATTGAGACAGTCTTGTTGGACGCCTCGTGCGCAAACCGAGAAATAGCCATGTGCCGGGCGTCTACCAGTGTGCATATTCTGACGCTCATGGCGCCATTCATTGGTGAAACTTTCGTTACTTATTTTTTTGTTCCATGACTTTTCGATCTGTGTAAATAATACACTGTTCAAACTTGACATTATTCTCAGCTGTGGTTCTCTTTCTACAATGTCTCGAAACTGGAACTTTAATTACCGGCGCAGCCGAATAAAAATCAGAGATGGAAGATAAGTAAGTAAACTGTTCATTATTTTAAAACTGATCGCCATAACTATTAACATACATACATCACAAAAACTTTTGCATCAGCCCAGTTCCTAGAACTCCTGAAGATAGACGGTGCCTGTGGCTCTTGTATCACAGACACAGTCCCTTTGACTGTTCAGAGATGTCACTAGACCGACCTAAAGATGTAGACAACCATGCATGAGCAGTGCCTATTAGACGGAGGGGGTCCGACAGCCGATCAGTTCCAGTCATTCCATTAGGAGGGAGGTACACGGCTCGTGTTGTATGTAGTTGAAACATGCCTAGACGGTCAATAATGCGGTTCGTTCGCATCCGCATTGTGCCAGGAAGGGCTCTCAACAAGGGAAGAGTCCAGGCATCTCAGAGTGAGCCAAAACGATGTTGTTCGGACATAGAGGAGATACAGAGAGGCAGGAACTGTCGATCACATGCCTCGCTCAGGCCGCCCAAGGGCTACTACTGCAGTGGATGACCGCTACCTACGGATTATAGATCGGAGTAATCCTGACAGCAACGACACCATGTTGAATAGTGTTTTTTGTGCAGTGACAGGACGTCGTGTTACGACTCAAACTGTGCGCAATAGGCTGCATGGTGCGCAACTTCACTCCCAATGTCCATGACCAGGTCCATCTTTGCAACGAGGACACCGTGCAGCGCAGTACAATTGAGCCCAACAACGAGGCAAATGGACCATTCAGGATTGGCATCACGTTCTCTTCACCGATGAGTGTCGCATATGCCTTCAACCAGACAATCGTCGTATTTGGAGGCAACCTTGTCAGGCTGAACGCCTTAGACACTGTCCAGCGAGTGCAGCAAGGTGGAAGTTCCCTGCTGCTTTGGGGTGGCATTATGTGGGTCCGACATACGCCGCTGGTCGTCACGGAACGCACAGAAATGGCTGTACAATACGTGAATGCCATCCTACGATCGATAGTGCAACCGTATGGGCAGCATATTGGACTTCATGGACGGCATTTCTCGCCCCCATCGTGCAAATCTTGTGAATGACTTCCTTCAGGATAACGACATCGCTCGACTAGAGTGGCCAGCATGTTCTCCAAACATGAACCCTATCGAACATGCCTGGCATACATTGAAAAGGGCTGTTTATGGACGACGTGACCCACCAACCACTCTGTGGCATCTACGCCGTATCACCGTTGAGGAGTGGGGCAATCTGGACCAATAGTGCCTTGATGAACTTGTTGATAGTCTGCCACGACGAATACAGGCATGCATCCTTGCAAGAGGACCTGCTACAGGGTATTAGAGGTACCAGTGCATACAGCAATCTGCACCACCACCTCTTAAGGTCTCGCTTTACGGCGGTACAACATGCAAAGTGTGATTTTCATGAGCAATAAATGATGTTTATGGTGATCTCTATTCCAATTTTCTGTACAGGTTCAGGTACTCTCAGAACCGAGGTATGCAAAACTTTCTTTGATGTGTGTATGAAGCTGGTGACAAAGGATTAGAAATTGGAGCAAGAAGAGTAGGATACTTAAGATTTGCTGATGACTTGGTCCTTCTAGCCACAGGGGAAAAAGAATTACAGGATTTGGTAGACATCATTGCAACTAACGGAAAAAAATATGGAATGAAAATTAACACAAAATAAACAAAAGTATTGGCAATAGGAGGAAAGAAGGAAATAAAAATTGTGCTGGATGGAGAAACACTAGAACAGGTGCAAAATTTTAAGTAACTTGGAAGCAGGATAGACACTGACTCGACGTGCACCACAGAAATTGAAACAAGGATAGCAATGGCAAAAGAGGCGTTTTATAAGAAAAGGAGAATCTTCTGCAGCGGTCTGGACAGAGAACTCAGAAAGAGACTCATAAAATGTCTTGTATGGACTGTTCTTCTATATGGCGCTGAAACATTGACTATGAGGAAAAAAGACAGAGAAAGGCTGGAGGCTTTTGAGATCTGGACATGGCGGAAGATGGAAAGATTAAGTTGGATGGACAGAGTAAAAAATGAAGAGGTACTGAGAAGAGTGGGAGAGGAACGACAGTTACTAGATGTAATAAAGAGAAGAAAAAGAAATTGGATTGGGCATTTATTAAGAAAGAATGACGGACGGATAAAAACAGTTTTAGAAGGTTATGTAGAAGGGAAAAGGAAGCGAGGAAGAAAGAGATTCCAGATACTGGATGACATGATGGACGGTACAACATACAGCAGCCTTAAGAAGGAAGCAATGGATCGCAGAAAATGGAGAGGCAAAGGACCTGCTAATATAGCAGATAACTGATGATGATGAAGCTGGTGCTCGTAATGTTTAGGCTAATCAGTGTATGTTCTTTGCGTGTTTGTCCGTCCGCAGCATTTTCGCTTTAGCAAATCTCTCATACGCACACCGTGCTTCTGGAGGGAAGGAGATCGAAAATAAATAAGCAGACGAATGTTAGAGTTTGTTCAGGGGCAGCTCCGTCAATACGGCACGCGCTGGCCTGCATGTTATTGTGATACCGCGTTAGGCGGAGAGGCAATTTCGCAGCCAATCTGCACGGCGTTCTCCATTTCCGATGGCTGAACGGCGACGGCCGACCGCCGGCTCGGAACGGCTCGGCTCGGCTCGTGTTTCAGCTAGCGGCGCCCCCCCCCCCCCCCAGCAGCGGTGGAAGGAAATCACTCGGCCCCGGCCGATCCACCCCTCCCCCTTCTGTCCATAAGCAGCCCGACCCCTCGGGGCGAAAAAAGTAATTACCGATGCAGTGCACGTAGCCCCCACTGCGTGGACCGTTATTTATATTGCCAGAATCAGCAGCGCCCGTAGCCGCTCAATTGGAAAGGCTGCCAGGCGAGCGAGGGTCCAGCTTCGACGAAGCAAAGGTAGCTGCGGGCGACAGAATGTCCGGGGTGAGAGGGGGCAGTTCCTACCTACCCGTTCGTAGCTCAGTTGTACTATTCGTATTGGGGTAGAGGCCAATAGTAAACATGAATAAAATATACTAATGTGACAGTGACGTCTAACTACCACCAACTACTGAATCATCTTGTATTCACTGTAAATTATCTCACGATGGAAATTAGATCATATTGAACAAATCATGAATGAAAGCAAATTAAACAAATTGTACACTGTTCTTAGATATACTACACTGGTAAGATTGGCTCTCAGCTCTTAATGTTAAGTTGATGTGAAGTTAGATTTAATTATGCCCCTGGAAAAGCAAATGGTAAATGCGATCTGACTGCATTCCTATAATCTCTTTTGTGTCTGAAATAATACGTACTTCGGACACCACCACCGAGAAACTAACCAAACAACATGCAAAAAGACAAATAACCAATAAAGAATCGTAAGCAGAACTGCACGGATGCTCAGTGGATGGCAAGAACACGATCCCACAACTATTTCTGAACTTTACTGCCGCTGCTGCAAGTTTCACAATACCGTCTACCAGCGTGCTGGCTCAGTCGATACTGTTGGGGCGACGACTGCAGCTGCATAGTCGCTGAATTACGACGAGTCTCTCAAATATCTTGAGCAGAATAAACTACTCAGAAACTGCTAATACCACAAGGCCTATATTTCCTCTAAATGGTATACAACGCTTACAAGACTGGCTCAACAACCCTTAAAGCCGTCGGCACACGGACCGTGCTGTCGAACGTTAACGTTGAGCGTGCCAAGTTCAACGTGCTGCTGAACGCTCAGGAACGATGCGACTCGTGCATACGGTACGTGGGCCCCAACGTGGTATACACGATCGCAGCGCACTCCAGCGGCAGTTGAGGGATGCTTCTAGTTCGTAAATCACACTGTTTAGTCAACGGGCGCGCTTAAAATTCCCACGTTAGCTCTATTAAAACGCACATTTCCTCCATCGTCCACGAAAAGGAAAGTACCATGTCCAGTCAATAAGGGCACAGGATTATAAAAGTTCCATTACAAACCGTGCATTACAAATTTGGAATACTTCTCCGGATGAGATAAACATTACTTCATCATTCCCACATTTTAGTAAAACCCCAAGGTCAGTCTTACTTGATCACTGTTCCTACCCAGTAGCAGAATCTTTGCAACGCGTGAATTACGAAGCATAAAAGAAAAAGGAGCAAAATATCTTTATACAAGTAGCGCAAGCTGGCCTGTAGATCAAGTCAATCGAACAAAGTCACCCCTCAAGAAAAGGTGAACTTGTATTTACATAACATGAAATATTATAGCTTATACTTATATTAAAGTATCAAAACCTAATAAAAACGCGAATGTTACGAAAAAAAATTGGTTGTGTCAGGACGCGAACCACCGCCCCCAACAAAAAAAACTCCGTATAGGACAGAGACGCTATTCATTACGCTAAACCAACATCACACGTTTCGTTGCAAATCGTAGTATTTTACCACTTGCTAAAAACGTTGATCGTAGTTATGTTACTAACTGAAATTTAATTATAACAAATTTTACCATGAACAATGCGTTTTGGGTGGATCTTCAGTGTGTTGCTACCTTCAAATAGCCTACTGTCATTATACGCAAGTTACAATAAATCTTTTGCCACGACTATGATGCTTCTCGTTATTTTATTGGAATGAATCACACAGTTAACAACGGGTTTTGCAGGATTCTCTATTTTCTGGTGCTCGGAATGGTATATATACATACAGGCTTGAAATGAATGCCAATATGGCGCCTCACTGTACTGAAGGGAGACGGCGTGCATGTGACGTAGGTGGCGTTGTGCCATCTCATTGGTCAACGCTCAGTCGCACGCTCAGAATATCTGACAAGCCAGATGTTGCTCTGCACGTTCGGAAAGACTACCGAACGTGCCATTCCACGCTATGACGTCAGAAACTCGGCACGCTCAACGCTCAACATTCGGATGCACGGTCCGTGTGCCGACGGCTTTAAGGTGCAGCCCAGTGTGTCTTGTACTAACGTGCAGTACCAGTATGATAGCTCTGTGCACTGGTTGACTACGTTCAATGGTGACTGCCGGCCTATAAGGCGGAATCAACTGCAATTATACAGGGTTATTACAAATGATTGAAGCGATTTCACAGCTCTGCAATAACTTTTTTATTTGAGATATTTTCAAAATGCTTTGCACACACATACAAAAACTCACAAGGTTTTTTTTAGGCTTTCACAAATGTTCGATATTTGCCCCTTTAGTGATTCAGCAGACATCAAGCCGATAATCAAGTTCCTCCCACACTCGGCGCAGCATCTCCCCATCAATCAGTTCGAAAGCATCGTTGATGCGAGCTCGCAGTTCTGACACGTTTCTTGGTAGAGGACGTTTAAACACTGAATCTTTCACATAACCCGAGAGAAAGAAATCGCATGGGGTTAAGTCGGGAGAGCGTGGAGACCATGACATGAATTGCTGATCATGATCTCCACCACAACCGATCCATCGGTTTTCCCATCTCCTGTTTAAGAAATGCCGAACATCATGATGGAAGTGCGGTGGAGCACCATCCTGTTGAAAGATGAAGTCGGCGCTGTCGGTCTCCAGTTGTGGCATGAGCCAATTTTCCGCGGGCTACGCGTGAAACTTGCCCGCACGCGTTCAACCGTTTCTTCGCTCACTGCAGGCCGACCCGTTGATTTCCCCTTACAGAGGCATCCAGAAGCTTTAAACTGCGCATACCGTGGCCGAATGGAGATAGCAGTTGGTGGATCTTTGTTGAACTTCATCCTGGAGTGTCGTTGCACTGTTATGACTGACTGATGTGAGTGCATTTCAAGCACGACATACGCTTTCTCGGCTCCTGTCGCCATTTTGTCTCACTGCGCTCTCGAGCGCTCTGACGGCAGAAACCTGAAGTGCGGCTTCAGCCGAACAAAACTTGATGAGTTTTTCTACGTATCTGTAGTGTGTCGTGACCATATGTCAATGAATGGAGCTACAGTGAATTTATGAAATCGCTTCAATCATTTGTAATAGCCCTGTACTAGTAGTCAATGCAATGCCTATCGTGGACGCTGAAGTCCTACTGTAGCTGCAGACTCCAGATCGTACACAGCACAGTTTTCAGAATCTAAGTCCCTCTCTCAGAGCTGCCGAACTTTGCGACTGTCCGCTTTCACGGAGCAAGACGCTCTCCTCACCTGCCTCGCTCTACCCGATGCAAGTCAAGTTTTACTTTATGAAAACTCGATTTTTGGCCGCTTTTGCTGCCTTGTAGTTGACCTAGGACCTTAAGATTAGGCACGAACCGAGCTCTGGCAGCCACATTACACAAGAAAAAGCTAGAAGTGGTAATGTGTAGAAAAAACCGCAGAAAATCTTACGTTTAATACATTTGTTTTCGAAATGACGTAACTGCAAATCGTCACAATGGACGCATATCTCCCGGAAACGTTTACATTTATCTTCTGGCAGTTAAAGTGACGTGATGAGCCTTGCGGGCGCACCACTCTGTACGTAATATAAGCATCTAAGTTGTTGCAGTCGACAAGCAAGGAGTACAGCAAGTCAAGTTTTAGTTTTTGAAAACTCGATTTTTGGGCGCTTTTGCTGCCTTGTAGTTGACCTAGGACCTTACGATTTGGCACGAACCAAGCTCTGGCAGCCACATTACACAAGAAAAAGCGAGAAGTGGTAAGGTGTAGAAAAAGCCGCAGAAAATCTTATGTTTAATACATTTGGTTTCGAAATGACGTAACTGCAAATCGTCACAATGGACGCATTTCTCTCGGAAACGTTTACATTTATCTTTTGGCAGTTAAAGTGGCGTGATGAGCCTTGCGGGAGCACCACTCTGTACGTAATATAAGCATCTAAGTTGTTGCAGTCGACAAGCAAGGAGTACAGCAAGTCAAGTTTTAGTTTTTGAAAACTCGATTTTTGGGCGCTTTTGCTGCCTTGTAGTTGACCTAGGACCTTACGATTTGGCACGAACCAAGCTCTGGCAGCCACATTACACAAGAAAAAGCGAGAAGTGGTAAGGTGTAGAAAAAACCGCAGAAAATCTTATGTTTAATACATTTGGTTTCGAAATGACGTAACTGCAAATCGTCACAATGGACGCATTTCTCTCGGAAACGTTTACATTTATCTTTTGGCAGTTAAAGTGGCGTGATGAGCCTTGCGGGAGCACCACTCTGTACGTAATATAAGCATCTAAGTTGTTGCAGTCGACAAGTAAGGAGCACAGCTGGTCAAGTTTTAGTTTTTGAAAACTCGATTTTTGGCCGCTTTTGCTGCCTTGTAGTTGACCTAGGACCTTAAGATTTGGCACGAACCAAGCTCTGGCAGCCACATTACACAAGAAAAAGCGAGAAGTGGTAAGGTGTAGAAAAAGCCGCAGAAAATCTTATGTTTAATACATTTGGTTTCGAAATGACGTAACTGCAAATCGTCACAATGGACGCATTTCTCTCGGAAACGTTTACATTTATCTTTTGGCAGTTAAAGTGGCGTGATGAGCCTTGCGGGAGCACCACTCTGTACGTAATATAAGCATCTAAGTTGTTGCAGTCGACAAGCAAGGAGCACAGCTGGTCAAGTTTTAGTTTTTGAAAACTCGATTTTTGGCCGCTTTTGCTGCCTTGTAGTTGACCTAGGACCTTAAGATTTGGCACGAACCGAGCTCTGGCAGCCACATTACACAAGAAAAAGCGAGAAGTGGTAAGGTGTAGAAAAAGCCGCAGAAAATCTTATGTTTAATACATTTGGTTTCGAAATGACGTAACTGCAAATCGTCACAATGGACGCATTTCTCTCGGAAACGTTTACATTTATCTTTTGGCAGTTAAAGTGGCGTGATGAGCCTTGCGGGAGCACCACTCTGTACGTAATATAAGCATCTAAGTTGTTGCAGTCGACAAGTAAGGAGCACAGCTGGTCAAGTTTTAGTTTTTGAAAACTCGATTTTTGGGCGCTTTTGCTGCCTTGTAGTTGACCTAGGACCTTACGATTTGGCACGAACCAAGCTCTGGCAGCCACATTACACAAGAAAAAGCGAGAAGTGGTAATGTGTAGAAAAAACCGCAGAAAATCATACGTTAAATACATTTGTCTTCGAAATGACGTAACTGCAAATCGTCACAATGGACGCATTTCTCTCGGAAACGTTTACATTTATCTTCTGGCCGTCTAAAATCGCGTGATGAGCCTTGCGGGCGCACCACTCAGTACGTAATATAAGCATCTAAGTTGTTGCAGTCGACAAGCAAGGAGTACAGCAAGTCAAGTTTTAGTTTTTGAAAACTCACTCTGTACGTAATATAAGCATCTAAGTTCTTGCAGTCGACAAGTAAGGAGCACAGATGGTCAAGTTTTAGTTTTTGAAAACTCAATTTTCGACCGCTTCTGCTGCATTGTAGTTGACCTAGGACCTTAAGGTTTGGCACGAACCGAGTTCTGGCAGCCTCATTACACAAGAAGAAGCGAGAAGATGTAATGTGTAGAAAAAACCGCAGGAAATCTTACCTTTAATACATTTGTTTTCGAAATGACGTAACGGCAAATCGTCACGATGGACGCATTTCTCTCGGAAACGTTGACATTTATATTCTGGCAGTTAAAGTGGCGTGATGAGCCTTGCGGGCGCACCACTCTGTATGTAATATAAGCATCTAAGTTGTTGCAGTCAACAAGGAAGGAGAACAGCAAGTCAAGTTTTAGTTTTTGAAAACTCAATTTTTGGCCGCTTTTGCTGCCTTGTAGTTGACCTAGGACCTTAAGATTTGGCACGAACCGAGTTCTGGCAGCCACATTACACAAGAAGAAGCGAGAAGGGATAATGTGTAGAAAAAACCGCAGAAAATCTTACGTTTAATACATTTGTTTTCGAAATGACGTAACTGCAAATCGTCACAATGGACGCATTTCTCTCGGAAACGTTTACATTTATCTTCTGGCAGTTAAAGTGGCGAGATGAGCCTTGCGGCCGCACCACTCTGTACGTAATATAAGCATCTAAGTTGTTGCAGTCAACAAGTAAGGAGCACAGCAAGTCAAGTTTTAGTTTTTGAAAACTCAATTTTTGGCCGCTTTTGCTGCCTTGTAGTTGACCTAGGACCTTTAGATTTGGCACGAACCGAGTTCTGGCAGCCACATTACACAAGAAAAAGCGAGAAGTGGTAATGTGTAGAAGAAACCGCAGAAAATCTTACGTTTAATACATTTGTTTTCGAAATGACGTAACTGCAAATCGTCACAATGGACGCATTTCTCTCGGAAACGTTTACATTTATCTTCTGGCAGTTAAAATCGAGTGATGAGCCTTGCGGGCGCACCACTCTGTATGTAATATAAGCATCTAAGTTGTGGCAGTCGACAAGCAAGGAGTACAGCAAGTCAGGTTTTAGTTTTTGAAAACTCAATTTTTGACCGCTTTTGCTGCCTTGTAGTTGACCTAGGACCTTAAGATTCGGCACGAACCGAGTTCTGGCAGCCACATTACACAAGAAAAGGCGAGAAGTGCTAATGTGTAGAAAAAACCGCAGAAAATCTTACGTTTAATACATTTGTTTTCGAAATGACTTAACTGCAAATCATCACAATGGACGTATTTCTCTCGGAAACGTTCACATTTATCTTCTGGCAGTTAAAGTGGCGTGATGAGCCTTGCGGGCGCACCACTCTGTATGTAATATAACATCTAAGTTGTTGCAGTCGACAAGCAAGGAGTACAGCAAGTCAAGTTTTAGTTTTTGAAAACTCAGTTTTTGACTGCTTTTGCTGCCTTGTAGTTGACCTAGGACCTTAAGATTTGGCACGAACCGAGCTCTGGCAGCCACATTACACAAGAAAAGGCGAGAAGTGGTAATGTGTAGAAAAAACCGCAGAAAACCTTACGTTTAATACATTTGTTTTCGAAATGACGTAACTGCAAATTGTCACAATGGACGCATTTCTCTCGGAAACGTTTACATTTACCTTCTGGCAGTTAAAGTGGCGTGATGAGCCTTGCGGGCGCACCACTCTGTACGTAATATAAGCATCTAAGTTGTTGCAGTCGACAAGCAAGGAGTACAGCAAGTCAAGGTTTAGTTTTTGAAAACTCAATTTTTGACCGCTTTTGCTGCCTTGTTGTTGACCTAGGACCTTAAGATTCGGCACGAACCGAGTTCTGGCAGCCACATTACACAAGAAAAGGCGAGAAGTGCTAATGTGTAGAAAAAACCGCTAGAAAATCTTACGTTTAATACATTTGTTTTCGAAATGACGTAACTGCAAATCGTCACAATGGACGCATTTCTCTCGGAAACGTTTACATTTATCTTCTGGCAGTTACAGTGGCGTGATGAGCCTTGCGGGCGCACCACTCTGTACGTAATATAAGCATCTAAGTTGTTATAGTCGACAAGTAATGAATACAGCAAGTCAAGTTTTAGTTTTTGAAAACTCAATTTTTGACCGCTTTTGCTGCCTTGTAGTTGACCTAGGACCTTTAGATTCGGCACGAACCGAGCTCTGGCAGCCACATTACACAAGAAAAGGCGAGAAGTGGTAATGTGTAGAAAAAACCGCAGAAAATCTTACGTTTAATACATTTGTTTTCGAAATGACGTAACTGCAAATCGTCACAATGGACGCATTTCTCTCGGAAACGTTTACATTTATCTTCTGGCAGTTAAAGTGGCGTGATGAGCCTTGCGGGCGCACCACTCTGTACGTAATATAAGCATCTAAGTTGTTGCAGTCGACAAGTAAGGAGCACAGCAAATCAAGTTTTAGTTTTTCAAAACTCAGTTTTTGGCCGCTTTTGCTGCTTTGTAGTTGACCTAGGACCTTAAGGTTTGGCACGAACCGAGTTCTGGCAGCCACATTACACAAGAAGAAGCGAGAAGAGGTAATGTGTAGAAAAAACCGCAGAAAATCTTACGTTTAATACATTTGTTTTCGAAATGACGTAACTGGAAATCGTCACAATGGACGCATTTCTCTCGGAAACGTTTACATTTATCTTCTGGCAGTTAAAGTGGCGTGATGAAACTTGCGGACGCACCACTCTGTACGTAATATAAGTATCTAAGTTGTTGCAGTCGACAAGCAAGGAGTACAGCAAGTCAAGTTTTAGTTTTTGAAAACTCAATTTTTGACCGCTTTTGCTGCCTTGTAGTTGACCTAGGACCTTTAGATTCGGCACGAACCGAGCTCTGGCAGCCACATTACACAAGAAAAGGCGAGAAGTGGTAATGTGTAGAAAAAACCGCAGAAAATCTTACGTTTAATACATTTGTTTTCGAAATGACGTAACTGGAAATCGTCACAATGGACGCATTTCTCTCGGAAACGTTTACATTTATCTTCTGGCAGTTAAAGTGGCGTGATGAAACTTGCGGACGCACCACTCTGTACGTAATATAAGCATCTAAGTTGTTGCAGTCGACAAGCAAGGAGTACAGCAAGTCAAGTTTTAGTTTTTGAAAACTCAATTTTTGACCGCTTTTGCTGCCTTGTAGTTGACCTAGGACCTTTAGATTCGGCACGAACCGAGCTCTGGCAGCCACATTACACAAGAAAAGGCGAGAAGTGGTAATGTGTAGAAAAAACCGCAGAAAATCTTACGTTTAATACATTTGTTTTCGAAATGACGTAACTGGAAATCGTCACAATGGACGCATTTCTCTCGGAAACGTTTACATTTATCTTCTGGCAGTTAAAGTGGCGTGATGAGCCTTGCGGGCGCACCACTCTGTATGTAATATAACATCTAAGTTGTTGCAGTCGACAAGCAAGGAGTACAGCAAGTCAAGTTTTAGTTTTTGAAAACTCAATTTTTGACCGCTTTTGCTGCCTTGTTGTTGACCTAGGACCTTAAGATTCGGCACGAACCGAGTTCTGGCAGCCACATTACACAAGAAAAGGCGAGAAGTGCTAATGTGTAGAAAAAACCGCTAGAAAATCTTACGTTTAATACATTTGTTTTCGAAATGACGTAACTGCAAATCGTCACAATGGACGCATTTCTCTCGGAAACGTTTACATTTATCTTCTGGCAGTTACAGTGGCGTGATGAGCCTTGCGGGCGCACCACTCTGTACGTAATATAAGCATCTAAGTTGTTATAGTCGACAAGTAATGAATACAGCAAGTCAAGTTTTAGTTTTTGAAAACTCAATTTTTGACCGCTTTTGCTGCCTTGTAGTTGACCTAGGACCTTTAGATTCGGCACGAACCGAGCTCTGGCAGCCACATTACACAAGAAAAGGCGAGAAGTGGTAATGTGTAGAAAAAACCGCAGAAAATCTTACGTTTATTACATTTGTTTTCGAAATGACGTAACTGCAAATCGTCACAATGGACGCATTTCTCTCGGAAACGTTTACATTTATCTTCTGGCAGTTAAAGTGGCGTGATGAGCCTTGCGGGCGCACCACTCTGTACGTAATATAAGCATCTAAGTTGTTGCAGTCGACAAGTAAGGAGCACAGCAAATCAAGTTTTAGTTTTTCAAAACTCAGTTTTTGGCCGCTTTTGCTGCTTTGTAGTTGACCTAGGACCTTAAGGTTTGGCACGAACCGAGTTCTGGCAGCCACATTACACAAGAAGAAGCGAGAAGAGGTAATGTGTAGAAAAAACCGCAGAAAATCTTACGTTTAATACATTTGTTTTCGAAATGACGTAACTGGAAATCGTCACAATGGACGCATTTCTCTCGGAAACGTTTACATTTATCTTCTGGCAGTTAAAGTGGCGTGATGAAACTTGCGGACGCACCACTCTGTACGTAATATAAGCATCTAAGTTGTTGCAGTCGACAAGCAAGGAGTACAGCAAGTCAAGTTTTAGTTTTTGAAAACTCAATTTTTGACCGCTTTTGCTGCCTTGTAGTTGACCTAGGACCTTTAGATTCGGCACGAACCGAGCTCTGGCAGCCACATTACACAAGAAAAGGCGAGAAGTGGTAATGTGTAGAAAAAACCGCAGAAAATCTTACGTTTAATACATTTGTTTTCGAAATGACGTAACTGGAAATCGTCACAATGGACGCATTTCTCTCGGAAACGTTTACATTTATCTTCTGGCAGTTAAAGTGGCGTGATGAGCCTTGCGGGCGCACCACTCTGTATGTAATATAAGCATCTAAGTTGTTGCAGTCAACAAGGAAGGAGCACAGCAAGTCAAGTTTTAGTTTTTGAAAACTCAATTTTTGGCCACTTTTGCTGCCTTGTAGTTGACCTAGGACCTTAAGATTTGGCACAAACCGAGTTCTGGCAGCCACATTACACAAGAAGAAGCGAGAAGAGGTAATGTGTAGAAAAAACCGCAGAAAATCTTACGTTTAATACATTTGTTTTCGAAATGACGTAACTGCAAATCGTCACAATGGACGCATTTCTCTCGGAAACGTTTACATTTATCTTCTGGCAGTTAAAGTGGCGTGATGAGCCTTGCGGGCGCACCACTCTGTAGGTAATATAAGCATCTAAGTTGTTGCAGTCGACAAGTAAGGAGCACAGCAAGTCAAGTTTTAGTTTTTGAAAACTCAATATTTGACCGCTTTTGCAGCCTTGTAGTTGACCTAGGACCTTAGGATTTGGCACGAACCGAGCTCTGGCAGCCACATAACACAAGAAAAAGCGAGAAGTGGTAATGTGTAGAAAAAACCGCAGAAAATCTTACGTTTAATACACTTGTTTTCGAAATGACGTAACTGCAAATCGTCACAATGGACGCATTTCTCTCGGAAACGTTTACATTTATCTTCTGGCAGTTAAAGTGGCGAGATGAGCCTTGCGGGCGCACCACTCTGTACGTAATATAAGCATCTAAGTTGTTGCAGTCAACAAGTAAGGAGCACAGCAAGTCAGGTTTTAGTTTTTGAAAACTCAATTTTTGGCCGCTTTTGCTGCCTTGTAGTTGACCTAGGACCTTTAGATTTGGCACGAACCGAGTTCTGGCAGCCACATTACACAAGAAAAAGCGAGAAGTGGTAATGTGTAGAAAAAACCGCAGAAAATCTTACGTTTAATACATTTGTTTTCGAAATGACTTAACTGCAAATCCTCACAATGGACGTATTTCTCTCGGAAGCGTTTACATTTATCTTCTGGCAGTTAAAGTGGCGTGATGAGCCTTGCGGGCGCACCACTCTGTACGTAATATACGCATCTAAGTTGTTGCAGTCGACAAGTAAGGAGCACAGCTGGTCAAGTTTTAGTTTTTGTAAACTCAATTTTTGACCGCTTTTGCTGACTTGTGGTTGACCTAGGACCTTAAGATTTGGCACGAACCGAGTTCTGGCAGCCACATTACACAAGAAAAGGCGAGAAGTGGTAATGTGTAGAAAAAACCGCAGAAAATCTTACGTTTAGTACATTTGTTTTCGAAATGACGTAACTGCAAATCGTCACAATGGACGCATTTCTCTCGGAAACGTTTACATTTATCTTCTGGCAGTTAAAGTGGCGTGATGAGCCTTGCGGACGCACCACTCTGTACGTAATATAAGCATCTAAGTTGTTGCAGTCGACAAGCAAGGAGTACAGCAAGTCAAGTTTTAGTTTTTGAAAATTCAATTTTTGACAGCTTTTGCTGCCTTGTAGTTGACCTAGGACCTTAAGGTTTGGCACGAACCGAGTTCTGGCAGCCACATTACACAAGAAGAAGCGAGAAGAGGTAATGTGTAGAAAAAACCGCAGAAAATCTTACGTTAAATACATTTTATTTCGAAATGACGTAACTGCAAATCGTCACAATGGACGCATTTCTCTCGGAAACGTTTACATTTATTTTCTGGCGGTTAAAGTGGCGTGACGAGCCTTGCGGGCGCACCACTCTGTACGTAATATAAGCATCTAAGTTGTTGCAGTCGACAAGCAAGGAGTACAGCAAGTCAAGTTTTAGTTTTTGAAAACTCAATTTTTGACCGCTTTTGCTGCCTTGTAGTTGACCTAGGACGTTAAGATTTGGCACGAACAGAGGTCTGGCAGCCACATTACACAAGAAGAAGGGAGAAGAGGTAATGTGTAGAAAAAACCGCAGAAGATCTTACGTTTAATACATTTGTTTTCGAAATGACGTAACTGCAAATCGTCACAATGGACGCATTTCTCTCGGAAACGTTTACATTTATCTTCTGGCAGTTAAAGTGGCGTGATGAGCCTTGCGGGCGCACCACTCTGTACGTAATATAAGCATCTAAGTTGTTGCAGTCGACAAGCAAGGAGTACAGCAAGTCAAGTTTTAGTTTTTGAAAACTCAATTTTTGACCGCTTTTCCTGCCTTGTAGTTGACCTAGGACCTTAAGATTTGGCACGAACAGAGGTCTGGCAGCCACATTACACAAGAAGAAGGGAGAAGAGGTAATGTGTAGAAAAAACCGCAGAAGATCTTACGTTTAATACATTTGTTTTCGAAATGACGTAACTGCAAATCGTCACAATGGACGCATTTCTCTCGGAAACGTTTACATTTATCTTCTGGCGGTTAAAGTGGCGTGATGAGCCTTGCGGGCGCACCACTCTGTACGTAATATAAGCATCTAAGTTGTTGCAGTCGACAAGCAAGGAGTACAGCAAGTCAAGTTTTAGTTTTTGAAAACTCAATTTTTGACCGCTTTTCCTGCCTTGTAGTTGACCTAGGACCTTAAGATTTGGCACGAACAGAGGTCTGGCAGCCACATTACACAAGAAGAAGCGAGAAGAGGTAATGTGTAGAAAAAACCGCAGAAAATCTTACGTTAAATACATTTTATTTCGAAATGACGTAACTGCAAATCGTCACAATGGACGCATTTCTCTCGGAAACGTTTACATTTATCTTCTGGCAGTTAAAGTGGCGTGATGAGCCTTGCGGACGCACCACTCTGTACGTAATATAAGCATCTAAGTTGTTGCAGTCGACAAGCAAGGAGTACAGCAAGTCAAGTTTTAGTTTTTGAAAACTCAATTTTTGACCGCTTTTGCTGCCTTGTAGTTGACCTAGGACGTTAAGATTTGGCACGAACAGAGGTCTGGCAGCCACATTACACAAGAAGAAGGGAGAAGAGGTAATGTGTAGAAAAAACCGCAGAAGATCTTACGTTTAATACATTTGTTTTCGAAATGACGTAACTGCAAATCGTCACAATGGACGCATTTCTCTCGGAAACGTTTACATTTATCTTCTGGCGGTTAAAGTGGCGTGATGAGCCTTGCGGGCGCACCACTCTGTACGTAATATAAGCATCTAAGTTGTTGCAGTCGACAAGCAAGGAGTACAGCAAGTCAAGTTTTAGTTTTTGAAAACTCAATTTTTGACCGCTTTTCCTGCCTTGTAGTTGACCTAGGACCTTAAGATTTGGCACGAACCGAGTTCTGGCAGCCACATTACACAAGAAAAGGCGAGAAGTGGTAATGTGTAGAAAAAACCGAAGAAAATCTTACGTTTAATACATTTGTTTTCGAAATGACGTAACTGCAAATCGTCACAATGGACGCATTTCTCTCGGAAACGTTTACATTTATCTTCTGGCGGTTAAAGTGGCGTGATGAGCCTTGCGGGCGCACCACTCTGTACGTAATTTAAGCATCTAAGTTGTTGCAGTCGACAAGTAAGGAGTACAGCAAGTCAAGTTTTAGTTTTTGAAAACTCAATTTTTGACCGCTTTTGCTGCCTTGTAGTTGACCTAGGACCTTAAGATTTGGCACGAACCGAGCTCTGGCAGCCACATTACACAAGAAAAGGCGAGAAGTGGTAATGTGTAGAAAAAACCGAAGAAAATCTTACGTTTAATACATTTGTTTTCGAAATGACGTAACTGCAAATCGTCACGGTGGACGCATTTGTCTCGGAAACGTTTAAATTTATCTTCCGGCAGTTAAAGTGGCGTGATGAGCCTTGCGGGCGCACCACTCTGTACGTAATTTAAGCATCTAAGTTGTTGCAGTCGACAAGTAAGGAGTACAGCAAGTCAAGTTTTAGTTTTTGAAAACTCAATTTTTGACCGCTTTTGCTGCGTTTTGTAATTGACCTAGGACCTTATGATTTGGCACGAACAGAGGTCTGGCAGCCACATTACACAAGAAGAAGCGAGAAGAGGTAATGTGTAGAAAAAACCGCAGAAAATCTTACGTTTAATACATTTGTTTTCGAAATGACGTAACTGCAAATCGTCACAATGGACGCATTACTCTCGGAAACGTTTACATTTATCTTCTGGCAGTTAAAGTGGCGTGATGAGCCTTGCGGGCGCACCACTCTGTACGTAATATACGCATCTAAGTTGTTGCAGTCGACAAGTAAGGAGCACAGCTGGTCAAGTTTTAGTTTTTGTAAACTCAATTTTTGACCGCTTTTGCTGACTTGTGGTTGACCTAGGACCTTAAGATTTGGCACGAACCGAGTTCTGGCAGCCACATTACACAAGAAAAGGCGAGAAGTGGTAATGTGTAGAAAAAACCGCAGAAAATCTTACGTTTAGTACATTTGTTTTCGAAATGACGTAACTGCAAATCGTCACAATGGACGCATTTCTCTCGGAAACGTTTACATTTATCTTCTGGCAGTTAAAGTGGCGTGATGAGCCTTGCGGACGCACCACTCTGTACGTAATATAAGCATCTAAGTTGTTGCAGTCGACAAGCAAGGAGTACAGCAAGTCAAGTTTTAGTTTTTGAAAATTCAATTTTTGACAGCTTTTGCTGCCTTGTAGTTGACCTAGGACCTTAAGGTTTGGCACGAACCGAGTTCTGGCAGCCACATTACACAAGAAGAAGCGAGAAGAGGTAATGTGTAGAAAAAACCGCAGAAAATCTTACGTTAAATACATTTTATTTCGAAATGACGTAACTGCAAATCGTCACAATGGACGCATTTCTCTCGGAAACGTTTACATTTATTTTCTGGCGGTTAAAGTGGCGTGACGAGCCTTGCGGGCGCACCACTCTGTACGTATTATAAGCATCTAAGTTGTTGCAGTCGACAAGCAAGGAGTACAGCAAGTCAAGTTTTAGTTTTTGAAAACTCAATTTTTGACCGCTTTTGCTGCCTTGTAGTTGACCTAGGACGTTAAGATTTGGCACGAACAGAGGTCTGGCAGCCACATTACACAAGAAGAAGGGAGAAGAGGTAATGTGTAGAAAAAACCGCAGAAGATCTTACGTTTAATACATTTGTTTTCGAAATGACGTAACTGCAAATCGTCACAATGGACGCATTTCTCTCGGAAACGTTTACATTTATCTTCTGGCGGTTAAAGTGGCGTGATGAGCCTTGCGGGCGCACCACTCTGTACGTATTATAAGCATCTAAGTTGTTGCAGTCGACAAGCAAGGAGTACAGCAAGTCAAGTTTTAGTTTTTGAAAACTCAATTTTTGACCGCTTTTGCTGCCTTGTAGTTGACCTAGGACGTTAAGATTTGGCACGAACAGAGGTCTGGCAGCCACATTACACAAGAAGAAGGGAGAAGAGGTAATGTGTAGAAAAAACCGCAGAAGATCTTACGTTTAATACATTTGTTTTCGAAATGACGTAACTGCAAATCGTCACAATGGACGCATTTCTCTCGGAAACGTTTACATTTATCTTCTGGCGGTTAAAGTGGCGTGATGAGCCTTGCGGGCGCACCACTCTGTACGTAATATAAGCATCTAAGTTGTTGCAGTCGACAAGCAAGGAGTACAGCAAGTCAAGTTTTAGTTTTTGAAAACTCAATTTTTGACCGCTTTTCCTGCCTTGTAGTTGACCTAGGACCTTAAGATTTGGCACGAACCGAGTTCTGGCAGCCACATTACACAAGAAAAGGCGAGAAGTGGTAATGTGTAGAAAAAACCGAAGAAAATCTTACGTTTAATACATTTGTTTTCGAAATGACGTAACTGCAAATCGTCACAATGGACGCATTTCTCTCGGAAACGTTTACATTTATCTTCTGGCGGTTAAAGTGGCGTGATGAGCCTTGCGGGCGCACCACTCTGTACGTAATTTAAGCATCTAAGTTGTTGCAGTCGACAAGTAAGGAGTACAGCAAGTCAAGTTTTAGTTTTTGAAAACTCAATTTTTGACCGCTTTTGCTGCCTTGTAGTTGACCTAGGACCTTAAGATTTGGCACGAACCGAGCTCTGGCAGCCACATTACACAAGAAAAGGCGAGAAGTGGTAATGTGTAGAAAAAACCGCAGAAAATCTTACGTTTAATACATTTGTTTTCGAAATGACGTAACTGCAAATCGTCACGGTGGACGCATTTGTCTCGGAAACGTTTAAATTTATCTTCCGGCAGTTAAAGTGGCGTGATGAGCCTTGCGGGCGCACCACTCTGTACGTAATTTAAGCATCTAAGTTGTTGCAGTCGACAAGTAAGGAGTACAGCAAGTCAAGTTTTAGTTTTTGAAAACTCAATTTTTGACCGCTTTTGCTGCGTTTTGTAATTGACCTAGGACCTTATGATTTGGCACGAACAGAGGTCTGGCAGCCACATTACACAAGAAGAAGCGAGAAGAGGTAATGTGTAGAAAAAACCGCAGAAAATCTTACGTTTAATACATTTGTTTTCGAAATGACGTAACTGCAAATCGTCACAATGGACGCATTACTCTCGGAAACGTTTACATTTATCTTCCGGCAGTTAAAGTGGCGTGATGAGCCTTGCGGGCGCACCACTCTGTACGTAATATAAGCATCTAAGTTGTTGCAGTCGACAAGTAAGGAGCACAGCAAATCTAGTTTTGGTTTTTGAAAACTCAATTTTTGGCCGCTTTTGCTGCCTTGTAGTTGACCTAGGACCTTAAGATTCGGCACGAACCGAGCTCTGGCAGCCACATTACACAAAAAAGGCGAGAAGTGGTAATGTGTAGAAAAAACCGCAGAAAATCTTACGTTTAATACATTTGTTTTCGAAATGACGTAACTGCAAATCGTCACAATGGACGCATTTCTCTCGGAAACGTTTACATTTATCTTCTGGCAGTTAAAGTGGCGTGACGAGCCTTACGGGCGCACACTCTGTACGTAATATAAGCATCTAAGTTGTTGCAGTCGACAAGCAAGGAGTACAGCAAGTCAAGTTTTAGTTTTTGAAAACTCAATTTTTGACCGCTTTTGCTGCCTTGTAGTTGACCTAGGACCTTACGATTTGGCACGAACCAAGCTCTGGCAGCCACATTACACAAGAAAAAGCGAGAAGTGGTAATGTGTAGAAAAAACCGCAGAAAATCTTTCGTTTAATACATTTGTTTTCGAAATGACGTAACTGCAAATCGTCACAATGGACGCATTTCTCTCGGAAACGTTTACATTTATCTTCTGGCAGTTAAAGTGGCGTGATGAGCCTTGCGGGCGCACCACTCTGTACGTAATATAAGCATCTAAGTTGTTGCAGTCGACAAGTAAGGAGCACAGCTGGTCAAGTTTTGGTTTCTGAAAACTCAATTTTTGACCGCTTTTGCTGCCTTGTAGTTGACCTAGGACCTTAAGATTTGGCACGAACCGAGCTCTGGCAGCCACATTACACAAGAAAAGGCGAGAAGTGGTAATGTGTAGAAAAAACCGCAGAAAATCTTTCGTTTAATACATTTGTTTTCGAAATGACGTAACTGCAAATCGTCACAATGGACGCATTTCTCTCGGAAACATTTACATTTATCTTCTGGCAGTTAAAGTGGCGTGATGAGCCTTGCGGGCGCACCACACCGTACGTAATATAAGCATCTAAGTTGTTGCAGTCGACAAGCAAGGAGTATAGCAAGTCAAGTTTTGGTTTTTGAAAACTCAACTTTGGCCGCTTTTGCTGCCTTGTAGTTGACCTAGGACCTTAAGATTTGGCACGAACCGAGCTCATGCAGCCACATTACACAAAAAAGGCGAGAAGTGGTAATGTGTAGAAAAAACCGCAGAAAATCTTACGTTTAATACATTTGTTTTCGAAATGACGTAACTGCAAATCGTCACGATGGACGCATTTCTCTCGGAAACGTTTAAATTTATCATCTGGCAGTTAAAGTGGCGTGATGAGCCTTGCGGGAGCACCACCCTGTACGTAATATAAGCATCTAAGTTGTTGCAGTCGACAAGTAAGGAGTACAGCAAGTCAAGTTTTAGTTTTTGAAAACTCAATTTTTGACCGCTTTTGCTGCCTTTTGTAGTTGACCTAGGACCTTAAGATTTGGCACGAACAGAGTTCTGGCAGCCACATTACACAAGAAGAAGCGAGAAGAGGTAATGTGTAGAAAAAACCGCAGAAAATCTTACGTTTAATACATTTGTTTTCGAAATGACGTAACTGCAAATCGTCACAATGGACGCATTTCTCTCGGAAACGTTTACATTTATCTTCTGGCAGTTAAAGTGGCGTGATGAGCCTTGCGGGCGCACCACTCTGTACGTAATATAAGCATCTAAGTTGTTGCAGTCGACAAGCAAGGAGTACAGCAAATCAAGTTTTGGTTTTTGAAAACTCAATTTTTGGCCGCTTTTGCTGCCTTGTAGTTGACCTAGGACCTTAAGGTTTGGCGCGAACCGAGTTCTGGCAGCCACATTACACAAGAAGAAGCGAGAAGAGGTAATGTGTAGAAAAAACCGCAGAAAATCTTACGTTTAATACATTTGTTTTCGAAATGACGTAACTACAAATCGTCACGATGGACGCATTTCTCTCGGAAACGTTTACATTTATCTTCTGGCAGTTAAAGTGGCGTGATGAGCCTTGCGGGCGCACCACCCTGTACGTAATATAAGCATCTAAGTTGTTGCAGTCGACAAGTAAGGAGTACAGCAAGTCAAGTTTTAGTTTGTGAAAACTCAATTTTTGACCGCTTTTGCTGCCTTTTGTAGTTGACCTAGGACCTTAAGATTTGGCACGAACAGAGGTCTGGCAGCCACATTACACAAGAAGAAGCGAGAAGAGGTAATGTGTAGAAAAAACCGCAGAAAATCTTACGTTTAATACATTTGTTTTCGAAATGACGTAACTGCAAATCGTCACAATGGACGCATTTCTCTCGGAAACGTTTACATTTATCTTCTGGCAGTTAAAGTGGCGTGATGAGCCTTGCGGGCGCACCACCCTGTACGTAATATAAGCATCTAAGTTGTTGCAGTCGACAAGTAAGGAGTACAGCAAGTCAAGTTTTAGTTTGTGAAAACTCAATTTTTGACCGCTTTTGCTGCCTTTTGTAGTTGACCTAGGACCTTAAGATTTGGCACGAACAGAGGTCTGGCAGCCGCATTACACAAGAAAAAGCGTGAAGTGGTAATGTGTAGAAGAAACCGCAGAAAATCTTACGTTAAATACATTTGGTTTCGAAATGACGTAACTGCAAATCGTCACAATGGACGCATTTCTCTCGGAAACGTTTACATTTACCTTCTGGCAGTTAAAGTGGTGTGATGAGCCTTGCGGGCGCACCACTCTGTACGTAATATAAGCATCTAAGTTGTTGCAGTCGACAAGCAAGGAGTACAGCAAGTCAAGTTTTGGTTTTTGAAAACTCAATTTTTGGCCGCTTTTGCTGCCTTGTAGTTGACCTAGGACCTTAAGATTTGGCACGAACCGAGCTCTGGCAGCCACATTACACAAGAAAAGGCGAGAAGTGGTAATGTGTAGAAAAAACCGCAGAAAATCTTACGTTTAATACATTTGTTTTCGAAATGACGTAACTACAAATCGTCACGATGGACGCATTTCTCTCGGAAACGTTTACATATATCTTCTGGCAGTTAAAGTGGCGTGATGAGCCTTGCGGGCGCACCACCCTGTACGTAATATAAACATCTAAGTTGTTGCAGTCGACAAGTAAGGAGTACAGCAAGTCAAGTTTTAGTTTGTGAAAACTCAATTTTTGACCGCTTTTGCTGCCTTTTGTAGTTGACCTAGGACCTTAAGATTTGGCACGAACAGAGGTCTGGCAGCCACATTACACAAGAAGAAGCGAGAAGAGGTAATGTGTAGAAAAAACCGCAGAAAATCTTACGTTTAATACATTTGTTTTCGAAATGACGTAACTACAAATCGTCACGATGGACGCATTTCTCTCGGAAACGTTTACATTTATCTTCTGGCAGTTAAAGTGGCGTGATGAGCCTTGCGGGCGCACCACCCTGTACGTAATATAAGCATCTAAGTTGTTGCAGTCGACAAGTAAGGAGTACAGCAAGTCAAGTTTTAGTTTGTGAAAACTCAATTTTTGACCGCTTTTGCTGCCTTTTGTAGTTGACCTAGGACCTTAAGATTTGGCACGAACAGAGGTCTGGCAGCCACATTACACAAGAAGAAGCGAGAAGAGGTAATGTGTAGAAAAAACCGCAGAAAATCTTACGTTTAATACATTTGTTTTCGAAATGACGTAACTACAAATCGTCACGATGGACGCATTTCTCTCGGAAACGTTTACATTTATCTTCTGGCAGTTAAAGTGGCGTGATGAGCCTTGCGGGCGCACCACCCTGTACGTAATATAAGCATCTAAGCTGTTGCAGTCGACAAGTAAGGAGTACAGCAAGTCAAGTTTTAGTTTGTGAAAACTCAATTTTTGACCGCTTTTGCTGCCTTTTGTAGTTGACCTAGGACCTTAAGATTTGGCACGAACAGAGGTCTGGCAGCCACATTACACAAGAAGAAGCGAGAAGAGGTAATGTGTAGAAAAAACCGCAGAAAATCTTACGTTTAATACATTTGTTTTCGAAATGACGTAACTGCAAATCGTCACAATGGACGCATTTCTCTCGGAAACGTTTACATTTATCTTCTGGCAGTTAAAGTGGCGTGATGAGCCTTGCGGGCGCACCACCCTGTACGTAATATAAGCATCTAAGTTGTTGCAGTCGACAAGTAAGGAGTACAGCAAGTCAAGTTTTAGTTTGTGAAAACTCAATTTTTGACCGCTTTTGCTGCCTTTTGTAGTTGACCTAGGACCTTAAGATTTGGCACGAACAGAGGTCTGGCAGCCGCATTACACAAGAAAAAGCGTGAAGTGGTAATGTGTAGAAGAAACCGCAGAAAATCTTACGTTAAATACATTTGGTTTCGAAATGACGTAACTGCAAATCGTCACAATGGACGCATTTCTCTCGGAAACGTTTACATTTACCTTCTGGCAGTTAAAGTGGTGTGATGAGCCTTGCGGGCGCACCACTCTGTACGTAATATAAGCATCTAAGTTGTTGCAGTCGACAAGCAAGGAGTACAGCAAGTCAAGTTTTGGTTTTTGAAAACTCAATTTTTGGCCGCTTTTGCTGCCTTGTAGTTGACCTAGGACCTTAAGATTTGGCACGAACCGAGCTCTGGCAGCCACATTACACAAGAAAAGGCGAGAAGTGGTAATGTGTAGAAAAAACCGCAGAAAATCTTACGTTTAATACATTTGTTTTCGAAATGACGTAACTACAAATCGTCACGATGGACGCATTTCTCTCGGAAACGTTTACATTTATCTTCTGGCAGTTAAAGTGGCGTGATGAGCCTTGCGGGCGCACCACCCTGTACGTAATATAAACATCTAAGTTGTTGCAGTCGACAAGTAAGGAGTACAGCAAGTCAAGTTTTAGTTTGTGAAAACTCAATTTTTGACCGCTTTTGCTGCCTTTTGTAGTTGACCTAGGACCTTAAGATTTGGCACGAACAGAGGTCTGGCAGCCACATTACACAAGAAGAAGCGAGAAGAGGTAATGTGTAGAAAAAACCGCAGAAAATCTTACGTTTAATACATTTGTTTTCGAAATGACGTAACTACAAATCGTCACGATGGACGCATTTCTCTCGGAAACGTTTACATTTATCTTCTGGCAGTTAAAGTGGCGTGATGAGCCTTGCGGGCGCACCACCCTGTACGTAATATAAGCATCTAAGTTGTTGCAGTCGACAAGTAAGGAGTACAGCAAGTCAAGTTTTAGTTTGTGAAAACTCAATTTTTGACCGCTTTTGCTGCCTTTTGTAGTTGACCTAGGACCTTAAGATTTGGCACGAACAGAGGTCTGGCAGCCGCATTACACAAGAAAAAGCGTGAAGTGGTAATGTGTAGAAGAAACCGCAGAAAATCTTACGTTAAATACATTTGGTTTCGAAATGACGTAACTGCAAATCGTCACAATGGACGCATTTCTCTCGGAAACGTTTACATTTATCTTCTGGCAGTTAAAGTGGCGTGATGAGCCACGCGGGCGCACCACTCTGTACGTAATATAAGCATCTAAGTTGTTGCAGTTGACAAGTAAGGAGCACAGCAGGTCAAATTTTAAATTTCGAAAACTCAATTTTTGGGCGCTTTTGCTGCCTTGTAGTTGACCTAGGACCTTAAGATTTGGCACGAACAGAGGTCTGGCAGCCACATTACACAAGAAGAAGCGAGAAGAGGTAATGTGTAGAAAAAACCGCAGAAAATCTTACGTTTAATACATTTGTTTTCGAAATGACGTAACTGCAAATCGTCACAATGGACGCATTTCTCTCGGAAACGTTTACATTTATCTTCTGGCAGTTAAAGTGGCGTGATGAGCCTTGCGGGCGCACCACCCTGTACGTAATATAAGCATCTAAGTTGTTGCAGTCGACAAGTAAGGAGTACAGCAAGTCAAGTTTTAGTTTGTGAAAACTCAATTTTTGACCGCTTTTGCTGCCTTTTGTAGTTGACCTAGGACCTTAAGATTTGGCACGAACAGAGGTCTGGCAGCCACATTACACAAGAAGAAGCGAGAAGAGGTAATGTGTAGAAAAAACCGCAGAAAATCTTACGTTTAATACATTTGTTTTCGAAATGACGTAACTACAAATCGTCACGATGGACGCATTTCTCTCGGAAACGTTTACATTTATCTTCTGGCAGTTAAAGTGGCGTGATGAGCCTTGCGGGCGCACCACCCTGTACGTAATATAAGCATCTAAGTTGTTGCAGTCGACAAGTAAGGAGTACAGCAAGTCAAGTTTTAGTTTGTGAAAACTCAATTTTTGACCGCTTTTGCTGCCTTTTGTAGTTGACCTAGGACCTTAAGATTTGGCACGAACAGAGGTCTGGCAGCCACATTACACAAGAAGAAGCGAGAAGAGGTAATGTGTAGAAAAAACCGCAGAAAATCTTACGTTTAATACATTTGTTTTCGAAATGACGTAACTGCAAATCGTCACAATGGACGCATTTCTCTCGGAAACGTTTACATTTATCTTCTGGCAGTTAAAGTGGCGTGATGAGCCTTGCGGGCGCACCACCCTGTACGTAATATAAGCATCTAAGTTGTTGCAGTCGACAAGTAAGGAGTACAGCAAGTCAAGTTTTAGTTTGTGAAAACTCAATTTTTGACCGCTTTTGCTGCCTTTTGTAGTTGACCTAGGACCTTAAGATTTGGCACGAACAGAGGTCTGGCAGCCGCATTACACAAGAAAAAGCGTGAAGTGGTAATGTGTAGAAGAAACCGCAGAAAATCTTACGTTAAATACATTTGGTTTCGAAATGACGTAACTGCAAATCGTCACAATGGACGCATTTCTCTCGGAAACGTTTACATTTACCTTCTGGCAGTTAAAGTGGTGTGATGAGCCTTGCGGGCGCACCACTCTGTACGTAATATAAGCATCTAAGTTGTTGCAGTCGACAAGCAAGGAGTACAGCAAGTCAAGTTTTGGTTTTTGAAAACTCAATTTTTGGCCGCTTTTGCTGCCTTGTAGTTGACCTAGGACCTTAAGATTTGGCACGAACCGAGCTCTGGCAGCCACATTACACAAGAAAAGGCGAGAAGTGGTAATGTGTAGAAAAAACCGCAGAAAATCTTACGTTTAATACATTTGTTTTCGAAATGACGTAACTACAAATCGTCACGATGGACGCATTTCTCTCGGAAACGTTTACATTTATCTTCTGGCAGTTAAAGTGGCGTGATGAGCCTTGCGGGCGCACCACCCTGTACGTAATATAAACATCTAAGTTGTTGCAGTCGACAAGTAAGGAGTACAGCAAGTCAAGTTTTAGTTTGTGAAAACTCAATTTTTGACCGCTTTTGCTGCCTTTTGTAGTTGACCTAGGACCTTAAGATTTGGCACGAACAGAGGTCTGGCAGCCACATTACACAAGAAGAAGCGAGAAGAGGTAATGTGTAGAAAAAACCGCAGAAAATCTTACGTTTAATACATTTGTTTTCGAAATGACGTAACTACAAATCGTCACGATGGACGCATTTCTCTCGGAAACGTTTACATTTATCTTCTGGCAGTTAAAGTGGCGTGATGAGCCTTGCGGGCGCACCACCCTGTACGTAATATAAGCATCTAAGTTGTTGCAGTCGACAAGTAAGGAGTACAGCAAGTCAAGTTTTAGTTTGTGAAAACTCAATTTTTGACCGCTTTTGCTGCCTTTTGTAGTTGACCTAGGACCTTAAGATTTGGCACGAACAGAGGTCTGGCAGCCGCATTACACAAGAAAAAGCGTGAAGTGGTAATGTGTAGAAGAAACCGCAGAAAATCTTACGTTAAATACATTTGGTTTCGAAATGACGTAACTGCAAATCGTCACAATGGACGCATTTCTCTCGGAAACGTTTACATTTATCTTCTGGCAGTTAAAGTGGCGTGATGAGCCACGCGGGCGCACCACTCTGTACGTAATATAAGCATCTAAGTTGTTGCAGTTGACAAGTAAGGAGCACAGCAGGTCAAATTTTAAATTTCGAAAACTCAATTTTTGGGCGCTTTTGCTGCCTTGTAGTTGACCTAGGACCTTAAGATTTGGCACGAACAGAGGTCTGGCAGCCACATTACACAAGAAGAAGCGAGAAGAGGTAATGTGTAGAAAAAACCGCAGAAAATCTTACGTTTAATACATTTGTTTTCGAAATGACGTAACTGCAAATCGTCACAATGGACGCATTTCTCTCGGAAACGTTTACATTTATCTTCTGGCAGTTAAAGTGGCGTGATGAGCCTTGCGGGCGCACCACTCTGTACGTAATATAAGCATCTAAGTTGTTGCAGTCGACAAGTAAGGAGCACAGCAAGTCAAGTTTTAGTTTTTGAAAACTCAATTTTTGGCCGCTTTTGCTGCCTTGCAGTTGACCTAGGACCTTAAGGTTTAGCACGAACCGAGTCCTGGCAGCCACATTACACAAGAAGAAGCGAGAAGAGGCAATGTGTAGAAAAAACCGCAGAAAATCTTACGTTTAATACACTTGTTTTCGAAATGACGTAACTGCAAATCGTCACAATGGACGCATTTCTCTCAAAAACGTTTACATTTATCTTCTGGCAGTTAAAGTGGCGTAATGTGCCTTGCGGGCGCACCACTCTGTACGTAATATAAGCATCTAAGTTGTTGCAGTCGACAAGTAAGGAGCACAGCAAGTCAAGTTTTAGTTTTTGAAAACTCAATTTTTGGTCGCTTTTGCTGCCTTGTAGTTGACCTAGGACCTTAAGATTTGGTACGAACAGAGGTCTGGCAGCCACATTACACAAGGAAAAGCGAAAAGTGGTAATGTGTAGAAGAAACCGCAGAAAATCTTACGTTTAATACATTTGTTTTCGAAATGACGTAACTGCAAATCGTCACGATGGACGCATTTCTCTCGGAAACGTTTACATTTATCTTCTGGCAGTTAAAGTGGCGTGATGAGCCTTGCGGGCGCACCACTCTGTACGTAATATAAGCATCTAAGTTGTTGCAGTCGACAAGTAAGGAGCACAGCAAGTCAAGTTTTAGTTTTTGAAAACTCAATTTTTGGTCGCTTTTGCTGCCTTGTAGTTGACCTAGGACCTTAAGATTTGGTACGAACAGAGGTCTGGCAGCCACATTACACAAGGAAAAGCGAAAAGTGGTAATGTGTAGAAGAAACCGCAGAAAATCTTACGTTTAATACATTTGTTTTCGAAATGACGTAACTGCAAATCGTCACGATGGACGCATTTCTCTCGGAAACGTTTACATTTATCTTCTGGCAGTTAAAGTGGCGTGATGAGCCTTGCGGGCGCACCACTCTGTACGTAATATAAGCATCTAAGTTGTTGCAGTCGACAAGTAAGGAGCACAGCAAGTCAAGTTTTAGTTTTTGAAAACTCAATTTTTGGGCGCTTTTGCTGCCTTGTAGTTGACCTAGGACCTTAAGATTTGGCACGAACCGAGTCCTGGCAGCCACATTACACAAGAAGAAGCGAGAAGAGGTAATGTGTAGAAAAAACCGCAGAAAATCTTACGTTTAATACATTTGTTTTCGAAATGACGTAACTGCAAATCGTCACAATGGACGCATTTCTCTCGGAAACGTTTACATTTATCTTCTGGCAGTTAAAGTGGCGTGATGAGCCTTGCGGGCGCACCACTCTGTACGTAATATAAGCATCTAAGTTGTTGCAGTCGACAAGTAAGGAGCACAGCAAGTCAAGTTTTAGTTTTTGAAAACTCAATTTTTGGCCGCTTTTGCTGCCTTGTAGTTGACCTAGGACCTTAAGGTTTAGCACGAACCGAGTCCTGGCAGCCACATTACACAAGAAGAAGCGAGAAGAGGCAATGTGTAGAAAAAACCGCAGAAAATCTTACGTTTAATACACTTGTTTTCGAAATGACGTAACTGCAAATCGTCACAATGGACGCATTTCTCTCAAAAACGTTTACATTTATCTTCTGGCAGTTAAAGTGACGTAATGTGCCTTGCGGGCGCACCACTCTGTACGTAATATAAGCATCTAAGTTGTTGCAGTCGACAAGTAAGGAGCACAGCAAGTCAAGTTTTAGTTTTTGAAAACTCAATTTTTGGTCGCTTTTGCTGCCTTGTAGTTGACCTAGGACCTTAAGATTTGGTACGAACAGAGGTCTGGCAGCCACATTACACAAGGAAAAGCGAAAAGTGGTAATGTGTAGAAGAAACCGCAGAAAATCTTACGTTTAATACATTTGTTTTCGAAATGACGTAACTGCAAATCGTCACGATGGACGCATTTCTCTCGGAAACGTTTACATTTATCTTCTGGCAGTTAAAGTGGCGTGATGAGCCTTGCGGGCGCACCACTCTGTACGTAATATAAGCATCTAAGTTGTTGCAGTCGACAAGCAAGGAGTACAGCAAGTCAAGTTTTGGTTTTTGAAAACTCAATTTTTGGCCGCTTTTGCTGCCTTGTAGTTGACCTAGGACCTTAAGATTTGGCACGAACCGAGCTCTGGCAGCCACATTACACAAGAAAAGGCGAGAAGTGGTAATGTGTAGAAAAAACCGCAGAAAATCTTACGTTTAATACATTTGTTTTCGAAATGACGTAACTACAAATCGTCACGATGGACGCATTTCTCTCGGAAACGTTTACATTTATCTTCTGGCAGTTAAAGTGGCGTGATGAGCCTTGCGGGCGCACCACCCTGTACGTAATATAAGCATCTAAGTTGTTGCAGTCGACAAGTAAGGAGTACAGCAAGTCAAGTTTTAGTTTGTGAAAACTCAATTTTTGACCGCTTTTGCTGCCTTTTGTAGTTGACCTAGGACCTTAAGATTTGGCACGAACAGAGGTCTGGCAGCCACATTACACAAGAAGAAGCGAGAAGAGGTAATGTGTAGAAAAAACCGCAGAAAATCTTACGTTTAATACATTTGTTTTCGAAATGACGTAACTGCAAATCGTCACAATGGACGCATTTCTCTCGGAAACGTTTACATTTATCTTCTGGCAGTTAAAGTGGCGTGATGAGCCTTGCGGGCGCACCACTCTGTACGTAATATAAGCATCTAAGTTGTTGCAGTCGACAAGTAAGGAGCACAGCTGGTCAAGTTTTAGTTTTTGAAAACTCAAGTTTGAGCCGCTTTTGCTGCCTTGTAGTTGACCTAGGACCTTACGATTTGGCACGAACCAAGCTCTGGCAGCCACATTACACAAGAAAAAGCGAGAAGTGGTAATGTGTAGAAAAATCCGCAGAAAATCTTACGATTATTACATTTGTTTTCGAAATGACGTAACTGCAAATCGTCACAATGGACGCATTTCTCTCGGAAACGTTTACATTTATCTTCTGGCAGTTAAAGTGACGTGATGAGCCTTGCGGGCGCACCACTCTGTACGTAATATAAGCATCTTAGTTGTTGCTGTCGACAAGTAAGGAGCACAGCAGGTCAGGTTTTAATTTTTGAAAACTCAATTTTTGGCCGCTTTTGCTGCCTTGTAGTTGACCTAGGACCCTACGATTTGGCACGAACCGAGTTCTGCCAGCCACATTACACAGGAAAAAGCGAGAATTGGTAATGTGTAGAAAAAACCGCAGAAAATCTTACGTTTAATACATTTGTTTTCGAAATGACGTAACTGCAAATGGTCACAATGGACGCATTTCTCTCGGAAACGTTTACATTTATCTTCTGGCAGTTAAAGTGGCGTGATGAGCCTTGCGGGCGCACCCCTCTGTACGTAATATAAGCATCTAAGTTGTTGCAGTCAACAAGCAAGGAGTACAGCAAGTCAAGTTTTAGTTTTTGAAAACTCAATTTTTGACCGCTTTTGCTGCCTTGTAGTTGACCGAGGACCTTAAGATTTGGCACGAACCGAGCTCTGGCAGCCACATTACACAAGAAAAGGCGAGAAGTGGTAATGTGTAGAAAAAACCACAGAAAATCTTACGTTTAATACATTTGTTTTCGAAATGACGTAACTGCAAATCCTCACAATGGGCGCATTTCTCTCGGAAACGTTTACATTTATCTTCTGGCAGTTAAAGTGGCGTGATGAGCCTTGCGGGCGCACCCCTCTGTACGTAATATAAGCATCTAAGTTGTTGCAGTCAACAAGCAAGGAGTACAGCAAGTCAAGTTTTAGTTTTTGAAAACTCAATTTTTGACCGCTTTTGCTGCCTTGTAGTTGACCGAGGACCTTAAGATTTGGCACGAACCGAGCTCTGGCAGCCACATTACACAAGAAAAGGCGAGAAGTGGTAATGTGTAGAAAAAACCACAGAAAATCTTACGTTTAATACATTTGTTTTCGAAATGACGTAACTGCAAATCCTCACAATGGGCGCATTTCTCTCGGAAACGTTTACATTTATCTTCTGGCAGTTAAAGTGGCGTGATGAGCCTTGCGGGCGCACCACTCTGTACGTAATATAAGCATCTAAGTTGTTGCAGTCGACAAGCAAGGAGTACAGCAAGTCAAGTTTTAGTTTTTGAAAACTCAATTTTTGACCGTTTTCGCTGCCTTGTAGTTGACCTAGGACCTTAAGATTTGGCACGAACCGAGCTCTGGCAGCCACATTACACAAGAAAAGGCGAGAAGTGGTAATGTGTAGAAAAAACGGCAGAAAATCTTACGTTTAATACATTTGTTTTCGAAATGACGTAACTGCAAATCGTCACAATGGACGCATTTCTCTCGGAAACGTTTACATTTATCTTCTGGCAGTTAAAGTGGCGTGATGAGCCTTGCGTGCGCACCACTCTGTACGTAATATAAGCATCTAAGTTGTTGCAGTCGGCAAGTAAGGAGCACAGCAAATCTAGTTTTGGTTTTTGAAAACTCAATTTTTGGCCGCTTTTGCTGCCTTGTAGTTGACCTAGGACCTTAAGGTTTGGCACGAACCGAGTTCTGGCAGCCACATTACACAAGAAGAAGGGAGAAGAGGTAATGTGTAGAAAAAACCGCAGAAAATCTTACGTTTAATACATTTGTTTTCGAAATGACGTAACTGCAAATCGTCACAATGGACGCATTTCTCTCGGAAACGTTTACATTTATCTTCTGGCGGTTAAAGTGGCGTGACGACCCTTACGGGCGCACACTCTGTACGTAATATAAGCATCTAAATTGTTGCAGTCGACAAGCAAGGAGTACAGCAAGTCAAATTTTAGTTTTTGAAAACTCAATTTTTGACCGCTTTTGCTGCCTTGTAGTTGACCTAGGACCTTAAGATTTGGCACGAACCGAGCTCTGGCAGCCGCATTACACAAGAAAAGGCGAAAAGTGGTAATGTGTAGAAAAAACCGCAGAAAATCTTACGTTTAATACATTTGTTTTCGAAATGACGTAACTGCAAATCGTCACAATGGACGCATTTCTCTCGGAAACGTTTACATTTATCTTCTGGCAGTTAAAGTGGCGTGATGAGCCTTGCGGGCGCACCACTCTGTACGTAATATAAGCATCTAAGTTGTTGCAGTCGACAAGCAAGGAGAACAGCAAGTCAAGTTTTAGTTTTTGAAAACTCAATTTTTGACCGCTTTTGCTGCCTTTAAGTTGACCTAGGACCTTACGATTTGGCACGAACCGAGCTCTGGCAGCCACATTACACAAGAAAGGGCGAGAAGTGGTAATGTGTAGAAAAAACCGCAGAAAATCTTACGTTTAATACATTTGTTTTCGAAATGACGTAACTGCAAATCGTCACAATGGGCGCATTTCTCTCGGAAACGTTTACATTTATCTTCTGGCAGTTAAAGTGGCGTGATGAGCCTTGCGGGCGCACCACTCTGTACGTAATATAAGCATCTAAGTTGTTGCAGTCGACAAGCAAGGAGTACAGCAAGTCAAGTTTTAGTTTTTGAAAACTCAATTTTTGACCGCTTTGGCTGCCTTGTAGTTGACCTAGGACCTTAAGATTTGGCACGAACCGAGCTCTGGCAGCCACATTACACAAGAAAAGGCGAGAAGTGGTAATGTGTAGAAAAAATCGCAGAAAATCTTACGTTTAATACATTTGTTTTCGAAATGACGTAACTGCAAATCGTCACAATGGACGCATTTCTCTCGGAAACGTTTACATTTATCTTCTGGCAGTTAAAGTGGCGTGATGAGCCTTGCGGGCGCACCACTCTGTACGTAATATAAGCATCTAAGTTGTTGCAGTCGACAAGTAAGGAGCACAGCAAATCTAGTTTTGGTTTTTGAAAACTCAATTTTTGGCCGCTTTTGCTGCCTTGTAGTTGACCTAGGACCTTAAGGTTTGGCACGAACCGAGTTCTGGCAGCCACATTACACAAGAAGAAGGGAGAAGAGGTAATGTGTAGAAAAAACCGCAGAAAATCTTACGTTTAATACATTTGTTTTCGAAATGACGTAACTGCAAATCGTCACAATGGACGCATTTCTCTCGGAAACGTTTACATTTATCTTCTGGCGTTTAAAGTGGCGTGATGAGCCTTGCGGGCGCACCACTCTGTACGTAATATAAGCATCTAAGTTATTGCAGTCGACAAGCAAGGAGTACAGAAAGTCAAGTTTTAGTTTTTTAAAACTCAATTTTTGACCGCTTTTGCTGCCTTTAAGTTGATCTAGGACCTTAAGATTTGGCACGAACCGAGCTCTGGCAGCCACATTACACAAGAAAAGGCGAGAAGTGGTAATGTGTAAATGAAACCGCAGAAAATCTTACGTTTAATACATTTGTTTTCGAAATGACGTAACTGCAAATCGTCACAATGGACGCATTTCTCTCGGAAACGTTTACATTTATCTTCTGGCAGTTAAAGTGGCGTGATGAGCCTTGCGGGCGCACCACTCTGTACGTAATATAAGCATCTAAGTTGTTGCAGTCGGCAAGCAAGGAGTACAGCAAGTCAAGTTTTAGTTTTTGAAAACTCAATTTTTGACCGTTTTCGCTGCCTTGTAGTTGACCTAGGACCTTAAGATTTGGCACGAACCGAGCTCTGGCAGCCACATTACACAAGAAAAGGCGAGAAGTGGTAATGTGTAGAAAAAACGGCAGAAAATCTTACGTTTAATACATTTGTTTTCGAAATGACGTAACTGCAAATCGTCACAATGGACGCATTTCTCTCGGAAACGTTTACATTTATCTTCTGGCAGTTAAAGTGGCGTGATGAGCCTTGCGTGCACACCACTCTGTACGTAATATAAGCATCTAAGTAGTTGCAGTCGGCAAGTAAGGAGCACAGCAAATCTAGTTTTGGTTTTTGAAAACTCAATTTTTGGCCGCTTTTGCTGCCTTGTAGTTGACCTAGGACCTTAAGGTTTGGCACGAACCGAGTTCTGGCAGCCACATTACACAAGAAGAAGGGAGAAGAGGTAATGTGTAGAAAAAACCGCAGAAAATCTTACGTTTAATACATTTGTTTTCGAAATGACGTAACTGCAAATCGTCACAATGGACGCATTTCTCTCGGAAACGTTTACATTTATCTTCTGGCGGTTAAAGTGGCGTGACGACCCTTACGGGCGCACACTCTGTACGTAATATAAGCATCTAAATTGTTGCAGTCGACAAGCAAGGAGTACAGCAAGTCAAATTTTAGTTTTTGAAAACTCAATTTTTGACCGCTTTTGCTGCCTTGTAGTTGACCTAGGACCTTAAGATTTGGCACGAACCGAGCTCTGGCAGCCGCATTACACAAGAAAAGGCGAAAAGTGGTAATGTGTAGAAAAAACCGCAGAAAATCTTACGTTTAATACATTTGTTTTCGAAATGACGTAACTGCAAATCGTCACAATGGACGCATTTCTCTCGGAAACGTTTACATTTATCTTCTGGCAGTTAAAGTGGCGTGATGAGCCTTGCGGGCGCACCACTCTGTACGTAATATAAGCATCTAAGTTGTTGCAGTCGACAAGCAAGGAGAACAGCAAGTCAAGTTTTAGTTTTTGAAAACTCAATTTTTGACCGCTTTTGCTGCCTTTAAGTTGACCTAGGACCTTACGATTTGGCACGAACCGAGCTCTGGCAGCCACATTACACAAGAAAGGGCGAGAAGTGGTAATGTGTAGAAAAAACCGCAGAAAATCTTACGTTTAATACATTTGTTTTCGAAATGACGTAACTGCAAATCGTCACAATGGGCGCATTTCTCTCGGAAACGTTTACATTTATCTTCTGGCAGTTAAAGTGGCGTGATGAGCCTTGCGGGCGCACCACTCTGTACGTAATATAAGCATCTAAGTTGTTGCAGTCGACAAGCAAGGAGTACAGCAAGTCGAGTTTTAGTTTTTGAAAACTCAATTTTTGACCGCTTTGGCTGCCTTGTAGTTGACCTAGGACCTTAAGATTTGGCACGAACCGAGCTCTGGCAGCCACATTACACAAGAAAAGGCGAGAAGTGGTAATGTGTAGAAAAAATCGCAGAAAATCTTACGTTTAATACATTTGTTTTCGAAATGACGTAACTGCAAATCGTCACAATGGACGCATTTCTCTCGGAAACGTTTACATTTATCTTCTGGCAGTTAAAGTGGCGTGATGAGCCTTGCGGGCGCACCCCTCTGTACGTAATATAAGCATCTAAGTTGTTGCAGTCAACAAGCAAGGAGTACAGCAAGTCAAGTTTTAGTTTTTGAAAACTCAATTTTTGACCGCTTTTGCTGCCTTGTAGTTGACCGAGGACCTTAAGATTTGGCACGAACCGAGCTCTGGCAGCCACATTACACAAGAAAAGGCGAGAAGTGGTAATGTGTAGAAAAAACCACAGAAAATCTTACGTTTAATACATTTGTTTTCGAAATGACGTAACTGCAAATCCTCACAATGGGCGCATTTCTCTCGGAAACGTTTACATTTATCTTCTGGCAGTTAAAGTGGCGTGATGAGCCTTGCGGGCGCACCCCTCTGTACGTAATATAAGCATCTAAGTTGTTGCAGTCAACAAGCAAGGAGTACAGCAAGTCAAGTTTTAGTTTTTGAAAACTCAATTTTTGACCGCTTTTGCTGCCTTGTAGTTGACCGAGGACCTTAAGATTTGGCCCGAACCGAGCTCTGGCAGCCACATTACACAAGAAAAGGCGAGAAGTGGTAATGTGTAGAAAAAACCACAGAAAATCTTACGTTTAATACATTTGTTTTCGAAATGACGTAACTGCAAATCCTCACAATGGGCGCATTTCTCTCGGAAACGTTTACATTTATCTTCTGGCAGTTAAAGTGGCGTGATGAGCCTTGCGGGCGCACCACTCTGTACGTAATATAAGCATCTAAGTTGTTGCAGTCGACAAGCAAGGAGTACAGCAAGTCAAGTTTTAGTTTTTGAAAACTCAATTTTTGACCGTTTTCGCTGCCTTGTAGTTGACCTAGGACCTTAAGATTTGGCACGAACCGAGCTCTGGCAGCCACATTACACAAGAAAAGGCGAGAAGTGGTAATGTGTAGAAAAAACGGCAGAAAATCTTACGTTTAATACATTTGTTTTCGAAATGACGTAACTGCAAATCGTCACAATGGACGCATTTCTCTCGGAAACGTTTACATTTATCTTCTGGCAGTTAAAGTGGCGTGATGAGCCTTGCGTGCGCACCACTCTGTACGTAATATAAGCATCTAAGTTGTTGCAGTCGGCAAGTAAGGAGCACAGCAAATCTAGTTTTGGTTTTTGAAAACTCAATTTTTGGCCGCTTTTGCTGCCTTGTAGTTGACCTAGGACCTTAAGGTTTGGCACGAACCGAGTTCTGGCAGCCACATTACACAAGAAGAAGGGAGAAGAGGTAATGTGTAGAAAAAACCGCAGAAAATCTTACGTTTAATACATTTGTTTTCGAAATGACGTAACTGCAAATCGTCACAATGGACGCATTTCTCTCGGAAACGTTTACATTTATCTTCTGGCGGTTAAAGTGGCGTGACGACCCTTACGGGCGCACACTCTGTACGTAATATAAGCATCTAAATTGTTGCAGTCGACAAGCAAGGAGTACAGCAAGTCAAATTTTAGTTTTTGAAAACTCAATTTTTGACCGCTTTTGCTGCCTTGTAGTTGACCTAGGACCTTAAGATTTGGCACGAACCGAGCTCTGGCAGCCGCATTACACAAGAAAAGGCGAAAAGTGGTAATGTGTAGAAAAAACCGCAGAAAATCTTACGTTTAATACATTTGTTTTCGAAATGACGTAACTGCAAATCGTCACAATGGACGCATTTCTCTCGGAAACGTTTACATTTATCTTCTGGCAGTTAAAGTGGCGTGATGAGCCTTGCGGGCGCACCACTCTGTACGTAATATAAGCATCTAAGTTGTTGCAGTCGACAAGCAAGGAGAACAGCAAGTCAAGTTTTAGTTTTTGAAAACTCAATTTTTGACCGCTTTTGCTGCCTTTAAGTTGACCTAGGACCTTACGATTTGGCACGAACCGAGCTCTGGCAGCCACATTACACAAGAAAGGGCGAGAAGTGGTAATGTGTAGAAAAAACCGCAGAAAATCTTACGTTTAATACATTTGTTTTCGAAATGACGTAACTGCAAATCGTCACAATGGGCGCATTTCTCTCGGAAACGTTTACATTTATCTTCTGGCAGTTAAAGTGGCGTGATGAGCCTTGCGGGCGCACCACTCTGTACGTAATATAAGCATCTAAGTTGTTGCAGTCGACAAGCAAGGAGTACAGCAAGTCAAGTTTTAGTTTTTGAAAACTCAATTTTTGACCGCTTTGGCTGCCTTGTAGTTGACCTAGGACCTTAAGATTTGGCACGAACCGAGCTCTGGCAGCCACATTACACAAGAAAAGGCGAGAAGTGGTAATGTGTAGAAAAAATCGCAGAAAATCTTACGTTTAATACATTTGTTTTCGAAATGACGTAACTGCAAATCGTCACAATGGACGCATTTCTCTCGGAAACGTTTACATTTATCTTCTGGCAGTTAAAGTGGCGTGATGAGCCTTGCGGGCGCACCACTCTGTACGTAATATAAGCATCTAAGTTGTTGCAGTCGACAAGTAAGGAGCACAGCAAATCTAGTTTTGGTTTTTGAAAACTCAATTTTTGGCCGCTTTTGCTGCCTTGTAGTTGACCTAGGACCTTAAGGTTTGGCACGAACCGAGTTCTGGCAGCCACATTACACAAGAAGAAGGGAGAAGAGGTAATGTGTAGAAAAAACCGCAGAAAATCTTACGTTTAATACATTTGTTTTCGAAATGACGTAACTGCAAATCGTCACAATGGACGCATTTCTCTCGGAAACGTTTACATTTATCTTCTGGCGTTTAAAGTGGCGTGATGAGCCTTGCGGGCGCACCACTCTGTACGTAATATAAGCATCTAAGTTATTGCAGTCGACAAGCAAGGAGTACAGAAAGTCAAGTTTTAGTTTTTTAAAACTCAATTTTTGACCGCTTTTGCTGCCTTTAAGTTGATCTAGGACCTTAAGATTTGGCACGAACCGAGCTCTGGCAGCCACATTACACAAGAAAAGGCGAGAAGTGGTAATGTGTAAATGAAACCGCAGAAAATCTTACGTTTAATACATTTGTTTTCGAAATGACGTAACTGCAAATCGTCACAATGGACGCATTTCTCTCGGAAACGTTTACATTTATCTTCTGGCAGTTAAAGTGGCGTGATGAGCCTTGCGGGCGCACCACTCTGTACGTAATATAAGCATCTAAGTTGTTGCAGTCGGCAAGCAAGGAGTACAGCAAGTCAAGTTTTAGTTTTTGAAAACTCAATTTTTGACCGTTTTCGCTGCCTTGTAGTTGACCTAGGACCTTAAGATTTGGCACGAACCGAGCTCTGGCAGCCACATTACACAAGAAAAGGCGAGAAGTGGTAATGTGTAGAAAAAACGGCAGAAAATCTTACGTTTAATACATTTGTTTTCGAAATGACGTAACTGCAAATCGTCACAATGGACGCATTTCTCTCGGAAACGTTTACATTTATCTTCTGGCAGTTAAAGTGGCGTGATGAGCCTTGCGTGCGCACCACTCTGTACGTAATATAAGCATCTAAGTTGTTGCAGTCGGCAAGTAAGGAGCACAGCAAATCTAGTTTTGGTTTTTGAAAACTCAATTTTTGGCCGCTTTTGCTGCCTTGTAGTTGACCTAGGACCTTAAGGTTTGGCACGAACCGAGTTCTGGCAGCCACATTACACAAGAAGAAGGGAGAAGAGGTAATGTGTAGAAAAAACCGCAGAAAATCTTACGTTTAATACATTTGTTTTCGAAATGACGTAACTGCAAATCGTCACAATGGACGCATTTCTCTCGGAAACGTTTACATTTATCTTCTGGCGGTTAAAGTGGCGTGACGACCCTTACGGGCGCACACTCTGTACGTAATATAAGCATCTAAATTGTTGCAGTCGACAAGCAAGGAGTACAGCAAGTCAAATTTTAGTTTTTGAAAACTCAATTTTTGACCGCTTTTGCTGCCTTGTAGTTGACCTAGGACCTTAAGATTTGGCACGAACCGAGCTCTGGCAGCCGCATTACACAAGAAAAGGCGAAAAGTGGTAATGTGTAGAAAAAACCGCAGAAAATCTTACGTTTAATACATTTGTTTTCGAAATGACGTAACTGCAAATCGTCACAATGGACGCATTTCTCTCGGAAACGTTTACATTTATCTTCTGGCAGTTAAAGTGGCGTGATGAGCCTTGCGGGCGCACCACTCTGTACGTAATATAAGCATCTAAGTTGTTGCAGTCGACAAGCAAGGAGAACAGCAAGTCAAGTTTTAGTTTTTGAAAACTCAATTTTTGACCGCTTTTGCTGCCTTGTAGTTGACCGAGGACCTTAAGATTTGGCACGAACCGAGCTCTGGCAGCCACATTACACAAGAAAAGGCGAGAAGTGGTAATGTGTAGAAAAAACCACAGAAAATCTTACGTTTAATACATTTGTTTTCGAAATGACGTAACTGCAAATCCTCACAATGGGCGCATTTCTCTCGGAAACGTTTACATTTATCTTCTGGCAGTTAAAGTGGCGTGATGAGCCTTGCGGGCGCACCACTCTGTACGTAATATAAGCATCTAAGTTGTTGCAGTCGACAAGCAAGGAGTACAGCAAGTCAAGTTTTAGTTTTTGAAAACTCAATTTTTGACCGTTTTCGCTGCCTTGTAGTTGACCTAGGACCTTAAGATTTGGCACGAACCGAGCTCTGGCAGCCACATTACACAAGAAAAGGCGAGAAGTGGTAATGTGTAGAAAAAACGGCAGAAAATCTTACGTTTAATACATTTGTTTTCGAAATGACGTAACTGCAAATCGTCACAATGGACGCATTTCTCTCGGAAACGTTTACATTTATCTTCTGGCAGTTAAAGTGGCGTGATGAGCCTTGCGTGCGCACCACTCTGTACGTAATATAAGCATCTAAGTTGTTGCAGTCGGCAAGTAAGGAGCACAGCAAATCTAGTTTTGGTTTTTGAAAACTCAATTTTTGGCCGCTTTTGCTGCCTTGTAGTTGACCTAGGACCTTAAGGTTTGGCACGAACCGAGTTCTGGCAGCCACATTACACAAGAAGAAGGGAGAAGAGGTAATGTGTAGAAAAAACCGCAGAAAATCTTACGTTTAATACATTTGTTTTCGAAATGACGTAACTGCAAATCGTCACAATGGACGCATTTCTCTCGGAAACGTTTACATTTATCTTCTGGCGGTTAAAGTGGCGTGACGACCCTTACGGGCGCACACTCTGTACGTAATATAAGCATCTAAATTGTTGCAGTCGACAAGCAAGGAGTACAGCAAGTCAAATTTTAGTTTTTGAAAACTCAATTTTTGACCGCTTTTGCTGCCTTGTAGTTGACCTAGGACCTTAAGATTTGGCACGAACCGAGCTCTGGCAGCCGCATTACACAAGAAAAGGCGAAAAGTGGTAATGTGTAGAAAAAACCGCAGAAAATCTTACGTTTAATACATTTGTTTTCGAAATGACGTAACTGCAAATCGTCACAATGGACGCATTTCTCTCGGAAACGTTTACATTTATCTTCTGGCAGTTAAAGTGGCGTGATGAGCCTTGCGGGCGCACCACTCTGTACGTAATATAAGCATCTAAGTTGTTGCAGTCGACAAGCAAGGAGAACAGCAAGTCAAGTTTTAGTTTTTGAAAACTCAATTTTTGACCGCTTTTGCTGCCTTTAAGTTGACCTAGGACCTTACGATTTGGCACGAACCGAGCTCTGGCAGCCACATTACACAAGAAAGGGCGAGAAGTGGTAATGTGTAGAAAAAACCGCAGAAAATCTTACGTTTAATACATTTGTTTTCGAAATGACGTAACTGCAAATCGTCACAATGGGCGCATTTCTCTCGGAAACGTTTACATTTATCTTCTGGCAGTTAAAGTGGCGTGATGAGCCTTGCGGGCGCACCACTCTGTACGTAATATAAGCATCTAAGTTGTTGCAGTCGACAAGCAAGGAGTACAGCAAGTCAAGTTTTAGTTTTTGAAAACTCAATTTTTGACCGCTTTGGCTGCCTTGTAGTTGACCTAGGACCTTAAGATTTGGCACGAACCGAGCTCTGGCAGCCACATTACACAAGAAAAGGCGAGAAGTGGTAATGTGTAGAAAAAATCGCAGAAAATCTTACGTTTAATACATTTGTTTTCGAAATGACGTAACTGCAAATCGTCACAATGGACGCATTTCTCTCGGAAACGTTTACATTTATCTTCTGGCAGTTAAAGTGGCGTGATGAGCCTTGCGGGCGCACCACTCTGTACGTAATATAAGCATCTAAGTTGTTGCAGTCGACAAGTAAGGAGCACAGCAAATCTAGTTTTGGTTTTTGAAAACTCAATTTTTGGCCGCTTTTGCTGCCTTGTAGTTGACCTAGGACCTTAAGGTTTGGCACGAACCGAGTTCTGGCAGCCACATTACACAAGAAGAAGGGAGAAGAGGTAATGTGTAGAAAAAACCGCAGAAAATCTTACGTTTAATACATTTGTTTTCGAAATGACGTAACTGCAAATCGTCACAATGGACGCATTTCTCTCGGAAACGTTTACATTTATCTTCTGGCGTTTAAAGTGGCGTGATGAGCCTTGCGGGCGCACCACTCTGTACGTAATATAAGCATCTAAGTTATTGCAGTCGACAAGCAAGGAGTACAGAAAGTCAAGTTTTAGTTTTTTAAAACTCAATTTTTGACCGCTTTTGCTGCCTTTAAGTTGATCTAGGACCTTAAGATTTGGCACGAACCGAGCTCTGGCAGCCACATTACACAAGAAAAGGCGAGAAGTGGTAATGTGTAAATGAAACCGCAGAAAATCTTACGTTTAATACATTTGTTTTCGAAATGACGTAACTGCAAATCGTCACAATGGACGCATTTCTCTCGGAAACGTTTACATTTATCTTCTGGCAGTTAAAGTGGCGTGATGAGCCTTGCGGGCGCACCACTCTGTACGTAATATAAGCATCTAAGTTGTTGCAGTCGGCAAGCAAGGAGTACAGCAAGTCAAGTTTTAGTTTTTGAAAACTCAATTTTTGACCGATTTTGCTGCCTTGTAGTTGACCTAGGACCTTAAGATTTGGCACGAACCGAGCTCTGGCAGCCACATTACACAAGAAAGGGCGAGAAGTGGTAATGTGTAGAAGAAACCGCAGAAAATCTTACGTTTAATACATTTGTTTTCGAAATGACGTAACTGCAAATCGTCACAATGGACGCATTTCTCTCGGAAACGTTTACATTTATCTTCTGGCAGTTAAAGTGGCGTGATGAGCCTTGCGGGCGCACCACTCTGTACGTAATATAAGCATCTAAGTTGTTGCAGTCAACAAGCAAGGAGTACAGCAAGTCAAGTTTTAGTTTTTGAAAACTCAATTTTTGACCGCTTTTGCTGCCTTGTAGTTGACCGAGGACCTTAAGATTTGGCACGAACCGAGCTCTGGCAGCCACATTACACAAGAAAAGGCGAGAAGTGGTAATGTGTAGAAAAAACCACAGAAAATCTTACGTTTAATACATTTGTTTTCGAAATGACGTAACTGCAAATCGTCACAATGGACGCATTTCTCTCGGAAACGTTTACATTTATCTTCTGGCAGTTAAAGTGGCGTGATGAGCCTTGCGGGCGCACCACTCTGTACGTAATATAAGCATCTAAGTTGTTGCAGTCAACAAGCAAGGAGTACAGCAAGTCAAGTTTTAGTTTTTGAAAACTCAATTTTTGACCGCTTTTGCTGCCTTGTAGTTGACCGAGGACCTTAAGATTTGGCACGAACCGAGCTCTGGCAGCCACATTACACAAGAAAAGGCGAGAAGTGGTAATGTGTAGAAAAAACCACAGAAAATCTTACGTTTAATACATTTGTTTTCGAAATGACGTAACTGCAAATCGTCACAATGGGCGCATTTCTCTCGGAAACGTTTACATTTATCTTCTGGCAGTTAAAGTGGCGTGATGAGCCTTGCGGGCGCACCACTCTGTACGTAATATAAGCATCTAAGTTGTTGCAGTCGACAAGCAAGGAGTACAGCAAGTCAAGTTTTAGTTTTTGAAAACTCAATTTTTGACCGTTTTCGCTGCCTTGTAGTTGACCTAGGACCTTAAGATTTGGCACGAACCGAGCTCTGGCAGCCACATTACACAAGAAAAGGCGAGAAGTGGTAATGTGTAGAAAAAACGGCAGAAAATCTTACGTTTAATACATTTGTTTTCGAAATGACGTAACTGCAAATCGTCACAATGGACGCATTTCTCTCGGAAACGTTTACATTTATCTTCTGGCAGTTAAAGTGGCGTGATGAGCCTTGCGGGCGCACCACTCTGTACGTAATATAAGCATCTAAGTTGTTGCAGTCGACAAGCAAGGAGAACAGCAAGTCAAGTTTTAGTTTTTGAAAACTCAATTTTTGACCGCTTTTGCTGCCTTTAAGTTGACCTAGGACCTTACGATTTGGCACGAACCGAGCTCTGGCAGCCACATTACACAAGAAAGGGCGAGAAGTGGTAATGTGTAGAAAAAACCGCAGAAAATCTTACGTTTAATACATTTGTTTTCGAAATGACGTAACTGCAAATCGTCACAATGGGCGCATTTCTCTCGGAAACGTTTACATTTATCTTCTGGCAGTTAAAGTGGCGTGATGAGCCTTGCGGGCGCACCACTCTGTACGTAATATAAGCATCTAAGTTGTTGCAGTCGACAAGTAAGGAGCACAGCAAATCTAGTTTTGGTTTTTGAAAACTCAATTTTTGGCCGCTTTTGCTGCCTTGTAGTTGACCTAGGACCTTAAGGTTTGGCACGAACCGAGTTCTGGCAGCCACATTACACAAGAAGAAGGGAGAAGAGGTAATGTGTAGAAAAAACCGCAGAAAATCTTACGTTTAATACATTTGTTTTCGAAATGACGTAACTGCAAATCGTCACAATGGACGCATTTCTCTCGGAAACGTTTACATTTATCTTCTGGCGTTTAAAGTGGCGTGATGAGCCTTGCGGGCGCACCACTCTGTACGTAATATAAGCATCTAAGTTATTGCAGTCGACAAGCAAGGAGTACAGCAAGTCAAGTTTTAGTTTTTGAAAACTCAATTTTTGACCGCTTTTGCTGCCTTGTAGTTGACCTAGGACCTTAAGATTTGGCACGAACCGAGCTCTGGCAGCCACATTACACAAGAAAAGGCGAGAAGTGGTAATGTGTAGAAAAAACCACAGAAAATCTTACGTTTAATACATTTGTTTTCGAAATGACGTAACTGCAAATCGTCACAATGGGCGCATTTCTCTCGGAAACGTTTACATTTATCTTCTGGCAGTTAAAGTGGCGTGATGAGCCTTGCGGGCGCACCACTCTGTACGTAATATAAGCATCTAAGTTGTTGCAGTCGACAAGCAAGGAGTACAGCAAGTCAAGTTTTAGTTTTTGAAAACTCAATTTTTGACCGCTTTGGCTGCCTTGTAGTTGACCTAGGACCTTAAGATTTGGCACGAACCGAGCTCTGGCAGCCACATTACACAAGAAAAGGCGAGAAGTGGTAATGTGTAGAAAAAATCGCAGAAAATCTTACGTTTAATACATTTGTTTTCGAAATGACGTAACTGCAAATCGTCACAATGGACGCATTTCTCTCGGAAACGTTTACATTTATCTTCTGGCAGTTAAAGTGGCGTGATGAGCCTTGCGGGCGCACCACTCTGTACGTAATATAAGCATCTAAGTTGTTGCAGTCGACAAGTAAGGAGCACAGCAAATCTAGTTTTGGTTTTTGAAAACTCAATTTTTGGCCGCTTTTGCTGCCTTGTAGTTGACCTAGGACCTTAAGGTTTGGCACGAACCGAGTTCTGGCAGCCACATTACACAAGAAGAAGGGAGAAGAGGTAATGTGTAGAAAAAACCGCAGAAAATCTTACGTTTAATACATTTGTTTTCGAAATGACGTAACTGCAAATCGTCACAATGGACGCATTTCTCTGGGAAACGTTTACATTTATCTTCTGGCGTTTAAAGTGGCGTGATGAGCCTTGCGGGCGCACCACTCTGTACGTAATATAAGCATCTAAGTTATTGCAGTCGACAAGCAAGGAGTACAGAAAGTCAAGTTTTAGTTTTTTAAAACTCAATTTTTGACCGCTTTTGCTGCCTTTAAGTTGATCTAGGACCTTAAGATTTGGCACGAACCGAGCTCTGGCAGCCACATTACACAAGAAAAGGCGAGAAGTGGTAATGTGTAAATGAAACCGCAGAAAATCTTACGTTTAATACATTTGTTTTCGAAATGACGTAACTGCAAATCGTCACAATGGACGCATTTCTCTCGGAAACGTTTACATTTATCTTCTGGCAGTTAAAGTGGCGTGATGAGCCTTGCGGGCGCACCACTCTGTACGTAATATAAGCATCTAAGTTGTTGCAGTCGGCAAGCAAGGAGTACAGCAAGTCAAGTTTTAGTTTTTGAAAACTCAATTTTTGACCGATTTTGCTGCCTTGTAGTTGACCTAGGACCTTAAGATTTGGCACGAACCGAGCTCTGGCAGCCACATTACACAAGAAAGGGCGAGAAGTGGTAATGTGTAGAAGAAACCGCAGAAAATCTTACGTTTAATACATTTGTTTTCGAAATGACGTAACTGCAAATCGTCACAATGGACGCATTTCTCTCGGAAACGTTTACATTTATCTTCTGGCAGTTAAAGTGGCGTGATGAGCCTTGCGGGCGTACCACTCTGTACGTAATATAAGCATCTAAGTTGTTGCAGTCGACAAGTAAGGAGCACAGCAAATCTAGTTTTGGTTTTTGAAAACTCAATTTTTGGCCGCTTTTGCTGCCTTGTAGTTGACCTAGGACCTTAAGGTTTGGCACGAACCGAGTTCTGGCAGCCACATTACACAAGAAGAAGGGAGAAGAGGTAATGTGTAGAAAAAACCGCAGAAAATCTTACGTTTAATACATTTGTTTTCGAAATGACGTAACTGCAAATCGTCACAATGGACGCATTTCTCTCGGAAACGTTTACATTTATCTTCTGGCAGTTAAAGTGGCGTGATGAGCCTTGCGGGCGCTCCACTCTGTACGTAATATAATCATCAAAGTTGTTGCAGTCGACAAGCAAGGAGAACAGCAAGTCAAGTTTTAGTTTTTGAAAACTCAATTTTTGACCGCTTTTGCTGCCTTTAAGTTGACCTAGGACCTTAAGATTTGGCACGAACAGAGGTCTGGCAGCCACATTACACAAGAAAAAGCGAAAAGTGGTAATGTGTAGAAGAAACCGCAGAAAATCTTACGTTTAATACATTTGTTTTCGAAATGACGTAACTGCAAATCGTCACAATGGACGCATTTCTCTCGGAAACGTTTACATTTATCTTCTGGCGTTTAAAGTGGCGTGATGAGCCTTGCGGGCGCACCACTCTGTACGTAATATAAGCATCTAAGTTATTGCAGTCGACAAGCAAGGAGTACAGAAAGTCAAGTTTTAGTTTTTGAAAACTCAATTTTTGACCGCTTTTGCTGCCTTTAAGTTGATCTAGGACCTTAAGATTTGGCACGAACCGAGCTCTGGCAGCCACATTACACAAGAAAAAGCGAAAAGTGGTAATGTGTAGAAGAAACCGCAGAAAATCTTACGTTTAATACATTTGTTTTTGAAATGACGTAACTGCAAATCGTCACGATTGACGCATTTCTCTCGGAAACGTTTACATTTATCTTCTGGCATTTAAAGTCGCGTGATGAGCCTTGCGGGCGCACCACTCTGTACGTAATATGAGCATCTAAGTTGTTGCAGTCGACAAGTAAGCAGTACAGCAAGTCAAGTTTTAGTTTTTGAAAAATCAATTTTTGGCCGCTTTTGCTGCCTTGTAGTTGACCTAGGACCTTAAGGTTTGGCACGAACCGAGTTCTGGCAGCCACATTACACAAGAAAAGGCGAGAAGTGGTATTGTGTAGAAAAAACCGTAGAAAATCTTACGTTTAATACATTTGTTTTCGAAATGACGTAACTGCAAATCGTCACAATGGACGCATTTCTCTCGGAAACGTTTACATTTATTTTCTGGCAGTTAAAGTGGCGTGATGAGCCTTGCGGGCGCACCACTCTGTACGTAATATAAGCATCTAAGTTGTTGCAGTCGACAAGCAAGGAGTACAGCAAGTCAAGTTTTAGTTTTTGGAAACTCAATTTTTGACCGGTTTTGCTGCTTTGTAGTTGACCTAGGACCTTAAGATTTGGCACGAACCGAGCTCTGGCAGCCACATTACACAAGAAAAGGCGAGAAATGGTAATGTGAAGAAAAAACCGCAGAAAATCTTACGTTTAATACATTTGTTTTCGAAATGTCGTAACTGCAAATCGTCACAATGGACGCATTTCTCTCGGAAACGTTTACATTTATCTTCTGGCGGTTAAAGTGGCGTGATGAGCCTTGCGGGCGCACCACTCTGTACGTAATATGAGCATCTAAGTTGTTGCAGTCGACAAGCAAGGAGTACAGCAAGTCAAGTTTTAGTTTTTGAAAACTCAATTTTTGACCGCTTTTGCTGCCTTGTAGTTGACCCAGGACCTTAAGATTTGGCACGAACAGAGGTCTGGCAGCCACATTACACAAGAAAAGGCGAGAAGTGGTAATGTGTAGAAAAAACCGCAGAAAATCTTACGTTTAATACATTTGTTTTCGAAATGACGTAACTGCAAATCGTCACAATGGACGCATTTCTCTCGGAAACGTTTACATTTATCTTCTGGCGGTTAAAGTGGCGTGATGAGCCTTGCGGGCGCACCACTCTGTACGTAATATGAGCATCTAAGTTGTTGCAGTCGACAAGCAAGGAGTACAGCAAGTCAAGTTTTAGTTTTTGAAAACTCAATTTTTGACCGCTTTTGCTGCCTTGTAGTTGACCCAGGACCTTAAGATTTGGCACGAACAGAGGTCTGGCAGCCACATTACACAAGAAAAGGCGAGAAGTGGTAAAGTGTAGAAAAAACCGCAGAAAATCTTACGTTTAATACATTTGTTTTTGAAATGACGTAACTGCAAATCGTCACGATTGACGCATTTCTCTCGGAAACGTTTACATTTATCTTCTGGCGGTTAAAGTGGCGTGATGAGCCTTGCGGGCGCACCACTCTGTACGTAATATGAGCATCTAAGTTGTTGCAGTCGACAAGCAAGGAGTACAGCAAGTCAAGTTTTAGTTTTTGAAAACTCAATTTTTGACAGCTTTTGCTGCCTTGTAGTTGACCTAGGACCTTACGATTTGGCACGAACGGAGCTCTGGCAGCCACATTACACAAGAAAAGGCGAGAAGTGGTAATGTGTAGAAAAAACCGCAGAAAATCTTACGTTTAATACATTTGTTTTCGAAATGACGTAACTGCAAATCGTCACAATGGACGCATTTCTCTCGGAAACGTTTACATTTATCTTCTGGCGGTTAAAGTGGCGTGATGAGCCTTGCGGGCGCACTACTCTGTACGTAATATGAGCATCTAAGTTGTTGCAGTCGACAAGCAAGGAGTACAGCAAGTCAAGTTTTAGTTTTTGAAAACTCAATTTTTGACAGCTTTTGCTGCCTTGTAGTTGACCTAGGACCTTACGATTTGGCACGAACGGAGCTCTGGCAGCCACATTACACAAGAAAAGGCGAGAAGTGGTAATGTGTAGAAAAAACCGCAGAAAATCTTACGTTTAATACATTTGTTTTCGAAATGACGTAACTGCAAATCGTCACAATGGACGCATTTCTCTCGGAAACGTTTACATTTATCTTCTGGCGGTTAAAGTGGCGTGATGAGCCTTGCGGGCGCACCACTCTGTACGTAATATGAGCATCTAAGTTGTTGCAGTCGACAAGCAAGGAGTACAGCAAGTCAAGTTTTAGTTTTTGAAAACTCAATTTTTGACCGCTTTGGCTGCCTTGTAGTTGACCTAGGACCTTAAGATTTGGCACGAACCGAGCTCTGGCAGCCACATTACACAAGAAAAGGCGAGAAGTGGTAATGTGTAGAAAAAACCGCAGAAAATCTTACGTTTAATACATTTGTTTTCGAAATGACGTAACTGCAAATCGTCACAATGGACGCATTTCTCTCGGAAACGTTTACATTTATCATCTGGCAGTTAAAGTGGCGTGATGAGCCTTGCGGGCGCACCACTCTGTACGTAATATAAGCATCTAAGTTGTTGCAGTCGACAAGCAAGGAGTACAGCAAGTCAAGTTTTAGTTTTTGAAAACTCAATTTTTGACCGCTTTGGCTGCCTTGTAGTTGACCTAGGACCTTAAGATTTGGCACGAACCGAGCTCTGGCAGCCACATTACACAAGAAAAGGCGAGAAGTGGTAATGTGTAGAAAAAACCGCAGAAAATCTTACGTTTAATACATTTGTTTTCGAAATGACGTAACTGCAAATCGTCACAATGGACGCATTTCTCTCGGAAACGTTTACATTTATCATCTGGCAGTTAAAGTGGCGTGATGAGCCTTGCGGGCGCACCACTCTGTACGTAATATAAGCATCTAAGTTGTTGCAGTCGACAAGCAAGGAGTACAGCAAGTCAAGTTTTAGTTTTTGAAAACTCAATTTTTGACCGCTTTGGCTGCCTTGTAGTTGACCTAGGACCTTAAGATTTGGCACGAACCGAGCTCTGGCAGCCACATTACACAAGAAAAGGCGAGAAGTGGTAATGTGTAGAAAAAACCGCAGAAAATCTTACGTTTAATACATTTGTTTTCGAAATGACGTAACTGCAAATCGTCACAATGGACGCATTTCTCTCGGAAACGTTTACATTTATCATCTGGCAGTTAAAGTGGCGTGATGAGCCTTGCGGGCGCACCACTCTGTACGTAATATAAGCATCTAAGTTGTTGCAGTCGACAAGCAAGGAGTACAGCAAGTCAAGTTTTACTTTTTGAAAACTCAATTTTTGACCGCTTTGGCTGCCTTGTAGTTGACCTAGGACCTTAAGATTTGGCACGAACCGAGCTCTGGCAGCCACATTACACAAGAAAAGGCGAGAAGTGGTAATGTGTAGAAAAAACCGCAGAAAATCTTACGTTTAATACATTTGTTTTCGAAATGACGTAACTGCAAATCGTCACAATGGACGCATTTCTCTCGGAAACGTTTACATTTATCATCTGGCAGTTAAAGTGGCGTGATGAGCCTTGCGGGCGCACCACTCTGTACGTAATATAAGCATCTAAGTTGTTGCAGTCGACAAGCAAGGAGTACAGCAAGTCAAGTTTTAGTTTTTGAAAACTCAATTTTTGACCGCTTTGGCTGCCTTGTAGTTGACCTAGGACCTTAAGATTTGGCACGAACAGAGGTCTGGCAGCCACATTACACAAGAAAAAGCGAAAAGTGGTAATGTGTAGAAGAAACCGCAGAAAATCTTACGTTTAATACATTTGTTTTCGAAATGACGTAACTGCAAATCGTCACAATGGACGCATTTCTCTCGGAAACGTTTACATTTATCTTCTGGCAGTTAAAGTCGCGTGATGAGCCTTGCGGGCGCACCACTCTGTACGTAATATAAGCATCTAAGTTGTTGCAGTCGACAAGCAAGGAGTACAGCAAGTCAAGTTTTAGTTTTTGAAAACTCAATTTTTGACCGCTTTGGCTGCCTTGTAGTTGACCTAGGACCTTAAGATTTGGCACGAACCGAGCTCTGACAGCCACATTACACAAGAAAAGGCGAGAAGTGGTAATGTGTAGAAAAAACCGCAGAAAATCTTACGTTTAATACATTTGTTTTCGAAATGACGTAACTGCAAATCGTCACAATGGACGCATTTCTCTCGGAAACGTTTACATTTATCATCTGGCAGTTAAAGTGGCGTGATGAGCCTTGCGGGCGCACCACTCTGTACGTAATATAAGCATCTAAGTTGTTGCAGTCGACAAGCAAGGAGTACAGCAAGTCAAGTTTTAGTTTTTGAAAACTCAATTTTTGACCGCTTTGGCTGCCTTGTGGTTGACCTAGGACCTTAAGATTTGGCACGAACCGAGCTCTGGCAGCCACATTACACAAGAAAAGGCGAGAAGTGGTAATGTGTAGAAAAAACCGCAGAAAATCTTACGTTTAATACATTTGTTTTCGAAATGACGTAACTGCAAATCGTCACAATGGACGCATTTCTCTCGGAAACGTTTACATTTATCATCTGGCAGTTAAAGTGGCGTGATGAGCCTTGCGGGCGCACCACTCTGTACGTAATATAAGCATCTAAGTTGTTGCAGTCGACAAGCAAGGAGTACAGCAAGTCAAGTTTTAGTTTTTGAAAACTCAATTTTTGACCGCTTTGGCTGCCTTGTAGTTGACCTAGGACCTTAAGATTTGGCACGAACCGAGCTCTGACAGCCACATTACACAAGAAAAGGCGAGAAGTGGTAATGTGTAGAAAAAACCGCAGAAAATCTTACGTTTAATACATTTGTTTTCGAAATGACGCAACTGCAAATCGTCACAATGGGCGCATTTCTCTCGGAAACGTTTACATTTATCTTCTGGCAGTTAAAGTGGCGTGATGAGCCTTGCGGGCGCACCACTCTGTACGTAATATAAGCATCTAAGTTGTTGCAGTCGACAAGCAAGGAGTACAGCAAGTCAAGTTTTAGTTTTTGAAAACTCAATTTTTGACCGCTTTGGCTGCCTTGTGGTTGACCTAGGACCTTAAGATTTGGCACGAACCGAGCTCTGGCAGCCACATTACACAAGAAAAGGCGAGAAGTGGTAATGTGTAGAAAAAACCGCAGAAAATCTTACGTTTAATACATTTGTTTTCGAAATGACGTAACTGCAAATCGTCACAATGGACGCATTTCTCTCGGAAACGTTTACATTTATCTTCTGGCAGTTAAAGTGGCGTGATGAGCCTTGCGGGCGCACCACTCTGTACGTAATATAAGCATCTAAGTTGTTGCAGTCGACAAGCAAGGAGTACAGCAAGTCAAGTTTTAGTTTTTGAAAACTCAATTTTTGACCGCTTTGGCTGCCTTGTAGTTGACCTAGGACCTTAAGATTTGGCACGAACCGAGCTCTGGCAGCCACATTACACAAGAAAAGGCGAGAAGTGGTAATGTGTAGAAAAAACCGCAGAAAATCTTACGTTTAATACATTTGTTTTCGAAATGACGTAACTGCAAATCGTCGCAATGGACGCATTTCTCTCGGAAACGTTTACATTTATCTTCTGGCAGTTAAAGTGGCGTGATGAGCCTTGCGGGCGCTCCACTCTGTACGTAATATAATCATCAAAGTTGTTGCAGTCGACTAGCAAGGAGAACAGCAAGTCAAGTTTTAGTTTTTGAAAACTCAATTTTTGACCGCTTTTGCTGCCTTTAAGTCGACCTAGGACCTTAAGATTTGGCACGAACAGAGGTCTGGCAGCCACATTACACAAGAAAAAGCGAAAAGTGGTAATGTGTAGAAGAAACCGCAGAAAATCTTACGTTTAATACATTTGTTTTCGAAATGACGTAACTGCAAATCGTCACAATGGACGCATTTCTCTCGGAAACGTTTACATTTATCTTCTGGCGTTTAAAGTGGCGTGATGAGCCTTGCGGGCGCACCACTCTGTACGTAATATAAGCATCTAAGTTATTGCAGTCGACAAGCAAGGAGTACAGAAAGTCAAGTTTTAGTTTTTGAAAACTCAATTTTTGACCGCTTTTGCTGCCTTTATGTTGATCTAGGACCTTAAGATTTGGCACGAACCGAGCTCTGGCAGCCACATTACACAAGAAAAAGCGAAAAGTGGTAATGTGTAGAAGAAACCGCAGAAAATCTTACGTTTAATACATTTGTTTTTGAAATGACGTAACTGCAAATCGTCACGATGGACGCATTTCTCTCGGAAACGTTTACATTTATCTTCTGGCAGTTAAAGTGGCGTGATGAGCCTTGCGGGCGCACCACCCTGTACGTAATATAAGCATCTAAGTTGTTGCAGTCGACAAGTAAGCAGTACAGCAAGTCAAGTTTTAGTTTTTGAAAACTCAATTTTTGGCCGCTTTTGCTGCCTTGTAGTTGACCTAGGACCTTAAGGTTTGGCACGAACCGAGTTCTGGCAGCCACATTACACAAGAAAAGGCGAGAAGTGGTAATGTGTAGAAAAAACCGCAGAAAATCTTACGTTTAATACATTTGTTTTCGAAATGACGTAACTGCAAATCGTCACAATGGACGCATTTCTCTCGGAAACGTTTACATTTATCTTCTGGCAGTTAAAGTGGCGTGATGAGCCTTGCGGGCGCACCACTCTGTACGTAATATAAGCATCTAAGTTGTTGCAGTCGACAAGCAAGGAGGACAGCAAGTCAAGTTTTAGTTTTTGAAAACTCAATTTTTGACCGGTTTTGCTGCTTTGTAGTTGACCTAGGACCTTAAGATTTGGCACGAACCGAGCTCTGGCAGCCACATTACACAAGAAAAGGCGAGAAATGGTAATGTGAAGAAAAAACCGCAGAAAATCTTACGTTTAATACATTTGTTTTCGAAATGACGTAACTGCAAATCGTCACAATGGACGCATTTCTCTCGGAAACGTTTACATTTACCTTCTGGCGGTTAAAGTGGCGTGATGAGCCTTGCGGGCGCACCACTCTGTACGTAATATGAGCATCTAAGTTGTTGCAGTCGACAAGCAAGGAGTACAGCAAGTCAAGTTTTAGTTTTTGAAAACTCAATTTTTGACCGCTTTTGCTGCCTTGTAGTTGACCCAGGACCTTAAGATTTGGCACGAACAGAGGTCTGGCAGCCACATTACACAAGAAAAGGCGAGAAGTGGTAATGTGTAGAAAAAACCGCAGAAAATCTTTCGTTTAATACATTTGTTTTCGAAATGACGTAACTGCAAATCGTCACAATGGACGCATTTCTCTCGGAAACGTTTACATTTATCTTCTGGCAGTTAAAGTGGCGTGATGAGCCTTGCGGGCGCACCACTCTGTACGTAATATAAGCATCTAAGTTGTTGCAGTCGACAAGCAAGGACTACAGCAAGTCAAGTTTTAGTTTTTGAAAACTCAATTTTTGACCGGTTTTGCTGCTTTGTAGTTGACCTAGGACCTTAAGATTTGGCACGAACCGAGCTCTGGCAGCCACATTACACAAGAAAAGGCGAGAAATGGTAATGTGAAGAAAAAACCGCAGAAAATCATACGTTTAATATATTTGTTTTCGAAATGACGTAACTGCAAATCGTCACAATGGACGCATTTCTCTCGGAAACGTTTACATTTATCTTCTGGCAGTTAAAGTGGCGTGATGAGCCTTGCGGGCGCACCACTCTGTACGTAATATGAGCATCTAAGTTGTTGCAGTCGACAAGCAAGGAGTACAGCAAGTCAAGTTTTAGTTTTTGAAAACTCAATTTTTGACCGCTTTTGCTGCCTTGTAGTTGACCCAGGACCTTAAGATTTGGCACGAACAGAGGTCTGGCAGCCACATTACACAAGAAAAGGCGAGAAGTGGTAATGTGTAGAAAAAACCGCAGAAAATCTTTCGTTTAATACATTTGTTTTCGAAATGACGTAACTGCAAATCGTCACAATGGACGCATTTCTCTCGGAAACGTTTACATTTATCTTCTGGCAGTTAAAGTGGCGTGATGAGCCTTGCGGGCGCACCACTCTGTACGTAATATAAGCATCTAAGTTGTTGCAGTCGACAAGCAAGGAGTACAGCAAGTCAAGTTTTAGTTTTTGAAAACTCAATTTTTGACAGCTTTTGCTGCCTTGTAGTTGACCTAGGACCTTACGATTTGGCACGAACGGAGCTCTGGCAGCCACATTACACAAGAAAAGGCGAGAAGTGGTAATGTGTAGAAATAACCGCAGAAAATCTTACGTTTAATACATTTGTTTTCGAAATGACGTAACTGCAAATCGTCACAATGGGCGCATTTCTCTCGGAAACGTTTACATTTATCTTCTGGCAGTTAAAGTGGCGTGATGAGCCTTGCGGGCGCTCCACTCTGTACGTAATATAAGCATCTAAGTTGTTGCAGTCGACAAGCAAGGAGTACAGCAAGTCAAGTTTTAGTTTTTGAAAACTCAATTTTTGACCGCTTTGGCTGCCTTGTAGTTGACCTAGGACCTTAAGATTTGGCACGAACCGAGCTCTGGCAGCCACATTACACAAGAAAAGGCGAGAAGTGGTAATGTGTAGAAAAAACCGCAGAAAATCTTACGTTTAATACATTTGTTTTCGAAATGACGTAACTGCAAATCGTCACAATGGACGCATTTCTCTCGGAAACGTTTACATTTATCTTCTGGCAGTTAAAGTGGCGTGATGAGCCTTGCGGGCGCACCACTCTGTACGTAATATAAGCATCTAAGTTGTTGCAGTCGACAAGTAAGGAGCACAGCAAATCTAGTTTTGATTTTTGAAAACTCAATTTTTGGCCGCTTTTGCTGCCTTGTAGTTGACCTAGGACCTTAAGGTTTGGCACGAACCGAGTTCTGGCAGCCACATTACACAAGAAGAAGGGAGAAGAGGTAATGTGTAGAAAAAACCGCAGAAAATCTTACGTTCAATATATTTGTTTTCGAAATGACGTAACTGCAAATTGTCACAATGGACGCATTTCTCTCGGAAACGTTTACATTTATCTTCTGGCAGTTAAAGTGGCGTGATGAGCCTTACGGGCGCACCACTCTGTACGTAATATAAGCATCTAAGTTGTTGCAGTCGACAAGCAAGGAGAACAGCAAGTTAAGTTTTAGTTTTTGAAAACTCAATTTCTGACCGCTTTTGCTGCCTTTAAGTTGACCTAGGACCTTCAGATTTGGCACGAACAGAGGTCTGGCAGCCACATTACACAAGAAAAAGCGAAAAGTGGTAATGTGTAGAAGAAACCGCAGAAAATCTTACGTTTAATACATTTGTTTTCGAAATGACGTAACTGCAAATCGTCACAATGGACGCATTTCTCTCGGAAACGTTTACATTTATGTTCTGGCGGTTAAAGTGGCGTGATGAGCCTTGCGGGCGCACCACTCTGTACGTAATATAAGCATCTAAGTTGTTGCAGTCGACAAGCAAGGAGTACAGCAAGTCAAGTTTAAGGTTTTGAAAACTCAATTTTTGACCGCTTTGGCTGCCTTTAAGTTGATCTTGGACCTTAAGATTTGGCACGAACAGAGGTCTGGCAGCCACATTACACAAGAAAAAGCGAAAAGTGGTAATGTGTAGAAGAAACCGCAGAAAATCTTACGTTTAATACATTTGTTTTCGAAATGACGTAACTGCAAATCGTCACGATGGACGCATTTCTCTCGGAAACGTTTACATTTATCTTCTGGCAGTTAAAGTGGCGTGATGAGCCTTACGGGCGCACCACTCTGTACGTAATATAAGCATCTAAGTTGTTGCAGTCGACAAGCAAGGAGAACAGCAAGTTAAGTTTTAGTTTTTGAAAACTCAATTTCTGACCGCTTTTGCTGCCTTTAAGTTGACCTAGGACCTTCAGATTTGGCACGAACAGAGGTCTGGCAGCCACATTACACAAGAAAAAGCGAAAAGTGGTAATGTGTAGAAGAAACCGCAGAAAATCTTACGTTTAATACATTTGTTTTCGAAATGACGTAACTGCAAATCGTCACAATGGACGCATTTCTCTCGGAAACGTTTACATTTATGTTCTGGCGGTTAAAGTGGCGTGATGAGCCTTGCGGGCGCACCACTCTGTACGTAATATAAGCATCTAAGTTGTTGCAGTCGACAAGCAAGGAGTACAGCAAGTCAAGTTTAAGGTTTTGAAAACTCAATTTTTGACCGCTTTGGCTGCCTTTAAGTTGATCTTGGACCTTAAGATTTGGCACGAACAGAGGTCTGGCAGCCACATTACACAAGAAAAAGCGAAAAGTGGTAATGTGTAGAAGAAACCGCAGAAAATCTTACGTTCAATATATTTGTTTTCGAAATGACGTAACTGCAAATTGTCACAATGGACGCATTTCTCTCGGAAACGTTTACATTTATCTTCTGGCAGTTAAAGTGGCGTGATGAGCCTTACGGGCGCACCACTCTGTACGTAATATAAGCATCTAAGTTGTTGCAGTCGACAAGCAAGGAGAACAGCAAGTTAAGTTTTAGTTTTTGAAAACTCAATTTCTGACCGCTTTTGCTGCCTTTAAGTTGACCTAGGACCTTCAGATTTGGCACGAACAGAGGTCTGGCAGCCACATTACACAAGAAAAAGCGAAAAGTGGTAATGTGTAGAAGAAACCGCAGAAAATCTTACGTTTAATACATTTGTTTTCGAAATGACGTAACTGCAAATCGTCACAATGGACGCATTTCTCTCGGAAACGTTTACATTTATGTTCTGGCGGTTAAAGTGGCGTGATGAGCCTTGCGGGCGCACCACTCTGTACGTAATATAAGCATCTAAGTTGTTGCAGTCGACAAGCAAGGAGTACAGCAAGTCAAGTTTAAGGTTTTGAAAACTCAATTTTTGACCGCTTTGGCTGCCTTTAAGTTGATCTTGGACCTTAAGATTTGGCACGAACAGAGGTCTGGCAGCCACATTACACAAGAAAAAGCGAAAAGTGGTAATGTGTAGAAGAAACCGCAGAAAATCTTACGTTTAATACATTTGTTTTCGAAATGACGTAACTGCAAATCGTCACGATGGACGCATTTCTCTCGGAAACGTTTACATTTATCTTCTGGCAGTTAAAGTCGCGTGATGAGCCTTGCGGGCGCACCACCCTGTACGTAATATAAGCATCTAAGTTGTTGCAGTCGACAAGTAAGCAGTACAGCAAGTCAAGTTTTAGTTTTTGAAAACTCAATTTTTTACCGGTTTTGCTGCTTTGTAGTTGACCTAGGACCTTAAGATTTGGCACGAACCGAGCTCTGGCATCCACATTACACAAGAAAAGGCGAGAAGTGGTAATGTGTAGAAAAATCGCAGAAAATCTTACGTTTAATACATTTGTTTTCGAAATGACGTAACTGCAAATCGTCACAATGGACGCATTACTCTCGGAAACGTTTACATTTATCTTCTGGCGGTTAAAGTGGCGTGATGAGCCTTGCGGGCGCACCACTCTGTACGTAATATAAGCATCTAAGTTGTTGCAGTCGACAAGCAAGGAGAACAGCAAGTTAAGTTTTAGTTTTTGAAAACTCAATTTCTGACCGCTTTTGCTGCCTTTAAGTTGACCTAGGACCTTCAGATTTGGCACGAACAGAGGTCTGGCAGCCACATTACACAAGAAAAAGCGAAAAGTGGTAATGTGTAGAAGAAACCGCAGAAAATCTTACGTTTAATACATTTGTTTTCGAAATGACGTAACTGCAAATCGTCACGATGGACGCATTTCTCTCGGAAACGTTTACATTTATCTTCTGGCAGTTAAAGTCGCGTGATGAGCCTTGCGGGCGCACCACCCTGTACGTAATATAAGCATCTAAGTTGTTGCAGTCGACAAGTAAGCAGTACAGCAAGTCAAGTTTTAGTTTTTGAAAACTCAATTTTTTACCGGTTTTGCTGCTTTGTAGTTGACCTAGGACCTTAAGATTTGGCACGAACCGAGCTCTGGCATCCACATTACACAAGAAAAGGCGAGAAGTGGTAATGTGTAGAAAAATCGCAGAAAATCTTACGTTTAATACATTTGTTTTCGAAATGACGTAACTGCAAATCGTCACAATGGACGCATTACTCTCGGAAACGTTTACATTTATCTTCTGGCGGTTAAAGTGGCGTGATGAGCCTTGCGGGCGCACCACTCTGTACGTAATATAAGCATCTAAGTTGTTGCAGTCGACAAGCAAGGAGTACAGCAAGTCAAGTTTAAGGTTTTGAAAACTCAATTTTTGACCGCTTTGGATGCCTTTAAGTTGATCTTGGACCTTAAGATTTGGCACGAACAGAGGTCTGGCAGCCACATTACACAAGAAAAAGCGAAAAGTGGTAATGTGTAGAAGAAACCGCAGAAAATCTTACGTTTAATACATTTGTTTTCGAAATGACGTAACTGCAAATCGTCACAATGGACGCATTTCTCTCGGAAACGTTTACATTTATCTTCTGGCGTTTAATGTGGCGTGATGAGCCTTGCGGGCGCACCACCCTGTACGTAATATAAGCATCTAAGTTGTTGCAGTCGACAAGTAAGGAGTACAGCAAGTCAAGTTTAAGTTTTTGAAAACTCAATTTTTGGCCGCTTTTGCTGCCTTTTGTAGTTGACCTAGGACCTTAAGATTTGGCACGAACAGAGGTCTGGCAGCCACATTACACAAGAAGAAGCGAGAAGAGGTAATGTGTAGAAAAAACCGCAGAAAATCGTGTTTAATACATTTGTTTTCGAAATGGCGTAACTGCAAATCGTGACAATGGACGCATTTCTCTCGGAAAGGTTTACATTTATCTTCTGGCAGTTAAAGTGGCGTGATGAGCCTTGCGGGCGCACCAATCTGTACGTAATATAAGCATCTATGTTGTTGCAGTCGACAAGCAAGGAGAACAGCAAGTCAAGTTTTAGTTTTTGAAAACTCAATTTTTGACCGCTTTTGCTGCCTTGTAGTTGACCTAGGACCTTAAGATTTGGCACGAACCGAGCTCTGGCAGCCACATTACACAAGAAAAGACGAGAAGTGGTAATGTGTAGAAAAAAACGCAGAAAATCTTACGTTTAATACATTTGTTTTCGAAATGACGTAACTGCAAATCGTCACAATGGACGCATTTCTCTCGGAAACGTTTACATTTATCTTCTGGCAGTTAAAGTGGCGTGATGAGCCTTGCGGGCGCACCACTCTGTACGTAATATAAGCATCTTAGTTGTTGCTGTCGACAAGTAAGGAGCACAGCAGGTCAGGTTTTAATTATTGAAAACTCAATTTTTGGCCGCTTTTGCTGCCTTGTAGTTGACCTAGGACCTTACGATTTGGCACGAACCGAGTTCTGGCAGCCACATTACACAAGAAAAAGCGAGAACTGGTAATGTGTAGAAAAAACCGCGGAAAATCTTACGTTTAATACATTTGTTTTCGAAATGACGTAACTGCAAATCGTGACAATGGAAGCATTTCTCTCGGAAACGTTTACATTTATCTTCTGGCAGTTAAAGTGGCGTGATGAGCCTTGCGGGCGCACCCCTCTGTACGTAATATAAGCATCTAAGTTGTTGCAGTCGACAAGCAGGAGTACAGCAAGTCAAGTTTTAGTTCTTGAAAACTCAATTTTTGACCGCTTTTGCTGCCTTGTAGTTGACCTAGGACCTTAAGATTTGGCACGAACCGAGCTCTGGCAGCCGCATTACACAAGAAAAGGCGAGAAGTGGTAATGTGTAGAAAAAACCGCAGAAAATCTTACGTTTAATACATTTGTTTTCGAAACGACGTAACTGCAAATCGTCACAATGGACGCATTTCTCTTGGAAACGTTTACATTTATCTTCTGGCAGTTAAAGTGGCGTGATGAGCCTTGCGGGCGCACCACTCTGTACGTAATATAAGCATCTAAGTTGTTGCAGTCGACAAGCAAGGAGTACAGCAAGTCAAGTTTTAGTTTTTGAAAACTCAATTTTTTACCGGTTTTGCTGCTTTGTAGTTGACCTAGGACCTTAAGATTTGGCACGAACCGAGCTCTGGCATCCACATTACACAAGAAAAGGCGAGAAGTGGTAATGTGTAGAAAAACCGCAGAAAATCTTACGTTTAATACATTTGTTTTCGAAATGACGTAACTGCAAATCGTCACAATGGGCGCATTTCTCTCGGAAACGTTTACATTTATCTTCTGGCAGTTAAAGTGGCGTGATGAGCCTTGCGGGCGCACCACTCTGTACGTAATATAAGCATCTAAGTTGTTACAGTCGACAAGCAAGGAGTACAGCAAGTCAAGTTTTAGTTTTTGAAAACTCAATTTTTGACCGCTTTGGCTGCCTTGTAGTTGACCTAGGACCTTAAGATTTGGCACGAACCGAGCTCTGGCAGCCACATTACACAAGAAAAGGCGAGAAGTGGTAATGTGTAGAAAAAACCGCAGAAAATCTTACGTTTAATACATTTGTTTTCGAAATGACGTAACTGCAAATCGTCACAATGGACGCATTTCTCTCGGAAACGTTTACATTTATCTTCTGGCAGTTAAAGTGGCGTGATGAGCCTTGCGGGCGCACCACTCTGTACGTAATATAAGCATCTAAGTTGTTGCAGTCGACAAGCAAGGAGAACAGCAAGTTAAGTTTTAGTTTTTGAAAACTCAATTTCTGACCGCTTTTGCTGCCTTTAAGTTGACCTAGGACCTTAAGATTTGGCACGAACAGAGGTCTGGCAGCCACATTACACAAGAAAAAGCGAAAAGTGGTAATGTGTAGAAGAAACCGCAGAAAATCTTACGTTTAATACATTTGTTTTCGAAATGACGTAACTGCAAATCGTCACAATGGGCGCATTTCTCTCGGAAACGTTTACATTTATCTTCTGGCAGTTAAAGTGGCGTGATGAGCCTTACGGGCGCACCACTCTGTACGTAATATAAGCATCTAAGTTGTTGCAGTCGACAAGCAAGGAGAACAGCAAGTTAAGTTTTAGTTTTTGAAAACTCAATTTCTGACCGCTTTTGCTGCCTTTAAGTTGACCTAGGACCTTAAGATTTGGCACGAACAGAGGTCTGGCAGCCACATTACACAAGAAAAAGCGAAAAGTGGTAATGTGTAGAAGAAACCGCAGAAAATCTTACGTTTAATACATTTGTTTTCGAAATGACGTAACTGCAAATCGTCACGATGGACGCATTTCTCTCGGAAACGTTTACATTTGTCTTCTGGCAGTTAAAGTCGCGTGATGAGCCTTGCGGGCGCACCACCCTGTACGTAATATAAGCATCTAAGTTGTTGCAGTCGACAAGTAAGCAGTACAGCAAGTCAAGTTTTAGTTTTTGAAAACTCAATTTTTTACCGGTTTTGCTGCTTTGTAGTTGACCTAGGACCTTAAGATTTGGCACGAACCGAGCTCTGGCATCCACATTACACAAGAAAAGGCGAGAAGTGGTAATGTGTAGAAAAATCGCAGAAAATCTTACGTTTAATACATTTGTTTTCGAAATGACGTAACTGCAAATCGTCACAATGGACGCATTACTCTCGGAAACGTTTACATTTATGTTCTGGCGGTTAAAGTGGCGTGATGAGCCTTGCGGGCGCACCACTCTGTACGTAATATAAGCATCTAAGTTGTTGCAGTCGACAAGCAAGGAGTACAGCAAGTCAAGTTTAAGGTTTTGAAAACTCAATTTTTGACCGCTTTGGCTGCCTTTAAGTTGATCTTGGACCTTAAGATTTGGCACGAACAGAGGTCTGGCAGCCACATTACACAAGAAAAAGCGAAAAGTGGTAATGTGTAGAAGAAACCGCAGAAAATCTTACGTTTAATACATTTGTTTTCGAAATGACGTAACTGCAAATCGTCACGATGGACGCATTTCTCTCGGAAACGTTTACATTTATCTTCTGGCAGTTAAAGTGGCGTGATGAGCCTTACGGGCGCACCACTCTGTACGTAATATAAGCATCTAAGTTGTTGCAGTCGACAAGCAAGGAGAACAGCAAGTTAAGTTTTAGTTTTTGAAAACTCAATTTCTGACCGCTTTTGCTGCCTTTAAGTTGACCTAGGACCTTAAGATTTGGCACGAACAGAGGTCTGGCAGCCACATTACACAAGAAAAAGCGAAAAGTGGTAATGTGTAGAAGAAACCGCAGAAAATCTTACGTTTAATACATTTGTTTTCGAAATGACGTAACTGCAAATCGTCACGATGGACGCATTTCTCTCGGAAACGTTTACATTTATCTTCTGGCGGTTAAAGTGGCGTGATGAGCCTTGCGGGCGCACCACTCTGTACGTAATATAAGCATCTAAGTTGTTGCAGTCGACAAGCAAGGAGTACAGCAAGTCAAGTTTAAGGTTTTGAAAACTCAATTTTTGACCGCTTTGGATGCCTTTAAGTTGATCTTGGACCTTAAGATTTGGCACGAACAGAGGTCTGGCAGCCACATTACACAAGAAAAAGCGAAAAGTGGTAATGTGTAGAAGAAACCGCAGAAAATCTTACGTTTAATACATTTGTTTTCGAAATGACGTAACTGCAAATCGTCACAATGGACGCATTTCTCTCGGAAACGTTTACATTTATCTTCTGGCGTTTAATGTGGCGTGATGAGCCTTGCGGGCGCACCACTCTGTACGTAATATAAGCATCTAAGTTGTTGCAGTCGACAAGTAAGGAGTACAGCAAGTCAAGTTTAAGTTTTTGAAAACTCAATTTTTGGCCGCTTTTGCTGCCTTTTGTAGTTGACCTAGGACCTTAAGATTTGGCACGAACAGAGGTCTGGCAGCCACATTACACAAGAAGAAGCGAGAAGAGGTAATGTGTAGAAAAAACCGCAGAAAATCGTGTTTAATACATTTGTTTTCGAAATGGCGTAACTGCAAATCGTGACAATGGACGCATTTCTCTCGGAAAGGTTTACATTTATCTTCTGGCAGTTAAAGTGGCGTGATGAGCCTTGCGGGCGCACCAATCTGTACGTAATATAAGCATCTATGTTGTTGCAGTCGACAAGCAAGGAGAACAGCAAGTCAAGTTTTAGTTTTTGAAAACTCAATTTTTGACCGCTTTTGCTGCCTTGTAGTTGACCTAGGACCTTAAGATTTGGCACGAACCGAGCTCTGGCAGCCACATTACACAAGAAAAGACGAGAAGTGGTAATGTGTAGAAAAAAACGCAGAAAATCTTACGTTTAATACATTTGTTTTCGAAATGACGTAACTGCAAATCGTCACAATGGACGCATTACTCTCGGAAACGTTTACATTTATGTTCTGGCGGTTAAAGTGGCGTGATGAGCCTTGCGGGCGCACCACTCTGTACGTAATATAAGCATCTAAGTTGTTGCAGTCGACAAGCAAGGAGTACAGCAAGTCAAGTTTAAGGTTTTGAAAACTCAATTTTTGACCGCTTTGGATGCCTTTAAGTTGATCTTGGACCTTAAGATTTGGCACGAACAGAGGTCTGGCAGCCACATTACACAAGAAAAAGCGAAAAGTGGTAATGTGTAGAAGAAACCGCAGAAAATCTTACGTTTAATACATTTGTTTTCGAAATGACGTAACTGCAAATCGTCACAATGGACGCATTTCTCTCGGAAACGTTTACATTTATCTTCTGGCGTTTAATGTGGCGTGATGAGCCTTGCGGGCGCACCACCCTGTACGTAATATAAGCATCTAAGTTGTTGCAGTCGACAAGTAAGGAGTACAGCAAGTCAAGTTTAAGTTTTTGAAAACTCAATTTTTGGCCGCTTTTGCTGCCTTTTGTAGTTGACCTAGGACCTTAAGATTTGGCACGAACAGAGGTCTGGCAGCCACATTACACAAGAAGAAGCGAGAAGAGGTAATGTGTAGAAAAAACCGCAGAAAATCGTGTTTAATACATTTGTTTTCGAAATGGCGTAACTGCAAATCGTGACAATGGACGCATTTCTCTCGGAAAGGTTTACATTTATCTTCTGGCAGTTAAAGTGGCGTGATGAGCCTTGCGGGCGCACCAATCTGTACGTAATATAAGCATCTATGTTGTTGCAGTCGACAAGCAAGGAGAACAGCAAGTCAAGTTTTAGTTTTTGAAAACTCAATTTTTGACCGCTTTTGCTGCCTTGTAGTTGACCTAGGACCTTAAGATTTGGCACGAACCGAGCTCTGGCAGCCACATTACACAAGAAAAGACGAGAAGTGGTAATGTGTAGAAAAAAACGCAGAAAATCTTACGTTTAATACATTTGTTTTCGAAATGACGTAACTGCAAATCGTCACAATGGACGCATTTCTCTCGGAAACGTTTACATTTATCTTCTGGCAGTTAAAGTGGCGTGATGAGCCTTGCGGGCGCACCACTCTGTACGTAATATAAGCATCTTAGTTGTTGCTGTCGACAAGTAAGGAGCACAGCAGGTCAGGTTTTAATTATTGAAAACTCAATTTTTGGCCGCTTTTGCTGCCTTGTAGTTGACCTAGGACCTTACGATTTGGCACGAACCGAGTTCTGGCAGCCACATTACACAAGAAAAAGCGAGAACTGGTAATGTGTAGAAAAAACCGCGGAAAATCTTACGTTTAATACATTTGTTTTCGAAATGACGTAACTGCAAATCGTGACAATGGAAGCATTTCTCTCGGAAACGTTTACATTTATCTTCTGGCAGTTAAAGTGGCGTGATGAGCCTTGCGGGCGCACCCCTCTGTACGTAATATAAGCATCTAAGTTGTTGCAGTCGACAAGCAGGAGTACAGCAAGTCAAGTTTTAGTTCTTGAAAACTCAATTTTTGACCGCTTTTGCTGCCTTGTAGTTGACCTAGGACCTTAAGATTTGGCACGAACCGAGCTCTGGCAGCCGCATTACACAAGAAAAGGCGAGAAGTGGTAATGTGTAGAAAAAACCGCAGAAAATCTTACGTTTAATACATTTGTTTTCGAAACGACGTAACTGCAAATCGTCACAATGGACGCATTTCTCTTGGAAACGTTTACATTTATCTTCTGGCAGTTAAAGTGGCGTGATGAGCCTTGCGGGCGCACCACTCTGTACGTAATATAAGCATCTAAGTTGTTGCAGTCGACAAGCAAGGAGTACAGCAAGTCAAGTTTTAGTTTTTGAAAACTCAATTTTTTACCGGTTTTGCTGCTTTGTAGTTGACCTAGGACCTTAAGATTTGGCACGAACCGAGCTCTGGCATCCACATTACACAAGAAAAGGCGAGAAGTGGTAATGTGTAGAAAAACCGCAGAAAATCTTACGTTTAATACATTTGTTTTCGAAATGACGTAACTGCAAATCGTCACAATGGGCGCATTTCTCTCGGAAACGTTTACATTTATCTTCTGGCAGTTAAAGTGGCGTGATGAGCCTTGCGGGCGCACCACCCTGTACGTAATATAAGCATCTAAGTTGTTGCAGTCGACAAGTAAGCAGTACAGCAAGTCAAGTTTTAGTTTTTGAAAACTCAATTTTTTACCGGTTTTGCTGCTTTGTAGTTGACCTAGGACCTTAAGATTTGGCACGAACAGAGGTCTGGCATCCACATTACACAAGAAAAGGCGAGAAGTGGTAATGTGTAGAAAAACCGCAGAAAATCTTACGTTTAATACATTTGTTTTCGAAATGACGTAACTGCAAATCGTCACAATGGGCGCATTTCTCTCGGAAACGTTTACATTTATCTTCTGGCAGTTAAAGTGGCGTGATGAGCCTTGCGGGCGCACCACTCTGTACGTAATATAAGCATCTAAGTTGTTACAGTCGACAAGCAAGGAGTACAGCAAGTCAAGTTTTAGTTTTTGAAAACTCAATTTTTGACCGCTTTGGCTGCCTTGTAGTTGACCTAGGACCTTAAGATTTGGCACGAACCGAGCTCTGGCAGCCACATTACACAAGAAAAGGCGAGAAGTGGTAATGTGTAGAAAAAACCGCAGAAAATCTTACGTTTAATACATTTGTTTTCGAAATGACGTAACTGCAAATCGTCACAATGGACGCATTTCTCTCGGAAACGTTTACATTTATCTTCTGGCAGTTAAAGTGGCGTGATGAGCCTTGCGGGCGCACCACTCTGTACGTAATATAAGCATCTAAGTTGTTGCAGTCGACAAGCAAGGAGAACAGCAAGTTAAGTTTTAGTTTTTGAAAACTCAATTTCTGACCGCTTTTGCTGCCTTTAAGTTGACCTAGGACCTTAAGATTTGGCACGAACAGAGGTCTGGCAGCCACATTACACAAGAAAAAGCGAAAAGTGGTAATGTGTAGAAGAAACCGCAGAAAATCTTACGTTTAATACATTTGTTTTCGAAATGACGTAACTGCAAATCGTCACAATGGGCGCATTTCTCTCGGAAACGTTTACATTTATCTTCTGGCAGTTAAAGTGGCGTGATGAGCCTTGCGGGCGCACCACTCTGTACGTAATATAAGCATCTAAGTTGTTACAGTCGACAAGCAAGGAGTACAGCAAGTCAAGTTTTAGTTTTTGAAAACTCAATTTTTGACCGCTTTGGCTGCCTTGTAGTTGACCTAGGACCTTAAGATTTGGCACGAACCGAGCTCTGGCAGCCACATTACACAAGAAAAGGCGAGAAGTGGTAATGTGTAGAAAAAACCGCAGAAAATCTTACGTTTAATACATTTGTTTTCGAAATGACGTAACTGCAAATCGTCACAATGGACGCATTTCTCTCGGAAACGTTTACATTTATCTTCTGGCAGTTAAAGTGGCGTGATGAGCCTTGCGGGCGCACCACTCTGTACGTAATATAAGCATTTAAGTTGTTGCAGTCGACAAGCAAGGAGAACAGCAAGTTAAGTTTTAGTTTTTGAAAACTCAATTTCTGACCGCTTTTGCTGCCTTTACGTTGACCTAGGACCTTAAGATTTGGCACGAACAGAGGTCTGGCAGCCACATTACACAAGAAAAAGCGAAAAGTGGTAATGTGTAGAAGAAACCGCAGAAAATCTTACGTTTAATACATTTGTTTTCGAAATGACGTAACTGCAAATCGTCACAATGGACGCATTTCTCTCGGAAACGTTTACATTTATCTTCTGGCGTTTAAAGTGGCGTGATGAGCCTTGCGGGCGCACCACCCTGTACGTAATATAAGCATCTAAGTTGTTGCAGTCGACAAGTAAGGAGTACAGCAAGTCAAGTTTAAGTTTTTGAAAACTCAATTTTTGGCCGCTTTTGCTGCCTTTTGTAGTTGACCTAGGACCTTAAGATTTGGCACGAACAGAGGTCTGGCAGCCACATTACACAAGAAGAAGCGAGAAGAGGTAATGTGTAGAAAAAACCGCAGAAAATCGTGTTTAATACATTTGTTTTCGAAATGGCGTAACTGCAAATCGTGACAATGGACGCATTTCTCTCGGAAACGTTTACATTTATCTTCTGGCGGTTAAAGTGGCGTGATGAGCCTTGCGGGCGCACCACTCTGTACGTAATATAAGCATCTAAGTTGTTGCAGTCGACAAGCAAGGAGTACAGCAAGTCAAGTTTAAGGTTTTGAAAACTCAATTTTTGACCGCTTTGGCTGCCTTTAAGTTGATCTTGGACCTTAAGATTTGGCACGAACAGAGGTCTGGCAGCCACATTACACAAGAAAAAGCGAAAAGTGGTAATGTGTAGAAGAAACCGCAGAAAATCTTACGTTTAATACATTTGTTTTCGAAATGACGTAACTGCAAATCGTCACAATGGACGCATTTCTCTCGGAAACGTTTACATTTATCTTCTGGCGTTTAAAGTGGCGTGATGAGCCTTGCGGGCGCACCACCCTGTACGTAATATAAGCATCTAAGTTGTTGCAGTCGACAAGTAAGGAGTACAGCAAGTCAAGTTTAAGTTTTTGAAAACTCAATTTTTGGCCGCTTTTGCTGCCTTTTGTAGTTGACCTAGGACCTTAAGATTTGGCACGAACAGAGGTCTGGCAGCCACATTACACAAGAAGAAGCGAGAAGAGGTAATGTGTAGAAAAAACCGCAGAAAATCGTGTTTAATACATTTGTTTTCGAAATGGCGTAACTGCAAATCGTGACAATGGACGCATTTCTCTCGGAAAGGTTTACATTTATCTTCTGGCAGTTAAAGTGGCGTGATGAGCCTTGCGGGCGCACCCCTCTGTACGTAATATAAGCATCTATGTTGTTGCAGTCGACAAGCAAGGAGAACAGCAAGTCAAGTTTTAGTTTTCGAAAACTCAATTTTTGACCGCTTTTGCTGCCTTGTAGTTGACCTAGGACCTTAAGATTTGGCATGAACCGAGCTCTGGCAGCCACATTACACAAGAAAAGACGAGAAGTGGTAATGTGTAGAAAAAAACGCAGAAAATCTTACGTTTAATACATTTGTTTTCGAAATGACGTAACTGCAAATCGTCACAATGGACGCATTTCTCTCGGAAACGTTTACATTTATCTTCTGGCAGTTAAAGTGGCGTGATGAGCCTTGCGGGCGCACCACTCTGTACGTAATATAAGCATCTTAGTTGTTGCTGTCGACAAGTAAGGAGCACAGCAGGTCAGGTTTTAATTATTGAAAACTCAATTTTTGGCCGCTTTTGCTGCCTTGTAGTTGACCTAGGACCTTACGATTTGGCACGAACCGAGTTCTGGCAGCCACATTACACAAGAAAAAGCGAGAACTGGTAATGTGTAGAAAAAACCGCGGAAAATCTTACGTTTAATACATTTGTTTTCGAAATGACGTAACTGCAAATCGTGACAATGGAAGCATTTCTCTCGGAAACGTTTACATTTATCTTCTGGCAGTTAAAGTGGCGTGATGAGCCTTGCGGGCGCACCACTCTGTACGTAATATAAGCATCTAAGTTGTTGCAGTCGACAAGCAAGGAGTACAGCAAGTCAAGTTTTAGTTCTTGAAAACTCAATTTTTGACCGCTTTTGCTGCCTTGTAGTTGACCTAGGACCTTAAGATTTGGCACGAACCGAGCTCTGGCCGCCGCATTACACAAGAAAAGGCGAGAAGTGGTAATGTGTAGAAAAAACCGCAGAAAATCTTACGTTTAATACATTTGTTTTCGAAACGACGTAACTGCAAATCGTCACAATGGACGCATTTCTCTTGGAAACGTTTACATTTATCTTCTGGCAGTTAAAGTGGCGTGATGAGCCTTGCGGGCGCACCACTCTGTACGTAATATAAGCATCTAAGTTGTTGCAGTCGACAAGCAAGGAGTACAGCAAGTCAAGTTTTAGTTTTTGAAAACTCAATTTTTGACCGCTTTTGCTGCCTTGTAGTTGATCTAGGACCTTAAGATTTGGCACGAACCGAGCTCTGGCAGCCACATTACACAAGAAAAGGCGAGAAGTGGTAATGTGTAGAAAAAACCGCAGAAAATCTTACGATTAATACATTTGTTTTCGAAATGACGTAACTGCAAATCGTCACAATGGACGCATTTCTCTCGGAAACGTTTACATTTATCTTCTGGCAGTTAAAGTGGCGTGATGAGCCTTGCGGGCGCACCACTCTGTACGTAATATAAGCATCTAAGTTGTTGCAGTCGACAAGTAAGGAGCACAGCAAATCTTATTTTGGTTTTTGAAAACTCAATTTTTCGCCACTTTTGCTGCCTTGTAGTTGACCTAGGACCTTAAGGTTTGGCACGAACCGAGTTCTGGCAGCCACATTACGCAAGAAGGAGGGAGAAGAGGCAATGTGTAGAAAAAACCGCAGAAAATCTTACGTTTAATACATTTGTTTTCGAAATGACGTAACTGCAAATCGTCACAATGGACGCATTTCTCTCGGAAACGTTTACATTTATCTTCTGGCAGTTAAAGTGGCGTGATGAGCCTTGCGGGCGCACCACTCTGTACGTAATATAAGCATCTAAGTTGTTGCAGTTGACAAGCAAGTAGTACAGCAAGTCAAGTTTTAGTTTTTGAAAACTCAATTTTTGACCGCTTTTACTGCCTTGTAGTTGATCTAGGACCTTAATATTTGGCACGAACCGAGCTCTGGCAGCCACATTACACAAGAAAAGGCGAGAAGTGGTAATGTGTAGAAAAAACCGCAGAAAATCTTACGTTTAATACATTTGTTTTCGAAATGACGTAACTGGAAATCGTCACAATGGACGCATTTCTCTCGGAAACGTTTACATTTATCTTCTGGCAGTTAAAGTGGCGTGATGAGCCTTGCGGGCGCACCACTCTGTACGTAATATAAGCATCTAAGTTGTTGCAGTCGACAAGTAAGGAGCACAGCAAATCTAGTTTTGGTTTTTGAAAACTCAATTTTTCGCCACTTTTGCTGCCTTGTAGTTGGCCTAGAACCTTAAGGTTTGGCACGAACCGAGTTCTGGCAGCCACATTACACAAGAAGAAGGGAGAAGAGGTAATGTGTAGAAAAAACCGCAGAAAATCTTACGTTTAATACATTTGTTTTCGAAATGACGTAACTGCAAATCGTCACAATGGACGCATTTCTCTCGGAAACGTTTACATTTATCTTCTGGCAGTTAAAGTGGCGTGATGAGCCTTGCGGGCGCACCACTCTGTACGTAATATAAGCATCTAAGTTGTTGCAGTTGACAAGCAAGTAGTACAGCAAGTCAAGTTTTAGTTTTTGAAAACTCAATTTTTGACCGCTTTTACTGCCTTGTAGTTGATCTAGGACCTTAATATTTGGCACGAACCGAGCTCTGGCAGCCACATTACACAAGAAAAGGCGAGAAGTGGTAATGTGTAGAAAAAACCGCAGAAAATCTTACGATTAATACATTTGTTTTCGAAATGACGTAACTGGAAATCGTCACAATGGACGCATTTCTCTCGGAAACGTTTACATTTATCTTCTGGCAGTTAAAGTGGCGTGATGAGCCTTGCGGGCGCACCACTCTGTACGTAATATAAGCATCTAAGTTGTTGCAGTCGACAAGTAAGGAGCACAGCAAATCTAGTTTTGGTTTTTGAAAACTCAATTTTTGGCCGCTTTTGCTGCCTTGTAGTTGACCTAGGACCTTAAGGTTTGGCACGAACCGAGTTCTGGCGGCCACATTACACAAGAAGAAGGGAGAAGAGGTAATGTGTAGAAAAAACCGCAGAAAATCTTACGTTTAATACATTTGTTTTCGAAATGACGTAACTGCAAATCGTCACAATGGACGCATTTCTCTCGGAAACGTTTACATTTATCTTCTGGCGGTTAAAGTGGCGTGATGAGCCTTGCGGGCGCACACTCTGTACGTAATATAAGCATCTAAGTTGTTGCAGTCGACAAGCAAGGAGTACAGCAAGTCAAGTTTTAGTTTTTGAAAACTCAATTTTTGACCGCTTTTGCTGCCTTGTAGTTGACCTAGGACCTTAAGATTTGGCACGAACCGAGCTCTGGCAGCCACATTACACAAGAAAAGGCGAGAAGTGGTAATGTGTAGAAAAAACCGCAGAAAATCTTACGTTTAATACATTTGTTTTCGAAATGACGTAACTGCAAATCGTCACAATGGACGCATTTCTCTCGGAAACGTTTACATTTATCTTCTGGCAGTTAAAGTGGCGTGATGAGCCTTGCAGGCGCACCACTCTGTACGTAATATAAGCATCTAAGTTGTTGCAGTTGACAAGCAAGTAGTACAGCAAGTCAAGTTTTAGTTTTTGAAAACTCAATTTTTGACCGCTTTTACTGCCTTGTAGTTGATCTAGGACCTTAATATTTGGCACGAACCGAGCTCTGGCAGCCACATTACACAAGAAAAGGCGAGAAGTGGTAATGTGTAGAAAAAACCGCAGAAAATCTTACGATTAATACATTTGTTTTCGAAATGACGTAACTGGAAATCGTCACAATGGACGCATTTCTCTCGGAAACGTTTACATTTATCTTCTGGCAGTTAAAGTGGCGTGATGAGCCTTGCGGGCGCACCACTCTGTACGTAATATAAGCATCTAAGTTGTTGCAGTCGACAAGTAAGGAGCACAGCAAATCTAGTTTTGGTTTTTGAAAACTCAATTTTTCGCCACTTTTGCTGCCTTGTAGTTGGCCTAGAACCTTAAGGTTTGGCACGAACCGAGTTCTGGCAGCCACATTACACAAGAAGAAGGGAGAAGAGGTAATGTGTAGAAAAAACCGCAGAAAATCTTACGTTTAATACATTTGTTTTCGAAATGACGTAACTGCAAATCGTCACAATGGACGCATTTCTCTCGGAAACGTTTACATTTATCTTCTGGCAGTTAAAGTGGCGTGATGAGCCTTGCGGGCTCACCACTCTGTACGTAATATAAGCATCTAAGTTGTTGCAGTCGACAAGCAAGGAGTAGAGCAAGTCAAGTTTTAGTTTTTGAAAACTCAATTTTTGACCGCTTTTCCTGCCTTGTAGTTGACCTAGGACCTTAATATTTGGCACGAACCGAGCTCTGGCAGCCACATTACACAAGAAAAGGCGAGAAGTGGTAATGTGTAGAAAAAACCGCAGAAAATCTTACGTTTAATACATTTGTTTTCGAAATGACGTAACTGGAAATCGTCACAATGGACGCATTTCTCTCGGAAACGTTTACATTTATCTTCTGGCAGTTAAAGTGGCGTGATGAGCCTTGCGGGCGCACCACTCTGTACGTAATATAAGCATCTAAGTTGTTGCAGTCGACAAGTAAGGAGCACAGCAAATCTAGTTTTGGTTTTTGAAAACTCAATTTTTCGCCACTTTTGCTGCCTTGTAGTTGGCCTAGAACCTTAAGGTTTGGCACGAACCGAGTTCTGGCAGCCACATTACACAAGAAGAAGGGAGAAGAGGTAATGTGTAGAAAAAACCGCAGAAAATCTTACGTTTAATACATTTGTTTTCGAAATGACGTAACTGCAAATCGTCACAATGGACGCATTTCTCTCGGAAACGTTTACATTTATCTTCTGGCAGTTAAAGTGGCGTGATGAGCCTTGCGGGCGCACCACTCTGTACGTAATATAAGCATCTAAGTTGTTGCAGTTGACAAGCAAGTAGTACAGCAAGTCAAGTTTTAGTTTTTGAAAACTCAATTTTTGACCGCTTTTACTGCCTTGTAGTTGATCTAGGACCTTAATATTTGGCACGAACCGAGCTCTGGCAGCCACATTACACAAGAAAAGGCGAGAAGTGGTAATGTGTAGAAAAAACCGCAGAAAATCTTACGATTAATACATTTGTTTTCGAAATGACGTAACTGGAAATCGTCACAATGGACGCATTTCTCTCGGAAACGTTTACATTTATCTTCTGGCAGTTAAAGTGGCGTGATGAGCCTTGCGGGCGCACCACTCTGTACGTAATATAAGCATCTAAGTTGTTGCAGTCGACAAGTAAGGAGCACAGCAAATCTAGTTTTGGTTTTTGAAAACTCAATTTTTGGCCGCTTTTGCTGCCTTGTAGTTGACCTAGGACCTTAAGGTTTGGCACGAACCGAGTTCTGGCGGCCACATTACACAAGAAGAAGGGAGAAGAGGTAATGTGTAGAAAAAACCGCAGAAAATCTTACGTTTAATACATTTGTTTTCGAAATGACGTAACTGCAAATCGTCACAATGGACGCATTTCTCTCGGAAACGTTTACATTTATCTTCTGGCGGTTAAAGTGGCGTGATGAGCCTTGCGGGCGCACACTCTGTACGTAATATAAGCATCTAAGTTGTTGCAGTCGACAAGCAAGGAGTACAGCAAGTCAAGTTTTAGTTTTTGAAAACTCAATTTTTGACCGCTTTTGCTGCCTTGTAGTTGACCTAGGACCTTAAGATTTGGCACGAACCGAGCTCTGGCAGCCACATTACACAAGAAAAGGCGAGAAGTGGTAATGTGTAGAAAAAACCGCAGAAAATCTTACGTTTAATACATTTGTTTTCGAAATGACGTAACTGCAAATCGTCACAATGGACGCATTTCTCTCGGAAACGTTTACATTTATCTTCTGGCAGTTAAAGTGGCGTGATGAGCCTTGCAGGCGCACCACTCTGTACGTAATATAAGCATCTAAGTTGTTGCAGTTGACAAGCAAGTAGTACAGCAAGTCAAGTTTTAGTTTTTGAAAACTCAATTTTTGACCGCTTTTACTGCCTTGTAGTTGATCTAGGACCTTAATATTTGGCACGAACCGAGCTCTGGCAGCCACATTACACAAGAAAAGGCGAGAAGTGGTAATGTGTAGAAAAAACCGCAGAAAATCTTACGATTAATACATTTGTTTTCGAAATGACGTAACTGGAAATCGTCACAATGGACGCATTTCTCTCGGAAACGTTTACATTTATCTTCTGGCAGTTAAAGTGGCGTGATGAGCCTTGCGGGCGCACCACTCTGTACGTAATATAAGCATCTAAGTTGTTGCAGTCGACAAGTAAGGAGCACAGCAAATCTAGTTTTGGTTTTTGAAAACTCAATTTTTCGCCACTTTTGCTGCCTTGTAGTTGGCCTAGAACCTTAAGGTTTGGCACGAACCGAGTTCTGGCAGCCACATTACACAAGAAGAAGGGAGAAGAGGTAATGTGTAGAAAAAACCGCAGAAAATCTTACGTTTAATACATTTGTTTTCGAAATGACGTAACTGCAAATCGTCACAATGGACGCATTTCTCTCGGAAACGTTTACATTTATCTTCTGGCAGTTAAAGTGGCGTGATGAGCCTTGCGGGCTCACCACTCTGTACGTAATATAAGCATCTAAGTTGTTGCAGTCGACAAGCAAGGAGTAGAGCAAGTCAAGTTTTAGTTTTTGAAAACTCAATTTTTGACCGCTTTTCCTGCCTTGTAGTTGACCTAGGACCTTAATATTTGGCACGAACCGAGCTCTGGCAGCCACATTACACAAGAAAAGGCGAGAAGTGGTAATGTGTAGAAAAAACCGCAGAAAATCTTACGTTTAATACATTTGTTTTCGAAATGACGTAACTGGAAATCGTCACAATGGACGCATTTCTCTCGGAAACGTTTACATTTATCTTCTGGCAGTTAAAGTGGCGTGATGAGCCTTGCGGGCGCACCACTCTGTACGTAATATAAGCATCTAAGTTGTTGCAGTCGACAAGTAAGGAGCACAGCAAATCTAGTTTTGGTTTTTGAAAACTCAATTTTTCGCCACTTTTGCTGCCTTGTAGTTGGCCTAGAACCTTAAGGTTTGGCACGAACCGAGTTCTGGCAGCCACATTACACAAGAAGAAGGGAGAAGAGGTAATGTGTAGAAAAAACCGCAGAAAATCTTACGTTTAATACATTTGTTTTCGAAATGACGTAACTGCAAATCGTCACAATGGACGCATTTCTCTCGGAAACGTTTACATTTATCTTCTGGCAGTTAAAGTGGCGTGATGAGCCTTGCGGGCGCACCACTCTGTACGTAATATAAGCATCTAAGTTGTTGCAGTTGACAAGCAAGTAGTACAGCAAGTCAAGTTTTAGTTTTTGAAAACTCAATTTTTGACCGCTTTTACTGCCTTGTAGTTGATCTAGGACCTTAATATTTGGCACGAACCGAGCTCTGGCAGCCACATTACACAAGAAAAGGCGAGAAGTGGTAATGTGTAGAAAAAACCGCAGAAAATCTTACGATTAATACATTTGTTTTCGAAATGACGTAACTGGAAATCGTCACAATGGACGCATTTCTCTCGGAAACGTTTACATTTATCTTCTGGCAGTTAAAGTGGCGTGATGAGCCTTGCGGGCGCACCACTCTGTACGTAATATAAGCATCTAAGTTGTTGCAGTCGACAAGTAAGGAGCACAGCAAATCTAGTTTTGGTTTTTGAAAACTCAATTTTTGGCCGCTTTTGCTGCCTTGTAGTTGACCTAGGACCTTAAGGTTTGGCACGAACCGAGTTCTGGCGGCCACATTACACAAGAAGAAGGGAGAAGAGGTAATGTGTAGAAAAAACCGCAGAAAATCTTACGTTTAATACATTTGTTTTCGAAATGACGTAACTGCAAATCGTCACAATGGACGCATTTCTCTCGGAAACGTTTACATTTATCTTCTGGCGGTTAAAGTGGCGTGATGAGCCTTGCGGGCGCACACTCTGTACGTAATATAAGCATCTAAGTTGTTGCAGTCGACAAGCAAGGAGTACAGCAAGTCAAGTTTTAGTTTTTGAAAACTCAATTTTTGACCGCTTTTGCTGCCTTGTAGTTGACCTAGGACCTTAAGATTTGGCTCGAACCGAGCTCTGGCAGCCACATTACACAAGAAAAGGCGAGAAGTGGTAATGTGTAGAAAAAACCGCAGAAAATCTTACGTTTAATACATTTGTTTTCGAAATGACGTAACTGCAAATCGTCACAATGGACGCATTTCTCTCGGAAACGTTTACATTTATCTTCTGGCAGTTAAAGTGGCGTGATGAGCCTTGCAGGCGCACCACTCTGTACGTAATATAAGCATCTAAGTTGTTGCAGTTGACAAGCAAGTAGTACAGCAAGTCAAGTTTTAGTTTTTGAAAACTCAATTTTTGACCGCTTTTACTGCCTTGTAGTTGATCTAGGACCTTAATATTTGGCACGAACCGAGCTCTGGCAGCCACATTACACAAGAAAAGGCGAGAAGTGGTAATGTGTAGAAAAAACCGCAGAAAATCTTACGATTAATACATTTGTTTTCGAAATGACGTAACTGGAAATCGTCACAATGGACGCATTTCTCTCGGAAACGTTTACATTTATCTTCTGGCAGTTAAAGTGGCGTGATGAGCCTTGCGGGCGCACCACTCTGTACGTAATATAAGCATCTAAGTTGTTGCAGTCGACAAGTAAGGAGCACAGCAAATCTAGTTTTGGTTTTTGAAAACTCAATTTTTCGCCACTTTTGCTGCCTTGTAGTTGGCCTAGAACCTTAAGGTTTGGCACGAACCGAGTTCTGGCAGCCACATTACACAAGAAGAAGGGAGAAGAGGTAATGTGTAGAAAAAACCGCAGAAAATCTTACGTTTAATACATTTGTTTTCGAAATGACGTAACTGCAAATCGTCACAATGGACGCATTTCTCTCGGAAACGTTTACATTTATCTTCTGGCAGTTAAAGTGGCGTGATGAGCCTTGCAGGCGCACCACTCTGTACGTAATATAAGCATCTAAGTTGTTGCAGTTGACAAGCAAGTAGTACAGCAAGTCAAGTTTTAGTTTTTGAAAACTCAATTTTTGACCGCTTTTACTGCCTTGTAGTTGATCTAGGACCTTAATATTTGGCACGAACCGAGCTCTGGCAGCCACATTACACAAGAAAAGGCGAGAAGTGGTAATGTGTAGAAAAAACCGCAGAAAATCTTACGTTTAATACATTTGTTTTCGAAATGACGTAACTGCAAATCGTCACAATGGACGCATTTCTCTCGGAAACGTTTACATTTATCTTCTGGCAGTTAAAGTGGCGTGATGAGCCTTGCGGGCGCACCACTCTGTACGTAATATAAGCATCTAAGTTGTTGCAGTCGACAAGTAAGGAGCACAGCAAATCTAGTTTTGGTTTTTGAAAACTCAATTTTTCGCCACTTTTGCTGCCTTGTAGTTGGCCTAGAACCTTAAGGTTTGGCACGAACCGAGTTCTGGCAGCCACATTACACAAGAAGAAGGGAGAAGAGGTAATGTGTAGAAAAAACCGCAGAAAATCTTACGTTTAATACATTTGTTTTCGAAATGACGTAACTGCAAATCGTCACAATGGACGCATTTCTCTCGGAAACGTTTACATTTATCTTCTGGCAGTTAAAGTGGCGTGATGAGCCTTGCGGGCGCACCACTCTGTACGTAATATAAGCATCTAAGTTGTTGCAGTTGACAAGCAAGTAGTACAGCAAGTCAAGTTTTAGTTTTTGAAAACTCAATTTTTGACCGCTTTTACTGCCTTGTAGTTGATCTAGGACCTTAATATTTGGCACGAACCGAGCTCTGGCAGCCACATTACACAAGAAAAGGCGAGAAGTGGTAATGTGTAGAAAAAACCGCAGAAAATCTTACGATTAATACATTTGTTTTCGAAATGACGTAACTGGAAATCGTCACAATGGACGCATTTCTCTCGGAAACGTTTACATTTATCTTCTGGCAGTTAAAGTGGCGTGATGAGCCTTGCGGGCGCACCACTCTGTACGTAATATAAGCATCTAAGTTGTTGCAGTCGACAAGTAAGGAGCACAGCAAATCTAGTTTTGGTTTTTGAAAACTCAATTTTTGGCCGCTTTTGCTGCCTTGTAGTTGACCTAGGACCTTAAGGTTTGGCACGAACCGAGTTCTGGCGGCCACATTACACAAGAAGAAGGGAGAAGAGGTAATGTGTAGAAAAAACCTCAGAAAATCTTACGTTTAATACATTTGTTTTCGAAATGACGTAACTGCAAATCGTCACAATGGACGCATTTCTCTCGGAAACGTTTACATTTATCTTCTGGCGGTTAAAGTGGCGTGATGAGCCTTGCGGGCGCACACTCTGTACGTAATATAAGCATCTAAGTTGTTGCAGTCGACAAGCAAGGAGTACAGCAAGTCAAGTTTTAGTTTTTGAAAACTCAATTTTTGACCGCTTTTGCTGCCTTGTAGTTGACCGTGGACCTTAAGGTTTGGCACGAACCGAGTTCTGGTAGCCACATTACACAAGAAAAGGCGAGAAGTGGTAATGTGTAGAAAAAACCGCAGAAAATCTTACGTTTAATACATTTGTTTTCGAAATGACGTAACTGCAAATCGTCACAATGGACGCATTTGTCTCGGAAACGTTTACATTTATCTTCTGGCAGTTAAAGTGGCGTGATGAGCCTTGCGGGCGCACCACCCTGTACGTAATATAAGCATCTAAGTTGTTGCAGTCGACAAGTAAGCAGTACAGCAAGTCAAGTTTTAGTTTTTGTAAACTCAATTTTTGGCCGCTTTTGCTGCCTTGTAGTTGACCGTGGACCTTAAGGTTTGGCACGAACCGAGTTCTGGTAGCCACATTACACAAGAAAAGGCGAGAAGTGGTAATGTGTAGAAAAAACCGCAGAAAATCTTACGTTTAATACATTTGTTTTCGAAATGACGTAACTGCAAATCGTCACAATGGACGCATTTGTCTCGGAAACGTTTACATTTATCTTCTGGCAGTTAAAGTGGCGGGATGAGCCTTGCGGGCGCACCACCCTGTACGTAATATAAGCATCTAAGTTGTTGCAGTCGACAAGTAAGCAGTACAGCAAGTCAAGTTTTAGTTTTTGAAAACTCAATTTTTGGCCGCTTTTGCTGCCTTGTAGTTGACCGTGGACCTTAAGGTTTGGCACGAACCGAGTTCTGGTAGCCACAATACACAAGAAAAGGCGAGAAGTGGTAATGTGTAGAAAAAACCGCAGAAAATCTTACGTTTAATACATTTGTTTTCGAAATGACGTAACTGCAAATCGTCACAATGGACGCATTTCTCTCGGAAACGTTTACATTTATCTTCTGGCAGTTAAAGTGGCGTGATGAGCCTTGCGGGCGCACCACTCTGTACGTAATATAAGCATCTAAGTTGTTGCAGTCGACAAGTAAGGAGCACAGCAAATCTAGTTTTGGTTTTTGAAAACTCAATTTTTCGCCACTTTTGCTGCCTTGTAGTTGACCTAGAACCTTAAGGTTTGGCACGAACCGAGTTCTGGCAGCCACATTACACAAGAAGAAGGGAGAAGAGGTAATGTGTAGAAAAAACCGCAGAAAATCTTACGTTTAATACATTTGTTTTCGAAATGACGTAACTGCAAATCGTCACAATGGACGCATTTCTCTCGGAAACGTTTACATTTATCTTCTGGCGGTTAAAGTGGCGTGATGAGCCTTGCGGGCGCACCACTCTGTACGTAATATAAGCATCTAAGTTGTTGCAGTCGACAAGCAAGGAGTACAGCAAGTCAAGTTTTAGTTTTTGAAAACTCAATTTTTGACCGCTTTTCCTGCCTTGTAGTTGACCTAGGACCTTAAGATTTGGGACGAACCGAGCTCTGGCAGCCACATTACACAAGAAAAGGCGAAAAGTGGTAATGTGTAGAAAACACCGCAGAAAATCTTACGTTTAATACATTTGTTTTCGAAATGACGTAACTGCAAATCGTCACAATGGACGCATTTCTCTCGGAAACGTTTACATTTATCTTCTGGCAGTTAAAGTGGCGTGATGAGCCTTGCGGGCGCACCACTCTGTACGTAATATAAGCATCTAAGTTGTTGCAGTTGACAAGCAAGTAGTACAGCAAGTCAAGTTTTAGTTTTTGAAAACTCAATTTTTGACCGCTTTTACTGCCTTGTAGTTGATCTAGGACCTTAATATTTGGCACGAACCGAGCTCTGGCAGCCACATTACACAAGAAAAGGCGAGAAGTGGTAATGTGTAGAAAAAACCGCAGAAAATCGTACGATTAATACATTTGTTTTCGAAATGACGTAACTGGAAATCGTCACAATGGACGCATTTCTCTCGGAAACGTTTACATTTATCTTCTGGCGTTTAAAGTGGCGTGATGAGCCTTGCGGGCGCACCACTCTGTACGTAATATAAGCATCTAAGTTGTTGCAGTCGACAAGTAAGGAGCACAGCAAATCTAGTTTTGGTTTTTGAAAACTCAATTTTTGGCCGCTTTTGCTGCCTTGTAGTTGACCTAGGACCTTAAGGTTTGGCACGAACCGAGTTCTGGCGGCCACATTACACAAGAAGAAGGGAGAAGAGGTAATGTGTAGAAAAAACCTCAGAAAATCTTACGTTTAATACATTTGTTTTCGAAATGACGTAACTGCAAATCGTCACAATGGACGCATTTCTCTCGGAAACGTTTACATTTATCTTCTGGCGGTTAAAGTGGCGTGATGAGCCTTGCGGGCGCACACTCTGTACGTAATATAAGCATCTAAGTTGTTGCAGTCGACAAGCAAGGAGTACAGCAAGTCAAGTTTTAGTTTTTGAAAACTCAATTTTTGACCGCTTTTGCTGCCTTGTAGTTGACCTAGGACCTTAAGATTTGGCACGAACCGAGCTCTGGCAGCCACATTACACAAGAAAAGGCGAGAAGTGGTAATGTGTAGAAAAAACCGCAGAAAATCTTACGTTTAATACATTTGTTTTCGAAATGACGTAACTGCAAATCGTCACAATGGACGCATTTGTCTCGGAAACGTTTACATTTATCTTCTGGCAGTTAAAGTGGCGTGATGAGCCTTGCGGGCGCACCACTCTGTACGTAATATAAGCATCTAAGTTGTTGCAGTCGACAAGCAAGGAGTACAGCAAGTCAAGTTTTAGTTTTTGAAAACTCAATTTTTGACCGCTTTTGCTGCCTTGTAGTTGACCTAGGACCTTAAGATTTGGCACGAACAGAGGTCTGGCAGCCACATTACACAAGAAGAAGCGAGAAGAGGTAATGTGTAGAAAAAACCGCAGAAAATCTTACGTTTAATACATTTGTTTTCGAAATGACGTAACTGCAAATCGTCACAATGGACGCATTTCTCTCGGAAACGTTTACATTTATCTTCTGGCGGTTAAAGTGGCGTGATGAGCCTTGCGGGCGCACCACTCTGTACGTAATATAAGCATCTAAGTTGTTGCAGTCGACAAGCAAGGAGTACAGCAAGTCAAGTTTTAGTTTTTGAAAACTCAATTTTTGACCGCTTTTGCTGCCTTGTAGTTGACCTAGGACCTTAAGATTTGGCACGAACCGAGCTCTGGCAGCCACATTACACAAGAAAAGGCGAGAAGTGGTAATGTGTAGAAACAACCGCAGAAAATCTTACGTTTAACACATTTGTTTTCGAAATGACGTAACTGCAAATCGTCACAATGGACGCATTTCTCTCGGAAACGTTTACATTTATCTTCTGGCGGTTAAAGTGGCGTGATGAGCCTTGCGGGCTCACCACTCTGTACGTAATATAAGCATCTAAGTTGTTGCAGTCGACAAGCAAGGAGTACAGCAAGTCAAGTTTTAGTTTTTGAAAACTCAATTTTTGACCGCTTTTGCTGCCTTGTAGTTGACCTAGGACCTTAAGATTTGGCACGAACAGAGGTCTGGCAGCCACATTACACAAGAAGAAGCGAGAAGAGGTAATGTGTAGAAAAAACCGCAGAAAATCTTACGTTTAATACATTTGTTTCCGAAATGACGTAACTGCAAATCGTCACAATGGACGCATTTCTCTCGGAAACGTTTACATTTATCTTCTGGCAGTTAAAGTGGCGTGATGAGCCTTGCGGGCGCACCACTCTGTACGTAATATAAGCATCTAAGTTATTGCAGTCGACAAGCAAGGAGTACAGCAAGTCAAGTTTTAGTTTTTGAAAACTCAATTTTTGACCGCTTTTGCTGCCTTTAAGTTGATCTAGGACCTTAAGATTTGGCCCGAACATAGGTCTGGCAGCCACATTACACAAGGAAAAGCGAAAAGTGGTAATGTGTAGAAAATACCGCAGAAAATCTTACGTTTAATACATTTGATTTCGAAATGACGTAACTGCAAATCGTCACAATGGACGCATTTCTCTCGGAAACGTTTACATTTATCTTCTGGCGGTTAAAGTGGCGTGATGAGCCTTGCGGGCTCACCACTCTGTACGTAATATAAGCATCTAAGTTGTTGCAGTCGACAAGTAAGGAGTACAGCAAGTCAAGTTTTAGTTTTTGAAAAATCAATTTTTGGCCGTTTTGCTGCCTTTTGTAGTTGACCTAGGACCTTACGATTTGGCACGAACAGAGGTCTGGCAGCCACATTACACAAGAAGAAGCGAGAAGAGGTAATGTGTAGAAAAAACCGCAGAAAATCTTACGTTTAATACATTTGTTTTCGAAATGACGTAACTGCAAATCGTCACAATGGACGCATTTCTCTCGGAAACGTTTACATTTATCTTCTGGCAGTTAAAGTGGCGTGAAGAGCCTTGCGGGCGCACCACTCTGTACGTAATATAAGCATCTAAGTTGTTGCAGTCGACAAGTAAGGAGCACAGCTGGTCAAGTTTTAGTTTTTGAAAATACAAATTTGAGCCGCTTTTGCTGCCTTGTAGTTGACCTAGGACCTTACGATTTGGCACGAACCAAGCTCTGGCAGCCACATTACACAAGAAAAAGCGAGAAGTGGTAATGTGTAGAAAAAACCGCAGAAAATCTTACGATTAATACATTTGTTTTCGAAATGACGTAACTGCAAATCGTCACAATGGACGCATTTCTCTCGGAAACGTTTACATTTATCTTCTGGCAGTTAAAGTGACGTGATGAGCCTTGCGGGCGCACCACTCTGTACGTAATATAAGCATCTAAGTTGTTGCAGTCGACAAGCAAGGAGTACAGCAAGTCAAGTTTTAGTTTTTGAAAACTCAATTTTTGACCGCTTTTGCTGCCTTGTAGTTGACCTAGGACCTTAAGATTTGGCACGAACAGAGGTCTGGCAGCCACATTACACAAGAAGAAGCGAGAAGAGGTAATGTGTAGAAAAAACCGCAGAAAATCTTACGTTTAATACATTTGTTTTCGAAATGACGTAACTGCAAATCGTCACAATGGACGCATTTCTCTCGGAAACGTTTACATTTATCTTCTGGCAGTTAAAGTGGCGTGATGAGCCTTGCGGGCGCACCACTCTGTACGTAATATAAGCATCTAAGTTGTTGCAGTCGACAAGCAAGGAGCACAGCAAGTCAAGTTTTAGTTTTTGAAAACTCAATTTTTGACCGCTTTTGCTGCCTTGTAGTTGACCTAGGACCTTAAGATTTGGCACGAACAGAGGTCTGGCAGCCACATTACACAAGAAGAAGCGAGAAGAGGTAATGTGTAGAAAAAACCGCAGAAAATCTTACGTTTAATACATTTGTTTTCGAAATGACGTAACTGCAAATCGTCACAATGGACGCATTTCTCTCGGAAACGTTTACATTTATCTTCCGGCGGTTAAAGTGGCGTGATGAGCCTTGCGGGCGCACCACTCTGTACGTAATATAAGCATCTAAGTTGTTGCAGTCGACAAGCAAGGAGTACAGCAAGTCAAGTTTTAGTTTTTGAAAACTCAATTTTTGACCGCTTTTGCTGCCTTGTAGTTGACCTAGGACCTTAAGATTTGGCACGAACAGAGGTCTGGCAGCCACATTACACAAGAAGAAGCGAGAAGAGGTAATGTGTAGAAAAAACCGCAGAAAATCTTACGTTTAATACATTTGTTTTCGAAATGACGTAACTGCAAATCGTCACAATGGACGCATTTCTCTCGGAAACGTTTACATTTATCTTCCGGCGGTTAAAGTGGCGTGATGAGCCTTGCGGGCGCACCACTCTGTACGTAATATAAGCATCTAAGTTGTTGCAGTCGACAAGCAAGGAGTACAGCAAGTCAAGTTTTAGTTTTTGAAAACTCAATTTTTGACCGCTTTTGCTGCCTTGTAGTTGACCTAGGACCTTAAGATTTGGCACGAACCGAGCTCTGGCAGCCACATTACACAAGAAAAGGCGAGAAGTGGTAATGTGTAGAAACAACCGCAGAAAATCTTACGTTTAATACATTTGTTTTCGAAATGACGTAACTGCAAATCGTCACAATGGACGCATTTCTCTCGGAAACGTTTACATTTATCTTCTGGCGGTTAAAGTGGCGTGATGAGCCTTGCGGGCTCACCACTCTGTACGTAATATAAGCATCTAAGTTGTTGCAGTCGACAAGCAAGGAGTACAGCAAGTCAAGTTTTAGTTTTTGAAAACTCAATTTTTGACCGCTTTTGCTGCCTAGTAGTTGACCTAGGACCTTAAGATTTGGCACGAACAGAGGTCTGGCAGCCACATTACACAAGAAGAAGCGAGAAGAGGTAATGTGTAGAAAAAACCGCAGAAAATCTTACGTTTAATACATTTGTTTTCGAAATGACGTAACTGCAAATCGTCACAATGGACGCATTTCTCTCGGAAACGTTTACATTTATCTTCTGGCAGTTAAAGTGGCGTGATGAGCCTTGCGGGCTCACCACTCTGTACGTAATATAAGCATCTAAGTTGTTGCAGTCGACAAGCAAGGAGCACAGCAAGTCAAGTTTTAGTTTTTGAAAACTCAATTTTTGACCGCATTTGCTGCCTTTAAGTTGATCTAGGACTTTAAGATTTGGCCCGAACATAGGTCTGGCAGCCACATTACACAAGGAAAAGCGAAAAGTGGTAATGTGTAGAAAATACCGCAGAAAATCTTACGTTTAATACATTTGTTTTCGAAATGACGTAACTGCAAATCGTCACAATGGATGCATTTCTCTCGGAAACGTTTACATTTATCTTCTGGCGGTTAAAGTGGCGTGATGAGCCTTGCGGGCTCACCACTCTGTACTTAATATAAGCATCTAAGTTGTTGCAGTCGACAAGCAAGGAGTACAGCAAGTCAAGTTTTAGTTTTTGAAAACTCAATTTTTGACCGCTTTTGCTGCCTTGTAGTTGACCTAGGACCTTAAGATTTGGCACGAACCGAGCTCTGGCAGCCACATTACACAAGAAAAGGCGAGAAGTGGTAATGTGTAGAAAAAACCGCAGAAAATCTTACGTTTAATACATTTCTTTTCGAAATGACGTAACTGCAAATCGTCACAATGGACGCATTTGTCTCGGAAACGTTTACATTTATCTTCTGGCAGTTAAAGTGGCGTGATGAGCCTTGCGGGCGCACCACTCTGTACGTAATTTAAGCATCTAAGTTGTTGCAGTCGACAAGCAAGGAGTACAGCAAGTCAAGATTTGTAGTTTTTGAAAACTCAATTTTTGACCGCTTTTGCTGCCTTGTAGTTGACCTAGGACCTTAAGATTTGGCACGAACAGAGGTCTGGCAGCCACATTACACAAGAAGAAGCGAGAAGAGGTAATGTGTAGAAAAAACCGCAGAAAATCTTACGTTTAATACATTTGTTTTCGAAATGACGTAATTGCAAATCGTCACAATGGACGCATTTCTCTCGGAAACGTTTACATTTATCTTCTGGCGGTTAAAGTGGCGTGATGAGCCTTGCGGGCGCACCACTCTGTACGTAATATAAGCATCTAAGTTGTTGCAGTCGACAAGTAAGGAGCACAGCAAATCTAGTTTTGGTTTTTGAAAACTCAATTTTTGGCCGCTTTTGCTGCCTTGTAGTTGACCTAGGACCTTAAGGTTTGGCACGAACCGAGTTCTGGCGGCCACATTACACAAGAAGAAGGGAGAAGAGGTAATGTGTAGAAAAAACCTCAGAAAATCTTACGTTTAATACATTTGTTTTCGAAATGACGTAACTGCAAATCGTCACAATGGACGCATTTCTCTCGGAAACGTTTACATTTATCTTCTGGCGGTTAAAGTGGCGTGATGAGCCTTGCGGGCGCACACTCTGTACGTAATATAAGCATCTAAGTTGTTGCAGTCGACAAGCAAGGAGTACAGCAAGTCAAGTTTTAGTTTTTGAAAACTCAATTTTTGACCGCTGTTGTTGCCTTGTAGTTGACCTAGGACCTTAAGATTTGGCACGAACCGAGCTCTGGCAGCCACATTACACAAGAAAAGGCGAGAAGTGGTAATGTGTAGAAAAAACCGCAGAAAATCTTACGTTTAATACATTTGTTTTCGAAATGACGTAACTGCAAATCGTCACAATGGACGCATTTGTCTCGGAAACGTTTACATTTATCTTCTGGCAGTTAAAGTGGCGTGATGAGCCTTGCGGGCGCACCACTCTGTACGTAATATAAGCATCTAAGTTGTTGCAGTCGACAAGCAAGGAGTACAGCAAGTCAAGTTTTAGTTTTTGAAAACTCAATTTTTGACCGCTTTTGCTGCCTTGTAGTTGACCTAGGACCTTAAGATTTGGCACGAACAGAGGTCTGGCAGCCACATTACACAAGAAGAAGCGAGAAGAGGTAATGTGTAGAAAAAACCGCAGAAAATCTTACGTTTAATACATTTGTTTTCGAAATGACGTAACTGCAAATCGTCACAATGGACGCATTTCTCTCGGAAACGTTTACATTTATCTTCTGGCGGTTAAAGTGGCGTGATGAGCCTTGCGGGCGCACCACTCTGTACGTAATATAAGCATCTAAGTTGTTGCAGTCGACAAGCAAGGAGTACAGCAAGTCAAGTTTTAGTTTTTGAAAACTTAATTTTTGACCGCTTTTGCTGCCTTGTAGTTGACCTAGGACCTTAAGATTTGGCACGAACCGAGCTCTGGCAGCCACATTACACAAGAAAAGGCGAGAAGTGGTAATGTGTAGAAACAACCGCAGAAAATCTTACGTTTAATACATTTGTTTTCGAAATGACGTAACTGCAAATCGTCACAATGGACGCATTTCTCTCGGAAACGTTTACATTTATCTTCTGGCGGTTAAAGTGGCGTGATGAGCCTTGCGGGCTCACCACTCTGTACGTAATATAAGCATCTAAGTTGTTGCAGTCGACAAGCAAGGAGTACAGCAAGTCAAGTTTTAGTTTTTGAAAACTCAATTTTTGACCGCTTTTGCTGCCTTGTAGTTGACCTAGGACCTTAGGATTTGGCACGAACAGAGGTCTGGCAGCCACATTACACAAGAAGAAGCGAGAAGAGGTAATGTGTAGAAAAAACCGCAGAAAATCTTACGTTTAATACATTTGTTTTCGAAATGACGTAACTGCAAATCGTCACAATGGACGCATTTCTCTCGGAAACGTTTACATTTATCTTCTGGCAGTTAAAGTGGCGTGATGAGCCTTGCGGGCGCACCACTCTGTACGTAATATAAGCATCTAAGTTGTTGCAGTCGACAAGCAAGGAGTACAGCAAGTCAAGTTTTAGTTTTTGAAAACTCAATTTTTGACCGCTTTTGCTGCCTAGTAGTTGACCTAGGACCTTAAGATTTGGCACGAACAGAGGTCTGGCAGCCACATTACACAAGAAGAAGCGAGAAGAGGTAATGTGTAGAAAAAACCGCAGAAAATCTTACGTTTAATACATTTGTTTTCGAAATGACGTAACTGCAAATCGTCACAATGGACGCATTTCTCTCGGAAACGTTTACATTTATCTTCTGGCAGTTAAAGTGGCGTGATGAGCCTTGCGGGCGCACCACTCTGTACGTAATATAAGCATCTAAGTTATTGCAGTCGACAAGCAAGGAGTACAGCAAGTCAAGTTTTAGTTTTTGAAAACTCAATTTTTGACCGCTTTTGCTGGCTTTAAGTTGATCTAGGACTTTAAGATTTGGCCCGAACATAGGTCTGGCAGCCACATTACACAAGGAAAAGCGAAAAGTGGTAATGTGTAGAAAATACCGCAGAAAATCTTACGTTTAATACATTTGTTTTCGAAATGACGTAACTGCAAATCGTCACAATGGACGCATTTCTCTCGGAAACGTTTACATTTATCTTCTGGCGGTTAAAGTGGCGTGATGAGCCTTGCGGGCTCACCACTCTGTACTTAATATAAGCATCTAAGTTGTTGCAGTCGACAAGTAAGGAGTACAGCAAGTCAAGTTTTAGTTTTTGAAAAATCGATTTTTGGCCGTTTTGCTGCCTTTTGTAGTTGACCTAGGACCTTACGATTTGGCACGAACAGAGGTCTGGCAGCCACATTACACAAGAAGAAGCGAGAAGAGGTAATGTGTAGAAAAAACCGCAGAAAATCTTACGTTTAATACATTTGTTTTCGAAATGACGTAACTGCAAATCGTCACAATGGACGCATTTCCCTCGGAAACGTTTACATTTATCTTCGGGCGGTTAAAGTGGCGTGATGAGCCTTGCGGGCGCACCACTCTGTACGTAATATAAGCATCTAAGTTGTTGCAGTCGACAAGCAAGGAGTACAGCAAGTCAAGTTTTAGTTTTTGAAAACCCAATTTTTGACCGATTTTGCTGCCTTGTAGTTGACCTAGGACCTTAAGATTTGGCACGAACAGAGGTCTGGCGGCCACATTACTCAAGAAGAAGCGAGAAGAGGTAATGTGTAGAAAAAACCGCAGAAAATCTTACGTTTAATACATTTGTTTTCGAAATGACGTAACTGCAAATCGTCCCAATGGACGCATTTCTCTCGGAAACGTTTACATTTATCTTGTGGCGGTTAAAGTGGCGTGATGAGCCTTGCGGGCGCACCACTCTGTACGTAATATAAGCATCTAAGTTGTTGCAGTCGACAAGCAAGGAGTACAGCAAGTCAAGTTTTAGTTTTTGAAAACTTAATTTTTGACCGCTTTTGCTGCCTTGTAGTTGACCTAGGACCTTAAGATTTGGCACGAACCGAGCTCTGGCAGCCACATTACACAAGAAAAGGCGAGAAGTGGTAATGTGTAGAAAAAACCGCAGAAAATCTTAGGTTTAATACATTTGTTTTCGAAATGACGTAACTGCAAATCGTCACAATGGACGCATTTCTCTCGGAAACGTTTACATTTATCTTCTGGCGGTTAAAGTGGCGTGATGAGCCTTGCGGGCGCACCACTCTGTACGTAATATAAGCATCTAAGATGTTGCAGTCGACAAGCAAGGAGTACAGGAAGTCAAGTTTTAGTTTTTGAAAACTCAATTTTTGACCGCTTTTGCTGCCTTGTAATTGACCTAGGACCTTAAGATTTCGCACGAACCGAGCTCTGGCAGCCACATTACACAAGATAAGGCGAGAAGTGGTAATGTGTAGAAAAAACCGCAGAAAATCTTACGTTTAATACATTTGTTTTCGAAATGACGTAACTGCAAATCGTCACAATGGACGCATTTCTCTCGGAAACGTTTACATTTATCTTCTGGCGGTTAAAGTGGCGTGATGAGCCTTGCGGGCGCACCACTCTGTACGTAATATAAGCATCTAAGTTATTGCAGTCGACAAGCAAGGAGTACAGCAAGTCAAGTTTTAGTTTTTGAAAACTCAATTTTTGACCGCTTTTGCTGCCTTTAAGTTGATCTAGGACCTTAAGATTTGGCACGAACAGAGGTCTGGCAGCCACATTACACAAGAAAAAGCGAAAAGTGGTAATGTGTAGAAGATACCGCAGAAAATCTTACGTTTAATACATTTGTTTTCGAAATGACGTAACTGCAAATCGTCACGATGGACGCATTTCTCTCGGAAACGTTTACATTTATCTTCTGGCAGTTAAAGTGGCGTGATGAGCCTTGCGGGCGCACCACCCTGTACGTAATATAAGCATCTAAGTTGTTGCAGTCGACAAGTAAGGAGTACAGCAAGTCAAGTTTTAGTTTTTGAAAACTCATATTTTGGCCGCTTTTGATGCCTTTTGTAGTTGACCTAGGACCTTAAGATTTGGCACGAACAGAGGTCTGGCAGCCACATTACACAAGAAGAAGCGAGAAGAGGTAATGTGTATAAAAAACCGCAGAAAATCTTACGTTTAATACATTTGTTTTCGAAATGACGTAACTGCAAATCGTCACAATGGACGCATTTCTCTCGGAAACGTTTACATTTATCTTCTGGCGGTTAAAGTGGCGTGATGAGCCTTGCGGGCGCACCACTCTGTACGTAATATAAGCATCTAAGTTGTTGCAGTCGACAAGCAAGGAGTACAGCAAGTCAAGTTTTAGTTTTTGAAAACCCAATTTTTGACCGCTTTTGCTGCCTTGTAGTTGACCTAGGACCTTAAGATTTGGCACGAACAGAGGTCTGGCAGCCACATTACACAAGAAGAAGCGAGAAGAGGTAATGTGTAGAAAAAACCGCAGAAAATCTTACGTTTAATACATTTGTTTTCGAAATGACGTAACTGCAAATCGTCCCAATGGACGCATTTCTCTCGGAAACGTTTACATTTATCTTCTGGCGGTTAAAGTGGCGTGATGAGCCATGCGGGCGCACCACTCTGTACGTAATATAAGCATCTAAGTTGTTGCAGTCGACAAGCAAGGAGTACAGCAAGTCAAGATTTAGTTTTTGAAAACTCAATTTTTGACCGGTTTTGCTGCCTTGTAGTTGACCTAGGACCTTAAGATTTGGCACGAACCGAGCTCTGGCAGCCACATTACACAAGAAAAGGCGAGAAGTGGTAATGTGTAGAAAAAACAGCAGAAAATCTTACGTTTCATACGTTTTCGAAATGACGTAACTGCAAATCGTCACAATGGACGCTTTTTTTTCGGAAACGTTTACATTTATCTTCTGGCAGTTAAAGTGGCGTGATGAGCCTTGCGGGCGCACCACTCTGTACGTAATATAAGCATCTAAGTTATTGCAGTCGACAAGCAAGGAGTACAGCAAGTCAAGTTTTAGTTTTTGAATACTCAATTTTTGACCGCTTTTGCTGCCTTTAAGTTGATCTAGGACCTTAAGATTTGGCACGAACAGAGGTCTGGCAGCCACATTACACAAGAAAAAGCGAAAAGTGGTAATGTGTAGAAGAAACTGCAGAAAATCGTACGTTTAATACATTTGTTTTCGAAATGACGTAACTCCAAATCGTCACGATGGACGCATTTCTCTCAGAAACGTTTACTTTTATCTTCTGGCAGTGAAAGTGGCGTGATGAGCCTTGCGGGCGCACCACCCTGTACGTAATATAAGCATCTAAGTTGTTGCAGTCGACAAGTAAGGAGTACAGCAAGTCAAGTTTTAGTTTTTGAAAACTCAATTTTTGGCCGTTTTGCTGCCTTTTGTAGTTGACCTAGGACCTTACGATTTGGCACGAACAGAGGTCTAGCAGCCACATTACACAAGAAGAAGCGAGAAGAGGTAATGTGTAGAAAAAACCGCAGAAAATCTTACGTTTGATACATTTGTTTTCGAAATGACGTAACTGCAAATCGTCACAATGGACGCATTTCTCTCGGAAATGTTTACTTTTATCTTCTGGCAGTGAAAGTGGCGTGATGAGCCTTGCGGGCGCACCACCCTGTACGTAATATAAGCATCTAAGTTGTTGCAGTCGACAAGTAAGGAGTACAGCAAGTCAAGTTTTAGTTTTTGAAAACTCAATTTTTGGCCGTTTTGCTGCCTTTTGTAGTTGACCTAGGACCTTACGATTTGGCACGAACAGAGGTCTAGCAGCCACATTACACAAGAAGAAGCGAGAAGAGGTAATGTGTAGAAAAAACCGCAGAAAATCTTACGTTTGATACATTTGTTTTCGAAATGACGTAACTGCAAATCGTCACAATGGACGCATTTCTCTCGGAAATGTTTACTTTTATCTTCTGGCAGTGAAAGTGGCGTGATGAGCCTTGCGGGCGCACCACCCTGTACGTAATATAAGCATCTAAGTTGTTGCAGTCGACAAGTAAGGAGTACAGCAAGTCAAGTTTTAGTTTTTGAAAACTCAATTTTTGGCCGTTTTGCTGCCTTTTGTAGTTGACCTAGGACCTTACGATTTGGCACGAACAGAGGTCTAGCAGCCACATTACACAAGAAGAAGCGAGAAGAGGTAATGTGTAGAAAAAACCGCAGAAAATCTTACGTTTAATACATTTGTTTTCGAAATGACGTAACTGCAAATCGTCACAATGGACGCATTTCTCTCGGAAACGTTTGCATTTATCTTCTGGCAGTTAAAGTGGCGTGATGAGCCTTGCGGGCGCACCACTCTGTACGTAATATAAGCATCTAAGTTGTTGCAGTCGACAAGTAAGGAGCACAGCTGGTCAAGTTTTAGTTTTTGAAAACTCAAATTTGAGCCGCTTTTGCTGCCTTGTAGTTGACCTAGGACCTTACGATTTGGCACGAACCAAGCTCTGGCAGCCACATTACACAAGAAAAAGCGAGAAGTGGTAATGTGTAGAAAAAACGGCAGAAATTCTTACGATTAATACATTTGTTTTCGAAATGACGTAACTGCAAATCGTCAGAATGGACGCATTTCTCTCGGAAACGTTTACATTTATCTTCTGGCAGTTAAAGTGACGTGATGAGCCTTGCGGGCGCACCACTCTGTACGTAATATAAGCATCTTAGTTGTTGCCGTCGACAAGTAAGGAGCACAGCAGGTCAGGTTTTAATTTTTGAAAACTCAATTTTTGGCCGGTTTTGCTGCCTTGTAGTTGACCTAGGACCTTACGATTTGGCACGAACCGAGTTCTGGCAGCCACATTACACAAGAAAAAGCGAGAATTGGTAATGTGTAGAAAAAACCGCAGAAAATCTTACGTTTAATACATTTGTTTTCGAAATGACGTAACTGCAAATCGTCACAATGGACGCATTTCTCTCGGAAACGTTTACATTTATCTTCTGGCAGTTAAAGTGGCGTGATGAGACTTGCGGGCGCACCCCTCTGTACGTAATATAAGCATCTAAGTTGTTGCAGTCGACGAGCAAGGAGTACAGCAAGTCAAGTTTTAGTTTTGAAAACTCAATTTTTGACCGCTTTTGCTGCCTTGTAGTTGACCTAGGACCTTAAGATTTGGCACGAACCGAGCTCTGGCAGCCACATTGCACAAGAAAAGGCGAGAAGTGGTAATGTGTAGAAAAAACCGCAGAAAATCTTACGTTTAATACATTTGTTTTCGAAATGACGTAACTGCAAATCGTCAAAATGGACGCATTTCTCTCGGAAACGTTTACATTTATCTTCTGGCAGTTAAAGTGGCGTGATGAGCCTTGCGGGCGCACCACTCTGTACGTAATATAAGCATCTATGTTGTTGCAGTCGACAAGCAAGGAGTACAGCAAGTCAAGTTTTAGTTTTTGAAAACTCAATTTTTGACCGCTTTTGCTGCATTGTAGTTGACCTAGGACCTTAAGATTTGGCACGAACCGAGCTCTGGCAGCCACATTACACAAGAAAAGTCGAGAGGTGGTAATGTGTAGAAAAAACCGCAGAAAATCTTACGTTTAATACATTTGTTTTCGAAATGACGTAACTGCTAATCGTCACAATGGGCGCATTTCTCTCGGAAAAGTTTACATTTATCTTCTTTCAGTTAAAGTGGCGTGATGAGCCTTGCGGGCGCACCACTCTGTACGTAATATAAGCATCTAAGTTGTTGCAGTCGACAAGCAAGGAGTACAGCCAGTCAAGTTTTAGTTTTTGAAAACTCAATTTTTTACCGCTTTTGCTGCCTTGTAGTTGACCTAGGACCTTAAGATTTGGCACGGACCGAGCTCTGGCAGCCACATTACACAAGAAAAGGCGAGAAGTGGTAATGTGTAGAAAAAACCGCAGAAAATCTTACGTTTAATACATTTGTTTTCGAAATGACGTAACTGCTAATCGTCACAATGGGCGCATTTCTCTCGGAAAAGTTTACATTTATCTTCTGGCAGTTAAAGTGGCGTGATGAGACTTGCGGGCGCACCCCTCTGTACGTAATATAAGCATCTAAGTTGTTGCAGTCGACAAGCAAGGAGAACAGCAAGTCAAGTTTTAGTTTTTGAAAACTCAATTTTTGACCGCTTTTGCTGCCTTTAAGTTGACCTAGGACCTTAAGATTTGGCACGAACAGAGGTCTGGCAGCCACATTACACAAGAAAAAGCGAAAAGGGGTAATGTGTAGAAGAAACCGCAGAAAATCTTACGTTAAATACATTTTTTTTTCGAAATGACGTAACTGCAAATCGTCACGATGGACGCATTTCTCTCGGAAACGTTTACATTTATCTTCTGGCAGTTAAAGTGGCGTGATGAGCCTTGCGGGCGCACCACTCTGTACGTAATATAAGCATCTATGTTGTTGCAGTCGACAAGCAAAGAGTACAGCAAGTCAAGTTTTAGTTTTTGAAAACTCAATTTTTGACCGCTTCTGCTGCCTTGTAGTTGACCTAGGACCTTAAGATTTGGCACGAACCGAGCTCTGGCAGCCACATTACACAAGAAAAGTCGAGAAGTGGTAATGTGTAGAAAAAACCGCAGAAAATCTTACGTTTAATACATTTGTTTTCGAAATGACGTAACTGCTAATCGTCACAATGGGCGCATTTCTCTCGGAAAAGTTTACATTTATCTTCTGGCAGTTAAAGTGGCGTGATGAGCCTTGCGGGCGCACCACTCTGTACGTAATATAAGCATCTAAGTTGTTGCAGTCGACAAGCAAGGAGTACAGCCAGTCAAGTTTTAGTTTTTGAAAACTCAATTTTTGACCGCTTTTGCTGCCTTGTAGTTGACCTAGGACCTTAAGATTTGGCACGGACCGAGCTCTGGCAGCCACATTACACAAGAAAAGGCGAGAAGTGGTAATGTGTAGAAAAAACCGCAGAAAATCTTACGTTTAATACATTTGTTTTCGAAATGACGTAACTGCAAATCGTCACAATGGACGCATTTCTCTCGGAAACGTTTACATTTATCTTCTGGCAGTTAAAGTGGCGTGATGAGCCTTGCGGGCGCACCACTCTGTACGTAATATAAGCATCTAAGTTGTTGCAGTCGACAAGTAAGAAGCACAGCAAATCTAGTTTCGGTTTATGAAAACTCAATTTTTGGCCGCTTTTGATGCCTTGTAGTTGACCTAGGACCTTAAGGTTTGGCACGAACCGAGTTCTGGCAGCCACATTACACAAGAAGAAGCGAGAATAGGTAATGTGTAGAAAAAACCGCAGAAAATCTTACGTTACTACATTTGTTTTCGAAATGACGTAACTGCAAATCGTCACAATGGACGCATTTTCTCGGAAACGTTTACATTTATTTTCTAGCGGTTAAAGTGGCGTGATGAGCCTTGCGGGCGCACCACTCTGTACGTAATATAAGCATCTAAGTTGTTGCAGTCGACAAGCAAGGAGTACAGCAAGTGAAGTTTTAGTTTTTGAAAACTCAATTTTTGACCGCTTTTGCTGCCTTGTAGTTGACCTAGGACCTTAAGATTTGGCACGAAGCGAGCTCTGGCAGCCACATTACACAAGAAAAGGCGAGAAGTTGCAATATATAGAAAAAACCGCAGAAAATCTTACGTTTAATACATTTGTTTTCGAAATGACGTAACTGCAAATCGTCACAATGGACGCATTTCTCTCGGAAACGTTTACATTTATCTTCTGGCAGTGAAAGTGACGTGATGAGCCTTGCGGGCGCACCACTCTGTACGTAATATATGCATCTAAGTTGTTGCAGTCGACAAGCAAGGAGAACAGCAAGTCAAGTTTTAGTTTTTGAAAACTCAATTTTTGACCGCTTTTGCTGTCTTTAAGTTGACCTGGGACCTTAAGATTTGGCACGAACAGAGGTCTGGCAGCCACATTACACAAGAAAAAGCGAAAAGGGGTAATGTGTAGAAGAAACCGCAGAAAATCTTACGTTAAATACAATTGTTTTCGAAATGACGTAACTGCAAATCGTCACGATGGTCGCATTTCTCTCGGAACCGTTTACATTTATCTTCTGGCAGTTAAAGTGGCGTGATGAGCCTTGCGGGCGCACCACTCTGTACGTAATATAAGCATCTAAGTTGTTGCAGTCGACAAGTAACCAGTACAGCAAGTCAAGTTTTAGTTTTTGAAAACTCAATTTTTGACCGCTTTTGCTGTCTTTAAGTTGACCTGGGACCTTAAGATTTGGCACGAACAGAGGTCTGGCAGCCACATTACACAAGAAAAAGCGAAAAGGGGTAATGTGTAAAAGAAACCGCAGAAAATCTTACGTTAAATACATTTGTTTTCGAAATGACGTAACTGCAAATCGTCACGATGGTCGCATTTCTCTCGGAACCGTTTACATTTATCTTCTGGCAGTTAAAGTCGCGTGATGAGACTTGCGGGCGCACCACTCTGTACGTAATATAAGCATCTAAGTTGTTGCAGTCGACAAGTAACCAGTACAGCAAGTCAAGTTTTAGTTTTTGAAAACTCAATTTTTGACCGCTTTTGCTGTCTTTAAGTTGACCTGGGACCTTAAGATTTGGCACGAACAGAGGTCTGGCAGCCACATTACACAAGAAAAAGCGAAAAGGGGTAATGTGTAGAAGAAACCGCAGAAAATCTTACGTTAAATACAATTGTTTTCGAAATGACGTAACTGCAAATCGTCACGATGGTCGCATTTCTCTCGGAACCGTTTACATTTATCTTCTGGCAGTTAAAGTCGCGTGATGAGACTTGCGGGCGCACCACTCTGTACGTAATATAAGCATCTAAGTTGTTGCAGTCGACAAGTAACCAGTACAGCAAGTCAAGTTTTAGTTTTTGAAAACTCAATTTTTGACCGCTTTTGCTGTCTTTAAGTTGACCTGGGACCTTAAGATTTGGCACGAACAGAGGTCTGGCAGCCACATTACACAAGAAAAAGCGAAAAGGGGTAATGTGTAGAAGAAACCGCAGAAAATCTTACGTTAAATACAATTGTTTTCGAAATGACGTAACTGCAAATCGTCACGATGGTCGCATTTCTCTCGGAACCGTTTACATTTATCTTCTGGCAGTTAAAGTCGCGTGATGAGACTTGCGGGCGCACCACTCTGTACGTAATATAAGCATCTAAGTTGTTGCAGTCGACAAGTAACCAGTACAGCAAGTCAAGTTTTAGTTTTTGAAAACTCAATTTTTGACCGCTTTTGCTGTCTTTAAGTTGACCTGGGACCTTAAGATTTGGCACGAACAGAGGTCTGGCAGCCACATTACACAAGAAAAAGCGAAAAGGGGTAATGTGTAGAAGAAACCGCAGAAAATCTTACGTTAAATACAATTGTTTTCGAAATGACGTAACTGCAAATCGTCACGATGGTCGCATTTCTCTCGGAACCGTTTACATTTATCTTCTGGCAGTTAAAGTCGCGTGATGAGACTTGCGGGCGCACCACTCTGTACGTAATATAAGCATCTAAGTTGTTGCAGTCGACAAGTAACCAGTACAGCAAGTCAAGTTTTAGTTTTTGAAAACTCAAATTTGAGCCGCTTTTGCTGCCTTGTAGTTGACCTAGGACCTTACGATTTGGCACGAACCAAGCTCTGGCAGCCACATTACACAAGAAAAAGCGAGAAGTGGTAATGTGTAGAAAAAACGGCAGAAAATCTTACGATTAATACATTTGTTTTCGAAACGACGTAACTGCAAATTGTCACAATGGACGCATTTCTCTCGGAAACGTTTACATTTATCTTCTGGCAGTTAAAGTGACGTGATGAGCCTTGCGGGCGCACCACTCTGTACGTAATATATGCATCTAAGTTGTTGCAGTCGACAAGCAAGGAGAACAGCAAGTCAAGTTTTAGTTTTTGAAAACTCAATTTTTGACCGCTTTTGCTGTCTTTAAGTTGACCTGGGACCTTAAGATTTGGCACGAACAGAGGTCTGGCAGCCACATTACACAAGAAAAAGCGAAAAGGGGTAATGTGTAGAAGAAACCGCAGAAAATCTTACGTTAAATACAATTGTTTTCGAAATGACGTAACTGCAAATCGTCACGATGGTCGCATTTCTCTCGGAACCGTTTACATTTATCTTCTGGCAGTTAAAGTCGCGTGATGAGACTTGCGGGCGCACCACTCTGTACGTAATATAAGCATCTAAGTTGTTGCAGTCGACAAGTAACCAGTACAGCAAGTCAAGTTTTAGTTTTTGAAAACTCAATTTTTGACCGCTTTTGCTGTCTTTAAGTTGACCTGGGACCTTAAGATTTGGCACGAACAGAGGTCTGGCAGCCACATTACACAAGAAGAAGCGAGAATAGGTAATGTGTAGAAAAAACAGCAGAAAATCTTACGTTACTACATTTGTTTTCGAAATGACGTAACTGCAAATCGTCACAATGGACGCATTTTCTCGGAAACGTTTACATTTATTTTCTAGCGGTTAAAGTGGCGTGATGAGCCTTGCGGGCGCACCACTCTGTACGTAATATAAGCATCTAAGTTGTTGCAGTCGACAAGCAAGGAGTACAGCAAGTGAAGTTTTAGTTTTTGAAAACTCAATTTTTGACCGCTTTTGCTGCCTTGTAGTTGACCTAGGACCTTAAGATTTGGCACGAAGCGAGCTCTGGCAGCCACATTACACAAGAAAAGGCGAGAAGTTGCAATATATAGAAAAAACCGCAGAAAATCTTACGTTTAATACATTTGTTTTCGAAATGACGTAACTGCAAATCGTCACAATGGACGCATTTCTCTCGGAAACGTTTACATTTATCTTCTGGCAGTGAAAGTGACGTGATGAGCCTTGCGGGCGCACCACTCTGTACGTAATATATGCATCTAAGTTGTTGCAGTCGACAAGCAAGGAGAACAGCAAGTCAAGTTTTAGTTTTTGAAAACTCAATTTTTGACCGCTTTTGCTGTCTTTAAGTTGACCTGGGACCTTAAGATTTGGCACGAACAGAGGTCTGGCAGCCACATTACAAAAGAAAAAGCGAAAAGGGGTAATGTGTAGAAGAAACCGCAGAAAATCTTACGTTAAATACAATTGTTTTCGAAATGACGTAACTGCAAATCGTCACGATGGTCGCATTTCTCTCGGAACCGTTTACATTTATCTTCTGGCAGTTAAAGTCGCGTGATGAGACTTGCGGGCGCACCACTCTGTACGTAATATAAGCATCTAAGTTGTTGCAGTCGACAAGTAACCAGTACAGCAAGTCAAGTTTTAGTTTTTGAAAACTCAATTTTTGACCGGTTTTGCTGTCTTTAAGTTGACCTGGGACCTTAAGATTTGGCACGAACAGAGTTCTGGCAGCCACATTACACAAGAAAAAGCGAAAAGGGGTAATGTGTAGAAGAAACCGCAGAAAATCTTACGTTAAATACATTTGTTTTCGAAATGACGTAACTGCAAATCGTCACGATGGTCGCATTTCTCTCGGAACCGTTTACATTTATCTTCTGGCAGTTAAAGTGGCGTGATGAGCCTTGCGGGCGCACCACCCTGTACGTAATATAAGCATCTAAGTTGTTGCAGTCGACAAGTAACCAGTACAGCAAGTCAAGTTTTAGTTTTTGAAAACTCAAATTTGAGCCGCTTTTGCTGCCTTGTAGTTGACCTAGGACCTTACGATTTGGCACGAACCAAGCTCTGGCAGCCACATTACACAAGAAAAAGCGAGAAGTGGTAATGTGTAGAAAAAACGGCAGAAAATCTTACGATTAATACATTTGTTTTCGAAACGACGTAACTGCAAATTGTCACAATGGACGCATTTCTCTCGGAAACGTTTACATTTATCTTCTGGCAGTTAAAGTGACGTGATGAGCCTTGCGGGCGCACCACTCTGTACGTAATATAAGCATCTTAGTTGTTGCTGTCGACAAGTAAGGAGCACAGCAGGTCAGGTTTTAATTTTTGAAAACTCAATTTTTGGCCGGTTTTGCTGCCTTGTAGTTGACCTAGGACCTTACGATTTGGCACGAACCGAGTTCTGGCAGCCACATTACACAAGAAAAAGCGAGAATTGGTAATGTGTAGAAAAAACCGCAGAAAATCTTACGTTTAATACATTTGTTTTCGAAATGACGTAACTGCAAATCGTCACAATGGACGCATTTCTCTCGGAAACGTTTACATTTATCTTCTGGCAGTTAAAGTGGCGTGATGAGCCTTGCGGGCGCACCCCTCTGTACGTAATATAAGCATCTAAGTTGTTGCAGTCGACGAGCAAGGAGTACAGCAAGTCAAGTTTTAGTTTTTGAAAACTCAATTTTTGACCGCTTTTGCTGCCTTGTAGTTGACCTAGGACCTTAAGATTTGGCACGAACCGAGCTCTGGCAGCCACATTACACAAGAAAAAGCGAGAAGTGGTAATGTGTAGAAAAAACCGCAGAAAATCTTACGTTTAATACATTTGTTTTCGAAATGACGTAACTGCAAATCGTCACAATGGACGCATTTCTCTCGGAAACGTTTACATTTATCTTCTGGCAGTTAAAGTGGCGTGATGAGCTTTGCGGGCGCACCACTCTGTACGTAATATAAGCATCTAAGTTGTTGCAGTCGACAAGTAAGGAGCACAGCTGGTCAAGTTTTAGTTTTTGAAAACTCAAATTTGAGCCGCTTTTGCTGCCTTGTAGTTGACCTAGGACCTTACGATTTGGCACGAACCAAGCTCTGGCAGCCACATTACACAAGAAAAAGCGAGAAGTGGTAATGTGTAGAAAAAACGGCAGAAAATCTTACGTTAAATACAATTGTTTTCGAAATGACGTAACTGCAAATCGTCACGATGGTCGCATTTCTCTCGGAACCGTTTACATTTATCTTCTGGCAGTTAAAGTCGCGTGATGAGACTTGCGGGCGCACCACTCTGTACGTAATATAAGCATCTAAGTTGTTGCAGTCGACAAGTAACCAGTACAGCAAGTCAAGTTTTAGTTTTTGAAAACTCAATTTTTGACCGGTTTTGCTGTCTTTAAGTTGACCTGGGACCTTAAGATTTGGCACGAACAGAGTTCTGGCAGCCACATTACACAAGAAAAAGCGAAAAGGGGTAATGTGTAGAAGAAACCGCAGAAAATCTTACGTTAAATACATTTGTTTTCGAAATGACGTAACTGCAAATCGTCACGATGGTCGCATTTCTCTCGGAACCGTTTACATTTATCTTCTGGCAGTTAAAGTGGCGTGATGAGCCTTGCGGGCGCACCACCCTGTACGTAATATAAGCATCTAAGTTGTTGCAGTCGACAAGTAACCAGTACAGCAAGTCAAGTTTTAGTTTTTGAAAACTCAAATTTGAGCCGCTTTTGCTGCCTTGTAGTTGACCTAGGACCTTACGATTTGGCACGAACCAAGCTCTGGCAGCCACATTACACAAGAAAAAGCGAGAAGTGGTAATGTGTAGAAAAAACGGCAGAAAATCTTACGATTAATACATTTGTTTTCGAAACGACGTAACTGCAAATTGTCACAATGGACGCATTTCTCTCGGAAACGTTTACATTTATCTTCTGGCAGTTAAAGTGACGTGATGAGCCTTGCGGGCGCACCACTCTGTACGTAATATAAGCATCTTAGTTGTTGCTGTCGACAAGTAAGGAGCACAGCAGGTCAGGTTTTAATTTTTGAAAACTCAATTTTTGGCCGGTTTTGCTGCCTTGTAGTTGACCTAGGACCTTACGATTTGGCACGAACCGAGTTCTGGCAGCCACATTACACAAGAAAAAGCGAGAATTGGTAATGTGTAGAAAAAACCGCAGAAAATCTTACGTTTAATACATTTGTTTTCGAAATGACGTAACTGCAAATCGTCACAATGGACGCATTTCTCTCGGAAACGTTTACATTTATCTTCTGGCAGTTAAAGTGGCGTGATGAGCCTTGCGGGCGCACCCCTCTGTACGTAATATAAGCATCTAAGTTGTTGCAGTCGACGAGCAAGGAGTACAGCAAGTCAAGTTTTAGTTTTTGAAAACTCAATTTTTGACCGCTTTTGCTGCCTTGTAGTTGACCTAGGACCTTAAGATTTGGCACGAACCGAGCTCTGGCAGCCACATTACACAAGAAAAAGCGAGAAGTGGTAATGTGTAGAAAAAACCGCAGAAAATCTTACGTTTAATACATTTGTTTTCGAAATGACGTAACTGCAAATCGTCACAATGGACGCATTTCTCTCGGAAACGTTTACATTTATCTTCTGGCAGTTAAAGTGGCGTGATGAGCTTTGCGGGCGCACCACTCTGTACGTAATATAAGCATCTAAGTTGTTGCAGTCGACAAGTAAGGAGCACAGCTGGTCAAGTTTTAGTTTTTGAAAACTCAAATTTGAGCCGCTTTTGCTGCCTTGTAGTTGACCTAGGACCTTACGATTTGGCACGAACCAAGCTCTGGCAGCCACATTACACAAGAAAAAGCGAGAAGTGGTAATGTGTAGAAAAAACGGCAGAAAATCTTACGATTAATACATTTGTTTTCGAAATGACGTAACTGCAAATCGTCACAATGGACGCATTTCTCTCGGAAACGTTTACATTTATCTTCTGGCAGTTAAAGTGGCGTGATGAGACTTGCGGGCGCACCCCTCTGTACGTAATATAAGCATCTAAGTTGTTGCAGTCGACGAGCAAGGAGTACAGCAAGTCAAGTTTTAGTTTTTGAAAACTCAATTTTTGACCGCTTTTGCTGCCTTGTAGTTGACCTAGGACCTTAAGATTTGGCACGAACCGAGCTCTGGCAGCCACATTACACAAGAAAAGGCGAGAAGTGGTAATGTGTAGAAAAAACCGCAGAAAATCTTACGTTTAATACATTTGTTTTCGAAATGACGTAACTGCTAATCGTCACAATGGGCGCATTTCTCTCGAAAAAGTTTACATTTATCTTCTGGCAGTTAAAGTGGCGTGATGAGCCTTGCGGGCGCACCACTCTGTACGTAATATAAGCATCTAAGTTGTTGCAGTCGACAAGTAAGGATCACAGCTGGTCAAGTTTTAGTTTTTGAAAACTCAAATTTGAGCCGCTTTTGCTGCCTTGTAGTTGACCTAGGACCTTACGATTTGGCACGAACCAAGCTCTGGCAGCCACATTACACAAGAAAAAGCGAGAAGTGGTAATGTGTAGAAAAAACGGCAGAAAATCTTACGATTAATACATTTGTTTTCGAAATGACGTAACTGCAAATCGTCACAATGGACGCATTTCTCTCGGAAACGTTTACATTTATCTTCTGGCAGTTAAAGTGACGTGATGAGCCTTGCGGGCGCACCACTCTGTACGTAATATAAGCATCTTAGTTGTTGCTGTCGACAAGTAAGGAGCACAGCAGGTCAGGTTTTAATTTTTGAAAACTCAATTTTTGGCCGGTTTTGCTGCCTTGTAGTTGACCTAGGACCTTACGATTTGGCACGAACCGAGTTCTGGCAGCCACATTACACAAGAAAAAGCGAGAATTGGTAATGTGTAGAAAAAACCGCAGAAAATCTTACGTTTAATACATTTGTTTTCGAAATGACGTAACTGCAAATCGTCACAATGGACGCATTTCTCTCGGAAACGTTTACATTTATCTTCTGGCAGTTAAAGTGGCGTGATGAGACTTGCGGGCGCACCCCTCTGTACGTAATATAAGCATCTAAGTTGTTGCAGTCGACGAGCAAGGAGTACAGCAAGTCAAGTTTTAGTTTTTGGAAACTCAATTTTTGACCGCTTTTGCTGCCTTGTAGTTGACCTAGGACCTTAAGATTTGGCACGAACCGAGCTCTGGCAGCCACATTACACAAGAAAAGGCGAGAAGTGGTAATGTGTAGAAAAAACCGCAGAAAATCTTACGTTTAGTACATTTGTTTTCGAAATGACGTAACTGCTAATCGTCACAATGGGCGCATTTCTCTCGAAAAAGTTTACATTTATCTTCTGGCAGTTAAAGTGGCGTGATGAGCCTTGCGGGCGCACCACTCTGTACGTAATATAAGCATCTAAGTTGTTGCAGTCGACAAGCAAGGAGTACAGCCAGTCAAGTTTCAGTTTTTGAAAACTCAATTTTTGACCGCTTTTGCTGCCTTGTAGTTGACCTAGGACCTTAAGATTTGGCACGGACCGAGCTCTGGCAGCCACATTACACAAGAAAAGGCGAGAAGTAATGATGTGTAGAAAAAACCGCAGAAAATCTTACGTTTAATACATTTGTTTTCGAAATGACGTAACTGCAAATCGTCACAATGGACGCATTTCTCTCGGAAACGTTTACATTTATCTTCTGGCAGTTAAAGTGGCGTGATGAGCCTTGCGGGCGCACCACTCTGTACGTAATATAAGCATCTAAGTTGTTGCAGTCGACAAGCAAGGAGTACAGCAAGTGAAGTTTTAGTTTTTGAAAACTCAATTTTTGACCGCTTTTGCTGCCTTGTAGTTGACCTAGGACCTTAAGATTTGGCACGAAGCGAGCTCTGGCAGCCACATTACACAAGAAAAGGCGAGAAGTTGCAATATATAGAAAAAACCGCAGAAAATCTTACGTTTAATACATTTGTTTTCGAAATGACGTAACTGCAAATCGTCACAATGGACGCATTTCTCTCGGAAACGTTTACATTTATCTTCTGGCAGTGAAAGTGACGTGATGAGCCTTGCGGGCGCACCACTCTGTACGTAATATATGCATCTAAGTTGTTGCAGTCGACAAGCAAGGAGAACAGCAAGTCAAGTTTTAGTTTTTGAAAACTCAATTTTTGACCGCTTTTGCTGTCTTTAAGTTGACCTGGGACCTTAAGATTTGGCACAAACAGAGGTCTGGCAGCCACATTACACAAGAAAAAGCGAAAAGGGGTAATGTGTAGAAGAAACCGCAGAAAATCTTACGTAAAATACATTTGTTTTCGAAATGACGTAACTGCAAATCGTCACGATGGACGCATTTCTCTCGGAAACGTTTACATTTATTTTCTAGCGGTTAAAGTGGCGTGATGAGCCTTGCGGGCGCACCACTCTGTACGTAATATAAGCATCTAAGTTGTTGCAGTCGACAAGTAACCAGTACAGCAAGTCAAGTTTTAGTTTTTGAAAACTCAATTTTTGACCGCTTTTGCTGTCTTTAAGTTGACCTGGGACCTTAAGATTTGGCACGAACAGAGGTCTGGCAGCCACATTACACAAGAAAAAGCGAAAAGGGGTAATGTGTAGAAGAAACCGCAGAAAATCTTACGTTAAATACATTTGTTTTCGAAATGACGTAACTGCAAATCGTCACGATGGTCGCATTTCTCTCGGAACCGTTTACATTTATCTTCTGGCAGTTAAAGTCGCGTGATGAGACTTGCGGGCGCACCACTCTGTACGTAATATAAGCATCTAAGTTGTTGCAGTCGACAAGTAACCAGTACAGCAAGTCAAGTTTTAGTTTTTGAAAACTCAATTTTTGACCGCTTTTGCTGTCTTTAAGTTGACCTGGGACCTTAAGATTTGGCACGAACAGAGGTCTGGCAGCCACATTACACAAGAAAAAGCGAAAAGGGGTAATGTGTAGAAGAAACCGCAGAAAATCTTACGTTAAATACAATTGTTTTCGAAATGACGTAACTGCAAATCGTCACGATGGTCGCATTTCTCTCGGAACCGTTTACATTTATCTTCTGGCAGTTAAAGTCGCGTGATGAGACTTGCGGGCGCACCACTCTGTACGTAATATAAGCATCTAAGTTGTTGCAGTCGACAAGTAACCAGTACAGCAAGTCAAGTTTTAGTTTTTGAAAACTCAATTTTTGACCGCTTTTGCTGTCTTTAAGTTGACCTGGGACCTTAAGATTTGGCACGAACAGAGGTCTGGCAGCCACATTACACAAGAAGAAGCGAGAATAGGTAATGTGTAGAAAAAACCGCAGAAAATCTTACGTTACTACATTTGTTTTCGAAATGACGTAACTGCAAATCGTCACAATGGACGCATTTTCTCGGAAACGTTTACATTTATTTTCTAGCGGTTAAAGTGGCGTGATGAGCCTTGCGGGCGCACCACTCTGTACGTAATATAAGCATCTAAGTTGTTGCAGTCGACAAGCAAGGAGTACAGCAAGTGAAGTTTTAGTTTTTGAAAACTCAATTTTTGACCGCTTTTGCTGCCTTGTAGTTGACCTAGGACCTTAAGATTTGGCACGAAGCGAGCTCTGGCAGCCACATTACACAAGAAAAGGCGAGAAGTTGCAATATATAGAAAAAACCGCAGAAAATCTTACGTTTAATACATTTGTTTTCGAAATGACGTAACTGCAAATCGTCACAATGGACGCATTTCTCTCGGAAACGTTTACATTTATCTTCTGGCAGTGAAAGTGACGTGATGAGCCTTGCGGGCGCACCACTCTGTACGTAATATATGCATCTAAGTTGTTGCAGTCGACAAGCAAGGAGAACAGCAAGTCAAGTTTTAGTTTTTGAAAACTCAATTTTTGACCGCTTTTGCTGTCTTTAAGTTGACCTGGGACCTTAAGATTTGGCACGAACAGAGGTCTGGCAGCCACATTACACAAGAAAAAGCGAAAAAGGGTAATGTGTAGAAGAAACCGCAGAAAATCTTACGTTAAATACAATTGTTTTCGAAATGACGTAACTGCAAATCGTCACGATGGTCGCATTTCTCTCGGAACCGTTTACATTTATCTTCTGGCAGTTAAAGTCGCGTGATGAGACTTGCGGGCGCACCACTCTGTACGTAATATAAGCATCTAAGTTGTTGCAGTCGACAAGTAACCAGTACAGCAAGTCAAGTTTTAGTTTTTGAAAACTCAATTTTTGACCGCTTTTGCTGTCTTTAAGTTGACCTGGGACCTTAAGATTTGGCACGAACAGAGGTCTGGCAGCCACATTACACAAGAAAAAGCGAAAAGGGGTAATGTGTAGAAGAAACCGCAGAAAATCTTACGTTAAATACATTTGTTTTCGAAATGACGTAACTGCAAATCGTCACGATGGTCGCATTTCTCTCGGAACCGTTTACATTTATCTTCTGGCAGTTAAAGTGGCGTGATGAGCCTTGCGGGCGCACCACCCTGTACGTAATATAAGCATCTAAGTTGTTGCAGTCGACAAGTAACCAGTACAGCAAGTCAAGTTTTAGTTTTTGAAAACTCAAATTTGAGCCGCTTTTGCTGCCTTGTAGTTGACCTAGGACCTTACGATTTGGCACGAACCAAGCTCTGGCAGCCACATTACACAAGAAAAAGCGAGAAGTGGTAATGTGTAGAAAAAACGGCAGAAAATCTTACGATTAATACATTTGTTTTCGAAACGACGTAACTGCAAATTGTCACAATGGACGCATTTCTCTCGGAAACGTTTACATTTATCTTCTGGCAGTTAAAGTGACGTGATGAGCCTTGCGGGCGCACCACTCTGTACGTAATATAAGCATCTTAGTTGTTGCTGTCGACAAGTAAGGAGCACAGCAGGTCAGGTTTTAATTTTTGAAAACTCAATTTTTGGCCGGTTTTGCTGCCTTGTAGTTGACCTAGGACCTTACGATTTGGCACGAACCGAGTTCTGGCAGCCACATTACACAAGAAAAAGCGAGAATTGGTAATGTGTAGAAAAAACCGCAGAAAATCTTACGTTTAATACATTTGTTTTCGAAATGACGTAACTGCAAATCGTCACAATGGACGCATTTCTCTCGGAAACGTTTACATTTATCTTCTGGCAGTTAAAGTGGCGTGATGAGCCTTGCGGGCGCACCCCTCTGTACGTAATATAAGCATCTAAGTTGTTGCAGTCGACGAGCAAGGAGTACAGCAAGTCAAGTTTTAGTTTTTGAAAACTCAATTTTTGACCGCTTTTGCTGCCTTGTAGTTGACCTAGGACCTTAAGATTTGGCACGAACCGAGCTCTGGCAGCCACATTACACAAGAAAAAGCGAGAAGTGGTAATGTGTAGAAAAAACCGCAGAAAATCTTACGTTTAATACATTTGTTTTCGAAATGACGTAACTGCAAATCGTCACAATGGACGCATTTCTCTCGGAAACGTTTACATTTATCTTCTGGCAGTTAAAGTGGCGTGATGAGCTTTGCGGGCGCACCACTCTGTACGTAATATAAGCATCTAAGTTGTTGCAGTCGACAAGTAAGGAGCACAGCTGGTCAAGTTTTAGTTTTTGAAAACTCAAATTTGAGCCGCTTTTGCTGCCTTGTAGTTGACCTAGGACCTTACGATTTGGCACGAACCAAGCTCTGGCAGCCACATTACACAAGAAAAAGCGAGAAGTGGTAATGTGTAGAAAAAACGGCAGAAAATCTTAGGATTAATACATTTGTTTTCGAAATGACGTAACTGCAAATTGTCACAATGGACGCATTTCTCTCGGAAACGTTTACATTTATCTTCTGGCAGTTAAAGTGACGTGATGAGCCTTGCGGGCGCACCACTCTGTACGTAATATAAGCATCTTAGTTGTTGCTGTCGACAAGTAAGGAGCACAGCAGGTCAGGTTTTAATTTTTGAAAACTCAATTTTTGGCCGGTTTTGCTGCCTTGTAGTTGACCTAGGACCTTACGATTTGGCACGAACCGAGTTCTGGCAGCCACATTACACAAGAAAAAGCGAGAATTGGTAATGTGTAGAAAAAACCGCAGAAAATCTTACGTTTAATACATTTGTTTTCGAAATGACGTAACTGCAAATCGTCACAATGGACGCATTTCTCTCGGAAACGTTTACATTTATCTTCTGGCAGTTAAAGTGGCGTGATGAGACTTGCGGGCGCACCCCTCTGTACGTAATATAAGCATCTAAGTTGTTGCAGTCGACGAGCAAGGAGTACAGCAAGTCAAGTTTTAGTTTTTGAAAACTCAATTTTTGACCGCTTTTGCTGCCTTGTAGTTGACCTAGGACCTTAAGATTTGGCACGAACCGAGCTCTGGCAGCCACATTACACAAGAAAAGGCGAGAAGTGGTAATGTGTAGAAAAAACCGCAGAAAATCTTACGTTTAATACATTTGTTTTCGAAATGACGTAACTGCTAATCGTCACAATGGGCGCATTTCTCTCGAAAAAGTTTACATTTATCTTCTGGCAGTTAAAGTGGCGTGATGAGCCTTGCGGGCGCACCACTCTGTACGTAATATAAGCATCTAAGTTGTTGCAGTCGACAAGTAAGGATCACAGCTGGTCAAGTTTTAGTTTTTGAAAACTCAAATTTGAGCCGCTTTTGCTGCCTTGTAGTTGACCTAGGACCTTACGATTTGGCACGAACCAAGCTCTGGCAGCCACATTACACAAGAAAAAGCGAGAAGTGGTAATGTGTAGAAAAAACGGCAGAAAATCTTACGATTAATACATTTGTTTTCGAAATGACGTAACTGCAAATCGTCACAATGGACGCATTTCTCTCGGAAACGTTTACATTTATCTTCTGGCAGTTAAAGTGGCGTGATGAGCCTTGCGGGCGCACCACTCTGTACGTAATATAAGCATCTTAGTTGTTGCTGTCGACAAGTAAGGAGCACAGCAGGTCAGGTTTTAATTTTTGAAAACTCAATTTTTGGCCGGTTTTGCTGCCTTGTAGTTGACCTAGGACCTTAAGATTTGGCACGAACCGATCTCTGGCAGCCACATTACACAAGAAAAGGCGAGAAGTGGTAATGTGTAGAAAAAACCGCAGAAAATCTTACGTTTAATACATTTGTTTTCGAAATGACGTAACTGCTAATCGTCACAATGGGCGCATTTCTCTCGAAAAAGTTTACATTTATCTTCTGGCAGTTAAAGTGGCGTGATGAGCCTTGCGGGCGCACCACTCTGTACGTAATATAAGCATCTAAGTTGTTGCAGTCGACAAGCAAGGAGTACAGCCAGTCAAGTTTCAGTTTTTGAAAACTCAATTTTTGACCGCTTTTGCTGCCTTGTAGTTGACCTAGGACCTTAAGATTTGGCACGGACCGAGCTCTGGCAGCCACATTACACAAGAAAAGGCGAGAAGTAATGATGTGTAGAAAAAACCGCAGAAAATCTTACGTTTAATACATTTGTTTTCGAAATGACGTAACTGCAAATCGTCACAATGGACGCATTTCTCTCGGAAACGTTTACATTTATCTTCTGGCAGTTAAAGTGGCGTGATGAGCCTTGCGGGCGCACCACTCTGTACGTAATATAAGCATCTAAGTTGTTGCAGTCGACAAGCAAGGAGTACAGCAAGTCAAGTTTTAGTTTTTGAAAACTCAATTTTTGACCGCTTTTGCTGCCTTGTAGTTGACCTAGGACCTTAAGATTTGGCACGAACCGAGCTCTGGCAGCCACATTACACAAGAAAAGGCGAGAAGTGGTAATGTGTGGAAAAAACCGCAGAAAATCTTACGTTTAATACATTTGTTTTCGAAATGACGTAACTGCTAATCGTCACAATGGGCGCATTTCTCTCGAAAAAGTTTACATTTATCTTCTGGCAGTTAAAGTGGCGTGATGAGCCTTGCGGGCGCACCACTCTGTACGTAATATAAGCATCTAAGTTGTTGCAGTCGACAAGCAAGGAGTACAGCCAGTCAAGTTTCAGTTTTTGAAAACTCAATTTTTGACCGCTTTTGCTGCCTTGTAGTTGACCTAGGACCTTAAGATTTGGCACGGACCGAGCTCTGGCAGCCACATTACACAAGAAAAGGCGAGAAGTAATGATGTGTAGAAAAAACCGCAGAAAATCTTACGTTTAATACATTTGTTTTCGAAATGACGTAACTGCAAATCGTCACAATGGACGCATTTCTCTCGGAAACGTTTACATTTATCTTCTGGCAGTTAAAGTGGCGTGATGAGCCTTGCGGGCGCACCACTCTGTACGTAATATAAGCATCTAAGTTGTTGCAGTCGACAAGCAAGGAGTACAGCAAGTCAAGTTTTAGTTTTTGAAAACTCAATTTTTGACCGCTTTTGCTGCCTTGTAGTTGACCTAGGACCTTAAGATTTGGCACGAACCGATCTCTGGCAGCCACATTACACAAGAAAAGGCGAGAAGTTGTAATGTGTGGAAAAAACCGCAGAAAATCTTACGTTTAATACATTTGTTTTCGAAATGACGTAACTGCAAATCGTCACAATGGACGCATTTCTCTCGGAAACGTTTACATTTATCTTCTGGCAGTTAAAGTGATGTGATGAGCCTTGCGGGCGCACCACTCTGTACGTAATATAAGCATCTAAGTTGTTGCAGTCGACAAATAAGGAGAACAGCAAGTCAAGTTTTAGTTTTAGAAAACTCAATTTTTGACCGCTTTTGCTGCCTTTAAGTTGACCTAGGACCTTAAGATTTGGCACAAACAGAGGTCTGGCAGCCACATTACACAAGAAAAAGCGAAAAGGGGTAATGTGTAGAAGAAACCGCAGAAAATCTTACGTAAAATACATTTGTTTTCGAAATGACGTAACTGCAAATCGTCACGATGGACGCATTTCTCTCGGAAACGTTTACATTTATCTTCTGGCAGTTAAAGTCGCGTGATGAGCATTGCGGGCGCACCACCCTGTACGTAATATAAGCATCTAAGTTGTTGCAGTCGACAAGTAAGCAGTACAGCAAGTCAAGTTTGAAAGGTGGCTACACTGTGCCACTGCGCCAGAGATTGCGCCAAAGAGTACTATTAAGCCGCCTCCACAGTGCGTGTTTAGAGTTCGTAGCAGTCAGTGCTTGTTGTGACATCGGAGAGGACAGTGTGTGCGTGGGCAGAGCTCGTGGTTGTCGTGAAGTTGGAGCGAGATGTAGTAGTAAAGAGCGTTGTTTCATGTCTTATGCAGTTATTTGATGGGAGAGATAGCAGATGTTATTGTAATGAGTGCATTTCGTCAATATATATGAAGGTAAAATTTATAATGTTCCTTTATTAGTTGTGTATCTGAAATAATGTGTCACTACAGGTTCAGTCAACAAAGCATCTGGCTTGTGTTCCTGGATTAGAGTGTAATTGTGATTTTTTTGCGCAATTACAGTTTTTCTAAATTTCTTTTGTCACGTCAGCATAGTTGGTATTTAAAAAATTCTTGTCTTGTAGGAAAAGAACCGTGCCAGATGTGGACGTTGAGTCACACTCCCACATACAGAACAGTTACTCTTGTGCTTATTGGTGTTGTAGGTTTTATAGTTGCTGGGGACTTAATTAATTAACTGTGTTTACGGAAATTTTCTTACATTGTTCTTTGTAGTCAGATAGCGTAATAATACTAGTCAGGGCCAACCGATTACGAGACACTGCGTAATCGGACATACAGCTACAGCTACTAAAAAATATTTTCAAATTTATTTAATTAAGCCCCCATGCACGTGGCGACCGCTGCTTCGGATCGTCCCTTGGAATTTTTCTGATTGTGAAAATTGTAGACTGTAGTATTGTTGTAGTAATTTTGAGTTTAGTGATTGTAGTCTGTATTGAGTGTGTAGATTTGGTAATTGGCATTCTTCTAATGGTATTTTTCAAAATTTAATTTTTATTGCCTTGTATACGCGTTTGACAATTTTGTGCAATTATTTCAATTGTTCGTTAATCGTGTTTGAGGGAAACATCTCGTGTGAATAGTACTGTTGGAGATAAGGAGTCATTGTGTGTGATTTTCGAACAGTGACGAATTTTTTGTGTATTTTGTAAATGATTACGCGATCAATGAAAAAGGCAAAAATGATGAATAGTGAGAATAACGAAATTGTTGACATGGCGAACTCGCCAACACAGGAAAACAGTATGATGAATAATGGAGTTGAAAACAATGTAATAAGTCGGGAAAATAGTCCGGAACCATTTCAAAATTTTTCTCAATCAGAAAATTCACAGGATACGAGATTAACAATTGAAGATTCTGAAATAGTATCGAACACAGATAGCTTTACAGCTATGACGAGGGAAACTGGTTTTGCGGAAAATGTTAGGGGCGAAAGGAGTTTCGAATCAGTTACTATGGGGCAGTTGATGAGTGCTATATTAAAAATGGAAACACGGTTATGCTCACAAATAGGAACAATTAAAACAGGTTTAGAAAGAATTAACTCGAAGATGGAAACAATGGAAACACAGTTAGGCTCACGAACAGGGACATGTTTCAAATACATGAAAGACGAATCAAATAAAGAAATTAGAGAAGAAGTACAACCGATTTTGAAGGCTCACAATAATAGCTTAATTTCAACAGAAATCAGACAAGAGGAACAGGACAGAGAACGGGAAGGAAAAGATCGCGTGATAGTACAGAAATTTTCAGAGTTAAATTTACAACGTGCAAAAGATAAGGAAGAAATATTTGAGAGAATCGAGGAATCCGTACCAAATGACAGAATAAATAATCTAACACGACAATATGAACAGTTAACTACCAAATGTGACAACACCGAAACCCGAGTCGCGTCATTTACAGAAGACGTAAATAAACAGAAAGGACAATTAAGTGACTCATCGGAAAGAGTTGAGGACATCTCAGATAAATTGACAAGTCTTAGTTTAGCAGAGGGGTTTGAAGAAAGCAATTTATTTCATTTACGGGATGCAGTAAGAGAGCGCGAGGCGCGCGAACTTCACAATAATCGACATTCGGACCGGGACAGACGCGGTAGGTCTTTGTCGCCACGAGGCGAAAACTTTGATTATAAACACTTTTTGACTGTTCGAAAATTTAAGATCTTCCGTAATTCTAAGGATGACATGCATCCATGTTCATGGCTAGATCAATTTACGTACGCACTTCCGCCAGATGTGCCACTAAGTCACAAACTAGAAATTATGTGCGGCTATTAAAGTCCTCAGGGGATTCACTACTCTAAGTGAATATGTGCCGTAGCGAGCATAGGGCCCCGAGCTGTAGTGGTGCTATTTCTCTTTTAGTTTTCTGTACCGCTACCTACTCTTTTACTATTCTTTGCATCTGTCAAAACAGCTCTTCGACTATCAAGCTATCTAATGAGTAAGTAGACAATAACCGGATTTGACTAATGTACCTAAAAGTGATTTCGTGAATTACCGATTGGACTTACTGTACCTTCAGCAGCATTCATTCTTAGCTTAAACGAAATGTTACCTGTTTATCTTCGTGACAACATTACTTCTTATGTTGACGACATTCTTATTGCTAAACATTCTTGGAGTGAGCACAACAAAATTTTGGATTCATTATTACGTATTTTTGCACGAGTTGACATTACAGTGAACTTAAAAAAAATCTGAATTTGGTCGTTCTCAGGTGAAATTTCCCGGTCACATTATTTCTACAGAAGGTATTCTTCCTGATCCAGAGAAATTAGACGCTATTCGTAATTATGCCGTTCCTAGCACAAAACGTGACGTTCGTAGTTTCCTTGGTGTCTCTAATTTTCCTAGACGCTTTGTTAGTTTGGACGATTTGGCCACACCTCGTTTTTGCGATCTATCTGGAAAGTTCTTTTTAAACGAAAATCGGTCGACAGCTCTGTTTGGCTAGTTTGTATTCCTGATGAGTGGGTCAATAAATTGATTTGGTATACGCATTTCAGTTATGCGCACTTTGGTTCCCGAAAATGCTTTCATAAATTACGAGAAAATTGTTACTTCAGTAATATGGAAAAACGTATTCGATCTGTTCTTGCCAAATGCAAATTATGTCAAATGGCTAAGCCTCCAACGATTTCTCACAGAGCACCGTTGTTTCCTGTCATTCCAGCGAAATTAAAGGAGATGGCTGCAGTTGATTTGTTCGGTCCAGTGGTTCGTTCTACTAATGGTTTTGCGTACATTTTCGTAGCAGTGGAGTTGACGTCAAAATATGTGTGTTTTACACCTTTACGCAAAGCAACAGCTCGTTCAGTATCTAACGCTTTCATCAAACATTTTCTCAAAGAAGTCGGTCATGTTGATAAGGTTATATCAGATAATGGATCACAGTTTCGTTCTAAAATTTGGCTTCGTACTCTACAGCGTCGTAAAATTAAACCAATTTTCATTTCACTTTTTCACCCTCAATCTAACGCTTCAGAGAGATGGATGAAGGAAATCAATAAATTGTGTCGTCTTTATTGTCATCAGAATCACAGAACTTGGGATCAGTATCTTCATATATTTCAAAACATTCTGAATGAACTTCCTAATGATTCAACTTCTTTACCGCCTCTATTGATATTAAAAAATAAAGCACCGACAAATCGCATATGTGAAATCATTCCTTTTCCGCCTTCACGGAAACTGCGGCATTCTGAAGTTGTCAACCTGGCTCTGCAAAATATTGCATCTGCGGCTGCTAGAAGAGAGAAATCAGCTAAACGTCCTGGTCGTTTAAAAACTTTTTCAGTTGGTCAAAAGGTATTAATTAAGTCTCATCGTTTATCTCACAAAGGAAAAGGCTTGTGTCGCAAATTTTTTCTGCTTTATAACGGTCCATACAGAATTCGCAAAATTATTCATGATAACACTGTTGAAGTAGAAACTCTTAAATCTCGACGCTCTAAAGGAATACATCATATATCAAATGTTAAAATTTTTGTGGAATGACATACTTTTGAGAAACCAACAGCTAGATGTAAACACGCAGAGAGTACAAGGATACCGCGCTGTGTTTTGGCGGCGGCACATACTCAAAGCAACAGTCAAGTCTGCGCGCCGCACAAGGCAGTCGTTGACCGCGAACAATGACTTCCTACGTCACGCGCCTACAGCTGATCGAGCGCTCAGTGCGAATGCACTGACAGACGTAAACAAATACACAGTCTAATTTCTCCGACTAAATTCTGTATAAAGCTATAAGGATTTGTTGAATTGTGTTATTATCATTCAGTATTTTGCAGGATACGGTTGTATAAAATACGTCACGCGCCCACAGCTGATCGAGCGCTCAGTGCGAATGCACTGACAGCCGTAAACAAACACACAGTTTAATTTCTCCGACTAAATTCAGTATAAAGCTATAGTGACTTGATGAATTCTGTTATTAACATTCAGTATTTTGCAGGATACGGTTCTATAAAATATTTAAGAACTTCAGGTAAACTCTGTGTGTCTCCGACGTTAAGACGACCTGCTATCGAGAAATTCTCAGGAAGAATGTAATTTCGAAGAAGAAAGTAATGAACTAAAAAAGGGTAATTATTAATTGAGTTCATTTTACAGGTAACATATTTCCACTTAGGTACGTACTTTAGACGTAATTTGCTGCTCGCGATTACGTGATTCATACTTTGTGCTAATTTTATGTTCTATGGATTTACTTGTGAAGCGACGCGCTTGCGTACGTTAACTGAATTTGACAATTATTGATTAATGAACAGGGTTGTGACTTGTATATATTATGCATCGCTTGGCTGCACTGCTTTTTCACTGATGTCATATTTTTTAATTATGTGCCTGCTGTGCTTATTTATTTAAATTATAATTGTAACCTGATTTATTGTGCTGACTGTGATTATGTATGTAGGTTATACTTTGTGATTTATCTGCTTGCGCCTCCATGTTTACTTGCTAAGATGACATATGAACATTCATTTGCTCAGGCTGATATGATGCTAATGACCTGTTTATTACGTAAGATATACGTTTACTGCTATGCGTATGGATTACATATTTACACATTTCTGTTTTGTTGCCATAACTGCTCTTTAATTTGGTATATAGAAATGCTGATATAAGGTGTACAAACAGAGTTTAGGTCACACTATGGTATTAATTATAGATTGTTCGCTTGGCAGAGCCTCGTTGTAGGAATTGTGCTGCATCCACTTGTTGACATTCTGTTCTCTACTGGTATATTTACTCGCTATTGCATGTTTTGCTTACGCTCAGTGCCTTATATTTTTAAGATAAGAAAATTAACTGCTATAATTCGACGAACGACATTAGTACAAGAGAGTCATAGAAGTCACATGAGCTGAGGTTTTATGGAAGCTGTATACATTTATGCTAATAGGAAGGAAGCTAACGACATGACATACCAATACTAGGTTTAGACCATTAATAGTTATTACACTGCATTTTCGTGAGCAATTGAAATAGGAAGTGACACTTGACACAAGAAATACTCCACATGTTTGCTTCTGCTATGATTCTTGAAGTGGTGTACACACTGTGAAATATTATGATCATTCACACTCCGTAATCGTACTTAATTACTGAGAGTTATTCGAACTAAGTCTGTTAGAGGTCAGGTATGCATTTCTTTTATTTAATGATGGACAAGGAACCAAAATGTATCTTATAATTTATAATGAGTAGAAAATTTGGGTCAGATGGATTACACAGAGGTTGTGTGTGGACACTGTGTCTTCGGATTGTATGGGATGCTGACTTGAAGTTGCATTAGGATTTTATCTGTACTTGTTCGAGGAGACTGACTAGAGGAAAGAGTTGTGATGGAAGTGAGATGATTTTGGTGCTGAGGTTTATATTTATCGACGTATTATTGAGGTATAGAGATTATATGAAGTTGAGTTGTTATGGAAGTGAAATGATATTGGTGCTGAGGTTTATATTTATCGACGTATTATTGAGGTATGATTATTGGAGTTTTTGTGGACAAGAGGTAAGGTAAATGATATTAATGATAAGACGTATTGAAGAGGTATTATTGAGGTATGATTATTGGAGTTTTGGTGTATAAGAGGTAAAGTAAGTGAGGAGCATATTTTTTTTTGTTGGTCTTATGGAACAAGGAGGACGAAGAGAGCAGACTAGAACACTAAAATAGAAGGAAGATAGTCTATACACACACTTTGTTAAATAACTAAGCAGTATATACTTTTTTTTGGAGAGAGGAAGTAATTGCATATCTTGGCTCACTGACAGTTGTTCAACAACAGTACATTTTGATCTGGCTTGGCAAACATTGGTCTTGACATGATGACTATGACGTTGACTAACTATTATTGACTGTTATACATTGCTGCCAGTACTAGTTGATACACATGATGAACATCAGATTTTGACAGAATTACATTTACACAGTTAACACTATTCAATTACACAGTAGTACTTAATGTGGATGAAAGATGAGTGAGTGTGTTTTGTGTGTTTTCCTTTCCTAATCCTACCCACCTATCTCCTAAATATTATTTTATTTGTTTGTAGTGGCTTGCACTGACACCCATGAATATTATAGGTTTACTGGTATTTGTGTATTGTAATAGTTAATAGGACAATTATCTGATATCATTTGTGTGTTTGTTATGATTTGTATGTTACTGTAAAAGCATTTGTATGTGTATTCAAACTATTGTTCATGCCTGAACTGTCTGATTAGTGAAGATAAATATTCTGAACTGTTACCTGCACTTTACAATATGATGTGTGACATTTGGTCGTGTTTAATTTCTGCTGATGAACAGTGTGATCAGTGCTAGTGAATTTTATCGAACTGCGTCTGCTGAGAGATGTGACTTTTTGCTGTCTGCACCTGCTCTCAACATTGCTGGGTGCAACTGATGGACTGTTTCTACTGAAATGATATCACTTGTTGGTGTTTGCACCTACTCAACATTGCTGGGTGCAACTGATGGACTGTTTCTACTGAAATGATATCACTTGTTGGTGTTTGCACCTGCTCAACATTGCTGGGTGCAACTGATGGACTGTTTCTGCTGAAATGATGGTTACTTGTTGGTGTCTGCACCTGCTCTCAACATTGCTGGGTGCAACTGATGAACTGTTTTTACTGAAATGAAGTCACTTGTTGCTGTCTGCACCTACTCAACATTGCTGGGTGCCTCTGATGGACTGCTTCTACTGAAATAATGTCACTTGTTGCTGTCTGCACCAACTCAACATTACTAGGTGAAACTGATGGACTGCTTCTACTGAAATGAAGTCACTTGTTGGTGTCTGCACCTGCTCTCAACATTGCTGGGTGCAACTGATGAACTGTTTTTACTGAAATGAAGTCACTTGTTGCTGTCTGCACCTACTCAACATTGCTGGGTGCCTCTGATGGACTGCTTCTACTGAAATAATGTCACTTGTTGCTGTCTGCACCAACTCAACATTACTGGGTGAAACTGATGGACTGCTTCTACTGAAATGATGTCACTTGTTGGTGTTTGCACCTACTCAACATTGCTGGGTGCAACTGATGAACTGAACTGTTTTTACTGAAATGAAGTCACTTGTTGCTGTCTGCACCTACTCAACATTGCTGGGTGCCTCTGATGGACTGCTTCTACTGAAATGATGTCACTTGTTGGTGTCTGCACCTACTCAACTTTACTGGGTGCCACTGATGGACTGCTTCTACTGAACTAATGTGACTTGTTGCTGTGTGTACCTCTTGAACTTTACTGAGTGCCACTGTTAGAACTGTTTCTACTGAAATGATGTTACTTTTTGCTGTCTGCACCTACTAAACTTTACTGGGTGCAACTGATGGACTACTCCTACTGAAATGAAGTCACTTGTTGCTGTCTGCACCTGTTCTCAACATTGCTGGGTGCAACTAATGGACTGCTTCTACTGAAATGATATCACTTATTGGTGTCTGCACCTGCTTAACATTGCTGGGTACCTCTGATGGATTGCTTCTACTGAACTAATGTTACTTGTTGCTGGGTGTACCTGCTAAACTTTACTGGGTGCAACTGATGGACTGCTTCTACTGAAAAGATGTCACCTGTTAGTATCTTTTTTTTGTATAATTAATCATTGAGAGCATTTTATGTGAACATTTGTATAAACTGATTTTTTGTATATTGTATAAACTATTATGTAAGGTCACATGTACGAAAAGAAGTTGTATTGCTTACTGTATTTTATATATTAGGTTAGTAAAAGGTCAGTGCAAAGCCAAAATTTTTAACTAATTATGTGATGTTTAGGTATTAATATTATCTTTTATTTTTGTCTGTATTTTTCTGGACGAATTTGGTGGTATTTTCACCACCAATGCTTGCAAAAATACCATCAAATTCTGGCCTGTGGAGGAGGGGCATATGAAAGGTGGCTACACTGTGCCACTGCGCCAGAGATTGCGCCAAAGAGTACTATTAAGCCGCCTCCACAGTGCGTGTTTAGAGTTCGTAGCAGTCAGTGCTTGTTGTGACATCGGAGAGGACAGTGTGTGCGTGGGCAGAGCTCGTGGTTGTCGTGAAGTTGGAGCGAGATGTAGTAGTAAAGAGCGTTGTTTCATGTCTTATGCAGTTATTTGATGGGAGAGATAGCAGATGTTATTGTAATGAGTGCATTTCGTCAATATATATGAAGGTAAAATTTATAATGTTCCTTTATTAGTTGTGTATCTGAAATAATGTGTCACTACAGGTTCAGTCAACAAAGCATCTGGCTTGTGTTCCTGGATTAGAGTGTAATTGTGATTTTTTTGCGCAATTACAGTTTTTCTAAATTTCTTTTGTCACGTCAGCATAGTTGGTATTTAAAAAATTCTTGTCTTGTAGGAAAAGAACCGTGCCAGATGTGGACGTTGAGTCACACTCCCACATACAGAACAGTTACTCTTGTGCTTATTGGTGTTGTAGGTTTTATAGTTGCTGGGGACTTAATTAATTAACTGTGTTTACGGAAATTTTCTTACATTGTTCTTTGTAGTCAGATAGCGTAATAATACTAGTCAGGGCCAACCGATTACGAGACACTGCGTAATCGGACATACAGCTACAGCTACTAAAAAATATTTTCAAATTTATTTAATTAAGCCCCCATGCAAGTTTTAGTTTTTGAAAACTCAATTTTTGGCCGCTTTTGCTGCCTTGTAGTTGACCTAGGACCTTAAGGTTTGGCACGAACCGAGTTCTGGCAGCCACATTACACAAGAAAAGGCGAGAAGTGGTAATGTGTAGAAAAAACCGCAGAAAATCTTACGTTTAATACATTTGTTTTCGAAATGACGTAACTGCAAATCGTCACAATGGACGCATTTCTCTCGGAAACGTTTACATTTATCTTCTGGCGGTTAAAGTGGCGTGATGAGCCTTGCGGGCGCACCACTCTGTACGTAATATAAGCATCCAAGTTGTTGCAGTCGACAAGCAAGGAGTACAGCAAGTCAAGTTTTAGTTTTTGAAAATTCAATTTTTGACCGCTTTTGCTGCCTTGTAGTTGACCTAGGACCTTAAGGTTTGGCACGAACCGAGTTCTGGCAGCCACATTACACAAGAAGAAGCGAGAAGAGGTAATGTGTAGAAAAAACCGCAGAAAATCTTACGTTTAATACATCTGTTTTCGAAATGACGTAACTGCAAATCGTCACAATGGACGCATTTCTCTCGGAAACGTTTACATTTATCTTCTGGCGGTTAAAGTGGCGTGATGAGCCTTGCGGGCGCACCACTCTGTACGTAATATAAGCATCTAAGTTGTTGCAGTCGACAAGCAAGGAGTACAGCAAGTCAAGTTTTAGTTTTTGAAAACTCAATTTTTGACCGCTTTTGCTGCCTTGTAATTGACCTAGGACCTTAGGATTTGGCAGAACAGAGGTCTGGCAGCCACATTACACAAGAAGAAGCGAGAAGAGGTAATGTGTAGAAAAAACCGTAGAAAATCTTACGTTTAATACATTTGTTTTCGAAATGACGTAACTGCAAATCGTCACAATGGACGCATTTCTCTCGGAAACGTTTACATTTATCTTCTGGCAGTTAAAGTGGCGTGATGAGCCTTGCGGGCGCACCACTCTGTACGTAATATAAGCATCTAAGTTGTTGCAGTCGACAAGCAAGGAGTACAGCAAGTCAAGTTTTAGTTTTTGAAAACTCAATTTTTGACCGCTTTTGCTGCCTTGTAGTTGACCTAGGACCTTAAGATTTGGCAGAACAGAGGTCTGGCAGCCACATTACACAAGAAGAAGCGAGAAGAGGTAATGTGTAGAAAAAACCGTAGAAAATCTTACGTTTAATACATTTGTTTTCGAAATGACGTAACTGCAAATCGTCACAATGGACGCATTTCTCTCGGAAACGTTTACATTTATCTTCTGGCGGTTAAAGTGGCGTGATGAGCCTTGCGGGCGCACCACTCTGTACGTAATATAAGCATCTAAGTTGTTGCAGTCGACAAGCAAGGAGTACAGCAAGTCAAGTTTTAGTTTTTGAAAACTCAATTTTTGACCGCTTTTGCTGCCTTGTAGTTGACCTAGGACCTTAAGATTTGGCAGAACAGAGGTCTGGCAGCCACATTACACAAGAAGAAGCGAGAAGAGGTAATGTGTAGAAAAAACCGTAGAAAATCTTACGTTTAATACATTTGTTTTCGAAATGACGTAACTGCAAATCGTCCCAATGGACGCATTTCTCTCGGAAACGTTTACATTTATCTTCTGGCGGTTAAAGTGGCGTGATGAGCCTTGCGGGCGCAAAACTCTGTACGTAATATAAGCATCTAAGTTGCTGCAGTCGACAAGCAAGGAGTACAGCAAGTCAAGTTTTAGTTTTTGAAAACTCAATTTTTGGCCGCTTTTGCTGCCTTGTAGTTGACCTAGGACCTTAAGGTTTGGCACGAACCGAGTTCTGGCAGCCACATTACACAAGAAAAGGCGAGAAGTGGTAATGTGTAGAAAAAACCGCAGAAAATCTTACGTTTAATACATTTGTTTTCGAAATGACGTAACTGCAAATCGTCACAATGGACGCATTTCTCTCGGAAACGTTTACATTTATCTTCTGGCGGTTAAAGTGGCGTGATGAGCCTTGCGGGCGCACCACTCTGTACGTAATATAAGCATCTAAGTTGTTGCAGTCGACAAGCAAGGAGTACAGCAAGTCAAGTTTTAGTTTTTGAAAACTCAATTTTTGACCGCTTTTGCTGCCTTGTAGTTGACCTAGGACCTTAAGATTTGGCAGAACAGAGGTCTGGCAGCCACATTACACAAGAAGAAGCGAGAAGAGGTAATGTGTAGAAAAAACCGTAGAAAATCTTACGTTTAATACATTTGTTTTCGAAATGACGTAACTGCAAATCGTCACAATGGACGCATTTCTCTCGGAAACGTTTACATTTATCTTCTGGCAGTTAAAGTGGCGTGATGAGCCTTGCGGGCGCACCACTCTGTACGTAATATAAGCATCTAAGTTGTTGCAGTCGACAAGCAAGGAGTACAGCAAGTCAAGTTTTAGTTTTTGAAAATTCAATTTTTGACCGCTTTTGCTGCCTTGTAGTTGACCTAGGACCTTAAGGTTTGGCACGAACCGAGTTCTGGCAGCTACATTACACAAGAAGAAGCGAGAAGTGGTAATGTGTAGAAAAAACCGCAGAAAATCTTACGTTAAATACATTTGTTTTCGAAATGTCGTAACTGCAAATCGTCACAATGGACGCATTTCTCTCGGAAACGTTTACATTTATCTTCTGGCGGTTAAAGTGGCGTAATGAGCCTTGCGGGCGCACCACTCTGTACGTAATATAAGCATCTAAGTTGTTGCAGTCGACAAGCAAGGAGTACAGCAAGTCAAGTTTTAGTTTTTGAAAACTCAATTTTTGACCGCTTTTTCTGCTTTGTAGTTGACCTAGGACCTTAAGATTTGGCACGAACAGAGGTCTGGCAGCCACATTACACAAGAAGAAGCGAGAAGAGGTAATGTGTAGAAAAAACAGCAGTAAATCTTACGTTTAATACATTTGTTTTCGAAATGACGTAACTGCAAATCGTCACAATGGACGCACTTCTCTCGGAAACGTTTACATTTATCTTCTGGCGGTTAAAGTGGCGTGATGAGCCTTGCGGGCGCACCACTCTGTACGTAATATAAGCATCTAAGTTGTTGCAGTCGACAAGCAAGGAGTACAGCAAGTCAAGTTTTAGTTTTTGAAAACTCAATTTTTGACCACTTTTGCTGCCTTGTAGTTGACCTAGGACCTTAAGATTTGGCAGAACAGAGGTCTGGCAGCCACATTACACAAGAAGAAGCGAGAAGAGGTAATGTGTAGAAAAAACCGTAGAAAATCTTACGTTTAATACATTTGTTTTCGAAATGACGTAACTGCAAATCGTCCCAATGGACGCATTTCTCTCGGAAACGTTTACATTTATCTTCTGGCGGTTAAAGTGGCGTGATGAGCCTTGCGGGCGCACCACTCTGTACGTAATATAAGCATCTAAGTTGCTGCAGTCGACAAGCAAGGAGTACAGCAAGTCAAATTTTAGTTTTTGAAAACTCAATTTTTGACCGCTTTTGCTATCTTGTAGTTGACCTAGGACCTTAAGATTTGGCACGAACCGAGCTCTGGCAGCCACATTACACAAGAAAAAGCGAAAAGTGGTAATGTGTAGAAGAAACCGCAGAAAATCTTACGTTTAATACATTTGTTTTCGAAATGACGTAACTGCAAATCGTCACAATGGACGCATTTCTCTCGGAAACGTTTACATTTATCTTCTGGCGGTTAAAGTGGCGTGATGAGCCTTGCGGGCGCACCACTCTGTACGTAATATAAGCATCTAAGTTATTGCAGTCGACAAGCAAGGAGTTCAGCAAGTCAACATTTAGTTTTTGAAAACTCAATTTTTGACCGCTTTTGCTGCCTTTAAGTTGATCTAGGACCTTAAGATTTGGCACAAACAGAGGTCTGGCAGCCACATTACACAAGAAAAAGCGAAAAGTGGTAATGTGTAGAAGAAACTGCAGAAAATCTTACGTTTAATACATTTGTTTTCGAAATGACGTAACTGCAAATCGTCACGATGGACGCATTTCTCTCGGAAACGTTTACATTTATCTTCTGGCAGTTAAAGTGGCGTGATGAGCCTTGCGGGCGCACCAATCTGTACGTAATATAAGCATCTAAGTTGTTGCAGTCGACAAGTAAGGAGCACAGCTGGTCAAGTTTTAGTTTTTGAAAACTCAAATTTGAGCCGCTTTTGCTGCCTTGTAGTTGACCTAGGACCTTACGATTTGGCACGAACCAAGCTCTGGCAGCCACATTACACAAGAAAAAGCGAGAAGTGGTAATGTGTAGAAAAAACCGCAGAAAATCTTACGTTTAATACATTTGTTTTCGAAATGACGTAACTGCAAATCGTCACAATTGTCGCATTTCTCTCGGAAACGTTTACATTTATCTTCTGGCAGTTAAAGTGACGTGATGAGTCTTGCGGGCTCACCACTCTGTACGTAATATAAGCATCTTAGTTGTTGCTGTCGACAAGTAAGGAGCACAGCAGGTCAGGTTTTAATGTTTGAAAACTCAATTTTTGGCCGCTTTTGCTGCCTTGTAGTTGACCTAGGACCTTACGATTTAGCACGAACCGAGTTCTGGCAGCCACATTACCCAAGAAAAAGCGAGAATTGGTAATGTGTAGAAAAAACCGCAGAAAATCTTACGTTTAATACATTTGTTTTCGAAATGACGTAACTGCAAATCGTCACAATGGACGCATTTCTCTCGGAAACGTTTACATTTATCTTCTGGCAGTTAAAGTGGCGTGATGAGCCTTGCGGGCGCATCCCTCTGTACGTAATATAAGCATCTAAGTTGTTGCAGTCGACAAGTAACGAGCACAGCTGGTCAAGTTTTATTTTTTGAAAACTCAAATTTGAGCCGCTTTTGCTGCCTTGTAGTTGACCTAGGACCTTACGATTTGGCACGAACCAAGCTCTGGCAGCCACATTACACAAGAAAAAGCGAGAAGTGGTAATGTGTAGAAAAAACCGCAGAAAATCGTACGTTTAATACATTTGTTTTCGAAATGACGTAACTGCAAATCGTCACAATGGACGCATTTCTCTCGGAAACGTTTACATTTATCTTCTGGCGGTTAAAGTGGCGTGATGAGCCTTGCGGGCGCACCACTCTGTACGTAATATAAGCATCTAAGTTGTTGCAGTCGACAAGCGAGGAGTACAGCAAGTCAAGTTATAGTTTTTGAAAACTCAATTTTTGACCGCTTTTGCTGCCTTGTAGTTGACCTAGGACCTTAAGATTTGGCAGAACAGAGGTCTGGCAGCCACATTACACAAGAAAAGGCGAGAAGTGGTAATGTGTAGAAAAAACCGCAGAAAATCTTACGTTTAATACATTTGTTTTCGAAATGACGTAACTGCAAATCGTCACAATGGACGCATTTCTCTCGGAAACGTTTACATTTATCTTCTGGCGGTTAAAGTGGCGTGATGAGCCTTGCGGGCGCACCACTCTGTACGTAATATAAGCATCTAAATTGTTGCAGCAGACACGAAAGGAGTACAGCAAGTCAAGTTTTAGATTTTGAAAACTCAATTTTTGACCGCTTTTGCTGCCTTGTAGTTGACCTAGGACCTTACGATTTAGCACGAACCGAGTTCTGGCAGCCACATTACCCAAGAAAAAGCGAGAATTGGTAATGTGTAGAAAAAACCGCAGAAAATCTTACGTTTAATACATTTGTTTTCGAAATGACGTAACTGCAAATCGTCACAATGGACGCATTTCTCTCGGAAACGTTTACATTTATCTTCTGGCAGTTAAAGTGGCGTGATGAGCCTTGCGGGCGCATCCCTCTGTACGTAATATAAGCATCTAAGTTGTTGCAGTCGACAAGTAACGAGCACAGCTGGTCAAGTTTTATTTTTTGAAAACTCAAATTTGAGCCGCATTTGCTGCCTTGTAGTTGACCTAGGACCTTACGATTTGGCACGAACCAAGCTCTGGCAGCCACATTACACAAGAAAAAGCGAGAAGTGGTAATTTGTAGAAAAAACCGCAGAAAATCTTACGTTTAATACATTTGTTTTCGAAATGACGTAACTGCAAATCGTCACAATGGACGCATTTCTCTCGGAAACGTTTACATTTATCTTCTGGCGGTTAAAGTGACGTGATGAGCCTTGCGGGCGCACCACTCTGTACGTAATATAAGCATCTAAATTGTTGCAGCAGACACGAAAGGAGTACAGCAAGTCAAGTTTTAGATTTTGAAAACTCAATTTTTGGCCGCTTTTGCTGCCTTGTAGTTGACCTAGGACCTTACGATTTAGCACGAACCGAGTTCTGGCAGCCACATTACCCAAGAAAAAGCGAGAATTGGTAATGTGTAGAAAAAACCGCAGAAAATCTTACGTTTAATACATTTGTTTTCGAAATGACGTAACTGCAAATCGTCACAATGGACGCATTTCTCTCGGAAACGTTTACATTTATCTTCTGGCAGTTAAAGTGGCGTGATGAGCCTTGCGGGCGCATCCCTCTGTACGTAATATAAGCATCTAAGTTGTTGCAGTCGACAAGTAACGAGCACAGCTGGTCAAGTTTTATTTTTTGAAAACTCAAATTTGAGCCGCATTTGCTGCCTTGTAGTTGACCTAGGACCTTACGATTTGGCACGAACCAAGCTCTGGCAGCCACATTACACAAGAAAAAGCGAGAAGTGGTAATGTGTAGAAAAAACCGCAGAAAATCTTACGATTAATACATTTGTTTTCGAAATGACGTAACTGCAAATCGTCACAATGGACGCATTTCTCTCGGAAACGTTTACATTTATCATCTGGCAGTTAAAGTGGCGTGATGAGCCTTGCGGGCGCACCCCTCTGTACGTAATATAAGCATCTAAATTGTTGCAGCAGACACGAAAGGAGTACAGCAAGTCAAGTTTTAGATTTTGAAAACTCAATTTTTGACCGCTTTTGCTGCCTTGTAGTTGACCTAGGACCTTAAGATTTGGCACGAACCGAGCTCTGGCAGCCACATTACACAAGAAAAGGCGAGAAGTGGTAATGTGTCGAAAAAACCGCAGAAAATCTTACGTTAAATACATTAGTTTTCGAAATGACGTAACTGCAAATCGTCACAATGGACGCATTTCTCTCGGAAACGTTTACATTTATCTTCTGGCGGTTAAAGTGGCGTGATGAGCCTTGCGGGCGCACCACTCTGTACGTAATATAAGCATCTAAGTTGTTGCAGTCGACAAGCAAGGAGTACAGCAAGTCAAGTTTTAGTTTTTGAAAATTCAATTTTTGACCGCTTTTGCTGCCTTGTAGTTGACCTAGGACCTTAAGGTTTGGCACGAACCGAGTTCTGGCAGCCACATTACACAAGAAGAAGCGAGAAGAGATAATGTGTAGAAAAAACCGCAGAAAATCTTACGTTAAATACATTTGTTTTCGAAATGACGTAACTGCAAATCGTCACAATGGACGCATTTCTCTCGGAAACGTTTACATTTATCTTCTGGCGGTTAAAGTGGCGTGATGAGCCTTGCGGGCGCACCACTCTGTACGTAATATAAGCATCTAAGTTGTTGCAGTCGACAAGCGAGGAGTACAGCAAGTCAAGTTATAGTTTTTGAAAACTCAATTTTTGACCGCTTTTGCTGCCTTGTAGTTGACCTAGGACCTTAAGATTTGGCAGAACAGAGGTCTGGCAGCCACATTACACAAGAAGAAGCGAGAAGAGGTAATGTGTAGAAAAAACCGTAGAAAATCTTACGTTTAATACATTTGTTTTCGAAATGACGTAACTGCAAATCGTCACAATGGACGCATTTCTCTCGGAAACGTTTACATTTATCTTCTGGCGGTTAAAGTGGCGTGATGAGCCTCGCGGGCGCACCACTCTGTACGTAATATAAGCATCTAAGTTGTTGCAGTCGACAAGCAAGGAGTACAGCAAGTCAAGTTTTAGTTTTTGAAAATTCAATTTTTGACCGCTTTTGCTGCCTCGTAGTTGACCTAGGACCTTAAGGTTTGGCACGAACCGAGTTCTGGCAGCCACATTACACAAGAAGAAGCGAGAAGTGGTAATGTGTAGAAAAAACCGCAGAAAATCTTACGTTAAATAAATTTGTTTTCGAAATGACGTAACTGCAAATCGTCACAATGGACGCATTTCTCTCGGAAACGTTTACATTTATCTTCTGGCGGTTAAAGTGGCGTGATGAGCCTTGCGGGCGCACCACTCTGCACGTAATATAAGCATCTAAGTTGTTGCAGTCGACAAGCAAGGAGTACAGCAAGTCAAGTTTTAGTTTTTGAAAACTCAATTTTTGACCGCTTTTGCTGCCTTGTAGTTGACCTAGGACCTTAAGATTTCGCACGAACAGAGGTCTGGCAGCCACATTACACAAGAAGAAGCGAGAAGAGGTAATGTGTAGAAAAAACAGCAGAAAATCTTACGTTAAATACATTTGTTTTCAAAATGACGTAACTGCAAATCGTCACAATGGACGCATTTCTCTCGGAAACGTTTACATTTATCTTCTGGCGGTTAAAGTGGCGTGATGAGCCTTGCGGGCGCACCACTCTGTACGTAATATAAGCATCTAAGTTGTTGCAGTCGACAAGCAAGGAGAACAGCAAGTCAAGTTTTAGTTTTTGAAAACTCAATTTTTGACCACTTTTGCTGCCTTGTAGTTGACCTAGGACCTTACGATTTGGCACGAACCGAGCTCTGGCAGCCACATCACACAAGAAAAGGCGAGAAGTGGTAATGTGTAGAAAAAACCGCAGAAAATCTTACGTTTAATACATTTGTTTTCGAAATGACGTAACTGCAAATCGCCACAATGGAAGCATTTCTCTCGGAAACGTTTACATTTATCTTCTGGCGGTTAAAGTGGCGTGATGAGCCTTGCGGGCGCACCACTCTGTACGTAATATAAGCATCTAAGTTGTTGCAGTCGACAAGCAAGGAGTACAGCAGGTCAAGTTTTAGTTTTTGAAAACTCAATTTTTGACCGCTTTTGCTGTCTTGCAGTTGACCTAGGACCTTAAGATTTGGCACGAACCGAGCTCTGGCAGCCACATTACACAAGAAAAGGCGAGAAGTGGTAATGTGTAGAAAAAACCGCAGAAATTCTTACGTTTAATACATTTGTTTTCGAAATGACATAACTGCAAATCGTCACAATGGACGCATTTCTCTCGGAAACGTTTACATTTATCTTCTGGCAGTTAAAGTGGCGTGATGAGCCTTGCGGGCGCACCACTCTGTACGTAATATAAGCATCTAAGTTGTTGCAGTCGACAAGTAAGGAGTACAGCAAGTCAAGTTTTAGTTTTTGAAAACTCAATTTTTGGCCGCTTTTGCTGCCTTTTGTAGTTGACCTAGGACCTTAAGATTTGGCACGAACAGAGGTCTGGCAGCCACATTACACAAGAAGAAGCGAGAAGAGGTAATGTGTAGAGAAAACCGCAGAAAATCTTACGTTTAATACATTTGTTTTCGAAATGACGTAACTGCAAATTGTCACAATGGACGCATTTCTCTCGGAAACGTTTACATTTATCTTCTGGCAGTTAAAGTGGCGTGATGAGCCTTGCGGGCGCACCACTCTGTACGTAATATAAGCATCTAAGTTGTTGCAGTCGACAAGTAAGGAGCACAGCTGGTCAAGTTTTAGTTTTTGAAAACTCAAATTTGAGCCGCTTTTGCTGCCTTGTAGTTGACCTAGGACCTTACGATTTGGCACGAACCAAGCTCTGGCAGCCACATTACACAAGAAAAAGCGAGAAGTGGTAATGTATAGAAAAAACCGCAGAAAATCTTACGTTTAATACATTTGTTTTCGAAATGACGTAACTGCAAATCGTCACAATGGACGCATTTCTCTCTGAAACGTTTACATTTATCTTCTGGCAGTTAAAGTGACGTGATGAGCCTTGCGGGCGCACCACTCTGTACGTAATATAAGCATCTAAGTTGCTGCAGTCGACAAGCAAGGAGTACAGCAAGTCAAGTTTTAGTTTTTGAAAACTCAATTTTTGACCGCTTTTGCTGCCTTGTAGTTGACCTAGGACCTTAAGATTTGGCACGAACGGAGCTCTGGCAGCCACATCACACAAGAAAAGGCGAGAAGTGATAATGTGTAGAAAAAACCGCAGAAAATCTTACGTTTAATACATTTGTTTTCGAAATGACGTAACTGCAAATCGACACAATGGACGCATTTCTCTCGGAAACGTTTACATTTATCTTCTGGCAGTTAAAGTGGCGTGATGAGCCTTGCGGGCGCAACACTCTGTACGTAATATAAGCATCTAAGTTGTTGCAGTCGACAAGCAAGGAGTACAGCAAGTCAAGTTTTAGTTTTTGAAAACTCAATTTTTGACCACTTTTGCTGCCTTGTAGTTGACCTAGGACCTTAAGATTTGGCAGAACAGAGGTCTGGCAGCCACATAACACAAGAAGAAGCGAGAAGAGGTAATGTGTAGAAAAAACCGTAGAAAATCTTACGTTTAATACATTTGTTTTCGAAATGACGTAACTGCAAATCGTCACAATGGACGCATTTCTCTCTGAAACGTTTACATTTATCTTCTGGCAGTTAAAGTGGCGTGATGAGCCTTGCGGGCGCACCACTCTGTACGTAATATAAGCATCTAAGTTGTTGCAGTCGACAAGCAAGGAGTACAGCAAGTCAAGTTTTAGTTTTTGAAAACTCAATTTTTGACCACTTTTGCTGCCTTGTAGTTGACCTAGGACCTTAAGATTTGGCAGAACAGAGGTCTGGCAGCCACATAACACAAGAAGAAGCGAGAAGAGGTAATGTGTAGAAAAAACCGTAGAAAATCTTACGTTTAATACATTTGTTTTCGAAATGACGTAACTGCAAATCGTCCCAATGGACGCATTTCTCTCGGAAACGTTTACATTTATCTTCTGGCGGTTAAAGTGGCGTGATGAGCCTTGCGGGCGCACCACTCTGTACGTAATATAAGCATCTAAGTTGTTGCAGTCGACAAGTAAAGAGCACAGCAAGTCAAGTTTTAGTTTTTGAAAACTCAATTTTTGAGCGCTTTTGCTGCCTTGTAGTTGACCTAGGACCTTAAGATTTGGCACGAACGGAGCTCTGGCAGCCACATTACACAAGAAAAGGCGAGAAGTGGTAATGTGTAGAAGAAACCGCAGAAAATCTTACGTTTAATACATTTGTTTTCGAAATGACGTAACTGCAAATCGACACAATGGACGCATTTCTCTCGGAAACGTTTACATTTATCTTCTGGCAGTTAAAGTGGCGTGATGAGCCTTGCGGGCGCAACACTCTGTACGTAATATAAGCATCTAAGTTGTTGCAGTCGACAAGTAAGGAGCACAGCAAGTCAAGTTTTAGTTTTTGAAAACTCAATTTTTGACCACTTTTGCTGCCTTGTAGTTGACCTAGGACCTTAAGATTTGGCAGAACAGAGGTCTGGCAGCCACATAACACAAGAAGAAGCGAGAAGAGGTAATGTGTAGAAAAAACCGTAGAAAATCTTACGTTTAATACATTTGTTTTCGAAATGACGTAACTGCAAATCGTCCCAATGGACGCATTTCTCTCGGAAACGTTTACATTTATCTTCTGGCGGTTAAAGTGGCGTGATGAGCCTTGCGGGCGCACCACTCTGTACGTAATATAAGCATCTAAGTTGCTGCAGTCGACAAGCAAGGAGTACAGCAAGTCAAGTTTTAGTTTTTGAAAACTCAATTTTTGACCGCTTTTGCTGCCTTGTAGTTGACCTAGGACCTTAAGATTTGGCACGAACGGAGCTCTGGCAGCCACATCACACAAGAAAAGGCGAGAAGTGATAATGTGTAGAAAAAACCGCAGAAAATCTTACGTTTAATACACTTGTTTTCGAAATGACGTAACTGCAAGTCGACACAATGGACGCATTTCTCTCGGAAACGTTTACATTTATCTTCTGGCGGTTAAAGTGGCGTGATGAGCCTTGCGGGCGCACCACTCTGTACGTAATATAAGCATCTAAGTTGTTGCAGTCGACAAGCAAGGAGTACAGCAAGTCAAGTTTTAGTTTTTGAAAACTCAATTTTTGAGCGCTTTTGCTGCCTTGTAGTTGACGTAGGACCTTAAGATTTGGCACGAACCGAGCTCTGGCAGCCACATTACACAAGAAAAGGCGAGAAGTGGTAATGTGTAGAAAAAACCGCAGAAATTCTTACGTTTAATACATTTGTTTTCGAAATGACATAACTGCAAATCGTCACAATGGACGCATTTCTCTCGGAAACGTTTACATTTATCTTCTGGCAGTTAAAGTGGCGTGATGAGCCTTGCGGGCGCACCACTCTGTACGTAATATAAGCATCTAAGTTGTTGCAGTCGACAAGTAAGGAGTACAGCAAGTCAAGTTTTAGTTTTTGAAAACTCAATTTTTGGCCGCTTTTGCTGCCTTTTGTAGTTGACCTAGGACCTTAAGATTTGGCACGAACAGAGGTCTGGCAGCCACATTACACAAGAAGAAGCGAGAAGAGGTAATGTGTAGAGAAAACCGCAGAAAATCTTACGTTTAATACATTTGTTTTCGAAATGACGTAACTGCAAATTGTCACAATGGACGCATTTCTCTCGGAAACGTTTACATTTATCTTCTGGCAGTTAAAGTGGCGTGATGAGCCTTGCGGGCGCACCACTCTGTACGTAATATAAGCATCTAAGTTGTTGCAGTCGACAAGTAAGGAGCACAGCTGGTCAAGTTTTAGTTTTTGAAAACTCAAATTTGAGCCGCTTTTGCTGCCTTGTAGTTGACGTAGGACCTTACGATTTGGCACGAACCAAGCTCTGGCAGCCACATTACACAAGAAAAAGCGAGAAGTGGTAATGTGTAGAAAAAACCGCAGAAAATCTTACGTTTAATACATTTGTTTTCGAAATGACGTAACTGCAAATCGTCACAATGGACGCATTTCTCTCTGAAACGTTTACATTTATCTTCTGGCAGTTAAAGTGACGTGATGAGCCTTGCGGGCGCACCACTCTGTACGTAATATAAGCATCTAAGTTGCTGCAGTCGACAAGCAAGGAGTACAGCAAGTCAAGTTTTAGTTTTTGAAAACTCAATTTTTGACCGCTTTTGCTGCCTTGTAGTTGACCTAGGACCTTAAGATTTGGCACGAACGGAGCTCTGGCAGCCACATCACACAAGAAAAGGCGAGAAGTGATAATGTGTAGAAAAAACCGCAGAAAATCTTACGTTTAATACATTTGTTTTCGAAATGACGTAACTGCAAATCGACACAATGGACGCATTTCTCTCGGAAACGTTTACATTTATCTTCTGGCAGTTAAAGTGGCGTGATGAGCCTTGCGGGCGCAACACTCTGTACGTAATATAAGCATCTAAGTTGTTGCAGTCGACAAGCAAGGAGTACAGCAAGTCAAGTTTTAGTTTTTGAAAACTCAATTTTTGACCACTTTTGCTGCCTTGTAGTTGACCTAGGACCTTAAGATTTGGCAGAACAGAGGTCTGGCAGCCACATAACACAAGAAGAAGCGAGAAGAGGTAATGTGTAGAAAAAACCGTAGAAAATCTTACGTTTAATACATTTGTTTTCGAAATGACGTAACTGCAAATCGTCACAATGGACGCATTTCTCTCTGAAACGTTTACATTTATCTTCTGGCAGTTAAAGTGGCGTGATGAGCCTTGCGGGCGCACCACTCTGTACGTAATATAAGCATCTAAGTTGTTGCAGTCGACAAGCAAGGAGTACAGCAAGTCAAGTTTTAGTTTTTGAAAACTCAATTTTTGACCACTTTTGCTGCCTTGTAGTTGACCTAGGACCTTAAGATTTGGCAGAACAGAGGTCTGGCAGCCACATAACACAAGAAGAAGCGAGAAGAGGTAATGTGTAGAAAAAACCGTAGAAAATCTTACGTTTAATACATTTGTTTTCGAAATGACGTAACTGCAAATCGTCCCAATGGACGCATTTCTCTCGGAAACGTTTACATTTATCTTCTGGCGGTTAAAGTGGCGTGATGAGCCTTGCGGGCGCACCACTCTGTACGTAATATAAGCATCTAAGTTGTTGCAGTCGACAAGTAAGGAGCACAGCAAGTCAAGTTTTAGTTTTTGAAAACTCAATTTTTGAGCGCTTTTGCTGCCTTGTAGTTGACCTAGGACCTTAAGATTTGGCACGAACGGAGCTCTGGCAGCCACATTACACAAGAAAAGGCGAGAAGTGGTAATGTGTAGAAGAAACCGCAGAAAATCTTACGTTTAATACATTTGTTTTCGAAATGACGTAACTGCAAATCGACACAATGGACGCATTTCTCTCGGAAACGTTTACATTTATCTTCTGGCAGTTAAAGTGGCGTGATGAGCCTTGCGGGCGCAACACTCTGTACGTAATATAAGCATCTAAGTTGTTGCAGTCGACAAGTAAGGAGCACAGCAAGTCAAGTTTTAGTTTTTGAAAACTCAATTTTTGACCACTTTTGCTGCCTTGTAGTTGACCTAGGACCTTAAGATTTGGCAGAACAGAGGTCTGGCAGCCACATAACACAAGAAGAAGCGAGAAGAGGTAATGTGTAGAAAAAACCGTAGAAAATCTTACGTTTAATACATTTGTTTTCGAAATGACGTAACTGCAAATCGTCCCAATGGACGCATTTCTCTCGGAAACGTTTACATTTATCTTCTGGCGGTTAAAGTGGCGTGATGAGCCTTGCGGGCGCACCACTCTGTACGTAATATAAGCATCTAAGTTGCTGCAGTCGACAAGCAAGGAGTACAGCAAGTCAAGTTTTAGTTTTTGAAAACTCAATTTTTGGCCGCTTTTGCTGCCTTTTGTAGATGACCTAGGACCTTAAGATTTGGCACGAACAGAGGTCTGGCAGCCACATTACACAAGAAGAAGCGAGAAGAGGTAATGTGTAGAGAAAACCGCAGAAAATCTTACGTTTAATACATTTGTGTTCGAAATGACGTAACTGCAAATTGTCACAATGGACGCATTTCTCTCGGAAACGTTTACATTTATCTTCTGGCAGTTAAAGTGGCGTGATGAGCCTTGCGGGCGCACCACTCTGTACGCAATATAAGCATCTAAGTTATTGCAGTCGACAAGCAAGGAGTTCAGCAAGTCAAGTTTTAGTTTTTGAAAACTCAATTTTTGACCGCTTTTGCTGCCTTTAAGTTGATCTAGGACCTTAAGATTTGGCACGAACAGAGGTCTGGCAGCCACATTACACAAGAAAAAGCGAAAAGTTTTAATGTGTAGAAGAAACCGCAGAAAATCTTACGTTTAATACATTTGTTTTCGAAATGACGTAACAGCAAATCGTCACGATGGACGCATTTCTCTCGGAAACGTTTACATTTATCTTCTGGCAGTTAAAGTGGCGTGATGAGCCTTGCGGGCGCACCACCCTGTACGTAATATAAGCATCTAAGTTGTTGCAGTCGACAAGTAAGGAGTACAGCAAGTCAAGTTTTAGTTTGTGAAAACTCAATTTTTGACCGCTTTTGCTGCCTTTTGTAGTTGACCTAGGACCTTAAGATTTGGCACGAACAGAGGTCTGGCAGCCGCATTACACAAGAAAAAGCGTGAAGTGGTAATGTGTAGAAGAAACCGCAGAAAATCTTACGTTAAATACATTTGGTTTCGAAATGACGTAACTGCAAATCGTCACAATGGACGCATTTCTCTCGGAAACGTTTACATTTATCTTCTGGCAGTTAAAGTGGCGTGATGAGCCACGCGGGCGCACCACTCTGTACGTAATATAAGCATCTAAGTTGTTGCAGTTGACAAGTAAGGAGCACAGCAGGTCAAATTTTAAATTTCGAAAACTCAATTTTTGGGCGCTTTTGCTGCCTTGTAGTTGACCTAGGACCTTAAGATTTGGCACGAACAGAGGTCTGGCAGCCACATTACACAAGAAGAAGCGAGAAGAGGTAATGTGTAGAAAAAACCGCAGAAAATCTTACGTTTAATACATTTGTTTTCGAAATGACGTAACTGCAAATCGTCACAATGGACGCATTTCTCTCGGAAACGTTTACATTTATCTTCTGGCAGTTAAAGTGGCGTGATGAGCCTTGCGGGCGCACCACTCTGTACGTAATATAAGCATCTAAGTTGTTGCAGTCGACAAGTAAGGAGCACAGCAAGTCAAGTTTTAGTTTTTGAAAACTCAATTTTTGGCCGCTTTTGCTGCCTTGCAGTTGACCTAGGACCTTAAGGTTTAGCACGAACCGAGTCCTGGCAGCCACATTACACAAGAAGAAGCGAGAAGAGGCAATGTGTAGAAAAAACCGCAGAAAATCTTGTATTTAATACATTTGTTTTCGAAATGACGTAACTGCAAATCGTCACAATGGACGCATTTCTCTCGGAAACGTTTACATTTATCTTCTGGCAGTTAAAGTGGCGTGATGAGCCTTGCGGGCGCACCACTCTGTACGTAATATAAGCATCTAAGTTGTTGCAGTCGACAAGTAAGGAGTACAGCAAGTCAAGTTTTAGTTTTTGAAAACTCAATTTTTGGCCGCTTTTGCTGCCTTTTGTAGATGACCTAGGACCTTAAGATTTGGCACGAACAGAGGTCTGGCAGCCACATTACACAAGAAGAAGCGAGAAGAGGTAATGTGTAGAGAAAACCGCAGAAAATCTTACGTTTAATACATTTGTTTTCGAAATGACGTAACAGCAAATCGTCACGATGGACGCATTTCTCTCGGAAACGTTTACATTTATCTTCTGGCAGTTAAAGTGGCGTGATGAGCCTTGCGGGCGCACCACTCTGTACGTAATATAAGCATCTAAGTTGTTGCAGTCGACAAGTACGGAGTACAGCAAGTCAAGTTTTAGTTTTTGAAAACTCAATTTTTGGCCGCTTTTGCTGCCTTTTGTAGATGACCTAGGACCTTAAGATTTGGCACGAACAGAGGTCTGGCAGCCACATTACACAAGAAGAAGCGAGAAGAGGTAATGTGTAGAGAAAACCGCAGAAAATCTTACGTTTAATACATTTGTGTTCGAAATGACGTAACTGCAAATTGTCACAATGGACGCATTTCTCTCGGAAACGTTTACATTTATCTTCTGGCAGTTAAAGTGGCGTGATGAGCCTTGCGGGCGCACCACTCTGTACGTAATATAAGCATCTAAGTTGTTGCAGTCGACAAGTAAGGAGCACAGCTGGTCAAGTTTTAGTTTTTGAAAACTCAAATTTGAGCCGCTTTTGCTGCCTTGTAGTTGACCTAGGACCTTACGATTTGGCACGAACCAAGCTCTGGCAGCCACATTACACAAGAAAAAGCGAGAAGTGGTAATGTGTAGAAAAAAGCGCAGAAAATCTTACATTTAATACATTTGTTTTCGAAATGACGTAACTGCAAATCGTCACAATGGACGCATTTCTCTCGGAAACGTTTACATTTCTCTTCTGGCAGTTAAAGTGACGTGATGAGCCTTGCGGGCGCGCCACTCTGTACGTAATATAAGCATCTTAGTTGTTGCTGTCGACAAGTAAGGAGCACAGCAGGTCAGGTTTTAATTTTTGAAAACTCAATTTTTGGCCGCTTTTGCTGCCTTGTAATTGACCTAGGACCCTACGATTTAGCACGAACCGAGTTCTGGCAGCCACATTACACAAGAAAAAGCGAGAATTGGTAATGTGTAGAAAAAACCGCAGAAAATCTTACGTTTAATACATTTGTTTTCGAAATGACGTAACTGCAAATCGTCACAATGGACGCATTTCTCTCGGAAACGTTTACATTTATCTTCTGGCAGTTAAAGTGGCGTGATGAGCCTTGCGGGCGCACCCCTCTGTACGTAATATAAGCATCTAAGTTGTTGCAGTCGACAAGTAAGGAGTACAGCAAGTCAAGTTTTAGTTTTTGAAAACTCAATTTTTGGCCGCTTTTGCTGCCTTTTGTAGATGACCTAGGACCTTAAGATTTGGCACGAACAGAGGTCTGGCAGCCACATTACACAAGAAGAAGCGAGAAGAGGTAATGTGTAGAGAAAACCGCAGAAAATCTTACGTTTAATACATTTGTGTTCGAAATGACGTAACTGCAAATTGTCACAATGGACGCATTTCTCTCGGAAACGTTTACATTTATCTTCTGGCAGTTAAAGTGGCGTGATGAGCCTTGCGGGCGCACCACTCTGTACGTAATATAAGCATCTAAGTTATTGCAGTCGACAAGCAAGGAGTTCAGCAAGTCAAGTTTTAGTTTTTGAAAACTCAATTTTTGACCGCTTTTGCTGCCTTTAAGTTGATCTAGGACCTTAAGATTTGGCACGAACAGAGGTCTGGCAGCCACATTACACAAGAAAAAGCGAAAAGTTTTAATGTGTAGAAGAAACCGCAGAAAATCTTACGTTTAATACATTTGTTTTCGAAATGACGTAACAGCAAATCGTCACGATGGACGCATTTCTCTCGGAAACGTTTACATTTATCTTCTGGCAGTTAAAGTGGCGTGATGAGCCTTGCGGGCGCACCACTCTGTACGTAATATAAGCATCTAAGTTGTTGCAGTCGACAAGTAAGGAGCACAGCTGGTCAAGTTTTAGTTTTTGAAAACTCAATTTTTGGCCGCTTTTGCTGCCTTTTGTAGATGACCTAGGACCTTAAGATTTGGCACGAACAGAGGTCTGGCAGCCACATTACACAAGAAGAAGCGAGAAGAGGTAATGTGTAGAGAAAACCGCAGAAAATCTTACGTTTAATACATTTGTGTTCGAAATGACGTAACTGCAAATTGTCACAATGGACGCATTTCTCTCGGAAACGTTTACATTTATCTTCTGGCAGTTAAAGTGGCGTGATGAGCCTTGCGGGCGCACCACTCTGTACGTAATATAAGCATCTAAGTTGTTGCAGTCGACAAGTAAGGAGTACAGCAAGTCAAGTTTTAGTTTTTGAAAACTCAATTTTTGGCCGCTTTTGCTGCCTTTTGTAGATGACCTAGGACCTTAAGATTTGGCACGAACAGAGGTCTGGCAGCCACATTACACAAGAAGAAGCGAGAAGAGGTAATGTGTAGAGAAAACCGCAGAAAATCTTACGTTTAATACATTTGTTTTCGAAATGACGTAACTGCAAATTGTCACAATGGACGCATTTCTCTCGGAGACGTTTACATTTATCTTCTGGCAGTTAAAGTGGCGTGATGAGCCTTGCGGGCGCACCACTCTGTACGTAATATAAGCATCTAAGTTGTTGCAGTCGACAAGTAAGGAGCACAGCTGGTCAAGTTTTAGTTTTTGAAAACTCAATTTTTGGCCGCTTTTGCTGCCTTTTGTAGATGACCTAGGACCTTAAGATTTGGCACGAACAGAGGTCTGGCAGCCACATTACACAAGAAGAAGCGAGAAGAGGTAATGTGTAGAGAAAACCGCAGAAAATCTTACGTTTAATACATTTGTGTTCGAAATGACGTAACTGCAAATTGTCACAATGGACGCATTTCTCTCGGAGACGTTTACATTTATCTTCTGGCAGTTAAAGTGGCGTGATGAGCCTTGCGGGCGCACCACTCTGTACGTAATATAAGCATCTAAGTTATTGCAGTCGACAAGTAAGGAGCACAGCTGGTCAAGTTTTAGTTTTTGAAAACTCAAATTTGAGCCGCTTTTGCTGCCTTGTAGTTGACCTAGGACCTTACGATTTGGCACGAACCAAGCTCTGGCAGCCACATTACACAAGAAAAAGCGAGAAGTGGTAATGTGTAGAAAAAAGCGCAGAAAATCTTACATTTAATACATTTGTTTTCGAAATGACGTAACTGCAAATCGTCACAATGGACGCATTTCTCTCGGAAACGTTTACATTTCTCTTCTGGCAGTTAAAGTGACGTGATGAGCCTTGCGGGCGCGCCACTCTGTACGTAATATAAGCATCTTGGTTGTTGCTGTCGACAAGTAAGGAGCACAGCAGGTCAGGTTTTAATTTTTGAAAACTCAATTTTTGGCCGCTTTTGCTGCCTTGTAATTGACCTAGGACCCTACGATTTAGCACGAACCGAGTTCTGGCAGCCACATTACACAAGAAAAAGCGAGAATTGGTAATGTGTAGAAAAAACCGCAGAAAATCTTACGTTTAATACATTTGTTTTCGAAATGACGTAACTGCAAATCGTCACAATGGACGCATTTCTCTCGGAAACGTTTACATTTATCTTCTGGCAGTTAAAGTGGCGTGATGAGCCTTGCGGGCGCACCACTCTGTACGTAATATAAGCATCTAAGTTGTTGCAGTCGACAAGTAAGGAGTACAGCAAGTCAAGTTTTAGTTTTTGAAAACTCAATTTTTGGCCGCTTTTGCTGCCTTTTGTAGATGACCTAGGACCTTAAGATTTGGCACGAACAGAGGTCTGGCAGCCACATTACACAAGAAGAAGCGAGAAGAGGTAATGTGTAGAGAAAACCGCAGAAAATCTTACGTTTAATACATTTGTGTTCGAAATGACGTAACTGCAAATTGTCACAATGGACGCATTTCTCTCGGAAACGTTTACATTTATCTTCTGGCAGTTAAAGTGGCGTGATGAGCCTTGCGGGCGCACCACTCTGTACGTAATATAAGCATCTAAGTTATTGCAGTCGACAAGCAAGGAGTTCAGCAAGTCAAGTTTTAGTTTTTGAAAACTCAATTTTTGACCGCTTTTGCTGCCTTTAAGTTGATCTAGGACCTTAAGATTTGGCACGAACAGAGGTCTGGCAGCCACATTACACAAGAAAAAGCGAAAAGTTTTAATGTGTAGAAGAAACCGCAGAAAATCTTACGTTTAATACATTTGTTTTCGAAATGACGTAACAGCAAGTCGTCACGATGGACGCATTTCTCTCGGAAACGTTTACATTTATCTTCTGGCAGTTAAAGTGGCGTGATGAGCCTTGCGGGCGCACCACTCTGTACGTAATATAAGCATCTAAGTTGTTGCAGTCGACAAGTAAGGAGCACAGCTGGTCAAGTTTTAGTTTTTGAAAACTCAATTTTTGGCCGCTTTTGCTGCCTTTTGTAGATGACCTAGGACCTTAAGATTTGGCACGAACAGAGGTCTGGCAGCCACATTACACAAGAAGAAGCGAGAAGAGGTAATGTGTAGAGAAAACCGCAGAAAATCTTACGTTTAATACATTTGTGTTCGAAATGACGTAACTGCAAATTGTCACAATGGACGCATTTCTCTCGGAAACGTTTACATTTATCTTCTGGCAGTTAAAGTGGCGTGATGAGCCTTGCGGGCGCACCACTCTGTACGTAATATAAGCATCTAAGTTGTTGCAGTCGACAAGTAAGGAGTACAGCAAGTCAAGTTTTAGTTTTTGAAAACTCAATTTTTGGCCGCTTTTGCTGCCTTTTGTAGATGACCTAGGACCTTAAGATTTGGCACGAACAGAGGTCTGGCAGCCACATTACACAAGAAGAAGCGAGAAGAGGTAATGTGTAGAGAAAACCGCAGAAAATCTTACGTTTAATACATTTGTGTTCGAAATGACGTAACTGCAAATTGTCACAATGGACGCATTTCTCTCGGAGACGTTTACATTTATCTTCTGGCAGTTAAAGTGGCGTGATGAGCCTTGCGGGCGCACCACTCTGTACGTAATATAAGCATCTAAGTTGTTGCAGTCGACAAGTAAGGAGCACAGCTGGTCAAGTTTTAGTTTTTGAAAACTCAAATTTGAGCCGCTTTTGCTGCCTTGTAGTTGACCTAGGACCTTACGATTTGGCACGAACCAAGCTCTGGCAGCCACATTACACAAGAAAAGGCGAGAAGTGGTAATGTGTCGAAAAAACCGCAGAAAATCTTACGTTAAATACATTAGTTTTCGAAATGACGTAACTGCAAATCGTCACAATGGACGCATTTCTCTCGGAAACGTTTACATTTATCTTCTGGCGGTTAAAGTGGCGTGATGAGCCTTGCGGGCGCACCACTCTGTACGTAATATAAGCATCTAAGTTGTTGCAGTCGACAAGCAAGGAGTACAGCAAGTCAAGTTTTAGTTTTTGAAAATTCAATTTTTGACCGCTTTTGCTGCCTTGTAGTTGACCTAGGACCTTAAGGTTTGGCACGAACCGAGTTCTGGCAGCCACATTACACAAGAAGAAGCGAGAAGAGATAATGTGTAGAAAAAACCGCAGAAAATCTTACGTTAAATACATTTGTTTTCGAAATGACGTAACTGCAAATCGTCACAATGGACGCATTTCTCTCGGAAACGTTTACATTTATCTTCTGGCGGTTAAAGTGGCGTGATGAGCCTTGCGGGCGCACCACTCTGTACGTAATATAAGCATCTAAGTTGTTGCAGTCGACAAGCGAGGAGTACAGCAAGTCAAGTTATAGTTTTTGAAAACTCAATTTTTGACCGCTTTTGCTGCCTTGTAGTTGACCTAGGACCTTAAGATTTGGCAGAACAGAGGTCTGGCAGCCACATTACACAAGAAGAAGCGAGAAGAGGTAATGTGTAGAAAAAACCGTAGAAAATCTTACGTTTAATACATTTGTTTTCGAAATGACGTAACTGCAAATCGTCACAATGGACGCATTTCTCTCGGAAACGTTTACATTTATCTTCTGGCGGTTAAAGTGGCGTGATGAGCCTCGCGGGCGCACCACTCTGTACGTAATATAAGCATCTAAGTTGTTGCAGTCGACAAGTAAGGAGTACAGCAAGTCAAGTTTTAGTTTTTGAAAACTCAATTTTTGGCCGCTTTTGCTGCCTTTTGTAGATGACCTAGGACCTTAAGATTTGGCACGAACAGAGGTCTGGCAGCCACATTACACAAGAAGAAGCGAGAAGAGGTAATGTGTAGAGAAAACCGCAGAAAATCTTACGTTTAATACATTTGTTTTCGAAATGACGTAACAGCAAATCGTCACGATGGACGCATTTCTCTCGGAAACGTTTACATTTATCTTCTGGCAGTTAAAGTGGCGTGATGAGCCTTGCGGGCGCACCACACGTAATATAAGCATCTAAGTTGTTGCAGTCGACAAGTAAGGAGTACAGCAAGTCAAGTTTTAGTTTTTGAAAACTCAATTTTTGGCCGCTTTTGCTGCCTTTTGTAGATGACCTAGGACCTTAAGATTTGGCACGAACAGAGGTCTGGCAGCCACATTACACAAGAAGAAGCGAGAAGAGGTAATGTGTAGAGAAAACCGCAGAAAATCTTACGTTTTTTATACATTTGTGTTCGAAATGACGTAACTGCAAATTGTCACAATGGACGCATTTCTCTCGGAAACGTTTACATTTATCTTCTGGCAGTTAAAGTGGCGTGATGAGCCTTGCGGGCGCACCACTCTGTACGTAATATAAGCATCTAAGTTATTGCAGTCGACAAGCAAGGAGTTCAGCAAGTCAAGTTTTAGTTTTTGAAAACTCAATTTTTGACCGCTTTTGCTGCCTTTAAGTTGATCTAGGACCTTAAGATTTGGCACGAACAGAGGTCTGGCAGCCACATTACACAAGAAAAAGCGAAAAGTTTTAATGTGTAGAAGAAACCGCAGAAAATCTTACGTTTAATACATTTGTTTTCGAAATGACGTAACAGCAAATCGTCACGATGGACGCATTTCTCTCGGAAACGTTTACATTTATCTTCTGGCAGTTAAAGTGGCGTGATGAGCCTTGCGGGCGCACCACCCTGTACGTAATATAAGCATCTAAGTTGTTGCAGTCGACAAGTAAGGAGTACAGCAAGTCAAGTTTTAGTTTTTGAAAACTCAATTTTTGGCCGCTTTTGCTGCCTTTTGTAGATGACCTAGGACCTTAAGATTTGGCACGAACAGAGGTCTGGCAGCCACATTACACAAGAAGAAGCGAGAAGAGGTAATGTGTAGAGAAAACCGCAGAAAATCTTACGTTTAATACATTTGTGTTCGAAATGACGTAACTGCAAATTGTCACAATGGACGCATTTCTCTCGGAAACGTTTACATTTATCTTCTGGCAGTTAAAGTGGCGTGATGAGCCTTGCGGGCGCACCACTCTGTACGTAATATAAGCATCTAAGTTGTTGCAGTCGACAAGTAAGGAGCACAGCTGGTCAAGTTTTAGTTTTTGAAAACTCAAATTTGAGCCGCTTTTGCTGCCTTGTAGTTGACCTAGGACCTTACGATTTGGCACGAACCAAGCTCTGGCAGCCACATTACACAAGAAAAAGCGAGAAGTGGTAATGTGTAGAAAAAAGCGCAGAAAATCTTACATTTAATACATTTGTTTTCGAAATGACGTAACTGCAAATCGTCACAATGGACGCATTTCTCTCGGAAACGTTTACATTTCTCTTCTGGCAGTTAAAGTGACGTGATGAGCCTTGCGAGCGCGCCACTCTGTACGTAATATAAGCATCTTAGTTGTTGCTGTCGACAAGTAAGGAGCACAGCAGGTCAGGTTTTAATTTTTGAAAACTCAATTTTTGGCCGCTTTTGCTGCCTTGTAATTGACCTAGGACCCTACGATTTAGCACGAACCGAGTTCTGGCAGCCACATTACACAAGAAAAAGCGAGAATTGGTAATGTGTAGAAAAAACCGCAGAAAATCTTACGTTTAATACATTTGTTTTCGAAATGACGTAACTGCAAATCGTCACAATGGACGCATTTCTCTCGGAAACGTTTACATTTACCTTCTGGCAGTTAAAGTGGCGTGATGAGCCTTGCGGGCGCACCCCTCTGTACGTAATATAAGCATCTAAGTTGTTGCAGTCGACAAGCAAGGAGTACAGCAAGTCAAGTTTTAGTTTTTGAAAACTCAATTTTTGACCGCTTTTGCTGCCTTTAAGTTGACCTAGGACCTTAAGATTTGGCACGAACCGAGCTCTGGCAGCCACATTACACAAGAAAAGGCGAGAAGTGGTAATGTGTAGAAAAAACCGCAGAAAATCTTACGTTTAATACATTTGTTTTCGAAATGACGTAACTGCAAATCGTCACAATGGACGCATTTCTCTCGGAAACGTTTACATTTATCTTCTGGCGGTTAAAGTGGCGTGATGAGCCTTGCGGGCGCACCCCTCTGTACGTAATATAAGCATCTAAATTGTTGCAGTCGACAAGAAAGGAGTACAGCAAGTCAAGTTTTAGATTTTGAAAACTCAATTTTTGACCGCTTTTGCTGCCTTGTAGTTGACCTAGTACCTTAAGATTTGGCACGAACCGAGCTCTGGCAGCCACATTACACAAGAAAAGGCGAGAAGTGGTAATGTGTAGAAAAAACCGCAGAAAATCTTACGTTTAATACATTTGTTTTCGAAATGACGTAACTCCAAATCGTCACAATGGACGCATTTCTCTCGGAAACGTTTACATTTATCTTCTGGCAGTTAAAGTGGCGTGATGAGTCTTGCGGGCGCACCACTCTGTACGTAATATAAGCATGTAAGTTGTTGCAGTCGACAAGTAAGGAGTACAGCAAGTCAAGTTTTAGTTTTTGAAAACTCAATTTTTGACCGCTTTTGCTGCCTTGTAGTTGACCTAGGACCTTAAGATTTGGCACGCACCGAGCTCTGGCAGCCACATTACACAAGAAAAGGCGAGAAGTGGTAATGTGTAGAAAAAACCGCAGAAAATCTTACGTTTAATACATTTGTTTTCGAAATGACGTAACTGCAAATCGCCACAATGGACGCATTTCTCTCGGAATCGTTTACATTTATCTTCTGGCAGTTAAAGTGGCGGGATGAGCCTTGCGGGCGCTTCACTCTATACGTAATATAAGCATCTAAGTTGTTGCAGTCGACAAGTAAGGAGCACAGCAAATCTAGTTTTTGTTTTTGAGAAATCAATTTTTGGCCGCCTTTGCTGCCTTGTCGTTGACCTAGGACCTTAAGGTGTGGCACGAACCGAGTTCTGGCAGCCACATTACACAAGAAAAGGCGAGAAGTGGTAATGTGTAGAAAAAACCGCAGAAAATCTTACGTTTAATACATTTGTTTTCGAAATGACGTAACTGCAAATCGTCACAATGGACGCATTTCTCTCGGAAACGTTTACATTTATCTTCTGGCAGTTAAAGTGGCGTGATGAGCCTTGCGGGCGCACCACTCTGTACGTTATATAAGCATCTAAGTTGTTGCAGTCGACAAGCAAGGAGTACAGCAAGTCAAGTTTTAGTTTTTGAAAACTCAATTTTTGACCGCTTTTGCTGTCTTGTAGTTGACCTAGGACCTTAAGATATGGCACGAACAGAGGTCTGGCAGCCACATTACATAAGAAGAAGCGAGAAGAGGTAATGTGTAGAAAAAACCGCAGAAAATCTTACGTTTAATACATTTGTTTTCGAAATGACGTAACTGCAAATCGTCACAATGGACGCATTTCTCTCGGAAACGTTTACATTTATCTTCTGGCGGTTAAAGTGGCGTGATGAGCCTTGCGGGCGCACCACTCTGTACGTAATATAAGCATCTAAGTTGTTGCAGTCGACAAGCAAGGAGTACAGCAAGTCAAGTTTTAGTTTTTGAAAACTCAATTTTTGACCGCCTTTGCTGCCTTGTAGTTGACCTAGGACCTTAAGATTTGGCACTAACCGAGCTCTGGCAGCCACATTACACAAGAAAAGGCGAGAAGTGGTAATGTGTAGAAAAAACCGCAGAAAATCTTACGTTTAATACATTTGTTTTCGAAATGACGTAACTGCAAATCGTCACAATGGACGCATTTCTCTCGGAAACGTTTACACTTATCTTCTGGCGGTTAAAGTGGCGTGATGAGCCTTGCGGGCGCACCACTCTGTACGTAATATAAGCATCTAAGTTGTTGCAGTCGACAAGCAAGGAGTACAGCAAGTCAAGTTATAGTTTTAGAAAACTCAATTTTTGACCGCTTTTGCTGCCTTGTAGTTGACCTAGGACCTCAAGATTTGGCACGAACCGAGGTCTCGCAGCCCCATTACACAAGAAGAAGCGAGAAGAGGTAATGTGCAGAAAAAACCGCAGAAAATCTTACGTTTAATACATTTGTTTTCGAAATGACGTAACTGCAAATCGTCACAATGGACGCATTTCTCTCGGAAATGTTTACATTTATCTTCTGGCGGTTAAAGTGGCGTGATGAGCCTTGCAGGCGCACCACTCTGTACGTAATAAAAGCATCTAAGTTGTTGCAGTCGACAAGTAAGGAGCACAACAAGTCAAGTTATAGTTTTTGAAAACTCGATTTTTCGCCGCTTTTGCTGCCTTCTAGTTGACCTAGGACCTTAAGATTTGGCACGAACCAAGCTCTGGCAGCCTCATTACACAAGAAAAGGCGAGAAGTGGTAATGTGTAGAAAAAACCGCAGAAAATCTTACGTTTAATACATTTGTTTTCGAAATGACGTAACTGCAAATCGTCACAATGGACGCATTTCTCTCGGAAACGTTTACATTTATCTTCTGGCAGTTAAAGTGGCGTGATGAGTCTTGCGGGCGCACCACTCTGTACGTAATATAAGCATGTAAGTTGTTGCAGTCGACAAGTAAGGAGTACAGCAAGTCAAGTTTTAGTTTTTGAAAACTCAATTTTTGACCGCTTTTGCTGCCTTGTAGTTGACCTAGTACCTTAAGATTTGGCACGAACCGAGCTCTGGCAGCCACATTACACAAGAAAAGGCGAGAAGTGGTAATGTGTAGAAAAAACCGCAGAAAATCTTACGTTTAATACATTTGTTTTCGAAATGACGTAACTGCAAATCGCCACAATGGACGCATTTCTCTCGGAATCGTTTACATTTATCTTCTGGCAGTTAAAGTGGCGGGATGAGCCTTGCGGGCGCTTCACTCTATACGTAATATAAGCATCTAAGTTGTTGCAGTCGACAAGTAAGGAGCACAGCAAATCTAGTTTTTGTTTTTGAGAAATCAATTTTTGGCCGCCTTTGCTGCCTTGTCGTTGACCTAGGACCTTAAGGTGTGGCACGAACCGAGTTCTGGCAGCCACATTACACAAGAAAAGGCGAGAAGTGGTAATGTGTAGAAAAAACCGCAGAAAATCTTACGTTTAATACATTTGTTTTCGAAATGACGTAACTGCAAATCGTCACAATGGACGCATTTCTCTCGGAAACGTTTACATTTATCTTCTGGCAGTTAAAGTGGCGTGATGAGCCTTGCGGGCGCACCACTCTGTACGTTATATAAGCATCTAAGTTGTTGCAGTCGACAAGCAAGGAGTACAGCAAGTCAAGTTTTAGTTTTTGAAAACTCAATTTTTGACCGCTTTTGCTGTCTTGTAGTTGACCTAGGACCTTAAGATATGGCACGAACAGAGGTCTGGCAGCCACATTACATAAGAAGAAGCGAGAAGTGGTAATGTGTAGAAAAAACCGCAGAAAATCTTACGTTTAATACATTTGTTTTCGAAATGACGTAACTGCAAATCGTCACAATGGACGCATTTCTCTCGGAAACGTTTACACTTATCTTCTGGCGGTTAAAGTGGCGTGATGAGCCTTGCGGGCGCACCACTCTGTACGTAATATAAGCATCTAAGTTGTTGCAGTCGACAAGCAAGGAGTACAGCAAGTCAAGTTATAGTTTTAGAAAACTCAATTTTTGACCGCTTTTGCTGCCTTGTAGTTGACCTAGGACCTCAAGATTTGGCACGAACCGAGGTCTCGCAGCCCCATTACACAAGAAGAAGCGAGAAGTGGTAATGTGTAGAAAAAACCGCAGAAAATCTTACGTTTAATACATTTGTTTTCGAAATGACGTAACTGCAAATCGTCACAATGGACGCATTTCTCTCGGAAACGTTTACACTTATCTTCTGGCGGTTAAAGTGGCGTGATGAGCCTTGCGGGCGCACCACTCTGTACGTAATATAAGCATCTAAGTTGTTGCAGTCGACAAGCAAGGAGTACAGCAAGTCAAGTTATAGTTTTAGAAAACTCAATTTTTGACCGCTTTTGCTGCCTTGTAGTTGACCTAGGACCTCAAGATTTGGCACGAACCGAGGTCTCGCAGCCCCATTACACAAGAAGAAGCGAGAAGAGGTAATGTGCAGAAAAAACCGCAGAAAATCTTACGTTTAATACATTTGTTTTCGAAATGACGTAACTGCAAATCGTCACAATGGACGCATTTCTCTCGGAAACGTTTACACTTATCTTCTGGCGGTTAAAGTGGCGTGATGAGCCTTGCGGGCGCACCACTCTGTACGTAATATAAGCATCTAAGTTGTTGCAGTCGACAAGCAAGGAGTACAGCAAGTCAAGTTTTAGTTTTTGAAAACTCAATTTTTGACCGCTTTTGCTGCCGTGTAGTTGACCTGGGACCTTAAGATTTGGCACGAACCGAGCTCTGGCAGCCTCATTACACAAGAAAAGGCGAGAAGTGGTAATGTGTAGAAAAAACCGCAGAAAATCTTACGTTTAATACATTTGTTTTCGAAATGACGTAACTGCAAATCGTCACAATGGACGCATTTCTCTCGGAAACGTTTACATTTATCTTCTGGCGGTTAAAGTGGCGTGATGAGCCTTGCGGGCGCACCACTCTGTACGTAATATAAGCATGTAAGTTGTTGCAGTCGACAAGCAAGGAGTACAGCAAGTCAAGTTTTAGTTTTTGAAAACTCAATTTTTGACCGCTTTTGCTGCCTTTAAGTTGATCTAGGACCTTAAGATTTGGCACGAACAGAGGTCTGGCAGCCACATTACACAAGAAATAGCGAAAAGTGGTAATGTGTAGAAGAAACCGCAGAAAATCTTACGTTTAATACATTTGTTTTCGAAATGACGTAACTGCAAATCATCACGATGGACGCATTTCTCTCGGAAACGTTTACATTTATCTTCTGGCAGTTAAAGTGGCGTGATGAGCCTTGCGGGCGCACCACCCTGTACGTAATATAAGCATCTAAGTTGTTGCAGTCGACAAGTAAGGAGTACAGCAAGTCAAGTTTTAGTTTTTGAAAACTCAATTTTTGGCCGCTTTTGCTGCCTTTTGTAGATGACCTAGGACCTTAAGATTTGGCACGAACAGAGGTCTGGCAGCCACATTACACAAGAAGAAGCGAGAAGAGGTAATGTGTAGAGGAAACCGCAGAAAATCTTACGTTTAATACATTTGTGTTCGAAATGACGTAACTGCAAATTGTCACAATGGACGCATTTCTCTCGGAAACGTTTACATTTATCTTCTGGCAGTTAAAGTGGCGTGATGAGCCTTGCGGGCGCACCACTCTGTACGTAATATAAGCATCTAAGTTGTTGCAGTCGACAAGCAAGGAGTACAGCAAGTCAAGTTTTAGTTTTTGAAAACTCAATTTTTGACCGCTTTTGCTGCCTTGTAGTTGACCTAGGACCTTAAGATTTGGCACGAACCGAGCTCTGGCAGCCACATTACACAAGAAAAGGCGAGAAGTGGTAATGTGTAGAAAAAACCGCAGAAAATCTTACGTTTAATACATTTGTTTTCGAAATGACGTAACAGCAAATCGTCACGATGGACGCATTTCTCTGTGAAACGTTTACATTTATCTTCTGGCAGTTAAAGTGGCGTGATGAGCCTTGCGGGCGCACCACCCTGTACGTAATATAAGCATCTAAGTTGTTGCAGTCGACAAGCAAGGAGTACAGCAAGTCAAGTTTTAGTTTTTGAAAACTCAATTTTTGACCGCTTTTGCTGCCTTGTAGTTGACCTAGGACCTTAAGATTTGGCACGAACCGAGCTCTGGCAGCCACATTACACAAGAAAAGGCGAGAAGTGGTAATGTGTAGAAAAAACCGCAGAAAATCTTACGTTTAATACATTTGTTTTCGAAATGACGTAACTGCAAATCGTCACAATGGACGCATTTCTCTCGGAAACGTTTACATTTATCTTCTGGCAGTTAAAGTGGCGTGATGAGTCTTGCGGGCGCACCACTCTGTACGTAATATAAGCATCTAAGTTTTTGCAGTCGACAAGTAAGGAGCACAGCTGGTCAAGTTTTAGTTTTTGAAAACCCACATTTGAGCCGCTTTTGCTGCCTTGTAGTTGACCTAGGACCTTACGATTTGGCACGAACCAAGCTCTGGCAGCCACATTACACAAGAAAAAGCGAGAAGTGGTAATGTGTAGAAAAAACCGCAGAAAATCTTACGATTAATACATTTGTTTTCGAAATGACGTAACTGCAAATCGTCACAATGGACGCATTTCTCTCGGAAACGTTTACATTTATCTTCTGGCGGTTAAAGTGGCGTGATGAGCCTTGCGGGCGCACCCCTCTGTACGTAATATAAGCATCTAAATTGTTGCAGTCGACAAGAAAGGAGTACAGCAAGTCAAGTTTTAGATTTTGAAAACTCAATTTTTGACCGCTTTTGCTGCCTTGTAGTTGACCTAGGACCTTAAGATTTGGCACGCACCGAGCTCTGGCAGCCACATTACACAAGAAAAGGCGAGAAGTGGTAATGTGTAGAAAAAACCGCAGAAAATCTTACGTTTAATACATTTGTTTTCGAAATGACGTAACTGCAAATCGCCACAATGGACGCATTTCTCTCGGAAACGTTTACATTTATCTTCTGGCAGTTAAAGTGGCGTGATGAGCCTTGCGGGCGCTTCACTCTATACGTAATATAAGCATCTAAGTTGTTGCAGTCGACAAGTAAGGAGCACAGCAAATCTAGTTTTTGTTTGTGAGAAATCAATTTTTGGCCGCCTTTGCTGCCTTGTCGTTGACCTAGGACCTTAAGGTGTGGCACGAACCGAGTTCTGGCAGCCACATTACACAAGAAAAGGCGAGAAGTGGTAATGTGTAGAAAAAACCGCAGAAAATCTTACGTTTAATACATTTGTTTTCGAAATGACGTAACTGCAAATCGTCACAATGGACGCATTTCTCTCGGAAACGTTTACATTTATCTTCTGGCAGTTAAAGTGGCGTGATGAGCCTTGCGGGCGCACCACTCTGTACGTTATATAAGCATCTAAGTTGTTGCAGTCGACAAGCAAGGAGTACAGAAAGTCAAGTTTTAGTTTTTGAAAACTCAATTTTTGACCGCTTTTGCTGTCTTGTAGTTGACCTAGGACCTTAAGATATGGCACGAACAGAGGTATGGCAGCCACATTACATATGAAGAAGCGAGAAGAGGTAATGTGTAGAAAAAACCGCAGAAAATCTTACGTTTAATACATTTGTTTTCGAAATGACGTAACTGCAAATCGCCACAATGGACGCATTTCTCTCGGAAACGTTTACATTTATCTTCTGGCAGTTAAAGTGGCGTGATGAGCCTTGCGGGCGCTTCACTCTATACGTAATATAAGCATCTAAGTTGTTGCAGTCGACAAGTAAGGAGCACAGCAAATCTAGTTTTTGTTTTTGAGAAATCAATTTTTGGCCGCCTTTGCTGCCTTGTCGTTGACCTAGGACCTTAAGGTGTGGCACGAACCGAGTTCTGGCAGCCACATTACACAAGAAAAGGCGAGAAGTGGTAATGTGTAGAAAAAACCGCAGAAAATCTTACGTTTAATACATTTGTTTTCGAAATGACGTAACAGCAAATCGTCACGATGGACGCATTTCTCTCGGAAACGTTTACATTTATCTTCTGGCAGTTAAAGTGGCGTGATGAGCCTTGCGGGCGCACCACCCTGTACGTAATATAAGCATCTAAGTTGTTGCAGTCGACAAGCAAGGAGTATAGCAAGTCAAGTTTTAGTTTTTGAAAACTCAATTTTTGACCGCTTTTGCTGCCTTGTAGTTGACCTAGGACCTTAAGATTTGGCACGCACCGAGCTCTGGCAGCCACATTACACAAGAAAAGGCGAGAAGTGGTAATGTGTAGAAAAAACCGCAGAAAATCTTACGTTTAATACATTTGTTTTCGAAATGACGTAACTGCAAATCGCCACAATGGACGCATTTCTCTCGGAAACGTTTACATTTATCTTCTGGCAGTTAAAGTGGCGTGATGAGCCTTGCGGGCGCTTCACTCTATACGTAATATAAGCATCTAAGTTGTTGCAGTCGACAAGTAAGGAGCACAGCAAATCTAGTTTTTGTTTTTGAGAAATCAATTTTTGGCCGCCTTTGCTGCCTTGTCGTTGACCTAGGACCTTAAGGTGTGGCACGAACCGAGTTCTGGCAGCCACATTACACAAGAAAAGGCGAGAAGTGGTAATGTGTAGAAAAAACCGCAGAAAATCTTACGTTTAATACATTTGTTTTCGAAATGACGTAACAGCAAATCGTCACGATGGACGCATTTCTCTCGGAAACGTTTACATTTATCTTCTGGCAGTTAAAGTGGCGTGATGAGCCTTGCGGGCGCACCACCCTGTACGTAATATAAGCATCTAAGTTGTTGCAGTCGACAAGCAAGGAGTACAGCAAGTCAAGTTTTAGTTTTTGAAAACTCAATTTTTGACCGCTTTTGCTGCCTTGTAGTTGACCTAGGACCTTAAGATTTGGCACGAACCGAGCTCTGGCAGCCACATTACACAAGAAAAGGCGAGAAGTGGTAATGTGTAGAAAAAACCGCAGAAAATCTTACGTTTAATACATTTGTTTTCGAAATGACGTAACTGCAAATCGTCACAATGGACGCATTTCTCTCGGAAACGTTTACATTTATCTTCTGGCAGTTAAAGTGGCGTGATGAGCCTTGCGGGCGCACCACTCTGTACGTAATATAAGCATCTAAGTTTTTGCAGTCGACAAGTAAGGAGCACAGCTGGTCAAGTTTTAGTTTTTGAAAACCCACATTTGAGCCGCTTTTGCTGCCTTGTAGTTGACCTAGGACCTTACGATTTGGCACGAACCAAGCTCTGGCAGCCACATTACACAAGAAAAAGCGAGAAGTGGTAATGTGTAGAAAAAACCGCAGAAAATCTTACGATTAATACATTTGTTTTCGAAATGACGTAACTGCAAATCGTCACAATGGACGCATTTCTCTCGGAAACGTTTACATTTATCTTCTGGCGGTTAAAGTGGCGTGATGAGCCTTGCGGGCGCACCCCTCTGTACGTAATATAAGCATCTAAATTGTTGCAGTCGACAAGAAAGGAGTACAGCAAGTCAAGTTTTAGATTTTGAAAACTCAATTTTTGACCGCTTTTGCTGCCTTGTAGTTGACCTAGGACCTTAAGATTTGGCACGCACCGAGCTCTGGCAGCCACATTACACAAGAAAAGGCGAGAAGTGGTAATGTGTAGAAAAAACCGCAGAAAATCTTACGTTTAATACATTTGTTTTCGAAATGACGTAACTGCAAATCGCCACAATGGACGCATTTCTCTCGGAAACGTTTACATTTATCTTCTGGCAGTTAAAGTGGCGTGATGAGCCTTGCGGGCGCTTCACTCTATACGTAATATAAGCATCTAAGTTGTTGCAGTCGACAAGTAAGGAGCACAGCAAATCTAGTTTTTGTTTGTGAGAAATCAATTTTTGGCCGCCTTTGCTGCCTTGTCGTTGACCTAGGACCTTAAGGTGTGGCACGAACCGAGTTCTGGCAGCCACATTACACAAGAAAAGGCGAGAAGTGGTAATGTGTAGAAAAAACCGCAGAAAATCTTACGATTAATACATTTGTTTTCGAAATGACGTAACTGCAAATCGTCACAATGGACGCATTTCTCTCGGAAACGTTTACATTTATCTTCTGGCGGTTAAAGTGGCGTGATGAGCCTTGCGGGCGCACCCCTCTGTACGTAATATAAGCATCTAAATTGTTGCAGTCGACAAGAAAGGAGTACAGCAAGTCAAGTTTTAGATTTTGAAAACTCAATTTTTGACCGCTTTTGCTGCCTTGTAGTTGACCTAGGACCTTAAGATTTGGCACGCACCGAGCTCTGGCAGCCACATTACACAAGAAAAGGCGAGAAGTGGTAATGTGTAGAAAAAACCGCAGAAAATCTTACGTTTAATACATTTGTTTTCGAAATGACGTAACTGCAAATCGCCACAATGGACGCATTTCTCTCGGAAACGTTTACATTTATCTTCTGGCAGTTAAAGTGGCGTGATGAGCCTTGCGGGCGCTTCACTCTATACGTAATATAAGCATCTAAGTTGTTGCAGTCGACAAGTAAGGAGCACAGCAAATCTAGTTTTTGTTTTTGAGAAATCAATTTTTGGCCGCCTTTGCTGCCTTGTCGTTGACCTAGGACCTTAAGGTGTGGCACGAACCGAGTTCTGGCAGCCACATTACACAAGAAAAGGCGACGAGTGGTAATGTGTAGAAAAAACCGCAGAAAATCTTACGTTTAATACATTTGTTTTCGAAATGACGTAACTGCAAATCGTCACAATGGGCGCATTTCTCTCGGAAACGTTTACATTTATCTTCTGGCAGTTAAAGTGGCGTGATGAGCCTTGCGGGCGCACCACTCTGTACGTTATATAAGCATCTAAGTTGTTGCAGTCGACAAGCAAGGAGTACAGCAAGTCAAGTTTTAGTTTTTGAAAACTCAATTTTTGACCGCTTTTGCTGTCTTGTAGTTGACCTAGGACCTTAAGATATGGCACGAACAGAGGTATGGCAGCCACATTACATAAGAAGAAGCGAGAAGAGGTAATGTGTAGAAAAAACCGCAGAAAATCTTACGTTTAATACATTTGTTTTCGAAATGACGTAACTGCAAATCGTCACAATGGACGCATTTCTCTCGGAAACGTTTACATTTATCTTCTGGCAGTTAAAGTGGCGTGATGAGCCTTGCGGGCGCACCACTCTGTACGTTATATAAGCATCTAAGTTGTTGCAGTCGACAGGCAAGGAGTACAGCAAGTCAAGTTTTAGTTTTTGAAAACTCAATTTTTGACCGCTTTTGCTGTCTTGTAGTTGACCTAGGACCTTAAGATATGGCACGAACAGAGGTATGGCAGCCACATTACATAAGAAGAAGCGAGAAGTGGTAATGTGTAGAAAAAACCGCAGAAAATCTTACGTTTAATACATTTGTTTTCGAAATGACGTAACTGCAAATCGTCACAATGGACGCATTTCTCTCGGAAACGTTTACATTTATCTTCTGGCAGTTAAAGTGGCGTGATGAGCCTTGCGGGCGCACCACTCTGTACGTAATATAAGCATCTAAGTTGTTGCAGTCGACAAGCAAGGAGTACAGCAAGTCAAGTTTTAGTTTTTGAAAACTCAATTTTTGACCGCCTTTGCTGCCTTGTAGTTGACCTAGGACCTTAAGATTTGGCACTAACCGAGCTCTGGCAGCCACATTACACAAGAAAAGGCGAGACGTGGTAATGTGTAGAAGAAACCGCAGAAAATCTTACGTTTAATACATTTGTTTTCGAAATGACGTAACTGCAAATCGTCACAATGGACGCATTTCTCTCGCAAACGTTTACACTTATCTTCTGGCGGTTAAAGTGGCGTGATGAGCCTTGCGGGCGCACCACTCTGTACGTAATATAAGCATCTAAGTTGTTGCAGTCGACAAGCAAGGAGTACATCAAGTCAGGTTTTAGTTTTAGAAAACTCAATTTTTGACCGCTTTTGCTGCCTTGTAGTTGATCTAGGACCTTAAGATTTGGCACGAACCGAGGTCTCGCAGCCCCATTACACAAGAAGAAGCGAGAAGAGGTAATGTGCAGAAAAAACCGCAGAAAATCTTACGTTTAATACATTTGTTTTCGAAATGACGTAACTGCAAATCGTCACAATGGACGCATTTCTCTCGGAAATGTTTACATTTATCTTCTGGCGGTTAAAGTGGCGTGATGAGCCTTGCAGGCGCACCACTCTGTACGTAATATAAGCATCTAAGTTGTTGCAGTCGACAAGCAAGGAGTACAGCAAGTCAAGTTTTAGTTTTTGAAAACTCAATTTTTGACCGCTTTTGCTGCCGTGTAGTTGACCTGGGACCTTAAGATTTGGCACGAACCGAGCTCTGGCAGCCACATTACACAAGAAAAGGCGAGAAGTGGTAATGTGTAGAAAAAACCGCAGAAAATCTTACGTTTAATACATTTGTTTTCGAAATGACGTAACTGCAAATCGTCACAATGGACGCATTTCTCTCGGAAACGTTTACATTTATCTTCTGGCGGTTAAAGTGGCGTGATGAGCCTTGCGGGCGCACCACTCTGTACGTAATATAAGCATGTAAGTTGTTGCAGTCGACAAGCAAGGAGTACAGCAAGTCAAGTTTTAGTTTTTGAAAACTCAATTTTTGACCGCTTTTGCTGCCTTTAAGTTGATCTAGGACCTTAAGATTTGGCACGAACAGAGGTCTGGCAGCCACATTACACAAGAAATAGCGAAAAGTGGTAATGTGTTGAAGAAACCGCAGAAAATCTTACGTTTAATACATTTGTTTTCGAAATGACGTAACTGCAAATCATCACGATGGATGCATTTCTCTCGGAAACGTTTACATTTATCTTCTGGCGGTTAAAGTGGCGTGATGTGCCTCGCGGGCGCACCACTCTGTACGTAATATAAGCATCTAAGTTGTTGCAGTCGACAAGTAAGGAGTATAGCAAGTCAAGTTTTAGTTTTTGAAAACTTAATTTTTGGCCGCTTTTGCTGCCTTGTAGTTGACCTAGGACCTTCAGATTTGGCACGAACAGAGGTCTGGCAGCCACATTACACAAGAAGAAGCGAGAAGAGGTAATGTGTAGAAAAAACCGCAGAAAATCTTACGTTTCATACATTTGTTTTCGAAATGACGTAACTGCAAATCGTCACAATGGACGCATTTCTCTCGGAAACGTTTACATTTATCTTCTGGCAGTTAAAGTGGCGTGACGAGCCTTGCGGGCGCACCACTCTGTACGTAATATAAGCATCTAAGTTGTTGCAGTCGACAAGTAAGGAGCACAGCAAGTCAAGTTTTAGTTTTTGAAAACTCGATTTTGGGCCGCTTTTGCTGCCTTTAAGTTGACCTAGGACCTTAAGGTTTGGCACGAACCGAGTTCTGGCAGCCACATTACACAAGAAGAAGCGAGAAGAGGTAATGTGTAGAAAAAACCGCAGAAAATCTTACGTTTCATACATTTGTTTTCGAAATGACGTAACTGCAAATCGTCACAATGGACGCATTTCTCTCGGAAACGTTTACATTTATCTTCTGGCAGTTAAAGTGGCGTGATGAGCCTTGCGGGCGCACCACTCTGTACGTAATATAAGCATCTAAGTTGTTGCAGTCGACAAGCAAGGAGTACAGCAAGTCAAGTTTTAGTTTTTGAAAACTTAATTTTTGGCCGCTTTTGCTGCCTTGTAGTTGACCTAGGACCTTCAGATTTGGCACGAACAGAGGTCTGGCAGCCACATTACACAAGAAGAAGCGAGAAGAGGTAATGTGTAGAAAAAACCGCAGAAAATCTTACGTTTCATACATTTGTTTTCGAAATGACGTAACTGCAAATCGTCACAATGGACGCATTTCTCTCGGAAACGTTTACATTTATCTTCTGGCAGTTAAAGTGGCGTGACGAGCCTTGCGGGCGCACCACTCTGTACGTAATATAAGCATCTATGTTGTTGCAGTCGACAAGTAAGGAGCACAGCAAGTCAAGTTTTAGTTTTTGAAAACTCGATTTTGGGCCGCTTTTGCTGCCTTTAAGTTGACCTAGGACCTTAAGGTTTGGCACGAACCGAGTTCTGGCAGCCACATTACACAAGAAGAAGCGAGAAGAGGTAATGTGTAGAAAAAACCGCAGAAAATCTTACGTTTCATACATTTGTTTTCGAAATGACGTAACTGCAAATCGTCACAATGGACGCATTTCTCTCGGAAACGTTTACATTTATCTTCTGGCAGTTAAAGTGGCGTGATGAGCCTTGCGGGCGCACCACTCTGTACGTAATATAAGCATCTAAGTTGTTGCAGTCGACAAGCAAGGAGTACAGCAAGTCAAGTTTTAGTTTTTGAAAACTCAATTTTTGACCGCTTTTGCTGCCTTGTAGTTGACCTAGGACCTTAAGATTTGGCACGAACCGAGCTCTGGCAGCCACATTACACAAGAAAAGGCGAGAAGTGGTAATGTGTAGAAAAAACCGCAGAAAATCTTACGTTTAATACATTTGTTTTCGAAATGACGTAACTGCAAATCGTCACAATGGACGCATTGTTCTCGGAAACGTTTACATTTATCTTCTGGCAGTTAAAATGGCGTGATGAGCCTTGCGGGCGCACCACTCTGTACGTAATATAAGCATCTAAGTTGTTGCAGTCGACAAGCAAGGAGTACAGCAAGTCAAGTTTTAGTTTTTGAAAACTCAATTTTTGACCGCTTTTGCTGCCTTTAAGTTGATCTAGGACCTTAAGATTTGGCACGAACAGAGGTCTGGCAGCCACATTACACAAGAAATAGCGAAAAGTGGTAATGTGTAGAAGAAACCGCAGAAAATCTTACGTTTAATACATTTGTTTTCGAAATGACGTAACTGCAAATCATCACGATGGACGCATTTCTCTCGGAAACGTTTACATTTATCTTCTGGCAGTTAAAGTGGCGTGATGAGCCTTGCGGGCGCACCACTCTGTACGTAATATAAGCATCTAAGTTGTTGCAGTCGACAAGCAAGGAGTACAGCAAGTCAAGTTTTAGTTTTTGAAAACTCAATTTTTGACCGCTTTTGCTGCCTTTAAGTTGATCTAGGACCTTAAGATTTGGCACGAACAGAGGTCTGGCAGCCACATTACACAAGAAATAGCGAAAAGTGGTAATGTGTAGAAGAAACCGCAGAAAATCTTACGTTTAATACATTTGTTTTCGAAATGACGTAACTGCAAATCATCACGATGGACGCATTTCTCTCGGAAACGTTTACATTTATCTTCTGGCAGTTAAAGTGGCGTGATGAGCCTTGCGGGCGCACCACTCTGTACGTAATATAAGCATCTATGTTGTTGCAGTCGACAAGTAAGGAGCACAGCAAGTCAAGTTTTAGTTTTTGAAAACTCGATTTTGGGCCGCATTTGCTGCCTTTAAGTTGACCTAGGACCTTAAGGTTTGGCACGAACCGAGTTTTGGCAGCCACATTACACAAGAAGAAGCGAGAAGAGGTAATGTGTAGAAAAAACCGCAGAAAATCTTACGTTTAATACATTTGTTATCGAAATGACGTAACTGCAAATCGTCACAATGGACGCATTTCTCTCGGAAACGTTTACATTTATCTTCTGGCGGTTAAAGTGGCGTGATGAGCCTTGCGGGCGCACCACTCTGTACGTAATATAAGCATCTAAGTTGTTGCAGTCGACAAGCAAGGAGTACAGCAAGTCAAGTTTTAGTTTTTGAAAACTCAATTTTTGACCGCTTTTGCTGCCTTTAAGTTGATCTAGGACCTTAAGATTTGGCACGAACAGAGGTCTGGCAGCCACATTACACAAGAAATAGCGAAAAGTGGTAATGTGTAGAAGAAACCGCAGAAAATCTTACGTTTAATACATTTGTTTTCGAAATGACGTAACTGCAAATCATCACGATGGACGCATTTCTCTCGGAAACGTTTACATTTATCTTCTGGCAGTTAAAGTGGCGTGATGAGCCTTGCGGGCGCACCACTCTGTACGTAATATAAGCATCTAAGTTGTTGCAGTCGACAAGTAAGGAGTACAGCAAGTCAAGTTTTAGTTTTTGAAAACTCAATTTTTGGCCGCTTTTGCTGCCTTGTAGTTGACCTAGGACCTTAAGATTTCGCACGAACAGAGGTCTGGCAGCCACATTACACAAGAAGAAGCGAGAAGAGGTAATGTGTAGAAAAAACCGCAGAAAATCTTACGTTTAATACATTTGTTTTCGAAATGACGTAACTGCAAATCGTCACAATGGACGCATTTCTCTCGGAAACGTTTACATTTATCTTCTGGCAGTTAAAGTGGCGTGATGAGCCTTGCGGGCGCACCACTCTGTACGTAATATAAGCATCTAAGTTGTTGCAGTCGACAAGTAAGGAGCACAGCAAGTCAAGTTTTAGTTTTTGAAAACTTAATTTTTTAACGCTTTTGCTGCCTTGTAGTTGACCTAGGACCTTAAGGTTTGGCACGAACCGAGTTCTGGCAGCCACATCACACAAGAAGAAGCGAGAAGAGGTAATGTGTAGAAAAAACCGCAGAAAATCTTACGTTTAATACATTTGTTTTCGAAATGACGTAACTGCAAATCGTCACAATGGACGCATTTCTCTCGGAGACGTTTACATTTATCTTCTGGCGGTTAAAGTGGCGTGATGAGCCTTGCGGGCGCACCACTCTGTACGTAATATAAGCATCTAAGTTGTTGCAGTCGACAAGTAAGGAGCACAGCAAGTCAAGTTTTAGTTTTTGAAAACTCGATTTTGGGCCGCTTTTGCTGCCTTTAAGTTGACCTAGGACCTTAAGGTTTGGCACGAACCGAGTTCTGGCAGCCACATTACACAAGAAGAAGCGAGAAGAGGTAATGTGTAGAAAAAACCGCAGAAAATCTTACGTTTAATACATTTGTTATCGAAATGACGTAACTGCAAATCGTCACAATGGACGCATTTCTCTCGGAAACGTTTACATTTATCTTCTGGCAGTTAAAATGGCGTGATGAGCCTTGCGGGCGCACCACTCTGTACGTAATATAAGCATCTAAGTTGTTGCAGTCGACAAGTAAGGAGTACAGCAAGTCAAGTTTTAGTTTTTGAAAACTCAATTTTTGACCGCTTTTGCTGCCTTTAAGTTGATCTAGGACCTTAAGATTTGGCACGAACAGAGGTCTGGCAGCCACATTACACAAGAAATAGCGAAAAGTGGTAATGTGTAGAAGAAACCGCAGAAAATCTTACGTCTAATACATTTGTTTTCGAAATGACGTAACTGCAAATCATCACGATGGACGCATTTCTCTCGGAAACGTTTACATTTATCTTCTGGCAGTTAAAGTGGCGTGATGAGCCTTGCGGGCGCACCACCCTGTACGTAATATAAGCATCTAAGTTGTTGCAGTCGACAAGTAAGGAGTACAGCAAGTCAAGTTTTAGTTTTTGAAAACTCAATTTTTGGCCGCTTTTGCTGCCTTGTAGTTGACCTAGGACCTTAAGATTTGGCACGAACAGAGGTCTGGCAGCCACATTACACAAGAAGAAGCGAGAAGAGGTAATGTGTAGAAAAAACCGCAGAAAATCTTACGTTTTAATACATTTGTTTTCGAAATGACGTAACTGCAAATCGTCACAATGGACGCATTTCTCTCGGAAACGTTTACATTTATCTTCTGGCAGTTAAAGTGGCGTGATGAGCCTTGCGGGCGCACCACTCTGTACGTAATATAAGCATCTAAGTTGTTGCAGTCGACAAGTAAGGAGCACAGCAAGTCAAGTTTTAGTTTTTGAAAACTCAATTTTTGGCCGCTTTTGCTGCCTTGTAGTTGACCTAGGACCTTAAGGTTTGGCACGAGCCGAGTTCTGGCAGCCACATTACACAAGAAGAAGCGAGAAGAGGTAATGTGTAGAAAAAACCGCAGAAAATCTTACGTTTAATACATTTGTTTTCGAAATGACGTAACTGCAAATCGTCACAATGGACGCATTTCTCTCGGAAACGTTTACATTTATCTTCTGGCAGTTAAAGTGGCGTGATGAGCCTTGCGGGCGCACCACTCTGTACGTAATATAAGCATCTAAGTTGTTGCAGTCGACAAGTAAGGAGCACAGCAAGTCAAGTTTTAGTTTTTGAAAACTCAATTTTTGGCCGCTTTTGCTGCCTTGTAGTTGACCTAGGACCTTAAGGTTTGGCACGAGCCGAGTTCTGGCAGCCACATTACACAAGAAGAAGCGAGAAGAGGTAATGTGTAGAAAAAACCGCAGAAAATCTTACGTTTAATACATTTGTTTTCGAAATGACGTAACTGCAAATCGTCACAATGGACGCATTTCTCTCGGAAACGTTTACATTTATCTTCTGGCGGTTAAAGTGGCGTGATGAGCCTTGCGGGCGCACCACTCTGTACGCAATATAAGCATCTAAGTTGTTGCAGTCGACAAGCAAGGGGTACAGCAAGTCAAGTTTTAGTTTTTGAAAACTCGATTTTTGGCCGCTTTTGCTGCCTTTAAGTTGACCTAGGACCTTAAGGTTTGGCACGAGCCGAGTTCTGGCAGCCACATTACACAAGAAGAAGCGAGAAGAGGTAATGTGTAGAAAAAACCGCAGAAAATCTTACGTTTAATACATTTGTTTTCGAAATGACGTAACTGCAAATCGTCACAATGGACGCATTTCTCTCGGAAACGTTTACATTTATCTTCTGGCGGTTAAAGTGGCGTGATGAGCCTTGCGGGCGCACCACTCTGTACGTAATATAAGCATCTAAGTTGTTGCAGTCGACAAGTAAGGAGCACAGCAAGTCAAGTTTTAGTTTTTGAAAACTCAATTTTTGGCCGCTTTTGCTGCCTTGTAGTTGACCTAGGACCTTAAGGTTTGGCACGAGCCGAGTTCTGGAAGCCACATTACACAAGAAGAAGCGAGAAGAGGTAATGTGTAGAAAAAACCGCAGAAAATCTTACGTTTAATACATTTGTTTTCGAAATGACGTAACTGCAAATCGTCACAAATGACGCATTTCTCTCGGAAACGTTTACATTTACCTTCTGGCGGTTAAAGTGGCGCGATGAGCCTTGCGGGCGCACCACTCTGTACGTAATATAAGCATCTAAGGTGCTGCAGTCGACAAGCAAGGAGTACAGAAATTCAAGTTTTAGTTTTTGAAAACTCAATTTCTGACCGCTTTTGCTGCCTTTAAGTTGACCTAGGACCTTAAGATTTGGCACGAACCGAGCTCTGGCAGCCACATTACACAAGAAAAGGCGAGAAGAGGTAATGTGTAGAAAAAACCGCAGAAAATCTTACGTTTAATTCATTTGTTTTCGAAATGACGTAACTGCAAATCGTCACAATGGACGCATTTCTCTCGGAAACGTTTACATTTATCTTCTGGCGGTTAAAGTGGCGTGATGAGCCTTGCGGGCGCGCCACTCTGTACGTAATATAAGCATCTAAGTTGTTGCAGTCGACAAGTAAGGAGCACAGCAAGTCAAGTTTTAGTTTTTGAAAACTCGATTTTTGGCCGCTTTTGCTGCCTTTAAGTTGACCTAGGACCTTAAGGTTTGATACGAACCAAGTTCTGGCTGCCACATTACACAAGAAGAAGCGAGAAGAGGTAATGTGTAGAAAAAACCGCAGAAAATCTTACTTTTAATACATTTGTTTTCGAAATGACGTAACTGCAAATCGTCACAATGGACGCATTTCTCTCGGAAACGTTTACATTTATCTTCTGGCAGTTAAAGTGGCGTGATGAGCCTTGCGGGCGCACCACTCTGTACGTAATATAAGCATCTAAGTTGTTGCAGTCGACAAGTAAGGAGCACAGCAAGTCAAGTTTTAGTTTTTGAAAACTCAATTTTTGGCCGCTTTTGCTGCCTTGTAGTTGACCTAGGACCTTAAGGTTTGGCACGAGCCGAGTTCTGGAAGCCACATTACACAAGAAGAAGCGAGAAGAGGTAATGTGTAGAAAAAACCGCAGAAAATCTTACGTTTAATACATTTGTTTTCGAAATGACGTAACTGCAAATCGTCACAAATGACGCATTTCTCTCGGAAACGTTTACATTTACCTTCTGGCGGTTAAAGTGGCGTGATGAGCCTTGCGGGCGCACCACTCTGTACGTAATATAAGCATCTATGTTGTTGCAGTCGACAAGTAAGGAGCACAGCAAGTCAAGTTTTAGTTTTTGAAAGCTCGATTTTTGGCCGCTTTTGCTGCCTTTAAGTTGACCTAGGACCTTAAGGTTTGATACGAACCAAGTTCTGGCTGCCACATTACACAAGAAGAAGCGAGAAGAGGTAATGTGTAGAAAAAACCGCAGAAAATCTTACGTTTAATACATTTGTTATCGAAATGACGTAACTGCAAATCGTCACAATGGACGCATTTCTCTCGGAAACGTTTACATTTATCTTCTGGCGGTTAAAGTGGCGTGATGAGCCTTGCGGGCGCACCACTCTGTACGTAATATAAGCATCTAAGGTGCTGCAGTCGACAAGCAAGGAGTACAGATATTCAAGTTTTAGTTTTTGAAAACTCAATTTCTGACCGCTTTTGCTGCCTTTAAGTTGACCTAGGACCTTAAGATTTGGCACGAACCGAGCTCTGGCAGCCACATTACACAAGAAAAGGCGAGAAGAGGTAATGTGTAGAAAAAACCGCAGAAAATCTTACGTTTAATTCATTTGTTTTCGAAATGACGTAACTGCAAATCGTCACAATGGACGCATTTCTCTCGGAAACGTTTACATTTATCTTCTGGCGGTTAAAGTGGCGTGATGAGCCTTGCGGGCGCACCACTCTGTACGTAATATAAGCATCTAAGTTGTTGCAGTCGACAAGTAAGGAGCACAGCAAGTCAAGTTTTAGTTTTTGAAAACTCGATTTTTGGCCGCTTTTGCTGCCTTTAAGTTGACCTAGGACCTTAAGGTTTGATACGAACCAAGTTCTGGCTGCCACATTACACAAGAAGAAGCGAGAAGAGGTAATGTGTAGAAAAAACCGCAGAAAATCTTACTTTTAATACATTTGTTTTCGAAATGACGTAACTGCAAATCGTCACAATGGACGCATTTCTCTCGGAAACGTTTACATTTATCTTCTGGCAGTTAAAGTGGCGTGATGAGCCTTGCGGGCGCACCACTCTGTACGTAATATAAGCATCTAAGTTGTTGCAGTCGACAAGTAAGGAGCACAGCAAGTCAAGTTTTAGTTTTTGAAAACTCAATTTTTGGCCGCTTTTGCTGCCTTGTAGTTGACCTAGGACCTTAAGATTTGGCACGAACAGAGGTCTGGCAGCCACATTACACAAGAAAAAGCGAAAAGTGTTAATGTGTAGAAGAAACCGCAGAAAATCTTACGTTTAATACATTTGTTTTCGAAATGACGTAACTGCAAATCGTCACGATGGACGCATTTCTCTCGGAAACGTTTACATTTATCTTCTGGCAGTTAAAGTCGCGTGATGAGCCTTGCGGGCGCACCACTCTGTACGTAATATAAGCATCTAAGTTGTTGCAGTCGACAAGCAAGGAGTACAGCAAGTCAAGTTTTAGTTTTTGAAAACTCGATTTTTGGCCGCTTTTGCTGCCTTTAAGTTGACCTAGGACCCTAAGGTTTGATACGAACCAAGTTCTGGCTGCCACATTACACAAGAAGAAGTGAGAAGAGGTAATGTGTAGAAAAAACCGCAGAAAATCTTACTTTTAATACATTTGTTTTCGAAATGACGTAACTGCAAATCGTCACAATGGACGCATTTCTCTCGGAAACGTTTACATTTATCTTCTGGCAGTTAAAGTGGCGTGATGAGCCTTGCGGGCGCACCACTCTGTACGTAATATAAGCATCTAAGTTGTTGCAGTCGACAAGTAAGGAGCACAGCAAGTCAAGTTTTAGTTTTTGAAAACTCAATTTTTGGCCGCTTTTGCTGCCTTGTAGTTGACCTAGGACCTTAAGATTTGGCACGAACAGAGGTCTGGCAGCCACATTACACAAGAAAAAGCGAAAAGTGTTAATGTGTAGAAGAAACCGCAGAAAATCTTACGTTTAATACATTTGTTTTCGAAATGACGTAACTGCAAATCGTCACAAATGACGCATTTCTCTCGGAAACGTTTACATTTACCTTCTGGCGGTTAAAGTGGCGCGATGAGCCTTGCGGGCGCACCACTCTGTACGTAATATAAGCATCTATGTTGTTGCAGTCGACAAGTAAGGAGCACAGCAAGTCAAGTTTTAGTTTTTGAAAGCTCGATTTTTGGCCGCTTTTGCTGCCTTTAAGTTGACCTAGGACCTTAAGGTTTGATACGAACCAAGTTCTGGCTGCCACATTACACAAGAAGAAGCGAGAAGAGGTAATGTGTAGAAAAAACCGCAGAAAATCTTACGTTTAATACATTTGTTATCGAAATGACGTAACTGCAAATCGTCACAATGGACGCATTTCTCTCGGAAACGTTTACATTTATCTTCTGGCGGTTAAAGTGGCGTGATGAGCCTTGCGGGCGCACCACTCTGTACGTAATATAAGCATCTAAGGTGCTGCAGTCGACAAGCAAGGAGTACAGAAATTCAAGTTTTAGTTTTTTAAAACTCAATTTCTGACCGCTTTTGCTGCCTTTAAGTTGACCTAGGACCTTAAGATTTGGCACGAACCGAGCTCTGGCAGCCACATTACACAAGAAAAGGCGAGAAGAGGTAATGTGTAGAAAAAACCGCAGAAAATCTTACGTTTAATTCATTTGTTTTCGAAATGACGTAACTGCAAATCGTCACAATGGACGCATTTCTCTCGGAAACGTTTACATTTATCTTCTGGCGGTTAAAGTGGCGTGATGAGCCTTGCGGGCGCGCCACTCTGTACGTAATATAAGCATCTAAGTTGTTGCAGTCGACAAGTAAGGAGCACAGCAAGTCAAGTTTTAGTTTTTGAAAACTCGATTTTTGGCCGCTTTTGCTGCCTTTAAGTTGACCTAGGACCTTAAGGTTTGATACGAACCAAGTTCTGGCTGCCACATTACACAAGAAGAAGCGAGAAGAGGTAATGTGTAGAAAAAACCGCAGAAAATCTTACTTTTAATACATTTGTTTTCGAAATGACGTAACTGCAAATCGTCACAATGGACGCATTTCTCTCGGAAACGTTTACATTTATCTTCTGGCAGTTAAAGTGGCGTGATGAGCCTTGCGGGCGCACCACTCTGTACGTAATATAAGCATCTAAGTTGTTGCAGTCGACAAGCAAGGAGTACAGCAAGTCAAGTTTTAGTTTTTGAAAACTCGATTTTTGGCCGCTTTTGCTGCCTTTAAGTCGACCTAGGACCTTAAGGTTTGGCACGAGCCGAGTTCTGGCAGCCACATTACACAAGAAGAAGCGAGAAGAGGTAATGTGTAGAAAAAACCGCAGAAAATCTTACGTTTAATACATTTGTTTTCGAAATGACGTAACTGCAAATCGTCACAATGGACGCATTTCTCTCGGAAACGTTTACATTTATCTTCTGGCGGTTAAAGTGGCGTGATGAGCCTTGCGGGCGCACCACTCTGTACGTAATATAAGCATCTAAGTTGTTGCAGTCGACAAGTAGGGAGCACAGCAAGTCAAGTTTTAGTTTTTGAAAACTCAATTTTTGGCCGCTTTTGCTGCCTTGTAGTTGACCTAGGACCTTAAGGTTTGGCACGAGCCGAGTTCTGGAAGCCACATTACACAAGAAGAAGCGAGAAGAGGTAATGTGTAGAAAAAACCGCAGAAAATCTTACGTTTAATACATTTGTTTTCGAAATGACGTAACTGCAAATCGTCACAAATGACGCATTTCTCTCGGAAACGTTTACATTTACCTTCTGGCGGTTAAAGTGGCGTGATGAGCCTTGCGGGCGCACCACTCTGTACGTAATATAAGCATCTATGTTGTTGCAGTCGACAAGTAAGGAGCACAGCAAGTCAAGTTTTAGTTTTTGAAAGCTCGATTTTTGGCCGCTTTTGCTGCCTTTAAGTTGACCTAGGACCTTAAGGTTTGATACGAACCAAGTTCTGGCTGCCACATTACACAAGAAGAAGCGAGAAGAGGTAATGTGTAGAAAAAACCGCAGAAAATCTTACGTTTAATACATTTGTTATCGAAATGACGTAACTGCAAATCGTCACAATGGACGCATTTCTCTCGGAAACGTTTACATTTATCTTCTGGCGGTTAAAGTGGCGTGATGAGCCTTGCGGGCGCACCACTCTGTACGTAATATAAGCATCTAAGGTGCTGCAGTCGACAAGCAAGGAGTACAGAAATTCAAGTTTTAGTTTTTGAAAACTCAATTTCTGACCGCTTTTGCTGCCTTTAAGTTGACCTAGGACCTTAAGATTTGGCACGAACCGAGCTCTGGCAGCCACATTACACAAGAAAAGGCGAGAAGAGGTAATGTGTAGAAAAAACCGCAGAAAATCTTACGTTTAATTCATTTGTTTTCGAAATGACGTAACTGCGAATCGTCACAATGGACGTATTTCTCTCGGAAACGTTTACATTTATCTTCTGGCGGTTAAAGTGGCGTGATGAGCCTTGCGGGCGCGCCACTCTGTACGTAATATAAGCATCTAAGTTGTTGCAGTCGACAAGTAAGGAGCACAGCAAGTCAAGTTTTAGTTTTTGAAAACTCGATTTTTGGCCGCTTTTGCTGCCTTTAAGTTGACCTAGGACCTTAAGGTTTGATACGAACCAAGTTCTGGCTGCCACATTACACAAGAAGAAGCGAGAAGAGGTAATGTGTAGAAAAAACCGCAGAAAATCTTACTTTTAATACATTTGTTTTCGAAATGACGTAACTGCAAATCGTCACAATGGACGCATTTCTCTCGGAAACGTTTACATTTATCTTCTGGCAGTTAAAGTGGCGTGATGAGCCTTGCGGGCGCACCACTCTGTACGTAATATAAGCATCTAAGTTGTTGCAGTCGACAAGTAAGGAGCACAGCAAGTCAAGTTTTAGTTTTTGAAAACTCAATTTTTGGCCGCTTTTGCTGCCTTGTAGTTGACCTAGGACCTTAAGATTTGGCACGAACAGAGGTCTGGCAGCCACATTACACAAGAAAAAGCGAAAAGTGTTAATGTGTAGAAGAAACCGCAGAAAATCTTACGTTTAATACATTTGTTTTCGAAATGACGTAACTGCAAATCGTCACGATGGACGCATTTCTCTCGGAAACGTTTACATTTATCTTCTGGCAGTTAAAGTGGCGTGATGAGCCTTGCGGGCGCACCACTCTGTACGTAATATAAGCATCTAAGTTGTTGCAGTCGACAAGTAAGGAGCACAGCAAGTCAAGTTTTAGTTTTTGAAAACTCGATGTTTGGCCGCTTTTGCTGCCTTTAAGTTGACCTAGGACCTTAAGGTTTGGCACGAACCGAGTTCTGGCAGCCACATTACACAAGAAAAAGCGAGAATTGGTAATGTGTAGAAAAAACCGCAGAAAATCTTACGTTTAATACATTTGTTTTCGAAATGACGTAACTGAAAATCGTCACAATGGACGCATTTCTCTCGGAAACGTTTACATTTATCTTCTGGCAGTTAAAGCGGCATGATGAGCCTTGCGGTCGCACCACTCTGTACGAAATATAAGCATCTAAGTTGTTGCAGTCGACAAGTAAGGAGCACAGCAAGTCAAGTTTTAGTTTTAGAAAACTCGATTTTTGGCCGCTTTTGCTGCCTATAAGTTGACCTAGGACCTTAAGGTTTGGCACGAACCGAGTTCTATCAGCCACATTACACAAGAAGAAGCGAGAAAAGGTAATGTGTAGAAAAAACCGCAGAAAATCTTACGTTTAATACATTTGTTTTCGAAATGATGTAACTGCAAATCGTCACAATGGACGCATTTCTCTCAAAAACGTTTACATTTATCTTCTCGCAGTTAAAGTGGCGTGATGAGCCTTGCGGGCGCACCACTCTGTACGAAATATAAGCATCTAAGTTGTTGCAGTCGACAAGTAAGGAGCACAGCAAGTCAAGTTTTAGTTTTAGAAAACTCGATTTTTGGCCGCTTTTGCTGCCTATAAGTTGACCTAGGACCTTAAGGTTTGGCACGAACCGAGTTCTATCAGCCACATTACACAAGAAGAAGCGAGAAAAGGTAATGTGTAGAAAAAACCGCAGAAAATCTTACGTTTAATACATTTGTTTTCGAAATGATGTAACTGAAAATCGTCACAATGGACGCATTTCTCTCGGAAACGTTTACATTTATCTTCTGGCAGTTAAAGCGGCATGATGAGCCTTGCGGTCGCACCACTCTGTACGAAATATAAGCATCTAAGTTGTTGCAGTCGACAAGTAAGGAGCACAGCAAGTCAAGTTTTAGTTTTAGAAAACTCGATTTTTGGCCGCTTTTGCTGCCTATAAGTTGACCTAGGACCTTAAGGTTTGGCACGAACCGAGTTCTATCAGCCACATTACACAAGAAGAAGCGAGAAAAGGTAATGTGTAGAAAAAACCGCAGAAAATCTTACGTTTAATACATTTGTTTTCGAAATGATGTAACTGAAAATCGTCACAATGGACGCATTTCTCTCGGAAACGTTTACATTTATCTTCTGGCAGTTAAAGCGGCATGATGAGCCTTGCGGTCGCACCACTCTGTACGAAATATAAGCATCTAAGTTGTTGCAGTCGACAAGTAAGGAGCACAGCAAGTCAAGTTTTAGTTTTAGAAAACTCGATTTTTGGCCGCTTTTGCTGCCTATAAGTTGACCTAGGACCTTAAGGTTTGGCACGAACCGAGTTCTATCAGCCACATTACACAAGAAGAAGCGAGAAAAGGTAATGTGTAGAAAAAACCGCAGAAAATCTTACGTTTAATACATTTGTTTTCGAAATGATGTAACTGAAAATCGTCACAATGGACGCATTTCTCTCGGAAACGTTTACATTTATCTTCTCGCAGTTAAAGTGGCGTGATGAGCCTTGCGGGCGCACCACTCTGTACGAAATATAAGCATCTAAGTTGTTGCAGTCGACAAGTAAGGAGCACAGCAAGTCAAGTTTTAGTTTTAGAAAACTCGATTTTTGGCCGCTTTTGCTGCCTATAAGTTGACCTAGGACCTTAAGGTTTGGCACGAACCGAGTTCTATCAGCCACATTACACAAGAAGAAGCGAGAAAAGGTAATGTGTAGAAAAAACCGCAGAAAATCTTACGTTTAATACATTTGTTTTCGAAATGATGTAACTGCAAATCGTCACAATGGACGCATTTCTCTCAAAAACGTTTACATTTATCTTCTCGCAGTTAAAGTGGCGTGATGAGCCTTGCGGGCGCACCACTCTGTACGAAATATAAGCATCTAAGTTGTTGCAGTCGACAAGTAAGGAGCACAGCAAGTCAAGTTTTAGTTTTAGAAAACTCGATTTTTGGCCGCTTTTGCTGCCTATAAGTTGACCTAGGACCTTAAGGTTTGGCACGAACCGAGTTCTATCAGCCACATTACACAAAAAGAAGCGAGAAAAGGTAATGTGTAGAAAAAACCGCAGAAAATCTTACGTTTAATACATTTGTTTTCGAAATGATGTAACTGAAAATCGTCACAATGGACGCATTTCTCTCGGAAACGTTTACATTTATCTTCTGGCAGTTAAAGCGGCATGATGAGCCTTGCGGTCGCACCACTCTGTACGAAATATAAGCATCTAAGTTGTTGCAGTCGACAAGTAAGGAGCACAGCAAGTCAAGTTTTAGTTTTAGAAAACTCGATTTTTGGCCGCTTTTGCTGCCTATAAGTTGACCTAGGACCTTAAGGTTTGGCACGAACCGAGTTCTATCAGCCACATTACACAAGAAGAAGCGAGAAAAGGTAATGTGTAGAAAAAACCGCAGAAAATCTTACGTTTAATACATTTGTTTTCGAAATGATGTAACTGAAAATCGTCACAATGGACGCATTTCTCTCGGAAACGTTTACATTTATCTTCTGGCAGTTAAAGCGGCATGATGAGCCTTGCGGTCGCACCACTCTGTACGAAATATAAGCATCTAAGTTGTTGCAGTCGACAAGTAAGGAGCACAGCAAGTCAAGTTTTAGTTTTAGAAAACTCGATTTTTGGCCGCTTTTGCTGCCTATAAGTTGACCTAGGACCTTAAGGTTTGGCACGAACCGAGTTCTATCAGCCACATTACACAAGAAGAAGCGAGAAAAGGTAATGTGTAGAAAAAACCGCAGAAAATCTTACGTTTAATACATTTGTTTTCGAAATAACGTAACTGCAAATCGTCACAATGGACGCATTTCTCTCAAAAACGTTTACATTTATCTTCTCGCAGTTAAAGTGGCGTGATGAGCATTGCGGGCGCACCACTCTGTACGAAATATAAGCATCTAAGTTGTTGCAGTCGACAGGTAAGGAGCACAGCAAGTCAAGTTTTAGTTTTAGAAAACTCGATTTTTGGCCGCTTTTGCTGCCTATAAGTTGACCTAGGACCTTAAGGTTTGGCACGAACCGAGTTCTATCAGCCACATTACACAAGAAGAAGCGAGAAAAGGTAATGTGTAGAAAAAACCGCAGAAAATCTTACGTTTAATACATTTGTTTTCGAAATGATGTAACTGAAAATCGTCACAATGGACGCATTTCTCTCGGAAACGTTTACATTTATCTTCTGGCAGTTAAAGCGGCATGATGAGCCTTGCGGTCGCACCACTCTGTACGAAATATAAGCATCTAAGTTGTTGCAGTCGACAAGTAAGGAGCACAGCAAGTCAAGTTTTAGTTTTAGAAAACTCGATTTTTGGCCGCTTTTGCTGCCTATAAGTTGACCTAGGACCTTAAGGTTTGGCACGAACCGAGTTCTATCAGCCACATTACACAAGAAGAAGCGAGAAAAGGTAATGTGTAGAAAAAACCGCAGAAAATCTTACGTTTAATACATTTGTTTTCGAAATAACGTAACTGCAAATCGTCACAATGGACGCATTTCTCTCAAAAACGTTTACATTTATCTTCTCGCAGTTAAAGTGGCGTGATGAGCATTGCGGGCGCACCACTCTGTACGAAATATAAGCATCTAAGTTGTTGCAGTCGACAAGTAAGGAGCACAGCAAGTCAAGTTTTAGTTTTAGAAAACTCGATTTTTGGCCGCTTTTGCTGCCTATAAGTTGACCTAGGACCTTAAGGTTTGGCACGAACCGAGTTCTATCAGCCACATTACACAAGAAGAAGCGAGAAAAGGTAATGTGTAGAAAAAACCGCAGAAAATCTTACGTTTAATACATTTGTTTTCGAAATGATGTAACTGAAAATCGTCACAATGGACGCATTTCTCTCGGAAACGTTTACATTTATCTTCTGGCAGTTAAAGCGGCATGATGAGCCTTACGGGCGCACCACTCTGTACGAAATATAAGCATCTAAGTTGTTGCAGTCGACAAGTAAGGAGCACAGCAAGTCAAGTTTTAGTTTTAGAAAACTCGATTTTTGGCCGCTTTTGCTGCCTATAAGTTGACCTAGGACCTTAAGGTTTGGCACGAACCGAGTTCTATCAGCCACATTACACAAGAAGAAGCGAGAAAAGGTAATGTGTAGAAAAAACCGCAGAAAATCTTACGTTTAATACATTTGTTTTCGAAATGATGTAACTGAAAATCGTCACAATGGACGCATTTCTCTCGGAAACGTTTACATTTATCTTCTGGCAGTTAAAGCGGCATGATGAGCCTTGCGGTCGCACCACTCTGTACGAAATATAAGCATCTAAGTTGTTGCAGTCGACAAGTAAGGAGCACAGCAAGTCAAGTTTTAGTTTTAGAAAGCTCGATTTTTGGCCGCTTTTGCTGCCTATAAGTTGACCTAGGACCTTAAGGTTTGGCACGAACCGAGTTCTATCAGCCACATTACACAAGAAGAAGCGAGAAAAGGTAATGTGTAGAAAAAACCGCAGAAAATCTTACGTTTAATACATTTGTTTTCGAAATGATGTAACTGCAAATCGTCACAATGGACGCATTTCTCTCAAAAACGTTTACATTTATCTTCTCGCAGTTAAAGTGGCGTGATGAGCCTTGCGGGCGCACCACTCTGTACGAAATATAAGCATCTAAGTTGTTGCAGTCGACAAGTAAGGAGCACAGCAAGTCAAGTTTTAGTTTTAGAAAACTCGATTTTTGGCCGCTTTTGCTGCCTATAAGTTGACCTAGGACCTTAAGGTTTGGCACGAACCGAGTTCTATCAGCCACATTACACAAGAAGAAGCGAGAAAAGGTAATGTGTAGAAAAAACCGCAGAAAATCTTACGTTTAATACATTTGTTTTCGAAATGATGTAACTGAAAATCGTCACAATGGACGCATTTCTCTCGGAAACGTTTACATTTATCTTCTGGCAGTTAAAGCGGCATGATGAGCCTTGCGGTCGCACCACTCTGTACGAAATATAAGCATCTAAGTTGTTGCAGTCGACAAGTAAGCAGCACAGCAAGTCAAGTTTTAGTTTTTGAAAACTCAATTTTTGGCCGCTTTTGCTGCCTTTAAGTTGACCTAGGACCTTAAGGTTTGGCACGAACCGAGTTCTATCAGCCACAACACAAGAAGAAGCGAGAGGAGGTAATGTGTAGAAAAAGCCGCAGAAAATCTTACGTTTAATACATTTGTTTTCGAAATGACGTAACTGCAAATCGACACAATGGACGCATTTCTCTCGGAAACGTTTACATTTATCTTCTGGCAGTTAAAGTGACGTGATGAGCCTTGCGGGCGCACCACTCTGTACGTAATATAAGCATCTAAGTTGTTGCAGTCGACAAGCAAGGAGTACAGCAAGTCAAGTTTTAGTTTTTGAAAACTCAATTTTTGACCGCTTTTGCTGCCTTGTAGTTGACCTAGGACCTTAAGATTTGGCACGAACAGAGGTCTGGCAGCCACATAACACAAGAAGAAGCGAGAAGAGGTAATGTGTAGAAAAAACCGCAGAAAATCTTACGTTTAATACATTTGTTTTCGAAATGACGTAACTGCAAATCGCCACAATGGACGCATTTCTCTCGGAAACGTTTACATTTATCTTCTGGCAGTTAAAGTCGCGTGATGAGCCTTGCGGGCGCACCACTCTGTACGTAATATAAGCATCTAAGTTGTTGCAGTCGACAAGTAAGGAGCACAGCAAGTCAAGTTTTAGTTTTTGAAAACTCGATTTTTGGCCGCTTTTGCTGCCTTGTAGTTGACCTAGGACCTTAAGATTTGGCACGAACCGAGCTCTGGCAGCCACATTACACAAGAAAAAGCGTGAAGTGGTAATGTGTAGAAGAAACCGCAGAAAATCTTACGTTAAATTCATTTGTTTTCGAAATGACGTAACTGCAAATCGTCACGATGGACGCATTTCTCTCGGAAACGTTTACATTTATCTTCTGGCAGTTAAAGTCGCGTGATGAGCCTTGCGGGCGCACCACTCTGTACGTAATATAAGCATCTAAGTTGTTGCAGTCGACAAGTAAGGAGCACAGCAAGTCAAGTTTTAGTTTTTGAAAACTCGATTTTTGGCCGCTTTTGCTGCCTTCTAGTTGACCTAGGACCTTAAGATTTGGCACGAACCGAGCTCTGGCAGCCACATTACACAAGAAAAAGCGTGAAGTGGTAATGTGTAGAAGAAACCGCAGAAAATCTTACGTTCAATACATTTGTTTTCGAAATGACGTAACTGCAAATCGTCACGATGGACGCATTTCTCTCGGAAACGTTTACATTTATCTTCTGGCAGTTAAAGTCGCGTGATGAGCCTTGCGGGCGCACCACTCTGTACGTTATATAAGCATCTAAGTTGTTGCAGTCGACAAGTAAGGAGCACAGCAAGTCAAGTTTTAGTTTTTGAAAACTCGATTTTTGGCCGCTTTTGCTGCCTTCTAGTTGACCTAGGACCTTAAGATTTGGCACGAACCGAGCTCTGGCAGCCACATTACACAAGAAAAAGCGTGAAGTGGTAATGTGTAGAAGAAACCGCAGAAAATCTTACGTTAAATTCATTTGTTTTCGAAATGACGTAACTGCAAATCGTCACGATGGACGCATTTCTCTCGGAAACGTTTACATTTATCTTCTGGCAGTTAAAGTCGCGTGATGAGCCTTGCGGGCGCACCACTCTGTACGTAATATAAGCATCTAAGTTGTTGCAGTCGACAAGTAAGGAGCACAGCAAGTCAAGTTTTAGTTTTTGAAAACTCGATTTTTGGCCGCTTTTGCTGCCTTCTAGTTGACCTAGGACCTTAAGATTTGGCACGAACCGAGCTCTGGCAGCCACATTACACAAGTAAAAGCGAAAAGTGGTAATGTGTAGAAGAAACCGCAGAAAATCTTACGTTTAATACATTTGTTTTCGAAATGACGTAACTGCAAATCGTCACGATGGACGCATTTCTCTCGGAAACGTTTACATTTATCTTCTGGCAGTTAAAGTGGCGTGATGAGCCACGCGGGCGCACCACTCTGTACGTAATATAAGCATCTAAGTTGTTGCAGTCGACAAGTAAGGAGCACAGCAAGTCAAGTTTTAGTTTTTGAAAACTCAATTTTTGGTCGCTTTTGCTGCCTTGTAGTTGACCTAGGACCTTAAGATTTGGTACGAACAGAGGTCTGGCAGCCACATTACACAAGGAAAAGCGAAAAGTGGTAATGTGTAGAAGAAACCGCAGAAAATCTTACGTTTAATACATTTGTTTTCGAAATGACGTAACTGCAAATCGTCACGATGGACGCATTTCTCTCGGAAACGTTTACATTTATCTTCTGGCAGTTAAAGTGACGTGATGAGCCTTGCGGGCGCACCAATCTGTACGTAATATAAGCATCTAAGTTGTTGCAGTCGACAAGTAAGGAGCACAGCAAGTCAAGTTTTAGTTTTTGAAAACTCAATTTTTGGTCGCTTTTGCTGCCTTGTAGTTGACCTAGGACCTTAAGATTTGGTACGAACAGAGGTCTGGCAGCCACATTACACAAGAAGAAGCGAGAAGAGGTAATGTGTAGAAAAAACCGCAGAATTTCTTACGTTTAATACATTTGTTTTCGAAATGACGTAACTGCAAATCGTCACAATGGACGCATTTCTCTCGGAAACGTTTACATTTATCTTCTGGCAGTTAAAGTGGCGTGATGAGCCTTGCGGGCGCACCACTCTGTACGTAATATAAGCATCTAAGTTGTTGCAGTCGACAAGTAAGGAGCACAGCAAGTCAAGTTTTAGTTTTTGAAAACTCAATTTTTGGTCGCTTTTGCTGCCTTGTAGTTGACCTAGGACCTTAAGATTTGGCACGAACCGAGCTCTGGCAGCCACATTACACAAGAAAAAGCGTAAAGTGGTAATGTGTAGAAGAAACCGCAGAAAATCTTACGTTAAATACAATTGGTTTCGAAATGACGTAACTGCAAATCGTCACAATGGACGCATTTCTCTCGGAAACGTTACATTTATCTTTTGCCAGTTAAAGTGGCGTGATGAGCCATGCAGGCGCACCACTCTGTACGTAATATAAGCATCTAAGTTGTTGCAGTTGACAAGTAAGGAGCACAGCAGGTCAAATTTTAAATTTCGAAAACTCAATTTTTGGCCGCTTTTGATGCCTTGTAGTTGACCTAGGACCTTAAGATTTGGCACGAACAGAGGAATGGCAGCCACATTACACAAGAAGAAGCGAGAAGAGGTAATGTGTAGAAAAAACCGCAGAAAATCTTACGTTTAATACATTTGTTTTCGAAATGACGTAACTGCAAATCGTCACAATGGACGCATTTCTCTCGGAAACGTTTACATTTATCTTCTGGCAGTTAAAGTGGCGTGATGAGCCTTGCGGCCGCACCACTCTGTACGTAATATAAGCATCTAAGTTGTTGCAGTCGACAAGTAAGGAGCACAGCAAGTCAAGTTTTAGTTTTTGAAAACTCAATTTTTGGCCGCTTTTGCTGCCTTGTAGTTGACCTAGGACCTTAAGGTTTGGCACGAACCGAGTCTTGGCAGCCACATTACACAAGAAGAAGCGAGAAGAGGCAATGTGTAGAAAAAACCGCAGAAAATCTTACGTTTAATACATTTGTTTTCGAAATGACGTAACTGCAAATCGTCACAATGGACGCATTTCTCTCGGAAACGTTTACATTTATCTTCTGGCAGTTAAAGTGGCGTGATGAGCCTTGCGGGCGCACCACTCTGTACGTAATATAAGCATCTAAGTTGTTGCAGTCGACAAGTAAGGAGCACAGCAAGTCAAGTTTTAGTTTTTGAAAACTCAATTTTTGGCCGCTTTTGCTGCCTTGTAGTTGACCTAGGACCTTAAGATTTGGTACGAACAGAGGTCTGGCAGCCACATTACACAAGGAAAAGCGAAAAGTGGTAATGTGTTGAAGAAACCGCAGAAAATCTTACGTTTAATACATTTGTTTTCGAAATGACGTAACTGCAAATCGTCACGATGGACGCATTTCTCTCGGAAACGTTTACATTTATCTTCTGGCAGTTAAAGTGGCGTGATGAGCCTTGCGGGCGCACCACTCTGTACGTAATATAAGCATCTAAGTTGTTGCAGTCGACAAGTAAGGAGCACAGCAAGTCAAGTTTTAGTTTTTGAAAACTCAATTTTTGGCCGCTTTTGCTGCCTTGTAGTTGACCTAGGACCTTAAGATTTGGTACGAACAGAGGTCTGGCAGCCACATTACACAAGGAAAAGCGAAAAGTGGTAATGTGTTGAAGAAACCGCAGAAAATCTTACGTTTAATACATTTGTTTTCGAAATGACGTAACTGCAAATCGTCACGATGGACGCATTTCTCTCGGAAACGTTTACATTTATCTTCTGGCAGTTAAAGTGGCGTGATGAGCCTTGCGGGCGCACCACTCTGTACGTAATATAAGCATCTAAGTTGTTGCAGTCGACAAGTAAAGAGCGCAGCAAGTCAAGTTTCAGTTTTTGAAAACTCGATTTTTGGCCGCTTTTGCTGCCATGTAGTTGACCTAGGACCTTAAGATTTGGCACGAACAGAGGTCTGGCAGCCACATTACACAAGAAAAAGCGTGAAGTGGTAATGTGTAGAAGAAACCGCAGAAAATCTTACGTTAAATACATTTGGTTTCGAAATGACGTAACTGCAAATCGTCACAATGGACGCATTTCTCTCGGAAACGTTTACATTTATCTTCTGGCAGTTAAAGTGACGTGATGAGCCTTGCGGGCGCACCAATCTGTACGTAATATAAGCATCTAAGTTGTTGCAGTCGACAAGTAAAGAGCGCAGCAAGTCAAGTTTCAGTTTTTGAAAACTCGATTTTTGGCCGCTTTTGCTGCCATGTAGTTGACCTAGGACCTTAAGATTTGGCACGAACAGAGGTCTGGCAGCCGCATTACACAAGAAAAAGCGTGAAGTGGTAATGTGTAGAAGAAACCGCAGAAAATCTTACGTTAAATACATTTGGTTTCTAAATGACGTAACTGCAAATCGTCACAATGGACGCATTTCTCTCGGAAACGTTTACATTTATCTTCTGGCAGTTAAAGTGACGTGATGAGCCTTGCGGGCGCACCAATCTGTACGTAATATAAGCATCTAAGTTGTTGCAGTCGACAAGTAAAGAGCGCAGCAAGTCAAGTTTCAGTTTTTGAAAACTCGATTTTTGGCCGCTTTTGCTGCCATGTAGTTGACCTAGGACCTTAAGATTTGGCACGAACAGAGGTCTGGCAGCCACATTACACAAGAAAAAGCGTGAAGTGGTAATGTGTAGAAGAAACCGCAGAAAATCTTACGTTAAATACATTTGGTTTCGAAATGACGTAACTGCAAATCGTCACAATGGACGCATTTCTCTCGGAAACGTTTACATTTATCTTCTGGCAGTTAAAGTGACGTGATGAGCCTTGCGGGCGCACCAATCTGTACGTAATATAAGCATCTAAGTTGTTGCAGTCGACAAATAAAGAGCGCAGCAAGTCAAGTTTCAGTTTTTGAAAACTCGATTTTTGGCCGCTTTTGCTGCCATGTAGTTGACCTAGGACCTTAAGATTTGGCACGAACAGAGGTCTGGCAGCCGCATTACACAAGAAAAAGCGTGAAGTGGTAATGTGTAGAAGAAACCGCAGAAAATCTTACGTTAAATACATTTGGTTTCGAAATGACGTAACTGCAAATCGTCACAATGGACGCATTTCTCTCGGAAACGTTTACATTTATCTTTTGGCAGTTAAAGTGGCGTGATGAGCCACGCGGGCGCACCACTCTGTACGTAATATAAGCATCTAAGTTGTTGCAGTTGACAAGTAAGGAGCACAGCAGGTCAAATTTTAAATTTCGAAAACTCAATTTTTGGGCGCTTTTGCTGCCTTGTAGTTGACCTAGGACCTTAAGATTTGGCACGAACAGAGGTCTGGCAGCCACATTACACAAGAAGAAGCGAGAAGAGGTAATGTGTAGAAAAAACCGCAGAAAATCTTACGTTTAATACATTTGTTTTCGAAATGACGTAACTGCAAATCGTCACAATGGACGCATTTCTCTCGGAAACGTTTACATTTATCTTCTGGCAGTTAAAGTGGCGTGATGAGCCTTGCGGGCGCACCACTCTGTACGTAATATAAGCATCTAAGTTGTTGCAGTCGACAAGTAAGGAGCACAGCAAGTCAAGTTTTAGTTTTTGAAAACTCAATTTTTGGCCGCTTTTGCTGCCTTGTAGTTGACCTAGGACCTTAAGGTTTAGCACGAACCGAGTCCTGGCAGCCACATTACACAAGAAGAAGCGAGAAGAGGCAATGTGTAGAAAAAACCGCAGAAAATCTTACGTTTAATACACTTGTTTTCGAAATGACGTAACTGCAAATCGTCACAATGGACGCATTTCTCTCAAAAACGTTTACATTTATCTTCTGGCAGTTAAAGTGGCGTGATGAGCCTTGCGGGCGCACCACTCTGTACGTAATATAAGCATCTAAGTTGTTGCAGTCGACAAGTAAGGAGCACAGCAAGTCAAGTTTTAGTTTTTGAAAACTCAATTTTTGGTCGCTTTTGCTGCCTTGTAGTTGACCTAGGACCTTAAGATTTGGTACGAACAGAGGTCTGGCAGCCACATTACACAAGGAAAAGCGAAAAGTGGTAATGTGTAGAAGAAACCGCAGAAAATCTTACGTTTAATACATTTGTTTTCGAAATGACGTAACTGCAAATCGTCACGATGGACGCATTTCTCTCGGAAACGTTTACATTTATCTTCTGGCAGTTAAAGTGACGTGATGAGCCTTGCGGGCGCACCAATCTGTACGTAATATAAGCATCTAAGTTGTTGCAGTCGACAAGTAAAGAGCGCAGCAAGTCAAGTTTTAGTTTTTGAAACTCGATTTTTGGCCGCTTTCGCTGCCTTCTAGTTGACCTAGGACCTTAAGATTTGGCACGAACCGAGCTCTGGCAGCCACATTACACAAGAAAAACCGTGAAGTGGTAATGTGTAGAAGAAACCGCAGAAAATCTTACGTTAAATACATTTGGTTTCTAAATGACGTAACTGCAAATCGTCACAATGGACGCATTTCTCTCGGAAACGTTTACATTTATCTTCTGGCAGTTAAAGTGACGTGATGAGCCTTGCGGGCGCACCAATCTGTACGTAATATAAGCATCTAAGTTGTTGCAGTTGACAAGTAAGGAGCACAGCAGGTCAAATTTTAAATTTCGAAAACTCAATTTTTGGCCGCTTTTGCTGCCTTGTAGTTGACCTAGGACCTTAAGATTTGGCACGAACAGAGGAATGGCAGCCACATTACACAAGAAGAAGCGAGAAGAGGTAATGTGTAGAAAAAACCGCAGAAAATCTTACGTTTAATACATTTGTTTTCGAAATGACGTAACTGCAAATCGTCACAATGGACGCATTTCTCTCGGAAACGTTTACATTTATCTTTTGGCAGTTAAAGTGGCGTGATGAGCCTTGCGGGCGCACCACTCTGTACGTAATATAAGCATCTAAGTTGTTGCAGTCGACAAGTAAGGAGCACAGCAAGTCAAGTTTTAGTTTTTGAAAACTCAATTTTTGGCCGCTTTTGCTGCCTTGTAGTTGACCTAGGACCTTAAGGTTTGGCACGAACCGAGTCTTGGCAGCCACATTACACAAGAAGAAGCGAGAAGAGGCAATGTGTAGAAAAAACCGCAGAAAATCTTACGTTTAATACATTTGTTTTCGAAATGACGTAACTGCAAATCGTCACAATGGACGCATTTCTCTCGGAAACGTTTACATTTATCTTCTGGCAGTTAAAGTGGCGTGATGAGCCTTGCGGGCGCACCACTCTGTACGTAATATAAGCATCTAAGTTGTTGCAGTCGACAAGTAAGTAGCACAGCAAGTCAAGTTTTAGTTTTTGAAAACTCAATTTTTGGCCGCTTTTGCTGCCATGTAGTTGACCTAGGACCTTAAGATTTGGCACGAACAGAGGTCTGGCAGCCGCATTACACAAGAAAAAGCGTGAAGTGGTAATGTGTAGAAGAAACCGCAGAAAATCTTACGTTAAATACATTTGGTTTCGAAATGACGTAACTGCAAATCGTCACAATGGACGCATTTCTCTCGGAAACGTTTACATTTATCTTCTGGCAGTTAAAGTGACGTGATGAGCCTTGCGGGCGCACCAATCTGTACGTAATATAAGCATCTAAGTTGTTGCAGTCGACAAGTAAAGAGCGCAGCAAGTCAAGTTTCAGTTTTTGAAAACTCGATTTTTGGCCGCTTATGCTGCCATGTAGTTGACCTAGGACCTTAAGATTTGGCACGAACAGAGGTCTGGCAGCCGCATTACACAAGAAAAAGCGTGAAGTGGTAATGTGTAGAAGAAACCGCAGAAAATCTTACGTTAAATACATTTGGTTTCTAAATGACGTAACTGCAAATCGTCACAATGGACGCATTTCTCTCGGAAACGTTTACATTTATCTTCTGGCAGTTAAAGTGACGTGATGAGCCTTGCGGGCGCACCAATCTGTACGTAATATAAGCATCTAAGTTGTTGCAGTCGACAAGTAAAGAGCGCAGCAAGTCAAGTTTCAGTTTTTGAAAACTCGATTTTTGGCCGCTTTTGCTGCCATGTAGTTGACCTAGGACCTTAAGATTTGGCACGAACAGAGGTCTGGCAGCCACATTACACAAGAAAAAGCGTGAAGTGGTAATGTGTAGAAGAAACCGCAGAAAATCTTACGTTAAATACATTTGGTTTCTAAATGACGTAACTGCAAATCGTCACAATGGACGCATTTCTCTCGGAAACGTTTACATTTATCTTCTGGCAGTTAAAGTGACGTGATGAGCCTTGCGGGCGCACCAATCTGTACGTAATATAAGCATCTAAGTTGTTGCAGTCGACAAGTAAAGAGCGCAGCAAGTCAAGTTTCAGTTTTTGAAAACTCGATTTTTGGCCGCTTTTGCTGCCATGTAGTTGACCTAGGACCTTAAGATTTGGCACGAACAGAGGTCTGGCAGCCGCATTACACAAGAAAAAGCGTGAAGTGGTAATGTGTAGAAGAAACCGCAGAAAATCTTACGTTAAATACATTTGGTTTCGAAATGACGTAACTGCAAATCGTCACAATGGACGCATTTCTCTCGGAAACGTTTACATTTATCTTCTGGCAGTTAAAGTGACGTGATGAGCCTTGCGGGCGCACCAATCTGTACGTAATATAAGCATCTAAGTTGTTGCAGTCGACAAGTAAAGAGCGCAGCAAGTCAAGTTTCAGTTTTTGAAAACTCGATTTTTGGCCGCTTATGCTGCCATGTAGTTGACCTAGGACCTTAAGATTTGGCACGAACAGAGGTCTGGCAGCCGCATTACACAAGAAAAAGCGTGAAGTGGTAATGTGTAGAAGAAACCGCAGAAAATCTTACGTTAAATACATTTGGTTTCTAAATCACGTAACTGCAAATCGTCACAATGGACGCATTTCTCTCGGAAACGTTTACATTTATCTTCTGGCAGTTAAAGTGACGTGATGAGCCTTGCGGGCGCACCAATCTGTACGTAATATAAGCATCTAAGTTGTTGCAGTTGACAAGTAAGGAGCACAGCAGGTCAAATTTTAAATTTCGAAAACTCAATTTTTGGGCGCTTTTGCTGCCTTGTAGTTGACCTAGGACCTTAAGATTTGGCACGAACAGAGGTCTGGCAGCCACATTACACAAGAAGAAGCGAGAAGAGGTAATGTGTAGAAAAAACCGCAGAAAATCTTACGTTTAATACATTTGTTTTCGAAATGACGTAACTGCAAATCGTCACAATGGACGCATTTCTCTCGGAAACGTTTACATTTATCTTCTGGCAGTTAAAGTGGCGTGATGAGCCTTGCGGGCGCACCACTCTGTACGTAATATAAGCATCTAAGTTGTTGCAATCGACAAGTAAGGAGCACAGCAAGTCAAGTTTTAGTTTTTGAAAACTCAATTTTTGGCCGCTTTTGCTGCCTTGCAGTTGACCTAGGACCTTAAGGTTTAGCACGAACCGAGTCCTGGCAGCCACATTACACAAGAAGAAGCGAGAAGAGGCAATGTGTAGAAAAAACCGCAGAAAATCTTACGTTTAATACACTTGTTTTCGAAATGACGTAACTGCAAATCGTCACAATGGACGCATTTCTCTCAAAAACGTTTACATTTATCTTCTGGCAGTTAAAGTGGCGTAATGTGCCTTGCGGGCGCACCACTCTGTACGTAATATAAGCATCTAAGTTGTTGCAGTCGACAAGTAAGGAGCACAGCAAGTCAAGTTTTAGTTTTTGAAAACTCAATTTTTGGTCGCTTTTGCTGCCTTGTAGTTGACCTAGGACCTTAAGATTTGGTACGAACAGAGGTCTGGCAGCCACATTACACAAGGAAAAGCGAAAAGTGGTAATGTGTAGAAGAAACCGCAGAAAATCTTACGTTTAATACATTTGTTTTCGAAATGACGTAACTGCAAATCGTCACGATGGACGCATTTCTCTCGGAAACGTTTACATTTATCTTCTGGCAGTTAAAGTGGCGTGATGAGCCTTGCGGGCGCACCACTCTGTACGTAATATAAGCATCTAAGTTGTTGCAGTCGACAAGTAAGGAGCACAGCAAGTCAAGTTTTAGTTTTTGAAAACTCAATTTTTGGTCGCTTTTGCTGCCTTGTAGTTGACCTAGGACCTTAAGATTTGGTACGAACAGAGGTCTGGCAGCCACATTACACAAGGAAAAGCGAAAAGTGGTAATGTGTAGAAGAAACCGCAGAAAATCTTACGTTTAATACATTTGTTTTCGAAATGACGTAACTGCAAATCGTCACGATGGACGCATTTCTCTCGGAAACGTTTACATTTATCTTCTGGCAGTTAAAGTGGCGTGATGAGCCTTGCGGGCGCACCACTCTGTACGTAATATAAGCATCTAAGTTGTTGCAGTCGACAAGTAAGGAGCACAGCAAGTCAAGTTTTAGTTTTTGAAAACTCAATTTTTGGTCGCTTTTGCTGCCTTGTAGTTGACCTAGGACCTTAAGATTTGGTACGAACAGAGGTCTGGCAGCCACATTACACAAGGAAAAGCGAAAAGTGGTAATGTGTAGAAGAAACCGCAGAAAATCTTACGTTTAATACATTTGTTTTCGAAATGACGTAACTGCAAATCGTCACGATGGACGCATTTCTCTCGGAAACGTTTACATTTATCTTCTGGCAGTTAAAGTGGCGTGATGAGCCTTGCGGGCGCACCACTCTGTACGTAATATAAGCATCTAAGTTGTTGCAGTCGACAAGTAAGGAGCACAGCAAGTCAAGTTTTAGTTTTTGAAAACTCAATTTTTGGTCGCTTTTGCTGCCTTGTAGTTGACCTAGGACCTTAAGATTTGGTACGAACAGAGGTCTGGCAGCCACATTACACAAGGAAAAGCGAAAAGTGGTAATGTGTAGAAGAAACCGCAGAAAATCTTACGTTTAATACATTTGTTTTCGAAATGACGTAACTGCAAATCGTCACGATGGACGCATTTCTCTCGGAAACGTTTACATTTATCTTCTGGCAGTTAAAGTGGCGTGATGAGCCTTGCGGGCGCACCACTCTGTACGTAATATAAGCATCTAAGTTGTTGCAGTCGACAAGTAAGGAGCACAGCAAGTCAAGTTTTAGTTTTTGAAAACTCAATTTTTGGTCGCTTTTGCTGCCTTGTAGTTGACCTAGGACCTTAAGATTTGGTACGAACAGAGGTCTGGCAGCCACATTACACAAGGAAAAGCGAAAAGTGGTAATGTGTAGAAGAAACCGCAGAAAATCTTACGTTTAATACATTTGTTTTCGAAATGACGTAACTGCAAATCGTCACGATGGACGCATTTCTCTCGGAAACGTTTACATTTATCTTCTGGCAGTTAAAGTGGCGTGATGAGCCTTGCGGGCGCACCACTCTGTACGTAATATAAGCATCTAAGTTGTTGCAGTCGACAAGTAAGGAGCACAGCAAGTCAAGTTTTAGTTTTTGAAAACTCAATTTTTGGTCGCTTTTGCTGCCTTGTAGTTGACCTAGGACCTTAAGATTTGGTACGAACAGAGGTCTGGCAGCCACATTACACAAGGAAAAGCGAAAAGTGGTAATGTGTAGAAGAAACCGCAGAAAATCTTACGTTTAATACATTTGTTTTCGAAATGACGTAACTGCAAATCGTCACGATGGACGCATTTCTCTCGGAAACGTTTACATTTATCTTCTGGCAGTTAAAGTGGCGTGATGAGCCTTGCGGGCGCACCACTCTGTACGTAATATAAGCATCTAAGTTGTTGCAGTCGACAAGTAAGGAGCACAGCAAGTCAAGTTTTAGTTTTTGAAAACTCAATTTTTGGGCGCTTTTGCTGCCTTGTAGTTGACCTAGGACCTTAAGATTTGGCACGAACCGAGTCCTGGCAGCCACATTACACAAGAAGAAGCGAGAAGAGGTAATGTGTAGAAAAAACCGCAGAAAATCTTACGTTTAATACATTTGTTTTCGAAATGACGTAACTGCAAATCGTCACAATGGACGCATTTCTCTCGGAAACGTTTACATTTATCTTCTGGCAGTTAAAGTGGCGTGATGAGCCTTGCGGGCGCACCACTCTGTACGTAATATAAGCATCTAAGTTGTTGCAGTCGACAAGTAAGGAGCACAGCAAGTCAAGTTTTAGTTTTTGAAAACTCAATTTTTGGCCGCTTTTGCTGCCTTGTAGTTGACCTAGGACCTTAAGGTTTAGCACGAACCGAGTCCTGGCAGCCACATTACACAAGAAGAAGCGAGAAGAGGCAATGTGTAGAAAAAACCGCAGAAAATCTTACGTTTAATACACTTGTTTTCGAAATGACGTAACTGCAAATCGTCACAATGGACGCATTTCTCTCAAAAACGTTTACATTTATCTTCTGGCAGTTAAAGTGGCGTAATGTGCCTTGCGGGCGCACCACTCTGTACGTAATATAAGCATCTAAGTTGTTGCAGTCGACAAGTAAGGAGCACAGCAAGTCAAGTTTTAGTTTTTGAAAACTCAATTTTTGGTCGCTTTTGCTGCCTTGTAGTTGACCTAGGACCTTAAGATTTGGTACGAACAGAGGTCTGGCAGCCACATTACACAAGGAAAAGCGAAAAGTGGTAATGTGTAGAAGAAACCGCAGAAAATCTTACGTTTAATACATTTGTTTTCGAAATGACGTAACTGCAAATCGTCACGATGGACGCATTTCTCTCGGAAACGTTTACATTTATCTTCTGGCAGTTAAAGTGGCGTGATGAGCCTTGCGGGCGCACCACTCTGTACGTAATATAAGCATCTAAGTTGTTGCAGTCGACAAGTAAGGAGCACAGCAAGTCAAGTTTTAGTTTTTGAAAACTCGATTTTTGGCCGCTTTTGCTGCCTTCTAGTTGACCTAGGACCCTAAGATTTGGCACGAACCGAGCTCTGGCAGCCACATTACACAAGAAAAACCGTGAAGTGGTAATGTGTAGAAGAAACCGCAGAAAATCTTACGTTTAATACATTTGGTTTCGAAATGACGTAACTGCAAATCGTCACAATGGACGCATTTCTCTCGGAAACGTTTACATTTATCTTCTGGCAGTTAAAGTGGCGTGATGAGCCTTGCGGGCGCACCACTCTGTACGTAATATAAGCATCTAAGTTGTTGCAGTCGACAAGTAAGGAGCACAGCAAGTCAAGTTTTAGTTTTTGAAAACTCGATTTTTGGCCGCTTTTGCTGCCTTCTAGTTGACCTAGGACCTTAAGATTTGGCACGAACCGAGCTCTGGCAGCCACATTACACAAGAAAAACCGTGAAGTGGTAATGTGTAGAAGAAACCGCAGAAAATCTTACGTTTAATACATTTGGTTTCGAAATGACGTAACTGCAAATCGTCACAATGGACGCATTTCTCTCGGAAACGTTTACATTTATCTTCTGGCAGTTAAAGTGGCGTGATGAGCCTTGCGGGCGCACCACTCTGTACGTAATATAAGCATCTAAGTTGTTGCAGTCGACAAGTAAGGAGCACAGCAAGTCAAGTTTTAGTTTTTGAGAACTCGATTTATGGCCGCTTTTGCTGCCTTCTAGTTGACCTAGGACCTTAAGATTTGGCACGAACCGAGCTCTGGCAGCCACATTACACAAGAAAAAGCGTGAAGTGGTAATGTGTAGAAGAAACCGCAGAAAATCTTACGTTAAATACATTTGGTTTCGAAATGACGTAACTGCAAATCGTCACAATGGACGCATTTCTCTCGGAAACGTTTACATTTATCTTCTGGCAGTTAAAATCGAGTGATGAGCCCTGCGGGCGCACCACTCTGTACGTAATATAAGCATCTAAATTGTTGCAGTCGACAAGTAAGGAGTACAGCAAGTCAAGTTTTAGTTTTTGAAAACTCAATTTTTGGCCGCTTTTGCTGCCTTGTAGTTGACCTAGGACCTTAAGATTTGGCACGAACCGAGTTCTGGCAGCCACATTACACAAGAAGAAGCGAGAAGAGGCAATGTGTAGAAAAAACCGCAGAAAAGTCTTACGTTTAATACATTTGTTTTCGAAATGACGTAACTGCAAATCGTCACAATGGACGCATTTCTCTCGGAAACGTTACATTTATCTTTTGGCAGTTAAAGTGGCGTGATGAGCCATGCAGGCGCACCACTCTGTACGTAATATAAGCATCTAAGTTGTTGCAGTTGACAAGTAAGGAGCACAGCAGGTCAAATTTTAAATTTCGAAAACTCAATTTTTGGCCGCTTTTGCTGCCTTGTAGTTGACCTAGGACCTTAAGATTTGGTACGAACAGAGGTCTGGCAACCACATTACACAAGGAAAAGCGAAAAGTGGTAATGTGTAGAAGAAACCGCAGAAAAGTCTTACGTTTAATACATTTGTTTTCGAAATGACGTAACTGCAAATCGTCACAATGGACGCATTTCTCTCGGAAACGTTTACATTTATCTTCAGGCAGTTAAAGTGGCGTGATGAGCCTTGCGGGCGCACCACTCTGTACGTAATATAAGCATCTAAGTTGTTGCAGTCGACAAGTAAGGAGCACAGCAAGGCAAGTTTTAGTTTTTGAAAACTCGATTTTTGGCCGCTTTTGCTGCCTTCTAGTTGACCTAGGACCTTAAGATTTGGCACGAACCGAGCTCTGGCAGCCACATTACACAAGAAAAACCGTGAAGTGGTAATGTGTAGAAGAAACCGCAGAAAATCTTACGTTTAATACATTTGGTTTCGAAATGACGTAACTGCAAATCGTCACAATGGACGCATTTCTCTCGGAAACGTTTACATTTATCTTCTGGCAGTTAAAGTGGCGTGATGAGCCTTGCGGGCGCACCACTCTGTACGTAATATAAGCATCTAAGTTGTTGCAGTCGACAAGTAAGGAGCACAGCAAGGCAAGTTTTAGTTTTTGAAAACTCGATTTTTGGCCGCTTTTGCTGCCTTCTAGTTGACCTAGGACCTTAAGATTTGGCACGAACCGAGCTCTGGCAGCCACATTACACAAGAAAAACCGTGAAGTGGTAATGTGTAGAAGAAACCGCAGAAAATCTTACGTTTAATACATTTGGTTTCGAAATGACGTAACTGCAAATCGTCACAATGGACGCATTTCTCTCGGAAACGTTTACATTTATCTTCAGGCAGTTAAAGTGGCGTGATGAGCCTTGCGGCCGCACCACTCTGTACGTATTATAAGCATCGAAGTTGCTGCAGTCGACAAGTAAGGAGCACAGCAAGTCAAGTTTTAGTTTTTGAAAACTCAATTTTTGGCCGCTTTTGCTGCCTTGTAGTTGACCTAGGACCTTAAGATTTGGTACGAACAGAGGTCTGGCAACCACATTACACAAGGAAAAGCGAAAAGTGGTAATGTGTAGAAGAAACCGCAGAAAAGTCTTACGTTTAATACATTTGTTTTCGAAATGACGTAACTGCAAATCGTCACAATGGACGCATTTCTCTCGGAAACGTTTACATTTATCTTCAGGCAGTTAAAGTGGCGTGATGAGCCTTGCGGGCGCACCACTCTGTACGTAATATAAGCATCTAAGTTGTTGCAGTCGACAAGTAAGGAGCACAGCAAGGCAAGTTTTAGTTTTTGAAAACTCGATTTTTGGCCGCTTTTGCTGCCTTCTAGTTGACCTAGGACCTTAAGATTTGGCACGAACCGAGCTCTGGCAGCCACATTACACAAGAAAAACCGTGAAGTGGTAATGTGTAGAAGAAACCGCAGAAAATCTTACGTTTAATACATTTGGTTTCGAAATGACGTAACTGCAAATCGTCACAATGGACGCATTTCTCTCGGAAACGTTTACATTTATCTTCTGGCAGTTAAAGTGGCGTGATGAGCCTTGCGGGCGCACCACTCTGTACGTAATATAAGCATCTAAGTTGTTGCAGTCGACAAGTAAGGAGCACAGCAAGTCAAGTTTTAGTTTTTGAGAACTCGATTTATGGCCGCTTTTGCTGCCTTCTAGTTGACCTAGGACCTTAAGATTTGGCACGAACCGAGCTCTGGCAGCCGCATTACACAAGAAAAAGCGTGAAGTGGTAATGTGTAGAAGAAACCGCAGAAAATCTTACGTTAAATACATTTGGTTTCGAAATGACGTAACTGCAAATCGTCACAATGGACGCATTTCTCTCGGAAACGTTTACATTTATCTTCTGGCAGTTAAAATCGAGTGATGAGCCCTGCGGGCGCACCACTCTGTACGTAATATAAGCATCTAAGTTGTTGCAGTCGACAAGTAAGGAGTACAGCAAGTCAAGTTTTAGTTTTTGAAAACTCAATTTTTGACCGCTTTTGCTGCCTTTTATTTGACCTAGGACCTTAAGATTTGGCACGAACCGAGTTCTGGCAGCCACATTACACAAGAAGAAGCGAGAAGAGGTAATGTGTAGAAAAAACCACAGAAAATCTTACGTTTAATACATTTGTTTTCGAAATGACGTAACTGCAAATCGTCACAATGGACGCATTTCTCTCGGAACCGTTTACATTTATCTTCTGGCAGTTAAAGTGGCGTGATGAGCCTTGCGGGCGCACCACTCTGTACGTAATATAAGCATCTAAGTTGTTGCAGTCGACAAGTAAGAAGCACAGCAATTCCAGTTTTAGTTTTTGAAAACTCAATTTTTGACCGCTTTTGCTGCCTTGTAGTTGACCTAGGACCTTAAGATTTGGCACGAACCGAGCTCTGGCAGCCACATTACACAAGAAAAAGCGTGAAGTGGTAATGTGTACAAGAGACCGCAGAAAATCTTACGTTAAATACATTTGGTTTCGAAATGACGTAACTGCAAATCGTCACAATGGACGCATTTCTCTCGGAAACGTTTACATTTATCTTCTGGCAGTTAAATTCGACTGATGAGATCTGCGGGCGCACCACTCTGTACGTAATATAAGCATCTAAGTTGTTGCGGTCGACAGGTAAGGAGTACAGCAAGTCAAGTTTTAGTTTTTGAAAACTCAATTTTTGACCGATTTTGCTGCCTTTTAGTTGACCTAGGACCTTAAGATTTGGCACGAACCGAGCTCTGGCAACCACATTACACAAGAAAAAGCGTGAAGTGGTAATATGTAGAACAAACCGCAGAAAATCTTACGTTAAATACATTTGGTTTCGAAATGACGTAACTGCAAATCATCACAATGGACGCATTTCTCTCGGAAACGTTTACATTTATCTTCTGGCAGTTAAAATCGAGTGATGAGCCCTGTGGGCGCACCACTCTGTACGTAATATAAGCATCTAAGTTGTTGCAGTCGACAAGTAAGGAGTACAGCAAGTCAAGTTTTAGTTTTAGAAAACTCAATTTTTGACCGATTTTGCTGCCTTTTAGTTGACCTAGGACCTTAAGATTTGGCACGAACCGAGCTCTGGCAGCCACATTACACAAGAAAAAGCTTGAAGTGGTAATGTGTAGAAGAAACCGCAGGAAATCTTACGTTAAATACATTTGGTTTCCAAATGACGTAACTGCAAATCGTCACAATGGACGCATTTCTCTCGGAAACGTTTGCATTTATCTTCTGGCAGTTAAATCGAGTGATGAGATCTGCGGGCGCACCACTCTGTACGTAATATAAGCATCTAAGTTGTTGCAGTCGACAGGTAAGGAGTACAGCAAGTCAAGTTTGAGTTTTTGAAAACTCAATTTTTGACCGATTTTGCTGCCTTTTAGTTGACCTAGGACCTTAAGATTTGGCACGAACCGAGCTCTGGCAGCCACATTACACAAGAAAAAGCGTGAAGTGGTAATGTGTAGAAGAAACCGCAGAAAATCTTACGTTAAATACATTTGGTTTCGAAATGACGTAACTGCAAATCGCCACAATGGACGCATTTCTCTCGGAAACGTTTACATTTATCTTCTGGCAGTTCAAGTGGCGTGATGAGCCTTGCGGGCGCACCACTCTGTACGTAATATAAGCATCTAAGTTGTTGCAGTCGACAGGTAAGCAGTACAACAAGTCAAGTTTTAGTTTTTGAAAACTCAATTTTTGACCGATTTTGCTGCCTTTAAGTTGACCTAGGACCTTAAGATTTGGCACGAACCGAGCTCTGGCAGCCGCATTACACAAGAAAAAGCATGAAGTGGTAATGTGTAGAAGAAACCGCAGAAAATCTTACGTTAAATACATTTGGTTTCGAAATGATGTAACTGCAAATCGTCACAATGGACGCATTTCTCTCGGAAACGTTTACATTTATCTTCTGGCAGTTAAAATCGAGTGATGAGATCTGCGGGCGCACCACTCTGTACGTAATATAAGCATCTAAGTTGTTGCAGTCGACAAGTAAGGAGTACAGCAAGTCAAGTTTTAGTTTTTGATAACTCAATTTTTGACCGATTTTGCGGCCTTTGTGTTGACCTAGGACCTTAAGATTTGGCACGAACCGAGTTCTGGCAGCCACATTACACAAGAAGAAGCGAGAAGAGGTAATGTGTAGAAAAAACCGCAGAAAATCTTACGTTTAATACATTTGTTTTCGAAATGACGTAACTGCAAATCGTCACAATGGACGCATTTCTCTCGGAAACGTTTACATTTATCTTCTGGCAGTTCAAGTGGCGTGATGAGCCTTGCGGGCGCACCACTCTGTACGTAATACAAGCATCTAAGTTGTTGCAGTCGACAAGTAAGGAGTACAGCAAGTCAAGTTATAGTTTTTGAAAACTCGATTTTTGACCGCTTTTGCTGCCTTGTAGTTGACCTAGGACCTTAAGATTTGGCACGAACCGAGCTCTGGCAGCCACATTACACAAGAAAAAGCTTGAAGTGGTAATGTGTAGAAGAAACCGCAGGAAATCTTACGTTAAATACATTTGGTTTCCAAATGACGTAACTGCAAATCGTCACAATGGACGCATTTCTCTCGGAAACGTTTGCATTTATCTTCTGGCAGTTAAATCGAGTGATGAGATCTGCGGGCGCACCACTCTGTACGTAATATAAGCATCTAAGTTGTTGCAGTCGACAGGTAAGGAGTACAGCAAGTCAAGTTTGAGTTTTTGAAAACTCAATTTTTGACCGATTTTGCTGCCTTTTAGTTGACCTAGGACCTTAAGATTTGGCACGAACCGAGCTCTGGCAGCCACATTACACAAGAAAAAGCGTGAAGTGGTAATGTGTAGAAGAAACCGCAGAAAATCTTACGTTAAATACATTTGGTTTCGAAATGACGTAACTGCAAATCGCCACAATGGACGCATTTCTCTCGGAAACGTTTACATTTATCTTCTGGCAGTTCAAGTGGCGTGATGAGCCTTGCGGGCGCACCACTCTGTACGTAATATAACCATCTAAGTTGTTGCAGTCGACAAGTAAGGAGTACAGCAAGTCAAGTTATAGTTTTTGAAAACTCAATTTTTGACCGCTTTTGCTGCCTTGTAGTTGACCTAGGACCTTATGATTTGGCACGAACCGAGCTCTGGCAGCCACATTACACAAGAAAAAGCGTGAAGTGGTAATGTGTAGAAGAAACCGCAGAAAATCTTACGTTAAATACATTTGGTTTCGAAATGACGTAACTGCAAATCGTCACAATGGACGCATTTCTCTGGGAAACGTTTACATTTATCTTCTGGCAGTGAAAATCGAGTGATGAGATCTGCGGGCGCACCACTCTGTACGTAATATAAGCATCTAAGTTGTTGCAGTCGACAGGTAAGCAGTACAACAAGTCAAGTTTTAGTTTTTGAAAACTCAATTTTTGACCGATTTTGCTGCCTTTAAGTTGACCTAGGACCTTAAGATTTGGCACGAACCGAGCTCTGGCAGCCGCATTACACAAGAAAATGCATGAAGTGGTAATGTGTAGAAGAAACCGCAGAAAATCTTACGTTAAATACATTTGGTTTCGAAATGATGTAACCGCAAATCGTCACAATGGACGCATTTCTCTCGGAAACGTTTACATTTATCTTCTGGCAGTTAAAATCGAGTGATGAGATCTGCGGGCGCACCACTCTGTACGTAATATAAGCATCTAAGTTGTTGCAGTCGACAAGTAAGGAGTACAGCAAGTCAAGTTTTAGTTTTTGATAACTCAATTTTTGACCGATTTTGCGGCCTTTTAGTTGACCTAGGACCTTAAGATTTGGCACGAACCGAGTTCTGGCAGCCACATTACACAAGAAGAAGCGAGAAGAGGTAATGTGTAGAAAAAAACGCAGAAAATCTTACGTTTAATACATTTGTTTTCGAAATGACGTAACTGCAAATCGCCACAATGGACGCATTTCTCTCGGAAACGTTTACATTTATCTTCTGGCAGTTCAAGTGGCGTGATGAGCCTTGCGGGCGCACCACTCTGTACGTAATATAAGCATCTAAGTTGTTGCAGTCGACAAGTAAGGAGTACAGCAAGTCAAGTTATAGTTTTTGAAAACTCAATTTTTGACCGCTTTTGCTGCCTTGTAGTTGACCTAGGACCTTATGATTTGGCACGAACCGAGCTCTGGCAGCCACATTACACAAGAAAAAAGTGAAGTGGTAATGTGTAGAAGAAACCGCAGAAAATCTTACGTTAAATACATTTGGTTTAGAAATGACGTAACTGCAAATCGTCACAATGGACGCATTTCTCTGGGAAACGTTTACATTTATCTTCTGGCAGTGAAAATCGAGTGATGAGATCTGCGGGCGCACCACTCTGTACGTAATATAAGCATCTGAGTTGTTGCAGTCGACAAGTAAGGAGTACAGCAAGTCAAGTTTTAGTTTTTGAAAACTCTTTTTTTGACCGATTTTGCTGCCTTTTAGTTGACCTAGGACCTTAAAATTTGGCACGAACCGAGCTCTGGCAACCACATTACACAAGCAAAAGCGTGAAGTGGTAATATGTAGAAGAAACCGCAGATAATCTTACGTTAAATACATTTGGTTTAGAAATGACGTAACTGCAAATCGCCACAATGGACGCATTTCTCTCGGAACCGTTTACATTTATCTTCTGGCAGTTCTAGTGGCGTGATGAGCCTTGCGGGCGCACCACTCTGTACGTAATATAAGCATCTAAGTTGTTGCAGTCGACAAGTAAGGAGTACAGCAAGTCAAGTTATAGTTTTTGAAAACTCAATTTTTGACCGCTTTTGCTGCCTTGTAGTTGACCTAGGACCTTATGATTTGGCACGAACCGAGCTCTGGCAGCCACATTACACAAGAAAAAGCGTGAAGTGGTAATGTGTAGAAGAAACCGCAGAAAATCTTACGTTAAATACATTTGGTTTCGAAATGACGTAACTGCAAATCGTCACAATGGACGCATTTCTCTGGGAAACGTTTACATTTATCTTCTGGCAGTGAAAATCGAGTGATGAGATCTGCGGGCGCACCACTCTGTACGTAATATAAGCTTCTAAGTTGTTGCAGTCGACAGGTAAGGAGTACAACAAGTCAAGTTTTAGTTTTTGAAAACTCAATTTTTGACCGATTTTGCTGCCTTTAAGTTGACCTAGGACCTTAAGATTTGGCACGAACCGAGCTCTGGCAGCCGCATTACACAAGAAAAAGCATGAAGTGGTAATGTGTAGAAGAAACCGCAGAAAATCTTACGTTAAATACATTTGGTTTCGAAATGATGTAACTGCAAATCGTCACAATGGACGCATTTCTCTCGGAAACGTTTACATTTATCTTCTGGCAGTTAAAATCGAGTGATGAGATCTGCGGGCGCACCACTCTGTACGTAATATAAGCATCTAAGTTGTTGCAGTCGACAAGTAAGGAGTACAGCAAGTCAAGTTTTAGTTTTTGAAAACTCAATTTTTGACCGATTTTGCGGCCTTTTAGTTGACCTAGGACCTTAAGATTTGGCACGAACCGAGTTCTGGCAGCCACATTACACAAGAAGAAGCGAGAAGAGGTAATGTGTAGAAAAAACCGCAGAAAATCTTACGTTAAATACATTTGGTTTCGAAATGACGTAACTGCAAATCGCCACAATGGACGCATTTCTCTCGGAAACGTTTACATTTATCTTCTGGCAGTTCAAGTGGCGTGATGAGCCTTGCGGGCGCACCACTCTGTACGTAATATAAGCATCTAAGTTGTTGCAGTCGACAAGTAAGGAGTACAGCAAGTCAAGTTATAGTTTTTGAAAACTCAATTTTTGACCGCTTTTGCTGCCTTGTAGTTGACCTAGGACCTTATGATTTGGCACGAACCGAGCTCTGGCAGCCACATTACACAAGAAAAAGCGTGAAGTGGTAATGTGTAGAAGAAACCGCAGAAAATCTTACGTTAAATACATTTGGTTTAGAAATGACGTAACTGCAAATCGTCACAATGGACGCATTTCTCTCAAAAACGTTTACATTTATCTTCTGGCAGTGAAAATCGAGTGATGAGATCTGCGGGCGCACCACTCTGTACGTAATATAAGCATCTGAGTTGTTGCAGTCGACAAGTAAGGAGTACAGCAAGTCAAGTTTTAGTTTTTGAAAACTCTTTTTTTGACCGATTTTGCTGCCTTTAAGTTGACCTAGGACCTTAAGATTTGGCACGAACCGAGCTCTGGCAGCCGCATTACACAAGAAAAAGCATGAAGTGGTAATGTGTAGAAGAAACCGCAGAAAATCTTACGTTAAATACATTTGGTTTCGAAATGATGTAACTGCAAATCGTCACAATGGACGCATTTCTCTCGGAAACGTTTACATTTATCTTCTGGCAGTTAAAATCGAGTGATGAGATCTGCGGGCGCACCACTCTGTACGTAATATAAGCATCTGAGTTGTTGCAGTCGACAAGTAAGGAGTACAGCAAGTCAAGTTTTAGTTTTTGAAAACTCTTTTTTTGACCGATTTTGCTGCCTTTTAGTTGACCTAGGACCTTAAGATTTGGCACGAACCGAGCTCTGGCAACCACATTACACAAGCAAAAGCGTGAAGTGGTAATATGTAGAAGAAACCGCAGATAATCTTACGTTAAATACTTTTGGTTTCGAAATGACGTAACTGCAAATCATCACAATGGACGCATTTCTCTCGGAAACGTTTACATTTATCTTCTGGCAGTTAAATTCGAGTGATGAGCCCTGTGGGCGCACCACTCTGTACGTAATATAAGCATCTAAGTTGTTGCAGTCGACAAGTAAGGAGTACAGCAAGTCAAGTTTTAGTTTTTGAAAACTCAATTTTTGACCGCTTTTGCTGCCTTGTAGTTGACCTAGGACCTTAAAATTTGGCACGAACCGAGCTCTGGCAGCCACATTACACAAGAAAAAGCGTGAAGTGGTAATGTGTAGAAGAAACCGCAGAAAATCTTACGTTAAATACATTTGGTTTCGAAATGACGTAACTGCAAATCGTCACAATGGACGCATTTCTCTCGGAAACGTTTACATTTATCTTCTGGCAGTTAAATCGAGTGATGAGATCTGCGGGCGCACCACTCTGTACGTAATATAAGCATCTAAGTTGTTGCAGTCGACAGGTAAGGAGTACAGCAAGTCAAAACTTCCTGGCAGATTAAAACTGTGTGCCCGACCGAGTTCGAGTCTCGGTCGGGCACACAGTTTTAATCTGCCAGGAAGTTTCATATCAGCGCACACTCCGCTGCAGAGTGAAAATCTCATTCTACAGCAAGTCAAGTTTTAGTTTTTAAAAACTCAATTTTTGACCGATTTTGCTGCCTTTTAGTTGACCTAGGACCTTAAGATTTGGAGCGAACCGAGCTCTGGCAACCACATTACACAAGAAAAAGCGTGAAGTGGTAATATGTAGAAGACACCGCAGAAAATCTTACGTTAAATACATTTGGTTTCGAAATGACGTAACTGCAAATCATCACAATGGACGCATTTCTCTCGGAAACGTTTACATTTATCTTCTGGCAGTTAAAATCGAGTGATGAGCCTTGTGGGCGCACCACTCTGTACGTAATATAAGCATCTAAGTTGTTGCAGTCGACAAGCAAGGAGTACAGCAAGTCAAGTTTTAGTTTTTAAAAACTCAATTTTTGACCGCTTTTGCTGCCTTGTAGTTGACCTAGGACCTTAAGGTTTGGCACGAACAGAGGTCTGGCAGCCACATTACACAAGAAGAAGCGAGAAGAGGTAATGTGTAGAAAAAACCGCAGAAAATCTTACGTTTAATACATTTGTTTTCGAAATGATGTAACTGCAAATCGTCACAATGGACGCATTTCTCTCGGAAACGTTTACATTTATCTTCTGGCAGTTCAAGTGGCGTGATGAGCCTTGCGGGCGCACCACTCTGTACGTAATATAAGCATCTAAGTTGTTGCAGTCGACATGTAAGGAGTACAGCAAGTCAAGTTATAGTTTTTGAAAACTCAATTTTTGACCGCTTTTCCTGCCTTGTAGTTGACCTAGGACCTTAAGATTTGGCACGAACCGAGCTCTGGAAGCCACATTACACAAGAAAAACCGTGAAGTGGTAATGTGTAGAAGAAACCGCAGAAATTCTTACGTTAAATACATTTGGTTTCGAAATGACGTAACTGCAAATCGTCACAATGGACCCATTTCTCACGGAAACGTTTACATTTATCTTCTGGCAGTTAAAATCGAGTGATGAGATCTGCGGGCGCACCACTCTGTACGTAATATAAGCTTCTAAGTTGTTGCAGTCGACAGGTAAGGAGTACAGCAAGTCAAGTTTTAGTTTTTGAAAACTCAATTTTTGACCGATTTTGCTGCCTTTTAGTTGACCTAGGACCTTAAGATTTGGCACGAACCGAGCTCTGGCAGCCACATTACACAAGAAAAAGCGTGAAGTGGTAATGTGTAGAAGAAACCGCAGAAAATCTTACGTCAAATACATTTGGTTTCGAAATGACGTAACTGCAAATCGTCACAATGGACGCATTTCCCTCGGAAACGTTTACATTTATCTTCTGGCAGTTGAAATCGAGTGATGAGATCTGCGGGCGCACCACTCTGTACGTAATATAAGCATCTAAGTTGTTGCAGTCGACAAGTAAGGAGTGCAGCAAGTCAAGTTTTAGTTTTTGAAAACTCAATTTTTGACCGATTTTGCTGCCTTTTAGTTGACCTAGGACCTTAAGATTTAGCACGAACCGAGCTCTGGCAGCCACATTACACAAGAAAAAGCGTGAAGTGGTAATGTGTAGAAGAAACCGCAGAAAATCTTACGTTAAATACATTTGGTTTCGAAATGACGTAACTGCAAATCGTCACAATGGACGCATTTCTCTCGGAAACGTTTACATTTATCTTCTGGCAGTGAAAATCGAGTGATGAGATCTGCGGGCGCACCACTCTGTACGTAATATAAGCATCTAAGTTGTTGCAGTCGACAGGTAAGGAGTACAACAAGTCAAGTTTTAGTTTTTGAAAACTCAATTTTTGACCGATTTTGCTGCCTTTAAGTTGACCTAGGACCTTAAGATTTGGCACGAACCGAGCTCTGGCAGCCGCATTACACAAGAAAAAGCATGAAGTGGTAATGTGTAGAAGAAACCGCAGAAAATCTTACGTTAAATACATTTGGTTTCGAAATGATGTAACTGCAAATCGTCACAATGGACGCATTTCTCTCGGAAACGTTTACATTTATCTTCTGGCAGTTAAAATCGAGTGATGAGATCTGCGGGCGCACCACTCTGTACGTAATATAAGCATCTGAGTTGTTGCAGTCGACAAGTAAGGAGTACAGCAAGTCAAGTTTTAGTTTTTGAAAACTCTTTTTTTGACCGATTTTGCTGCCTTTTAGTTGACCTAGGACCTTAAGATTTGGCACGAACCGAGCTCTGGCAACCACATTACACAAGCAAAAGCGTGAAGTGGTAATATGTAGAAGAAACCGCAGATAATCTTACGTTAAATACATTTGGTTTCGAAATGACGTAACTGCAAATCATCACAATGGACGCATTTCTCTCGGAAACGTTTACATTTATCTTCTGGCAGTTAAATTCGAGTGATGAGCCCTGTGGGCGCACCACTCTGTACGTAATATAAGCATCTAAGTTGTTGCAGTCGACAAGTAAGAAGTACAGCAAGTCAAGTTTTAGTTTTTGAAAACTCAATTTTTGACCGATTTTGCTGCCTTTTAGTTGACCTAGGACCTTAAGATTTGGCACGAACCGAGCTCTGGCAGCCACATTACACAAGAAAAAGCGTGAAGTGGTAATGTGTAGAAGAAACCGCAGAAAATCTTACGTCAAATACATTTGGTTTCGAAATGACGTAACTGCAAATCGTCACAATGGACGCATTTCCCTCGGAAACGTTTACATTTATCTTCTGGCAGTTGAAATCGAGTGATGAGATCTGCGGGCGCACCACTCTGTACGTAATATAAGCATCTAAGTTGTTGCAGTCGACAAGTAAGGAGTACAGCAAGTCAAGTTTTAGTTTTTGAAAACTCAATTTTTGACCGATTTTGCTGCCTTCTAGTTGACCTAGGACCTTAAGATTTGGCACGAACCGAGCTCTGGCAACCACATTACACAAGAAAAAGCTTGAAGTGGTATTATGTAGAAGAAACCGCAGAAAATCTTACGTTAAATACATTTGGTTTCGAAATGACGTAACTGCAAATCATCACAATGGACGCATTTCTCTCGGAAACGTTTACATTTATCTTCTGGCAGTTAAAATCGAGTGATGAGCCCTGTGGGCGCACCACTCTGTACGTAATATAAGCATCTAAGTTGTAGCAGTCGACAAGTAAGGAGTACAGCAAGTCAAGTTTTAGTTTTTGAAAACTAAATTTTTGACCGATTTTGCTGCCTTTTAGTTGACCTAGGACCTTAAGATTTGGCACGAACCGAGCTCTGGCAGCCACATTACACAAGAAAAAGCGTGAAGTGGTAATGTGTAGAAGAAACCGCAGAAAATCTTACGTTAAATACATTTGGTTTCGAAATGACGTAACTGCAAATCGTCACAATGGACGCATTTCTCTCGGAAACGTTTACATTTATCTTCTGGCAGTTGAAATCGAGTGATGAGCCCTGCGGGCGCACCACTCTGTACGTAATATAAGCATCTAAGTTGTTGCAGTCGACAAGTAAGAAGTACAGCAAGTCAAGTTATAGTTTTTGTAAACTCAATTTTTGACCGATTTTGCTGCCTTTTAGTTGACCTAGGACCTTAAGATTTGGCACGAACCGAGTTCTGGCAGCCACATTACACAAGAAGAAGCGAGAAGAGGTAATGTGTAGAAAAAACCGCAGAAAATCTTACGTTTAATACATTTGTTTTCGAAATGACGTAACTGCAAATCGTCACAATGGACGCATTTCTCTCGGAAACGTTTACATTTATCTTCTGGCAGTTCAAGTGGCGTGATGAGCCTTGCGGGCGCACCACTCTGTACGTAATATAAGCATCTAAGTTGTAGCAGTCGACAAGTAAGGAGTACAGCAAGTCAAGTTTTAGTTTTTGAAAACTCAATTTTTGACCGATTTTGCTGCCTTTTAGTTGACCTAGGACCTTAAGATTTGGCACGAACCGAGTTCTGGCAGCCACATTACACAAGAAGAAGCGAGAAGAGTTAATGTGTAGAAAAAACCGCAGAAAATCTTACGTTTAATACATTTGTTTTCGAAATGACGTAACTGCAAATCGTCACAATGGACGCATTTCTCTCGGAAACGTTTACATTTATCTTCTGGCAGTTCAAGTGGCGTCATGAGCCTTGCGGGCGCACCACTCTGTACGTAATATAAGCATCTAAGTTGTTGCAATCGACAAGTAAGGAGTACAGCAAGTCAAGTTATAGTTTTTGAAAACTCAATTTTTGACCGCTTTTGCTGCCTTGTAGTTGACCTAGGACCTTAAGATTTGGCACGAACCGAGCTCTGGCAGCCACATTTCACAAGAAAAACCGTGAAGTGGTAATGTGTAGAAGAAACCGCAGAAAATCTTACGTTAATTACATTTGGTTTCTAAATGACGTAACTGCAAATCGTCACAATGGACGCATTTCTCTCGGAAACGTTTACATTTATCTTCTGGCAGTTAAAGTGACGTGATGAGCCTTGCGGGCGCACCACTCTGTACGTAATATATGCACCTAAGTTGTTGCAGTCGACAGGTAAGGAGTACAGCAAGTCAAGTTTTAGTTTTTGAAAACTCAATTTTTGACCGATTTTGCTGCCTTTAAGTTGACCTAGGACCTTAAGATTTGGCACGAACCGAGCTCTGGCAGCCGCATTACACAAGAAAACGCGTGAAGTGGTAATGTGTAGAAGAAACCGCAGAAAATCTTACGTTAAATACATTTGGTTTCGAAATGACGTAACTGCAAATCGTCACAATGGACGCATTTCTCTCGGAAACGTTTACATTTATCTTCTGGCAGTTAAAATCGAGTGATGAGATCTGCGGGCGCACCACTCTGTACGTAATATAAGCATCTAAGTTGTTGCAGTCGACAAGTAAGGAGTACAGCAAGTCAAGTTTTAGTTTTTGAAAACTCAATTTTTGACTGCTTTTGCTGCCTTGTAGTTGACCTAGGACCTTATGATTTGGCACGAACCGAGCTCTGGCAGCCACATTACACAAGAAAAAGCGTGAAGTGGTAATGTGTAGAAGAAACGGCAGAAAATCTTACGTTAAATACATTTGGTTTCGAAATGACGTAATTGCAAATCGTCACAATGGACGCATTTCTCTCGGAAACGTTTACATTTATCTTCTGGCAGTTAAAATCGAGTTATGAGATCTGCGGGCGCACCACTCTGTACGAAATATAAGCATCTAAGTTGTTGCAGTCGACAAGTAAGGAGTACAGCAAGTCAAGTTTTAGTTTTTGAAAACTCAATTTTTGACCGATTTTGCTGCCTTTTAGTTGACCTAGGACCTTAAGATTTGGCACGAACCGAGTTCTGGCAGCCACATTACACAAGAAGAAGCGAAAAGAGGTAATGTGTAGAAAAAACCGCAGAAAATCTTACGTTTAATACATTTGTTTTCGAAATGACGTAACTGCAAATCGTCACAATGGACGCATTTCTCTCGGAAACGTTTACATTTATCTTCTGGCAGTTCAAGTGGCGTGATGAGCCTTGCGGGCGCACCACTCTGTACGTAATATAAGCATCTAAGTTGTTGCAGTCGACAAGTAAGGAGTACAGCAAGTCAAGTTATAGTTTTTGAAAACTCAATTTTTGACCGCTTTTGCTGCCTTGTAGTTGACCTAGGACCTTAAGATTTGGCACGAACCGAGCTCTGGCAGCCACATTACACAAGAAAAATAGTGAAGTGGTAATGTGTAGAAGAAACCGCAGAAAATCTTACGTTAAATACATTTGGTTTCGAAATGACGTAACTGCAAATCGTCACAATGGACGCATTTCTCTGGGAAACGTTTACATTTATCTTCTGGCAGTGAAAATCGAGTGATGAGATCTGCGGGCGCACCACTCTGTACGTAATATAAGCATCTAAGTTGTTGCAGTCGACAGGTAAGGAGTACAGCAAGTCAAGTTTTAGTTTTTGAAAACTCAATTTTTGACCGATTTTACTGCCTTTAAGTTGACCTAGGACCTTAAGATTTGGCACGAAACGAGCTCTGGCAGCCGCATTGCACAAGAAAAAGCATGAAGTGGTAATGTGTAGAAGAAACCGCAGAAAATCTTACGTTAAATACATTTGGTTTCGAAATGACGTAACTGCAAATCGTCACAATGGACGCATTTCTCTCGGAAACGTTTACATTTATCTTCTGGCAGTTAAAATCGAGTTATGAGATCTGCGGGCGCACCACTCTGTACGTAATATAAGCATCTGAGTTGTTGCAGTCGACTAGTAAGGAGTACAGCAAGTCAAGTTATAGTTTTTGAAAACTCAATTTTTGACCGCTTTTGCTGCCTTGTAGTTGACCTAGGACCTTAAGATTTGGCACGAACCGAGCTCTGGCAGCCACATTTCACAAGAAAAACCGTGAAGTGGTAATGTGTAGAAGAAACCGCAGAAAATCTTACGTTAATTACATTTGGTTTCTAAATGACGTAACTGCAAATCGTCACAATGGACGCATTTCTCTCGGAAACGTTTACATTTATCTTCTGGCAGTTCAAGTGGCGTGATGAGCCTTGCGGGCGCACCACTCTGTACGTAATATAAGCATCTAAGTTGTTGCAGTCGACAAGTAAGGAGTACAGCAAGTCAAGTTATAGTTTTTGAAAACTCAATTTTTGACCGCTTTTGCTGCCTTGTAGTTGACCTAGGACCTTAAGATTTGGCACGAACCGAGCTCTGGCAGCCACATTACACAAGAAAAATAGTGAAGTGGTAATGTGTAGAAGAAACCGCAGAAAATCTTACGTTAAATACATTTGGTTTCGAAATGACGTAACTGCAAATCGTCACAATGGACGCATTTCTCTGGGAAACGTTTACATTTATCTTCTGGCAGTGAAAATCGAGTGATGAGATCTGCGGGCGCACCACTCTGTACGTAATATAAGCATCTAAGTTGTTGCAGTCGACAGGTAAGGAGTACAGCAAGTCAAGTTTTAGTTTTTGAAAACTCAATTTTTGACCGATTTTACTGCCTTTAAGTTGACCTAGGACCTTAAGATTTGGCACGAAACGAGCTCTGGCAGCCGCATTGCACAAGAAAAAGCATGAAGTGGTAATGTGTAGAAGAAACCGCAGAAAATCTTACGTTAAATACATTTGGTTTCGAAATGACGTAACTGCAAATCGTCACAATGGACGCATTTCTCTCGGAAACGTTTACATTTATCTTCTGGCAGTTAAAATCGAGTTATGAGATCTGCGGGCGCACCACTCTGTACGTAATATAAGCATCTGAGTTGTTGCAGTCGACTAGTAAGGAGTACAGCAAGTCAAGTTATAGTTTTTGAAAACTCAATTTTTGACCGCTTTTGCTGCCTTGTAGTTGACCTAGGACCTTAAGATTTGGCACGAACCGAGCTCTGGCAGCCGCATTACACAAGAAAACGCGTGAAGTGGTAATGTGTAGAAGAAACCGCAGAAAATCTTACGTTAAATACATTTGGTTTCGAAATGACGTAACTGCAAATCGTCACAATGGACGCATTTCTCTCGGAAACGTTTACATTTATCTTCTGGCAGTTAAAATCGAGTGATGAGATCTGCGGGCGCACCACTCTGTACGTAATATAAGCATCTAAGTTGTTGCAGTCGACAAGTAAGGAGTACAGCAAGTCAAGTTTTAGTTTTTGAAAACTCAATTTTTGACTGCCTTTGCTGCGTTGTAGTTGACCTAGGACCTTATGATTTGGCACGAACCGAGCTCTGGCAGCCACATTACACAAGAAAAAGCGTGAAGTGGTAATGTGTAGAAGAAACGGCAGAAAATCTTACGTTAAATACATTTGGTTTCGAAATGACGTAATTGCAAATCGTCACAATGGACGCATTTCTCTCGGAAACGTTTACATTTATCTTCTGGCAGTTAAAATCGAGTTATGAGATCTGCGGGCGCACCACTCTGTACGAAATATAAGCATCTAAGTTGTTGCAGTCGACAAGTAAGGAGTACAGCAAGTCAAGTTTTAGTTTTTGAAAACTCAATTTTTGACCGATTTTGCTGCCTTTTAGTTGACCTAGGACCTTAAGATTTGGCACGAACCGAGTTCTGGCAGCCACATTACACAAGAAGAAGCGAAAAGAGGTAATGTGTAGAAAAAACCGCAGAAAATCTTACGTTTAATACATTTGTTTTCGAAATGACGTAACTGCAAATCGTCACAATGGACGCATTTCTCTCGGAAACGTTTACATTTATCTTCTGGCAGTTCAAGTGGCGTGATGAGCCTTGCGGGCGCACCACTCTGTACGTAATATAAGCATCTAAGTTGTTGCAGTCGACAAGTAAGGAGTACAGCAAGTCAAGTTATAGTTTTTGAAAACTCAATTTTTGACCGCTTTTGCTGCCTTGTAGTTGACCTAGGACCTTAAGATTTGGCACGAACCGAGCTCTGGCAGCCACATTACACAAGAAAAAGCATGAAGTGGTAATGTGTAGAAGAAACCGCAGAAAATCTTACGTTAAATACATTTGGTTTCGAAATGACGTAACTGCAAATCGTCACAATGGACGCATTTCTCTCGGAAACGTTTACATTTATCTTCTGGCAGTTAAAATCGAGTTATGAGATCTGCGGGCGCACCACTCTGTACGTAATATAAGCATCTGAGTTGTTGCAGTCGACAAGTAAGGAGTACAGCAAGTCAAGTTTTACTTTTTGAAAACTCAATTTTTGACCGATTTTGCTGCCTTTTAGTTGACCTAGGACCTTAAGATTTGGCACGAACCGAGTTCTGGCAGCCACATTACACAAGAAGAAGCGAAAAGACGTAATGTGTAGAAAAAACCGCAGAAAATCTTACGTTTAATACATTTGTTTTCGAAATGACGTAACTGCAAATCGTCACAATGGACGCATTTGTCTCGGAAACGTTTACATTTATCTTCTGGCAGTTCAAGTGGCGTGATGAGCCTTGCGGGCGCACCACTCTGTACGTAATATAAGCATCTAAGTTGTTGCAGTCGACAAGCAAGGAGTACAGCAAGTCAAGTTTTAGTTTTTGAAAACTCAATTTTTGACCGCTTTTGCTGCCTTGTAGTTGACCTAGGACCTTAAGATTTGGCACGAACCGAGCTCTGGCAGCCACATTACACAAGAAAAAGCGTGAAGTGGTAATGTGTAGAAGAAACCGCAGAAAATCTTACGTTAAATACATTTGGTTTCGAAATGACGTAACTGCAAATCGTCACAATGGACGCATTTGTCTCGGAAACGTTTACATTTATCTTCTGGCAGTTCAAGTGGCGTGATGAGCCTTGCGGGCGCACCACTCTGTACGTAATATAAGCATCTAAGTTGTTGCAGTCGACAAGTAAGGAGTACAGCAAGTCAAGTTATAGTTTTTGAAAACTCAATTTTTGACCGCTTTTGCTGCCTTGTAGTTGACCTAGGACCTTAAGATTTGGCACGAACCGAGCTCTGGCAGCCACATTACACAAGAAAAAGCGTGAAGTGGTAATGTGTAGAAGAAACCGCAGAAAATCTTACGTTAAATACATTTGGTTTCGAAATGACGTAACTGCAAATCGTCACAATGGACGCATTTGTCTCGGAAACGTTTACATTTATCTTCTGGCAGTTCAAGTGGCGTGATGAGCCTTGCGGGCGCACCACTCTGTACGTAATATAAGCATCTAAGTTGTTGCAGTCGACAAGTAAGGAGTACAGCAAGTCAAGTTATAGTTTTTGAAAACTCAATTTTTGACCGCTTTTGCTGCCTTGTAGTTGACCTAGGACCTTAAGATTTGGCACGAACCGAGCTCTGGCAGCCACATTACACAAGAAAAAGCGTGAAGTGGTAATGTGTAGAAGAAACCGCAGAAAATCTTACGTTAAATACATTTGGTTTCGAAATGACGTAACTGCAAATCGTCACAATGGACGCATTTGTCTCGGAAACGTTTACATTTATCTTCTGGCAGTTCAAGTGGCGTGATGAGCCTTGCGGGCGCACCACTCTGTACGTAATATAAGCATCTAAGTTGTTGCAGTCGACAAGTAAGGAGTACAGCAAGTCAAGTTATAGTTTTTGAAAACTCAATTTTTGACCGCTTTTGCTGCCTTGTAGTTGACCTAGGACCTTAAGATTTGGCACGAACCGAGCTCTGGCAGCCACATTACACAAGAAAAAGCGTGAAGTGGTAATGTGTAGAAGAAACCGCAGAAAATCTTACGTTAAATACATTTGGTTTCGAAATGACGTAACTGCAAATCGTCACAATGGACGCATTTCTCTCGGAAACGTTTACATTTATCTTCTGGCAGTTAAAATCGAGTGATGAGATCTGCGGGCGCACCACTCTGTACGTAATATAAGCATCTGAGTTGTTGCAGTCGACAAGTAAGGAGTACAGCAAGTCAAGTTTTAGTTTTTGAAAACTCAATTTTTGACCGATTTTGCTGCCTTTTAGTTGACCTAGGACCTTAAGATTTGGCACGAACCGAGCTCTGGCAACCACATTACATAAGAAAAAGCGTGAAGTGGTAATATGTAGAAGACACCGCAGAAAATCTTACGTTAAATACATTTGGTTTCGAAATGACGTAACTGCAAATCATCACAATGGACGCATTTCTCTCGGAAACGTTTACATTTATCTTCTGGCAGTTAAAATCGAGTGATGAGCCTTGCGGGCGCACCACTCTGTACGTAATATAAGCATCTAAGTTGTTGCAGTCGACAAGTAAGGAGTACAGCAAGTCAAGTTTTAGTTTTTTAAAACCCAATTTTTGACCGATTTTGCTGCATTTTAGTTGACCTAGGACCTTAAGATTTGGCACGAACCGAGCTCTGGCAGCCACATTACACAAGAAAACGCGAGAAGTGGTAATGTGTAGAAAAAACCGCAGAAAATCTTACGTTTAATTCATTTGTTTTCGAAATGACGTAACCGCAAATCGTCACAATGGACGCATTTCTCTCGGAAACGTTTACATTTATCTTCTGGCGGTTAAAGTGGCGTGATGAGCCTTGCGGGCGCACCACTCTGTACGTAATATAAGCATCTAAGTTGTTGCAGTCGACAAGCAAGGAGTACAGCAAGTCAAGTTTTAGTTTTTAAAAACTCAATTTTTGACCGCTTTTGCTGCCTTGTAGTTGACCTAGGACCTTAAGGTTTGGCACGAACAGAGGTCTGGCAGCCACATTACACAAGAAGAAGCGAGAAGAGGTAATGTGTAGAAAAAACCGCAGAAAATCTTACGTTTAATACATTTGTTTTCGAAATGATGTAACTGCAAATCGTCACAATGGACGCATTTCTCTCGGAAACGTTTACATTTATCTTCTGGCAGTTCAAGTGGCGTGATGAGCCTTGCGGGCGCACCACTCTGTACGTAATATAAGCATCTAAGTTGTTGCAGTCGACATGTAAGGAGTACAGCAAGTCAAGTTATAGTTTTTGAAAACTCAATTTTTGACCGCTTTTGCTGCCTTGTAGTTGACCTAGGACCTTAAGATTTGGCACGAACCGAGCTCTGGCAGCCACATTACACAAGAAAAAGCGTGAAGTGGTAATGTGTAGAAGAAACCGCAGAAAATCTTACGTTAAATACATTTGGTTTCGAAATGACGTAACTGCAAATCGTCACAATGGACGCATTTCTCACGGAAACGTTTACATTTATCTTCTGGCAGTTAAAATCGAGTGATTAGATCTGCGGGCGCACCACTCTGTACGTAATATAAGTATCTAAGTTGTTGCAGTCGACAGGTAAGGAGTACAGCAAGTCAAGTTTTAGTTTTTGAAAACTCAATTTTTGACCGATTTTGCTGCCCTTTAGTTGACCTAGGACCTTAAGATTTGGCACGAACCGAGCTCTGGCAGCCACATTACACAAGAAAAAGCGTGAAGTGGTAATGTGTAGAAGAAACCGCAGAAAATCTTACGTCAAATACATTTGGTTTCGAAATGACGTAACTGCAAATCGTCACAATGGACGCATTTCCCTCGGAAACGTTTACATTTATTTTCTGGCAGTTGAAATCGAGTGATGAGATCTGCGGGCGCACCACTCTGTACGTAATATAAGCATCTAAGTTGTTGCAGTCGACAAGTAAGGAGTACAGCAAGTCAAGTTTTAGTTTTTGAAAACTAAATTTTTGACCGATTTTGCTGCCTTTTAGTTGACCTGGGACCTTAAGATTTGGCACGAACCGAGCTCTGGCAACCACATTACACAAGAAAAAGCGTGAAGTGGTAATATGTAGAAGACACCGCAGAAAATCTTACGTTAAATACATTTGGTTTCGAAATGACGTAACTGCAAATCATCACAATGGACGCATTTCTCTCGGAAACGTTTACATTTATCTTCTGGCAGTTAAAATCGAGTGACGAGCCCTGTGGGCGCACCACTCTGTACGTAATATAAGCATCTAAGTTGTTGCAGTCGACAAGTAACGAGTACAGCAAGTCAAGTTTTAGTTTTTGAAAACTAAATTTATGACCGATTTTGCTGCCTTTTAGTTGACCTAGGACCTTAAGATTTGGCACGAACCGAGCTCTGGCAGCCACATTACACAAGAAAAAGCGTGAAGTGGTAATGTGTAGAAGAAACCGCAGAAAATCTTACGTTAAATACATTTGGTTTCCAAATGACGTAACTGCAAATCGTCACAATGGACGCATTTCTCTCGGAAACGTTTACATTTATCTTCTGGCAGTTGAAATCGAGTGATGAGCCCTGCGGGCGCACCACTCTGTACGTAATACATGCATCTAAGTTGTTGCAGTCGACAAGTAAGGAGTACAGCAAGTCAAGTTTTAGTTTTTGTAAACTCAATTTTTGACCGATTTTGCTGCCTTTTAGTTGACCTAGGACCTTAAGATTTGGCACGAACCGAGTTCTGGCAGCCACATTACACAAGAAGAAGCGAGAAGAGGTAATGTGTAGAAAAAACCGCAGAAAATCTTACGTTTAATACATTTGTTTTCGAAATGACGTAACTGCAAATCGTCACAATGGACGCATTTCTCTCGGAAACGTTTACATTTATCTTCTGGCAGTTCAAGTGGCGTGATGAGCCTTGCGGGCGAACCACTCTGTACGTAATATAAGCATCTAAGTTGTTGCAGTCGACAAGTAAGGAGCACAGCAAGTCAAGTTTTAGTTTTAGAAAACTCGATTTTTGACCGCTTTTGCTGCCTTGTAGTTGACCTAGGACCTTAAGATTTGGCACGAACCGAGCTCTGGCAGCCACATTACACAAGAAAAAGCGTGAAGTGGTAATGTGTAGAAGAAACCGCAGAAAATCTTACGTTAAATACATTTGGTTTCCAAATGACGTAACTGCAAATCGTCACAATGGACGCATTTCTCTCGGAAACGCTTACATTTATCTTCTGGTAGTTAAAATCGAGTGATGAGATCTGCGGGCGCACCACTCTGTACGTAATATAAGCATCTACGTTGTTGCAGTCGACAAGTAAGGAGTACAGCAAGTCAAGTTTTAGTTTTTGAAAACTCAATTTTTGACCGCTTTTGCTGCCTTGTAGTTGACCTAGGACCTTAAGATTTGGCACGAACCGAGCTCTGGCAGCCACATTACACAAGAAAAAGCGTGAAGTGCTAATGTGTAAAAGAAACCGCAGAAAATCTTACGTTAAATGCATTTGGTTTCGAAATGACGTAACTGCAAATCGTCACAATGGACGCATTTCTCTCGGAAACGTTTACATTTATCTTCTGGCAGTCAAAATCGAGTGATGAGATCTGCGGGCGCACCACTCTGTACGTAATATAAGCATCTAAGTTGTAGCAGTCGACAAGTAAGGAGTACAGCAAGTCAAGTTTTAGTTTTTGAAAACTCAATTTTTGACCGATTTTGCTGCCTTTTAGTTGACCTTGGACCTTAAGATTTGGCACGAACCGAGTTCTGGCAGCCACATTACACAAGAAGAAGCGAGAAGAGGTAATGTGTAGAAAAAACCGCAGAAAATCTTACGTTTAATACATTTGTTTTCGAAATGATGTAACTGCAAATCGTCACAATGGACGCATTTCTCTCGGAAACGTTTACATTTATCTTCTGGCAGTTCAAGTGGCGTGATGAGCCTTGCGGGCGCACCACTCTGTACGTAATATAAGCATCTAAGTTGTTGCAGTCGACATGTAAGGAGTACAGCAAGTCAAGTTATAGTTTTTGAAAACTCAATTTTTGACCGCTTTTGCTGCCTTGTAGTTGACCTAGGACCTTAAGATTTGGCACGAACCGAGCTCTGGCAGCCACATTACACAAGAAAAAGCGTGAAGTGGTAATGTGTAGAAGAAACCGCAGAAAATCTTACGTTAAATACATTTGGTTTCGAAATGACGTAACTGCAAATCATCACAATGGACGCATTTCTCTCGGAAACGTTTACATTTATCTTCTGGCAGTTAAAATCGAGTGATGAGCCCTGTGGGCGCACCACTCTGTACGTAATATAAGCATCTAAGTTGTTGCAGTCGACAAGTAAGGAGTACAGCAAGTCAAGTTTTAGTTTTTGAAAACTCAATTTTTGACCGCTTTTGCTGCCTTGTAGTTGACCTAGGACCTTAAGATTTGGCACGAACCGAGCTCTGGCAGCCACATTACACAAGAAAAAGCGTGAAGTGGTAATGTGTAGAAGAAACCGCAGAAAATCTTACGTTAAATACATTTGGTTTCGAAATGACGTAACTGCAAATCATCACAATGGACGCATTTCTCTCGGAAACGTTTACATTTATCTTCTGGCAGTTAAAATCGAGTGATGAGCCCTGTGGGCGCACCACTCTGTACGTAATATAAGCATCTAAGTTGTTGCAGTCGACAAGTAAGGAGTACAGCAAGTCAAGTTTTAGTTTTTAAAAACTCAATTTTTGACCGCTTTTGCTGCCTTGTAGTTGACCTAGGACCTTAAGGTTTGGCACGAACAGAGGTCTGGCAGCCACATTACACAAGAAGAAGCGAGAAGAGGTAATGTGTAGAAAAAACCGCAGAAAATCTTACGTTTAATACATTTGTTTTCGAAATGATGTAACTGCAAATCGTCACAATGGACGCATTTCTCTCGGAAACGTTTACATTTATCTTCTGGCAGTTCAAGTGGCGTGATGAGCCTTGCGGGCGCACCACTCTGTACGTAATATAAGCATCTAAGTTGTTGCAGTCGACATGTAAGGAGTACAGCAAGTCAAGTTATAGTTTTTGAAAACTCAATTTTTGACCGTTTTGCTGCCTTGTAGTTGACCTAGGACCTTAAGATTTGGCACGAACCGAGCTCTGGCAGCCACATTACACAAGAAAAAGCGTGAAGTGGTAATGTGTAGAAGAAACCGCAGAAAATCTTACGTTAAATACATTTGGTTTCGAAATGACGTAACTGCAAATCATCACAATGGACGCATTTCTCTCGGAAACGTTTACATTTATCTTCTGGCAGTTAAAATCGAGTGATGAGCCCTGTGGGCGCACCACTCTGTACGTAATATAAGCATCTAAGTTGTTGCAGTCGACAAGTAAGGAGTACAGCAAGTCAAGTTTTAGTTTTTGAAAACTAAATTTTTGACCGATTTTGCTGCCTTTTAGTTGACCTAGGACCTTAAGATTTGGCACGAACCGAGCTCTGGCAGCCACATTACACAAGAAAAAGCGTGAAGTGGTAATGTGTAGAAGAAACCGCAGAAAATCTTACGTTAAATACATTTGGTTTCGAAATGACGTAACTGCAAATCGTCACAATGGACGCATTTCTCTCGGAAACGTTTACATTTATCTTCTGGCAGTTAAAGTGGCGTGATGAGCCTTGCGGGCGCACCACTCTGTACGTAATATAAGCATCTAAGTTGTTGCAGTCGACAAGCAAGGAGTACAGCAAGTCAAGTTTTAGTTTTTAAAAACTCAATTTTTGACCGCTTTTGCTGCCTTGTAGTTGACCTAGGACCTTAAGGTTTGGCACGAACAGAGGTCTGGCAGCCACATTACACAAGAAGAAGCGAGAAGAGGTAATGTGTAGAAAAAACCGCAGAAAATCTTACGTTTAATACATTTGTTTTCGAAATGATGTAACTGCAAATCGTCACAATGGACGCATTTCTCTCGGAAACGTTTACATTTATCTTCTGGCAGTTCAAGTGGCGTGATGAGCCTTGCCGGCGCACCACTCTGTACGTAATATAAGCATCTAAGTTGTTGCAGTCGACATGTAAGGAGTACAGCAAGTCAAGTTATAGTTTTTGAAAACTCAATTTTTGACCGTTTTGCTGCCTTGTAGTTGACCTAGGACCTTAAGATTTGGCACGAACCGAGCTCTGGCAGCCACATTACACAAGAAAAAGCGTGAAGTGGTAATGTGTAGAAGAAACCGCAGAAAATCTTACGTTAAATACATTTGGTTTCGAAATGACGTAACTGCAAATCATCACAATGGACGCATTTCTCTCGGAAACGTTTACATTTATCTTCTGGCAGTTAAAATCGAGTGATGAGCCCTGTGGGCGCACCACTCTGTACGTAATATAAGCATCTAAGTTGTTGCAGTCGACAAGTAAGGAGTACAGCAAGTCAAGTTTTAGTTTTTGAAAACTAAATTTTTGACCGATTTTGCTGCCTTTTAGTTGACCTAGGACCTTAAGATTTGGCACGAACCGAGCTCTGGCAGCCACATTACACAAGAAAAAGCGTGAAGTGGTAATGTGTAGAAGAAACCGCAGAAAATCTTACGTTAAATACATTTGGTTTCGAAATGACGTAATTGCAAATCGTCACAATGGACGCATTTCTCTCGGAAACGTTTACATTTATCTTCTGTCGGTTAAAGTGGCGTGATGAGCCTTGCGGGCGCACCACTCTCTACGTAATATAAGCATCTAAGTTGTTGCAGTCGACAAGCAAGGAGTACAGCAAGTCAAGTTTTAGTTTTTAAAAACTCAATTTTTGACCGCTTTTGCTGCCTTGTAGTTGACCTAGGACCTTAAGGTTTGGCACGAACAGAGGTCTGGCAGCCACATTACACAAGAAGAAGCGAGAAGAGGTAATGTGTAGAAAAAACCGCAGAAAATCTTACGTTTAATACGTTTGTTTTCGAAATGATGTAACTGCAAATCGTCGCAATGGACGCATTTCTCTCGGAAACGTTTACATTTATCTTCTGGCAGTTCAAGTGGCGTGATGAGCCTTGCGGGCGCACCACTCTGTACGTAATATAAGCATCTAAGTTGTTGCAGTCGACATGTAAGGAGTACAGCAAGTCAAGTTATAGTTTTTGAAAACTCAATTTTTGACCGTTTTGCTGCCTTCTAGTTGACCTAGGACCTTAAGATTTGGCACGAACCGAGCTCTGGCAGCCACATTACACAAGAAAAAGCGTGAAGTGGTAATGTGTAGAAGAAACCGCAGAAAATCTTACGTTAAATACATTTGGTTTCGAAATGACGTAACTGCAAATCATCACAATGGACGCATTTCTCTCGGAAACGTTTACATTTATCTTCTGGCAGTTAAATTCGAGTGATGAGCCCTGTGGGCGCACCACTCTGTACGTAATATAAGCATCTAAGTTGTTGCAGTCGACAAGTAAGGAGTACAGCAAGTCAAGTTTTAGTTTTTGAAAACTAAATTTTTGACCGATTTTGCTGCCTTTTAGTTGACCTAGGACCTTATGATTTGGCACGAACCGAGTTCTGGCAGCCACATTACACAAGAAGAAGCGAGAAGAGGTAATGTGTAGAAAAAACCGCAGAAAATCTTACGTTTAATACATTTGGTTTCGAAATGACGTAACTGCAAATCGTCACAATGGACGCATTTCTCTCGGAAACGTTTACATTTATCTTCTGGCAGTTCAAGTGGCGTGATGAGCCTTGCGGGCGCACCACTCTGTACGTAATATAAGCATCTAAGTTGTTGCAGTCGACAAGTAAGGAGTACAGCAAGTCAAGTTATAGTTTTTGAAAACTCGATTTTTGACCGCTTTTGCTGACTTGTAGTTGACCTAGGACCTTAAGATTTGGCACGAACCGAGCTCTGGCAGCCACATTACACAAGAAAAAGCGTGAAGTGGTAATGTGTAGAAGAAACCGCAGAAAATCTTACGTTAAATACATTTGGTTTCCAAATGACGTAACTGCAAATCGTCACAATGGACGCATTTCTCTCGGAAACGTTTACATTTATCTTCTGGCTGTTAAATCGAGTGATGAGATCTGCGGGCGCACCACTCTGTACGTAATATAAGCATCTAAGTTGTTGCAGTCGACAGGTAGGGAGTACAGCAAGTCAAGTTTGAGTTTTTGAAAACTCAATTTTTGACCGATTTTGCTGCCTTTTAGTTGACCTAGGACCTTAAGATTTGGCACGAACCGAGCTCTGGCAGCCACATTACACAAGAAAAAGCGTGAAGTGGTAATGTGTAGAAGAAACCGCAGAAAATCTTACGTTAAATACATTTTGTTTCGAAATGACGTAACTGCAAATCGTCACAATGGACGCATTTCTCTCGGAAACGTTTACATTTATCTTCTGGTAGTCAAAATCGAGTGATGAGATCTGCGGGCGCACCTTTCTGTACGTAATATAAGCATCTAAGTTGTTGCAGTCGACAAGTAAGGAGTACAGCAAGTCAAGTTTTAGTTTTTGAAAACTCAATTTTTGACCGCTTTTGCTGCCTTGTAGTTGACCTAGGACCTTAAGATTTGGCACGAACCGAGCTCTGGCAGCCACATTACACAAGAAAAAGCGTGAAGTGGTAATGTGTAGAAGAAACCGCAGAAAATCTTACGTTAAATGCATTTGGTTTCGAAATGACGTAACTGCAAATCGTCACAATGGACGCATTTCTCTCGGAAACGTTTACATTTATCTTCTGGCAGTTAAAATCGAGTGATGAGCCCTGTGGGCGCACCACTCTGTACGTAATATAAGCATCTAAGTTGTTGCAGTCGACAAGTAACGAGTACAGCAAGTCAAGTTTTAGTTTTTGAAAACTAAATTTATGACCGATTTTGCTGCCTTTTAGTTGACCTAGGACCTTAAGATTTGGCACGAACCGAGCTCTGGCAGCCACATTACACAAGAAAAAGCGTGAAGTGGTAATGTGTAGAAGAAACCGCAGAAAATCTTACGTTAAATACATTTGGTTTCCAAATGACGTAACTGCAAATCGTCACAATGGACGCATTTCTCTCGGAAACGTTTACATTTATCTTCTGGCAGTTGAAATCGAGTGATGAGCCCTGCGGGCGCACCACTCTGTACGTAATACATGCATCTAAGTTGTTGCAGTCGACAAGTAAGGAGTACAGCAAGTCAAGTTTTAGTTTTTGTAAACTCAATTTTTGACCGATTTTGCTGCCTTTTAGTTGACCTAGGACCTTAAGATTTGGCACGAACCGAGTTCTGGCAGCCACATTACACAAGAAGAAGCGAGAAGAGGTAATGTGTAGAAAAAACCGCAGAAAATCTTACGTTTAATACATTTGTTTTCGAAATGACGTAACTGCAAATCGTCACAATGGACGCATTTCTCTCGGAAACGTTTACATTTATCTTCTGGCAGTTCAAGTGGCGTGATGAGCCTTGCGGGCGCACCACTCTGTACGTAATATAAGCATCTAAGTTGTTGCAGTCGACAAGTAAGGAGCACAGCAAGTCAAGTTTTAGTTTTAGAAAACTCGATTTTTGACCGCTTTTGCTGCCTTGTAGTTGACCTAGGACCTTAAGATTTGGCACGAACCGAGCTCTGGCAGCCACATTACACAAGAAAAAGCGTGAAGTGGTAATGTGTAGAAGAAACCGCAGAAAATCTTACGTTAAATACATTTGGTTTCCAAATGACGTAACTGCAAATCGTCACAATGGACGCATTTCTCTCGGAAACGCTTACATTTATCTTCTGGTAGTTAAAATCGAGTGATGAGATCTGCGGGCGCACCACTCTGTACGTAATATAAGCATCTAAGTTGTTGCAGTCGACAAGTAAGGAGTACAGCAAGTCAAGTTTTAGTTTTTGAAAACTCAATTTTTGACCGCTTTTGCTGCCTTGTAGTTGACTTAGGACCTTAAGATTTGGCACGAACCGAGCTCTGGCAGCCACATTACACAAGAAAAAGCGTGAAGTGCTAATGTGTAGAAGAAACCGCAGAAAATCTTACGTTAAATGCATTTGGTTTCGAAATGACGTAACTGCAAATCGTCACAATGGACGCATTTCTCTCGGAAACGTTTACATTTATCTTCTGGCAGTCAAAATCGAGTGATGAGATCTGCGGGCGCACCACTCTGTACGTAATATAAGCATCTAAGTTGTAGCAGTCGATAAGTAAGGAGTACAGCAAGTCAAGTTTTAGTTTTTGAAAACTCAATTTTTGACCGATTTTGCTGCCTTTTAGTTGACCTTGGACCTTAAGATTTGGCACGAACCGAGTTCTGGCAGCCACATTACACAAGAAGAAGCGAGAAGAGGTAATGTGTAGAAAAAACCGCAGAAAATCTTACGTTTAATACATTTGTTTTCGAAATGATGTAACTGCAAATCGTCACAATGGACGCATTTCTCTCGGAAACGCTTACATTTATCTTCTGGTAGTTAAAATCGAGTGATGAGATCTGCGGGCGCACCACTCTGTACGTAATATAAGCATCTAAGTTGTTGCAGTCGACATGTAAGGAGTACAGCAAGTCAAGTTATAGTTTTTGAAAACTCAATTTTTGACCGTTTTGCTGCCTTGTAGTTGACCTAGGACCTTAAGGTTAGGCACGAACAGAGGTCTGGCAGCCACATTACACAAGAAGAAGCGAGAAGAGGTAATGTGTAGAAAAAACCGCAGAAAATCTTACGTTTAATACATTTGTTTTCGAAATGATGTAACTGCAAATCGTCACAATGGACGCATTTCTCTCGGAAACGTTTACATTTATCTTCTGGCAGTTCAAGTGGCGTGATGAGCCTTGCGGGCGCACCACTCTGTACGTAATATAAGCATCTAAGTTGTTGCAGTCGACATGTAAGGAGTACAGCAAGTCAAGTTATAGTTTTTGAAAACTCAATTTTTGACCGTTTTGCTGCCTTGTAGTTGACCTAGGACCTTAAGGTTAGGCACGAACAGAGGTCTGGCAGCCACATTACACAAGAAGAAGCGAGAAGAGGTAATGTGTAGAAAAAACCGCAGAAAATCTTACGTTTAATACATTTGTTTTCGAAATGATGTAACTGCAAATCGTCACAATGGACGCATTTCTCTCGGAAACGTTTACATTTATCTTCTGGCAGTTCAAGTGGCGTGATGAGCCTTGCGGGCGCACCACTCTGTACGTAATATAAGCATCTAAGTTGTTGCAGTCGACATGTAAGGAGTACAGCAAGTCAAGTTATAGTTTTTGAAAACTCAATTTTTGACCGTTTTGCTGCCTTGTAGTTGACCTAGGACCTTAAGGTTAGGCACGAACAGAGGTCTGGCAGCCACATTACACAAGAAGAAGCGAGAAGAGGTAATGTGTAGAAAAAACCGCAGAAAATCTTACGTTTAATACATTTGTTTTCGAAATGATGTAACTGCAAATCGTCACAATGGACGCATTTCTCTCGGAAACGCTTACATTTATCTTCTGGTAGTTAAAATCGAGTGATGAGATCTGCGGGCGCACCACTCTGTACGTAATATAAGCATCTAAGTTGTTGCAGTCGACATGTAAGGAGTACAGCAAGTCAAGTTATAGTTTTTGAAAACTCAATTTTTGACCGTTTTGCTGCCTTGTAGTTGACCTAGGACCTTAAGGTTAGGCACGAACAGAGGTCTGGCAGCCACATTACACAAGAAGAAGCGAGAAGAGGTAATGTGTAGAAAAAACCGCAGAAAATCTTACGTTTAATACATTTGTTTTCGAAATGATGTAACTGCAAATCGTCACAATGGACGCATTTCTCTCGGAAACGTTTACATTTATCTTCTGGCAGTTCAAGTGGCGTGATGAGCCTTGCGGGCGCACCACTCTGTACGTAATATAAGCATCTAAGTTGTTGCAGTCGACATGTAAGGAGTACAGCAAGTCAAGTTATAGTTTTTGAAAACTCAATTTTTGACCGTTTTGCTGCCTTGTAGTTGACCTAGGACCTTAAGGTTAGGCACGAACAGAGGTCTGGCAGCCACATTACACAAGAAGAAGCGAGAAGAGGTAATGTGTAGAAAAAACCGCAGAAAATCTTACGTTTAATACATTTGTTTTCGAAATGATGTAACTGCAAATCGTCACAATGGACGCATTTCTCTCGGAAACGTTTACATTTATCTTCTGGTAGTTAAAATCGAGTGATGAGATCTGCGGGCGCACCACTCTGTACGTAATATAAGCATCTAAGTTGTTGCAGTCGACATGTAAGGAGTACAGCAAGTCAAGTTATAGTTTTTGAAAACTCAATTTTTGACCGTTTTGCTGCCTTGTAGTTGACCTAGGACCTTAAGGTTAGGCACGAACAGAGGTCTGGCAGCCACATTACACAAGAAGAAGCGAGAAGAGGTAATGTGTAGAAGAAACCGCAGAAAATCTTACGTTAAATACATTTGGTTTCCAAATGACGTAACTGCAAATCGTCACAATGGACGCATTTCTCTCGGAAACGCTTACATTTATCTTCTGGTAGTTAAAATCGAGTGATGAGATCTGCGGGCGCACCACTCTGTACGTAATATAAGCATCTAAGTTGTTGCAGTCGACATGTAAGGAGTACAGCAAGTCAAGTTATAGTTTTTGAAAACTCAATTTTTGACCGTTTTGCTGCCTTGTAGTTGACCTAGGACCTTAAGGTTAGGCACGAACAGAGGTCTGGCAGCCACATTACACAAGAAGAAGCGAGAAGAGGTAATGTGTAGAAAAAACCGCAGAAAATCTTACGTTTAATACATTTGTTTTCGAAATGATGTAACTGCAAATCGTCACAATGGACGCATTTCTCTCGGAAACGTTTACATTTATCTTCTGGCAGTTCAAGTGGCGTGATGAGCCTTGCGGGCGCACCACTCTGTACGTAATATAAGCATCTAAGTTGTTGCAGTCGACAAGTAAGGAGTACAGCAAGTCAAGTTTTAGTTTTTGAAAACTAAATTTTTGACCGATTTTGCTGCCTTTTAGTTGACCTAGGACCTTATGATTTGGCACGAACCGAGTTCTGGCAGCCACATTACACAAGAAGAAGCGAGAAGAGGTAATGTGTAGAAGAAACCGCAGAAAATCTTACGTTAAATACATTTGGTTTCCAAATGACGTAACTGCAAATCGTCACAATGGACGCATTTCTCTCGGAAACGCTTACATTTATCTTCTGGTAGTTAAAATCGAGTGATGAGATCTGCGGGCGCACCACTCTGTACGTAATATAAGCATCTAAGTTGTTGCAGTCGACATGTAAGGAGTACAGCAAGTCAAGTTATAGTTTTTGAAAACTCAATTTTTGACCGTTTTGCTGCCTTTTAGTTGACCTAGGACCTTAAGGTTAGGCACGAACAGAGGTCTGGCAGCCACATTACACAAGAAGAAGCGAGAAGAGGTAATGTGTAGAAGAAACCGCAGAAAATCTTACGTTAAATACATTTGGTTTCCAAATGACGTAACTGCAAATCGTCACAATGGACGCATTTCTCTCGGAAACGTTTACATTTATCTTCTGGTAGTTAAAATCGAGTGATGAGATCTGCGGGCGCACCACTCTGTACGTAATATAAGCATCTAAGTTGTTGCAGTCGACATGTAAGGAGTACAGCAAGTCAAGTTATAGTTTTTGAAAACTCAATTTTTGACCGTTTTGCTGCCTTGTAGTTGACCTAGGACCTTAAGGTTAGGCACGAACAGAGGTCTGGCAGCCACATTACACAAGAAGAAGCGAGAAGAGGTAATGTGTAGAAGAAACCGCAGAAAATCTTACGTTAAATACATTTGGTTTCCAAATGACGTAACTGCAAATCGTCACAATGGACGCATTTCTCTCGGAAACGCTTACATTTATCTTCTGGTAGTTAAAATCGAGTGATGAGATCTGCGGGCGCACCACTCTGTACGTAATATAAGCATCTAAGTTGTTGCAGTCGACATGTAAGGAGTACAGCAAGTCAAGTTATAGTTTTTGAAAACTCAATTTTTGACCGTTTTGCTGCCTTGTAGTTGACCTAGGACCTTAAGGTTAGGCACGAACAGAGGTCTGGCAGCCACATTACACAAGAAGAAGCGAGAAGAGGTAATGTGTAGAAGAAACCGCAGAAAATCTTACGTTAAATACATTTGGTTTCCAAATGACGTAACTGCAAATCGTCACAATGGACGCATTTCTCTCGGAAACGCTTACATTTATCTTCTGGTAGTTAAAATCGAGTGATGAGATCTGCGGGCGCACCACTCTGTACGTAATATAAGCATCTAAGTTGTTGCAGTCGACATGTAAGGAGTACAGCAAGTCAAGTTATAGTTTTTGAAAACTCAATTTTTGACCGTTTTGCTGCCTTCTAGTTGACCTAGGACCTTAAGATTTGGCACGAACCGAGCTCTGGCAGCCACATTACACAAGAAAAAGCGTGAAGTGGTAATGTGTAGAAGAAACCGCAGAAAATCTTACGTTAAATACATTTGGTTTCGAAATGACGTAACTGCAAATCATCACAATGGACGCATTTCTCTCGGAAACGTTTACATTTATCTTCTGGCAGTTAAATTCGAGTGATGAGCCCTGTGGGCGCACCACTCTGTACGTAATATAAGCATCTAAGTTGTTGCAGTCGACAAGTAAGGAGTACAGCAAGTCAAGTTTTAGTTTTTGAAAACTAAATTTTTGACCGATTTTGCTGCCTTTTAGTTGACCTAGGACCTTATGATTTGGCACGAACCGAGTTCTGGCAGCCACATTACACAAGAAGAAGCGAGAAGAGGTAATGTGTAGAAAAAACCGCAGAAAATCTTACGTTTAATACATTTGGTCTCGAAATGACGTAACTGCAAATCGTCACAATGGACGCATTTCTCTCGGAAACGTTTACATTTATCTTCTGGCAGTTCAAGTGGCGTGATGAGCCTTGCGGGCGCACCACTCTGTACGTAATATAAGCATCTAAGTTGTTGCAGTCGACAAGTAAGGAGTACAGCAAGTCAAGTTTTAGTTTTTGAAAACTAAATTTTTGACCGATTTTGCTGCCTTTTAGTTGACCTAGGACCTTATGATTTGGCACGAACCGAGTTCTGGCAGCCACATTACACAAGAAGAAGCGAGAAGAGGTAATGTGTAGAAGAAACCGCAGAAAATCTTACGTTAAATACATTTGGTTTCGAAATGACGTAACTGCAAATCATCACAATGGACGCATTTCTCTCGGAAACGTTTACATTTATCTTCTGGCAGTTAAATTCGAGTGATGAGCCCTGTGGGCGCACCACTCTGTACGTAATATAAGCATCTAAGTTGTTGCAGTCGACAAGTAAGGAGTACAGCAAGTCAAGTTTTAGTTTTTGAAAACTAAATTTTTGACCGATTTTGCTGCCTTTTAGTTGACCTAGGACCTTATGATTTGGCACGAACCGAGTTCTGGCAGCCACATTACACAAGAAGAAGCGAGAAGAGGTAATGTGTAGAAGAAACCGCAGAAAATCTTACGTTAAATACATTTGGTTTCGAAATGACGTAACTGCAAATCATCACAATGGACGCATTTCTCTCGGAAACGTTTACATTTATCTTCTGGCAGTTAAATTCGAGTGATGAGCCCTGTGGGCGCACCACTCTGTACGTAATATAAGCATCTAAGTTGTTGCAGTCGACAAGTAAGGAGTACAGCAAGTCAAGTTTTAGTTTTTGAAAACTAAATTTTTGACCGATTTTGCTGCCTTTTAGTTGACCTAGGACCTTATGATTTGGCACGAACCGAGTTCTGGCAGCCACATTACACAAGAAGAAGCGAGAAGAGGTAATGTGTAGAAAAAACCGCAGAAAATCTTACGTTAAATACATTTGGTTTCCAAATGACGTAACTGCAAATCGTCACAATGGACGCATTTCTCTCGGAAACGCTTACATTTATCTTCTGGTAGTTAAAATCGAGTGATGAGCCCTGTGGGCGCACCACTCTGTACGTAATATAAGCATCTAAGTTGTTGCAGTCGACAAGTAAGGAGTACAGCAAGTCAAGTTATAGTTTTTGAAAACTCGATTTTTGACCGCTTTTGCTGACTTGTAGTTGACCTAGGACCTTAAGATTTGGCACGAACCGAGCTCTGGCAGCCACATTACACAAGAAAAAGCGTGAAGTGGTAATGTGTAGAAGAAACCGCAGAAAATCTTACGTTAAATACATTTGGTTTCCAAATGACGTAACTGCAAATCGTCACAATGGACGCATTTCTCTCGGAAACGTTTACATTTATCTTCTGGCAGTTAAATCGAGTGATGAGATCTGCGGGCGCACCACTCTGTACGTAATATAAGCATCTAAGTTGTTGCAGTCGACAGGTAGGGAGTACAGCAAGTCAAGTTTGAGTTTTTGAAAACTCAATTTTTGACCGATTTTGCTGCCTTTTAGTTGACCTAGGACCTTAAGATTTGGCACGAACCGAGCTCTGGCAGCCACATTACACAAGAAAAAGCGTGAAGTGGTAATGTGTAGAAGAAACCGCAGAAAATCTTACGTTAAATACATTTTGTTTCGAAATGACGTAACTGCAAATCGTCACAATGGACGCATTTCTCTCGGAAACGTTTACATTTATCTTCTGGTAGTTAAGATCGAGTGATGAGATCTGCGGGCGCACCACTCTGTACGTAATATAAGCATCTAAGTTGTTGCAGTCGACAAGTAAGGAGTACAGCAAGTCAAGTTTTAGTTTTTGAAAACTCAATTTTTGACCGCTTTTGCTGCCTTGTAGTTGACCTAGGACCTTAAGATTTGGCACGAACCGAGCTCTGGCAGCCACATTACACAAGAAAAAGCGTGAAGTGGTAATGTGTAGAAGAAACCGCAGAAAATCTTACGTTAAATGCATTTGGTTTCGAAATGACGTAACTGCAAATCGTCACAATGGACGCATTTCTCTCGGAAACGTTTACATTTATCTTCTGGCAGTTGAAATCGAGTGATGAGATCTGCGGGCGCACCACTCTGTACGTAATATAAGCATCTAAGTTGTTGCAGTCGACAAGTAAGGAGTACAGCAAGTCAAGTTTTAGTTTTTGAAAACTCAATTTTTGACCGATTTTGCTGCGTTTTAGTTGACCTAGGACCTTAAGATTTGGCACGAACCGAGCTCTGGCAACAACATTACACAAGAAAAAGCGTGAAGTGGTAATATGTAGAAGACACCGCAGAAAATCTTACGTTAAATACATTTGGTTTCGAAATGACGTAACTGCAAATCATCACAATGGACGCATTTCTCTCGGAAACGTTTACATTTATCTTCTGGCAGTTAAAATCGAGTGATGAGCCTTGTGGGCGCACCACTCTGTACGTAATATAAGCATCTAAGTTGTTGCTGTCGACAAGTAAGGAGTACAGCAAGTCAAGTTTTAGTTTTTGAAAACTCAATTTTTGACCGATTTTGCTGCCTTTTAGTTGACCTAGGACCTTAAGATTTGGCACGAACCGAGCTCTGGCAGCCACATTACACAAGAAAACGCGAGAAGTGGTAATGTGTAGAAAAAACCGCAGAAAATCTTACGTTTAATACATTTGTTTTCGAAATGACGTAACTGCAAATCGTCACAATGGACGCATTTCTCTCGGAAACGTTTACATTTATCTTCTGGCGGTTAAAGTGGCGTGATGAGCCTTGCGGGCGAACCACTCTGTACGTAATATAAGCATCTAAGTTGTTGCAGTCGACAAGCAAGGAGTACAGCAAGTCAAGTTTTAGTTTTTAAAAACTCAATTTTTGAATGCTTTTGCTGCCTCGTAGTTGACCTAGGACCTTAAGGTTTGGCACGATCAGAGGTCTGGCAGCCACATTACACAAGAAGAAGCGAGTAGAGGTAATGTGTAGAAAAAACCGCAGAAAATCTTACGTTTAATACATTTGTTTTCGAAATGATGTAACTGCAAATCGTCACAATGGACGCATTTCTCTCGGAAACGTTTACATTTATCTTCTGGCAGTTCAAGTGGCGTGATGAGCCTTGCGGGCGCACCACTCTGTACGTAATATAAGCATCTAAGTTGTTGCAGTCGACAGGTAAGGAGTACAGCAAGTCAAGTTATAGTTTTTGAAAACTCAATTTTTGACCGCTTTTGCTGCCTTGTAGTTGACCTAGGACCTTAAGATTTGGCACGAACCGAGCTCTGGCAGCCACATTACACAAGAAAAAGCGTGAAGTGGTAATGTGTAGAAGAAACCGCAGAAAATCTTACGTTAAATACATTTGGTTTCGAAATGACGTAACTGCAAATCGTCACAATGGACGCATTTCTCACGGAAACGTTTACATTTATCTTCTGGCAGTTAAAATCGAGTGATGAGATCTGCGGGCGCACCACTCTGTACGTAATATAAGCATCTAAGTTGTTGCAGTCGACAGGTAAGGAGTACAGCAAGTCAAGTTTTAGTTTTTGAAAACTCAATTTTTGAGGGATTTTGCTGCCTTTTAGTTGACCTAGGACCTTGAGATTTGGCACGAACCGAGCTCTGGCAGCCACATTACACAAGAAAAAGCGTGAAGTGGTAATGTGTAGAAGAAACCGCAGAAAATCTTACGTCAAATACATTTGGTTTCGAAATGACGTAACTGCAAATCGTCACAATGGACGCATTTCCCTCGGAAACGTTTACATTTATCTTCTGGCAGTTGAAATCGAGTGATGAGATCTGCGGGCGCACCACTCTGTACGTAATATAAGCATCTAAGTTGTTGCAGTCGACAAGTAAGGAGTACAGCAAGTCAAGTTTTAGTTTTTGAAAACTCAATTTTTGACCGATTTTGCTGCCTTTTAGTTGACCTAGGACCTTAAGATTTGGCACGAACCGAGCTCTGGCAACCACATTACACATGAAAAAGCGTGAAGTGGTAATATGTAGAAGAAACCGCAGAAAATCGTACGTTAAATACATTTGGTTTCGAAATGACGTAACTGCAAATCATCACAATGGACGCATTTCTCTCGGAAACGTTTACATTTATCTTCTGGCAGTTAAAATCGAGTGATGAGCCCTGTGGGCGCACCACTCTGTACGTAATATAAGCATCTAAGTTGTTGCAGTCGACAAGTAAGGAGTACAGCAAGTCAAGTTTTAGTTTTTGAAAACTAAATTTTTGACCGATTTTGCTGCCTTTTAGTTGACCTAGGACCTTAAGATTTTCACGAACCGAGCTCTGGCAGCCACATTACACAAGAAAAAGCGTGAAGTGGTAATGTGTAGAAGAAACCGCAGAAAATCTTACGTTAAATACATTTGGTTTCGAAATGACGTAACTGCAAATCGTCACAATGGACGCATTTCTCTCGGAAACGTTTACATTTATCTTCTGGCAGTTGAAATCGAGTGATGAGCCCTGCGGGCGCACCACTCTGTACGTAATATATGCATCTAAGTTGTTGCAGTCGACAAGTAAGGAGTACAGCAAGTCAAGTTTTAGTTTTTGTAAACTCAATTTTTGACCGATTTTGCTGCCTTTTAGTCGACCTAGGACCTTAAGATTTGGCACGAACCGAGTTCTGGCAGCCACATTACACAAGAAGAAGCGAGAAGAGGTAATGTGTAGAAAAAACCGCAGAAAATCTTACGTTTAATACATTTGTTTTCGAAATGACGTAACTGCAAATCGTCACAATGGACGCATTTCTCTCGGAAACGTTTACATTTATCTTCTGGCAGTTGAAATCGAGTGATGAGATCTGCGGGCGCACCACTCTGTACGTAATATAAGCATCTAAGTTGTTGCAGTCGACAAGTAAGGAGTACAGCAAGTCAAGTTTTAGTTTTTGTAAACTCAATTTTTGACCGATTTTGCTGCCTTTTAGTTGACCTAGGACCTTAAGATTTGGCACGAACCGAGCTCTGGCAACCACATTACACATGAAAAAGCGTGAAGTGGTAATATGTAGAAGAAACCGCAGAAAATCGGACGTTAAATACATTTGGTTTCGAAATGACGTAACTGCAAATCATCACAATGGACGCATTTCTCTCGGAAACGTTTACATTTATCTTCTGGCAGTTAAAATCGAGTGATGAGCCCTGTGGGCGCACCACTCTGTACGTAATATAAGCATCTAAGTTGTTGCAGTCGACAAGTAAGGAGTACAGCAAGTCAAGTTTTAGTTTTTGTAAACTCAATTTTTGACCGATTTTGCTGCCTTTTAGTCGACCTAGGACCTTAAGATTTGGCACGAACCGAGTTCTGGCAGCCACATTACACAAGAAGAAGCGAGAAGAGGTAATGTGTAGAAAAAACCGCAGAAAATCTTACGTTTAATACATTTGTTTTCGAAATGACGTAACTGCAAATCGTCACAATGGACGCATTTCTCTCGGAAACGTTTACATTTATCTTCTGGCAGTTGAAATCGAGTGATGAGATCTGCGGGCGCACCACTCTGTACGTAATATAAGCATCTAAGTTGTTGCAGTCGACAAGTAAGGAGTACAGCAAGTCAAGTTTTAGTTTTTGTAAACTCAATTTTTGACCGATTTTGCTGCCTTTTAGTCGACCTAGGACCTTAAGATTTGGCACGAACCGAGCTCTGGCAGCCACATTTCACAAGAAAAACCGTGAAGTGGTAATGTGTAGAAGAAACCGCAGAAAATCTTACGTTTAATACATTTGTTTTCGAAATGACGTAACTGCAAATCGTCACAATGGACGCATTTCTCTCGGAAACGTTTACATTTATCTTCTGGCAGTTCAAGTGGCGTGATGAGCCTTGCGGGCGCACCACTCTGTACGTAATATAAGCATCTAAGTTGTTGCAGTCGACAAGTAAGGAGTACAGCAAGTCAAGTTATAGTTTTTGAAAACTCGATTTTTGACCGCTTTTGCTGCCTTGTAGTTGACTTAGGACCTTAAGATTTGGCACGAACCGAGCTCTGGCAGCCACATTACACAAGAAAAAGCGTGAAGTGGTAATGTGTAGAAGAAACCGCAGAAAATCTTACGTTAAATACATTTGGTTTCCAAATGACGTAACTGCAAATCGTCACAATGGACGCATTTCTCTCGGAAACGTTTACATTTATCTTCTGGCAGTTAAATCGAGTGATGAGATCTGCGGGCGCACCACTCTGTACGTAATATAAGCATCTAAGTTGTTGCAGTCGACAGGTAGGGAGTACAGCAAGTCAAGTTTGAGTTTTTGAAAACTCAATTTTTGACCGATTTTGCTGCCTTTTAGTTGACCTAGGACCTTAAGATTTGGCACGAACCGAGCTCTGGCAGCCACATTACACAAGAGAAAGCGTGAAGTGGTAATGTGTAGAAGAAACCGCAGAAAATCTTACGTTAAAATCATTTTGTTTCGAAATGACGTAACTGCAAATCGTCACAATGGACGCATTTCTCTCGGAAACGTTTACATTTATCTTCTGGTAGTTAAAATCGAGTGATGAGATCTGCGGGCGCACCACTCTGTACGTAATATAAGCATCTAAGTTGTTGCAGTCGACAAGTAAGGAGTACAGCAAGTCAAGTTTTAGTTTTTGAAAACTCAATTTTTGACCGCTTTTGCTGCCTTGTAGTTGACCTAGGACCTTAAGATTTGGCACGAACCGAGCTCTGGCAGCCACATTACACAAGAAAAAGCGTGAAGTGGTAATGTGTAGAAGAAACCGCAGAAAATCTTACGTTAAATGCATTTGGTTTCGAAATGACGTAACTGCAAATCGTCAGAATGGACGCATTTCTCTCGGAAACGTTTACATTTATCTTCTGGCAGTTAAAATCGAGTGATGAGATCTGCGGGCGCACCACTCTGTACGTAATATAAGCATCTAAGTTGTTGCAGTCGACAAGTAAGGAGTACAGCAAGTCAAGTTTTAGTTTTTGAAAACTCAATTTTTGACCGATTTTGCTGCCTTTTAGTTGACCTAGGACCTTAAGATTTGGCACGAACCGAGTTCTGGCAGCCACATTACACAAGAAGAAGCGAGAGGAGGTAATGTGTAGAAAAAACCGCAGAAAATCTTACGTTTAATACATTTGTTTTCGAAATGACGTAACTGCAAATCGTCACAATGGACGCATTTCTCTCGGAAACGTTTACATTTATCTTCTGGCAGTTCAAGTGGCGTGATGAGCCTTGCGGGCGCACCACTCTGTACGTAATATAAGCATCTAAGTTGTTGCAGTCGACAAGTAAGGAGTACAGCAAGTCAAGTTATAGTTTTTGAAAACTCAATTTTTGACCGCTTTTGCTGCCTTGTAGTTGACCTAGGACCTTAAGATTTGGCACGAACCGAGCTCTGGCAGCCACATTACACAAGAAAAAGCGTGAAGTGGTAATGTTGTAAGTAGGCTGTTTATGTTTTCTCTATGTAAGTAGGCTGTTTATGTTTTCTCTATGTAAGTAGGCTGTTTAGGTTTTTTATTGGTAACGCCACCTCTGTATGACAATCACTGGCTGTGCTGTGTGCAGTCTGTGGCTGCTTTGCATTGTTGTAATACTCGCCATTGTAGTGTTAGGCAGCTGGCTGTGAACAGCGCGTAGCGTTGCGCAGTTGGAGGTGAGCCGCCAGCAGTGGTGGATGTGGGGAGAGAGATGGCGGAGATTTGTAAATTGTCATGAACTGATATATATATTATGACTTGTGATGATATTAAGGTAAATACATTGTTTGTTCCCTATTAATATCTTTCATTTGCTAACTATCCCTATCAGTAGTTAGTGCCTTCCATAGTTTGAATCTTCTATTTAGCTGGCAGTAGTGGCGCTCGCTGTATTGCAGTAGTTTGAGCAGCGAAGATTTTTGTGAGGTAAGTGATTTGTGAAAGGTATAGTTTAATGTTAGTCAGGGCCATTCTTTTGCAGGGATCTTTGATAGTCAGATTGCGTTGCGCTAACAAAAATATTGTGTGTCAGTTTAAGCACAGTTATGTATAATTGTTCAAAGGGGACGTTTCATATGTCGACCCTTAGCCTAGGATACCTCACTGGAATCTTCTGATTTTTTTCTTGTAGTTTGTGCAATTAGTGTAGATTTTGTTTATTGCTAGCGCGTAATTATAGAGAGAATTTCCTTTGTAGTTGCAGTCTTTCATTGTGGTACAGTAAAACAGTTGTAGCATGCATGCAGATTTGCACCAAGTATTTCGCAGCTGCGCTGGCAATTAAGTAGACATTATTTCCATTGCTATGTTATTTTATTTTGCTCTTCAAATTGTGCTTTTCTGTGTTGTCGTGTGAAATACTGTGACAATAATGGCGTGTGAAAAACGTAATACTAGGCTCCAAAGTAAACTGAGAAATGACAGTGAAAATGAAAGTAGTGTGTTAGCGCCACCGAGTAATGAATTTACTAATGTTCAAAGTAGTAATTTGGTAACTGTGCACAGGGAAATGGAGCGGGCGTCAAACAATGGCGTGGACAGTGAAACAATTAGTGAAGAGGGAAGCATTATCGATCGATCGGTCGGCAATAGCTCGCCGCAGGAAGCCGAAATGACACGACACGATCTCGCAAATACTGTAGATTCAGGTTTTGGATCCTCACCGTTTTCTCAAATAAGTCAAGACACATTTTCTGCTTGTCAAAATGTGAATGTTTCCGGTGTAAATTCACTGCCGAAAAGCACTGAGGAACATGTTTCAGACACCAGTGCATTGTTATTACAATTAATGCAACAAATGGGACAAAAGCTTGAAAAGTTAGACACAATGGAACAAAATCTTAAAAAGTTAGACTCATTGGAGCAAACTCTTGAACGAACACGTGAGGATTTAACTGCTGAGTTACATCACATTGAATCGAAATGTCAAAAAGTCTGTAATGACGTAAAAACACAAATTTGTGAGCATTTCCAACCTATTTTTTCGCGTCATGAAAATGCACTACAGAATCACGAAGCAGCCATAAAAGAACTGCAAACTATTGTTCATGAAAATCATGAGACCTTGCAAGCAAAATTTGACTCAGTTGCATCTACCGATACGGTTATGCAACTTGCAAAAACTCAGGAAAACTTAAAGGTCACAGTAGACACGATTGCAACACAAATGGACACTCTGAAACTTGGTTCAGAAAAACATAGAGAGGAAATGATTTCACTATCGGATAAAGTAGCCGAACTTTCGGATCAATTCACTAACTTATCTACAAAGGTAGATGATGATCTGAATGACACAACACCTGTAGCCTTCATGGACACTGAAGAGTATGAACAAATTAGAAAATTCAAACAAAATCAAAATCAAATCAATACACAGTACAAAAGAGAAATCCGCGAAGTGCAAGATCAGTTGGCACAAGTAGTACAAGAATTACGTATTTCAGAGGACACTCGCGCCCCAATACGGGAAGAGGGACATACAAATACGGAACAGACACAAAATAACAACACAGGGCACTTCGGAAATTGTGAAAGAAGTTGGCAAGGTACGCCGAATTTTGAGATGGAACCGCCGAAACGACGTAACAATGACCGACATGCGACTTGCCGACATGATGATTTTGACTATAAGCTGTTCATTACTACACGTAAATTCAAAACATTTAAGAATTCTGGCAACGACATTCATCCACAAGCATGGCTCCATCAATTCTCTCATTGTTTCCCTCCCAACTGGTCATTGGAGCACAGGTTAGAATTTATGTGTGGCTACTTAGAGAATGAACCAGCTGTAAGAATGCGATCGGTCATTCACGATTGCCACAGTGAAGGAGAATTTTACCATGCCTTCCTCTCAGCATATTGGTCTCAAGCTACACAAGACCGTGTAAAACTTAGCATCATGATGATGAAACACTTTGAACAATCTGAATTTTCCAGTCTTGTCAAATATTTTGAAGACATGTTGCATAAGAATCAATATCTTTCAAACCCATACAGCCCCTCAGAACTCATCCGCATTTGCTTACTCAAATTGCCTGAACATTTACGACATATTATTTTGGCAGGACGTTGCAAAGACGACATTGAAGCTTTTCAGGGACTGTTACAAGAACTGGAAAGTGACACTGACAATCGCGGAACGCGAAAACAACGACACAACAATTACATGTCACATCCGTCACAATTCCGTGACGACAGAAACAATAACTGGACACGACAGGTCTATTCTTACAACGCAAATCGTGGCCAAAATAGACACCACCCGTACGACAACCGTTGGCAGAGTAATAATAGTTACAGAGAAAGATCGCATTTCCGTAGTAATGACTATCACAGAGACAATCAGAGAAACAGACAATATGGGAACCAAAACAAGTATTATCAAGGGAGGCAGAATAACTTCAGACGCAACAGTTCGGCGCAGAGTTACGATTCAGGGAGAAATTCTCCACCACATGACCGACAAACAAGAAACTATGTAAACTACCGACAAAACGACAGACGCGAATTTCATCAGAACTGGCGGGATTCTAACAGAGCTGGGCCCTCTCGGAAAGGCGAATTTGTAGAAGTTAGGTCTCCTAATCCCAATAACAACGCGCGCCAACAAAGAGGCAGACAATGACTCGCACAGCAGGCAGCCGCGTGCGCCAGGTGGCTCAGAGAAAAATAACATAGACGCTAACCTTGAGAAAAATTCCAGTATTCTTTACCGACGTATACCGCCTGACAATTGCATTCAAGTTCAAACTCTGAGTACTATGAAGAGTAAAGGTTTACACCACATTTCACATGTAAAACCATTTATTGACAGATAATCCGCCTTTTAACTTTGTCTTTGCCATAAAACGTTTCACTTCACGTTACTAGTATGCTTAAGAAACTGTTAACATACAACAATGTTTGAAGTACAATATCCAATCAAGAACCAAGAGAACTTATTTAAACAGAAATGACGAATGCATTGTTATAGTGAACAGACGTCACAGTGTTATTCTGTGTGTACATTCTTGTTTGTTAGTTACATGATTACGTAACGACTATAAGGCTTACATACTTAGAACATTTACCAGTACTGCTAATGAGATTTTAATGCAACATTTTGGTCTACTTGAAAATATATTCTGGATTTAAAGTACTTTCAGTGAGATACCAGATGGCACAGTGGTTAGTTTATGTGACAGCTACACGATTTTATCACGACGCTACTAATGAGTGACAATTTACAATGTTGCTTTTGCAGTGTTTCTGTTTTATATCTGCACAGTTTTTCTGAATTCTTCTGGAAAGTAAAACATGTTTTAGTAGTAACTTTTGTGGTATAGCAACAATGAGACAGCCTTTTTCGTGGCACAACATTACGTTACTGTACAGTACTTTCTTCATCACGGCAATAAGCGTAATAACTAAGACATTTATATGCAAAGCATTTCACTTTTGTGTATTATGAGGTAAGTACATTGACTTCTGCAGCACTTAGCTTTCGGAGGACGATAACTACGACACTTCCACAGAGATTATGTTGCAACAAGACGCACATTTAGCGCTACAGGACACGCATTTGAGAGATTTTGTACTTAAGCCATTTATTTTTCAAGATTTTTGAATTACAAAGAAAGTTTTCCGTGATATATTTCATTCTATTCCTGTAATCTGTAACACCTGAGGGTATAATTACATTAATCCTCAGGGGGGTACACGCTTACTTTGTGTACCATGTGTGTGGCAACCACAAGGAACCCTAGCTAATATGGTATTTGCTTATACAACTTTACACATCGGTACCATATTTCTCTAACACAGAATTACACAGCAATCTGATTATTTGACAGAGAAACAAACATTCTTTTTACTATGTCAGTGACACATGTTTACGCAATTACACAGTTGGATAACTTCACACTTACAAAATTGTATGTTGTTTGTACTTTGTGAACTGTTCACATTGTTTTGGAACCATTGTGATACTACGAGAGCTTTGAATGATGTATTTGGTATGAGATCATGATTTTTAAAGTACGTTTGAGGCAGATGACACTTTTGACAGGAGCAGAGAATTTTTTTAATTATTGGAGGAAGCTACGACGATTTTGAGATTTGACTGAGGTGTTATGATGTTATTATTACGACGACGATGTGTATTATGCTGTTGAGGTATGTTTATGATCAATAAGATGATGATACCGTATATGAGGAATTTGATTATGCTACATGTTTCTCAGGATGAAATATTGAAGAAGTGTCAACGAATATGTATATGTATAATAAGGTAAGGAATAATGAATAGTGGTTAGGGACTCTGATTTATGAAAAGGATGTTGGAAACCAAGAAACATACTTTAAGAGTTATGAAATGTGTGTGTATATGCGTGAATGTATTACAATGCAGACGAAAATTTTTTTGGACACTGTTATATCAATAGCATGTTGTTTCTAGAGATTTGTAACGCAAATTCTTGACCTGTGAAATATTTTTATATCAGACTGTCACTTTAGCGGTAAATATTTCCGTAAGAAAGTTAAGTGACCACCTGCACATAATGCGTCGCGGGCACCCAGCTGTGTCAGACGCCTGGAGAAAAAGCCATTATTGCGAGCCCTTTTCAGCGGCACAGGTAGAAAAAAAAAAGAAAGGGAAGGCCATTGTACGCGCTACTGACATCTCCTTGTTGAAAGCATACTGTGGAGCTCGCAATTTATGATATTTACTGAAATGCCTAATGAAACGATGAGAAACATTTCACAGCTATTGTCTTGCTAGTTAAGAAAAATGCCATATGGCTTGCTTTATGTATTTATTTACACATTTTGTTTAATATCAAGTTTCTAGCTGCACTGCAGCAATGGTTAAAATAAAATTTAATATATGTACTAATATAAATATTTTATGCCTACAGATCCAGTAAATAATTTTATGATCCATTGAAAACAAATGAGGGAGCACAAAAAGAAATTTCCCTTCACAGGAATTGCATAAATAATTTTTTTACGATTTGGTAACTTATCTACTAGCGTAAGTTTTTGTGATGCATCACTCTAATGTTAAGATGTGACATAGGTATTAGACATGGCCATTTTAGTGTAATATTTTTTCTGCTTGCGCTATGTCATGTTTAGGTATAAGTTGCTGCTGTTTGGCAGGCATAGTGTTATTGAATTTGACTTTTGCTCATTTATGCTGCTAGCTTTGCCAATTTGCATTTTTTTGCATTGCTGTTTGTGTTGATTTGTTATGTGATGCTGCATTGCCTCGTCCCTTAGTTTAGCATCTGAGCTCAGTAGATTTAAGTTAGCTTAAGAGGGGGTAGCCTCTAAGAGAATGAGTTGCGATGAATTGGAAGAAATGCATTGAGAAAACAGGTTTAGGTAGGATTTTCTTGGAAATAAATGTTGAGGTACGAAATGTGTGAACATTTAAATACAGAAAGCATGCTTAGATAGAATTTTTTTGGTGGAAACAACGGATGAAATAAAAGGAAAGCTATATGAAGTTTTAGGTTGGACTGCAGTACCAAATGTTACACTGAAAACGAACCCTGTCCTTTCCTTTTGTGTTATCCCAGTACGTGTTTGTGTACCCTTGTGTATTTGTTTTCTTCCTGTCTCTGTGTAGTTTCATAGAATTTTTTTCTTCTTTTAATATTAAGCTACATTCACTATGATGAGGAATACTGTTATCCTCAAATATAATTGGCATTAATAATATGTTATTTACTTTGTAAAGATATTAGACATTATTCATTCTGTTTAAATGCTCATGTGTGAAGTTGATGTTTCGCAAGTTATTCTGATCTTCTATGTATGTACTCATGTCATAATTCCTGTAACACTGATGTATATGTCTATTTCTATTCTTTTGTAAAGCCTGTACTACAAATGTTATCTATATTGTTATGTTTTTAATGATGTATTTTGTACCTTTGTTATTGTATTCTTATGTTATAAAATTGTAATTGTCACCAGTTCATGATATTATTAACTTGTTAGTTACATTTCACTGCACACGTTTCTGTTGGTCATAGTATATGGACAATATGTGAGAAGTAGGGACTGATAGTGTTTGCACGTGTGTTGGTAATTCAACAAGGGACTGAATAACAGCATTGCTGGTTCTAAGGACAATTCCAAAAACTTTGTGAGTGCACAAGTGGTGGTTTATGGACTTGCTATATTCTCCGCAAGACTCTTCGATGGTGAATGTGCACCTGCAAACTCGCAACAGATGGCTGCTGGCCATCTCTACAAGGACTACAGTGGGTCTGCACCTCTGGTGGCCCACCAATACCATTATCTCTACAAGGACTACAGTGGGTCTGCACCTTTGGTGGCCCACCAATACCGTAATCTCTACCAGGACTACAGTGGGTCTGCTCTGTGATGACCTACCTACCAATATTCTTCCAAACTACGACTGACTCTGCTGTGGGTTTGCTCTGTTGTGGCCCATTACCTGTCTGCATGTCGAGAGTCAGCACTGTCTTTCCGTTGGAAGGTCAACACAGACTGCATGGAAATCCACTACTTCTTTGTGCATTTTCTTTTACTGCTTGGACTTTGAGAAAAACTCTGCATTTTTACTGTGATGAACAATGTGGACTGTCTTTATGGACTGTGAGAAATTTTGATCTTTTGACCAACATAATATTAATAAGTGTGTGCATTTTATATCTTTGTTACTGTAATTGTGAAAAATTTTTGTCAAATCTGTATTGGCCAGTGCCCAACACCATTTGTAAAAATTTTTGTGGGGAGCATGGGGGCTATGTAAGTAGGCTGTTTATGTTTTCTCTATGTAAGTAGGCTGTTTATGTTTTCTCTATGTAAGTAGGCTGTTTAGGTTTTTTATTGGTAACGCCACCTCTGTATGACAATCACTGGCTGTGCTGTGTGCAGTCTGTGGCTGCTTTGCATTGTTGTAATACTCGCCATTGTAGTGTTAGGCAGCTGGCTGTGAACAGCGCGTAGCGTTGCGCAGTTGGAGGTGAGCCGCCAGCAGTGGTGGATGTGGGGAGAGAGATGGCGGAGATTTGTAAATTGTCATGAACTGATATATATATTATGACTTGTGATGATATTAAGGTAAATACATTGTTTGTTCTCTATTAATATCTTTCATTTGCTAACTATCCCTATCAGTAGTTAGTGCCTTCCATAGCTTGAATCTTCTATTTAGCTGGCAGTAGTGGCGCTCGCTGTATTGCAGTAGTTTGAGCAGCGAAGATTTTTGTGAGGTAAGTGATTTGTGAAAGGTATAGTTTAATGTTAGTCAGGGCCATTCTTTTGCAGGGATCTTTGATAGTCAGATTGCGTTGCGCTAACAAAAATATTGTGTGTCAGTTTAAGCACAGTTATGTATAATTGTTCAAAGGGGACGTTTCAATGTGTAGAAGAAACCGCAGAAAATCTTACGTTAAATACATTTGGTTTCGAAATGACGTAACTGCAAATCGTCACAATGGACGCATTTCTCTCGGAAACGTTTACATTTATCTTCTGGCAGTTAAAATCGAGTGATGAGATCTGCGGGCGCACCACTCTGTACGTAATATAAGCATCTAAGTTGTTGCAGTCGACAGGTAAGGAGTACAGCAAGTCAAGTTTTAGTTTTTGAAAACTCAATTTTTGACCGATTTTGCTGCCTTTAAGTTGACCTAGGACCTTAAGATTTGGCACGAACCGAGCTCTGGCAGCCGCATTACACAAGAAAAAGCGTGAAGTGGTAATGTGTAGAAGAAACCGCAGAAAATCTTACGTTAAATACATTTGGTTTCGAAATGACGTAACTGCAAATCGTCACAATGGACGCATTTCTCTCGGAAACGTTTACATTTATCTTCTGGCAGTTAAAATCGAGTGATGAGATCTGCGGGCGCACCACTCTGTACGTAATATAAGCATCTAAGTTGTTGCAGTCGACAAGTAAGGAGTACAGCAAGTCAAGTTTTAGTTTTTGAAAACTCAATTTTTGACCGCTTTTGCTGCCTTGTAGTTGACCTAGGACCTTATGATTTGGCACGAACCGAGCTCTGGCAGCCACATTACACAAGAAAAAGCGTGAAGTGGTAATGTGTAGAAGAAACCGCAGAAAATCTTACGTTAAATACATTTGGTTTCGAAATGACGTAACTGCAAATCGTCACAATGGACGCATTTCTCTCGGAAACGTTTACATTTATCTTCTGGCAGTTAAAATCGAGTTATGAGATCTGCGGGCGCACCACTCTGTACGTAATATAAGCATCTAAGTTGTTGCAGTCGACAAGTAAGGAGTACAGCAAGTCAAGTTTTAGTTTTTGAAAACTCAATTTTTGACCGATTTTGCTGCCTTTTATTTGACCTAGGACCTTAAGATTTGGCACGAACCGAGTTCTGGCAGCCACATTACACAAGAAGAAGCGAAAAGAGGTAATGTGTAGAAAAAACCGCAGAAAATCTTACGTTTAATACATTTGTTTTCGAAATGACGTAACTGCAAATCGTCACAATGGACGCATTTCTCTCGGAAACGTTTACATTTATCTTCTGGCAGTTCAAGTGGCGTGATGAGCCTTGCGGGCGCACCACTCTATACGTAATATAAGCATCTAAGGTGTTGCAGTCGACAAGTAAGGAGTACAGCAAGTCAAGTTATAGTTTTGAAAACTCAATTTTTGACCGCTTTTGCTGCCTTGTAGTTGACCTAGGACCTTAAGATTTGGCACGAACCGAGCTCTGGCAGCCACATTACACAAGAAAAATAGTGAAATGGTAATGTGTAGAAGAAACCGCAGAAAACCTTACGTTAAATACATTTGGTTTCGAAATGACGTAACTGCAAATCGTCACAATGGACGCATTTCTCTGGGAAACGTTTACATTTATCTTCTGGCAGTGAAAATCGAGTGATGAGATCTACGGGCGCACCACTCTGTACGTAATATAAGCATCTAAGTTGTTGCAGTCGACAGGTAAGGAGTACAGCAAGTCAAGTTTTAGTTTTTGAAAACTCAATTTTTGACCGATTTTGCTGCCTTTAAGTTGACCTAGGACCTTAAGATTTGGCACGAACCGAGCTCTGGCAGCCGCATTACACAAGAAAAAGCATGAAGTGGTAATGTGTAGAAGAAACCGCAGAAAATCTTACGTTAAATACATTTGGTTTCGAAATGACGTAACTGCAAATCGTCACAATGGACGCATTTCTCTCGGAAACGTTTACATTTATCTTCTGGCAGTTAAAATCGAGTGATGAGATCTGCGGGCGCACCACTCTGTACGTAACATAAGCATCTGAGTTGCTGCAGTCGACAAGTAAGGAGTACAGCAAGTCAAGTTTTAGTTTTTGAAAACTCAATTTTTGACCGATTTTGCTGCCTTTTAGTTGACCTAGGACCTTAAGATTTGGCACGAACCGAGTTCTGGCAGCCACATTACACAAGAAGAAGCGAAAAGACGTAATGTGTAGAAAAAACCGCAGAAAATCTTACGTTTAATACATTTGTTTTCGAAATGACGTAACTGCAAATCGTCACAATGAACGCATTTCTCTCGGAAACGTTTACATTTATCTTCTGGCAGTTCAAGTGGCGTGATGAGCCCTGCGGGCGCACCACTCTGTACGTAATATAAGCATCTAAGTTGTTGCAGTCGACAAGTAAGGAGTACAGCAAGTCAAGTTATAGTTTTTGAAAACTCAATTTTTGGCCGCTTTTGCTGCCTTGTAGTTGACCTAGGACCTTAAGATTTGGCACGAACGGAGGTCTGGCAGCCACATTACACAAGAAGAAGCGAGAAGAGGTAATGTGTAGAAAAAACCGCAGAGAATCTTGCGTTTAGTACATTTGTTTTCGAAATGACGTAACTGCAAATCGTCACAATGGACGCATTTCTCTCGGAAACGTTTACATTTGTCTTCTGGCAGTTAAAGTGGCGTGATGAGCCTTGCGGGCGCACCACTCTGTACGTAATATAAGCATCTAAGTTGTTGCAGTCGACAAGTAAGAAGCACAGCAAGTCAAGTTTTAGTTTTTGAAAACTCAATTTTTGGCCGCTATTGCTGCCTTGTAGTTGACCTAGGACCTTAAGGTTTGGCACGAACCGAGTTCTGGCAGCCACATTACACAAGAAGAAGCGAGAAGAGGTAATGTGTAAAAAAAACCGCAGAAAATCTTACGTTTAATACATTTGTTTTCAAAATGTCGTAACTGCAAATCGTCACAATGGACGCATTTCTCTCGGAAACGTTTACATTTATCATCTGGCGGTTAAAGTGGCGTGATGAGCCTTGCGGGCGCACCACTCTGTACGTAATATAAGCATCTAAGTTGTTGCAGTCGACAAGCAAGGAGTACAGCAAGTCAAGTTTTAGTTATTGAAAACTCAATTTTTGACCGCTTTTGCTGCCTTGTAGTTGACCTAGGACCTTAAGATTTGGCACGAACCGAGCTCTGGCAGCCACATTACACAAGAAAAGGCGTGAAGTGGTAATGTGTAGAAAAAACCGCAGAAAATCTTACGTTTAATACATTGTTTTTCGAAATGACGTAACTGCAAATCGTCACAATGGACGCATCTCTCTCGGAAACGTTTACATTTATCTACTGGCAGTTAAAGTGGCGTGATGAGCCTTGCGGGCGCACCACTCTGTACGTAATATAAGCATCTAAGTTGTTGCAGTCGACAAGTAAGGAGCACAGCAAGTCAAGTTTTAGTTTTTGAAAACTCGATTTTTGGCCGCTTTTGCTGCCTTTAAGTTGACCTAGGACCTTAAGGTTTGGCACGAACCGAGTTCTGGCAGCCACATTACACAAGAAGAAGCGAGAAGAGGTAATGTGTAGAAAAAACCGCTGAAAATCTTACGTTTAATACATTTGTTTTCGAAATGACGTAACTACAAATCGTCTCAATGGACGCATTTCTCTCGGAAACGTTTACATTTATCTTCTGGCAGTTAAACTGGCGTGATGAGCCATGCGGGCGCACCACTCTGTACGTAATATAAGCATCTAAGTTGTTGCAGTTGACAAGTAAGGAGCACCGCAGGTCAAATTTTAAATTTCGAAAACTCAATTTTTGGCCCCTTTTGCTGCCTTGTAGTTGACCTAGGACCTTAAGATTTGGCACGAACAGAGGTCCGGCAGCCACATTACACAAGAAGAAGCGAGAAGAGGTAATGTGTAGAAAAAACCGCAGAAAATCTTGCGTTTAGTACATTTGTTTTCGAAATGACGTAACTGCAAATCGTCACAATGGACGCATTTCTCTCGGAAACGTTTACATTTATCTTCTGGCAGTTAAAGTGGCGTGATGAGCCTTGCGGGCGCACCACTCTGTACGTAATATAAGCATCTAAGTTGTTGCAGTCGACAAGCAAGGAGTACAGCAAGTCAAGTTTTAGTTATTGAAAACTCAATTTTTGACCGCTTTTGCTGCCTTGTAGTTGACCTAGGACCTTAAGATTTGGCACGAACCGAGCTCTGGCAGCCACATTACACAAGAAAAGGTGAGAAGTGGTAATGTGTAGAAAAAACCGCAGAAAATCTTACGTTTAATACATTTGTTTTCGAAATGACGTAACTGCAAATCGTCACAATGGACGCATTTCTCTCGGAAACGTTTACATTTATCTTCTGGCAGTTAAAGTGGCGTGATGAGCCTTGCGGGCGCACCACTCTGTACGTAATATAAGCATCTAAGTTGTTGCAGTCGACAAGTAAGGAGCACAGCAAGTCAAGTTTTAGTTTTTGAAAACTCAATTTTTGGCCGCTTTGCTACCTTGTAGTTGACCTATGACCTTAAGGTTTGGCACGAACCGAGTTCTGGCAGCCACCTTACAAATGAAGAAGCGAGAAGAGGTAATGTGTAAAAAAAACCGCAGAAAATCTTACGTTTAATACATTTGTTTTCAAAATGTCGTAACTGCAAATCGTCACAATGGACGCATTTCTCTCGGAAACGTTTACATTTATCATCTGGCGGTTAAAGTGGCGTGATGAGCCTTGCGGGCGCACCACTCTGTACGTAATATAAGCATCTAAGTTGTTGCAGTCGACAAGCAAGGAGTACAGCAAGTCAAGTTTTAGTTATTGAAAACTCAATTTTTGACCGCTTTTGCTGCCTTGTAGTTGACCTAGGACCTTAAGATTTGGCACGAACCGAGCTCTGGCAGCCACATTACACAAGAAAAGGTGAGAAGTGGTAATGTGTAGAAAAAACCGCAGAAAATCTTACGTTTAATACATTTGTTTTCGAAATGACGTAACTGCAAATCGTCACAATGGACGCATTTCTCTCGGAAACGTTTACATTTATCTTCTGGCAGTTAAAGTGGCGTGATGAGCCTTGCGGGCGCACCACTCTGTACGTAATATAAGCATCTAAGTTGTTGCAGTCGACAAGTAAGGAGCACAGCAAGTCAAGTTTTAGTTTTTGAAAACTCAATTTTTGGCCGCTTTGCTACCTTGTAGTTGACCTATGACCTTAAGGTTTGGCACGAACCGAGTTCTGGCAGCCACCTTACAAATGAAGAAGCGAGAAGAGGTAATGTGTAGAAAAAACCGCAGAAAATCTTACGTTTAATACATTTGTTTTCGAAATGACGTAACTGCAAATCGTCACAATGGACGCATTTCTCTCGGAAACGTTTACATTTATCTTCTGGCGGTTAAAGTGGCGTGATGAGCCTTGCGGGCGCACCACTCTGTACGTAATAAAAGCATCTAAGTTGTTGCAGTCGACAAGTAAGGAGCACAACAAGTCAAGTTATAGTTTTTGAAAACTCGATTTTTCGCCGCTTTTGCTGCCTTCTAGTTGACCTAGGACCTTAAGATTTGGCACGAACCAAGCTCTGGCAGCCACATTACACAAGAAGAAGCGAGAAGAGGTAATGTGTAGAAAAAACCACAGAAAATCTTACGTTAAATATATTTGGTTTCGAAATGACGTAACTGCAAATCGTCACAATGGACGCATTTCTCTCGGAAACGTTTACATTTATCTTCTGGCAGTTAAAGTGGCGTGATGACCCTTGCGGGCGCACCACTCTGTACGTAATATAAGCATCTAAGTTGTTGCAGTCGACAAGTAACGAGTACAGCAAGTCAAGTTTTAGTTTTTGAAAACTCAATTTTTGAACGCTTCTGCTGCCTTGTAGTTGACCTTGGACCTTGAGATTTGGCACGAACCGAGCTCTGACAGCCACATTACACAAGAAAAAGCGTGAAGTGGTAATGTGTAGAAGAAACCGCAGGAAATCTTACGTTAAATACATTTGTTTTCGAAATGACGTAACTGCAAATCGTCACAATGGACGCATTTCTCTCGGAAACGTTTACATTTATCTTCTGGCAGTTAAAGTGGCGTGATGACCCTTGCGGGCGCACCACTCTGTACGTAATATAAGCATCTAAGTTGTTGCAGTCGACAAGTAACGAGTACAGCAAGTCAAGTTTTAGTTTTTGAAAACTCAATTTTTGAACGCTTCTGCTGCCTTGTAGTTGACCTTGGACCTTGAGATTTGGCACGAACCGAGCTCTGACAGCCACATTACACAAGAAAAAGCGTGAAGTGGTAATGTGTAGAAGAAACCGCAGGAAATCTTACGTTAAATACATTTGTTTTCGAAATGACGTAACTGCAAATCGTCACAATGAACGCATTTCTCTCGGAAACGTTTACATTTATCTTCTGGCAGTTAAAATCGAGTGATGAGCCCTGCGGGCGCACCACTCTGTACGTAATATAAGCATCTAAGTTGTAGCAGTCGACAAGTAAGGAGCACAACAAGTCAAGTTATAGTTTTTGAAAACTCGATTTTTGGCCGCATTTGCTGCCTTCTAGTTGACCTAGGACCTTAAGATTTGGCACGAACCGAGCTCTGGCAGCCACATTACACAAGAAAAAGCGTGAAGTGGTAATGTGTAGAAGAAACCGCAGGAAATCTTACGTTAAATACATTTGGTCTCGAAATGACGTAACTGCAAATCGTCACAATGGACGCATTTCTCTCGGAAACGTTTACATTTATCTTCTGGCAGTTAAAATCGAGTGATGAGCCCTGCGGGCGCACCACTCTGTACGTAATATAAGCATCTAAGTTGTAGCAGTCGACAAGTAAGGAGCACAACAAGTCAAGTTATAGTTTTTGAAAACTCGATTTTTGGCCGCATTTGCTGCCTTCTAGTTGACCTAGGACCTTAAGATTTGGCACGAACCGAGCTCTGGCAGCCACATTACACAAGAAAAAGCGTGAAGTGGTAATGTGTAGAAGAAACCGCAGGAAATCTTACGTTAAATACATTTGGTCTCGAAATGACGTAACTGCAAATCGTCACAATGGACGCATTTCTCTCGGAAACGTTTACATTTATCTTCTGGCAGTTAAAGTGGCATGATGAGCCTTGCGGTCGCACCACTCTGTACGTAATATAAGCATCTAAGTTGTTGCAGTCGACAAGTAACGAGTACAGCAAGTCAAGTTTTAGTTTTTGAAAACTCAATTTTTGACCGCTTTTGCTGCCTTTTAGTTGACCTAGGACCTTAAGATTTAACACGAACCGAGCTCTGGCAGCCACATTACACAAGAAGAAGCGAGAAGAGGTAATGTGTAGAAAAAACCACAGAAAATCTTACGTTTAATACATTTGTTTTCGAAATGACGTAACTGCAAATCGTCACAATGGACGCATTTCTCTCGGAAACGTTTACATTTATCTTCTGGCAGTTAAAATCGAGTGATGAGCCCTGCGGGCGCACCACTCTGTACGTAATATAAGCATCTAAGTTGTAGCAGTCGACAAGTAAGGAGCACAACAAGTCAAGTTATAGTTTTTGAAAACTCGATTTTTGGCCGCATTTGCTGCCTTCTAGTTGACCTAGGACCTTAAGATTTGGCACGAACCGAGCTCTGGCAGCCACATTACACAAGAAAAAGCGTGAAGTGGTAATGTGTAGAAGAAACCGCAGGAAATCTTACGTTAAATACATTTGGTCTCGAAATGACGTAACTGCAAATCGTCACAATGGACGCATTTCTCTCGGAAACGTTTACATTTATCTTCTGGCAGTTAAAGTGGCATGATGAGCCTTGCGGTCGCACCACTCTGTACGTAATATAAGCATCTAAGTTGTTGCAGTCGACAAGTAACGAGTACAGCAAGTCAAGTTTTAGTTTTTGAAAACTCAATTTTTGACCGCTTTTGCTGCCTTTTAGTTGACCTAGGACCTTAAGATTTAACACGAACCGAGCTCTGGCAGCCACATTACACAAGAAGAAGCGAGAAGAGGTAATGTGTAGAAAAAACCACAGAAAATCTTACGTTTAATACATTTGTTTTCGAAATGACGTAACTGCAAATCGTCACAATGGACGCATTTCTCTCGGAAACGTTTACATTTATCTTCTGGCAGTTAAAATCGAGTGATGAGCCCTGCGGGCGCACCACTCTGTACGTAATATAAGCATCTAAGTTGTAGCAGTCGACAAGTAAGGAGCACAACAAGTCAAGTTATAGTTTTTGAAAACTCGATTTTTGGCCGCATTTGCTGCCTTCTAGTTGACCTAGGACCTTAAGATTTGGCACGAACCGAGCTCTGGCAGCCACATTACACAAGAAAAAGCGTGAAGTGGTAATGTGTAGAAGAAACCGCAGGAAATCTTACGTTAAATACATTTGGTCTCGAAATGACGTAACTGCAAATCGTCACAATGGACGCATTTCTCTCGGAAACGTTTACATTTATCTTCTGGCAGTTAAAGCGGCATGATGAGCCTTGCGGTCGCACCACTCTGTACGTAATATAAGCATCTAAGTTGTTGCAGTCGACAAGTAACGAGTACAGCAAGTCAAGTTTTAGTTTTTGAAAACTCAATTTTTGACCGCTTTTGCTGCCTTTTAGTTGACCTAGGACCTTAAGATTTAACACGAACCGAGCTCTGGCAGCCACATTACACAAGAAGAAGCGAGAAGAGGTAATGTGTAGAAAAAACCACAGAAAATCTTACGTTTAATACATTTGTTTTCGAAATGACGTAACTGCAAATCGTCACAATGGACGCATTTCTCTCGGAAACGTTTACATTTATCTTCTGGCAGTTAAAGTGGCGTGATGAGCCTTGCGGGCGCACCACTCTGTACGTAATATAAGCATCTAAGTTGTTGCAGTCGACAAGTAAGGAGTACAGCAAGTCAAGTTTTAGTTTTTGAAAACTCAATTTTTGACCGCTTTTGCTGCCTTTTAGTTGACCTAGGACCTTAAGATTTAACACGAACCGAGCTCTGACAGCCACATTACACAAGAAAAAGCGTGAAGTGGTAATGTGTAGAAGAAACCGCAGAAAATCTTACGTTAAATATATTTGGTTTCGAAATGACGTAACTGCAAATCGTCACAATGGACGCATTTCTCTCGGAAACGTTTACATTTATCTTCTGGCAGTTAAAATCGAGTGATGAGCCCTGCGGGCGCACCACTCTGTACGTAATATAAGCATCTAAGTTGTTGCAGTCTACAAGTAAGGAGTACAGCAAGCCAAGTTCTATTTTTTGAAAACTCAATTTTTGACCGCTTTTGCTGCCTTTTAGTTGACCTAGGACCTTAAGATTTGGCACGAACCAAGCTCTGGCAGCCACATTACACAAGAAGAAGCGAGAAGAGGTAATGTGTAGAAAAAACCACAGAAAATCTTACGTTAAATATATTTGGTTTCGAAATGACGTAACTGCAAATCGTCACAATGGACGCATTTCTCTGAAACGTTTACATTTATCTTCTGGCAGTTAAAGTGGCGTGATGACCCTTGCGGGCGCACCACTCTGTACGTAATATAAGCATCTAAGTTGTTGCAGTCGACAAGTAACGAGTACAGCAAGTCAAGTTTTAGTTTTTGAAAACTCAATTTTTGAACGCTTCTGCTGCCTTGTAGTTGACCTTGGACCTTGAGATTTGGCACGAACCGAGCTCTGACAGCCACATTACACAAGAAAAAGCGTGAAGTGGTAATGTGTAGAAGAAACCGCAGGAAATCTTACGTTAAATACATTTGTTTTCGAAATGACGTAACTGCAAATCGTCACAATGGACGCATTTCTCTCGGAAACGTTTACATTTATCTTCTGGCAGTTAAAGTGGCGTGATGACCCTTGCGGGCGCACCACTCTGTACGTAATATAAGCATCTAAGTTGTTGCAGTCGACAAGTAACGAGTACAGCAAGTCAAGTTTTAGTTTTTGAAAACTCAATTTTTGAACGCTTCTGCTGCCTTGTAGTTGACCTTGGACCTTGAGATTTGGCACGAACCGAGCTCTGACAGCCACATTACACAAGAAAAAGCGTGAAGTGGTAATGTGTAGAAGAAACCGCAGGAAATCTTACGTTAAATACATTTGTTTTCGAAATGACGTAACTGCAAATCGTCACAATGAACGCATTTCTCTCGGAAACGTTTACATTTATCTTCTGGCAGTTAAAATCGAGTGATGAGCCCTGCGGGCGCACCACTCTGTACGTAATATAAGCATCTAAGTTGTAGCAGTCGACAAGTAAGGAGCACAACAAGTCAAGTTATAGTTTTTGAAAACTCGATTTTTGGCCGCATTTGCTGCCTTCTAGTTGACCTAGGACCTTAAGATTTGGCACGAACCGAGCTCTGGCAGCCACATTACACAAGAAAAAGCGTGAAGTGGTAATGTGTAGAAGAAACCGCAGGAAATCTTACGTTAAATACATTTGGTCTCGAAATGACGTAACTGCAAATCGTCACAATGGACGCATTTCTCTCGGAAACGTTTACATTTATCTTCTGGCAGTTAAAATCGAGTGATGAGCCCTGCGGGCGCACCACTCTGTACGTAATATAAGCATCTAAGTTGTAGCAGTCGACAAGTAAGGAGCACAACAAGTCAAGTTATAGTTTTTGAAAACTCGATTTTTGGCCGCATTTGCTGCCTTCTAGTTGACCTAGGACCTTAAGATTTGGCACGAACCGAGCTCTGGCAGCCACATTACACAAGAAAAAGCGTGAAGTGGTAATGTGTAGAAGAAACCGCAGGAAATCTTACGTTAAATACATTTGGTCTCGAAATGACGTAACTGCAAATCGTCACAATGGACGCATTTCTCTCGGAAACGTTTACATTTATCTTCTGGCAGTTAAAGTGGCATGATGAGCCTTGCGGTCGCACCACTCTGTACGTAATATAAGCATCTAAGTTGTTGCAGTCGACAAGTAACGAGTACAGCAAGTCAAGTTTTAGTTTTTGAAAACTCAATTTTTGACCGCTTTTGCTGCCTTTTAGTTGACCTAGGACCTTAAGATTTAACACGAACCGAGCTCTGGCAGCCACATTACACAAGAAGAAGCGAGAAGAGGTAATGTGTAGAAAAAACCACAGAAAATCTTACGTTTAATACATTTGTTTTCGAAATGACGTAACTGCAAATCGTCACAATGGACGCATTTCTCTCGGAAACGTTTACATTTATCTTCTGGCAGTTAAAATCGAGTGATGAGCCCTGCGGGCGCACCACTCTGTACGTAATATAAGCATCTAAGTTGTAGCAGTCGACAAGTAAGGAGCACAACAAGTCAAGTTATAGTTTTTGAAAACTCGATTTTTGGCCGCATTTGCTGCCTTCTAGTTGACCTAGGACCTTAAGATTTGGCACGAACCGAGCTCTGGCAGCCACATTACACAAGAAAAAGCGTGAAGTGGTAATGTGTAGAAGAAACCGCAGGAAATCTTACGTTAAATACATTTGGTCTCGAAATGACGTAACTGCAAATCGTCACAATGGACGCATTTCTCTCGGAAACGTTTACATTTATCTTCTGGCAGTTAAAGTGGCATGATGAGCCTTGCGGTCGCACCACTCTGTACGTAATATAAGCATCTAAGTTGTTGCAGTCGACAAGTAACGAGTACAGCAAGTCAAGTTTTAGTTTTTGAAAACTCAATTTTTGACCGCTTTTGCTGCCTTTTAGTTGACCTAGGACCTTAAGATTTAACACGAACCGAGCTCTGGCAGCCACATTACACAAGAAGAAGCGAGAAGAGGTAATGTGTAGAAAAAACCACAGAAAATCTTACGTTTAATACATTTGTTTTCGAAATGACGTAACTGCAAATCGTCACAATGGACGCATTTCTCTCGGAAACGTTTACATTTATCTTCTGGCAGTTAAAATCGAGTGATGAGCCCTGCGGGCGCACCACTCTGTACGTAATATAAGCATCTAAGTTGTAGCAGTCGACAAGTAAGGAGCACAACAAGTCAAGTTATAGTTTTTGAAAACTCGATTTTTGGCCGCATTTGCTGCCTTCTAGTTGACCTAGGACCTTAAGATTTGGCACGAACCGAGCTCTGGCAGCCACATTACACAAGAAAAAGCGTGAAGTGGTAATGTGTAGAAGAAACCGCAGGAAATCTTACGTTAAATACATTTGGTCTCGAAATGACGTAACTGCAAATCGTCACAATGGACGCATTTCTCTCGGAAACGTTTACATTTATCTTCTGGCAGTTAAAGCGGCATGATGAGCCTTGCGGTCGCACCACTCTGTACGTAATATAAGCATCTAAGTTGTTGCAGTCGACAAGTAACGAGTACAGCAAGTCAAGTTTTAGTTTTTGAAAACTCAATTTTTGACCGCTTTTGCTGCCTTTTAGTTGACCTAGGACCTTAAGATTTAACACGAACCGAGCTCTGGCAGCCACATTACACAAGAAGAAGCGAGAAGAGGTAATGTGTAGAAAAAACCACAGAAAATCTTACGTTTAATACATTTGTTTTCGAAATGACGTAACTGCAAATCGTCACAATGGACGCATTTCTCTCGGAAACGTTTACATTTATCTTCTGGCAGTTAAAGTGGCGTGATGAGCCTTGCGGGCGCACCACTCTGTACGTAATATAAGCATCTAAGTTGTTGCAGTCGACAAGTAAGGAGTACAGCAAGTCAAGTTTTAGTTTTTGAAAACTCAATTTTTGACCGCTTTTGCTGCCTTTTAGTTGACCTAGGACCTTAAGATTTAACACGAACCGAGCTCTGACAGCCACATTACACAAGAAAAAGCGTGAAGTGGTAATGTGTAGAAGAAACCGCAGAAAATCTTACGTTAAATATATTTGGTTTCGAAATGACGTAACTGCAAATCGTCACAATGGACGCATTTCTCTCGGAAACGTTTACATTTATCTTCTGGCAGTTAAAATCGAGTGATGAGCCCTGCGGGCGCACCACTCTGTACGTAATATAAGCATCTAAGTTGTTGCAGTCTACAAGTAAGGAGTACAGCAAGCCAAGTTCTATTTTTTGAAAACTCAATTTTTGACCGCTTTTGCTGCCTTTTAGTTGACCTAGGACCTTAAGATTTGGCACGAACCAAGCTCTGGCAGCCACATTACACAAGAAGAAGCGAGAAGAGGTAATGTGTAGAAAAAACCACAGAAAATCTTACGTTAAATATATTTGGTTTCGAAATGACGTAACTGCAAATCGTCACAATGGACGCATTTCTCTCGGAAACGTTTACATTTATCTTCTGGCAGTTAAAGTGGCGTGATGACCCTTGCGGGCGCACCACTCTGTACGTAATATAAGCATCTAAGTTGTTGCAGTCGACAAGTAACGAGTACAGCAAGTCAAGTTTTAGTTTTTGAAAACTCAATTTTTGAACGCTTCTGCTGCCTTGTAGTTGACCTTGGACCTTGAGATTTGGCACGAACCGAGCTCTGACAGCCACATTACACAAGAAAAAGCGTGAAGTGGTAATGTGTAGAAGAAACCGCAGAAAATCTTACGTTAAATACATTTGGTTTCGAAATGACGTAACTGCAAATCGTCACAATGGACGCATTTCTCTCGGAAACGTTTACATTTATCTTCTGGCAGTTAAAATCGAGTGATGAGCCCTGCGGGCGCACCACTCTGTACGTAATATAAGCATCTAAGTTGTTGCAGTCGACAAGTAAGGAGTACAGCAAGTCAAGTTTTAGTTTTTGAAAACTCAATTTTTGACCGCTTTTCCTCCCTTGTAGTTAACCTAGGACCTTAAGATTTGGCGCGAACCGAGCTCTGGCAGCCACAAGACACAAGAAAAAGCGTGAAGTGGTAATGTGTAGAAGAAACCGCAGAAAATCTTACGTTAAATACATTTGGTTTCGAAATGACGTAACTTCAAATCGTCACAATGGACGCATTTCTCTCGGAAACGTTTACATTTATCTTTTGGCAGTTAAAGTGGCGTGATGAGCTTTGCGGGGGCACCACTCTGTACGTAATATAAGCATCTAAGTTGTTGCAGTCGACAAGTATGGAGTACAGCAAGTCAAGTTTTAGTTTTTGAAAACTCAATTTTTGACCGATTTTGCTGCCTTTTAGTTGTCCTAGGACCTTAAGATTTGGCACGAACCAAGCTCTGGCAGCCACATTACACAAGAAAAAGCGTGAAGTGGTAATGTGTAGAAGAAACCGCAGAAAATCTTACGTTAAATACATTTGGTTTCGAAATGACGTAACTGCAAATCGTCACAATGGACGCATTTCTCTCGGAAACGTTTACATTTATCTTTTGGCAGTTAAAGTGGCGTGATGAGCCTTGCGGGCGCACCACTCTGTACGTAATATAAGCATCTAAGTTGTTGCAGTCGACAAGTATGGAGTACAGCAAGTCAAGTTTTAGTTTTTGAAAACTCAATTTTTGACCGATTTTGCTGCCTTTTAGTTGTCCTAGGACCTTAAGATTTGGCACGAACCAAGCTCTGGCAGCCACATTACACAAGAAAAAGCGTGAAGTGGTAATGTGTAGAAGAAACCGCAGAAAATCTTACGTTAAATACATTTGGTTTCGAAATGACGTAACTGCAAATCGTCACAATGGACGCATTTCTCTCGGAAACGTTTACATTTATCTTTTGGCAGTTAAAGTGGCGTGATGAGCCTTGCGGGCGCACCACTCTGTACGTAATATAAGCATCTAAGTTGTTGCAGTCGACAAGTATGGAGTACAGCAAGTCAAGTTTTAGTTTTTGAAAACTCAATTTTTGACCGATTTTGCTGCCTTTTAGTTGTCCTAGGACCTTAAGATTTGGCACGAACCAAGCTCTGGCAGCCACATTACACAAGAAAAAGCGTGAAGTGGTAATGTGTAGAAGAAACCGCAGAAAATCTTACGTTAAATACATTTGGTTTCGAAATGACGTAACTTCAAATCGTCACAATGGACGCATTTCTCTCGGAAACGTTTACATTTATCTTTTGGCAGTTAAAGTGGCGTGATGAGCTTTGCGGGGGCACCACTCTATACGTAATATAAGCATCTAAGTTGTTGCAGTCGACAAGTAAGGAGTACAGCAAGTCAAGTTTTAGTTTTTGAAAACTCAATTTTTGACCGATTTTGCTGCCTTTTAGTTGTCCTAGGACCTTAAGATTTGGCACGAACCAAGCTCTGGCAGCCACATTACACAAGAAAAAGCGTGAAGTGGTAATGTGTAGAAGAAACCGCAGAAAATCTTACGTTAAATACATTTGGTTTCGAAATGACGTAACTGCAAATCGTCACAATGGACGCATTTCTCTCGGAAACGTTTACATTTATCTTTTGGCAGTTAAAGTGGCGTGATGAGCCTTGCGGGCGCACCACTCTGTACGTAATATAAGCATCTAAGTTGTTGCAGTCGACAAGTATGGAGTACAGCAAGTCAAGTTTTAGTTTTTGAAAACTCAATTTTTGACCGATTTTGCTGCCTTTTAGTTGTCCTAGGACCTTAAGATTTGGCACGAACCAAGCTCTGGCAGCCACATTACACAAGAAAAAGCGTGAAGTGGTAATGTGTAGAAGAAACCGCAGAAAATCTTACGTTAAATACATTTGGTTTCGAAATGACGTAACTGCAAATCGTCACAATGGACGCATTTCTCTCGGAAACGTTTACATTTATCTTTTGGCAGTTAAAGTGGCGTGATGAGCCTTGCGGGCGCACCACTCTGTACGTAATATAAGCATCTAAGTTGTTGCAGTCGACAAGTATGGAGTACAGCAAGTCAAGTTTTAGTTTTTGAAAACTCAATTTTTGACCGATTTTGCTGCCTTTTAGTTGACCTAGGACCTTAAGATTTGGCACGAACCAAGCTCTGGCAGCCACTTTACACAAGAAAAAGCGTGAAGTGGTAATGTGTAGAAGAAACCGCAGAAAATCTTACGTTAAATACATTTGGTTTCGAAATGACGTAACTGCAAATCGTCACAATGGACGCATTTCTCTCGCAAACGTTTACATTTATCTTCTGGCAGTTAAAATCGAGTAATGAGCCCTGCGGGCGCACCACTCTGTACGTAATATAAGCATCTAAGTTGTTGCAGTCGACAAGTAACGAGTACAGCAAGTCAAGTTTTAGTTTTTGAAAACTCAATTTTTTACCGATTTTGCTGCCTTTTAGTTGACCTAGGACCTTAAGCTTTGGCACGAACCGAGCTCTGGCAGCCACATTACACAAGAAAAAGCGTGAAGTGGTAATGTGTAGAAGAAACCGCAGAAAATCTTACGTTAAATACATTTGGTTTCGAAATGACGTAACTGCAAATCGTCACAATGGACGCATTTCTCTCGGAAACGTTTACATTTATCTTCTGGCAGTTAAAATCGAGTGATGAGCCCTGCGGGCGCACCACTCTGTACGTAATATAAGCATCTAAGTTGTTGCAGTCGACAAGTAAGGAGTACAGCAAGTCAAGTTTTAGTTTTTGAAAACTCAATTTTTGACCGCTTTTCCTGCCTTGTAGTTAACCTAGGACCTTAAGATTTGGCACGAACCGAGCTCTGGCAGCCACAAGACACAAGAAAAAGCGTGAAGTGGTAATGTGTAGAAGAAACCGCAGAAAATCTTACGTTAAATACATTTGGTTTCGAAATGACGTAACTTCAAATCGTCACAATGGACGCATTTCTCTCGGAAACGTTTACATTCATCTTTTGGCAGTTAAAGTGGCGTGATGAGCTTTGCGGGCGCACCACTCTGTACGTAATATAAGCATCTAAGTTGTTGCAGTCGACAAGTAAGGAGTACAGCAAGTCAAGTTTTAGTTTTTGAAAACTCAATTTTTGACCGATTTTGCTGCCTTTTAGTTGTCCTAGGACCTTAAGATTTGGCACGAACCAAGCTCTGGCAGCCACATTACACAAGAAAAAGCGTGAAGTGGTAATGTGTAGAAGAAACCGCAGAAAATCTTACGTTAAACACATTTGGTTTCGAAATGACGTAACTGCAAATCGTCACAATGGACGCATTTCTCTCGGAAACGTTTACATTTATCTTTTGGCAGTTAAAGTGGCGTGATGAGCCTTGCGGGCGCACCACTCTGTACGTAATATAAGCATCTAAGTTGTTGCAGTCGACAAGTATGGAGTACAGCAAGTCAAGTTTTAGTTTTTGAAAACTCAATTTTTGACCGATTTTGCTGCCTTTTAGTTGACCTAGGACCTTAAGATTTGGCACGAACCAAGCTCTGGCAGCCACATTACACAAGAAAAAGCGTGAAGTGGTAATGTGTAGAACAAACCGCAGAAAATCTTACGTTAAATACATTTGGTTTCGAAATGACGTAACTGCAAATCGTCACAATGGACGCATTTCTCTCGGAAACGTTTACATTTATCTTCTGGCAGTTAAAATCGAGTGATGAGCCCTGCGGGCGCACCACTCTGTACGTAATATAAGCATCTAAGTTGTTGCAGTCGACAAGTAAGGAGTACAGCAAGTCAAGTTTTAGTTTTTGAAAACTCAATTTTTGACCGCTTTTGCTGCCTTGTAGTTAACCTAGGACCTTAAGATTTGGCACGAACCGAGCTCTGGCAGCCACTTTACACAAGAAAAAGCGTGAAGTGGTAATGTGTAGAAGAAACCGCAGAAAAGCTTACGTTAAATACATTTGGTTTCGAAATGACGTAACTGCAAATCGTCACAATGGACGCATTTCTCTCGGAAACGTTTACATTTATCTTCTGGCAGTTAAAATCGAGTGATGAGCCCTGCGGGCGCACCACTCTGTACGTAATATAAGCATCTAAGTTGTAGCAGTCGACAAGTAAGGAGTACAGCAAGTCAAGTTTTAGTTTTTGAAAACTCAATTTTTGACCCATTTTGCTGCCTTTTAGTTGACCTAGGACCTTAAGATTTGGCACGAACCGAGCTCTGGCAGCCACATTACACAAGAAAAAGCGTGAAGTGGTAATGTGTAGAAGAAACCGCAGAAAATCTTACGTTAAATACATTTGGTTTCGAAATGACGTAACTGCAAATCGTCACAATGGACGCATTTCTCTCGGAAACGTTTACATTTATCTTCTGGCAGTTAAAATCGAGTGATGAGCCCTGCGGGCGCACCACTCTGTACGTAATATATGCATCTAAAGTGTTGCAGTCGACAAGTAAGGAGTACAGCAAGTCAAGTTTTAGTTTTTGAAAACTCAATTTTTGACCGATTTTGCTGCCTTTTAGTTGACCTAGGACCTTAAGATTTGGCACGAACCGAGCTCTGGCAGCCACATTACACAAGAAAAAGCGTGAAGTGGTAATGTGTAGAAGAAACCGCAGAAAATCTTACGTTAAATACATTTGGTTTCGAAATGACGTAACTGCAAATCGTCACAATGGACGCATTTCTCTCGGAAACGTTTACATTTATCTTCTGGCAGTTAAAATCGAGTGATGAGCCCTGCGGGCGCACCACTCTGTACGTAATATAAGCATCTAAGTTGTTGCAGTCGACAAGTAAGGAGTACAGCAAGTCAAGTTTTAGTTTTTGAAAACTCAATTTTTGACCGCTTTTGCTGCCTTGTAGTTAACCTAGGACCTTAAGATTTGGCACGAACCGAGCTCTGGCAGCCACTTTACACAAGAAAAAGCGTGAAGTGGTAATGTGTAGAAGAAACCGCAGAAAAGCTTACGTTAAGTACATTTGGTTTCGAAATGACGTAACTGCAAATCGTCACAATGGACGCATTTCTCTCGGAAACGTTTACATTTATCTTCTGGCAGTTAAAATCGAGTGATGAGCCCTGCGGGCGCACCACTCTGTACGTAATATAAGCATCTAAGTTGTAGCAGTCGACAAGTAAGGAGTACAGCAAGTCAAGTTTTAGTTTTTGTAAACTCAATTTTTGACCGATTTTGCTGCCTTTTAGTTGACCTAGGACCTTAAGATTTGGCACGAACCGAGCTCTGGCAGCCACATTACACAAGAAAAAGCATGAAGTGGTAATGTGTAGAAGAAACCGCAGAAAATCTTACGTTAAATACATTTGGTTTCGAAATGACGTAACTGCAAATCGTCACAATGGACGCATTTCTCTCGGAAACGTTTACATTTATCTTCTGGCAGTTAAAATCGAGTGATGAGCCCTGCGGGCGCACCACTCTTTACGTAATATAAGCATCTAAGTTGTTGCAGTCGACAAGTAAGGAGTACAGCAAGTCAAGTTTTAGTTTTTGAAAACTCAATTTTTGACCGATTTTGCTGCCTTTTAGTTGACCTAGGACCTTAAGATTTGGCACGAACCGAGCTCTGGCAGCCACATTACACAAGAAAAGGCGTGAAGTGGTAATGTGTAGAAGAAACCGCAGAAAATCTTACGTTAAATACATTTGGTTTCGAAATGACGTAACTGCAAATCGTCACAATGGACGCATTTCTCTCGGAAACGTTTACATTTATCTTTTGGCAGTTAAAGTTGCGTGATGAGCCTTGCGGGCGCACCACTCTGTACGTAATATAAGCATCTAAGTTGTTGCAGTCGACAAGTAAGGAGTACAGCAAGTCAAGTTTTAGTTTTTGAAAACTCAATTTTTGACCGATTTTGCTGCCTTTTAGTTGACCTAGGACCTTAAGATTTGGCACGAACCGAGCCCTGGCAGCCACATTACACAAGAAAAAGCGTGAAGTGGTAATGTGTAGAAGAAACCGCAGAAAATCTTACGTTAAATACATTTGGTTTCGAAATGACGTAACTGCAAATCGTCACAATGGACGCATTTCTCTCGCAAACGTTTACATTTATCTTCTGGCAGTTAAAATCGAGTGATGAGCCCTGCGGGCGCACCACTCTGTACGTAATATATGCATCTAAAGTGTTGCAGTCGACAAGTAAGTAGTACAGCAAGTCAAGTTTTAGTATTTGAAAACTCAACTTTTGACCGATTTTGCTGCCTTTAATTGACCTAGGACCTTAAGATTTGGCACGAACGAAGCTGTGGCAGCCACATTACACAAGAAAAAGCCTGAAGTGGTAATGTGTAGGAGAAACCGCAGAAAATCTTACGTTTAATACATTTGTTTTCGAAATGACGTAACTGCAAATCGTCACAATGGACGCATTTCTCTCGGAAACGTTTACATTTATCTTTTGGCAGTTAAAGTGGCGTGATGAGCCTTGCGGGCGCACCACTCTGTACGTAATATAAGCATCTAAGTTGTTGCAGTCGACAAGTAAGGAGTACAGCAAGTCAAGTTTTTGTTTTTGAAAACTCAATTTTTGACCGATTTTGCTGCCTTTGAGTTGACCTAGGACCTTAAGATTTGGCACGAACCAAGCTCTGGCAGCCACATTACACAAGAAAAAGCGTGAAGTGGTAATGTGTAGAAGAAACCGCAGAAAATCTTACGTTAAATACATTTGGTTTCGAAATGACGTAACTGCAAATCGTCACAATGGACGCATTTCTCTCGGAAACGTTTACAGTTATCTTTTGGCAGTTAAAGTTGCGTGATGAGCCTTGCGGGCGCACCACTCTGTACGTAATATAAGCATCTAAGTTGTTGCAGTCGACAAGTAAGGAGTACAGCAAGTCAAGTTTTAGTTTTTGAAAACTCAATTTTTGACCGATTTTGCTGCCTTTTAGTTGACCTAGGACCTTAAGATTTGGCACGAACCGAGCCCTGGCAGCCACATTACACAAGAAAAAGCGTGAAGTGGTAATGTGTAGAAGAAACCGCAGAAAATCTTACGTTAAATACATTTGGTTTCGAAATGACGTAACTGCAAATCGTCACAATGGACGCATTTCTCTCGCAAACGTTTACATTTATCTTCTGGCAGTTAAAATCGAGTGATGAGCCCTGCGGGCGCACCACTCTGTACGTAATATAAGCATCTAAGTTGTTGCAGTCGACAAGTAAGGAGTACAGCAAGTCAAGTTTTTGTTTTTGAAAACTCAATTTTTGACCGATTTTGCTGCCTTTTAGTTGACCTAGGACCTTAAGATTTGGCACGAACCGAGCTCTGGCAGCCACATTGCACAAGAAAAAGCGTGAAGTGGTAATGTGTAGAAGAAACCGCAGAAAATCTTACGTTAAATACATTTGGTTTCGAAATGACGTAACTGCAAATCGTCACAATGGACGCATTTCTCTCGGAAACGTTTATATTTATCTTCTGGCAGTTAAAATCGAGTGATGAGCCCTGCGGGCGCACCACTCTGTACGTAATATATGCATCTAAAGTGTTGCAGTCGACAAGTAAGGAGTACAGCAAGTCAAGTTTTAGTTTTTGAAAACTCAACTTTTGACCGATTTTGCTGCCTTTAATTGACCTAGGACCTTAAGATTTGGCACGAACGAAGCTGTGGCAGCCACATTACACAAGAAAAAGCGTGAAGTGGTAATGTGTAGGAGAAACCGCAGAAAATCTTTCGTTAAATACATTTGTTTTCGAAATGACGTAACTGCAAATCGTCACAATGGACGCATTTCTCTCGGAAACGTTTACATTTATCTTTTGGCAGTTAAAGTGGCGTGATGAGCCTTGCGGGAGCACCACTCTGTACGTAATATAAGCATCTAAGTTGTTGCAGTCGACAAGTAAGGAGTACAGCAAGTCAAGTTTTAGTTTTTGAAAACTCAACTTTTGACCGATTTTGCTGCCTTTAATTGACCTAGGACCTTAAGATTTGGCACGAACGAAGCTGTGGCAGCCACATTACACAAGAAAAAGCGTGAAGTGGTAATGTGTAGGAGAAACCGCAGAAAATCTTTCGTTAAATACATTTGTTTTCGAAATGACGTAACTGCAAATCGTCACAATGGACGCATTTCTCTCGGAAACGTTTACATTTATCTTTTGGCAGTTAAAGTGGCGTGATGAGCCTTGCGGGAGCACCACTCTGTACGTAATATAAGCATCTAAGTTGTTGCAGTCGACAAGTAAGGAGTACAGCAAGTCAAGTTTTTGTTTTTGAAAACTCAATTTTTGACCGATTTTGCTGCCTTTTAGTTGACCTAGGACCTTAAGATTTGGCACGAACCGAGCTCTGGCAGCCACATTGCACAAGAAAAAGCGTGAAGTGGTAATGTGTAGAAGAAACCGCAGAAAATCTTACGTTAAATACATTTGGTTTCGAAATGACGTAACTGCAAATCGTCACAATGGACGCATTTCTCTCGGAAACGTTTATATTTATCTTCTGGCAGTTAAAATCGAGTGATGAGCCCTGCGGGCGCACCACTCTGTACGTAATATATGCATCTAAAGTGTTGCAGTCGACAAGTAAGGAGTACAGCAAGTCAAGTTTTAGTTTTTGAAAACTCAACTTTTGACCGATTTTGCTGCCTTTAATTGACCTAGGACCTTAAGATTTGGCACGAACGAAGCTGTGGCAGCCACATTACACAAGAAAAAGCGTGAAGTGGTAATGTGTAGGAGAAACCGCAGAAAATCTTTCGTTAAATACATTTGTTTTCGAAATGACGTAACTGCAAATCGTCACAATGGACGCATTTCTCTCGGAAACGTTTACATTTATCTTTTGGCAGTTAAAGTGGCGTGATGAGCCTTGCGGGCGCACCACTCTGTACGTAATATAAGCATCTAAGTTGTTGCAGTCGACAAGTAAGGAGTACAGCAAGTCAAGTTTTTGTTTTTGAAAACTCAATTTTTGACCGATTTTGCTGCCTTTGAGTTGACCTAGGACCTTAAGATTTGGCACGAACCAAGCTCTGGCAACCACATTACACAAGAAAAAGTGTGAAGTGGTAATGTGTAGAAGAAACCGCAGAAAATCTTACGTTAAATACATTTGGTTTCGAAATGACGTAACTGCAAATCGTCACAATGGACGCATTTCTCTCGGAAACGTTTACAGTTATCTTTTGGCAGTTAAAGTTGCGTGATGAGCCTTGCGGGCGCACCACTCTGTACGTAATATAAGCATCTAAGTTGTTGCAGTCGACAAGTAAGGAGTACAGCAAGTCAAGTTTTAGTTTTTGAAAACTCAATTTTTGACCGATTTTGCTGCCTTTTAGTTGACCTAGGACCTTAAGATTTGGCACGAACTGAGCCCTGGCAGCCACATTACACAAGATAAAGCGTGAAGTGGTAATGTGTAAAAGAAACCGCAGAAAATCTTACGTTAAATACATTTGGTTTCGAAATGACGTAACTGCAAATCGTCACAATGGACGCATTTCTCTCGGAAACGTTTACATTTATCTTCTGGCAGTTAAAATCGAGTGATGAGCCCTGCGGGCGCACCACTCTTTACGTAATATAAGCATCTAAGTTGTTGCAGTCGACAAGTAAGGAGTACAGCAAGTCAAGTTTTAGTTTTTGAAAACTCAATTTTTGACCGATTTTGCTGCCTTTTAGTTGACCTAGGACCTTAAGATTTGGCACGAACCGAGCTCTGGCAGCCACATTACACAAGAAAAAGCGTGAAGTGGTAATGTGTAGAAGAAACCGCAGAAAATCTTACGTTAAATACATTTGGTTTCGAAATGACGTAACTGCAAATCGTCACAATGGACGCATTTCTCTCGGAAACGTTTATATTTATCTTCTGGCAGTTAAAATCGAGTGATGAGCCCTGCGGGCGCACCACTCTGTACGTAATATATGCATCTAAAGTGTTGCAGTCGACAAGTAAGGAGTACAGCAAGTCAAGTTTTAGTTTTTGAAAACTCAACTTTTGACCGATTTTGCTGCATTTAATTGACCTAGGACCTTAAGATTTGGCACGAACGAAGCTGTGGCAGCCACATTACACAAGAAAAAGCCTGAAGTGGTAATGTGTAGGAGAAACCGCAGAAAATCTTACGTTAAATACATTTGTTTTCGAAATGACGTAACTGCAAATCGTCACAATGGACGCATTTCTCTCGGAAACGTTTACATTTATCTTCTGGCAGTTAAAATCGAGTGATGAGCCCTGCGGGCGCACCACTCTTTACGTAATATAAGCATCTAAGTTGTTGCAGTCCACAAGTAAGGAGTACAGCAAGTCAAGTTTTAGTTTTTGAAAACTCAATTTTTGACCGATTTTGCTGCCTTTTAGTTGACCTAGGACCTTAAGATTTGGCACGAACCGAGCTCTGGCAGCCACATTACACAAGAAAAAGCGTGAAGTGGTAATGTGTAGAAGAAACCGCAGAAAATCTTACGTTAAATACATTTGGTTTCGAAATGACGTAACTGCAAATCGTCACAATGGACGCATTTCTCTCGGAAACGTTTACATTTATCTTCTGGCAGTTAAAATAGAGTGATGAGCCCTGCGGGCGCACCACTCTGTACGTAATATAAGCATCTAAGTTGTTGCAGTCGACAAGTAAGGAGTACAGCAAGTCAAGCTTTTGTTTTTGAAAACTCAATTTTTGACCGATTTTGCTGCCTTTTAGTTGACCTAGGACCTTAAGATTTGGCACGAACCAAGCTCTGGCAGCCACAGTACACAAGAAAAAGCGTGAAGTGGTAATGTGTAGAAGAAACCGCAGAAAATCTTACGTTAAATACATTTGGTTTCGAAATGACGTAACTGCAAATCGTCACAATGGACGCATTTCTCTCGGAGACGTTTACAGTTATCTTTTGGCAGTTAAAGTTGCGTGATGAGCCTTGCGGGCGCACCACTCTGTACGTAATATAAGCATCTAAGTTGTTGCAGTCGACAAGTAAGGAGTACAGCAAGTCAAGTTTTAGTTTTTGAAAACTCAATTGTTGACCGATTTTGCTGCCTTTTAGTTGACCTAGGACCTTAAGATTTGGCACGAACCGAGCTCTGGCAGCCACATTGCACAAGAAAAAGCGTGAAGTGGTAATGTGTAGAAGAAACCGCAGAAAATCTTACGTTAAATACATTTGGTTTCGAAATGACGTAACTGCAAATCGTCACAATGGACGCATTTCTCTCGGAAACGTTTATATTTATCTTCTGGCAGTTAAAATCGAGTGATGAGCCCTGCGGGCGCACCACTCTGTACGTAATATATGCATCTAAAGTGTTGCAGTCGACAAGTAAGGAGTACAGCAAGTCAAGTTTTAGTTTTTGAAAACTCAACTTTTGACCGATTTTGCTGCCTTTAATTGACCTAGGACCTTAAGATTTGGCACGAACGAAGCTGTGGCAGCCACATTACACAAGAAAAAGCGTGAAGTGGTAATGTGTAGGAGAAACCGCAGAAAATCTTACGTTAAATACATTTGGTTTCGAAATGACGTAACTGCAAATCGTCACAATGGACGCATTTCTCTCGCAAACGTTTACATTTATCTTCTGGCAGTTAAAATCGAGTGATGAGCCCTGCGGGCGCACCACTCTGTACGTAATATATGCATCTAAAGTGTTGCAGTCGACAAGTAAGGAGTACAGCAAGTCAAGTTTTAGTTTTTGAAAACTCAACTTTTGACCGATTTTGCTGCCTTTAATTGACCTAGGACCTTAAGATTTGGCACGAACGAAGCTGTGGCAGCCACATTACACAAGAAAAAGCGTGAAGTGGTAATGTGTAGGAGAAACCGCAGAAAATCTTACGTTAAATACATTTGGTTTCGAAATGACGTAACTGCAAATCGTCACAATGGACGCATTTCTCTCGGAAACGTTTATATTTATCTTCTGGCAGTTAAAATCGAGTGATGAGCCCTGCGGGCGCACCACTCTGTACGTAATATATGCATCTAAAGTGTTGCAGTCGACAAGTAAGGAGTACAGCAAGTCAAGTTTTAGTTTTTGAAAACTCAACTTTTGACCGATTTTGCTGCCTTTAATTGACCTAGGACCTTAAGATTTGGCACGAACGAAGCTGTGGCAGCCACATTACACAAGAAAAAGCGTGAAGTGGTAATGTGTAGAAGAAACCGCAGAAAATCTTACGTTAAATACATTTGGTTTCGAAATGACGTAACTGCAAATCGTCACAATGGACGCATTTCTCTCGGAAACGTTTATATTTATCTTCTGGCAGTTAAAATCGAGTGATGAGCCCTGCGGGCGCACCACTCTGTACGTAATATATGCATCTAAAGTGTTGCAGTCGACAAGTAAGGAGTACAGCAAGTCAAGTTTTAGTTTTTGAAAACTCAACTTTTGACCGATTTTGCTGCCTTTAATTGACCTAGGACCTTAAGATTTGGCACGAACGAAGCTGTGGCAGCCACATTACACAAGAAAAAGCGTGAAGTGGTAATGTGTAGGAGAAACCGCAGAAAATCTTACGTTAAATACATTTGGTTTCGAAATGACGTAACTGCAAATCGTCACAATGGACGCATTTCTCTCGCAAACGTTTACATTTATCTTCTGGCAGTTAAAATCGAGTGATGAGCCCTGCGGGCGCACCACTCTGTACGTAATATATGCATCTAAAGTGTTGCAGTCGACAAGTAAGGAGTACAGCAAGTCAAGTTTTAGTTTTTGAAAACTCAACTTTTGACCGATTTTGCTGCCTTTAATTGACCTAGGACCTTAAGATTTGGCACGAACGAAGCTGTGGCAGCCACATTACACAAGAAAAAGCGTGAAGTGGTAATGTGTAGAAGAAACCGCAGAAAATCTTACGTTAAATACATTTGGTTTCGAAATGACGTAACTGCAAATCGTCACAATGGACGCATTTCTCTCGGAAACGTTTATATTTATCTTCTGGCAGTTAAAATCGAGTGATGAGCCCTGCGGGCGCACCACTCTGTACGTAATATATGCATCTAAAGTGTTGCAGTCGACAAGTAAGGAGTACAGCAAGTCAAGTTTTAGTTTTTGAAAACTCAATTTTTGACCGATTTTGCTGCCTTTGAGTTGACCTAGGACCTTAAGATTTGGCACGAACCAAGCTCTGGCAGCCACATTGCACAAGAAAAAGCGTGAAGTGGTAATGTGTAGAAGAAACCGCAGAAAATCTTACGTTAAATACATTTGGTTTCGAAATGACGTAACTGCAAATCGTCACAATGGACGCATTTCTCTCGGAAACGTTTATATTTATCTTCTGGCAGTTAAAATCGAGTGATGAGCCCTGCGGGCGCACCACTCTGTACGTAATATATGCATCTAAAGTGTTGCAGTCGACAAGTAAGGAGTACAGCAAGTCAAGTTTTAGTTTTTGAAAACTCAACTTTTGACCGATTTTGCTGCCTTTAATTGACCTAGGACCTTAAGATTTGGCACGAACGAAGCTGTGGCAGCCACATTACACAAGAAAAAGCGTGAAGTGGTAATGTGTAGGAGAAACCGCAGAAAATCTTACGTTAAATACATTTGGTTTCGAAATGACGTAACTGCAAATCGTCACAATGGACGCATTTCTCTCGCAAACGTTTACATTTATCTTCTGGCAGTTAAAATCGAGTGATGAGCCCTGCGGGCGCACCACTCTGTACGTAATATATGCATCTAAAGTGTTGCAGTCGACAAGTAAGGAGTACAGCAAGTCAAGTTTTAGTTTTTGAAAACTCAACTTTTGACCGATTTTGCTGCCTTTAATTGACCTAGGACCTTAAGATTTGGCACGAACGAAGCTGTGGCAGCCACATTGCACAAGAAAAAGCGTGAAGTGGTAATGTGTAGAAGAAACCGCAGAAAATCTTACGTTAAATACATTTGGTTTCGAAATGACGTAACTGCAAATCGTCACAATGGACGCATTTCTCTCGGAAACGTTTATATTTATCTTCTGGCAGTTAAAATCGAGTGATGAGCCCTGCGGGCGCACCACTCTGTACGTAATATATGCATCTAAAGTGTTGCAGTCGACAAGTAAGGAGTACAGCAAGTCAAGTTTTAGTTTTTGAAAACTCAATTTTTGACCGATTTTGCTGCCTTTGAGTTGACCTAGGACCTTAAGATTTGGCACGAACCAAGCTCTGGCAGCCACATTGCACAAGAAAAAGCGTGAAGTGGTAATGTGTAGAAGAAACCGCAGAAAATCTTACGTTAAATACATTTGGTTTCGAAATGACGTAACTGCAAATCGTCACAATGGACGCATTTCTCTCGGAAACGTTTATATTTATCTTCTGGCAGTTAAAATCGAGTGATGAGCCCTGCGGGCGCACCACTCTGTACGTAATATATGCATCTAAAGTGTTGCAGTCGACAAGTAAGGAGTACAGCAAGTCAAGTTTTAGTTTTTGAAAACTCAACTTTTGACCGATTTTGCTGCCTTTAATTGACCTAGGACCTTAAGATTTGGCACGAACGAAGCTGTGGCAGCCACATTACACAAGAAAAAGCGTGAAGTGGTAATGTGTAGAAGAAACCGCAGAAAATCTTACGTTAAATACATTTGGTTTCGAAATGACGTAACTGCAAATCGTCACAATGGACGCATTTCTCTCGGAAACGTTTATATTTATCTTCTGGCAGTTAAAATCGAGTGATGAGCCCTGCGGGCGCACCACTCTGTACGTAATATATGCATCTAAAGTGTTGCAGTCGACAAGTAAGGAGTACAGCAAGTCAAGTTTTAGTTTTTGAAAACTCAACTTTTGACCGATTTTGCTGCCTTTAATTGACCTAGGACCTTAAGATTTGGCACGAACGAAGCTGTGGCAGCCACATTACACAAGAAAAAGCGTGAAGTGGTAATGTGTAGGAGAAACCGCAGAAAATCTTACGTTAAATACATTTGGTTTCGAAATGACGTAACTGCAAATCGTCACAATGGACGCATTTCTCTCGCAAACGTTTACATTTATCTTCTGGCAGTTAAAATCGAGTGATGAGCCCTGCGGGCGCACCACTCTGTACGTAATATAAGCATCTAAGTTGTTGCAGTCGACAAGTAAGGAGTACAGCAAGTCAAGTTTTAGTTTTTGAAAACTCAATTTTTGACCGATTTTGCTGACTTTTAGTTGACCTAGGACCTTACGATTTGGCACGAACCGAGCTCTGGCAGCCACATTGCACAAGAAAAAGCGTGAAGTGGTAATGTGTAGAAGAAACCGCAGAAAATCTTACGTTAAATACATTTGGTTTCGAAATGACGTAACTGCAAATCGTCACAATGGACGCATTTCTCTCGGAAACGTTTACAGTTATCTTTTGGCAGTTAAAGTTGCGTGATGAGCCTTGCGGGCGCACCACTCTGTACGTAATATAAGCATCTAAGTTGTTGCAGTCGACAAGTAAGGAGTACAGCAAGTCAAGTTTTAGTTTTTGAAAACTCAATTTTTGACCGATTTTGCTGCCTTTTAGTTGACCTAGGACCTTAAGATTTGGCACGAACCGAGCTCTGGCAGCCACATTGCACAAGAAAAAGCGTGAAGTGGTAATGTGTAGAAGAAACCGCAGAAAATCTTACGTTAAATACATTTGGTTTCGAAATGACGTAACTGCAAATCGTCACAATGGACGCATTTCTCTCGGAAACGTTTATATTTATCTTCTGGCAGTTAAAATCGAGTGATGAGCCCTGCGGGCGCACCACTCTGTACGTAATATATGCATCTAAAGTGTTGCAGTCGACAAGTAAGGAGTACAGCAAGTCAAGTTTTAGTTTTTGAAAACTCAACTTTTGACCGATTTTGCTGCCTTTAATTGACCTAGGACCTTAAGATGTGGCACGAACGAAGCTGTGGCAGCCACATTACACAAGAAAAAGCGTGAAGTGGTAATGTGTAGGAGAAACCGCAGAAAATCTTACGTTAAATACATTTGGTTTCGAAATGACGTAACTGCAAATCGTCACAATGGACGCATTTCTCTCGCAAACGTTTACATTTATCTTCTGGCAGTTAAAATCGAGTGATGAGCCCTGCGGGCGCACCACTCTGTACGTAATATAAGCATCTAAGTTGTTGCAGTCGACAAGTAAGGAGTACAGCAAGTCAAGTTTTAGTTTTTGAAAACTCAATTTTTGACCGATTTTGCTGCCTTTTAGTTGACCTAGGACCTTAAGATTTGGCACGAACCGAGCTCTGGCAGCCACATTGCACAAGAAAAAGCGTGAAGTGGTGATGTGTAGAAGAAACCGCAGAAAATCTTACGTTAAATACATTTGGTTTCGAAATGACGTAACTGCAAATCGTCACAATGGACGCATTTCTCTCGGAAACGTTTACAGTTATCTTCTGGCAGTTAAAATCGAGTGATGAGCCCTGCGGGCGCACCACTCTGTACGTAATATAAGCATCTAAGTTGTTGCAGTCGACAAGTAAGGAGTACAGCAAGTCAAGTTTTAGTTTTTGAAAACTCAATTTTTGACCGATTTTGCTGCCTTTTAGTTGACCTAGGACCTTAAGATTTGGCACGAACCGAGCCCTGGCAGCCACATTACACAAGAAAAAGCGTGAAGTGGTAATGTGTAGAAGAAACCGCAGAAAATCTTACGTTAAATACATTTGGTTTCGAAATGACGTAACTGCAAATCGTCACAATGGACGCATTTCTCTCGCAAACGTTTACATTTATCTTCTGGCAGTTAAAATCGAGTGATGAGCCCTGCGGGCGCACCACTCTGTACGTAATATAAGCATCTAAGTTGTTGCAGTCGACAAGTAAGGAGTACAGCAAGTCAAGTTTTAGTTTTTGAAAACTCAATTTTTGACCGATTTTGCTGCCTTTTAGTTGACCTAGGACCTTAAGATTTGGCACGAACCGAGCTCTGGCAGCCACATTGCACAAGAAAAAGCGTGAAGTGGTAATGTGTAGAAGAAACCGCAGAAAATCTTACGTTAAATACATTTGGTTTCGAAATGACGTAACTGCAAATCGTCACAATGGACGCATTTCTCTCGGAAACGTTTATATTTATCTTCTGGCAGTTAAAATCGAGTGATGAGCCCTGCGGGCGCACCACTCTGTACGTAATATAAGCATCTAAGTTGTTGCAGTCCACAAGTAAGGAGTACAGCAAGTCAAGTTTTAGTTTTTGAAAACTCAATTTTTGACCGATTTTGCTGCCTTTTAGTTGACCTAGGACCTTAAGATTTGGCACGAACCGAGCTCTGGCAGCCACATTACACAAGAAAAAGCGTGAAGTGGTAATGTGTAGAATAAACCGCAGAAAATCTTACGTTAAATACATTTGGTTTCGAAATGACGTAACTGCAAATCGTCACAATGGACGCATTTCTCTCGGAAACGTTTACAGTTATCTTTTGGCAGTTAAAGTTGCGTGATGAGCCTTGCGGGCGCACCACTCTGTACGTAATATAAGCATCTAAGTTGTTGCAGTCGACAAGTAAGGAGTACAGCAAGTCAAGTTTTAGTTTCTGAAAACTCAATTTTTGACCGATTTTGCTGCCTTTTAGTTGACCTAGGACCTTAAGATTTGGCACGAACCGAGCTCTGGCAGCCACATTACACAAGAAAAAGCGTGAAGTGGTAATGTGTAGAAGAAACCGCAGAAAATCTTACGTTAAATACATTTGGTTTCGAAATGACGTAACTGCAAATCGTCACAATGGACGCATTTCTCTCGGAAACGTTTACAGTTATCTTTTGGCAGTTAAAGTTGCGTGATGAGCCTTGCGGGCGCACCACTCTGTACGTAATATAAGCATCTAAGTTGTTGCAGTCGACAAGTAAGGAGTACAGCAAGTCAAGTTTTAGTTTCTGAAAACTCAATTTTTGACCGATTTTGCTGCCTTTTAGTTGACCTAGGACCTTAAGATTTGGCACGAACCGAGCTCTGGCAGCCACATTACACAAGAAAAAGCGTGAAGTGGTAATGTGTAGAAGAAACCGCAGAAAATCTTACGTTAAATACATTTGGTTTCGAAATGACGTAACTGCAAATCGTCACAATGGACGCATTTCTCTCGGAAACGTTTACAGTTATCTTTTGGCAGTTAAAGTTGCGTGATGAGCCTTGCGGGCGCACCACTCTGTACGTAATATAAGCATCTAAGTTGTTGCAGTCGACAAGTAAGGAGTACAGCAAGTCAAGTTTTTGTTTTTGAAAACTCAATTTTTGACCGATTTTGCTGCCTTTGAGTTGACCTAGGACCTTAAGATTTGGCACGAACCAAGCTCTGGCAGCCACATTACACAAGAAAAAGCGTGAAGTGGTAATGTGTAGAAGAAACCGCAGAAAATCTTACGTTAAATACATTTGGTTTCGAAATGACGTAACTGCAAATCGTCACAATGGACGCATTTCTCTCGGAAACGTTTACAGTTATCTTTTGGCAGTTAAAGTTGCGTGATGAGCCTTGCGGGCGCACCACTCTGTATGTAATATAAGCATCTAAGTTGTTGCAGTCGACAAGTAAGGAGTACAGCAAGTCAAGTTTTAGTTTTTGAAAACTCAATTTTTGACCGATTTTGCTGCCTTTGAGTTGACCTAGGACCTTAAGATTTGGCACGAACCAAGCTCTGGCAGCCACATTACACAAGAAAAAGCGTGAAGTGGTAATGTGTAGAAGAAACCGCAGAAAATCTTACGTTAAATACATTTGGTTTCGAAATGACGTAACTGCAAATCGTCACAATGGACGCATTTCTCTCGGAAACGTTTACAGTTATCTTTTGGCAGTTAAAGTTGCGTGATGAGCCTTGCGGGCGCACCACTCTGTACGTAATATAAGCATCTAAGTTGTTGCAGTCGACAAGTAAGGAGTACAGCAAGTCAAGTTTTTGTTTTTGAAAACTCAATTTTTGACCGATTTTGCTGCCTTTGAGTTGACCTAGGACCTTAAGATTTGGCACGAACCAAGCTCTGGCAGCCACATTACACAAGAAAAAGCGTGAAGTGGTAATGTGTAGAAGAAACCGCAGAAAATCTTACGTTAAATACATTTGGTTTCGAAATGACGTAACTGCAAATCGTCACAATGGACGCATTTCTCTCGGAAACGTTTACAGTTATCTTTTGGCAGTTAAAGTTGCGTGATGAGCCTTGCGGGCGCACCACTCTGTACGTAATATAAGCATCTAAGTTGTTGCAGTCGACAAGTAAGGAGTACAGCAAGTCAAGTTTTTGTTTTTGAAAACTCAATTTTTGACCGATTTTGCTGCCTTTGAGTTGACCTAGGACCTTAAGATTTGGCACGAACCAAGCTCTGGCAGCCACATTACACAAGAAAAAGCGTGAAGTGGTAATGTGTAGAAGAAACCGCAGAAAATCTTACGTTAAATACATTTGGTTTCGAAATGACGTAACTGCAAATCGTCACAATGGACGCATTTCTCTCGGAAACGTTTACAGTTATCTTTTGGCAGTTAAAGTTGCGTGATGAGCCTTGCGGGCGCACCACTCTGTACGTAATATAAGCATCTAAGTTGTTGCAGTCGACAAGTAAGGAGTACAGCAAGTCAAGTTTTTGTTTTTGAAAACTCAATTTTTGACCGATTTTGCTGCCTTTGAGTTGACCTAGGACCTTAAGATTTGGCACGAACCAAGCTCTGGCAGCCACATTACACAAGAAAAAGCGTAAAGTGGTAATGTGTAGAAGAAACCGCAGAAAATCTTACGTTAAATACATTTGGTTTCGAAATGACGTAACTGCAAATCGTCACAATGGACGCATTTCTCTCGGAAACGTTTACATTTATCTTCTGGCAGTTAAAATCGAGTGATGAGCCCTGCGGGCGCACCACTCTCTACGTAATATAAGCATCTAAGTTGTTGCAGTCCACAAGTAAGGAGTACAGCAAGTCAAGTTTTAGTTTTTGAAAACTCAATTTTTGACCGATTTTGCTGCCTTTTAGTTGACCTAGGACCTTAAGATTTGGCACGAACCGAGCTCTGGCAGCCACATTACACAAGAAAAAGCGTGAAGTGGTAATGTGTAGAAGAAACCGCAGAAAATCTTACGTTAAATACATTTGGTTTCGAAATGACGTAACTGCAAATCGTCACAATGGACGCATTTCTCTCGGAAACGTTTACAGTTATCTTTTGGCAGTTAAAGTTGCGTGATGAGCCTTGCGGGCGCACCACTCTGTACGTAATATAAGCATCTAAGTTGTTGCAGTCGACAAGTAAGGAGTACAGCAAGTCAAGTTTTTGTTTTTGAAAACTCAATTTTTGACCGATTTTGCTGCCTTTGAGTTGACCTAGGACCTTAAGATTTGGCACGAACCAAGCTCTGGCAGCCACATTACACAAGAAAAAGCGTGAAGTGGTAATGTGTAGAAGAAACCGCAGAAAATCTTACGTTAAATACATTTGGTTTCGAAATGACGTAACTGCAAATCGTCACAATGGACGCATTTCTCTCGGAAACGTTTACAGTTATCTTTTGGCAGTTAAAGTTGCGTGATGAGCCTTGCGGGCGCACCACTCTGTATGTAATATAAGCATCTAAGTTGTTGCAGTCGACAAGTAAGGAGTACAGCAAGTCAAGTTTTAGTTTTTGAAAACTCAATTTTTGACCGATTTTGCTGCCTTTTAGTTGACCTAGGACCTTAAGATTTGGCACGAACCGAGCTCTGGCAGCCACATTACACAAGAAAAAGCGTGAAGTGGTAATGTGTAGAAGAAACCGCAGAAAATCTTACGTTAAATACATTTGGTTTCGAAATGACGTAACTGCAAATCGTCACAATGGACGCATTTCTCTCGGAAACGTTTACATTTATCTTCTGGCAGTTAAAATCGAGTGATGAGCCCTGCGGGCGCACCAATCTGTACGTAATATATGCATCTAAGTTGTTGCAGTCGACAAGTAAGGAGTACAGCAAGTCAAGTTTTAGTTTTTGAAAACTCAATTTTTGACCGCTTTTGCTGCCTTGTAGTTAACCTAGGACCTTAAGATTTGGCACGAACCGAGCTCTGGCAGCCACTTTACACAAGAAAAAGCGTGAAGTGGTAATGTGTAGAAGAAACCGCAGAAAATCTTACGTTAAATACATTTGGTTTCGAAATGACGTAACTGCAAATCGTCACAATGGACGCATTTCTCTCGGAAACGTTTACATTTATCTTCTGGCAGTTAAAATCGAGTGATGAGCCCTGCGGGCGCACCACTCTGTACGTAATATAAGCATCTAAGTTGTTGCAGTCGACAAGTAAGGAGTACTGCAAGTCAAGTTTTAGTTTTTGAAAACTCAATTTTTGACCCATTTAGCTGCCTTTTAGTTGACCTAGGACCTTAAGATTGGGCACGAACCAAGCTCTGGCAGCCACATTACACAAGAAAAAGCGTGAAATGGTAATGTGTAGAAGAAACCGCAGAAAATCTTACGTTTAATACATTTGTTTTCGAAATGACGTAACTGCAAATCGTCACAATGGACGCATTTCTCTCGGAAACGTTTACATTTATCTTCTGGCAGTTAAAATCGAGTGATGAGCCCTGCGGGCGCACCACTCTGTACGTAATATAAGCATCTAAGTTGTTGCAGTCGACAAGTAAGGAGTACAGCAAGTCAAGTTTTAGTTTTTGAAAACTCAATTTTTGACCGATTTTGCTGCCTTTTAGTTGACCTAGGACCTTAAGATTTGGCACGAACCGAGCTCTGGCAGCCACATTACACAAGAAAAAGCGTGAAGTGGTAATGTGTAGAAGAAACCGCAGAAAATCTTACGTTAAATACATTTGGTTTCGAAATGACGTAACTGCAAATCGTCACAATGGACGCATTTCTCCCGGAAACGTTTACATTTATCTTCTGGCAGTTAAAATCGAGTGATGAGCCCTGCGGGCGCACCAATCTGTACGTAATATAAGCATCTAAGTTGTTGCAGTCGACAAGTAAAGTGTACAGCAAGTCAACTTTTAGTTCTTGAAAACCCAATTTTTGACCGATTTTGCTGCCTTTAGTTGACCTAGGACCTTAAGATTTGGCACGAACCAAGCTCTGGCAGCCACATTACACAAGAAAAAGCGTGAAGTGGTAATGTGTAGAAGAAACCGCAGAAAGTCTTACGTTAAATACATTTGGTTTCGAAATGACGTAACTGCAAATCGTCACAATGGACGCATTTTTCTCGGAAACGTTTACATTTATCTTTTGGCAGTTAAAGTGGCGAGATGAGCCATGCGTGTGCCTCACTCTGTACGTAATATAAGCATCTAAGTTGTTGCAGTCGACAAGTAAGGAGTACAGCAAGTCAAGTTTTAGTTTTTGAAAACTCAATTTTTGACCGATTTTGCTGCCTTTTAGTTGACCTAGGACCTTAAGATTTGGCACGAACCGAGCTCTGGCAGCCACATTACACAAGAAAAAGCGTGAAGTGGTAATGTGTAGAAGAAATCCGCAGAAAATCTTACGTTAAATACATTTGGTTTCGAAATGACGTAACTGCAAATCGTCACAATCTACGCATTTCTCTCGGAAACGTTTACATTTATTATCTGGCAGTTAAAATCGAGTGATGAGCCCTGCGGGCGCACCACTCTGTACGTAATATAAGCATCTAAGTTGCTGCAGTCGACAAGTAAGAAGTACAGCAAGTCAAGTTTTAGTTTTTGAAAACTCAATTTTTGACCGATTTTGCTGCCTTTTAGTTGACCTAGGACCTTAAGATTTGGCACGAACCGAGCTCTGGCAGCCACATTACACAAGAAAAAGCGTGAAGTGGTAATGTGTAGAAGAAACCGCAGAAAATCTTACGTTAAATACATTTGGTTTCGAAATGACGTAACTGCAAATCGTCACAATCTACGCATTTCTCTCGGAAACGTTTACATTCATCTTCTGGCAGTTAAAATCGAGTGATGAGCCCTGCGGGCGCACCACTCTGTACGTAATATAAGCATCTAAGTTGTTGCAGTCGACAAGTAAGGAGTACAGCAAGTCAAGTTTTAGTTTTTGAAAACTCAATTTTTGACCGATTTTGCTGCCTTTTAGTTGACCTAGGACCTTAAGATTTGGCACGAACCGAGCTCTGGCAGCCACATTACACAAGAAAAAGCGTGAAGTGGTAATGTGTAGAAGAAACCGCAGAAAATCTTACGTTAAATACATTTGGTTTCGAAATGACGTAACTGCAAATCGTCACAATGGACGCATTTCTCTCGGAAACGTTTACATTCATCTTCTGGCAGTTAAAATCGAGTGATGAGCCCTGCGGGCGCACCACTCTGTACGTAATATAAGCATCTAAGTTGTTGCAGTCGACAAGTAAGGAGTACAGCAAGTCAAGTTTTAGTTTTTGAAAACTCAATTTTTGACCGATTTTGCTGCCTTTTAGTTGACCTAGGACCTTAAGATTTGGCACGAACCGAGCTCTGGCAGCCACATTACACAAGAAAAAGCGTGAAGTGGTAATGTGTAGAAGAAACCGCAGAAAATCTTACGTTAAATACATTTGGTTTCGAAATGACGTAACTGCAAATCGTCACAATCTACGCATTTCTCTCGGAAACGTTTACATTCATCTTCTGGCAGTTAAAATCGAGTGATGAGCCCTGCGGGCGCACCACTCTGTACGTAATATAAGCATCTAAGTTGTTGCAGTCGACAAGTAAGGAGTACAGCAAGTCAAGTTTTAGTTTTTGAAAACTCAATTTTTGACCGATTTTGCTGCCTTTTAGTTGACCTAGGACCTTAAGATTTGGCACGAACCGAGCTCTGGCAGCCACATTACACAAGAAAAAGCGTGAAGTGGTAATGTGTAGAAGAAACCGCAGAAAATCTTACGTTAAATACATTTGGTTTCGAAATGACGTAACTGCAAATCGTCACAATCTACGCATTTCTCTCGGAAACGTTTACATTCATCTTCTGGCAGTTAAAATCGAGTGATGAGCCCTGCGGGCGCACCACTCTGTACGTAATATAAGCATCTAAGTTGTTGCAGTCGACAAGTAAGGAGTACAGCAAGTCAAGTTTTAGTTTTTGAAAACTCAATTTTTGACCGATTTTGCTGCCTTTTAGTTGACCTAGGACCTTAAGATTTGGCACGAACCAAGCTCTGGCAGCCACATTACACAAGAAAAAGCGTGAAGTGGTAATGTGTAGAAGAAACCGCAGAAAATCTTACGTTAAATACATTTGGTTTCGAAATGACGTAACTGCAAATCGTCACAATGGACGCATTTCTCTCGGAAACGTTTACATTTATCTTCTGGCAGTTAAAATCGAGTGATGAGCCCTGTGGGCGCACCACTCTGTACGTAATATAAGCATCTAAGTTGTTGCAGTCGACAAGTAACGAGTACAGCAAGTCAAGTTTTAGTTTTTGAAAACTCAATTTTTGACCGATTTTGCTGCCTTTTAGTTGACCTAGGAGCTTAAGATTTGGCACGAACCGAGCTCTGGCAGCCACATTACACAAGAAAAAGCGTGAAGTGGTAATGTGTAGAAGAAACCGCAGAAAATCTTACGTTAAATACATTTGGTTTCGAAATGACGTAACTGCAAATCGTCACAATGGACGCATTTCCCTCGGAAACGTTTACATTTATCTTCTGGCAGTTAAAATCGAGTGATGAGCCCTGCGGGCGCACCATTCTGTACGTAATATAAGCATCTAAGTTGTTGCAGTCGACAAGTAAGGAGTACAGCAAGTCAAGTTTTAGTTTTTGAAAACTCAATTTTTGACCGATTTTGCTGCCTTTTAGTTGACCTAGGACCTTAAGATTTGGCACGAACCGAGCTCTGGCAGCCACATTACACAAGAAAAAGCGTGAAGTGGTAATGTGTAGAAGAAACCGCAGAAATTCTTACGTTCAATACATTTGGTTTCGAAATGGCGTAACTGCAAATCGTCACAATCTACGCATTTTCTCGGAAACGTTTACATTTTTCTTCTGGCAGTTAAAATCGAGTGATGAGCCCTGCGGGCGCACCACTCTGTACGTAATATAAGCATCTAAGTTGTTGCAGTCGACAAGTAAGGAGTACAGCAAGTCAAGTTTTAGTTTTTGAAAACTCAATTTTTGACCGATTTTGCTGCCTTTTAGTTGACCTAGGACCTTAAGATTTGGCACGAACCGAGCTCTGGCAGCCACATTACACAAGAAAAAGCGTGAAGTGGTAATGTGTAGAAGAAACCGCAGAAAATCTTACGTTAAATACATTTGGTTTCGAAATGACGTAACTGCAAATCGTCACAATGGACGCATTTCTCTCGGAAACGTTTACATTTATCTTCTGGCAGTTAAAATCGAGTGATGAGCCCTGCGGGCGCACCACTCTGTACGTAATATAAGCATCTGAGTTGTTGCAGTCGACAAGTAAGGAGTACAGCAAGTCAAGTTTTAGTTTTTGGAAACTCAATTTTTGACCGATTTTGCTGCCTTTTAGTTGACCTAGGACCTTAAGATTTGGCACGAACCAAGCTCTGGCAGCCACATTACACAAGACAAAGCGTGAAGTGGTAATGTGTAGAAGAAACCGCAGAAAATCTTACGTTAAATACATTTGGTTTCGAAATGACGTAACTGCAAATCGTCACAATGGACGCATTTCTCTCGGAAATGTTTACATTTTTCTTCTGGCAGTTAAAATCGAGTGATGAGCCCTGCGGGCGCACCACTCTGTACGTAATATAAGCATCTAAGTTGTTGCAGTCGACAAGTATGGAGTACAGCAAGTCAAGTTTTAGTTTTTGAAAACTCAATTTTTGACCGATTTTGCTGCCTTTTAGTTGACCTAGGACCTTAAGATTTGGCACGAACCGAGCTCTGGCAGCCACATTACACAAGAAAAAGCGTGAAGTGGTAATGTGTAGAAGAAACCGCAGAAAATCTTACGTTAAATACATTTGGTTTCGAAATGACGTAACTGCAAATCGTCACAATGGACGCATTTCTCTCGGAAACGTTTACATTTATCTTCTGGCAGTTAAAATCGAGTGATGAGCCCTGCGGGCGCACCACTCTGTACGTAATATAAGCATCTAAGTTGTTGCAGTCGACAAGTAAGGAGTACAGCAAGTCAAGTTTTAGTTTTTGCAAACTCAATTTTTGACCGATTTTGCTGCCTTTTAGTTGACCTAGGACCTTAAGATTTGGCACGAACCAAGCTCTGGCAGCCACATTACACAAGACAAAGCGTGAAGTGGTAATGTGTAGAAGAAACCGCAGAAAATCTTACGTTTAATACATTTGTTTTCGAAATGACGTAACTGCAAATCGTCACAATGGACGCATTTCTCTCGCAAACGTTTACATTTATCTTCTGGCAGTTAAAATCGAGTGATGAGCCCTGCGGGCGCACCACTCTGTACGTAATATAAGCATCTAAGTTGTTGCAGTCGACAAGTAAGGAGTACAGCAAGTCAAGTTTTAGTTTTTGAAAACTCAATTTTTGACCGATTTTGCTGCGTTTTAGTTGACCTAGGACCTTAAGATTTGGCACGAACCGAGCTCTGGCAGCCACATTGCACAAGAAAAAGCGTGAAGTGGTGATGTGTAGAAGAAACCGCAGAAAATCTTACGTTAAATACATTTGGTTTCGAAATGACGTAACTGCAAATCGTCACAATGGACGCATTTCTCTCGGAAACGTTTACAGTTATCTTCTGGCAGTTAAAATCGAGTGATGAGCCCTGCGGGCGCACCACTCTGTACGTAATATAAGCATCTAAGTTGTTGCAGTCGACAAGTAAGGAGTACAGCAAGTCAAGTTTTAGTTTTTGAAAACTCAATTTTTGACCGATTTTGCTGCCTTTTAGTTGACCTAGGACCTTAAGATTTGGCACGAACCGAGCCCTGGCAGCCACATTACACAAGAAAAAGCGTGAAGTGGTAATGTGTAGAAGAAACCGCAGAAAATCTTACGTTAAATACATTTGGTTTCGAAATGACGTAACTGCAAATCGTCACAATGGACGCATTTCTCTCGCAAACGTTTACATTTATCTTCTGGCAGTTAAAATCGAGTGATGAGCCCTGCGGGCGCACCACTCTGTACGTAATATAAGCATCTAAGTTGTTGCAGTCGACAAGTAAGGAGTACAGCAAGTCAAGTTTTAGTTTTTGAAAACTCAATTTTTGACCGATTTTGCTGCCTTTTAGTTGACCTAGGACCTTAAGATTTGGCACGAACCGAGCTCTGGCAGCCACATTGCACAAGAAAAAGCGTGAAGTGGTAATGTGTAGAAGAAACCGCAGAAAATCTTACGTTAAATACATTTGGTTTCGAAATGACGTAACTGCAAATCGTCACAATGGACGCATTTCTCTCGGAAACGTTTATATTTATCTTCTGGCAGTTAAAATCGAGTGATGAGCCCTGCGGGCGCACCACTCTGTACGTAATATAAGCATCTAAGTTGTTGCAGTCCACAAGTAAGGAGTACAGCAAGTCAAGTTTTAGTTTCTGAAAACTCAATTTTTGACCGATTTTGCTGCCTTTTAGTTGACCTAGGACCTTAAGATTTGGCACGAACCGAGCTCTGGCAGCCACATTACACAAGAAAAAGCGTGAAGTGGTAATGTGTAGAAGAAACCGCAGAAAATCTTACGTTAAATACATTTGGTTTCGAAATGACGTAACTGCAAATCGTCACAATGGACGCATTTCTCTCGGAAACGTTTACAGTTATCTTTTGGCAGTTAAAGTTGCGTGATGAGCCTTGCGGGCGCACCACTCTGTACGTAATATAAGCATCTAAGTTGTTGCAGTCGACAAGTAAGGAGTACAGCAAGTCAAGTTTTAGTTTCTGAAAACTCAATTTTTGACCGATTTTGCTGCCTTTTAGTTGACCTAGGACCTTAAGATTTGGCACGAACCGAGCTCTGGCAGCCACATTACACAAGAAAAAGCGTGAAGTGGTAATGTGTAGAAGAAACCGCAGAAAATCTTACGTTAAATACATTTGGTTTCGAAATGACGTAACTGCAAATCGTCACAATGGACGCATTTCTCTCGGAAACGTTTACAGTTATCTTTTGGCAGTTAAAGTTGCGTGATGAGCCTTGCGGGCGCACCACTCTGTACGTAATATAAGCATCTAAGTTGTTGCAGTCGACAAGTAAGGAGTACAGCAAGTCAAGTTTTTGTTTTTGAAAACTCAATTTTTGACCGATTTTGCTGCCTTTGAGTTGACCTAGGACCTTAAGATTTGGCACGAACCAAGCTCTGGCAGCCACATTACACAAGAAAAAGCGTGAAGTGGTAATGTGTAGAAGAAACCGCAGAAAATCTTACGTTAAATACATTTGGTTTCGAAATGACGTAACTGCAAATCGTCACAATGGACGCATTTCTCTCGGAAACGTTTACAGTTATCTTTTGGCAGTTAAAGTTGCGTGATGAGCCTTGCGGGCGCACCACTCTGTATGTAATATAAGCATCTAAGTTGTTGCAGTCGACAAGTAAGGAGTACAGCAAGTCAAGTTTTAGTTTTTGAAAACTCAATTTTTGACCGATTTTGCTGCCTTTGAGTTGACCTAGGACCTTAAGATTTGGCACGAACCAAGCTCTGGCAGCCACATTACACAAGAAAAAGCGTGAAGTGGTAATGTGTAGAAGAAACCGCAGAAAATCTTACGTTAAATACATTTGGTTTCGAAATGACGTAACTGCAAATCGTCACAATGGACGCATTTCTCTCGGAAACGTTTACAGTTATCTTTTGGCAGTTAAAGTTGCGTGATGAGCCTTGCGGGCGCACCACTCTGTACGTAATATAAGCATCTAAGTTGTTGCAGTCGACAAGTAAGGAGTACAGCAAGTCAAGTTTTTGTTTTTGAAAACTCAATTTTTGACCGATTTTGCTGCCTTTGAGTTGACCTAGGACCTTAAGATTTGGCACGAACCAAGCTCTGGCAGCCACATTACACAAGAAAAAGCGTGAAGTGGTAATGTGTAGAAGAAACCGCAGAAAATCTTACGTTAAATACATTTGGTTTCGAAATGACGTAACTGCAAATCGTCACAATGGACGCATTTCTCTCGGAAACGTTTACAGTTATCTTTTGGCAGTTAAAGTTGCGTGATGAGCCTTGCGGGCGCACCACTCTGTACGTAATATAAGCATCTAAGTTGTTGCAGTCGACAAGTAAGGAGTACAGCAAGTCAAGTTTTTGTTTTTGAAAACTCAATTTTTGACCGATTTTGCTGCCTTTGAGTTGACCTAGGACCTTAAGATTTGGCACGAACCAAGCTCTGGCAGCCACATTACACAAGAAAAAGCGTGAAGTGGTAATGTGTAGAAGAAACCGCAGAAAATCTTACGTTAAATACATTTGGTTTCGAAATGACGTAACTGCAAATCGTCACAATGGACGCATTTCTCTCGGAAACGTTTACAGTTATCTTTTGGCAGTTAAAGTTGCGTGATGAGCCTTGCGGGCGCACCACTCTGTACGTAATATAAGCATCTAAGTTGTTGCAGTCGACAAGTAAGGAGTACAGCAAGTCAAGTTTTTGTTTTTGAAAACTCAATTTTTGACCGATTTTGCTGCCTTTGAGTTGACCTAGGACCTTAAGATTTGGCACGAACCAAGCTCTGGCAGCCACATTACACAAGAAAAAGCGTGAAGTGGTAATGTGTAGAAGAAACCGCAGAAAATCTTACGTTAAATACATTTGGTTTCGAAATGACGTAACTGCAAATCGTCACAATGGACGCATTTCTCTCGGAAACGTTTACATTTATCTTCTGGCAGTTAAAATCGAGTGATGAGCCCTGCGGGCGCACCACTCTCTACGTAATATAAGCATCTAAGTTGTTGCAGTCGACAAGTAAGGAGTACAGCAAGTCAAGTTTTAGTTTTTGAAAACTCAATTTTTGACCGATTTTGCTGCCTTTTAGTTGACCTAGGACCTTAAGATTTGGCACGAACCGAGCTCTGGCAGCCACATTACACAAGAAAAAGCGTGAAGTGGTAATGTGTAGAAGAAACCGCAGAAAATCTTACGTTAAATACATTTGGTTTCGAAATGACGTAACTGCAAATCGTCACAATGGACGCATTTCTCTCGGAAACGTTTACAGTTATCTTTTGGCAGTTAAAGTTGCGTGATGAGCCTTGCGGGCGCACCACTCTGTACGTAATATAAGCATCTAAGTTGTTGCAGTCGACAAGTAAGGAGTACAGCAAGTCAAGTTTTTGTTTTTGAAAACTCAATTTTTGACCGATTTTGCTGCCTTTGAGTTGACCTAGGACCTTAAGATTTGGCACGAACCAAGCTCTGGCAGCCACATTACACAAGAAAAAGCGTGAAGTGGTAATGTGTAGAAGAAACCGCAGAAAATCTTACGTTAAATACATTTGGTTTCGAAATGACGTAACTGCAAATCGTCACAATGGACGCATTTCTCTCGGAAACGTTTACAGTTATCTTTTGGCAGTTAAAGTTGCGTGATGAGCCTTGCGGGCGCACCACTCTGTATGTAATATAAGCATCTAAGTTGTTGCAGTCGACAAGTAAGGAGTACAGCAAGTCAAGTTTTAGTTTTTGAAAACTCAATTTTTGACCGATTTTGCTGCCTTTTAGTTGACCTAGGACCTTAAGATTTGGCACGAACCGAGCTCTGGCAGCCACATTACACAAGAAAAAGCGTGAAGTGGTAATGTGTAGAAGAAACCGCAGAAAATCTTACGTTAAATACATTTGGTTTCGAAATGACGTAACTGCAAATCGTCACAATGGACGCATTTCTCTCGGAAACGTTTACATTTATCTTCTGGCAGTTAAAATCGAGTGATGAGCCCTGCGGGCGCACCAATCTGTACGTAATATATGCATCTAAGTTGTTGCAGTCGACAAGTAAGGAGTACAGCAAGTCAAGTTTTAGTTTTTGAAAACTCAATTTTTGACCGCTTTTGCTGCCTTGTAGTTAACCTAGGACCTTAAGATTTGGCACGAACCGAGCTCTGGCAGCCACTTTACACAAGAAAAAGCGTGAAGTGGTAATGTGTAGAAGAAACCGCAGAAAATCTTACGTTAAATACATTTGGTTTCGAAATGACGTAACTGCAAATCGTCACAATGGACGCATTTCTCTCGGAAACGTTTACATTTATCTTCTGGCAGTTAAAATCGAGTGATGAGCCCTGCGGGCGCACCACTCTGTACGTAATATAAGCATCTAAGTTGTTGCAGTCGACAAGTAAGGAGTACTGCAAGTCAAGTTTTAGTTTTTGAAAACTCAATTTTTGACCCATTTAGCTGCCTTTTAGTTGACCTAGGACCTTAAGATTGGGCACGAACCAAGCTCTGGCAGCCACATTACACAAGAAAAAGCGTGAAATGGTAATGTGTAGAAGAAACCGCAGAAAATCTTACGTTTAATACATTTGTTTTCGAAATGACGTAACTGCAAATCGTCACAATGGACGCATTTCTCTCGGAAACGTTTACATTTATCTTCTGGCAGTTAAAATCGAGTGATGAGCCCTGCGGGCGCACCACTCTGTACGTAATATAAGCATCTAAGTTGTTGCAGTCGACAAGTAAGGAGTACAGCAAGTCAAGTTTTAGTTTTTGAAAACTCAATTTTTGACCGATTTTGCTGCCTTTTAGTTGACCTAGGACCTTAAGATTTGGCACGAACCGAGCTCTGGCAGCCACATTACACAAGAAAAAGCGTGAAGTGGTAATGTGTAGAAGAAACCGCAGAAAATCTTACGTTAAATACATTTGGTTTCGAAATGACGTAACTGCAAATCGTCACAATGGACGCATTTCTCCCGGAAACGTTTACATTTATCTTCTGGCAGTTAAAATCGAGTGATGAGCCCTGCGGGCGCACCAATCTGTACGTAATATAAGCATCTAAGTTGTTGCAGTCGACAAGTAAAGTGTACAGCAAGTCAACTTTTAGTTCTTGAAAACCCAATTTTTGACCGATTTTGCTGCCTTTAGTTGACCTAGGACCTTAAGATTTGGCACGAACCAAGCTCTGGCAGCCACATTACACAAGAAAAAGCGTGAAGTGGTAATGTGTAGAAGAAACCGCAGAAAGTCTTACGTTAAATACATTTGGTTTCGAAATGACGTAACTGCAAATCGTCACAATGGACGCATTTTTCTCGGAAACGTTTACATTTATCTTTTGGCAGTTAAAGTGGCGAGATGAGCCATGCGTGTGCCTCACTCTGTACGTAATATAAGCATCTAAGTTGTTGCAGTCGACAAGTAAGGAGTACAGCAAGTCAAGTTTTAGTTTTTGAAAACTCAATTTTTGACCGATTTTGCTGCCTTTTAGTTGACCTAGGACCTTAAGATTTGGCACGAACCGAGCTCTGGCAGCCACATTACACAAGAAAAAGCGTGAAGTGGTAATGTGTAGAAGAAATCCGCAGAAAATCTTACGTTAAATACATTTGGTTTCGAAATGACGTAACTGCAAATCGTCACAATCTACGCATTTCTCTCGGAAACGTTTACATTTATTATCTGGCAGTTAAAATCGAGTGATGAGCCCTGCGGGCGCACCACTCTGTACGTAATATAAGCATCTAAGTTGCTGCAGTCGACAAGTAAGAAGTACAGCAAGTCAAGTTTTAGTTTTTGAAAACTCAATTTTTGACCGATTTTGCTGCCTTTTAGTTGACCTAGGACCTTAAGATTTGGCACGAACCGAGCTCTGGCAGCCACATTACACAAGAAAAAGCGTGAAGTGGTAATGTGTAGAAGAAACCGCAGAAAATCTTACGTTAAATACATTTGGTTTCGAAATGACGTAACTGCAAATCGTCACAATCTACGCATTTCTCTCGGAAACGTTTACATTCATCTTCTGGCAGTTAAAATCGAGTGATGAGCCCTGCGGGCGCACCACTCTGTACGTAATATAAGCATCTAAGTTGTTGCAGTCGACAAGTAAGGAGTACAGCAAGTCAAGTTTTAGTTTTTGAAAACTCAATTTTTGACCGATTTTGCTGCCTTTTAGTTGACCTAGGACCTTAAGATTTGGCACGAACCGAGCTCTGGCAGCCACATTACACAAGAAAAAGCGTGAAGTGGTAATGTGTAGAAGAAACCGCAGAAAATCTTACGTTAAATACATTTGGTTTCGAAATGACGTAACTGCAAATCGTCACAATGGACGCATTTCTCTCGGAAACGTTTACATTCATCTTCTGGCAGTTAAAATCGAGTGATGAGCCCTGCGGGCGCACCACTCTGTACGTAATATAAGCATCTAAGTTGTTGCAGTCGACAAGTAAGGAGTACAGCAAGTCAAGTTTTAGTTTTTGAAAACTCAATTTTTGACCGATTTTGCTGCCTTTTAGTTGACCTAGGACCTTAAGATTTGGCACGAACCGAGCTCTGGCAGCCACATTACACAAGAAAAAGCGTGAAGTGGTAATGTGTAGAAGAAACCGCAGAAAATCTTACGTTAAATACATTTGGTTTCGAAATGACGTAACTGCAAATCGTCACAATCTACGCATTTCTCTCGGAAACGTTTACATTCATCTTCTGGCAGTTAAAATCGAGTGATGAGCCCTGCGGGCGCACCACTCTGTACGTAATATAAGCATCTAAGTTGTTGCAGTCGACAAGTAAGGAGTACAGCAAGTCAAGTTTTAGTTTTTGAAAACTCAATTTTTGACCGATTTTGCTGCCTTTTAGTTGACCTAGGACCTTAAGATTTGGCACGAACCGAGCTCTGGCAGCCACATTACACAAGAAAAAGCGTGAAGTGGTAATGTGTAGAAGAAACCGCAGAAAATCTTACGTTAAATACATTTGGTTTCGAAATGACGTAACTGCAAATCGTCACAATCTACGCATTTCTCTCGGAAACGTTTACATTCATCTTCTGGCAGTTAAAATCGAGTGATGAGCCCTGCGGGCGCACCACTCTGTACGTAATATAAGCATCTAAGTTGTTGCAGTCGACAAGTAAGGAGTACAGCAAGTCAAGTTTTAGTTTTTGAAAACTCAATTTTTGACCGATTTTGCTGCCTTTTAGTTGACCTAGGACCTTAAGATTTGGCACGAACCAAGCTCTGGCAGCCACATTACACAAGAAAAAGCGTGAAGTGGTAATGTGTAGAAGAAACCGCAGAAAATCTTACGTTAAATACATTTGGTTTCGAAATGACGTAACTGCAAATCGTCACAATGGACGCATTTCTCTCGGAAACGTTTACATTTATCTTCTGGCAGTTAAAATCGAGTGATGAGCCCTGTGGGCGCACCACTCTGTACGTAATATAAGCATCTAAGTTGTTGCAGTCGACAAGTAAGGAGTACAGCAAGTCAAGTTTTAGTTTTTGAAAACTCAATTTTTGACCGATTTTGCTGCCTTTTAGTTGACCTAGGAGCTTAAGATTTGGCACGAACCGAGCTCTGGCAGCCACATTACACAAGAAAAAGCGTGAAGTGGTAATGTGTAGAAGAAACCGCAGAAAATCTTACGTTAAATACATTTGGTTTCGAAATGACGTAACTGCAAATCGTCACAATGGACGCATTTCCCTCGGAAACGTTTACATTTATCTTCTGGCAGTTAAAATCGAGTGATGAGCCCTGCGGGCGCACCATTCTGTACGTAATATAAGCATCTAAGTTGTTGCAGTCGACAAGTAAGGAGTACAGCAAGTCAAGTTTTAGTTTTTGAAAACTCAATTTTTGACCGATTTTGCTGCCTTTTAGTTGACCTAGGACCTTAAGATTTGGCACGAACCGAGCTCTGGCAGCCACATTACACAAGAAAAAGCGTGAAGTGGTAATGTGTAGAAGAAACCGCAGAAATTCTTACGTTCAATACATTTGGTTTCGAAATGGCGTAACTGCAAATCGTCACAATCTACGCATTTTCTCGGAAACGTTTACATTTTTCTTCTGGCAGTTAAAATCGAGTGATGAGCCCTGCGGGCGCACCACTCTGTACGTAATATAAGCATCTAAGTTGTTGCAGTCGACAAGTAAGGAGTACAGCAAGTCAAGTTTTAGTTTTTGAAAACTCAATTTTTGACCGATTTTGCTGCCTTTTAGTTGACCTAGGACCTTAAGATTTGGCACGAACCGAGCTCTGGCAGCCACATTACACAAGAAAAAGCGTGAAGTGGTAATGTGTAGAAGAAACCGCAGAAAATCTTACGTTAAATACATTTGGTTTCGAAATGACGTAACTGCAAATCGTCACAATGGACGCATTTCTCTCGGAAACGTTTACATTTATCTTCTGGCAGTTAAAATCGAGTGATGAGCCCTGCGGGCGCACCACTCTGTACGTAATATAAGCATCTGAGTTGTTGCAGTCGACAAGTAAGGAGTACAGCAAGTCAAGTTTTAGTTTTTGGAAACTCAATTTTTGACCGATTTTGCTGCCTTTTAGTTGACCTAGGACCTTAAGATTTGGCACGAACCAAGCTCTGGCAGCCACATTACACAAGACAAAGCGTGAAGTGGTAATGTGTAGAAGAAACCGCAGAAAATCTTACGTTAAATACATTTGGTTTCGAAATGACGTAACTGCAAATCGTCACAATGGACGCATTTCTCTCGGAAATGTTTACATTTTTCTTCTGGCAGTTAAAATCGAGTGATGAGCCCTGCGGGCGCACCACTCTGTACGTAATATAAGCATCTAAGTTGTTGCAGTCGACAAGTATGGAGTACAGCAAGTCAAGTTTTAGTTTTTGAAAACTCAATTTTTGACCGATTTTGCTGCCTTTTAGTTGACCTAGGACCTTAAGATTTGGCACGAACCGAGCTCTGGCAGCCACATTACACAAGAAAAAGCGTGAAGTGGTAATGTGTAGAAGAAACCGCAGAAAATCTTACGTTAAATACATTTGGTTTCGAAATGACGTAACTGCAAATCGTCACAATGGACGCATTTCTCTCGGAAACGTTTACATTTATCTTCTGGCAGTTAAAATCGAGTGATGAGCCCTGCGGGCGCACCACTCTGTACGTAATATAAGCATCTAAGTTGTTGCAGTCGACAAGTAAGGAGTACAGCAAGTCAAGTTTTAGTTTTTGCAAACTCAATTTTTGACCGATTTTGCTGCCTTTTAGTTGACCTAGGACCTTAAGATTTGGCACGAACCAAGCTCTGGCAGCCACATTACACAAGACAAAGCGTGAAGTGGTAATGTGTAGAAGAAACCGCAGAAAATCTTACGTTTAATACATTTGTTTTTGAAATGACGTAACTGCAAATCGTCACAATGCACGCATTTCTCTCGGAAACGTTTACATTTTTCTTATGGCAGTTAAAATCGAGTGATGAGCCCTGCGGGCGCACCACTCTGTACGTAATATAAGCATCTAAGTTGTTGCAGTCGACAAGTATGGAGTACAGCAAGTCAAGTTTTAGTTTTTGAAAACTCAATTTTTGACCGATTTAGCTGCCTTTTAGTTGACCTAGGACCTTAAGATTTGGCACGAACCGAGCTCTGGCAGCCACATTACACAAGAAAAAGCGTGAAGTGGTAATGTGTAGATGAAACCGCAGAAAATCTTACGTTAAATACATTTGGTTTCGAAATGACATAACTGCAAATCGTCACAATGGACGCATTTCTCTCGGAAACGTTTACATTTATCTTTTGGCAGTTAAAGTGGCGAGATGAGCCATGCGGGTGCCTCACTCTGTACGTAATATAAGCATTTAAGTTGTTGCAGTCGACAAGTAAGGAGTACAGCAAGTCAAGTTTTAGTTTTTGAAAACTCAATTTTTGACGATTTTGCTGCCTTTTAGTTGACCTAGGACCTTAAGATTTGGCACGAACCGAGCTCTGGCAGCCACATTACACAAGAAAAAGCGTGAAGTGGTAATGTGTAGAAGAAACCGCAGAAAATCTTACGTTAAATACATTTGGTTTCGAAATGACGTAACTGCAAATCGTCACAATGGACGCATTTCTCTCGGAAACGTTTACATTTATCTTCTGGCAGTTAAAATCGAGTGATGAGCCCTGTGAGCGCACCACTCTGTACGTAATAAAAGCATCTAAGTTGTTGCAGTCGACAAGTAAGGAGTACAGCAAGTCAAGTTTTAGTTTTTGAAAACTCAATTTTTGACCGAATTTGCTGCCTTTTAGTTGACCTAGGACCTTAAGATTTGGCACGAACCGAGCTCTGGCAGCCACATTACACAAGAAAAAGCGTGAAGTGGTAATGTGTAGAAGAAACCGCTGAAAATCTTACGTTAAGTACATTTGGTTTCGAAATGACGTAACTGCAAATCGACACAATGGACGCATTTCTCTCGGAAACGTTTACATTTATCTTCTGGCAGTTAAAATCGAGTGATGAGCCCTGCGGGCGCACCACTCTGTACGTAATATAAGCATCTAAGTTGTTGCAGTCGACAAGTAAGGAGTACAGCAAGACAAGTTTTAGTTTTTGAAAACTCAATTTTTGACCGATTTTGCTGCCTTTTAGTTGACCTAGGACCATAAGATTTGGCACGAACCAAGCTCTGGCAGCCACATTACACAAGACAAAGCGTGAAGTGGTAATGTGTAGAAGAAACCGCAGAAAATCTAACGTTTAATACATTTGTTTTCGAAATGACGTAACTGCAAATCGTCACAATGGACGCATTTCTCTCGGAAACGTTTACATTTATCTTCTGGCAGTTAAAATCGAGTGATGAGCCCTGCGGGCGCACCACTCTGTACGTAATATAAGCATCTAAGTTGTTGCAGTCGACAAGTAAGGAGTACAGCAAGTCAAGTTTTAGTTTTTGAAAACTCAATTTTTGACCGAATTTGCTGCCTTTTAGTTGACTTAGGACCTTAAGATTTGGCACGAACCGAGCTCTGGCAGCCACATTACACAAGAAAAAGCGTGAAGTGGTAATGTGTAGAAGAAACCGCAGAAAATCTTACGTTAAGTACATTTGGTTTCGAAATGACGTAACTGCAAATCGACACAATGGACGCATTTCTCTCGGAAACGTTTACATTTATCTTCTGGCAGTTAAAATCGAGTGATGAGCCCTGCGGGCGCACCACTCTGTACGTAATATAAGCATCTAAGTTGTTGCAGTCGACAAGTAAGGAGTACAGCAAGACAAGTTTTAGTTTTTGAAAACTCAATTTTTGACCGATTTTGCTGCCTTTTAGTTGACCTAGGACCATAAGATTTGGCACGAACCAAGCTCTGGCAGCCACATTACACAAGACAAAGCGTGAAGTGGTAATGTGTAGAAGAAACCGCAGAAAATCTAACGTTTAATACATTTGTTTTCGAAATGACGTAACTGCAAATCGTCACAATGGACGCATTTCTCTCGGAAACGTTTACATTTATCTTCTGGCAGTTAAAATCGAGTGATGAGCCCTGCGGGCGCACCACTCTGTACGTAATATAAGCATCTAAGTTGTTGCAGTCGACAAGTAAGGAGTACAGCAAGTCAAGTTTTAGTTTTTGAAAACTCAATTTTTGACCGAATTTGCTGCCTTTTAGTTGACTTAGGACCTTAAGATTTGGCACGAACCGAGCTCTGGCAGCCACATTACACAAGAAAAAGCGTGAAGTGGTAATGTGTAGAAGAAACCGCAGAAAATCTTACGTTAAGTACATTTGGTTTCGAAATGACGTAACTGCAAATCGACACAATGGACGCATTTCTCTCGGAAACGTTTACATTTATCTTCTGGCAGTTAAAATCGAGTGATGAGCCCTGCGGGCGCACCACTCTGTACGTAATATAAGCATCTAAGTTGTTGCAGTCGACAAGTAAGGAGTACAGCAAGACAAGTTTTAGTTTTTGAAAACTCAATTTTTGACCGATTTTGCTGCCTTTTAGTTGACCTAGGACCATAAGATTTGGCACGAACCAAGCTCTGGCAGCCACATTACACAAGACAAAGCGTGAAGTGGTAATGTGTAGAAGAAACCGCAGAAAATCTAACGTTTAATACATTTGTTTTCGAAATGACGTAACTGCAAATCGTCACAATGGACGCATTTCTCTCGGAAACGTTTACATTTATCTTCTGGCAGTTAAAATCGAGTGATGAGCCCTGCGGGCGCACCACTCTGTACGTAATATAAGCATCTAAGTTGTTGCAGTCGACAAGTAAGGAGTACAGCAAGTCAAGTTTTAGTTTTTGAAAACTCAATTTTTGACCGAATTTGCTGCCTTTTAGTTGACTTAGGACCTTAAGATTTGGCACGAACCGAGCTCTGGCAGCCACATTACACAAGAAAAAGCGTGAAGTGGTAATGTGTAGAAGAAACCGCAGAAAATCTTACGTTAAGTACATTTGGTTTCGAAATGACGTAACTGCATATCGACACAATGGACGCATTTCTCTCGGAAACGTTTACATTTATCTTCTGGCAGTTAAAATCGAGTGATGAGCCCTGCGGGCGCACCACTCTGTACGTAATATAAGCATCTAAGTTGTTGCAGTCGACAAGTAAGGAGTACAGCAAGTCAAGTTTTAGTTTTTGAAAACTCAATTTTTGACCGAATTTGCTGCCTTTTAGTTGACTTAGGACCTTAAGATTTGGCACGAACCGAGCTCTGGCAGCCACATTACACAAGAAAAAGCGTGAAGTGGTAATGTGTAGAAGAAACCGCAGAAAATCTTACGTTAAGTACATTTGGTTTCGAAATGACGTAACTGCAAATCGACTCAATGGACGCATTTCTCTCGGAAACGTTTACATTTATCTTCTGGCAGTTAAAATCGAGTGATGAGCCCTGCGGGCGCACCACTCTGTACGTAATATAAGCATCTAAGTTGTTGCAGTCGACAAGTAAGGAGTACAGCAAGACAAGTTTTAGTTTTTGAAAACTCAATTTTTGACCGATTTTGCTGCCTTTTAGTTGACCTAGGACCATAAGATTTGGCACGAACCAAGCTCTGGCAGCCACATTACACAAGACAAAGCGTGAAGTGGTAATGTGTAGAAGAAACCGCAGAAAATCTAACGTTTAATACATTTGTTTTCGAAATGACGTAACTGCAAATCGTCACAATGGACGCATTTCTCTCGGAAACGTTTACATTTATCTTCTGGCAGTTAAAATCGAGTGATGAGCCCTGCGGGCGCACCACTCTGTACGTAATATAAGCATCTAAGTTGTTGCAGTCGACAAGTAAGGAGTACAGCAAGTCAAGTTTTAGTTTTTGAAAACTCAATTTTTGACCGAATTTGCTGCCTTTTAGTTGACTTAGGACCTTAAGATTTGGCACGAACCGAGCTCTGGCAGCCACATTACACAAGAAAAAGCGTGAAGTGGTAATGTGTAGAAGAAACCGCAGAAAATCTTACGTTAAGTACATTTGGTTTCGAAATGACGTAACTGCAAATCGACACAATGGACGCATTTCTCTCGGAAACGTTTACATTTATCTTCTGGCAGTTAAAATCGAGTGATGAGCCCTGTGGGCGCACCACTCTGTACGTAATATAAGCATCTAAGTTGTTGCAGTCGACAAGTAAGGAGTACAGCAAGACAAGTTTTAGTTTTTGAAAACTCAATTTTTGACCGATTTTGCTGCCTTTTAGTTGACCTAGGACCTTAAGATTTGGCACGAACCAAGCTCTGGCAACCACATTACACAAGACAAAGCGTGAAGTGGCAATGTGTAGAAGAAACCGCAGAAAATCTTACGTTTAATACATTTGTTTTCGAAATGACGTAACTGCAAATCGTCACAATGGACGCATTTCTCTCGGAAACGTTTACATTTTTCTTCTGGCAGTTAAAATCGAGTGATGAGCCCTGTGGGCGCACCACTCTGTACGTAATATAAGCATCTAAGTTGTTGCAGTCGACAAGTATGGAGTACAGCAAGTCAAGTTTTAGTTTTTGAAAACTCAATTTTTGACAGATTTTGCTGCCTTTTAGTTGACCTAGGACCTTAAGATTTGGCACGAACCAAGCTCTGGCAGCCACATTACACAAGAAAAAGCGTGAAGTGGTAATGTGTAGAAGAAACCGCAGAAAATCTTACGTTTAATACATTTGATTTCGAAATGACGTAACTGCAAATCGTCACAATGGACGCATTTCTCTCGGAAACGTTTACATTTATCTTCTGGCAGTTAAAATCGAGTGATGAGCCCTGCGGGCGCACCACTCTGTACGTAATATAAGCATCTAAGTTGTTGCAGTCGACAAGTAAGGAGTACAGCAAGACAAGTTTTAGTTTTTGAAAACTCAATTTTTGACCGATTTTGCTGCCTTTTAGTTGACCTAGGACCATAAGATTTGGCACGAACCAAGCTCTGGCAGCCACATTACACAAGACAAAGCGTGAAGTGGTAATGTGTAGAAGAAACCGCAGAAAATCTAACGTTTAATACATTTGTTTTCGAAATGACGTAACTGCAAATCGTCACAATGGACGCATTTCTCTCGGAAACGTTTACATTTATCTTCTGGCAGTTAAAATCGAGTGATGAGCCCTGCGGGCGACCCACTCTGTACGTAATATAAGCATCTAAGTTGTTGCAGTCGACAAGTAAGGAGTACAGCAAGTCAAGTTTTAGTTTTTGAAAACTCAATTTTTGACCGATTTTGCTGCCTTTTAGTTGACCTAGGACCATAAGATTTGGCACGAACCAAGCTCTGGCAGCCACATTACACAAGACAAAGCGTGAAGTGGTAATGTGTAGAAGAAACCGCAGAAAATCTAACGTTTAATACATTTGTTTTCGAAATGACGTAACTGCAAATCGTCACAATGGACGCATTTCTCTCGGAAACGTTTACATTTATCTTCTGGCAGTTAAAATCGAGTGATGAGCCCTGCGGGCGCACCACTCTGTACGTAATATAAGCATCTAAGTTGTTGCAGTCGACAAGTAAGGAGTACAGCAAGACAAGTTTTAGTTTTTGAAAACTCAATTTTTGACCGATTTTGCTGCCTTTTGGTTGACCTAGGACCTTAAGATTTGGCACGAACCAAGCTCTGGCAGCCACATTACACAAGAAAAAGCGTGAAGTGGTAATGTGTAGAAGAAACCGCAGAAAATCTTACGTTTAATACATTTGATTTCGAAATGACGCAACTGCAAATCGTCACAATGGACGCATTTCTCTCGGAAACGTTTACATTTATCTTCTGGCAGTTAAAATCGAGTGATGAGCCCTGTGGGCGCACCACTCTGTACGTAATATAAGCATCTAAGTTGTTGCAGTCGACAAGTAAGGAGTACAGCAAGACAAGTTTTAGTTTTTGAAAACTCAATTTTTGACCGATTTTGCTGCCTTTTAGTTGACCTAGGACCATAAGATTTGGCACGAACCAAGCTCTGGCAGCCACATTACACAAGACAAAGCGTGAAGTGGTAATGTGTAGAAGAAACCGCAGAAAATCTAACGTTTAATACATTTGTTTTCGAAATGACGTAACTGCAAATCGTCACAATGGACGCATTTCTCTCGGAAACGTTTACATTTATCTTCTGGCAGTTAAAATCGAGTGATGAGCCCTGCGGGCGACCCACTCTGTACGTAATATAAGCATCTAAGTTGTTGCAGTCGACAAGTAAGGAGTACAGCAAGTCAAGTTTTAGTTTTTGAAAACTCAATTTTTGACCGATTTTGCTGCCTTTTAGTTGACTTAGGACCTTAAGATTTGGCACGAACCGAGCTCTGGCAGCCACATTACACAAGAAAAAGCGTGAAGTGGTAATGTGTAGAAGATACCGCAGAAAATCTTACGATAAATACATTTGGTTTCGAAATGACGTAGCTGCAAATCGTCACAATGAACGCATTTCTCTCGGAAACGTTTACATTTATCTTCTGGCAGTAAAAATCGAGTGATGAGCCCTGCGGGCGCACCACTCTGTACGTAATACAGTATAAGCATCTAAGTTGTTGCAGTCAACAAGTAAGGAGTACAGCAAGTCAAGTTTTAGTTTTTGAAAACTCAATTTTTGACCGATTTTGCTGCCTTTTAGTTGACCTAGGACCTTAAGATTTGGCACGAACCAAGCTCTGGCAGCCACATTACACAAGACAAAGCGTGAAGTGGTAATGTGTAGAAGAAACCGCAGAAAATCTTACGTTTAATACATTTGTTTTCGAAATGACGTAACTGCAAATCGTCACAATGGACGCATTTCTCTCGGAAACGTTTACATTTTTCTTCTGGCAGTTAAAATCGAGTGATGAGCCCTGTGGGCGCACCACTCTGTACGTAATATAAGCATCTAAGTTGTTGCAGTCGACAAGTATGGAGTACAGCAAGTCAAGTTTTAGTTTTTGAAAACTCAATTTTTGACAGATTTTGCTGCCTTTTAGTTGACCTAGGACCTTAAGATTTGGCACGAACCGAGCTCTGGCAGCCACATTACACAAGAAAAAGCGTGAAGTGGTAATGTGTAGAAGAAACCGCAGAAAATCTTACGTTAAATACATTTGGTTTCGAAATGACGTAACTGCAAATCGTCACAATGGACGCATTTCTCTCGGAAACGTTTACATTTATCTTCTGGCAGTTAAAATCGAGTGATGAGCCCTGCGGGCGCACCACTCTGTACGTAATATAAGCATCTAAGTTGTTGCAGTCGACAAGTAAGGAGTACAGCAAGTCAAGTTTTAGTTTTTGGAAACTCAATTTTTGACCGATTTTGCTGCCTTTTAGTTGACCTAGGACCTTAAGATTTGGCACGAACCAAGCTCTGGCAGCCACATTACACAAGAAAAAGCGTGAAGTGGTAATGTGTAGAAGAAACCGCAGAAAATCTTACGTTTAATACATTTGTTTTTGAAATGACGTAACTGCAAATCGTCACAATGGACGCTTTTCTCTCGGAAACGTTTACATTTTTCTTATGGCAGTTAAAATCGAGTGATGAGCCCTGCGGGCGCACCACTCTGTACGTAATATAAGCATCTAAGTTGTTGCAGTCGACAAGTATGGAGTACAGCAAGTCAAGTTTTAGTTTTTGAAAACTCAATTTTTGACCGATTTTGCTGCCTTTTAGTTGACCTAGGACCTTAAGATTTGGCACGAACCGAGCTCTGGCAGCCACATTACACAAGAAAAAGCGTGAAGTGGTAATGTGTAGAAGATACCGCAGAAAATCTTACGATAAATACATTTGGTTTCGAAATGACGTAGCTGCAAATCGTCACAATGAACGCATTTCTCTCGGAAACGTTTACATTTATCTTCTGGCAGTTAAAATCGAGTGATGAGCCCTGCGGGCGACCCACTCTGTACGTAATATAAGCATCTAAGTTGTTGCAGTCAACAAGTAAGGAGTACAGCAAGTCAAGTTTTAGTTTTTGAAAACTCAATTTTTGACCGATTTTGCTGCCTTTTAGTTGACCTAGGACCTTAAGATTTGGCACGAACCAAGCTCTGGCAGCCACATTACACAAGACAAAGCGTGAAGTGGTAATGTGTAGAAGAAACCGCAGAAAATCTTACGTTAAATACATTTGGTTTCGAAATGACGTAACTGCAAATCGTCACAATGAACGCATTTCTCTCGGAAACGTTTACATTTATCTTCTGGCAGTTAAAATCGAGTGATGAGCCCTGCGGGCGCACCACTCTGTACGTAATATAAGCATCTAAGTTGTTGCAGTCGACAAGTATGGAGTACAGCAAGTCAAGTTTTAGTTTTTGAAAACTCAATTTTTGACCGATTTTGCTGCCTTTTAGTTGACCTAGGACCTTAAGATTTGGCACGAACCGAGCTCTGGCAGCCACATTACACAAGAAAAAGCGTGAAGTGGTAATGTGTAGAAGATACCGCAGAAAATCTTACGATAAATACATTTGGTTTCGAAATGACGTAGCTGCAAATCGTCACAATGAACGCATTTCTCTCGGAAACGTTTACATTTATCTTCTGGCAGTTAAAATCGAGTGATGAGCCCTGCGGGCGACCCACTCTGTACGTAATATAAGCATCTAAGTTGTTGCAGTCAACAAGTAAGGAGTACAGCAAGTCAAGTTTTAGTTTTTGAAAACTCAATTTTTGACCGATTTTGCTGCCTTTTAGTTGACCTAGGACCTTAAGATTTGGCACGAACCAAGCTCTGGCAGCCACATTACACAAGACAAAGCGTGAAGTGGTAATGTGTAGAAGAAACCGCAGAAAATCTTACGTTAAATACATTTGGTTTCGAAATGACGTAACTGCAAATCGTCACAATGGACGCATTTCTCTCGGAAACGTTTACATTTATCTTCTGGCAGTTAAAATCGAGTGATGAGCCCTGTGGGCGCACCACTCTGTACGTAATATAAGCATTTAAGTTGTTGCAGTCGACAAGTAAGGAGTACAGCAAGTCAAGTTTTAGTTTTTGAAAACTCAATTTTTGACCGATTTTGCTGCCTTTTAGTTGACCTAGGACCTTAAGATTTGGCACGAACCGAGCTCTGGCAGCCACATTACACAAGAAAAAGCGTGAAGTGGTAATGTGTAGAAGAAACCGCAGAAAATCTTACGTTAAATACATTTGGTTTCGAAATGACGTAACTGCAAATCGTCACAAAGGACGCATTTCTCTCGGAAACGTTTACATTTATCTTCTGGCAGTTAAAATCGAGTGATGAGCCCTGTGGGCGCACCACTCTGTACGTAATATAAGCATCTAAGTTGTTGCAGTCGACAAGTAAGGAGTACAGCAAGTCAAGTTTTAGTTTTTGAAAAATCAATTTTTGACCAATTTTGCTGCCTTTTAGTTGACCTAGGACCTTAAGATTTGGCACGAACCGAGCTCTGGCAGCCACATTACACAAGAAAAAGCGTGAAGTGGTAATGTGTAGAAGAAACCGCAGAAAATCTTACGTTAAATACATTTGGTTTCGAAATGACGTAACTGCAAATCGTCACAATGGACGCATTTCTCTCGGAAACGTTTACATTTATCTTCTGGCAGTTAAAATCGAGTGATGAGCCCTGTGGGCGCACCACTCTGTACGTAATATAAGCATCTAAGTTGTTGCAGTCGACAAGTAAGGAGTACAGCAAGTCAAGTTTTAGTTTTTGAAAACTCAATTTTTGACCGATTTTGCTGCCTTTTAGTTGACCTAGGACCTTAAGATTTGGCACGAACCAAGCTCTGGCAGCCACATTACACAAGAAAAAGCGTGAAGTGGTAATGTGTAGTAGAAACCGCAGAAAATCTTACGTTAAATACATTTGGTTTCGAAATGACGTAACTGCAAATCGTCACAATGGACGCATTTCTCTCGGAAACGTTTACATTTATCTTCTGGCAGTTAAAATCGAGTGATGAGCCCTGCGGGCGACCCACTCTGTACGTAATATAAGCATCTAAGTTGTTGCAGTCAACAAGTAAGGAGTACAGCAAGTCAAGTTTTAGTTTTTGAAAACTCAATTTTTGACCGATTTTGCTGCCTTTTAGTTGACCTAAAGATTTGGCACGAACCAAGCTCTGGCAGCCACATTACACAAGACAAAGCGTGAAGTGGTAATGTGTAGAAGAAACCGCAGAAAATCTTACGTTAAATACATTTGGTTTCGAAATGACGTAACTGCAAATCGTCACAATGGACGCATTTCTCTCGGAAACGTTTACATTTATCTTCTGGCAGTTAAAATCGAGTGATGAGCCCTGTGGGCGCACCACTCTGTACGTAATATAAGCATTTAAGTTGTTGCAGTCGACAAGTAAGGAGTACAGCAAGTCAAGTTTTAGTTTTTGAAAACTCAATTTTTGACCGATTTTGCTGCCTTTTAGTTGACCTAGGACCTTAAGATTTGGCACGAACCGAGCTCTGGCAGCCACATTACACAAGAAAAAGCGTGAAGTGGTAATGTGTAGAAGAAACCGCAGAAAATCTTACGTTAAATACATTTGGTTTCGAAATGACGTAACTGCAAATCGTCACAAAGGACGCATTTCTCTCGGAAACGTTTACATTTATCTTCTGGCAGTTAAAATCGAGTGATGAGCCCTGTGGGCGCACCACTCTGTACGTAATATAAGCATCTAAGTTGTTGCAGTCGACAAGTAAGGAGTACAGCAAGTCAAGTTTTAGTTTTTGAAAACTCAATTTTTGACCAATTTTGCTGCCTTTTAGTTGACCTAGGACCTTAAGATTTGGCACGTACCGAGCTCTGGCAGCCACATTACACAAGAAAAAGCGTGAAGTGGTAATGTGTAGAAGAAACCGCAGAAAATCTTACGTTAAATACATTTGGTTTCGAAATGACGTAACTGCAAATCGTCACAATGGACGCATTTCTCTCGGAAACGTTTACATTTATCTTCTGGCAGTTAAAATCGAGTGATGAGCCCTGTGGGCGCACCACTCTGTACGTAATATAAGCATCTAAGTTGTTGCAGTCGACAAGTAAGGAGTACAGCAAGTCAAGTTTTAGTTTTTGAAAACTCAATTTTTGACCGATTTTGCTGCCTTTTAGTTGACCTAGGACCTTAAGATTTGGCACGAACCAAGCTCTGGCAGCCACATTACACAAGAAAAAGCGTGAAGTGGTAATGTGTAGTAGAAACCGCAGAAAATCTTACGTTAAATACATTTGGTTTCGAAATGACGTAACTGCAAATCGTCACAATGGACGCATTTCTCTCGGAAACGTTTACATTTATCTTCTGGCAGTTAAAATCGAGTGATGAGCCCTGTGGGCGCACCACTCTGTACGTAATATAAGCATCTAAGTTGTTGCAGTCGACAAGTAAGGAGTACAGCAAGTCAAGTTTTAGTTTTTGAAAACTCAATTTTTGACCGATTTTGCTGCCTTTTAGTTGACCTAGGAGCTTAAGATTTGGCACTAACCGAGCTCTGGCAGCCACATTACACAAGAAAAAGCGTGATGTGGTAACGTGTAGAAGAAACCGCAGAAAATCTTACGTTAAATACATTTGGTTTCGAAATGACGTAACTGCAAATCGTCACAATGGACGCATTTCTCTCGGAAACGTTTACATTTATCTTCTGGCAGTTAGAATCGAGTGATGAGCCCTGCGGGCGCACCACTCTGTACGTAATATAAGCATCTAAGTTGTTGCAGTCGACAAGTAAGGAGTACAGCAAGTCAAGTTTTAGTTTTTGAAAACTCAATTTTTGACCGATTTTGCTGCCTTTTAGTTGACCTAGGACCTTAAGATTTGGCACGAACCAAGCTCTGGCAGCCACATTACACAAGAAAAAGCGTGAAGTGGTAATGTGTAGAAGAAACCGCAGAAATTCTTACGTTTAATACATTTGTTTTCGAAATGACGTAACTGCAAATCGTCACAATGGACGCATTTCTCTCGGAAACGTTTACATTTATCTTCTGGCAGTTAGAATCGAGTGATGAGCCCTGCGGGCGCACCACTCTGTACGTAATATAAGCATCTAAGTTGTTGCAGTCGACAAGTAAGGAGTACAGCAAGTCAAGTTTTAGTTTTTGGAAACTCAATTTTTGACCGATTTTGCTGCCTTTTAGTTGACCTAGGACCTTAAGATTTGGCACGAACCGAGCTCTGGCAGCCACATTACACAAGAAAAAGCGTGAAGTGGTAATGTGTAGATCAAACCGCAGAAAATCTTACGTTAAATACATTTGGTTTCGAAATGACGTAACTACAAATCGTCACAATGGACGCATTTCTCTCGGAAATGTTTACATTTTTCTTCTGGCAGTTAAAATCGAGTGATGAGCCCTGCGGGCGCACCACTCTGTACGTAATATAAGCATCTAAGTTGTTGCAGTCGACAAGTATGGAGTACAGCAAGTCAAGTTTTAGTTTTTGAAAACTCAATTTTTGACCGATTTTGCTGCCTTTTAGTTGACCTAGGACCTTAAGATTTGGCACGAACCGAGCTCTGGCAGCCACATTACACAAGAAAAAGCGTGAAGTGGTAATGTGTAGAAGATACCGCAGAAAATCTTACGATAAATACATTTGGTTTCGAAATGACGTAGCTGCAAATCGTCACAATGAACGCATTTCTCTCGGAAACGTTTACATTTATCTTCTGGCAGTTAAAATCGAGTGATGAGCCCTGCGGGCGACCCACTCTGTACGTAATATAAGCATCTAAGTTGTTGCAGTCAACAAGTAAGGAGTACAGCAAGTCAAGTTTTAGTTTTTGAAAACTCAATTTTTGACCGATTTTGCTGCCTTTTAGTTGACCTAGGACCTTAAGATTTGGCACGAACCAAGCTCTGGCAGCCACATTACACAAGACAAAGCGTGAAGTGGTAATGTGTAGAAGAAACCGCAGAAAATCTTACGTTAAATACATTTGGTTTCGAAATGACGTAACTGCAAATCGTCACAATGGACGCATTTCTCTCGGAAACGTTTACATTTATCTTCTGGCAGTTAAAATCGAGTGATGAGCCCTGTGGGCGCACCACTCTGTACGTAATATAAGCGTTTAAGTTGTTGCAGTCGACAAGTAAGGAGTACAGCAAGTCAAGTTTTAGTTTTTGAAAACTCAATTTTTGACCGATTTTGCTGCCTTTTAGTTGACCTAGGACCTTAAGATTTGGCACGAACCGAGCTCTGGCAGCCACATTACACAAGAAAAAGCGTGAAGTGGTAATGTGTAGAAGAAACCGCAGAAAATCTTACGTTAAATACATTTGGTTTCGAAATGACGTAACTGCAAATCGTCACAAAGGACGCATTTCTCACGGAAAAGTTTGCATTTATCTTCTGGCAGTTAAAATCGAGTGATGAGCCCTGTGGGCGCACCACTCTGTACGTAATATAAGCTTCTAAGTTGTTGCAGTCGACAAGTAAGGAGTACAGCAAGTCAAGTTTTAGTTTTTGAAAACTCAATTTTTGACCGATTTTGCTGCCTTTTAGTTGACCTAGGACCTTAAGATTTGGCACGAACCGAGCTCTGGCAGCCACATTACACAAGAAAAAGCGTGAAGTGGTAATGTGTAGAAGAAACCGCAGAAAATCTTACGTTAAATACATTTGGTTTCGAAATGACGTAACTGCAAATCGTCACAATGGACGCATTTCTCTCGGAAACGTTTACATTTATCTTCTGGCAGTTAAAATCGAGTGATGAGCCCTGTGGGCGCACCACTCTGTACGTAATATAAGCATCTAAGTTGTTGCAGTCGACAAGTAAGGAGTACAGCAAGTCAAGTTTTAGTTTTTGAAAACTCAATTTTTGACCGATTTTGCTGCCTTTTAGTTGACCTAGGAGCTTAAGATTTGGCACGAACCAAGCTCTGGCAGCCACATTACACAAGAAAAAGCGTGAAGTGGTAATGTGTAGAAGAAACCGCAGAAAATCTTACGTTAAATACATTTGGTTTCGAAATGACGTAACTGCAAATCGTCACAATGGACGCATTTCTCTCGGAAACGTTTACATTTATCTTCTGGCAGTTAAAATCGAGTGATGAGCCCTGCGGGCGCACCACTCTGTACGTAATATAAGCATCTAAGTTGTTGCAGTCGACAAGTAAGGAGTACAGCAAGTCAAGTTTTAGTTTTTGGAAACTCAATTTTTGACCGATTTTGCTGCCTTTTAGTTGACCTAGGACCTTAAGATTTGGCACGAACCAAGCTCTGGCAGCCACATTACACAAGACAAAGCGTGAAGTGGTAATGTGTAGAAGAAACCGCAGAAAATCTTACGTTTAATACATTTGTTTTTGAAATGACGTAACTGCAAATCGTCACAATGGACGCATTTCTCTCGGAAACGTTTACATTTTTCTTATGGCAGTTAAAATCGAGTGATGAGCCCTGTGGGCGCACCACTCTGTACGTAATATAAGCATCTAAGTTGTTGCAGTCGACAAGTAAGGAGTACAGCAAGTCAAGTTTTAGTTTTTGAAAACTCAATTTTTGACCGATTTTGCTGCCTTTTAGTTGACCTAGGAGCTTAAGATTTGGCACTAACCGAGCTCTGGCAGCCACATTACACAAGAAAAAGCGTGATGTGGTAACGTGTAGAAGAAACCGCAGAAAATCTTACGTTAAATACATTTGGTTTCGAAATGACGTAACTGCAAATCGTCACAATGGACGCATTTCTCTCGGAAACGTTTACATTTATCTTCTGGCAGTTAGAATCGAGTGATGAGCCCTGCGGGCGCACCACTCTGTACGTAATATAAGCATCTAAGTTGTTGCAGTCGACAAGTAAGGAGTACAGCAAGTCAAGTTTTAGTTTTTGAAAACTCAATTTTTGACCGATTTTGCTGCCTTTTAGTTGACCTAGGACCTTAAGATTTGGCACGAACCAAGCTCTGGCAGCCACATTACACAAGACAAAGCGTGAAGTGGTAATGTGTAGAAGAAACCGCAGAAAATCTTACGTTTAATACATTTGTTTTTGAAATGACGTAACTGCAAATCGTCACAATGGACGCATTTCTCTCGGAAACGTTTACATTTATCTTCTGGCAGTTAAAATCGAGTGATGAGCCCTGTGGGCGCACCACTCTGTACGTAATATAAGCATCTAAGTTGTTGCAGTCGACAAGTAAGGAGTACAGCAAGTCAAGTTTTAGTTTTTGAAAACTCAATTTGTGACCGATTTTGCTGCCTTTTAGTTGACCTAGGAGCTTAAGATTTGGCACTAACCGAGCTCTGGCAGCCACATTACACAAGAAAAAGCGTGATGTGGTAACGTGTAGAAGAAACCGCAGAAAATCTTACGTTAAATACATTTGGTTTCGAAATGACGTAACTGCAAATCGTCACAATGGACGCATTTCTCTCGGAAACGTTTACATTTATCTTCTGGCAGTTAGAATCGAGTGATGAGCCCTGCGGGCGCACCACTCTGTACGTAATATAAGCATCTAAGTTGTTGCAGTCGACAAGTAAGGAGTACAGCAAGTCAAGTTTTAGTTTTTGAAAACTCAATTTTTGACCGATTTTGCTGCCTTTTAGTTGACCTAGGACCTTAAGATTTGGCACGAACCAAGCTCTGGCAGCCACATTACACAAGAAAAAGCGTGAAGTGGTAATGTGTAGAAGAAACCGCAGAAATTCTTACGTTTAATACATTTGTTTTCGAAATGACGTAACTGCAAATCGTCACAATGGACGCATTTCTCTCGGAAACGTTTACATTTATCTTCTGGCAGTTAGAATCGAGTGATGAGCCCTGCGGGCGCACCACTCTGTACGTAATATAAGCATCTAAGTTGTTGCAGTCGACAAGTAAGGAGTACAGCAAGTCAAGTTTTAGTTTTTGGAAACTCAATTTTTGACCGATTTTGCTGCCTTTTAGTTGACCTAGGACCTTAAGATTTGGCACGAACCGAGCTCTGGCAGCCACATTACACAAGAAAAAGCGTGAAGTGGTAATGTGTAGATCAAACCGCAGAAAATCTTACGTTAAATACATTTGGTTTCGAAATGACGTAACTACAAATCGTCACAATGGACGCATTTCTCTCGGAAATGTTTACATTTTTCTTCTGGCAGTTAAAATCGAGTGATGAGCCCTGCGGGCGCACCACTCTGTACGTAATATAAGCATCTAAGTTGTTGCAGTCGACAAGTATGGAGTACAGCAAGTCAAGTTTTAGTTTTTGAAAACTCAATTTTTGACCGATTTTGCTGCCTTTTAGTTGACCTAGGACCTTAAGATTTGGCACGAACCGAGCTCTGGCAGCCACATTACACAAGAAAAAGCGTGAAGTGGTAATGTGTAGAAGATACCGCAGAAAATCTTACGATAAATACATTTGGTTTCGAAATGACGTAGCTGCAAATCGTCACAATGAACGCATTTCTCTCGGAAACGTTTACATTTATCTTCTGGCAGTTAAAATCGAGTGATGAGCCCTGCGGGCGACCCACTCTGTACGTAATATAAGCATCTAAGTTGTTGCAGTCAACAAGTAAGGAGTACAGCAAGTCAAGTTTTAGTTTTTGAAAACTCAATTTTTGACCGATTTTGCTGCCTTTTAGTTGACCTAGGACCTTAAGATTTGGCACGAACCAAGCTCTGGCAGCCACATTACACAAGACAAAGCGTGAAGTGGTAATGTGTAGAAGAAACCGCAGAAAATCTTACGTTAAATACATTTGGTTTCGAAATGACGTAACTGCAAATCGTCACAATGGACGCATTTCTCTCGGAAACGTTTACATTTATCTTCTGGCAGTTAAAATCGAGTGATGAGCCCTGTGGGCGCACCACTCTGTACGTAATATAAGCGTTTAAGTTGTTGCAGTCGACAAGTAAGGAGTACAGCAAGTCAAGTTTTAGTTTTTGAAAACTCAATTTTTGACCGATTTTGCTGCCTTTTAGTTGACCTAGGACCTTAAGATTTGGCACGAACCGAGCTCTGGCAGCCACATTACACAAGAAAAAGCGTGAAGTGGTAATGTGTAGAAGAAACCGCAGAAAATCTTACGTTAAATACATTTGGTTTCGAAATGACGTAACTGCAAATCGTCACAAAGGACGCATTTCTCTCGGAAACGTTTGCATTTATCTTCTGGCAGTTAAAATCGAGTGATGAGCCCTGTGGGCGCACCACTCTGTACGTAATATAAGCTTCTAAGTTGTTGCAGTCGACAAGTAAGGAGTACAGCAAGTCAAGTTTTAGTTTTTGAAAACTCAATTTTTGACCGATTTTGCTGCCTTTTAGTTGACCTAGGACCTTAAGATTTGGCACGAACCGAGCTCTGGCAGCCACATTACACAAGAAAAAGCGTGAAGTGGTAATGTGTAGAAGAAACCGCAGAAAATCTTACGTTAAATACATTTGGTTTCGAAATGACGTAACTGCAAATCGTCACAATGGACGCATTTCTCTCGGAAACGTTTACATTTATCTTCTGGCAGTTAAAATCGAGTGATGAGCCCTGTGGGCGCACCACTCTGTACGTAATATAAGCATCTAAGTTGTTGCAGTCGACAAGTAAGGAGTACAGCAAGTCAAGTTTTAGTTTTTGAAAACTCAATTTTTGACCGATTTTGCTGCCTTTTAGTTGACCTAGGAGCTTAAGATTTGGCACGAACCAAGCTCTGGCAGCCACATTACACAAGAAAAAGCGTGAAGTGGTAATGTGTAGAAGAAACCGCAGAAAATCTTACGTTAAATACATTTGGTTTCGAAATGACGTAACTGCAAATCGTCACAATGGACGCATTTCTCTCGGAAACGTTTACATTTATCTTCTGGCAGTTAAAATCGAGTGATGAGCCCTGCGGGCGCACCACTCTGTACGTAATATAAGCATCTAAGTTGTTGCAGTCGACAAGTAAGGAGTACAGCAAGTCAAGTTTTAGTTTTTGGAAACTCAATTTTTGACCGATTTTGCTGCCTTTTAGTTGACCTAGGACCTTAAGATTTGGCACGAACCAAGCTCTGGCAGCCACATTACACAAGACAAAGCGTGAAGTGGTAATGTGTAGAAGAAACCGCAGAAAATCTTACGTTTAATACATTTGTTTTTGAAATGACGTAACTGCAAATCGTCACAATGGACGCATTTCTCTCGGAAACGTTTACATTTTTCTTATGGCAGTTAAAATCGAGTGATGAGCCCTGCGGGCGCACCACTCTGTACGTAATATAAGCATCTAAGTTGTTGCAGTCGACAAGTATGGAGTACAGCAAGTCAAGTTTTAGTTTTTGAAAACTCAATTTTTGACCGATTTTGCTGCCTTTTAGTTGACCTAGGACCTTAAGATTTGGCACGAACCGAGCTCTGGCAGCCACATTACACAAGAAAAAGCGTGAAGTGGTAATGTGTAGAAGATACCGCAGAAAATCTTACGATAAATACATTTGGTTTCGAAATGACGTAGCTGCAAATCGTCACAATGAACGCATTTCTCTCGGAAACGTTTACATTTATCTTCTGGCAGTTAAAATCGAGTGATGCCTTTTAGTTGACCTAGGACCTTAAGATTTGGCACGAACCAAGCTCTGGCAGCCACATTACACAAGAAAAAGCGTGAAGTGGTAATGTGTAGAAGAAACCGCAGAAATTCTTACGTTTAATACATTTGTTTTCGAAATGACGTAACTGCAAATCGTCACAATGGACGCATTTCTCTCGGAAACGTTTACATTTTTCTTCTGGCAGTTAGAATCGAGTGATGAGCCCTGCGGGCGCACCACTCTGTACGTAATATAAGCATCTAAGCTGTTGCAGACGACAAGTAAGGAGTACAGCAAGTCAAGTTTTAGTTTTTGAAAACTCAATTTTTGACCGATTTTGCTGCCTTTTAGTTGACCTAGGAGCTTAAGATTTGGCACTAACCGAGCTCTGGCAGCCACATTACACAAGAAAAAGCGTGAAGTGGTAATGTGTAGAAGAAACCGCAGAAAATCTTACGTTAAATACATTTGGTTTCGAAATGACGTAACTGCAAATCGTCACAATGGACGCATTTCTCTCGGAAACGTTTACATTTATCTTCTGGCAGTTAAAATCGAGTGATGAGCCCTGCGGGCGCACCACTCTGTACGTAATATAAGCATCTAAGTTGTTGCAGTCGACAAGTAAGGAGTACAGCAAGTCAAGTTTTAGTTTTTGAAAACTCAATTTTTGACCGATTTTGCTGCCTTTTAGTTGACCTAGGACCTTAAGATTTGGCACGAACCAAGCTCTGGCAGCCACATTACACAAGAAAAAGCGTGAAGTGGTAATGTGTAGAAGAAACCGCAGAAATTCTTACGTTTAATACATTTGTTTTCGAAATGACGTAACTGCAAATCGTCACAATGGACGCATTTCTCTCGGAAACATTTACATTTTTCTTCTGGCAGTTAGAATCGAGTGATGAGCCCTGTGGGCGCACCACTCTGTACGTAATATAAGCATCTAAGTTGTTGCAGACGACAAGTAAGGAGTACAGCAAGTCAAGTTTTAGTTTTTGAAAACTCAATTTTTGACCGATTTTGCTGCCTTTTAGTTGACCTAGGAGCTTAAGATTTGGCACTAACCGAGCTCTGGCAGCCACATTACACAAGAAAAAGCGTGAAGTGGTAATGTGTAGAAGAAACCGCAGAAAATCTTACGTTAAATACATTTGGTTTCGAAATGACGTAACTGCAAATCGTCACAATGGACGCATTTCTCTCGGAAACGTTTACATTTATCTTCTGGCAGTTAAAATCGAGTGATGAGCCCTGCGGGCGCACCACTCTGTACGTAATATAAGCATCTAAGTTGTTGCAGTCGACAAGTAAGGAGTACAGCAAGTCAAGTTTTAGTTTTTGAAAACTCAATTTTTGACCGATTTTGCTGCCTTTTAGTTGACCTAGGACCTTAAGATTTGGCACGAACCAAGCTCTGGCAGCCACATTACACAAGAAAAAGCGTGAAGTGGTAATGTGTAGAAGAAACCGCAGAAATTCTTACGTTTAATACATTTGTTTTCGAAATGACGTAACTGCAAATCGTCACAATGGACGCATTTCTCTCGGAAACGTTTACATTTTTCTTCTGGCAGTTAGAATCGAGTGATGAGCCCTGCGGGCGCACCACTCTGTACGTAATATAAGCATCTAAGTTGTTGCAGTCGACAAGTATGGAGTACAGCAAGTCAAGTTTTAGTTTTTGAAAACTCAATTTTTGACCGATTTTGCTGCCTTTTAGTTGACCTAGGAGCTTAAGATTTGGCACTAACCGAGCTCTGGCAGCCACATTACACAAGAAAAAGCGTGAAGTGGTAATGTGTAGAAGAAACCGCAGAAAATCTTACGTTTAATACATTTGTTTTCGAAATGACGTAACTGCAAATCGTCACAATGGACGCATTTCTCTCGGAAACGTTTACATTTTTCTTCTGGCAGTTAAAATCGAGTGATGAGCCCTGCGGGCGCACCACTCTGTACGTAATATAAGCATCTAAGTTGTTGCAGACGACAAGTAAGGAGTACAGCAAGTCAAGTTTTAGTTTTTGAAAACTCAATTTTTGACCGATTTTGCTGCCTTTTAGTTGACCTAGGACCTTAAGATTTGGCACGAACCAAGCTCTGGCAGCCACATTACACAAGAAAAAGCGTGAAGTGGTAATGTGTAGAAGAAACCGCAGAAATTCTTACGTTTAATACATTTGTTTTCGAAATGACGTAACTGCAAATCGTCACAATGGACGCATTTCTCTCGGAAACGTTTACATTTTTCTTCTGGCAGTTAGAATCGAGTGATGAGCCCTGTGGGCGCACCACTCTGTACGTAATATAAGCATCTAAGTTGTTGCAGACGACAAGTAAGGAGTACAGCAAGTCAAGTTTTAGTTTTTGAAAACTCAATTTTTGACCGATTTTGCTGCCTTTTAGTTGACCTAGGAGCTTAAGATTTGGCACTAACCGAGCTCTGGCAGCCACATTACACAAGAAAAAGCGTGAAGTGGTAATGTGTAGAAGAAACCGCAGAAAATCTTACGTTAAATACATTTGGTTTCGAAATGACGTAACTGCAAATCGTCACAATGGACGCATTTCTCTCGGAAACGTTTACATTTATCTTCTGGCAGTTAAAATCGAGTGATGAGCCCTGCGGGCGCACCACTCTGTACGTAATATAAGCATCTAAGTTGTTGCAGTCGACAAGTAAGGAGTACAGCAAGTCAAGTTTTAGTTTTTGAAAACTCAATTTTTGACCGATTTTGCTGCCTTTTAGTTGACCTAGGACCTTAAGATTTGGCACGAACCAAGCTCTGGCAGCCACATTACACAAGAAAAAGCGTGAAGTGGTAATGTGTAGAAGAAACCGCAGAAATTCTTACGTTTAATACATTTGTTTTCGAAATGACGTAACTGCAAATCGTCACAATGGACGCATTTCTCTCGGAAACGTTTACATTTTTCTTCTGGCAGTTAGAATCGAGTGATGAGCCCCGCGGGCGCACCACTCTGTACGTAATATAAGCATCTAAGTTGTTGCAGTCGACAAGTATGGAGTACAGCAAGTCAAGTTTTAGTTTTTGAAAACTCAATTTTTGACCGATTTTGCTGCCTTTTAGTTGACCTAGGACCTTAAGATTTGGCACGAACCGAGCTCTGGCAGCCACATTACACAAGAAAAAGCGTGAAGTGGTAATGTGTAGATCAAACCGCAGAAAATCTTACGTTAAATACATTTGGTTTCGAAATGACGTAACTACAAATCGTCACAATGGACGCATTTCTCTCGGAAATGTTTACATTTTTCTTCTGGCAGTTAAAATCGAGTGATGAGCCCTGCGGGCGCACCACTCTGTACGTAATATAAGCATCTAAGTTGTTGCAGTCGACAAGTATGGAGTACAGCAAGTCAAGTTTTAGTTTTTGAAAACTCAATTTTTGACCGATTTTGCTGCCTTTTAGTTGACCTAGGACCTTAAGATTTGGCACGAACCGAGCTCTGGCAGCCACATTACACAAGAAAAAGCGTGAAGTGGTAATGTGTAGATGAAACCGCAGAAAATCTTACGTTAAATACATTTGGTTTCGAAATGACATAACTGCAAATCGTCACAATGGACGCATTTCTCTCGGAAACGTTTACATTTATCTTCTGGCAGTTAAAATCGAGTGATGAGCCCTGCGGGCGCACCACTCTGTACGTAATATAAGCATCTAAGTTGTTGCAGTCGACAAGTAAGGAGTACAGCAAGTCAAGTTTTAGTTTTTGAAAACTCAATTTCTGACTGATTTTGCTGCCTTTTGGTTGACCTAGGACCTTAAGATTTGGCACGAACCAAGCTCTGGCAGCCACATTACACAAGAAAAAGCGTGAAGTGGTAATGTGTAGAAGAAACCGCAGAAAATCTTACGTTTAATACATTTGATTTCGAAATGACGTAACTGCAAATCGTCACAATGGACGCATTTCTCTCGGAAACGTTTACATTTTTCTTCTGGCAGTTAGAATCGAGTGATGAGCCCTGCGGGCGCACCACTCTGTACGTAATATAAACATCTAAGTTGTTGCAGTCCACAAGTATGGAGTACAGCAAGTCAAGTTTTAGTTTTTGAAAACTCAATTTTTGACCGATTTTGCTGCCTTTTAGTTGACCTAGGACCTTAAGATTTGGCACGAACCGAGCTCTGGCAGCCACATTACACAAGAAAAAGCGTGAAGTGGTAATGTGTAGAAGAAACCGCAGAAAATCTTACGTTAAATACATTTGGTTTCGAAATGACGTAACTGCAAATCGTCACAATGGACGCATTTCTCTCGGAAACGTTTACATTTATCTTCTGGCAGTTAAAATCGAGTGATGAGCCCTGCGGGCGCACCACTCTGTACGTAATATAAGCATCTAAGTTGTTGCAGTCGACAAGTAAGGAGTACAGCAAGTCAAGTTTTAGTTTTTGGAAACTCAATTTTTGACCGATTTTGCTGCCTTTTAGTTGACCTAGGACCTTAAGATTTGGCACGAACCAAGCTCTGGCAGCCACATTACACAAGACAAAGCGTGAAGTGGTAATGTGTAGAAGAAACCGCAGAAAATCTTACGTTTAATACATTTGTTTTTGAAATGACGTAACTGCAAATCGTCACAATGGACGCATTTCTCTCGGAAACGTTTACATTTTTCTTATGGCAGTTAAAATCGAGTGATGAGCCCTGCGGGCGCACCACTCTGTACGTAATATAAGCATCTAAGTTGTTGCAGTCGACAAGTATGGAGTACAGCAAGTCAAGTTTTAGTTTTTGAAAACTCAATTTTTGACCGATTTTGCTGCCTTTTAGTTGACCTAGGACCTTAAGATTTGGCACGAACCGAGCTCTGGCAGCCACATTACACAAGAAAAAGCGTGAAGTGGTAATGTGTAGATCAAACCGCAGAAAATCTTACGTTAAATACATTTGGTTTCGAAATGACGTAACTACAAATCGTCACAATGGACGCATTTCTCTCGGAAATGTTTACATTTTTCTTCTGGCAGTTAAAATCGAGTGATGAGCCCTGCGGGCGCACCACTCTGTACGTAATATAAGCATCTAAGTTGTTGCAGTCGACAAGTATGGAGTACAGCAAGTCAAGTTTTAGTTTTTGAAAACTCAATTTTTGACCGATTTTGCTGCCTTTTAGTTGACCTAGGACCTTAAGATTTGGCACGAACCGAGCTCTGGCAGCCACATTACACAAGAAAAAGCGTGAAGTGGTAATGTGTAGATGAAACCGCAGAAAATCTTACGTTAAATACATTTGGTTTCGAAATGACATAACTGCAAATCGTCACAATGGACGCATTTCTCTCGGAAACGTTTACATTTATCTTCTGGCAGTTAAAATCGAGTGATGAGCCCTGCGGGCGCACCACTCTGTACGTAATATAAGCATCTAAGTTGTTGCAGTCGACAAGTAAGGAGTACAGCAAGTCAAGTTTTAGTTTTTGAAAACTCAATTTCTGACTGATTTTGCTGCCTTTTGGTTGACCTAGGACCTTAAGATTTGGCACGAACCAAGCTCTGGCAGCCACATTACACAAGAAAAAGCGTGAAGTGGTAATGTGTAGAAGAAACCGCAGAAAATCTTACGTTTAATACATTTGATTTCGAAATGACGTAACTGCAAATCGTCACAGTGGACGCATTTCTCTCGGAAACGTTTACATTTATCTTCTGGCAGTTAAAATCGAGTGATGAGCCCTGCGGGCGCACCACTCTGTACGTAATATAAACATCTAAGTTGTTGCAGTCGACAAGTAAGGAGTACAGCAAGACAAGTTTTAGTTTTTGAAAACTCAATTTTTGACCGATTTTGCTGCCTTTTAGTTGACCTAGGACCTTAAGATTTGGCACGAACCAAGCTCTGGCAGCCACATTACACAAGAAAAAGCGTGAAGTGGTAATGTGTAGAAGAAACCGCAGAAAATCTTACGTTAAATACATTTGGTTTCGAAATGACGTAACTGCAAATCGTCACAATGGACGCATTTCTCTCGGAAACGTTTACATTTATCTTCTGGCAGTTAAAATCGAGTGATGAGCCCTGCGGGCGCACCACTCTGTACGTAATATAAGCATCTAAGTTGTTGCAGTCGACAAGTAAGGAGTACAGCAAGTCAAGTTTTAGTTTTTGAGAACTCAATTATTGACCGATTTTGCTGCCTTTTAGTTGACCTAGGACCTTAAGATTAGGCACGAACCGAGCTCTGGCAGCCACATTACACAAGAAAAAGCGTGAAGTGGTAATGTGTAGAAGAAACCGCAGAAAATCTTACGTTAAATACATTTGGTTTCGAAATGACGTAACTGCAAATCGTCACAATGAACGCATTGCTCTCGGAAACGTTTACATTTATCTTCTGGCAGTTAAAATAGAGTGATGAGCCCTGCGGGCGCACCACTCTGTACGTAATACAAGCATCCAAGTTGTTGCAGTCGACAAGTAAGGAGTACAGCAAGTCAAGTTTTAGTTTTTGAAAACTCAATTTTTGACCGATTTTGCTGCCTTTTTTTTTGACCTAGGACCTTAAGATTTGGCACGAACCAAGCTCTGGCAGCCACATTACACAAGACAAAGCGTGAAGTGGTAATGTGTAGAAGAAACCGCAGAAAATCTTACGTTTAATACATTTGTTTTCGAAATGACGTAACTGCAAATCGTCACAATGGACGCATTTCTCTCGGAAACGTTTACATTTATCTTCTGGCAGTTAAAATCGAGTGATGAGCCCTGCGGGCGCACCACTCTGTACGTAATATAAGCATCTAAGTTGTTGCAGTCGACAAGTAAGGAGTACAGCAAGTCAAGTTTTAGTTTTTGAAAACTCAATTTTTGACCGATTTTGCTGCCTTTTAGTTGACCTAGGACCTTAAGATTTGGCACGAACCAAGCTCTGGCAGCCACATTACACAAGACAAAGCGTGAAGTGGTAATGCGTAGAAGAAACCGCAGAAAATCTTACGTTTAATACATTTGTTTTCGAAATGACGTAACTGCAAATCGTCACAATGGACGCATTTCCCTCGGAAACGTTTACATTTGTCTTCTGGCAGTTAAAATCGAGTGATGAGCCCTGCGGGCGCACCACTCTGTACGTAATATAAGCATCTAAGTTGTTGCAGTCGACAAGTAAGGAGTACAGCAAGTCAAGTTTTAGTTTTTGAAAACTCAATTTTTGACCGATTTTGCTGCCTTTTAGTTGACCTAGGACCTTAAGATTTGGCACGAACCGAGCTCTGGCAGCCACATTACACAAGAAAAAGCGTGAAGTGCTAATGTGTAGAAGAAATCGCAGAAAATCTTACGTTAAATACATTTGGTTTCGAAATGACGTAACTGCAAATCGTCACAATGAACGCATTTCTCTCGGAAACGTTTACATTTATCTTCTGGCAGTTAAAATAGAGTGATGAGCCCTGCGGGCGCACCACTCTGTACGTAATATAAGCATCCAAGTTGTTGCAGTCGACAAGTAAGGAGTACAGCAAGTCAAGTTTTAGTTTTTGAAAACTCAATTTTTGACCGATTTTGCTGCCTTTTAGTTGACCTAGGACCTTAAGATTTGGCACGAACCGAGCTCTGGCAGCCACATTACACAAGAAAAAGCGTGAAGTGGTAATGTGTAGAAGAAACCGCAGAAAATCTTACGTTAAATACATTTGGTTTCGAAATGACGTAACTGCAAATCGTCACAATGGACGCATTTCTCTCAGAAACGTTTACATTTATCTTCTGGCAGTTAAAATCGAGTGAAGAGCCCTGCGGGCGCACCACTCTGTACGTAATATAAGCATCTAAGTTGTTGCAGTCGACAAGTAAGGAGTACAGCAAGTCAAGTTTTAGTTTTTGAAAACTCAATTTTTGACCGATTTTGCTGCCTTTTAGTTGACCTAGGACCTTAAGATTTGGCACGAACCAAGCTCTGGCAGCCACATTACACAAGACAAACCGTGAAGTGGTAATGTGTAGAAGAAACCGCAGAAAATCTTACGTTTAATACATTTGTTTTCGAAATGACGTAACTGCAAATCGTCACAATGGACGCATTTCTCTCGGAAACGTTTACATTTATCTTCTGGCAGTTAAAATCGAGTGATGAGCCCTGCGGGCGCACCACTCTGTACGTAATATAAGCATCTAAGTTGTTGGAGTCGACAAGTAAGGAGTACAGCAAGTCAAGTTTTAGTTTTTGAAAACTCAATTTTTGACCGATTTTGCTGCCTTTTAGTTGACCTAGGACCTTAAGATTTGGCACGAACCAAGCTCTGGCAGCCACATTACACAAGACAAAGCGTGAAGTGGTAATGCGTAGAAGAAACCGCAGAAAATCTTACGTTTAATACATTTGTTTTCGAAATGACGTAACTGCAAATCGTCACAATGGACGCATTTCTCTCGGAAACGTTTACATTTGTCTTCTGGCAGTTAAAATCGAGTGATGAGCCCTGCGGGCGCACCACTCTGTACGTAATATAAGCATCTAAGTTGTTGCAGTCGACAAGTAAGGAGTACAGCAAGTCAAGTTTTAGTTTTTGAGAACTCAATTATTGACCGATTTTGCTGCCTTTTAGTTGACCTAGGACCTTAAGATTAGGCACGAACCGAGCTCTGGCAGCCACATTACACAAGAAAAAGCGTGAAGTGGTAATGTGTAGAAGAAACCGCAGAAAATCTTACGTTAAATACATTTGGTTTCGAAATGACGTAACTGCAAATCGTCACAATGAACGCATTTCTCTCGGAAACGTTTACATTTATCTTCTGGCAGTTAAAATAGAGTGATGAGCGCTGCGGGCGCACCACTCTGTACGTAATATAAGCATCCAAGTTGTTGCAGTCGACAAGTAAGGAGTACAGCAAGTCAAGTTTTAGTTTTTGAGAACTCAATTATTGACCGATTTTGCTGCCTTTTAGTTGACCTAGGACCTTAAGATTAGGCACGAACCGAGCTCTGGCAGCCACATTACACAAGAAAAAGCGTGAAGTGGTAATGTGTAGAAGAAACCGCAGAAAATCTTACGTTAAATGCATTTGGTTTCGAAATGACGTAACTGCAAATCGTCACAATGAACGCATTTCTCTCGGAAACGTTTACATTTATCTTCTGGCAGTTAAAATAGAGTGATGAGCCCTGCGGGCGCACCACTCTGTACGTAATACAAGCATCCAAGTTGTTGCAGTCGACAAGTAAGGAGTACAGCAAGTCAAGTTTTAGTTTTTGAAAACTCAATTTTTGACCGATTTTGCTGCCTTTTTTTTTGACCTAGGACCTTAAGATTTGGCACGAACCAAGCTCTGGCAGCCACATTACACAAGACAAAGCGTGAAGTGGTAATGTGTAGAAGAAACCGCAGAAAATCTTACGTTTAATACATTTGTTTTCGAAATGACGTAACTGCAAATCGTCACAATGGACGCATTTCTCTCGGAAACGTTTACATTTATCTTCTGGCAGTTAAAATCGAGTGATGAGCCCTGCGGGCGCACCACTCTGTACGTAATATAAGCATCTAAGTTGTTGCAGTCGACAAGTAAGGAGTACAGCAAGTCAAGTTTTAGTTTTTGAAAACTCAATTTTTGACCGATTTTGCTGCCTTTTAGTTGACCTAGGACCTTAAGATTTGGCACGAACCAAGCTCTGGCAGCCACATTACACAAGACAAAGCGTGAAGTGGTAATGTGTAGAAGAAACCGCAGAAAATCTTACGTTTAATACATTTGTTTTCGAAATGACGTAACTGCAAATCGTCACAATGGACGCATTTCTCTCGGAAACGTTTACATTTATCTTCTGGCAGTTAAAATCGAGTGATGAGCCCTGCGGGCGCACCACTCTGTACGTAATATAAGCATCTAAGTTGTTGGAGTCGACAAGTAAGGAGTACAGCAAGTCAAGTTTTAGTTTTTGAAAACTCAATTTTTGACCGATTTTGCTACCTTTTAGTTGACCTAGGACCTTAAGATTTGGCACGAACCAAGCTCTGGCAGCCACATTACACAAGACAAAGCGTGAAGTGGTAATGCGTAGAAGAAACCGCAGAAAATCTTGCGTTTAATACATTTGTTTTCGAAATGACGTAACTGCAAATCGTCACAATGGACGCATTTCTCTCGGAAACGTTTACATTTATCTTCTGGCAGTTAAAATCGAGTGATGAGCCCTGCGGGCGCACCACTCTGTACGTAATATAAGCATCTAAGTTGTTGGAGTCGACAAGTAAGGAGTACAGCAAGTCAAGTTTTAGTTTTTGAAAACTCAATTTTTGACCGATTTTGCTACCTTTTAGTTGACCTAGGACCTTAAGATTTGGCACGAACCAAGCTCTGGCAGCCACATTACACAAGACAAAGCGTGAAGTGGTAATGCGTAGAAGAAACCGCAGAAAATCTTACGTTTAATACATTTGTTTTCGAAATGACGTAACTGCAAATCGTCACAATGGACGCATTTCTCTCGGAAACGTTTACATTTATCTTCTGGCAGTTAAAATCGAGTGATGAGCCCTGCGGGCGCACCACTCTGTACGTAATATAAGCATCTAAGTTGTTGCAGTCGACAAGTAAGGAGTACAGCAAGTCAAGTTTTAGATTTTGAAAACTCAATTTTTGACCGATTTTGCTGCCTTTTAGTTGACCTAGGACCTTAAGATTTGGCACGAACCGAGCTCTGGCAGCCACATTACACAAGAAAAAGCGTGAAGTGCTAATGTGTAGAAGAAACCGCAGAAAATCTTACGTTAAATACATTTGGTTTCGAAATGACGTAACTGCAAATCGTCACAATGAACGCATTTCTCTCGGAAACGTTTACATTTATCTTCTGGCAGTTAAAATAGAGTGATGAGCCCTGCGGGCGCACCACTCTGTACGTAATATAAGCATCCAAGTTGTTGCAGTCGACAAGTAAGGAGTACAGCAAGTCAAGTTTTAGTTTTTGAAAACTCAATTTTTGACCGATTTTGCTGCCTTTTAGTTGACCTAGGACCTTAAGATTTGGCACGAACCGAGCTCTGGCAGCCACATTACACAAGAAAAAGCGTGAAGTGGTAATGTGTAGAAGAAACCGCAGAAAATCTTACGTTAAATACATTTGGTTTCGAAATGACGTAACTGCAAATCGTCACAATGGACGCATTTCTCTCAGAAACGTTTACATTTATCTTCTGGCAGTTAAAATCGAGTGAAGAGCCCTGCGGGCGCACCACTCTGTACGTAATATAAGCATCTAAGTTGTTGCAGTCGACAAGTAAGGAGTACAGCAAGTCAAGTTTTAGTTTTTGAAAACTCAATTTTTGACCGATTTTGCTGCCTTTTAGTTGACCTAGGACCTTAAGATTTGGCACGAACCAAGCTCTGGCAGCCACATTACACAAGACAAAGCGTGAAGTGGTAATGTGTAGAAGAAACCGCAGAAAATCTTACGTTTAATACATTTGTTTTCGAAATGACGTAACTGCAAATCGTCACAATGGACGCATTTCTCTCGGAAACGTTTACATTTATCTTCTGGCAGTTAAAATCGAGTGATGAGCCCTGCGGGCGCACCACTCTGTACGTAATATAAGCATCTAAGTTGTTGGAGTCGACAAGTAAGGAGTACAGCAAGTCAAGTTTTAGTTTTTGAAAACTCAATTTTTGACCGATTTTGCTACCTTTTAGTTGACCTAGGACCTTAAGATTTGGCACGAACCAAGCTCTGGCAGCCACATTACACAAGACAAAGCGTGAAGTGGTAATGCGTAGAAGAAACCGCAGAAAATCTTACGTTTAATACATTTGTTTTCGAAATGACGTAACTGCAAATCGTCACAATGGACGCATTTCTCTCGGAAACGTTTACATTTGTCTTCTGGCAGTTAAAATCGAGTGATGAGCCCTGCGGGCGCACCACTCTGTACGTAATATAAGCATCTAAGTTGTTGCAGTCGACAAGTAAGGAGTACAGCAAGTCAAGTTTTAGTTTTTGAGAACTCAATTATTGACCGATTTTGCTGCCTTTTAGTTGACCTAGGACCTTAAGATTAGGCACGAACCGAGCTCTGGCAGCCACATTACACAAGAAAAAGCGTGAAGTGGTAATGTGTAGAAGAAACCGCAGAAAATCTTACGTTAAATACATTTGGTTTCGAAATGACGTAACTGCAAATCGTCACAATGAACGCATTTCTCTCGGAAACGTTTACATTTATCTTCTGGCAGTTAAAATAGAGTGATGAGCGCTGCGGGCGCACCACTCTGTACGTAATATAAGCATCCAAGTTGTTGCAGTCGACAAGTAAGGAGTACAGCAAGTCAAGTTTTAGTTTTTGAAAACTCAATTTTTGACCGATTTTGCTGCCTTTTAGTTGACCTAGGACCTTAAGATTTGGCACGAACCAAGCTCTGGCAGCCACATTACACAAGACAAAGCGTGAAGTGGTAATGTGTAGAAGAAACCGCAGAAAATCTTACGTTAAATACATTTGGTTTCGAAATGACGTAACTGCAAATCGTCACAATGAACGCATTTCTCTCGGAAACGTTTACATTTATCTTCTGGCAGTTAAAATCGAGTGATGAGCCCTGCGGGCGCACCACTCTGTACGTAATATAAGCATTTAAGTTGTTGCAGTCGACAAGTAAGGAGTACAGCAAGTCAAGTTTTAGTTTTTGAAAACTCAATTTTTGACCGATTTTGCTGCCTTTTAGTTGACTTAGGACCTTAAGATTTGGCACGAACCGAGCTCTGGCAGCCACATTACACAAGAAAAAGCGTGAAGTGGTAATGTGTAGAAGATACCGCAGAAAATCTTACGTTAAATACATTTGGTTTCGAAATGACGTAACTGCAAATCGTCACAATGAACGCATTTCTCTCGGAAACGTTTACATTTATCTTCTGGCAGTTAAAATCGAGTGATGAGCCCTGCGGGCGACCCACTCTGTACGTAATACAAGCATCCAAGTTGTTGCAGTCGTCAAGTAAGGAGTACAGCAAGTCACGTTTTAGTTTTTGAAAACTCAATTTTTGACCGATTTTGCTGCCTTTTAGTTGACCTAGGACCTTAAGATTTGGCACGAACCAAGCTCTGGCAACCACATTACACAAGAAAAAGCGTGAAGTGGTAATGTGTAGAAGAAACCGCAGAAAATCTTACGTTAAATACATTTGGTTTCGAAATGACGTAACTGCAAATCGTCACAATGAACGCATTTCTCTCGGAAACGTTTACATTTATCTTCTGGCAGTTAAAATCGAGTGATGAGCCCTGCGGGCGCACAACTCTGTACGTAATATAAGCATCCAAGTTGTTGCAGTCGACAAGTAAGGAGTACAGCAAGTCAAGTTTTAGTTTTTGAAAACTCAATTTTTGACCGATTTTGCTACCTTTTAGTTGACTTAGGACCTTAAGATTTGGCACGAACCGAGCTCTGGCAGCCACATTACACAAGACAAAGCGTGAAGTGGTAATGTGTAGAAGAAACCGCAGAAAATCTTACGTTTAATACATTTGTTTTCGAAATGACGTAACTGCAAATCGTCACAATGGACGCATTTCTCTCGGAAACGTTTACATTTATCTTCTGGCAGTTAAAATCGAGTGATGAGCCCTGCGGGCGCACCACTCTGTACGTAATATAAGCATCTAAGTTGTTGGAGTCGACAAGTAAGGAGTACAGCAAGTCAAGTTTTAGTTTTTGAAAACTCAATTTTTGACCGATTTTGCTACCTTTTAGTTGACCTAGGACCTTAAGATTTGGCACGAACCAAGCTCTGGCAGCCACATTACACAAGACAAAGCGTGAAGTGGTAATGCGTAGAAGAAACCGCAGAAAATCTTACGTTTAATACATTTGTTTTCGAAATGACGTAACTGCAAATCGTCACAATGGACGCATTTCCCTCGGAAACGTTTACATTTGTCTTCTGGCAGTTAAAATCGAGTGATGAGCCCTGCGGGCGCACCACTCTGTACGTAATATAAGCATCTAAGTTGTTGCAGTCGACAAGTAAGGAGTACAGCAAGTCAAGTTTTAGTTTTTGAAAACTCAATTTTTGACCGATTTTGCTGCCTTTTAGTTGACCTAGGACCTTAAGATTTGGCACGAACCGAGCTCTGGCAGCCACATTACACAAGAAAAAGCGTGAAGTGCTAATGTGTAGAAGAAACCGCAGAAAATCTTACGTTAAATACATTTGGTTTCGAAATGACGTAACTGCAAATCGTCACAATGAACGCATTTCTCTCGGAAACGTTTACATTTATCTTCTGGCAGTTAAAATAGAGTGATGAGCCCTGCGGGCGCACCACTCTGTACGTAATATAAGCATCCAAGTTGTTGCAGTCGACAAGTAAGGAGTACAGCAAGTCAAGTTTTAGTTTTTGAAAACTCAATTTTTGACCGATTTTGCTGCCTTTTAGTTGACCTAGGACCTTAAGATTTGGCACGAACCGAGCTCTGGCAGCCACATTACACAAGAAAAAGCGTGAAGTGGTAATGTGTAGAAGAAACCGCAGAAAATCTTACGTTAAATACATTTGGTTTCGAAATGACGTAACTGCAAATCGTCACAATGGACGCATTTCTCTCAGAAACGTTTACATTTATCTTCTGGCAGTTAAAATCGAGTGAAGAGCCCTGCGGGCGCACCACTCTGTACGTAATATAAGCATCTAAGTTGTTGCAGTCGACAAGTAAGGAGTACAGCAAGTCAAGTTTTAGTTTTTGAAAACTCAATTTTTGACCGATTTTGCTGCCTTTTAGTTGACCTAGGACCTTAAGATTTGGCACGAACCAAGCTCTGGCAGCCACATTACACAAGACAAACCGTGAAGTGGTAATGTGTAGAAGAAACCGCAGAAAATCTTACGTTTAATACATTTGTTTTCGAAATGACGTAACTGCAAATCGTCACAATGGACGCATTTCTCTCGGAAACGTTTACATTTATCTTCTGGCAGTTAAAATCGAGTGATGAGCCCTGCGGGCGCACCACTCTGTACGTAATATAAGCATCTAAGTTGTTGCAGTCGACAAGTAAGGAGTACAGCAAGTCAAGTTTTAGTTTTTGAGAACTCAATTATTGACCGATTTTGCTGCCTTTTAGTTGACCTAGGACCTTAAGATTAGGCACGAACCGAGCTCTGGCAGCCACATTACACAAGAAAAAGCGTGAAGTGGTAATGTGTAGAAGAAACCGCAGAAAATCTTACGTTAAATACATTTGGTTTCGAAATGACGTAACTGCAAATCGTCACAATGAACGCATTTCTCTCGGAAACGTTTACATTTATCTTCTGGCAGTTAAAATAGAGTGATGAGCGCTGCGGGCGCACCACTCTGTACGTAATATAAGCATCCAAGTTGTTGCAGTCGACAAGTAAGGAGTACAGCAAGTCAAGTTTTAGTTTTTGAGAACTCAATTATTGACCGATTTTGCTGCCTTTTAGTTGACCTAGGACCTTAAGATTTGGCACGAACCAAGCTCTGGCAGCCACATTACACAAGACAAACCGTGAAGTGGTAATGTGTAGAAGAAACCGCAGAAAATCTTACGTTTAATACATTTGTTTTCGAAATGACGTAACTGCAAATCGTCACAATGGACGCATTTCTCTCGGAAACGTTTACATTTATCTTCTGGCAGTTAAAATAGAGTGATGAGCCATGCGGGTGCCTCACTCTGTACGTAATATAAGCATCTAAGTTGTTGGAGTCGACAAGTAAGGAGTACAGCAAGTCAAGTTTTAGTTTTTGAAAACTCAATTTTTGACCGATTTTGCTGCCTTTTAGTTGACCTAGGACCTTAAGATTTGGCACGAACCAAGCTCTGGCAGCCACATTACACAAGACAAAGCGTGAAGTGGTAATGCGTAGAAGAAACCGCAGAAAATCTTACGTTTAATACATTTGTTTTCGAAATGACGTAACTGCAAATCGTCACAATGGACGCATTTCTCTCGGAAACGTTTACATTTGTCTTCTGGCAGTTAAAATCGAGTGATGAGCCCTGCGGGCGCACCACTCTGTACGTAATATAAGCATCTAAGTTGTTGCAGTCGACAAGTAAGGAGTACAGCAAGTCAAGTTTTAGTTTTTGAAAACTCAATTTTTGACCGATTTTGCTGCCTTTTAGTTGACCTAGGACCTTAAGATTTGGCACGAACCAAGCTCTGGCAGCCACATTACACAAGACAAAGCGTGAAGTGGTAATGCGTAGAAGAAACCGCAGAAAATCTTACGTTTAATACATTTGTTTTCGAAATGACGTAACTGCAAATCGTCACAATGGACGCATTTCTCTCGGAAACGTTTACATTTGTCTTCTGGCAGTTAAAATCGAGTGATGAGCCCTGCGGGCGCACCACTCTGTACGTAATATAAGCATCTAAGTTGTTGCAGTCGACAAGTAAGGAGTACAGCAAGTCAAGTTTTAGTTTTTGAGAACTCAATTATTGACCGATTTTGCTGCCTTTTAGTTGACCTAGGACCTTAAGATTAGGCACGAACCGAGCTCTGGCAGCCACATTACACAAGAAAAAGCGTGAAGTGGTAATGTGTAGAAGAAACCGCAGAAAATCTTACGTTAAATACATTTGGTTTCGAAATGACGTAACTGCAAATCGTCACAATGAACGCATTTCTCTCGGAAACGTTTACATTTATCTTCTGGCAGTTAAAATAGAGTGATGAGCGCTGCGGGCGCACCACTCTGTACGTAATATAAGCATCCAAGTTGTTGCAGTCGACAAGTAAGGAGTACAGCAAGTCAAGTTTTAGTTTTTGAGAACTCAATTATTGACCGATTTTGCTGCCTTTTAGTTGACCTAGGACCTTAAGATTAGGCACGAACCGAGCTCTGGCAGCCACATTACACAAGAAAAAGCGTGAAGTGGTAATGTGTAGAAGAAACCGCAGAAAATCTTACGTTAAATGCATTTGGTTTCGAAATGACGTAACTGCAAATCGTCACAATGAACGCATTTCTCTCGGAAACGTTTACATTTATCTTCTGGCAGTTAAAATAGAGTGATGAGCCCTGCGGGCGCACCACTCTGTACGTAATACAAGCATCCAAGTTGTTGCAGTCGACAAGTAAGGAGTACAGCAAGTCAAGTTTTAGTTTTTGAAAACTCAATTTTTGACCGATTTTGCTGCCTTTTTTTTTGACTTAGGACCTTAAGATTTGGCACGAACCAAGCTCTGGCAGCCACATTACACAAGACAAAGCGTGAAGTGGTAATGTGTAGAAGAAACCGCAGAAAATCTTACGTTTAATACATTTGTTTTCGAAATGACGTAACTGCAAATCGTCACAATGGACGCATTTCTCTCGGAAACGTTTACATTTATCTTCTGGCAGTTAAAATCGAGTGATGAGCCCTGCGGGCGCACCACTCTGTACGTAATATAAGCATCTAAGTTGTTGCAGTCGACAAGTAAGGAGTACAGCAAGTCAAGTTTTAGTTTTTGAAAACTCAATTTTTGACCGATTTTGCTGCCTTTTAGTTGACCTAGGACCTTAAGATTTGGCACGAACCAAGCTCTGGCAGCCACATTACACAAGACAAAGCGTGAAGTGGTAATGTGTAGAAGAAACCGCAGAAAATCTTACGTTTAATACATTTGTTTTCGAAATGACGTAACTGCAAATCGTCACAATGGACGCATTTCTCTCGGAAACGTTTACATTTATCTTCTGGCAGTTAAAATCGAGTGATGAGCCCTGCGGGCGCACCACTCTGTACGTAATATAAGCATCTAAGTTGTTGGAGTCGACAAGTAAGGAGTACAGCAAGTCAAGTTTTAGTTTTTGAAAACTCAATTTTTGACCGATTTTGCTACCTTTTAGTTGACCTAGGACCTTAAGATTTGGCACGAACCAAGCTCTGGCAGCCACATTACACAAGACAAAGCGTGAAGTGGTAATGCGTAGAAGAAACCGCAGAAAATCTTGCGTTTAATACATTTGTTTTCGAAATGACGTAACTGCAAATCGTCACAATGGACGCATTTCTCTCGGAAACGTTTACATTTATCTTCTGGCAGTTAAAATCGAGTGATGAGCCCTGCGGGCGCACCACTCTGTACGTAATATAAGCATCTAAGTTGTTGGAGTCGACAAGTAAGGAGTACAGCAAGTCAAGTTTTAGTTTTTGAAAACTCAATTTTTGACCGATTTTGCTACCTTTTAGTTGACCTAGGACCTTAAGATTTGGCACGAACCAAGCTCTGGCAGCCACATTACACAAGACAAAGCGTGAAGTGGTAATGCGTAGAAGAAACCGCAGAAAATCTTACGTTTAATACATTTGTTTTCGAAATGACGTAACTGCAAATCGTCACAATGGACGCATTTCTCTCGGAAACGTTTACATTTATCTTCTGGCAGTTAAAATCGAGTGATGAGCCCTGCGGGCGCACCACTCTGTACGTAATATAAGCATCTAAGTTGTTGCAGTCGACAAGTAAGGAGTACAGCAAGTCAAGTTTTAGATTTTGAAAACTCAATTTTTGACCGATTTTGCTGCCTTTTAGTTGACCTAGGACCTTAAGATTTGGCACGAACCGAGCTCTGGCAGCCACATTACACAAGAAAAAGCGTGAAGTGCTAATGTGTAGAAGAAACCGCAGAAAATCTTACGTTAAATACATTTGGTTTCGAAATGACGTAACTGCAAATCGTCACAATGAACGCATTTCTCTCGGAAACGTTTACATTTATCTTCTGGCAGTTAAAATAGAGTGATGAGCCCTGCGGGCGCACCACTCTGTACGTAATATAAGCATCCAAGTTGTTGCAGTCGACAAGTAAGGAGTACAGCAAGTCAAGTTTTAGTTTTTGAAAACTCAATTTTTGACCGATTTTGCTGCCTTTTAGTTGACCTAGGACCTTAAGATTTGGCACGAACCGAGCTCTGGCAGCCACATTACACAAGAAAAAGCGTGAAGTGGTAATGTGTAGAAGAAACCGCAGAAAATCTTACGTTAAATACATTTGGTTTCGAAATGACGTAACTGCAAATCGTCACAATGGACGCATTTCTCTCAGAAACGTTTACATTTATCTTCTGGCAGTTAAAATCGAGTGAAGAGCCCTGCGGGCGCACCACTCTGTACGTAATATAAGCATCTAAGTTGTTGCAGTCGACAAGTAAGGAGTACAGCAAGTCAAGTTTTAGTTTTTGAAAACTCAATTTTTGACCGATTTTGCTGCCTTTTAGTTGACCTAGGACCTTAAGATTTGGCACGAACCAAGCTCTGGCAGCCACATTACACAAGACAAAGCGTGAAGTGGTAATGTGTAGAAGAAACCGCAGAAAATCTTACGTTTAATACATTTGTTTTCGAAATGACGTAACTGCAAATCGTCACAATGGACGCATTTCTCTCGGAAACGTTTACATTTATCTTCTGGCAGTTAAAATCGAGTGATGAGCCCTGCGGGCGCACCACTCTGTACGTAATATAAGCATCTAAGTTGTTGGAGTCGACAAGTAAGGAGTACAGCAAGTCAAGTTTTAGTTTTTGAAAACTCAATTTTTGACCGATTTTGCTACCTTTTAGTTGACCTAGGACCTTAAGATTTGGCACGAACCAAGCTCTGGCAGCCACATTACACAAGACAAAGCGTGAAGTGGTAATGCGTAGAAGAAACCGCAGAAAATCTTACGTTTAATACATTTGTTTTCGAAATGACGTAACTGCAAATCGTCACAATGGACGCATTTCTCTCGGAAACGTTTACATTTGTCTTCTGGCAGTTAAAATCGAGTGATGAGCCCTGCGGGCGCACCACTCTGTACGTAATATAAGCATCTAAGTTGTTGCAGTCGACAAGTAAGGAGTACAGCAAGTCAAGTTTTAGTTTTTGAGAACTCAATTATTGACCGATTTTGCTGCCTTTTAGTTGACCTAGGACCTTAAGATTAGGCACGAACCGAGCTCTGGCAGCCACATTACACAAGAAAAAGCGTGAAGTGGTAATGTGTAGAAGAAACCGCAGAAAATCTTACGTTAAATACATTTGGTTTCGAAATGACGTAACTGCAAATCGTCACAATGAACGCATTTCTCTCGGAAACGTTTACATTTATCTTCTGGCAGTTAAAATAGAGTGATGAGCGCTGCGGGCGCACCACTCTGTACGTAATATAAGCATCCAAGTTGTTGCAGTCGACAAGTAAGGAGTACAGCAAGTCAAGTTTTAGTTTTTGAAAACTCAATTTTTGACCGATTTTGCTGCCTTTTTTTTGACCTAGGACCTTAAGATTTGGCACGAACCAAGCTCTGGCAGCCACATTACACAAGAAAAAGCGTGAAGTGGTAATATGTAGAAGAAACCGCAGAAAATCTTACGTTAAATACATTTGGTTTCGAAATGACATAACTGCAAATCGTCACAATGGACGCATTTCTCTCGGAAACGTTTACATTTATCTTTTGGCAGTTAAAGTGGCGAGATGAGCCATGCGGGTGCCTCACTCTGTACGTAATATAAGCATTTAAGTTGTTGCAGTCGACAAGTAAGGAGTACAGCAAGTCAAGTTTTAGTTTTTGAAAACTCAATTTTTGACCGATTTTGCTGCCTTTTAGTTGACTTAGGACCTTAAGATTTGGCACGAACCGAGCTCTGGCAGCCACATTACACAAGAAAAAGCGTGAAGTGGTAATGTGTAGAAGAAACCGCAGAAAATCTTACGTTAAATACATTTGGTTTCGAAATGACGTAACTGCAAATCGTCACAATGGACGCATTTCTCTCGGAAACGTTTACATTTATCTTCTGGCAGTTAAAGTGGCGTGATGAGCCTTGCGGGCGCACCACTCTGTACGTAATATAAGCATCTAAGTTGTTGCAGACGACAAGTAAGGAGTACAGCAAGTCAAGTTTTAGTTTTTGAAAACTCAATTTTTGACCGATTTTGCTGCCTTTTAGTTGACCTAGGACCTTAAGATTTGGCACGAACCAAGCTCTGGCAGCCACATTACACAAGAAAAAGCGTGAAGTGGTAATGTGTACAACAAACCGCAGAAAATCTTACGTTAAATACATTTGGTTTCGAAATGACGTAACTGCAAATCGTCACAATGGAGCATTTCTCTCGGAAACGTTTACATTTATCTTTTGGCAGTTAAAGTGGCGAGATGAGCCATGCGGGTGCCTCACTCTGTACGTAATATAAGCATCTAAGTTGTTGCAGTCGACAAGTAAGGAGTACAGCAAGTCAAGTTTTAGTTTTTGAAAACTCAATTTTTGACCGCTTTGCTGCCTTGTAGTTGACCTAGGACCTTACGATTTGGCACGAACCGAGCTCTGGCAGCCACATTACACAAGAAAAAGCGTGAAGTGGTAATGTGTAGAAGAAACCGCAGAAAATCTTACGTTAAATACATTTGGTTTCGAAATGACGTAACTGCAAATCGTCACAATGGACGCATTTCTCTCGGAAACGTTTACATTTATCTTTTGGCAGTTAAAGTGGCGAGATGAGCCATGCGGGTGCCTCACTCTGTACGTAATATAAGCATCTAAGTTGTTGCAGTCGACAAGTAAGGAGTACAGCAAGTGAAGTTTTAGTTTTTGAAAACTCAATTTTTGACCGATTTTGCTGCCTTTTAGTTGACCTAGGACCTTAAGATTTGGCACGAACCGAGCTCTGGCAGCCACATTACACAAGAAAAAGCGTGAAGTGGTAATGTGTCGAAGAAACCGCAGAAAATCTTACGTTAAATACATTTGGTTTCGAAATGACGTAACTGCAAATCGTCACAATGGACGCATTTCTCTCGGAAACGTTTACATTTATCTTCTGGCAGTTAAAATCGAGTGATGAGCCCTGCGGGCGCACCACTCTGTACGTAATATAAGCATCTAAGTTGTTGCAGTCGACAAGTAAGGAGTACAGCAAGTGAAGTTTTAGTTTTTGAAAACTCAATTTTTGACCGATTTTGCTGCCTTTTAGTTGGCCTAGGACCTTAAGATTTGGCACGAACCAAGCTCTGGCAGCCACATTACACAAGACAAAGCGTGAAGTGGTAATGTGTAGAAGAAACCGCAGAAAATCTTACGTTTAATACATTTATTTCGAAATGACGTAACTGCAAATCGTCACAATGGACGCATTTCTCTCGGAAACGTTTACATTTATCTTCTGGCAGTTAAAATCGAGTGATGAGCCCTGCGGGCGCACCACTCTGTACGTAATATAAGCATCTAAGTTGTTGCAGTCGACAAGTAAGGAGTACAGCAAGTGAAGTTTTAGTTTTTGAAAACTCAATTTTTGACCGATTTTGCTGCCTTTTAGTTGGCCTAGGACCTTAAGATTTGGCACGAACCAAGCTCTGGCAGCCACATTACACAAGAAAAAGCGTGAAGTGGTAATGTGTCGAAGAAACCGCAGAAAATCTTACGTTAAATACATTTGGTTTCGAAATGACGTAACTGCAAATCGTCACAATGGACGCATTTCTCTCGGAAACGTTTACATTTATCTTCTGGCAGTTAAAATCGAGTGATGAGCCCTGCGGGCGCACCACTCTGTACGTAATATAAGCATCTAAGTTGTTGCAGTCGACAAGTAAGGAGTACAGCAAGTGAAGTTTTAGTTTTTGAAAACTCAATTTTTGACCGATTTTGCTGCCTTTTAGTTGGCCTAGGACCTTAAGATTTGGCACGAACCAAGCTCTGGCAGCCACATTACACAAGACAAAGCGTGAAGTGGTAATGTGTAGAAGAAACCGCAGAAAATCTTACGTTTAATACATTTATTTCGAAATGACGTAACTGCAAATCGTCACAATGGACGCATTTCTCTCGGAAACGTTTACATTTATCTTCTGGCAGTTAAAATCGAGTGATGAGCCCTGCGGGCGCACCACTCTGTACGTAATATAAGCATCTAAGTTGTTGCAGTCGACAAGTAAGGAGTACAGCAAGTGAAGTTTTAGTTTTTGAAAACTCAATTTTTGACCGATTTTGCTGCCTTTTAGTTGGCCTAGGACCTTAAGATTTGGCACGAACCAAGCTCTGGCAGCCACATTACACAAGAAAAAGCGTGAAGTGGTAATGTGTCGAAGAAACCGCAGAAAATCTTAAGTTAAATACATTTGGTTTCGAAATGACGTAACTGCAAATCGTCACAATGGACGCATTTCTCTCGGAAACGTTTACATTTATCTTCTGGCAGTTAAAATCGAGTGATGAGCCCTGCGGGCGCACCACTCTGTACGTAATATAAGCATCTAAGTTGTTGCAGTCGACAAGTAAGGAGTACAGCAAGTCAAGTTTTAGTTTTTGAAAACTCAATTTTTGACCGATTTTGCTGCCTTTTAGTTGGCCTAGGACCTTAAGATTTGGCACGAACCGAGCTCTGGCAGCCACATTACACAAGAAAAAGCGTGAAGTGGTAATGTGTAGAAGAAACCGCAGAAAATCTTACGTTAAATACATTTGGTTTCGAAATGACGTAACTGCAAATCGTCACAATGGACGCATTTCTCTCGGAAACGTTTACATTTATCTTTTGGCAGTTAAAGTGGCGAGATGAGCCATGCGGGTGCCTCACTCTGTACGTAATATAAGCATCTAAGTTGTTGCAGTCGACAAGTAAGGAGTACAGCAAGTGAAGTTTTAGTTTTTGAAAACTCAATTTTTGACCGATTTTGCTGCCTTTTAGTTGACCTAGGACCTTAAGATTTGGCACGAACCGAGCTCTGGCAGCCACATTACACAAGAAAAAGCGTGAAGTGGTAATGTGTCGAAGAAACCGCAGAAAATCTTACGTTAAATACATTTGGTTTCGAAATGACGTAACTGCAAATCGTCACAATGGACGCATTTCTCTCGGAAACGTTTACATTTATCTTCTGGCAGTTAAAGTGGCGTGAGGAGCCTTGCGGGCGCACCACTCTGTACGTAATATAAGCATCTAAGTTGTTGCAGTCGACAAGTATGGAGTACAGCAAGTCAAGTTTTAGTTTTTGAAAACTCAATTTTTGACCGAATTTGCAGCCTTTTAGTTGGCCTAGGACCTTAAGATTTGGCACGAACCAAGCTCTGGCAGCCACATTACACAAGACAAAGCGTGAAGTGGTAATGTGTAGAAGAAACCGCAGAAAATCTTACGTTTAATACATTTGTTTTCGAAATGACGTAACTGCAAGTCGTCACAATGGACGCATTTCTCTCGGAAACGTTTACATTTATCTTCTGGCAGTTAAAATCGAGTGATGAGCCCTGCGGGCGCACCACTCTGTACGTAATATAAGCATCTAAGTTGTTGCAGTCGACAAGTAAGGAGTACAGCAAGTGAAGTTTTAGTTTTTGAAAACTCAATTTTTGACCGATTTTGCTGCCTTTTAGTTGGCCTAGGACCTTAAGATTTGGCACGAACCAAGCTCTGGCAGCCACATTACACAAGAAAAAGCGTGAAGTGGTAATGTGTCGAAGAAACCGCAGAAAATCTTAAGTTAAATACATTTGGTTTCGAAATGACGTAACTGCAAATCGTCACAATGGACGCATTTCTCTCGGAAACGTTTACATTTATCTTCTGGCAGTTAAAGTGGCGTGAGGAGCCTTGCGGGCGCACCACTCTGTACGTAATATAAGCATCTAAGTTGTTGCAGTCGACAAGTAAGGAGTACAGCAAGTCAAGTTTTAGTTTTTGAAAACTCAATTTTTGACCGATTTTGCTGCCTTTCAGTTGACCTAGGACCTTAAGATTTGGCACGAACCGAGCTCTGGCAGACCACATTACACAAGAAAAAGCGTGAAGTGGTAATGTGTAGAAGAAACCGCAGAAAATCTTACGTTAAATACATTTGGTTTCGAAATGACGTAACTGCAAATCGTCACAATGAACGCATTTCTCTCGGAAACGTTTACATTTATCTTCTGGCAGTTAAAATCGAGTGATGAGCCCTGCGGGCGCACCACTCTGTACGTAATATAAGCATCCAAGTTGTTGCAGTCGACAAGTAAGGAGTACAGCAAGTCAAGTTTTAGTTTTTGAAAACTCAATTTTTGACCGATTTTGCTGCCTTTTAGTTGACCTAGGACCTTAAGATTAGGCACGAACCGAGCTCTGGCAGCCACATTACACAAGAAAAAGCGTGAAGTGGTAATGTGTAGAAGAAACCGCAGAAAATCTTACGTTAAATACATTTGGTTTCGAAATGACGTAACTGCAAATCGTCACAATGAACGCATTTCTCTCGGAAACGTTTACATTTATCTTCTGGCAGTTAAAATAGAGTGATGAGCCCTGCGGGCGCACCACTCTGTACGTAATATAAGCATCTAAGTTGTTGGAGTCGACAAGTAAGGAGTACAGCAAGTCAAGTTTTAGTTTTTGAAAACTCAATTTTTGACCGATTTTGCTACCTTTTAGTTGACCTAGGACCTTAAGATTTGGCACGAACCAAGCTCTGGCAGCCACATTACACAAGACAAAGCGTGAAGTGGTAATGCGTAGAAGAAACCGGAGAAAATCTTACGTTTAATACATTTGTTTTCGAAATGACGTAACTGCAAATCGTCACAATGGACGCATTTCTCTCGGAAACGTTTACATTTGTCTTCTGGCAGTTAAAATCGAGTGATGAGCCCTGCGGGCGCACCACTCTGTACGTAATATAAGCATCTAAGTTGTTGCAGTCGACAAGTAAGGAGTACAGCAAGTCAAGTTTTAGTTTTTGAAAACTCAATTTTTGACCGATTTTGCTGCCTTTTAGTTGACCTAGGACCTTAAGATTTGGCACGAACCGAGCTCTGGCAGCCACATTACACAAGAAAAAGCGTGAAGTGCTAATGTGTAGAAGAAACCGCAGAAAATCTTACGTTAAATACATTTGGTTTCGAAATGACGTAACTGCAAATCGTCACAATGAACGCATTTCTCTCGGAAACGTTTACATTTATCTTCTGGCAGTTAAAATAGAGTGATGAGCCCTGCGGGCGCACCACTCTGTACGTAATATAAGCATCCAAGTTGTTGCAGTCGACAAGTAAGGAGTACAGCAAGTCAAGTTTTAGTTTTTGAAAACTCAATTTTTGACCGATTTTGCTGCCTTTTAGTTGACCTAGGACCTTAAGATTTGGCACGAACCGAGCTCTGGCAGCCACATTACACAAGAAAAAGCGTGAAGTGGTAATGTGTAGAAGAAACCGCAGAAAATCTTACGTTAAATACATTTGGTTTCGAAATGACGTAACTGCAAATCGTCACAATGGACGCATTTCTCTCAGAAACGTTTACATTTATCTTCTGGCAGTTAAAATCGAGTGAAGAGCCCTGCGGGCGCACCACTCTGTACGTAATATAAGCATCTAAGTTGTTGCAGTCGACAAGTAAGGAGTACAGCAAGTCAAGTTTTAGTTTTTGAAAACTCAATTTTTGACCGATTTTGCTGCCTTTTAGTTGACCTAGGACCTTAAGATTTGGCACGAACCAAGCTCTGGCAGCCACATTACACAAGACAAAGCGTGAAGTGGTAATGTGTAGAAGAAACCGCAGAAAATCTTACGTTTAATACATTTGTTTTCGAAATGACGTAACTGCAAATCGTCACAATGGACGCATTTCTCTCGGAAACGTTTACATTTATCTTCTGGCAGTTAAAATCGAGTGATGAGCCCTGCGGGCGCACCACTCTGTACGTAATATAAGCATCTAAGTTGTTGGAGTCGACAAGTAAGGAGTACAGCAAGTCAAGTTTTAGTTTTTGAAAACTCAATTTTTGACCGATTTTGCTACCTTTTAGTTGACCTAGGACCTTAAGATTTGGCACGAACCAAGCTCTTGCAGCCACATTACACAAGGCAAAGCGTGAAGTGGTAATGCGTAGAAGAAACAGCAGAAAATCTTACGTTTAATACATTTGTTTTCGAAATGACGTAACTGCAAATCGTCACAATGGACGCATTTCTCTCGGAAACGTTTACATTTGTCTTCTGGCAGTTAAAATCGAGTGATGAGCCCTGCGGGCGCACCACTCTGTACGTAATATAAGCATCTAAGTTGTTGCAGTCGACAAGTAAGGAGTACAGCAAGTCAAGTTTTAGTTTTTGAGAACTCAATTATTGACCGATTTTGCTGCCTTTTAGTTGACCTAGGACCTTAAGATTAGGCACGAACCGAGCTCTGGCAGCCACATTACACAAGAAAAAGCGTGAAGTGGTAATGTGTAGAAGAAACCGCAGAAAATCTTACGTTAAATACATTTGGTTTCGAAATGACGTAACTGCAAATCGTCACAATGAACGCATTTCTCTCGGAAACGTTTACATTTATCTTCTGGCAGTTAAAATAGAGTGATGAGCCCTGCGGGCGCACCACTCTGTACGTAATATAAGCATCCAAGTTGTTGCAGTCGACAAGTAAGGAGTACAGCAAGTCAAGTTTTAGTTTTTGAAAACTCAATTTTTGACCGATTTTTCTGCCTTTTTTTTGACCTAGGACCTTAAGATTTGGCACGAACCAAGCTCTGGCAGCCACATTACACAAGAAAAAGCGTGAAGTGGTAATATGTAGAAGAAACCGCAGAAAATCTTACGTTAAATACATTTGGTTTCGAAATGACATAACTGCAAATCGTCACAATGGACGCATTTCTCTCGGAAACGTTTACATTTATCTTTTGGCAGTTAAAGTGGCGAGATGAGCCATGCGGGTGCCTCACTCTGTACGTAATATAAGCATTTAAGTTGTTGCAGTCGACAAGTAAGGAGTACAGCAAGTCAAGTTTTAGTTTTTGAAAACTCAATTTTTGACCGATTTTGCTGCCTTTTAGTTGACTTAGGACCTTAAGATTTGGCACGAACCGAGCTCTGGCAGCCACATTACACAAGAAAAAGCGTGAAGTGGTAATGTGTAGAAGATACCGCAGAAAATCTTACGATAAATACATTTGGTTTCGAAATGACGTAACTGCAAATCGTCACAATGAACGCATTTCTCTCGGAAACGTTTACATTTATCTTCTGGCAGTTAAAATCGAGTGATGAGCCCTGCGGGCGACCCACTCTGTACGTAATACAAGCATCCAAGTTGTTGCAGTCGTCAAGTAAGGAGTACAGCAAGTCACGTTTTAGTTTTTGAAAACTCAATTTTTGACCGATTTTGCTGCCTTTTAGTTGACCTAGGACCTTAACATTTGGCACGAACCAAGCTCTGGCAACCACATTACACAAGAAAAAGCGTGAAGTGGTAATGTGTAGAAGAAACCGCAGAAAATCTTACGTTAAATACATTTGGTTTCGAAATGACGTAACTGCAAATCGTCACAATGGACGCATTTCTCTCGGAAACGTTTACATTTATCTTCTGGCAGTTAAAATCGAGTGATGAGCCCTGCGGGCGCACCACTCTGTACGTAATATAAGCATCTAAGTTGTTGCAGTCGACAAGTAAGGAGTACAGCAAGTCAAGTTTTAGTTTTTGAAAACTCAATTTTTGACCGCTTTTGCTGCCTTGTAGTTGACCTAGGACCTTAAGATTTGGCACGAACCAAGCTCTGGCAGCCACATTACACAAGAAAAAGCGTGAAGTGGTAATGTGTACAACAAACCGCAGAAAATCTTACGTTAAATACATTTGGTTTCGAAATGACGTAACTGCAAATCGTCACAATGGACGCATTTCTCTCGGAAACTTTTACATTTATCTTCTGGCAGTTGAAATCGAGTGATGAGCCCTGCGGGCGCACAACTCTGTACGTAATATAAGCATCTAAGTTGTTGCAGTCGACAAGTAAGGAGTACAGCAAGTCACGTTTTAGTTTTTGAAAACTCAATTTTTGACCGATTTTGCTGCCTTTTAGTTGACCTAGGACCTTAACATTTGGCACGAACCAAGCTCTGGCAACCACATTACACAAGAAAAAGCGTGAAGTGGTAATGTGTAGAAGAAACCGCAGAAAATCTTACGTTAAATACATTTGGTTTCGAAATGACGTAACTGCAAATCGTCACAATGGACGCATTTCTCTCGGAAACTTTTACATTTATCTTCTGGCAGTTGAAATCGAGTGATGAGCCCTGCGGGCGCACCACTCTGTACGTAATATAAGCATCTAAGTTGTTGCAGTCGACAAGTAAGGAGTACAGCAAGTCACGTTTTAGTTTTTGAAAACTCAATTTTTGACCGATTTTGCTGCCTTTTAGTTGACCTAGGACCTTAACATTTGGCACGAACCAAGCTCTGGCAACCACATTACACAAGAAAAAGCGTGAAGTGGTAATGTGTAGAAGAAACCGCAGAAAATCTTACGTTAAATACATTTGGTTTCGAAATGACGTAACTGCAAATCGTCACAATGGACGCATTTCTCTCGGAAACTTTTACATTTATCTTCTGGCAGTTGAAATCGAGTGATGAGCCCTGCGGGCGCACCACTCTGTACGTAATATAAGCATCTAAGTTGTTGCAGTCGACAAGTAAGGAGTACAGCAAGTCACGTTTTAGTTTTTGAAAACTCAATTTTTGACCGATTTTGCTGCCTTTTAGTTGACCTAGGACCTTAACATTTGGCACGAACCAAGCTCTGGCAACCACATTACACAAGAAAAAGCGTGAAGTGGTAATGTGTAGAAGAAACCGCAGAAAATCTTACGTTAAATACATTTGGTTTCGAAATGACGTAACTGCAAATCGTCACAATGGACGCATTTCTCTCGGAAACTTTTACATTTATCTTCTGGCAGTTGAAATCGAGTGATGAGCCCTGCGGGCGCACCACTCTGTACGTAATATAAGCATCTAAGTTGTTGCAGTCGACAAGTAAGGAGTACAGCAAGTCACGTTTTAGTTTTTGAAAACTCAATTTTTGACCGATTTTGCTGCCTTTTAGTTGACCTAGGACCTTAACATTTGGCACGAACCAAGCTCTGGCAACCACATTACACAAGAAAAAGCGTGAAGTGGTAATGTGTAGAAGAAACCGCAGAAAATCTTACGTTAAATACATTTGGTTTCGAAATGACGTAACTGCAAATCGTCACAATGGACGCATTTCTCTCGGAAACTTTTACATTTATCTTCTGGCAGTTGAAATCGAGTGATGAGCCCTGCGGGCGCACCACTCTGTACGTAATATAAGCATCTAAGTTGTTGCAGTCGACAAGTAAGGAGTACAGCAAGTCACGTTTTAGTTTTTGAAAACTCAATTTTTGACCGATTTTGCTGCCTTTTAGTTGACCTAGGACCTTAACATTTGGCACGAACCAAGCTCTGGCAGCCACATTACACAAGAAAAAGCGTGAAGTGGTAATGTGTAGAAGAAACCGCAGAAAATCTTACGTTAAATACATTTGGTTTCGAAATGACGTAACTGCAAATCGTCACAATGGACGCATTTCTCTCGGAAACGTTTACATTTATCTTCTGGCAGTTAAAATCGAGTGATGAGCCCTGCGGGCGCACCACTCTGTACGTAATATAAGCATCTAAGTTGTTGCAGTCGACAAGTAAGGAGTACAGCAAGTCACGTTTTAGTTTTTGAAAACTCAATTTTTGACCGATTTTGCTGCCTTTTAGTTGACCTAGGACCTTAACATTTGGCACGAACCAAGCTCTGGCAACCACATTACACAAGAAAAAGCGTGAAGTGGTAATGTGTAGAAGAAACCGCAGAAAATCTTACGTTAAATACATTTGGTTTCGAAATGACGTAACTGCAAATCGTCACAATGGACGCATTTCTCTCGGAAACTTTTACATTTATCTTCTGGCAGTTGAAATCGAGTGATGAGCCCTGCGGGCGCACCACTCTGTACGTAATATAAGCATCTAAGTTGTTGCAGTCGACAAGTAAGGAGTACAGCAAGTCACGTTTTAGTTTTTGAAAACTCAATTTTTGACCGATTTTGCTGCCTTTTAGTTGACCTAGGACCTTAACATTTGGCACGAACCAAGCTCTGGCAACCACATTACACAAGAAAAAGCGTGAAGTGGTAATGTGTAGAAGAAACCGCAGAAAATCTTACGTTAAATACATTTGGTTTCGAAATGACGTAACTGCAAATCGTCACAATGGACGCATTTCTCTCGGAAACTTTTACATTTATCTTCTGGCAGTTGAAATCGAGTGATGAGCCCTGCGGGCGCACCACTCTGTACGTAATATAAGCATCTAAGTTGTTGCAGTCGACAAGTAAGGAGTACAGCAAGTCACGTTTTAGTTTTTGAAAACTCAATTTTTGACCGATTTTGCTGCCTTTTAGTTGACCTAGGACCTTAACATTTGGCACGAACCAAGCTCTGGCAACCACATTACACAAGAAAAAGCGTGAAGTGGTAATGTGTAGAAGAAACCGCAGAAAATCTTACGTTAAATACATTTGGTTTCGAAATGACGTAACTGCAAATCGTCACAATGGACGCATTTCTCTCGGAAACTTTTACATTTATCTTCTGGCAGTTGAAATCGAGTGATGAGCCCTGCGGGCGCACCACTCTGTACGTAATATAAGCATCTAAGTTGTTGCAGTCGACAAGTAAGGAGTACAGCAAGTCACGTTTTAGTTTTTGAAAACTCAATTTTTGACCGATTTTGCTGCCTTTTAGTTGACCTAGGACCTTAACATTTGGCACGAACCAAGCTCTGGCAGCCACATTACACAAGAAAAAGCGTGAAGTGGTAATGTGTAGAAGAAACCGCAGAAAATCTTACGTTAAATACATTTGGTTTCGAAATGACGTAACTGCAAATCGTCACAATGGACGCATTTCTCTCGGAAACGTTTACATTTATCTTCTGGCAGTTAAAATCGAGTGATGAGCCCTGCGGGCGCACCACTCTGTACGTAATATAAGCATCTAAGTTGTTGCAGTCGACAAGTAAGGAGTACAGCAAGTCAAGTTTTAGTTTTTGAAAACTCAATTTTTGACCGCTTTTGCTGCCTTGTAGTTGACCTAGGACCTTAAGATTTGGCACGAACCGAGCTCTGGCAGCCACATTACACAAGAAAAAGCGTGAAGTGGTAATGTGTACAACAAACCGCAGAAAATCTTACGTTAAATACATTTGGTTTCGAAATGACGTAACTGCAAATCGTCACAATGGAGCATTTCTCTCGGAAACGTTTACATTTATCTTTTGGCAGTTAAAGTGGCGAGATGAGCCATGCGGGTGCCTCACTCTGTACGTAATATAAGCATCTAAGTTGTTGCAGTCGACAAGTAAGGAGTACAGCAAGTCAAGTTTTAGTTTTTGAAAACTCAATTTTTGACCGCTTTGCTGCCTTGTAGTTGACCTAGGACCTTACGATTTGGCACGAACCGAGCTCTGGCAGCCACATTACACAAGAAAAAGCGTGAAGTGGTAATGTGTAGAAGAAACCGCAGAAAATCTTACGTTAAATACATTTGGTTTCGAAATGACGTAACTGCAAATCGTCACAATGGACGCATTTCTCTCGGAAACGTTTACATTTATCTTCTGGCAGTTAAAATCGAGTGATGAGCCCTGCGGGCGCACCACTCTGTACGTAATATAAGCATCTAAGTTGTTGCAGTCGACAAGTAAGGAGTACAGCAAGTCAAGTTTTAGTTTTTGAAAACTCAATTTTTGACCGCTTTTGCTGCCTTGTAGTTGACCTAGGACCTTAAGATTTGGCACGAACCGAGCTCTGGCAGCCACATTACACAAGAAAAAGCGTGAAGTGGTAATGTGTAGAAGAAACCGCAGAAAATCTTACGTTAAATACATTTGGTTTCGAAATGACGTAACTGCAAATCGTCACAATGGACGCATTTCTCTCGGAAACGTTTACATTTATCTTCTGGCAGTTAAAATCGAGTGATGAGCCCTGCGGGCGCACCACTCTGTACGTAATATAAGCATCTAAGTTGTTGCAGTCGACAAGTAAGGAGTACAGCAAGTCAAGTTTTAGTTTTTGAAAACTCAATTTTTGACCGCTTTTGCTGCCTTGTAGTTGACCTAGGACCTTAAGATTTGGCACGAACCGAGCTCTGGCAGCCACATTACACAAGAAAAAGCGTGAAGTGGTAATGTGTAGAAGAAACCGCAGAAAATCTTACGTTAAATACATTTGGTTTCGAAATGACGTAACTGCAAATCGTCACAATGGACGCATTTCTCTCGGAAACTTTTACATTTATCTTCTGGCAGTTAAAATCGAGTGAAGAGCCCTGCGGGCGCACCACTCTGTAGGTAATATAAGCATCTAAGTTGTTGCAGTCGACAAGTAAGGAGTACAGCAAATGATGTTTTAGTTTTTGAAAACTCAATTTTTGACCGCTTTTGCTGCCTTGTAGTTGACCTAGGACCTTAAGATTTGGCACGAACCGAGCTCTGGCAGCCACATTACACAAGAAAAAGCGTGAAGTGGTAATGTGTAGAAGAAACCGCAGAAAATCTTACGTTAAATACATTTGGTTTCGAAATGACGTAACTGCAAATCGTCACAATGGACGCATTTCTCTCGGAAACTTTTACATTTATCTTCTGGCAGTTAAAATCGAGTGAAGAGCCCTGCGGGCGCACCACTCTGTAGGTAATATAAGCATCTACGTTGTTGCAGTCGACAAGTAAGGAGTACAGCAAATGATGTTTTAGTTTTTGAAAACTCAATTTTTGACCGCTTTTGCTGCCTTGTAGTTGACCTAGGACCTTAAGATTTGGCACGAACCGAGCTCTGGCAGCCACATTACACAAGAAAAAGCGTGAAGTGGTAATGTGTAGAAGAAACCGCAGAAAATCTTACGTTAAATACATTTGGTTTCGAAATGACGTAACTGCAAATCGTCACAATGGACGCATTTCTCTCGGAAACGTTTACATTTATCTTCTGGCAGTTAAAATCGAGTGATGAGCCCTGCGGGCGCACCACTCTGTACGTAATATAAGCATCTAAGTTGTTGCAGTCGACAAGTAAGGAGTACAGCAAGTCAAGTTTTAGTTTTTGAAAACTCAATTTTTGACCGCTTTTGCTGCCTTGTAGTTGACCTAGGACCTTAAGATTTGGCACGAACCGAGCTCTGGCAGCCACATTACACAAGAAAAAGCGTGAAGTGGTAATGTGTAGAAGAAACCGCAGAAAATCTTACGTTAAATACATTTGGTTTCGAAATGACGTAACTGCAAATCGTCACAATGGACGCATTTCTCTCGGAAACTTTTACATTTATCTTCTGGCAGTTAAAATCGAGTGAAGAGCCCTGCGGGCGCACCACTCTGTAGGTAATATAAGCATCTAAGTTGTTGCAGTCGACAAGTAAGGAGTACAGCAAATGATGTTTTAGTTTTTGAAAACTCAATTTTTGACGGCTTTTGCTGCCTTGTAGTTGACCTAGGACCTTAAGATTTGGCACGAACCGAGCTCTGGCAGCCACATTACACAAGAAAAAGCGTGAAGTGGTAATGTGTAGAAGAAACCGCAGAAAATCTTACGTTAAATACATTTGGTTTCGAAATGACGTAACTGCAAATCGTCACAATGGACGCATTTCTCTCGGAAACGTTTACATTTATCTTCTGGCAGTTAAAATCGAGTGATGAGCCCTGCGGGCGCACCACTCTGTACGTAATATAAGCATCCAAGTTGTTGCAGTCGACAAGTAAGGAGTACAGCAAGTCAAGTTTTAGTTTTTGAAAACTCAATTTTTGACCGATTTTGCTGCCTTTTAGTTGACCTAGGACCTTAAGATTTGGCACGAACCAAGCTCTGGCAGCCACATTACATAAGAAAAAGCGTGAAGTGGTAATGTGTAGAAGAAACCGCAGAAAATCTTACGTTAAATACATTTGGTTTCGAAATGACATAACTGCAAATCGTCACAATTTACGCATTTCTCTCGGAAACGTTTACATTTATCTTTTGGCAGTTAAAGTGGCGAGATGAGCCATGCGGGTGCCTCTCTCTGTACGTAATATAAGCATTTAAGTTGTTGCAGTCGACAAGTAAGGAGTACAGCAAGTCAAGTTTTAGTTTTTGAAAACTCAATTTTTGACCGCTTTGCTGCTTTGTAGTTGACCTAGGACCTTACGATTTGGCACGAACCGAGCTCTGGCAGCCACATTACACAAGAAAAAGCGTGAAGTGGTAATGTGTAGAAGAAACCGCTGAAAATCTTACGTTAAATACATTTGGTTTCGAAATGACGTAACTGCAAATCGTCACAATGAACGCATTTCTCTCGGAAACGTTTACATTTATCTTCTGGCAGTTAAAATCGAGTGATGAGCCCTGCGGGCGCACCACTCTGTACGTAATATAAGCATCCAAGTTGTTGCAGTCGACAAGTAAGGAGTACAGCAAGTCAAGTTTTAGTTTTTGAAAACTCAATTTTTGACCGATTTTGCTGCCTTTTAGTTGACCTAGGACCTTAAGATTTGGCACGAACCAAGCTCTGGCAGCCACATTACACAAGAAAAAGCGTGAAGTGGTAATGTGTAGAAGAAACCGCAGAAAATCTTACGTTAAATACATTTGGTTTCGAAATGACGTAACTGCAAATCGTCACAATGGACGCATTTCTCTCGGAAACGTTTACATTTATCTTTTGGCAGTTAAAGTGGCGAGATGAGCCATGCGGGTGCCTCACTCTGTACGTAATATAAGCATTTAAGTTGTTGCAGTCGACAAGTAAGGAGTACAGCAAGTCAAGTTTTAGTTTTTGAAAACTCAATTTTTGACCGATTTTGCTGCCTTTTAGTTGACCTAGGACCTTAAGATTTGGCACGAACCGAGCTCTGGCAGCCACATTACACAAGAAAAAGCGTGAAGTGGTAATGTGTAGAAGAAACCGCAGAAAATATTACGTGAAATACATTTGGTTTCGAAATGACGTAACTGCAAATCGTCACAATGGACGCATTTCTCTCGGAAACGTTTACATTTATCTTCTGGCAGTTAAAATCGAGTGATGAGCCCTGCGGGCGCACCACTCTGTACGTAATATAAGCATCTAAGTTGTTGCAGTCGACAAGTAAGGAGTACAGCAAGTCAGGTTTTAGTTTTTGAAAACTCAATTTTTGACCGATTATGCTGCCTTTTAGTTGACCTAGGACCTTAAGATTTGGCACGAACCAAGCTCTGGCAGCCACATTACACAAGAAAAAGCGTGAAGTGGTAATGTGTAGAAGAAACCGCAGAAAATCTTACGTTAAATACATTTGGTTTCGAAATGACGTAACTGCAAATCGTCACAATGGAGCATTTCTCTCGGAAACGTTTACATTTATCTTTTGGCAGTTAAAGTGGCGAGATGAGCCATGCGGGTGCCTCACTCTGTACGTAATATAAGCATCTAAGTTGTTGCAGTCGACAAGTAAGGAGTACAGCAAGTCAAGTTTTAGTTTTTGAAAACTCACTTTTTGACCGCTTTGCTGCCTTGTAGTTGACCTAGGACCTTACGATTTGGCACGAACCGAGCTCTGGCAGCCACATTACACAAGAAAAAGCGTGAAGTGGTAATGTGTAGAAGAAACCGCAGAAAATCTTACGTTAAATACATTTGGTTTCGAAATGACGTAACTGCAAATCGTCACAATGGACGCATTTCTCTCGGAAACGTTTACATTTATCTTCTGGCAGTTAAAATCGAGTGATGAGCCCTGCGGGCGCACCACTCTGTACGTAATATAAGCATCTAAGTTGTTGCAGTCGACAAGTAAGGAGTACAGCAAGTCAAGTTTTAGTTTTTGAAAACTCAATTTTTGACCGATTTTGCAGCCTTTTAGTTGACCTAGGAACTTAAGATTTGGCACGAACCGAGCTCTGGCAGCCACATTACACAAGAAAAAGCGTGAAGTGGTAATGTGTAGAAGAAACCGCAGAAAATCTTACGTTAAATACATTTGGTTTCGAAATGACGTAACTGCAAATCGTCACAATGGACGCATTTCTCTCGGAAACGTTTACATTTATCTTCTGGCAGTTAAAATCGAGTGATGAGCCCTGCGGGCGCACCACTCTGTACGTAATATAAGCATCTAAGTTGTTGCAGTCGACAAGTAAGGAGTACAGCAAGTCAAGTTTTAGTTTTTGAAAACTCAATTTTTGACCGATTTTGCTGCCTTTTAGTTGACCTAGGACCTTAAGATTTGGCACGAACCAAGCTCTGGCAGCCACATTACACAAGAAAAAGCGTGAAGTGGTAATGTGTAGAAGAAACCGCAGAAAATCTTACGTTTAATACATTTGTTTTCGAAATGACGTAACTGCAAATCGTCACAATGGACGCATTTCTCTCGGTAACGTTTACATTTATCTTCTGGCAGTTAAAATCGAGTGATTAGCCCTGCGGGCGCACCACTCTGTACGTAATATAAGCATCTAAGTTGTTGCGGTCGACAAGTAAGGAGTACAGCAAGTCAAGTGTTAGTTTTTGAAAACTCAATTTTTGACCGATTTTGCTGCCTTTTAGTTGACCTAGGACCTTAAGATTTGGCACGAACCGAGCTCTGGCAGCCACATTACACAAGAAAAAGCGTGAAGTGGTAATGTGTAGAAGAAACCGCAGAAAATCTTACGTTAAATACATTTGGTTTCGAAATGACGTAACTGCAAATCGTCACAATGGACGCATTTCTCTCGGAAACGTTTACATTTATCTTCTGGCAGTTAAAATCGAGTGATTAGCCCTGCGGGCGCACCACTCTGTACGTAATATAAGCATCTAAGTTGTTGCGGTCGACAAGTAAGGAGTACAGCAAGTCAAGTTTTAGTTTTTGAAAACTCAATTTTTGACCGATTTTGCTGCCTTTTAGTTGACCTAGGACCTTAAGATTTGGCACGAACCGAGCTCTGGCAGCCACATTACACAAGAAAAAGCGTGAAGTGGTAATGTGTAGAAGAAACCGCAGAAAATCTTACGTTAAATACATTTGGTTTCGAAATGACGTAACTGCAAATCGTCACAATGGACGCATTTCTCTCGGAAACGTTTACATTTATCTTCTGGCAGTTAAAATCGAGTGATGAGCCCTGCGGGCGCACCACTCTGTACGTAATATAAGCATCTAAGTTGTTGCGGTCGACAAGTAAGGAGTACAGCAAGTCAAGTTTTAGTTTTTGAAAACTCAATTTTTGACCGATTTTGCTGCCTTTTAGTTGACCTAGGACCTTAAGATTTGGCACGAACCGAGCTCTGGCAGCCACATTACACAAGAAAAAGCGTGAAGTGGTAATGTGTAGAAGAAACCGCAGAAAATCTTACGTTAAATACATTTGGTTTCGAAATGACGTAACTGCAAATCGTCACAATGGACGCATTTCTCTCGGAAACGTTTACATTTATCTTCTGGCAGTTAAAATCGAGTGATTAGCCCTGCGGGCGCACCACTCTGTACGTAATATAAGCATCTAAGTTGTTGCGGTCGACAAGTAAGGAGTACAGCAAGTCAAGTTTTAGTTTTTGAAAACTCAATTTTTGACCGATTTTGCTGCCTTTTAGTTGACCTAGGACCTTAAGATTTGGCACGAACCGAGCTCTGGCAGCCACATTACACAAGAAAAAGCGTGAAGTGGTAATGTGTAGAAGAAACCGCAGAAAATCTTACGTTAAATACATTTGGTTTCGAAATGACGTAACTGCAAATCGTCACAATGGACGCATTTCTCTCGGAAACGTTTACATTTATCTCCTGGCAGTTAAAATCGAGTGATTAGCCCTGCGGGCGCACCACTCTGTACGTAATATAAGCATCTAAGTTGTTGCGGTCGACAAGTAAGGAGTACAGCAAGTCAAGTTTTAGTTTTTGAAAACTCAATTTTTGACCGATTTAGCTGCCTTTTAGTTGACCTAGGACCTTAAGATTTGGCACGAACCGAGCTCTGGCAGCCACATTACACAAGAAAAAGCGTGAAGTGGTAATGTGTAGAAGAAACCGCAGAAAATCTTACGTTAAATACATTTGGTTTCGAAATGACGTAACTGCAAATCGTCACAATGGACGCATTTCTCTCGGAAACGTTTACATTTATCTTCTGGCAGTTAAAATCGAGTGATGAGCCCTGCGGGCGCACCACTCTGTACGTAATATAAGCATCTAAGTTGTTGCAGTCGACAAGTAAGGAGTACAGCAAGTCAAGTTTTAGTTTTTGAAAACTCAATTTTTGACCGATTTTGCTGCCTTTTAGTTGACCTAGAACCTTAAGATTTGGCACGAACCGAGCTCTGGCAGCCACATTACACAAGAAAAAGCGTGAAGTGGTAATGTGTAGAAGAAACCGCAGAAAATCTTACGTTAAATACATTTGTTTTCGAAATGACGTAACTGCAAATCGTCACAATGGACGCATTTCTCTCGGAAACGTTTACATTTATCTTTTGGCAGTTAAAGTGGCGTGAGGAGCCTTGCGGGCGCACCACTCTGTACGTAATATAAGCATCTAAGTTGTTGCAGTCGACAAGTAAGGAGTACAGCAAGTCAAGTTTTAGTTTTTGAAAACTCAATTTTTGACCGATTTTGCTGCCTTTTAGTTGACCTAGGACCTTAAGATTTGGCACGAACCGAGCTCTGGCAGCCACATTACACAAGAAAAAGCGTGAAGTGGTAATGTGTAGAAGAAACCGCAGAAAATCTTACGTTTAATACATTTGTTTTCGAAATGACGTAACTGCAAATCGTCACAATGGACGCATTTCTCTCGGAAACGTTTACATTTATCTTCTGGCAGTTAAAATCGAGTGATGAGCCCTGCGGGCGCACCACTCTGTACGTAATATAAGCATCTAAGTTGTTGCAGTCGACAAGTAAGGAGTACAGCAAATGATGTTTTAGTTTTTGAAAACTCTATTTTTGACCGCTTTTGCTGCCTTGTAGTTGACCTAGGACCTTAAGATTTGGCACGAACCGAGCTCTGGCAGCCACATTACACAAGAAAAAGCGTGAAGTGGTAATGTGTAGAAGAAACCGCAGAAAATCTTACGTTAAATACATTTGGTTTCGAAATGACGTAACTGCAAATCGTCACAATGGACGCATTTCTCTCGGAAACGTTTACATTTATCTTCTGGCAGTTAAAATCGAGTGATGAGCCCTGCGGGCGCACCACTCTGTACGTAATATAAGCATCTAAGTTGTTGCAGTCGACAAGTAAGGAGTACAGCAAGTCAAGTTTTAGTTTTTGGAAAACTCAATTTTTGACCGCTTTTGCTGCCTTGTAGTTGACCTAGGACCTTAAGATTTGGCACGAACCGAGCTCTGGCAGCCACATTACACAAGAAAAAGCGTGAAGTGGTAATGTGTAGAAGAAACCGCAGAAAATCTTACGTTAAATACATTTGGTTTCGAAATGACGTAACTGCAAATCGTCACAATGGACGCATTTCTCTCGGAAACTTTTACATTTATCTTCTGGCAGTTAAAATCGAGTGAAGAGCCCTGCGGGCGCACCACTCTGTAGGTAATATAAGCATCTAAGTTGTTGCAGTCGACAAGTAAGGAGTACAGCAAATGATGTTTTAGTTTTTGAAAACTCAATTTTTGACCGCTTTTGCTGCCTTGTAGTTGACCTAGGACCTTAAGATTTGGCACGAACCGAGCTCTGGCAGCCACATTACACAAGAAAAAGCGTGAAGTGGTAATGTGTAGAAGAAACCGCAGAAAATCTTACGTTAAATACATTTGGTTTCGAAATGACGTAACTGCAAATCGTCACAATGGACGCATTTCTCTCGGAAACGTTTACATTTATCTTCTGGCAGTTAAAATCGAGAGATGAGCCCTGCGGGCGCACCACTCTGTACGTAATATAAGCATCTAAGTTGTTGCAGTCGACAAGTAAGGAGTACAGCAAGTCAAGTTTTAGTTTTTGAAAACTCAATTTTTGACCGCTTTTGCTGCCTTGTAGTTGACCTAGGACCTTAAGATTTGGCACGAACCGAGCTCTGGCAGCCACATTACACAAGAAAAAGCGTGAAGTGGTAATGTGTAGAAGAAACCGCAGAAAATCTTACGTTAAATACATTTGGTTTCGAAATGACGTAACTGCAAATCGTCACAATGGACGCATTTCTCTCGGAAACTTTTACATTTATCTTCTGGCAGTTAAAATCGAGTGAAGAGCCCTGCGGGCGCACCACTCTGTAGGTAATATAAGCATCTAAGTTGTTGCAGTCGACAAGTAAGGAGTACAGCAAATGATGTTTTAGTTTTTGAAAACTCAATTTTTGACCGCTTTTGCTGCCTTGTAGTTGACCTAGGACCTTAAGATTTGGCACGAACCGAGCTCTGGCAGCCACATTACACAAGAAAAAGCGTGAAGTGGTAATGTGTAAAAGAAACCGCAGAAAATCTTACGTTAAATACATTTGGTTTCGAAATGACGTAACTGCAAATCGTCACAATGGACGCATTTCTCTCGGAAACTTTTACATTTATCTTCTGGCAGTTAAAATCGAGTGATGAGCCCTGCGGGCGCACCACTCTGTACGTAATATAAGCATCTAAGTTGTTGCAGTCGACAAGTAAGGAGTACAGCAAATGAAGTTTTAGTTTTTGAAAACTCAATTTTTGACCGCTTTTGCTGCCTTGTAGTTGACCTAGGACCTTAAGATTTGACACGAACCGAGCTCTGGCAGCCACATTACACAAGAAAAAGCGTGAAGTGGTAATGTGTAGAAGAAACCGCAGAAAATATTACGTGAAATACATTTGGTTTCGAAATGACGTAACTGCAAATCGTCACAATGGACGCATTTCTCTCGGAAACGTTTACATTTATCTTCTGGCAGTTAAAATCGAGTGATGAGCCCTGCGGGCGCACCACTCTGTACGTAATATAAGCATCTAAGTTGTTGCAGTCGACAAGTAAGGAGTACAGCAAGTCAAGTTTTAGTTTTTGAAAACTCAATTTTTGACCGATTTTGCTGCCTTTTAGTTGACCTAGGACCTTAAGATTTGGCACGAACCGAGCTCTGGCAGCCACATTACACAAGAAAAAGCGTGAAGTGGTAATGTGTAGAAGAAACCGCAGAAAATATTACGTGAAATACATTTGGTTTCGAAATGACGTAACTGCAAATCGTCACAATGGACGCATTTCTCTCGGAAACGTTTACATTTATCTTCTGGCAGTTAAAATCGAGTGATGAGCCCTGCGGGCGCACCACCCTGTACGTAATATAAGCATCTAAGTTGTTGCAGTCGACAAGTAAGGAGTACAGCAAGTCAAGTTTTAGTTTTTGAAAACTCAATTTTTGACCGATTTTGCTGCCTTTTAGTTGACCTAGGACCTTAAGATTTGGCACGAACCAAGCTCTGGCAGCCACATTACACAAGAAAAAGCGTGAAGTGGTAATGTGTAGAAGAAACCGCAGAAAATATTACGTGAAATACATTTGGTTTCGAAATGACGTAACTGCAAATCGTCACAATGGAGCATTTCTCTCGGAAACGATTACATTTATCTTTTGGCAGTTAAAGTGGCGAGATGAGCCATGCGGGTGCTTCACTCTGTACGTAATATAAGCATCTAAGTTGTTGCAGTCGACAAGTAAGGAGTACAGCAAGTCAAGTTTTAGTTTTTGAAAACTCAATTTTTGACCGCTTTGCTGCCTTGTAGTTGACGTAGGACCTTACGATTTGGCACGAACCGAGCTCTGGCAGCCACATTACACAAGAAAAAGCGTGAAGTGGTAATGTGTAGAAGAAACCGCAGAAAATCTTACGTTAAATACATTTGGTTTCGAAATGACGTAACTGCAAATCGTCACAATGGACGCATTTCTCTCGGAAACGTTTACATTTATCTTCTGGCAGTTAAAATCGAGTGATGAGATCTGCTGGCGCACCACTCTGTACGTAATATAAGCATCTAAGTTGCTGCAGTCAACAAGTAAGGAGTACAGCAAGTCAAGTTTTAGTTTTTGAAAACTCAATTTTTGACCGATTTTGCTGCCTTTTAGTTGACCTAGGACCTTAAGATTTGGCGCGAACCAAGCTCTGGCAGCCACATTACACAAGAAAAAGCGTGAAGTGGTAATGTGTAGAAGTAACCGCAGAAAATCTTACGTTAAATACATTTGGTTTCGAAATGACGTAACTGCAAATCGTCACAATGGACGCATTTCTCTCGGAAACGTTTACATTTATCTTCTGGCAGTTAAAATCGAGTGATGAGCACTGCGGGCGCACCACTCTGTACGTAATATAAGCATCTAAGTTGTTGCAGTCGACAAGTAAGGAGTACAGCAAGTCAAGTTTTAGTTTTTGAAAACTCAATTTTTGACCGATTTTGCAGCCTTTTAGTTGACCTAGGACCTTAAGATTTGGCACGAACCGAGCTCTGGCAGCCAAATTACACAAGAAAAAGCGTGAAGTGGTAATGTGTAGAAGAAACCGCAGAAAATCTTACGTTAAATACATTTGGTTTCGAAATGACGTAACTGCAAATCGTCACAATGGACGCATTTCTCTCGGAAACGTTTACATTTATCTTCTGGCAGTTAAAATCGAGTGATGAGCCCTGCGGGCGCACCACTCTGTACGTAATATAAGCATCTAAGTTGTTGCAGTCGACAAGTAAGGAGTACAGCAAGTCAAGTTTTAGTTTTTGAAAACTCAATTTTTGACCGATTTTGCTGCCTTTTAGTTGACCTAGGACCTTAAGATTTGGCACGAACCAAGCTCTGGCAGCCACATTACACAAGAAAAAGCGTGAAGTGGTAATGTGTAGAAGAAACCGCAGAAAATCTTACGTTTAATACATTTGTTTTCGAAATGACGTAACTGCAAATCGTCACAATGGACGCATTTCTCTCGGAAACGTTTACATTTATCTTCTGGCAGTTAAAATCGAGTGATTAGCCCTGCGGGCGCACCACTCTGTACGTAATATAAGCATCTAAGTTGTTGCGGTCGACAAGTAAGGAGTACAGCAAGTCAAGTTTTAGTTTTTGAAAACTCAATTTTTGACCGATTTTGCTGCCTTTTAGTTGACCTAGGACCTTAAGATTTGGCACGAACCGAGCTCTGGCAGCCACATTACACAAGAAAAAGCGTGAAGTGGTAATGTGTAGAAGAAACCGCAGAAAATCTTACGTTAAATACATTTGGTTTCGAAATGACGTAACTGCAAATCGTCACAATGGACGCATTTCTCTCGGAAACGTTTACATTTATCTTCTGGCAGTTAAAATCGAGTGATGAGCCCTGCGGGCGCACCACTCTGTACGTAATATATGCATCTAAGTTGTTGCAGTCGACAAGTAAGGAGTACAGCAAGTCAAGTTTTAGTTTTTGAAAACTCAATTTTTGACCGATTTTGCTGCCTTTTAGTTGACCTAGAACCTTAAGATTTGGCACGAACCGAGCTCTGGCAGCCACATTACACAAGAAAAAGCGTGAAGTGGTAATGTGTAGAAGAAACCGCAGAAAATCTTACGTTAAATACATTTGGTTTCGAAATGACGTAACTGCAAATCGTCACAATGGACGCATTTCTCTCGGAAACGTTTACATTTATCTTCTGGCAGTTAAAATCGAGTGATGAGCCCTGCGGGCGCACCACTCTGTACGTAATATATGCATCTAAGTTGTTGCAGTCGACAAGTAAGGAGTACAGCAAGTCAAGTTTTAGTTTTTGAAAACTCAATTTTTGACCGATTTTGCTGCCTTTTAGTTGACCTAGAACCTTAAGATTTGGCACGAACCGAGCTCTGGCAGCCACATTACACAAGAAAAAGCGTGAAGTGGTAATGTGTAGAAGAAACCGCAGAAAATCTTACGTTAAATACATTTGGTTTCGAAATGACGTAACTGCAAATCGTCACAATGGACGCATTTCTCTCGGAAACGTTTACATTTATCTTCTGGCAGTTAAAATCGAGTGATGAGCCCTGCGGGCGCACCACTCTGTACGTAATATATGCATCTAAGTTGTTGCAGTCGACAAGTATGGAGTACAGCAAGTCAAGTTTTAGTTTTTGAAAACTCAATTTTTGACCGATTTTGCTGCCTTTTAGTTGACCTAGAACCTTAAGATTTGGCACGAACCGAGCTCTGGCAGCCACATTACACAAGAAAAAGCGTGAAGTGGTAATGTGTAGAAGAAACCGCAGAAAATCTTACGTTAAATACATTTGGTTTCGAAATGACGTAACTGCAAATCGTCACAATGGACGCATTTCTCTCGGAAACGTTTACATTTATCTTCTGGCAGTTAAAATCGAGTGATGAGCCCTGCGGGCGCACCACTCTGTACGTAATATATGCATCTAAGTTGTTGCAGTCGACAAGTAAGGAGTACAGCAAGTCAAGTTTTAGTTTTTGAAAACTCAATTTTTGACCGATTTTGCTGCCTTTTAGTTGACCTAGAACCTTAAGATTTGGCACGAACCGAGCTCTGGCAGCCACATTACACAAGAAAAAGCGTGAAGTGGTAATGTGTAGAAGAAACCGCAGAAAATCTTACGTTAAATACATTTGTTTTCGAAATGACGTAACTGCAAATCGTCACAATGGACGCATTTCTCTCGGAAACGTTTACATTTATCTTCTGGCAGTTAAAATCGAGTGATGAGCCCTGCGGGCGCACCACTCTGTACGTAATATATGCATCTAAGTTGTTGCAGTCGACAAGTAAGGAGTACAGCAAGTCAAGTTTTAGTTTTTGAAAACTCAATTTTTGACCGATTTTGCTGCCTTTTAGTTGACCTAGAACCTTAAGATTTGGCACGAACCGAGCTCTGGCAGCCACATTACACAAGAAAAAGCGTGAAGTGGTAATGTGTAGAAGAAACCGCAGAAAATCTTACGTTAAATACATTTGGTTTCGAAATGACGTAACTGCAAATCGTCACAATGGACGCATTTCTCTCGGAAACGTTTACATTTATCTTCTGGCAGTTAAAATCGAGTGATGAGCCCTGCGGGCGCACCACTCTGTACGTAATATATGCATCTAAGTTGTTGCAGTCGACAAGTAAGGAGTACAGCAAGTCAAGTTTTAGTTTTTGAAAACTCAATTTTTGACCGATTTTGCTGCCTTTTAGTTGACCTAGAACCTTAAGATTTGGCACGAACCGAGCTCTGGCAGCCACATTACACAAGAAAAAGCGTGAAGTGGTAATGTGTAGAAGAAACCGCAGAAAATCTTACGTTAAATACATTTGGTTTCGAAATGACGTAACTGCAAATCGTCACAATGGACGCATTTCTCTCGGAAACGTTTACATTTATCTTCTGGCAGTTAAAATCGAGTGATGAGCCCTGCGGGCGCACCACTCTGTACGTAATATATGCATCTAAGTTGTTGCAGTCGACAAGTATGGAGTACAGCAAGTCAAGTTTTAGTTTTTGAAAACTCAATTTTTGACCGATTTTGCTGCCTTTTAGTTGACCTAGAACCTTAAGATTTGGCACGAACCGAGCTCTGGCAGCCACATTACACAAGAAAAAGCGTGAAGTGGTAATGTGTAGAAGAAACCGCAGAAAATCTTACGTTAAATACATTTGGTTTCGAAATGACGTAACTGCAAATCGTCACAATGGACGCATTTCTCTCGGAAACGTTTACATTTATCTTCTGGCAGTTAAAATCGAGTGATGAGCCCTGCGGGCGCACCACTCTGTACGTAATATATGCATCTAAGTTGTTGCAGTCGACAAGTAAGGAGTACAGCAAGTCAAGTTTTAGTTTTTGAAAACTCAATTTTTGACCGATTTTGCTGCCTTTTAGTTGACCTAGAACCTTAAGATTTGGCACGAACCGAGCTCTGGCAGCCACATTACACAAGAAAAAGCGTGAAGTGGTAATGTGTAGAAGAAACCGCAGAAAATCTTACGTTAAATACATTTGTTTTCGAAATGACGTAACTGCAAATCGTCACAATGGACGCATTTCTCTCGGAAACGTTTACATTTATCTTCTGGCAGTTAAAATCGAGTGATGAGCCCTGCGGGCGCACCACTCTGTACGTAATATATGCATCTAAGTTGTTGCAGTCGACAAGTAAGGAGTACAGCAAGTCAAGTTTTAGTTTTTGAAAACTCAATTTTTGACCGATTTTGCTGCCTTTTAGTTGACCTAGAACCTTAAGATTTGGCACGAACCGAGCTCTGGCAGCCACATTACACAAGAAAAAGCGTGAAGTGGTAATGTGTAGAAGAAACCGCAGAAAATCTTACGTTAAATACATTTGGTTTCGAAATGACGTAACTGCAAATCGTCACAATGGACGCATTTCTCTCGGAAACGTTTACATTTATCTTCTGGCAGTTAAAATCGAGTGATGAGCCCTGCGGGCGCACCACTCTGTACGTAATATATGCATCTAAGTTGTTGCAGTCGACAAGTAAGGAGTACAGCAAGTCAAGTTTTAGTTTTTGAAAACTCAATTTTTGACCGATTTTGCTGCCTTTTAGTTGACCTAGAACCTTAAGATTTGGCACGAACCGAGCTCTGGCAGCCACATTACACAAGAAAAAGCGTGAAGTGGTAATGTGTAGAAGAAACCGCAGAAAATCTTACGTTAAATACATTTGGTTTCGAAATGACGTAACTGCAAATCGTCACAATGGACGCATTTCTCTCGGAAACGTTTACATTTATCTTCTGGCAGTTAAAATCGAGTGATGAGCCCTGCGGGCGCACCACTCTGTACGTAATATATGCATCTAAGTTGTTGCAGTCGACAAGTAAGGAGTACAGCAAGTCAAGTTTTAGTTTTTGAAAACTCAATTTTTGACCGATTTTGCTGCCTTTTAGTTGACCTAGAACCTTAAGATTTGGCACGAACCGAGCTCTGGCAGCCACATTACACAAGAAAAAGCGTGAAGTGGTAATGTGTAGAAGAAACCGCAGAAAATCTTACGTTAAATACATTTGGTTTCGAAATGACGTAACTGCAAATCGTCACAATGGACGCATTTCTCTCGGAAACGTTTACATTTATCTTCTGGCAGTTAAAATCGAGTGATGAGCCCTGCGGGCGCACCACTCTGTACGTAATATATGCATCTAAGTTGTTGCAGTCGACAAGTAAGGAGTACAGCAAGTCAAGTTTTAGTTTTTGAAAACTCAATTTTTGACCGATTTTGCTGCCTTTTAGTTGACCTAGGACCTTAAGATTTGGCACGAACCGAGCTCTGGCAGCCACATTACACAAGAAAAAGCGTGAAGTGGTAATGTGTAGAAGAAACCGCAGAAAATCTTACGTTAAATACATTTGGTTTCGAAATGACGTAACTGCAAATCGTCACAATGGACGCATTTCTCTCGGAAACGTTTACATTTATCTTCTGGCAGTTAAAATCGAGTGATGAGCCCTGCGGGCGCACCACTCTGTACGTAATATATGCATCTAAGTTGTTGCAGTCGACAAGTAAGGAGTACAGCAAGTCAAGTTTTAGTTTTTGAAAACTCAATTTTTGACCGATTTTGCTGCCTTTTAGTTGACCTAGAACCTTAAGATTTGGCACGAACCGAGCTCTGGCAGCCACATTACACAAGAAAAAGCGTGAAGTGGTAATGTGTAGAAGAAACCGCAGAAAATCTTACGTTAAATACATTTGGTTTCGAAATGACGTAACTGCAAATCGTCACAATGGACGCATTTCTCTCGGAAACGTTTACATTTATCTTCTGGCAGTTAAAATCGAGTGATGAGCCCTGCGGGCGCACCACTCTGTACGTAATATATGCATCTAAGTTGTTGCAGTCGACAAGTAAGGAGTACAGCAAGTCAAGTTTTAGTTTTTGAAAACTCAATTTTTGACCGATTTTGCTGCCTTTTAGTTGACCTAGAACCTTAAGATTTGGCACGAACCGAGCTCTGGCAGCCACATTACACAAGAAAAAGCGTGAAGTGGTAATGTGTAGAAGAAACCGCAGAAAATTTTACGTTAAATACATTTGGTTTCGAAATGACGTAACTGCAAATCGTCACAATGGACGCATTTCTCTCGGAAACGTTTACATTTATCTTCTGGCAGTTAAAATCGAGTGATGAGCCCTGCGGGCGCACCACTCTGTACGTAATATATGCATCTAAGTTGTTGCAGTCGACAAGTAAGGAGTACAGCAAGTCAAGTTTTAGTTTTTGAAAACTCAATTTTTGACCGATTTTGCTGCCTTTTAGTTGACCTAGAACCTTAAGATTTGGCACGAACCGAGCTCTGGCAGCCACATTACACAAGAAAAAGCGTGAAGTGGTAATGTGTAGAAGAAACCGCAGAAAATCTTACGTTAAATACATTTGGTTTCGAAATGACGTAACTGCAAATCGTCACAATGGACGCATTTCTCTCGGAAACGTTTACATTTATCTTCTGGCAGTTAAAATCGAGTGATGAGCCCTGCGGGCGCACCACTCTGTACGTAATATATGCATCTAAGTTGTTGCAGTCGACAAGTAAGGAGTACAGCAAGTCAAGTTTTAGTTTTTGAAAACTCAATTTTTGACCGATTTTGCTGCCTTTTAGTTGACCTAGAACCTTAAGATTTGGCACGAACCGAGCTCTGGCAGCCACATTACACAAGAAAAAGCGTGAAGTGGTAATGTGTAGAAGAAACCGCAGAAAATTTTACGTTAAATACATTTGGTTTCGAAATGACGTAACTGCAAATCGTCACAATGGACGCATTTCTCTCGGAAACGTTTACATTTATCTTCTGGCAGTTAAAATCGAGTGATGAGCCCTGCGGGCGCACCACTCTGTACGTAATATATGCATCTAAGTTGTTGCAGTCGACAAGTAAGGAGTACAGCAAGTCAAGTTTTAGTTTTTGAAAACTCAATTTTTGACCGATTTTGCTGCCTTTTAGTTGACCTAGAACCTTAAGATTTGGCACGAACCGAGCTCTGGCAGCCACATTACACAAGAAAAAGCGTGAAGTGGTAATGTGTAGAAGAAACCGCAGAAAATCTTACGTTAAATACATTTGGTTTCGAAATGACGTAACTGCAAATCGTCACAATGGACGCATTTCTCTCGGAAACGTTTACATTTATCTTCTGGCAGTTAAAATCGAGTGATGAGCCCTGCGGGCGCACCACTCTGTACGTAATATATGCATCTAAGTTGTTGCAGTCGACAAGTAAGGAGTACAGCAAGTCAAGTTTTAGTTTTTGAAAACTCAATTTTTGACCGATTTTGCTGCCTTTTAGTTGACCTAGAACCTTAAGATTTGGCACGAACCGAGCTCTGGCAGCCACATTACACAAGAAAAAGCGTGAAGTGGTAATGTGTAGAAGAAACCGCAGAAAATCTTACGTTAAATACATTTGGTTTCGAAATGACGTAACTGCAAATCGTCACAATGGACGCATTTCTCTCGGAAACGTTTACATTTATCTTCTGGCAGTTAAAATCGAGTGATGAGCCCTGCGGGCGCACCACTCTGTACGTAATATATGCATCTAAGTTGTTGCAGTCGACAAGTAAGGAGTACAGCAAGTCAAGTTTTAGTTTTTGAAAACTCAATTTTTGACCGATTTTGCTGCCTTTTAGTTGACCTAGAACCTTAAGATTTGGCACGAACCGAGCTCTGGCAGCCACATTACACAAGAAAAAGCGTGAAGTGGTAATGTGTAGAAGAAACCGCAGAAAATTTTACGTTAAATACATTTGGTTTCGAAATGACGTAACTGCAAATCGTCACAATGGACGCATTTCTCTCGGAAACGTTTACATTTATCTTCTGGCAGTTAAAATCGAGTGATGAGCCCTGCGGGCGCACCACTCTGTACGTAATATATGCATCTAAGTTGTTGCAGTCGACAAGTAAGGAGTACAGCAAGTCAAGTTTTAGTTTTTGAAAACTCAATTTTTGACCGATTTTGCTGCCTTTTAGTTGACCTAGAACCTTAAGATTTGGCACGAACCGAGCTCTGGCAGCCACATTACACAAGAAAAAGCGTGAAGTGGTAATGTGTAGAAGAAACCGCAGAAAATCTTACGTTAAATACATTTGGTTTCGAAATGACGTAACTGCAAATCGTCACAATGGACGCATTTCTCTCGGAAACGTTTACATTTATCTTCTGGCAGTTAAAATCGAGTGATGAGCCCTGCGGGCGCACCACTCTGTACGTAATATATGCATCTAAGTTGTTGCAGTCGACAAGTAAGGAGTACAGCAAGTCAAGTTTTAGTTTTTGAAAACTCAATTTTTGACCGATTTTGCTGCCTTTTAGTTGACCTAGAACCTTAAGATTTGGCACGAACCGAGCTCTGGCAGCCACATTACACAAGAAAAAGCGTGAAGTGGTAATGTGTAGAAGAAACCGCAGAAAATTTTACGTTAAATACATTTGGTTTCGAAATGACGTAACTGCAAATCGTCACAATGGACGCATTTCTCTCGGAAACGTTTACATTTATCTTCTGGCAGTTAAAATCGAGTGATGAGCCCTGCGGGCGCACCACTCTGTACGTAATATATGCATCTAAGTTGTTGCAGTCGACAAGTAAGGAGTACAGCAAGTCAAGTTTTAGTTTTTGAAAACTCAATTTTTGACCGATTTTGCTGCCTTTTAGTTGACCTAGAACCTTAAGATTTGGCACGAACCGAGCTCTGGCAGCCACATTACACAAGAAAAAGCGTGAAGTGGTAATGTGTAGAAGAAACCGCAGAAAATCTTACGTTAAATACATTTGGTTTCGAAATGACGTAACTGCAAATCGTCACAATGGACGCATTTCTCTCGGAAACGTTTACATTTATCTTCTGGCAGTTAAAATCGAGTGATGAGCCCTGCGGGCGCACCACTCTGTACGTAATATATGCATCTAAGTTGTTGCAGTCGACAAGTAAGGAGTACAGCAAGTCAAGTTTTAGTTTTTGAAAACTCAATTTTTGACCGATTTTGCTGCCTTTTAGTTGACCTAGAACCTTAAGATTTGGCACGAACCGAGCTCTGGCAGCCACATTACACAAGAAAAAGCGTGAAGTGGTAATGTGTAGAAGAAACCGCAGAAAATTTTACGTTAAATACATTTGGTTTCGAAATGACGTAACTGCAAATCGTCACAATGGACGCATTTCTCTCGGAAACGTTTACATTTATCTTCTGGCAGTTAAAATCGAGTGATGAGCCCTGCGGGCGCACCACTCTGTACGTAATATATGCATCTAAGTTGTTGCAGTCGACAAGTAAGGAGTACAGCAAGTCAAGTTTTAGTTTTTGAAAACTCAATTTTTGACCGATTTTGCTGCCTTTTAGTTGACCTAGAACCTTAAGATTTGGCACGAACCGAGCTCTGGCAGCCACATTACACAAGAAAAAGCGTGAAGTGGTAATGTGTAGAAGAAACCGCAGAAAATCTTACGTTAAATACATTTGGTTTCGAAATGACGTAACTGCAAATCGTCACAATGGACGCATTTCTCTCGGAAACGTTTACATTTATCTTCTGGCAGTTAAAATCGAGTGATGAGCCCTGCGGGCGCACCACTCTGTACGTAATATATGCATCTAAGTTGTTGCAGTCGACAAGTAAGGAGTACAGCAAGTCAAGTTTTAGTTTTTGAAAACTCAATTTTTGACCGATTTTGCTGCCTTTTAGTTGACCTAGAACCTTAAGATTTGGCACGAACCGAGCTCTGGCAGCCACATTACACAAGAAAAAGCGTGAAGTGGTAATGTGTAGAAGAAACCGCAGAAAATCTTACGTTAAATACATTTGGTTTCGAAATGACGTAACTGCAAATCGTCACAATGGACGCATTTCTCTCGGAAACGTTTACATTTATCTTCTGGCAGTTAAAATCGAGTGATGAGCCCTGCGGGCGCACCACTCTGTACGTAATATATGCATCTAAGTTGTTGCAGTCGACAAGTAAGGAGTACAGCAAGTCAAGTTTTAGTTTTTGAAAACTCAATTTTTGACCGATTTTGCTGCCTTTTAGTTGACCTAGAACCTTAAGATTTGGCACGAACCGAGCTCTGGCAGCCACATTACACAAGAAAAAGCGTGAAGTGGTAATGTGTAGAAGAAACCGCAGAAAATCTTACGTTAAATACATTTGGTTTCGAAATGACGTAACTGCAAATCGTCACAATGGACGCATTTCTCTCGGAAACGTTTACATTTATCTTCTGGCAGTTAAAATCGAGTGATGAGCCCTGCGGGCGCACCACTCTGTACGTAATATATGCATCTAAGTTGTTGCAGTCGACAAGTAAGGAGTACAGCAAGTCAAGTTTTAGTTTTTGAAAACTCAATTTTTGACCGATTTTGCTGCCTTTTAGTTGACCTAGAACCTTAAGATTTGGCACGAACCGAGCTCTGGCAGCCACATTACACAAGAAAAAGCGTGAAGTGGTAATGTGTAGAAGAAACCGCAGAAAATCTTACGTTAAATACATTTGGTTTCGAAATGACGTAACTGCAAATCGTCACAATGGACGCATTTCTCTCGGAAACGTTTACATTTATCTTCTGGCAGTTAAAATCGAGTGATGAGCCCTGCGGGCGCACCACTCTGTACGTAATATATGCATCTAAGTTGTTGCAGTCGACAAGTAAGGAGTACAGCAAGTCAAGTTTTAGTTTTTGAAAACTCAATTTTTGACCGATTTTGCTGCCTTTTAGTTGACCTAGAACCTTAAGATTTGGCACGAACCGAGCTCTGGCAGCCACATTACACAAGAAAAAGCGTGAAGTGGTAATGTGTAGAAGAAACCGCAGAAAATCTTACGTTAAATACATTTGGTTTCGAAATGACGTAACTGCAAATCGTCACAATGGACGCATTTCTCTCGGAAACGTTTACATTTATCTTCTGGCAGTTAAAATCGAGTGATGAGCCCTGCGGGCGCACCACTCTGTACGTAATATATGCATCTAAGTTGTTGCAGTCGACAAGTAAGGAGTACAGCAAGTCAAGTTTTAGTTTTTGAAAACTCAATTTTTGACCGATTTTGCTGCCTTTTAGTTGACCTAGAACCTTAAGATTTGGCACGAACCGAGCTCTGGCAGCCACATTACACAAGAAAAAGCGTGAAGTGGTAATGTGTAGAAGAAACCGCAGAAAATTTTACGTTAAATACATTTGGTTTCGAAATGACGTAACTGCAAATCGTCACAATGGACGCATTTCTCTCGGAAACGTTTACATTTATCTTCTGGCAGTTAAAATCGAGTGATGAGCCCTGCGGGCGCACCACTCTGTACGTAATATATGCATCTAAGTTGTTGCAGTCGACAAGTAAGGAGTACAGCAAGTCAAGTTTTAGTTTTTGAAAACTCAATTTTTGACCGATTTTGCTGCCTTTTAGTTGACCTAGAACCTTAAGATTTGGCACGAACCGAGCTCTGGCAGCCACATTACACAAGAAAAAGCGTGAAGTGGTAATGTGTAGAAGAAACCGCAGAAAATCTTACGTTAAATACATTTGGTTTCGAAATGACGTAACTGCAAATCGTCACAATGGACGCATTTCTCTCGGAAACGTTTACATTTATCTTCTGGCAGTTAAAATCGAGTGATGAGCCCTGCGGGCGCACCACTCTGTACGTAATATATGCATCTAAGTTGTTGCAGTCGACAAGTAAGGAGTACAGCAAGTCAAGTTTTAGTTTTTGAAAACTCAATTTTTGACCGATTTTGCTGCCTTTTAGTTGACCTAGAACCTTAAGATTTGGCACGAACCGAGCTCTGGCAGCCACATTACACAAGAAAAAGCGTGAAGTGGTAATGTGTAGAAGAAACCGCAGAAAATCTTACGTTAAATACATTTGGTTTCGAAATGACGTAACTGCAAATCGTCACAATGGACGCATTTCTCTCGGAAACGTTTACATTTATCTTCTGGCAGTTAAAATCGAGTGATGAGCCCTGCGGGCGCACCACTCTGTACGTAATATATGCATCTAAGTTGTTGCAGTCGACAAGTAAGGAGTACAGCAAGTCAAGTTTTAGTTTTTGAAAACTCAATTTTTGACCGATTTTGCTGCCTTTTAGTTGACCTAGAACCTTAAGATTTGGCACGAACCGAGCTCTGGCAGCCACATTACACAAGAAAAAGCGTGAAGTGGTAATGTGTAGAAGAAACCGCAGAAAATCTTACGTTAAATACATTTGGTTTCGAAATGACGTAACTGCAAATCGTCACAATGGACGCATTTCTCTCGGAAACGTTTACATTTATCTTCTGGCAGTTAAAATCGAGTGATGAGCCCTGCGGGCGCACCACTCTGTACGTAATATATGCATCTAAGTTGTTGCAGTCGACAAGTAAGGAGTACAGCAAGTCAAGTTTTAGTTTTTGAAAACTCAATTTTTGACCGATTTTGCTGCCTTTTAGTTGACCTAGAACCTTAAGATTTGGCACGAACCGAGCTCTGGCAGCCACATTACACAAGAAAAAGCGTGAAGTGGTAATGTGTAGAAGAAACCGCAGAAAATCTTACGTTAAATACATTTGGTTTCGAAATGAGGTAACTGCAAATCGTCACAATGGACGCATTTCTCTCGGAAACGTTTACATTTATCTTCTGGCAGTTAAAATCGAGTGATGAGCCCTGCGGGCGCACCACTCTGTACGTAATATAAGCATCTAAGTTGTTGCAGTCGACAAGTAAGGAGTACAGCAAGTCAAGTATTAGTTTTTGAAAACTCAATTTTTGACCGATTTTGCTGCCTTTTAGTTGACCTAGGACCTTAAGATTTGGCACGAACCGAGCTCTGGCAGCCACATTACACAAGAAAAAGCGTGAAGTGGTAATGTGTAGAAGAAACCGCAGAAAATCTTACGTTAAATACATTTGGTTTCGAAATGACGTAACTGCAAATCGTCACAATGGACGCATTTCTCTCGGAAACGTTTACATTTATCTTCTGGCAGTTAAAATCGAGTGATGAGCCCTGCGGGCGCACCACTCTGTACGTAATATAAGCATCTAAGTTGTTGCAGTCGACAAGTAAGGAGTACAGCAAGTCAAGTTTTAGTTTTTGAAAACTCAATTTTTGACCGATTTTGCTGCCTTTTAGTTGACCTAGGACCTTAAGATTTGGCACGAACCGAGCTCTGGCAGCCACATTACACAAGAAAAAGCGTGAAGTGGTAATGTGTAGAAGAAACCGCAGAAAATCTTACGTTAAATACATTTGGTTTCGAAATGACGTAACTGCAAATCGTCACAATGGACGCATTTCTCTCGGAAACGTTTACATTTATCTTCTGGCAGTTAAAATCGAGTGATGAGCCCTGCGGGCGCACCACTCTGTACGTAATATATGCATCTAAGTTGTTGCAGTCGACAAGTAAGGAGTACAGCAAGTCAAGTTTTAGTTTTTGAAAACTCAATTTTTGACCGATTTTGCTGCCTTTTAGTTGACCTAGAACCTTAAGATTTGGCACGAACCGAGCTCTGGCAGCCACATTACACAAGAAAAAGCGTGAAGTGGTAATGTGTAGAAGAAACCGCAGAAAATCTTACGTTAAATACATTTGGTTTCGAAATGAGGTAACTGCAAATCGTCACAATGGACGCATTTCTCTCGGAAACGTTTACATTTATCTTCTGGCAGTTAAAATCGAGTGATGAGCCCTGCGGGCGCACCACTCTGTACGTAATATAAGCATCTAAGTTGTTGCAGTCGACAAGTAAGGAGTACAGCAAGTCAAGTATTAGTTTTTGAAAACTCAATTTTTGACCGATTTTGCTGCCTTTTAGTTGACCTAGGACCTTAAGATTTGGCACGAACCGAGCTCTGGCAGCCACATTACACAAGAAAAAGCGTGAAGTGGTAATGTGTAGAAGAAACCGCAGAAAATCTTACGTTAAATACATTTGGTTTCGAAATGACGTAACTGCAAATCGTCACAATGGACGCATTTCTCTCGGAAACGTTTACATTTATCTTCTGGCAGTTAAAATCGAGTGATGAGCCCTGCGGGCGCACCACTCTGTACGTAATATAAGCATCTAAGTTGTTGCAGTCGACAAGTAAGGAGTACAGCAAGTCAAGTATTAGTTTTTGAAAACTCAATTTTTGACCGATTTTGCTGCCTTTTAGTTGACCTAGGACCTTAAGATTTGGCACGAACCGAGCTCTGGCAGCCACATTACACAAGAAAAAGCGTGAAGTGGTAATGTGTAGAAGAAACCGCAGAAAATCTTACGTTAAATACATTTGGTTTCGAAATGACGTAACTGCAAATCGTCACAATGGACGCATTTCTCTCGGAAACGTTTACATTTATCTTCTGGCAGTTAAAATCGAGTGATGAGCCCTGCGGGCGCACCACTCTGTACGTAATATATGCATCTAAGTTGTTGCAGTCGACAAGTAAGGAGTACAGCAAGTCAAGTTTTAGTTTTTGAAAACTCAATTTTTGACCGATTTTGCTGCCTTTTAGTTGACCTAGAACCTTAAGATTTGGCACGAACCGAGCTCTGGCAGCCACATTACACAAGAAAAAGCGTGAAGTGGTAATGTGTAGAAGAAACCGCAGAAAATCTTACGTTAAATACATTTGGTTTCGAAATGAGGTAACTGCAAATCGTCACAATGGACGCATTTCTCTCGGAAACGTTTACATTTATCTTCTGGCAGTTAAAATCGAGTGATGAGCCCTGCGGGCGCACCACTCTGTACGTAATATAAGCATCTAAGTTGTTGCAGTCGACAAGTAAGGAGTACAGCAAGTCAAGTATTAGTTTTTGAAAACTCAATTTTTGACCGATTTTGCTGCCCTTTAGTTGACCTAGGACCTTAAGATTTGGCACGAACCGAGCTCTGGCAGCCACATTACACAAGAAAAAGCGTGAAGTGGTAATGTGTAGAAGAAACCGCAGAAAATCTTACGTTAAATACATTTGGTTTCGAAATGACGTAACTGCAAATCGTCACAATGGACGCATTTCTCTCGGAAACGTTTACATTTATCTTCTGGCAGTTAAAATCGAGTGATGAGCCCTGCGGGCGCACCACTCTGTACGTAATATATGCATCTAAGTTGTTGCAGTCGACAAGTAAGGAGTACAGCAAGTCAAGTTTTAGTTTTTGAAAACTCAATTTTTGACCGATTTTGCTGCCTTTTAGTTGACCTAGAACCTTAAGATTTGGCACGAACCGAGCTCTGGCAGCCACATTACACAAGAAAAAGCGTGAAGTGGTAATGTGTAGAAGAAACCGCAGAAAATCTTACGTTAAATACATTTGTTTTCGAAATGACGTAACTGCAAATCGTCACAATGGACGCATTTCTCTCGGAAACGTTTACATTTATCTTCTGGCAGTTAAAATCGAGTGATGAGCCCTGCGGGCGCACCACTCTGTACGTAATATATGCATCTAAGTTGTTGCAGTCGACAAGTAAGGAGTACAGCAAGTCAAGTTTTAGTTTTTGAATACTCAATTTTTGACCGATTTTGCTGCCTTTTAGTTGACCTAGAACCTTAAGATTTGGCACGAACCGAGCTCTGGCAGCCACATTACACAAGAAAAGGCGTGAAGTGGTAATGTGTAGAAGAAACCGCAGAAAATCTTACGTTAAATACATTTGGTTTCGAAATGACGTAACTGCAAATCGTCACAATGGACGCATTTCTCTCGGAAACGTTTACATTTATCTTCTGGCAGTTAAAATCGAGTGATGAGCCCTGCGGGCGCACCACTCTGTACGTAATATAAGCATCTAAGTTGTTGCAGTCGACAAGTAAGGAGTACAGCAAGTCAAGTTTTAGTTTTTGAAAACTCAATTTTTGACCGATTTTGCTGCCTTTTAGTTGACCTAGGACCTTAAGATTTGGCACGAACCGAGCTCTGGCAGCCACATTACACAAGAAAAAGCGTGAAGTGGTAATGTGTAGAAGAAACCGCAGAAAATCTTACGTTAAATACATTTGGTTTCGAAATGACGTAACTGCAAATCGTCACAATGGACGCATTTCTCTCGGAAACGTTTACATTTATCTTCTGGCAGTTAAAATCGAGTTATGAGCCCTGCGGGCGCACCACTCTGTACGTAATATATGCATCTAAGTTGTTGCAGTCGACAAGTAAGGAGTACAGCAAGTCAAGTTTTAGTTTTTGAAAACTCAATTTTTGACCGATTTTGCTGCCTTTTAGTTGACCTAGAACCTTAAGATTTGGCACGAACCGAGCTCTGGCAGCCACATTACACAAGAAAAAGCGTGAAGTGGTAATGTGTAGAAGAAACCGCAGAAAATCTTACGTTAAATACATTTGGTTTCGAAATGACGTAACTGCAAATCGTCACAATGGACGCATTTCTCTCGGAAACGTTTACATTTATCTTCTGGCAGTTAAAATCGAGTGATGAGCCCTGCGGGCGCACCACTCTGTACGTAATATATGCATCTAAGTTGTTGCAGTCGACAAGTAAGGAGTACAGCAAGTCAAGTTTTAGTTTTTGAAAACTCAATTTTTGACCGATTTTGCTGCCTTTTAGTTGACCTAGGACCTTAAGATTTGGCACGAACCGAGCTCTGGCAGCCACATTACACTAGAAAAAGCGTGAAGTGGTAATGTGTAGAAGAAACCGCAGAAAATCTTACGTTAAATACATTTGGTTTCGAAATGACGTAACTGCAAATCGTCACAATGGACGCATTTCTCTCGGAAACGTTTACATTTATCTTCTGGCAGTTAAAATCGAGTGATGAGCCTTGCGGGCGCACCACTCTGTACGTAATATAACCATCTAAGTTGTTGCAGTCGACAAGTAAGGAGCACAGCAAGTCAAGTTTTAGTTTTTGAAAACTCAATTTTTGACCGATTTTGCTGCCTTTTAGTAGACCTAGGACCTTACCATTTGGCACGAACCGAGCTCTGGCAGCCACATTACACAAGAAAAAGCGTGAAGTGGTAATGTGTAGAAGAAACCGCAGAAAATCTTACGTTAAATACATTTGGTTTCGAAATGACGTAACTGCAAATCGTCACAATGGACGCATTTCTCTCGGAAACGTTTACATTTATCTTCTGGCAGTTAAAATCGAGTGATGAGCCCTGCGGGCGCACCACCCTGTACGTAATATAACCATCTAAGTTGTTGCAGTCGACAAGTAAGGAGCACAGCAAGTCAAGTTGTAGTTTTTGAAAACTCAATTTTTGGCCGCTTTTGCTGCCTCGTAGTTGACCTAGGACCTTAGGATATGGCCCGAACCGAGCTCTGGCAGCCACATTACACAAGGAAAAGCGAGAAGTGGTAATGTGTAGAAAAAGCCGCAAAAATTTTACGTTTAATACATTTGGTTTCGAAATGACGTAACTGCAAATCGTCACGATGGACGCATTTCTCTCGGAAACGTTTACATTTATCTTCTGGCAGTTAAAGTGGCGTGATGAGCCTTGCGGGCGCACCACTCTGTACGTAATATAAGCATCTAAGTTGTTGCAGTCGACAAGTATGGAGTACAGCAAGTCAAGTTTTAGTTTTTGAAAACTCAATTTTTGACCGATTTTGCTGCCTTTTAGTAGACCTAGGACCTTACCATTTGGCACGAACCGAGCTCTGGCAGCCAGATTACACAAGAAAAAGCGTGAAGTTGTAATGTGTAGAAGAAACCGCAGAAAATGTTACGTTAAATACATTTGGTTTCGAAATGACGTAACTGCAAATCGTCACAATGGACGCATTTCTCTCGGAAACGTTTACATTTATCTTCTGGCAGTTAAAATCGAGTGATGAGCCCTGCGGGCGCACCACTCTGTACGTAATATAACCATCTAAGTTGTTGCAGTCGACAAGTAAGGAGCACAGCAAGTCAAGTTTTAGTTTTTGAAAACTCAATTTTTGGCCGCTTTTGCTGCCTCGTAGTTGACCTAGGACCTTAGGATATGGCCCGAACCGGCTCTGGCAGCCACATTACACAAGGAAAAGCGAGAAGTGGTAATGTGTAGAAAAAGCCGCAAAAATTTTACGTTTAATACATTTGGTTTCGAAATGACGTAACTGCATATCGTCACGATGGACGCATTTCTCTCGGAAACGTTTACATTTATCTTCTGGCAGTTAAAATCGAGTGATGAGCCCTGCGGGCGCACCACTCTGTACGTAATATAAGCATCTAAGTTGTTGCAGTCGACAAGTAAGGAGTACAGCAAGTCAAGTTTTAGTTTTTGAAAACTCAATTTTTGACCGATTTTGCTGCCTTTTAGTTGACCTAGAACCTTAAGATTTGGCACGAACCGAGCTCTGGCAGCCACATTACACAAGAAAAAGCGTGAAGTGGTAATGTGTAGAAGAAACCGCAGAAAATCTTACGTTAAATACATTTGGTTTCGAAATAACGTAACTGCAAATCGTCACAATGGACGCATTTCTCTCGGAAACGTTTACATTTATCTTCTGGCAGTTAAAATCGAGTGATTAGCCCTGCGGGCGCACCACTCTGTACGTAATATAAGCGTCTAAGTTGTTGCAGTCGACAAGTAAGGAGTACAGCAAGTCAAGTTTTAGTTTTTGAAAACTCAATTTTTGACCGATTTTGCTGCCTTTTAGTAGACCTAGGACCTTACGATTTTGCACGAACCGAGCTCTGGCAGCCACATTACACAAAAAAAGCGTGAAGTGGTAATGTGTAGAAGAAACCGCAGAAAATCTTACGTTTAATACATTTGTTTTCGAAATGACGTAACTGCAAATCGTCACAATGGACGCATTTCTCTCGGAAACGTTTACATTTATCTTCTGGCAGTTAAAATCGAGTGATGAGCCCTGCGGGCGCACCACTCTGTACGTAATATAAGCATCTAAGTTGTTGCAGTCGACAAGTAAGGAGTACAGCAAGTCAAGTTTTAGTTTTTGAAAACTCAATTTTGACCGATTTTGCTGCCTTGTAGTTGACCTAGAACCTTAAGATTTGGCACGAACCGAGCTCTGGCAGCCACATTACACAAGAAAAAGCGTGAAGTGGTAATGTGTAGAAGAAACCGCAGAAAATCTTACGTTAAATACATTTGGTTTCGAAATGACGTAACTGCAAATCGTCACAATGGACGCATTTCTCTCGGAAACGTTTACATTTATCTTCTGGCAGTTAAAATCGAGTGATGAGCCCTGCGGGCGCACCACTCTGTACGTAATATAACCATCTAAGTTGTTGCAGTCGATAAGTAAGGAGCACAGCAAGTCAAGTTTTAGTTTTTGAAAACTCAATTTTTGGCCGCTTTTGCTGCCTCGTAGTTGACCTAGGACCTTAGGATATGGCCCGAACCGGCTCTGGCAGCCACATTACACAAGGAAAAGCGAGAAGTGGTAATGTGTAGAAAAAGCCGCAAAAATTTTACGTTTAATACATTTGGTTTCGAAATGACGTAACTGCATATCGTCACGATGGACGCATTTCTCTCGGAAACGTTTACATTTATCTTCTGGCAGTTAAAATCGAGTGATGAGCCCTGCGGGCGCACCACTCTGTACGTAATATAAGCATCTAAGTTGTTGCAGTCGACAAGTATGGAGTACAGCAAGTCAAGTTTTAGTTTTTGAAAACTCAATTTTTGACCGATTTTGCTGCCTTTTAGTTGACCTAGAACCTTAAGATTTGGCACGAACCGAGCTCTGGCAGCCACATTACACAAAAAAAGCGTGAAGTGGTAATGTGTAGAAGAAACCGCAGAAAATCTTACGTTAAATACATTTGGTTTCGAAATAACGTAACTGCAAATCGTCACAATGGACGCATTTCTCTCGGAAACGTTTACATTTATCTTCTGGCAGTTAAAATCGAGTGATGAGCCCTGCGGGCGCACCACTCTGTACGTAATATAAGCATCTAAGTTGTTGCAGTCGACAAGTAAGGAGTACAGCAAGTCAAGTTTTAGTTTTTGAAAACTCAATTTTTGACCGATTTTGCTGCCTTTTAGTTGACCTAGAACCTTAAGATTTGGCACGAACCGAGCTCTGGCAGCCACATTACACAAGAAAAAGCGTGAAGTGGTAATGTGTAGAAGAAACCGCAGAAAATCGTACGTTAAATACATTTGGTTTCGAAATGACGTAACTGCAAATCGTCACAATGGACGCATTTCTCTCGGAAACGTTTACATTTATCTTCTGGCAGTTAAAATCGAGTGATGAGCCCTGCGGGCGCACCACTCTGTACGTAATATAAGCATCTAAGTTGTTGCAGTCGACAAGTAAGGAGTACAGCAAGTCAAGTTTTAGTTTTTGAAAACTCAATTTTTGACCGATTTTGCTGCCTTTTAGTTGACCTAGAACCTTAAGATTTGGCACGAACCGAGCTCTGGCAGCCACATTACACAAGAAAAAGCGTGAAGTGGTAATGTGTAGAAGAAACCGCAGAAAATCTTACGTTAAATACATTTGGTTTCGAAATAACGTAACTGCAAATCGTCACAATGGACGCATTTCTCTCGGAAACGTTTACATTTATCTTCTGGCAGTTAAAATCGAGTGATGAGCCCTGCGGGCGCACCACTCTGTACGTAATATAAGCGTCTAAGTTGTTGCAGTCGACAAGTAAGGAGTACAGCAAGTCAAGTTTTAGTTTTTGAAAACTCAATTTTTGACCGATTTTGCTGCCTTTTAGTAGACCTAGGACCTTACGATTTTGCACGAACCGAGCTCTGGCAGCCACATTACACAAGAAAAAGCGTGAAGTGGTAATGTGTAGAAGAAACCGCAGAAAATCTTACGTTTAATACATTTGTTTTCGAAATGACGTAACTGCAAATCGTCACAATGGACGCATTTCTCTCGGAAACGTTTACATTTATCTTCTGGCAGTTAAAATCGAGTGATGAGCCCTGCGGGCGCACCACTCTGTACGTAATATAAGCATCTAAGTTGTTGCAGTCGACAAGTAAGGAGTACAGCAAGTCAAGTTTTAGTTTTTGAAAACTTAATTTTTGACCGATTTTGCTGCCTTTTAGTTGGCCTAGGACCTTAAGATTTGGCACGATCCGAGCTCTGGCAGCCACATTACACAAGAAAAAGCGTGAAGTGGTAATGTGTAGAAGAAACCGCAGAAAATCTTACGTTAAATACATTTGGTTTCGAAATGACGAAACTGCAAATCGTCACAATGGACGCATTTCTCTCGGAAACGTTTACATTTATCTCCTGGCAGTTAAAATCGAGTGATGAGCCCTGCGGGCGCACCACTCTGTACGTAATATAAGCATCTAAGTTGTTGCAGTCGACAAGTAAGGAGTACAGCAAATGATGTTTTAGTTTTTGAAAACTCTATTTTTGACCGCTTTTGCTGCCTTGTAGTTGACCTAGGACCTTAAGATTTGGCACGAACCGAGCTCTGGCAGCCACATTACACAAGAAAAAGCGTGAAGTGGTAATGTGTAGAAGAAACCGCAGAAAATCTTACGTTAAATACATTTGGTTTCGAAATGACGCAACTGCAAATCGTCACAATGGACGCATTTCTCTCGGAAACGTTTACATTTATCTTCTGGCAGTTAAAATCGAGTGATGAGACCTGCGGGCGCACCACTCTGTACGTAATATAAGCATCTAAGTTGTTGCAGTCGACAAGTAAGGAGTACAGCAAGTCTAGTTTTAGTTTTCGAAAACTCAATTTTTGACCGCTTTTGCTGCCTTGTAGTTGACCTAGGACCTTAAGATTTGGCACGAACCGAGCTCTGGCAGCCACATTACACAAGAAAAAGCGTGAAGTGGTAATGTGTAGAAGAAACCGCAGAAAATCTTACGTTAAATACATTTGGTTTCGAAATGACGTAACTGCAAATCGTCACAATGGACGCATTTCTCTCGGAAACTTTTACATTTATCTTCTGGCAGTTAAAATCGAGTGATGAGCCCTGCGGGCGCACCACTCTGTACGTAATATAAGCATCTAAGTTGTTGCAGTCGACAAGTAAGGAGTACAGCAAATGATGTTTTAGTTTTTGAAAACTCAATTTTTGACCGCTTTTGCTGCCTTGTAGTTGACCTAGGACCTTAAGATTTGGCACGAACCGAGCTCTGGCAGCCACATTACACAAGGAAAAGCGAGAAGTGGTAATGTGTAGAAAAAGCCGCAGAAAATCTTACGTTTAATACATTTGGTTTCGAAATGACGTAACTGCAAATCGTCACGATGGACGCATTTCTCTCGGAAACTTTTACATTTATCTTCTGCCAGTTAAAGTCGCGTGATGAGCCCTTCGGGCGCACCACTCTGTACGTAATATAAGCATCTAAGTTGTTGCAGTCGACAAGTAAGGAGTACAGCAAGTCAAGTTTTAGTTTTTGAAAACTCAATTTTTGACCGATTTTGCTGCCTTTTAGTTGACCTAGGACCTTACCATTTGGCACGAACCGAGCTCTGGCAGCCACATTACACAAGAAAAAGCGTGAAGTGGTAATGCGTAGAAGAAACCGCAGAAAATCTTACGTTTAATACATTTGTTTTCGAAATGACGTAACTGCTAATCGTCACAATGGACGCATTTCTCTCGGAAACGTTTACATTTATCTTCTGGCAGTTAAAATCGAGTGATGAGCCCTGCGGTCGCACCACTCTGTACGTAATATAAGCATCTAAGTTGTTGCAGTCGACAAGTAAGGAGTACAGCAAGTCAAGTTTTAGTTTTTGAAAACTCAATTTTTGACCGCTTTTGCTGCCTTGTAGTTGACCTAGGACCTTAAGATTTGGCACGAACCGAGCTCTGGCAGCCACATTACACAAGAAAAAGCGTGAAGTGGTAATGTGTAGAAGAAACCGCAGAAAATCTTACGTTAAATACATTTGGTTTCGAAATGACGTAACTGCAAATCGTCACAATGGACGCATTTCTCTCGGAAACGTTTACATTTATCTTTTGGCAGTTAAAGTGGCGAGATGAGCCATGCGGGTGCCTCACTCTCTACGTAATATAAGCATCTAAGTTGTTGCAGTCGACAAGTAAGGAGTACAGCAAGTCAAGTTTTAGTTTTTTAAAACTTAATTTTTGACCGATTTTGCTGCCTTTTAGTTGACCTAGGACCTTAAGATTTGGCACGAACCGAGCTCTGGCAGCCACATTACACAAGAAAAAGCGTGAAGTGGTAATGTGTAGAAGAAATTGCAGAAAATCTTACGTTAAATACATTTGGTTTCGAAATGACGTAACTGCAAATCGTCACAATGGACGCATTTCTCTCGGAAACGTGTACATTTATCTTCTGGCAGTTAAAATCGAGTGATGAGCCCTGCGGGCGCACCACTTTGTACGTAATATAAGCATCTAAGTTGTTGCAGTCGACAAGTAAGGAGTACAGCAAATGAAGTTTTAGTTTATGAAAACTCAATTTTTGACCGCTTTTGCTGCCTTGTAGTTGACCTAGGACCTTAAGATTTGGCACGAACCGAGCTCTGGCAGCCACATTACACGAGAAAAAGCGTGAAGTGGTAATGTGTAGAAGAAACCGCAGAAAATCTTACGTTAAATACATTTGGTTTCGAAATGACGTAACTGCAAATCGTCACAATGGACGCATTTCTCTCGGAAACGTTTACATTTATCTTCTGGCAGTTAAAATCGAGTGATGAGCCCTGCGGGCGCACCACTCTGTACGTAATATAAGCATCTAAGTTGTTGCAGTCGACAAGTAAGGAGTACAGCAAGTCAAGTTTTAGTTTATGAAAACTCAATTTTTGACCGCTTTTGCTGCCTTGTAGTTGACCTAGGACCTTAAGATTTGGCACGAACCGAGCTCTGGCAGCCACATTACACGAGAAAAAGCGTGAAGTGGTAATGTGTAGAAGAAACCGCAGAAAATCTTACGTTAAATACATTTGGTTTCGAAATGACGTAACTGCAAATCGTCACAATGGACGCATTTCTCTCGGAAACGTTTACATTTATCTTCTGGCAGTTAAAATCGAGTGATGAGCCCTGCGGGCGCACCACTCTGTACGTAATATAAGCATCTAAGTTGTTGCAGTCGACAAGTAAGGAGTACAGCAAGTCAAGTTTTAGTTTATGAAAACTCAATTTTTGACCGCTTTTGCTGCCTTGTAGTTGACCTAGGACCTTAAGATTTGGCACGAACCGAGCTCTGGCAGCCACATTACACGAGAGAAAGCGTGAAGTGGTAATGTGTAGAAGAAACCGCAGAAAATCTTACGTTAAATACATTTGGTTTCGAAATGACGTAACTGCAAATCGTCACAATGGACGCATTTCTCTCGGAAACGTTTACATTTATCTTCTGGCAGTTAAAATCGAGTGATGAGCCCTGCGGGCGCACCACTCTGTACGTAATATAAGCATCTAAGTTGTTGCAGTCGACAAGTAAGGAGTACAGCAAGTCAAGTTTTAGTTTTTGAAAACTCAATTTTTGACCGCTTTTGCTGCCTTGTAGTTGACCTAGGACCTTAAGATTTGGCACGAACCGAGCTCTGGCAGCCACATTACACAAGATAAAGCGTGAAGTGGTAATGTGTAGAAGAAACCGCAGAAAATCTTACGTTAAATACATTTGGTTTCGAAATGACGTAACTGCAAATCGTCACAATGGACGCATTTCTCTCGGAAACTTTTACATTTATCTTCTGGCAGTTAAAATCGAGTGATGAGCCCTGCGGGCGCACCACTCTGTACGTAATATAAGCATCTAAGTTGTTGCAGTCGACAAGTAAGGAGTACAGCAAATGATGTTTTAGTTTTTGAAAACTCAATTTTTGACCGCTTTTGCTGCCTTGTAGTTGACCTAGGACCTTAAGATTTGGCACGAACAGAGGTCTGGCAGCCACATTACACAAGAAAAAGCGAAAAGGGGTAATTGTGTAGAAGAAACCGCAGAAAATGTTACGTTTAATACATTTGTTTTCGAAATGACGTAACTGCAAATCGTCACAATGGACGCATTTCTCTCGGAAACGTTTACATTTATCTTCTGGCAGTTAAAATCGAGTGATGAGCCCTGCGGGCGCACCACTTTGTACGTAATATAAGCATCTAAGTTGTTGCAGTCGACAAGTAAGGAGTACAGCAAATGAAGTTTTAGTTTATGAAAACTCAATTTTTGACCGCTTTTGCTGCCTTGTAGTTGACCTAGGACCTTAAGATTTGGCACGAACCGAGCTCTGGCAGCCACATTACACGAGAAAAAGCGTGAAGTGGTAATGTGTAGAAGAAACCGCAGAAAATCTTACGTTTAATACATTTGGTTTCGAAATGACGTAACTGCAAATCGTCACAATGGACGCATTTCTCTCGGAAACGTTTACATTTATCTTCTGGCAGTTAAAATCGAGTGATGAGCCCTGCGGGCGCACCACTTTGTACGTAATATAAGCATCTAAGTTGTTGCAGTCGACAAGTAAGGAGTACAGCAAATGAAGTTTTAGTTTATGAAAACTCAATTTTTGACCGCTTTTGCTGCCTTGTAGTTGACCTAGGACCTTAAGATTTGGCACGAACCGAGCTCTGGCAGCCACATTACACGAGAAAAAGCGTGAAGTGGTAATGTGTAGAAGAAACCGCAGAAAATCTTACGTTTAATACATTTGGTTTCGAAATGACGTAACTGCAAATCGTCACAATGGACGCATTTCTCTCGGAAACGTTTACATTTATCTTCTGGCAGTTAAAATCGAGTGATGAGCCCTGCGGGCGCACCACTCTGTACGTAATATAAGCATCTAAGTTGTTGCAGTCGACAAGTAAGGAGTACAGCAAGTCAAGTTTTAGTTTTTGAAAACTCAATTTTTGACCGCTTTTGCTGCCTTGTAGTTGACCTAGGACCTTAAGATTTGGCACGAACCGAGCTCTGGCAGCCACATTACACAAGATAAAGCGTGAAGTGGTAATGTGTAGAAGAAACCGCAGAAAATCTTACGTTAAATACATTTGGTTTCGAAAGGACGTAACTGCAAATCGTCACAATGGACGCATTTCTCTCGGAAACTTTTACATTTATCTTCTGGCAGTTAAAATCGAGTGATGAGCCCTGCGGGCGCACCACTCTGTACGTAATATAAACATCTAAGTTGTTGCAGTCGACAAGTAAGGAGTACAGCAAATGATGTTTTAGTTTTTGAAAACTCAATTTTTGACCGCTTTTGCTGCCTTGTAGTTGACCTAGGACCTTAAGATTTGGCACGAACAGAGGTCTGGCAGCCACATTACACAAGAAAAAGCGAAAAGGGGTAATTGTGTAGAAGAAACCGCAGAAAATGTTACGTTTAATACATTTGTTTTCGAAATGACGTAACTGCAAATCGTCACGATGGACGCATTTCTCTCGGAAACGTTTACATTTATCTTCTGGCAGTTAAAGTCGCGTGATGAGCTTTGCGGGCGCACCACTCTGTACGTAATATAAGCATCTAAGTTGTTGCAGTCGACAAGTAAGTAGTACAGCAAGTCAAGTTTTAGTTTTTGAAAATTCAATTTTTGACCGATTTTGCTGCCTTTTAGTTGACCTAGGACCTTACCATTTGGCACGAACCGAGCTCTGGCAGCCACATTACACAAGAAAAAGCGTGAAATGGTAATGTGTAAAAGAAACCGCAGAAAATCTTACGTTAAATACATTTGGTTTCGAAATGACGTAACTGCAAATCGTCACAATGGACGCATTTCTCTCGGAAACTTTTACATTTATCTTCTGGCAGTTAAAATCGAGTGATGAGCCCTGCGGGCGCAGCACTCTGTACGTAATATAAGCATCTAAGTTGTTGCAGTCGACAAGTAAGTAGTACAGCAAGTCAAGTTTTAGTTTTTGAAAATTCAATTTTTGACCGATTTTGCTGCCTTTTAGTTGACCTAGGACCTTACCATTTGGCACGAACCGAGCTCTGGCAGCCACATTACACAAGAAAAAGCGTGAAATGGTAATGTGTAAAAGAAACCGCAGAAAATCTTACGTTAAATACATTTGGTTTCGAAATGACGTAACTGCAAATCGTCACAATGGACGCATTTCTCTCGGAAACTTTTACATTTATCTTCTGGCAGTTAAAATCGAGTGATGAGCCCTGCGGGCGCACCACTCTGTACGTAATATAAGCATCTAAGTTGTTGCAGTCGACAAGTAAGTAGTACAGCAAGTCAAGTTTTAGTTTTTGAAAATTCAATTTTTGACCGATTTTGCTGCCTTTTAGTTGACCTAGGACCTTACCATTTGGCACGAACCGAGCTCTGGCAGCCACATTACACAAGAAAAAGCGTGAAATGGTAATGTGTAAAAGAAACCGCAGAAAATCTTACGTTAAATACATTTGGTTTCGAAATGACGTAACTGCAAATCGTCACAATGGACGCATTTCTCTCGGAAACGTTTACATTTATCTTCTGGCAGTTAAAATCGAGTGATGAGCCCTGCGGGCGCACCACTCTGTACGTAGTATAAGCATCTAAGTTGTTGCAGTCGACAAGTAAGTAGTACAGCAAGTCAAGTTTTAGTTTTTGAAAACTCAATTTTTGACCGCTTTTGCTGCCTTGTAGTTGACCTAGGACCTTAAGATTTGGCACGAACAGAGGTCTGGCAGCCACATTACACAAGAAAAAGCGAAAAGGGGTAATTGTGTAGAAGAAACCGCAGAAAATGTTACGTTTAATACATTTGTTTTCGAAATGACGTAACTGCAAATCGTCACGATGGACGCATTTCTCTCGGAAACGTTTACATTTATCTTCTGGCAGTAAAATCGAGTGATGAGCCCTGCGGGCGCACCACTCTGTACGTAATATAAGCATCTAAGTTGTTGCAGTCGACAAGTAAGGAGTACAGCAAATGAAGTTTTAGTTTTTGAAAACTCAATTTTTGACCGCTTTTGCTGCCTTGTAGTTGACCTAGGACCTTACGATTTGGCACGAACCGAGCTCTGGCAGCCACATTACACAAGAAAAAGCGAAAAGGGGTAATTGTGTAGAAGAAACCGCAGAAAATGTTACGTTTAATACATTTGTTTTCGAAATGACGTAACTGCAAATCGTCACAATGGACGCATTTCTCTCGGAAACTTTTACATTTATCTTCTGGCAGTTAAAATCGAGTGATGAGCCCTGCGGGCGCACCACTCTGTACGTAATATAAGCATCTAAGTTGTTGCAGTCGACAAGTAAGGAGTACAGCAAATGAAGTTTTAGTTTTTGAAAACTCAATTTTTGACCGCTTTTGCTGCCTTGTAGTTGACCTAGGACCTTAAGATTTGGCACGAACCGAGCTCTGGCAGCCACATTACACAAGAAAAAGCGTGAAGTGGTAATGTGTAGAAGAAACCGCAGAAAATCTTACGTTAAATACATTTGGTTTCGAAATGACGTAACTGCAAATCGTCACAATGGACGCATTTCTCTCGGAAACTTTTACATTTATCTTCTGGCAGTTAAAATCGAGTGATGAGCCCTGCGGGCGCACCACTCTGTACGTAATATAAGCATCTAAGTTGTTGCAGTCGACAAGTAAGGAGTACAGCAAATGAAGTTTTAGTTTTTGAAAACTCAATTTTTGACCGCTTTTGCTGCCTTGTAGTTGACCTAGGACCTTAAGATTTGGCACGAACCGAGCTCTGGCAGCCACATTACACAAGAAAAAGCGTGAAGTGGTAATGTGTAGAAGAAACCGCAGAAAATCTTACGTTAAATACATTTGGTTTCGAAATGACGTAACTGCAAATCGTCACAATGGACGCATTTCTCTCGGAAACTTTTACATTTATCTTCTGGCAGTTAAAATCGAGTGATGAGCCCTGCGGGCGCACCACTCTGTACGTAATATAAGCATCTAAGTTGTTGCAGTCGACAAGTAAGGAGTACAGCAAATGAAGTTTTAGTTTTTGAAAACTCAATTTTTGACCGCTTTTGCTGCCTTGTAGTTGACCTAGGACCTTAAGATTTGGCACGAACCGAGCTCTGGCAGCCACATTACACAAGAAAAAGCGTGAAGTGGTAATGTGTAGAAGAAACCGCAGAAAATCTTACGTTAAATACATTTGGTTTCGAAATGACGTAACTGCAAATCGTCACAATGGACGCATTTCTCTCGGAAACTTTTACATTTATCTTCTGGCAGTTAAAATCGAGTGATGAGCCCTGCGGGCGCACCACTCTGTACGTAATATAAGCATCTAAGTTGTTGCAGTCGACAAGTAAGGAGTACAGCAAATGAAGTTTTAGTTTTTGAAAACTCAATTTTTGACCGCTTTTGCTGCCTTGTAGTTGACCTAGGACCTTAAGATTTGGCACGAACCGAGCTCTGGCAGCCACATTACACAAGAAAAAGCGTGAAGTGGTAATGTGTAGAAGAAACCGCAGAAAATCTTACGTTAAATACATTTGGTTTCGAAATGACGTAACTGCAAATCGTCACAATGGACGCATTTCTCTCGGAAACTTTTACATTTATCTTCTGGCAGTTAAAATCGAGTGATGAGCCCTGCGGGCGCACCACTCTGTACGTAATATAAGCATCTAAGTTGTTGCAGTCGACAAGTAAGGAGTACAGCAAATGATGCTTTAGTTTTTGAAAACTCAATTTTTGACCGCTTTTGCTGCCTTGTAGTTGACCTAGGACCTTACCATTTGGCACGAACCGAGCTCTGGCAGCCACATTACACAAGAAAAAGCGTGAAGTGGTAATGTGTAGAAGAAACCGCAGAAAATCTTACGTTAAATACATTTGGTTTCGAAATGACGTAACTGCAAATCGTCACAATGGACGCATTTCTCTCGGAAACTTTTACATTTATCTTCTGGCAGTAAAATCGAGTGATGAGCCCTGCGGGCGCACCACTCTGTACGTAATATAAGCATCTAAGTTGTTGCAGTCGACAAGTAAGGAGTACAGCAAATGAAGTTTTAGTTTTTGAAAACTCAATTTTTGACCGCTTTTGCTGCCTTGTAGTTGACCTAGGACCTTAAGATTTGGCACGAACCGAGCTCTGGCAGCCACATTACACAAGAAAAAGCGTGAAGTGGTAATGTGTAGAAGAAACCGCAGAAAATCTTACGTTAAATACATTTGGTTTCGAAATGACGTAACTGCAAATCGTCACAATGGACGCATTTCTCTCGGAAACTTTTACATTTATCTTCTGGCAGTTAAAATCGAGTGATGAGCCCTGCGGGCGCACCACTCTGTACGTAATATAAGCATCTAAGTTGTTGCAGTCGACAAGTAAGGAGTACAGCAAATGAAGTTTTAGTTTTTGAAAACTCAATTTTTGACCGCTTTTGCTGCCTTGTAGTTGACCTAGGACCTTAAGATTTGGCACGAACCGAGCTCTGGCAGCCACATTACACAAGAAAAAGCGTGAAGTGGTAATGTGTAGAAGAAACCGCAGAAAATCTTACGTTAAATACATTTGGTTTCGAAATGACGTAACTGCAAATCGTCACAATGGACGCATTTCTCTCGGAAACTTTTACATTTATCTTCTGGCAGTTAAAATCGAGTGATGAGCCCTGCGGGCGCACCACTCTGTACGTAATATAAGCATCTAAGTTGTTGCAGTCGACAAGTAAGGAGTACAGCAAATGAAGTTTTAGTTTTTGAAAACTCAATTTTTGACCGCTTTTGCTGCCTTGTAGTTGACCTAGGACCTTAAGATTTGGCACGAACCGAGCTCTGGCAGCCACATTACACAAGAAAAAGCGTGAAGTGGTAATGTGTAGAAGAAACCGCAGAAAATCTTACGTTAAATACATTTGGTTTCGAAATGACGTAACTGCAAATCGTCACAATGGACGCATTTCTCTCGGAAACTTTTACATTTATCTTCTGGCAGTTAAAATCGAGTGATGAGCCCTGCGGGCGCACCACTCTGTACGTAATATAGGCATCTAAGTTGTTGCAGTCGACAAGTAAGGAGTACAGCAAGTCAAGTTTTAGTTTTTGAAAACTCAATTTTTGACCGCTTTTGCTGCCTTGTAGTTGACCGAGGACCTTAAGATTTGGCACGAACCGAGCTCTGGCAGCCACATTACACAAGAAAAAGCGTGAAGTGGTAATGTGTAGAAGAAACCGCAGAAAATCTTACGTTAAATACATTTGGTTTCGAAATGACGTAACTGCAAATCGTCACAATGGACGCATTTCTCTCGGAAACTTTTACATTTATCTTCTGGCAGTTAAAATCGAGTGATGAGCCCTGCGGGCGCACCACTCTGTACGTAATATAAGCATCTAAGTTGTTGCAGTCGACAAGTAAGGAGTACAGCAAATGAAGTTTTAGTTTTTGAAAACTCAATTTTTGACCGCTTTTGCTGCCTTGTAGTTGACCTAGGACCTTAAGATTTGGCACGAACCGAGCTCTGGCAGCCACATTACACAAGAAAAAGCGTGAAGTGGTAATGTGTAGAAGAAACCGCAGAAAATCTTACGTTAAATACATTTGGTTTCGAAATGACGTAACTGCAAATCGTCACAATGGACGCATTTCTCTCGGAAACTTTTACATTTATCTTCTGGCAGTTAAAATCGAGTGATGAGCCCTGCGGGCGCACCACTCTGTACGTAATATAAGCATCTAAGTTGTTGCAGTCGACAAGTAAGGAGTACAGCAAATGAAGTTTTAGTTTTTGAAAACTCAATTTTTGACCGCTTTTGCTGCCTTGTAGTTGACCTAGGACCTTAAGATTTGGCACGAACCGAGCTCTGGCAGCCACATTACACAAGAAAAAGCGTGAAGTGGTAATGTGTAGAAGAAACCGCAGAAAATCTTACGTTAAATACATTTGGTTTCGAAATGACGTAACTGCAAATCGTCACAATGGACGCATTTCTCTCGGAAACTTTTACATTTATCTTCTGGCAGTTAAAATCGAGTGATGAGCCCTGCGGGCGCACCACTCTGTACGTAATATAAGCATCTAAGTTGTTGCAGTCGACAAGTAAGGAGTACAGCAAATGAAGTTTTAGTTTTTGAAAACTCAATTTTTGACCGCTTTTGCTGCCTTGTAGTTGACCTAGGACCTTAAGATTTGGCACGAACCGAGCTCTGGCAGCCACATTACACAAGAAAAAGCGTGAAGTGGTAATGTGTAGAAGAAACCGCAGAAAATCTTACGTTAAATACATTTGGTTTCGAAATGACGTAACTGCAAATCGTCACAATGGACGCATTTCTCTCGGAAACTTTTACATTTATCTTCTGGCAGTTAAAATCGAGTGATGAGCCCTGCGGGCGCACCACTCTGTACGTAATATAAGCATCTAAGTTGTTGCAGTCGACAAGTAAGGAGTACAGCAAATGAAGTTTTAGTTTTTGAAAACTCAATTTTTGACCGCTTTTGCTGCCTTGTAGTTGACCTAGGACCTTAAGATTTGGCACGAACCAAGCTCTGGCAGCCACATTACACAAGAAAAAGCGTGAAGTGGTAATGTGTAGAAGAAACCGCAGAAAATCTTACGTTAAATACATTTGGTTTCGAAATGACGTAACTGCAAATCGTCACAATGGACGCATTTCTCTCGGAAACTTTTACATTTATCTTCTGGCAGTTAAAATCGAGTGATGAGCCCTGCGGGCGCACCACTCTGTACGTAATATAAGCATCTAAGTTGTTGCAGTCGACAAGTAAGGAGTACAGCAAATGATGCTTTAGTTTTTGAAAACTCAATTTTTGACCGCTTTTGCTGCCTTGTAGTTGACCTAGGACCTTACCATTTGGCACGAACCGAGCTCTGGCAGCCACATTACACAAGAAAAAGCGTGAAGTGGTAATGTGTAGAAGAAACCGCAGAAAATCTTACGTTAAATACATTTGGTTTCGAAATGACGTAACTGCAAATCGTCACAATGGACGCATTTCTCTCGGAAACGTTTACATTTATCTTCTGGCATTTAAAATCGAGTGATGAGCCCTGCGGGCGCACCACTCTGTACGTAATATAAGCATCTAAGTTGTTGCAGTCGACAAGTAAGGAGTACAGCAAGTCAAGTTTTAGTTTTTGAAAACTCAATTTTTGACCGCTTTTGCTGCCTTGTAGTTGACCGAGGACCTTAAGATTTGGCACGAACCGAGCTCTGGCAGCCACATTACACAAGAAAAAGCGTGAAGTGGTAATGTGTAGAAGAAACCGCAGAAAATCTTACGTTAAATACATTTGGTTTCGAAATGACGTAACTGCAAATCGTCACAATGGACGCATTTCTCTCGGAAACTTTTACATTTATCTTCTGGCAGTAAAATCGAGTGATGAGCCCTGCGGGCGCACCACTCTGTACGTAATATAAGCATCTAAGTTGTTGCAGTCGACAAGTAAGGAGTACAGCAAATGATGTTTTAGTTTTTGAAAACTCAATTTTTGACCGCTTTTGCTGCCTTGTAGTTGACCTAGGACCTTAAGATTTGGCACGAACCGAGCTCTGGCAGCCACATTACACAAGAAAAAGCGTGAAGTGGTAATGTGTAGAAGAAACCGCAGAAAATCTTACGTTAAATACATTTGGTTTCGAAATGACGTAACTGCAAATCGTCACAATGGACGCATTTCTCTCGGAAACTTTTACATTTATCTTCTGGCAGTTAAAATCGAGTGATGAGCCCTGCGGGCGCACCACTCTGTACGTAATATAAGCATCTAAGTTGTTGCAGTCGACAAGTAAGGAGTACAGCAAATGATGCTTTAGTTTTTGAAAACTCAATTTTTGACCGCTTTTGCTGCCTTGTAGTTGACCTAGGACCTTACCATTTGGCACGAACCGAGCTCTGGCAGCCACATTACACAAGAAAAAGCGTGAAGTGGTAATGTGTAGAAGAAACCGCAGAAAATCTTACGTTAAATACATTTGGTTTCGAAATGACGTAACTGCAAATCGTCACAATGGACGCATTTCTCTCGGAAACTTTTACATTTATCTTCTGGCAGTAAAATCGAGTGATGAGCCCTGCGGGCGCACCACTCTGTACGTAATATAAGCATCTAAGTTGTTGCAGTCGACAAGTAAGGAGTACAGCAAATGATGTTTTAGTTTTTGAAAACTCAATTTTTGACCGCTTTTGCTGCCTTGTAGTTGACCTAGGACCTTAAGATTTGGCACGAACCGAGCTCTGGCAGCCACATTACACAAGAAAAAGCGTGAAGTGGTAATGTGTAGAAGAAACCGCAGAAAATCTTACGTTAAATACATTTGGTTTCGAAATGACGTAACTGCAAATCGTCACAATGGACGCATTTCTCTCGGAAACTTTTACATTTATCTTCTGGCAGTTAAAATCGAGTGATGAGCCCTGCGGGCGCACCACTCTGTACGTAATATAAGCATCTAAGTTGTTGCAGTCGACAAGTAAGGAGTACAGCAAATGATGCTTTAGTTTTTGAAAACTCAATTTTTGACCGCTTTTGCTGCCTTGTAGTTGACCTAGGACCTTACCATTTGGCACGAACCGAGCTCTGGCAGCCACATTACACAAGAAAAAGCGTGAAGTGGTAATGTGTAGAAGAAACCGCAGAAAATCTTACGTTAAATACATTTGGTTTCGAAATGACGTAACTGCAAATCGTCACAATGGACGCATTTCTCTCGGAAACGTTTACATTTATCTTCTGGCAGTTAAAATCGAGTGATGAGCCCTGCGGGCGCACCACTCTGTACGTAATATAAGCATCTAAGTTGTTGCAGTCGACAAGTAAGGAGTACAGCAAGTCAAGTTTTAGTTTTTGAAAACTCAATTTTTGACCGCTTTTGCTGCCTTGTAGTTGACCGAGGACCTTAAGATTTGGAACGAACCGAGCTCTGGCAGCCACATTACACAAGAAAAAGCGTGAAGTGGTAATGTGTAGAAGAAACCGCAGAAAATCTTACGTTAAATACATTTGGTTTCGAAATGACGTAACTGCAAATCGTCACAATGGACGCATTTCTCTCGGAAACTTTTACATTTATCTTCTGGCAGTAAAATCGAGTGATGAGCCCTGCGGGCGCACCACTCTGTACGTAATATAAGCATCTAAGTTGTTGCAGTCGACAAGTAAGGAGTACAGCAAATGATGTTTTAGTTTTTGAAAACTCAATTTTTGACCGCTTTTGCTGCCTTGTAGTTGACCTAGGACCTTAAGATTTGGCACGAACAGAGGTCTGGCAGCCACATTACACAAGAAAAAGCGAAAAGGGGTAATTGTGTAGAAGAAACCGCAGAAAATTTTACGTTTAATACATTTGTTTTCGAAATGACGTAACTGCAAATCGTCACGATGGACGCATTTCTCTCGGAAACGTTTACATTTAGCTTCTGGCAGTTAAAATCGAGTGATGAGCCCTGCGGGCGCACCACTCTGTACGTAATATAAGCATCTAAGTTGTTGCAGTCGACAAGTAAGGAGTACAGCAAGTCAAGTTTTAGTTTTTGAAAACTCAATTTTTGACCGCTTTTGCTGCCTTGTAGTTGACCTAGGACCTTAAGATTTGGCACGAACCGAGCTCTGGCAGCCACATTACGCAAGAAAAAGCGTGAAGTGGTAATGTGTAGAAGAAACCGCAGAAAATCTTACGTTAAATACATTTGGTTTCGAAATGACGTAACTGCAAATCGTCACAATGGACGCATTTCTCTCGGAAACTTTTACATTTAGCTTCTGGCAGTTAAAATCGAGTGATGAGCCCTGCGGGCGCACCACTCTGTACGTAATATAAGCATCTAAGTTGTTGCAGTCGACAAGTAAGGAGTACAGCAAATGATGTTTTAGTTTTTGAAAACTCAATTTTTGACCGCTTTTGCTGCCTTGTAGTTGACCTAGGACCTTAAGATTTGGCACGAACCGAGCTCTGGCAGCCACATTACACAAGAAAAAGCGTGAAGTGGTAATGTGTAGAAGAAACCGCAGAAAATCTTACGTTAAATACATTTGGTTTCGAAATGACGTAACTGCAAATCGTCACAATGGACGCATTTCTCTCGGAAACGTTTACATTTATCTTCTGGCAGTTAAAATCGAGTGATGAGCCCTGCGGGCGCACCACTCTGTACGTAATATAAGCATCTAAGTTGTTGCAGTCGACAAGTAAGGAGTACAGCAAGTCAAGTTTTAGTTTTTGAAAACTCGATTTTTGGCCGCTTTTGCTGCCTTCTAGTTGACCTAGGACATTAAGATTTGGCACGAACCGAGCTCTGGCAGCCACATTACACAAGAAAAAGCGAGAAGTGGTAATGTGTAGAAAAAACCGCAGTAAATCTTACGTTTAATACATTTGTTTTCGAAATGACGTAACTGCAAATCGTCACAATGGACGCATTTCTCTCGGAAACGTTTACATTTATCTTCTGGCAGTTAAAGTGGCGAGATGAGCCATGCGGGTGCCTCACTCTGTACGTAATATAAGCATCTAAGTTGTTGCAGTCGACAAGTAAGGAGCACAGCTGGTCAATTTTTAGTTTTTGAAAACTCAATTTTTGGCCGCTTTTGCTGCCTCGTAGTTGACCTAGGACCTTGAGATATGGCACGAACCGAGCTCTGGCAGCCACATTACACAAGAAAAAGCGAGAAGTGGTAATGTGTAGAAAAAACAGCAGAAAATCTTACGTTTAATACATTTGTTTTCGAAATGACGTAACTGCAAATCGTCACAATGGACGCATTTCTCTCGGAAACGTTTACATTTATCTTCTGGCCGTTAAAGTCGCGTGATTAGCCTTGCTGGCGCACCACTCTGTACGTAATATAAGCATCTAAGTTGTTGCAGTCGACAAGTAAGGAGCACAGCAAGTCGAGTTTTAGTTTTTGAAAACTCAATTTTTGGCCGCTTTTGTTGCCTTGTAGTTGACCTAGGACCTTAAGATTTGGCACGAACAGAGGTCTGGCAGCCACATTACACAAGAAAAAGCGAAAAGGGGTAATTGTGTAGAAGAAACCGCAGAAAATTTTACGTTTAATACATTTGTTTTCGAAATGACGTAACTGCAAATCGTCACGATGGACGCATTTCTCTCGGAAACGTTTACATTTATCTTCTGGCAGTTAAAGTGGCGAGATGAGCCATGCGGGTGCCTCACTCTGTACGTAATATAAGCATCTAAGTTGTTGCAGTCGACAAGTAAGGAGCACAGCTGGTCAATTTTTAGTTTTTGAAAACTCAATTTTTGGCCGCTTTTGCTGCCTCGTAGTTGACCTAGGACCTTGAGATATGGCACGAACCGAGCTCTGGCAGCCACATTACACAAGAAAAAGCGAGAAGTGGTAATGTGTAGAAAAAACAGCAGAAAATCTTACGTTTAATACATTTGTTTTCGAAATGACGTAACTGCAAATCGTCACAATGGACGCATTTCTCTCGGAAACGTTTACATTTATCTTCTGGCCGTTAAAGTCGCGTGATTAGCCTTGCTGGCGCACCACTCTGTACGTAATATAAGCATCTAAGTTGTTGCAGTCGACAAGTAAGGAGTACAGCAAGTCAAGTTTTAGTTTTTGAAAACTCGATTTTTGGCCGCTTTTGCTGCCTTCTAGTTGACCTAGGACATTAAGATTTGGCACGAACCGAGCTCTGGCAGCCACATTACACAAGAAAAAGCGAGAAGTGGTAATGTGTAGAAAAAACCGCAGTAAATCTTACGTTTAATACATTTGTTTTCGAAATGACGTAACTGCAAATCGTCACAATGGACGCATTTCTCTCGGAAACGTTTACATTTATCTTTTGGCAGTTAAAGTGGCGAGATGAGCCTTGCGGGCGCACCACTCTGTACGTAATATAAGCATCTAAGTTGTTGCAGTCGACAAGTAAGGAGCACAGCAAGTCGAGTTTTAGTTTTTGAAAACTCAATTTTTGGCCGCTTTTGTTGCCTTGTAGTTGACCTAGGACCTTAAGATTTGGCACGAACAGAGGTCTGGCAGCCACATTACACAAGAAAAAGCGAAAAGGGGTAATTGTGTAGAAGAAACCGCAGAAAATTTTACGTTTAATACATTTGTTTTCGAAATGACGTAACTGCAAATCGTCACGATGGACGCATTTCTCTCGGAAACGTTTACATTTATCTTCTGGCAGTTAAAGTGGCGAGATGAGCCATGCGGGTGCCTCACTCTGTACGTAATATAAGCATCTAAGTTGTTGCAGTCGACAAGTAAGGAGCACAGCTGGTCAATTTTTAGTTTTTGAAAACTCAATTTTTGGCCGCTTTTGCTGCCTCGTAGTTGACCTAGGACCTTGAGATATGGCACGAACCGAGCTCTGGCAGCCACATTACACAAGAAAAAGCGAGAAGTGGTAATGTGTAGAAAAAACAGCAGAAAATCTTACGTTTAATACATTTGTTTTCGAAATGACGTAACTGCAAATCGTCACAATGGACGCATTTCTCTCGGAAACGTTTACATTTATCTTCTGGCCGTTAAAGTCGCGTGATTAGCCTTGCTGGCGCACCACTCTGTACGTAATATAAGCATCTAAGTTGTTGCAGTCGACGAGTAAGGAGTACAGCAAGTCAAGTTTTAGTTTTTGAAAACTCAATTTTTGCGAATCACACGTGCGGCCCACCCTGGAGTGGGGCGTGGCCGCCCTGGCAGCGCCTGTGCTGCCCGCCGACCGCGGGCTCCTCCGCGAAAGGGTCGCCTCAAAGGGCGGCCGGCGTAGCATCTCAGTCTTCAGGACAAAAATCCAGCTCTAACGTCGACATTAAGTAACTACCAGTTTACAAAGTCTGTAAACTACTGGCATCCGATTTATAAGATTTTGCGCTCGAACGAGGAAAATGACAAATTTCGCCATTTTTCGTAAAAATTATTGCTACAATTGAATGAAGATGTTAAACAGTGGAGTGAAAAACAAAAAAACCATTTCAAACAACTTAATGAAACTCTCAAACAGTGGAATGAAAAACTAAACAACAATTACAAACAACTTAATGAAAAACAAGACAACAATTCCAAATAGTTGAATAAAAAACACAACCATTTTAAACAATTTAATGAATCGTGCAAACAATTTAATGAAAGTTTCAAACAGTCGAACGAAAAACTCGACAACCTTAATGGACAGAACAATCAACTTAGTAAACAGATTACAGCCGTTACCGTGCAATGTCACGATACTAAAGGATAATTACGTTAGGAAATTAAGGCTTGTGCTAGTAACAGTAGTGAAGGAATTAGATCTGTTGCACAAGAATTAAGCAATACACATGCAGCCGCAACAGAATCACTTAGAGATGAAATTAATGCAGTCACTGAACAATGCTCAGAAAACGCAACACAGATACGGACGAGTTTAAATTAGTGTCAGCAGAAGTTTCAAGCACTCTGGATACGAAAGTCGATAAGAAATTTGAACAACAGAACAGCCAAATTGACGAACGTTTTAAAGTGATAGAAATGAAAAATGTTTCAGCCTTTAAGACATCACAGCATACGGCACATTCCGAACATTTGTCACACTCACACAGCCAGTGTAACTTAGGTAATTTACAGAGACTACGTGACTTAGATTACGAAGTGACACAGGCAAACAGATTCTCACACAAACCTGAACCTGTTCACAAATTCAGAGACGATAACGCTGATTATAAGCAATTTTTATCCGTAAAAAATCTAAGGTATTTAAAAACGACAGAGCACAGGTACACGCTTTGAACTGGATACGTCGAATTATTTTTGTACTTTCACCAGCTTGGCCTGTAACGCAGAAACTAGCTTTGGACTGGATACTACAATTTTCTTCTGAATTTTTACCGGCATTGCCTGTAACGCAGAAACTAAAATTTATTTGTAGCGCGTAATAGACCTCAGGGGATACATTACGCTTTAATGAATATGTGCCGTAGCGTCCACACGGCCCCGAGCCGTAGTAGTGCTATTTCATCTTTAGTTTTCTGCACTGCTGCCTTCTCTTCTACTATCCTTTATATCTATTAAAACAGCTCTTCAACTACCGATCTATCTATGATTAAGAATGAGTAAAGAAAACCTGATACGACAAGTTATACCGAAAGTAACAGTTTTCATTAGACGCTCCAGAAATGACAACCACGAGAACTTTAATACCGGACAAAAATTTAATCATCAGTATGTACAAAATTTTCAGCAGTCGCTAACACATTTTGGTAACAATAGAGGTTTTTCCCAACAACAGCAACAAAACCAGCCGGTTAGCATACCTAACCAACAATGTAATGTACAAGGTCAACCAAGCTTTAATGTTTCGCCGCCTGCACGTATGGCCTCAGCTCCAACAAATAGTAACGCACAGCAACAAGGAAATAACTACGTACAGAAAACACACCATTTAAACTCCTATCGCAATGCACCGTATAGAAATGACTATCATGACAGGCGTAAAAGTAATGAGCACAATTTTCAGCGTACATTTAATAACAGTCGGTCTTATCAGCAGCAGAATCATCATCAGCAACAAATTATTATGAATGAACCAGACAGTAGACATCATCCCGAACGTAATACGTCAGGAAGAAATAACAGAACCGTACAAATAGTGGAAATGCCACGGCATCATCCCGAAAATAATAGCACGTCAGATAGAATTTGACTAGAGGTTGCATCTTCCAGCTACGCAAGCAATACTTTTGACACGCAGAATCTTGTTCACGAAAATGTTATTACTTTTGACGACATCCGAGACACTCTTTTGCAGGAAAAACCAGTTATTCAAAAAACCATTTCACACCCTGTCATCGAAGTAAAAATTGGATCATCCAAATTTTCAGCAGCAATCGATTCTGGATCTCCTATGTCAGTCATAAATGAAGAAACTTTCAACGAATGTAACAAAGAGAATACCTATCCTACGTTACCATTATGCAAAACTAAAGTAAAAGGAGCAGTATCTGGTAAAGGAGTAGATGTAAAATTACATACACATTTATCACTTTGTATTGCAGGTCATACATTTCACTCAAATTTTTGGATTGTTCCCTTATTGACGACAGACGTTGTTTTATGTACGAATTTTCTGGTACAACACGATGCAATTATTGATTTTCAAAACTCGTATTTAATGTTAAAGGATGAAAATGGACAACTGGCTTTAGAATTTCAGCACCCTTTATCTGCAGAAGAACAAACAATTAATCGTACAGAGGTCATTTCCGCATCACGTAACTTAGACTGTCATTCGACATTGTTCGCAGATACGTACGTACACAATTATAATACTCCAGACGAAGCTGACTATGAGGTTATACAGATGATTTCTGATAAAGTTAAACAGAGCAGTGCAAATACAGACGACGAACGCACGCAACTACGCAAAATTCTTTTACAGCAAGCTCCAGTTTTTGACAACGTTCCTGGTACTATGTCCGGTTTTATGTATGAATTTCAAGTTAAACGGCACGACACATTTAAAGCCAAGCATTATCCCATTCCGTATATTCACAGAGAACAAGTTAAGAGAGAATTGCAAGCTATGCTTGACCAAGGAATTATTGAACCGGCAGTTCGTCCGTACATAAACCCGCTCCATATTGTTAAGAAAAAGGATGGTTCGCTTCGCCTCGTACTTGATTCGCGTCACATCAATGACCTTGTTATTAATGAAACGGATCGCCCACAGACACTAGAAGAACTTCTACAGAAATTTCATGGTACTGCTGTTTATTCCACATTAGATTTGAAATCGGGATTTTGGCAAATTCAACTCCATCCGGACTGCAGAAAGTACACGGCTTTTCTCTGTTTTGGTGACTGTTATCAATTTTGTAAATTACCGTTCGGTTTAACTATTTCTTCAGCAGCATTTATTCGCGGTTTGAATACAATACTTCCGACAGAGCTTAAAGACAGAATACCAACGTACGTAGACGACATTCTTATTGCAGAAGCTAACTGGTCTGAACACAATCTGATTCTTGAACAACTGTTACGAACTTTTCGTGCACAAGGACTCACAGTTAATCTCAGTAAATCGCACTTTGGCAAAACTTCTATAAAATTTCTTGGACATGTAATTTCAGCAGTGGGCATTGCGCCTGACCCGAAAAAACTTCAAGCTTTACGTGACATTACTGTTCCTACGACGAAGAAACAACTACGCAGCTTTTTGGGTTTAATTAACTTTTTTCGTAAATTTATTCATTACTCTGCTTTAGACACCCTTAGATTATGTCAATTGACAGGTAAAAACACTATTTGGTCCTGGGATAGCCAAGCACATTCTGAATTTGTGATCCTGAAACAAGCTTTGTTGAATGCACCACTTTTATCACATCCAGATCTTACTAGAAATTTTTCTGTTGCGACAGACAGTTCTAACACCGCTTTAGGCGTACATATTTTTCAGGAAATTGAAGAAGATGGCACTACAGTAATTAAAAACATAGCCTTTGCGAGTCGCATTCTGTCACCTGCTGAACGAAATTATTCTGTTACAGAACTTGAAACATTATGTGTTGTATGGGCATTTACGAGATTTCGGCATTTTCTTTATGGAAGACATACGACCGTTTACACAGACCATAGAGCAATACAGTTTTTACTTTCCGCTAAATTTACACACGACAGATTAAGCAGATGGAAACTTTATTTGCAGGAATTTAATTTTACAATTGTTCACATTCCCGGCACACAAAATATTGTAGTAGACGCACTATCCCGTTCTCTCAGCAATCAGCAAGACATCGCAACCAACTTCTGCAAAGCAAATTTCAGCGTCCTGTACATTCAACAAGTTACATTTGAAAATTTCAATTCGTCGTCATTACAAGACATAGCACAAGAGCAGAGCAAAGACAACGTATGGAAAGAAATTAAACACCTTTGGCAAGATAGGAATACTGGTACCATTAGAAACCATTACACTGTACGCAATAACATTCTGTTTCGCCGCTCTCACCCTGACAGCAACAATTGGTTATTATGCATTCCTGACGAGCTTATTAACAAATTAATCTGGTATACTCATTTAAGTTATGCACATTACGGAGCCAGAAAATGTTTTCTTATACTGAGACAGAACTGTTATTTTACCAACATTGAGAAACCTATTCGACGAGTTCTAGCGTCATGTAAAATCTGCCAGAAAGCTAAGTCAGATACGACTTCACATATTCCTCCATTACATCCCATTGTACCTGTTAAATTGAGACACATGGCCGCTGTAGACATTTATGGTCCGATTCCCAGAACTAATAGAGGTTTTTGCTACATCTTTGTCGTTGTTGAACTCACTTCAAAATTTGTTACCTTCACTCCGTTACGCAAAGCTACTGCCAAAACTGTTTCGAAAGCATTTGTAAAGCATATTCTATTTCGTGTATGGCATGTGTTGAAAGTAATTTCCGACAATGGACCACAGTTTCAATCTGCTATATGGACACGTATGTTACGAGGTAGAAACATTTCTCCGATCTATATATCCAGGTACCATGCTTCTTCGAACCCTTGTGAACGACTAATGAAAGAAATTGGTAAACTATGTAGAATATACTGCCATAAAAGACATATTGATTGGGACACACACATACTCTCATTCCAAGATGTAATTAATTCCATACCAAATGAATCTACTATGCTATCTCCGACTGCTATACTGAAAAATGTTGAACCACCTAACGAAATTAAAGAATTAGTAACCTTTCCTACATCTCGTCGACTACGACACCATGAAATAATTGACATTGCGCTGAACAACATCAAACGTGCCGCAGAGCGCCGGAGAAGACAGCAAAAACAGGTTTGTACACGCCGTGACTTTCGCATTGGATAGAAGATATTAGTACGCACACATTATTTATCTAACAGAGGAAAAGGTTGTTGTTGTTGTGGTCCTCAGTCCTGAGACTGGTTTGATGCAGCTCTCCATGCTACTCTATCCTGTGCAAGCTTCTTCATCTCCCAGTACCTACTGCAACCTACATCCTTCTGAATCTGCTTGGTGTACTCATCTCTTGGTCTCCCTCTACGATTTTTACCCTCCACGCTGCCCTCCACTGCTAAATTTGTGATCCATTGATGCCTCAAAACGTGTTCTACCAACCGATCCCTTCTTCTAGTCAAGTTGTGCCACAGACTTCTCTTCTCCCCAATCCTATTCAATACTTCCTCATTAGTAACGTGATCTACACACCTTATCTTCAGCATTCTTCTGTAGCACCACATTTCGAAAGCTTCTATTCTCTTCTCGTCTAAACTATTTATCGTCCACGTTTCACTTCCATACATGACTACACTCCATACAAATACTTTCAGAAACGATTTCCTGACACTTAAATCTACACTCGATGTTAACAAATTTCTCTTCTTGAGAAACGATTTCCTTGCCATTGCCAGTCTACATTTTATATCCTCTCTACTTCGACCATCATCAGTTATTTTACTCCCTAAATAGCAAAACTCCTTTACTACTTTAAGTGTCTCATTTCCTAATCTACACTCCTGGAAATGGAAAAAAGAACACATTGACACCGGTGTGTCAGACCCACCATACTTGCTCTGGACACTGCGAGAGGACTGTACAAGCAATGATCACACGCACGGCACAGCGGACAAACCAGGAACCGCGGTGTTGGCCGTCGAATGGCGCTAGCTGCGCAGCATTTGTGCACCGCCGCCGTCAGTGTCAGCCAGTTTGCCGTGGCATACGGAGCTCCATCGCAGTCTTTAACACTGGTAGCATGCCGCGACAGCGTGGACGTGAACCGTATGTGCAGTTGACGGACTTTGAGCGAGGGCGTATAGTGGGCATGCGGGAGGCCGGGTGGACGTACCGCCGAATTGCTCAACACGTGGGGCGTGAGGTCTCCACAGTACATCGATGTTGTCGCCAGTGGTCGGCGGAAGGTGCACGTGCCCGTCGACCTGGGACCGGACCGCAGCGACGCACGGATGCACACCAAGACCGTAGGATCCTACGCAGTGCCGTAGGGGACCGCACCGCCACTTCCCAGCAAATGAGGGACACTGTTGCTCCTGGGGTATCGGCGAGGACCATTCGCAACCGTCTCCATGAAGCTGGGCTACGGTCCCGCCCACCGTTCGGCCGTCTTCCGCTCACGCCCCAACATCGTGCAGCCTGCCTCCAGTGGTGTCGCGACAGGCGTGAATGGAGGGACGAATGGAGACGTGTCGTCTTCAGCGATGAGAGTCGCTTCTGCCTTGGTGCCAATGATGGTCGTATGCGTGTTTGGCGCCGTGCAGGTGAGCGCCACAATCATGAGTGCATACGACCGAGGCACACAGGGCCAACACCCGGCATCATGGTGTGGGGAGCGATCTCCTACACTGGCCGTACACCACTGGTGATCGTCGAGGGGACACTGAATAGTGCACGGTACATCCAAACCGTCATCGAACCCATCGTTCTATCATTCCTAGACCGGCAAGGGAACTTGCTGTTCCAACAGGACAATGCACGTCCGCATGTATCCCGTGCCACCCAACGTGCTCTAGAAGGTGTAAGTCAACTACCCTGGCCAGCAAGATCTCCGGATCTGTCCCCCATTGAGCATGTTTGGGACTGGATGAAGCGTCGTCTCACGCGGTCTGCACGTCCAGCACGAACGCTGGTCCAACAGAGGCGCCAGGTGGAAATGGCATGGCAAGCCGTTCCACAGGACTACATCCAGCATCTCTACGATCGTCTCCATGGGAGAATAGCAGCCTGCATTGCTGCGAAAGGTGGATATACACTGTACTAGTGCCGACATTGTGCATGCTCTGTTGCCTGTGTCTATGTGCCTGTGGTTCTGTCAGTGTGATCATGTGATGTATCTGACCCCAGGAATGTGTCAATAAAGTTTCCCCTTCCTGGGACAATGAATTCACGGTGTTCTTATTTCAATTTCCAGGAGTGTAATTCCCTCAGCATCACCCGATTTAATTTGACTCCATTATCCTTGTTTTGCTTTTGTTGATGTTGATCTTATATCCTCCTTTCAAGACACTGTTCACTCCGTTCAACTGCTCTGCCAAGTCCTTTGCTGTCTCTGACAGAATTACAATGTCATCGGCGAACCTCAAAGCTTTTACTTCTTCTCCATGAATTTTAATACCTACTCCGAATTTTTCTTTTGTTTCCTTTACTGCTTGCTCAATATACAGATTGAATAACATCGGGGACAGGCTACAACCCTGTCTCACTCCTTTCCCAACCACTGCTTCCCTTTCATGCCCCTCGACTCTTATAACTGCCATCTGGTTTCTGTACAAATTGTAAATAGCCTTTCGCTCCCTGTATTTTACCCCTGCCACCTTCAGAATTTGAAAGAGAGTATTCCAGTTAACATTGTCAAAAGCTTTCTCTAAGTCTACAAATGCTAGAAACGTAGGTTTGCCTTTTCTTAATCTTTCTTCTAAGATAAGTCGTAATGTTAGTATTGCCTCACGTTTTCCAACATTTCTACGGAATCCAAACTGATCTTCCCCGAGGTCCGCTTCGAACAGTTTTTCCATTTGTCTGTAAAGAACTCGCGTTAGTATTTTGCAGCTGTGACTTATTAAAGTGATAGTTCGGTAATTTTCACATCTGTCAACACCTGCTTTCTTTGGGATTGGAATTATTATATTCTTCTTGAAGTCTGAGGGTATTTTGCCTGTCTCATACATCTTGCTCACCAGATGGTAGAGTTTTGTCATGACTGGCTCTCCCAAGGCCATCAGTAGTTCTAATGGAATGTTGTCTATTCCCGGGGCCTTGTTTCGACTCAGGTCTTTCAGTGCTCTGTCAAACTCTTCACGCAGTATCTTATCTCCTATTTCGTCTTCATCTACATCCTCTTCCATTTCCATAATATTGTCCTCAAGTACATCGCCCTTGTATAAACCCTCTATATACTCCTTCCACCTTTCTGCCTTGCCTTCTTTGCTTAGAACTGGGTTGCCATCTGAGCTCTTGATATTCATACAAGTGGTTCTCTTCTCTCCAAAGGTCTCTCTAATTTTCCTGTAGGCAGTATCTATCTTACCCCTAGTGAGACAAGCCTCTACATCCTTACATTTGTCCTCCAAACATCCCTGCTTAGCCATTTTGCACTTCCTGTCGATCCCATTTTTGAGACATTTGTATTCCTTTTTGCCTGCTTCATTTACTGCATTTTTATATTTTCTCCTTTCATCAATTAAATTCAATATTTCTTCTGTTACCCAAGGATTTCTATTAGGCCTCGTCTTTTTACCTACTTGATCGTCTGCTGCCTTCACTACTTCATCCCTCTGAGCTACCCATTCTTCTTGTACTGTATTTCTTTCCCCCATTCCTGTCAATGGTTCCCTTATGCTCTCCCTCAAACTCTGTACAACCTCTGGTTCTTTCAGTTTATCCAGGTCCCATCTCCTTAAATTCCCACCTTTTTGCAGTCTCTTCAGTTTCAATCTGCAGTTCATAACCAATAGATTGTGGTCATAATCCACATCTGCCCCTGGAAATGTCTTACAATTTAAAACCTGGTTCCTAAATCTCTGTCATACCATTATATAATCTATCTGATACCTTTTAGTATCTCCAGGATTCTTCCAGGAATACAACCTTCTTTTATGATTCTTGAACCAAGTGTTAGCTATGATTAAGTTATGCTCTGTGCAAAATTCTACAAGGCGGCATCCTCTTTCATTTCTTCCCCCCAATCCATTTTCACCTACTATGTTTCCTTCTCTCCCTTTTCCTACTGACGAATTCCAGTCACCCATGACTATTAAATTTTCGTCTCCCTACACTATCTGAATAATTTCTTTTATCTCGTCATACATTTCATCAATTTCTTCATCATCTGCAGAGCTAGTTGGCATATAAACTTGTACTACTGTAGCAGGCATGGGCTTTGTGTCTATCTTGGCCACAATAATGCGTTCACTATGCTGTTGGTAGTAACTTACCCGGACTCCTATTTTTTTATTCATTATTAAACCTACTCCTACATTACCCCTATTTGATTATGTATTTATAACCCTGTAATCACCTGACCAAAAGTCTTGTTCCTCTTGCCACGAACTTCACTAATTCCCACTATATCTAACTTTAACCTATCCATTTCCCTTTTTAAATTTTCTAACCTACCTGTCCGATTAAGGGATCTGACATTCCACGCTCCGATCCGTAGAACGCCAGTTTTCTTTCTCCTGATAACGACGTCCTCTTGAGTAGTCCCCGCCTGGAGATCCGAATGGGGGACTATTTTACCTCCGGAATATTTTAGCCAAGAGGACGCCATCATCATTTAATCATACAGTAAAGCTGGTAGATATAGTAAATTTGAGCTTCTATATGCAGGTCCATATCGACTTCGCAGCATTCCTCACCCCAATGTAGTCCACATCGAAACTCTGAGAACCAGAAAAAGTAAAGGCATACACCATGTCTCCAATATGAAACACTTTATTAAATGAACATACTTTATGATTTATCACACTGTAATGCCATTTCCTGATTTTTTATATAACCACTTATGCAATTATATTTACATGAACACTTACTGATGATTATCGTATTTTTTTTGGCAAGTGCCCGGCAAGGTAAGGTTAGCAGCTCGCTTTTCTTGTCGTTACACCTCAGACCATGCACATTTTCCAGATAAACTTACACATTTTATGACCACTTATGCAATTATATTTATGTGACTACTTACTGATGATTATCGTATTTTTTCTTGGCAAGTACCTGGCAAGGTAAGGTTAACAGGTCGCTTTTCTTGTCGTTACACATCAGACCGTGCACATTTTCCATTCTCCATGTATGTATGATTGTTTTCCTGTTTTGTCTGTATGCACTATGAAATATTTAAGATATAACAAACACCAGTTGACTTTGACATTTTGCTTTATGATATCTCAACATCGTGACTATTTTACATTTTTTTTTTTTTTTTGCTGCTACATTGTGATACTCTGTGTACATTTTTGCACCTGCACACTGTCTATGTTTTTGACGTATTACGTTTTCTGTCATGCTATGCTGTATGCTTAATTATATCACTAGAAACCAGTTTTTATTTAATGGGTATATGACTTAAATGCAAGACATTAATCATTGTTTATCATCTTCAGAAAGAATTAACGTGTAAAAGAAATAAATTAAACAGACCACAGTGGATTACTATGAAATGGGAATTTCACCTTCGGAATGAACGAAAGAAGATGCAATACCTCGTCACGAAGAGTAAATGGATCAGAATTAACAAGCATTAACAAGAATATACTATACACATCGTATGATAGCGGTCTTAACTAATTTTTTCTTTCAGCATACGAGGCCATTGATGCAGGCTGTCAGACAGAACTACACGTCTTAGTTTTAGTGATGAAATATACTAGAAATAAGGAACTCTATACTATGAATATTTGTATGATGAAGTGTTTTTTTGCAGATGATAATGAATGATGATGAATAATGATGAAGAATATGCTAATATGGATAATGAAGTTTTTCTTTACAGGTGTTGATAATAATGGAGTTATGGTGATATGAATAATGAAGTTTTTGTTTACAGGTGTTGATAGTGATAAACTTTATGTGGCCACTAAACACACCACTTTTAAGTTTTTCTTTGCAGATGAGGATAATGTTGAAGTTTATGTATTTATGCTATGTAGTTATTTAAGTATTTGTTGCAGATCGTCTTGACAGTATGTCTTATGTCGCATGCTATGATGACTGAAGGTTTTGGAAAGGACAGCTAGAGAACATATATATTTAATACAAATTTCATTACCTGTTAATTCGAAGTTCACTACTTTTCAGTATAATATCCGTTTCTTCATTCTGCTTAATAGTCCATTTTGCATTTTTTTCCCAGGAGAAGCTATTCATGAAATTAATGTGCTATAAGCAGTTGGTCATTAAACGTGTTCTAGTACTTACATTTTTTTATACCCATTTGTGTGTGTCATTCATGAATGTTGTAAGTAGGCTGTTTAGGTTTTCTTACTGGTAACGCCACGTAGCGCTCTGTATGAAAATCACTGGCTGTGCTGTGTGCAGTCTGTGGCTAGTTTGCAATGTTGTCTGCCATTGTAGTGTTGGGCAGTTGGCTGTTAACAGCACGTAGCGTTGCGCAGTTGGAGGTGAGCCGCCAGCAGTGGTGGATGTGGGGAGAGAGATGGCGGAGTTTTGAAATTTGTAACACTGGATGTCATGAACTACTATATATATTATGACTGTTAAGGCAAATACATTGTTTGTTCTCTATTAACATCTTTCAATTGCTAACTATGCCTATCAGTAGTTAGTGCCTTCTGTAGTTTGAATCTTTTATTTAGCTGGCAGTAATGGCGCTTGCTGTATTGCAGTAGCTTAAGTAACGAAGATTTTTGTGAGGTAAGTGATTTGTGAAAGTTACAGGTTAATGTTAGTCAGGGCCATTCCTTTGTAGGGATTTCTGAAAGTCAGATTGCGTTGCGCTAAAAAATATTGTGTGTCAGTTTAAGCTCAGTCATGTATGATTATTGAATGGGGACATTTCATATGTCGACCCTTAGCCGAATATACCTCAGTGGAATCTTCTGATTCTTTCTTGTAGTTTGTGTAATTAGTGTAGCTTTTGTTTATTGCTAGTGCGTAATTGTAGAGAGAATCTCCTTTGTAGTTGCAGTCTTTCATTGTTGTACAGTAAAACAGTTGTGGCATGCATGTAGATTTGCACCAAGTATTTCGCAGCTGCGCTTGCAATTAACTACATATTATTTTCAGTGCTATGTTAATGTGTTCTCTTAATTTTGCTCTTCAAATTGTGCTTTTCTGTGTTATCGTGTGAAATATTGTGACAATAATGGCGTGTGAAAAACGTAACACTGGGCTCCAAAGTAAACTGAGAAATAATAGTGACGACGAGCGTAGCTTATCAGCACCACTGTGTAGTGAATTAACAGACATTCGGAGTAGTAATTTGGTAATTGTGCATAGGGAAATGAAGTGGGCAGCAAATAATGGTGTAGACAATGAAACAGGTAGTGAACAAGGAAGCATTATCGATCAATCGGTCGGCAACAGCTCGCCTCAGGAATCCGAAATGACAGAACACAATATTGCAAATACTGTAGACTTAGGTTTTGGGTCCTCACCGTTTTCTCAAATGAGTCAAGACAAATTTTCTGCTTGTCAAAATGTGAATGTTGCCGGTGAAAATGCACTGCCAAAAATCATAGAGAAACAGATTCCAGACACTAATACATTATTATTGCAATTAATGCAACAAATGGAACAAAATCAGAGACAAATGGGACAACGGCTTCAACAGTTAAACACAATGGAACAACACCAGAAACAAACACAGCAAAAGTTAGACACAATGGATCAAAATCTTCAAAAGTTAGACACAATGGAACAAAATCAGAGACAAACACAGCAAAAGCTTAGACACAATGGAACAACACCAGACACAAAACCGAGCGAGGTGGCGCAGTGGTTAGCACACTGGACTTGCATTCGGGAGGACGACGGTTCAATCCCGTCTCCGGCCATCCTGATTTAGGTTTTCCGTGATTTCCCTAAATCGCTTCAGGCAAATGCCGGGATGGTTCCTCTGAAAGGGCACGGCCGATTTCCTTCCCCATCCTTCCCTCACCCGAGCTTGTGCTCCGTCTCTAGTGACCTCGTTGTCGATGGGACGTTAAACACTAATCTCCTCCTCCTCCTCCAGACACAAACACAGCAAAGTTAGACACAATGGAACAAAATCTTCGGAAGTTAGACACCACACTTGAACAAACACGTGAATATTTAACTACTGAGTTACATAAAATCGAATCGAAATGTCAAAACGTCTGTAATGACGTAAAAACACAAATTTGTGAGCATTTTCAACCTATTTTTTCGCGGCATGAAAATGCATTACAGAATCACGAAGCAGCCATAAAAGAACTGCAAACCATTGTTCATGGAAATCATGAGACCGTGTGGGCTAAAATTGACTCAGTTGCATCTACCGATTCGGTTATGCAACTTAAAGGACACAGTAGATTCGATTTCAACACAAATGGACACTCTGAAACTTGGTTCAGAAAAACACACTGAGGAAATGTGTTCACTATCGGAGAAAGTAGCCGAACTTTCGGATCAGGTCTCTAACTTATCTACAAAGGTAGATGATGATCTGAATGACACAAGACCCGTAGCCTTCACTGACACAGAAGAGTATGAATAAATTAGAAAATTCAAACAAAATCAAAATCAAATCAATACACAGTACAAAAGAGAAATCCGCGAAGTATAAGATCAGTTGACGCAGGTAATACAAGAATTACATATTTCAGAGGATACTCGCGCTCCAGTACGGGAAGAGGGACATAGAAATACGGAACAACCACAAAATAATAACACAGGACACTTCGGAAATTATGAAAGAAATTGGCAAGGCGCATTGGATTTTGAAATGGAACCGCCGAAACGAAGTAACAATGAGCGATGTGCGACTCGCCGACATGATGATTTCGACTGTAAGCTGTTCATTACTAAACGTAAATTCAATACATTTAAGAATTCGGACAACGACATTCATCCACAAGCATGGCTTCATAAATTTTCTCATTGTTTTCCTCCCAACTGGTCATTGGAGCACAGGTTAGAATTTATGTGTGGCTACTTGGAGAATGAACCAGCTGTAAGAATGCGATCGGTCATTCACGATTGTCACAGTGAAGGAGAATTTTATCATGCCTTCCTCTCAGCGTATTGGTCTCAAGCTACACAAGACCGAGTAAAACATGGCATCATAATGATGAAATGTTTCGAACAATCTGAATTTTCCAGTCTTATGAAATGTTTGGAAGACATGTTGCATAAGAATCAGTATCTTTCAAACCCATACAGCCCCTCAGAACTCATCCACATTTGCTTAATCAAATACCTGAACATTTACGGCATATTATTTTAGCAGGACGTTGCAAAGACGACATTGAAGCTTTTCAGTGGCTCTTACAAGAACTGGAAATTGACACTGACAATCGCAGAACGCGAAAACAGGAGTACAACAATTACGGGTCACATCCGTCACAATTCCGCAAAGACAGAAATAATAACTGGAAGTGACAAGGCTATTCTCACAACACAAATCGTGACCAAAACAGACACCACCTGTATGACAACCGTTGGCAGAGTAGTAATATTTACAGGGAAAGATCACCTCTCTGCAGTAATGACTATCACAGAGATAATCAGAGAAACAGACAATATGGGAACCAAAACAATTATTATTACGGGAGACAAAATAACTTTAGACGCAACGGTCCAGCGCGCAGTTACGATTCAGGGAGAAATTCTCCACCACATAACCGACAAGAAAGAAACTACAGGAACTACCGACATGATGACAGACGATGTGAACGTAACGACACACCTGAATTGCATCAGAACTGGCAGGATTTAAATAGGGCAGGGCTCTCTTGGCAAGGTGAATTTGTAGAAGTTAGGTCTCCTAATCCCAGTAACGACGCGCGCCAACAAAGAAACAGACAATGACTCGCACCGCAGGCAGCCACGTGCGCCCGCTGGCTCAGGGAAAAATAACATAGACGCTAACCTTGAGAAAAATTCCAGTATTCTTTACCGACCTATACCACATGATAATTGCGTCAAAGTTGAAACTCTGAGTATTATGAAGAGTATAGGTTTACACCACATTTCACATGTAAAACCGTTTATTGAAAGATAATCTGCTTTTTAACTTTGTCTTTGCCATATAACTTTTCACTTTACATTACCAGTATGCTTTGTCAGACTTAGTATCTGTTAACATGCAACAGTGTTTGAAGTTAAATATCCAGTCAAGAACCAAGAGAACTTATTTAAACAGAAATTACGAATGCATTGTTATAGTGAACAGACGACGCAGTGTTGTTGTTTGTACATTCTTGGTTGTTAGTTGCACGATCGCGTAACGACTGTGAGACTCACATACTTGGAACATATAACGGCACTGCTAATGAGATTTTCATGCAACATTTTGGTTTGCTTGAGAGTGCATTCTGGATTTGAGGTGCTTTCTGTGAAATACTAGATGACATAGTGGTTAGTTTATGTGACAGCTACACGATTATATCACGACGTTACTAATGAGTAACAATTTACAATGTTGCTTTTGTGGTGTATCTGTTTTATATCTGCACAGTTTTTCTGAATTCTTCTGTAAAGTAAAACATGTTTTAGTAGTAACTTTTGTGGTATAGCTACAAGGAGACAGCCTTTTCCGTAGCACAACAATACGTTACAGCACAGTACTTTCTTCATCACAACAATAAGCGTAATAACTAAGATATCTATACGCAAAGCATTTCACTTTTGTTTATCATAAGGTAAGTACATTGACTTCTGCAGAACTTAGCTTTTGGAGGACAATAACTACGACACTTCCACAGAGATTACCTTACAGCAAGACGCACATTTAGCGATACAGGACATGTATTTGAGTGATTAATTTTGTACTTAAATCATTTATTTTTAAAGATATTTCAAGTACAATGATACAAAGGTTTTCCGTAATACATTTCATTCCATTCTTGTAATCTGTAACACCTGAGGGTATACTTACATTAATCCTCAGGGGGGTACACGCTTACTTTGTGTATCATGTGTTTGGCAAGCTCAAGGAGCCCTACAAATATGGTATTTGCTTATACAACTTTACACATCGGTACCATATTCCTCTAACACATAAATTACATAGCTATCTGATCATTTAACTGAGAGAGACAACCTTTTTTACTACGGCAGTGACAGATGTTTATGTAATTACACCGTTGGATAACTTCACACTTACAAAATTGTATTTTGTCTGTACTTTGTGAACTGTTCATATTTTTTTGGACCCATTGTGATATTATGAGAGCTTTGAATGATATATTTGGTGTGGGATCACGATTTTTAAAGTACGTTTGAGGCAGATGACACTTTTGACATGAGCAGAGAATTTTTCTTAGGTTTTGAAATTATTGGAGGAAGCTACGACGATTTTGGGAGTTGACTGAGGTGTTATGATGTTATTATTACAATGACTATGTGTATTATGCTGTTGTGGTATGTTTATGATCAATAAGCTGATGCTATATGAGTTATTTGATTATGCTACATATTTATTATGATGAAATATTGAAGAAGTGTCGACAAATAAGGTAAGGAGTAATGAATAGTGGTTAGGGACTCTGACTTGTGAAAAAGGATGTTGGAAACCAAGAATCGTACTTTAAGAGTTATGAAATGTATGTAAATGCGTGAATGTATCACAATGCTGACGAAAATTTTTTGGACACTGTTATATCAATAGGATTTTGTTTCTACAGATTTGTAACGCAAATTCTTGACCTGTGAAATTTTTTTATATGATACTGTCACTGTAGCGGAAACTGCTGTTGTAAATATTTCCATAAGAAAGTTAAGTGTCCACCTGCACGTAATGCGTCGTGGGCACCCAGCTGTGTCAGATGCCTGGAAAAAAAGCCATTAGTGTGTGCCTTTTCAGAGGTACAGGTAGAAAAAAAAAGGGAGGCCATTATCCTTGCTATTGACATTCCTTTGTAGAAAGCATCGCAAATACGACACACTCAAACTTGAAAACATATGATTACACTGTGGAGCTCTTAATTTATGATATTTACTGAAATGCCTAATGAAATGATGAGAAACATTTTACATTTATTGTCTTTCTAGTTGAGAGATTCTTTTGCCTTTGGAGACGACATTTGCCCAGTGAATGACGTTTCATACATTGCTCTATATAGGCTATATATATTTGCTCATGTGTTTAATATCTAGTTTCAAGCAGCACTGCAGCAATGGTTAAAATAAAATTTTATAGATGTACTAATATAAATATTTTATGCCTACAGACCCAGTAAAGACTAACTTTATGATGTACTTCAAAAAAACGAAGGAGCACAAAAAGACTTTTCCCTTCACAGGAATTGCATACAGAATTTTCTTTCCAAGTACTTGGTAATTTCTTTTGTAGAATAAATTGTGATGCATCACTCTAGTATTAAGATGTGACATAGGTATTAGACATGGCCATCTTTAGTGTAATATTTTTTTGCTTGAGCTTTGTCATGTTTAGATATAAGTTATTACATTTGCTGCTGCTGTGTGCCAGGCATAGTGCTACTAAATTTCACTTTGTATTACTCTGTTAAGCTAGTTTTACTACTGATTTATTTTTCTTATTGCTGCACATTGGCTCATATTAGTTGTAATGTTGCATTGCTTGGTAATTTAGATTTATTGCAGCTTGCTTTGACAATTTCCTTTTTTTTCATTGCTGTTTGTATTAATTGTTTCATGCTGCTGCATTGCCTCGTCCCTTAGTTTGGCATCTGAGCTCAGTAGATTTAAGTTGGCTTAAGATGGGGTAGGCTATATAAGTGAACGAGTTGTGATGAATTGGAAAAAATGCATTGAGAAGCTATAAGAAAATGGTCTGGCCAAAAAAGTATTTTGAAAGAGGATATGAACAAAAAAAGTAGGGTTTAGGGACAACAGGTTTAGGTAGGATTTTCTTGGAAATAAATAATGAGGTAATGGATAGGATTTTTTGGTGGAAGCAAAGGTTGAAACAAGACGAAAGATCTATTTAATGAAGTTTTGGGTTGGACTGCAGTACCAAATGTGGCACTGAAAACAAACCCTGTCCTTTCCTTTTGTGTTATCCCAATATGTGTTTGTGTACCCTTGTGTATTTATGTTCTTCCTGTCTTTATATGTTTATCTTATAAGACTTTTGTTGTAGAATTTTTATAACACTAAGCTACATTCACTATGATGAGGAATACTGTTATCCTCAAATATAACTGGCATTAATAATATGTTATTTACTTTGTAAAGATGTTTAGACATTATTTATTCTGTTTTGTTTTAATGCTCATGTGTGAAGTTGATGTTTCAATAATTATTCTCATCTTTTATGTATTTACTTGTGTCATAATTCCTGTAACACTGATGTATATGTCTATTTCTATTCTTTTGTAAAGCCTGTATTACTACAAATGTTATCTGTATTGTTATGTTTTTAATTAAGTATTTTGTACCTTTGTAATTGTATTCTTATGTTATAAAATTGTAATTGACACCAGTTCATCATATTATTAACTTGTAAGTCCCATTTCACTGCACGCGTTTCTGTTGGTCATAGTATATGGACAATATGCGAGAAGTAGGGACTGTTAGTGTTTGCACGTGTGTTAATAATTCAGCAAGGGACTGGATAACAGCATTGCTGGTTCTAAGGACAATTCCAAAAAGTTTGTGAGTGCACAAGTAGTGGTTATGGACTTGCTATATTATCCGCAAGACTCTTCAATGGTGATTGTGCACCTGCACAGTCACAACAGATGGCTGCTGGTCATCTCTACAAAGACTACAGTGGGTCTGCATCTTTGATGACCCACCAATACCATTATTTCTACAAGGACTACAGTGGGTCTACACCTTTGCTGACCCACCAGTACCATTATTTCTACAAGGACTGCAGTGGGTCTGCACCTCTGGTGGCCCACCAATACCACAATCTCTACCAGGACTACAGTGGGTCTGCTCTGTGATGACCTACCTACCAATATTCTTCAAAACGTCGAATGACTCTGCTGTGGGTTTGCTCTGTTGTGGCCCATTACCTGTCAGCATGTCAAGAGTCAGCACTGTCTTTCCGTTGGAAGGACAACACTACTTCTTCAAGACTGCGTGGAAATCCACTACTTCCGTGTGCATTGTCTTTTGCTGCTCAGACTTTGAGAAAAGAAACGGTAGTTTCACTGTGATGAATGATCACGACTGTGAGAAAATTTTAGCTTTTGACCAACACTGTATTAATAAGTGTGTGCATTTGATATTTTTCTTACTGTAATTATGAAAATTTTTTTCAAATCTGTATTGGCCAGTGCCCAAAACAATTCGTAAAATTTTTTTGTGGCGAGCATGGGGGCTATTTAAGTAGGCTGTTTAGGTTTACTTATTGGTAACGCCACGTTGCGCTCTGTATGAAAATCACTGGCTGTGCTGTGTGCAGTCTGTGGCTAGTTTGCATTGTCTGCCATTGTAGCGTTGGGCAGTTGGCTGTTAACAGCGCGTAGTGTTGCGCAGTTGGAGGTGAGCCGCCAGCAGTGGTGAATGTGGGGAGAGAGATGGCGGAGTTTTGAAATTTGTAACACTGGATGTCATGAACTACTATATATATTATGACTGTTAAGGCAAATACATTGTTTATTATCTATTAACATCTTTCAATTGCTAACTATGCCTATCAGTAGTTAGTGCCTTCTGTAGTTTGAATCTTTTATTTAGCTGGCAGTAGTGGCGCTCGCTGTATTGCAGTAGCTTGAGTAATGAAGATTTTTGTGAGGTAAGTGATTTGTGAAAGGTACAGGTTAATGTTAGTCAGGGCCATTCCTTTGTAGGGATTTCTGAAAGTGAGATTCCGTTGCACAAAAAAATATTGTGTGTCAGTTTAAGCTCAGTCATGTTTCATTATTGAAAGGGGACGTTTCATAGTGATCACATATACGTTATTTGTTTCATAACCTTGCTACAGCTGACTCATGACGAATGACGTTACCTATCCTCATTTGCAGCAATAAGTCAAAAGCAAATATTGTTATGCCCCAGCAATCAATTATCGATCCTAATGCAATGCATTGCTAGCACAAAAAAAAAAAATGTATTACCAGTCCCAAATAATGGTACCAGTTTAAGAGAGTTCTGAGTAATATTGAATGATGTTTTCTAACCACAGACCTTGAGTAATAGTTACAGTGTTACATTTTAAATATGTCATATGTCACTTGAATGTTGAGTTCTGAGTAATAGTGAATGATATTCTGTAATAATGCATGCATGCTCTACACTCTTTAACTCCTGTTTTGAAGGATGACTTCTGATGTTTTGTAACTGACCAAGGAGTGCCAATAATTATTTTAAATATGTCATATGTCACTTGAAAAATGTTTTGTAATATTCAATACTTGCTGGCCAATGAATGCCACTGTTTCTTATATTTTAAATTTATATTATGTCACTTACATGCTACACACACACACACACACACACACACACACACATATATATATATATATATATATATATATATATATATATATATATATATAAAATGTTTTGTAATATTCAATACTTACTGACCAACGAATGGCACTGTTTCTTATATTTTAAATTTATATTATGTCACTTGCATACTATGTATATGAATACCAGTAGCTTGATGCTACGCTCATTAGCTCCTGTTTTGACTGATGACTTCTGATGATTTGTAACTGATCAATGAGTGCCAATAATTATTTTAAATATGTCGTATGTCACTTGAATGATGAAAAATGTTTTGTAATATTCAATACTTGCTGGCCAACGAATGCCACTGTTTCTTATATTTTAAATTTGTATTATGTCACTTTCATGCTATATATATGAATACCAGTAGCTTGATGCTACACTCATTAGCTCCTGTTTTGAATGATGGCTTCTGATGGTTTGTAACTGGTCAATGAGTGCCAATGTTGTGTGTAATCAGATGACTTATGAACATTATTCTGTAATACTTCATACATGGTACAGAAATGTTCAGTACCAGGGCGATGAGTGCCACCAGTTACTCAAATCAGTTGATAGGCTAGTGTAATTCTCAATGATGCCTGGCATAAGACTTAATGTCCTTCACCTTCTGACCTAATTACCAGAAATTACTGCAATATCCGTTTGTCCTGTCTATCCTCATGATCATGGAGCACTATATTTGGTTTTTGCACTAATTCTACGGTGGTGCACCTTACAAGAACGTGGTGTTGACACGACATGCTGTCCACCACCTTGAGCGATGGAGATGTTATTATGGTCCCACTGTTTGATGTACATAAAGTACTACCAAAATGATAACATGGAATATTAATACGACATTTCAGTGTCTTTGCTACACTGATTAATACTTCAGGGATAAGAACTTCAGATTGTCTCACTTGGTGTTGTGCTTCTGTAGATATGGACTTTCAGTGCAGCTGCGTGCAACCTAATGTGCTACAACCATGATGCAATCCTTCCCTTTCCTATCCTAGTTCTTGTAAAATAGTAAAAAAAAAACTACAGTGCGTGTGGACTTTATGTCATTTGTTAATATGATTTGTACTCATTGCGTATACAATTTGTCATTGCTTGATATGTTCTGTACTCAGTGCATGTGCACTGTATTTTATTTCATGTTCTGCACTTATATATATGTATATATTCTGTGATTGTAAACTTAGTTAATTAAGAAAAATTTGTTGCTCATGGCAAGTCCAATTGACTCACCATCGCTGCCAAATTTTTGCCCCCCCCAAGTGGAGGGTTATGTAAGAGGTATGCGCTGCCTGCAATAGGCAAGGCATAGGAGAGTCTCTGACCAGAGAGCAGTATGTAGTTAGTTGTTGCTTGTCGCTAGTCTGCAGTAGTCTGTGCGCGTCTGCAGTAGTCTGCGCTTGTCTGCAGTCTGCTCTGGTCGGGACTCTGGAGGATGAGTATTATTGTATAAGGTAAAGAGGCAGCCTTACGCATATCTAGTAATGTATGTGAACTGTCATCCAATTTTTTTTTAACTGCCCTAACAATAATTTTATAATATAAAGTAATTTTTTTTAAAAAAAGCATTCATTTCAATTTAAAGAATTTATCCAATGCATGATCATTCCTTTCACGAATCACAAATGTATAGGCCAGCATTACACGGAGCTGTGCCGAAAACTTTTTAGGTAAGAGCAGATATATTCGCCGTTTTTATTGAGGTAAGAATTTTTGGTTTTTTTATTCAGAATACAGGGCCGTGGCGCAGCGCTGCTGTCGTCCTAAAATTTGCCAGGTTACTGAATTTTTTTTTTATTTCGGGGTTTAGGAATTTTTCTGTTTCGAACTTAACATTAAATGAGAAAAGAATTTTGTGGGTACATCAAATGTGAATGCATTTCTGCATGGAGATTATAAATGGGAACCAATTTTGTTCAGAGGTTACATTAAATTAGAATCACATTCAATTATTCATATTTAAATTCATTTTATTATTACGTGTGGGGAGGTTACAACGTGTCGCATCTTTCCCAGCCATAGTGTACGGAGGATAAGGTTAAGAAGAAAATCAGCATTCTACGCACAACACGCAGTAAAATAAAAAGTCGAAATTCTTCCAAGGGCGATGTAGGCTTCATGTTCCCACATTGCGGTACCTTAATAATCTGTCATAGAATACCAAGTAGAAGAGAATAAATTTTCTCATACTTGTGTCTTGTTTTTCAATGTGAGCGGGAAGGTGCTCCAAACAAGTTATTCGAAGTTTCCCTGTCCATTCGCAGAAAGCTGACGTAGCCGTCACGTTCCGAGTGTATCATTTCCCTTTAACAGGTTACAGCTTGTGTATTTCTCATTCTAAATCAACTCTGGACCAGCATCTTGCTTTCTTCTTCTTTAAAGACAGTGCCAGAGTATGTTAGAAATGTTGTACCTGCATTTGGAGCATAGACAAACAGCGTCTGCTCCAAAAGCGAGATTAAATTAACAGACTCGTTGGTTCACGATTGACAAATAAGTGCGCGGATCTTAAATCGACACGGCAGCTGCTTCGTGTTCTCCTGTCGGCCGGTCACAGCACGGGACACGTGACGCCACACGGACGTGCTTCTGGCGGTACGACACAGTACCGAGGACGCTCACCGCAGTATTCGTGCGGCATTATTCGTGCGGCATTATTTTCACTGTCCTGTCAAACGAAGTTTCTGGTGACGGCCTGAGGTGTGGCAAAACCGCGGCTGGCTGAAAGAAGCAAAGGGACGCGCCGCCACGTTTGTTTACGTGTTTGCAAAGCTAAAGTACCTTATTTGGTGGACCTATACCTGCATACTACGAAAATATGGAGTTTAATTAATGCACCGCACTAGAGACCTGTCCAGAACGCGACGTTTTTTCTGCGATTTGTCGTACAGTAGGGTGAGGAAAGTTTGTTCAGCAGTTGTCGCCACATCACTTTTTTAAACAGAAAATGAAAATCACTTTAATCGCAAAATTTAAAGTGTTCGTCTTATGATCCATCAAATTCGAATGACGTGGGACCACTACGGAACGTTTAGACTCGCTCTCAATTTTAAATATGCAACAGTCTCGTAGCAATAAAGTAGACACTTTTGACTAACGTGCGGTGTTGTGTGCACTGCTTACTATTATTGTCGAGAAAAATGTGCGAAAAGTCCGCACCTGGACGTTTTAGCGGGTCGCTATCAACTTTTCTGTCACGTCTGCTATGCATTGACGCATTTCGTAATCTTTTCTTTTATAAGGTGTAATCTGTTAATTATAATGTCTCAAACAGAAAACCGTCCCCAGTTGTCGGAAGAGAGCGCAGGGAAGGTGGGCAGCAGAAGCGATTCATAAAACTGCCGCCAACTATCCTCCACATCGATTTGTTGTGCAATTTTAGCAGATAATGTGAGTTAAAACATAGTGAGGTGCCTCGAACGGAATGAGGTCCTCTATGTCAAGTAGCACGGTTTTCGGAAAGGTGAATCTCGTGAAACCCATCTCACTTATTTCTCTCTCGGCATACTAAAAGCCACGAGTGGAGGCAGTCAGGTAGTCCCAGTACTTCTCGATTTCCGAAAGTCATTTGAATCAGTACCATATCTACTCTTATTATCAAAAGTACAATTGTACGGTGTATCGAGCGAAATTTGTGACTGGATCGAGCATTTTTTGGTAGGGAAGACGAAGAAAGTTGTCACGCATCGGAGATTCATCGGCGGATGTAGAAGTAACTTCTTGCCTTAGGGAACTGTGTTGAGATCTTAGCTGTTCGTGTTCGTGATGTCCCATTAATGACCATGCAGACAGTATTAATAGTAACCTCAAACGTTTTGCAGATAATGCAATTCTCTGTATGGAAGTAGTGTTTGACAAAAGATGCATAAAATACTCAGTCAGGTTTTTAAAACATTTCAAGGTGTACAAAGATCGGTAACTTGCTTGAAATGTTCGGAAATATAGTATTATGTACTTGACAAAACGAAAAAATCGTAGTATCCTGTGACTGCATTATCGATGAGTCACAGCTGGAATTGTTTACAAATGGCTGCGTGTCACACGTTGTAGGGACACGGAATGGAATGAGCACGCAGGCTGTGCAGTGAGTGGAGCAGGTGGTGGGCATCGATTTGTTGGTAGAATACAGAGGGAGTGCAGCCGGTCCCAGACTGGTTTACGAATCACACGTGCGGCCCATCCTGGAGTGGAGCGTGGCCGCCCTGGCAGCGCCTGTGCTGCCCGCCGATCGCGAGCTCCTCCGCGAAAGGGTCGCCTCAAAGAGCGGCGTCAGCATCTCAGTCTTGAGAACAAAAATCCAGGTCTAATGTCGACATTAAATAACTACCAGTTTACAAAGTCAGTAAACTACTGGCATCCGATTTATAAGATTTTGCGATCGAACGAGGAAAGTGACAAATTCCGCGATTTTTCGTAAGTGACATTCCGGAGCCCTGGGTGATTAGCGATGACTTTACCTGCACAGCTCACAGCTTTGTCAATAGAAGGGTGGTGGCACAGTAGCGCCTGGCAGGCATGGGAAAAACCGACCGGTTAAAGCCGATACCGTTATTTTAGTTCCGAATAACCGGTATTTTCCGGTATTCCTTTGGTCTCCGCTGTATCAGGCGCTTTTTTTATTTTTTATTGAATACAGAGTGATAAACTGTAATATCAGTTCGACATATTGCCTTATTATACAAAATAGGAAAGGCGATCAGTGCTATTTTACTAACAACGCCGACAGAAACGAGGAACAAACACACGGCGTAAGAACCGGTACGGAACTGCTGAGACAGCGACGTCCCCGGCCGTACGGCTGCCATCGCAGCGGCACCGACAACGGTCGTCAGACTACGTCGCCAGACGTCGCCCGACAGAGCCAGCCGACAGCGTGCCCACACTGGGCCCGATCTCCTTCGTCATTTTGTGACTGGGCCAAAGGAGGTTAGGTTAGCTTAGAAACCATACTATGAATCAAGTAGGTTAGGTTCTAAAGACGCCCCTCTCATTGGATACGAGTGCTGCATAGCGGCTTCTGTTTCTAAAGAGACGCCGAATCCGTGGAATGAGCTTTCCTGTCTCGTAAACAACGTGGCGAGTACTATACAAAAAATGGCTCTGAGCACTATGGGACTTAACTGCTAAGGTCATCAGTCCCCTAGAACTTAGAACTACTTAAACCTAACTAACGTAAGGACATCACACATCCATGCCCGAGACATTCGAACCTGCGACCGTAGCGGTCGCGCGGTTACAGACTGTAGCGCCTAGACTGTAGCGCCTAGAACCAGACTTGTACGAATATATGAGATGACGGGAGAAACGTTTCGTTAATACTCGATATAAAAGCAAGTTGTGAACACTCTGGTTCGCTGTGTTTGTTTAAAGTTGTGCAGACATGTGTCAATTAACTGTCAATCAGTGTCACTGATCACACGAGTAAAACACAAACATAAGGTGTAGCGTAAGATACTGTGATAACCTACAGCACTTACAAGTCGAAGTACACACTGTGCACCACCTTTGCAAACCACTTCATATCAACACAATCACTGTCCTACTGGCATAAAACACCAGTAAGGAGTAATGATAAGTTGTGCGCAACTAATGACAGCCTGCCCCAAAAAAGACCCAGTACAGTAGCTATAAGTAGGGTAAACCATGGCAATTTCGTGAGGATTTCTGTATTAACTTAATTTAAAGTATATAAAAAATATTTTAAAAGCCTGCTGAATTATATATGTAAGCCTGTCCTTAAATGCATTACTCAGTATGCACAATGTTATGATTAGTTGATTCTACATTCTCTCCCTTATGATTTCATGAACGAATAATTTTGTAGGTTATTTCGTGACACCCCTTAGTAAGTTCGTGACATTACTTGGGTAATTTCGTGATAATGCATTAATTAAATAATGAAAGCATTGTATTTCTATAAAAGATATTATTCTGTCATTTTACGACAGTGAGGCTTATTTATGATAATAATGATAAAGTACTGACGAAGTAATGAGCAAAAACACTGCATTGAATTTACTAATTAAATGAAAGCCTCATTTTAGTCTGCATCACAAAGGTTTCGACACTTGTTGCACATAAAAACGTCCTCACTCTCTTCAAAATTATGTTGACACTTCGAATGGTACCACATTAAACACATACTACACTGTATCCATAGTGCCCTGATTTTTTCCTCACGTCTTCTAGATAAATGTGGCCACAGGATCCACATTTATTGGTATCTTTTGTCCTCTTCTTTGTCACTCCAGAGCTGCTTGGTTGTAGATTTAATGTATCTTCCTTTCGTGGCCTACTTATAAATCAGTGAATTTCATTAAAATAAATAAACAACAACTCAAAGGAACAACTGTCAACTCTGTTAATGAAGCACGTAGGATAATATTTTAGAAAATGCATAGGCCTACCTCTGGTTCCTTTTGGGAGCTGCTTCTTGAATTGGAGTCAGACATTTTACCTTGCTATCTGTCTTTCTCCTCCGCTTGCATTTGTTCCCATCATCTGTTAAGACAGGCAGAGCACGAAGGTCATTCACCTCTGAATGACTTTCTGGATCATCTAATGCTGGCTCCAGATTGTCTTCTGCAGGTTTGTCTGTCGGCTTTGATGTTGCTATTGCCTCATCAGTCACAGTGGCAGGATTAAATGGATATATCCCAGTCTTCCTAAAAGCTGATATGATGATCTCAGGACTGAAAGCACTGTAGTAAGAAGGTTTCAACAATTTGTGCAAATCAGATCTGTTGGGTCTGAGACCTGGATTCTTGACCATGTAGCTATTTAAAGATTTTCCCCATGATCTTTTAAGTTGCCGAAATACCCCTACAGGTTTCAGATAGATTATATAATGGTAAGACAGAGATTTAGGAACCAGGTTTTAAGTTGTAAGACATTTCCAGAGGCAGATGTGCACTCTGACCACAATCTATTGGTTGTGAGCTGTAGATTAAAACTGAAGAAACTGCAAAAAGGTGGGAATTTGAGGAGATGGGACATAGATAAACTGACTAAACCAGAGGCTGTACAGAGTTTCAGGGAGACCATAAGGGAACAACTGACAGGAATGGGGGAAAGAAATACAGTACAAGAAGAATGGGTAGCGTTGAGGGATGAAGTAGTGAAGGCAGCAGAGGATCAAGTAGGTAAAAAGACGAAGGCTAGTAGAAATCCTTGGGTAACAGAAGAAATATTGAATTTAATTGATGAAAGGAGAAAATATAAAAATGCAGTAAGTAAGGCAGGCAGAAAGGAATACAAACGTCTCAAAAATGAGATCTACAGGAAGTGCAAAATGGCTAATCAGGGATGGCTAGAGGACAAATGTAAGGATGTAGAGGTTTGTCTCACTAGGGGTAAGATAGATACTGCCTACAGGACAATTAAAGAGACCTCTGGAGAAAAGAGAACCACTTGTATGAATATCAAGAGCTCAGATGGAAACCCAGTTCTAAGCTAAGAAGGGAAAGCAAAAAGGTGGAAGAAATATATAGAGGGTCTATACAAGGGCGATGTATTTGAGGACAATATTATGGAAGTGGAAGCGGATGCAGATGAAGATGAGATGGGAGATATGATACTGCGTGAAGAGTTTGACAGAGCACTGAAAGATCTGATTCGAAACAAGGCCCCGGGAATAGACGATATTCCATTAGAACTACTGACATCCTTGGGAGAGCCAGTCCTGACAAAACTCTACCATCTGGTGAGCAAGATGTATGAGACAGGAGAAATACCCTCAGACTTCAAGAAGAATATAATAATTCTAATCCCAAAGAAAGCAGGTGTTGTCAGATGTGAAAATTACCGGACTATCAGTTTAAAAAGTCACGGCTGCAAAATACTAACGCGAATTCTTTACAGACGAATGGAAAAACTGGTAGTAGACGACCTCGGGGAAGATCAGTTTGGATTCCGTAGAAATATGGTTACACGTGAGGCAATACTGACCCTACGACTTATTTTACAAGCTAGATTAAGAAAAGGCAAACCTACGTTTCTGGCATTTGTAGACTTAGAGAAATATTTTGACAATGTTGACTGGAATACTCTCTTTCAAATTCTAACGGTGTCAGGGCTAAAATACAGAGAGCGAAAGGCTATTTACAATTTGTACAGAAACCAGATGGCAGTTGTAAGAGTCGAGGTACATGAAAGGGGAGCAGTGGTTGGGAAGGGAGTGAGACAGGGATGTAGCCTCTCCCCGTGCTATTCAATCTGTATCTTGAGCAAGCAGTAAAGGATACAAAGGAAAAGTTCGGAGTAGGTATTAAAATCCATGGAGAAGAAATAAAAACTTTGAGGTTCGCCGATGACATTGTAATTCTGTCAGAGACAGCGAAGGACTTGGAAGAGCAGCTGAACGGAATGGACAGTGTCTTGAAAGGAGGATATAAGATGAACATCAACAAAAGCAAAACGAGGATAATGGAATGTAGTCGATTTACGTTTGGTGATGCTGAGGGAATTACATTAAGAAATGAGACACTTAAAGTAGTAAGGGAGTTTTGCTATTTGGGGAGCAAAATAACTGACGATGGTCGAAGTAAAGAGGATATAAAATGTACATTGGCAATGTCAAGGAAAGCGTTTCTGAAGAAGAGAAATTTGTTAACATCGAGTATTGATTTAAGTGTCAGGAAATCGTTTCTGAAAGTATTCGTATGGATTGTAGACATGTATGGAAGTGAAACATGGACGATAAATACACTCCTGGGAATTGAAATAAGAACACCGTGAATTCATTGTCCCAGGAAGGGGAAACTTTATTGACACATTCCTGGGGTCAGATACATCACATGATCACACTGACAGAACCACAGGCACATAGACACAGGCAACAGAGCATGCACAATGTCGGCACTAGTACAGTGTATATCCACCTTTCGCAGCAATGCAGGCTGCTATTCTCCCATGGAGACGATCGTAGAGATGCTGGATGTAGTCCTGTGGAACGGCTTGCCATGCCATTTCCACCTGGCGCCTCAGTTGGACCAGCGTTCGTGCTGGACGTGCAGACCGCGTGAGACGACGCTTCATCCAGTCCCAAACATGCTCAATGGGGGACAGATCCGGAGATCTTGCTGGCCAGGGTAGTTGACTTACACCTTCTAGAGCACGTTGGGTGGCACGGCATACATGCGGACGTGCATTGTCCTGTTGGAACAGCAAGTTCCCTTGCCGGTCTAGGAATGGTAGAACGATGGGTTCGATGACGGTTTGGATGTACCGTGCACTATTCAGTGTCCCCTCGACGATCACCAGTGGTGTACGGCCAGTGTAGGAGATCGCTCCCCACACCATGATGTCGGGTGTTGGCCCTGTGTGCCTCGGTCGTATGCACTCATGATTGTGGCGCTCACCTGCACGGCGCCAAACACGCATACGACCATCATTGGCACCAAGGCAGAAGCGACTCTCATCGCTGAAGACGACACGTCTCCATTCGTCCCTCCATTCACGCCTGTCGCGACACCACTGGAGGCGGGCTGCACGATGTTGGGGCGTGAGCGGAAGACGGCCTAACGGTGTGCGGGACCGTAGCCCAGCTTCATGGAGACGGTTGCGAATGGTCCTCGCCGATACCCCAGGAGCAACAGTGTCCCTAATTTGCTGGGAAGTGGCGGTGCGGTCCCCTACGGCACTGCGTAGGATCCTACGGTCTTGGCGTGCATCCGTGCGTCGCTGCAGTCCGGTCCCAGGTCGACGGGCACGTGCACCTTCCGCCGACCACTGGCGACAACATCGATGTACTGTGGAGACCTCATGCCCCACGTGTTGAGCAATTCGGCGTTACGTCCACCCGGCCTCCCGCATGCCCACTATACGCCCTCGCTCAAAGTCCGTCAACTGCACATACGGTTCACGTCCACGCTGTCGCGGCATGCTACCAGTGTTAAAGACTGCGATGGAGCTCCGTATGCCACGGCAAACTGGCTGACACTGACGGCGGCGGTGCACAAATGCTGCGCAGCTAGCGCCATTCGACGTCCAACACCGCGGTTCCTGGTGTGTCCGCTGTGCCGTGCGTGTGATCATTGCTTGTACAGCCCTCTCGCAGTGTCCGGAGCAAGTATGGTGGGTCTGACACACCGGTGTCAATGTGTTCTTTTTTCCATTTCCAGGAGTGTAGTTTGGACAAGAAGAGAATAGAAGCTTTCGAAATATGGTGCTGCAGAAGAATGCTGAAGATTAGATGGGTAGATCACATAACTAATGAAGAGGTATTGAATAGAACTGGGGGGAAGAGGTGTTTGTGGCACAACTTGACTAGAAGAAGGGATCGGTTGGTAGGACAAGTTCTGAGGCATCAAGGGATCACCAATTTAGTATTGGAGGGTAGCGTGGGGGGTAAAATCATAGAGGGAGACCAAGAGATGAATACACTAAGCAGATTCAGAAGGATGTAGGTTGCAGTAGGTACCGGGAGATGAAGAAGCTTGCACAGGATAGAGTAGCATGGAGTGCTGCATCAAACGAGTCCCAGGACTGAAGACCACAACAACAACATATACCCCTACATCCAATGGCTGCAGAATGTGAGAAGAAAATGTCAGAAGAAAGATCTGGTTCTTCTTGACCAGATCAATGACCTTTTTTTATTTTTTTTTATTGTTCCGTGGGACCAAATTAAGGAGAAGTGTTCATGGTCATGGAACGAGTCAATACATGAAATTATAACACGATAGTAGAAACAGATAAAATGAAATATAAGAAACATATTCAGGTGACAAGTCGTAAGTTTAAATAAATAAAATCAACAATGTAACACTGGAATTTGCTTAATTTTTCAGCTCTTCCTCGACAGAATAGAAGGAGTGACCCATGAGGAAACTCTTCAGTTTAGACTTAATAGTGTTTGGGCTACTGCTGAAATATGGGATCCATGGGAATCCATTACTAAAATTATAGGTCTTGCAGGAGGTATGCATTGTATGAAATGTTTGGTCCATTCCAGAAAAGAGTTCTCCATGTATCGTCCCTTTTGGTGATGAACGGTGCCAGGAATTACGTCTTTCAGAAGATTTTCTGACATTCGAACACCCTTAAATATTACCATAGGTGGTTTCCAGTGACCGCTAGCATTGACACAGGCAAGAACTGTGTGAATTTCACCTCTATCAGCAAACATTCTGCTATATACATACTTTTTTCCAATTGTTGTAACGATCTTGGATGCTTACAACACATGTAAGAGCCCTGTCTTATCACAATTCCATACTAGATCTGGACGATTTTGAACTCCTAGATCTGTGACTAATGGTTCTAATTCTTCATAAAAGTCAGTAATTATTGACTTATTTCCCACTGATGACCTATAAGCAGCTATATTTTCAGGCACTCTTAAGGGAAGCCCATAATGTGTTTTAAAATCTTTCCACCACCAGTCCCCTGCAGCTTGTTCTTCTTCACTGAAGGGATGTTCTCTACCAGTTGCTGTAGCTAGCTTATAAGCCAGTTTTAGAATCTGAATGACAGTCAATTCCTGCATGGAAAGTATGTGATTGCATATTCTTTGTTCCATTTGTACAGGTAAAGCAGAGGTTTCCCTAATTTAGGTACGCCTACACATTCACCTTCAGTCCTGCTAAGAAAGTCTTTTGGGGTAGGCCACGGCACTTGACATTGCTTTGATGCCTTGTAAACTGAGTACTTCTCCTCTTTTACCAACCTTGCTGCTGTAATAATAGCATAATAGCGATATTTTGGAGACATCTAACATGCAGAAGAAGAAAAAAAGGTTAAGTTCGTGATAGCTTGGTTAATTCATGATATGTAATTTTAATATATTTTCTGGTTTAAAATGAAGTGCTCTATCTATACCATGGGCATGCTGCTACAAATAATTAAATATCCGCTTTTAAAAACGTTTATTAGCCAGTATTTGCAAAGACTGTCTAGGGTGGCGCAAGATGGCAGTTAAAATGCTAAGATGTTTGCTATAGTTCACTTCTTTTATCTTGGCGGCTCGCGCACGCCCGCCCAGACGCGGGAGATTGCTGCGTTGCCAGTTGCAAACGACGCACGCGCCATACTATAGTATAGTTGGCATACTTACGTTTAGGGGGGAGCGCGCAGTTTATGAAGTAAAGCCGCCACGGCCGCATTAAGCCTTTCGCTGCTACAGAGACGTGCTCCCCGCATTCCGCGCTGTGCGCGATTTTGTCATCACTGCACTGCTCGCCTGTGCAGACACATGGTGTTCCCACTGCTTTGACACACTTATCATTCGATTTCACAAAAACTATTTGGCCCAAAAATTTGATTTTTACACATCTTCTTGACTGATTACCTTCCCCCTTCCCCCCCCCCCCCCCCCCCATAAATGATTTAATTTTGTTTCGATGTTCAACGCAGTTATTGTGCAGCATTAAATGTAGTAAACCATTGCACAAAATTTTGAAGAGTTTACAGATGTAAAAGTCCACAGCGTATACTTTCCGTATGGTTGATTTTAGTTGCCACTAGATATTTCAAAAAATTACATTCAAACGAATAAAATTCATGAAGTAAGACACTTCGATATTGTTTTTAAATAATGAAAATATTAAGCATCGAATAAGGTTTGAATTCAGAACCTTTTGTTTTCAATCCAAACACCTTAACCATTACGCTACCACAGCTTGTCATTCAATTGGCTTCCTGGAGGAGTTTAAAGAAACACGCAAAATACCGACTATGACTATGACTATGAATTACGTTTCGTCGAAGTGTAATAGGAAATAAACAATTACCGCCGTTCTTTATTGCGAATGAATGTTCTTGCTATCTCCTGAATAAGGAGGCTTATTGCTTGTTTGGTGTAATTAATTAATAGAATATGGAGCAATTGGTATAAAGAACGCTTTTTCCAAACTTTCTTTTATAGAAAGTCTGCTATCAAGACATTGCTTTTGTTGTATTACTTTATTAATGATTGAACGTTTCTAAACCTGAAGACACTCGTCCGTGCTCTGCACTGCAGTCTGTGCTCTGGCAGCGTCGTTCTCTGTTCATTGGCTGACTGTGTTTTGTGACGTCAGATGCGCAGAACGAACCTAAACTCGGCCGTCATCGTAAATGACGCGCACTTTAGCGCAGCTGAGGCTATTACGTCTAAACTAACGAACGCAAAAACACAAACCTTAATCAGAAAAATTTATTTATGTCACATAAACAACTGTGCAAAATCAAAAAATGTTACTTTTTTAGTATGAGGAGTAATCAGCACTTTGAAAGCACGTGGGATTCTCCAGCGCGAAAGCGAAAGCCAGTTACCCCCGACGGGAGGAAACAACTGACTGTGCTGCCGAGGCCGCAGGTAGGGGCCGTGTGCTGCTACGTGTGGGCCAGAGGCTGCACTTCTGGCGTGGTTAGTAAATCCGTGAAGAGGAATCCACAAAGTGTCACGAAATAAGCAATGCCACCAACTTACCAAGGTTTATCCTATATACGATACGCCACCCCTTTGACTCGAATAAATTATTTTTGGAGGTTATGATCTATGCCTAATATTTCCAATAAAGATTTTGCTAGATGAGGTTTCGAATAAACCTGCGATTGCAGTCCATGTATTCCGGATTATATCCCGATATATTTTCATCCTCAGGATACGAGAAACACACTCTTATCAGTTTCTGACGCTCCATATTTAGTGCTTGAGAAAATCGGCCGGTTTGACCGCAGAAAACTAACTCATCTGAACTTCAGCGATTGTCGTCCGAAGTCTGTACGTTCGGGAGAGAAGAGGTGCTGTAGTGTGGCGGCGCACGCAGCGGCGGACTGTTCTGAAAAGACCGGCCGGCCGCCTCCGGCCGACGTCGGTCGTCGGCGGAGTCCACCGACACCGGAGCCACCGCGGGCGCCGCCTCACAAGGGACGCGGGTGCGTGGGAGGATGCTAAGCTCACCCAACCTGGATATGATGTGACGTCATTATGACGTATATACGCTTTAGTCGATGAACACACCTATCGACTTTTACGAACGTTCGAGATTCCAAACTGTCGTCAGCTAGTGGTTTGTTTTGACACGTGCGATTCTGAAAACAGCTCAGTGTGGCAGCGTATATGTATTTCGCCAAAATAAAAGAGCTGGATATTAATAGAAATATTCCTGACCGTGGCCTTGAAAACACCACGTAAAAAAGTGAAGTCTTCTTATGTCCCGACCACATTAGATTGCGTGATTGTTGTATTGAATGCTTACGCCGAAAATAATATTTATTTATTATCAACATTTTAGTATGGTTTCATACAATTGGTCTTGTCAGTACATATTAGATTGTAGCAGCATACTCTTGCTGACTTTTTTTTCTTAACTTATATAGGTGAAAGAGAACTCGTGCAAGTTTGTTAGCTGAGTAATGTATATGTCCTTCCCAAGACAGTCTTTTATCAACCATAATTCCAAGTAATTTTACACTCGGACCGCAGAGACAGGTACCTTAGTGTCCAGTAATGACTGATGTGTAGAATGATTGAATTTCGAACTTAAAAAGAAAAATATGAGGCATTGTTGAAGAAAAATCGTCGACCGGAGATGAAATACGAGGGGAAGTGGATTTCTCAATGTAATCTTAACCAAAGGTTAGTGTCTAGTACTGATTGACGTATGAAATGATTGAATGCAGTGTCAAAGCATTCCATGGTGGTAAGGTTTTCTCTGATTAGTCTCTCGAATGCTGAACACATAATTAGAGACGAGCAAACGAAAAACAACCCACAGGACACAAACACAGTACAATACACGATTTAAACGCAAGGAACGCAAAACACATTTAAACGAATGGCGCAGAGCACAGCGCTACCCCGTCACAATCTCTCGAAAGTTCACAAAAGTCGAATAGTCAATACACGGTTTCTACCGTTTTCGACGTAGCGTGTGTACGTCACAATGACGTCACATTGTATCTAAGTCCGGTGAACTTAGCATCCTCCGTGTGCGTGCGGTGCGTAGCGGGGCCCGCCCCCGCACGGCGGTGTCTCGCACTGCCGATGGCACCAGCGCCGCTCTGGAAACATGTTTTCGAGGTGACGTTAAATACTGTCGAACTTCCAGCGTGCTGAAGAAGCTCGGGTCAGCAACTTCCGTTAGTCAGTAGAACCAGAAAAACCAGTCCGAGTTGCAAATTTTTACCCTTCACTCATTCGATGAATCATCATTACCATTTTCAAATCATCATAACACATCCGAAAATTGTATTTCCGAAAACGCCAAAAATATGCAATGATCAGTGCATACAGATAACTTATCTGTACGCACTGTAAATGTTCATTGCACATTTTTTTTACTTCTTCGGAAATGCCATTTTCGACTATGTGGTGATTTAAAAATGAGTCTCGGCCCGAGACTAGTCATCGAATGAATAAAAAGTAACAATTTGCAGCTTTGAGTCGTTTTCCCATTCTACTGGTAAAATGTTTTCCGAAGCGACATAGCACTGACCTGCAATGCTTCAAGTGCTTTAAGGGATTAAATATTTGTCTGCCATAAAAGAGTAATAAATTAGAAACTTAACAATTCATTCACAGCATTCAGTAAAAATACAAGGTAGCTGATCTTTTCCCAGTGTCTACATAACACGCCTCCATCTGGTTGTAACCCTCGCGCGATCCTCGATTTTTGAGCGCAGTTTCTAAAACTTAGAACCGTTAGGCGAACACTGATGTCTTTTGGAATTCAACCACCCATCACTTTACGAGAAAAGCAGCTAACGGTTGACGCTCGGTGTTTTCTTTTGTTTGCTTATTTAATTGTTTTGATTCTATGTATCACGAAACTAAGAGAGAAAAATTTTTCAGTGTTTGTTCGATTTCTACTTTATACAGGACGTAATAGGAACGATAAACCGACAATCGGTTACTTCAGAAACAGGTTAGTTTGAGCGCTTTTCAAATTCAGGTTAAACTGGAGTGGAAAAAATTTATACAGCCGAAAACCGGTTGTTTCAGCGATACACGTCTATTTGCTCGATACAATTTGAAACGAAACTCGTCCGACCAGGCAACATGCTTCCAGCCATAAACATTCCAAGGGCCTTCGGCTCCGGAAGCCCATATCGATGACGTTTCGCTGAATGATTCGCACGCTGATACTTGCTGCTGGCCCAGCATTGAAATCTGCAGCAGTTTGCGGAAGAGTCGGACGTCTGTCACGTTGGACGATTCTCTTCAATTGACATCGGTCCCGTTCTTGAATGATCTTTTTCCGGCCGCAGCGATGTCAGAGATCTGACGTTTTACCGGAGTCCTCATATTCACAGTACACTCCTGATATGGTCGTACGGGAAAATCCGCACTTCACCACTACCTCGGAGATGCTGTGTCCCATCGCTCGTGCGCCGACTGTAACACCACGTACAAACTCACTTAAATATTGATAATCTGCAATTGTAGCAGCAGTTACCGATCTAATACATGCGTCAGACACTTGTTACTTATATAGGCGTTACCGACCGCAGCGCCGTATTCTGCCTGTTTACATATCTCTGTATTTGAATACGCATGCCTATACTAGTGTCTTTGGCGCGTGAGTCTAAGACAACAAGTGTCTGGCGCACTTGTTAAATAGGTTACTACTGCTAGAATGACAGTTTATCAAGATTCAAGTGAGTTTGAACGTCGTGCTATAGTCGGCCTACTTGCGTCTCCGAGGTAGCGATGGAGTGGAGATCTGCGCGTACGACAGTTTCACAAGTATCCTGTATCTGGAATCCGGTAAAACATCAAACGGCGCCGTGACGCATGTGGCCTTCCACAACAGAAATCGCGAGCGACCGTAGGAACTATTCGAGACGAACGATCGCCGTTTAATGACCGTGTCGGCAGACGGTGGAACGAACACAGTACAATTCAGAGCACTAGCATTCTACGATTGTCGTTCCACGATCATTGTTGAACGATAATGGCAACAGTTGCAACAAGGAGAACTTACCTTAAGGAAGAACAACCGCTTACACACCGTGGGCAAGTCAATCTTCGCAACACGCTGTAATCGTCAGCTGAAAATTCAATACGACTCAAGGAAGTCGACAAAAGCGACGACATCGGTATATTCTCATTGAGTGCGTGTTTTTCGAGACCCGCATCGTGGTCTGCGGTCTACTGACGGGAATCTAAACACACCCGGGCATCTCGAGTTCCTCAGATGTGCTGCCGCCGCAGCTACTGTGGGACATAAGGCAGCCAGTGTTTCATCATCGTGAACCCCACTTTCTCACTTCTGGCGGCGGAGCCTCGGAAGAGAATACTTGGAGAGCACTGGAACGGTCGTTCAGAAAACGCGAAATGGTCTGCTCACTCGCCAAACTTAACACAACTATGTTTTCATATGTGGGAAAAATTAAAACAAGCATTCTGTTAGGAAACACCGATGACTGCCAAAGGCACGGAATGCGTTACAACACGGGCCTGTGATGCCGGTAACTCCAGATGTAACTCAACGTGCAGTATTATTTCTCGAAAATCATTTTATAGCAATTCTCGTTATCAACGTTTTGAGCACTTTGTATGACAGCCGTGACAATAAACAGACGACAGTATGTGAAAAAATGTTTTTTTGGAAATTTGTGGTAAGGTCTTATGGGACCAAACTGCAGAGATCATCGGTCCCTAAGACTACACACTACTTAATCTAACTTAAACTAACTTGCACTATGGAAAATAGACACTGCCATGTCCGAGGGAAGGTTCGAACCTCCGACGGGAGGAGCCGCACGGACCGTGACAAGGCGCCGCAGACCGCGCGGCTACCCAGTGCGGCCCGTATGTGAGTTCGGGTTTGCTTACATTTGGTATAATATGGCATACATTTGTGGAACCTGTAGTCCTGACGATGGGCAGTGGTTTGCGGGTATGTATTCTGGTGAGTCACAGAGAATGTTAAGAATACATCGAGATATTGAAGCGAGTGTGATTTTTTTAAAATACGATGATATACTTGTTTTCAATGGCGTCCGAATGCGCTTGAACAGGCGAGTACAGGAATATAATGATTGTTAATTTTGGAGTTGAAATTTTTCGCAAAATAATCAGATAAATATTCTAAGACTGAAAGGCAAGTCGGCAGAAGTCGGCTATTGCGTTTAAACACGCTCATGGTAGGCTACTTGTTTGTGTAAGCATGTCGACTGTATATTCGTCTGCATTGCGGGACCAGCAGGAACTGTGTCTCCTGTCGGCAGGTCATTTCCGCTGTAAGGCTCCTCGCACGCTGATGAGGAGAAGTTGGACGTGCCTCTTCTGTACGGCGAATGCCGAAGAAATGCTGTCGGAACGGCAGGGACGGCCATCCCGGTCGACGCTGCCCGTCGCGTGAGGCACTCGCACGACTTACGAGGCCAGCAGCGCGAGCGGGCAGTCCCGGCGCCAGGCGACGAGGGCTGCGGCCGACGCAGCTCACGAGGCAGCCGTCCCGTCTGCGGCGGTCGTTCAGCCCGCGGTGCGTCGTGCCGGGGAACGCGTGGTCGGCCAGGCGAGTGTCGTCCGCATCTCGCATCCACACAAATCCCACCCTCGTCGTCTGCCACTGCGTCAGCCGCCCGGAGGACGTGATTTCGAACGTCGGTGTAGAATTCTGCCGCTTTGCTCTGCGGCGCCTGGGACACGACACTGCGATTTTCCAACGTTGTAACCTCCCCGCAAAAATTTTAAAATTGAAATTAAAAATATTTATTATGGATAGCGATTCTCATTTTTGTGTGACCTCAGAACAAAACTGGTTCCCATTTAATCCACCCACAAAATTCTTTTCTCATTTAATATAAGCACGAAACAGAAAAATTCCTAAACCTCGTAATTGTTGTTGTTGTTGTTGTGGTCTTCAGTCCTGAGACTGGTTTGATGCATCTCTCCATGCTACTCTATCCTGTGCAAGCTTCTTCATCTCCCGGTACCTACTGCAACCTACATCCTTCTGAATCTGCTTAGTGTATTGATCTCTTGGTCTCCCTCTACGATTTTTACCCTCCACGCTGCCCTCCAATGCTAAATTTGTGATCCCTTGATGCCTCAAAACATGTTCTACCAACCGATCCCTTCTTCTGGTCAAGTTGTGCCACAAACTTCTCTTCTCCCCAATCCTATTCAATACCTCCTCATTAGTTACGTGATCTACCCACCTTATCTTCAGCATTCTTCTGTAGCACCACATTTCGAAAGCTTCTATTCTCTTCTTGTCCAAACTGGTTATCGGCCAATGTTCACTTCCATACATGGCTACACTCCATACAAATACTTTCAGAAACGAATTCCTGACACTTAAATCTATACTCGATGTTAACAAATTTCTCTTCTTCAGAAACACTTTCCTTGCCATTGCCAGTCTACATTTTATATCCTCTCTACTTCGACCATCATCAGTTATTTTACTCACTAAATAGCAAAACTCCTTCACTGCTTTAAGTGTCCCATTTCTTAATCTAATTCCCTCAGCATCACCCGACTTAATTAGGCTACATTCCATTATCCTTGTTTTTCTTTTGTTGATGTTCATCTTATATCCTCCTTTCAAGACACTGTCCATTCCATTCAACTGCTCTTCCAAGTCCTTTGCTGTCGCTGACAGAATTACAATGTCATCGGCGAACCTCAAAGTTTTTATTTCTTCTCCATGGATTTTAATACCTACTCCGAATTTTTCTTTTGTTTCCTTACTGCTTGCTCAATATACAGATTGAATAACATCGGGGACAGGCTACAACCCTGTGTCACTCCTTTCCCAACCACTGCTTCCCTTTCATGCCCCTCGACTCTTATAACTGCCATCTGGTTTCTGTACAAATTGTAAATAGCCTTTTGCTCCCTGTATTTTACCCCTGCCATCTTTAGAATTTGAAAGAGAGTATTCCAGTCAACATTGTCAAAAGCTTTCTCTAAGTCTACAAATGCTAGAAACGTAGGTTTGCCTTTTCTTAATCTTTCTTCTAAGATAAGTCGTAAGGTTAGTATTGCCTCACGTGTTCCAACATTTCTACGGAATCCAAACTGATCTTCCCCGAGGTCCGCTTCTACCAGTTTTTTCATTCGTCTGTAAAGAATTCGCGTTAGTATTTTGCAGCCGTGACTTTTTAAACTGATAGTCCGGTAATTTTCACATCTGACAACACCTGCTTTCTTTGGGATTGGAATTATTATATTCTTCTTGAAGTCTGAGGGTATTTCTCCTGTCTCATACATCTTGCTCACCAGATGGTAGAGTTTTCTCAGGACTGGCTCTCCCAAGGCCATCAGTAGTTCTAATGGAATCTTGTCTACTCCCGGGGCCTTGTGTCGATTCAGGTCTTTCAGTGCTCTGTCAAACTCTTCACGCAGTATCTTATCTCCCATTTCATCTTCATCTACATCCTCTTCCATTTCCATAATATTGTCCTCAAGTACATCGCCCTTGTATAAACTCTCTATATACTCCTTCCACCTTTCTGCCTTCCCTTCTTTGCTTAGAACTGGGTTTCCATCTGAGCTCTTGATATTCATACAAGTGGCTCTCTTTTCTCCAAAGGTCTCTTTAATTTTCCTGTAGGCAGTATCTATCTTACCCCTAGTGAGACAAACCTCTACATCCTTACATCTGTCCTCTAGCCATCCCTGCTTAGCCATTTTGCACTTCCCGTCGATCTCATTTTTGAGACGTTTGTATTCCTTTTTGCCTGCTTCATTTGCTGCATTTTTATATTTTCTCCTTTCATCAATTAAATTCAATATTTCTTCTGTTACCCAAGGATTTCTATTAGCCCTCGTCTTTTTACCTACTTGATCCTCTGCTGCCTTCAGTACTTCATCCCTCAGAGCTACCCATTCTTCTTCTACTGTATTTCTTTCCCCCATTCCTGTCAATTGTTCCCTTACGCTCTCCCTCAAACTCTGTACAACCTCTGGTTCTTTCAGTTTATCCAGGTCCCATCTCCTTAAATTCCCGCCTTTTTGCAGTTTCTTCAGTTTCAATCTGCAGTTCATAACCAATAGATTGTAGTCAGAAACCACATCTGCCCCTGGAAATGTCTTACAATTTAAAACCTGGTTCCTAAATCTCTGTCTTGCCATTATATAATCTATCTGATACCTTTTAGTATCTCCAGGATTCTTCCAGGTATACAACCTTCTTTCATGATTCTTGAACCAGGTGTTAGCTATGATTAAGTTACGCTCTGTGCAAAATTCTACAAGGCGGCTTCCTCTCTCATTTCTTCCCCCCCAATCCATATTCACCTACTATGTTTCCTTCTCTCCCTTTTCCTACTGACGAATTCCAGTCACCCATGACTATTAAATTTTCGTCTCCGTTCACTACCTGAATAATTTCTTTTATCTCGTCATACATTTCATCAGTTTCTTCATCATCTGCAGAGCTAGTTGGCATATAAACTTGTACTACTGTAGTAGGCATGGGCTTTGTGTCTATCTTGGCCACAATAATGCGTTCACTAAATTCAGTAACCTGGTAAAATTTGGACGACGGCAGTGCTGCGTCGTGGCCCTGTAAGGTCATTCTGAATAAAAAGCAAAAATTCTTACCTCAATAAAAACGGCGAATATATCTGCTCTTACGTAACATTTCTCCGGCACAGCTCCGTGCAATGCCTGCCTATACATTTGTGATTTGTGAAAGAAAGCAACTGATTTTTTTTAAATGAATGCTTTTTTTTTAAAAAAAATTACTTAATATTGCAAAAATTATTATTAGGACATTTAAAAAAAAATTTGGATGACAGTCCAGATACATTACTAGATATGCGCGGCGCTGCTTCTTTACCTTATACAATAATACTCCATCTCCAGATTCCTGACCAGAGCGGACTGCAGACAAGCGCAGACAACCTCAGACTAGCGACTAGCAACAACTAACTGCTACAGTTACACAGTTCGTACTGCAGTCAACACTGCTCTCTCGTCAGCGATTCTGATATCGCAGACAGCGCATACCTCTTACAACGTGTTACCCCTTCACCGAGGAAGCAACGCTCACGAACGGCAGTAATGTAGATTTACGTAACGTGCACTGCTGGCCAGCTCAAAGTCCACGCTGGCCCCGTCACGCACAGCACCGACGACCGTGGAGCGTAAACGCGTGGTGCGGCGCCGTAGGAAACTCCACCGTGACGTCATCGCAGGGCTGTTGAATAGGCACCCTTCTCTACGAACACTCCGTCTCTTCTCCTGGAAGACGGACCACCGGATAAGAGTCAGCGTACGTGGTTCCGACACGACGGCTGCCCAGCTCGGTCATCCGATAGGAAGCAGTGCTGCACTACAGTTGCCTGCTGCTCTCGATTGCTCATCTCTGAGGGCAGCGCTGGAAGGTGCAGCCTGTCACGAAGCCCCAGTCACACAAGGCTGTGTGCGCCGTCGCATCCCCACAGGACGCTACGACGTAACATCCAGTCTACTTTTACCTGCTCATCTTTCTCTCGAACGGCGATTGCAAGTCTGCAGTCGATGGTAAACAATTCGAGCACGTAGTTAAGTAAGGTGTAAAACTACGTTTCGTTAAGAAAAATATTTATTTTGTGGGTGGCATGTCGTCAGTCATTGTGAATAAAATGTTTAAGTGTCTTTCGACTGATTACAATTTCACGTAGTATCTGTAGACACATTTTTCAACAGCAGGCGTTTTGCCTTTAACAAGCATTCAGAAGTCTCCTGCGAAAGACGGGTCAGGTCTTATTATTATTATTATTCTGAATACGTCATCCGGCGATCACATTCCAATTTCAGTTATTCGTTCTTCGTTCTCTTTTTTTTTCTTCAGGTATGCCTTCATCTGTGCACTGTGTTTCTTCGTTCTGTCTTCAGATCCTTTTGAACCAGTCTTTTTAGCTACCCTACCTTAGGATCCTTCCATTTTCAATCCTTTCACCCTAAAGGCTTCTCTGTTGTTTATAATTTCCAATTTCATATTGTTGCATTCTAAATCCTGTTTCACTTCGTTGACCCAGCTTGTTGTGGGCTTCTGAAAATCTTATTAGTTAATCTACTGTCTTTCATTCGAAACAGATGTCCAAAAATTGTGAGTCTTCTTTTTCTCATTACGTTTGAAATATATTATATACTTTGGTATACTCCAGCATTACTTCATAATTTCCAACTTTCTGCTGTGTTTTGTGGTCCTTATATTTTCCTTGTAATTCGCCTTTCTGGTACTTCTAATTTATCTAAATTGTAGTTTAATGCCAGGTATTCGTTTGCATGTAGGCATTCTGGCTTCACTACTATGCTGTAATACCTCACTTTTGCATTTTTCGATAGACGCTTTGTATTGCAGATGTCTTTGACGATACCATACGCTTTCTTCATGTCATGCAACCTTTCCTCTGTTGCAGATTCCTCCAAAGCATTTTGTTGCATTATCTCCCCTAGCTATTTGAATTTTCTTACCTTCTCTATGTGGCCAATATCTGTTCTGAGAAATTTTGGAGCATCTTTAACGTTTGTTACAAAATTTGTGTTTTCTGCAGAAATTCTTAAGCCGGTTCTGCTGGCTATTTCTTCCAAGAGATTTATTTGTGTTATAGTAGGCGCCACATTTTTGGAAAGTATAACAAAATCATCTGCAAATGCTAGACAGTTGATATCGATCTATTTGCTTCCTCTTTCTAACCTTATAGGTGATGTGTTGAGTTCAATAAGTTTTTCGTTCCAAATTGTTACTGTTTTCCCTAACACACTATTAAAAAGAATTGGTGACAGGCCGCCACCTTGGAGTACGCCTGTTTTTATTTTGAAAGGCTGTGAAATTTCTCCCATAAATGTTACCTTACACACTGTATCTTTAATTGTTTCACGGATTAGGTTTGCCAGTTTAGACTTAACGCCGAATTCTCGAATTATTTTATCTATGGTTTCTCTGTCAAGAGAATCAAAAGCTTTTTTGAAATCCAAGAACATACCTACAATATCTTTTGAATTAAGTAATCTGGAGCGCCCCTCATGAACCATGGAGCTTGCTGCTGCCGTTGGTGGGGAGGCTTGCGTGCCTCAGTGATACAGACAGAAGTACCATTGGTGCAACCACAACTGAAGGGTATCTGTTGAGAGGTCGGACAAACGTGTGGTTCCTGAAGACGGGCAGCAGTCTTTTCAGTAGTTGCAGGGGCAACAGTCTGGATGATTGACTCTCTGGCCTTGTAACACTAACCAAAATGGCCTTGCTGTGCTGGTACTGCGAACAGCTGAAACCAAAGGGAAACTACAGCCGTAATTTTTCACAAGGGCATGTAGTATTACTGTATGGTTAAATGGTGATGCGGTCCTCTTGGGTAAAATATTCTGGAGGTAAAAAAGTCCCCTGTCCGGCCTACAAAAGAGGTCGCCGTTATCAGGAGAAAGAAAATTGGCTCTCTACCGATCAGGGTGTGGAATGTCGGATTCCTTAATCGGGCTGGTAGGTTAGAAAATTTAAAAAGGGAAATGGATAGGTTAAAGTTAGATATAGTGGGCATTAGTGAAGTTCGGTGGCAGGAGGAACAAGACTTTGGGTCAGGTGAATACAAGATTATAAGTACAAAATTAAGTAGGGGTAATGCAGGAGTAGGTTTAATAATGAATAAAAGTATGAGTCCGAGTAAGCTACTATGAACAGCATATTGAACACATTATTGTAGCCAAGATAGACATGAGGCCCTTTGCCTACCACAGTAGTACAGGTTTATATGCCAACTAGCTCCGCAGATGACGAAGAGGTTGAAGAAATGTATGGTGAGATAAAGGAAATCGTTCAGATATTGAAATGAAACGAAAATTTAACAGTCATGGGGGACTGGAATTCAGTAGTAGTAAAAGGAAGAGAAGGAAAAGTAGTAGGTGAATATGGAATGGGGGTAAGGAATGAAAGAGGAATTTTGCACAGAGCATAACTTCGGTTCAAGAATCATGAAAGAAGGTTGTATACATGGTAGAGGCCTGGAGATACTGGAAGGTTTTAGATACATTATATAATGGTAAGACAAAGATTTAGGAACCAGGTTTTAAACTGTAATACATTTCCAGGGGCAGATGTGGACTCTAACCACAATTTATTGGTTAGAGCTGTAGATTAAAATTGAAGAAACTGCAAAAAGATAGGAATTTAAGGAGATGGGACCTGGATAAACTGAAAGAACCAGTGGTTGTAGAGAGTTTCAGGGAGAGCTTTAGGGAACGATTGACAAGAATGGGGGGAAAAATACAGTAGAAGAAGAATGGGCAGCTTTGAGGGATGAAATAGTGAAGACAGCAGAGGATCAAGTAGGTAAAAAGACGAGGGCTAGTAGAAATCCTTGGGTAACAGAAGATATATTGAATTTAATTGATGACAGAAGAAAATATAAAAATGCAATAAATGAAACAGGCAAAAAGGAATACAAACGTCTGAAAAATGAGATCGACAGGAAGTTCAAATTTGCTAAGCAAGGATGGCTATAGGACAACTGAAGGATGTAGAGGCATATATCACTAGGGGTAAGATTGATACTGCCTACAGGAAGAGACCTTTGAAGAAAACAGAACCACTTGTGTGAATATCATGAGCTCAGATGGAAAATCAGTTCAAAGCAAAGATGGGAAAGCAGAAAGGTGGAAAGAGCACGTAGAGGGTCTATACAAGGGCGATGTACTGGAGATAATATTATGGAAATGGGAGAGCACGTGGATGAAGATGAAATGGGAGATATGATAGTGCGTGATGAGTTTGACTGAACACTGAAAGGTCTGAGTTGAAACAAGGCCACAGGAATAGATAACATTCCATTAGAACTACTGATAGCCTTGGGAGAGCCAGCCCTGACAAAACTCTACCATCTGGTGAGCAGGATGTATGAGACAGGCGAAATACCCTCAGGCTTCAAGAAGAATATAATAATTCCAAAGAAGGTAGGTGTTGACATGTATGAAAATTATCGAAGTATTAGTTTAATAAGTCACAGGTGCAAAATACTAACACGAGTTCTTTACAGACGAATGGAAAAACTGGTAGAAACCGACCTTGGGGAAGATCAGTTTGGATTCCGTAGAAGTGTCGGAACACGTGAGGCTATATTGACCCTACGACTTACCTTAGGTTAAGAAAAGGCGAACCTATGATTCTAGCATATGTAGACTTAGAGAAAAGGACCTGGAAAAGCAGTTGAATGAAATGGACAGTGTCTTGAAAGTAAGATATAAGATGAACATTAACAAAAGCAAAGCGAGGATAAGGGAATGTAGTAGAATTAAATCAGAGGTTGTTGAGGGAATTAGATTAGGGAATGAGACACTTAAAGTTGTAAATGAGTTTTGCTATTTGGGGAGCAAAATAACTGATGATGGTCGAAATACAGAGGATATAAAATGTATACTAGCAATGGCAAGGAAAGCGTTTCTGAAGAAGAGAAATTTGTTAACATCGAGTACAGATTTAAGTGTCAGGAAGTCGTTTCTGAAAGTATTTGGATGGAGTCTAACCATTTATGGAAGTGAAACATGGACGATAAGTAGTTTAGAGAAGAAGAGAATAGAAGCTTTCGAAATGTGGTACTACAGAAGAATGCTGAATATTAGTTGGGTAGACCACATAACTAATGAGGAGGTACTAAATAGAGTTGGGGAGAAGAGAAATTTGTGGCACAACTTGACATGAAGAAGGGATTAGTTGGTAGGACATGTTCCGAGGCATCAAGGAATCACCAATTTTGTACTGGAGGGCAACGTGGAGGGTTAAAATCGTAGAGGAAGGCCAAGAGATGAATACACTAAGCAGATTCAGAAGGATGTAGGCTGCAGTAGGTACTGGGAGATGAAGAAGCTTGTGCAGGATAGAGTAGCATGGAGAGCTGCATCAAACCAGTCTCTGGACTGAAGAACAAAACAACAAGAACAACAACAACAACAGTTTTTAATTGATTCTTTCGTTATAGTCAGACTGTCTGTATTATACATTATTAATCTTTGTGACTTTCTATGTTCTTAATTCGGTAGGAGTTTGCCTGATTTTGGAGAGGTACTGATCAGAATCAGATTCACTATTCGGCACTGTTTTCACATTCACAGTTTCCATTGCACTTTTTTGCGAAATAGCTACATGATCTAATTGAAATCGTCCTAACATTGGGTTAGGAGATATCCACGTTTCACCTTTTCTTGGGAGTTTCCTAAATAAGGCTGGTGTTAGCTTCTGATGAGACCTTTAACACGAGCTGATTAGCCTCATAACATTTGTGTTGGTTATTCTATGAGCTGGGAAGTGTCCTACTACATTTCTAAATTTCTTTCCTCTGCGTATTTGTGTACTGATGTCGGGTAATAGTAGTACGATGTTCATCTTTGGAATTTTAGATATTTCAGTTTCTAAAAGACAGCAGAATTCCTCTGTTTTTTGTGGATTTTTCTCGTTGTTTTCATTTATTGTATATCTTGTTTTTGCATCTAACTGACAAGAAAGATTGTGTGTCTGAGGTGGATCTAAATTCTGTAACTATTCTAATTACGTTTTTATGAACACAGAAAGCTGTACCCCATAATGGGATCGGATTCGTAATTTTTATTGCTGGTTTGCCTTTGAAGATTTTGTAGTTACAAGAATCTACTACATTTTCTTCCAGGAACCTTTGTTTCTTGAATTGCTAAAATCTGAATTTTTCTTTAGTATTTCCAGTTCCTTTTGTTTGCCATTCTTGATTAGGGAATTCGTTTTTCCGTGAACAGACTGTTTATCACGGTGAAGTATGACTGGCATCTCTATTTCGGCACTGATAAGTGATCAGCATTATGGAGGGTTTCAATGGGAAACTGCGTGACACAACTGTAGTTGTTTCTTAAAAACTGGAAACGTACATACGTCTGTAACAGTATACTCAAGACCCATCTGACGCACCAGGAGTCGGCGTTCAGCGTAGTTCCATACACAAAGCTGACAGCTGGCCCCGTGTCTGCGTGGCTAGGTGGGGTTTCCTCCCGTGGGGTTTCCTACAAGGGTGCAGCAGGTAGCGAAGCAGTCCAGAGCAACCGGTTCCGTAACGAGGTGTTTGCGAACTGAGCCTCCCCCACTGCTTCTCTTCCCCAGTCGCTCACCCTCAGTGCAGGAGTTGTCACCGTTTCTCAGACAGTGTCGCCGTCGATAGCTTTCATTCCGTGCGTTTTCCTCTACGACTTCTGTTCTACGCAGTGTACACGATGGAAGTGGCCGTGTCTTATCAAGGATAGTCATCGCTACCGTATTCACAGGAAAAATGAAGAATATACGAACTGGATGTGCGTCAAATATGAACGGAGTAGGTGCAAAAGGTCGTTTAAAAATTGCAAATGGTGAAATTGTTGCTCAACAGCAACATTCTTGTCCACCTGACAAAACAGATGTGGAGATAAAGAAAAGACTACATAATTTCAGAAAAAGAATTCGTGAAGAAAAGACAGTGCCTGTAGCCCAAATTGTTAAGCAGGATTTTCAAGATTTGAAAGATAAAGGGTTAGAATTCGTGGCAAATATTCCGAATTATGACAGCTCCAAGACTCAGTTGTGTAAGGCGAGAAGACGAGCTATTGGGACTACCCAGAACCCTGGCTCTAGTTCGGAAATTCACTTTAGACCTTTTGAAATTAACGGAAGGTAATAGTTTTTTGAAGATTGATGATGGCTCTGTTCCAGGCAAGAGACGTTTAGTATTTGCTTGTGAAGAAGCAGAGAAAATCCTTTGTGACAATGGAACTGTGCTTATGGATGGGACATTTGACAGCTGTTCGAAACAGTTCAAACAATTGTACACAATCCACGTCGACATCGAAAGTACAGAAGAGGCAACTAAGATATTTCCTGTTTTATTTGCTTTGCTGCCAGACAAAAGTCAAAATTTATACGAAAGACTTTTTTGTGGATTGAAATCTAAGATGCCTGGGTGGCCACCAAAAACTGCAGTGCTAGATTTTGAAATGGCTACAATTAAAGCAATGAATTCAGTGTTCCCTAAAACTCAACTTTCCGGTTGTAATTTTCACTTTAACCAGTGTCTGGGGAAAAAGATACAGGAACTGGCATTAACGGGAGACTACAGGGATAGGGAGGAAGTACGATTGTTTTGTCGCATGTGTGCTGCAATGGCACATCTTCCACTTAACACTGTCGATGAAGCATGGCTTTTAATAATGGAACAAATGCCCAGTGGAGAGAAGATCACAGCATTTGCAGACTATGATCAGTGGATGGAAAATCCTAATATATCTATTGAAATGTGGAATGTTTATAACCAACGACACAGAACGACGACTGCTGTCGAAGGTTCGCATAGAAAACTGAACTCCTCAATAAATCAGAAACATTCAAATGTATACTTTCTGATTCAGAAGCTGAAGGAGGAGGCAGTGAATGCTATTTTTGAAATTAAAAAAGATTCCATAGGCCTACCTCTTCAAAAAAGAAAGAAAACGTACATAGATCTTGACAAAAGATTAAAAGACATTATGAAAACATACGAAGACTCTGGAGATTTAAAAAGGCGTTTAAAATCTCTAGCCTTTTTACAAAAAATTGAATAAGAAATTACGATTGATAAGAAAAAAAGGTCTTTAATTTGCTACTGTAATTCTGAACAACAATAACAACAAAAACAAGAAGAAATAAATAAAAAGAAATAAAATTTAAAAAAAACATTTAAACATGCCTATGTACTACGTGCATAGCCAGTCCTAAGCCTGGATAAAATGTGAAGGGATGTTCTTATTTTCATGTCAGTCGGAAAGTTCACTGTTACGATATTTATTTGTAGTCGGAAATGCGAGCGTCACCACGGAGGGGGTCTAGAGACTCGAAAAGTTGGATGATAAAAAATTTACCGTGATGTTCTGTGTGAAAAATTATGGAGCTTGCTGTGGGCCTTAAAAATATTGTTGTTTCAAAACAGTATGTGTAAGTAAAGCAAACATTTACCAGCATCAATAATTTCGCAAAGTTAACTTGCCGATTCTGTAGTTCCGTCATATATGTCATACGAAACTAATTATTTGTATTTGGTGGATTTCATTCACAAAAGTACGCTTTTAACGGTATTTCTGAAGTTATAATACAAAATCTGCTATTTATTGAATTTTTAACTCAACAAAACTGAAATTTTACTTGGTAAATTTCTTACATAACATGGTCACTCGTCCTGCGAAGCTTACAGATTTTTTGGTGAGGAAGGCGGAATGAGGACTCAGACAGCTGGTTGCCCACTTTTCTGTCAGAGTCTTTTTAACACGAACATATTTGCCTTTATTGTGCTCCAACAGGAGCATTTTTAAGCTGATTATTATGAAGTTCATTTTATAAAGATGAAATTCCAACTAGATGAACTTTGGTGGAGTCATCTGTATTATGCAACGAATTTTATCATATGTAGACATCAAGAACAACACTCTAGTTATCGAGACTTTAAACGCCTCATCGAACCATAGTAAAATATTCTGTAATTTCTTTCAGATGAACATGCCCATTGTCGGTTAAATCTTTATCTAATTACTAACAGAAACCCGGCGTTGCCCAGATATTTATTCATCCCAGTTTTATGTCAGTTCATCCCCTCTTCCCTCATCTCTCTTGTCCACTTAGTCCTGCCTCGTCTCTCTATCCACCTCTTCCTTCCGCCCATCCGTCTCCCTTTCCATCTCCTCCATCTGCCCCCTCTCTCACATCCTCCTCCTCTCCATCCTCCTCTCCTTTTCCATCCATCTTCCCGTCTCTGTCCACCATCCATCTTCCCGTCTCTGTCCACCTCCTTTTCCGCTTTTTCTAATAGCACATCGAATTCACAATAACACCCCTAATTTATGTATTTATTACAGTGTTCTATTAGTCATTCACCACCTTCCCCCTTTCTCTGTTTACCTGCTGCTCCCTCTCTCTTTTAATCTGCTTCTTTCACTTCACTGGATGCACCTTCTCCCCCCTCCCCGTACCCATCACGTTCTCCTCACTCCGTATATCTCCTCCTCCGCCTGTCATGCCATCTCCTCTTTCCTGTCTATGAAAAAATACGTATATCTGCCAACTTTCATGCTGACTGACGAAACGATGTTGAATTTATTTAAAGGTAGGCCAACCCTCCGCCATCCAGCATACGTTGGCTTTTATGAATGCCTTCACCACGAAAACATACTTACATGAGCCAACTCCCAAGCTGATCAGTCAAACGGTGTGTAATTATGTTGTAAGGTACTCTCCATCCACCATACGCCGTATGAAATTTCACTTAGACGGTGAGGTTCCCCTTGTTTTGAAGATCAAATGTACAAAATTTCATCAAAATCGGAGCAACACCGTGGTTTTTGTTGAAATCCGTAAGTAAAGTACCCTCCACCATGCACTGAACGAAGTTTTATGTAGACAGTGACCTTCCACTTGGTTTGGGAAATAGGGATTAATTTTTATACGCCCCGCTCGCTCTATGCCGACTTAATTGCAAAACATAAATAATAGATTCGAACAACAGAAATCATGTAATGAATTCCGTCGTATGAGGGGCAACATAGCTATTAAATAATAGCAACGAGATTACGAGAGCAGTCACTTTCAGTGTTACGTAAAATAACGTTATACATTGTAAATTATCATGACACAAAATGAAGATGATAAGCAATGTGGGACTTCCTTCCGTTTGCGTTTGAAACTCTCGGAGAACTCATGTGTGGCGAGGAGTGTGGGAGGGGAAAGCAAGGGGAGCCTCAATTTGTTTTGCCGGCCCGGCCCTCTGATAGGTTTAGTGCGAAACTGCTCCTAGGAAACCCAATGGTAGGAAACCCTACGACACCGCCTGTACGACGCCCGCAGCTCGTGGTCTAGTAGCTGACGTTGCTACCTCTGGATCACGGGCCCCCGGGTTCGATTCCAGGTCGGGTTGGTGATTTTCTCTGCCCGGGGACTGGGTGTTTGTGTTCTCCTCATCATTCGTGAAAGTGGATAGACTGGACTGTGTACAGATTGGGAATGTGTACTGGCGCTGATGGCCGTGCAGTTGAGCGCCCCCCAAACCAAACATCATCACCGTGTCTGTGCGACACGCGGGACGAAGAGTATAAAAACAAAGACAACAAGAGAGAGCCGTGGTGAGCAGCTACTGCAGCCGTTTTGGCAGAAAGGGGGATGGTCTAGATGACAAGCAGAAACCAGATCTTGGCGAGTACTAACAGTAAAATGTTTTTTTAGATCCATAAACAGTGTACAGATTCACGAATAAAATACCAACAAGTGAATTGCTACACTAATAAAACTACGTCTTTGTTCGAGGATGTTACCGCAACGATCTTGCAGCGCTACAGATCGAAGCCATGATACAGAAGTAATCAGCAAAACGATCTGTGATACTTTTCCCATTATTATTCCCTTTTGTCTCATGTGCAGGAATACTTTCCATACTGCATGTCAGAGTGTCACCGAAACTGTAGCCATCATGTTTGTGAAGTGCGCAACGTGCCTGAATGACAGTATCTGCCACATTCACATTAACTTCGGTTGGACGACGAAAAATTCTCCATTTATTAACTAGAGTGCCAAATGCACGTCCTACATGACGATGTCATCGTGACATCCTCTAACTGAAGACTTTTTGTTTATTAGTCAGGTTTTTTGTGGGATATGGTCTCATTAAGTTGTTCCTCAACGCGAAAACCTCATCAGCTACAAACACGTGACGTATTTTCGGCCACAACGATCACTGAGAAGTGGTTAAGCAGCTGGCAAATTCAAAGTTTGATTCTAAATGTTTTTAGCTAATGCAGTAGCTTTGAATATGTTAGAGTCTCCTTGATGACCAAATGACCAAGCGTTTATGAATCTGAAACAATAATTGCTGTCTGATATGGCCGTCAGTACAACAGAAAAGTACTTCTTGCAATTGTAATAACCGCTGCCTGATCTGCACGGTTTAACGATTGTGACGTGTTGTCCGTCTGTGGTTCCCGTACAGTGAGGGAAGTTTGCTGTCTTCTCATGTTGGTCGCTAATAGTCTTCCACTCTTCTGTGGTGAGTTGCTTCACGTATTCCTCTCTTAACATCTGCCAAATGATCGTCCATGTGTGTCTAATAATGCCAGCAATTGTAAATCGGCCGAGCAGAAATTTAAAATGTAGAGAACGCTTCGAATTCCCATGCCCTAGATACCTGTAAAATTTGACTTGATGCATTATAAATAGTTGGCGAAAGCCTGCGGATTTTCTTTTTACTAATTTTTTGCACTTTGAGTTTCGGGAAATCAGTTCCACTTTAAAGTGTGTTTTCTGTGCGCTATGCCATTTATTTCTGATGATTTACGTGTGTGATGTGCTAAGTGATTTGTTGTCTTTACTGTAATGCATAAAAGCACATGCAATTTTTAATTAATGATCGATCTGAATATAAAGACCAATTAAAAATTGCACTTTTTTTTATATGTTACAGTAAAGACAACAGAACAATGGAGCACTTCACACATGCGAAACGTCACGAATAACTGGCGTATCACAGAGAAAAAGCAACTGAAAATAAGAACCGTTCCCCGAAACACGTTGTGGAGAATATAAATAATAAGAACATTGTGTTTCAAGAAAGGGCGTAAGGGAGAATTACACATTATTGTCGTTGGATGTACAACTCCACTGGTTGAGCTGTAGTAGCTCGTTCAGTTAACGTACGAGGTGTACAACCTAGCTTCCGCCGTTTGCCGATAGGTGACTACAACGGTAAGTAGCGGTCGAAAGAAACAGATGGCAGACGTCAGGCAGTTAGCTTGGAACTCGGTCAACATTAGTCGATTTGTGTCTGCATCATAAACTTGTTCTTGATTGAAAATGTCAGTTTACGAGACTAATCCTCGTCATTTGCGGGAGGTGTTACTGTTTGTTTCAATATGAAGGAAACAGCGGCTGAATCTCATCGAATGCTCTCAAGTACGTATGGTAAGGACGCTATTAGTGAAAGAACGGGTCGCGAGTGGTTTCAACGGCTCAAGAACGGTGATTTTAACGTCGTGGACTGGCATAGTGGTGGAAGAGAGAATGTTTTCGAAGATGCAGAATTGGAGGCGTTGCTGAGTGAAGACTCGCGTCAAACTGAAGAAGAACTGGCACAATTAGTGGGAGTGACACAGCAAGCCATTTCAAATGTCTCGTGGTTATGGGCACAATTGAGAAAGAAGGAACTCGGGTCCCGTATGAGCTGAAACCGAGAGACGTTTGAAAGGCGTTTGTGTGTTGGTGAACAGTTGCTTGAGAGGCAAAAACGGAAGGGATTTCTGCATCGCATTGTGACCGGGGACGAAATATGAGTTCATTACGTTAACCCTAAACGCAAACAATCACGGGGATATCCCGGCCATGCTTCCACGACGACGGCCAAACCGAATATTCACGGCTCCAAGATCATGCCCTGCATCTGGTGGCACCAGCTCGGCGTCGTGTACTGTGAGGTTTGAAAACCAAGTGAAACAATGACAGGTGCTCGATATCGAACGCAATCAATGTGTTAGAGCAGAGCATTTAAAGACAAACGGCCGCAATACAGCGAGAGGCGCGATAAGGTGATTTTGCAGCAGGACAACGCTCGACCCCACGTTGCAAAAGAAGTCAAAACGTACTTGGAAACGTTAAAATGGGAAGTCCTACCCCAGCCGCCGTATTCTCCAGACATTGCTTCCTCTGACTATCACCTGTTTAGATCAATGGCACACGGCCTGGCTGACAAACACTTCCGGTGTCATGAAGAGACCACAAATTGGATCGGTTCGTGGATCGCTTCAAAAGATGAAATATTTTCTCGACTGCCCGAAAGTGGGAGAAAGTAGTGGCCAGCGATGGAAAAAACTTTGAATGATAGATGTGTAACCAATTTGTTTCATGAAAGCGGAAGCCAAGTAGTACACCTTTTAATATTCGTTAAATTATATAAAAAACGTTATTTTTTCAGAACTTGTGGGAATAAGAACACCATTGCAGGTGATCTGATTAAAGTGATAACTCAGTCTCCATCTGGAGGAAGTACGCTCGTAAGACAAGTGTCCAAAGGAGATTTGGCACACTCTACACCCCGTGTGCCTGACACGGATGACATGTTTCTCGTGTCGCAGCTTCCTGTGATTAGGATACTGAAACTGCAGGTCAAACTTTACTTTCAGTTTAAATTTATTGAGCTTATAAAATCTTATGTAATGCCCAAGCCTTCCTCTTGACTGTTAGTGCATAAAGTCAGCGCCGGCACGCCAATCGGCAGTGTGTGGGAAGGCTGTGAGGAGAGGACAGCCAATCACATGCTCACCGACCTCCCTCCAGGACGACAACGCTACAGCAGCGGCTCCTACGTGAAGGGGACATAAGCGCCGCGCCCGAATGGTGGGAGCCCACTTCGGTAGCAGCTTCTACGTTAGCCACTTCGTTAGGAATCTTTATGTAGCACAGACGAAGAAGATTGCTTGTTTTGTATGTCTCCCTTTGCTTCCCCACATCTATCAAAGTTAAGTATTCTATTTGTTTTGATGTAATAAAACTCATTAATACGAGTTGTTTGATTGTTTGTCTACCGAACCGAGTATGCAGGATTTCTAGACACGACATCCACCATCTTCGCCAAGTGGCACCACAGTTAAACAGCATGCAGTACAACACTACGAAAGCAGCGTATGAAACTGTGAAACGTCCCCTTTGAACAATTATACACGACTGTGCTTAAACTGACACACAGTATTTTTAGCGCAACGCAATCTGACTTTAAAAACATCCCTACAAAAGAATGGCCCTGACTAACATCAAACTATACCTTTCATAAATCACTTACCTCACAAAAATCTTCGCTACTCAAGCTACTGCAATACAGCGAGCGCCACTACTGCCAGCTAAATGAAAGATTCAAACTACTGAAGGCACTAACTACTGATAGGGATAGTTAGCAAATGAAAGATATTAATAGAGAACAAACAATGTACTTACCTTAATATCATTATATATATATATATATATATATATATATATATATATATAGCAGTTCATGACAAATTTCAAAACTCTGCCATCTCTCTCCCCACATCCACCACTGCTGGCGGCTCACCTCCAACAGCGCAACGCTACGCACTGTTCACAGCCAGCTGCCTAACACTACAATGGCGAGTATTACAACAATGCAAAGCAGCCACAGACTGCACACAGCACAGCCAATGATTTTCATACAGAGGTGGCGTTACCAACATAAAAACCTAAACAGCCTACTTACAACTGTACTGAACAAGGTGAACAAGAATGTTCTGTTACTCTTTTTGAGCTTTAATTGAGCTTTAATTGTATTCCGTAAAGAATTTGGGTTCATGGACTTTAACATTATGCACTAATATTAATTAAAATAATTTTTAACGATCATAGACACGGAGATGAGAAAATAAAAAATAAGATATACCTTAAAGCAACTGCGAGTATTTCTTCTGCACTGATACGTCGCCTCATAGACGTAGATGTGTTCCTTTTAAATTCCGTCTCTGACCATGCTCAGAAGCATTTCAAATCAGTCAACAGACATGCTGTAGTATTCGAAAAATTTGTCTGGATTTGCCTTCAGTTTTCTGTGTAGAAGCACAAATTTTCCCTTTGTCGATCTCTCGCTTGGCATACGATGAATCAAGTGGTTTTTCTCATATAGTAGTTTTGGGCCCCTGTGGACAACTATCGCAGCACATCATGCGAGAACCGCATTCTTGTTCAATCAACTTGCACTCACAGTTCCAGGAGATGTTTCCGCAGCCTGCACCGGCGCGGCGCACTGCGTGAGAAGTGCGCCCTGCGGCTACCACTGAACAGTCTTGAGTGTTGCGTGAATTACGTCACAGACGCGGGCGAAAAACACGTTTGCGAGGCTGTAGCCTTGGAGCCTTCTATAGTTTTATCTCTGCTTTCTCTGGTTATTCCGCACCGTTTCTTCTTCGTGCTGCGTCTGAGCAGCATATTGCTATGTTTTAATTTTTGCCATTCTTTTGTGCTATATGATTTACTAATCTCAATCTCTTAGCTGCAAGTATGTTGATAAACATTGTAGGTACATATCTACACCTACATCTACATGGATACTCTGCAAGTCACATTTAAGTGTCTGGCAGAGGGTTCATCGAACCACCTTCACAATTCTGCATTATTACAATCTCATATATCGCGCGCAAAGAACGAACACCCATTTCTTTCTGTACGAGCTCTGATTTCCATATTTTATTATGGTGATCGTTTCTCCCTATGTAGGTCGGCGTCAACAAAATATTTTCTCATTCGGAGAAGAAAGTTGGTGATTCAAACTTCACGAGAAGATTCCGCAGCAGCGAAAAACGCCTCTGTTTTAATTATGTCCACCCCAAATACTGTATCATTTCAGTGACTCTCTCACCCCTCTTACGGGATAATACAAAACGTGCTCCCCTTCTTTGAACTTTTTCGTTGTACTCCGTCAGTCCTATCTGGTAAGGATGCCACACCGCGCAGCAGTATTCCAAAAGAGGACAGACAAGCGTAGTGTAGGCAGTCTGTTTAATAGATCTGTTACGTTTTCAATAAAGTCCAGTCTTTGGTTAGCCTTCCCCACAACATTTTATACGCATTCCTTCCAATTTAAATCGTTCGTAACTGTAATTTCTAGGTATTTGGTTGAATTTACAGCTTTTAGATTCGACTGATGTATCGTGTAGCCGAAGTTTAAGGGATTCCTTTTAGCACTCATGTGGATGACCTCACACTTTTCATTATTTAGGGTGAATTGTCAATTATTGCACGATACAGATATCTATTCTAAATCGTTTTGCAATTTGTCTTGATCTTCAGATGACTTTATTAGTCGATAAATGACAGCGTCATCTGAAAACAACTTAAGACGGGTGCTTATACGTATAAGGAACAGCAAATGGCCTATAACACTACCTTGGGGAACGCCAGAAATCACTTCTTTTGGACTCAATGACTTTCCGTCAATTACTACGAACTGTGACCTCTCTGACAGGAAATCACGAATACAGTCACATAACTGAGACGATATCCCATAAGCGCTCAGTGTCAAAAGCCTTCTGGAAAACCAGAAATACGATATCAATTTGAAATAACTTGTCAGCAGCACTCAGCACTTCAAGCGAGTAAAGAGCCAGTTGTGTTTTAGTATCACTAAGAATTGCAAATAAAAATGTGTCAAGAAAAGGGAAAATCCAGGAATGACAAGTTCGAAACACTAGACAACTGTATCATTCACTTTCCAACCCCTATTTGGACGCGTTGGAATCTGTGGGAGGGGGTGGGGGTATAAAATAAATAAAATAAAATAAAATAAAATATTATATTAATTATGTATTATTGTATGATAGTGATTGGTTGTACTTAATATTTGCGTGACGTTTAATTATTCGGTATCAGACGCTTGACAATGGCTTTTTCGTAAAGGCAATGTTACTCGTACTTGACCGTGAAATAAAACTGAAATAATCGGACTTCGTAATTAAATCGATTCCAAAGACTGCTGCGGTAGGTGCGGACTCATAAACTAAATCTCAATATTACAATAATTTGCCAGCCATGCCAAAACGTCGTACAGAGGTGATTGTCTACTAAACAAAAAATTACACAGTTAGTTAAATCAGATATATTCAATGAATAAGCCTACAGTTCACAATCCTACTTACTTTTATAAATATAAATTCTTTACAGAATCGAGTGCCTAGTATGGTTGCAACTCGCAGTAATTTTCTATATCATGAAATATGGCGGTGTGCCAGACAATAAACTAAAATACGTGCTTCTCGCACCACTTCAACCAGGGCTCTCTCTTTTTTAATCAAACATACGACTAACGTAATTCTGTTTTTGTTTTATCAGCGACACAGCGCTGCAGTTCTGTGCCATAGGCTTTATTTATTTCTCACAGATTAATTATTTAATTAAGATTTCGCGTTTCCGAGGAAACTCACGCACGGCATGCAAATGTGCCTTTATATTGCCCCCTGAATTGCGAGGCGAAAGGACACACCTGCAGGCGAGCAATTCACCTAAAGGCACAAGAAAATCTAAGTTATCTACAACTATTTACATGACTTACATTATACTGTATATTATATACAAAATTTGAATGACGCGCGTGCGCCGAAAAAGTCCTTATGTTGGCAAAACAGAGTGCGCGCATGCGCAGAAGCGCCTGTGTAACTACGGCACTGCCGTTATTTCGTAAATTTAGATCACGCGTTGCGACTGGTTCGTCTAAAAAATGTCCCATGTTTAAGTATTTTTCAAAATATCTGCGTAAGTTACCATTTTTACTGTTAAAAGTTTCAGGTTCTAAAATTTGTCTTCTGAGTCGCTCCTGGACGGATTGCGACCAGAATTTGTTCAGAAAAGCACGCTCAAACTCACTGTACGTGGTACATACGTCAGCTTGACTGTATGCCCAGACAGCTGCATCGCCTTGGATGTAACCGACAATATATGAAATCTTTTTCCGGTCACTCCAAGTGCGTGGAAATGCGTTACTAAAAGATTTAAGAAAAATCACCGGATGAATGGTTCGTTTTTCTGGGATAAAAGCCTGAAATTGCCTGTGTTTTATTAAGCTTTCTTCTTCCTTTGCATTATGATATGGATTTGTTCCACTGTAATTACTGCAATGCTCAGCTGGCGAGTAATTACGATAATGTTGCTGTGGTTTACCATGATAATACCTCGTGTTCGTGTTTGCACGTTGTGGTATGTGTTGTTGTCGTGGTGTGTTTTGTTCTTGTGTGTATGTTGTGTGCGGTATGTGTGCGTCACACTCGTATGTATATTGGTTTCTGAACTGTACATTTTGACTGATATTTTCGTTACATTCAGACTGTGGTTGATCGGTGAATTGTCTCATGGGTGCAGTGACGGATTGTACTGCATCACTAATCAGCTGTTTGTTATTAGTGATGTATTCCGCTACGGAGTCGTGCACAATTGTTGGTAAATTTTCACGTATGCATCTATCAAAATGTTTGTCTTTGTTCTCTACCCAATCATGAAATTCTTTATTAATATTTTGAAAATGAGCTGTGGCATCAGATTGTAAGATGTCAGTCAGGTGTTGTTCAACATCGTCAAATTTATTCTGCACGTCAGTAATTCGTTTTTCAAGGTTGTCGTGTACTGAAGGATATGTTTGAATTTGTTCAGTAAGAGCTTCACACGTGACATTAAGGTTTTTTAATTGTGTCTGTAAAAGTGCTACGTCATTTGTAGTCTTTTCTTGTCTCGTATTAAGCTTGGAAAATTTCGTACTGAGTTCAGTCATCTGTTTGGTCAGTGTGGCGTCTATAAGTTCCACACGTTTACACAAAGTGTCATTACATGCCCTGATTGCTATGAGGTCAGATTTAATTTCGTCATTTTGTGTCTTTAAGGTTGCCATGTTTTCCGCGTTCTGTTTCATTAGCATTTGTAACATGTTGGCAATGTTTACTGTTTGCAAGGTCTCTGCCCCCGCCGCGTCATTAGACGTGACGTCATGTATTAACATGGGGTCTGACTGAGACTTTGAAATTTTTGTGGTGGACGGCCTATTGTCAAAACTTCCGTTAACACTTGCGTCAATATTTGATGAATCGTCACTACCGGTTGCTGTCGTAAAGTCATTTTCTAACACTTGTCTCTCGTCCGAGTCGGATTGCGTCTGAATAGTATGTCTTTGCTGTTCCATCTTTGCGTATTGTTTTCTAGTTATGACCATGCCACACGTGATATATATTTCAAGAAATTAATGTTTGACACTGGTTTTAAAATAAAATGCAGTTGAGCATGAATCGCTCGTAGCAACAATGGCTGTTTGTTAATTTAAAAATGTAAACTGAATATGGGATTATTGTTAATGGCTGCTGTCCATGTTACAACGTATCGTACAGAAGTCGGCCATATTGTACACTCGTGTATTGGTATTGTTGCAGAAGTTATTGTTTAAGGAAAAGTACTGAGAGTGAAATTTATCACTGAAAACTGCTACGCGCGAAAGAAATACTACAGAATCTACTGAAGAGCTAATACACTGAATTATGCGTCTGGTCAAGCCTGCCAATGCAAAGATGCTGCGTCTTACCTTATTTTGCTGGAAGCTTCATTGCGTCTTCCCGCAAAATTTTAGAATTGGAAAATATCTTCAGATCTTTGTTATTTCTCATACATTCACGTCCAGGTCCAGATAGTTAATTTTTCACATGAAACAAAGAGAACAATGTAACAAATGACAAAATAACAAGTCCGACACGCAGTCGCCAATATAAAATAAATAAAATAAAATAAAATATTATATTAATTATGTATTATTGTATGATAGTGATTGGTTGTACTTAATATTTGCGTGACGTTTAATTATTCGGTATCAGACGCTTGACAATGGCTTTTTCGTAAAGGCAATGTTACTCGTACTTGACCGTGAAATAAAACTGAAATAATCGGACTTCGTAATTAAATCGATTCCAAAGACTGCTGCGGTAGGTGCGGACTCATAAACTAAATCTCAATATTACAATAATTTGCCAGCCATGCCAAAACGTCGTACAGAGGTGATTGTCTACTAAACAAAAAATTACACAGTTAGTTAAATCAGATATATTCAATGAATAAGCCTACAGTTCACAATCCTACTTACTTTTATAAATATAAATTCTTTACAGAATCGAGTGCCTAGTATGGTTGCAACTCGCAGTAATTTTCTATATCATGAAATATGGCGGTGTGCCAGACAATAAACTAAAATACGTGCTTCTCGCACCACTTCAACCAGGGCTCTCTCTTTTTTAATCAAACATACGACTAACGTAATTCTGTTTTTGTTTTATCAGCGACACAGCGCTGCAGTTCTGTGCCATAGGCTTTATTTATTTCTCACAGATTAATTATTTAATTAAGATTTCGCGTTTCCGAGGAAACTCACGCACGGCATGCAAATGTGCCTTTATAGGGGGTGAGATAAGCACCCGCCAAGCGCGCCGGCAGAGAGGGGGCCCAAAAGCTGACCGCCAAATATTAATACAAACAAGACTGTTTAACCGTGCAGTACTACACCTATGCGAAATCCTCCTGAACTGGGAAACAGTTGATAATTAAATATTAATGAAATACAGCTGCAAATTGCGAATGCCATTGTACAATTACAGTCATCTTGGTCTGCTTCGTTGCATCCACATTCGTCTCGTCCTGCAGCGTCACATTCGTCGTCACAAAAAAGTCGGTCGAGAATCTACTCGTACGGTAATTTTTTCACAGCCATTTGCAGCAAGACTGTTTGACAAAATAATAAAAAACTCTATCATTCATCCCTTGGATTTGTGTAATTTATAATTATTAGAAGTTCCTCAATTTTTCACTTTGGACTTGTTTTCTTCCTTACGTCCATGTGTTTTTGAATTTCAAATTCATTCCTATTGAGTTCTTGGCTGTGAAGTTATGTGCACTGATTTTCTGCTTGTATGTTGTACATGTAATTGCCAGTAGGTCAACACCGATTTCTTTAAAATCACTTCGGGTGTCTACTGGGCAACGTATTTTAGATTGTCGGATCCTGTTGACGATGTGGAAGATTTTCTTGATCAAGCGAGAGTCGTCCACTCCTGCTATATGACCGTAGAATTCTATGCTTCTTTTCGGTGCAAGTGAGGCGAACCACACAGTCAGCGAATATAGTTCTTCCGAGCTTTTGTCTCCCAGATATCATTTGAATTTTTGTCTAAATATTTGCTGTTTTGTCGTTTTATTTTCTCCGTGTCTTTGACATCGGTTGGCCCCTCCGTCACGTGGAGTACTTCTGTGAGGCCGACTGTGTGGTGGTGACAAAGGTTGGCTCTGATGCGCAGCGACTTCTTGTTGTACACATACCACGTAATTGCGCAGGCTTGCGCAGTTTTTGTTCACGTGTTTTGTAAGCTACTCTTCCGTTGCTAGTGTTTCCAGCATTTTCCTCTAGGTACCTCAAGTGTTCTACTTGTGTGGTGTTACCACACTTGGTTGCAAGTGGGGAGAATTTTGGGCTCTTGCAGTCTGTGTATTGCGTTTTTTCGTAAGAGATTTGGAGTCCGGTGTTGATGGCAGTCTCGTGGCATGGCTGGCTTCTTTGCTAGATCGTCAGCAAAAGCAAGGCACTTGATGTTCATTCGTTTACCTTCATTACCATTCTCATTGCAGGTAATTATTTCTTCCGAGTTTTACGATCTTATTGAGTACTGTTGAATAGGAGTGGAGGTAGTCCAGCTCTAATTTGAAAAGTTTCGAAGATTTCACCCATGAATTTTACTTTAGAGATTACCTGTCAAGGCCTGTTCGATTAACATAGTCGTCTCGTTATCCACACCGTATTCACGAAGTATATTGAACAGGGTGATGCGGTCTAACGAGCCGTATGCTTCTTTGAATCTAAAAAAGTGAAAACTTTGCGGTTTGACTTTCGGTGTTGCAGTATCGTCTTGAGGTTCCAGATCTGTTATGCACATGGTCGGCCAGGTCGGAAGCCTGCCTATCAAATGGTCTGTCTATTGCTCCAGCCCAGTAAGCAGAGCATCTGAGACAATTGCTAGAAGTGAAATACCTCGGTAACTGTTTGCGTCTGTATCATCCACCCTTTTGTGTAGTGGGTGGATCAAAGCAGTTTTCGAAAACTGGTATGATGCTGTTTTCCCATATGTTGGCAATGATGGCTGGTAGACTGTAAACCATGAGTTCACATGCGATCTTGAGCATTACACTACTTCCCACCTTGTGTATTTTGTGCCTATAGACGCTTTCCTCTGTGATCTCTGCTGAATATACCTGTGCTTTTTCCATATCAATTTTGACTTGTGCCATCAAAGGTGTAGTGGTTTTGAGCCTCCGTATGTGTCTGAGTATTCTGTCGGTGAGTCTGGTCTGTGGGAGTCTGCTGGTGTGCCCGTCAAATTTTAGTCACCTTTTTCTGATATCTGCCGCAAGATTGGTCAACTTCTCTGTCGTGTCTCTGGAATGAAGCCTGTATCCTTTGTCTCTCAGTTTTGGTCCAATAATTTTCCTCATAATATTTCTTTCCTCAATGAGGACCTTCCCTAGGTCGCCCTTTGTGTGTAGCGTCAGAGTCTCGCAGAGGTATAGCACCTCAGGTTTCATTACAGTATTGTAGTGACGAATTTTGATGGAGGTTGGACAGACATTTTTTCTTGTAGATATCCAATGTCTTGTATAAGGCTAAGGTTAAGTAGTACGTAAACTTAGGGACTGATGACCTTAGCAGTTAAGTTCCATAAGATTTCACACACATTTGAACAACATATGTGTGTGCCTGTCCTGTCTCCCTTCTTACGTGGCGGATGGATTATGGCTTGCTTCCAGTCGTCCGGTACTCCTCCTTTCTCCCACCAGTATTTCGTAACCTCGTAAAAGGTTTCAGCTGCCCGCTCCCTCCTAGTTTTCACATCTCAGCCAATACTCCGTCTTCTTCTGGCGCCCTGTTGTTTCTCGGCTGGCCACTTCATTGTTGAGTCTAATGCAGTTCTATGGCTCTCAAGACGGGATTTCCTTTTGAGGCTGTCTGAAAGATTGTCTTTGTGTTGGTTCCTCGCAGTTTAGAAGGTTGTTGAAGCATTTTGCTAGTAATACAGAGTTGTGTTTGTTGTTGGTAGTCATTTTGCCTTTTGAATCGTTGAAGTACAACTGCTTGTACCCTGTTATTACTGCTTTTAAAACTTTTTAGAATTCCTTGTGTTGTTCTGTCTGGAGTCTGTATGTATACGTTTCCCATATGTTCCTAATTATGTCATTTTGCCATTGTTGTGTTTGATTCTAAATCGTCCCTGCCAGAAACACCCACTTTCCCATAACGAGCACCAAAACATATACTGAGATTAGTGAACACAGGATTGTCGTAGCGAAACTGAGTGTTGAAACTCCCCGACGAAAGATTCGTAACCCAAAGACTGGAAACTTGCACAGGTCACACCGATACTTAAGAAACGCAGTAGGAGTAATCCATCAGTTTACAGGGCCATATTACCAACGTCTATTTGCAGCAGGATTTTGGAACATATATTGTGTTCGAACATTATGAATTATCTCGAAGAGAACGGTCTATTAACACACAGTCAACACAACTAGCTTTTATTCACACGAAGTATTGAGTGGCATTGACAAGGGATTTCCGATTGATTTCGTCTTTGTAGAGTTCCAGAAGACATCTGACACTGTACCTCACAAGCGGCTTGTAGTCAAATTGCGTGGTTTTGGAATATCGTCACAGGCTGGCCAGTGACTTGATTCGTGATTTACTGTCACAGAGTTCACAATTCGTATTAATTGGCAATTGATCCTAAATAATGAAAAGTGTGAGGTCATCCACATGAGTGCTAAACGGAATCGGTTAGACTTCGGTTAGACGATAAATCAGTCAAATCTAATGGCCGGAAATTGAACTAAATACCTAGGAATCGCCGTTACGAACAACATAAATTGGAAAGAACGCATAGGAAATATTGTGGGGGAGGAGAACCAAAGACTGCGTTTTATTGGCTGAAGATGCAACAGATCTACTACAGAGACTGCCTATACCACGCTTGTCCGTCCTCTTCTAGAATACTGCTGTGCAGTGTGGGATCATTACCAGGTAGAATTAACGGACTTCATCGAGAATGTTCAGGGAAAAGCAGCACATTTTGTATTGTCGAGAAATAGGGGAGGGAGTGTCACTGAGATGATGCAGAATTTGGGGCGGCCATATTTAAAACAAAGGCATGTTTCGTTGCGGCAGAACCTTACCACGAAATTACGATCACCAACTTTCTCCTCCGAATGCGAAAGCATTTTTTTTTTTCGCCGACATCCACAGGGAGAAACGATCATCATCATAAAATAAGGAAATCAGGTCTCGCTCGGAAAGGTACATCTGTTCGTTTCTTCCGCATTCTGTTTCAGACTGGAATAATAGAGGATTATTGTGAAAAATGGTTCGATGAACACTTTGCCAAGCACGTAAGTGTGATTTGCAAATTGTCCATGTAGATGTAAATTACGAGTTTACTACGAGTGATATTGTAGTGGACATTAAAGGACATGCATGGTGCTTTCACTTGCACGCGTAAACTGTGATAATTTGTTTCATGCATGTATGTTTTTTTATGTTGTTACTTTCTTTTTTGTTAGCTCAATTTATTTGCAATATAGCTTATAGCTATGTAATTAATCGCATGAGCTGCAATCGAATTTTATTGTATGTGTACATTATCTGTCTTTTTTGTGATACATTCTTTGGTTTAGGATTGAACCTCATTGTCTTTAGATGTCGCCTCTAAGTAGCATCTGTGAGTCAGATATGACGTCCAAGAAAGCCATAGAGTAGAAAAATCTCTGGTTTGAGCATTGCGTGGTGTGCATGTTGTCAACATTAAGCTGAAATTGTCGCATGATCTCGGGATGCCGTCAAGTCTCGTCGTGTGAAAACATTCCACAATGCATTTCAAATGGCGGCATTCAGACAAGTCGTCAACAGACCGTCACGTCACGTCACGTCACGTCACGTCACGTAACCTCACGTCACGGCAGGTCAAGGTTTCCAGGGAATAAAGTGTCGACTGTATCATCATCTGCTATCAGCGTAAGTTAACTCGTTGTATAGTAGTGGAAATTGTGCTTTTGTAACTTCTTACTCTTCATTTTATTATTGTGCTTTGATTTCGTGGCAAATTGTAAATGTTCGATGCCGACTTGGAGGTTTTTTGCACTGGATGTTCTCACACAAGCAATGTGAGATATCTGAAAGCGAAAAATTGTTTAGGTTTGGCAATAACAGAAGAGACGGCCACTCACCCATAACATAGAAATGTCGATGTTTTGAGGTGTTGCTTCACGCCTCAGCACTTCAGCAAACAAGACTGATCAAGAACACAAGTTATGAGGTTTGCTTTGGCCATTAATAACCTTGTTTCCTCAATTGAAATACTGTACTCTGACACGGACTAAGCGAATTGACGTTACATGACGTGACAGACGGTGTGAATACACGCTGACGTGACGGTGCTGCGACGTGATGTCTGCTCATTTTGCTCGTCAAAGCTGAGAAAACAATTTATTCCAAGTATAAAATGCAAGTTGTTATGGTGTCTGCAAAACGCCTGTCCCTAATACACAGCACATACGATTGGAATCTATCTGAACTAACAATTTGGCGACATTCAAAATTTATAGGACGTTTTACGCACAAACCTATGCCAACCCAAGGATACACAACCACTGTGGCAATGTGTGTCGACAACAGAAAATAAATTCTGTGCGTGTAAATCCTCACGCTATGGTCAAAGCGGAAGGTGAAATCGAGCACTAGAATATGTTCACTGTTTTTTTCCGTTTATGTATCATTAAATGAGGCGTCCTTATCATCCTTGTGCCAATGTAATTCGCATCCTTAACACCAGTGCAGTACTCCCATGTTATCTTGGCTCCTCATCTCCCTAGAACTGAATTAGTAGAGACTGCGCGAATTTGAGCTGCCGGTGTGTTGACTCATGTCGCTGTCAACTTTGGCATTCAGGCCATAGGCCTTAAACTGTAATGATCTGCCACATATTGATTACAACGCAAACTATTTTTATGGCAAACTTTCGCAATTTTCTGTACCATGGTATGTATGAAACATGGACATTTTTCTCATTTAAACCAGTAAAGACGTGGGTATTTCTTTCGGCATGATGTCATATTTTTGTGCTACAAACATACTTTTTACACCTTGTGCTCACAGATAACACTGCCCTTCCACAGATGTATTTATAAATGTATTCACAGATAACATAGTTCTTCCAAAGATGTTTGATTTTATGTACCTATGATCTTCCTGTGGACTTGGATTGTCCAACATAGACATGTTATTCATCTTTGGCCATGTCAACCAGTATCTTCCATAGTATAATTTCAGATCAGATTCATTACACATGTAACTACTGTACTGATGTTCATTCTGTGGCTCGACTGTTTAATGACTGGAAACCATATTTGCTACCTGTCTGTCGTTGACTTGGACCATTAAGCACTTTCTTGATGCTGGAACATCCATTTTAGATCTTGACGATGCCTTCACACACACTATGTGGTCAAAAGTATCGGGACACCTGGCTGAAAATGACTTACAAGTTCGTGGCGCCCCCCATCAGCAATGCTGGAATGCAATGTGGTGTTCGATTTGTTATCATCCACAACTCCAAATGGATTACACGCTTTCTCTTTAAAGTACTTTAATCACCACATGGGGTCGCAGTAACCTTGAAAATTAAATTTCAAATGGTCTTGGGAAATCGTAAATTAAAAAAAAAAAAAAAACAGGAGAAAAGTTGTGCATAATTCGGGCTAAGCTTGGCACCACTTACTCAGTCGTATTCCACGCTAAACTCCAGCCGTGACAGAGATCTCGTTCAGACACCGACTTCAGTTCTCCAGTCGCTAGGCTGGAGTGAGAGCGGCACTGTTGCAGGGACGTCGCTAATGAGGAAAATGGAAGAGGAAAAGGGGTTGATTTCGGAATCCCAAAGTGGAAGGAGTGAAGATTAAAGAGAAAGGAAACAGAAATAAACACGGAAACACTATCTAATACAACGTTTCTGGCGATTGGCAACCCAGTGTTGGACGCCATTAATTGGAAAGGACCAAAATAACTCTTGGCCCGACCCGATTCTGCCGAAAGCCCGCAGAAATTGACAGGTATGTGGTATTAACGTCGGAAGAAAAACAGTACATTGCCTCCTGTGGGGTAAACGTTCGTCACAACTAGTATTGCTGTGTTTGGGACAGAATTGTACATTTCGATTTGCAGCTTCAGAGTGAATAATGTAACAGTTTCTGAAACAGCCTGCTGGACACCCAGTACTTGCCGCCTACCAGAGTGGAAACTTTCTGAGCCGAATTACCTCTCTAAGTGTGCGTCATCATGGTTTCGTGCAACTTACATAATCGCGACCTTTGGTCGTATGAATAAAACGGAGAATGTACTTTATACTGGGAATTGTGGAGAACATTCCCAGGTTCGCGCGAATAAAACGAGTCGGAAAATATACTTCACCCAAGAAATTTCTCAGCTTGAGTAAATGGGTGGAAGAAGTCGCTAAAAACAAAGAACAATGCACGATTTCGTATGAATAAAACTAGAGGAGCGATCACGAACCGTGAACATTTTCCGTTTTTTGAAGTGTGCTCTGTAGCATACATCGAAATGACTAAGTTTTGATGGCGTTAGCTTTTGCAGACTTTTTGGTATTAAAGGCAAAGTTTATATTGCCTGTAATGTAAGAAGGTATACGTACCCGAAGAAATACAGAAGAGAGGAACCGTAGAAACTTCTACGAGCCTTACAATAAAAACATTATTTGCGTTGCGAATTTCCTTCCAAAAAATCATGAAAGAAAAGATGAGCGACCTTTCAAAAGAAGTGAAAATTAAAATGGTTTCTTTTTTTTTTTTTTTTTGCTACTTAAGAGACTCAAGTTTTCACACTGATGTACGAGAAAACTTTGGTATACACAGAACAAGTGCGCAACTGACATTTCCGGATATTCTCACACCGTAAATCTTTCATTTTGTTACGTTAGAAATATAGGCGAATCAGAAAAATTAACAGCTGGTTGATTACAAACCTAGCGATCTGCTTCTCGTAACGAACCCGACGGGCGATCGCTAGCGACCTTGACACGCGAGCACACCATTCTGCGTCGTATTTGAACAAAATTATCTCTTCTTAGAAAACTCGGCCATAGTTCCGGTTTGGAGTCGATGAAAAATGATGTAATTTTAAGATTTCATTCACATAATGTGTTCACCTAACTTCAGTAACAGGAAAGGTTCGTACGAGTCGTATACTCAATACGATCGCAGAAAATGCGTTTTTCCAATTGTCTTTAATCGTCTTAACTATTTGCTGCCGCACATAAAAGTGAAATCGAAACGCAGTGCAACTCTTTACAGAACACACTGACGCCAGTTCCATCTTCGTACACTGAACGGTTTGCCTGTTTGAGCGAGCTGAATGAAGTCTGACGTCACGCGTGACACGGCGGACGACACACACAAGAGAACCTTCTCAGGGAGGTGGGGAGGCAGTGGGAAGGAAACCGTCTCGCCACAAAATACGCTTGCGATTTTTCATTCATGGGAAACTGAAAACTTTCTGAGAGAATATTCTTTTGCTCTGATAATCTTCTGCGCAGAAAGATGTCTTTTTATGTATACGACTCTTTATCCTCACGATTCGTCCCCATCAATGCGAAATCGAAGGGCGTACCCACGACATAAACTAGAGCAATTGTGGCGGGAGGGGGCAGGTCATACTATTCGCAAAGAACTGGGAGTAGGCAAACCAGGCATCATTTCTCGATAGAGAAAACAGAAAACTGGCGACAAACTGCTTTCAATGAACATTTTAAACGTAAGAATGCACTCCCGAAAAAATACAATAATTTAAGTTCTTGGATTGGACTCAGATGTTTCTGATACTTTCTTTTTTTAAATCTCGCAGTATTCTTTCACGTAGTTTCGGTGTTCGCTCAGCAGGAACAACGCAGCCACTCTCCCTGGTCTGTCTCGATTCGGTTCTAAGGCAAGTCTTTGCTCGTCGTAGGGTATTGAAGCATCGTTCCATAGCCACCGTTTCCGTGGAATAGTACTCAAAATATTTTGTGCTTCTATAATGCTAGAGAAAAGATTCTTGCCCTAGTGAAACAGAGCAGCGACCTATAAACCACTTAATTTAGAGTCAGAGACACACTTTCTCCTCGATCAGTTGTACTGCGCGTGCAGCTGAATGGCAATGGCCTTAAAACCGTGAAGCTTTTAAAACAACTCGGTGTTTTTATGGAAGTTCAGTGCGCTACTTTTGCACATATTCAGGGGATGTAGCTTGTTCAGAGCAAGCGCTGGAACACTTTCAGGGGAAACTGAATACTTAACGCAGACGGGAGTGATTCGATATACGGTAATACGACCGAACGTCATCAGCACTTCGTCTCAATTTATGTCAAATTTTTTTCTTTCGAATTTTTACTTACGAGCCAAAAGTCAAAATTTAATTTCTACCTCCGGTCCCCCTGCAGGAGCAGCCTGTGCTCCTACAAGTAATTCCACACTCATCGTGTCTCGTTCACTTAGGTCTGCACTCAGATGGTCGATAACCCATGCCGTGTGTTCACCCACCGACTTACATTGCAGGACATCCACAACGGGTACCACAACTCTAGAGACCTCGCTGCTACTATTCTGCGAAGAGAAGATAAACTACACCTACGTTGTCTTTATTTAACATGTGGATAACTGAAAACCACTTTCTGTTACTTGGTAAGTAATTATATCTGATTAACTTTTTACAGATTCATACACGTCATGTAGTAATACGCTTATTCTCCTGTTCTTCATCAGCAGCATAACAAGTACCGCCTGCCTGCCACCATTAACTCTACAGTCGACTGCCTTTCATCTGAAAACAGAACATGCCCTGCTCGAAAGCTGCCTTTGAGATGTAGGGATGTGTCTATCTTTCTTTAATTTGATAAAAATGATATCTACAAATTCCTATACGAAATGTAGTGCATCTACACAGATGGGTTACTGCTGCTACGATGGCAGCTTATCAACATTTAAGTGAGTCTGAACGTGGTGTTATAGTCGGTGCACCAGCGATGGGACACAGCAGCTCCGAGGTAGCGATGAAGTGGGCATTTTACTGGACGACCATTTCAGTGGTGTACCTACAATATCAGGATACAGGAAAACATCAAATCTCCAACGTCGCTGCGGTCTAAAAAACATCCTGCAAGAACAGGAGCATTAACGACTGAAGAGAATCGTTCGACGTGACAGAAGTGCAACCCTTCCGCAAATTTCTGCAGATTGCAGTGCTGGGCCATCGACAAGTGTCGGCGTGGCAACCACTCAACGAAAAATCATCGAAAAGGGGTTTCGGATCCGAAGACCCACTCGTGTACCCTTGATGACTGCACGACACAAAGCTTTACGACCGTCAACACCATCACTGGACTGTTGATGATTGGAAACACGTTGCCTGGTCGGACGAATCTCCTTCCACATTGTACCGAGTGGATGGACGCGTACGGGTGTGGATACAACCTCATGAATCTGTGGACCCTGAATTTCAGCAGGGGACTGTTGAAGCTGGTGGAGGCGCTGTACTGGTGTAGCTGGAGTGATGTGGGACCCGTGACACGTCTAGATACGACCCTGAGAGGTGACAAGTACGTAACCATCCTGTCTGATCACCTGCGTCCATTCACGTCCGTTGTGCACAACGACGGACTTGGGCAATTCCAGCAGGACAGTGCGACATCCTGCTCGTCCAGAGATGCTACAGAGTGGCTCCAGGAACACTCTTCTGATTTTAAACACTTCCGCCGGCTGTCAAACTTGCAGCACACTGTTCAGAGGAGATCTCCAGCCCCTGGTACTCTTACGGATTTACGGACAGCCCTGCATGATTCATGGTGTCAGTTCCCTCCAGCACTACTTCAGATATTAGGCGAATCCAACCCACGTCGTGTTGCGGCACTTCTGCATAAAATATGTGGACTTGAACAGCAAATATTAAGTGTGTCTTTAGGGTTACATCTACTCCTTTTCCTGAAACTGCTCCTCTATCTTTAGTCTTTTCTAGTGGGACTGTAGGGCAAGAATTATTGGGACTGCGTTTATTACAAGCGGCATAAATAATCAATGTAACTCGAAATCCATAATCAATTACCGCGGTGAAATTATGTGAGTCAATTGATGTCTTTTTAATTCCATGATACACCTCTTGCGGCTGTTTTTTCCCTGCAATAACGTGTCTCTTATGCCTTGCAACGTGATAATATGTTCTGTTACTGTGTTCATGTGGTAAAAGTGTGCAAATTGATTAAATCCTAAAATTAACTATTGATCTACTTAATAAAAACAAAGTGGTCCTCGTGTGTTAATGCTCCTGTTGGTGAAATGATCCCTGTCCATTGATGATTTTCGTAGCAAACAGATCCTGGAATGGAAATACCTCACCTCGTAACGTACTTGTTTTGCAAGTAGTGGCGACTACTCGCTCATAAATTATTTTGCAGAAAGCTTCGTCCATTTCGTGCTCAGGTGAACGCCAAGTCAAGTTACAAATGTTGTTTACATTGGTGCTCAGGTGTACTCAGAATACGTTACATTTCGTTTGAAAGAAGTGTGCGCAAGTTGAGAAAATGGTCTACTCCATTATTGTCAACTAGCTATAAAGTCATCAATTGAGGGAAATAATTACATTCATTGCTTTATTTTTTATCGTTGTTCTGCACAAAATCTCGTGAGACTTATTGTGATTACGTCGAAGCAATGTCTTTTCGTGGTTTTCACACACGCAGCTGTTGGCCTGAGAGTACCCAGTAAGCTATGCAGCACATGTTGGAGTGTCTTCCAGCACTCGTGACGTTGTAACACCTCTCCAAGTGAAAGCGTCGTATCGTGACTGTGTGGCAGGCGGCTGAGAGCAGACTTGGTGCACTCCGTACGTGTCCGTGACAAACCCAGTGACAACTCAGAGCCAGACCGCTCACAGAAGGTACCTCCATGTTACTTTAACAAAATGTCTGTGAAGTCATCTAAAATCACGGTAATCGATTTGGCATGTCGTGATAAAAAGAAAACTTTCATAATACGTTCAACTTTCTCACAGTGCAGAGAATAACTCTACTCAAGTCTATCAATGTGCTGGCTTCACATAGTACGTATATTCTGTTACAATACAGTGAAAGCAAATAAAGCCAAGATGTTTATCTAAAACTACGTATGGTAGATTCTCGGATTACATGACAAAGACTAACAAACATTTGTCACGAATATCGACATTGCAATTTAAACAGATGTGTCCGTAGTAACATGTCAAACAGAAAAATCATAATCGAAATTTGTTTTACTGTGCTAGAAAAGAAACATTAAAATACAGTAATCATTACATGTATAATGCATTACGAAAATATCAATAGGTAAACATTGTGTTATGCAAGAGTACAATAGTGATTTCTGCAGAGTGCGTGTTTCTATGTACTCGAGTAAATGCGCCGAAGTGTACAGGCTAAAGGAAAGGAACAATGTGTTGCTGCATTCTCTGTTGTCTCTCAATCACACAAAAAAAGATAAAGCAAATGAAAATGTGTCCACAAAACCTTAATCTATGCACGTGCCAGTTACTTATAATTACCCAAAATGCGAAATTTAAGTGTTATCAAGAAGAGTACTTAATACTTATGAACAACTAAAGGCAACGTGCAGAATAAAAATAATTAAGAAATGATCTCTTTCCGATGAAGTCGATTAAATGTGGGTGAAAAGTAATGATAAATGATATTATTCTGTGAATGAGAAGAAAATCGATTAGTGGAAGCAAAGTCACAAATTTCATCAAAGCAAGTAAATCGTAATAAGCGTCTTCAATCCTGCAGGTTGTTATTCCCAAAGAAAAACATGTAAATGTTTGAAAGAAAGTGTTTATCTTCCTGTAAATTCACAGTTTTGTCTTGCCGCTTTGTAACACCTTATCGCAAACCATTAGACATTCCAGAATGAGAGTTTCACTCTGCAGCGGAGTGTGCGCTGATATCAAACTTCCTGGCAGAGTAAAACTGTGTGCCAGACCGAGACTCCAACTCGGGACCTCTGCCTTTCGATGGCAAGTGCTCTACCATCTGAGCTGCCCAAGCATGACTCACGCCCCGTCCTCACAGCTTTACTTCCGCCAGTACGTCGTCTCCTACTTTCCAAACTTCACAGAAGCTCTCCTGCGAAAGGCAAAGGTACCGAGTTCGAGTCTCGGTCAGGCACGCAGTTTTTATCTGGTGGGGAGTTTCATTAGAAATTCTATTCATCAGAGAAACACACCAAAACACAATCAACAAAGCATGCTCCAAAGGTTAAATCATCACGCAATACCTAACACTCCCAAACATCAGTGTGCCACACTTCATATTATAAATCATAAACATCTGCATAATAATCATGAAAAGTTCGCTATCCTCACTTCCTGTTGTCTCACCATATCTTTGTTGCAAAAATCCATAAGTCATTGCTGCACATGCTCCATCTATAATTAATCCTTAAGTCTTCACATACGACGCAGAGTAAAATTCTTACAGTCAATGAAGAAACCCTGGTTATAGCTCAGGATTAGAGTATCCCAGTGGAAGACGAAGAAATTAAATATCTTCTCCGATAGTTGACAGTACGTGTCGAACCTGTGCAAATATTCATACTCTACCTGTTTTATCAGTACTATCTGGAATCCGTTATCGCATACTTCTGTACGTTAGCCAGTAAGAGAAAATGCATTATGACGCGCAAAATTCGATGTTATTGTTTCTCACGTTGCTTTTATCTTTTGTGATGCCTTTGTCTTTGGCGAAAGAATGTTTGTCTTCTTTTACGTAACCTTTGTTTTTAAAATGATGTACTGTAACGATCGGGGTCAGATGTTAGAACACGGAATGATATATATACTCTGTAACAATCATGAAACAGAGAAAATAAACATCCGAAATGGCTTGTGCTGTATGAGATAAAAATGTTATTGTCATGCACACATACATGTCAATGAAACTACGTACAAACGGTTGGCGTCATAGGGAAACGAAGTGTAGTATATCGGTATGGTGTTGTCTTCATGAGGAGTACAAAGTCAAACAATTACACAGTGAACGGTTTTGTATTGGTGATGTGATGAAGACCTGTCGAAGCTTTCGTTCTGAGTGTGTCAAGATGTCCTACGTTCCGAAGTGGGATTCGTCGATTCCGAAATGGTCCGTTATAAGGCAATGCAAATTTGTGACACCTGTTCTTTGCTTTACTAAGACAATGGGCGTGTTTAACCAAAAAATTACTGTCCAACTTGAAATTTTTTAGTGTGACTTATCTTCTGTTGTAAGGTTTTCCTCTTCTCAGCTGCCTCTTTTGTATTAACTGTTCCAGTGTCTGTCAGTTTACGATGACGTAGACGCTGTGACTTGGGGAGAGACACAAGTTCTTTTACTTTGTCTGGCTGATTTTTATCCTTCAAAATTAAATGTGGCGAGAGCAAAGTTGTATCAATAATAGTTGAATTAGTGGTGATCTGAAAAATCTGTCCAATGGAGTGGGTTGTTTGGTTCGTCTGTTGCTGCTTCACGACTGTCTTCCTTGGCTTTGACTGTCTGCGAAACGTCGAAATTTAATCCTTCATCCGCATTGACTGTGGCAAAATACGTGTCAGTTAAAAATGATGTGTACCATTGGTTATTTTTTGTGTATGAAGAAAGCTCTAATCTGTTAATTTCCCATTCGTGTATTGAAATGCTCTGCTGAAAGTGTAATGCATCTTCATAGTCCGAAATGGCATCATGTTCTGTTAAAAAACCCATACGTAGCTTAGCTTCAGTTTTTAAAAAGTTGGACGATCCAAAAATCTGCATAAATTGTGTGGCTGTGAACAGCAAATTTTAAGTGTGTGTGAGTGGTTTTTCCATCTATTCTTTTTCCTGAAGCTGCTCCTCTAACTTTAGTCCTTTGTAATGGGATTGTAGAGCAAGAATTATTCGCATTGTGTTTATTGCCCGCTGCATCACTAATCGATGTAACTGGAGATCCATAGTCAGTCAGTGTGGTGAAATTATGTAAGTCAGTTGGTATGCTTCTAATCGCATGATGCACATTCTTTTGTGGCTGTTCTTTTCCCTGCAATTACGTGTCTCTTGTGTCTTCCGACGTGATAATATGTTGTCTTACTGTACTGATACCGTAAAAACTGTAAACTGATTAAATCCTGAACTTTACTATTAATCTCATTAATAAAAGCAAAGTAGTCCCCGTGTGTTAATGGTCTGCAAGTAATGCTGTTCGTGAAATGGTGCCTGTCAGTTGATAATTTTCGTAGCAAACAGATCCTGAAATGGAAACATCTCACCTCGTAATGTAATTGCTTGGAAACACAGTGCTTGGCTGCTCTCTGCGCTCCAGTTGCAAATTTCTGACTCCAGTTGCTGAGAGCCCAGTGCAATGCTCCAGACAGCGAGCAAACTGTTTTACACACACCACTGAGTGAGAGACTGCTTTGAATAAAAATGGCTTGGACCGAGGATGTCGTGAAATATGCCTTTAGCAAAATGTTTTTACATTATCAGATATATTAATACCTGTATGCACTTCATATTACAACATTAACACTGTCAAAGGAAGACACCGATACCAAAATCTTACTCTCACAAACGTCAGTGAAATTATTGACAGACATGAAAAAACCCTCAGAGTGAAAATTAAACATTCTTTAATGAAAAATCTCAATTTCCTTGATATGGCTGCCTAATTCAACAATGAAACTAATGTAACTAGCGCGACTGCAGTGCCACGAAATAAAAAAATGTTACCTTCATTGCTCTTCATATTCTTTTCTGATACCCTTACACCTCATTTCATTCTGAACCGTTAATCGTATCTCTCTCCTCTGTTTCACAGCATTCAAACACAAAGCACTTTACTTAAACGCAGGTGCACTTAACTTCACGCCTGCACTGCCCAGAGCCCCCTGCTCGGCGTCTCAACTCACAACTACCCCCCTGGCGCTGGAACTCCAGCGCCCCTCTCTGTCCCCGGCAGCGACGACAAACACGTGGACACCCTCCAGCGACGCAGCTGCTCCTCCCTTCTTCCGCTTGGTAGGTAAACAGACCTGGTCAGACACTGTTCATATGGGACCCTGCTGCCTCAAATGCTGTCTCCTGTTCCTTACCAGCAGGTTAATGAGCGCCACGTCGCTACCGCCATTTATTCTGATATCGACTGCATTTTATTATTATTTATTTTTTTTTTTTTTTTTTTTTTTGCCAAGGAAAGATGCCCTGCCCTGCTCGAAAGGAGGCTTTTAAATGAAGAGAAATAAGTACTTCCTTCCAGCACTGGGTAAGTAATTACATGTGGTTAACATGTTTTGATATTACTCTCTGCAACGTCAAAGGCTATTGTCTACACCTTCCTATTTGGAATGTGGTAACGGGGGGTATTCTGCTGTTCTTTATCAGCATTTAGTCTACTCTGGCGATGACTGCATTTTATCTGCAAATGGAAGATGCCCTACTCGAACACTCTTTTTGGGAACATCTTTTTTATAACAAATTACATCTGGTTAACGTTTTAAACATCACATTCTGCTGCCTCAGGTGTTTTCTACAGAGCCCCACATGAATTGTAGTAATAGCACTGTTCTTTTCCAGCAGGTTATGAATGTGTTTTGGCTGCCACCATTTCCTCTGTCAACAACTGTGTTTTATTTGCAAAGTGGAGATGCCCTGCCCAAAAGCACGCTATGAAACGTACAGAAATCAGTACCTCCTCCTTTCATTTGGTCAGTGATTACATCAGGTTTAGACTTTCAATACTACGTTCCACATATTGAAAATGTTACAGTTCTCTTGACGATAATGGAAGAGAAAAACGTTGTAATTTTGTGTCGCGTCACCAAGACCTCAGTGAGTGTGTCTGCAGTTTCTTTGCCTCAGTCTGTCATCAACTGGAGGCCGCGGCAGGCGCCTCTTGCCGACACACTGTGGTGACGTCACAACACCACCGCCCACACACGCTGGCCCCGCAATCGAGTGAGTCTGGCCTTGTTGCCTCTCACCGGAACAACAAATCAACACTTTGAAGTCTGGGAACAAACAAACTGAAAGGCATTTACTAAAAAATATCTTAATACACAACTAAATTAAATTACTATTTTTTTTACAAATAATTTGTATACGTAATTGGCTTTCGTGTGAAATGGTTCAAAGCATTCTGGCATGCACAGCGCAACATCACACACTGGACAACAGTATGTTGTTTCTTTCCTTTCCCACACTCCAGTTTCTTTTTTAACTTTGCTACCAGACACTTTACACCAGGCTGTTCCAACCGAGCTCCAGGGAGCCGGAGCGCTCCGGAGCGCTCACTGCGGCAGCTCGGAGCCCACGTGGAGGGGGAAAGCGAACCCACTGCTCCCTGGCCGCTTGCAGACGTAATAACCCGTGCTCAATGACAGCTATGACTAGCCGCGGGAGCCCTGTACCTCTGCTGGAGGATACCTTTCTATTCATTGAGAGGGATGGTCGTCTGCAATGTCTTGTACGTCATAAAGTATTTAATTCTGCGAAGAGGTGCAATATATAACGACATTATTCACGTCTTCACGCAGCGCACTACGATCAGGTAGAAGGCGTTGCACGCAGAGACCTGGTAGCCAGGCTTAAGAACGACATACCAGTAGACGTATGTTTAAAAACGGATTCGTAATATGGAGGGTATCAAAACATGCAACGTAGTTCGTGTTCTGTAATGCGTTTATAATTTTCAGGTGAATGAGAGCGGAGAAAACACTACTGAATCTGCAATTCGAGCAAGCTACAGGGTCGCTCACATCACTGCGACGAGTGGCAAACCGTTTTCGGTGGGACCTCTCGTAAAATCGTGCATGGTAGCAGTTGCAGAATGTTTGTTTCCAAGGGAGGTGCAGGCAATTGAAGGGGTTTGCCTGTCGAAGCAACCAATGTCTCGTCGAATCCTGGACATGGCGGCGGATTTAGAGACACAGCTCAGGAAAAAGGCGGAGAGCTTTGTTGCATTTTCGCTAGCGCTTGACGAAAGCACCGGCATATCGGACTGTGCTCAGCTTGCAGCCTTTGTGCGTGGTGTCGACATGGAGCTGCAAGTAACTGAAGAACTCTTGGATGTGGTAGCACTCGATTGCACCGCAACAGGACGTGACATTTTTGAAGCTGTTTGTCAGTGGACAATATGAATTTGCCGTGGGATAAGCTCCGTTGTGTAGCGACAGACGGTGCACCACAAATGATCGGGCGTCACCAAGGTTTTGCTTCTCGTTTGAAAAATAAGCTCAGGGATGAATTCGGGAAAGACATTTTGACTCTTCATTGTTTTATTCACCAAGAGGCACTGTGTGCTGAAACAGTAGAGCTAGGTGGCGTAATGAAAGATGTCGTGAAGTGTGTGAATTTTGTGCGGCGTCAAAGGATTCCTGAAAGATGTGGAAGCGGAGTATGGGGATATATCTTACCACAGTACAGTTCGTTGGCCGAGTCGGGGAAAAGTTCTTGATGTTTTCTTTGCCATTCGTGGGAAAATATCCCTTTTTCTCGAAATGAAATGGGAAGAAATGCGTTGTCTGAAAGGTATAAAATCGATATCAGACCAGGCGTTCCTAGCTGATATAACTATGCATCTGAATAATTTAAATCTGTCACTGCAGGGCAAAGGGCAGCTAATCGTTGACATGCACGACCAGATCAAAGCGTTCATGGAAAAGTTACGTTTATTTGAGAGGCAGATGAGTAATGGAAATTTAACGTTCTTCAATCGTCTTGCTTCTTTAAAACTACCTGAAGGCACTACTTCCGGCTATTACCAAGCAAAGTTAAAACAGCTCATCACGTCGTTTGAAACACGATTCCGAGACCTGACTAGTTTGGAAATGGAACTTAAGGTGTTCAGCACTCCTTTTTCAGTTTCCCCCGATGGCTTGTCACCGTCACTTCAATTGGAGATTATTGATTTGCAAAATTCAACTTTGTTTAAAGAGAGGTACTAGAATACGTTGGATTTGTCACGATGGTATCGTTCATTACAGCAAAAAACGTTTCCCAAGCTTGCTACAGTCTGGAACCACGCGACCGCTACGGTCGCAGGTTCGAATCCTGCCACGGGCATGGATGTGTGTGATGTCCTTAGGTTAGTTAGCTTTAAGTAGTTCTAAGTTCTAGGGGACTGATGACCTCTGAAGTTAAGTCCCATAGTGCTCAGAGCCATTTGAACCATTTCCCAAGCTTCATAACAATGCCGCTCAGATCATGTGCATGTTTGGATCTACGTATTGTTGCGAGCAGCTTTTCTCAGCAATGAAAAGAGTAAAAAGTAAGGAACGATCGTTTCTTCAGGATGCAACAATGAAGGCCATCTAATGAAAAGAAAATGTCAAGCTACAGAGGCCCGATAAATTCAGTATGCAATTTCTTGTAAAACAGTTGTTTCTTATTTATTTCCTGAACATCGTATTTAATGATGTAGCACGTCACCACGTCTTAGCATCTAAGAGTATGCGGTTGTCGATCTTGTAAGACGCAGCTGGCACATCAGAACGCTTGCCTTGCCGCCTGCCTCAGCCAGCCGTGCCACGGGCCGGCCCACTGGAATGGTCACAGCGAGCGACACGGCTCCCTGGAGCAGGGAGCGCTCCGCGGCTCACAACGGAGCCGACGAGCTGGAACAGCCTGCTTTACACCACCTCCACGGCCTCGCTTTGCTGTCAGTTGGAGGAAATTTTCTTCAAAAATGTCGCCCAGTTAGTCTGTCGCCTGCAGTCGAAGGCTTCCCGCCTACTTGTTCCTTTCCAGCCACCGTGGCCAGTGTTTCTCCAGTTAACACACATGAGTTTATCTGGAGGACGTGGCTGCCTGTGTAGCATTTTGTACATAACTGTTTACTATTCCCCAAATGAAAATTCTGTAGATAAGTAAGTCAGATGTAGGACTTGCCAACATGTTTTGTAGTATTTACAGTGTGTTATGTCATGTGAACGAATTTTTTTAAAATTATTTAGTGCTAATTACTAATTATTCTTACAAGTTTCAAATAATTCAAAATGTAATTCACACTTTACTTCAATCCTGTAGGCGACATTTGTAACTAATTTCCGACCACCGGGTTTTGCAAGGTTCAGCCGCCACTCACTCGCGTTACGGAAGAAACGTCTGCGGTTAACCCACGATTTGTACCGACCAATGAAATGTATATTCACCGATGTTATGTGGAGGAGGTTACAATTTAATTTCCATTATCCTCTGCCAATTATTTTGGGACGAGGTAGACCTTTTGCTTTCACAACTACAGTGTCACGGTCAGAGAAGCTGACAGGGGCTGCGTCGTAATCCTGCACAGTTACTCACAGCCCGCTGTGGTGTGGAGTCTGTCAGGCCTCGAAGCCGACACTGCGGAGACGTGCGTGCAGTGAGTGCGTGTGGCGGCGCGCCGCTCACCTACGGCTTCCGTGTCCAGACCTGCAGTCAGATTTTGCAGGGCGCCACAGAAGGGTGTCGCACCTTCTGAGTCGATGGCTGAAAAATCTTTCCCTTGGAGATCTCTTGTTTGATGCGGAGGGAGTGCAGAGGTTTAGAGAGGTGACCACATTCGCAACGCCTGTCACAATGCGTCCTCCCGGCTCTTTTTCTGCATCTTTTAGTTACTGTGTTCGTGAAGAGTTACTCACCGCAAAAGGCGCAAAATCTGCATTACGAAACTCTGCACTTGGCCGGTGGCCACCCGAGCGAGAAGCAGAACGGGTACTTCTGCGCATGCGCGGGCGTATCGAATTGGTCTGCTGGTTCTGTGATGCTGGCACCCTTTCTGCCTCCAGACGGCTGTCGCGCTGGACCTGTACCGTACGTTTTTGACAGTTCCGTCACTCTCTTAATAGTAACTGGTTCCAGAACAGAGGAGCGTTCCGTTCGGACAGCTAGGCCCACAAATTTAATTAGAATCAACGTTCATGTCGCGCTGGACCTGTTGCTGTTTGCACGGGAATAACAGTGTCGTAAGCGTTTCTGCCTTACAGACAAGACCGAATGTTTACACGGGCTTTCGTTACATAGGGAGTAATGCAACATGTTACAGATACGTTGCTCTTTCCAGAAACAACTGTTTCTTTGGCGTCATTTTTATCGATGAAATTCGGATCTCGGAAATTCCTTTGTTATCTCGTGATCTGGCGTGCGCAGACGCATACTTAAATGAAAAGAAGTGCCGTAAACTCATCGCTGTGAAACCGGGCTTGAAACGCATTTGGTCGGTACACACCTGTCTGAAGCTTATTTCACAATGCTCTTCAACTTCTTCCACTGATACCCGCGCTGTTGGTGCTGCAGAGGAAAGGTAACCTGAAGCCTGTTTCTCGTCGCTCTTGCTAAGCACAATAATATTCCCAACTTATTTTCTATTTCTCTTTACGGTCGTATTCAGTAACACTGTAACGGTCTTGGCATAGCTGATTCCCCGTTCTACCCTAACAGATTCGAAAAGTTCGGGTCTATTTGTCACTTGCAAGTGTAAGATGCTGTCTTCACGACTCGTTTCTCAGATTAATGGCCCGAGGTAGTTTTTGAGTGAAGCACTTGGATCAGTTTCTCGCGATTCCCTGGCCCTGCCGTCAGTCTCAGCCACCTATGTCGCCCACTGCAGAGGTGGCAGGTTAAAGGTTCCACCTAAAACTGTAACATGGCGAGGAAATGCACGCCAGATGATCTCCGGGTTTCTTACTTTCCATTCAGAGCTCTTAATAGACGAGTAGTTCAAAGATATTTCTAGCATCGCTACTGCAACAGGAAAAGGCCGGAACAGCTGTGGTACTCAAACTACCCTCCGCCACACACCAGAATGTATCTGTGAAATTATCATTTCAGACTTTCCGAATCCCTAAATTATTTCAGAAAGGCGTTATCTTGTGAATTTTGGAGCAGTTTTGACACAAAGCGGGATGCGTTACATTTTATCTTCATTTGCACTATAAATACGGTAGCAGATCTGGTGCAGTTATTGTTTACAAGTCTGAAGATAAAGATTTACAATATTCAGGACCAATATTTTAAATTGAGTTACCTGTTTTGCAGATAAATGGTATGTATAAATTACATTGAAAACGACCTCCTCTCTCGCAGGCGAATTCTTTGATGTACCGGCTAGCCTGGATTTCGCATCGTGTAGCGTGTGCTTCGCATAGTTCCGTACAAAATTTAATTTTTACACTTTTCTGTCGCACTGGACTGAGATTTACGTATTTCGTTATCAAAACAAATTTTAGCCATTTCTCAGATACCAACCACACACTTAGAAGCACTAGTTTAAATAAATGCGAACACGTTTCAAAATATATGACGTCTGTTTGGACAGCAGATGTCTGCCGTGAGTGCTATTGTGTTTGACGATGCGAAGAACACAGATGGAGTTCTGGGCTGTTCTCCGTCTACTGAAGCGTGCCATACCGTTCCAAAGTGCCGTAATAGCAGAGTGCAACAGGTGAATGGCGTTAGGCGCGATCCGAATTTTGGGGAGTCACCGTTTTTTCAGGACGCTCTAGCGCGGTCACCACTCGTTGTCAGGAAATCACTGCTGATTGCTGCATGTTGTAGAAGAGTTTGTCCAATTTAATTTTGTGTCGGGTTTTCAACTTTGAGAAACACGTAGTCTTTGTGAAAGAAATTAAAATCTGAGAAAAGTCGGAAAATTTTGAGGCTTTCGTTGTTAAGTCGACATATTACAGGGCAGGAAGCATTAAATTTGGATTTAGGAGCCCAAAACATATGATTATGGAATCGCTGAGAAAAGACCTGCCGCAGTTTCTTAGTAAGTGGTGTCATTCCACGTAGGGTGGCTCTGGATAGTTACTCCTACGTAACTTACTGTTTCCAGCAATTTGTGATCAGCAGCGTAATTGTACAGTAGTGGATTTCTTTTCCTGTGTATGCACAGTATATTACATTTATTTATGTTGAGGATCAACTGGCAGAGCCTGAAGTATTCATCAATGCCGTGGAGATCACTCACCAAGTCAATACTGTCTCCTGGCGCCGCTGCTTCCTCACAGAGAATGTTGAGGAGCTTGCGTGTGTAACGCCGCCACATGAGGGCCACAGAAGCTCTTGTTCAGAATGCAGTCTGCCGCTTTGGTCACACATGCACGCACGGGGATGCCAAGTCTAATTGTGTCACAGCAGACAGGGGAATGAGTGTTCGAAGTGTGGTCTGCTTCCAAAGCGTCTACAGAGACGCAAAAGTGTAATTTGGGGAAACTGCCGTATACTTCCAGTGATGGCTGCATGTCCCACGTGATTGAGTGTAATTCCTTGAGAGATGGTAGGTTGTTCTGTAAGAGCAGCAAGTGAGGTGTTTGGGAGTCGAATGATTTTAGGTGGTTCTTCAATTCTCTTTATTTGAAGGTGAGCTGGCAAGAAGGCTGCAGATGGTGTGAGCATGATGTGGTGTGAGCACTGCTACCAATGTGACATTACAATTAAACACGAAAAGTACTTGTGCAGTGCACGCACAGAAGTGAATTCAGTGTGAAGTCGCAAGTGAAGATACATTCTAAGTGAACAGCTTATATGGCGGTAATATGAGAATGGTGCAGTTCGCAGTGATGTAATGTAGCAACATAAGACACTGCTAGCAAATAGTTTGCAGTAATTAGGTAATGTAGGAGACTGGTGGAAAGAACTAACATTAACGCACAACAACCGGTATTCTCGCATTTGTCTCTTGGAAGAGATTGGGTGTTTACATTTCGAAATACAGGCGGTTGTGAGAGACGTCGGCTGTATTCTTGTAAGCTGTTTCAATACTGTATGTGGGACGAGAAACACAAGACAGAGAGGGAGAGAGAAGTGAAGTTTATGAATGATGGAGTATTTTGCAATTGTTGCCGAGCTTTTGCAGAAATTGCTTGTGAAATGTTTTACAGAGTGAATTCTGAAAAGGAAGGTTTGTCACGTTGGTTTACAGATGTCTCCTGTTGTTGCAGTAGTTGTGGTGTTACTGGAGAAATTGTGTGGACTTCAAAAGGTAGAAATGAATAGAGAAAGCGATCCTTTTTTTTTCAATTTTTTATTTTAATATCATGTAGAATGAAGTGCAGGATGCCATTTCCTCTAGTGGCGTGTATTAACTCTGTGTTAGCATGCTGACGATCTCCTGATGGTTGTACCGCCTGGCGATGTCCAGGGCGGTGTTCCCACTATTAGTCCTCACCCCCCTGTCGGCTCCGGCCTGCAGCAACGCAGCCGCCGCTTCTGCGTGGCCATTCCATACCGCCAAGTGCAGCGGCGTCTCCCCCCCCTGACTCCTGGCGTTGGGATCGGACGCCGCAGAGAGCAGCAGCCGCACCACAGCCGCGTGGCCTCTCCATGCAGCCCAGTGCAGGGCGGTCCCCCCGGCCCCGCTCCTCGACCCCACGTCCGCCCCAGCCGCGAGCAACGCCCGCACCTCCTCCACCGCCCCCTCCTTAGCCGCCTCTCTCAGCCTCCTGCCTCGCTCTTCATCAGAAAGGTTCCTGCACAAAACATCGACACACTTAGTCTCTACTATCGAGACACACACACCAAATGAAAGAAACTGTCACAGCCGCAAAACTGCCAACAATTCGGAATACACTTCTTCCGAGCGACAAGTCACAAATCTAGAAACCTCGCTTCTGCGATACGGGTTAACCAGCGTATTACAGACAGATCCACAGCACTAGCCCATAATCAAAAACTTCAGCCATCTCCCATTAAAAATAGGTGCACTCCATCCCGTAACAAATACATTTGGCACATTCCCTCATAGTTCACTCCACAGATCCGCCTCCTTTCACCTCGGCATGCAGTTGCCACCCAATCCTTCATCTACATTCAAATAGACCCCTAAAACTACCTTCTCTGGGTACCAATTCCTTCAGTCACTTAGGAAGAAAACACTAGAAACTAAACGTATCTGTAAGTACTGAAATACAATTTCCTCACCAGACAGCTAAGTGATTCAGACCAGTAACATGGAAATTTCCTGACATACCGACAAAAGATATAAAAGTCACTCCTTCGTACACAATAAGTTGGTCGACATATTTCAAATACAGGCACCAGGTCGACTCTCCCTGACACACACACACACACACACACACACACACACACACACACACACACACACACACACAAACTACCCGCTGCATAATAATCATCACATGTGCTCATATAATCATGCATGCAACAAGAGATACATCCACTGGAACATTCATTTCCATCTACTTACAAACTTTGCAACCCACCATATGGTCTGTGGCAGGCGGCATCCTGCACAACTACTATATTCAGTCATGTTAACTTTGTGCAACTTTTTGCATTTTCTGAAAATTCTGGACACAAAATAAGTTACACACCACTACAGAAGGCGTAAAACTTTACATTTATACTTAAAAAGTTCTAAGTAAACTTAAAGTGTACACCAGCTACGCTGCTTCCGAGTAAAATTTCTCTTTCAGTAGTAGTACAAACACTTAAGCCGTAACTTTAGACCAGTCTCAAAAAAGTACTGTATTTCCTGTATCTAATGCAATGCATAAATTAGATCATGCCAGAAAGAAATCAGGTGCCTGTAAGAAATACAAACAGAGTGTTGATTCATTATCGCATGTTCACTTACAAATATCAAAATACTTGTATAGATCTGGCATTGCTGAACTTTAACCAATGTCGCGGGAACCTCTCCCCACAGTTGAAGGCTAATCCCAAGCGAGAGAGCCAGTAAGAAGCTCCAAAGACAATTGAAATACCAACTAGAAACTACAGACCTAATAAAACTGCTGCATTCAGTACAAAATAATCAATGTAGGTGGAGCAGCAACCATATGAAACAATAGTAGTAACTGGTACATATAAAAAGTTCTCAACTGACTGCAGTCATCTGCTTTTTCCGTTCCGCTCCCAAGTAGAGCGAGGGAGAAAGGACTGCCTGTATGCCTCTGTACGAGCGACAACGCCTCTCACCCTATCTTCACACGCCTTGTCTCAAGTGTACACTGCCGGAACTAGAACTGTTCTGCAGTCAGCCTCGAAAGACAGTTCTCTAAATTTTCTCAACAGAGTTCCTCGAAAAGAACGTCGGCTCCCCTCCAGTGATTCCGATTTGAGTTCCTGAAGATTCTGCGCAATACCTCTGCGTCACTCTAAACTGCCAGTAGCAAATCTAGCAGCTCAGCTGTCAATCCTATAGCTGTCTTCCTTTAATTCTACCTGTTGCCAATACCAAACACTCGAGCAGTACTCGAGAATAGGTCGCACCAGCGGCCTACATGCAGCCTCATCTACAGGCCAACCACTCTTTCTTGAAATTCTCCCAACAAACTAAAGTCTACCTCCCGCCTTCCCTACCGCAGTCCTCTCAACCTCGTTCCATTTCGTATCACTTTGCGAACTCTCGCTCAGACATTTAAGCGACGCCTCTGTGTCTAGCGGAACACCTCAACACTACGTGTCTGTTTTTCTTACTCACCTGCATCAACTTACAGATGGCTGCCATTCGTCACACAAACTAGAAATTTTGACCAACTCGCCTTGTGTCCTCCTACACTCACTCACGACGACATCTTACTGTACACCAGGGGACAATCAGCAAACAGCTGCAGATACCTGTCCACCAGACCATTTATGTATACAGACAGCAACAGCGGTCCCACCACCCTTTTCTGGAGCACTCCTGCCTCTGGCGAACACTCGCCACTGAGGACAACATACTGGGTTCTGTCACTTAAGAGCTGAGGTCCACTCACATACATGGGAACCTATTCCACACGTTTCCATCTTCTTCAACAGTCGACAGTAATCCACCGTGTGAAATGCTCTGTGGACATGTACGAATATGTTATTCAGAGATGATCGACAAGCGCACCACATCACAGGAAAATCTGCACAATGCAAAGAATTGCGATCTTTGGGGTAAAAATGGCTCAGTCACCTCTGTTGCAATCACGGATTGTATTAAAGAGTCGGCACAGAGAGAACTGGGGGCTAATGTTGCCAGTCTCAAAAAGAAAGGATTGTAGTTTACACACAAGTCAGCCTTGCCGCTATTGGACGCATCAGAAAGGCGACCGAAAATAAACCACGCGGTTTGCCAGAGCCGCCAAGAAAGTGCACTACGAAATTTGGAGTATAAATCCATCATTGCAAGCAGTTTATCAAAATAGGTAATTTGATCAACCATAGAGACTTTTGTATGGCTAAAAACTAGTGCCGACATTACACAAATTAGTTGTTGCCGTAAAAACAAAAAAAAAATTTCTCGTGTCACAAGAATGGTTGCGCTTCAATCCACCCAATCAAGGGGAACTTTTACCTCTTAGAGGAAACACAATGGAAGACCAAGTCTTTAATTGTCCGGTATAATTGCACCACATTTCGTTTATAATCGCTTTGGAATATATCCATCCATTTAGGAGGGAATTGTAGATGAAAATGCCTTTAGATGAACAGCTATTCGGTACTGATGTATATTCGTAATTTATGTAGCAACCTTGGCTTTTGATTTCTGTTCCTGTGTTGATGTAATTTACTCCACAATGTTGTGTTTCGGGAGATGGCTATCGTCTGCTGTCTCGCAGTGGTGCCACCTCATTTACCCAAAAATGAACGCTGCCCGGATGGGCCTGCACAGTGCGTCGCCATCGATTTAAGGCGCGCGCCGCGGAAACGCCGACACGGCATTTCGGAACCGAGGCATATAGGAAAAGCAGGCCGGCCATTCCGGCCCCAAGCGAGTAAAAAACTCGCAGACGCCCTCGCGCGCCTTGACGTCACGGAGAGGAGAGGAGGCTGCAGCGCCGAGCATTCAGTTTTGAGACAGCCACGAGCAAGACTCGCTGTAAGTGTGCCGTGGCACATTGCATCAATGGTGCTCGGACGACGACGGACGTTACGTATCACGTTTTTCCCAAGGATGAGCACTTGCGACGTGAATGGATGGTTCGATGCAAACGCAAGGACAAAGTGAATGCGGAAACTGCACGTGTGTAGTCAGGTCACTATCGGCCAGAAGATTGTGAACTGGATCTGAGAAATGAGCTTCTGGGGTTACCTTCAAGAAAGAAGTTATCACCAGCAGCAATCCCCTGCATAAATATTCCGAACTGGCGTGGACAAGAAATTGTGGAAAGCGGTGATGCAAACGAAAGGGTAAGACGTCTGCACATACATAACACTTTCAATAATTGAAACTGAAAAATTACCGTAATACAAACGAATTCACATAAATGCGATGCCTTTTGACGCATTACTATATTGCTTTACGGGAGTGAATGACTCGCTATATTGTACAGGCAATAAATAATGTTGCTCAAGTGTATTTCCTTTTCCTCCTGGATATAATAGCTACATTTGTCTTAGAAATAGCCGTTTTTTTTAAGTATTCTCGATATGTTGAGTATTTTAAAGCTAGTATATAGTTAAAATGACAAAATCATCATATTTCGCGTAATTTGTTTACATTTACTTCTGTAACAATAGCTGATGCTGACCAGTCGACTTGGCAGCGTAGTGGTGTGGTTTCTGACTCCCATGTTGGAGGTTATGGGTTCGTATACCTGTATTTCCTCTTACATTGTATATTTACATTTTATCAAACTGGGCTATTGCAGCCGCTTATGCCACTCATATTTAATCGCTTTCGTCAATTGATCTGATTTTTAGTGAGAAATTAATGCAGTTGCATAGTAATTTTTAGGAGTAGTAGGCCTACTCGGTAAATAATTTTACGAATAATAAAATTAAAATTAAATTTATGCTTTAGAGATCCGGAAGACGTGCACAATGCTGTGGAGTAAGAAGTTTGCAAAAGCTATCTCTGACAGCTTTAGAAACTGTGCCGCCGAAAGAAAGAAAGTCGACCGAACCGCATGTACAGACTGCGTTCATGAACCCGCTGAAGTAGTGAATACGGATTTGGAAATTAAGGAACTGAGGGCCGAGACTGAACTTTTAAAAAACTGAATGCACAGAAAGAAGCGGCAATAAAAAATGTGATGCAGCCTTACAAAGTAAAACGAACTATCTCCGACGTGTTCTTTCGTCGAAGCGGGCAGAAAAGTCATCTGGCGTGAAAGCAAAAGTCGTATTGCACAAAAGTGTAAATAGTGTATTGTCAAAGTGTTTTACACCGGCACAAATAAGATGTCTATTAAATGAAAATAAAAGGGCAAAGTGGAATTCGGAGGACATTGCCCATTCATTAACTTTAAGAGCTCTGTCACCTAAAGCATACACTTATTTGCGAAAGCGAGAAATTCCTTTGCCTTGCAGGGCAACCCTTCAGAAACGGACGAAGGAATTTAAATGCAGAGCGGGTATTCTTTAAGATATCCTGTGTTCATTGAATGAGGGGTCAGGCAGACGAGTGTCTCTCGCACCCCGCATTTACATTGATGCCACCCTTACCATCTGACACTCCACTGGGAACTCCTGAGGACGTGATTTTGAACGTGGCTCAAAATTTTGTCTTTCTGCGCTGCAGTGCATGGCAAACGATTCTGAAAATGTGCGCTCGCTTCATCAGGTAGAATACTAACGGTATTGAATTACCAATGTATGATTTGGCACGATACGAAATTATACTGTGGGACCTTACTTCTTCCACGGGGTGATTAAATGGAAATACGTATGCACATATTCTTACTAACATCGAGCCTATTCTTCTGGAGGTAGTTCCGTGGACAAGCGACAGTGTATGTGGATCGAACACGACCACTGCCCAGACTCTTCGCCTGCTCCAAAGCGACCAATGAATGGAAAGTTTCCTGGCCGTTGTATGGGACGGAATGCTGCAGTACAAAGGCCAGCCAGGTGCCCTGATATGACTCAAATGGATTTCTTTCTACGGGGAGCACTGAAAGATAGAGTCTGTCATGAAGGGACTTATGTCAGATGATACGCGCCAGACCACACGACAACGTATCATCCAATGTAGCTTGTCCAGTACATCTCTCTCGCTCAAACAGCGATTCCAAATGTGTCTAGCAGTCGATGGTGTGCTATTTGATCATATTGTTCATTAAAATGTGAAACCACACTTCACTAAGGAAAGTATTTAGTTTGTGGATGACAAGGCATCAGTTGTTTTGAATAAATGTTTAGCTTATTTAAAATCTATTCCGTCTACGTACAATTTCGAGTAGTTTCTGATTTCTAATTGACAGCAGGTCTTTTGCGCTGTAGAACCACCCGGGTGCTTCCAGGCAGAGACAGGCTGAGCTGACAGAAGGTCATGGGATAGCGATATCTACACATACAGATGGCAGCAGTATCGCGTATACAAGGTATAAAAGGGCGGCGGGTTGGCGCCGCTGTCACCTGTACTGAGGTGGCTCCTGGGAAAGGCTTACCGACGTCTTGATGGCCGCACGACTGGTTTTAACAGACCTCGATTGCGGAATGATAGAGCTTGCCTATGACTTGATATTTTTAAAATGTACAGTATCCAATGTATCGATATTTAGTAAAATACCGTTATCTGCTCCCCATGTATCGAGGAAAGTATGGATATATCAGCGCCAAATCATCAACGTGCCTGCCTATAAAAATATGGGCTGCACGTTGTAAGTACACTCCCGGTTTTAGAGCTGTACGTTGGAGTATTGATTTATTATTGGATACTCTGTACATCAACAAGCTATCCCCCTCAGAGCAAGAACTGAAAGGAAAACGACGGATGTCCACGCCTCCCGACAACCACCGTGCAAGCTGCGGTAACTGCATGTAAGTGGCACACTGAAAGGTGTCTCGTGGGTCCATCGTTCGGTTTCGTCACGTATCGGATTTGTCCGCAACACTTCACGTCGACTTCCCTGCTTTTTCATTTCTGCAAACGCCAGCGACCCTGCAGCTGTAGCGCCAAAACTGTGAGGTGAATCTGAAAGTTTGCCATTTCTGTTGGTAGCGCTGGGCGCCGATTACGCCAGCAGTTCCCCGAGTCCACTGCAGCGACCAGTTTTGTCGTTTAGATTTTTGTTCATTTTCAACGTCTGTTTTTGAAGAATGTCGATGTGAAGAAAGAGCACACTAGTTCCGATAAAAATTGTGTAACGCAACTGGTGTCCTGTTTCTTCACATTTGAAATCGTCTTATTCCATTCAAACCGCCCCTCCCCCCGGGGCAATGGGTGTCACATATACTTGCCTCACATAAAATTACACACTGGACCTGATGAAAGTTCAAAAAGCGACAACACTCCTTTACACAGTGAAAGGAAAATTGTGCCTCAGTACAAATTCAAAAAAGCAACTTCAATATTTTCCGGAAACTGTGAAAAAAATCTAAATTAGAGAGACTGTCTTTAGTTGCCGTGGCGAGAAGACTTATTTCTAGTGATGCAGAATGTTGTCTGAATAATACACCACTGGCCATTAAAATTGCTAAACCACGAAGATGAAGTGCTACAGACGCGACATTTAACCGACAGGAAGAAGATGCTGTGACATGCAAATGATTAGCTTTTCAGAGCATTGACACAAGGTTGGCGCCGGTGGAGACACCTACAACGTGCCGACATGAGGAAAGTTTCCAACCTATTTCTCGTACACAAACAGCAGTAGACTGGCGTTGCCTGGTGAAACGTTGTTGTGATGCCTCGTCTAAGGAGGAGAAATGCGTACCATCACGTTTTCAACTTTGATAAAGGTCGGATTGCAGCCTATCGCGATTGTGGTTTATCGTATCGCGACATTGCTGCTCGCGTTGGTCGAGATCCATCGACTGTTAGCAGAATATGGAGTCGGTGGATTCAGGAGGGTAATACGGAAGGCCGTGCTGGGTCCCAACGGCCTCGTATCACTAACAGTCGAGATGACAGGTATCTTGTCCACACGGCTGTAACGAACGGATCGTGCAGCCACGTCTCCATCCTTGAGTCAACAGATGGGGACGTTTGCAACACAACAACCATCTGCACGAACAGTTCGACGACGTTTGCAGCAGCATGGACTACCAGCTCGGAGACCGTGGGTGCGGTTACCGTTGACGCTGAATCACAGAGAGGAGCGCCTGCGATGGTGTACTCTACGACGAAACTGGGTGCACGAATGGCAAAACGTTATGTTTTCGGATGAATCCAGGTTCTGTTTACAGCATCATGATGGTCGCATCCGTGTTTGGCGACATCGCGGTGAACGCACATTGGAAGCGTGTATTCGTCATCGCCATACTAGCCTATCACCTGGCGTGATGGTATGGGGTCCCATCGGTTACACGTCTCGGTCACCTCTTTTTCGCACTGACGGCACTTTGAACAGTGGACGTTACATTTCAGATGTGTTGCGACCCGTGGCTCAACCCTTTATTCGATCCCTGCTGATCCCTACATTTCAGCAGGATAATGCACGACCGCATGTTGCAGGTCTTGTACGGGCCTTTCTGGACACAGAAAATGTTCGACTGCTGCCCTGGCCAGCACATTCTCCAGATCTCTCACCAATTGAAAACGTCTGGTCAATGGTGGCCGAGCAACTGGCTCTTCACAATACACCAGTCACTACTCTTGATGAACTGTGGCATCGTGTTGAAGCTGCACGGGCAGCTGTACCTGTACACGCCATCCAAGCTCTGACTCAATGCCCAAGCGTATCACGGCCGTTATTACGGCCAGAGGTGGTTGTTCTGGGTACTGATTTCTCAGGAACTATGCACCCAAATTGAGTGAAAATGTAATCACATGTCAGTTCTAGTATAATATATTTGTCCAATCAATACCCATTTATTATCTGCTTTTCTTCTTGGTGTAGCAATTTTAATGGTCAGTAGTGTATCTTCCAACGGAAATCGTAGGGTCAGTATTGCCTCATATTCCTAGACATCAACAAAACCCAAACTGATATTCCCCGACATCAGCTTCTACGAGTTTTTCCATTATTCTGCAAGGAGCTGATGTTCATACTTTGCAACCCAATGACTTAACTGGTATCTCATTAGTGCTCACACCTGTCACCAACTGCTTTCTTTGGAACTGAAATCTCATATTATTTTTGAAATGTGAGGGTATTTCGCCTCCCTCATACATCTTGCACACTAGATGGGAGATTTGTGTCATACCATATGGGAGAGTTTTGCCATGCCTTACTCTCCCAAAACTGTCAGTAGCTCTGAGAACACCACACACACACACACACACACACACACACACACACACACACACACACACACACAATTTCTACACAGTCCTCCTTAGCCATTTTCCACTTCTCGTCAATAATTTGTTAAACATTCATATTTCCTTTTGCCTACTTTATTTGCTGAATTTTTATAGTTTCTTCTTTTTACAGTTGAACTCAGTATCTCCTGCATTAACCAAGGATTTCTATTTGGCCCTGTTATTTACCTATTTGATCTTTTTCTACCTTCTCTGAAAGCTACCAATTCACCCCCAACAACTTTATTCTTTGTTTCTCATTGTCCTAGTTTGTTATTGTGTGTGCTGTAAGTCCATTGCTTCCTTCTCTAACATTAAGTTTCTCACTTTTTTCGTTGTAACATAACCTGTTGTGTTTGCATCCTAAACATTTCCCCACTTCTTACCTTTCCAAGTCTTGCATCTCATCCTGGTGTTCTATTTTTTTCTGCTTTGTTTCACATTCTCTACGGAGCATACTGATTTTGATATCAGCATGTGCCGCATAATTATTACTATCATCCTGGACACTAAGTATACAATTCGACACTATCAATTATGTTTTCAGTGTGCATGTAATACATGTAGGTGTGTGTCATCTTATATTTAGCGTTTTTAAATTTTTTTACTTGTAGCTATGTACTTCCTGTGCCAAATTACGCATTATTACCCACATGATTTGTATGCACGAAAATTGAAAAATTTATGTTTGTTGCCTGGCAATTGAAATTTCGTAAACAGATCTCGTCGCAAAGAAAACCGCCTTTGTTTCAGTGACTGCCACACCAACTCGCGAATCATGTCAGTGACACTCACCCATATTGCGCCATAACACGAAATGAACTGCCCTTCTTTGCACTTTTTCGCTGTCCTCCGCCAATCGTACGTGGTAAGGATCCCACACCGCCCAGCAATATTCCAGCAGAGGACGTACAAGTGTAATGTATGCTCTCTTTGGTAGGTTTGTCGCATCTTCCAAGTTTCTGCCAACAAAGCGCAGTCTTTGTTTCGTCTTTCCCACAATATTATCGATGTGGTCATTCCAATTTAAGTTGCTCATAATTGTAATTCCTAGGTATTTAGTCGAATTGACAGCCCTTAAATTTCTGCAATTTATCATATATCCAAAATTAAGCAGATTCCTCTTAGTACCCACGTCGATGACCTCGCACTTTTCTTTGTTTGGTGCCAACTGACACTTCTCGCATCATAAAGAAATTCTCTCTAGAACATTTTGTAATTGGAATTGATCGTCTGATGATTTTACTGGAAATTACAGCATCTTCTGCAAACAGTCTAAGGGGCAGCTCAAATTATCACCTAGACCCTTTATGTAAATCAGGAACGGCAGAGGGCCTATGACACTACCTTGCGGAACGCCGTATATGACTTCTATTCTACTCGATGATTTGCCGTCTATCAGTATGAACTGTGACATCTCTGCGAGGAAATCAAGAATCCAGTCACACAACAGAGACGATACTTCATACGTATCAAATTTGATTAATACTGGATGTATACGTGGACAAGGAAAAATTCCCAGATTTCCCGCTTGAAAATACACTCTCCCACATGAAAACACTTTTTCCGTCTTAAGTGACGGTATATTATCCCTCGGAAGTGCAAAACTTATCAATTCTTTGAATGGTTATGGACATGGGCGTAGAATTTCCTGGCACTTTAGAAAACGAAACTCAGGGAAAAAGACACGTTTTGGAAATATCTTTGACGTGCAGCAACATGTACGTTGCGTATTTTCGTATTACGACAGCACACATTGAAATTCCACCAAACACCACATGTTACTTTCCGAATCACTGAAATCGAGATTGCGATGCGCTTTTGTAAGCCAGTCACAGCTCATGTCACGTGATCTCGCCAGCTCATGACAGCGAGTACTCAGGGCATAGGATGCGTGATGTAGTCAGCCAATAGCAACATCCCTGCTAAGCAGCGGTAACACACAAGTTAATGGCTTAGATTAATATACATAGTGTTGCTACAAGAAAAGCAAAGCTTCCACATATAATATTGGTCACTAAGGTTAATAAGCTGCAAGAGAAGCTTATCTTTCGAAATGATGTCGATTTTTTGCGCGTGTTACACTTTCAGATAAATCACACAAATGTGGCAGTAAAATTTTTAATAATGACAGAAATGTCTGATCTCCAGGGTTGGAAATTCTTGTAAATGGCTTGTCATCAAAGAGTTGATTTTTAAATGGAGTGAAACACACTGTGATTTAAGAATTTCATGGTACATCCTCGCGCATAGTCCAACTTACGTTAAAGAATATTTACTTTGAAATTAACGCTTTTCAAACCAACATTCGCAATATTTTTCCACGACCTGCTGGAAACAGGTTCGTTCCAGCAGCTGCCGGAGAGCGCCAGGTAAGAGCCGCCCCGCGCTTGCGCAGCTAACATGACGTAGGAAGCCCGTATGTACGTACGTGTAAAACATTGAAAGATCTTACATTACGTTGTAAAAGCAGTAAGACGTCACAGGGTACTCCAAGAGATCAGAATTTCGTGAACCATACTAAAATGTGCACATTTAAACTGCTACTTAAAGCGCACATTCGTATGTCCAGATTCAGATGTAAATTTTCTTGGAGTACCAGTGCTGCATTATCTCATGTTTGGTTCATTATTATGGAATAATGCCATACGTGCTAGAAGATGAAAACTTGCACTTGAAATGCAGCGACCAGTTGAAACTAGCCAGTACTGTGGAATTAAAAATTTCGTTTCAAATACATTGGATGCCTCTGCAGGAAAGGTTAATAAAAGCCAAATTTCTTTGGCAAACAGACAAAAATAACTTATTTTCTGCAAGGCGATTAGTGCTTGACTGTCAGAAACTTGGAAATAAAGTAAAGTCTGAAACTAATAACGTATATCAGCCTTCGGTAATTATGTGAATGTATTTTAATTCACTTGATACCTCCCGGCCAAAGATATCCGTTTTGCTTTCATTTGACGCGAGAGTAAACGGAAGGAGAAAAAGCAAAGTCACTGAACGTTAACACGGGCCATGTGGAGACTGCCCACTATAAATCAGACTTCTCTGCGCATCGGCCTCGGATCTACTATATTTGCGAACCGGTCAACACTAAAAAAAATCGAATTTTCAAAAGTACCCTAGGGCATCTTGTAAAACACATCATTCTGAAAAATTTGAAACAAAAACATACGTGTTCGAGAAAATATACGACATGTTATTTGGTCTTAAGTGTGCCGAAGTGCAGTACCACGCCTCTTCACACAGCGTTCTCTTACTGCACTGCACATCACTGCACTTCGCACTGTGGGACTCAAATGTGTATTTTGTAACGGATGCCATCGAACTACATTCAGGACAGCGGAAATTAAAATGTCCTTTGATTTTAAACAAAATAACCTTGCAATTAATACTGGATGGAATTATTTGTAACCGGAAAAAGAACTCTTCAGAAAATTTGGATTCTTTACTGCCTAATAGCTAATAACTTTCTGTTCTGGGTGACAAAATGAAATATAGGATACACAAAACCAGGTAAGACATGAGACAAGCAAGACAGTACATATTTCTTCAATCCTTGTGTTCTTTTCTCACTAATCTTGCTCTAGCTTTACACGCCGTGCTTTCCTTTCTGCGAAAGAATCTGTTGCCTCATCAAAATTCGTCAAATGTTTTGCTACATGAAAAATCGAAATGTCGTTGTCTAATACTCAAAAAGCTTTTAATACAAATAGTACCAAAGACTGGTGTGGTTTCTCGATCTCATTACGTCTATTGTCACTGTTTGCAGGACGAAAGGAAATAGGCCTTTCTAATATTGCAGCAGCTGTAACACACAATAAACAAGCGAGATTGTTTTGGTAATAACGGTCATTTTTATAATACGGCAGAATATAACTCGCCAAGTACCAATATGAAATGCCTGTTTGGCCTACTACAAGCAAAAGGCTTTGTGTTAGGAAATAGTTTCATGTTTCATTCATAAGCTCCAGTTTCTTAAGCATGAGATCGAAAAGTAGAAAAGTAGTAGTGCGAAATTTTTGTATAAATTTGGAACCACCCCGTTTCTTCTCCTTCCTCGTTCTAACAAAAGCTTCTCATCCCTAATTCTATAGCTATTCGTATTATTGTCAAAGCTCAATTCTCCAGTTAACTCTACTAACTCTGCCAGAATCACCTGTTTAGTAATTATCCAGCGATTATTCTCCGGTTAGGCGCTATTACGTGTTCGTACAACGCGTTTTCCGCACTACTCCCAGAATGGAACTTAAGCGGCTACTAACCAGGAAATGTACAACTTGCCCTCTCTAGTGTAGCGAGCTGGTCCAAAACTTTGTCGAACTTTCATTTTCTTTGATACAGCGACAAGATAATACATTAATATTTCGTATCTGGATAATACGTTAATATTTCGTATCTGTTATTCCTGTTGGTCGTTCATTTCCACTCTGGTAGTCTGAATCTATGGACGTAGCTATTCGCTCATCATCTGCATACCAGTCACACACACACACACACACACACACACACACACACACACACACACACACACACACACACACACTACATTCACCCGTGCGGCTTTATTCCACTCAGCTCGTGTAGCCCCGTCCCCTTTGTCTGCAGGAAAGTTTATTTCCAGATGCGACGAAGATTGCCCTGGCAGGTACGTCACGTACACTATGCACGCATTCAAAAATCAACTTACGATTCATTCAGAAATCAACTTAGAATGTGATCCAAAATGTTCACAAATCAACAGCGATGAGCTTCAAACTCTTTTGAATAATCAAAAGACCAATGTGCGCTAGATGCTAGGTGCTTTGCGAAACAAGGTTATTTTTCCTAAGCAATATGAATTCCCCCCCCCCCCCCCCCCCTCGCCACAGAAATTGGCGCCCGGTTCAGATACTCTGGTTTGCTGCGTGCAGAACCAACACCGACATTTGTTTCCAGAAGCGGGAGAAGGTACTACTCAAGAAGCGACTCAACTGCGCATGCGCGTGATTCCGCTCGTAACTGCTTAAATGAATCTAATGTAAACAGTTGTGACTTAACGCTCATCAGAGGTAATTTGTTGTTACGAAGCACTGCATTGTCTTCCTACAGCCTTTCACACATTTTGCTGTTGGCAGACACTCGTATGAGCACTGTTTCGTTTATATATAAAGCATCCCCTCGTTCATATTTTGTTGCTGCAGTATTATTTTCCAGCAGCGGGATACAGTAATGTCCTTAGTTAGAGTATCGGTTATTAACAGTCACAATGACAAAAAATTAACTGAAAACTACATCAATGAAAAACTCCCGGGATTCTAGAAAATTCCCGTTTTTCCCAGTTTTCTTGCGGATGAAAAAATTCCTGGGTCTTTCCGGGATCTTCCGGGCCGTATACACCATGTAATAGTCTCTTGTTAGGAATGGTATCAAAACCCTTCTGGAAATCTAGGAATATGGAATCGATCTTAGATCCCTTGTCGACAGCACTCATTACTTCATGGGAATAAAGAGCTAGCTGTGTTTCACACAAACGATATTTTCTGAATCCGTGTTGGTTATCTATCAGTAAGTCATTTTCTTCGAGGTGAGTCATAATGTTCGAATACAGTATATGCTCCAAAATCCTACAGCAAATTGAGGTCAGTAATATGTCTCTGTAATTCAATAGGTTACTCTTATTTCCTTTCTTGAGTATTGGTGTGACCTGTGCTACTTTCCAGTCTTTAGGAACAGACCTTTCGCCAAGTGAACGGTTGTATATGATTGCTAAGAAAGGCACTATTGTGTCTGCATACTCTGAAAGGAACCTAATTCGTATTCCATCTGGACGAGAAGACTTGCCTTTCTTAAGTGATTTGAATTGTTTCACAACACCTAATATACATAATTTTTCGTGAAGGAATTAAGGAAAACTGTATTTAGTAACTCCGGTTTAGTGGCACCATCACTGAGGAAACTGCTGTTGGGTATATATAAAACTGAAGTATAAAATGGTCCATACTTGATACTGAAATCCACAGGCTATGAAGTCATCTTGCAAATGTATCAGTTCACTGTGAGATGTCAATATATTTTTCAGTACGACCAACTATCTTTGCCCACGTCAGTTGCTCATTTCTGAAACTATGCAAAACTTCTCCTCTGTGAATCAAATCCACTACTCATCACACCTGGTGACCTCCATCATCCATCGAATACAGGAGTTTGTTTACGAGTGACGAGCCATACAGTGCTGTACGCATCTCCACTCAGCCACACCCATTGCATTTCTCACTTCTCGAGAGCAGATACCTCAACCATTAGACCAGCTGATGCGTTTGCTGGCGTAGATGGAATTACCATTGTGGATCATGTTTTTTACCCATGGTTTGCAAACACTACCGCCAGAGGTTCTCATGTACATCCTCTGCAGTAGGGTAACATCCACCGATTCGATTTCCCTTTTGCTACTCTTCCCACAAGTCCGCCAGGATAAACTCTAGTGCAAGTGTCGATGAGAAGCTGAGTCAGAAGTGGAGGTGTGCTCAGGCAGCCGACTGCTCAAGGAGACTGCCTGCAATAAGCAGCAAATCTGGGTTCCTGTTCCAGTGCGGCACAGATTTCCAATAGTCACTACAGATGTAACTCACTAGGGAACCATTTAAGGAATATTCAAATTACATTTTAAGACAAACCCGAAACAAGCTGCATCCTCATACCGGTACTAAATAATAACTTTGTAATTATTACTTTTATTTCTGTTTACCTTTCTTTCGTCATTTCTTCCCGAGTGTCTTCAATAACTTATATCTACAACCATTCACGTAAGTTTTGTTGAGTGGAATTGTGTGAAACATCCCGTTTGCATACCCATTTAATTCAGAATCAATTTGTAAGACACACAATCATCACTAAAAACAAAATCTAGATTCAACAGATCAATATATAAAGAATCTTTGGAAATGGGTATGATTTGTACGTGACACTTCCTACGTAGCTAAAGTTGAGCGACTCTGAACTGAACTTAATTCTCACGGCAAATACAGAGCGAGAAATCTTCTGCACATGTGCTCAATCTTCAAAATATCATAGCCAAAAAAGTGAGAAATAAGTGATGTTTAATGGCAACTGTAACCTCTATCCAAAAACTGAAGGAATCTGTATTTTATTTTATTTACTATATCGGCTGATTAATGCCAAAATAAGCAGTACTCTGAGGGTAAGACTTGGGCACGTGTGGCAACACAACTTACCGGAAGCGACAGACGGCTGCGTCATCAGGTGGAGGGGTGTGTCGGGCAGACGTGGGAGGCGCAGCTGCAGCAGGAGTCCGGCTGTGGCCGCTGTGGGGTTGACTGTCAGAGTTGGGGGTGGACCCGCCCCCTGTGGCGGCCGGCGAGCTGCACAGAGAAACACTGTGTGGGTGGGCGTGTTCACACAGGGGCTCACTGCAGGCGGTACAGCTGAGGGACTGTCCACCGGGGCAACAGAACGCTCAGTGCCAACAACACCAGCCTGTCACTTAACGTGACTGTGCCACCAATTAACTGATCTTTTTCTACACTACTTCTGCTATATACCCCAATGGCATAGCTTGAGATGCAAAACAACAAATTGTTCACAATGAAGCACAAACCAAATCCCAAACATCAGGGCCAACAATTCTGCTGCCCTGACAGAACAACTATCAGACACAATTTAGAAGCAGTTAAAGTCATCTGGCTGCTACTTTTGGTTGTGAGGTGATTTGAAAACTGATATATGGATGCTGAATTATATCACTGGAGGGAGAGAGAGAGAGAGAGAGAGAGAGAGAGAGAGAGAGAGAGAGAGAGAGAGAGAGAGAGAAACTGGTAAGTTGGGGTATCAACTTACTGTTTAAACTATATGGTCATGGATATGCAGGCGCTCTGATGTGAAGCCCGAGGGAATGAAGAAGATGGACAAGAATTACAAGAGCTATGCTATAAAAGTTATCGAGAGTATATTCAAAATTTGGATTTCAGTAAAGCAAATAGAACTGTATATACGCATGTAATGTCTCCACAATTCGATTCCTTGGAAAGACAACAGTGGTGATGTGTTTCATAAACAACAATTTTTGTGTTGAGCAGTTTGCAGTAGAGGCCACCATTAAAAGAAAAAAATGGATTACACAGTGTATGCAATTTTATCTGATGGACAACGTTTACAACTTGCGAAGTAACCTGTAGTCTACTGAATATGGATTTTTTTTTAAATTTAAAAAGAAACAAAATAGACTTGTCTGGAGCATATGTATCCGAGAGACAGAGGCAACAAATGATAGCTGGATGAAAACGTCACATCAATACTGACATTGTGGGAGATATGTCTTACACCTGTAGATGAACAGCGAATATAATCTGCTGTATGCCCGTAGCAGGAAACCTGATAGGATTCCCTGGACGACCTCTGGTAACGCCACAAGGAACTTCAAAAAAGACAGGGGGCAGAGATTTCCTGTCTGCTTTGTTAAAGGGAATGCACGGAAAATATTCAGGGCGATAGCTGAACAGAGACGAGAAGGAAATGTGATTGTAAGGCACAGCCTTGAGTGTGACAATGTTACTGTGCTGGCTGGAGTATTCTCTTCTTGTTTGCCCCCAGTGTGCATGAGTAGCCCCAGTGCTCATAGCTCCTGCTTGACTGGATATCTCAGGGAGTCACACCCTGCTCTTTGGGGCCAGTCACCCAGGGGTAGCGTCTTTTTTAGTAATCAGGAAAGTCTTCAGTCCCAGGTTTGAACCTCACCATCACTTGAATTTTGAATACGAATCATCAGCATTGGTGTCTGAAGACTTCCAGCATCAGGTGTCGCCCTCTTTCAGCCAACAGCCTTTCCAAAGAGGGCGGAGGGGCCGACAGAGGTTCAGGGCACTCTCTTTCCCTTGAGGTCTGAAACTGCTCCTAAATGAGGAAGAATTGGCAATGATCAAAGGTTGAGTAACCAACGAAAGGATAACGTTCTATGATTCTGGAGCTGGAAAGTTAGGAGTTCGAATGTGGTTGGGAGCCAGAAAATAAGAAACGGATTTCTGGTCACATGAGAATAGGGTAGTAGCAACAGCAGTAGGATTCAGTATCAATAGAAAGGCAGGGCAGAAAGTGAGTATAGATATGTTCTCATGAGAATGAAAAGCAAACCAACAACATGCATAGTTCAGGTATACATGATGACGTTGCAAGTTGAAGGTGGAGAGAGAGAAAAAGTGAGGATATTGAACAGGTAATTCAGTACTATGTAATAGTCATGGAGGGACTGAAACGCGATCATAGGGGAAGGAGTAGAAGAAAGGGTTACACGAGAATATGTACTTGATAATAGGAATAGGAGAGAACAAAGGCTAGTTAAGTTCTACAGTAAATTTATCGTAGTAATAGCTGGTATAGTCTGTTCAAAAATAACTAGACGAGGAGGTATACTTGGAAAAGGACCGAAATATGGGAGGTTTAAAGTCACACCATATTATTGTCAGGAAAACATTTTGAAATCAGATACTGGACTGTAAAGCATACCCAGGAGTAGATATAGAGTCATAACAATTTAGCAGTGATTAAGAGTAGGCTCAATTTTACGAGACTCGTCAGGAGCAATCGATGTACAAAGAAGTGGAATACAGTAGTACTAAGGAAAGAAGAGATGAGATTTATGTTCTCTGAGGCTACAGTTACTGCAATAATAAGCAGCTCAACAGGTAGTTCAGTTGAAGAGGAATGGATATCTTTAACAACGACAGTAACAGAAGTTGGAAAGAAAAACGTAGGTACAAAGAAGCTAACTGCGAAGAAACCATGGAAAACATAAGAAATCCTTCCGCTGATCAATCGAAGATAGAAGTTCAAAAATATTCAGGAAAATTCAGTAATAGAGAAATATGTCACTTAGGAATGAAATGAATAGGAAGTGCAGAGAAGCTAAGGCGAAATGGCACGAAAAATGTGAAGAAATCAAAGAAGAAATGATTCTTGGGACGACTGACGCAGCATATAGAAAAGTCAAAGCAATCTTCCACAGAATTAGAAGCAAGCGTGGTAATATTAAGAGCACAATGTGAATTCCAGTGTTAAATACAGAGGCGAGATCAGATAGTTGGAAAGAGTACACTGAAGGCCTCCCTGATTGGAACAACTTGTGCGATGGCGTGACAGAAGAAGCAGGAGTCGGTATGGAAAATATTGCTGATTAGAATCAGAATTTAAAAGCGCTTTGGAAAATTTAAGATCAAAGAAGGCAAAAGGTATAGACAACATTCAATCAGAAGTTCTAAAATCATTGGGAGAGGTGGCAAAAGGTCTATTCTCACTGGTGTGTAGAATGTGTAAGTCTGGCAACATACAATCTGACTTTGAAAGAAATATAATCATCACGATTTGGGAGACTGCAAGAACAGAGAAGCGTGAGAATTATCGCACAATCAGCTTAACAGCTGAAGCATCCACGTTTCTGACAAGGATAATACACAGGAGAATGAAAAGAAAATTGAAGTTCCGTGACGTTCATAGGATTTGTGGTCCTGGAGAAAGCGTTCGGCAATATCAAGTGGTTCAAGATGTTAGAAATTCAGACAAAAATACATGTACGCTATAGGAGAAGTCAAGTAATTTGCAATATGTACAAGAGGCAAGAAGGTAAAATAAGAGTGAAAGACCAAGAATGAAGTACTTGGATTAAAAAGGGTGTCGGACAGGGATGTAATCCTTCGCCCCTACTGTTCAGTCTATACATCGAAGAAGCGATGACGGAAATAATGGAAAGATTGAAGAGTGGAATTAAAATTCAGGGTGAAATGATATAAGATTTGCTGATGACCGATTATGTCAGTAACAGTGAAGAAGAATTACAGGGTTTGCTGAATGGAATGAACAGTCTAATGAGTACAGAATATGGACTCAGAGTAAATCAGAGAAAGGCGAAATTGATAAGAAGCAGTAGAAGTGAAAACAGCGAGAGACTTAGCATCGTGACTGATGATCAGTAATTAGATCAAGTTAAGGTGTTACGCAACATGGGCAATAAAGAAACCCATGACGAACAAAGCAAGGACGACGTCTAATTCACACTAGCACTGCCAAAAAGGGAATCGTGCTTACCTGGCTTCTGCCGGTGGCTCACCGAGCATACTGCTGACTTCAATGACTTCTTGCGGGTACTCGAGCACAGCGTCCGCCCAGCCCCGCGTGGCCATCACCTGCGGGTGGTCCTTTATGAAGGCGACGGCAGCCCTGGTGGCGTCCGGGCACGAGTGCCTCACTGCCGTGACGGCCGTCGCCGCTGCGGTCTCGACGGCCAACTGCGAGATCAGCTGCCGCTCGCAGGCAGCCTTCAGGGCCGACAAGCCGTACTTGTCGGCCGCCGAGAGCAGCTGGGCGGCCGTGTCGGGCAGCTGGGGGGCCTGCAGGGTATACGTGTAGGCGACCAGGAGCTTCAGCACCGGGCCCTCCACGTCGTCGATGCTCACCTGGCCGCAGCTGGCCTCCAGCATGTCGTGCGCGAACATCGCTGCGAACACGGGGCTCGCGGCTGCCAACACGGCCCTGTGAGCCGCCACCCTCGTCTCGCCCGCCACCAGCGTCACCAGGGCGTCTTCACCCCCATCTACCAGGGCGGCCAGGGCCTCGGTTGTGTTGTTCTGAACCTCCGTAACTGCCGACATGGTGGGTAGTCCTGAAACACAGTGCCACTGAGCAGCCCTCACACTGCACCCTCAACACTTGTACGAGGCGCATGCATACCTGTATGAAACAGCAGCTGTGAAAGTGTTGTCCACCCTAAATCAATTGCAACGTCACCAGTTTCCTTAAAATGACAAGGGCCCGTACTGCTTTGCGATCACCTAAGGTTTGTGACTACCAGTGCGGTGCTACAATAGACTGCTTTCACCTTCTAAAAATGTTATCGTTCTCAGTCAAAAGATGGTTTATTTATGTCATAGCAAAAAAATTAGCAAAGCAACAAACGTGTTTCAGCCATAAAGTTACACGACTTATATTTAAATCCAAGTTGGTGGCACCTCTAACTAGGAAAAATTTTCTTCCTCCTTATCTCAAGTTCCTCAGATCCGTGACACCTGATCAGAAGCAATGTACATGTAATGCAGAAATCAGTTTCCTCGGTGAATGTCTCAGGGTAGGCACGATTAAACTTGACCGGCCACCGTGGCCGAGTGGTTCTAGGCGCTTCAATCCGGAACCACGCGCCTGCTACGGTCACAGGTTCAAATCCTGCCTCGGGCATGGGTGTGTGTGATGTCCTTAGGTTAGTTAGGTTTAAGTAGTTCTAGGTTCTATTGGACTGATGACCTCCGATGTTAAGTCCCATAGAGGTCAGAGCCATTTGAGCGGTTTTGAACCACTAGTCTAAATTCATTGGTATGTTTAACTCTCCTTTGAACAGATTGATACCTGCGTCTTCTTTCTTCAGAAAAAGATGCAGCGCCCACCTCCGTGGTAAAGAATGCTGCATAATACAATCATAAATCATGTCGCCATTTTATCCGATTGTTGCGAGCTACGGTGTACCCAGGTATTTCCAGGTTGAGCAGTTTAGGAATGAAACTCGTTGCCTCCATTTCCAGAGCATGTGTTGTGGAACTTTCGCACAAATATAAATTTGCATCTCCTTTTGGCGTGGACGTGTTTGTATAGCATCTTTGCCCCACAGAACGTTCGGGTACTTATTAGATGACACATACGTCATGGCTAAACCAAAGTAAGCTCCATCACAGCTCCGACATCACTCTTGACTCTCCTGGTCGTATGAGGGGGCAAACGACGGAGTCAGTGAAATAGTTCCACACCCTACAGTGTAAACTGGCTTCCCAAATTCAGACAAGTGGGTTTCGCGAGAACGGCGTCCACTTTTTTCGAAACGTGCCGAATCAGAATCTCCATTCCACCAGCGCAAGACGTCTGCCGGATCGTTACGGTGCCAGCAGAGCGCCTAAGAATTCGTCCGAAGGCTTCTGTCGCGCCCGCCCGACGTGGATGGAGACGCCGAGGCAGTGCTGCACAGAGCGTAGCGCCGGAGGTCAGCGCAGGGTCGCAGGCCAACACGTGCACTGCAGGCTTCTGGAAGCCACCCGACCAACCCGAGTCTTCCTTCCCCATCCCTCGTTAGTTAGTTGTACATTTGCTTGCGTTTTATATCGCTTTGCGGGTTTTTTCGCCTCCCCATACGAAGTATGCACTCAATGTTATAGGCTCAAGACTCTTGACACTGGCGTTGTAATCGCATAATGAACGACTTTTTACTGTTGTTTACAGGTACTGTGACCGTATTTTCCTACATCCAAGTGGTGCTGCATGTAAATAAACGAAGCGGTAAAAGCTGTAAAGCCATTTACATTTCCATACAGTCTTCGAGCATCGACATGTTCCTCGTCTAAGAATCAGACGTCATTGTCTTATAAATGTTTAATGTATCCTGAGATCAGTGGTGTAGTATTCTACTTTATTGTGACACTCGCAATGCGACAGTAGTTTACACTGAGCTTCCGCAGAGTCTTTCACTCAAACGGTTTTCTAGGTCATCACAACTTTGTCGAGATACTGAGCGGGATCGCGTCTGAATTATTAGTAGACAGAGAGCCATGGTCCCGATCACCTTCAGCATATTTTGGAGACACAATCTTCGTGCGTGTCTGCGCCATGTAACCGGCAGAGAAACGTGTGTGAAATGCAAGTAGTGGACTGGATATGCAGGCCGTGGCGGTGAGACTCTCTGGAGTCACATTCGGGAGGACAGTGGTTCGACCACACACCGTGCAGTGGCCAGCAGCAGGTCTGCAGACGAAGGGCGAATGAGTGGATGTGGCTGCTTGTCATTTGTGTCTTCTGCACCGGTTCTCTGTTTGCTGTCCACCCACACAGGTTTTTCTTCATAGAGTCTCTCTCAATAGGAGTTCCGTGATGGTGCCTCTGGTTTCGAGCCGAGTGGAAGGCTTAAACCAGAGGCTCAGACGATTCTGCGGAGATTTGGGGTGCAAATTTCTCGACCTCCGCTATCGGGTGGAGGAATGTAGGGTCCCCCTGAATAGGTCAGGCGTGCACTACACGTGAAGCGGCTACAAGGGTAGCGGACTATGTGTGGAGTGCACATGGGGGTTTTTTAGGTTAGAGAATTCCCTCCCTAGGCCTGACAGGATGCCTCCTGAGACGCGGCAAGGTAGGAGTAGGCAAAATGCAACAGGGAATAACAATATTAATGTGCTAATAGTAAACTGCAAGAGCGTCTATAGAGAGGTCCCAGAACTGTTCTCATTAATAAACGGTCACAACGCCCATATAGTACTAGGGACAAAGTTGGCTGAAACTAGACGTAAACAGTAATTAAATCCTAAACTTTGATTGGAATGTATACCGCAGAGACAGGCTGGACAGTCAAGGGGGGAGGCGTGTTTATAGTGATAAGAAGTGCTATAGTATCGAAGGAAATTGACGGAGATCCGGAATGCGAAATGATTTGGGTGTAGCTCACGGTTAAAGTAGGCTCAGACATGGTAATTGGATGTCTCTATAGGCCCCCTGGCTCAGCAGCTGTTGTGGCTGAGCACCTGAAGGATAATTTGGAAAATATTTCGAGTAGATTTCCCCACAATGTTATAGTTCTGGGTGGAGGTTAATTTGCCGTATATAGACTGGGAGACAAACAGATAACGGGTGGCAGGGACAAAGAATCCAGTGAAATTTTTTTAAGTGCTTTATCTGAAAACTACCTTGAGCAGTTAACAGAGAACTGACTCGTGGCGATAACATATTGGACCACCTGGTGACAAACAGACCCAAACTATTTGAAACAGTTAACGCAGAACAGGGAATCGGCCATCATAAAGCGGTTACGGCATCGATGATTTCAACCGTAAATAGAAATATTAAAAAAGGTAGGAAGATTTTTCTGTTTAGCAAAAGTGACAAAAAGCAGATTACATAGTACCTGACGGCTGAACACAAAAGTTTTGTCTCACGTACAGATAGTGTTGAGGATCAGTGGACAAAGTTCAAAACCATCGTACAATATGCGTTAGATGAGTATGTGCCAAGCAAGATCGTTAGAGATGGGAAAGAGCCACCGTGGTACAACAACCGAGTTAGAAAATTGCGGAAGCAAAGGGAACTTCACAGCAAACATAAACATAGCCAAAGAGCCTTGCAGACAAACAAAAATTACGCGAAGCGAAATGTAGTGTGAGGAGGGCTATGCGAGAGGCGTTCAATTCCAAAGTAAAGTTCTATGTACTGGCTTGGCAGAAAATCCTAAGAAATTTTGGTCCTATGTCAAAGCGGTAGGCGGATCAAAACAATGTCCAGACACTCTGCGACCTAAATGGTACTGAAACAGAGGATGACAGACTAAAGGCCGAAATACTGACTTTTTCCAAAGCTGTTTCACAGAGGAAGACTGCACTGTAGTTCATTCTCTAGATTGTCGTACAGATGACAAAATGGTAGATATCGAAATAGACGACAGAGGGATAGAGAAACAAAATCGCTCAAAAGAGGAAAGGCTGCTGGACATGATGGGATACCAGTTCGATTTTACACAGAGTACGCGAAGGAACTTGCCCCCCTTCTTGCAGCTCTGTACCGTAGGTCTCTACAAGAGCGTAGCGTTCCAAAGGATTGGAAAAGGGCACAGGTCATCCCCGTTTTCCAAGAAGGGACGTCTAACATGTGCAGAACTATAGACCTGTATCTCTAACGCCGATCAGTTGTAGAATTTTGGAACATGTATTCTGTTCGAGTATAATGACTTTTCTGGAATCTTGAAATCTACTCTGTAGGAATCAGCACGGGTTTCGAAAAAGACGGTCGTGTGAAACGCAGCTCGCGCTATTCGTCCACGAGACTCAGAGGGCCATAGACACGGGTTCACAGGTAGATGCCGTGTTTCTTGACTTCCGCAAGGCGTTCGATACAGTTCCCCACAGTCGTTTAATGAACAAAGTAAGAGCATATGGACTATCAGACCAATTGTGTGATTGGATTGAGGAGTTCCTAGATAATAGAACTCAGCATGTCATTCTCAATGGAGAGAAGTCTTCCGAAGTAAGAGTGATTTCAGGTAAGCCAGGGGAGTGTCATAGGACCGTTGCTATTCACTATGTACATAAATGACCTGGTGGATGACATCGGAAGTTCACTGAGGCTTTTTGCAGATGATGCTGTGGTGTATCGAGAGGTTGTAACAATGGAAAATTGTACTGAAATGCAGGAGGATCTGCAGCGAATTGACGCATGGTGCAGGGAATGGCAATTGAATCTCAATGTAGACAAGTGTAATGTGCTGCGAATACATAGAAAGATAGATCCCTTATCATTTAGCTACAAAATAGCAGGTCAGCAACTGGAAGCAGTTAAAATTATCTGGGAGTACGCATTAGGAGTGATTTAAAATGGAATGATCATATAGTTGATCGTCGGCAAAGCAGATGCCATTCATTGGAACAATCCTAAGGAAATGCAATCCGAAAACAAAGGTTACAGTACGCTTGTCCGCCCACTGCTTGAATACTGCTCAGCAGTGTGGGATCCGTACCAGATAGGGTTGATAGAAGAGATAGAGAAGATCCAACGGAGAGCGGCGCGCTTCGTTACAGGATCATTTAGTAATCGCAAAAGCGTTATGGAGATGATAGATAAACTCCAGTGGAAGACTCTGCAGGAGAGACGCTCAGTAGCTCGGTACGGGCTTTTGTTAAAGTTTCGAGAACATACCTTCACCGAAGAGTCAAGCAGTATATTGCTCCCTCCTACCTATATCTCGCGAAGAGACCGTGAGGATAAAATCAGAGACATTAGAGCCCACACAGAAGCATACAGACAATCCTCCTTTCCACGAACAATACGAGACTGGAATAGAAGGGAGAACCGATAGCGGTACCCAAGGTACCCTCCGCCACACACCGTCAGGTGGCTTGCGGAGTACAGATGTAGATGTAGATATGCAGGGCGCGGCGGTGAGACACTCTGGACTCACATTCGGGAGGACAGTGGTTCGACCACACACCGTGCAGCGGTCTGCAGCAGGTCTGCAGACGAAGGGCGAATGAGTGGATGTGGCTGCTTGTCATTTGTGTCTTCTGCACGGGTTCTCTGTTTGCTGTCCACCCACACAGGTTTTTCTTCATAGAGTCTCTCTCAATAGGAGTGCCGTGATGGTGCCCTAGGAGAGGCATGACCTTTAAGGTAGCCCTACCGGTCTTCATTACCGAATGTTCCACAAATTGCAACAGGTATTTACTTGTCGGTGTGTCGTTTCCCAGAAAAACCGTGAGGAAGTGGTCTCATTTCGTCCATCATTAAAGTTGTTTACAAGCTTTGCAATGAGTACAACTTGCATTAAACTACTTTTCAATATTATATAATTTCCAATGGTGGTCATGTTTTCTTCTACAGAGTAATTTCCGTGTGTGGGTCTCACAAGTCAGAAACGATTTCACGGTGCCATCAATTTGGAATCATTACAGTCGCCTCATCAGTATGAATTGCAGACTTCACTAAACATTTGGCTGAGCTTTTGATATATTATCAATTTCTTCCACCCCTGAGAGGCGTTTTTAATGTGATGGGGCCTTCCACTGCAATTCCACGTGTCTGATGGCATCTGGTCTTTATCAACCAACTGGTCCAGAAATAGTCAAATAATCGACGAAACTAGTTTTTCAGACAGTATTTTCTGAATAGACAGCCAACCATGGTCCAATATTTCTAAGACAATATATCGTAGTCCGGATAGATTGTTAGGTAACAATGTCTTTCTTATTTTCTTAAGAGGTGACTTCTTTCCACGTTGATTAAAATGAAAATTGCAACTCGTAATCTCTGGTTCAGGATATAATTTTCCAGCTGATGGGAATGGACATTAGCAACTTCCAGAGTCGTTATGAGAGAACAAGGTTCGATCCGAGCACATTTTTATTTGCCAAATAATAGTAAATATTAGGACTATATAGTATGTCTCAAATAGTGAGGTGCATTCTCACTCCTAACATGTACACAATTATCTTTCATGATTCAAACCAACTGTTAGCAGTGGTTAAATTGTGCTCTGTGCAAAATTCTGCCAGGCAGCTTCCCCTTTCATTCCCTTAATTCAATTCATTTTCCTCCAACTTTCCTTCCACTTCGTATTCCGACTATCAATTTCGAGTGCCGCATCACGAGTTTTCATCTCGCTTAAAGATCTGAGCAATTTCTCCTCTCTCAAAAAGCATTTCCTTAATCTCTTCGTCATTTTCGGAACTAGTTGACGTGCAAGCCAGTACTTCTGTAACTGGTTTGGCTGTGTGTCTGTCCTGGCTGTGGTAGCGACTTCACTGTGCTGCTCAGATAGCAGTAAGATGTTAGTGTTTTCGGCCGAGAACGATATTGAATTTCCAGTGACCTCAGGGAGAAATCTAAGGAGGAGCTATTCTCAAACACACGCATTTCTTGCTACCAGATGCTGAGAAGAAGACAGGCATTGTGAAGAATCTAGCCACATCAAGATCAAGGATCCAGATTAAAATACATAAGCACAATCATCGTCCAACTGAGCTACTTATAAAATTACGGGGGCGTTCGATCTGCAACGCTACACTTTTTTCTCGGCCAATTTCAGTTGGACTTCTTAACGTACAATAACATCTGTTTCGTAAAAAAGCATTCCTGGGGGAACCCGTATTTCTCTCTCGTTTCTGTTCTGCCACTTAATAGCAAGCTGAATCTATCCTACCTACATGACCTGTATAAAGGTCAAAGCTGCATGTCGCTGCCTCGTGGTATCACCGAAACAACGAGAAAACTCCTTCGTTCTGAGATTAAACTGAGCACATAGAATAGTCGCCCAGAACAAGGTTGCAACCCTCATTTTTACAGAAGTTGGGTTTTACATGGAATAAGGTTCCTAACAGTAATTGGCGCAAGGTAGGGATACTGGAACTGTCTACCAACTCTTGTGTTGGCGTCAGATTGCCAAGTTTGCGTTGCACAGAACGAGGGTGTATCCATACGCAAGATGGCGGACACAGCAAGTACCGGTACACTTATTACGGTCAGTACTCAAAAACCGGTCACCTCTGTACAACATGACTGTAGAGGTCTGGTCTCTTGAGTATGGAACTGTAGCGTGTCTGCCGATTCATGTGCTTTGCATCGTCCGCCATGTTGTAGTTCGGCAAACATATTTCCATCGGTCCCTACGTGATAAAGAATTGCAGAACCATTTCTTGTTTTGAACTTTATGTCAACATGTGATGTAATAGCCTGATGTGGAAGCCGACTCCGGAAGTATTTTCTTTTCGTGTTCTAGTGACGTTTCCTAGCAGCCATGTTGCAGTTTGGCAAGAATCGAAATACGAGCACCTACGGCTGTCACGACCTGACAGCTGAAGTTCAACATGGAGGAAGTACAGAGATGACTGTCAGGAACACACGAACAGAGGCAAACAGTGTAAACAACGTGTGAGTCGGTGGCGTTACGTGAAGCGTAAACGACTCACGGCTGCTGGAAAACAATACACTACTGGCCATTAAAATTGCTACACAAAGAAGAAACGCAGATGATAAACGGGTATTCATTGGACAAATATATTATACTGGAACTGACATGTGATTATGTTTTCACGCAATTTGAGTACATAGATCCTGAGGAATCAGTACCCAGAACAACCGCCTGTGGCCGTTATAAGGGCCTTGATAAGTTTGGGCATTGAGTCAAACAGAGCCTGGATGGTGTGTACAGGTACAGCTGCCCATGCAGCTTCAACACGATACCACAGTTCATCAAGAGTAGTGACTGGCGTACTGTAACAGGCCAGTTGCTCGGACACCATTGACCAGACATTTTCAATCGGTGACAGATCTGGAGAATGTGCTGGCCAGGGCAGCAGTGAACATTTTCTGGATGCAGAAAGGCCTGTACAGGACCTGGAACATGGGGTCGTGCAGTATCTTGCTGAAATGTAGGGTTTCACATGGATCGAATGAAGTGAAGAGCCACGGGTCGTAACATATCTGAAACGTGACGTCCACTGTTCAAAGTGCCGTCAATGCGAACAAGAGGTGACAGACGTGTAACAAATGCCACCCCATACCATCGCGCCGGGTGATACGACAGTACGGCGATGACCAATACACGCTTCGAATGTGCGTTCACCGCGATGTCGCCAAACATGGATGCGACCATCGTGATGCTGTAAACAGAACCTGGATTCATCCGAAAAAATGACATTTTGCCATTCGTCCATCCAGGATCGTCGTTGAGTACACCATCGCAGGCGCTTCTGTCTGTGATGCAGCGTCAAGGGTAACCGCAGCCACGGTCTTCGAGCTGATAGTTCGTGCTGCTGCAAACGTCGTCGAACTGTTCGTGCAGATCGTTGTTGTCTTGCAAACGTCCCCACCTGTTGACTCAGGGATCGAGACGTGGCTGCACGATCCGTTACAGCCATGCGGATAAGACGACTGTCATCTCGACTGCTAGTGATACGAGGCCGTTGGGATCCAGCACGGCGCTCTGTATTACCCTCCTGAACCCACCGATTCCATATTCTGATAAAAGTCATTGGATCTCGACGAAAGCGAGCAGCAATGTCGCGATACGATAAACCGCAATCGTGACAGGCTACAATCCGACCTTTATCAAAGTCGGAAACGTGATGGTACGCATTTCTCCTCCTTAGACGAGGCATCACAACAACGTTTCACCAGGCAACGCCGGTCAACTGCTGTTTGTGTATGAGAAATCGGTTGGAAACTTTCTTCATGTCAGCCACCGGCGCCAACCTTGTGTGAATGCTCTGGAAAGCTTATCATTTGCATTTTACATCATCTTCTTCCTGTCAAATTTCGCGTCTGTAGCACGTCATCTTCGTGGTGTAGCAATTTTAATGGCCAGTAGTGTACAGAGGTATCAAAGAAGGGGTGTTAATAGTGGCAAAATCACCAGATGAGGTATGTAGAGCAAGATTATTTTTCAAGTACTTGTTTTTTAATCTACATGTGACCCTTACAAGTGCTTGTTAGTCAAATAACGAGGTCAGTACACTTGTTTCATTGTAACTTTGTCATTCGCGGTATAAACCTGTGTGCAACAGAATGTTTCCTTCTTCCTGAAAAAGGAAATTAGTTTTGTCTGTTACAACCTTGTTCTGGGCGGCTATTTAATTGTAATAGTAGTCTCTACTTTGCCGCTCTTTATACTGAATTCAAGGTGTTACTACCGGCAACAACTGCAAAGTAAAGCTTACTCACTTCATAGAACAGTACGTATGTCACTGGATACGCAATGTCTAGGAAAAACAAATAAAAGGTAATTGTCATCGTCAAACAGGAAAGCGGGACTATGACATACGACATATTTCTTTTAACGATAGCTTACTCACGACCATTTATGCTTCTGCTCTGTCTCTCTCTCTCTCTCTCTCTCTCTCTCTCTCTCTCTCTCACACACACACACACACACACACACAGACAGACAGACACAGACAGACAGACACAGACAGACAGACACAGACAGACAGACACAGACAGACAGACACAGACAGACAGACACAGACAGACAGACACAGACAGACAGACACAGACAGACAGACACAGACAGACAGACACAGACAGACAGACACAGACAGACAGACACAGACAGACAGACACAGACAGACAGACACAGACAGACACAGACAGACAGACACAGACAGACAGACACACACAGACAGACACACACAGACAGACACACACAGACAGACACACACAGACAGACACACACAGACAGACACACACAGACAGACACACACAGACAGACACACACAGACAGACAGACACAGACAGACAGACACAGACAGACAGACACAGACAGACAGACACAGACAGACAGACACAGACAGACAGACACAGACAGACAGACACAGACAGACAGACACAGACAGACAGACACAGACAGACAGACACAGACAGACAGACACAGACAGACAGACACAGACAGACAGACAGACACAGACAGACAGACAGACACAGACAGACAGACACACACAGACAGACAGACACACACAGACAGACAGACACACACAGACAGACAGACACACACAGACAGACAGACACACACAGACAGACAGACACACACAGACAGACAGACACACACAGACAGACAGACAGACACACACAGACAGACAGACAGACACACACAGACAGACAGACAGACACACACAGACAGACAGACAGACACACACAGACAGACAGACAGACACACACAGACAGACAGACAGACACACACAGACAGACAGACAGACACACACAGACAGACAGACAGACACACACAGACAGACAGACAGACACACACAGACAGACAGACAGACACACACAGACAGACAGACAGACACACACAGACAGACAGACAGACAGACACACACAGACACACACACAGACAGACACACACAGACACACACACAGACAGACACACACAGACACACACACAGACAGACACACACAGACACACACACAGACACACACACAGACACACACACAGACACACACACAGACACACACACAGACACACACACAGACACACACACAGACACACACACAGACACACACACAGACACACACACAGACACACACACAGACACACACACAGACACACACACAGACACACACACAGACACACACACAGACACACACACAGACACACACACAGACACACACACAGACACACACACAGACACACACACAGACACACACACAGACACACACACAGACACACACACAGACACACACACAGACACACACACAGACACACACACAGACACACACACAGACACACACACAGACACACACACAGACACACACACAGACACACACACAGACACACACACAGACACACACACAGACACACACACAGACACACACACAGACACACACACAGACACACACACAGACACACACACAGACACACACAGACACACACAGACACACACAGACACACACAGACACACACAGACACACACAGACACACACAGACACACACAGACACACACAGACACACACAGACACACACAGACACACACAGACACACACAGACACACACAGACACACACAGACACACAGACACACAGACAGACACACACACAGCATTAATAAACTAATTATACAACAGTCTACACAAATGAAGTAGTGGTCGGTATTATTTCGAAAGTACGAGTATCGTGAACGTCTGTGGTGATTTGATGTATTTAACTTGTTGAACTGTATTGCCAATGAAGGCAGATCTAATTACAAGGCGATGTCTTTCGAACGACGTGATCTCTTCCTCTCACAAAGCACAAATGGCCAGCTGCCGTATTCCTGTCGCGCGCATTATTCTCAGCTCACTGAGCAATGTGTTGTCACCTATCAACTGTTTACTTTTCTCAGCAACAACCGTTTTATTCGCGAATCGGATTGTCAGTTTGCAAGCCGTTAAGTCAGTAAGCAGTATATAGCATGTGCGTCTCGTATTGCCCGACGGCTACGCTCGTCATTATTTTAGTACTACTCAGATGAAGAAAAGGAATAAAATACTTTGTAAAGTTTCCATTCCAGTCGCTCAGTGTTAAAAATACGATGGGTTATGGGATTCAATCACAATTCCAACAGCATTGGCGGTTTATTTTTGTGTGAATTGTTAACCTTTTCTCATTCGATGAAGCATCACTATTTTGTGAGTAACTGTCATATTCCTCTTGTTGACCGGTTTAATTGTACTTCTTGCCAAAACACACTATAATTTTAACATTCATTTCTGGAACAGCTACTGTGAAAGAATTCAGAAAGAGTGTCTCATTAAACAAGTAATTGGCGACCAGAGAGCTCAATAGCTTACCAAGAACCTCATTGTGTCTATTTGTGGTATAGTTCAATTCTTTTATCTCGGCGGTTCGCGCATGCCCGCCCAGACGCGGGAGATTGCTGCGTTGCCAGTTGCACGCACAAAGAGAAGCAGCGCCATAGTACAGTGTAGTTCGCAAACTTACGTCTAGGGGGGAGCGCGCTGTTTATGAAGTAAAGCCACCACGGCCGCATTAACCCTTTCGCTGCTACAGAGACGTGCTCCCCGCATTCCGCGATGTGCGCCATTTTGTCATCACTGCACTGCTCGCCTGTGCAGACACATGGTGTTCGCACTGCTTTGACACACTTATTCTATTTCACATAATCTGGCCCAAAAATTTGATTTTGACACATCATCTTCACTGATAACTTCCCCCCACAAATGACGATTTTGTTTCGATGTTCAACGCAGTTATTGCGCAGAGTAAGTGTAGTAAACCATTGCACGAAATTTTGACGTGTTTGCAGAGGCAAAAGTCCACAGCGTATACTTTCCGTATAGTCGATTTTAGTTGCCACTAGAAATTTCAAATAATTACATTCAAACGAATGAAATTCATGAAGACACTTCGATATTGTTTTTAAATAAAGGAAACATTAAACACCGCACAAGGTTTGAACTCAGAACCTTTTGCTTAGCAACCAAGCACCTTCACCATTACGCTAACGCAGCTCGTCATTCAACGTAATTCCTGGAGGACTTTAAAGTATCACGCAAAATACCGACAAACACTGTTGGTATGACTATGAATTATTCACGTTTCGTGGAAGTACAATAGGAAATAGCCGGCCGTGGTGGCCGAGCGGTTATAGGCACTACAGCCTGGAACCGCGTGACCGCTACGGTCGCAGGTTCGAATCCTGCCTCAGGCATGGATGTGTGTGATGTCCCTAGGTTAGTTAGGTTTAAGTAGATCTAAGTTCTAGGGGACTGATGACCTCAGAAGTTAAGACCCATAGTGCTCAGAGCCATTTGAACCATTTTGAACAATAGGAAATAATTACTGCTGTTCTTTATTGTGAAAAAGCGGTTAGTGAGAATTTCCTTGCTATTGCCTGAATTAGGAGGCTTATTGCTTGTTTGGTGTAATTAATTAATAGAATATGGAGCAATTGGTATAAAGAATGCTTTTTCCAAACTATTTTATAGAAAGTCAGCTATCAAGACATTGCTTCTGTTCAATTACTTTATTAATGACTGAACGTTTCTAAAACTGAAGACACTCGTCCGTGCTCTGCACTGCAGTCGAACTCTGGCAGCGTCGTTCTCTGTTCATTGGCTGACTTGTTTTGTGACGTCAGAAGCGCAGAACGAACCTAAACTCGGCCGCCATCGTAAATGACGCGCACTTTAGCATAAGAGAAGAAATTTCCTGTTTATTTTCATACTAGGAATGTCTTGTTTCGCTAGCTGCGATAACTCTTACAGATTTACAGTCGTTGGAATCTATTAACTAAAATAGAAAGCACAACTTCAGATGAATCGCCACAGATAAGAAAGTTCGATGTGTTTACGAACCGGTAAAGGTAAAGTAATCTCCTTGTGTGCGATCATTCGCCAATACTTCGTTTCCATGTCTGTAGCGGTTTATGAGATATGAGGCACGTTCTAAATATTTCATTCCTGCAGGCGAGAGATAGGGAACGAACGCGCTACGCAGGATCCATTTTCTCGAGATCGAGACCGCCTAACAAGTCTAAACAAAGATTCAAATTGTTAACTAAATTTCATTGTTGTTGTTGTTGTTGTTGTTGTCTTCAGTCCTAAGACTGGTTTGATGCAGCTCTCCATGCTACTCTATCCTGTGCAAGCTGCTTCATCTTCCAGAACCTACTGCAACCTACATCCTTCTGAATCTGCTTAGTGTATTCATCTCTTGGTCTCCCTCTACTATTTTTACCCTCCACACTGCCCTCCAATACTAAATTTGTGATCCCTTGATGCCTCAGAACATGTCCCACCAACCGATCCCTTCTTCTAGTCAAGTTGGGCCACAAACTTCTCCCCAATCCTATTCAATACCTCATCAGTTATATGATCTACCCATCTATCTTCAGCATTTTTCTGTAACACCACATTTCGAAAGCTTCTATTCTCTTGTCCAAACTAGTTATCGCGCATGTTTCACTTCCATCTAAATTTCATACCGAGGAACATTTCATACGCACCAGACATAAAATCATAGCGAGCCCTATTTTTCACTGCAAACTTTTCGATTTTTGCGAAGCGCCTTACGAAAACGTGCTCCTTTGTCCCACTCCAGTCCAGTCCAGCCTCCTGTCTCCAGGACAGAGGGAGGCTCCCTCCCGCCTGCTGCTCCCCCCCCCCCCCCCCGCGCCCACCCCCCACCACCCCCGCGCCATGCCGTAGGAAAGCGAGTGGCGGGGCGGGGCAGCCGCTCTGACGTCACGTGACCCCCCTCACCCTGACCCTACCACCAGCAACGAACACTGCAAGCCGTGACCTTCGCGCTTCGTGTAGTCTTATTTTGTTCCACGTAGCGAGCACACGACACGCTTCCCGCGACAGAACGCCGCGTTCCGAATAAACAACTCCGTCCTCTGCTTGCGCCTACCTCCGCTCAGCCCTGTTCAGTAACGACACGACTGAGATCGTAAGCGCCTGTTTTAATACCGGAGGCCCTGCTTTGCAGTTTAACTGCAAACTGTGCTTTGCACCGTCCACCTCTTTTCCGGACAATACAGGAATTACTTGTAGACGGGATACGATCGTAAAGTTTTGCATGTACTTATGAAAACAGCGCCATTCGTCACGTAAAGACTGGCTATTGCATCTCTCATACTGTGAGAACAGACACTGCCACACACATACTTCTTTCCAGAGCTCCTGGGTGACGCCTGCACACGTTTTGGGACAGTACGTGACCGCCGTGTCGGCTGCTGAGTCCTGACTGCACTGCGCCGGGTTTCTCCTCGCACTTTTCGTGATTATTCACCATCGCTGTTGGTCCGAGTATTCAGCTTTCCTGATACTCGTTAATAGGCGACGATAAACTGCTGTGACGGTAATAAACATCAAATAAGGATGTGATTAATAAGTAAGCTGACTCATTCTCATTTAAGTAAATAGGATTCCTCCATTATTAATCTTGAGCCACACAGAAAAAAGATGATAGTAATTCTCTTTTGGCCTCATTAGAGAGTAACCGTCCACAGACACAATTTTCATGATTCACGTCTACCTAGGCGGTAATGATCATTTGGATATTTTTGCGCAGAGAACTAAAAAGAGGAAATAATTTGTACACGCGATAGGTGTAAAGAAATATTCAATACTAATTTTCATAGTAGGAAAAGATAAAGAGAAATAGCTTCTTGAAACTTAAATAAGGAGACAAATTATGCGTCTGACTTGCCAGTTAACTTGTCTGTTTGCAGTTTTATTTACACGACAAAAGAAAGAAGGCGTGAAGATCGGCGCCATACTTTGATAAACTGTAACTACAACAATATTTGCTATCACTAGATTTGCGTACGTATTCAGAATTTTAAGCGTAAATAAACGAGAGACTGTATCATTCGTGAGCGGTAACGAAAAATTATATTATCGGTACAAGTCAGCGATGTAATAGCGGTCCAACTGCACGTTGCATCACCTACTGTGGCATATATATGAGCTTCTCGTCTTATGGCGGAATCAGTTTGTGTGCGCTGTGGCACCAAGAAAGATATTTCGTAACGAAAACTTACGTGTATTTCATTATCCAATACAAAACTAAGTTATACAGATGAAGTATTCATCTAGTTTAAGCCACACCACATTTTCTCCATCTACATGAGTACCACGCAATTCGCTCGTAAGAGCCTGGCAGAGGGTTCATCGAATTACCCTCCGACTAACTCTCTTTCCCGTTCCACTTCCGAACAGCGCGCGAGAACGGCGGACACTTCAAAACGACCCACGACAACTTGTCTCGCTACCCTTATCATTTCTCTCCGTGCAGGTGAGGATCGGCAGAATATTCTCGCATTCGCGAGACAAACCTCGTGACTGAAATTTCGTGAAGAGATGACACCGCAACGAAATGGCCTTTTACTTATTGCCAGCCCAACTCGCGTATCATATCCGTCACACTTTCTCCCACATTCGGCAATAAAACCAAACGAGCAGCCCTTCTTTGGACGCTCTCGATGTCCTCAGTCAGTCGCACCTGGTCAGCATCCATCACCGCACAGCAAACACTCCCAGCGAGGCAGGACAAGCGTAGCGTAGGCTGTCCCTTTAGCAGACATGCAAGAAAAAAATGGTTCAAATGGCTCTGAGCACTATCGGACTTAACATCTATGGTCATCGGTCCCCTAGAACTTAGAACTACTTCAACCTAACTAAGCTAAGGACAGCACACAACACCCAGTCATCATGAGGCAGAGAAAATCCCTGACTCCGCCGAGAATCGAACCCGGGCGTGGGAAGCGAGAACGCTACCGCACGACCACGAGCTGCGGACAGACCTGTTGCACCTAACTGTTCTGCGAATAAAACACAGTCTTCGGTTCGGCTTCCCCACAACATTTTCTTTGTGTTCTTCCCAATTTAAGTTGTTCGTAATGGTAATTACAGTCGGTTCTCTATTTGGCCTCACTTTTCATTACCTAGGAGCAGTTGCCAATTTTCACCAACAAGTTATCGTCTCCAAATCATTCTGCATTTGGTTTCAATGTTCTGCTGACCTTACCAGACGGTAAATGACAGCATCATTTGTATACTATCTAAAATGGTTGCTCGGATTTTCTCCTAAAGCATTTACGTAGATCAGTAAGAGCAGAGGGCCTTCAACACTTGCTCGGAGCACGAAAGATGCACCTTCTGTTTTACTCCACGACTTTCCTTCAATTACTGCGAACTGCGACCTTTCTGAGAGGAAACCACGAATCCAGTCGCACAACTGAGAAGGTGCTCCCTGGGTGCGCAGTTTGATTACCAGTCGCATGGCCACCGTCAAGAGCCTTCTCGAAATTTATAAATATGGGATCAATTTGAGATCCTCTATCAACAGTGCTCATTACTTCTTGTGAATAAAGAGCTAGTTGTGCTTTACAAGAAAATTTTTCTCAATCCGTGTTATATGTGTGTGTCAATATATCTTTTCCTTGAGGTAACTCATGGTCGAACAAGGTGTAATTTCCAAAATTCTACTGCAAATCAATTCCAGTGATATGGGTCTGTAGTTCAAGGCATTACTTCCATTTCCTTTCTTGAATACTGGTGTGACCTGTGCGACTTTCCAGCCTTTAGTTACGGATCTTTCGTCGAGAGAGCGGTTGTATGAGGTCCAAGGGACGTGCCTTGATACTCAACATTTACTTTGCCAAAATAGAATACTGAATAAATGACGGATTAATCACCTTTGAAGTACCACTGCACTTATGTTCCACAACAATTTCTGAAGCTAGCCATCAAACTGGTAACTGTACCTTACAGCGTCACTGAGTACGGCTGTAAATGCACATACAAAGAAAGGCAAATTATCTGAGGGGTCAGCATGAAAATATCACCACAGGTGGCTGTGTTGAACACCAGTGAAGAAAGTTCTGGAGTCCTGTGCGACACGCTTCAGACGTGCGTGCGTGCGTGTGTGTGTGCGTGCGTGTGTGACGGGCAGAGTAGTGGGGGAGGGCGAAGACCCGCCGTGGTTCCACATCTGCGTTAGAAAGCAACACAACTTAACTGCAAAACTACACGCGGCCAAAGCCCCACAGCAGAATTAAATTAGCGTACGGTGAGCCTTATGTGCGGCATTCAACGAATTTACAAGTCGAATTCTGTCGACCGTTTTAAGTCAACAAATAGGTCGAAACGATCTGCCCAGCTGCCCCCCCCCCCTCCCCTTGTATACCTCCCTCCATTACTAAATTGGCGATCCCTCTGTGCCGTATCAGCCGATGCATTCTTCTAGTCAGGTTGTGCCTCGAATTCTTTTCTCGCTAATTTTTTCAGTATTTTACTAGCTACGTCATCTACCCATCAACTCTTCAGCATTCCTCTGCAGCACTGCAATCCGAAACCTACTATTCCCTTACTGTCTAACGCGTTATCGTGCACATTTCACTTCCAGACAAAGCTACGTGCCAGACAAATACCTTCAAGAAAAGACCTGCAAAAACTTGAATTTATATTGGAATTTGAAACCTCTCTCTTCTTCAGAGATACTTTTCTTGGCCACACCAGGTTGCATTTTATATCCTCTCTACCTTGTTCCTCATCAGTTATGAATAAATAGCAAAACCCTTCTACTTTTAGTGTCGTTTCCTAATTAATTTCCACAGCATTGCCTAATTTAATTCGGCTACACTGCATCGCTTGATGATATCTTCCTTCCACGACACTGTCCATTCCGTTTTGTCCTCAAAACATTCATTTTGCTCCACGAACTTTAATTCCTTCGCCACATTTTTCTTTGGTTTCTTTTACTGAGTGTCCAGTGCAAAGACCGAATAACATCGGGGATAAGCTATAATCTTGTCTCAGTGGCTTCTCAAACACTGCGTCCCTTTCATGTCCTTCCCTTCCAAGTCTTGTAACTGCTGTCTGGGTTCTGGTCAAGTGGCGTAGAACCATTCGTTCCCTGTTCTTTACTCCTGCTGCCTTCACAATCTCGAAGAATATTCCAGTCACCATTGCCAAGTGTTCTTAAGTCTAAAAACGTTATAAAAACAGGTTTGTCTTTGCTTAATTGTATCTTCTACGAGGAGTCATAGGGTCACTACTGTCACGTCCCTACAATTGTCTGCAGCACAAACTCATCTTTTCCGAGGTCAACGACTTCCAGTTTTTCCAAGCTTCTGCAGATATTACGTATCAGCATTTTGCCACCATGACTTATTAAACTGATACTATTTTGGTAATATTCACACCTGTCAGCACCTACTTTGTTTGGAATCCGAGTTATTACATTTTAGCACAATGGTATAAAAACGGCGATTACACAGAGAGGCCCCAACGTCTTCTCAGAAAACTGTTTTACTGACAGTGTTAGTCCTAGTTCCGCTTTAACCATCGGAAGAATATCAGAATGGCGGATATCGAAAGATGCGACCATGTGATAGAAAAGCAACTGGAATCAGACACGAGATAACGCCACTGCGCATTTTCCGACAACTGTCTCGAACCGCTAATTCGAGAACCCACACAGAATGGGAATTGATTAGACTACAGACACAGGGATTAACGATCACGATTTCAACGTAGGGGCGATGGTTACTGAAGCCAATACATCCTTCACCAAGTCTAGGAGAATATTTACGATGCAAAGAGTAGCTAAGCAGGTGTTAGTATCTTAAGACAATGTGCATCATTTATTTTCGATATGATGGACGTGAAGGAATTATGGGCAAAGTGTAAAATGACCAGATGGATAGAAAGTAATGTGCAGCACAATGTCTACCGTCTTTCAGGTTTTGGGTTACGTAATTACTGTAATTACGTAAAAACTGTAATTACTGAAGCCGGCCGGAGTGGCCGAGGGGCTCTAGGCGCTACAGTCTGGAACCGCGCGACCGCTACGGTCGCAAGTTCGAATCCTGCCCCAGGCGTGGATGTGTGTGATGTCCTTAAGTTAGTTAGGTTTAAGTAGTTCTAAGTTCTAGGGGACTGATGACCTCAGAAGTTAAGTCCCATAGTGCTCAGAGCCATTTGAACCATTTTTGTAATTACTGAAAAAATGTGAAGTCACTAAAGCAAAGTCAACAGTTAGCAAGCTACTAAAGCGACCGCAAGATTTAATTGAAACAAAAATAGCTCTTTTAAGCAATGACACAGCTATATTTGAATTTCACTATCGTTTATGACGAACACGCTTCGTCGATAAACTTTGATTCTGACACGACATTCTTCATCTAGCAGTACAAAATGAGTCCTGAGCTGGAGAGCGATCCAAAAATAAAAAGAACAGCTACTTCCGGCCACTTCACGGTGTGTGGCGGAGGGTACTCGGGGCACGAAGGCCATTCTGGCCTCCGTCGCCGCGTCAGCCTTGCTGCCGCACACTCCTCTCCCCCACAGCAACAGGTACTTTTTTTCCGCGGGTGTGGCCGCACTGCGCCAGCTGCCCGGGGAAGTCCCAGCCTCTATGGAGCCGGGGTTGGCCGCGGCGGGCGGCCGCTCCCCGGTGGCAGACCGCTCTCGCTCTCGCAGTGGCTGTGTGTCTCCTCAGTGTTTCAGCCTCGCAGGCAGAGTATTTGCTTCTGCGCCTATCAGCAAAGCGTCAACCACACCCGCGTATTCAGGCTGTCGAGACGTTTACGCCCCACATGAGGATGCTAACGTGGAAGCTTCACTCTTGCCAGCTGAAGTATCCGCCCACGCCTTACGGCAGAAATTTCAACATGTCTAGATACGCAAGCTTCATCCATCGTGCTTTACAAAACTAAAGTGTCAGCAAGTTTTACGATAGTATAAGCAATATCTCCTTTATACAGAACATGTGCAAGCGTAACATCTGACACAGTAATGAAAAACTTACGAAATCGCCATTTATTCTGATTTTTTTCCGATATACAAGTTGTTAGGGCTTGACAAACATATCCCTATATATAACGGTAGGTTCGTGTAGATGGGAAACAGTTTTACATTTATTGGGTACTGTATTAGAATTTCGCGATTCCGGACTGACCGCCGCTGTTTGCGAAACACGAAAATTTGGGCCGGATCTGAACTCTAACCCGAATGCCGCACAAACTTCCACAGCTCACGTCAATCCGGGTTCGTAGAATGCGAAACCATTTGGTAATGTTTACCACAGCTGCAATCGTGAGAAGAGTGTGTCTGCATCTCTCAAGGGCACTGAAGTGTGATCCGGAGATGAAATAAACACGTACATTGCAAACATGGAGTTGAATTTATTTCAGAACTACGTATCACTGTATTTCGATTTAGAATCTCGTTGGGTACACTGGAATATGCAATTTGAATTATCGTGCATTGACGGAGACTAATGGGTTACGATTTCCCACAATACTGTTGTCACGGCGTAAATACGAGACTGGAGCTATGGCTTGGCCCACTTTAAAAGTATGCTCTCTTCTTCATAAGCGGTAGGATTAGCTTACGTTTTGTTTTGCAAAGACGCAGTTGTATTTCTTGCACGAAAGGACGCTTCTAGGGGAACCTGTAGTTTTCTTTCATTTCTATTCCGAGCTCAGCAGGTAACTGCACATTCCTGTCTTCTGGTATCACGAGATCTCAAAACGACGTCGTCCTTATACGTAAAACACAGCCGATATCGGTAATTTTGAAATTTGTCTGTGCCCGTACCTCTCCAAACTGATGTCCGCATATAACTACCAAAACCAGGTATCACATTTTTGTAAAAAAAGGTAACCCACTCCAGAGAACAAGACGGGCTGCATGCCGTGCAGACAAATATGGCCGCCGATATGCGGCAGTCTGTGTCGGCAGCCTTTAGGGCGCACCGCGAATACGGCACGACGCTGCTTTCAGCTGTAGGGACAATCTGTGTGCGCCTCACGCTGCCCTGCACGGCGTGTGGAGCAGCCACCAACGACGCTCTTAAAGCCCAACTCCAGAAAATAAGCTGCTTATGTGTGAGCAGTAATGAAGAGGAGATGAGGTTATTGGAACATTTTCAACATTTCGCGGCCCTGTCAGCAACTATATAAATATTAATTTGAAATTGACAACAGCCTCAGTTGCAATGTTTACGTAGATTTACCTAGGTTTCAGTTGGGACAACCCAACCATCTTCAGAATAAAAGGAACTACGATTTGTCCATACTGGTCAACGTCAGAAACTAAAAACTATAATAGAGAAATACGTCGCCACATTGTAATAACTTACCCGGGAAACAGCCACGCCCCCACTCCGCGACCGCTGTACGGCAGCAACGGACGTTGTACTGGTACTGTCCACAGCCTCGAGAGCGCATGCGCGACACACTGTGTTGACACTCGTACCAACGTGTACTCCTGAACTTAAAATTTTATGAACAACCAGGTGCGGCTAACGAAATTGACGTACACGTTGTCCAGTAAGGAGCACAGACAAAGCGACTGTCTGAACATTTGTAATAATTTGTTGGACGTCAAAAGTGAAGGGACCAATGCGTTTACTATTTTAAGCCAACCTAGCATATTTGAGCTAAACATCGAACTTGACCGCATGGGGATAACTACGGGTTTGAAATACCGGATAATGCCAGCTATTCGGCAAAACGGGAGTGCTAAAACATGTTGATTACTCCCTACGATTATGGCGGATGGAATAACGGTTGAACACCTTCAAAAAAGTTTTTGCTTCGCAGCTGCAGCTGGTCGTTAAGAAGGTCATTTTTTGTCATGTAGTACGTGAACTTCGCAATGCAAGAGCTTAGTATTATTCGGAGGGTTGGGTGCGTGAGCCGTTTGCACCACGTGTTCAGCGAATGTCGAACCACGCTTGCCATCCGCAACTTTAGGAGGGATAGGCTCCTTGTATCTCTTTAGTAAGGCTCTTCCTGTTTGGTCGATGTAAAATTTCGGACAATTGCCACATGCAACCTTGTAAACTCCGGATAATGACAATATAGGCTTTTTCAAAGTGTGAATCAGGTTCTTCTGCAGCCTACTATTAGTAGGCAAAATTGTCTGGAACCCCTGGTTCTTTAGAAGACGCCCTATTTAATATGAAACTTTACCTATGAAGGGACTGACTTCCAGCACGATAACCTAACGTGGAACTTTTATTATTATCATCTACTTTCCTGTCAGAGCCGTCTCTTCATTTCAAGCTCGTAACCATTATTTCGGGCTGTTGTTTCCAGGGTTGCCAGTTCGTGTTCCAAGGCTTCTGCGGATGGGCGAATCGATATCGCTCTATGTATACTAGAATGAAAAAGTGCCATTTTATGCGCCAGCGGGTGTGCAGAATCGGCAGATATGCCAGTTTTCAACCTATGCTTCCTGGAGATGATGTATTCAATGTGATCATCTACTATAGATAAAATAAGATATAAGTAGTTCAACGTCCTACTGGGTGACTCGTTTTCAAGACTAAAAATAATTTTCTCGTGGAGATCGTTAAACAGTACAAGTATCTGATCTAGGTCTTCTTGGGATTAGTCAATCACCAAGAGAATATCAACCACGTATCTCGGCATACAACTTTATTTTCTCCGCCATCTCTATATTATTAACAAAAAATTGAGATTCTATCGTATCCATGAATATATCGGAAAGAATCCCTGCTAGAGGGCTACCCAGTGCTAACCAGTACGGTTGTGAGTATATTTTGTCTTTAAAAGAAAAGTAATTTTATTTCAAAACAAGGCGCGGGAGATTCATGAGCACATCAATTTCAATATCTGACAATTTCTTATGGAAGTGTAAGTCCGATCTACAGGTACGTTGGTGCGGAGGCTGGAAACCTCAAAGGGGGCCAGCTCGGATGTGGCGTGGCAGATTACGTTATTCAGTTCATTTACCATTCGACAGAGTTTCTGAAAGTAATTTTTCTGGAGAGCGATGTTGTCCGTAATTTTGTAATGTAAACAGATAGCCAGCTTGTGGTACGTACTATTTGTACTGTCCACGATCGGAAGTATCGCATGGAAGTTTTTGTGAACGTTGAATTGTCTCGTTAGTCTGGGAGGCTTCGGGTTCATATTCAGGAGTCATTTCTTTAGAAACACTCCTATTAATTTATTAGTGTTCTGCAAACCTGTTCTTTTTCTCTTTCTGTAACGCTTGAGTAGGATCTGATTCGATGGGAGTAATGCCATTTTGATCGAAAATGCCTGTTTTTTCTACGTATTCCGCTTTGGAAGCTATAATTAACGAGTTCCCGTTATCGGCTTTCGTAATTAGAGCGCCATTATTCTCCAGTTTACGATTAATACTTTTCACCGGTCTATAACGTAATGCTTTGATTGAGCGACAGATCATTCATTTTCTAAGATTTTACAGGATTAGCCAAACCGCGTTTGAACATTCTTTGGCGTTTTGGTACACTCCAAACCTAATTTAAGGCCTGCTATGAAATTGTCTACCACGTGTGGTTCTTTAATCGCAGGTGCGATATTGAATTTCAGCGCTTTGGACAGTAACTGGGTCTCAGCTGTTTAAAACATTATAGAAGTTTTATTAATAACACGTTCACAGAACGTGGGTGTGAAACCTGTATTATTGGAACATCCTTGTTGGTTACCTCTGATAACACCCTTGGACAAATTTGACAGTTTTTTCGCATGCCTTGCAGCGTGTTTCTTCTTTCTGTTTGGCAATGACATCAGTGGCCTGTGCCCAAAAATCATCTATTTGATAATTGGAAGACTTCGAATAGTGCATCAATATTTCAAGATACAACAAATAAGCTTTCTGGTTTAATTAATCTTTCTTTGTATGCAATTCCACAACCACAATTCTGTTATTGAGGATCTGAGCTATGAATTTCTTTTTCAAAGTAGGCGATTTGTAATATGATTTTCCTACATACTTGTAAGTACTAGCATGGCCATTTCATTTATTAACAAGTGTAAACAGAATAACGTGACCCCCAAGTTTGTCAGCGGATATACCATGCCGCAAAAAACAATCTTTGTTTCCGTTGAACGGACAGCACGGCTCTCATCAGAGACCCATCTGAGAAGAAATTCGCATGTTCTAGGTCAAAATGCGAGTACATTTTTGTTTTGTATAATATCTTCACATCCCCCCCTTGGCGCCCCCTCCCCCCCGCTCCACAGAGACAAAACGCGACGTTGTTAAGGCGGTAATGAATGGAAGAATTTCGAAACACTGGCTACTTCTAACAGGGAAGAGAGGTGGTGAGCCCCACACAGCCACACAGCGTATCCCAGACCGAACTGTGTTCACGGTCGGTGCTGCAGTGTCCGCAGTCCGTGGTTAGCGTCCCAGGTTCGATTCCCGGCCGAGCCGCTAATTACCTTCTCTCGGTGTTTGCGCCGCCCCCGTAACTTCGGGTCATCTCCACCGCCGAGCAGATCGGCCAAGTTGAAGGAAACGTTCTTCTGCCTGAAAACTTCCTGTGGCGTCACATTTTTTAGGCGTACACATTTTTTACGCACCAATGTTTTCCGGCTCAGCGTGAAACATCGCTTTCAAACGATATGAAGCGCACAAAATGCACCGTCATGAATGTAACTGTATACCCTCATGTACATAACCGTAATACGTTATAGTGCTCCTTTCCAACACACTTCTCGTGTATCAATCAAATCTAAACCTAAAGCACCACAAAATTAATATCGTGATGGGGCATGCAGTAAAACTAAGTAACCACCTACGGATCCAAACCTGAGACGACTCTGCGGAATGTGGTGGTGGGTACTTTGTTCACCGAAGCCGCTCTTCGCTGCGCCGTGACGTCAGTGTTGCTGCTGCCGCCGTCGCCCACCTCCCCCACCACCCCCGCCACCCAACCGTGTGCTCGCAGCAGCCGGTTTCCACCAGCCTCGCCGCGTGACGTCACCCGCTGACCCTGGACTGGCGACCCGCAGTTGTCTGCACTGCGCGGACGCCCGCTTCCTGCCCACAAACCGCTGTTCCGCCGTGCCAGCGCGTCTCCTCGAAGCTTCCAGGCTTGCAGCGAAATGGCGACGACGAGAAAAATCGAGAAACTGCGGCCAATAAAGACGCCTTACCGTGGATCACGCTACCCACGCGCCATTCGTGGGCGGAAGAGGAACCTAAATTTTCCCTGTCTGTTCCCTTGTGCTGCGCCGAGTACGCTGGCCGGAACTTATTCTGTGGCGGCTGTTTTTTTGCAGTAACCCTTATATATTTGCGCTGGTCACTTTCAACAGTTCCCAGTAAGTGGCTGTTGTCTGCGCTCTGATTCGTTGATGCGGAAGAGACTGACCGGTCGCCGTATTCGGTTTTATACTACCGGAGCACTGGTGCCACATTTAGTGGCTTTGTATTGAACCAAGAGCAAGGAAAAAAATCCCTCGAAATCTCGTCGTTACAGGTACGAATTCTTACAGTATAACCGCGCAGAATATCGCTGTATGACGTCATCCCCGCAAGCTGTACTTACTTTAGGTTCAAATACCAAGTTTAATTTCTGACGCTTCAAACTAAGCACAGTAAGAAAGTAACTACACTAAGGTCCGCACTGTGGATCACCACACGAAAACTGTCAAGAGTTGACGCCATCGTTGTTTTGTTTAGTCCTGTCTCAAATATTTCTGTCGAGAAAACTCACGCTAATAAATATTTTCGTGAGTTTATAAAAAACTGCACCGTTCATCATGTAATGAAGATATTTTTAAAGCACCTACATGAAAGAGGCTACAAAGATGGTAGTAATTCTCTTTTAGCCAATTTAGAGACTAACCGCCCATAGATATAATTTTCATGTCTTACGTCCACTAGGTGGTAACGATTATTTGCATATTTTTTTGTAAATAAGTAAAAAAGAGGAAATAATTTGTACACGCGGTAAGTATAAAGAAATACGCAATACTAATTTCTGTAAGAGAAAAACAAAGAGAAACAGCTGTTTGAAACTGACAGATAAGGGGACTGAAATCCCTGATTTGCCAGTCGTCTTGTTTCCTTGGAGTTGGCAAAATTTGCACGACAGAAGAAAGAAGGCATGAAGGTCGGGGGGCATATTTTGATAAACAGTAAGGAGAACGATATTTGTTATCAGCAGATCTGCCCAAGTATTACGCATTTTAATCGTCAATAAACGAGAGACGGAATTATTCGTGAGTGGTAACGAATATTCATTGTATCAGCTGTGCAACTGAGAGACAAGCAAAGGTCCTGCAGTGCTTTATAGAGGGCGTTACTTCACCTACTGTGGCATTTCGTAACTTGTAATCGCAATTGTATGTACGGAAAGGAACAGCGCTTCAATGATACTATAAATGAACTAAGGGTAGGTAGGGCGTGAATTACAAGTTAATGAACAGCAACACTGATAGCTCACCATACACTAGGTATTTACGCGTTAGAAAGCACTTGTGTATAAATTTTTCAGCATTATTCTGAAAGAAGAATAAAGCCATTGATGCAGTGGTTTTCCGTACTTGGCTCTCCACATAACGAACTTCTACATCCAATTTTAGAATTCAAACACTTACACTCGACGTATTAACGATACCTGCGTCTTTGTATACGTCAGTTACATGCGGAACTGCATCGGTTACATGTACGTACATAATTAAATTGTGTACCACAGAGGAGTAATATGGGTTCAATAGAAGTAGGCATATACTCAACATTTACGTACATTATCTTTCGCTGCTTGCGGAAAGATTCCCGACAGTGCGGTACACAGTGTATGTACTGGGATTGAAGTCAGCACGTGAAGTGTAACCAAGCGTGTTCAGAAAGTACCAGATTCTGTGAATTAAAATTAGGTGCAGCAGTGATTAATTGTAAGGGCACAGAAGTACTTTGATGGTTAACATTTCACTCGTGTTCTTGGAGGCACATTACGTGCACAGATATTATGTACGTTATTGAAATAATTCTTAAATGCAATGTTGTCAACCAGACTGACTAAGAATTTAAAGAATTCTTGGCCTTGTGTAAAACGAGCAAGGGGATCGAGATCACGAGTTGAGCTGCTCAGCACCGTACTGGTGCAGAAACTAAAGACGACAGATAAAAGGCGAGACAGAGAGCTACCATCAACGAGTCACTCGTTTTCAGAATTCGAATTTTTCCGAAGTATTAAGTGTACGAATATGATTGCGTGCCATTACGAATTCAGCGTCTTGCCAAAATGCCGACAAGGCAAGACTTTTCATGTGTTGGAACATGCGAGGTATTTGACCAAATGTGGCAGCTGCAAAAAACAGTGTAAGGGGGTGGGGGGATTGAACGAGATTTTTGTACGCAGTCCACACAAGTCAACAGCACGCAGAAGCCACGAACTCTGAACACGGCAACAAAGTGTGTGGAAGACAGTGCGTCGGCGGTTACACTCCAAACCGTACCGTCTGGATCCCTTACAACAATTAAAAGCGGACTGTTACGGCCGGCGCCTTCAGATTTGCGCCACATTGCAGGGATCAATTGAGGATGGACATTTCGCCCCCACGCTGATATTCAGCGACAAAGCAACTAACACTTTTCTGAAAAAGTTTATCCCCGCAATGTGAGCGAGTGGAGTACTGAAAAACCTCGTGATTTCGACGCATGAAGGAGATTCGCCGAGGGTTAATAGGTGAAGCTGAATGGGCCGTTTTAATACTGTGAGACAACTGTGGCGGGTACATCTTACCTCGATATGTTGCACTTGTGGTTGTTTCGACTACTCATTTCTTCAGGGAGCATCGATGTTTGTTGCTACCTAAACGACGAAATTTCGCATCGCTGGATTGGCCGTAGGCGGTTAACGCAAGTACTGACCAGCTTGCAAAAGCACTTAACAATGGATGTTTGAAAATCTGGAACTGGTCACGGGTTTGTGGAATTAAACTGTGTGTGTCGTAATTGTGGTTGTCTCCTATATTTAAGTCATAATGTTTATAATTCTACTACAGTCCTGTTTCTCTTAATGTTTATTTCCGAAAGTCTAGCGATTAAAATAGGGTTTCATTGCACTGTGGCTGACTCAAATGAACTTGAAATATTAGCAGAAGGCCACTCCATCACTGACTACACAAAGTAGAGGCCATAATGGATGTTACCGAGAACTCGCGTCGCAGGTATGTATGCACGATGATCTTCAGAGCCATTTTGTTTCTGTTTAGACCACTCGGCCAATGGGCTTGCGAAAATTTGAAAGGGCGCGAAACACAGGAACGTAACAGTGAGACGCAGTACGAAAAACAAAGAAAAAAAAAACCGTGGACGGGAGAGCGCGCGGTCTGCACTCGTCCGGAGAGTGTTGGCTGCCGCGGGGCGCCGTGCTCACGTGTCGGCTGGCCGGCCAGGCTGCACAGGTGTGGACCTGCCTCCACACCAGGGACAAGCGGTGCCCAGCACTGAACCTGCCGATTCCAACTGTGCGTCACCAAAACGGACATACGACACTCTTCGAAAGCTAACTTGCGTGAAATACGTGCCACACAAAAATTGTTACTGTAACATTTCATTTCTTTGGCTCCGCTGAGTGACAACCGTACTGTAACCTGACAACCTGTACCAGAACTCTGGCCAAGCAACAGATCACTTCTCCACAACACACTTTACAGAAAATAATATAGCAGCCACGCGTTCTGTTGTATCCGTGAGTGTGTGTGACGTCACGCAGCACTACATTACGCCACGGGTCAATGTCGACGGCCGCTATCAGCAGCTGCGAGCTGCTCCAGTTTAGGCAGCCGCCTGTACTGGAAATACGGGTACTTGCAGAGCCTTGATGCTTTGAGGAAAGTGAAACACACGACGGAAGTCTGAGAAAACTGGAGATTTTTTAAACTGATGAACTACTAAATGGTTTATGACCACATGGGCCACCAAGGCGACAGCGAAAATTTCACGAACCGTTTTTTTCTCCGTCTGAGACATTCAAGTACCGGGTGCTCGTAAGTAAAATGCAGCTACTGACCCAAGTCCACTGTGGTCTGTGATTGTCGTATGGCAGCGAAACACTGTAGACATGCTAATGCGTTAACGCGAAACCAGTTGGCGCCGGAGGAAATCAATTCCAATACCAGGTGCGAATCTGTCACTGCAACACCTCGCGGAAGTCTCCGGTGCTCACACTGAACAAGTTCTGCAAGTGGCGGTTAATAATATCGACATTCTGCCTCTCTCACTTGTTTGTCCCTTCCTGTCCACATTCCGTTCCCAATGCATTAGATATGGGAACATTTCTTTCCAGTGTAAATCGGTTCCGCAAGGGCGCATTAGCATACCAAGTTTCGCTGCCATACAGCAGTTACAGCCCACGATGGAGCTCTGTGAGTGGCTCAGCTTCAGATTACAAGCACACAGTGGTACAGCGAATGACGGACATTTGCCACGCCGGGCATTTGCCACACTGGCCCCTTCGCCAGGTAGCTTGACTAGCGATCCCTCAGGTTAGGGACGCAATTCCTCGTACTACTTCTGTCCGCTTTCGAACCGCCGTCTTCACGTCTTACTCGATGCAACCAGTACGTAAGGGACCTCCATCGACATCTCGGGGAAATACAGAGCTGCTTCTCCGAAATGTAAACATTTATAACATTTGGGAAACGAAAGCAATACCGACGACTAAGTCAGTATGTGATTAGTTGTGCCAAGTATAAATGCAGATCCCTCTGTCTGTATGGTAGCTTCCGTTCACGCTTACTTATTGAGATAGAAACAGTCTATCGCCATGAGAACAACAAGAACGGAAAGATGTAAAAGAGTGCGAATGTACGCTAATCATTTCTTTTTGATCGCTGCATTTGTGCCTGCTTTAATTACTGAAACTGCAAGCGCAAAAGACAATAAGGAAAGAAGAAATGGGTATGTGAACGTTTGAAAAGAAGAACGACATACTCCATATTAATTTACTCTCTAAAATCCGATATCTCTTGCGGCGAAACATTAGTTAATAAAGTGTAGCGGGACAATGTTCAAAACATGACTGAAAATACGCTACTAAATAGAGATAAGAACTTCTATGACTGACATGTGATCTAAAGCCTACGTACATTTTTAAAATGTTAGAGATAAGGAACTGTAGTAATACAGAATGCTATGCTTGTAACGTACGTTGTTCTACATTGTTTAGCTCTGGTATTTACAGTCACAGAGAAAACATCCTAGGTTTTGGAGGGAAAAACCGTAATTGTAATGATCTGCACTACAACAGAAACAAGAAGCACAACGTAAGGAAAAATAATGTAATGCCTGTTCCAACTCACAAGTGACATTGAAGCAGATAGTTCCTGTGACAGTGTGGGCAGAGGTTATATTCGACTACCTGAATAAAGTAGTAACTGGCTCCTTTTGCCGACCCCCGGACTCATATGAAACAGTTGCTGGACAGTTCAAAGACAACTTGAGCCTCATCACAAATAGGTACGCTACTCATACAATTATAGTTGGTAGCGACTTCAATCTACCTTCCATATGTTGTCAAAAGTTCATTTTCAGACCCTATACAAAACAACTTCTGTAATTGGTCTAAATGGTCTCTTTAAATTATTTTGAACAATTAGTTCACGAGACCATTCACATTGGAAATGGTTACGAAAACACACTTGACCTCTTAGCCACAAATAATCCTGAGCATCACGACGGATACAGGGATTAGTGAACACACAGTCGTAGCGAGGCTCAATTCCGTAAAAAAGAAATTCACCAAAACTAAACGAGAAATAAATCTATTTATAGAAGCTGCTAAAAATTCGGTTGATTTCTTTCTAAGAGACACTCCCCAATCCTTCCAAACTAGGAAAGTTAAGACCACATGAGGCTTAAAGTTCAAAGAAATGTTATCAACAGCACTCTAGAGATTCGTACCAAATAAATTAATAAGAGACGGAACTGATACCCCATGGTACACAAAACGACAGAAAGCTGCCGCCGGAGCACCGAAAAAGGCAAGAACGCAAAATCTCCGAGATTGGCGGACATTTACTGAGGCTCGAAATTTGGTACGAATTTCAATGCGAGATACATTTAATAGTTTCCACAACGAAAGTCTCTCTAGAAATGCGGCGGAAAATCCAAAGAGATTCTGGTCCTATTTTTAGTAAACCAGCGGAAAGGCTCATTAAGTAGCTTTACTACGCCGCGGGTGAGGAGGGGGAGGGGGGGGGGGGGGGAGACAAGGGACCCAACCCTTCGGAGCAGCTAAAATCGTGGCGAATGTCCGCACACCGGTACAGCACGGTTCCTCGACACCTCGCCACCGCCTCCATGTTGAGTCACGTTTACTGCCGGCCCAAGTATCATGTGAGACACCACAGTGTGAAATTTTATGCAGCTATCACATTTTGCTGGTGGACAGAACAGCTAATGAATTGAAAGCACCCGGAAACACTGTACACATTCCCAAGTCACGATGACCTTACTCCCTTATTATTGGATATCTGTGTGTGAGCTAAAGAGCTGATTCCACACACTCGCGATTAAATGGAGGCCTTTTTAGGAAACTGTTTTGGCTGCCGCTACTGTTCATCCGTGAACGCCACAGTTTTCTACAATTCAGCAAATCTTATCTCGCTACACACGATACGTTTTGAACAGGTCTTTAATACTGCGTGCATGAATTGCGTTGTGTATTTTGTGATAGGCGAGTATAAATACGAAAACCACCCCACATAGTTCCACGTCACGAAAGTGAAGGGCATTTACAGCACCGATTCCGGGTTACTTATCATACATAAAATTCGCGCAACTTTTATCAAATCATCCTGTCCCTCACGTGTGACGAGAGTCACTTTTCCGTGACGTCACGCGTTCTTTGCTGACAGTGGATGAGGGGAGCACACTGAACAGTCGTCGTGTTGATCTACCCGTTTCCGAAGATAAAACTGTCAATTTTATGGTTTTGGTATTCAAATTTGCGTTTTACGACGATGTGCAGTCTAACTGACACATGGCATTTTTGAACTCTTCAAGACGGGTCGTCTTCAGTACTTTGTCATGCCGAAGTGTCTGTAAATGCGACGTCAGTGGCCACCGACGATTCCGAAACTGTGACTTACCATCAATAACGGGTAAGGCTTCTGTAACAGTACCTGGCTAAACGAAATAATGTTTACTGTAGGTTTCTGTCAAACATAATTAGCAAATGCCCCCACAAATGTCATAATTTTGACGTGATTCAGCCCTCTGACGGAACAACAAATCTATCTCGATTCTCACAATTGTTGCACTGGAAATGGCACAAATTAAATCTAGATTCTGCCGCCGTTACAGGCTGCACATAGAAATCTACACTGCACTTTAATCGTGTAATATGAACTTCAAATAAAGAAGCTGGTAAATGACGGCGTCAGAATCACCGACATCCATCCTTCCCTCACATAATACACGACAAGCCGCACAGAACACGGCGCGCCTCACAGATCGCTGACGCGTTGCTTGGTCGACACACCGGGCTCTCTCATCAGGCAAATAGTAACACGAGAACAGCCCAACAAAGCGATGCAGCGTTGTAGAGTGCTAAAAAAATTTCATCAGCAAATCACAAACGAGGAGACGTGACAGAGCGATAAAAAATACGAAATGTTTATTTCGTGAAGCACAAACATTACGATAAATTCTCAAGAATTCGCCAACTACTACGCAGATGGTCGCCTGTTTGTAATGAGGGTGTTGGGGAAATCTACAGATTGCTCGTTGACCATAACCTTAATTCCAGAACATTGTGAAAATACGGAAGTGAACGCGAGTGCTGCGTCTCATCGCCACAAGCGTGTCGGCGTCACGCCACGAGTTGTGATTCGCGAACGGATTTCAGGATCCGCAACGCCCACGCACGAAACAGCTTCCGACGTCTCATTACTTTGCAGACGAGTTTACACGTGTAACATCTGACGGAAACACGGAAGCGTCCGATCCCGCCCGTCTGCTTTGACCCATGACGTCACAAATATGGCGGAAACAAAAACAAACACACACACTTTCCACAAGTAGCCTCATGACACTAACGGGACAAGCGCGGGAAATGGGGTGTTTTGGGTGGGGGGTTAAACTAAATATAAACAAATTTAGACGCCTTGCGTAGCTACAACGTGTAAGTGAAGACAGCCATCCATGAATACCCACCCACCTCCCCAGGGGTCGGAACCCCTGCAACCCATAGAAGATAAAGATGCTTCAGTAGCTGATTAGTGTTTTTTTTTTAATCTCACGGGATAGAACGAACAGATCAGAAAAGTAAATAAAATAAGATAAAACAGAACTGGAGACAGCCACACTCAAACCAAACTCCGCGCCGTGATGACGTCACATACGACAACACCCTTACGTCACGGGTCAAAGCCGACGCGTGGGATTGGACGCTTCTGTCGACCCCATCTGACGTTAAGCATGTAAGCGAGATAAAGTTTACAAACGGTTTGAAATTGTTCTTAACGTGTGTTCGAAAGCAAGTGCTCATTCTGAAATACTGGGTAAACACAGTCTGCTTAATTTGCGCTCCTTTTTAAAGAAAAGCCCGTTTATCACGCGTCTAAATTTTTGACACGTCATGTCTACTGAAGTGTGGGCCGTACGACGATGTCATTTTTGCAGATACCCTAAGGGGTGTGGGGATACTGTCTGCAAACTGCGTCGCGAATAGCTAGGTACTGATAAACTACAACGATACGTCTGATGTCCAAGTTGACTCCATGAACAGCGACAACGTGGCCGGAGTAGGGGGGTAGCGGAAAAATCTCTCCAGTTCTCGTAGTCTTGCGTGCAGTTTCTTGGAAGTCGGTAACTGCCCTCATTCTGAAATACTGTCCGACTAACGTCAGCGTATTTCGGCGCCCTTAGTCACGTTACCTCGCGACGCGCAATGTTTCCAACTGCGGTACTCCTCTTACTGCGTGACAACCGCAATTTAAGATTATACCTCTGAATGAGTACATCTTGACAACATTTTAGATGCCTGAATTCGGCCACATTACGCGAAACATTAAAAAATAAATTTCTGCCACGCCTGCATGCGGCTACACGCCTTGTCGCACTGAAACTCGCTTACTACAAAGATCTGCGTTTGATGGTTTTCGTAAACTTGCGTCCTACGAACATAATCAAGAACGCGAGGTTTTCATTTTAAATGCCTGTTGTACGTGAATTCCGTGGAAATCTACACTGGCACATCGAAACACTAGCCGACTGAATGTGGCGTTATTTTCCATTCGTTCCACGTTATTCTCGCTCAAGTTTTCACAGACTGGAGCAAGGCCATAAGTAACGACCAATAAATCACTGAACACTCAAAACGGTAATTTAACACACTGTTAGCGACCTCCTTTGTTCGTAACGGTCGTAATTTTTCAAAGTAAGACAAAGTATTAGACAAGAGTAGTAAGTGAGTTACGCGACAAAAACCACACAAAAGCGTGCAGAATATCCGCCGCTCCCATAAATTCCTGCCTTACCTTTCTGAGGTATTCCCGTGGAGACACAAGATACACGAGCTCTGTCTGGGCCCCCAGGACAACGTGGCACGCTGCTTCCCTCCAGGCTGCTGCGTCACAACTGGGCCGCACAGACAGCCGGCTGCCCCCCCCCCCCCCTTGCACTGACGTCACGGGGCGGCGTTGCCAGCTCGCGCGGCAGGCGAGGGAACGGCTGCAGCAGGGCGTCTACGTCTGTGTCGGCACTGCCGGACCGCCTGCGTCCCACCCACGCCACAGTCAGTTATCTCGAGCCGCGCTATACAGCTGGCAACACCCCCACCCCCCCCTTTCGCCTGGCGCCCCAAAAACCGGATTTCCTAAACCGATTTCCCAGTACCGCTTTTGGTGAACGCAAAGTTGGAACAAAGACGCTGCATTTTGGTCACGGGACGAGGAGAGCTGTGAACACAACATCTTCCGTCATCGTGCTGAGTGCCAGTGACTTACGTGCGAGTTTCGCGATTCGTATCGATCATTTGCTACTCCAGAAATGACGGACGAATGTGACAAGTTTTCGTTAAAGAACGTTACAGGGATGTCAATGCTGAGGTCATCGGTGCCTCGGCTCACGTACTACTTTAACTTAAGATACACTGAGCACGACACACATTTACCCTCAACGTGTGGACCAACTGAAATCATTGTGATTTCGTTGATACTGGCTACGGCAAAGTTCTAGGTAGTATTAAAACTAGATGGTTGTCATTGTTGCCAAGAGTTACAAAAGCTATTGATACGTATGAACCTTTGAAATATTGTTTTCTATCTCAGAATAGGTGTCCCACGTTGCTGAAACAAATTTTCGAGAACCGACAGTCACTTCTTTGGCTTCATTTCACACAATGCCCATTGAAAATGTTTTTAAATTCAATCCAAAAGTTGGAAATAACCACGGTTTCCGCTTGCTTCAAGAAATAATCAATACCATTTTAATTAACTTGGAAAATGAAGGTACTTTCACTCGGTCAAAATACGAGCCTTTTACCAATTCTAAGACACTTTGACACTTTTATGACTTCTTTGCAAAAGTAGAGTTCTCCACTTCAACCTCTGAAATCATTTCATTGGAGAACACACACAAAAAAAAAAAAATACTGTTTCTTGGGCTGAACTTTTAAATTTTCTGATAATTCTTAAGGCAGTAGACTCATGTGCAACATTTCAGACGAGATAGGATGCGTGAACAACACTGTATCCCAGAAACTTGAGGAATTGGAAAAAGCTAATTTGGAAACAGTTAAGAGACTGTGTGATATATTCGACACACTTAAAAGTACAGGTACTTCATGTAAAAATATAGACACGCTTGTGAGTTTTGCTCCTGCTGTACTATACACAAATATTGTTGTGGAAAGAATATTTTCAACTGTGAAGTCCCTTTGGAGGGTGGAATGTGTAGTGCTAGAACCACTTCATTCCCCATACGAGTTGTGTGTCTCATATTAGAGGCCAAAAACGAACATAAAATTCTTTGTTAAGTACAGAGTAGAGGTGCTCTTATTCAGTAATTGTACTGTCTAATTATTGGATTTATAGTGAATTCTTGCAATGGGCCTTTGTCCTCAGAAGTTGACTGCCGAAAGTAGTTGCTCTCTGTCCCAGTGTACTTAAAAGCAGAATAAGCAAGCATTCTTCAAAACTATATAATGTATGGATGGTCAGTGTCTGCATCAAGTAAATCCTACCCCATATTTAGCAGATTGGGTTCCGCATTTGGAGGCTGCATTCGAGAGAGACGTACCATATGTCGAAGTTTAAGCACCATTTAATATTTTCGTGTGTTTTAATTCAGACATAAATGTCGAGTGGCTCTTTACATACCACCTCATAGAGCCACTCTGCTTCCTAGTCAAGCTCCCTCAAATCATTCAGTTCTTATCTTCCCTTAATAGCGATCAATCAATAAAATTGTAATATGTTGTCTTGTGTATCCAGTACGAGGATATTTCATTCCTTAGCTCATACAACAGCCTGACAGGTGGTGGTTTTCCCTGCTATTTTTCCAGTACATGAACGAATTTCAGCCACAATCTAAGTTTGTGTGTCTGGTGCGTGCTCAATGAAACGAAAACGAAAATAACCTCTGTTTGCCTGGTGGTTGTTGGTATTTGAAGTCAGGAACAGGTTTCATTCGGAACACCGACTTTGCCATTAAATCTGAATTTTGCGGAGAACAGGTAGCCTTCATAATGGCGAGACCCTTTTGCACAGGATTTCGGTCACCCCAGGGATCTTACGTTGATGCTGTGACATTGTTAGGGTGCACTAACACGTAAATTTTATTTTCTACAGATCTCACACAAATACTTCATTGTGGTTGATCAGCGTTGTTGCTTGCTTTATGAAAGTGTCGTCTTTGTTGTCTGTTTTGAATTTTGTGTGAAGTGTGTTTATGGTACTCCGGGAGCTTTTCGTCGTAATCCTTTTCATTGTGGAGTTTTTTAAATGTAATTAATGCTCGTGTGACGATAATTTTGCGCTGGGAATTGCGTGTGAAGCTCATTTTCATTCTATTAGGTTGCTTGTGATGAATGCTCCTGTTTAGCCAGTGTGATGAACTTGGTAAAAATTTAGCATGTTATTTAAGTGAATCTGTTTTAGATAGTGTTTTTTCTGTATAAGATTTTCATTTGCGTTATTCGAAAATAATTACGTGTAGTCGCTCCAAAAGCAGTACGAGGAGAAAAGAAAAAAGGTGGTGAGTAGACGAAATGCCTAGAAAAGAGACTTCGAAGGTACAGAGAAGTGTAGGGACATATTCTCCCCACTTTTAGCGACGAAAATGTGCAAAATGAAACAGCAGGTTCCTCCGATGCGAGGCAAATGAGTGAGCCAGACTTCAGTGGTGCAGCGGAGATGTTTAGATTTAGGACGTGCACAGCCTGTTCCACTCACAGCTAGCAGTGTTTGGGGTCGAGTGCACAATTTACTAAGTGTGAGTGCGGGCGAGGCTGAAGGAACGATAAGTGAACAGAGGGCGGCAGTGCATGTAGCTCTGAGCAGAACATGATTGGACAATTTGGCCACGCTGATAAAAAGAATAAGCACACAGCGAAGAGTTAAAGGCAGACTGCAGACTTGCTGGCGTCAAAGGAGGAGCTGAACTGAGATTTAGTTGCCGAATATGGCACCTTAACGACTACAGTAGAATCACTGAGCTCAGAAATTGATGATATGGAAGAAACGTTCAGAACTTAAAATCAAGGGCGACACTGCGCAATTTGAAGAAGCTAAGGCCATCGGTCTCTAGACTTACACACTACTTAAACTAATGTAAACTAACTTATGCTAAGAACAACACACACACATGCCCGTGGGAGGATTCGAACCTCCGGCGGGAGGAGCCGCGCAATCCGTGACACGGCGCCTCAAACCTCGCGGCACTTGGAGAGGCAGGAAACAGGTTAAGTGCGATAGAAGTAGAACAGAAAAGAGTGAGCGGGAAAGGCTGGTTACCAGCTGGCTAGAACAGGAGCATGGGGGATGTGACTGATGGTGATCATAGGGAATTCTTTAATCTACTAAAACGAATGCCCATGTTCACTGGCAACATACAGGGTGGCGCACGAAATGTGTTACCATTTTGTTTTTGAATATGAACTTTGTCAATACGATCTGAAAGGAACATATACTACAATGAAGAGCCGCCCATGGAGATTTGTTCTAACTCAGCGCATACTGAATATGTCCGCCAGTTCGTTTCCGACCTTCCTTCAAACGAATACTGAAGTTAGTGATTACCTACGGCACATGTCTTCCGCAATTTCAGTGCAAGCTTGAAAAATAAGTTTTCTGAGCTTCATTAAATCAAGTGGACGTTTCGGGGAAATTTTTTCCTTTAGGTACCCCAAAAAGAAGAAAGTCACATGGATTGAGGTCTGGACTATGAGTTTTTACACGAGCATTTCGACGTACAGATCATTTCACTCAGGCTTCCAGCTCGCTTCAATGACGGACAAAATTGGCTCCCCAATGGCGGACATATTGAGCATGTGCTCAGTTAGAACAAATCTCCATGGACGGCTCCTCATTGTAGTATATGTTCCTTTCAGACTGTATTGACAAAGTTTATATTCAAAAACAAAATGGTAACATTTCGTGCGCCACCCTGTATGTAAGCCAAGTACGGACATTATCGAGACACTTTGGAGGGAATAAACAGCAGGAGTTTTGGAACTGGAAAGTACAGTTAAGGAAACGCTCGATGTTGCAAATACAGTACATGCACAGAAGCCTTAGGCAAATCATAACAAATAGCTACAGGCAATCCACTTACACTGGAATCATTAAAATTTTATAGGAATCCACAGTACTTGCGAGCTGAAATTAGAAACAGCATTCGGTAATTTTGAAAGAGAAAATGGGAGCTCAACTTGGAATCGACCGAAGTACAAGTAGGCACAACTGTGGATGAATAGGCCGGCTCGAAAAAGTGCAGAAGAAATCTGCAGCAGAAATCCTGCGTCTGTGATGTAACGAAAACTAAGATGCACTGCGATGAAAAAAGAAAAGAAAATGAGAACGAGAACTGCCCGAAACTACGGAAGACGCTGTGATAATACGATGCTAAACAGCATCTTCTACATTTGCATCTACATCTACATCCTCTGCAAACGACCGCGGCAGAGAGTAGGTCCCACAGTACCAGTTGTCAGGGTTTGTTCCTGTTACATTCACGTATGGAGCGCGGGAAGAATGACTGAATGCCTCTGTACGCTTAGTACTTACTGTAATCTTATCCTCACGATCCCTATGTGAGCGGTACGTAGAGGGTTGTAAGTATATTTCTAGCATTACCATCTAAAGGCAGTTCTTGAAACTTTGTTAATAGACTTTCTCGGGATAGTTTGGGCCTGTCTGAGTCTGGAAGTTCAGTTACTTGCGTACTTCCGTTACACTCCTACGGGTCAAACAAATCCATGACAATTCGTGCTACCCTTCTCTGTATACGTTCAGTATCCCTAGTTAGTCGTATCTGGTGCGGGTCCCACACACTTGAGCAATATTCTAGAACCGGTGGTACGAGTGGTTTGTAAGCAAAGTCCTTTGTAGGCTGACCGCTCTCCACCAGTAAACTGAAGTCTGTCACCTGCTTTACCTACAACTAAGCGTATGTCTTCATTCCTTCTCATACCAGGTACTTTTTATGTGTCGCCCAACTCCAACAGTGACTCCATGATATAGTCTTAGAATATTACTTTTTAGTTTTCTGGAGGCACAGTTTTACATTTATGAACATATAAATCAAGTTGCCGTTTTTTCACCGCTCTGAATTCTTATCAAGATCTGACTGAATATTTATGCAGCTTCTTGCAGACAGTACATTACAGATAACTGGATCATCTGAAAAACTCTGAGGTTACCATTATTATTAATACACTACTGGCCATTAAAAATGCTACACCACGAAGATGACGTGCTACAGACGCGAAATTTAACCGACAGGAAGATGCTGTAATATGCAAACGATTAGCTTTTCAGAGCATTCACACAAGGTTGGCGCCGGTGGCGACACCTACAACGTGCTGACATGAGGAAAGTTTCCAACCGATTTCTCATACACAAACAGCAGTTGACCGGCGTTGCCTGGTGAAATGTTGTTCTGATGCCTCGTGTTAGGAAGAGAAATGCGTACCATCACGTTTCCGACTATGATAAAGGTCGGATTGTAGTCTATCGCGATTGCGGTTTATCGTATCGCGACATTGCTGCTCGCGTTGGTCGAGATCCAAAGACTGTTAGCAGAAAATGGAGTCGGTGGGTTCAGGAGGGTAATACGGAACGCCGTGCTGAATCCCAACGGCCTCGTATCACTGGCAGTCGAGATGACCGGCATGTTATCCGCATGGCTGTAACGGATCGTGTAGCCACGTCTCGATCCCTTAGTCAACAGATGGGGACGTCTGCAAGACAACAACCATCTGCACGAACAGTTCAACGACGTTTGCAGCAGCATGGACTATGAGCTCTAAGACAATGGCTGCGGATACCCTTGATGCTGCATCACAGACAGGAGCGCCTGCGATGGTGTACTCGACGACGAACCTGGGTGCACGAATGGCAAAACATTTTTTCGGATGAATCCAGGTTCTGTTTAAAGCATCATGATGGTCGCATCCGTGTTTGGCGACATCGCGGTGAACGCACATTGGAAGCGTGTATTCGTCATCACCATACTGGCGTATCACACCGCGTGATGGTATGGTGCGCCATCGGTTACACGTCTCTGTCACCACGTGTTCGCATTGACGGCACTTTGAACAGTAGACGTTAAATTTCAGATGTGTTATGACCCGTGGCTCTACCTTTCATTCGATGCCTGTGAAACCCTACATTTCAGCATGATACTGCACTACCGCATGTTCCAGGTCCTGTACGGGCTTTTCTGCTTACAGAAAATGCTCGACTGCTGCACTGGTCAACACATTCTCCAGATCTCTCACCAATTCAAAACGTCTGGTCAGTGGTGGCCGAGCAATTGGCTCTTCACAATACGCCATTCACTACTCTTGATGAACTGTGGTATCGTGTTGAAGCTGCATGGGCAGCTGTACCTGTACACGCCATCCAAACACTGTTTGAGGCAATGCCCAGGCGTATCAAGGCCGTTATTACGGCCAGAGGTGGTTGTTCTGGGTACTGATTTCTCAGAATCTATGCACCCCAATTGCGTGAAAATATAAGCACATATCAGTTCTAGTATAATATATGTGTCCAATGAATAACCGTTTATCATCTGCATTTCTTCTTGGTGTAGCAATTTTAATGGCCAGTAGTGTATTTCGTCTTCCGTAGCGCTGTGGTGTGATCTCGGAGCTGTGTTAAGGGCAACTTACAGTTCACAGGAGTTTCTGCAAACGTGACGTTATTTTGACGCCATAAGTATTGCATTCACGTGGACCGGGCTGTGGATAAGGGAGAGATTATAATGTTGGCAAGAATTAGCTCCGAAACTTACTGAAAAAGTTGTGCCAACTGCTCTTGCTAATACACCTTCATCAACACCAAAAGTGAGACCACTTGCTGATTTACAAGCAAAAAGAATCTTAAGCCAGCCAGCACATATTCCAATAACCTGCTCATTCAAGCTTCTCAAGAAAATAAACTTATTTTTAAAACATCTGAAAACTGATGTGTGGAGTTGGTCCGTAGTCAGAAAAAAAGGGGAGGGGCAGTCATTCTAACAAGTGAGGTAAACGATCAGCTCACTTACCTTGTGTCCAGTAAGTAAAGCCTTTTCGAAACCTCAACACAGCTAGCATCTCTCGAAAACACGCCACTATCTGTAGCATTTTGTGTAATAAAATCAAGAAAAGCGTAATATAGGTGGTTGAAGAGAGCCTTTAATGGGAGATTTTTGTCTGGGAAAGAAGTGGCCTAGAAAAACTAGCCCGTAAATTGTATTTTGTACACTTCACATATGGCTGAATTTTATGTATAGCTGAGACTACGTTACCTTTTTATTCTGTGGCAAATGTGTCGTTCAGTTCTATGCTTTTTATTTTGAATGGCAATTTGCTTTTCCAGATGATCAACGTGTGAATATTTATTCACATTTGCGAGTTTCACACTTAATATGTAGATTTGTAAATTATTGACAATGACAACCCAGACCTGAGACGCACGCCTCCAGAGAAAGGGAACTACTGTATGTACACAATGTCTAATATCTAAGAACTAACTGCAATTAACTTAATAAAGAAACGTGAAGGTGAGATGGTAGGACGCGAGTCACCTCCGTAGCTACCCTCTGCTTTGTAACTCAACAGCCGGCCGAAGTGGCCGTGCGGTTAAAGGCGCTGCCGTCTGGAACCGCAAGACCGCTACGGTCGCAAGTTCGAATCCTGCCTCGGGCATGGATGTTTGTGATGTCCTTAGGTTAGTTAGGTTTAACTAGTTCTAAGTTCTAGGGGACTAATGACCTCAGCAGTTTAGTCCCATAGTGCTCAGAGCCATTTGAACCATTTTTTTGTAACTCAACGCTTACAACCGCTGCCTCAATCAACCGCTGGAAGATCAGCCCCCGCACCGTAAACTGAATGTAATGAAGGCTTTAGCAGCCGATACGTCCTTGTATGACGTCTGATTGTAACACATCAGAAAGGAAGTGTCGTGTTTTAAAAAATCTATGTACAATTGTCTTGAAACGGTGCTGTTTCATAATACGGAATTTAGGACCTCATATCCAGTAGGAGCCATGGCAAATGATTACATTTTTTGATGCATAAATAATTATGACGGTCACGTGCAAATGTCGTCAACTCACGGGGTAACAGTGCGATAAGTTTCTTTTTTTAACCATTCTTGACGGCCCACATAAAGTCTGGTCTTCCGCCATTTCCTTTTTTTGTCTTCACAGGAACACAGCCGACCAATTGAGCAGAACCGTTGTTCCAGCTCCTAGTACTGGAGACGCTGTCCAATGCTCGTACTGCATGCCTGGACTGCACACTTGAGAAGGGCGTTTCACTTTTCCAATACCTATGTACCCTAAAATGTATCACAGAGTTTCGTGGTGTGCAACTTAATAAATAATGACTCCGAAATGCACCACTTACGCTTCGCGGAAACTGAATATAACCTGGTGTCTACTGCGACTGCTGTTTCCCACCAAACAAAACGATACAACTGAAGTCATGAGAAAAGTTACTGACTTCTAAATGACGGGAAAATTCTCCGTACAACTTCGTATGCATTACGTAGCTAAAAATGAAATTTCCATCCCGATGACAAATTTATTACTGTCTTCATTTGCATACTGACGAGTGAACCATCATTTGAATTCTGAGTTCCGTATAACACTTTACAGGTTTGCATCAGAAGATCACGTGATCAGAAATACCTAAAGAGTGAATAGTAAAGATATTTTTTACCGACGCAGACTGAATGCACATTTAACAGCACATGACGATTCTTGCTGCACGAATTTCGTGAAAGGAAATACGGACCAGTACTCTACGAGATGTGTCCACACTAGGAATAAGAAAACACCGCACCTGTTGCTACCGCTGCCCATCATCTTTGACCGACGAAGAAAACGCCGGATAAACCACTCACGAAAATGCAGTATGCGTAAAATACGTGTAAAGCCAGTGTGTGGCATCGGCAGGACACTCGGCGGTGAGTCTTGTTTTACGGTACGTGGTTGTGCCCTAGCAGTTTTAGATTTTAATTTGGAAGGCATGATATACACGGAAAAGTGCGTTGAATGTATTGCAAATCTGGACATCGGAATATACTCCGTTCATCACATTAAAACTTCATGTAAACATTACACTATGTACTCTTCCGCGTTTGCTGGAACCTCTTTGGATTTAGCTTCAGGTGGAGCAGATGCCAAGCGGTCACAAGTGCAATCAAGTACGATGAGGTGGTTTCGTTTTATGCTGTGCCTATCGACTTGTGCTGTAATACGGGGCAACAGCTTTACCGGCGCGTTTAGCTCTGACAGCGCTGGCCGGGCAAGTGATCCAGCTAACGTGCACTGGTGTGAGCAGTGGCGGTTCAGACGTAGAAAGAGACGAGCAGAGGACAACACAGCTTTGGATGTGGATTTTTAAACAGAAGGAAATAATATATGGTAAAACTGGGGTGGTTTTCTCCTTAGGCGACCGGACGAAAAATATAACATGCCATCGATATTAGCGAACATACTATTCTAATTAAAAGCAGGAGTGATGAAAATTCGTGACTAACGAGGGTAATTTTTCTACTTGAGCTGTGTGTGGCGTGAAAGCGCACTGTAGTAGCGCAATGTAGTAAAATACGTAACCCACTGAAGGTATCGGAGTCAGCTGTCTGGTAATCTCTGAACTCCTACCACATCGGACACCGCTGAATACACTTCAGTACAGCTAGGTTGATAACGAGTCACCAGAGACAGAACCCCAAGCCAGAAAAATGTCCCCATTTCCTCCTCCTCCTCCTCTTTCGTGACGTGCTGTTCTGCAGTTCGCCATCGTTTGGCAGTGACGTGTCACAAAGCTTCGCGCATTAGTTGCAGTACGTTTGACAGCGTAATGTCTTGTTATTTCTCGCGACAAATCCTTAACTTGGCTCCATATCAATTCTGTCGGGTTCAGACTGCAGTGTTACGACCACAACTCTAAATATCATTCATTTGTACAGCGTGCTCGACGCCATCAAAATTGTCTTCCATCTTTCTGCGACATTTATCACTCTGGCTCATGTGAGACCACATCTGTCCTACAAAACAATGGGCATATTCAAACAGCACTTTTTAATTTTTCTCCAAAAAATTTAATCACGTAATGTTTTATCTTCAACCATCTTTTGCAATCTTTTATAATATATCTGTAATTAAGAACGTATACTTGCGATGAAAACCAGAAATTTTCGTGTGATATGTAATTGTAAACTACAAGATGTGCATTTTTCTTAAAATTGGTGATGCACAAGTTAATTGCCATATATGACTCAAAACCGTATCAACCAAAACCACTAAAAATAAACGCAAAATATATCTATTTAAAACAGCAGATAAAAATTCTGCTTGATGCCTTCCTAAGAGAGAGTCTCCATTCCTCCCAAGCTAATTATGTAAGTGTAGACCAGATATGGTTCAAATTCAAAGATACAGTATCGACAGCAATAGATCCATATCGTCTAAGTTAATAAGAGACGGGACTTATGCATCATGGTACACAAAACACATCAGAACACTGTTGCAGAAGCAACGAAAAAAGCAAGCCAAATTCAGAAGAACGCAGAAGCCCCAAAACTGGCTAAGTTTCACGGAAGCTCGAAATTTAGTGCGGACGTCTATGCGAGATGCTTTTAATAGTTTCCACAATGAAGTATTGTCTCAAAATATGGTAGAAAACTCAGAGATTCTGGTCGTATGTAAAGTGCACCAGTGGCAAAAAACAGTCGACACCGTCACTGTGTGATAGCAATGGAGAAGTTACCGACGATGGTGCCACTGAAGCGGAGTTACTAAATACAGTTTTCCGTAATTCCTTCACGAAAGAAGACGACGTACATATTCCAGAATTCGAAACCACAGCAGCTGTTAGCATGAGTGACATAAAAGTAGGTATCTCAGGTGTTGCGATACAACTCTAATCACTTAAGAAAGGCAATTCCTCCGGTCCAGATAGTATAACAATCAGGTTTCTTTCAGAGTATGCAGATACAATACCGCCTTTCTTGGCAATCACATACAACTGCTCACTCGACGAAAGGTCTGCTCCTAAAGACTGGAAAGCAGCACAGTTCACACCAATACTCAAGAAAGGAAATAGGAGTAATCCATTTAATTACAAACCCATATCACTGACCTCAATTTGCAGGAGGATTCTGGAACACATACTGTACTTTAACATTATGACTCACCTTGAAGAAAATGATTTATTGATACATAACCAACACGGATTCAGAAAATACCGTTCTTGTGCAACACAGCTAGCTTTCCATTCCGATGAAGTAATGAGTGCTGTCGACAAGGGATCTCAGATCGATTCGATATTCCTAGATTTCCATAAGGTTTTCGATACCGTTCCTCACAAGCGACTATTAATCAAATTGCGTGCATATGGAGTATCGTCTCAGTTGTGTGATTGGGTTCGTGATTTCCTCTCCGAGAGAGGTCACAGTTCGTGGCGATAGACGGTAAATCATCGAGTAGAACAGAAGTGATATCAGGCGTTCCGCAAGGTAGTGTCATAGGGCCTCTGCTGTTCCTGATTTACATACTTTATCTAGGAGATATCTGAGCAGCCCCCTTAGACTGTTTGCAGATGACGCTGTAATTTACAGTCTAGCGAAGTCATTAGACGATCAATTCCAACTACAAAATGACCTAGAGAGAATTTCTGTATGGTGCGAAAAGTGGCAATTGGCACTATGCAAAGAAAAGTGCGAGGTCTTCCACATGGGTACTAAAAGAAATCCGAGTAATTTTGGGTATACGATAAATCGCACAAATCTTAGGGCTATCAATTCGACTGAATACCTAGGAATTACAATTATGAGCAACTTAAATTGGAATGACCACATAGATAATCTTGTGAGGAAGGCGAAACAAAGACTGCGCTTTGTTGGCAGAACACTAAAGAGACAGCCTACATCACACTTGTCCATCCTCTGCTGGAAGATTGCTGCGCGGTATGGGATCCTTACCAGGTAGGATTGACGGAGGACATCGAAAAAGTTCAAGGGAGGGCAGCTCATTTCGTGTTATCGCGAAACAGGGCTGAGAGTGTAACTGATATGATACCCGAGTTGGCCTGAGAGTCACTGAATCAAAGGCAGTCTTGACTGAGGAGAGATCTGTTTACGAAATTTCAGTCTCCAACTTTCTCTCCCGAATGTGTAAATATTTTGTCGACACCCAACTACGTAGGGAGAAATGATCATGATAATAAAATATGAGAAATCAGAGCTCGAACGGAAAGATATAGGTGTTCCTTTTTCCCACGCGCCATTCGAGAGTGTAATGGTAGAGAAGTAGTATGAAAATGGTTCGATGAACCCTCTGCCAGGCACTTAAGTGTGAACTGCAGAGTAACCATATAGATGTATATGTAAATGTGATGAGTTTCATATTTAAATGCTTTAGGTATTCAAACCGAACAAAGAAAATTACGTACCACGTGGAGCGTAGAACCACCGCCCGCCGGCACACACGATGGTCAGTCTACGACCCTGTCTATCACGCCACGCATGTAGTTAACACCTCCCTTACTTCTGATACATAGTCCTACTCGAAAAAAGTCAAAAGCTGATTTTTGTCTGTAGTCTTGTGAAGAACATTAACTACTTGTTTCTCGCCATTAACGGTGTTCCACGCTCGTGTTTCACTACGAAGCAGGAAGCAGTGTCGTCCATTTTCGCGGTACGTATGAACAGCGAGACAATCAGAGCACACGTACTGGTTACAGAGACTGACTGTACACAATTTAAGATAAAAGTTACGTAGGTAAAGTACGATTAAGATAGACGTTGATGGCTGTTAATACGTCAGAATGTCTGAAAGGTTCTTCCACACTGACATAGTAATAAGGTATCGAACACTTACGTTGGACCTACTTCCAAGAGCGGAGCACCACCAGTGGTAAGCGAGCTGCGGCTGCTGACCAGTCACCGCGCTTGCGTTTGTTTACATCTGGTTTGCTCTTATGATGAAGTACATGCTAGATACGAACCCCGTAGCCCCACCCTTTATTTCGCATTCACGTTTATTCTCTTATCCGTCTCTCAACCGTATCTTCTTATTCCACACCAACCTACACCTCTTGCTGTGCTACGGAGTACTGAAAGCTTGTTCCCAACAAGTAAGTAGGATTCTCAGCCACATATGAATTTTTCCAGATAAACTGAAATACGCTGTTGTTCAACAACGGCATAAACAAGGGGATAGGTCTGATGCTAACAACTACCACCCAGTCTTAGTTCTGACCTCTTTATCCAAAATTCTTGAAAAAGTCATCTATTCAGGAGCAGAATCTCATCTGTAAAAATGACGTACTAATTAAATGTCAATTTGGTTTTCAGAAAGACTTTTCAACAGAAAATGCTATATATGTGCTTTCACTGATCAAATATTAAATGCACTGAATAACCGAACTTCATCCATTGGAATATTTTGTGACCTCTCAAAGGCTTTTGATGGTGTGAATCATGAATTTCTTCTAGACAAGCTTAAGTATTGTGGCATGAGTGGGACAGTGCACAAATGGTTTAATTCATATTTAACTGGAAGAAAGCAGAAGGCTGAAATTAACAGTACAAATAGTCTACTTAACAGTACAAATAGTCTGCGAAAACCAGCAGAGTCCTTTAACTGGGGAGGTATCAAGAACGGTGTCCCACAGAGTTCAGTCTGTTTCCTTATTGGTCTTGATATACATTAATGACTCGCCATTCTATATTCATGAAGATGCAAAGCTAGTTCTTTTTGCTAATGATACAAGTACAGTAATCACACCCAAGGAAATTGTAAATAATGTATCACAAAATTACTAAGTGGTCCTCTACAAGAGGACACTTAATAAATTTTGAGAAAAAACAGTGAATATAATAACAACACTGATAAATATAGGCTATGACCGCAAGTCTGTTGCTAAGGCAGGGTATTCAAAATTTCTGGATGTGTACACTGATGAGAAATTGAATTTGAAAAAACATCGATGATCTGCTGAAATAGTTAGGTTGAGCTACTTACGCTACTGCGGTTATTGCAAAATATTGGAGATGAACATCATTAAATTAGCCTACTATGCCTATTTTCATTCACTGCTTACACATGGTATCGTATTTGGGGGCAATTCGTCAGTAAGAGGAAAAGTATTCATAGCATCAGGCTAACAGCTGGAGCCCACCGAAGATGACCTTGTGAACATTTATCCAATGAACTCGCGATATTCACAGTACCTTCGCAGTACATATATTCATTTATGACATTTGTCAATGACCCACCCCAGTTCAAAAATAACAGCAAAGTGCATAGCTACAACACTAGAAGAAACGAAGATCTTCACTACTCTGGATTAAATCTCACTTTGTCACAAAAAGGTGTGAATTATGTTGCCACAAAAATATTTGGTCACTTGCCAAATAGCATTAAAAATCCGGCAGATATCTAACCAACATTTAAAAGAAAAGAAAATTATGGAAATAAGGAAGCGTCCGATCCCGCCCGTCTGATTTGACCCATGACGTCACAAATATGGCGGAAACTACCATAAACCACGATTCCAATATGGCGCATATAAAGTCTTTATGTACACATTGCGAGGACGGAAATACATCGAAAAACAAACACACACACACACACACACACACACACACACACACACACACACACACACACACACTTTCCATAAGAAGCCTAATGACATTAACGGGACAAGCGCGGGAAATGGGGTGTTTTGGGTGGGGGCAAAATAAACAAACCAATTTAGACGCCCACCCCATACAAAACCATTCCTGAACAAAAAGAACCGATTAATTTTACTAAAATTACCATACGACGTACAGCGAACACTAAATTAACCTTCACACAAAATCGCTAACTCACTGAAACGAACTCCACTACAAACACAGCTGACACTAACAATTCTGGATAATGAGCAAAAGCAAACTGAGCCCATTACACCACACAAACGAAAACCCTGAACATACCACCAGAGAGCACCACAACACGACGACATCTACAAACACGCCACACTCAAACCAAGCTCCGCGCCGTCATGACGCACACACGACAACACACTTACACCACGGGTCAAAGCCGACGCGTGGGATCGGACGCTTCTGTCGACCCTCCTGAATGACAGCTCCCACTGAATAGATGAACCTTTAGACATGAAGTATTAACTACAAAAATATTTACTATTTTGTGTAAAGAAAACTTATGTTAAAGTGATACATCCCACATCATTACGAAATGTATTAATGCGCTATGCAACAAGGATCTATGTATGTATGTATCTATGGATGCAGACCAATTTGTCAACAACCCATATTTCAGGGAGGTGGCTATCGTATCAGCCCTTCTTTGTGGAAGTTTGTCTACAACCACCTGCATTGCTATTTTTCATTTACTTACACAAAAGACGATGAAATGACTCCCAACATATTAATGACAAGAGATCCGCTTGCTGTGATATAAACTGTGTATTCCTTTCTCTACGCAACAGCAACACACTTTATACTGTAGGCAACTACAGGTGTAACAATGCGTTCTTCTTAAAGCCACAACAGTTTAATAATTCTTTATTTGTCCTAATAAAGTATTACTCAGCAGCACCCGTTTGGTTTGACAAGAACATGTGTGTGAATCTTCAGTTTCTCCCAGCTTACTTTTTGATGGAACAGTCCACAGGTGAAACGCCTGTTCGTAGTGTCCAACGTGCACGCTATGAACCGAAAGTACAGCTATGGACTGTTCCATCAAGAATATGTATAATAGTCGAGTTCTGCAGCGAGATTTGTAGCTGATACTCTGTATCTTGATATCGTTCTGAGCAATGACAAACACTTATCAGAAAAGATTCTGAGGATGCCTGGTTTTACTGCCAAAGTGTTTCAGTACTGGTCCTTTACGTGGGATACTGCTTCACTCGTCCAGATATCCCCTTAGCAGAAAACCGACCACTTTTTTGGTAAGTGTACGGCACAGTCACTGCCTGGAGATGCACGATTATTAATAGAAGTGAAGACTAAGTCCCTAACGCCGGGAATTTTGACAACATTTCCAGCAAGAGGATCAATTTTAGGTCAACGTAAGAATTCATTAATTTCTGCACTTACACATATAGTCTTACTGACTACCCAACAGACTACCTTGTCACCAAAAACATTACTCTCGAAAAGTGAAGATATCGAAATTCAATGGAACAGCGTTCTGTATTAAAAAACATTTGCGTGACCTAACGTGCTGACGATTGCTAAGGCAGGACTGGGAGAAAGAAGCTAACAGATTAGTTGCACTAAATTCGGCAGTTTTCCTGGAGCTGACTGCTTGGGGAAATACCGGATTCAGTGCTCCACTATCTAACTGTCAAAATGCGTCTAGCTTGGTTTGATTTCAAACCATTACCAATAGGATCAGATTATCCCAAGGTCTACGCACTATCCTGACGTAAAGTAATTGTTTAGTTCCTCAATAGTCGAAGTTGCCATAGCATCTGATCTACTTGCAGAAGCAGTGTTCCGTCATTCTGTTCTGTTATTCCTAGCACGCAGAATAATCCTTTTATGGATCACATGTGTACAAATACGAACCTATATTTCGGGGAAAAAAATTCAACAAAATGGCGCGAATACGAGTAGAAATCTCGGCCGAGCCGATGCTTTTCACTCGCCTAAAGTCCGTAGAACAGCAGAATTAATAGGAATGTCGGTAGGACTAAAATATCAAGATTTGTAATGCGAAATTCGTTAGTATTTTGAGAGTGTAATAACCGAACGCGGTTTGCTTTATACACGATAGTCTCCATAGTTAACCTAAATGAAACCTTACAGCTACCGTGACTTTGCAAAAATAAACCAAAAGAAAACAAAGAAAATAGTTCAACACTACAGGAACGCATGAAAACAGTCGTCCTTACCGTATTAAGGGTGTGGGTGTAGCAGAAGAAATTCTCGGCGCAGAAACAGCAGCACGAAATCCCAACGCAGAACGTCACACTGGACACGACTCGCTACAAATGCGACAGACGCCTGAAGCGGCAGGGCTGTGGCACGCAGTCAGTGCTGCCAACGGCTGCGAGGCCGGCAGGTACCAACTGCAGTCTGCTACGGGGGCCTCACACAGCGGGCAGCGCTTCCTGGGACCCCGCGCAGAACATGCGAATGTAATACGAAGACTGTCGTCCTAATTTTGTTATTGCGGACAAGCTGAAAAAAATAAAGTAACATGTTTGTGAAAGTACTTTTAGAGCTATGTAATCCAATTCTACGCTGACTGTGACACTGCTGTGGCCACTTGAGTGCCTCTCAGAAAATTATGCCCGCACCGGAGTCCAGGGAACCAGGGTTATTGTGATACCGACGCGCTACAGTACTGTTTATTGTCAACACATGGCTGTTGCCCATGCATATATTCGGTTCATTGCTTCTCAGCCCCTGTCCGCGCCATTTCTACTCATTGCTGTGGATAACAATGAAGCATTACATCCCACTCGTCAGCAGGTTCTTTCCTACAGAATGATTGTTTTATTGTCGTCAGTTGAAACATATGCCTGCCGCACTTTCCCACTTCACGTGTCGTGTGTGCACTGTGTGTGAAGATACAGTGTTTTTCCCTGTCCTGTGGAGTTCAAAGTGCCAACAGGGAAACCTTTCCTGAAAGGGACAGATTTAAAAGATACGATTCATGTATTCAAAAGATCAAGAAAAAGCTACAACTGAACAGTTTTTTAACTCACAAAAAGGCGCTTCCGGAAAATTTCTCCGACCAACAACGTCAGCGTGCTTAAAAGGCCATGCCCCTAACAGCAGCCTCTCATCGTGTGGTGCTTCAGATGCAAGTGAACACAAGCACTGGAACACGGACCTCCCGCTGTCCCACATGCGGGTAGGCCTACTGCTAGCAGTTGTGAGGCAGCCACGAGTTTGGACCCAGGCACTTGGCCTAATAGGTTTACATCCACAATGATAAGTGAAATTTTACATAAAGGCCCTACTAAAATTGTAAGTTTTGAGTATCCTTTAAACGAGAATGAAAGAAAATTTTCAACTCATTTTTAATATAAGAAGTTTACCAAATTGAGAAAAACAATGATCGTAAATGGCTTATGTATTCGAAACCTACCGACAACTTTCTTTGTTTTTATTGTAAACATATTCGGTCTCCTTCAAACTAGACTTGGTCAATGTTTCTATGCTTCGATACGGTGTATCGATACGTGGAACTGTTTCAGTGTTTCCGAACGGCTGTGGTTCACTGTTTCGAAACAGTGGTGTTTCATTCCGCCACTGTCTCGGATAACCGGACCAGATTCGATCTCGAGCCAGACACAGAAACTGTATCGTTGTTTCAAAAGAAGGCTGTTTCAGTCCACCTGTGCTTGGAACGGACTAATTGTATCGAAACAGTGGTGTTTCATTCCGCTCTGTGTCGGACGAGATTCCGGCTCGGTACAGGTACTGAAACACAACACACCACTTCATGAAACACTTTCAAGAGTGTCGAAATCTTTTTGACAGCAAATAGCATGAAGCTTAAGACATCCGAAAATAAAGCTTCGTTTCTAGCTGACTCTCGTATTCCGAAATGGCGTAACATCTGCTTTATAAACACTAACAAAACAATAAAACAACGCATACTATTCACATTCAAAATAATAAATATGTGAAAATCATTCATTTAAATTACACTTTTTTTTATAACAAACGCTTCTCTGTTCATGTACAGTAATCATATTAAGAAACGCAAGTAAGACTACAACATTTTGAATAAAAAAAAAGGCGTAGAGTGACAGTTATTAGACATATACATAAATTCGATGTAGGTATAATTGCAAGCAATCTGTTTGACATATCACTTACAGTTTAATGGTGAACTGGAAGGGCTGGGGAGCATAGTGTATTTATAATAACGGTTCGAATCACCTTGAAAGAAAATTTTTTTCTGTTATATCTTGTTATTTATTCTAATTATTTGGCGTTATTTGTGAGTCTATAGTCACTGTGCCTATTACCCACAATGATTCCCTTTGTGTGCATGGAAATTAGCAGGATGGGTATATTACCCATACTAAAGGAATGTGGGAATCCCAGTAGCATATCCGTTGTTTCTGCAGTTTGCTCCCACCTCCAGTTCCGTTCGTGGTGGTTCTTGTATCTTCAGCTATGGCTGTCCTCAGCCATTTGAAAAGCATGAAAGTCACACGACACGAAAGCAGCGCATTTGCTGCAGGAAATACGAAACTGCCAAGACGCCCAAGTCATAGTTACATACTTCCTGCGATATGATTAGCGCTCTCGCACCTCATTTGTGTTTATATGTACATACTTATACAGTAGACATTCAAGATGATAAAATGTGTAGGTTTATTAGATTACAAAACACAAACTGTTTCACTGTTTCGAAACAGCGTATCGAAACATTACATTGTACTGTTTCATTTCTTTCGAAACAGTTATGTGTTTCAGTTTGCCCATCTCTACTTCAAACAAGATATCAGGCGATGGACTCCGTGGCTGGGTTCATTTAGAAAATCGGATTCAAGAGCATGAACAATAATTTAACAACATAAACAGTACAAGAAAGTGGACAGAATGCGAGGTAATTTGAAACAACAAAGTGGTATTGATCATACTTACTTTGAACTACTGGAAAGAGAGAAGGAACATTAGCGTCAGATTCTAAACTGAATTATACTCACCATCAGATACCTAGCCTTAAAGGGAGGCAGTGTCAAGCTCTATCAAGAAAATAATGTTAGTTTTCTTGGTTTGATCGAAATGACAGCAGAATTTCACCCTGTTTTGCAGGAACATTAGAGGTGGGTAAAGGCTCAAGTAAGTCATGACCATTTTCTTGGAAAAAAAACATTCAAAATGAACTCATAAATTTGCTTCCCAACAAAGTAAAAAACAGCATTGTTAATTCTGTAATCGAAAGTAAATATTTTTCTGACGTGCTTGATTGTACTCCTGACACAAGCCACAAGGAACAAATGACATTGATTCTTAGGTCTTTAAATTTATCAGAAGACGCAAGGACTGTAGAAGAACACTTCCTCGACTTTCTGAACGTCACTTCAACAACAAGAGAAAGTTTGACTGGAACCGTTTTGTCGGAACTAGATAAACTAGGACTCGATATTCATGACTGCAGCAGCCAACGTTATCGATTATAAAAGGTTATCGAAGTGGTGTTCAAGCCAGAATATCAAGGTGCAAACCAAGAGCATTTTATACGCCATGTGACAGCCACAGTCTTGTGTTATTAGATGCGGCGAAATCTACTGCAAAAGCAGTCACATTTTCTGGTGTAATTTAAAGAATATACATTATTTTCAGTGCATCCACTCAGAGATGGGAAATCTTATTGCGCAGGGCGCCAACTTTAACAGTGAAGAATCTTTCAGATAGTCGATGTCAAAGTAGGGTGTAGAGTGTCAAAGCCGTTAAAGTGCCAGACGAGAGAAGTCAGAGGCGCCCTTCCTGAGGTGAGCGACGGCGCTGTTGAAGCGAAAACAAAGAGCGGAGCTCACTCGCTTGCTGTGGACGGCTTGAAAAGCTTCGAGTTTATTGTAGGCGTTGTCGTATAGTACGGTCTTCTCTTTGCCATTAGCGCAGCAATTAAGGCAGTTAAAGCAGCAAACGTTGACGTGAAAGTAGCAACTAAATCTCTCGAAAGTCTAATTACGTTTATTGGGAATTTCCGCGAAGGAGTTTTCGTTAATATGCAGTTAACAGCGAAAGAGATAACTGAAACTTCGCAGACTTGACCAAAATTTGGAGAAAGGAGAACTGGCAAGAAGGCGAAGCAATTTGATTATGAAGGTGACGATTTAGTTTGCAGAGCTCAACCGTCGGAGGAGACATATAGGAGCGATTTTTTCTACCCTGTCGTTGAGACAGTGTTAAAAAGTTTGAAAGAGAGGTTTCGCCAAATGGCTAAGTATTCCGGAGTACTCGACTTTTTGTTTTTTCTAGACAGTTTAAAGTACATACAGGCCGAAGAATTGAAAATGCTGTCTACAAACCTTGAGAAAGAGCTAAGTGTAAACATAAATTGTGAATGTTCGAAAGACATTGTTGCTTCAGCTCTCTTGACAGAAATTGATGTGCTCAGAGAAATGGCGCCCTATGACGTGAAAACTCCTACGTTAATACTGAAATACTCGAATGACGCTGCAAACCCGCTTCACGGGATTTACATCGCCCACAGTATTTTGCCAGCCGTGCCAGGAACTGTCGCCTCCGCTGAAACAAGCTTTCCACGTTCAGAGCTCGTCAAGAATTATTTCCGAAGCAGCATGTCGGCCATGTTCTCAATAGAACACGGCGTGGTTCGAAAACTGAGTTCTGAAGATACTATTCATGAATTTGCTCTTCAAATAGCGAGGAAAAGATGTTTTGTGTATACCCTTTGTGTTTATAACCTACAACTCAGTTAATTTCTTGTGAACACAGAGCACAGTCGAGTGATGAAAACATTGAAGCAAAATTTGTGAACCTTACCTGATTTTGAATTTCATTGAATTGGAAGGATTCCCGTAGCAGTCTTATTATTAACATTTTTGTAATAACGATAACTATTAAGATTTCTTCTCCAACTAACTATTTTCCTACAACGACAGTAGATCCCCTGCGGTAACAGTCTACTGAAGCACTGGTACTACGTTAATGACGGAAGTTAGAATTCTTTTGAACGTCACGGAGATATGTGAGCTGTGTTGGTGGAGGGGCTGAGAGGTTGGGGGGGAGGGTGTGGGAGAGCCCCTCGCAGAACTTGGGCACACGTCCCCACGCTGGCTGAGCCCTGCTCACCCACTGCTGGCTCTGGAATTTCCTGTAAGCAGGCTTTCACGCAAACACTACTTTGCCTATTCGCACTACCCTTCTCTGTACGCGTTCAATATTCCCTGTTATTTCTTTTTGTAATGGGTCCCACACACCCGAGCGATAGTCTAGGATGGACCACACGAGTGTTTCGTAAGCTGTCTCCCTTGTAGACTCACCGCATTCATCCAGTGTCTCGTCCACTCTGCCATCTAGTTTACCTACAACTGAGACTATGTGATACTTCCATTTTATATCACCTCAGTGTGCCACACCCAGGTCTTTTTATAAGTTGACTCATTCCAAAAGTGACTCACTAATATTACAACAACCTTTGAATACGACGTTTCAGCGAGTTTTTAAGTGCACAATTTTGTACGTAATTTCTCTGCCAAACAGACTGAAGTGGATGGCAGGGTGTTCGTCTAGCCACCATCACACGATTTGCCTTACATTTCTTCCCGCTTACAGTAATTTGTCCAAGCCTCTTTTACTTTGAAATCATGTGAACATATGAATAAATATTTGTACAGCTTCTTTCAGACACTCCTTCATTATAGAGAATGTATCATCTGCACAAACTGTAACCTTACTGTTAACATTGCCTCCAAGGTCATTAGCATACGACGTGGACAGCAGTGCATGCAACACACATCCCTGAGGCGTGTCTCAAGCTACTCCCACACCTGTTGGTAAGTCTCCTTCCGAGATAACATGCTGCGTCCTCCAGATACCTAGACAGACAGACAGGCAGATGGACAGAGACGGGGAAAGCGGGGGGAGGGAGGGAGAGAGGCAGAGCTGGAGACAGAAGCGCCTCATTCGCGTGCAGGGGGCGGCCCCCGCCTCTGCTCCCCCCTCGTGGTGGATGTCGCCATAGTCCGACACACACACTGCCGGCACTCCCTCCCGCTCTCTATACACCCCTGACGGCAGCGCTCCAAGCGGACACTAAGCTATAGTTCTGAATGCGATATACGAGGAATGCCAATAGCATCATTTATATTCATTTGTAACACAGTTTTTCAACAGGGAACGTCTGTAATGCTGTAAAAATCTGCAGTAACTAAAACATTACACCTCATTTTTTTTGTTGAATTTCCTAAGGACCGTGGGAGGTATGAAGTGGTACATTTCGCGACTTTTTACTTACGATTCTCTTGTAAGTAACATATATTTAATGAAGGATGTCGTTTTCTTACAAGGGAATCAAAAAGGCTAGTAAACAGCGGAAGACGTGACCTTCAGCAGAAAGACGTCATATATTTATTCGACGACGTGAAGTTTTGTTCACAACACCTCCAGTCGGATCAATGAACGCGAGACATGGGAAACTTCTATGGAATGCAGTATCTGCGTTACGTAAGGTACCAAATAAGCCAACACAACTGTTGATGAAATGAAAAACACACAAATGTGATAATAAGACATCAAAAACAATGAAACTTTTTCCAACACGGATCACACCAATTCCACAATTGTTGCTACATCTCTGCCAAAAACGGGAAGAATCTTACAACAGATTCGGGCTTGAATCAAAAACAATTACATTGAAAGAAATATTCGTCTATTAGAACATCGATAGAAGTGTGAGAATCTGTGAATCATTACGCTGCGTACAAAATTGTTACGTGTCAAAGAGACTGTCCATCATGACAGGAACAGAGAGCAAACGAGATATATTTTCTCATGCTTCAAATATGTGTTTACGTTCTCTTCCTTTAAGAGGAGCAAGCTGCAGTTAAACAAATTATTGCTTCACGAGTAAATTGTAGGTTACGTCACAGAATCACCTCGGTCGGCGCTTTGGCGCGAGTTTTTCAAGCTGGGCGACTGTTATTAGAAAATAGTTTCCAGCTTTCCACAATAACGATCTTTTTATAAAAATTAATGTAATTTGTGTTTGTTTCGATATTCTGGAGTATAATATTGGTGGAATCAGTGTATCTGCAGCTTTGTCGAACAAATTTATTACAAATTAGATTTTGAATGATACTGTTCAAAGCATCGTGTTCCACAAACCCCAACTTCGCACTCTACACAAAACACACGTGCTTTTCTTCTCGCTTTTTTCCAATTGGCAACACCCACGGCATTTTCGCGTCGGCGCCTGCTTTTACGCGAAAGACTGTGTGTGTTATTCTGGAAGATGTCGTCCCACCAGACGTGTCGGCACCGACGCCTGTCGAGGTTCCATGCTGAGAAGATCAGCTGACATCGATACTGCCTCTTTCTGTGAGGTTCATTTGAAATTCAAGTCTTCCGCATTTTACCACCAAGTCGGTTCCTTGCCGTTAATAATAACAGTTCCAATGCAGCCACTGCTTTTAGAAACGAGAAAATGGAACCGCTGATTAATAATATAGAACCTGAAACTTCCTGGCAGATTAAAACTGTGTGCCCGACCGAGACTCGAACTCGGGACCTTTGCCTTTCGCGGGCAAGTGCTCTACCAACTGAGCTACCGAAGCACGACTCACGGCCGGTACTCACAGCTTTACTTCTGCCAGTACCTCGTCTCCTACCTTCCAAACTTTACAGAAGCTCTCCTGCGAACCTTGCAGAACTATCACTCCTGAAAGAAAGGATATTACGGAGACATGGCTTAGCCACAGCCTGGGGGATGTTTCCAGAATGAGATTTTCACTCTGCAGCGGAGTGTGCGCTGATATGAAACTTCCTGGCAGATTAAAACTGTGTGCCCGACCGAGACTCGAACTCGGGACCTTTGCCTTTCGCGGGCAAGTGCTCCACCAACTGAGCTACCGAAGCACGACTCACGGCCGGTACTCACAGCTTTACTTCTGCCAGTACCTCGTCTCCTACCTTCCAAACTTTACAGAAGCTCTCCTGCGAACCTTGCAGAACTAGCACTCCTGAAAGAAAGGATATTGCGGAGACATGGCTTAGCCACAGCCTGGGGGATGTTTCCAGAATGAGATTTTCACTCTGCAGCGGAGTGTGCGCTGATATGAAACTTCCTGGCAGATTAAAACTGTGTGCCCGACCGAGAATTCGGTAGCTCAGTTGGTAGAGCACTTGCCCGCGAAAGGCAAAGGTCCCGAGTTCGAGTCTCGGTCGGGCACACAGTTTTAATCTGCCAGGAAGTTTCATATCAGCGCACACTCCGTTGCAGAGTGAAAATCTCATTCTGAATATAGAACCTGTCAGTAGACAAAGTATATCCATTGTTAAAACATCGGTGAAGCAAAGACTTTAGACACTAGAGGATATTCACTATATTGTGGCTTAAACACAATGTCTTTTCCACTGCAAGTTACAAAGTGTCACAAAGAAACGCTACCTGCTTTACACAAGCGAAACTATTTAATATCAAAGCGAGATTGATAGACGTCCCGCCCTTTCCACAATTAACAGCGATTTATGATGGCATAACTCATGTCCGGGAGTAAAAAGCCTCCTCAAGTGTTTTCTATAGATGATCAATGACAGATCTGTATCTACACAATTCAGCGAGAATACCAGAGTCATTTTGAATAAACACTCTTGTCATTAAAATGAAGGAACCTCAAATAGTACATTTCAAAATTCAGTCTTTAAATAATCCCTGAGAGGAATAAGATATCGAATAAAGATTACAATTCCCCAATACTTTTTTCTACCCATTTGCGAACACACGATCGCTGTTTCAATGTGTCCTGCGTGTGCGTTTATGAACTGTTCAGCACATTTGTTCGTCTCGGTCGCCATCTTTGTTAGCAAGCTCCCATAAAGAAGTGATTGTGGAGGATCTCCAAAGAAGTTCTTACATCTAGATTTCGTGTCGAACGGAAATTACTCCTTCCTACACTGCAATTAGCGAATCACGAAATTGCCGAACCGGAACCATTGTAATCAGTTATCACTTCTTGTCTGACGTCCCTTTCACATCTTGACGTTTCTGAGTCATTGTCATTGGGTATCATCATCGCTCTCTTCACCACTATTCGACACTCCGTACTGTTTATTTATTTATTTTTTCACTCATCACTCTTCTGACTGCTGTGTTTGATGCGGTCCGCCACGAATTCGTCTCCTGTGCCAACCTCTCCATCTCAGAGTAGCGCAGGCAACCCAGGTCCTCAACTGTTTGCTGGGTGTACTCCAGTCTCTGTTTTCCTCTACAGTTTCTACCGTCTACAGCTCCCTCTAGTACAGTGCGAGTTATTCCGTCATGTCTTTACAGCTGTCCTACCATCCTGTCCCTTCTTGTTGTCATTGTTTTCTCCATATATTCCTTTCCTCGCCAACTCTGCTGAGAACCTCCTCATTCCTTACCTTATCAGTCCACCTAATTATCAACATTGATCTGTAGCACCACGTCTTACATACTTCTATTCTCTTCTGTTCTGGGTTTCAGACAGTCCGTGTCTCACGGTCATATAAAACTGTGCTCCAAACGTAAACCCTAAGAAATTTCTTCCTCAAATTAAAGCCAACTTTTTCATACTAGTAGACAAGCCAATATCTCTTTTTCTCAACACGTACTAATCGTACGGGGGTAAATGAGGTATCGTTAGAAAGTTTTTTAACCGGCTTCTGTCATTGCATATTAGTATTGCACTAAAATTTTGCTACTTGCGGAAAATTCAGCTTAAAGGAGACTTTCAACTGTCACACGCAAAAGCGTATCGCGGATGGCGAGCATCATACCTATAGTCTACGAAGCTAAGTTATTAAACAGGAATAACAGTCTCCCTCTTCATACCACCATGCTACAAAAATAATTTTATTTGTTGTAAAGCACTTATTAACTGGACAGTTTATATACAGCACTGTCACAGATAATGTCTGTGGCCACTGAAGTTATCCGCTATATCTGCCATTGTAAAGTTTACTTTCCTAATCGAGTATACCTTCTGAAACGACAGACATATCTGCCATTGCCACCTTCAATTCTGATTTACCTAGCCACCATGATCTAACGTGCTCACTGTAACTGAAAATGTCTCTCGAGAGGAAGTTACAGGAAACGTGGATGCACTGACAGTCCCTGGTCTCTGCCACTCGTACAAACCGGGACAAATAGTCCGACTGCAAAACACATTTTTCGAAACATGAACGTATCATACATAATCCACGATTATTATTTCACGTAGTTCGATTAGTTTTTAAAAATATTTCCTCTTGTTCCCACAACTACCCTTACACCAATGACTAAACTTATTCGAAAAACTGACATTATTTAAAACTGTAACATCGAGCATGTTTCGCACAGGTCCCGCGGTTATATTGTGTATTCCATCGTCTTTGACATGGATAAGTAGGGGATTTTCCAGTCGATTCCATATAGGTTTCCCAAGCTTTAGGGGACCTTTATAGCAATTCCAAAGTGTTTGAGATTTTAACGGGGCTGCATCGTAAAGTTTTTGTACGAGTTACTTTCAGGTATCGTCTTAGCCACAACCCTTTTAGCTATTTGGTGTAAATTGTCCGACCTCTCTCCCGCCTTTCTTCACTTCCTTTTGATGGCACTATTCTTTATCAGACGGTTCAGGTACGGTTTACATTGATCAAACAGAAACGGTAAAAATGTAATATGTACTCAGGACTAACTGCCGTTTCTAATACCTAGGGTCATGGACATCTTCACTTGACAGGTGTGGTACCGACGTCGCAACACAGAAAAAACGCAAAATCGTGACTGGCGATGTCCTTACTGGAGCTGGAAATTTAGCGTGGAATTCTACGCGAGATCAATCTAATAGTTCCCACAAAGAAAGTGTGTCTCGAAAACTGGCAGAAAATCAGGTCGTAGTAAAAGTACACCAGTGCAAAGATACAGCCACCACCCGCACTCTGCGATAGGAATTCTGATGTTTCCTATGACAGTCACTAAAAGCGGTTTCCCAAATTCAGCGAAGATGATGAAGTAAATATTCCAGAATTGGAGTCAATGAGAAACTTTTAAGTCCAGATCCTCAGAGGAGCTAAGCAGTTTAAATCACTTAATGAGGGCAGGTCCTCAGGTCCAGATTGTACACCAGTTAGTTTGCAGATGTAACAGTCCCGTACTTAGCAATCGTATACAACCGCTTGCTCGACGGGAGACCCGTACCTAAAGGCCGAAAAGTGGCACACGTCACACCAGTACACAAGAAGGGGAACAGCAATAATCCACTGAATTACGGACCCACATCACTGACGTCGATTTGCTGTAGGATTCTGGAACACACACTATGTTTGTAATCAAACTGCACGCCTACGGAGTACCGTCCAAGTTGAGCGACTGGATTCGTGATTTCCTGTCAGAAAGGTCACAGTTCGCAGTAAATGACGAGACGTCATCGACTAAAACAGGTGTCCTACCTGGCGTTACCCAAGAATGTGTTACAGCGCCCACTGTTGTCGTTAATCTACATCAGGGGTGTCCAGCGCACAGCGCACGAGCCGCATGTAGCCCAAAGCAAGTATAAATGCTGCCCAAGAATTCAACACCTCTCACGCTATCGGAAAAAATCAATTTGTGTGAAGTTACGATAAACAAAAGTTTTCAATTTGAAACTCTCGCCACTCGAAGCTGCAAAGTACAAAATATCTGTCTGATGCGAGAAACGGCAGTTGACACGATCCACACGAGTACTAAAAGGAATCCGGTAGTTTTCTGTTAGACGATAACTCACACAAATCTGAAGGACGTCAATTCTCCTAAATACCTAGAGATTACAATTACGAACAACTTAAACTAGAACGATCACATCGATAATGTTGCGGGGAAGGCTAACTGAAGTCGGCGTTTATTGGCAGAACACTTACAAGATGCAGCAGGTCTTGTGAAGAGAATGCCTACACGAAACTCGTCCGTTCTCTTCTGGAGTGTTGCTGTGCAGTATAGGACCCTTACCAGATAGGACTGACGGAAGACACCGAAAAGTTTGAGAGAAGGGCAGCTCATTTCGTGTTATCGCGATGTAGGGCCAGAGTGACACGGATATGATAGGCGAAAATATTTTGGTGACGCCCACCTACACAGGGAGAAATGATCACCGTGGCAAACTAAGAGACCACACACCACATTTAAGTGGCCGTTTTATCCACGTGGTGTTCGAGAAAGGCACGGTGCAGACAGAGTGCGGAGGCGGTCCGGCGAGTCCTCTGCCAGGCACTTAAGTGCGAATAGCAGAGCAGTCGTGTGGACGGAGGTGTGTATGTAGGTGGGACAGAGGTAACCAGGAAATAAAAAAAAACAGTTAGAAGACATTGGTTAAATGCCATTAAAACATGTTAAATTTATTTTCATGGCAACACACAAATTGTAAGTTATTTTCAGTTAAATTTTGCCAAGATACGGAAGAAGCACAATGGCTTTTATACGGTGAAATAACCGGTGGATTTAATTTTAGACGTATTCGTATATTGTTTGTGCTCATCAGGACCACACAGGTGTCCCTGCTGAATTGTTTACATTGGCCGAAGACGAACAAAAGGAAGTAATATCACAAGAAGGACTCACCATTTCGAAACAAAGGTGTTCAATTTCTTTCCGTATCCTCTTCCTATCTGACATCGTTGAAGCTCCAACAACAAATTAAACAACAATTTTGTTCAACAGTTCTATTTTACCCACCCTCTGCAAGACAACTATCTTGCTGACCGTGGACATAAGCACGTTCCTTCTCTCTGATGTCCCTCTATACTCGCAACAGATGTGCCAATAGACGAAACTACACAACTCTATGTTGACCTTGCTGGCGTAGCCAAGCATCTTAGTGACTCTGAAGGAATGTCATGTACTCCGCAGATCTTGGGTTTTTTGGTTGTCTTTTGTATCGTGAGGATTTGAAAGCAAAGTGCATAATACGTGTTAGTGGTTAAATGACAGAGGCCGCAGCCTTCCGGCGCCAGAGTCACTTTGCCTCCAATCACCGAAGGATCGCTCACATGTGGAGCTGTCGACAGTCGCCCATAAAGAGAGTGAGGCCACCTGTAGCACACTGATCATTCATCCCAAGACACACAGTGATACAGCTGAGCACCACAAGTCACATTTCTGGACTCGTTTAAGATACTGTAATACGATTTACCCCATATTAAATACTGTGAGAAAGGCTTCAGTGAACGACGTATAGTCTGTTTTCATAGTTATATCAATCGCAGGGATATCGGTATCAATTTAGCTTTTTGCAATAGGACTGTTGTAGTTTCTGCTGTTAGTATCGTAGTTCTGAAAGAGACCAAGTCTACAGCATTTCGCTCTTCAAAATCTAGTTAGTACTTTCGGAGTAATTACAGTATTTGTAATTTAGGGTTAACCAGAGGCATTAAGTAAGTAATGCAGCACATTTGTTTTCCTCCACCAGTTCTGCTTGAAAGAAATGAGGAATATGTTGTGGGGAATCGTGGAATACTTCCGCTTGAGCCCTCATAGTTTCATGAAGACCCGATAGGTGGTGGCACAATACGCACCCTTCAAAGTGTAAAATAGTAAGTACCTGATGATTGGAGAAGAGGAGGCGTTGTTCCCATCTTAAAAAATGGCAATAAAAGACTTTGTAAAAACTACAGAGGAATAACATGTATGAGTCATATAGCCAAGATTTTTGAAAGAATTTTACTAAATCGAATAAGTGAAAGATAGAAAAGGAGCTGAGTGCAGAACAGCATGGGTTTAGGAAAGGAAGAAGCACAATCGACCTAATATTTTCTATCCGTCAACTGATGGGAAAAAGTTGGGAATGTAACAAAAGGGTGATAATTGTTTTTATCGACATAGAAAAGGCATATGACTCAGTTAACTGGGAAAGACTCTGGTAAGAAATGAAGAAAATAGATATAGAAGATGAATAAATTAATGTAATGAAGACAATGTACAAAGGGCACAATTATAGAATTAGAACATCATTAGGGAACTCTGAATACTTCGAAATAAGACAAGGACTTCAACAAGGAAGTATTCTACCTACTGCACTTTTTAATGCTGTGATGGAGAAATGAATAGGGCAGTTAAAGATATGGTAAAAGAAAAAGACAGAAAGATTATTTTTGCAGATGATATGGTAATATGGGGCGATAAAGCGGCACATGTACAGTTACAACTTGATGTGTGGAAGGAAATAATGAAAAGGTATGGATTAAAAATAAATAAAGATAAGAGTGAAGTAATGGTATTTGGAAGAGACAGAGGGATCAATGGATATATTACTTTGAATGGAGAACCCCCAACATGGTAGACAGTTTCACTTATTTAGGGAGTGAAATGTCTAGTGATGGAAGAATAACAAACGAAATTAATAGGAGGTTACAGAAGGGAAGTAATTTCTACTAAACAATAAAACACCTGATTTGGAATAATGAAGTTTCAGAAAAAGCAAAACTCCTTATGTATGAGAGTTATTGCTTCCCTATTGTTACCTATGGAGGAGAAACATGGACAATGACAGGAAGGGACTGGAGCAAACTGCAAGCAGGGGAAATGAAATTTCTCAGAGGAGTTTAGGGAAAAACAAGAATGGACAGAGTAAGGAACGTAGATATCAGAAAGGACCTTAAACAAGAATGCATGAGAGAAGAAACAGAAAAAAGAGATTAAGATGGTACGAGCATGTTAAGAGGGTGTGTGGGCAGAGACTCCCCAAAATTATGGAAGAACTAAAGATGGATGGAAAAAGACCTAGAGGGCGCCCAAGAACACGGTGGAAAACGGTAGTGAGAATATCTGTGGAAAGGAGAGGTGTGACCTGGCAGCATGTGGAGGAAGAAAAGCGGTGGGAGGACCGAAACAAATGGAGAGGACTCGTCAGCACCCAGAACTGGCAGTAGCTGGAGCGGGATTCGGATATAGATAGACCTAGGAATCACAATTATGAACAACATAAAATGGAGAGAACACACAGGAAATGTTGTGGGGGAAAGCGAACCAAAGATTGCGTTTTACTGGCTGAAGATGCAACAGATCGACTACAGAGACTGCCTACACTACGCTTGTCTGTCCGCTTTTGGAGCGCTGCTGTGCGGGGTGGGATCCCTACCAGATAAAATTAACGGACTACATCGGGAATGTTCAAAGAAGAGCAGTACATTTTGTACTATCGAGAAATAGGGGAGAGACGTGATGCAGAATTTCGGGCGGACATCATTAAAAATAAGGCGTTTTTCGTTGTTCTAGAAACTTCTCACGAAATTTCGATCACCAAGTTTTTTCTCCAAATGCGAAAATATTTTTTTGACGCCGACCTCCATCTGGAGAAACGATCATCATCATAAAATAAGGAAATCAGAACTCGCTCGGAAAAATATAGGTGTTCGTTTCTTCGCGCGCTGTTCGTGATTGGAATAATAGAGGATTATTGTGAAGGTGGTTCAATGAACCCTTTGCTAAGCACGTAAGTGTGATTTGTAAAGTGTCCATGTAGATGTAGAGGGCTCTAAGCACTATGGGACTTGACATCTGAGGTCATCAGTCCCCTAGACTTAGGAACTACTTAAACCTAACTGACCTAAGGACATCACACACATGCATGCCCGAGGCAGGATTCAAACCTGCGACTGTAGAAGCAGCGCGGCTCCGGACTGAAGCGCCTAGAACCACTCGGCCACAGCGGCCGGCATGTAGATGTAGATTACGAGTTTACTACGAGTGATATTGCAGTGGACTTTGAAGGCCGTCTATGGTTCTTTCACTTGCTCGTGTAAACTGTGATAATAATTTATTTAATGCATGTATGTTTTTTATGTTGTTACTTTCTTTTCTGTCACCCCAATTTCAACAATGTAATTAATCGCGTGAGCTGCAATGGGATGTTATTGTATGTATGTGTATTATCTTTCTTTTCTGAGATACCTTCTCTGGTTTACGAATAAACCTCATTGCCTTCAGATGACGCCTCTAAGTAGCGTCTGTGACTCAGATAAGACGTCGGTCAAAGCCACAGAGTAGAAAAATCTCTGGAGTGTGCATCGCGTGCTACGCATGTTGTCAACATTAAACTGAAATTGTCACATGATCTCGGGATGACTCTTTTTAAGACCAGTTCACCTTGGCCGTCAAGTCGTGTAATGTCAAGTCATAACATTCCACAATGCATTTGAAATGGCGGCTTTCAGACAAGTCATCAACAGACCGTCACGTCACGTCACGTCACGGCAGGCCAAGGTTTCCCGGGAAGGAAGTGTCGACGGTATCATCGTCTGCTATCATCGTAAGTTAACCTATTTTGCGGCGCTCGCTCGTCTTATAGTAGTGGATCTTGTGGTTTTGCATCTTCTTAATCTTCATTGAATTATTGTACTTCGTTTTCGTGGCAAATTGTAAATGTTTAGAGTTATTTCCACTAGATGTTTTAACACAAGGAATGTGAGATATCTGGAAGCAAATTATTCAGGTATGACAATAACAGAACAGACGCCCTCTTTTTCATAGCACAGAAATGTCGATGTTTTGAAATATTGCTCCACGTCTCAGCATTTCAACAAACATAACTGATCAAGAACATACATTATGAGGTTTGGTTCGGCCATTAATAACCGTAGTTTCTCAGTTGCAATACTACACTCTGACACGGACTAAGCGATTTGATGTTACATGACGAGAGAGACAGTGTAATTACAAGCTGATGTGACGGTGCTGTGACGTGATGACAGCTCATTTTGCTCATCAAAGCTCTGAGAATAATTTATTCTAGGTATCAAATGCAAATTGATAAGGTATCTACAAAACACCTGTCCCAAATACACAACACATACGAAGGGAATCTATCTGTAGTAACGATATGGCCGCATTCAAAATTTATAGGACGTTTTATGGAGAAACCTACGCCGCCCCACCATCATATGTCCGCGGTGGCAATGTATATCGACAACAGAAAATAAATTCTGTGCATCTGAATCCTCATTCTGTGGTCAAAGCCGAGGGTGAAATCGGACACTAGAATTTATTCATTGTTTTGTCTGTTAATATATCATTAAATGGGGCATCTTTATCGTCCTTGTGCCAATGTAATTCGTATCCTTAACACCAGTGCAGTACTGCACGTTATCTTGGCTTCTCATCTCGCTAGAACTGAATTAGCAGCGACTGCACGAATTCGAGCTGCTAATATGTTCATTCATTACACTATCAACTTTGACATTCAGGCCATATGCCTGACACTATAGTGTTCTGCAACATATTGGTTACAACGAAAAATATTTTAATGGCAAACTTTCGTAATTCTCTGTAGCATGGTATGTATGACATATGGACGTGTTTCTCATTTAAACCTGCATGCGACGTGGGTATTCCTTTCCGAATGATATCATATTCTTCTTCTACAAACATACTGTTTACACCTTGTGGTCACAGATAACACTGTTCTTCCAAAGATGTATTTATTTATAAATGTATTCACTGATAACATAGTTCTTCCAAAGATGTTTTATGATCTTCCTGTGAACATGGATTGTCCAACATAGACATGTTATTCCTCTTTGGCCATGTCTAACAGTATCCTCCATAGCATATTTTCAGATCAAATTCACTACACATGTAACTACTGTACTGATGTTCATTCTGTGGCTCGATTGTTTAATGACTGGACAACACATTTCCTACCTGCTGTCATAGATTTAGACGATTTTGCACTATCTGCAGGATGGGACATCAATTTCAATAAATCTTGACGATGCCTTCACAAACACTATGTGGTCAAAAGTGTCTGGATACCTGGCTGAAACTGACTTACAAGTTGGTGGCGCCCCCATCGGCAATGCTGGAATGCAATGTGGTGTTGGATTTGTTATTATTCACAACTCCAAATGGATTACGCGCTTTCTCTTTAAAGTACTTTAATCACGATGTGGGGTCTTAGTACCTTTGAAAAGTAATTGTAAATGGTCTTGGGAAATCGTAAATTAAAAAACAGGAGATAATCTGTGCATAATTCGGGCTAAGCTTGGTAGAACTTACTCAGTCATATTCCACCCAAAGTGGGAGGAGAGAAGATTAAAGAGAAATGAAACAGAAATAAACATGCAAGCACTATGTAACACAACGTTTCTGCCGATTGACAATACAGTGTTGGGCCCCATTAATTGAAAAGGCCCTAAGTAAGTCCTGGCACCACGCGATTCTGCCAAAAGCCCTCAGAAATTCACAGGTATAGGGTATAAACCTCGGAAAAAAAGTACACTGCATCATGTGGGGTAAACGTTGGTTACAAGCAGTGTTGCTGTATTTGGGATAGAATTATACATTTCGATTTGCAGCTTCAGAGTGAATAACGTAACAATTTCTGAAACCGACTGTTGCAAGCCCAATATTTGCCGCCAACCAGTGGGAAAATTTCTGAGCCGAATTACCTCACTGAGTGTGCGTCATCATGGTTTGGTGCAACATACAAAATCGAGACCTTCGGTCGTATGAATAAAACGGAGAGTCTACTTTATATTCCAAATTTTGGAGAACACTCCCCGGTTCGCACAAATAAAGCGTGTCGGAGGATACACTCGATCCAAGAACGTCCTCATCTTGAGTAAAGGGGTGGGGAAAGTCGCTCAAAACACTCGGATTTCGTATCAGTGAATCTAGAAGAACGTATCACAAGCCGAGAACATTCTCCGTTTTTTGAAGTGATCTCTGTATCATACATCGATCTGAGTAAGTTCTGTTGAGGTTAATTTTTACCGACTTTTTGGCAGTAAAGCCAGAGTTTACATTGCCTGGAAGGCAAGAAGGTATAAGTAACCCGAAGAAGTACAGAAGAAAGAAACTGTAGAAGCTTATACGGGTTTTGCAACCAAAAACGTCACTTGCCTGGCGAATTTCCTTCGAGAAAATCGTGAAAAAAAAAGAGGGGAGACCTTCCAAACGAAGTGAATATTACAACATTTTTTCAAAGTGATGCACGAGAAGACTTTGGTGTACACAGTTAGTTACGTATTCCATTGATCAATAGCACGGAAAACCGTTATTATGTGGAACATGTCAAATGCATAAGAAATGTGCACCGGAAACAAGTCTTTTTTTGTTTGCATTGTAGTGTTATACTTAAATATTTCTATTATCTATCCCATTCCCTTAAATGGCACAAAATGCATATATTATATCTCCAGATTTATTTACTCATATTCAAGAATTCATCTATGGTATAGAAGGAGTTATCAAGGAGGTATTATTTCAGTTTGTTTTTGAAACTATTACTGCGGTCTGTCAGCAGAACAAATGTGCCGCTGACATTTCCGGATATTCGTCATCATGTCTTCTCACAGCATAAATCTTATGTCTTGTTACATTAAAAATATAGGCGGATCAGAAAAATTGATAGCTGGTTGATTACAAACCTAGCGATCTGTTTCTCGGAACGAACCCCACGGGCGATCGCTTGCGTCCTTGACACGCGAGCAGATCATTCCGCATCGTATTCAACCAAAATTATCTCGTGTTAGAAAACTCTGCCACAGTTCTGGTTTGGAGTAGATGAAAAATCGTGTAATTTTAAGATTTCATTCACATAATGTGTTCACCTAACTTCAGTAACAGAAGAGGTTCCCGCATGTCGTTAATACGATAAGATAGCAGAAAACCCATTTTTTTTAAATTGTCATTAATCGCCTGAACAGTTCGTTGTCGCAAGTAAAAGTGAAATCGAAACATAGTGCAACTCTTTACAGAACACACTGAGGCCAGTCCCATCTTCGTACACTGAACGGTTTGCTTGTTTGAGCGAGCTGAATGAAGTCTGACGTTACGCGTGCGTTCTGTGCGTGACACGGCAGACGACGCACACAGAGAACCTTCTCAGGGGGGTGGGGAGGAAGTGGGGATGAAACTCTCTCGTCAGAGAATATGCTCCCAATTTTTGATTCATCCGAACCTGCAAACTTTCTCAGAGAATATTCTTTTGCTCTGAGAAACTGCTTTGGTGAATAACCTCTGTTTATTCATACGACTCCTTATCCTTACGGTTTGTCCCCATGAATGTGATAGCGAAGGGCGTACCCACGATATAAACTAGTGGAATTGGGTGGGGGAGGGGGGCAAGTCACAGTATTATCGAAGAATAGGGAGTAGGCAAACCAGGCAACATTTCTTGATAAATAATACGGAAAACTGGTGACACACGGCTTTCAACAAACATTTTATACATAAGAATGCACTCGCATAATAATACAATAATTTAAATTCTAGGATCGGACTCAGATTTCTCTCATAATTCCTTTTCTAACATCCTGCCAGTAGGCGGACATCACCGCAAGTCCGGCGTCGCGCCAAAGTAGGTCACCCCAGAGCAGGACGTCGCCCCAAACTAGGTTACCCCAAATGACGTCCGTGACGTCACTGATGACGCAAGTGTCAGAAGCCCTGTCACAGCCCCTGGCGGGAAAGTGCCACAAACCCCTCCATCACCAAAATGGCGGGAAGTTCAAATTAAAACAGGATAACTCATCAGACCACAGTTAAATCTACTAAGCTAAGAAAATCGCGGGAAGATAGGTCACTTGGGCTACCTCCAGTAACCTAAGCCACCCGACCGCCACCTCTTCCTAGGAACTGGCGCCAAGTTTGAATTTTGGCTAAGAAAATGATGTGAAAGAAAGGACACTTGGACTACCTTCACCAACCTCTCACCTCATCCTAGGAGCTGGTGGGAGGTTTGAATTTTGGCGGGAAGAGAGGTCAATTGGGCTGCCTCTGCTACCGTAAGAAAATGGCGGGAAAGAAAGGACACTTGGACTAACCTAAGTCACCCGACTGCCACCTCCTCCTAGGGATTCGTGGGAGAAGGACTCAGCCTGCACTGGGATGGTGGAGAGAGGAAGGAGTGTGCTTTATTTATTTTGGAACAATTTATTTAAGGATGGAGTATATTTATTACACTGGTACAAAAAACACACTCTGACATGCTTGGGGTCATGTCACAGAGCCAACAGACACCCGAACCACTAAAAGACCAGTCTTTACTTAATCAATTTGAGGCACTACCGCCATCCGGTGTGTTTGCCACGAGGTCCAGAGCCCAACTGAGCTAGTACGCAGTACCGGCATCAGATGGCGCTATCATCCCTCCCGTCTGTTCAACAGCTTTCTCTCTATCGCCATTCTAATGGGACACCTCTGACGCGTGGATACCGATGTCACAGATAGTGCTGTTCCACTGCTCGTGACGTGTGTGTGTGACGCGCATATCGACGTGAGAGATCGTGCAGCAGAAATCTGAACGCAATTCAAATGGAACACTCGGGCACTGAAGCCCGCGGCCCCGACACCTCCTCGGCCGCGACCGCCACAGCATCTCTGTGACGTCCATGGGCCACCCCGCCGTCAGCTGTCAAACCACACACAGGTGTCCGTTTGGGCCCATATCACGTAAGAATCTTACGTGATCTGGGGTTCGGGTCCCGCACGCATGACGTGGCAGCATCCCCATCATACTTGACACACCTGAGAAATTTCTCTCCAAATGCGTGGTCGCCTAGGCACCGTTGATGCTGCGATCGTACGGGAGCGAAGACCTATTTTCAAAGCACAGGCGCCACAAGGTGGCACGCTTCTGAAAACACCCTTAATAGTAAGAGCGTTCTCCTTGTTTGGAAATAGATCACTGTCTAAGCACAGACGGGGCGATCGTCGCAAGCGCATCTAACGACATTCTCAACCTTATACTCATGTCACATGACCATGTAAAAATAAGAACCGAGACGACCTCACGGAAATTGTATAGTGTCCCATAAATAGTTAACGCTCTCTTTCTTGATGTGTCAGCTTGTATGCACGGAAATTCTTGCCCTAATAGAACCTGTTTAGGAAAATAGCGCAGAATAACATCGAATGCAGTCTCCCTTGCGGACCTAATGAGGTTTCTCTTCCTGCTTTCAGCACACACAAACGTCCCCTTCGCTATGTAGAGGCTCCTGTATCCCTGCACAAAGGATGTGAATGAATCGAGCATTATGATCGCATCTAATCGAATTTACTCATCGAATTAATGATGCCGCTGGTATCAAAGCACTGTCCGCCCTTTTTCCTTCTGCAGTGGATACTTCCAGCCATTATTTTACACAGTTCGCCATATTGTGCTGGCAATTAAATCTTACAAACTACCACACATATCATCAAATACAGAAAGACTCTTACTCATTCACACTGCTATCGCACCGAGGACAGGAGCATGAATATTAGAACGTGTAGTTTTTGATAAAAAATTGTCAGAGTGTATTGTTAGTCTGTCTGTCCATCCTGCCCTGAAATTTTGGTTGTGATGAAAGACTAACCTGTAGCACAGCCCAAGGTATAGGTCAGTCTGGAAGGTTGTGCATTTTAACGTTGATGATATGCAATTGCCAACAGAAGAAATTACAGATTCCCCAAGTTTATATTGTCGTCTTGTGAATTTAAAAGGGATGATAAATAATTGTGAAAAACACTATGAGTAAATAATGAAAATTCTTTTCTCCTCTCGTTTTAGCTGTCTGATATGCAAAATTTTTTGTCGTGAGGTTACTGACAAATACTTGTCCGAGTGTTTTATTGGTCTGTCTGTCCATCCTGTAACGAAATGTTGGTTGTGATGAAAGACAAATCCGTAGCAAAGCCCAAGGTCAGGGTGAGGTTGGTAGGTGGTGTGTTTTGACGTTAATGTTGTGCAAAAGAAAACGCTAGAATTTACTGATCTTCCTGGAACAAATTGCCATTATGTGAGTTTAAAAGTGATGATAAATAAATGTGAAATATACTGTGGGTAGATATTGAAACTTCTGTAATCTTCTTTTAGCTGGCTCGTACCCCAAAATTGTCTGTCCTGTACTTACTGATAAAAATTTGCCCGAATGCTTTATTCGTCTGTCTGTCCATCCTGCTCAGAAGTTCAGGTTCTCATGAAAGACAAACCTATAGCATAGCCCAAGGTCTAGGTCAGGGCCAGCTGGTGTGGCCGAGTCGTTCTAGGCAGTTCAGTCTGGAACCGTGCGACCGCTACAGTCGCAGGTTCGAATCCGGCCTCGGGCATGGATGTGTGTGATGTCCTTAGGTTAGTTAGGTTTAAGTAGTTCTAAGTTCCAGGGGACTGGTGACCTCAGCTGTTAAGTCCCATAGTGCTCAGAGCCATTTGAACCATCTAGGTCAGGCTGGGGTAAATATTGTTGTCTTGGGAATTTAAAAGCAATGATAAATAAATGGGAAATACACTGTCAGTAAATAATGAAAATTCTGTCCACCGTTTGTTTTAGCTGTCAGGTACCAAATTTTTTGTTGTCTATTTACTGATAAATACTTGTCAGAGTGTTTTATTGGTCTGTCTGTGGTTCTTGCCCCGAATTGTTGGATGTGATGACACACTGTTCTGTAGCACAGCACAAGGTCTAGGTCAGGCTGGAAGGTTGTGTGTTTTAATGTTGATAAAGTGCAATTGCCAACAGTAGAAATTACAGACAGCCCAGTTACATATTGTTGTGTTGTGAACTGAAAATGGTACAACTTTTATAGATGATTGGTTGGTAGGACATGTTCTGCGGCATCAAGGAATCACCAATTTAGTATTGGTGGGCAGCACGGATGGTGAAAATCGTAGAGAAAGAGACCAAGACATGACTACACTAAGCAGATCAAGAAGAATGTAAGTTGTAGGTAGGTACTGGCAGATGAAGAATTTTGAACAGGATAGAGTAGCATGGAGAGCTGCATCAAACCAGTCTCAGGACTGAAGACCACAAGAACAACAACAACAACAACAACAAATAAATGTGAAATGCACTGTGAGTAAATAATGGAAGTCTGTTCTCCTAATGCTTTACCTCTCAGATACGTAAAATTTTTGTTGTGTATTTACTGATAAATACATGTCAAAGTGTTTTATTGGCCAGTCTGTCCATTCTGCCCTGCAGTTTAGTAGGTGATGACAAACTAACCGGTAGCAAAACCCAAGGTCTAGGTCAAGCTGGTACCTTGTGTGTTTTAATGTTGATGAAATGGAATAGCCAACAGTATAAGTTACTGATTTCCCAATTAAATATTGTGTTTTGTAAATTTAAAACAAGTTATAAATAAATGTGATATGCACTGTGAGTATATAATGAAAGTCTGTTCTCCTTTTGTTTTAGCTGTCAGATAAGCAAATTTGTTTGTTCTGTATATTCTCAGAAATACTTGTTAGAGTGTTTTATTGGTCTGGCTGTCTATCATGCCCAGAAGTACGGTTGTGATGACAGACTAACCTGTAGCAAAGCCCAAGGATTACGTCAGGCTGGAAGGTTGTGTGTAATAACTTTGATGTTATGCAACTGCCAACAGTAGAAATTACACATCTCCAGGTAAATAGTGTCATAGTGTGAATTTAAAAGGTTTGATACATTAAAGTGTAATACACTGTGAGAAAATAATGAAAATTCTGTTCTCCTTTTTTTTAGCTGTAAGTTATGCAAATTTTTTTGTTGTGTATTTACTGTTAAATACTTGTGAGGGTGTTTTATTGGTCAGACTGTCCATCTTGCCCTGAAGTTTAGGAGGTGATGACAGACTAACCTGTAGCAAATCTCAGGCTCTAGCTCAGGTTAGAAGGTTGTGTCTTTTAACATTGATGATGTGCAATTGTCAACAGTTGAAATTACAGTTCCCCCGCCCCAGTAAATATTGTCATCTTGTGAATTTAAAGTCAATGATAAATAAATGTGAAATTCACTGTGAGTAATTAATGATAATTCTGTTTTCCTTTTGTTTTAGCTGTCAGCTACGCAAATTTTTTTGTTGTGTATTTACTGATAAATACTTGTCAGAGTATTTTATTGGTCTGTCAGTCCATACAGCAATGAGGTTTATGTGGCGATTGCAGACTAACCTGGACCTAATCACAAGGTCTATATCAGGCTGGAAGGTTGTGTGTTTTAGCATTGATGATATGCAATTTCCAACAGTATAAGTTACAGATTCCCCAGGTAAATATAGCTGCCTCGTGAATTTAAAAGGAATGTTAAAAAAATGTGACATATACTGTGAGTAAACAATGAAAAATCGGTTCTCCTTTTGTTTTACACGTCAGGTACGCATATGTTTTTGATGTGTATTTACCAATAAATCCTTGTCAGTGTGATTATAGGCACGTCTATCTATTTTGCTGTGAAATGTTGGTTATGAAGACAGACTGACCAGTAGCGTAGCAATAGGTGTGGGTAAGCATGGAGGTTTGTGTTTATTAATGTTGGAGTTTGATGGGTTGTGAGGGGAAGGAGACCAGACAGCGAGGTCATCGGTCTTATCGGATTAGGGAAGGATGGGGAAGGAAGTCAGCCGTGCCCTTTGAAGGGAACCATCCCGGCATTTGCCTGGAGTGATTTAGGGAAATCACGGAAAACCTAAATCAGGATGGCTGGACGCAGGATTGAACCGTCATCATTAATGTGCGAGAATTTCAATTACCAACACTAGAAATGACTGATCTCGCAGTTAAATATTGCCGTGTTGTCAAATTAAAAAACATGGAAAAATGTATGTGGAATGCATTGTGAATGAATAGTTCTACTCTTGTTTTAGCTGTCTGATACGTAACTTTCTTTGTTGTGTATTTCCTGGTAAATACTTGTCAGTGCATTTTACTGGTCAGTTTGTTCATACTGCCCTGAAGTTTAGATGGTGATGGCAGACTAACCTGCAGCAAAGCCTGAGGTCTAGGTCATGCTGGAAAGTTGTGTGTTTTAATGTTGATGATGTGCAATTGCCAACAGTAGAAATAACTGATCCCCTAGGTAAATATGGTCAACTTGAGAATTAAAAAGGGGTGATAAATGAATGTGATATACACGGTGAGTAAATAATGAAAATTCTGCTATTCTTTTGTTTTAGCTGTTAGATACATAAATTTGTTTGTTGTGTATTTACTGATAAATACTTGTCAGGGTGTTTTATTGGTCTGTCTGCCCATCCTGTCCTGAATTTCAGGATGTGATGACAGACTAACCTGTAGCAAAGATTAAACTCCAGGTTAGGCTGGAAGGGTGAGTGTTTTAATGTTGAAGAAGTGCAATTGCCAACAGTAGAAATTATAAATCCTTCAGGTAAATATTACCGTCCTGTGAATTAAAAAGGGATGATAAATATGAAATACACTGTGAGAAATTAATGAAACTTCTGTTCTCTTTTCATTGTAGTTGTCAGATCTGCAAATTTTTTTGTTCTGTATTTACTGATAAATACTTGTCAGTGAATTTTATTGGCATTCTCTCCATCTTGCCTTGAAATGCTGGTAATGGTGAGAGACTCACCAGTAGCGTAACTGTAGGCCTAGGCAGGGATGGAAGGCTGTGTGTTTCAATATTGATGAGGTGCAATTGCCAATAGTAGAAATTACAGATACACCAGGTTAATATTGTTGTTTTGTGAATTAAAAAGGGATGATAAATAAATCTGAGATACACTGTGAGCAAATAATGAAAATTATGTTCTCCTTTTGTTTTAGCTGTCAGATACATAAATTTCTTTGTTGTGTATTTATTGATACATACTTTTCAGAGTGTTTTGATGTCTGTCTGTCAATCTGGCCCTGAATTTTAGCATGTGATGACAGACTAACCTGTAGCAAAGATTAAAAAGTCCAGGTCAGGCTGGAAGGGTGAGTGTCTTAATGTTGAAGAAGTGCAATTGCCAACAGTAGAAATTACAGATATGGCAGTTACACATTATTGTGTTCCGAAATTAAAAGGAATGGCAAATAAATGTGAAATGCACTGTGAGTAAATAATGAAAATTGTTCTCCTTCAGTTTTAGCTGTCAGATACGCAAATCTTTTTATTGTGTACTTACTGGTAAACACTTGTCAGAGTGTTTTATTGGTCTGTCTGCCCATCGTGTCCTTAAATTTATGTGGTGATGATAGACTAAGCTTTAGCAAAGCCGAAGGTCTAGGTCAGGCTGGAAGGTTGTGTGGTTGAACGCAGATGATGTGCAATTGCCAACAGTAGAAATTACAGATCGTCCAGGTAAGTACTGTCATCTTGTGAATTAGTAAGGGATGATAAATAAACGTGATATACACTGTGAGTAAATGATGAAAAATCTGTTCTCCTTTTGTTTTAGCTGTCACATACACAATTTTTTTTGCTCTGCATTTACTGATAAATAATTGTCACAGTATTTTATTGGTCTGTCTGTCCATTGTGCCCTAAAATTTAGCTGGTGATGACAGACAAATCTGTAGCAATGCCCAAGGTCTACGTCAGGCTGAGACATTGTGTGTTTAACATTGGTGTTGTGCTATTGCCAACAGTAGAAATTATACATAACCTACATAAATACTGTCATCTTGTGAATTAAAATGGGATGATTAATAAATGTGAATTTCACTGTGAGTAAATATTGAATTGTTTGTTGTCTTTTTATTTTACCTGTCAGATACCTAAATTTTGTTGTTGTGCATTTACTGATGAATAATTATCACAGTGTTTTATTGGTCTGTCTGTCCATCGTGCCCTAAAAGTTAGTTGGTGATGACAGACTAAGCTGTAGCGATGCCCAAGGTCAATGTCAGGCTGGGACGTTCTGTGTTGTAACATTGATGATGTGCAAATGCAACAGTAGAATTTACAGATTCTCCAGGTAATTATTGTCGTCTCGTGAATGGAAATGGTATGATAAATAAATGTGAACTATACTGAGAATATATAATGAAAAATCTATTCTCCTTTTGTTTTAGCTGTCACATACGTAAATTTTTTATTGTGCATTTAGTGATAAATAATTCTCAGAGTGTTTTATTGGTCTGTCTGTCCATTGTGCACTAAAATTTAGCCGGTGATGACAGACTAAACTGTAGCAAATCCAAAGGTGTAGTTCATGCTTGAATGTTGTGTGTTTTTATGTTGGTGAAATGCAATTCACAACAGTAGAAACTGATGATCTCCCATTTAAAGGTTGTTGTGTTGTTATTTAAAAGGGATGAAAATTAAATGTGAAATGCACTGTGAGTAAATAATGAAAATTCTGTTCTCCTTTTGTTTTAAATGCCAAGCATGCAATTTTTTTGTTGTGTGTTTACTGATAAATACATGTCAATGGGTTTTATTGGCATGTTTGTCCATTTTGCGGTGAAATGTTGGTTATGATGTGGGACTGATGAGTAGGATAGCTATAGGCGGAGGTGAGGACGAAAGTTTGTGTATTTTAATATTGATGATGTGCAGTTGTCAACAGTAGAAATTACAGATTCCACATTTAAACAATGTCATCTTGTGAATTAAAAAGGTATGATAAGTAAATGTGAAATGTACTGTGGGTAAATAATGAAAATTCTGTTCTCCTTTTGTTTTAGCTGGCAGATACGCAAATTTTTTGGTTGTGCATTTACTAATAAATACTTCTCAGAATGTTTTATTGTTCTGTCTCTCCATTCTGCTCTGAAGATTAGGAGGTGATGACAGATTAACCTATAGCAGAGCCCAATGTCTAGGCGGGGCAGGAAGGTTGTGTGTTTTAATTTTGTTGAAGTGCAGTTGCTAGCAGTAGAAATTACTGATCTCCCAACTAAATATTGTCCTCTTGGGAATTAAAAAGTGACGTTAAATAAATGTGAAATATACTGTGAGTAAATAATGATAATTCGGTTCTCCTTTTGTTTTAGCTGTGAGATACAGAAATTTTTTTGTTGTATTTTTACTTACAAAAACGTGTCAGAGTGTTTTATTGGTCTGTCTGCCCACCCTGCCCTGAAGTTTAGATGGCGATGACAGACCAATCTGTATCAAAGTCCAATGTCATGGCCAGGTGCGAACATTGTGTGTTCTAATGTTGATGAATTGGAGTTGCCGTTAGTAGTAATTCCTGATCTCACAACTAAATATTGTCGTCTTGGGAATTAAAAAGTGATGATAAATAAATGTGAACTGAACTGTGAGTAAACAATGAAAATTCTGTTCTCCTTTTGTTTCAGCTATCACATACGTAAATTTTTTTGTTGTGTATTTACTGATAAATACTTGTCTGAGTGTTTCATTGGTCTGTCTGTCCATCGTGCCCTGAATTTTAGAACGTGTTGACAGAATAACCCGTAGCAAAAACCAAGGTCTAGGTCAGAGTGGAAGTTTGTGTGTTTTAACATTGGTGATGTGCAATTGTCAATAGTAGAATTTAAAGACGCCCCAGGTAAAAATTGTCATCTTGTGGATTAAAAAGTAATATTAAATAAATGTGAAATACACTGTGAGTAAAAAAAGGAAATTCTGTTCCCGTTTTGTTTTATCAGTCAGATACACACCATTTTTCTGTGAATTTACTGATAAATATTTGTCAGAGTGTTCTATTGGTCTGTCTGTCCATCCTGCTCTGAAGTTTGGGTTGTGATTACAGACTAACCTGTAGCAAAGCTCAAGGTCTAGGTCAGGCTGGAGGGTAGTTTGTTTTAATGTTGATGAAGTGCAGTTGCCAGCAGTAGAATTTACAGATCTCCCAGGTAAATAGTGTCATCTTGTGAATGGAAAAGGATTAATTAATAAATGTGAAATATAGTGTGAGTAAATAATAAAAATACTGTTCTCCTTTTGTTTTAGCTGTCAGATGTGCAAATTTTTTTGTTGTGTATTTACGAATAAATACTTGACAGTCTGTTTTATTGGTCTGTCTGTCAGCCCTGCCCTGAAGTTGAGGTTGTGATGGCAGAATAACCTGTAGCAAAGACCAAGGTCTATGTCAGGCGGGAAGATTGTGTGTTTTAATGTTAATAATGTGCAATTGTCAACAGTAGAAATTGCAGATCCCCCAGAAGCCCAAGGTCGAGGTCAGGTTGGTAGGTCAGGGTGGAAGGTTGTGTGTTTTAATGTTGATGAAGTTCAGTTGCCAGCAGTAGAAATTACTGATATCCCAACTAAATATTGTTGTCTTGTGAATTAAAAAGGAATGACAAATAAATGTGAAATACACTGTGAGTGAATAATGAAAATTCTGTTCTCCTTTTGTTTAAGTTGTCAGAACATAAACTTTTTTGTTGTGTGTTTACTGATAAATACTTGTCAGGGTGTTTTATTGGTCTATCCGTTCTTCCTGGAATGAACTTCAGGTTGTTATGACAGACTAACCTGTAGCAAAGCCCAAAGATAATGCCAGGCTGAAGCGTTATATGTTTTAACACTGATAATGTGCAATTGCCAACAGCAGTTGTTACAGATTTCCCAGGTAAATATTGTCATCTTGTGAATTTAAAAGGGATGATAAATGTCAATTAAATGTGAAATACACTGTGATGGTATATACACAGTCTGACTGTATGTTGCCAATCTCTACCTTCTACATGCCAAAGAGAGTAGTCATTTGGTTGCTGCTTCCCCCAACAACCTTAGAAATTCTGACGTCATGCATCATCAGGCAAGTCCTCCCTCTCACAGAGACCTTCAATCAACTCTTTCCACCTATCCACTCTCTCTTCTGCATATACCATGGAATTCCCATATCACTCTTAATGTTACCACCCTTGCTTTTAATTTTGGTTAACTAGATTTTTCTATATGCTGAGTGAGTCCTTCTGACAAACATGTCTTTTCTGATTTCTTAACGTTTTTCATGTAGCCATTTTGCCTTAGCTTCCTTGCACTTCCTATTTGCTACATTCCTAAGTGAACTTTATTTATTTATAAATTGTGTCTGTACAACAAAATTTGTTGATCCAAATTGTAAAATCTATTAAATTCTTGAAAGTAGTTGCCCTGAGCAATGATACACTTCCAGCAATACCCCATGCTTGGTAGTCTTCCTGGAAGGCGGTGACTGGAATTTCCTTCAGAGTTCATCTTATTGCCTTGTGGATGTCCTCAATGGTATTAAAACAGAGCCCCTCCCTCTTGGTTTTCACACACAGAAACAGGAAGAAGTCTGACTCTACAATGTCTGAACAGTACAGCGGGTGCAGCAGCGTTACCAAGTTGTGCTTTGCTAGGAACTCCTGAATCAATAGAGCGATGTGGCACAGCGCATTGTCCTGATACAACTTCCACATGTGCCTTGTACAGGTGACTAGATCTGCTACTCTGAGGTAGTATGCTGCTTTCACAGCCATTCCTTGTGGTATAAACTTTGAATAGATTAAGCCTTTCGTGTCAACGAAGATGACAAGCATGGTTTTCATTTTCGAATTTCTCTTTCTCGGTCTTGGGAGACATGAGAGTATCTCATACTGAGCTTCGTCACTTCGTTTCTGGGTCCTACCAAAAAAGCCATGTCTCATCGCCACTGATGAGAGTGTCTAAGGAACCTGGGTCTCTCTACAGCCATTCTACAAGTTTTGTCACCATCTCCAAACAGTTGCACTTCTAGTTGTCACTCAACATTTTTGGAACAAATTTTGCACACGCTTCATGTGTCTTCAAATCATCAGTAATGGTGTTAAACACAGTCCCATGTCACTCAGTCACCGAACACACACATATATGTCGGCATTCAACAAGGCACGCACACGTGTCACACAATGGTACTTGTTGATGGCTATCCAGAGCGGGCTTCATCAGTAACCACTTCCCAGCCCTTGTTAAATTGTTTTAGCAACCTGAAAACTTGTGAGTAAGATATGGCAGTCTCCCTGTAGGCCTCTTGAATCATTCTGCAAGTTTCAACCACAGTTCTCTTGAGTTTGGAACAAAACTTGATTGAATGGTGTTGCTTCAAAGTTAACTGATCTTGTGTGATACCAGAAGCACTGAACAAGGGTTTATGCAAACAATGATGCTGACGCTTCCACAGCTCAGCGCAAACTGTAGAAGGCAACACTGGAAGGCTGATAACTCCTACACCATTCCCTGCCATCAGAGCAATGCTCAGGCCAACAGGGGCATCAGGAAACAACTAATTGCACTACTTCTCGACCACACCTTGTTATTCCTTAATTTAACCGAATATTTCGTATTTTCCTCTTTCATAAATTAACTGAAGTATTTTTTCTGTTATCCATTGTTACCTCATAGTTACCTTACTTGACTCACTTTTTTCCAACTTTTGATGTTGCCCTTTTCACAGATGCTCATTCCTCTTCAACACAATTGCTTACAGAGATATTCATTATCATACTACCTATGGCTTGAGAGAACTTCAAGCATATCTCTTTATTTCTTAGCACTTCCATATCCCACTTGTTTCTGCACTGATTCTTCCTGACTAGTCTCTTAAGGGGCTCCGGAACGCCCTATACTTGCAATGTTAAAATAACGCTTATAAATTACATCTTTCCTCACAAAGTATTTGAGGTAGGAAGTTGAACTTTTTATAGAATATTTATTGGAATATGGGCTACAACTTAACACAGGGATTTTACAAAATTTTAGTTCAGTTATTAAAGATGATTTTTTTTCAATTGTAATGAAAATTCACAACATTTTTTTGCAATTTTGTATTTATATATTCAAAAATATACAGTTTTTTGGAAAAAGGCTGTGTTAAATTATGCAGAAGGTACTGTGTAACATTTACTCAAGGTTTGAAACAAATATGTTTGGAAGATCCTTAGAAAACATGTAATTAGTATGAGAAAATAAAAGTTTTGGGAATCGAGCGACAAAGATTGGATTAACTTTTTAGTGCATTCCAGGTCCATAGGATGGATTATCTTCATCCTCTGCAAACTCCTCCTCCAGCTTCCTCTTGTTCCTCCTCCTGTTTACTCTTGCTTGTATTTCTAGACTCTTTACAGCCCTGTCTGCAGCCCGAAGGTGTTCCTTGTCTAAAGCAAGCATCGCTCGTTGTTGTGTTCGTAGATTTTGCTACCATTTTCTTCAGTTGCAGTTACTGCAACACTGTTCCAAAAGGTGGTCATGTATGAACAGTTATCACATTTCAGTTGTATTTCACTAGCAAGTCCTACATGCTTTATTATGGAGAGTTCCAGACCAACTTCACTACAATGAATACATCTTACACAGTTTGAAAAAATTCCTTTGAGAACCGACATATCAAATATTTCATTCACATCCGATTCGCCCATAAAACATTCATAGTTTTCACTCATTGAACCAAGCTTCTTCTGTGAAGTATTTTCTTTCCCACTTTGACTGCTATGGGCAGGTGTACTTGAGAGGTTAGGTTCACTCACTTGGTTATCGTCTTTATTGTTTACAGTAATAACACATACCTTTGGCTTTCCAACATTTCTCCTTTTCTTAAAAGCCTTCAGAGGATTTCTAATAACTTTACTTTTCCTCATTATTATACTTCAGCAAAACAGAGACTCAAGAAACAGAATTAATTACGAATATTTCCGGGATAACGAGAGAGTAAATAAACATGAAACAATCGACAATCACACCAGCGATATATATTGAACCATCACAGGTTAGCCACAACACATACTTTATCTCACATCACTAAAATGTACCTGATGAACACGGACGTTAATAATAACACCATTTGACAGCAGTGTAACAGCGCCACAGTGGGTCACGCCCATGTAGAACACATTTCAAAAAAAATTTAAAAATAGTTGTAGTCTTCGGAATTGAATAAATTATATATCTATTAAAAGGTAATAGTCTGCAGATTCAGAAAACGCAAAAAAGTAAAAATTGAACTTTTCATGAGTTTGAGCCTTTCCGGAGCCCCTTAAACTTTAGCCTGCTCTTCATGCTAACTAAATTGTGATATGTGTCTATATCTGTTTCTGGGTATGCATTACAATCCAATATTTGATTTCATTATGTAATCTACCTGGGATCTTACCTGTATCTCCCTGCCATTTTCAAGTATAACTGCTCCTCCTGTGGTTATGAACACAGTTTTCTCTATTACTAGCTGAAATTTATTGCTGGACTCAATTAGTCATTCTCCTCTCTCAATCATACTACCAAGTCCATATTCTCTTGTTAGCCTTTCTTCTGTTCCTTCTCCTACAACCACATTCCAGTCTACCATGAGTATTAAATTTTCCTCTCTCTATGTATACAGAGTTAGCAGTTCTTCTTCTTCTTCTTCTTCTTGTAAATTTCCTACACCGTGCAGTGTCTCTCACATCGAAGTTTCCATCTACCCCTGTTTTGTCCTCTTCTTACATATCCCTGTCCTGCAATGCCAGTCACACTCCACTGTTCCAATGTAACTGAGATACTTGAATTAGTCTGCAATGGGATAGAACTCAAGTGTGTTCAAAGCAGTTCTAAGTCGTTTAGAAAGATATTTTGAGAAAATTATCATCTTGTGTAGAAAATGATTATTTCTCCAATTTTGGTAGAGCAGACGTGCCAGGTATAGGAAAAGCTCCAATTTATTGGAGTGTCTGACTGGTTTCTCCTATTTGCGATTAATGGTGCATTGTACTGCTTAATAGCCACGTGTTTGTAAGCGAACTGTATTTCACTATGTTTGGGTGGTTTTCCGTTGGATGGTATGTGTGAAGAGACGTGTTTGAGAGAAGTCGTTTAGTTACTTTGTGGTTGGGGATTAAAGCATGCACTAAGGGATAGTAGCGTTGCATTGAATTATTGTGGTTGTATACGTGTAGCCTACCATAGCATGGAGGAATAGTTACTTAATGATATTTGATTAGTATTTCTTATGTGACTTCGGCGTGAGCGTTGTAGTATAGTAAATTCCAGAAATCTCATTGGACGCATGGAATGTGCAGGCTATATTAAAGAGAACTGGTGTCCTACATGACAGTTATTTGTTGAGAAACAATCGGAAGTTTATTGAGAATTTGATAGCTTTTCACCTTGTCCCTAAATGACAAATCAAGAACTGTTTGTTAGAGAACACCGTAATTCTCTCTAGAAGAGATCATCGAGTGTTGCTTTTTGAGTTTTAAATATTAGTGGGTCATGGAGGTCTACCTCTGAAGTGGCTCAGCTTTTTTTTTATTATTTAAAGTTCATATCGTTGAAAAGTGGCGGCGACACTCAGGTATTTTTTATTACTTATTATTTTTCCGCTTAGAGGGGTATTGGGTAGAGAACCAGCACTCGTAAAGTAAAATGCTAACTTGTACTTGTAAACCAATCAATTGCAAGAATTAAAGAAATAGCTGTTTTTAAATTGAAAATGTCAGTACCCAACTTGTGCCTTATCCCCAAACTACTTCATGAAAAATATTTAAAGGCATCTTTCAAAGCAGACTAATATCTCGAATATATCTTTTCATAATGAAGTAAATCCAAAACTCAATAAAGTAAAAGACTGCCATATTCAATGAGCTATATAAACCTCCTTGGGAATATTGGTTAAAACAAAGTTTAAAGAAAGTAAAGAGAAAGTATAGCCTAGTATTTTTCAGTTAATAGCTTGCAACAAAAAGAAAGAAAATTAATGTTTATTTAGACAGGGAAAGTAATTTTATGTTTTATCTGAAAGTGTTAATAAAATGTTATTCCATTTAACTCTGAAACGTAGAGAATGACAAAACAATTAACTACAATAAAATGTCAATAGAGTCAAGGATACTGCTGCAGACGAGCGCTCATGGAAATTGTGTCTAGGGGACGCCGAGGAATTGGCTTTGCTGATTGGTCACATCGTGCCATGATCTTGTCTCCCACATCAGCCAATCCAGATCGTTGCTACTTTCTGAAACACACTGTTCTTTAAACGAGGCCATTTGTCTGTCGATACATTGTGTGGCTAACTCGTTATAGTACTTCACTGTTGTGTGTTCTAGGCTTATGTTTATAATGGCAGATTCAAACACGTGTTTTGTGTGTGATAAAGCATTCCAGCTTCGAAAAACTTTATATGCACACATCAGGAAAATGCACGATGTAGAGCCAAATACAGAAGGTAAGATTAAGTGCCCACAAGACGACTGCAGCTATTCCTTCAATGCATTGGCTAATTTGAGAGCACATGTGGAGAAAAAGCACATGGTTCAAACTGCAGATGAAAAGATTGTATTCCAGTCAATGGACGGTAAGAAACACCGCATAATAATAAGTTTTTACTATTCAATAGTAGGAATGTTTCTGGTAAAACTATAGAATTTCGTTCTTTGTGCATTCAGTAGTCTGGTGCAATGTTGTATTGCAAAGTTTCCTTCAGTTCACATGAAAGGATTATTTGTATTAATGGTCTAGTCTTAGAAGACATGAAAGTTACAATCATTGTAATCAACAATGGGTAATTAATAAACTTTATTTTTACTGTCCATAAATTGTGTAGAAACTTTTTTTTTTTTTTTTGTATCACTCAATGCATGGAACCCAGATTGGAATCCAGTTTGCCAGCCTTTGTGGCCGTGCGCTTCTAGGCACTTCAGTCCGGAACCGCACTGCTGCTACAGTCGCAGGTTCGAATCCTGCCTCGGGCATGGATGTGTGTGATGTCGTTAGGTTGGTTAGGTTTAAGTAGTTCTAAGTTCTAGGGGACTGATGACCTTAGATGTTAAGTCCCATAGTGCTCAGAGCCATAGGAACAATTTTTTTAAATCCAGTTTCATGTGTAACAGATTTCTCTTAACAAAAGGAACAATTTAGACATACCGGGAGATAGTGAGCAAATTCTGAAGCTGTGGGAAGAAATTGCTGTCACTTGTTAACCCTTGCTCCAAGAAAGGAGGTCAAACTGTGCCACCAATGAGAAGGTGCCAGTTCAACGAACATCAAAGAAAGAGATCTTCAGTCCAAAAAGTGTCTTTGGTAAACCAACCCTGGCTGAAAAGTCAATTGTTGCTAGTGCTTTGGTGCAACCTGACACTGAAGTGTTGAGTGTACATGTTGGCTTTGATCACACATACTCTAAGAATTAAATTTATCTGTCCTACAGTTGTGTGTGCATGTTTGTGTATCATGGGTTATAGGCCTACTGGGGAAACTCGCCATGTAAAAAAATGAGTAACTCATCATACTCGGTACCTCAGGGTGATATGGAAATCCGAGTGTACTTAATAAAGAAAATGTCACTGTTTGTGTGTTTCTTTTTACTCATTTATCCTATTGCATATAGTTAACAAAATGTAACTGAAATATCTACTAAACTATAACATTAATTGGACTATGTACATAGTCATTTCAATTGGTTTTGCTATTTTTCACAGGTAAAGTATAAGTATTCACCAGAATCCTACAGTACGAATGTTTTCCAGTTGACAACTGAATGAAGTCAAAAAGCAAAATTTGCTTGGCCATGCTGAAAATTGTTTATTCAGTTCTAGTTATTATTTTTTATATTAAAACAGTCCCCGAGAATCTGTTTTGCTGACTTTCTTGGTCTAATTTTCTATATTTAACATGTCAGTTATGACATTCTTTGTGATAGATGTTTTGTCGACAGGCATATGGCATCAGGTGTGTGGCTTTTAGTGACAATACTGCAGTCGATGTGTTAACAGCTTTTCAGGACCTCGAGCATGAAGTATACACATCTAGAAGTCTTGTTTAAAAAGTGCAGCCAAAATTCTAATGTCTGTCTGAGGAATTTTCCTTTAATGGAATGTTTTTGCCCAATAATTCAGTTAATGCCTAGTAATTACTTAACATGGTAAGTGCTGTGAGGACAACACCGGCCACAGCAGAGCTGTCTGCCATGGCTGCTGGCAACTTTGTGACATTTAGGGGATAATATACAAAAGTGGGCTGTGCAAGAGGTTCAACCTAGTTTTCTTTGGTTAAAGCAATTAAAATCAAACTTGTGAAGCATGTTAAAAATCACATACTCCTCACTATAATTTAAATGTTTACATTTAAACGGTTCTGACATGTGCATAGTATATGGAAATGTTATATTTTCTTGAAATCTTAAGAACCAAATCTGTCGGTTGAATTAACATATGAGTAAACCCATCACAATAGCACTATGTTATGCATCAGTTAGCTGTAGTTACAGGATAAGTAAACATGTACAGTAAACTTTTCATACAAATTTTATTATAAACCTTGCAAAATTTATAGAAAAGATTAACTTGTGTAGGCATCATTGTAAATACATTTTTACTTCAAGAAAGCTGAATAGGATAATAATCTCAAGATGGCTTAAATTGCATGACACATATCACCAATCAGGTATTTTCTGTTGGAGAAATAGTCTGGTTTTTCAGAATTTTTTTCATTTGTTCTTGTGAAAAACCTTGTAACAAACAGCTGTTTTTCTACGATCAATCCATTATTACATGCATGTAATTTTGGTGACCCAATGGCAGCCATCTTAAGCCTGTATGCAAACCACCAGATAAACATGTCTACATAGTTGGTCTGCATTGTGCAGGTCCCAGCAGTTTTTTATTAGGTGCTGTGAATGTCTCCTTCAGTTCCATGTGGATGCCTCTGACATAAAAGTATTAGCCTATGATAATTTTATTAAGTGCTTTCTTACTGTATTGACCTATATCAATGGTGACATAAGAAAATTTTTACTGGATCAGGATTTGAACCCATCTCTCCTGCTCTCGAGGCAGTTGCACTGACTACTTCACTACCCAGACACGGTGCCCATCATGACTATGTGGATTACCTCAGCAAGTCTCCCACCTGACCCAAAATTCCATATGTCACTACTACTGCACTAGTACCCTCACTACAGCAGTCCCTCTCACTCGCCGTGTCTGAGAGATATTCCTGCAAATGGCTCTGAGTGTATGAGTGCATCTGAACTGAAGAAAGTTCCCCAATGCCAAGCTAGGCTATGTGTAGATCCAATTGTATGCACAGTGACTGTTCTTTCGGGTGTCTGAAAGAATGGATACCGTGCATATAATTGTAGAAATATAACTAGTTGTCTTACGACCGAGGTGTCCACGTCAGTCTGAAGTCCGTGGAATCTAGTAACAAAAACCGGTGGCACCTGCATAATGCAGACCAACTATGTGATACATTTATCTGGTGGTTTATGTATAGCCTTAAGATTAATGGGATGCCGAAACTAGCTGCATATAGTAAAGGATTTATAAAAAGAAAAACAGCTGTTTGGTACAAGGTTTTTCACAAGAATTTGAAGCCAGCTGCAGTCCTATATCCCACCTCTGATGGATTCACAAAAAGAAGAAAAAATCATTCATTGCCCTTAGAATTTCTCCGAAAATATTACCCATTACATGGAATGACCAGAGGCTGCATTCAGAACAAGAATTTTGGAGACCTATGGAGGACCGATGCCTGGTAAGTGCTAGATCAATATATGACCTCTTCCAACACCTCTTCATTTTCTACCTTGTGCATTTAAGAACTTGTTCACACAGGGTGATCGTACAGACATACTTGATTTTGCCCATCACACAGACTGGCACGCGATTGAACTTGAACATGGCATCAGAGCTCACTCCCCAGAATTTACAAGAATTAGGAGACTTGTGTGCTCAGATGTGATGCCAACTCCCTCCAGTGACCTATCGAGGCCTCGTCGATTCCGTGCAAAAATGCATCGTCACTGTTATCCGTGCTATTAGGTAGGTGGTCAAAATGTTCTGGTTAATCAGTGTGTGTAGCTGTACTTAGTCAAGGATAGACTGTAGCCATTCATCGAGCTGATCACTTATTTTCATTTCTTTACGAGAATATAACATCGTTTCAATCTATAGGAACAGGAAACAGTTCGTTAGAGAAATCCCACAAGCAGTGTGGTGGGGTCAGTCTGGCCCCAAACTTACCTGCTCTAAACACAACCACTTGGTTTTACAGTTCAGAGTGCAAAGTATGCAGACCTACAGCACTACAATTTTACAAGCATTCAATCTAAACATAAACAAAATTCCCTGGCACTCGTATTACCCCACCACACTGGTTATGGGTTAGACAGGCTACACCTGATGACTTGGCAGACATTTGTAAAAGAAAGAAATGAAGGTAGTTAACTGAGGTGATGGAAAAAAAAAGAGGCAAGTGAAAGTAAAGAGTATCATTGAAGTAAAGATGCACTTGAAAATTGCATAAAAGAAGTAAATTTTGTGAATTAATTGGAATATATTTCAAAATCTTGCAGCGTACAGAAACAAATAACTTTCAGTTTATTTAAATAATATTACTATTTGCCTAAATAAACACTTGCATAATATCGTACATACATTTTCAATAAAAAAGTTTTGGTTGCAGGCAGCTTTTCAAGAAGTAATGTATCTTCTACAAATTCATCCCACCAAATACAGTAATAAATTGTAAAGTGAAAGAGTTAAAATGATTCTTTCAATAATTTTCTGTAAAGTGATCAGAATAATAGTGTTAACCCATTCTACAGAAATTCTGGAAGTTCTTCTTAGTATTTCAGCAAGTTGTATGATTCATGTTTTATGTACTTTTAAATTATTCATAATTTAAGTGAACACACTGAAAACAGAAAAAAATATAATAATTCAATTAAAAATAAATAAAATAAATACAAGCTGGCAGGACCATGAAACAAAAAATGCAGATTGAATTTCCATGTACAATGTACCATTATACCTGTATAGGAAGTTACTTTTATTTTTTTAAATAAATGCAAAAGGAAAAAGCGTGCAAGGATTAAATAATTATGGGTAAATCACCAGAAAATATTAAGCAAACAACAGTATATGTTTTAGCCACTTTTGATGACTAATTAGTAATGCATTTCAGACATTGCCCATCATCAGAATATCTGCCCAGAAACATCACAAAATATGTATGACACATTAAGCATACTTAGATTCATAGGCAAATAAGTTAACATACCAGAGAAAAAAACTTTACTTCAGAGTATCATGCCAAGTGTTATCTATCATAACTTTGGAGCTCTCAGCTCACAGCATTCTCCCATCACATAATTAGCTGTTATTACATACCACTAATTGACTTGGTTGTAGAAGTGCTGAGTTCATTTGTCATATTTTGACAGATAATTAACAAAAATCAACTGAAAAACCATAAAAACAGTACATCATGCTAAATGATTTTTTATTCCTTTAGGAAAACTAATAATCACAATTGAGAGTGCAAAGTTCACATTGGAACAAAAGTCCAGTATTAATACAGGTGGTATGGGCAGGAGACAGAAGGAAGGGAAGGGACAAGGGGGATGTGGTGAGAGGCTTCCAAATTAATCTCAGCTTATGTAAATGAGAACCAGTAATCTCTGGTATTAATAAACTTAAAATAGGGAATAGAAGCTTACTGTAAGTCTATTAGGTATTGCACATACACATAATAAGTTGAAGGTGAAATTTCTTTAAAGTGCCTAAACAGGTTATTAAATTATTCCAGCACTTAGGTAAGAACACATAATATATCCAATATAATGTTATTTGAGTGTGGAGAAGCCATCAGCCTCTGTCAAACAGTAGTAAGTCACATATTTAGCTTTTTTTTGTTTGTTTTTATAGTTTAATTCTAAAGTTAGAAACGGTAGGATGGATAGGGTGTGTGTTGGACACAAGAGGAGCTGGCTGCAGTTCATGATTGGCTGAAGGTGCTTTTAACTACGGTCAGCTGTCTTCAGGTGTAATGGTGGCAGAGAAACTGGTGCATTGCTTGGAACAGCTCGGGTATCATTTGTTTCACCATAGGCTCTGCTGTTGAGGCACCTTCTAGTGTATCTGATGTGGTGGGTCTGGCCTGACCATAGGGTGAGTGGCAGTCGATAATACATTTGCATCACTTGAGGCAAGGGGTCAACGTTCAGACAGATCATTGGGACAGGGGGGGGTGGGGGTGGGGTTGGGGGGGGGGGTGGACTGCACATGGTAAAGTGAGCATTCATGATCAAGGAAAGATGTGAGCAGAACACGGTGGAAGGAGGGTTGGGGCATGGAGGTGTACAAAATAAGAGTAGAAGAGAGGAATATCTTTGTTTGATTGTGGAACTACACTCCAGAAAATACCCTCTATATGTTTTGATGGCTATCAATGTCAACACTAATTTTGATATCATCTTATAATGATTGGTATTGGCAGTCATTAGGAGTAGTCTAATGGTCTTTGTGATACTAGTCTGCCCTGTGAGTTTGGAATCAGCTGAAGGCGTTTTTCCTTCTACGCTTGTTTTGATATATATACATATATATGTAGTACAAACAATGTTTTTTATTCTCATGATTATTGTTGAATTGTTGTGTGTTTTTGCATATTCAGCAAAGCATGATATTGTTTATAATGTTTGAATTCTTTACAGTATTAGGCATGTAATAAATGTCTTTGCTGTCTATGCAAATTCCAAGTTGGAAGTAAGTTTGCTATTAATTCAGATAGAACACTGCTGTATAAATTGGGATCATGCCTTATGACATGTAGTCCGTAGTCTTGTCATAATTCTGTGACATAATCTCTTCTGGTTTTGTATTTATTAAGATTCAAAACCACCCCCTGCCCCCTTGCCACCACCGTTTAGTCACTATTTATTTTACTTCTACCCTTGAACATACCTCCTCAGCTTCCCATTGCTCTTGCCCAATCCAACCCCCTCCCCCCTCCCTCCAAACAAACATTCTGTATATGAAATTAGGTCAAATCTGTTGAAGAAATCATCAGCCAAGTCATGAGGACAAAGACACAGCATGGCTTCCATTCTGTGGTGCAATGGGTAAGTTAGAGTGTAAAGAGGCAAGGAATCAGAAGAGTCTTTTTGTCACCAAGGAAAATTAAAGGAAGGTTGTGACCTGACAAACATACTCTCAGGCTGTAATATTCCTTGTGATTATGGTATCAGTTATGTGAGACAGCCTATACAAACTACTGCTAATTGCTGTGTTGATCATCACCTTAAGCATGAAAAAATGAAAATCAGCAGTTTCTGAGAACTGTTTAGTGAGTAAATGCAAGATAGACTTTAAGCAGATGAGGACCTGGCCCATACTTCTAGCTGTTTGGTCTCTGTAATTACGGAAGCAGCTGAAATTAGACTGTGTGATCACAACAATACACACGCTGGCTATGTAATTGTCAGTTTATTTATTTGCTATTTTCTAATACAAGAACAGACCACATGTTGCACATGAGGCAGTATATTTGAATATAACACAATACTTTCACACAATTTCGAATTAATCAGTATAATTAAGCAATGTGTGGAAGCATGCACTTCAGAAAGAAAAATTACGGAGAAAAACTTCACATAGTTCACCACCTATTACAAGTTATGGCACTGCAACCTGTGCTGGACAGCTTGCAAAAATGTGACCTATGGATGCAGAGGGTGTTGCTTTAGTATATGCTTTCTCCATGATGTAATTTAGCCAATCGCATTGTGTCCACTGGGCACAAGTGTGAACCTCACTAATTTTATGACAGTCAGACTTGGCCCCTGACAATAGTGATAGAGGCAGTAATCAAAAGCATGGGATTCTATTCAGATTTGATGTGGAATCTTATGACGGAACTTTTATCCATGTGAGTAAGATAATTGTGTAAAAGTGATAGTCTGACATCTTACAGAAGCCTCCTCATTGTCCTAGAGTTTTACACTCTCATGTCAATATGTTAACCCCCTAATTTTATTTGGTGTTAATAAGAAGTGTGAATTAAGGATTATTTGTGAAATTAAATGCCATAATACTTGCACAGACTGTCTCTCTGCCTTGGATTCAGAATAGAAATTTACATTCTGGTGCAAAATCAGAATTTTATTCATGATTGGTGGTGCTGATCTCCATGACTGTTCCTTTATTTAACACCCTGTAGTCTAACAGGTTGCTGACAGGCATCAGACAGAAAACTGGAAACCCCAATATTAAATAAATGTAATTACTTCTGAAACAGTGATTTACTGCCATATGGAGTTCTGCTCCACAGACAACCCCTGCCAATGGGTCTGAAGATGACCACAAAAGTGGTCGAAACCAATGACCACAAATAAATTCAAATTGTGATTGAGAATGATTTAAAGTAAATTATCCAAAATAAATATAAAGTAAAAGAGTATCTCATTAGCCTCCTCTCCTATAATTAATCATAATGTTTGGACTCAAGGATGCATGTACTGGATAACAGTAATGTTCATATTAAACAGATATTTAACTTTACAGTTACATGAACAGCTGATGGTGCTCTCTAAAAATTATAAAATGGTTTGTATGAACTACTAGAAGAAATAACAGTTGAGTAAAAAAACTATTTCTAGCTTTCTGTACTCGTAGTTCCTTCCTCTGGGAAGATGAATACATTTGGGAAGACTGGGAATGAGGGGAGTGTCGCTCAGACCACAAGTCGAGAGAAACCCACCTGTATTGAACACTGATGCAATTCATTCCGGAGTACCACTTGAATTTCTGGGATCCCCAGTCAGTTTAAGGAAGAAACCAAGTAGTTCAGAAGTGGGCTTCTAGATTTCTTACTGGTAGGCTCAATCAACATGCAAGTATTATGGAGATGCTTCATGAACTCAAATTTGAAAACCTTGGACAAACATGTTCTTTACATGCAACACTATTGAGAAAATTTAGAGAAATGTCATACAAGATACCCACCACCACATACCGTATTGTAGCTAGCAGACTAGGCCCTATGTTTGTAAGACAGAATACGCAAAAGAACTATGAGTGAATGTCTAATACATTAAAACATACGGTATCACTCTGAAACTTTGTGATTTATCTCAAATGTTTTGTTACACATTTCACTGTAACTGATAAACTGTGATTGCCATTGACCTACATCTATAACAGTCTCACGACTTGGAGATGTGAGTATTGTCTAGACCTATTAATCTATTAATAATTCCTAATTCAACATTGTTTATCACAATGGCATATGAACATATCCCGGTTTCTGAAAAACTAGTTAAGGTATAGGAAGATGCAGTTCGTGCATAACACTGACATATACTTCTTTGTTTACATAACAACGACCAAAATTGAAGCATAACACATAGTTTCCCAGGGGCACAATATTGCGACCCCCCCCCCCCTCCCCAGGAAATCTATTCTATGGACTTCTCTATGATATTATCTGAGGCCTAGAGAGGGTGATAATTTCGTTAGTTGTGGAACTCATAAAGTTTGAGTGCGGGACAATTGTTGTGGTGACAAACGGACATATGACATTGCCTAATATTTATGTTTGCATTATATTTGAAGGTACCATATTTATCGCACTTCTCGCAATAAAACCTAAAAGAACAAGGTAAAATCGGAAAATATAGTTAATGAATAAGCATTCCAAGAATATTTTGATACATATTATGAACAATATCATACATAAACTGCAGAAAATGCAAGGAATATGTATGTAACTTTTACATATATTTGGTCTGCTTTTCCGCATTTGCCATGGCTGCAACGTGGTTAGTTTGTCATTCGCATTCGAACCTAATTTTTACATTTAATTCCGATAAGTTAAGCTCCATTGAATAATCTGGACTTATTTGACGTTACAAAATGACAGCTGTGTGCAGATCTACATGTAATGGCTTTTTAAACAACAGGTGAGTGACGTCGCTAATGTCAATAGAGCTCGTTACACTTCTTGTCACCAGGCAGCACTGCTACACACGTTCTGTCTCCCTGATGACTTCTTTAGCCTCAACCAATCAGCAGACCCTATTCCTTGGCGTCCCCTAGACGCAAGTCTCATGGAGGTAAAAATGTTTTACCTCCATGCGGAAGCGATTCCTCGGGGCCTGCGAGATGCATGTCTCCATGAGTGCTCGTCTACAGCAGTATCCTTGAGTCTATTGATATTTTACTGTAGTAAACTGTTTTCTCTTTCTCTACGTTTCAGAATTAAATGGAATAATGTTTTATTAATCACTTTCAGATAAAATATAAACTTACTTTCCATGTCTAAATAAACATTAATTTTCTTTCTTTTTGTTGCAAGTTATTAACTGAAAAATACTAGGCTATACTTTCTCTTTACTTTCTTTGAACTTTGTTTTTACCAATATTCCCAAGGAGGTTTATATAGGTCGTTGAATATTGCAGTCTTTTACTTTATTGAGTTTTGGATTTGCTTCATTATGAAAAGATATATTCGAGATATTAGTCTTCTTTGAAAGATGCCTTTAAATATTTTTCATGAAGTAGTTTGGGGATAAGGCACAAGTTGGGTACTGACATTTTCAATTTAAAAACAGCTATTTCTTTAATTCCTGCAATTGATTGGTTTACAGGTACAAGTTAGCATTTTACTTTACGAGTGCTGGTTCTCTACCCAATACCCCTCTAAGCGGAAAAATAATAAGTAATAAAAAATACCTGAGTGTCACCGCCACTTTTCAACGATATGAACTTTAAATAATAAAAAAAAGCTGAGCCACTTCAGAGGTAGACCTCCGTGACCCACTAATATTTAAAACTCAAAAAGCAACACTCGATGATCTCTTTTAGAGAGAATTACTGTGTTCTCTAACAAACAGTTCTTGATTTGTCATTAAGGGACAAGGTGAAAAGCTATCAAATTCTCAATAAACTTCCGATTGTTTCTCAACAAATAACTGTCATGTAGGACACCCGTTCTCTTTAATATAGCCTGCACACTCCATGCATCCAACGAGATTTCCGGAATTTACTATACTACAACGCTCACGCCGAAGTCACATAAGAAATACTAATCAAATATCATTCAGTAACTATTCCTCCATGCTATGGTAGGCTACACGTATACAACCACAATAATTCAATGCAACGCTACTATCCCTTAGTGCATGCTTTAATCCCCAACCACAAAGTAACTAAACGACTTCTCTCAAACACGTCTCTTCACACATACCATCCAACGGAAAACCACCCAAACATAGTGAAATACAGTTCGCTTACAAACACGTGGCTATTAAGCAGTACAATGCACCATTAATCGCAAATAGGAGAAACCAGTCAGACACTCCAATAAACTGGAGCTTTTCCTATACCTGGCATGTCTGCTCTACCAAAATTGGAGAAATAATCATTTTCTACACAAGATGATAATTTTCTCAAAATATCTTTCAAAACGACTTAGAACTGCTTTGAACACACTTGAGTTCTATCCCATTGCAGACTAATTCAAGTATCTCAGTTACATTGGAACAGTGGAGTGTGACTGGCATTGCAGGACAGGGATATGTAAGAAGAGGACAAAACAGGGGTAGATGGAAACTTCGATGTGAGAGACACTGCACGGTGTAGGAAATTTACAAGAAGAAGAAGAACTGCTAACTCTGTATATAAAGAGAGAGGAAAATTTAATACTCATGGTAGACTGGAATGTGGTTGTAGGAGAAGGAACAGAAGAGAGGCTAACAAGAGAATATGGACTTGGTAGTATGACTGAGAGAGGAGAATGACTAATTGAGTCCAGCAATAAATTTCAGCTAGTAACAGAGAAAACCGTGTTCAAGTACCACAGGAGGAACGCTTATACTTCAAAATGGCAGGGAGATACAGGAAAGATCCCAGGTAGATTACACAATGAAATCAAATATTGGATTGTAATGCATACCCAAAAACAGATATAGACTCATATCACAATTTAGTTAACATGAAGAGCAGTTGTACGGACACAATTTATAAATAAATAAAGTTCACTTAGGAATGTAGCAAATAGGAAGTGCAAGGAAGCTAAGGCAAAATGGCTACATGAAAAATGTTAAGAAATGAGAAAAGACATGTTTGTCAGAAGGACTCATTCAGCATATAGAAAAATCTAATTAACCAAAATTAAAAGCAAGGGTTGTAACATCAAGAGTGATTAATCGTCATTTATCATCCCTTTTAAATTCACAAGATGACAATATTTACCTGGGGGATCTCTAATTTGTACTGTTAGCAATTTCTTCTGTTGGCAATTGCACATCATCAACGTTAAAACACACATCCTTCCAGCCTGTCTTAGACCTTGGGCTTTGCTACACGTTAGTCAGTCAGTCAGTCATCACGACTTAGGCTTCAGGGCAGTATGGGGAGACAGCCCAATAAAACACTCTGGCAAGTATTTATCAGTAAATACACAAAAAAGAAACTTCCGTATCTCACAGCTAAAACAAAAGGAGAACAGAATTTTCATTATTTACTCACTGCGTATTTCACAATTATTTATCATCCCTTTGTAATTCACAAGATGACAATATTTACCTTGGGGATCTGTAACAACTACTGTTCGCAATTGCACATTATCAGTGTTAAACATATAACGCTTCAGCCTTGCATTATCCTTGGGCCTTGCTACAGATTAGTCTGTCATAACAACTTGAAGTTCAGGCCAGGAAGAACAGACAGACCAATAAAACGCTCTGACAAGTATTTATCAGTAAGCACACAACAAAAAACTTTACATTCTGACAGCTTAAACAAAAGGAGAACAGAATTTTCATTATTTACTCATAGTGTATTTCACATTTATTTGTAATTCCTTTTTAATTCACAAGACAACAATATTTAGTTGGGATATCAGTTATTTCTACTGCTGCCAATTGAACTTCATCAACATTAAAACACACAACCTTCCACCCTGACCTACCAACCTGACCTAGACCTATGGCTTCTCGGGGATCTGCAAATTCTACTGTTGACAATTGCACATTATCAATGTTAAAACACACAATCTTCCAGCCTGACATAGACCTTGGTCTTTGCTACAGGTTATTCTGTCATCACAACCTCAACTTCAGGGCAGGGCTGACAGACAGACCAATAAAATACACTGTCACGTATTTATCAGTAAATACACAACAAAAAAATTTGCGCATCTGACAGCTAAATTCTGTAAATTCTACTGCTGGCAACTACACTCCATCAACATTAAAACACACAACCTTCCAGCACGGATTAGACATTGGGCTCTGCTTCAGGTTAGTCTGTCATCACCTCCTAATCTTCAGAGCAGGATGGAGAGACAGACCAATAAAACATTCTGAGAAGTATTTAGTACTAAGTGCACAACAAATAAATTTGCATATCTGCCAGCTAAAACAAAAGGAGAACAGAATTTCATTATTTACTCACAGAGAATTTCACATTTATTTATCATTCTTTTTCGTTCATAACACAACAAGATTTGCCTGGGGGATTTGTAATTTCTACTGCTGACAATTGCATATCATCAGCGTTAAAACACGCAAGCTTCGAGCCTGACTTAGACATCGAAGTTTGCTATTGGTGATTCTGTCATCAGAGCCTTAACTTCAGGCAGGATGAACAGACAGACCAATTAAGCACTCTGACAAATATCTATCAGTAAATGCACATCCGAAAAATTTACGTATCTGACAGAAAACCAAAAGGAGAACAGAATTTTCATTATTTACCCACAATAAATTTCACATTTACTTATCATACCTTTTTAATTCACAAGATGACAATGTTTAATTGTGGAATCTGTAATTTCTACTGTTGACAACTGCACATCATCAATATTAAAATACACAAACTTTCGTCCTCACCTCCGCCTATAGCTATGCTACTCGTCAGTCCCACATCATAACTAACATTTCACCACAAAATGGACAAACATGCCAATAAAACCCATTGACATGTATTTATCAGTAAATGCACAACAACAAAATTGCATACTTGACATTTAAATCAAAAGGAGAACAGAATTTTCATTATTTACTCACAGTGCATTTCACATTTATTTTCATCCCATTAAAATACACAACACAACTACTTTTAAATAGGAGATCATCAATTTCTACTGTTGCAAATTGCACTTTACTAGCATTAAAACACACAACATTCAAGCATGAACTAGACATTTGGATTTGCTACAGGTTTGTCTGTCATCACCAGCTAAATTTTAGGGCACGATGGACAGACAGACCAAAAAAAACACTGTTACAATTATTTATCAGTAAATGCGCAACAGCAAAATTTATGTATCTGACAGCTGAAACAAAAAGAGAACTGCTATTTCATTATTTACTCACAGTGAAATTCACATTTATTAATCATCCCATTTTAATCCACAAGACGACAATATTTGCCTGGGTTATCTATAATTTCTATTGTTGGTAATAGCACAACATCAACGGTAAAACACACAACCTTCCAGCCTGACATAAATCTTGGGTTCTGCTGTAGGTTAATCTGTTATCACCAGCAAATTTTTATGGCACAATGTACAGACAGACCAATAAAACATTGTGGCAATTATTTATCAGTAAATGCACAACAAAAAAATTTACGTATCTGACAGCTACAACAAAAAGAGAACAGAAAATTCATTATTTACTCACAGTGATATTCACATTAATTAACCTTTGCACTTTAATTCACAAGTCGACAATATTGTCCTAGGTTATCTTAAATTTCTACCATTGGCAATAGCTCGAAAGCAATGTTAAAACACATAACCTCCCTGCCTGATCTAGACCTTGGACTCTGATACAGCTTAGTCTGTCATCACCAGTTAAATTTTAGGGCACGATGGACAGACAGACAAAAAAAACACTGTTACAATTACTTATCAGTAAATGCACAGCAGCAATATTTACGTATTTGACAGCTAAAACAAAAGGAGAACTGATATTTCATTCTTTACTCACAGTGAATTTCCAAATTATAAATCATCCCATTTTGATCCACAAGACAACAATATTTGCCTGCATTATCTGCAATTTCTACTGTTGCCAATAGCACAACATCATGTTATAACACGCTACGTGCAGCCTGACCTGGACCTTGGGTTTTGTTACAGGTTAGTCTGTTATCACCTCCTAATCTTTAGAGTAGGATAGAGAGACAGTCAAATAAAGCATGCTGAGAAGTATTTATTAGTAAGTGCACAGCAAAAAGATTTACGTATTTGACAGCTAACACAAAAGAAGACCCGAATTTTCATTATTTACTCACACTGTATTTCACATTTATTTATCATCACCATTCCATTGTCTAGACAACAATATTTACCTGGAGGATTTGTAATTTCTACTGTTCACAATAGCACATGTCCAATTTTAAAACGCACAACCTCCCAGCCTGACCTAGACCTTGAGCTCTGCTACAGCTTAGTCTGTCATCACCAGCCAAATATTAGGGCATGATGGGCGGAGAGACCAATAAAACGACTTGACAATCATTTACCAATAAATGCACATCAAAATAATTTATGTATGTGACAGGGAAGACGAAAGGAGGATACATTTTTCATTATTTACTCTCAGTGTGTTTCACATTTATTTATCATCCATCCTCGATTCATTAGACGACAAAATGCACCTGGAGGATCTGTAATTTGTACTGTTGGCTATAGCGCAACACCAATGTTAAAACACCCAACATCCCAGCCTGACCTAGACCTTGGTTTGTGCTACAGGTTAATCTGTTATCACCAACTATACTTTTGGGCATGATGGACAGACAGACCAATAAAACACTCTGACAATTATTTATCGATAATGCACAACAACAAAATTTATGTGTGTGACAGCTAAATCAAAAGGAGACAGATTTTTCATTATTTACTCATAGTGTATTTCACATTTCTTTATCATTCCTTTTCCATTCAGTAGGTGACAATATTTACCTGGGTTATCTGTAATTTCCACTGTTGGCAATAGCACAACATCAGTGTTGAACACACAACTTCCCAGCCTGATCTAGACCTTGGGCAGCACTACAGCTTAGTCTGTCTTCACCAGCTAAATTTTAGGGCACGATGGACAGACATACCAATAAATCACTGTGACAATTATTTATCAGTAAATGCAAAATAAAAAATGTTACATGTGTGACTGCTAAAACAAAAGGAGAAGAGAAATTTCAATATGTACTCACAGTGGAAATCACATTTATTAATCATCCCATTTTTATACTCAAGTCGACAATATTGTCATGGGTTATCATTAATTTCTACTGTTGGCAATAACACAAAAGCAATGTTAAAACACAACCTCCCACCCTGACCTAGACCTTGGGCTCTGCTACAGATTTGTCTGTCATCAGCAGCTAATTTGTTGGGTATGATGGACAGAAAGACCAAAAAATACTGTTACAACTATTTATCAGTAAACGGACAAAAAAAATTTATGTATCTGACAGCTAAAACAAAAAGAGAACAGGAATTTCATTATTTACTCACAGTGAAAATCACATTTATTAATCATATCAGTTTTATACACAAGTCGTCAATATTGTCCTGCGTTATCTTTAATTTCTACTATTGGCAATAGCACAACATGTATGTTAAAACACGCAACCTCCCAGCGTGACATAGACATTGGGCTTAGCTACAGCTTAAACTGTCATCACCAGTTAAATTTTAGGGCACATTTCACAGACGCACCAAAAAAAAACACTGTGACAATTATTGATCAGTAAATGCACAACTAAGAAATTTACGTATCTGACAGCTAAAACGAAAACAGAACAAAAATTTCATTATATACTCACTGTGAAATTCACATTTACTAATCATCCCATTTTAATCCACAAGATGACAATATTTACTTTGGTTATGTGCAATTTCTACTGTTGCCAATATCACAACATCAATGTTATAACACACAACCTCCAGCCTGACCTAGACCTTGGGTTTTGTTACAGGTTAGTCTGTTATCACATCCCAATCTTTAGAGTAGGATACAGAGACAGACAAATAAAACACTCTGTGAAATATTTCTTAGTAAGCGCACAGCAAAAAGATTTACGTATTTGACAGGTAAAAGAAAAGGAGACCCAAATTTTCATTATTTGCTCACACTGTATTTTACATTTATTTATCATCACCATTCCATTCTCTAGACGACAATATTTACCTGGAGCATTTGTAATTTCTACTGTTCGCACTTGCACATCATCTACGTTAAAACACAAAGCCTCAGAGCCTGATGTAAACCGTGGGCATTTCTACAGCTAAGTCAGTCATTCCCAGCTAAATTTTAGGGCATGATGAAAGACACACCAATAAAACACTGTGACAATTATTTATCTGTAGGTGCACAAGAGACAAATTTATGTATCTGACAGCTAAAACAAAAAGAGAACAGATATTTCATTGTTTACTCACAGTGAATATAACATTTACTAACCATCCCATTTTATTCCACAAGACAACAATATTTACCCGGGCGATCTGTAATTTCTACCGTTGGCAATAGCCCAACGTCAAACTTAAACACACAACCTCCCACTGTGACCTAGACCTTGGGCTGCGCTACAGCTTAGTTTGTCATCACCAGCTACATTTTAGGGCACGATGGACAGACAGACCAATAAAACACTGTCATAATTATTCATCAGTAAATGCACAACAAAAAAATTTAGGTATCTGACAGCTAAAATAAAAAGACAACAAACAATTCAATAATTACTCACAGTGAAATTCACATTTAGTAATCATCCCATTTTAATCCCCAAGATGACAATATTTATCTGGCTTATCTGCAATTACTACTGTTGCCAATAGCACAACATCAATGTTATAACACACAACCTCCAGCCTGACCTATACTTTGGGTTTTGTTGCAGGTTAGTCTGTTATCACATCCTAATCTTTAGAGTAGGATACAGAGAGAGACAAATAAAACATGCTGTGAAGTATTTATTAGTAGGTGCACAGAAAAATATTTATGTATTTGACAGCTAAAAGGAAAGGATACCCGAATTTACATTATTTGCTCACCCTATATTATACTTTTATTTATCATCACCATTCCATTCTCTAGAAGACAATATTTACCTGAGAGGATTTGTAATTTCTACTGTTCGCAATTGCAGATCATCTATGTTAAAACACAAAGCCTCAGAGCCTGATATAAACTTTGGGCACTGCTACAGCTTTGTCTGTCATCACCAGCTAAATTTTAGGGCACAATGGACAGACAGACCAATAAAATACTGTGACAAATATTTATCAGTAAATGCAGAACAAAAAATTTATGTATCCCGCAGCTAAAACAAAAAGAGAACAAAAAATTCAATATTACTCACAGTGAAATTCACATTTATTTATCATTCCACTTCAATCCATAAGATGACAATATTTACCTGTGTTATCTATAATTTCTACTGTTGGCAGTAGCACAACACCAATGTTAAAACACACAACGTCTCAGCCTGGCGGAGGCCTTGGGCATTGCTACAGGTTAATCTGTCATCACCAGTTAAATTTTAGGGCACAATGGACAGACAGACCAAAAAATCACTCTGACAGTTATTATTCAGTAAATGCACAGCAAAAAATTTACGAATATCACAGCTACAACAAAAAGTGATCAGAAATTTCATCATTTACTCACAACGAAATTCACATTTATTAATCATCCCATTTCAATCCACAAGATGACAATACTTACCTGTGTTATCTATATTGTCTACTGTTGGCAGTAGCACAACACCAATGTTAAAATACACAATGTCCTAGCCTGGTGGAGACCTTGGGCATTGCTACAGATTTGTCTGACTTCACCAGATAAATTTTAGGGCACAATGGACAGACAGACCAATAAAATACTGTGACAAATTTTTATCAGTAAATGCAGAACAAAAAAATTTACTTATCTGACAGTTAAAACAAAAAGAGAACAAAAAACTCAATACTTACTCACAAAGAAATTCACGTTTATTTACCATCCCATTTCTATCCACAAGATGACAATAATTACCTGTGTTATCTAAAATTTCTACTGTTGGCCATAGCACAACACCAATGTTAAAACACACATCATCTCAGCCTGGCGGAGATATTGGGCATTGGTACAGCTTAGTCTGTCATCACCAGTTAAATTTTAGGGCACGATGGACAGACAGACCAAAAAATCACTGTGACAAATATTATTCAGTAAATGCACAACAAAAAACCTACGAATATCAAAGCTACAACAAAAAGTGATCACATATTTCATCATTTACTCACAATGAAATTAACATTTATTAATCATCCCATTTCAATCCACAAGATGTCAATATTTACATGTGTTATCTATAATTGCTACTGTTGGCAGGAGCACAACACCAATGTTAAAACACACAACGCTTCAATCTGGCGGAGACCTTGGGCATAGCTACAGATTTGTCTGTCTTCACCAGCTTAATATTAGGGCACAATGGACAGACAGACGAACAAAATACTGTGACAAATATTTATCAGTAAATGCAGAACAAAAAAATTGACATATCTGACAGCTAAAACAAAAAGAGAACAAAAAATTCAATACTTACTCACAGTGAAACTCACATTTATTTATCATCCCAATTTAATCCACAAGATGACAATATTTACCTGTGTTACCTATATTTTCTACTGTTGGCATTAGCCCAACGTCAAACTTAAACACACAACCGCCGTGTCTGACATAGACCTTGGGCATACCTACAGCGTTGTCTGTCATCACCAGTTAAATTTTAAGGCACAATGGGCGGACAGACCAATAAAATACTGTGACAAATATTTATCAGTAAATGTACAACAAAAAAATTTACGTATCCGACAGCTACAACAAAAAGAGAACAAAAAATTCAGTACTTACTCACAGTGAAATTCACATTTATTTATCATCCCATTTAAATCCACAAGATGACAATTTTTACCTGTGTTATCTGTAATTTCTACTGCTGGCAGTAGCACAACACCAATGTTAAAACACACAATGTCTCAGCCTGGCGGAGACCTTGGGCATTGCTACAGATTTGTCTGTCACCACCAGCTAAATTTTAGGGCACAATGGACAGACAGACCAATAAAATACTGTGACAAATTTTTATCAGTAAATGCACACCAAAAAATTTTACGTATCTGACAGCTAAAACAAAAAGAAAACAAAAAATTCAATACTTACTCACAGTGAAATTCACATTTATTAATCATCCAATTTAATCCACAAGGAGACAATATTTACCTCTGTTATCTATAAATTCTACTGTTGGCAATACCCCAACGTCGAACTCAAACACACAACCGCCGAGTCTGACCTGGACTTTGGGCTCTGCTACAGCTTAGTCTCTCATCACTAGTTAAACTTTAGGGCATGATGGACAGACAGACGGAAAAATCACTGTGACAATTATTATTCAGTAAATGCACAACAAAAAATTTATGAGTATCACAGCTACAACAAAAAGTGATCAGAAATTTCATCATTTACTCACAATAAAATTCACATTTATTATTCATCCCATTTCAATCCACAAGATGACAATATTTACCTGTGTTATCTATAATTTCTACTGTTGGCAGTAGCACAACACCAATGTTAAAACACACAACGTCATAGCCTGGCGGAGACCTTGGGCCTTGCTACAGATTTGTCTGTCATCAGCAGCTAAATTTTAGGGCACAATGGACAGACATACCAAAAAATCACTGTGACAATTATTATTCAGTAAATGCACATCATAAACTTTATGAATATCACAGCTACAACAAAAAGTGATCATTTACTCACAAGGTGTGCTGTTTTCTCAAGGTTTGCTGTCTTAGCAAGCTGTGCTGTTTTAGCAAGCCATGATGTACTACCAAGGCATGCTTTCTTAGCAAGGTGTGCTGTCTTGGCAAGGCGTGCTGTCTTAGCAATTCGTGCTGTCTTGGCTAGGCGTGCATTCTTCGTAAGGTGTGCTGTCTTCGCAAGGTGAGCTGTCTTCACAAGGTGTGCCATCATTGCAAGGCATGCTGTCTTCGCAAGGTGTGCTGTCTTGGCAAGGTGTGCTGTCTTGGCAAGGTCTGCTGTCTTGGCAATGCATGCTGTCTTGGCAAGGCATGCGTTCTTGGCAAGGTGTGCTGTCTTGGCAAGGCGTGCTGTCTTCTCAAGGCATGCTGTCTTGTCAAGGTGTCCTGCCTTGTCAAGGCATGCTGTTCGGGCTATGCAAGGTGTTTTGTCTTGGAACTGTGTGCCATCTTGGTAAGGTGTGCCATCTTTGATATGTGTGCCATCTTTGCAAGGCATGAATTCCTTACAAGCCGTGAATTCTTTGCAAGGCATGCTGTCTTTGTAAGGTTTGCTGTCTTTGCAAGGTGTACTGTCTTTGCCAGGTGAGCTGTCTATACAATGCATGCTGTATTTGCAAGGTTTGCTGTCTTTGAAAGGTGTGCTGTTTTTGCAAGATGTGCTGCCTTTGCAAGCAGTGCTGCCTTCACATGGGATGCTGCCCTAAAAGGCATGATGCCTTCGCAAGGCATGTTGTCTTTGAAAGGCGTCCTGCCTTCGCAAGGTGTGCTGCCTTTGCAAGGTGTGCTGCCTTCACATGGCGTGCTGCCTTTGCGAGACGTGCTGCCTTCGCAAGGTGTGCTGCGTTCGCAAGGTATGCTGCCTTCTTCAGGTTGGCTGCCTTGACATGGAGTACTACTTTTGCTATGCATTCCTCCATCACAAGGCGTGCTGTCTTTGCAAGCTGCGCTGTCTTTGTAAGGCTATTTGTCTTCGCAAGGCGAGCTTTGTTCACAACGAGTTCAGCATTCGCAAGGTGTGATGTCCTCACAAGGTGAGCTGATTTTGTAAGTCATGCTGCCTTTACAAGGTGTGCTGCCTATGCAAGTCATGCTGTGTTGCCATGACATGCTTTCTTGGCAAGACATGCTGTCTTCGCAAGGTGTGCCATCTTTGCAAGTCGTGCTGTCTACACAAGGTGTGCTATCTTCACACGGCGTACTGCCTTTGGAAATCGTACTGTCATTGCTGTCTTGGAAAGGCGGCACGCACTGTAAAGGCAATATGCACTATAAAACAAGCACACAATGGAATGGCAGCACAAGCTGCAAAGGCAGCACATGCTGCAATGGCTGCACATGCTACAAAGGCAAAGAATGACATTGCCCTTCTGTTAACTGAATTGTTGTCACTAACAACACAGACTACCTTAAAACCTATTGCATGCAGTCCGGAAATTGTTTTCTTTATTGCAGTGAAAAGTCCTTCACCATTTATATTTTTTACTGGAAGAATGTGGACTACATCTTTATATGAAGACAACAAACTCTGTATCATAAAAACCTGAGCAGTAGTTGCCACATTTTTAGAATTGAATGCAGCACCCAAAATGTTACCTCCTGTGAAGTCTAAATAAGGTTTCAAGTGTATTTCATCTAACATTAGTGAAACAACATGATCTGATTCACAAAGAAACTGGAATTTCTGTTTTATACACATCAGAAAATTGCCACCTAGCTGCTCAGCTGCTGGGTTTGTTTGAAAATGTGAACAGATTTTATGCAGGGTATTAGGATGAGGTAGCACAAGATACTGTGTACTTCTTATAAACTTATAAGCATGTGGCGATATTGAAAATAGAATACTACAAAATATAATACAGTCTGTTGAGCATCTGTAATGGCTCTTGTGGACTCCCATTAGATTCAATTGCTCACATAAAAAATTTATTTTGTTACTTTCACTCTCATCAAAATGTTTTGCCATATCTTTCAAATAATCAGTAATGAATAGCAAGTGGTCTTTTCCAGTGCTACCATTGTTTTTCCTAGTAAAGTTCTCCAAGTTATCAATAGTGTTGATTAAGTCGTTTAAATGGTTTATAGTTAAAGGGAACTTTCTTGTACCTAATTTTGAGATTACACTTTTACCCTCATATAAATACATGCTCAGGTCAGTAGTCACCACAACAGAACACAAAAGTGTAGGAATACCTTTGACGTCTATTAGAACAAAAGTTATGGAACTTTCTGACTTTATCAGATGCCAGTCATTAGGCAGCTTGATACCCTCTAAACACTTAACAAAACCATTAAAGTCCACAAAATGTCATTCCTGTTCATACTGAGCATGAGTTGCTACACTCGCTGCAATAGCTATTTCTAAGTCTCTATTTTCTAGACGCTTTCGTCTCTCATCTCCACTTTCCCTCGAACAAGAAGCTGACGAAAAATACTTCGGACAGTTAGGCAGAATGGATGGTATGGCTCCTGTTTTAAGGCGAGGTTTTGGAAGTGGCACAGAATATTTCTTCCCTGTGGAACTGTCGAAATATTCACTGTGTTTCAGAATGAGGTCTTCAGTGAAGTGGAGCTCGCAGACCTTGAAATAATGAGAAAATCTTTTATCAGCTACATGTAATAATCCCGAGGGGTACTAATGCTAACACATGGGATTAGTGTCAATTATCTTCAGATCAAATCGATTATTGTTCACTCGGTATTTCAGGTTAAAAGGCTAAAGCTATTCTTGCATAAGTAAATCACAGTTTTCCAGTGACTCAGTAATGTACGTAATGCAGTTGATCTTCTAGAGAAGGGCATCAAGACAATCGAATTCAGCTGTTAATGAACATCTAAAGAGCGTGCTACTTAAATATGTGATTAGTTGCTCCCGCTCTCTAAATTAAAGAACACACACCCTGAGAAATCTAACTGAATTGTAAAGAACCTGAGCTTACCTTCGAATTCTGTGTAACCTGGAAATTTTCACGATGTATTGCAGATATCCATTTCTGCTGTAGTTCAGTGCTCTTAGGAAAAGAAAACACCGCTACTCGTGGCCCATTTTCGTAATTTCCTCTACAACGTGGAACACAACACTTATACACCATTTCGAACGATTAAATCAAATCTCAGAGTTAAACGGAGATGTAATTTTCGACGAATCAACCACTATACTTTGAAAGTAAACAGAACACAAGTTTTGTTTCCCGGGTAGGTTAGCCAACATAAACACAGAATTTCGAATTGCTTATAAAGGTAAATCCATACAAATTAAGCACAGCATCTCACGGTGTAGATTTCTTATCGCATATTGCTTTGTAAACGGTGCTACTTTTTCTTGCAGTGCTTCATATACTAATTTTCAATTAAACGAACAATGTATTCTACCGGTGCCTTTTGTTGCATGGTTGGTATGGCTATTAGATCCAGTTATGGCCACCAGCAGCGCTAGTTGTAGCAAAATCTGTCTTTCCACCACTGGCCTAGTGAAAGTGACGTCACATGGCCTACTCATCTTGGCTGGGAGGCCTGTATGTTAGAAGGTGTTGGCCGAGCTAGCAACTCAGCCTCATGACGTCATCGTGTTGTTAGTCGGTCGGTGGGGAGGGGGGAGGGAGAAATGGGGCAGCCGCGCGCCCCGGCTGTCTGTGCGGCCCAGCTGTGGCGGAGCGGCCAGGCGTGTGTCGGCGTGCGGCGCAGTCCCGCCTCTCGGCGAGAACACCAGAGACAGGCGAGGCGGGCAGCCGGCCTCCACTGGGGTACTTGGAAGCTGCGACTGTCGTTTTGCTCGCTTTTGTGTGGTTTGTCGCGTAACCCACGGCGGAACTGCTCGTGTTTAATACATTCTCTTTAACAATTAGGATCGATACGAACATTAGGGATGGCGAATAGTGTGTTAAATTAGCGCGTCGAGTGTTTAATAATTTATTATTTATCGCCTTGTTACAGTCGTTTAATCGCTGATACCTTGAGCGAGAATAACGTGCAACGAACAGAAAATAGTGCCACATGCAGTCGGGCCGTGTTTCGATGTATCAGTGTCGATACCTGCATGATTTCTCGTACCACAGTTGTTGAAAACGAAAACCACGCGTTCCTGGCTACGTCACTGCAACGAAATAACCAATGTTCGTAGAGGACGCAAGTATGCCAAAACCATCAAACAGTCAGCACTTCGGGCTGAGTGAGTTTCAGTGCGACACGGCGTCTGTTGCCACTGACTCCAGCAGACGTGGTTGTCTGTAATTCTGGACCGCCAGCCGAGAGTGACAGCAGGTTGCCTCTGTTGCGCCCTGCAGGGCTGACAGAAGTTTATTTTTCAACATTTCGCTTAATTTGGCCGAATTTGAACATCTAAAATGTTGTAAGGTACTCATTCAGAGGTATAACCTGCCGTTAGGGCTTTCACACAATAAGAAAAGTATCACAGTTGTAAATTTGGCGTGTCGCGAGGTAACGGAACGCACGGCGCTGAAATACGCGAACATTATTCACCCAGTATTTGAGCACTTCGCGACTTCGAACACACGTTGAGAATAATTTTAAAGAGTTCCAAAACTCTTTCTCGCTTACACGCTTAACGTCAGATATTACAGACGTTAACTCGTCTGCAAACTAATCAGACGTCTGAAGTTGTTTAGTGCATAGGCATTCTGAATCCTGTACTGCACTCGTGGCGTCATGCCGACGTGCTTCTGGCGATGAAACGCAGCACTTGCGTTTATTTCAGTATTTTTACAATTTTCTGGAATTTAGGTTGTGATCCACGAGCGATCTGTTGTTTTCCCCAACCTACGTTAGACTGAGGCGAGGATTTGGTTCCTTGTGGGCGAATTCTTGAGAATTTATCGTAATGTTTGCGTTTCATGAAATAAAACTTCCTTATTCTTTTTTATCGTTCTGTGACGTGACGTTTCGTTTGTGATTTGCTGATAAAAGAGAAGCGATCACACACCACAATTTTTTTGCTCTATTCAAGTCTGCAGCGGCGGCCGGAGTGGCCGAGCGGCTCTAGGCTCTACAGTCTGCTAGCGCGCGACCGCTGCGGTCGCAGGTTCGAATCCTCCCTCGGGCATGGATGTGTGTGATGTCCTTAGGTTAGTTAGGTTTAAGTAGTTCTAAGTTCTAGCGGACTGATGACCACAGATGTTAAGTCCCATAGTGGTCAGAGCCAGCCATTTCCATTGCAATATTTGCAAGAATCGAGGTAGATTTGTTATTAGTTCCCGTCAGAGCACTGAATCACGTCGGAATTACATTTGTGGAGGCATTTGCTAATTATATTTGGCTGAAACCTATAGAAAATATTATTTCGTTTAGGTAGATACTGTTACAGAAGCCTTACCCGTTACTGATGGTAAGTCACTTTTAGGGAATTATCGGTAGCCACTGACGCCAGATTTACCGACACTTTAGCATGATAAAGTACTCAAAATCTTGAAGACTTCTGAAATGTCGTATATCATTTAGACTGCATATCGTCATAAAACGCAACTTTGAGTACCAAAACTATGAAATTGCCAACTTTAACTTCGCAAACACATAGATCAGCACAGCGACTGTTCAGTTTGCTTGCCGCATCCAATCGCAGCACAGGACGCGTGATGTCACATAAGAGTGACTGTCTTCACACGTGAGGGACGGGATGATTAAATAAAAGTTCCACGAATTTTATGAATAATGCGTAACCCGAAATCTGAGCTCCAACTGGTTCTCACTTTCGTGACACTGAAGTGTGTGTGGTGGTTTCCGTTCTTATACTCGGCTGTCACAAAATGTGCAACGCAATTGATGCACCGAATTGAAGACCTGTCCAAAACGTCTCGTGTGTAGCGAGATTAGTAGTGCTGAATTGTCGGGAAATGTGACGTTGAAGGATGAAGAGTGGCCGGAGCCAAAACAGTTTCAGAAAAAGGCCGCCATTTAATCGATAATGTGTGGAATTCGCTCTCTGATGCACACATCGATTGCCCATAATTACGGATTAAGGTCGCTGGTGACTTACGAATGTGTACAGTGTTTCTGGGTGCTTTTAATTCTTCACGTTTTCTGTCCACCAGCAGAATATTTGACAGTGTGGTGTCTCACACGATACTTGGGCTGGCAGTAACGGTGCTGTACCACTGGGTGCTCATAATCTGAAGTTGAGCCACTCACAGGGGTCCAGTGTGGACTGTAACTATTGTATGGTAGCGAAACTTGGTATACTAAAGCCCCCTTGCGGAACCGATTTACACTGGAAAGAAATTATTTCCGATTTTGGCCACCAAATGGCTCTGTCAACGGAAGAAAGACGTATAGAAATGTTTCCATATGTAATGGATTGGCAACGGAACGTGGGCAGGAAGGGTCAAACAAGTGAGAAAGGCAGAATGTAGGTCTTGTTATTAACCGCCAGGTTCAAATGGTTCAAATGGCTCTGAGCACTATGCGACTTAATTTCTGAGGTCATCAGTCGCCTAGAACTTAGAACTAATTAAACCTAACTAGCCTAAGGACATCACACACATCCATGCTCGAGGCAGGATTCGAACCTGTGACCGTAGCGGTCGCTCGGTTCCAGACTGTAGCGCCTAGAACCGCACGGCCACATCGGCCTGCTAATTAACCGCCAGCTGCACAATTTGTTCAGTATGAGCACCGAAGACTTCGGTGAGAGGTTGTACAGCGATAGATTCGCACCTGCTAACTAAAACCGGAACTGATTTCCTCCGGCGCAAACTGGTTTCGCATTAACGCCTTAGCATACCTGCCAAGTTTCGTTACCATGCGGTAATTACAGACCACAGTGAACTTCGGTGAGTGGCTGCATTTTACTTACGACCACCCGGTACTTCCATGCCTCTGCTGAAGGAAAAAGCGATTCGCCAAAATTTCGCTGTCGCATTTGTGGCCCATTTGGTCATAAACCATTTAGTAGTTAGCCAGTTAAAAAAAAGTCTGCAGTTGTCTGACTTCCGTCTTGTTTCACCTTTTTGAAGCATCAACACTCGTTAGGTTCTGCAAATACCCGTCTTCTCAGTACAGGCGACTGTCTAAACTGGAGCAGGTCGCAGCTACAAATAGGGGGCGTCGACATTGCCCCGTGGCGTAATGATGTACTCTGTGACGTCATATATACTTACGGATACCACAGAACGCGGTGATGTTTACAAGACTGCTATATTACGTGTTTTTTCTAATATAGGTTGTGGTGGAAAAGTGATGTGTTGCATAGCCCGAGGTCTAGCCTGGGTTGACAGGTTACAGTACGGTTTTCGGTTAGCGGAGCCAAAGAAATGGAGTGTTACAGTAACGATAATTATTGCTGTGTCAGATATTTTATGCACGTTAGATTTCGACGTGTGTTTTTTGTCCGTTTTGATGTCGTCATGGATCGAAACACAGTTGGAGCGGCAGGTTCAGTATTTTTCAGCATTGGGCACAGTTCGTAGCTGGTGTAAACAAACGTACGTTTTCACGTGTGTAAATTTGCGTGTGCACAAGACGGACGCAGCCTTCGCACAAAGAGGCATCGGTGCAGCCGGCCTCGTACGCCTGTTGACACGTGGGCGTGGGCAGTCAACACGTCCCAGGCGAATACAGGCCGTGCTGTCCCGTCCACGGTTTTGTTTCGTTTGCTCCGTTTTGCTGCGTCGCACTATTAAGTCCCAGTTTTTTGTGTGCTTTCAAATTTACGTTAACCCATTGGCCGAGTGGCCTAAAAAGGAACAAATGGATCTGAAGAATATTATCGTGCATACTTATGACGCGAGTTATCGGTAACTTCTAGTGTGTCTTCTGAGTGATATAATGGATAATCGAGTTGAACTTTTTACTGCTAATGATATGAGGAAACGTGCTTTCCAATGCAGTGGTAACGCGTATCAATTACTAATGGCCTTTTGAATAACATTCATGTTGATTTGAGACACACTATATAGTGCCTGCTAGCTATCGCTGCATGTTCGAAAACAAACAGCATGAGAAACCAGGCTGTAGTAAAATTATAAAGATTACAGCTTAATTAGAGCAGTCAACCACGAATATGATATGCAAAGTTTATTTACACAAAACCGTTACCGGTTTCCAATTTTCAAAAAAAAGTTGTTAGGTGGCTTTCAAAATCTGATCAGTACTTGCGTTAACCGCCATTTAAAAGAATATTCATTTCTGTGCAAAATATCAAACCTTCACGATCGGTTTTTGTCTGGAAATGTGAAATTATCGACTAAATTTTCCCATGCAAATGGCGTCGGAGCTTTTTGTTCGGACACTACATTACTAGATGAAAGGCAACAGTGAAATCAGCTACAGAATCAGTATGCCTTAATTGAAAAATAAACAGGACGCAGGATCATTCGTGAGTGGTAACGAAAATGATGTACATTATCGGTACAAGCCAGTGATACAGTACAGGTCCATCTGCCCTTTAAAGAACGTTAGATCAGTTACTGTGGCACTTCGTATCTTGTAATCGGTATTTCAGGTAAGGAAAGGAGCCACTCTATTCTATAAGTAAATTGTCAGCAAGACGTGAATTAAAAGTTAATGAATAGCGGCACTGATAGCTCACCATACCTGTTAGAAAACACTATCATACATAAATTTCTCATCATTGTTTTGCAGGAAGAATAAAGCCATTGACGTATTAATTTTTCGTTCTTGAGGCTGCACAGAAAGAAGTTCTAGATTTAATTACGGAATTCAAACACACACTTCCTATTAACGATACCTGTGTCTTGGTCTATGAGTTCGTCAGTCAGGTGTGAAATTGCGTTGGGTTGCATGATCGTACGTAATGAATAGTGTACTGCAAATGAGTTATAAAAGTCGGATACAAGTAGGCATATACTCACCATTTACGTACATCATCGTTGACTGCTTACGGCAAGATGGCAGATACTAATGTACGCAGTATAAATAGTAGCACTGAAGTCACTACATAGTTTTGGCAGTATGTGATTAGATGGTACAGAAGTGCTAGTACATTCTGTGAATGAAATATTAGGCGCTGCGCTGATTAATTGGAGATGCACAGAAGTACTTTGATTCTTAACATTATCAGGAGAATCCTTGGAGGCAGGTTTTGTGTGCAAATATTATCTATATTATTAAAAGAATTTGTAAATACAACATTGTCAACCTTTCCGACTAATAATTAAGAGAACTTTTGGCCTCACATGAAAACAACAATGGGATCGAAATCATGAGTTGAGTCGCTCAGTGACCATACCGTCACAGCAACGGAAGACGACACACGAGGCGAAATACAGGGCTACCAATAAATCGTTCACTGGTTTCCAGAACTCTCCATTTTCCGAAATATTTTTCGCCTCAGCGAGTTTAGACTGTGCCGAACAGCTGATCTTACGAATGCAGCGCCTTGTGAAAATGCCGAAAAGGCGAGAGAAGAGTTTTCGTGTGTTGGAATGTGTGGGATATTTGACCAAATGTTGCAGCTGCGGCCGTGGAGGAGGGTGACCGAGATTTTTGTACAAAGAAGTCAACAGCAGCGACAAACCGCGAACTCTGAATACCGCAGCAAAGTGTGTGGAAGACCGTGCGTCGGCTGTTACACTTCGAACCGTACCGTCTGCAGCTCGTACAACAATTAAAAGCAGAAGGTAGCGGCCGGCGCCTTCAGATTCCTGCCACAACGGAGGGAGGACTGGAGGATGAACTTCCATGCTGAACCTCCATGCTGATCTTCGGCGACGGAGCAACCTAGAATTTACCTGAAAAACTTAATCTCTGCAATGTGAGTGTGAGCTACTGAAAATCCCCATGAAATTGCGGCGCATGAACCAGATTCGCAGATGGTTAATGTTTTCTGTCCAGTGTCACAGACAAAGCTTGAATGGGCTGTTTTTAATCTGTGAAGGAACTACGACGATCCTCAGGACGCCACACTCTCACATGGCGGAGACAAACATTTTCAGATAAATGTAAGGTTGCTTCGATGCTGAATATGAGCATGCAGACGAAATGTCCATCCTCAACCGGTCCGTGCATAGTGGCGCGAATCTGAAGGCGCCGGCCGCAACCTTCTGCTTTTAATTGTTGTGAGAAATGCAGACGGCGCGGTTCGATGTGTGACCGCCGACGCACGGTGTTCCACGCACTTTGCTGCGGTGTTTGGAGTTCGCGGCACCCCCCCGCCCCCCAAACGGTTGCAGCTGCCATATTTGGTCAAATATCCCGCATATTACAACACGAGAAAACTCTTCTCTCTCTGGCATTTTGGCAAGGCGCTGCATTGTTAATGTGAGGTGGTCAGCACAGTTTAAACTCGCTGAGTTTGCTGTTATATTCGTGCTCCAATCATATTTCTACATGTAATATTTCGGAAAATTTAGAGTTCTGGAAACGAGTGAATGATTCATGGCAGCTCTGTATTTCGCCTTCTGTCTGTCGTCTTCCGTTTCTGTAAGAGTATGGTCACTGAGCGACTCAACTCATGGTTTCGATCCGCTCTGGTTTTATGTAATGCCAAAAGTTAGTTCAATTTTTAGTCAGATCGGTTGACAATATTGTATTTACGAATTCTTTGAATAACGTAGGAATATTTTTACAGATAATCTGCCTCCAAGAACACCCCCGACAATGTTTACAAACAAAATACTTCTGTGCCCTTACTATTAATCACAAAAATGGTTCAAATGGCTCTGAGCACTATGGGACTCAACATCTTAGGTCATAAGTCCCCTAGAACTTAGAACTACTTAAACCTAACTAACCTAAGGACATCACACACACCCATGCCTGAGGCAGGATTCGAACCTGCGACCGTAGCAGTCCCGCGGTTCCGGACTGCAGCGCCAGAACTATTAATCACAGCAGCGCCTAATATTTCTTTCACAGAACGTGCTTGCACTTTGCCCTTTCCTGACCTCACAGCGCCGACACTGAAGGTACCGCCTCTGATGCCAGTACTTACACTGTGTACGTTACTGTCCGGAATCTTTGCGTAAGCAATGAACGATTACGTACGTAAATGGTGAGAATATGCCTACTTGTATGGGACCAATAATATTCCTTTCTGTTACACAACTTATGTACGTACAGTCATGCTCAAAAGTATCCGAACGAATCGAATTGCATTACGCCCGATTCGCATGCAATCCGCATAACGCAGCTGTTTAGCAGGTCCTCTAATCGCCCCTCAGTACAGTCGTTTGACTATTGAAAATGGTTCCAACAAGTCACCACTAGGAAACACTGCCCTGTATCGCAGTAACTCAAGATGTAAAGTAATACCACGATACTACAAATATCAGAGAACCCCTTATCATATATAAACTGTCCTTAACGCTTGTAAGCTCACATTTATTACAATAAATGACATACCTCAAATGTTACCACTCTCATTGTTACGTCGGATAGGTAATGCACGTAGTAAGTTCGTCATATTCATGATTTTTTCTTCAAAGTAACATACCGTACTTATTATTTAACGCAAAATGACATTAAAAATTTAATTTATTCACGAGCAGCTAGTTCAGAATATCTATGAACTTCAAATGACACGACCAACCGTCCCGTTCTGCATATGGATTCAAACCCAGGTCATGTAGAATAAGCAAAGATTTCGTGACTGACGGAAACTAACAGTCATTCCTGACTAGGCATACAGAGAGTGATATACCTCGATTTTAGACAGTATCAGTTAGCAAATATCAACTATAAATTACATAACGTAAACATTTTTAACGGACGCGGATTCCTACCCAGCAGCTATTGTCCTTGTTAACGAACTACGGGAGATGCTAAATATTGCTTCTTCACATGTAACTTATTAGAAATGCCGTGACGTGAAGCTTTGTGTTGGACTGGGGTTCGAACCCAGAACCTATTCTCAGCAACATTTCTCCTCATACTATTAACCGTCCACTCCTGTTCCGCTCGCGAACGTCGCGTGGTTCGGGCGATCGTCGGCAGGGCCTCTTATATTGGCTGCAGTTCCTCAGTTTTTCTCGTCGTGGCCATTTCGCTGCAAGCCTGAAAGCCTCGAGGAGACGCGTTGGCACGCCACTTTTTCAATTACATGCCACACGTCCTGTGGATACATTCAGTCGAGACCGTTCGTAGCGACATCACTTTTAACGACTTACTGGCTATAACATCGAAATCTAATGGTTCTATCTAAACCGTACATGAATGCTGTATTTAGGCTATAACACAGGAATCTAATGGTCCCATCTAAACCCTGTATGAACGCTGTATTTATAAAGTCCCTTAGGACATCTCTTTTTGCGACTTACCGAATAAAACTACGTATTTTTGTTCCATTTTCGGACAAATGTATCGGCTGTAAGATCCAATGTTAGTTTTTTTTTGTCGCTTATTTGGGGAGGTATCTCTTATTTTCAAACATTCGATTTCTGCAGATTGTTCGTTTCAGATCAGGCGTCACAACGAATACATCGTCAAATGCAAAGTGAGTACGTACATCTTACATGCTAAAAGCAAACTAATGTAACAGATTAAGTTAAGTAAGGCAGTATATTGTAGTATGTGTTACTGTACAGCGTGTAGTTCAAGATCGCTAACAAGAGATCAATTTTTTGCATTCACATGATACAATTGTATCGTCAGTTGTTTTTCTAACCATTTCAGGAGTGAAAATTATTTTGATTGATTCAGATACTTCTTTCCCAGCTGTACTTCTTCGCTGAGGTTTATGGGCCAAGTTCGCAGAACCACTTTTACGTAATCTTGGAGCTGCTTCTGGATGCACTCTACCAGAACTTGAAGCATATTGGGAGTGTTGTCGTGTGCATTGTTTCTTCATTGCCCCCCCCCCCCCGCATCTTCTTTATTTTTATTCTCTTCAGTGTCTGTATAATTCTATTCGAAATCCCTTAACTCTGATACTTGTTCGTCTATTAGATGTTAAGCGAAAATTTCCGCCTCGTTCAGGTCTCTATGACTCATTGTAGAAAATCTTCCTCAAAAGAAACACGTTTGCTCAACTGTGACAAACTGCTAATAATAATGGTTAGTCTATAAATCAACCATGAAAATGAAACTAATCAACTAGACATTCAACAATGCGCCATCAAACTGGCATTCTGGGTTGCCAAATGAGATTTAGACCGAATTAGAATAGCGGTCGCAGGTGGCGTCAACCCAGTGCAAAATATGCCCTTGGGCACAAAAGTTAGTTGTTATTCCTATTTTCAAAAGTGATGATGGGCGATCTGTTATGTTAAAATGTGTGGATAAAAGTCGTATTTCAAGATCGCTAAAACTCCTCTACTGATTACTAGTTTCAGATCATTGACGAGACTTCTTCAGATCTAAAATACAAAAAGGTAGCATAAAAGAGGGCAACTATAGCATAACACGTTTTATGCTTAAAATTCCATTCACACACAGAAGTAGTAATATTGATTGGTACATATCAGCCACCAGGCATTACACAGCGCCATAATCTGTTGAGCTGAATCGCTCTTGCTGCCATGCACACACTGAAAAATTTTATATACCGTGACAAAAATAATGACATGAAGTGCATTTGGTAAGTCGTGTACAGCTTTAACCTCAGCTAGTGCTTGATTTGTAAAAAAAAGGGGGGGTGGACAGGTGTGTGTTTCTGCAATTGACCTCTTAAGACGGTATTTTAACGCTTTTCTGCGCATTTCAAAAGTGACAGTACAACATCTTTACTAGTAAAAAGATAATGTTCTATGATACCACATCTCAAAATTTGCAGTATCGATCCTTTTTTTTTACCCAAGACCGAGACATCAATGGGGAGTACCTAAGCGTCCCGTCACAAATCAACCACTGAACTTGCCGAAAGTAGGTCGTACTGGATACGCAGTGTGCAACGTCAGCCATACAGGTCCACTGCTCATAATGCCACTATTGTGTGCGAATGCACAGACTGTGACAGAGGTAACTATCACACAGCCCATGTGCGGATGTAGATATGGCCCGTCACTCGCAACGCTGCAGGAACCAGGGAGTGGCTGTACTACAGCCGTCAGGGAACTGGCCGCATGTGTAATGTATATATGTGTGTATGTTTTTACTACACGAAAGCGCCGACTACCAGACGGCGCCGCTAACCATGGAGTGTGTAAGCTCGATTCACAAAAATCTGCTAACGCTATTGACATCAGTTTATGAAGAGGCGGAGTACAGGCGAATTTCACAATGGTATATATTCACTCGTTTTGTTGTGTAAAAGAATCTTTTAGTGATTTCAAAATGTAGGAGAACATAGGATGTTACTTTATTGACGTCATTTTCGTCGCATCAGTTCACCTTGCTACCACATGATGGAATGGAAACAAAAGCAAAGTAAGGATTTGCTCAGAATAGTCCTCTTACATAAAAACTGACACTTTAGCCTCAGAAAACGAAGTAGGGCAAAAGTTCTACAAATAGTAGACAGCATAGTTTGACTATATAAAATTACCTTTTAGGGGAAGCGTTGGTCAAAGTAAAAACGGCACCAGTCATAGTTGTAGAAGTGTGTCTGTACTCTGGTAACCCGTTAACAGTGTCAGTGAACTACAACCGACGTGGCACAGTACAGAACCGTTTCACATTGAGATGAGAGTACGGCGTAGATAAACATTCCAAGTCTAGATGTGTTTTGACCAGTGTCGTTAGATGTGGCCGGGTTGCTCATCCGGTAAGAAGTTAGGGTCAAGGTTCAAGGTTGAAGGCTCATTCAGGACACGAAAGTCTGACCGGTTGACGACTGGGCAGGTAGATCGCCATCGCGAAACAGTTGACTGCCGGCTAGTGATGGGGAGCTCGTGAATGAGTCGTTCAAATGAACGCTTCACTCCAGTGAAGTGTGAACTATACACTCAATTTCAGTGAACTGGTACTTCAGACTATTCACAGACAGCACACTCCACACTTTTTTCTAGTTCACTAACTCTCACCCCCTCTCCCTCTACATCGGCGCTACGTCACTCATCCTCCCTTCACTTCAGTCCTCCCTCTACTGCCTGTCGACGAATCGCGCGGTGTTTGTGGGGAACGACAGGTTTAGGAGGGGTTGGTGAGGTAAGGGGCGAGGGGAAGGCAGCGTCAGCTGCTTCTTGCAGTGCTGACAACATTACCCCTGACTGTTTGTGCAGTTATACTTCGCGTCTATGGGTAGCCTACCGTTGGCAGCGCTTGCAGACAAATGAATATTAAAGATACAAACGAAGAGGCTGGCTGTGTGAGCACGCACAGCCAATATGAAAGTAAAATGCTTACCTTCTGAGTCTGGAACTGAAGCATCAGTCGAATCCACGCTTGAAAGATAATCGTTCATGTTGGATTGTTTATCTCGTACATATTATTGAAATAATTACACTAAATATCAATTTAAAGATTGTCCTAATTATACTTTAAAAAATACATATATATTTATGAATAAACATCAATGGATTTGGCGAATGTTCAGAGATTTCCGTTTGATAACATGATTTGTTCCACTTTTTCCTGTCAGGCGATTTCTTCTGTCAGTTATAAGGTGTCCTGCCTTCGAGAACATTCTTTCAGACGGCGTGGAGGTTGCAACAATACACAGTCGTATTTTTCCAAGTTCAAAGAGCGAGAGGTATACCGACAGCCTTGTCTCTGTAGCAGGGGCTCTTGTAAATATTTGTCCCCTTCCACTACTGCAGCAGCTCTCGGGTGTGGACTACCCTGCAGCCTGGAAAACACTTCGTCAAATTCGAGCCAGAGACTAGAAGTAGATTCAGTGGTTGGAACTGAGATTGTTGCAGTAGCAGTGGATGTGTTCGTCACAAACTTCTCACAGTGCCTGATCAGGTTTAATTTCACCTTCTCAGCAGAATTTTTATCAGAAAAACCATGTAATTTGAACCGGGGATTAAATGAAGTTGCTTTTGCGAAAATGGAATTTTCCTCTACATTTCGAAACCGTCATTTTAGGTCCTGAGCTAGCTTTTCGGCCATTTGCTGCACATCTACATGAATTTCAGTGTTATTAACAAACCTGCAACACCATTTTTTCAACGAGCGACTAAGGAGTATAACTTTAGAAGCAGTGACAACATTTTCACTTGACCTTTTCTCCTTGCAGTCTTTGAACACTTTCAACAGGTCACAGGCCTGTGTTACCCTTGCAATGTCCTCTGCAGTCAGATTTGGAAGATCCGGATAATTCAGGGTGATAACTGTCATTAGGGAATTCTTAACCTCGATTGTTCTTGGCAGCATATCATAGGTTGAATTCCATCTTGTAACAGTGCCCTGTCTTTGTGTCAGAACTGGCTCATTTAACTGTTCCTGCATCATTTTCAGTTTCGTGCAGGCCTGTGAACTTTTTTAAAAAATTGAACAATTTTTTTTTTTTGCTTTATTCAGAATGGGTTGAATGTGTGGAAGCCCATTCTGAGCAATTAAATTGATTGTGTGTGCAAAGCAGGGGTTGTGTTTCCAGGCTGTGAGTCTTATAGCTGCCACAATATTAGCAGCATTGTAGCTAACAACACACACGACTTTTTCTTGAATGTCCGATTCCCTTGTGACATGTTGCAGTTCTTCGGAGAGTTTTTCTGACGTGTGACTTTCGTCGTATTTAAAGCACTCTAGGAGGGAAGATGCCAGCTCCAGGTCTTTAACGTAGAGTGCTGTCACCAACAAATAACTCTCATTTGTGGTTGAGGTCCACCCATCAATTGTCAGCACAACCGCTTCCGCAGAATTTATTTTGACTCTTACAATTTCTTCCATCATGGTGTACTGTTGTTGTAGTAGTGTATTTGAAATGGTCTTCCGAGCTGGCATTCTGTAAGCACCATTTAGTTTGCCTACAAAACTTTGGAAATGTTTGCTTTCCACTATGTTGAAGGGCAAATAATCCTTTACAACAACCTCCAGAAGTGTGAAATCTATCTCCTGATTTCTTTTGTTCGAAGGAGGTTTCGAAAAATACGTAGGTAATGTCCTGTGTTATTGATGCCTGCTGTCTGATAATGAAGTGATACTGTTATTTTCTGGCACCGACTGACAATTGCTGGTGTTGGTTCCGGATTGTCCGCGTTATTTGTGCAAGAAATATCGGAAGATGCAGGAGCAGGGGGCGCTAAGCGCCTGACTGACATGACACTGTCGGATGCAGCACTCGAACATGACGCGCTAGATTAAATGTATTTCCTCCTTTATCTGAAACACACTTAGAACAACAGCTGCACTTTGATTTCCCATCACCTAAATCGGCGAAGAAACCCCAAATTCCACTGCTTTTACGCGATCGCGAGTTGCTAGCCATTGTATAAGAGAGTGTTGGGACGAGACGACGCCACCACTCGGCTGATAACCCGAGGAGAGTTCGTCGAGTGACCCCTCGGTTTCCGGGCTCGCGCCCCTCCGCCAGGCCCACCAGACTCAACTGTCTCAGCAAGCTGGAGAGAGCCTTTAATCTCCCCTGCACAGCCGACACAGCTGTAAGACTAGGCGACAGTCGTAAATGGTAGAATGGCGATGTTGAACAGCTGAAAAAAATTTTTTTTGCCATAGTCTCTTTCATGGTTTCAGACGACCGTTTCTCACTTCTCTTTCGCGCTGCATCTGTCATTTCCTCACTGAGGCAAAATTTTCGCTTTAGTTTCCTGTTGCAGTTTCTCGGGCGCGCACGTCGGCCAGCTTGTGTCCTCATTCATTCGCAGGACTGCACAAGATGAGGTGCCACTTCCCCTTGCGCAGTTCTCTTTTATGCCTTTATTTATCTAAGATTGCTGTAATTTTTCAGGGAATCCAGCGTAACTGGACTGTCTGTGCATATTTCTAGTGAGTCGTCCTGAGCTTCTGTGCCTATATCTGGAACAAGCAGCATTTTCTAAAATATATTTTCCAGTTCCTAAAATTATTCTCTGTTCCACGGCTCGAAATGCCTCGATAATGCCCACGCGTAGCTCATACATGTGAACAGTCACAGTTACTTTCATCATTTCCACCGGAGGATAGCGATGGATTTGCAGGTATGTCTGCAAACTGAGGAAGTAACTTAATGAACCATGATCGCTGCACCTCAGAACTCTGACGATGCTGAAATGACGGTCGAGTGGAGGATGATTAAATTTTGCTATCAGCACACAAGTGACTGGCCTTTTCCACTACTATAGACATATTCGTAAGGTACAAAGAACGAAATACAAAAGGACTGACACATCAAAAAGAGTGAGAGGTAAACTATTTAGTGCTCGTTCCACAGTATCGAACGTGAAAAAGTGCTCATAGCTCATAAGGTATGCGTTTTAGAACTTCGTTTACTGGACCGTTTCTCTCTGATCGCCCTTTATAGAAGTGTCCTTCTTATTCTACTGAACTGGATAATGCGCTATATTGCAGTATCAGTAGCTTCGGAGACATTTAAGCTTGCCTCTCCATTACTTAGTACTTACGTATTCCACTTTTTTCCGTATCGTTTCTTCCTGACTAATGTTTCAAACTCAGTCTACTCTTCACCACTATTAAATTGTGAGCTGAGTCTATAACTGCTCCTGGGTATGCGTTACAATCCAAAACCTGATTTCGGAACCTCTGCCTGACTGTAATGTAATGTAACTGGAATCCTCCTGTATCTCACGGCCAGCATGTTCTCCAGACATAAGCCCTATCGAACATGGCTGGGACAGATTGAAAAGGGCTGTTAATGTGCGACGTGACACACCAACCACTCTGAGGGATCTACGCCGATTCACTGTTGAGGAGTGGGACAATCTAGACCAACAGCGCCTTGATGAACTTGTGCATAGCATGCCACGATGAAAACAGGCATGCATCATTGCAAGAGGACGTGCTACTGCGTATTAGAGATACCGTTGTGCATAGCAATCTAGACCACCACCTCTGAAGGTCTCGCTGTATGGTGGAACAATATGCAATGTGTGGTTTTCATGACCAATAAAAAGGGCGGAAATGATGTTTATCTTGAGTCTATTCCAGGTTTCTGTACAGGTTCTGGATCTCTCGGAACCGATGTGATGTAATACATTTTGATGTGTGTATCTACAGGCAGATCAGATTTGCAAACCTTTTTAGCACCAAATGCTAAGCATTGTCCTAACAGAAAGCCTGAAGGTAGTACTATTGGACCTCCTCTTACAAAGTCAATACCGTCTTCAGTTGCTCATATCTCTGTTTTAAGTATGTGGGTATTTGCAAGTAACTTGAACCCTTCTTAAGCTGTTTTATATGTGTGTTTATATCGTCGAAATTTTTTCACACTGTACCATACTGCCCCTATTCACTCAATGAGTGAATATATTTGCTGTATGAATGATTGAGGGTTTGCAGAATAGTATGACGTGTTTATCATATCTGTAAATATCTTGCATAATATTTGTTTTGCACTGGTGCTCTTTCAATGAAAGACAAATACACATTTTAAATAACTTCGTTTATTAACTTTTTTACATTCACAAAATAAGAAAAACAATTGTTGACTCATTTCTTAATATTCGCTCTGTCTTATATCTCTGTATTATTCTTTAAATAACTGTTTTTTTTATGCTATAAATTCTGCTTCCATTGTGTTCAATCCAGCAGGAGCGACGTCGTATCTCCGTTCTCTGTCTGTAAACCAGGCTCTACAGTTTCAGTATTTATAGGATTATAGTAGCAGCCCTTGGTGCTGCAAGCATACATATGTTTACATATTGTTCTAAATCATCTTGTATGCAACATTCACTTACATAACATACAACATCGTTTAGTAACGCTTTCACATATATTTGCCACCGTATTTGTCTGTTGCAATCCGTAGTGCACTGCATAACCAATACAACTTCACGACACTTTTATACAGGTCGATGATGGTTGCCTTATTGCTACAGATGTTCATGTGAAGAGGAAGTTGAAAAGGATCGTAGTCTGTTGTCATCAACCTCTCAGTGTGCTTCATCGGCTAACAATGCTCGCCCCAACTCGTATCTGTAAATTGTGTTTTACATTACGACGGACATCTTCAGTTTCTACTATAACTTCACACTCACGATCTCATGGTAATCTTACATTTACATGTTTTGAACCATAAGCTAACATGTATGTACTGGTAAATAGTAGCATTCTGAAATGAACTGATAATATCATAGAGCTGTATGGTTTATATACCTCTCTGCAGTATAGATGACCTCGAAATCCCAAGACTTAATGCAATAACATGCAAAAATTATATAGCACGACGACAGGGCAGTTAACACACTTTCTAAGCAGTGAAGACATAGTGAAAATGACACTGTGCCACGATTCTCGTCGGTAAGTACTATTTCAGTATCCACAGTCCAGTTCACTTCAGGATAGAGAGACCAAGACCATGGGGGAAGAATAACTGATAAATCATTTGTAATTATTTGACGAAATTATGACATACACCTCAGGATCCAGAAGACAGCCCCTGGGTAATTACATATCCTGATGATTAAGCATGCACATAATCGAATCAGCACGTGTTAGGATAAAGAGATCTCTGGAATTAGCATTAGATTTGATACTCATGTGACGTCACAGCAGCGGGCAGGACGTGCAGCTGCCTCAGGTATGTTGCAACATGTGACCCTGTTTCTGTTGTGATAATACTGAGGCCATTGAAACTGGAATATTTAGAAAGTGCCATTGAATTGTCTGTAAAAGGAACACTCACCCCATGCTTGAGATAAGCACATCAGCCTTCTCCACTGCTAATCCATTTCAAGATCCTCTACTGATGTCTGGGGAGATCGAATTCTGTCTGCATGAATGGGCCCTTGACTAGATGCTTGTTGACTATTGATAACGGATTCCACTGAATTTTCCGTAAATGGTTGGCAATCAAAGAGGACACAACGAGGTTTTCTGCTGTGCATGATGAGGGTGTCCTTGATTTCAAGTGTTGATGTTCTGCCTGTGGAGCATCTCGATGACTGGCCAGCTGAGGATTCTTCAGAATGTTCTTCCAGACCTTTAGGAGAGCTGATTTCTTAGAGCTGGGGGTGGGATGATGCTGAGAACAGGAAGTCTTAGAGCGATTGTACTCTGAATACATCCCATAATACCTGATTCAGTTGGACATCTATCTTCTTAGTATGAGCACTATTGATCCTGGTCGAACAGTAATCTCCAGCAACAGAGCACCTATGATAGGGTTAGAGCTATGGATCTCATAACACGAGCATTAGCTCCCCATAAGGTACCACCAAATTTTTGAAGACTGTTCTTTCTCGTTTTGACTTTAGGTGCTACTTGTAAGTCAAGAGTTCTATCTAGCGCTGTTCCTATGTATTATGGTGTAATGCAGTACAACGAGACTTGGTCTCTGAATCTGTCTTCTGGTGTGCACTCTGACTGTCTTCTGCATAGATGTAATGTAGATACAATTACTTTCTGTGGATTTAGGTGGAGCCACTCTTTCTTGATGTATACATCTAAGACTTCCATATCAGTAGATAAAGAGGTTTCAGCATCATAAACGTTAGGGCTCTGAGCCACCAAGCAAATGTCATCAGCATAAATCAGTTTTTTTGAAGACCTTTGGTAAGCTGTGCATGTTCAGACCAAAGTGGTAGTGGACTCACAACAGACATTTGAAGTAAACTATCACTTGGTTTACGTACCCTGCATCTGTCGTTGTGAGAATGGATATGAAATGCTCTATTGCTGAGCATGTTGTTAAGTAAGTCCTTAAATTTACGACACAATCGTGAATTTCTAAAGAAGTGCTTCTCACCAAGCAGTGTCGAGAACAGCTGATAGGGCCAAAAAGGCAGCTACACTTACTAATTTCTGCTCATACTCATTTCCGATATAAGTAACTAGAGAGAGTGTCTCTTCCTTAAATTACTTTCGCTTCTTAAGCTGGGCTAGCGCCTTTGTTCTTAACGAAAGAATGTGTTTCGATTGTTACTGTATGTTGAGAGTTGCACTCTGTAACTTCGTTGGTGTAACCAATAGTCTATGGAAAATATATTCATTAGTCAGCATGGTATGTTATCATTATTTCTATTTGCTTAATATCTGAAAACAGTTTACTATTCACATTCACCCGATAGGTACTTTCCAACTACTTACACAGTTCCAAGATATGCTATTAGATGATGGCGTTCAAGCCTACAGAATTCATAGCCACATTGCATTTACCATGATTGGCATATCATTACGCAATACTACGTAACTTCCTTACATTTGGTTAAATCTAAGGCAATTCCCTGTTTATTGCTTCTTTTACAAGCTAACAATAGTTGATTGGCAACCAAAACGTGTAATGAATGGTAAAGCAATGTGTTTTTGGGATCAAGAAAATTAAAAGGTTTCGTAATTAAGTTTTAATGTTTGAGAAATACATAAGATCACTTATCTGCAGCGCCTAATAAGTCAGGTCTTAATAAAATGTGATTGATTTCAAGATCATTAGTCGATTACTTCAGATTGACTTTGTTAAAGAATGTCTGTTTCTGAGTTGCTGATCCCAATTACAGTCACTGTTGACAGGGGAGAGGTGAAAATGAAAATATTTAAGTTTAGTACAAGCAGTAATGTACCTTACCAAACATGTTACTCTTTGAACGGAAATGCGCTTAATGATGTAGTGACGCTGTTCATCTTTAATGTGAGGCTCTTATTTGGTTTGGACGCAGCGTATAATCCTGGCGGATTGGAGGACGATGCTATTCTTACAGCTGAGTCCTGGCATTCGCCTTATGAGTGGGTTAAAACCATCCTTTAAAAAAGCATCACCTGCAATTGTTTGTCGATCGTTATGGCATTTTGTGTCCTGTTACATTGTACTAGTAGTCGTTAAGACTAATGCTTAGGAACTAATCTCTAGTATGATACGAAGGGATTTCTAGCATAACCGTGTAAGTCAGAGGTAAGTGCCATGTTATATAGAAGAAACTGGAGTCATTCTGAATAGTGTATTGGTCTAAGTCTTTGTATAGTCAATAGCACAGCTACATCATATTTAGAATTTCTGCTGTCATGACATCACATAGGTTTTGTCTTTTGCTAATGTAGTTAAGTCAGATATATATCTTACTGAAGGTAATATTACAGATAGGGAAGTGGTCATGGATGTAAATGAGGTGGGAGATGTAACTGTGCGAGATCAAATTTGACAGTGTTCTGAGATATCTAAGTCGAAACGAGGCCCACGGAGTAAACAGTCTTCTGGCAGGATTACAGGCAGCCTCGGGAGAGCCGGCCACGGCGGAGCTCTCCCACCTGTTGTGCCAGGCGTATGAGACAGGCGAAGAGTGTAATGTTATCAATTCCAAAGAAAGCAGTTGCTGGTAGGTGTGAAAATTACTGAACTATCGGTTTAATGACTCGTCGTTGTAAAATACTAACTCAAATTCTTTACAGAAGAATGAAAAAACTGGTAGACGCCGACCTCAGGAAGATAAGTTTGGATTCCCGAGAAACGTGGGAACATGCGAGGCGCAAGCTGACCAAATGCAGGGGCGGTTGGTAGGACACGTTCTGAGACGTCGACGGGTAACCAATTTAAACCTGAAGGGAAGTGTGGAGGTTAAAAATCGTAGACAAAGACCGGGTGGTGAATACAGTAAGAGGTCGGATGGATGTGGGCTGCAGTATGTACTTGGAGATGAAGAGGCCTGCAACTTATACAGTAGAATGGAGAGCAATTTTTGAAACCAGTCCTGACACTGAGGGGCGCAACAACCTGTCTCTGTGTTATAACATCTTATTTTCCAGTTGGTGTATTTCTTCATTGTTTATAACTGACTGTCAGAGTACCTCTGAAGATGACGTGAGGATTACATATTTATTTAAAGTAGGAGTAGTTGAAGATCACAGGTTGGTGCTGAAAGATCCACTGTATTTTAATCTACTCGACTTGCTTAGCGATGCTTCTTGCTTGTTTGTGAAGGGGCTGACCTGCTCGTTAATTCTGCCGCATGTCGGGCCCTGACAACAGTAGGCAGTATCGTCTGTGTACAGGGCTCTTCTTTCGATCCTAGACCCTTAGCGATGTCAGCCATGTTGTAGGTGTGTAGCACTGGAGACGTGACTGTCCCACGTGACGCCGCTGCAGCTGGCTTAATACCTGTCCAATGGTGATCACCAAGCAGCGCTTGTACTTACCTGTTTCCAGCAATGTTTTTAGTAAACTGCACACTTTGGTATGCGAAGTTCACTAGAAAGCGTGCTGGCGTCGCGCCTGCCGTGTTGCGTTCAGCCTGCGTCGCTCTGCTGCTCAGTCCTGGGACCGGGTCACCTGTGCTGTGGTTGCCGCTGAACCCGGCTTGTTCTTGTGCCATTATGTTGCTCTATTCCTTGAACAATATTAGTCTGTCTCGAAAGCTTTCCCTGTCACTGAGAGCACGGTAACCTATGATTTGGTGTTGTTTTTTGGTCTTTCGGGTTGGGAAATAATCTTGATTTTAGCTTGCTTCTATTTTAGAGAGACTATTTTCAGTTTCATGGCCGCGATGAAGAAACGTCTGATGTTTTGCGGTTCACAGCATAATAAATGTGAGGTATTCGTTAGCTATCCAGTCGCCAAATTCAGTATAGCTTCAGAATCTGGGTAGCTATGTCGTACGTAGTATATGTTCTAAGATAGAAGTGCCATAGTGATTGATAAAAGGCGGCGAGTCATTTCTGAGTCTTGCGTGATTCAAAATGGCTACAACAAGTTTAATATCTTTCTTGCTCAATTTTTCAGCAAATATCGCAGGTGTAGTACTGAGTCTCCTGTTCCTTTAGCTGGGCACAATGAGGGTATATAATTAACGAGATCAGTTGGCGGTTCCTCTGCAGGATACATCGTTGTGGTGTTTTGTATGAAAGACTCTGAAGCATCTATCTCAGCTTCTACTACGGTCTGGTTTGCGTGACAGATACAGTTATCTAGATTGATTTCTCTACCTGCTCATGAGGTACGTGCTGCGACTGTAATACCAACTTCTTTTTCTCTTACTATGCCTTTAGGGAGTTTGTTTTTAGAGCAGAAACCCAGTGTGTTGACAATGCAGATAGTGCCAATATCTTTCTTAGGCTTGAATGTAAAGGTTAATTCTTGTTTCCTGGTGTCTCAGGCTAGGTTGGGCATAGGCCTCCTTGTCTATCAATATGGCGATATAGACGTGGATCCGTGTTCGCCAAAGAAAGTAGCTTTTTAGAAACTGCTGTTATTATTTCCCTTCTTTCAAATATCATGTTGGGAAGGGCTGTAGTGAAGACTCAGAGTATGTTCTCCGTTTGATTGCTTTCGTGACATTCTTGGACGAAGACCGTGACAGTTTCATCAATGCGCTTAATGTATTCAGTTTTGTTTGCTGAGATAGGCTGTTTTGGTCTTTCTTTGCAACTCTCATCACTATTAACGTTATCAGTGTTGCACCTCCTGCATTTTGGTGCTTCTTGTTTCGGGTCTATTTTGCAATTAAAAATTGAATGTGCTCGACTCCGTTCTTCACATTTCAATTTATATAGCAGCTTTTCGTGGCTTATTGGAAAGTGTTCCAATATGGACGTTGCTGTTATTGAGGAGGTAGTGTTTAAATAGTCCAACCTTGTGAGGTACACAGTGCATTCTGAAATGGTGAACAAGTAGCTTGTTAGTTGGTTCTTTGTAACTATAGATGACTGGAAGGAATAGCGGGGAATTGTGATTTAGTTTCCTGGTACCTTTAGGTCCCCCTCATTTTTTTCGTTTGTTGTATCACGGTCAAAATTGGTTATCACAAAGGCGAGCGTAAGTCTGTGTGGTTTCTCTTTTGCTTACTGTTTGGCGTGCGATGTGATTTCTGTTACTGTTGCTTCAGATCGGGAAGTAACTCAAACTGTTCTCTCGGGTTTCGATATCTGATGGGTGTGTTGTGATGTTGGCAAATTTTTTCAGATTTTTTGGTGAACGACTTGGTGGCCCAGGCAACTGTTTTAGTGCAGGTTACAATGATTTGGCGGTTTCTTTGCCACCTTCTTAGTTTATAGTAGGGTTTGCTAAAGTGCCGTAAGTTGTGTTAGATGTGCTTTAATTCCATCTACATCCAACCAGTTGTATACCTTGTTCTTCGTGAGATGTATTTGGATGAGTGTAAACTTTTTGTAATTGGAGCACCGTGTTTGTGGCGGCTTTGCCTGTTTACTTCGGATTTCTTGTCCGGGTTTTCGGCTAGTTCGCGTAGCGTTGCGTTTCTGGAGATCTGGTGGAGACAGAGTTCCCTGCTTCAGTCTGGTGCGCTGAAAACTGTTGTTGCATATCGGAAACAGGACGATCCATAGTCCCCTCGCCCTGCTTGAGAACGCTCGCAGTCAGCGTTGAGTTCTGTGCCTTTAGCCTCGGCAGATGCGAGTTGGTCGTCCCTGTCTCAAAGTGTGGCGGTTGTGCAGACTGCGGATCCCAAGTCTGAATCACTCTGACAATGCTGCATTTGACGACAGTGGCGCGAGTTACGCATGATGCACTTTGCAGGGGACATCGTCTGAGTAACACGTGTGCTGTCGAACAACTACGTACATGTAACAACAGTTCAAGCAGTTTCGGCTGCGAGAATGCTTGTCTCCATATATATCAAAGGAAACCCCTTAGTAGGTATATCGGTTGCAGAAGTTAATGCTTGATACCCCACGAGTGAAAGGGTTGTAACAGGTGATTCCCTGACCACCGATATCTGCTGGCTGGTTCGCCTTTTTGAAGATCAGAACGTGACAGCAGCGGCTGTAAGCAGCAGCAGGGAGTGGCCAGTGGTGGGGCTTGCAGTCCTCTGCTGCTCCTGATTGGCTGAAAGGCCCACGTGTAGAAGGATTTCGTGGAGAGGCTCGGAGCTCGGGGAATCGAAAGCTGGCCGTCGGTGCCCGTGTGGCCGACGTGGCGGGTCGCGGGCGCTATGGAGCGGAGTTCTGTGTCGCGACGCACAGTGTTCTCGAGTTTCAAAACGCGTTCGGATAGCGATAATCTCAGTTTGTTATCCAAATCTGGGAGTAATGTTTTTTGAGTGGCCGTCCTCCTGTTGAGTTTGAACTGTGTATTTCGTACAGCCAGTCGAAAGTAATTTCCTGGACTTGGCTGTGAATGTTCCCAGTACTGCAGTCGGAACTCGGGATCTTGCCTGGGGGTAAGTAGGTAGCACGAGGGCCGTTAACTACTGGCTTTCGTGCGAAGAGGTTCGATACTTTCCAGCGGGTCGAGACTCGGCTGGCGACCCCTGTCGGACCGACTTTACGCGTGTCCCGGTGGTGCAGGACGCTTGTCTGGGTGGGCCCCGTGTCGGCTCTGGCCGCCACCACCTAAAGAGAAGGCCGCGGCGCGCTCTTGTGACGTCACGCAAAGCGGGCCAGGGTTGGCTTGGCGCTGCGCTGACAGAATCGAGGCGCACGGCCTGCAAATTTTCGTCAAACGGTTTTACAGAATGTGTTGAGCTGCCGGCGCCCCCCTGCGGCCAGGCGGGCTGCACCCGGCACCTGCCTCCCTCTGGTTCCACTGCGTCCAGTACGAAAATCGCGGTTAACACTGCGGGTCCCTGCTAAGTGCAAAATTCACGAAAATCACTCCACGTAGTACTATTTATCACAGGCTTTTCAGTTGGGCTGGACACTAAATTCACACAGACACTCCTTTACTTTGCTCAGTCAGGTTTTATTTGAACAAATGGGAGATCGTCTATTGATTACGAATCACAACAATTTCGGCGTACTGTGTGCTTCTGGTGAAGCTACTATGGCACATGTTTTCCAGGACTCACAGTACTGGCACAAGTTTGTCCTTCCACAGTACTGTTCCTGTAAATACGCCTTTAAGTAATGTTCTTCCTTGCCCAAGAGTGGCACATGGAACATTAACTTTTAACATCTGCCATAGTACCCTTACAAACCTCTAGCTTAACAAATCACCGTCTTGTCTCACAAACCCAATAATGCTAATCTCCTATAACTCTGCCATTCGACACTTTGCGTTCACTTCAAGCCACATTTCACACAAGAAGTCATCTGTTACTTTATTACCATACCTGTATGAGCCACTCTATGTAATCAAACCACTAATAAGCTCAACAAACCCAATTACACTTTCATGCACACACCACTTCAGTCATTGGCCCTTCTCTTTTGATTTTTTAAGTATCTGAATGTCTATTGTCATGGTACTTGAATTACAAATCATGTAAAAGTACATCTTTCACACACAAATGGAAACTTTCTTTGTTTCAGACATAATATGATATATACTAATGTCATACATTATACATTAATAAAATCGACAAACTGCAAAGACGGATTCTCGACGGAAAATGCAGAAAAGACGTCATACGAACATGTGTCCAGAAATGCACCATCGCCACGGTAGATGACACTGACTAACGGGAATTCCTCCTACAACGTGTTGCGTTTTCCTTGTTTATAACAGGCTGTGTGATTGACGCAGCCTATTGTATACACAAAGCATTTCCCAACAATTTTAGTAAGTAGTCTCAGTGCATTAGAATAGGTAGACAGAGGCTACCACTCACAAATAAGCACACAGTTATAAATGAAGGAGACGTTAGGAAAGAGAAGTACTGGCTGTACGATATCAGATTTAATGACATTTAACATTGTCATACCAGGTAGAGTCCATTTTTATTGCTGGGCTTAATGCAGTGTAGTGTGGAGGCAGTTATTTGCGAAAAATACTGAAGGAGGCTACAGCGAGGATTCTGAAGACTGTTCATTGTTTCTCCTGGCCAGATTCCTCTCGGCTGCCGAACACAGCTCTAGATCTGCAGGGATGTTGGTTGGGTTCCACCAAAGAAGTATCCTGTTCTTCAGTATGGGGAGCGTCGTTCCATTGCAAACAAAACAGACGAAGAGCACTGGTCCTTGCACCATCGTAACTAGATGCATATAGTACACAAACTGCGCTATTCCCTGAGCCTGGTGGAACCCAATTCTAATAATAATTCCTGTTCCACTTAATATAATGGCCTTAACTGACATAAAAAGACATTGCTTCTTTGAGGCAAATTTCTTGTTATCAACAATTTTGAGTTGCCGCATGGAGCACCGAGTACGTAGGTACATGTATCCAAGCAGTCCGAGACAAACCAAATTGAATGTCACAGACACTGAAATCCCTGCAAGGACTACTACACGACTGTGCATCAGGTGATATTTACTCGTCTTTTCCAAAGCAACAGCTGCCACACATACTATACTCCACGGTATAAACACACACAGCACCTCACGACGGAATAACTGGCTTACTTCAGCAGGTAGTAGCTGGTTAGGAAGCCTGAGATGGCGAACACAAGAATACATCTGGTAGCAGAATGAGTTCAGCCAGATACAGCTGAGAAGTGTGAGGGCGCTGTCTATCAGCACTGCTGTTGGTAAGTCAGGGACGCCTGCCATACGATACACGACCTCAGAACACAGGATCTGGGTTATGCACGTGATCTGAAAGGACAAGAATATCTTTCCAGGCAAGTTGCGTAACTGGGGAAGGTACATGTATACTACGGCAGTCGAAAAACGGAAAATGATATTTATCAGTATAAATGAGATTTCTAAAGGCTTCAAGCTGTCTATTTTGAAATTCTTGTATTTCAAGGTGGCGTTGGTTAAACTGTTTTTGTAGTTCAGTGTTTCTTCTGTTAGCTTTTGATACAGTACACTGCTATTACTATCGAATAATACAAATGGGAAATTAACGAACGTACAACTACTGGAAGTCCTGATGGAGGAAAAGTCGCGACACTTTAGCAACAGAATAGCTCTGGAAACAGAGCAGATGGCGTCTGTAGCGTTCGACTGCAGACATGATTGATCATCAGGACTATCGAAATAGCAGCGAGCATCGTGCACCGACTGTATCATACTAAACGGGACGTCCTGACAAATGCCGTACGAGTTGACAGCCATCCAGGCCAGCAGACAGAGGTTGACGTTTATCCTCTGCGTGTAGGCCAGGTAGCTGGTGACGGGTATGTGGGGCGACCTCTGCACCACGTCGTCCCACAGCTGCTCGCGGCACCGCTCGCGCTGCTTCACGGCTTCCAGTGGCAGGTCTTCCAGCGGACACGTGGGGTGGTCCAGGGCGTTCACCAACAGCTGCACGCAGTCAGTGCCCACGGAGATCGTAGCGTGGCTTCTGTCCTCCAGCTGCCACTCCTCGTCTGCAAGAAAACGACAGCACGTAGGTGGTGCCCGTACACTGCAGGTAGCTGAATCCAAAGTCTTCTCTGGATGACGAGGCTGGGCGTTGTTTACCCACATTATCCAGGTTTAGTTACCCAGAACTATGTAAGGCGGCATGTCAACACAAAGTAGGAGTATTAAGAAAGACAGATATCGTGTTACTATGCACGTCTATTTCATCTACAGGGTGTCCAAGAAGTCCCTGTATCGCTCTTGACATAGTAAAAATGAGGAAGTAAATAGGTTTTATTGATAGTGCTGCACTGAAGATGGCAATAAAACAATGTTATCAGAATTATATTTTTGTTTCAGCACTGCAGTCTTTGAGTTCCGAATCCATCTTGTAAAGGAGAGTTTAGTGGCAGATTTGTGGGTGCATGAACATCCGCAGATAGGAAAAACTATGTAAGGCATGATGAGACCATTTGCCTCAGTCCCCCTCGTAAAGTAGCCATGCCTGATTGAGATAAATGTCCTGTATTTTCAGGCTGTCTCAGAGACAGACCACATATTGGAAGAAATAAAAGGTGAGAGGAAACGTGTGTCACCCTCTCTTAATCAGATGAGCAGTCTCCAATGAAAACCATTTGCAAAAGAGCAGTTGGACTTCAAGCAACTTGTTCAACAATGCACGACCATATTGAAAAAATATGAATACGAAAGGATTTAGGCCCAAGTTTGTTACTGAATTATCTGACAGTAGTGTGGAGCAACGATTTGTAACCTACCGTACTTTGTTGTGGCGATTTCTGCCATGTCTCGCTCAAGAGTGTTGGTTACTTATAAATGTGCCATATACCACTGTTTGCTCAGGAAAAAATTGTTTTCTTGTCTAAGGAAAGTACCCATTATTACCAAGAGTTGGAAAGGAACCTACCTCACATTATGTGGGCTACTGTGTGAGCAGAATACCTGTTAGGACCACATTCTTTTGAAGCGTAAATGAATGGGAACTTCCATTTCTCAGTACAACAGAAGTTTTCAGTATCTCAGCTCCATGACAAGGCAGTCACGGATCTTGTGTGGTTGTAGAAGGAAGGAGCTTGAGTCTCGTTTTGTTGTTCAGATGTCTGGGTTTCTTAATGAACAACTTATTCTCGGATTGTATTTCGTTCTGCAGCATTAAAGCCACATTAAAATGGTTACCACGAAATCCCAACATTACCACCTCAATAACCTTATGAAATCGTCATTACAAACTTTTGATCTTACCACGCATATAACTGAATATGAAGAATAATAAAGCCTCATGTGGCTCAACGTTGAAAGATTAATGGAAAATTGACAGAAGTGTTGAGGAAGTCTTTCTAAGCAGAATTACTAGAACGATCCGCAATAAAGCAAGGGGGACAGCGAGACACATAGATATCTGAGGAAGGTGTGATCGTCCACACACTGATCCGTTGGATACGTATTTTTTTTAATATCTAACTACGTCCACATTGAATATACTCTTTTGACATAACTCTATAGGCGTGCTGTACAAAGAAATAGGGTGGAGGCTGAATTCTCGTCTTTCTGATATTTCACTTTCCTCCGTGTAGTGACCCCATCACGCAGCGTAAAAAAAAGTGATGGAGCTGATTTGTCACCAGTTTGTTTCGTTAGAACGAGAATGTCGAGAAAAGGCACAACAAAATACAGTAGCCGACGATTTTGGAAGTACCTTTACCACAATGAACGATTTACTGTTAATACTCTGTTTGCATAAATTCAAAAACACGCAGAAAAATGTAATTACTTCCTCTCACTCGTACCTTGTGTAATGATAATAATGCAGCAATAAATGCAATTGGGACATACATGCCTCAGCTGCTGAGTGGATGAATGTGGGATTACAACTCCAGAGATTTGGGAATTTAGGCATTGCTCCCAAGATTTCTTCTGTCACTTATCTCTTCTTTCACCTCTGACATTGATTTATGGAAATCGAAAATGATGGAACTGTAGAACTGTTCAGAGACCCAATAATTAACTGTGTCCCACAATTATTAACAGGGTAAGTTAGTTCAAAAGTAGGAAGACGGCGAGTGACCACAACCTGCAGTAGGAGAGTGGCTCGCGAAGCACTGTGGTGACCAAACCAGGCCTCAGCTTGATGACGGCTTTACCTACTGCATTCTGAGAAGTCCTGATGGTCGTTTTCCTCGAGCACTGTTCCTGTTCAGAGTACAAATCAAAGGAGAATGATACTGATATGCTACACACCATCCAATGTATATAGTTCATTGGCGTGTTGAGCGCAAATGTATACCCAGTAAGAAGAATAAGTTCTGAAAGATTCTTATACACAGGCACATTCTGTGAAAGGCCGAATGCACGACTTTGTCGTAAACACTCCAGTTTCTTTGTTATTCATTCCACTCCCACCACATTATCGTGTGGTGCGCAAGCTTCGGACACTTTGCTGCTCTTCAGCCTATCGAAGTTAGGCCAGTATAGCTTTTATGGGAGAATGAATAAAATGATAGGTTTCAAAAAAAATAAAAGCCATAGGGTCTCTACATAAACACATGTACATTGAAGCTGATGATGGTGCTATGGTGAAGATAAGGCTTGTGCTTCTGGCAAGTCAGTGGCAGTCAGTTCCCAATAACTACAGTATGGTGCAGGTGCCGCCCAGAAAGGGTGTATGTATTCAAGGTGTTGGAGTGGGCTGGGAAGTATGATTGACAAGTTGATGTGGGTAGAGGGAGGTGTGAGGGAGGGATGACAATGGTCAGGAGGCTGAAGCGGTATCATCTACATATTGAAGAGGCATATACGCTAGGATTATAGCTGGTTGGAGGAGTAAGTGTCTACATACTATTCTGGAACAGGAAGAACCAGCCAGCTGAAGTTCCGCTCGAATAGGATACAGAAGGGGCGGGAAAGTGGAGGATGGGTATGACTTGTTGGTATAGGCACACCAGAAGCCTAGGTATCCAGAGGATAGGCGAGAAAAATTGCTTTTGTTTCCCACGTTTATGGAACGTTTGCAATTTGTGACAAAGTTTGAGGAATCTCAGAAGAGAGGGCAATGTAATCAGCTGGTACAGGTTGCGTCTGAGACGGCAAATATGATACAGAGTGCAAGGTGTTCTAAGACTGTAAAGAATGGTAAATTTTTGAGAGTGCTGAGATCCAAGCTATATTGGCGAAAGTAACACTGGGGCCACTAAGGCTTTTGGAAAGACGAAGGAAGAAACAAGATCAGGGGTTAACGTCCTGTTGGTGAAACAGCTATTAGAGCATAACCCAGAATTGGGAAGAACGAGGAAGCAGGACAGCTGCGTCCATCCATAGGAACCGTCGTGTCATTCACCTTAAGCTGTGTAGGGAAATCGCAGAGAAACTAAATATGGTCGAAAATAAAGTTTGGAGCCAACAGCGTACCACAGCATCGCCTCGTTCAGTGGATTTTACCCAAGTACAGAGGATGGCTGAATGATGGAGTCCCCACATTGTCAAGGTTCCTGTCTTATTAATTTGAGTTTGTTATAAGCTGGGGATGCGTGATTATTCCAAGATATGAGAAAGTGAGAGTCCTCTGCCCATGTCAGCAGAGAGAAATGGAGCAGCAGGTCCACCGCCTTACTGCAAGCGCTTATCTTCCTCCATGTAATTGTGCACTATCCTTGCATTGTGAGAGAACTGTGACTCGGAGTTATCTGTTGAGTGTACGTGACTGTAATGGATGCGTTAAGAGGTTAACATCCACATCTGACACACATGTAGTTGTGTCATGCTTTTAATAAATTTACAAGTAGATAAATGAAACAGTCAATGATCAGAACGCCTTATTGTTTGGAAAGCAATACACTTATCTTTAGCTCCTCGTGGCTGTGGCTGGGTGAGCACGTGTGGTATTAATTGGGGTCCAAATACACAGGAGCTGCTGAAAACACTGAGCGGCATTACAGTGCAAGTCTGCAGATGATGAGCACTGAACGTTTACTACAACTGTGCCAAATATGTGTCTGTTGTTGGCCCTCGACTCTCTGTACGTGCATGCTTGGCCTAGGCTTGACTGAGTGACGTTACGCCGACACTGCACTCTGAAGGCAGAAATTCGTCGCTTCTCTGCAGTCGTCATGGAACTGTTGATACCCTCGTAGACAGAACAGAAGTCAGGCTGGACTCTGGCAGAACTCGTACCAGGCACTGGCAGAGCTGGAAATACTTGTCGTGTGTGGCGCCTCGAAGCTACAGGAGGAGTGGCTTACTACTTCTTTCTCATAGGCGGTGGCGATGCTGCTTGGGTGTACAGCATCTCTACGGTAGTCAATTGACGATTTGCTGCAGGCGAGTATCGTCGACACCACATGTGTCACCTTCAACAGTGTCACAGGCATCAGTGTATCATGATACACTGAGGAGAGGGAATGTAATGCAGAACACTGACACGAGGTCTGGTGATGGGAAACTTTATGCTTCAATTCCCCCTCCCATTACTGGGTAAATACCAGCAATGCAAACTTCCTTCCCTCACCTGGATTCGAACCAGCTTACCTTTGAAGAGAGTACCACCACAGAGTCATGTTTATGTGTGCCATGGTGGAAGTTAGGGAGAGAGAAATGGTTGGTGGTATCTATTGTAATAATTCCATGGGTTTTTAACATAAGTGATTTTGATGTAGCAGAGGCTACATCAAGAGGTGAAGTTATCGAGGCAGATGAAGATATGCTGTTGAGTAAGATTTACAGTAACAAAAGAAGCATGGTGTGCCAGACAAGGAGCTATACAGTAAACATAATTCATTGGGACACCTGGCACTTGCCAGTTTCCTCCCAGAGATCCGAATGTGCGACTATTGCGGAATATTTCGCCAGTGGAGCAGTCATCATACCACTTTTCAATTATAGGCCAAATGTCCTGTGGACAGACACCAGTGGTTCCCATTACCTTCTGCATTCTCATGCCTTTGAGCCCTGCTGACTCTTCAGGGTTTTAGGAGCAGGGGAAGAAAGTGCCTTGAAGCTCTATCCGCCCATCCATCATTACTGACGATTTTTGTTCTAAATTTAAGCAGTAGTGAGGTTTGAACCTGGGTCCCATGACGTTTTGATTAGTATACAAAGACACTACCCTTAAATCATAGGTGAGCCGTGGGATATAAACTTGCATATAGTATGATATCACCCAACTTGACTAGAGCCAGTAGGAAATAAGAGTTTTTTTTTTTTTTTTTTTTTTTTTTTTAAGATGGTTGAAAGTAATGGAGTCATGAGCAGCCTATCATAAGAATTTCCTGAAATTGTAAGACGTCGTGGTCTCCTTCATTGCTTTCATATTCCGCCCTCACAATCATATTCTGCACACCAAGACGCTTCATTCGAGCCCAAACTCGATAAGATAAAGTCAGTATTGTATGAATTCATGTAAACGATATGCAAATAACTAATAAATCGCAAGTGCGCACCGTGGTTGAAATACTCGAGGCTGGCATACACACATACATTCCAGACACGACGGTCACAGGAGCTTTTAGCTCGAGAGAGGCAACTGCACCCCAGGAGGCCGGTCCCAAGCTATCTACGTCGGCCAGTGACCTCCTGTAGAGCAGACAGCATTAGCCCGAGTGAAAAGACGACCCCGTGTTCTGCTTAAAAGCAAATTCCGCTACATTGTGTGGGAGCGGTTAGCCTACCTATTCTTTACACATAGCACGCAGTTTCAGAGATTTTCACAGGGAGACAGCAAACGCCAAACACTGATACTACAAATTTCCGGATTGGTCGCCTTAAACAAAACGTGATTCTCCCGTTTTAGAAGAGCAATGCTGATTGGCAGACGATATTTCTGACGCCTTGAGCTGAAGGAGTAATGGAAGAGACCGAAAGATATCCCCCTTCACGTCTGGCGTGCAGAGGGTCCGTTCCGTTGTCGCTCTTGGAGCGAGAACACGTAACGAGAGCGTGTGCACTCGTACATGTACTCAAAGAGCGAGGAACAAGTCTCTCCTCAGTACTTCACTGGGAGAGCACCTCTGTCGAGAGCGAATCGAAGTGCAACTATATATTGAGTCCTTGCAATTAAGCGTTGTTCACTGTGTTGGCCGCCACACTTATTGTGTGGTGTGAACAGACTGAGTAATAATTAAACGCCTGCGAGCGAATTTTTGAGTGGCATTGTGGTGGACTGGTTATCTGACCGGTGTACCACACCAATAGTTGGACTAGGGGCGAATAGGAGTCCTTGACTTCATCAAGGCGTAGGGAGAGTTTGATTGGCGAAGGTGAATCCAGATAGAACGAGAGTTATCTTATTTGTCGGCAGCGAGCGGCGCAGACAGCAGTCATCACAGCTACAGGTCTTGTGACCCCCACATTTCCTCCACAACAGTACCCTTCACTGCACATCACACGCGACAGCCTCAACTGTACCTAGCAACATTCTAACCGATAATTATTCAAGTCTAGTAGGTGCAGCTCTCAGCTATTCTGCCAAGTCAATAACAATCTTAAACTTTGTATAGAAATTTCATTAGCGAATCCTATCCTTGAGAGGTAACTTCAAATTCTGAATAGAACCCGCAAATAACGTGTTCAATTCATAACTAAAAGTGCTATTGTGATTTCTGAGAATTTTTGCAAAATAAATAATAATTTTCGTTATTTTCATGTTTTTCTTACACTAACTAGCACTAGTCCAGTACCCAAGTTTCCCACTAGTTGCGTAATAAATTTTGTGAATTTTTGTGTCATATCCTTACAGTGGATGACTCCAGAAGGTATTTATTGCTGTAAGTATTTCAGGCATTTCTCTTTAGAACGTTAGGAGTGTCTGTCTGACTTCTGTAGTAGTGTGGGGGTGGAAATTGCATCTTGCAGGGGCCAAAGGGTAAAGGGTACATCTCAGATTAATCTGTTGCGCATAATGACAGAATAACACCAACCCACACGCTCACAAAATGTGTGGCTTTATAGTCTTGTGTTGTAAATGCTATATTTAATTCGTTTTGTGGCGTTATAGACAGGTTGCTTTTTGGAATAAGTGACTTGGATGTTAAAATGGAAGGTGACTGTGGCTGTTATCGTCATCTGTTGGACGATATGTGGACGTTGAAAGAGAGTGAATGTTGTGGAAAACAGTGGTTCTAAACTGGATGTCTTTCATGTTAGGGATGCGACACAAAAAACTGTTGAGATGATGATGGTGAGCTCGACAGACGGTGTAGAAAACTGTGGATCTGAACTCAATATCTTTGATGGTGAGGATGCAATGCATGTAGTTGTTGGGATGCGGAATGTAAGTTTAGTGTCGTGAATAATGCGTTTATACTTATGAGATCATTCGAGTTGAGGCTGTGTAGATGATGCAGTTGTGCAAGGATTGTACATTTGGGCACAGTTAACATGGGAGGTTTTACGAACTTCCAGTATGCTGCAGTAGTTTGGGTCAGCAACTTCTGGTAACCAGTGAACGAAAAACCGTTCCAAGTTTTTGTTCATTCGGTGAGTTATCTCTATGCACTGTAAATGTTCATTGCACGATTTTGACATCTTCGGAAATGCCATTTTCGACTATGTTATTGTGATTTGAAAATGGGTCTCGGTCCGAAACAAATCATCGGATGAATAAAAAATAAAAATTTGCAACTTGGACTGGTTTTTCTGTCCTACTGATGGGTGGTCTTGTTTATAATTGGGATAGGTCAGGTGGTTCTGCGATACTGGGTCAGATAGTCGTCACACAGGAAGTATTTTTGACATCTGTAGCCTTGGATTTGCGATTTAGTTGATTTTACACAATGGCAGCGACAACAGATCAGGGCTCAGTTCTTGATACGTTGGTCTGTTGTGGGCAAGCATCTAGTTCTGCCGGACAGTGATGCGTAAAGAAGCCGGCAGAGAAGCGCCACGGTTTTAATAGTGGCGAGGGCAACTCTTTCAGACAGGGGCGTTGTAGCAGCCTGCTGGATGGTGCAAACCATTTCGAACATCGCCACGTGCTCAGAAGAGATTCGTACCAGTTTCTTCTTTCCCTCCCCCTCCCCCCCCCCCCCCCCCCCCATCTCGACCGAACTGCCACGACCTCTCCGATCTCTCTGGATTATCACGACAACTTTCCCCTGAAGATAAAATGGCTCTGAGCACGATGGGGCTTAACATCTGAGGTCATCAGTCCCCTAGAAGTTAGAACTACTTCAACCTAACTAACCTAAGGACATCACACACATCCATGCCCGAGGCAGGATTCGAACTTGCGACCGTAGCGGTCACGCGGTTCCAGACTGAAGCACCTAGAACCGTACGGCCCCATCGGCCGGCCCCTGTAGATATCTTCAATGTCGGGCTTAAAGTTAGCTTCCAGACAAACAGCTAGTGGTCCACAACTCTGTAAGGTCTTGTCGCTGCTCATTCTTTAATATCTTGTCGCCACTCGTGAGGAATTGAAACATCAACTACAGCTTACACGTTTGTTCTCGCTGTCCATAACAGTTTCAGTCATGATTATAGACATGTTGCAGAGTGCAGCTCAGTCTAGCAACAGATGGGGTAAGAGTCTGCTTGTTTGGTAACTTGCTAACAATGCGTATTTCCTTCAATCTGCCAGTATTATTCTTATGGTTGTCTGCAGTAAATTATCGGCGACAGCCGAAATTTTGGAAAGGCCTTTTTTCTCAGTATTACAGTTCCTGGTTCTAATATACGGATATTCTTATGATAACTTACTTCCTTATCTGTTGTAATCCTTTTCGGCCAGCTTAGTTTCTTAATTTGTCGGCTTACTACCAATGAAAACTCTGCAAGTTCGATTGCCTGAAGCGGTCAAGAGTAACAACGGCAGGCATAAATAATTTTTCCGCTGAGAGAGCACAAGCCCACTGTCCTCCTTTCCTCTCATTTAAATGGAGTTACTTCCTGCCGAACAAGAAGCTATCAGGCAGTTACAAAGAGAGAAATGAACGGTTACAACTCGTTTCATGTCTGGTGCACGATAGATAGATGATCGAAAATAAAATAATAAAATAAAAAAATATAGTGATTCGAACAAATAGATTTGTTGAGCAGACAAGTGCGATAGTTGTGTTTCCTCAGTCCTACTACAGTTCATAGTATTAACACTTCTAAGGATAATATTAACAGTGTACCTCATACAATAGACTGTTCAGTTACAAATCGAAATAATATTCGTCAAAGAAAATTAGTGAATACGAACAGTATCGTGCTAGGATCACACATGAGAAATTTAGATCACTACACGAGTTACAGTATTGACAGAAAATTAGCTTTTCTGTAGCCGTTATGTTTCAGAGACCATTCGCCATTTTTAAAAAGCCTTAGACTAGGTCTGAAGAAAACTACATGTACGGAATTTTAGAGTGTTTATAGAAGATAAAATGGAACACTTTTTTATATGAGGCACGTGTCGCACATGTATGAGGGTCTTATCTGCACTGGCGTTCAGAGACGGAGTTCAAAGTGCTGTGGGATGGGAACTGTTTTAGAGGTGCTGCGGGCCTCCTACGGGAGGGAGACGAGTTGTTCAGTGTACCAGGCACTGGCGGACACCCCAGGTGAGGTGGTTGCCTTTTAGACTGAGGCTGCAAACATTATTTGTGAGACACCCACTTGTTTCGAGTGTGTTACACAATCGTTAGCACCCAGCTGGCACTTGAGTAACGTCTCTAAAACATCACACAGCCTCTCTACATAACTGGCGTCGAAACCTTCATGGGCCACGTGCAGGTGGAGGGTACACCTGTGACATTTGTGTCACATAAACTTTGTTTTTTTTAATCTTCTGTAAACAATTCAAAATTATGTGTACGTAGTCTTTTTTTAGTCCCTGTATAATGAAGAAGTCAATAATACATCGAAATGGAGTAGTTAGCTTGTCATAGATCCAGACGGAGAGTTGCCGAGGAATCTAAAGACTGACTTTGGAAAGAGCACCAGAGATTATATTGCGTGGCATGCAAAATCACGCAAGAGCTAAAAATACATAGAAGGATATTTGAATCTCATTCCTCGAACAACTGAACAGTTGTCAGCGCATAACCGTGAAGTGGCCGGGTCCCAGTATTAAACTTACCTACAATCTTGACATCATCTTTGTAGAATGAATCGATGTACTCAGCTGCAGTGTACCAGTAGACACGATGGAAGGCGTACAGTTCGTCAGCGAGGCTGAACATTTGCGACGCCTCTGGCTGCCGCTCCTTGCACAGCGCACTCAAGTCGTCGTCAAAGGAGGGGCTCCACGGCTGATAGCGCAGCAGGCGTTCACTCAACAGCGGCCGCCTGTAGCACACAAGGTGCCAGGTTAAAAGTTGAAAACCTAGCATGGATAGTTTATGCAAGAACGTACAAGTATTCAGAACGGATTTCCACTCAGCAGTGGATTAGAAACTTCCTGGCAGATGAGTACTGTGTGCCAGACTGGGACACAAACCTGGAACTTTTTCATTCTTTAAAAGATACATAGTAACACAGCAAACAATCGCAAATCCATTGGTCTTTTTATCATTTTAGCGCATCGGGATTTCATCTTCAGATTTCGGAGCACTTGAGTGAGACACCGATCATAACTATTTCTTGCAGATCATCCACTCCGTTCTGTGCTGCTATATCGTTTTAACTGGTTTCAGACACATCAAACAGCAGAACTGCAGCGCTTGCCGCTGAATACCTCTTTTCTTTAAAGAAGAATTTCGTATGCATTGCAAGAGAGTGAACATGTGATATTTATGTTAAGGATATGAATGACTTGATTTTAGACGCTGACATGTAGACACGTCTGTCATGAGCTGAAGCAATATCTTCCACATTACCACTTGAAAATGGCTCATAAGGTCGAAACTGCAATTGTAAAACAATTTTTATAGTCAATGGCGAATATGACGTCCTTAAAAAAATAGACATCGAGCTGGGCAGGCAGGAACCGAGAGCCGCCGTCACAGCCTTACTTCCGCCAGTAGCTCAGCCGCTGCCTTCCAGCCGTCACAGAAGCTCCCCTGCACGGCCGGCGGCGCCAGCGCTCCCGGAAGGATGGGCACTGCAGTGACCAGAGGCCTCGGGAGTTGCTTCCTGGGCGAATCCTCACTCTGCAGTGGAGAGTGCAGTCACTTGAAACGTCGCGGATCCGACCTGCCAGGGAGTTTCCTACCTGCTTTAGGTGATGTGACATGTGCGATAATTTTCCGTAAAGACTGTATGACACAGGAAGATGAGTTCAGTGGACAAACGTGAGTGTACCGTCAAGCAGGTCCACTTATTCAGTCCCTTTCAGCTAATCCAACGGCTAAGGACAGCGCGATACGATGACTTAAGCTATTTCAAATTCGTCTTTGCAAATGCCAAACATGTGTTTTTATTTCTCAATACGTGTTTTGCTTTACTCATTATACCCTTATCAGTTGTGGCATTTTTATAACGTTTCCGCTTACATCCGGCAGTGCGCAGCCCACCATCTCACACTTGTATGCATGAAGTGCAAAAGTACATGTCTGTTGACGTAAAACTTGACAAAATGACGCTTCAGTATTGCATACTAATGTTTGTTTACTTGACTCTGAAGCATTCGCTCGGTCTCGTTTCGTGAGTGGTTGGTGCGGGTGTCTCGTTTGGCAGTGGAAATTATCATACAGAAATTGTTGGCCGTAAAACTTTGTCCTAAGGTCAGTGTTCCGTACATCGATTCGATGCATATGTGTCAGGTACATGTTGTGATGAGAATGGAGCCCTCAGAATCGGGTATGAGACCATTTTTTCCTGATTAATCTACGAATGCATTCCCTATAGCCCATCAACGATGGAAAGTTTCCATACTGCCAGATACAATGCAGAACAATCAGTACTCCCTGTACTCCTTGTAGTATGGTTCTTGGTTATCACTGTTACTTGACAACGACGTTGCCAATTACAGCATGAAGCTGCATCATAATGAGTTCCGTGTGATGTCTGCGTCCCCAGTTTGACTGGAAAGCTGTCCCTCCCATAAGACATCTAAATCTACATCTACATTGATACTCCGCAAGCCACCCAACGGTGTGTGGCGGAGGGCACTTTACGTGCCACTGTCATTACCTCCCTTTCCTGTTCCAGTCGCGTATGGTTCGCGGGAAGAACGACTGTCTGAAAGCCTCCGTGCGCGCTCTAATCTCTCTAATTTTACATTCGTGATCTCCTCGGGAAGTATAAGTAGGGGGAAGCAATATATTCGATACCTCATCCAGAAACGCACCCTCTCGAAACCTGGCGAGCAAGCTACACCGCGATGCAGAGCGCCTCTCTTGCAGAGTCTGCCACTTGAGTTTATTAAACATCTCCGTAACGCTATCACGGTTACCAAATAACCCAGTGACGAAACGCGCCGCTCTTCTTTGGATCTTCTCTATCTCCTCCGTCAACCCGACCTGGTACGGATCCCACACTGATGAGCAATACTCAAGTATAGGTCGAACGAGTGTTTTGTAAGCCACCTCCTTTGTTGATGGACTACATTTTCTAAGCACTCTCCCAATGAATCTCAACCTGGTACCCGCCTTACCAACAATTAGTTTTATATGATCATTCCACTTCAAATCGTTCCGTACGTATACTCCCAGATATTTTACAGAAGTAACTGCTACCAGTGTTTGTTCCGCTATCATATAATCATACAATAAAGGATCCTTCTTTCTATGTATTCGCAATACATTACATTTGTCTATGTTAAGGGTCAGTTGCCACTCCCTGCACCAAGTGCCTATCCGCTGCAGATCTTCCTGTATTTCGCTACAATTTTCTAATGCAGCAACTTCTCTGTATACTACAGCATCATCCGCGAAAAGCCGCATGGAACTTCCGACACTATCTACTAAGTCATTTATATATATTGTGAAAAGCAATGGTCCCATAACACTCCCCTGTGGCACGCCAGAGGTTACTTTAACGTCTGTAGACGTCTCTCCATTGATAACAACATGCTGTGTTCTGTTTGCTAAAAACTCTTCAATCCAGCCACACAGCTGGTCTGATATTCCGTAGGCTCTTACTTTGTTTATCAGGCGACAGTGCGGAACTGTATCGAACGCCTTCCGGAAGTCAAGAAAAATAGCATCTACCTGGGAGCCTGTATCTAATATTTTCTGGGTCTCATGAACAAATAAAGCGAGTTGGGTCTCACACGATCGCTGTTTCCGGAATCCATGTTGATTCCTACATAGTAGACATGTGGTGCCATGGTGCTAAGGCTCGCAAACCATTTCCACGCCACGTACACCAGCACGCTGTTCTGCTTGGAGGTACAGTACCACACCTACTCCACTGACAAACTGGGACTCAGAACCCGTGCCGTGATGAAAATCATCATTTCTACGCCCCAGATGGAGGATGTACGTGCATACTGACAATGATCTGAGTAAACATTATACGGAGATTTGGTTGGGGAAGAATTTCGGGAAAGGGCTGTTTTTAACGTAATAGAGCCGTTCATTCCCTAAGGCAACGAAAGAACGGATTTAAATGCAGCAAGGAAGTGAACAAACAATATCCACTGAAACAAGCTCTAAAGAAAATCTCGAAACTTCTGGACAGTTGCGAATGTACTAGACTGCTATAATGATACAAAACTGACTGCCATATTCAGTTTAGGAGCAAGTGCGTTGCAACACAAAGTGCCATATCAACAGAGGACGCAATAAATACTCGCCACATGGAGCTGGAGTGTCGACAAGCGGGGCAGACCGCTGCCACGGAAGGCAATCGTCGTCAATTAGGGTGCAGAGGCAGGGTCAGTGTGCTATAGGCGGCTTTGGCCTGTAGCCATTACTAAGGCTATCATGCGAGTCCAGTAATGAAGTGGATTGGCGGAATTTAGAAATGGCCGACTGTAAATGGCGATACGTGAACTACAGAAGAGACACGAAATGGTGCGCTGCCTGGACTAGGGGGGCGGTACCTAAGCTGCACCACTGCCGCTGGAGCTCTGTGACCCCTCATGCGTGTTTGGTTATCGCCTTTGTACTGACATCCACCAGAAGGTAAACACGCTGCGTCGTATGAATAAACAAGACGACGTTCTCTGGAGAAGATTCTCCATCCAAAGAACATTCTCAGGGAAAGTTCTTACGAGCAAAACATTCGAAGCCATAATCTGTGACGAGAGGATTCCTTTTTCTCACTACCTCTGCTCCCTGCTGAGTTCTCGGTGTGTGTGGTCTGCCGTGTCCGGCACAGATAGCACGCGCAGTGTCACCTGTCATTCAGCTCGCTCAAACGGGCGACATGTCTGGAACCGGCACCAGTGTGTTCAGGCAGAGTTGCACTACGTTTCATTTTGTTTATTTTATGTGCGGCAACAAATTATTAAGACAATTACGTACAGCTTACGAAAATGCATTTTCTTGAGATGTTACCGAATTTACAACATGCGGAAAACTTTTCAGTTATAGAAGTCGGGCGAACATTATGCGAACGAAATCTTAAGATTACATGACTTTTTATCTACTCCAAGCCGGAACTCTGTCAGAGTTCTCTAACACGAGATAATTTTGGTTAAATACGGCCCACAACTGTCTGCTCGCTTGGCAAGCACGCAAGCGCCCCACCATGCGTTCGTTACGAGTAACAGGTCGCTAGGTTTGCGATAAACCAGTTATTAATTTTTCTGGTAACCCTACTTATTTCTAACATCACACTATATAAGACTTATGCTGTGAGAAGACATGATGATGAACGTCTGGAAAAGTCAGCGACACGGTTGTTTGGTGTAGGCCTACAGCTGAATGTTCTCGTAGGTCAGTCTGAAAACTTGGGTCTACTAAATAGCACTAAAAATGTTTCAATTTTCACTTCTTTTGAGAGGTCGTCCGCAGATGATGTTCTTATTGTCAAAGCGATATAAACTTCTACAGCTCCTCAATTCAGCACTTCGTTAGGCTATATATTTCTTTTTTTTGCCTCCCAAGCAATATGAATTCTGCCATCATTGCCAAAATGTGGGTAAAACTTAACAGAACTTACTCAGCCCGAAGAATGCTACAGATCTCGCTTCAATATTTTCCGGTTGTGAGAAGCTCCTCTAGTTTTGTTCACACGAAATCGGAGAACGTTCTTTGTTTTGAGCAACATCCCTCACCCTTTTACTCGCGATGAGCGCATTCTCGGCTGCAGTATATTCTCTGACTCGCTTTACTCATGTGAACATCAAAATGTCCTCCCAAAATTTCCAGTACGACGTATATCCTCCGTTTTACTGACACGCCCCACTATACTTCGCCAGCACCTCAGCTCTCACATGGACTCTGCCAGTGGTTCTTCGTCGATCATCTCCCACCCTTCGCCGTCGTCTTCATTGCTTCACCACTCACAGAGAGCCGTAGTCTGGCAGCCCCTTCGCCACTGCCTCCGTCAAATGCTCCACCACCGTCGCCGCCACCTGCGCCACCGTCGACTCCCTCTCCAGCAGCGTCGCTGGCTCTGTCGCCACCACCGTCGCCAGCCCCCATCCGCGGCCCGCCCCATCGCCCCCAACACTGCCGGTGCAGGAAGTTCCAACCACATCCACCACCACTGTAGCTTCGTCACCGCCGTCATAAACTCCTGTCAATGTCCTTATCTACACACAACTGGGGCCACCTATTACACTACAAGCCCCATGCATGCAGTCATAAGACCAAACAAATGAAATAGAATAAAACATCACGATTCCAAATGAAACCAAGCCAAAAGTGATTTCACTAAATTTACGAACATGAAACCAATAATTCCTCTCAACTATCGTCCTTTGTATCTACATCTACATACATAATCCGCAAGCTACCGTCCGGTGCGTGGCGGAGGGTACCCTGTTCCACAACTAGTCGTTTCCTTTCCTGCTCCGCTCGCTGACAGAGCGAGGGACAGACGCCTGTCTATATGCCTCCTTAGGAGCCGTAATTCCTCGTATCTTGTCTTCGTGGTCGCTACCAGAAATGTATGCTGGCGTCATTAGGATCGTTCTGCAGCCAGGTTCAAGTGCCGGTTCTCTGCATTTCCTCAGTTGTTTTCTTCGAAATGAGTGTCTTCGCTGGCCGCGGTGGCCGTACGGTTCTAGCCGCTGCAGTCCGGAACCGTGGGACGGCTACGGTCGCAGGTTCGAATCCTGCCTCGGTCATGAATGTGTGTGATGTCCTTATGTTAGTTAGCTTTAAGTAGTTCTAAGTTCTAGGGGACTGATGACCTAAGATGTTAAGTCCCATAGTGCTCAGAGCCATTTTTTTTAGTGTCTTCTTCACTGCAGCAATTCCCTCCTGAGCTCCCGAAGCATATACGTAACACTTGCATGCTGATCGAAACTCCGGTAAGAAATCTACCTGCTCCCCCTGAATTGTTTCGATGCCTTCTTTCAATCCGACCTGGTGCAGATCCCAAACACTCGAGCAATGCTGAACAAGAAGTCGCTCTGGCGTCCTAAACGGGGTCTCCCTCACACACGAACCACACTTTCACAAAACTCTCCCAATAAACCGAAGTCGACCGTTCCCCTTCCCTACCAGAATCCTCCCATGCTTATTCCATTTCATCTCGCTTCGCAACATTACGCCCAGATATTTCAACGAAGTGACTGTGGTAAGCAGGACACTTGGAATGCCGTATCCGGATATTACGGGTTCGTTTTTGCTACTCATCCACTGTCTTCTACAGCAAGAGCCACCTGCCATTCATCACACCAAGCAGAAATTTTGTCGCCGTCACCTTGTGTCAACCTGCAGTCCCTGAACTTATTCCATATGCTCGTTCTTGCGTTAGCACCCCACAATGGGACACCGTGTCAAATGCTTTCGAGAAATCTAGAAATATGGAGTATGCCTGTTGACCTTCATCCATAGCTCTCAGTGCATCATGCGAGAAAAGGAAATGGTGAGTTTCACAGAAGCGATGCTTACCAAAACCGTGTTGATTTGTGCACATAAGCTCCTTAGTCTAAAAAAAGTTGATTATGTTCGAACTGAGAATATGTTCAAGGATTCTGCAGGAAACAGGTGTTAGGGATATTAGTCTGCAATTTTCTGGGTCCGTTCTTTTACCTTTCTTCACTTGCACTTTTTTCCATTCGCTTGGTTCTTAGCGCTGATCGTAAGATTCGCGGTAAATGCAAGCTAAGTAAGGGGCCAGTGCCGCACACTACTCTCTGTAAAACCAAACTGGCATTCCACCTAGGCATTGTCACTTATTTATTTTCCGCTGTTTCTCTACGCCTGCGGTACTCATTACTATGCGATGGTCAAACGACGGCACGTTTGTACCATTCTCCTGCGTGAACGATTTCTTAAACGAGGAATTTTTAACTTCGGCCTTCCTTTTGGAATATTCTAGCGCCAAAGCAGACTGGTCAACGTGTGACTGTAATGGAAGCGTTATATCCGCTTAACGATTTTGCAGAGGATCAAAACTTTTTCCGGTTCTCCGGTGGTAGCTGTTGTATGCTTCGCGCACAGATCTTTTCACAGACGCACGAATGTCTACAAATCTTGCTGTCCTCATTTGCGCGTTCTCTTTTGAACCGAGAATGTAACAGCATTTCGTTCCTCAGCATTTTCCGAATTTTGTTATTAAAGCACGATGAGTCTTTTCCGCCCTTGATCCACTGAGTAGGCGCATATTTTTCCGGATCACGATTTACAGTCTCTTTAAACTTTAGCCATAATTCCTCTATGGACATAATTTTGGAATTAAATGATTGTATTTTATTGTCTAAGTGAGACGCTGACAACTGCATATCAACTCTCCTAGCGTTCTCGACTGATTTACTGACTTTCGTAACCATAGTCGCTATGATGACATCGTGATCACTAATCCCCATCTCTATGCTGACGCCATCGATAAGGTCCTGCCTGTTTGTGCTGGCTGACGAACTAGCTGCTCAACACAGTTTTCGGAAAACGTGTTCAAAAGTCCTTCACAAGACTGTCTGTCTGGACAACCTGCAGTGAATCCATAGACGTCCCAGTCTATACTCGGTAGGTTAAGGTCACCGCCAGCTAGTGTCGCGTGATCTGGATATTTATGCAATGCTGATTCTTTGAATGGCTCAAAATCTGTCCCAGCGCAGTCGGGTGCGTGGTAAAAACATCCAACAACTGATATGGTTTCACCTAGTCCTGTTATGTGCGACCACGTAACTTCACTATTGCACTCAAATTCAACCTCAGTAAAGAGAATATTTTTTGTCAACTGCAATGAACGCTTGCACTCCTACGGCGTCGAATATGTCTTTCCGATAAACATTCCAGGACTCGCTAAGTATCTCAGAGTTTTTTTACTTTGGGTCTTAGCCAGCTCTCAATTCAAGAATAATTTGAGGCTGAGAACGTTCATGGAGGAGAGCATATTTGGGAACTACGTTACAAATACTTCGACAGTTGACTGATAATAGTTTCAGAGTCGAACTGACTTTACTCTGAAAGCTATCTGATTTCCCTAAATGTGTACCAACTGGCGAGTGTTCATGAGAGTACCTCAAACTACTGGCCAGTCTGAAACCCCCCATGTGCACTCCACAAGTACTCTGCTATCCGATCAGCTGCTTCCTTTGTGTAGTGCACCCCTGTTTTGAAATCTACCCATCTCCGATTTTCAGTTCACCTTCCCAACCACTGTTACCTTCATTCCCACTGCCTGACACAATATCGATAGTTTTATCCCGTCACACTATCTGCATGTGTCCGTACACAGTGAACCGGTAACCCACTCACAATTCTGATGACAGATGTGGAGTAGCAAACCAAAAATCCCCACACAATAAACATTGTGGAGTAACAATACCGTTCCTCAAAAACAGCTCCAGTTGGCTGCAAATCATGTTCAATCATCCTGCATAATACTTTATCCTGAGTGTGTATTTTACCACCCTGGCCGTGATCTGTCCTACTGCCTGTCTCTGTCATCATCCTATAGCACATAATTTCGCTCCTCACACTGACCACTGCCTCTCCACAGCTGTTTACCCAGATCAGTTCCCATGATGAACTTAACTGTAGATGTCGGATGATCACCTTCGTTTCAGAAGACCTAGTCCATTTCCCAGACACACTCATCCCAAAGTGTCTCCCCTACCGACCTCTTCAGATATAACTGCAGAAGTCTTTCATCCAATTGATAGCAATCACGACTGAGTCTAATTGTCCATCCTAATCCATGTTCTCCACCTCCATAGCTACCCCACAATAAGCCACCTAAAAGAATCCAACAACACCGCCACAAGACCTGGGGTGTCTGCTGGGAGCTTGCCCATTCCCACACAGGAAGCCACCTGGTCACACTCCATAGTGCCAACATATCTCCTACACTACTCCATTCCACGGCCCCATATGTCAACCACACGAGAGACTATTCCGCTTTCCTCCCGCTTGCAACCTCCAGTATTTACGCTCTATGCTGCGGACTGATTTAAACACACCAACCACAGGACAAAATATAAGCACGATGGCCATCCGCTTCCTGCCCTCATCGCTGCTTGGATTTTTCCTCCATCTATTGAGATGAACATGCCTTGTGGCCTCTTTTCCTGACCGATTGGATGCCAGTATCTGGACTAGAGTCGCTACTACATGGTATTACCGTAATTTCTCCCCAAGTGTTTTTTTTTCTTTTTCTTTTTTTTTTTTTTGTCCCGAATAAGACGAGGACACGCTCACTTTTCGTTTCAGGTTCCACATCATTGTTTCCACAAATTATGAAAACTTCGGAAGTATCTGTAACCATCAATACTTTCTCTAGTAATTCCAGTAACATCGTTTTTTGTGTGAGTTTTCTCCGCTGGTCTGTTACGTAATACGTGGCACATTTTAAGACACAATGCGAATCAAAAAATCGAAGGCTAAACGGAGTCAAAAACCTTTGTAAATCACGAGTTTCTGTAACCATGTCCTTCACTACTGTCTATTAGTGCTAGTTCTTTACTCCATTTTGAATTATATGATCCCTGTGTTTTCTATAACTTTAATGCATACTTCCATGGATAAAAGTGAGATAAACTCCAATAAACCATAGTGAGTGCGACAGACATTTGAGTGTACACTGGTTTATACCTGATTATCAAGTTCCCTGGCCTGTCCTTGTCTTCTTCCACCTCGTAGTGCTCCGCCTGTTTGCTGGCTAATTGCATGTCATGTACCCATCCGGTTAATTTCGTGCGCAGCATGTCTTTCACACGTTCCATGTCCTTAATCCAACCGTGGAGTTGCTGATCACTTGCGTGGATACCCTGAGACACACAGAAAATAGTTCAAATTACTTTCATAACATCCACAAGCAGCAGCCTGTCTTAATATACAGTTACATGTAGCACTATTACATGACACTGAAATTACTGCCAGCGCATGAGTGTAGTACATTCAGTTTTGTGCAGGCATAAAAACATTAATGCGCAGCAGATGCCTAGTGGGGTTTTATTAAATAAATACATTACTCAAACTGTGACATCCGATAAGAGAGGTGCAGATATTTCTTGGTAGCTGACATTACAGACGTCTGAATGTATGAATGTATACTCCCGTGACGATGTATCCAACTTAAATGTTCTGGAGCTGCCAGCAGCGTCGAGTTCCTACGTGTAAAGCCACATGGCGTGGCTGGAGCTCTGACGAGATTTTATTCAAACTTTTGGACAATTTTCGAAAATAGAATGGCCAGACTGTTGACAAATCGGTCAAAATCGTACTCGTTACCAACGATGTGAGAAACCTGAACACATGTTATGACCTTCTACAAACGCAACGATAGACATCAGCCGCTCCATATCTGAAACATTATCTGAGTTAATTGTGCACACACGAAATGTCAGTTTGACTCAAAATTTTGTAGCGTTTGTCTGTTGCCTGGCTGATCGCTTTTGCCAAAAATTTGCGTATGTTGCTCGTCATCTAACACAATGTCGTCTGTATCTGAACACGTCTCGAATATTGCAGATTTGAAGGAATGTATTGACTGTCCGAGTGTTAAGATCATTTTTTCTGGACCATTTTCGGGTACGAAGTTCGCATTTATGTCACATATTAAGGTCTATGCTCCTTTGGCGTTGTACAAATTGTAGGTTTCTAAGTCAATGAAGTAAAGATATGGCCATTTAAATGATATATTTTGATACTCGAAACATCACTCACAAAAATCTATAAGGCGCTCCCTGTTGATTTAGAATCATGACATTTTGGAAGAAGCCAGATTTCACAGTGCAAATAAAGGAAAAAATCTTCAAATCCGTAATTGGTAACTATATAACTCTAGAAAATACTTTTCGTATTATTTTTTATCAGTCTATTTGTCTGTCCATCTGTTGGGAATCTTTTTCTCTGGATCAGTTATGACTATCATGTTCAAATTATATTACATACAAAGGTATATGGACCCTTGGCGGCGTAAAAACTGTAAGCTTATAACTGACTCCAGTCAACAGATACGGCCGTTTATGTCTCGTGTTTTGATAATCGAAAACTCACTCATCGAAACCTATAGGGTGCTCTCCATTGACTTGGAATCGTGAGATTTGGCAACAACTAAGTTTTCCGGTACAAGTAAAGCAAAAAGTCTGAAACTTGTTAACTTTTAATTATATCACATAAAAATGTCGTTTTCGATTTGGACATACATTGTATTCATGACCTTTGAAAGTATAACATACGAACATTACTGCATCCAAACACAAAATGTATGTTGTATTCATGATTTAGTACGTAAACGGAAATACGTTATTAAATCTTCTCTCCCTACATACATAAACTAAAGTCCTCTGCTTGCTTGTTCTTCTTTGTTTGGGCTGGGCTGAGGAAATAACGTAGAATTTCTGAACCGATCTTGGTATTCCTGGGAGGAGTATCTTGCCAATAAAGTTACAAAGTGTCGATAATAGGCAAAAGTCATTGGGAATCTCGATTCCCAGGACGGGGAGTTTGTACAGAACCCTTAGTGCGTGAGTCCCTCTCGCACTTGCCCATTCTGTTTTCCTTTTTTCTATCTACCCTAGCATCACCCAGTATGTTGTTCTGGAAGGTGAGTGCTCACCACAGACATGGGTGCCGTCGGGAGTGTCTGAGGGAAGTGGGACAGAACTGCTCTTGTTCTCTGTACGTGGAGTCCCCAATCCTTTTGGGTCACACTGAAACAGGTGACAGTGGTTCCGCAATAGATTATATTGAGATAGGGAACCAACACTCGAAAGTGCATATTTATTGTGTTAAGGACATACACAGCATACACCACCTAACAACAATGTAGCTCATAGTAATTCTTCAAAGCAACGACTGTCAGTCTGAATCAATGCATGTATTGCAATGATGCCTGCAGCTCTTCACACTCTGGCAAAGATCTCGGGTGTCCGTTGTGCACTCGAACAGTAGCAGCTGATAAACAGTGTAGACACCTGACCACCAAGCGGACCTACTGTGCACAACTAGGCTCGTAGCACTCAAGCACCGCAGTGGCGCATTAACCTGTGCCGCAAGCACACCACTGACCCTGCTGTCAGCTGTCCATTGCATCAGATAGCTTGTGTCGTGTTCATGGTGAGGTGTGTTGCTGTGTACAGCGCACAATGAGTAATCAAAGATGAAATGTGCAAGCACTGCAACGAACGGATTTTGAGCCCTATGTCTGCTTGTGTCAATCCAGTATCGTTCATAGCGCTGTACTGTCCAACTTCATACAGTTTGTATTGTTTGTGGATGAGGCCTCATTCATCCGTGATGTTGTTTTCAAAAGCCAAACAGGAAGATCTAGAATGAGGACAACACCCATGCCACCCATATCGGAGGCCAACAGCAAAGATTCTCAGTCAAGGTATTTTATGGCATTATCCAAGATCATCCCACTTTGATGTTAATATTTGCAAGCACACTGAAGAATACTCACACTCATTGTAGGACTGGAAAGGGGGGGGGGGGTCCTCTCTGATGGCCATTGCGATCGCTGGATCTTGCAACCCTCGACATCATTCTCTGAGGTTATGCCAAGATGTAGATGTACAAAACACCTGTAGATACAGCTGAAGACCTGCTTGCCAGGGTCCAAGCTGCCCGTCTCCTGCTACAACATTGTTGCTCACGGGCGAGGCCTCCACGACGAGTGCGGCCGCTTCATGTTTAAAGATGATTAAAGGAGTAGCTGTTGTCACACGCGTCGACTCAGTCTGTGTTTCGACAAGTTTCTACACAGTTGTCACTTCTGCCCAGCTGCTCAGAACAATAAAGTGTGACATGTCTTGGAAGACAGTAGCGTGATTGACTCGATTCCACTATCGCAGTAGCCGCCACGATACAGGAATGACCTGTGAGGATATGCTGACATCACTCCGAAACTGTGATCACAGAGAGAGCGTCACGCACGTCAAAGGTCGTGAGGTGGTGGTGTGAATGTGGGATATTTTCAAGAACACTGCCATCCTGAATTTGGAATCATTCAACTGTATGTCAGTCAGACACCTTAGGCAAGTGTACGGTGGTGGAGAGAATAACGGATTTACTTGTGTTGCAGATATGTGCAAATATTATTTTCTTAATAAAATTTTTGTACTTATTTAGATACTCCCGAGCTCATTTTTTACAGTTCTTTTGTCAGCTATGTTTATTTACCGGGTGACATCTACACTCTTTTTGGAGAACTGTCGAGACGATTTCCCAAGTTTCTGCAATGTGTTTCTCAACGCGTAGCCGATCAGCAGCTACTTGCAGCCAGCATATTCCATTTCGCTCATTTCTGTCACAGCACAATCCCACTCAATATGTGGAAGTTCTTTTCTTACGAGAAATAAACCCGTTTCTGCTGCCTTGCGTCCACGCTTGGTAAGTAATGAGAGTAGTAGCAAGTTGAGAGAGGCATGTTCAAATGTGTACCAACACGCTGGGCACTGTCGCAATGCGCTATGTGTAAGTAATGTTAGTGGTGAGAGAAGAAGCGTGATGAATTGCGACTTGAATTGCTGATCAGCGCACGCTGCGTGGCTGAAGGGGTTTGTAAACAGCCCTGCGGAGGGCGACCCGAGTCTTTCTCTCTCTCCGACTGCCAGCCAGCCCTGATATCGGAGTCAAGCGCTCGTGCGGTATCCGTGACGACGATGGTGACTGCAGTCATGGCCACGCACGTTGGATAACAATGATGACGCCGCGCTGTTGTCACTGTTTACCGACGACGGTGTGATGTCATTCATCGTGGTCACCTTGGCTGAGGATGAAAGCAGGTATACATATTTTCTATACTGTTTTTGTTTATAAACTACTGGCCATTAAAATTGCTACACCACGAAGATGAGGTGCTACAGATGCGAAATTTAACCGACAGGATGAAGATGCTGTGATATGCAAATGATTAGCTTTTCAGAGCATTCACACGAGGTTGGCGCCGGTGGCGACACCTACAACGTGCTGACATGAGGAAAGTTTACAACCGATTTCTCACACACAAACTGCAGTTGACCGGCGTTGCCTGGTGAAACGTTGTTATGATGCCTCGTGTAAGGAGGAGAAATGCGCACCATCACGTCTCCGACTTTCATAAAGGTCGGCTTGTAGCCTATCGCGATTGCGGTTTATCGTATCGCGACATTGCTGCTCGCTTTGGTCGAGATCCAATGATTGTTAGGAGACTATTGAAAAGGTGGGTTCAGGAGGGTAATATGGAACACCGTGCTGGATCCGAACGGCCTAATATGACTAGCAGTCGAGATGACAAGCATCTTATCCGCACGGCTGAAACGGATCGTGCAGCCACATCTCGATCCCTGAGTCTACAGATGGGGACATTTGCAAGACAACAATCATCTGCACGAACAGTTCGACGACGCTTGCAGCAGCATGGACTATTAGCTTGGAGACTGTGGCTGTGGTTACCCTTGACGCTGCATCACAGACAAGAGCGCCTGCTATGGTGTACTTAACGACGAACCTGGGTGCACGAATGGCAAAACGTCATTTTTTCGGATGAATCCAGATTCTGTTTACAGCATCATGATGGTCGCATCCGTGTTTGGCGACATCGCGGTGAACGCACATTGGAAGCGTGTATTCGTCATCGCCATACTGGCGTATCACCCGGTGTGATGGTATGGGGTGCCATTGGTTACACGTCTCGGTCACCTCTTGTTCGCAATGACGGCACTTTGAACAGTGGACGTTACATTGCAGATGTCTTACGACCCGTGACTCTACCCTCTCTCTGCGAAATCCTACATTTCAGCAGGATAATGCACGACCGCATGTTGCAGGTCCTGTATGGGCCTTTCTGGATACAGAAAATGTTCGACTGCTGCCCTGGCCAGCACATTCTCCAGATCTCTCAGCAATTGAAAACGTCTGGTCAATGGTGGCCGATCAACTGGCTCGTCACAATGCGCCAGTGACTACTCTTGATGAACTGTGGTATCGTGTTGAGGCTGCATGGGCATCTGTACCTGTACACACCACCAAAGCTCTGTTTGACTCAATGCCCAAACGTATCAAGGCCGTTATTACGGCCAGAGGTGATTGGTTCAAATGGCTCTGAGCACTATGGGACTCAACTGCTGTGGTCATAAGTCCCCTAGAACTTAGAACTACTTAAACCTAACTAACCTAAGGACAGCACACAACACCCAGCCATCACGAGGGAGAGAAAATCCCTGACCCCGCCGGGACAGAGGTGATTGTTCTGGGTACTGATTTCTCAGGATCTATGCATCGAAATTCCGTGAAAATGTAATCACTGTCAGTTCTAGAACAATATATTTATCCAATGATTCCCGTTTATCATCTGCATTTCTTCTTGGTGTAGCAATTTTAATGGCTAGTAGTGTAAGTGATTCTTATGGGTTCTACTTCTTCTTTTCTAGGTACGAGCTGGCGTTACTCGCTGTGGGATCTGAACCCAAAAGCTGATAATGATGATGACGATGATGATGATCTCTGGGGGACGACTTCGATTGTTCAGAGGCAGATATGTGAGTATTCTAAAGTATTAAATTTTTTGTTGTTATTTTTGAGATGCTCTTGTTTGTAGATCTGCTCAATGCGAATATCGGTGTTCTGACACAACTACCAGCTACTAGTTCTTTAGCACCTGTGTTTTCGTTTGGGTTTGTCCGTATTGTCTTAGACACATTCACCTACAGACGTCATACAGCTCCTCTAGTACCCATGCTGGATATGCCCTTAATGACAAACATGCCCACTGATGATGAGTTGCCGGAAGTGTATTCCAGTAATGAACACAACAACAGTTTTACTTGTAAGTACTCAGAATTTATTACTATTATTATACGAATACGGATTTTTATTTCTCCTTCCTTAGATACTTATCAACTGCGTCTCTTTCTCCTTCTCGTGTGCAGAGTTATTAGGAGTTCGACGTGTTGTTGAGGGGAAGGGCATTGTCCAAGTTAGGGGGAGAGCTGTCGTGACATCATGGGGTGAGTCGGTACCAGAGTGGTCATACTGAGTCACTTTTCTGAGGTGCAGGAAAGGGGGTCCTTAAGACACTCAGCTGTATACCATACCTTGATTTATATTCATAAGATTTTGATCAATTTATTGTGGGGTTCAGTTACATCTCTGTTCAAAAGTATATACTGCTAACAAAAAGCATGTCCTAATGCCCAGAATCATGACGAGAGGAATTTAAATTGATTTCCATGGTTGCTTCTCACTAGTAATAGAAATTAACCAAAACATACAGGGCATACAGGTACACAACAAACACCAGATGTCCACTGACGTTCTAATTTCTCGTTTATGGCCGAATGTAGGAAAGCCATAAGAAGAAGACAAACATTAACACGCTGTGTGGCACATCGACAAAGGAGTCGAGCGTAAATTAGGTGGTCCCCTCTTCTTGTCCATATTAGCCGAGAAACATCCAAAAAGTGTAGACCTGCTGCTAATCTCTGAAGACGATAAGCAACACAACGTTTGGATAAAATGCATGTCCCACATACGTTCCTCTGAAATGAAAACAAAAAAGGAGCAAGATATTTTTGCTGTAGATGTCTCAAGTCGTTTATCAAGAGCATGTATCTTGAAAGACACCTGATTGACTGCTAGAGCCAGGGAACAATAGGTGTGGAAATGCTTATCAAGGATAAACGGTTCTCGAAGTTTAAGAATGCCTCTCACCAACACCTCTGTCCCTTTGTCGTTTACGTCGATTTAGAGCGCCTCCTAGCTGCTGTGGTACAGTGTGAACGTGGTGCCTCTACCTTCCATATCACTGTCACAAAATGATGCATACGATATGTGGCTAGCCATCAAGTCCTGTGTACTAAAATTAAAATCTTATGTCAAGGGAATAGTGCGAGATGGCTGCTCAATGAGCTTGAAAGTCTTGTACGGGATGTTTATAACATTTATAGTGAAAACGTCCTCATGACCAACGTGAAGGAGAATGATGCACTGTACAAGCAGGCAGCTGACGTAAAAACATACTAGTCTCCACAGTACAATGAATGGAAAGTAACGAAAAGTGTTTAACTTGTAATTACACGTGACCCGTGACGAAAAAGTAGGTGTCCACGTCGTATGCTACTGACCTTGGAGGCAATGTTAACAGTAAGGTTACAGTTTGTGGAGACGATACATTATCTACAATGAAGGAGTGTCTGAAAGAAGCTGTACAAATATTTATTCATATTTTCACATGATTTCAAAGTAAAGGAGGCTTTGACAAATTGCTGTAAGCGGGAAGAAATGTAAGGCAAATCGTGTGATGGTGGCAAGACGAACACCCTGCTATCCACTTCAGCCTGGTTTGCAGAGAAGTTACTTACAAAATTGTGCACTTAAAAACACGCAGAAACGTCGTATTCTAAGGTTGTTGTAATATTAATGACTCACTTTTGGAATCAGTCAACTCATACAAAGACACGTGTGTGGCACACTGTGGGGATATAAAATGGAAGTATCACATAGTCTCAGTTGTAGGTAAACTAGATGGCAGAGTGGACGAGACACTGGATGAATGCGGTGAGTCTACAAGGGAGACAGCTTACGGAACACTCGTGTGGTCCATCCTAGACTATCGCTCGGGTGTGTGGGACCCGTTACAAAGAGAACTAACAGGGAATATTGAACGCGTACAGAGAAGGGTAGTGCGAATAGACAAAGTAGTGTTGGCGTGAAAGCCTGCTTACAGGAAATTCCAGAGCCAGCAGTGGGTGAGCAGGGCTCAGCCGGCGTGGGGACGTGTGGCCAAGTTCTGCGAGGGGCTCTCCCACACCCTCCCACCCCTCCTCCAACACAGCTCACATATCTCCGTGACGTTCAAAAGAATTCTAACTTCCGTCATTAACGCAGTACCAGTGCATCAGTAGACTGATACCGCAGGGGACCTACTGTCGCTGTAGGAAAATAGTTAAGTGGAGAAGAAATCTTAAGAGTTATGGTTATTACAAAAATGTTAATAATAAGACTGCTACGGGAATCCTTCCAATTCAATGAAATTCAAAATCAGGTATGGTTCACAAATTTTGTTTCATCACTCGACTCTGCTCCTTGTCTCACAAGAATTTGAGTGAGTTGTAGGTTATAAACACAAAGGGTATACACAAAACATCTTTTCCTCGCTGTTTGAAGAGCAAATTCATGAATAATATCTTCAGAACTCGATTTTGGAACCACGCCTTGTTCTATTGACAACATGGCCGAAATGCTGCTTCGGAAATAATTCTTGATGAGCTCTGAACGTGGAAAGCTTGTTTCAGCGGAGGCGACAGTTCCTGGCACGGCTGGCAAAATTCTGTGGGCGATATAAACGCCGGGAAACGGGTTTGCAGAATCATTCGAGTATTTCAGTATTAAAGCAGGAGTTTTCACGTCATCGGGCGCCATTTCTCTGAGCACATTAATTTCTGTCAAGACAGCTGAAGCAACAATGTCTTTCGAACATTCACAGTTTATGTTTACACTTAGCTCTTTCTCAAGGTTTGTAGACAGCATTTTCAATTCTTCGTCATGTATGTATTTTAAACTGTCTAGAGAAAACAAAAAGTTGAGTACTCCGGGATACTTAGCATTTGACTAAACCTCTGTTTCAAACTTTTTAACACTGTCTCAACGACAGGGTAGAAAAAATCGATCCTATATGTCTCCTCTGACGGTTGAGCTCTGCAAACCATGTCGTCACCTTTATAATGAAATTGCTTCGCCTTCTTGCCAGTTCTCCTTTCTCCAAATTTTGGTCAAGTCTGCGAAGTTTCAGTTATCTCTTTCGCTGTTAACTGCACATTAACAAAACCTCTTTCGCGGAAATTCCCAATAAACGTAACTAGACTTTCGAGATATTTAGTTGCTACTTTCACGTCAACGTTTTGCTGCTCGAACTGCCTTACTTGCTGCGCTAATGGCAAAGAGAAGGCCATACTATACGACAACGCCTACAATAAACTCGAAGCTTTTCAAATCGTCCACAGCAAGCGAGTGAGCTTCGCTCTTTGTTTTCGTTTCAACAGCGCTGTTGCTCACCTCAAGAAGGGCGCCTCTGACTTCTCTCGTCTGGCACTTTAACAGCTTTGACACTCTACACCATACTTTGACATCGACTATCTGAAAGATTCTTCACTGTTAAAGTTGGTGCCCCGCGCAGTAAGATTTCCCATCTCTGAGTGGACGCACTGAAAATAGCGTATATTCTTTAAATTACACCAGAAAATGTGACTGCTTTTGCAGTAGATTACGTCGCATCTGATTACACAAGATTAAGACTGTGACTGGCACATGGCATATAAAATGCTCTTGGTTTGCACCTTAATATTCTGGCTTGAACACCACTTCCATCACCTTTCATATTCGATAACTTTGACCTCTGCAGTCATGAATATCGAGTCCTAGTTCATCTAGTATCGACAAAACGGTTTCAGTCAAACTTTCTCCTGTTGCTGAAGTGACGTTCAGGAAGTCGTGGAAGTGTTCTTCTACAGTCGCTGCGTCTTCTGATAAATTTAGAGACCTAACAATCAATGTCATTTGTTCCTTGTGGCACGTATCAGGAGTACAATCAAGCACGTCAGAAAAATATTTACTTTCGATTACAGAATTAACAATGCTGTTTTTTACTTTGTTGGCAAGCAAATTTATGAGTTCATTTTGAATGTTTTTTTCCAAGAAAATGGTCATGACTTACTTGAGCCTTTACCCACCTCTAACGTTCCTGCAAAATGGGTTCAAATTCTGCTGTCTTTCGATCAAACCAAGAAAACTACCATTATTTCCTTGATAGAGCTTGTCGCTGCCTCCCTTTAAGGCAATATTACTTTGAACTAGGTACCTGATGGTGAGTATAATTCATATTAGAACCTGACGCTAATGTTCTTTCTCTTTTTCCGGTAGTTCAAGGTCAGTATGATCAACACCACTTTGTTGTTTCAAATTAACTCGCATTCTACCCACTTTCTTGTACTGTTTATGTTGTTAAATTATTGTTCACGCTCTTGAAGCCGATTTCCTAAATGAACCCAGTCACAGAGTCCATCATCTGATAGCTTGTTTGAAGGAGATCGATTATGTTTACAATAAAAATAAAGAACTTTGTCGGTAGGTTTCGAATACTTAAGCCATTTACGATCATTGTTTTTCTCAATTTGGTAAACTTCTTATGTTAAAAATGAGTTAAAAATTTTCTTCCATTCTCGTTTAAAGGATACTCAAAACTTACAATTTTAGTAGGGCCTTTATGTAAAATTTCATTTATCATTGTGGATGTTAACCTGTTAGGCCAAGTGCCTGGGTCCAAACTCGTGATTGCTTCACAACTGCTAGCAGTAGGCCTACCCGAGTGTGGGACAGCGGGAGGTCCGTATTCCAGTGCTTGTGTTCACTTGCATCTGAAGCACCACACGATGAGAGGCTGCTGTTAGGGTCATGGCCTTTTAAGCACGCTTAAGTCTCACTGTCTGACGTTGTTGGTAGGAGAAATTTTTCGGAAGCGCCTTTTTGTGAGTTCAAAAACTGTTCAGTCGTAGCTTTTTCTTGATCTTTTGAATACATGAATCGTATCTTTTAAATCTGTCCCTTTCAGGAAAGGTTTCCCTGTTGGCACTTTGAACTCCACAGGACAGGGAAAAACACTGTATCTTCACACACAGTGCACACACAACACGTGAAGTGGGAAAGTACGGCAGGCATATGTTTCAACTGACGACAATAAAACAGTCATTCTGTGGGAAACAACCTGTTGGCGAGTGGGATGTAATGCTTCATTGTTATCCACAGCAATGAGTAGAAATGGCGCGGACAGGGGCTGAGAAGCAATGAACCGAATATATGCATGGGTATTTCTGAGAGGTACTCCAGTGGCCACAGCAGTGTCACAATGAGCGTAGAATTGGATTACATTACCTTAAAAGTACATTCAGAAACATGTTACTTTATTTTTTTCAGCTTGTCCGCAATAACAAAATTAGGACGACAGTCTTCGTATTACATTCGCATGTTCTGCGCGGGGCCCTGGAAGCGCTGCCCGCTGTGTGAGGCCCCCGTAGCAGACTGCAGTTGGTACCTGCCGGCCTCGCAGCCGTTGGCAGCACTGACTGCGTGCCACAGCCCAGGCGTCTGTCGCATTTGTAGCGAGTCGTGTCCAGTGTGACGTTCTGCGTAGGGATTTCGTGCTGCTGTTTGTGCGCCCAGAATTTCATCTGCTACACCCACACCCTTGATAAGGTAAGGACAACTGTTTTCATGCGTTCCCGCAGTGTTGAATTATTTTCTTTGTTTTCTTTTGGTTTGTTTCTGCAAAGTCATGGCAGCTGTAAGGTTTCATTTACGTTCACTATGGAGACTATCCCTTACAAAGCAAACCGCGTTCGGTTATTACGCTCTCAAAATATTAACGAATTTCGTATTACAAATCTTATTATTTTGAAGTCCTGCCGACATTCCTATTAATTCTACTGTTCTACGGACTTTAGGCATGAGAGAAAAGCGTAGGCTCGGACGAGATTTCTACTCGTATTCGCGCCATTTTGTTGAATTTTTTTTCCGAAATATAGGTTCGTATTTGTACACATGTGATCCATAAAAGGATTATTCTGCGTGTTAGGAGTAACAGAACAGAATGACGGAACACTGCTTGTGCAAGTAGATAAGATGCTATGGCAACTTCGACTATTGAGGAATTAAACAATTACTTTACGTCAGGATAGTGCGTAGACCTTGGGACAGTCTGATCCTATTGCTAATGGCTTGAAATCAAACAAAGCTAGACGCATTTTGACAGTTCGATAGTGGAGAATTGAATCCGGTATTTTCCGAAGTAGTCAGCTCCACGAAAACTGCCGAATTTAGTACAACTAATCTGTTAGCGTCTTTCCCCCAGTCCTGCATTAGCAATCGTCAGCACGTTAAAGTCACGCAAATGTGTTTTAATACAGAACGCTGTTCCATTTAATTTCGATATCTTCACTTTTCTAGAGTAATGTTTTTGGTGACAAGGTAGTCTGTTGCGTACTCAGTAAGAGTATATGTGTAAGTGCAGAAATTAATGAATTATTACGTTGACCTAAAATTGATCCTCTTACTAGAAATGTTGTCAAAATTCCCGGCGTTAGGGGCTTAGTCTTCACTTCTGTTAATAATCGTGCATCTCCAGGCAGTGACTGTGCCGTACACTTACCAAAAAAGTAGTCGGTTTTCTGCTAAGGGGGTATCTGGATGTGTGAAGCAGTGCCCCACGTAAAGGACCAGTACTGAAACACTTTGGCAGTAAAACCAGCCATCCTCAGAATCTTTTCTGATAAGTGTTTGTCATTGCTCAGAACGATATCAAGATACAGAGTATCAGCTACAAATCTCACTGCAGAACTCAACTATTATACATATTCTTGATGGAACAGTCCATAGCTGTACTTTCGGTTCATAGCGTGCACGTTGGACACTACGAACAGGCAGTTCACCTGTTGACTGTTCCATCAAAAAATAAGCTAGGAGAAACTGAAGATTCACATACATGTTCTTGTCAAACCAAACGGGTGCTCCTGAGTAATACTTTTTTTTTTATTACGACAAATAAAGAATTGTTCAACTGTTGCAGCTTTAACAAGAACGCATTGTTACATCTGTAGTTGCCTACAGTATAAAGTGTGTTGCTGTTGCGTAGAGGAAGGAATACAGTTTATATCACAGCAAGCGGATCTCTTGTCATTAATACGTTGGGAGTAATTTCATTGTCTTTTGTGTAAGTAAATGAAAAATAGCAATGCAGGTGGTTGTAGACAAACTTCCACAAAGAAGGGCTGATACGGTAGCCACCTCCCTGAAATATGGGTTGTGTTGACAAATTGGTCTGCATCCATAGATACATACATACACTGATCCTTGTTCCATAGAGCGTTAATACATTTCGTAATGATGTGGGATGTGTCACTTGAACATAAGTTTTCTTTACACAAAATAGTAAATATTTTTATAGTTAATACTTCATGTCTAAAGATTCATCTGTTCAGTAAGGTCAAGGGAAGTGTCCGATTCCAGATATTGTTTAGTGGTATTTGGGGAGTTTTGTGATGTCCGTTTTTTCGTGTGGTTTTGTATGGGGGTGGGCGTCTAAATTTGTTTATATTTAGTTTGCCCCCCCCCCCCACCCAAAACACCCCATTTCCCGCTCTTGCCCCGTTAGTGTCATTACGCTTCTTGTGGGAAGTGTGTGTGTTTGTTTTTCGATGTATTTTCGTCCTCACAATGTGTACATAGCGACTTTATATGCGCCATATTGGAATCGTGGTGTATGGTCGTTTCCGCCATATTTGTGACGTCATGAGTCAAAGCAGACGGGCGGGATCGGACGCTTCCGTATTCCCATAATTTTATTTTCTTTTAAATGTTGGTTAGATATCTGCCGGATTTTTAATGCTATTTGGCAAATGACGAAATATTTTTGTGGTAACATAATTCACACCTTTTTGTGACAAAGTGAGATTTAATCCAGAGTAGTGAAGATCATCGTTTCTTCTAGTGTTGTAGCTATGCACTTCGCTGTTACTTTTGAATTGGGGTGGGTCATTAATGACAAATTTCATAAATGAATATATGTACATCGAAGGTACTGTGAATATCTCAAGTTCATTAAATAAATGTCCACAGGGTGTTCTTCGGTGGGCTCCAGCTGTTAGCCTGATGCTATGAATACTTTTCCTCTTAGTGACGAATTGCCCCCAAATACGATGCCATGTGTAAGCAGTGAATGAAAATAGGCATAGTAGGCTAATTTAATGATGTTCATCACCAATATTTTGCAATAACCGCAGTAGCGTAAGTAGCTCAACCTAACTATTTCAGCAGATCATCGATGTTTCTTCAAATTCAATTTCTCATCAGTGTACACACCCAGAAATTTTGAATACCCTGCCTTAGCAACAGACTTGCGTTCATAGCCTATATTTATCAGTGTTGTTATGCCATTTACTGCACAGAATTACATTCACTGTTTTTTCTCAAAATTTAATAAGTGTACTTGCAGAGAACCACTTACTAATTTTGTGAAAGACATTATTTACAATTTCCTTGGGTGTGATTACTGTACTTGTATCATTAGCAAAAAGAACTAGCTTTGCATCTTCATGAATATAGGGTGGCGAGACATTAATGTATATTAAGACCAATAAGGAAACAGACTGAACTCTGTGGGACACTGCTCTTGATACCTCATCAGTTAAAGGACTCTGCTGGTTTTCGCAAACTATTTGTACTGTTAATTTCAGCCTTCTGATTTCTTCCAGTTAAATATGAATTAAACCATTTGTGCACTGTCCCACTCATGCCACAATACTTAATCTTGTCTAGAAGAAATTCATGATTCACACCATCAAAAGCCTTTGAGAGGTCACAAAATATTCCAATGGATGAAGTTCGGTTATTCAGTGCATTTAATATTTGATCAGTGAAAGCACATATATAGCATTTTCTGTTGAAAAGTCTTTCTGAAAACCAAATTGACATTTAATTAGTACGTCAATTTTACAGATAAGAGATTCTGCTCCTGAATACATGACTTTTTCAAGAATCTTGGATAAAGATGTCAGAACTAAGACTAGGTGGTAGTTGTTCGCATCAGACCTATCCCCTTTTTTATGCCGTTGTTGAACAACAGCGTATTTCAGTCTATGTGGAAAAATTCATATGTGGCTGAGAATCCTACTTATTTGTTGGGAACAAGCTTTCAGTACTCGGTAGCACAGCAAGAGGTGTAGGTTGGTGTGGAATAAGAAGATACGGTTGAGAGACGGATAAGAGCATAAACGTGAATGCGAAATAAAGGGTGGGGCTACGGGGTTCGTATGTAGCATGTACTTCATCATAAGAGCAAACCAGATGTAAACAAACGCAAGCGCGCTCACTGGTCTGCAGCCGTAGCTCTCCTAAACTGGTGGTGCTCCGCTATTGGAAGTAGGTCCAACTTATGTGTTCGATACCTTACTACTATGTCAGTGTGGAAGAACCTTTCAGACATTCTGACGTATTAACAGCCATCAACGTCTATCTTAATCGTACTTTACCTACGTAACTTTTATCTTAAAAATTGTGTACAGTCAGTGTCTCTGTAACCAGTACTTGTGCTCTGATTGTCTCGCTGTTCATACGTACCGCGAAAATGCACGACACTGCTTCCTGCTTCGTAGTGAAACACGCGCGTGGAACACCGTTAATGGCGAGAAACAAGTAGTTAATGTTCTTCACAAGATTACAGACAAAAATCAGCTTTTGACTTTTTCGAGTAGGACTATGTATCAGAAATAAGGGAGGTGTTAACTGTATGCGTGGCGTGATGGACAGGGTCGTAGACTGTCCATCGTGTGTGCCGGCGGGCGGTCGTTCTACGCTCCACGTGGTGCGTAATTTTCTTTGTTTGGTTTGAATACCTAAAGCATTGAAATATGAAACTCATCACATCTACATATACATCTATATGGTTACTCTGCAATTCACACTTAAGTGCCTGGCAGAGGGTTCATCGAACCGTTTTCATACTACTACTCTACCATTCCACTCTCGAATGGCGCGTGGGAAAAAGGAACACCTATATCTTTCCGTTCGAGCTCTGATTTCTCTTATTTTAATATCATGACCATTTCTTCCTACGTAGTTGGGTGTCGACAAAATATTTACACATTCGGGAGAGAAAGTTGGAGATTGAAATTTCGTAACTAGATCTCTCCTCAATCACGACTGCCTTTGATTCAGTGACTCTCAGCCCAACTCGCGTATCCTATCAGTTACACTCTCACCCCTATTTCGCGATAACACGAAATGAGCTGCCCTTCTTTGAACTTTTTCGATGTCCTCCGTCAATCCTACCTGGTAAGGATCCCATACCGCGCAGCAATATTCCAGCAGAGGATGGACACGTGTGATGTAGGCTGTCTCTTTAGTGTTCTGCCAACAAAGCGCAGTCTTTGTTTCGCCTTCCCCACAATATTATCTATGTGGTCATTCCAATTTAAGATGCTCGTAATTGTAATTCTTAGGTATTTAGTCGAATTGGCAGCCCTAAGATTTGTGCGATTTATCGTATACCCAAAATTACTCGGATTTCTTTTAGTACCCATGTGGGTGACCTCGCACTTTTCTTTGCTTAGTGCCAATTGCCACTTTTCTTACCATACGGAAATTCTCTCTAGGTCATTTTGTAGTTGGAATTGATCGTCTGATGACTTTACTAGACTCTAAATTACAGCGTCATCTGCAAACAATCTAAGGGGGCTGCTCAGATATCTCCTACATCATGTATGTAAATCAGGAACAGCAGAGGGCCTATGACACTACCTTGCGAACGCCTTATATCACTTCTGTTCTAGTCGATGATTTACCGTCTATCGCCACGAACTGTGATCTCTCTCGGAGAGGAAATCACGAATCCAACCACACAACTGAGACGATACTCCATATGCACGCAATTTGATTAATAGTCGCTTGTGAGGAACGGTATCGAAAACCTTATGGAAATCTAGGAATATCTAATCGATATGAGATCCCTTGTCGACAGCACTCATTACTTGATGGGAATAAAAAACGATATTTTCTGAAGCCGTGTTGGTTATGTATCAATAAGTCATTTTCTTCAAAGTGATTCATAATGTTAAAGTACAGTATGTGCTCCAAACTAGTACTGCAAATTGAGGTCATTGATTTGGGTCTGTAATTAAATGGGTTACTCCTATTTCCTTTCTTGAATATTGGTGTGACCTGTGCTACTTTCCAGTCTTCAGGAACAGTCTCTTCGTCAAGTGAGCGGTTGTATATGATTCATAAGAAAGGCGGTGTTGTCTGCATACTCTGAAAGGAACCTGATTGCTATATCATCTGGACCTGAAGACTTGCCTTAGTAAAGTGATTTGAGTTGTTTCGCAACACAAATCTACTTTTGTCACTCACGCTAACAACTGTTTTGGTTTCGAATTCTGGAATATGTACGTCGTCTTCTTTCGTGAAGGAATTACGGAAAACTGTATTTAGTAACTCCGCTTCAGTGGCGCCACCGTCGGTAACTTCTCCATCGGTATCGCCCAGTGGCGGTGTTGACTGTTTTCTGCCACTGCTGTACTTTACATACGACCAGAATCTCTTTGGGTTTTCTACCATATTTTGAGACAATGTTTCATAGCGGAAAATATTAAAAGCATCTAGCATTGACGTCCGCACTATTTCGAGCTTCCGTGAATCTTAGCCAGCCCTCGAGATTTTGCGTTCCTCTGAATTTGGCATGCGTTTTTCTTTGCTTATGCAACAGTGATGTGACGTGTTTTGTGTACCATGGTGGATCAGTCCCGTCTCTTAATTTAGGCGGTATGAATCTATTGCTGTCGATACTGTATCTGTGAATTTGAGCCATATCTTCTCCACACTTACATACTTAGCTTGGAAGGAATGGAGACACTCTTAGGAAAGCATCAAGCAGAATTTTTATCTGCTGTTGTAAATAGTTATATTTTGCGTTTGTTTTTAGTGGTTTTGGTTGATATGGTTTTGCGCCATATATGGCAATTAACTCATGAGTCACCAATTTTAAGAAAAATGCAGATCTTGTAGTTCACAATTACATATCACACGAAAATTTCTGGTTTTCATTGCAAGTATAAATTCTCAATTACCGATATTTTATAAAAGATGGTTGAAGATAAAACGTTATTTATATAAGTTTCTTGGAGAGAAATTGTAAAGTCAAGTACGCTCTTCGCATATGCCCATTGTTTTGTAGGACAGATGTGATCTAACATGAGCCAGAGTGATAAATGGCGCAGAAAGATGGAAGACAATTTTGACGCCGTCGAGCACGCTGTACAAATGGATTATTTTTAGAGTTGTGATCGTAACACTGCAGTCTGAACCTGGCAGAATTGATATGGAGGCAAGTTAAGTGATTTGTCGCGAGAAATAACAAGACATTACGCTGTCAAACGTACTGCAACTAATGCGCGAAGCTTTGTGACACACCACTGCCAAACGATGGCGAACTGCAGAACAGCACGTCACGAAAGAGGAGGAGGAGGAGGAGGAAATGTGGACATTTTTGTGGCTTGGGGTTCTGTCTCTGATAGACTCGTTATCAACCTAGCTCTACTGAAGTGTGTTCAGCGGTGTCCGATGTGGAAGGAGTTCAGAGATTACCAGACAACTGACTCCGATACCTTCAGTGGCTTACATATTTTACTACATTGCGGTACTACAGTGCACTTTTACGCCACACACAGCTCATGTAGAAAAATTACCCTCGTTAGTCACGAATTTTCATCACTCCTGCTTTTAATTAAAATACTATGTTCGCTAATATCGATGGCATGTTACATTTTCCGTCCGGTCACCTGAGGAGAAAATCACCCGAGTTTTACCATATATTATTTCCTTCTGTTTAAAAATTCACATCCAGAGCTGTGTTGTCCTCTGCTCGTCTCTTTCTACGCCTGAACCGCCACTGCTCACAGCAGTGCACGTTAGCTGGACCACTTGCCCGGCCAGCGCTGTCAGAGCTAAACGCGCCGGTAAAGCTGTTGCCCCGTATTACAGCACAAGTCGATACGCACAGCATAAAACGAAACCTCATCATCGTACTTGATTGCACTTCTGACCGCTTGGCATCTGCTCCACCTGAAACTAAATCCAAAGAGGTTCCAGCAAACGCGGAAGAGTACATAGTGTAATGTTTACATGAAGTTTAATGTGATGAACGGAGTATATTCCGATGTCCAGATTTGCAATACATTCAACGCACTTTGCCGTATATATCATGCCTTCCAAATTAAAATCTTAAACTGCTAGGGCACAACCATGTGCCGTAAAACAAGACTCCCCACCGAGTGTCCTAGCGACGGCACACACTGGCTTTGACCTGTGCCGTAGTTTCACGGGACTCTCTCTACTCCCAGTACAGAGGCAGAACACAACACTGACGCTTGTTTCCCTCCCACATTGTTGCTTGCAAGGCAGGGTGTGCGGACACTATTCTGCAGCTGAGACTGAAAGGGCAGTTTGTGATTTGGTGAAGTGTATGAATGTGCTGTGATGGAAGCAAACTAAATAGTCCTTGTTACTACACGTATTTTACGCATACTGCATTTTGGTGAGTGGTTTATCCGGCGCTTTCGTCGTCGGTCAAAGAAGATCGGCAGCGGTAGCAACAGGTGCGGTATTTTCTTATTCCTAGTGTGGACACACCTCGTAGAGTACTGGTCCGTAATTCCTTTCATGAAATTCGTGGAGCAAGAATCGTCATGTGCTGTTAAATGTGCATTCAGTCTGCGTGCAGTGCCGACACAGACGTAGACGCCCTGCTGCAGCCGTTCCCTCGCCTGCCGCGCGAGCTGGCAACGCCGCCCCGTGACGTCAGCGCTGGGGGGGGGGGGGGGGCAGCCGGCTGTGTGCGCGGTCCAGTTGTGACGCAGCAGCCTGGAGGGAAGCAGCGTGCCACGTTGTCCTGCCTACCCAGACAGAGTTTGTGTATCTTGTGTCTGCACCGGAATACCTCAGAAAGGTAAGGCAGGAATTTATGGGAGCGGCGGATGTTCTGCACGCTTTTGTGTGGTTTTTGTCGCGTATCTCACTTACTGCTCTTGTCTAATACTTTGTCTTATTTTGAAAAATTACGGCCGCTACGAACAAAGGGGTGGCTAACAGTGTGTTAAATTACCGTTTTGAGTGTTCAGTGATTCATTGGTCGTTACTTATGGCCTTGCTCCAGTCTGTGAAAACTTGAGCGAGAATAACTTAGAACGAATGGAAAATAACGCTACATTCAGTCGGCTAGTGTTCCGATCTGCCACTGTCGATTTCCCCAGAATTCCCGTAGCACAGGTATTTAAAATGAAAACCTCGCGTTCTTAAGTTCGTAAGACGCAATTTTACGAAAACCATCAAACGCAGAACTTTGGAGTAAGCGAGTTTTAATGCCACAAGGCGTGTAGCGGCTTGCAGGCGTGGCAGAAATTTATTTTTTAATGTTTCGCGTAATGTGGCCGAATTCAGACATCTAAAATGTCGTGATGTACTCATTCAGAAGTATAATCTTAAATTACAGCTTTCACACAGTAAGAGAAGTACTGCAGTTGGAAACATTGCGCGTCGCGAGGTAACGTGACTAAGGGCGCAGAAATACGCGGACGTTATTCAGACAGTATTTCAGAATGAGGGCAGTTACCGACTTCCAAGAAACAGCACGCGAGACTACAAAAACTGGAGAGATTTTTTCGCTACCCCTCCCCCCCCCCCCCCCCCACCCGGCCACGTTGTCGCTGTTCATGGAGTCAACTTAGGCATCAGACGTATCGTTGTAGTTTATCAGTACCTAGCTATTCGCGACGCAGTTTGCAGACAGTATCCCCACACCCCGTAGGGTATCTGCAAAAATTACATCGTCGTACGGCCCACACATCAGTATACAAGACGTGTCAAAAATTTAGACGCGCGATAAACGGGCTTTCCTTTAAAAAGGAGCGCAAATTAGAAATTACCCAGACTGTATTCACCCAGTATTTCAGAATGAGCACTTGCTTTCGAACACACGTGAAGAACAATTTCAAACTGTTTGTAAACTTTATCTCGCTTACATGCTTAACGTCAGATGTTACACACGTAAACTCGTCTGCAAAGTAATCAGACGTAGGAAGCTGTTTCGTGCGCGGGCGTTGCCGATCCTGAAATCCGCTCGCGAATCACAACTCGTGGCGTCACGCCGACACGCTTGTGGCGATGAGACGCAGCACTCGCGTTCATTTGCATATTTTCACAATGTTCTGGAATTAATGTTGTGGTGAACGAGCGATCTGTAGCTTTCCCCAACACCCTCATTACACAGAGGCGTAGAAGTTGGCGAATTCTTGAGAATTTATCGTAATGTTTGTGCTTCACGAAATAAACATTTCGTATTTTTTATCGCTCTGTCACGTCACGTCTCCTCGTTTGTGATTTGCTGATGGAATTTTTTTTAGCACTCTACAACGCTGCATCGCTTTGTTTGGCTGATGAGAGAGCCCGGTGTGTCGACAAAGCAACGCGTCAGCGACCTGTGAGGCGCGCCGTGTTCTGTGCGGCCTGCGCTTCAGTCGTGTATTATGTGAGGGAGGAGTGAATGTCGGTGATTCTGACGCCGTCACTTACCAGCTTCTTCATTTCACGTTCAACTAATGGCGGCAGAACCTAGATTTAATTTGTGCCATTTCCAGTGCGACAGTTGCGAGAATCGAGGTAGATTTGTTGTTAGTTTCCGTCAGAGGGCTGAATCACGTCAAAATTATAACATTTGTGGGGGCATTTGCTAATTATGTTCGACAGAAACCTACAGTAAACATTATTTCGTTTAGCCAGATACTGTTATAGAAGCCTTACCCGTTATTGATGGTAAGTCACAGTTTCGGAATCGTGGGTGGCCACTGACGTCGCATTTACAGACACTTGGGCGTGACAAAGTACTGAAGACGACCCGTCTTGAAGAGTTCAGAAATGCCATGTGTCAGTTAGACTGCACATCGTCGTAAAACGCAAATTTGAATACCAAAACCATAAAATTGACAATTTTATCGTCGGAAACAGGCAGATCAACACGACGACTGTTTAGTGTGCTCCTCTTATCCAATGGCAGCACAGAACGCGTGACGTCACGGAAAAGTGACTGTCGTCACACGTGAGGGACACGATGATTTGATAAAAGTTGCACGAATTTTATGTATAAAAAGCAACCCGGAATCAGTGCTGTAAATGCCCTTCACTTCTGTGACATGGAGCTGTGTGTGGTGGTTTTCGTATTTATACTCGCCTATCACAAAATATACAACGCAATTGATGCACGCCGTATTAAAGACCTGTTCAAAACGTATAGATAAGATTTGCTGAATTGTAGAAAATTGTGGCGTTCACGGATGAACAGTAGCGGCAGCCAAAACAGTTTCCTAAAAAGGCCGCCATTTAATCGCGAGTGTGTGGAATCGGCTCTTTAGCACACACACAGATATCCAATAATAAGGGAGTAAGGTCACTCGTGACTTGGGAATGTGCACAGTGTTTCCGGGTGCTTTCAATTCATTAGGTGTTCTGTCCAGCAGTAAAATATGTGATAGTTGCATAAAATTTCACACTGTGGTGTCTCACATGATACTTGGGCTGGCAGTAAACGTGACTCAACGTGGAGACGGTGGCGAGGTGTCGCCCTGACACGCGGCTGAGGGTAACCTGCGTGCAGGAGGAACCGTGCTGTACCGGTGTGCGGACATTCGCCACGATTTTAGCTGCTCCGAAGGGTTGGGTCCCTTGTCTCCCCCCCCTCCCCCCTCCCCCCTCCTCCTCACCCGCCGCGTAGTAAAGCCACTCACTGAGCCTTTCCGCTGGTTTACTTAACACAGGACCAGAATGTCTTTGGAGTTTCCGCCACATTTATGGGGTATCAGTTCCGTCTCTTATTAATTTATTTGGTACGAATCTCTCGAGTGCTGTTGATAACATTTCTTTGAACTTTAAGCCTCATATGGTCTTCACTTACATAGTTTGGAAGGATTGGGGAGTGTCTCTTAGAAAGAAGTCTACCGAATTTTTAGCAGCTTTTATAAATAGATATATTTAGCGTTTAGTTTTGGTGAATTTCTTTTTTACGGAATTGAGCCTCGCTACGACTGTGTTCACTAATCCCTGTATCCGTCGTGATGCTCGGGATTATTTGTGGCTAAGAGGTCAAGTGTGTTTTCGTAACCATTTCCAATATGAATGGTCTCGTGAACTAATTGTTCAAAATAATTTAAAGAGACCATTTAGAACAATTACAGAAGTTCTTTTGTATAAAGTATGAAAATGAACTTTTGACAACATATGGAAGGTAGATTGAAGTCGCTACCAACTATAATTGTATGAGTAGCGTACCTATTTGTGATGAGGCTCAAGTTGTCTTTGAACTGTCCAGCAACTGTTTCATATGAGACCAGGGGTCGGTAAAAGGAGCCAGTTATTAATTTATTCAGGTTGTCGAATATAACCGCTGCCCACCCTAAGTGACAGGAACTATCTGCTTCAATGTCACTTGTCAGTTGGAACAGGCATTACATTATTTTTCCTTACGTTGTGCTTCTTGTTTCTGTTCTAGTGTAGATCATTAGAAGTACGGTTTTTCCCTCCAAAACCTAGGGTGTTTTCTCTGCGACTCTGTAAATACCAGAGCTAAACAATGTAGAACAACGTACGTTACAAGCATAGCATTCTGTATTACCACAGTTCCTTATCTCTAACATTTTAAAGATGTACGTAGACTTTAGATGACATGTCAATCATAGAAGTTCTTATCTCTATTTAGTAGCGTATTTTCAGTCATGTTTTCAACATTGTCCCGCTACACTTTATTAACTGTTTCGCCGCAAGAGATATCGGATTTTAGAGAGTAAATTAATATAGAGTATGTTGTTCTTCTTTTCAAACGTTCACATACCCCTTTCTTCTTTCCTTATTGTCTTTTGGGCATGCAGTTTTAGTAATTAAAGTAGGCACAAATGCAGCGATCAAAAAGAAATGACTAGCGTACATTCGCACTCTTTTACATCTTTCCGTTCTTGTTGTTCCCTTGGCGATGGACTGTTTCTATCTCAATAAGTAAGCATGAAAGGAAGCTACCGTACAGACAGAGGGATCTGTAATCCATTAAATTTCGGGCATGCAGCCGCGCAAATAAAATTTCTTCTACTGATATTTCGGCCGCGTATCGTCCGGCCATCTTCAGAGCGAGTCACAAGTCTTGTGAAATTTAATGGATTATTCATTACGCCGCGAGAAGTTGAAAATGCACAGAGGGATCTGTATTTATACTTGGCACAAATGATTACATACTGACATAATCGTCGGTATTGGTTTCGTTTCCCAAAAGTTATAAATGTTTCGATTTCGGAGAAGAAGCTCTGTATTTCCCCAAGACGTCGATGGAGGAGGTCGCTTATGTACTGGTTACATCGAGTAAGACGTGAAGACGGCGGTTCGAAAGCGGACAGAAGTAGTACGAGGAATTGCGTCCCTAACCTGAGGGATCGCTAGTCAAGCTACCTGGCGAAGGGGCAAGCGTGGCAAATGTCCAGCGTGGCAAATGTCCGTCATTCGCTGCACCACTGTGTGCTTGTAATCTGAAGTTGAGCCACTCACAGAGGCCCATCGTCGGCTGTAACTGCTGTATGGCGGCGAAACTTGGTATGCTAATGCGCCCTTGCGGAACCGATTTACACTGGAAGAAATGTTCCCATATGTAATGCATTGGGAACGGAACGTGCACAGGAAGGGACAAACAAGAGAGAAAGGCAGAATGTCGATATTATTAACCGCCACTTGCAGAACTTGTTCAGTATGAGCACCGGAGACTTCCGCGAGGTGTTGCACAGTGACAGATTCGCACCTGGTATTGGAATTGATTTCCTCCGGCGCCAGGTGGTTTCGCGGTAACGCATTAGCATGTCTACAGTGTTTCGCTGCCTTACCATAGTCACAGACCACAGTGGACTTGGGTCAGTAGCTGCATTTTACTTATGAACACCCGGTACTTGAATGTCTCAGATGAAGAAAAAAAAACGGCTCGCGAAAATTTCGCTGTCGCCTTGGTGGCTCATGTGGTCATAAACCATTCAGTAGTTCAATCAGTGAAAAAATCTGCAGTTTTCTCAGACTTCCGTCGTGTGTTTAACTTTTCTCAAAGCATCAAGATTCTGCAAGTACCCGTATTTCCAGTACAGGCGGCTGCCTGAACTGGAGCAGCTCGCAGCTGCTGATAGCGGCCGTCGACATTGACCCGTGGCGTAATGGTGTGCTGCGTGACGTCACACACACTCACGGATACAACAGAACGCGTGGCTGCTATATTATTTTCTGTAAAGAGTGTTGTGGTGGAAAAGTGATCCGTTGCTTAGCCAGAGTTCTGGTACAGGTTGTCAGGTTACAGTATGGTTGTCACTCAGCGGAGACAAAGAAATGGAATGCTACAGTAGCAATTTTTGTGTGGCACGTACTTCACGCATGTTAGCTTTCGAAGAGCGTTGTATGTCCGTTTCGGTGACGCACAGTTGGAATCGGCAGGTTCGGCGCTGGGCACCGCTTCCCCCTGGTGTGGGGGCAGGTCAGGTCCACACCTGTGCAGCCGGCCGGCCAGCCGACACGTGAGCACGGCAGGCAGCGGCAGCCCCCACTCTCCGGACGAGTGCAGACCGCGCTCTCCCGTCCACTGTGTTCTTTTGTCTGTTTTTTGTACTGCGTCTCACTGTTACGTTCCTGTGTTTCGCGCCCTTTCAAATTTTCGCAAGCCCATTGGCCGAGTGGTCTAAAAAGAAACAAAATGGCTCTGAAGATCATCGTGCATACATACCTGTGACGCGAGTTCTCGGTAACATCCACTATGGCCTCTACTTTGTGTAGTCAGTGATCGAGTGGCCTTCTGCTAATATTTCAAGTTCATTTGAGTCAGCCACAGTGCAATGAAACCCTATTTTAATCGCTAGATTTTCGAAAATAAACATTAAGAGAAACAGGGCTGTAGTAGAATTATAAAGATTATGACTTACATATAGGAGACAACCGCAATTACGACACACACAGTTTAACTACACAAACCCGTGACCAGTTCCAGATTTTCAAACATCCATTAAGTGCTTTTGCAAGCTGATCAGTACTTGCGTTAACCGCCTACGGCCAATCCAGCGATGCGAAATTTCGTCGTTTAGGTAGCAACAAACATCGATGCTCCCTGAAGGAATGAGTAGTCGAAACAGCCACAACTGCAACATATCGAGGTAAGATGTACCCGGCACAGTTGTCTCACAGTATTGAAACGGCCCATTCAGCTTCGCCAGTCACACTGCACAGGATACATTAACCGTCGGCGAATCTCCTTCATGCGCCGAAATTACGTGAGGTTTTTCAGTACAGCACACTGTCACATTGCGGAGATAAACTTTTTCAGAAAAGTGTTAGTTGCTTTGTCGCTGAATATCAGCGTGGGGGCGAAATGTCCATCCTCAATTGATGCCTCCAATGTGGCGCAAATCTGAAGGCGCCGGCCGTAACAGTCCGCGTAACAGTCCGCTTTTAATTGTTGTAAGGGATCCGGACGGTACGGTTTGGAGTGTAAACGCCAATGCACTGTCTTCCACACACTTTGCTGCGGTGTTCAGAGTTCGTGGCTTCTGCGTGCTGTTGACTTGTGTGGACTGCGTACAAAAATCTCGTTCAGCCCCCCCCCCCCCCCTTACGCGGTTTTTTGCAGCTGTCACATTTGGTCAAATACCTCGCATGTTCCAACACATGAAAAGTCTTGCCTTGTCGGCATTTTGGCAAGGCGCTGAATTCGTAATGCCATGCAATCATATTCGTACACTTAATACCTACCCTTGGTTCACTTACAGTATCACTGAAGCGCCGTTCCTTTCCGTACGTAAAACTGCGATTACAAGTTACGAAATGCCACAGTAGGTGTGAAGTAACGCCCTCTATAAAGCACTGCAGGACCTTTGCTTGTCTCTGAGTTGCACGGCTGATACAATGAATTTTCGTTACCACTCACGAATAATTCCGTCTCTTTTTTTTGTTTACGATTAAAATGCTTAATACTTGGGCAAATCTGCTGATAGCAAATATCGCTCTCCTTACTGTTTATCAAAATATGCCCCCGACCTTCCATGCCTTCTTTCTTTCGTCGTGTAAATTTTGCCAACTCCAAGGAAACAAGACGACCGGCAAGTCAGGGATTTTTGTCTCCTTATCTATGAGTTTCAAACAGCTGTTTCTCTTTTTCTCTTACAGAAATTAGTATTGCGTATTTCTTTACACTTATTGCATGTACAAATTATTTCCTCTTTTTACTTATTTACATAAAAATATGCGAATAATCGTTACCACCTAGATGGACATAAAACATGAAAATTATATCTATGGACGGTTAGTCTCTAATTTGGCTAAAAGATAATTACTACCATCTTTGTAGCCTCTTTTATGTAGGTGCTTCAAAAATATATTACATGATGAACGGTGCAGTTTTTTATAAACTCGCGCAAAGATTTATTAGCCTGACTTTTCTCGACCGAAATATTTGAGACAGGACTAAACAAAACAACGATGGCGTCAACTCTTGACAGTTTTTGTGTGGTGATCCACAGTGCGGACCTTACTGTAGTTAGTTTCTTACTGTGCTTAGTTTGAAGCGTCAGAAATTAAACTTGGTATTTGAACCTAAAGTAAGTGCAGCTTGCGGGGATGACGTCATATAGCGATATACTGCGCGGTTATATTGTAAGAATTCGTACCTGTAGCTACGAGATTTCGAGGGATTTTTTCCTTGCTCTTTCTTCAATACAAAGCCACTAAATGTGGCACCAGTGCTCCGGTAGTGTAAAACCGAATACGGCGACCGGTCAGTCTCTTCTGCATCAACGAATCAGAGCGCAGACAACAGCCACTTACTGGGAACCGCTGAAAGTGACCAGCGCAAATATATAAGGGTTACTGCAGAAAAACAGCCGCCACAGAATAAGATCTGGCCATCGTACTCGGCGCAGCACAAGGGAACAGACAGGAAAAATTTAGGTTCCTCTTACGCCCACGAATGGCGCGTGGGCAGGGTGATCCTCGGTAAGGCGTCTTTATTGGCCGCAGTTTCTCGATTTTTCTCGTCATTTCGCTGCAAGCCTGGAAGCTTCGAGGAGACGCGCTGGCGCTGCGGAACAGCGGTTTGTGGGCAGGAAGCGGGCGTCCGCGCAGTGCAGATAACTGCGGGTCGCCAGTCCAGGGTCAGCGGGTGACGTCACGCGGCGAGGCTGGTGCAGACCGGCTGCTGCGAGCACACTGGTGTGAGATGGGGGGGGGGGGGGGAGGAGGAGGGGGGCAGCAGCAACACTGACGTCACGGCGCAACGAAGAACGGCTTCGCTGAACAAAGTACCCACCACCACATTCCGCAAAGTCGTCTCAGGTTTGGATCTGTAGGTGGTTACTTAGTTTCACTACATGTCCCATCACGATATTAATTTTGTGGTGCTTTAGGTTTAGATTTGGTTGATACACGAGAAGTGTGTTGGAAAGGAGCACTGTAACGTATTACGGTTATGCACATGACGGTATACAGGTACATTCATGACGGTGCATTTTGTGTGCTTCATATCGTTTGAAAGTGATGTTTCACGCTGAGCCGGAAAACATTGGCGCGTAAAAGATGTGTACGCCACAGGAAGTTTTCAGGCAGAAGAACGTTCCCTTCAACTTGGCCGATCTGCTCGGCGGTGGAGATGACCCGAAGTTACGGGGGCGGCGCAAACACCGGGAGAAGGTAATTAGCGACTCGGCCGGGAATCGAACCTGGGACGCTAACCACGGACTGCGGACACTGCTGCACGGACCGTGAACACGACTGGGTCTGGGATACGCTGTGTGGGGCTCACCACCTCTCTTTCCTGTTAGAAGTAGTCAGTGTTTCGAAATTCTTCCGTTTTATCTCTGTGGAGGGGGGCGGGGCGCCAAGGGGGGGATGTGAAGATTTTCTACAAAACAAAAATCTACTCGCATTTTGACCTAGAACATGCGGATTTCTTCTCAGATGGGTCTCTGATAAGAGCCGTGCTGTCCGTTCAACGGAAAGAAAGATTGTGTTCTGCGGCATGGAATGTCCGCTGACAAACTTCGGGGTCACGTTATTCTGTTTACACTTGTTAATAAATGAAACGGCCATGCTAGTACTCGCAATTATGCAGGAAAATTATATTACAAATCGCCTACTTTCAAAAACAAATACATAGTTCAGATCCTCAATAACAGTATTGTGGTTGTGGAATTGCATACAAAGAAAGGTTAATTAAAGAAGAAAGCTTATTTGTTGTATCTTGAAATATTGATGCACTATTCGAAGTGTACCAATTATCAAATAGATGATTTTCGGGCACAGGCCACTGATGTCATTGCCAAACAGAAAGAAGAAATCGCTGCAAGGCATGCGAAAAAACTGTCAAATTTGTCCAAGGGTGTTATCAGAGGTAACCAACAAGGATGTTCCAATAACACAGTTCTAAACCCACGTTCTGTGAACGTGTTATTAATAAAACTTCTATAATGTTTTCAACAGGTAATACGCAGTTAATGTCCAAAGCGCTGAAATTCAATATCGCACCTGCGATTAAAGAACCACACGTGGTAGACAATTTCATAGTATGCCTTAAATTAGGTTTGGAGTGTACCAAAACGCCAAAGAATGTTCAAACGCGGTTTGGCTAATCCTGTAAAATCTTAGAAAATGAATGATCTGTCGCTCAATCAAAGCATTACGTTATAGAACCGTGAAAAGTATTAATCGTAAACTGGAGAATAATAGCGCCCTAATTACGAAAGCCGATAACGGGAACTCGTTAATTATAGCTTCCAAAGCGGAATACATAGATAAAACAGCCTTTTTTTCGATCAAAATGGCATTACTTCCATCGAATCAGATCCTACTCAAGCGTTACATAAAGAGATAAGAACAGGTTTGCAGAACACTAATAAATTAATAGGAGTGTTTCTAAAGAAATGGCTCTTGAAAATGAAACCGAAGCCGCCCATACTAACGAGTCAATTCAAAGTTCACAAAAACTTCCATCCGATACGTCCTATCGTGGACAGTACAAACAGTACGTACCATAAGCTGGCTGTCTGTTTACATTACAAAATTAAGGACAACTTCGCTTTCCAGAAAGTTTACTTTCAGAAACTCTGTCGAATGGTAAATAAACTGAATAATGTAATCTGCCATGCCACATCCGAGCTGGCCCCCTTTGAGGTTTCCAGCCTCCGTACCAACGTACCTGTAGATCGGACTTACACTTCCATAAGAAATTGTCAGATACTGAAATTGATGTGCTCATGAATCTCCCGCGCCTTGTTTTGAAATACAATTACTTTTCTCTTAATAACAAAATACACTCACAACCGTACGGGTTAGCATTGGGAAGCCCTCTAGCAGGGATTATTTCCGATACATTCATGGATACGATAGAATCTCAATTTTTTGTTAGTAATATATAGATGGCGTAGAAAATAAAGTTATATGCCGAGATACGTGGATGATATTCTCTTCGTAATTGACTCATCCCAAGAAGACATAGATCAGATACTTGTACTGTTCAACGATCTCCACGAGAAAATTTTTACTCTTGAAAACGAGTCACCCAGTATGACGTTGTAGATCTTAAGTTATCTATAGTCCATGATCACATACAATGTGACATCTTCATCTCCAGGAAGCATACGTTTTCTGAGAATGTCATACCTGCCGACTCTGCACACCCGCTGGCGCATAAAATGGCACTTTCTCGTTCTAGTATACATAGAGCGATATCCATTCCCCTATCCGCAGAAGCCTTGGAACACGAACCGGTAACCCTTGAAACAACAGCGCGAAATAACGGTTACGAGCTTGAAATGAAGAGACGGCTCTAAGACAGGAAAGTAAATAATAATGGGACTAAAAGTTGCACATTAGGTATCATGCCAGAAGTTAACCCCTTCATAGATAAAATTTCATATTAAATAGGGCGTCTTCTAAAGAACCCGGAGTTAGAGACAATTTTGCCTACTAATAGTAGGCTGCAGAAGAACCTGATTCACACTTTAAAAAAGCCTAAATTGTCGTTATCTGGAGTTTCCAAGATTGCATGTGGCAATTGTCCGAAATTTTACATCGGCCAAACAGAAAGAGCCTTACTAACGAGATACAAGGAGCCTGTCCCTACTAAAGTTGCAGATGGCAAGCGTGGTTCGACATTCGCAGAACACTTGGTGCAAACGGCTCACGCACTCAACCCTCCAAATAATACTCAGCTCTTTCATTGCGAAGTTCACGTACTACATGACAAAAATAACCTTCTTAACGCCCAGCTGCAACTGCGAATCAAAAACTTTTTTGAAGGTGTGCAACTGTTATTCCATCCGCCATAATCGTAGGGAGTAATCATTATACCCTTGGCAACATGTTTTAGCACACATGTTTTGCCGAATAGCTGGGATTATCTGGTATTTCAAACCCGTAGTTATTCCCATGCGGTCAAGTTCGATGTTCAGCTCACATATGCTAGGTTGGCTTAAAACAGTAACCGCATTGGTCCCTTCATTTTTGACGTCCAACAAATTATTACATATGTTAAGACAGTCGCTATATCTGTGCTCCTTACTGGACAACGTGTACGTCAATTTCGTTAGCCGCACCTGGTTGTTCATAAAATTTTAAGTTTAGGAGTACACGTTGGTACGAGTGTCAACACACAGTGTCGCGCATGCGCTCTCGAGGCTGTGGACAGTACCAGTACAACGTCCGTTGCTGCCGTACAGCGGTCGCGGAGTGGGGCCGTGGCTGTTTCCCGGGTAAGTTATTACAATGTGGCGACGTATTTCTCTATTATAGTTTTTAGTTTCTGACGTTGCCCTGTATGGACAAATCGTAGTTCCTTTTATTCTGAAGAAGGTTGGGTTGTCCCAACTGAAACCTAGGTAAATCTACGTAAACATTGCAACTGAGGCTGTTGTTAATTTCAAATTAATATTTATACAGCTGCTGACAGGGCCGCGAAATGTTGAAAATGTTATAATAACCTCATCTCCTCTTCATTACTGCTCATACATAAGCAGCTTATTTTCTGGAGTTGGGGTTTCGGAGCGTCGTTGGTGGCTGCCCTACGCGCCGTGCAGGGCGGCGTGAGGCGCACACAGATTGTCCCTACAGCTGAAAGCAGCGTCGTGCCGTATTCGCGGTGCGCACTGAAGGCTGCCGACACAGACTGCCGCATATCGGCGGCCATATTTGTCTGCACGGCATGCAGCCCGTCTTGTTCTCTGGAGTGCGTTAGCTTTTTTCACAAAAACGTGATACCTGGTTTTGGTAGTTACATGCGGACATCAGTTTGAAGAGGTACGGGCACAGACAAATTTCGAAATCACCGATACCGGCTTCGTTTTACACATAAGGCTCACGTCGTTTTGAGATCTCGTGATACCAGAAGACAGGAATGTGCAGTTAGCTGCTGAGCTCGCAATAGAAATGAAAGAAAACTACAGGTTCCCCTAGAAACGTCCTTTCGTGCAAGAAATATAACTGCGTCATTGCAAAACAAAACGGAAGCTAATCCTACCGCTGATGAAGAAGAGAGCATACTTTTAAAGTGGGCCAAGCCACAGCTCCAGTCTCGTATTTACGCCGTGACAACAGTGTTGTGGGAAATCGTAACCGATAAGTCTCCGTCAATGCACGATAATTCCAACTGCATATTCCAGTGTACTCAACGAGATTCTGAATCGAAATACAGTGATACGTAGTTCTGAAATAAATTCAACTCCATGTTTGCAATGTACGTGTTAATCCCATCTCCGGATCACACTTCAGTGCCGTTGAGAGATGCAGACACTCTCTTCTCACGATTACAGCTGTGGTAAACATTACCAAATGGTTTCGCGTTTTACGAACCCGGATTGACGTGAGCTGTAGAAGTTTGTGCGGCATTCGGGTTAGAGTTCAGATCCGGCCCAAATTTTCGTGTTTCGCAAACAGCGGCCGTGTGTCCGGCTTCGCGAAATTCGAATACATTACCCAATAAATGTAAAACTGTTTCCCATCTACACGAACCTACCGTTATATATAGGGTATGTTTGTCAAGCCCTAACAACTTGTATATCGCAAAAATAAAACAGAATAAATGGCGATTTCGTAAGTTTTTCATTACTGTGTCAGATGTTACGCTTGCACGTGTTCTGTATAAAGGAGATAACCTAAAGTGAATAGTTACCACTGCCTGGTTGCTTATACTGTTGTAAAACTTGCTGATACTTTAGTTTTGTGAAGCACGATGGATGAAGCTTGCGTATCTAGACATGTTGAAATTTGTGCCGTAAGGCGTGGGCGGATACCTCAGTTGGCAATAGTGAAGCTTCCACGTTGGCAACCTCATGTGGGGCGTAAACGTCGCAACAGGCAGAATACGCGGGTGTGGTTGACGCTTTGCTGATAGGCGCGGAGGCAAATACTCCGGCTGCGAGGCTGAAACACTGAGGGGACACACAGCCACTGAGAGAGAGAGAGAGAGAGAGAGAGAGAGAGAGAGAGAGAGAGAGAGAGAGCGGTCTGCCACCGGGGAGCGGCCAGCCCAGGCTCCACAGATGCCGGGACTTCCCCGGGCAGCTGGCGCAGTGCGGCCACACCCGCGGAAAAAAAGTACCTGTTGCTGTGTGGGAGAGGAGTGTGCGGCAGCGAGGCTGACGTGGCGACGGAGCGCAGAATGGCCTTCCTGCCCCAAGTACCCTCCGCCACACACCGTAAAGTGGCCGGAAGTAGCTGTTCTTTTTATTTTTGGATCGCACTCCAGCTCAGGACTCGTTTTGTACTGCTAGATGTAGAATGTCGTATCAGAATCAAAAGTTCATCGACGAAGTATGTTCGTCATAAACGATAGTGAAATTTAGATATAGCTCTGTCATTGCTTAAAAGAGCTATTTTTCTTTCAATTAAATCTTAAGGTAGCTTTAGTAGCTTGCTAACTGTTGACTTTGCTTTAAAGTGACTTCACATTTTTTTTCAGTAATTACAAAAATGGTTCAAATGGCTCTGAGCACTATGGGACTCAACTGCTGTGGTCATCAGTCCCCTAGAACTTAGAACTACTTAAACCTAACTAACCTAAGAACATCACACACACCCATGCCTGAGGCAGGATTCGAACCTGCGACCGTAGTGGTGGCGCAGTTCCAGGCTGTAGCGCCTATAACCGCTCGGCAACCAGGGCCGGCTATTTCCTATTGTACTTGGACGAAACGTGAATAATTCAAAGTCATACCAACAGTGTTTGTCGGTATTTTGCGTGATACTTTAAAGTCCTCCAGGAATTATGTTGAATGACGAGCTGCGTTAGCGTAATGGTGAAGGTGCTTGGCTGCTAAGCAAAAGGTTCTGAGTTCAAACCTTGTGCGGTGTTTAATGTTTTCTTGATTTAAAAACAATATCGAAGTGTCTTCATGAATTTCATTCGTTGAATGTAATTCTGAAATTTCTAGTGGCAACTAAAATCGACCATATGGAAAGTATACGCTATGGACTTTTACCTCTGCAAACTCTTCAAAATTTCGTGCAATGGTTTACTACACTTAATGCTGCACAATAACTGCGTTGAACATCGAAACAAAATTGTCATTTATGGGGGGGAAAGTATCGGTGAAGATGTGTTAAAATCAAATTTTTGGGCCAGATAGTTTATGTGAAATCGAATAAGTTTGTCGAAGCAGTGGGAACACCATGTGTCTGCACAGGCGAGCAGTGCAGTGATGACAAAACCGCACACAGCACGGAATGCGGGCAGCACGTCTCTGTAGCAGCCTTGGTGGCTTTACTTCGTGAACTGCGCGCTCCCCCCTAAACGTAAGTTTGCGAACTATACTGTACTATGGCGCTGCTTCTCTTGGCGCGTGCAACTGGCAACGCAGCAATCTCCCGCGTCTGGGCGGGCATGCGCGAGCCGCCGAGATAAAAGAATTGAACTACACCACAAATAGACACAATGAGGTTCTTCGTAAGCTATTGAGCTCTCTGGTCGCCAATTACTTGTTTAATGAGACACACTCTTTCAGAATTCTGTCACAGTAGCTGTTCCAAAAATGAATGTTAAAATTATAGTGTGTTTTGGCAAGAAGTACGATTAAACCGGTCAACAAGAGAAATGTGACTGTTACTCACAAATAGTGATGCTTCATCGAATGAGAAAAGATTAACAATTCACACAAAAATAAACCGCCAATGCTGTTGGAATTGTGATTGAATCCCATAACCCATCGTATTTTTAACACTGAGCGACTGGAATGGAAACTTCACAAAGAATTTTATTCCTTTTCTTCATCTGAGGAGTATTAAAATGACGAGCGTAGCCGTCGGGCAATGCGAGACGCACACGCCGTATACTGGTTACTGACTTACGGCTTGCAAACTGACAAAATGCGATTCGCGAATAAAACGGTTGTTACTGAGAAAAGTAAACAGTTGATAGGCGACACAACACATTGCTCAGTGAGCTGAGAATAATGCGCGCGACAGGAATACGGCAGCTGGCCGTGTGTGTTTTGTGAGAGGAAGAGATCACGTCGTTGGAAAGACATCGCCATGTAATTAGATCTGCCTTCATTGGCAATACAGTTCAACAAGTTAGATACATCAAATCACCACAGACTTTGACGATACTCGTACTTTCGAAATAATACTACTTCATTTGTGTAGACTGTTGTATAATTAGTTTATTAATGCCGAGAGAGAGAGAGAGAGAGAGAGAGAGAGAGAGAGAGAGAGAGATATTGCAGAAGCTTAAATGGTCATGAGTAAGCTATCGTTAAAAGAAATATGTCCTATGTCAAAGTCCCGCTTTCCTGTTTGACGATGACAATTACCTTTTAATTGTTTTTTCGTAGTTGTTACGCTTGGAATTGTCGTAATGCATGCGATCTAATGCGTAGGATTTGGGTCTAAGAATGTAGTCGCTGTGATGTTCACGCGAGGTACACTCAGCTGTGTAATGTCCCTGAGCTGTCGAAGTCATTCCTAAAGCTGAAGACAGCGTCACGTTTTATTTCGAGGCTCGTCTAAATGCGCTAGGACCTGCAGGCACAGAACATCGCGTATCCAGTGACATACGTACTGTTCTATGAAGTGAGTAAGCTTTATTTTGCAGTTGTTGCCGGTAGTAATATCTTGAATTCAGTATAAAGAGCGGCAAAGTAGAGACTAGTATTACAATTAAATAGCCGCCCAGAACAAGGTTGTAACAGACAAAACTAATTTCCTTTTTCAGGAAGAAGGAAACATTCTGTTGCACACAGGTTTATACCGCGAAAGACAAAGTTACAATGAAACAAGTGTACTGACCTCGTTATTTGACTAACAAGCACTTGTAAGGGTCACATGTAGATTAAAAAACAAGTACTTGAGAAATAATCTTGCTCTACATACCTCATCTGGTGACTTTGCCACTATTAACACCCCTTCTTTGATACTTCTGTACACTACTGGCCATTAAAATTGCTACACCACGAAGATGAAGCGCTACAGACGCGAAATTTAACAGACAGGAAGAAGATGCTGTAATATGCAAGTTATAAGCTTTCCAGAGCATTCACACAAGGTTGGCGCCGGTGGCTGACATGAAGAAAGTTTCCAACAGATTTCTCATACACAAACAGCAGTTGACCGGCGTTGCCTGGTGAAACGTTGTTGTGATGCCTCGTGTAAGGAGGAGAAATGCGTACCATCACGTTTCCGACTTTGATAAAGGTCGGATTGTAGCCTGTCACGATTGCGGTTTATCGTATCGCGACATTGCTGCTCGCGTTGGTCGAGATCCAATGACTTTTATCAGAATATGGAATCGGTGGGTTCAGGAGGGTAATACGGAACGCCGTGCTGGGTCTCAACGGCCTCGTATCACTAGCAGTCGAGATGACAGGCATCTTATCCGCACGGCTGTACCGGATCGTGCAGCCACGTCTCGATCCCTGAGTCAGCAGGTGGGGACGTTTGCAAGACAACAACCATCTGCACGAACAGTTCGACGACGTTTGCAGCAGCACGGATTATCAGCTCGGAGACCGTGGCTGCGGTTACATTTGACGCTGCATCCACAGACAGGAGCGCCTGCGATGGTGTACTCAACGACGAACCTGGGTGCACGAATGGCAAAACGTCATTTGTCGGATGAATCCAGGTTCTGTTTCAGCATCACGATGGTCGCATCCATGTTTGGCGACATCGCGGTGAACGCACATTGGAAGCGTGTATTGGTCATCGCCGTACTGTCGTATCACCCGGCGTGATGGTATGGGGTGGCATTTGTTACAGGTCTCTGTCACCTCTTGTTCGCATTGACGGCACCTTGAATAGTGGACGTTACATTTCAGATGTGTTATGACCAGTGGCTCTACCCTTCATTCGATCCATGTGAAACACTACATTTCAGCAGGATAATGCACGACCCCATGTTCCAGGTCCTGTGCGGGCCTTTATGGATACAAAAAATGTTCGACTGCTGCTCTGGCCAGCACATTCTCCAGATCTGTCACCAATTGAAAACGTCTGGTCATTGGTGGCCGAGCAACGGGCCTGTTACAATATGCCAGTCACTACTCTTGATGAACTGTGGTATCGTGTTGAATCTGCATGGGCAGCTGTACCTGTACACACCATCCAAGCTCTGTTTGATTCAATGCCCAGGCATATAGAGGCCCTTATTACGGCCACAGGCTGTTGTTCCGGGTACTGATTCCTCAGGATCTATGCACTCAAATTGCGTGAAAACATAAGCACATGTCAGTTCTAGTATAATATATTTGTCCAATGAATACCCGTTTATCATCTGCATTTCTTCTTTGTGTAGCAATTTTAATGGCCAGTAGTGTATTGTTTTCCAGCAGCCGTGAGTCGTTTACGCTTCACGTAACGCCACCCACTCACACGTTGTTTACACCGTTTGCCTCTGTTCGTGTGTTCCTGACAGTGATCTCTGTACTTCCTCCATGTTGAACTTCAGCTGTCAGGTCGTGCCAGCCGTAGGTGCTCGTATTTCGCTTCTTGCCAAACTGCAACATGGCTGCTAGGAAATGTCACTAGAACACGAAAAGAAAATACTTCCGGAGTTCGCTCCCACATCAGGCTATTACATCACATGTTGACATCAAGTTCAAAACAAGAAATGGGTCCGCAATTCTTTATCACCTTCAGACCGATGGAAATATGTTTGCCAAACTACAACATGGCGGACGATGCAAAGCACATAATTCCGCAGATGCGCTACAGTTCCATACTCAAGAGACCAGACCTCTACAGTCATGTTGTATAGAGGTGACCGGTTTTTTCCAGAGGAAATCTGTTTCTCCCATGTAGAACACTCCAGAATGATTGCAGCTTGCCGTACTTCAGACATTTGGTGGGTGATTTGATAAATGTAATCGATACCTCTCGACTTTTCACTAGCTTTTTCCACTCAACTGATAAGTCATTCGACGGCTCTTCACTGATAAGGGATCTGACTTTGAGCCACGAATCGGTTTTAAACAGTCCTTTAAGGACTGCATGGTTTTCGGAGGTTGGTGGTTTGAGTGGGGAAGCAGAGCCACTTTGCCGGAGGACAGCAGAATCTCGCGAGTGTCTTTTTCAGCAGGAAGGTCGTCCTGGTTTTTAGCCGGGCGTAGTGTCTCATATGTTACCTACAATGCAATAGTGTTGCACAATCGCAGTTCCCCGACTAAGTGCATAATGAAACTCATCGTATGTGTCAGTATGGGCACCGACTCTGTTGTAATTCTGCCCATTGATCACTTTACGATGTCTGCATACAGGGAAAAAAAACCAAATGACGAAAACCGACGTTTGGTAGACACACAGCCGTCCATTTATGTAGCCTCACAGTTGCATTTGTGTGCGCTGGTGACGTGATGACGTTCAGAGGGAGCACATGGTCGTAATAAGGACTGGAAAAGCCACACTATGGGTTTCTTCCAGTATTTAACGATCGTTAAGTTCTAAATGTTCCTTTCAGCTCTGCAGGAAGTTTCAGTACAGTAATGCAAAGTCTATAGTTACCGCAGATGGATGATGTATTGCTCATAATTACGGACTCGTTATGTATTACCCGAGTTGTTTACGTGTGAGAGCAGCAAGGCTCTTATATTTACTGGAGAAACCAATCAGTTACAGTCTTTTAAAAGGTAGTGTGATTCTTCCTCCTCCCAAACTGAGTCTCATTTATCTACACCCTTGAAACGACTGAAGTGCATGGCAGTGGGTACATCCATCGTATCACTTACTAGGAGTTTCTCATGGTCCATTCACGTTCAGGGGTGTGTGAAGAATCATTATAGTGCCTCTGTGTGTGCAGTAATCAGTCTAAACTTGTCTTCGTGATCTGTGCGAGAGCCATACGAATGGAGTTACGATGTATTCGCAGAGTCAGGATTTGACGTTGGTTCTACAGACTTTCTAAATGTGCTTTTATGGAATATTGTCTCCTCCAGAAATAACCTGCACTCAGTGCAGTCCTTAGCTCCTCGAAAAGCATGCAGAATGACAAAATTCTGGGCTGATTTAACAATTGCGGCATTCCAATAAACCTTGAAAACAAAAGTCAGTGAAATCACTCACCCAGACTCGGTATAGAAACATTCCTATAATGCATATAATGTCTCGTAATCTGCACGAAACACGCCGCGCAGTGTTTGTGTACGAAATAAAATGTTCACATGCGAATATCTCCTAAAATAAATCACTCTCAAATCTCAAGCTTTCACAAAATATTCAGTACTGTAGTCGCTCTTTGTCAACGACAAGAGAAGCAATAAAACGCGCAAATTTCTTTATTTTGGAATAAATTTGATCAGCGCGATTTAACACAGGCGTTTATCGGAAGATGGCGCCCGAACGACTTTATCGGCTCCTAGATCGGAGGCACAAAGCCATACTGATACGCACGGGATATGCTTAATTCCTATTGGCTAATGTGTTAAACAGCCAATCAGATCATTTCGAGCACTTGTATACTTCAGGCATTTTTAATGTCAGCCAATCAGATTACTGCAGGTAATTTAGACGAGAAATCACGTAATTCCGAAACTAAATAAAATTTAATGAAGACAAAATTAGATTCCATTCCGCATCATAAATTACTTACAAATTTAATACTCGACGCCCCTTCTGGCTGCCTTTCACAAAATCTACCGAAGTCAGACATACGCCAAAAATTCTACTATTGTACAAGAAACTTTCTCACACATACATTTACTTAATTTCCATAAAATTTCAACGTATCTCCTCAGACGCTGCAAAACACTTAAATAACCCAAACACGATGAAATAATTGATTTCCAAAGTACTTTTTATTTAGTCAGAAATCTGTGGTAATGAAACGAAGGAAAATTCCAGACAGTTAGATCTTATGGACCTGTACTTCTGGTTGTAGTTTCAATTGATGCTATAGATGAATCCATTACAGTCGTCCCTTGGGTAAAATTTTATATCTCCGAAAGTACTGAAGTTATTCACTTGAAATCAGCTGTGCCAGCGTGAGAACCAAAATTCTGCTCTCCTTCCAGCTCCGTGGTAAGCTACGCTTTCGATGTAAGATGACAATTCGTAATAATTAGCTACATTGAAAACCCAGAGTGTGGTTGAAAAAGTGTTCATATTTTCATATAGCTGACATGGCCAGTTTCATCTGGTTGTTTCATTCAACTGATAAAACTGACAGAGTGAGTAAACAGTTGACCAGCCACTCACGTCTTGCTGCATCAGTGACCTGCCGTCATCCGTGTACTGCTTGCCGTGGAGAGCATCCTTCGTTGGACCAAACAGACGGAAGTCAGAAGGTGCGAGATGCGGGTTGTTCAGCTCTGAGTGATCCACCGGTCACCTTGAATGAGAGCACGTTCCCACATCGCAGGAGTCACAGCCGTCTGCAGCTGACCGACACGTGGAGGTCGGCCAGATATGCACAACCCTGCTGCGACGATGACGCTGCTAGGCCAGGCGTTGATCACCAGTAAGCCCTTCTGACGCTGACAGACACCTCGCACTAAGACTCACGGTGCTTCTGTTCACTGCCAAATCTCCTCAGACATTCTGCAAGCGGGTATGAACATCTCCGATGCTCTGGTTTTCATCCGAAAGAAACTCAGTGACAGCTCTCTGCTTGGGTCGAACCTCCTTCACGGACGCCATTTTGGAGGCTACATACGGTGCTGTCAGCTGATGGAATTCCATGAAGCTGTAGGGGCTGAATAGGGAATATTCCACGATGTCTCACAAATTTCGCATTTTTCCAACAGAAATTTGCCGAGAAAAAAGTGTAGCGTTGCAGATCGAATGCCCCCGTAATTTTATAACTAGCTCAGTTGGATGATTATGCTTATGTATTTTAATCAGGGTCCTTGATCTTGGTGTGGCTAGGTTCTTCACAATGCCTGTCTTCGTCTCGGCATCTGGTAGCAAGAAATGCGTGTGTTTGAGAATAGCTCCTCCTTAGATTTCTCCGTAAGGTCACTGTAAATTTAATATCGTTCTCGGCCGAAAACACTAACATCTTATTGCTATCTGAGCTGCACAGTGAAGTCGCTACCACAGCCAGGACAGACACACAGCCAAACCAGTTACAGAAGTACTGTCTTGCACGTCAACTGGTTCCGAAAATGACGAAGAGATTAAGGAAATGCTTTTTGAGAGAAAAGAAATTGGTCAGATCGTTAAACGAGATGAAAACTTGTGATGGGGCACTCGAAATCGATAGGCAGAATACGAAGCGGAAGAAAAGTTGGAGGAGAAAAGAACCGAAGTAAGGGAATGAAAGGGGAAGCTGTCTGGCAGAATTTTGCACAGAGCATAATTTAACCACTAACAGTTTGTTTGAATCATGAAAGACAATTGTGTACATGGTAGGAGTCAGAATGCACCTCACTATTTGAGACATCCTACATAGTCCAAATATTTACTATTACTTAACAAATAAAAATGTGCTCGGATGGAACCCTGCTTCTCTCATAATGACTCTGGAAATTGCTAATGTCCATTCCAATCAGCTGGAAATTTATTTCCTGAACCAGAGATTACGAGTTGCAATTTTCATTTTAATCAACGACGTGGAAAGAAGTCCCCTCTTAACGAAACGAAGAAAGACATTGTTATCTAACAATCTATTCAGAGTACGATATATTGTCTTACAAATATTGGATCATGGTTGGCTGTCTATTCAGAAAATACTGTCTGAAAAATTAGTTTCGTCGATTATTGGACTATTTCTGGACCAGTTGCCATCAGATATGTGGAATTACAGTGGAAGGCCCCATCACATCGAAAACGCCTCTGAGGGGTGGAAGAAAGTGATCTATCAATATCAAAAGCTCAGTCAAATGTTTTCTCATTAATAAAAAGCCTTAGAGAGGGCGTCGAGTGCTTTCGCTGATTAATTTCGAATTTTATATGGAAAAAGAATAAAGAAGTCTGCAATTCATACTGATGAGGCTACTGTAAAGATTCCAAATTGATGGCACCGTGAAATCGTTTCTGACTTGTGACCAACACACAGAAATTACACTGTAGAAGGAAACATCACCACCATTGGAAGTTATATAAATATTGAAAAGTAGTTTAATGCTCGTCGTACTCATTGGAAAAACTTGTAAACAACTTTAATGATGGACGAAATGAAACCACTTCCTCACGGTTTTCCTGGGAAACGGCACACCGACAGCTAAATACCTGTTGCAATTTGTGGAACATTCGGTAATGAAGAACGGTAGGGCTACCTTAAAGGTCATGCCTCTCCTAGGGCACCATCACGGCACTCCTATTGAGAGAGACACTATGAAGAAAAACCTGTGTGGGTGGACAGCAAACAGAAAGCCGGTGCAGAAGACACAAATGACAAGCAGCCACATCCACTCATTCGCCCTCTGTCTGCAGACCTGCTGCAGACCACTGCACGGTGTGTGGTCGAACCACTGTCCTCCCGAATGTGAGCCCAGAGTGTCTCACCGCCGCGCCCTGCATACCCAGTCCACTACTTGCATTTCACACACGTTTCTCTGCCGGTTACACGGCGCAGACACGCACGAAGATTGTGTCCCAAAAATATGCTGAAGGTGATCGGGACCATGGCTCTCTGCCTACTAATAATTCAGACGCGATCCCGCTCAGTATCTTGGCAAATTTGTGATTACCTAGAAAACCGTTTGAGTGAAAGGATCTGCCAAAGCTCAGTGTAAACTACAGTCGCATTGAGAGTGTCACAATAAAGTAGAATACTACACCACTGATCTCAGGATACATTAAAGATTTATAAGACAATGACGTTTGTTTCTTAGACGAGGAACATGTCGATGCTCGAAGACTATATGGAAATGTGAACGGCTTTACAGCTTTTACCACTTCGTTTATTGACATGCAGCAGCACTTGGATGTAGGAAAATACGGTAACAATACCTGTAAACAACAGTGAAAAGTCGTTCATTATGCGATTACAACGCCAGTGTCCAAAGTTTTGAGCCTATAACATTGAGTGCATACTTGGAATGGGGAGGCGAAAAAAACCGCAAAGCGATATAAAACGGAAGCAAATGTACAACTAACTAATGAGGGATGGGAAAGGAAGACTCGGGTTGGTCGGGTGGCTTCCAGAAGCCTGCAGTGTACGTGTTGGCCTGCGACCCTGCGCTGACCTCCGGCGCTGCGCTCTGTACAGCACTGCCTCGGCGTGTCCATCCACGTCGAGCGGCCGCGACAGAAGCCTTGGGACGAATTCTTAGGCGCTCTGCTGGCACTGTAATGGCCCGGCAGACGTCTTACGCTGGTGGAATGGAGGTGCTAATTCGGGACGATTCGAAAAAAGTGGACGCCGTTCTCGCGAAACCCACTTGTCTGAATTTACGAAACCAGTTTACACTGTAGGGTGTGGAACTACTTCACTGACTCCGTCGTTTGCCCCCTCATACGACCAGGAGAGTCAAGAGTGATGTCGGAGCTGTGATAGGGCTTACTTTGGTTTAGCCATCACGTATCTGTCATCTAATAAGTATCCGAACGTTCTGTGGTGCAAAGATGCTACACAAACACGTCCACGCCAAAAGGAGATACAAATATATATATTTGTGCGAAAGTTCCACAACACACGTTCTGGAAATGGAGGCAACGAGTTTAATTCCTAAACTGCTCAACCTGGAAATACCTGGGTACACCATAGCTTGCAACATTCGGATAAAATGGCGACACGATTTATGATTGTATTATGCAGCATTGTTTACCACGGAGGTGGGCGCTGAATCTTTTTCTTAAGAAAGAAGACACAGATATCAGTCTGTTAAAAGGAGAGTTAAACGTACTAATGAATTTAGACCCTTACAGTGGTTCAGAACGGTTCAAATGGCTCTGAGCACTATGGGACTTAACATCGGAGGTCATCAGTCCAATAGAACCTAGAAATACTTAAACCTAACTAACCTAAGGACGTCACACACATCCATACCCGAGGCAGGATTCGAACCTGCTACCGTAGCAGGCGCGCGGTTCCAAATTGAAGCGCCTAGAACCGCTCGGTCAAGGCGGCCAGTAAAGTTTAATCGTGCCTACCCTGAGACATTCACCGAGGAAACTGATTTCTGCATTACATGTACATTGCTTCTGATGAGGTGTCACGGATCTGAGGAATTTGAGATAAGGAGGAAGAAAATATTTCTCAGAGGTGCCACGTGCTTGGATTTAAATATAAGTCCTGTATCTTTAGGGCTGAAAGACGTTTGTTGCTTTGCCAATTTTTTTGCTATGACATAAATAAACCATCTTTTGACTGAAAACGATAACATTTTTAGAAGGTGAAAGCAGTCTATCGTAGCACCGCACTGGTAGTTACAAACTTTAGGTGATCACGAAGCAGTACGTACCCTCGTCATTTTAAGGAAACTGGTGACGTTGCAATTGATTTAGGGTGTACAACATTTTAACAGCTGTTGTTTCATAAAGGTCTGCATGCGCCTCGTACAAGTGTTGAGGTTGCAGTGCGAGGGCTGCTCAGTGGCACTGTGTTTCAGGACCACCCACCATGTCGGCAGTTACGGAGGTTCAGAACAACACAACCGAGGCCCTGGCCGCCCTGGTAGACGGGGGTGAAGACGCCCTGCTGACGTTGGTGGCGGGCGAGACGAGGGTGGCGGCTCACAGGGCCGTGTTGGCAGCCGCGAGCCCCGTGTTCGAAGCGATGCTCGCGCACGACATGCTGGAGGCCAGCTGCGGCCAGGTGAGCATCGACGACGTGGAGGGCCCGGTGCTGAGGCTCCTGGTGGCCTACACGTATACCCTGCAGGCCCCCCAGCTGCCCGACACGGCCGCCCAGCTGCTCTCGGCGGCCGACAAATACGGCTTGTCGGCCCTGAAGGCTGCCTGCGAGCGGCAGCTGATCTCGCAGTTGGCCGTCGAGACCGCAGCGGCGACGGCCGTCACGGCAGTGAGGCACTCGTGCCCGGACGCCACCAGGGCTGCCGTCGCCTTCATAAAGGACCACCTGCAGGTGATGGCCACGCGGGGCTGGGCGGACGCTGTGCTCGAGTACCCGCAAGAAGTCATTGAAGTCAGCAGTATGCTCGGAGAGCCACCAGCAGAAGCCAGGTAAGCACGATTCCCTTTTTGGCAGTGCTAGTGTGAATTAGACGTCGTCCTTGCTTTGTTCGTCATGGGTTTCTTTGCTGCCCATGTTGCGTAACACCTTAACTTGATCTAATTACTGATCATCAGTCACGATGCTAAGTCTCTCGCTGTTTTCACTTCTACTGCTTCTATCAATTTCGCCTTTCTCTGATTTACTCTGATTGCCTATTCTGTACTCATTAGACTGTTCATTCCATTCAGCAAACCTTGTAATTCTTCTTCAGTCACTGAGGGAATCAGTCATCAACAAATCTTATATCATTTCACCCTGAATTTTAATTCCACTTTTCAATCTTTCCTTTATTTCCGTCATCGCTTCTTCGGTATATAGATTGAACAGTAGAGGCGAAAGATTGCATCCCTGTCTGACACCCTTTTTAACCCGAATACTTCGCTCTTGGTCTTCCACTGTTATTTTACCTTCTTGTCTCTTGTACATATTGCAAATTACTCTTCTCCTCTGCCTTACCCGTATTTTTCTCAGAATTTCAAACATCTTGCAACATTTGATATTGCCGAACGCTTTCGCCAGGACCACAAATCCTATAAACGTTACCGAACATCAATTTTCTTTTCTGTTCTCCTGTGTATTATCCTTCTTAGCAACTGGGATGCTTGAGCTGTTAAGCTGATTGTGCGATAATTCTCACACCTCTCTGCTCTTGCAGTCTTCCAAATCGTGCAGATTATATTTCTCTCAAAGTCAGATTGTATATTGCCAGACTCATACATTCTACACAACAGTGAGAATAGACCTTTTGCACCTCCTCCAGTGATTTTAGAACTTCTGATTGAATGTTGTCTATACCTTTTGCCTTCTTTCATCTTAAATTTTCCAAAGCGCTTTTAAAATCTGATTCTAGTCACCAATATTTTCCATACCGACTCCTGTTTGTTCTTCTGTCACGCCATCAGACAAGTTGTTCCAATCAGAGAGGCCTTCAGTGTACTCTTTCCAACATCCGATCTCGTTTCTGTATTTAACACTGGAATTCCCATTGTGCTCTTAATGTTACCACGCTTGCTTTTAATTCTGTGGAAGATTGCTTTGACTTTTCTATATGCTGCGTCAGTCGTCCCAAGAATCATTTCTTCTTTGATTTCTTCACATTTTTCATGCAGCCATTTCACGTTAGCTTCTCTGCATTTCCTATTCATTTCATCCTTAAGTGACATACTTCTCAATTACTGATTTTCCTGAATATTTTTGAACTTCTGTCTTTGATTGATCAACTGAAGGATTTCTTATGTTTCCCATGGTTTCTTCGCAGTTAGCTTCTTTGTACCTACATTTTTCTTTCCAACTATTGAGCTGTTAATTATCGCAGTATCTGTAGCCTCAGAGAACATAAATCTCATCTCTTCTTTCCTTAGTACTACTGTATTCCACTTCTTTGTACATCGATTGCTCCTGGCGAGTCTCGTAAAATTCAGCCTACTCTTCATCACTGCTAAATTGTTATGAGTCTAAATCTACTCCTGGGTATGCTTTACAGTCCAGTATCTGATTTCAAAATCTGACTTTAAACCTCCCATGTTTCGGTCCTTTCTCAAGTATACCCCTTGTCTCAAGATTCTTGAATAGACTATACCAGCTATTACTAGGATAAATTTACTATTGAACTTAACTAGCCTTACTTCTCTCCTATTCCTATTATCAAGTACATATTCTCGTGTAACCGTTTCTTCTACTCCTTCGCCTACGGTTGCGTTTCAATCCCTCCATGACTATCACATATGTACCGAATTACCTGTTCAATATCCTCATACTTTCTCTCTCTTCACCTTCAACTTGCGACGTCATCATGTATACCTGAACTATGGATGTTGTTGGTTTGCTTTCGATTCTCAAGAGAACATCTATACTCATCCGTTTACAGTATCTCACTTTCTGCCCTGCCTTTCTATTGATACTGAAACCTACTCCTGTTATCTGCTGCTGTCGCTACTACCCTATTCTCATACGACCAGAAATCCTTTCCTTTCTTTCCCTTTACTTGTCCCCCCAGGGGGTCCACAACTCTTTTGTGGACACGTGCGTGGCGAGCACGGGGCCCCGAGCCATTGCAGCCTTCTTTCTCTCCCGGGCTGCATTTCCTTTCCCTTCCCCTCCTTTCCCCTCCATACCCCTTTCCCCTCGCCCTCTCCTCTCCCTCTCTTGGTGTCCTTGCTTATGTTGGCCCCCGCTATCCTCCTGGTTCTGTTGGTTTTACACTCCGGCTTTGCTGCGTACTCATCTCCTCCTTTTGGCATTCCTTGGTCCCCCTCTGGGGTTTGACCTCCATTCCAAAATTTCTCTTCCGTAGTGTGAGCCATTTGGGGAAGAGCACCTTACCTAGTGTCTCTGACGTGAGCCCTCCTAGTACATTCCACCTTTCCTTTTACGTCGTTGTCTGATGCTAGGGTGCATAGCCAGCACGGTAGCCAGCCCGTGTGGTGGGGCCGCTATGTACCCTTTTGGTTGAGCCCCCTGAACACACAGGGATCACACTTCTGATACCTGAGCTGTGACCTCCTCATGCATGCCTTGGAGTGGTTGCTCGTCATCCTGGAGCATCGGAACTCCCGGCAATGGCCGCCGTGCCAGACGGCCCTTGCTGTGGCTGGGTGGCGCCCATGAGGAGAGCCCCTGATCGGAGTGGGTGGTATCAGGGCGGACGCTATGCAGATGAAACGCATACGGGTCCAAAACTCTGGCCGCTCTTCTGCGGCCGTCTCTCTGCGTGGTACTGATTCCTCAAGTGCTGCTTCTCTTGCTCCTTCGGCCTTCCCTTCCGTGGCTACCCCCTGGGAGGAGGGTCAGGCCCGTCGTCTAGGGGCAAAACCTTTCCCCCGTTATCTAGTTTGCACTAGGACTGATGGAGATACTTTCACCAGTGTCAAACCTTTATTCTTTGTGGAACACATTGAAGACAAGTTCGGCGAAGTGGACTCCCTGAGCAAGATGCGGTCGGGTTCGTTGCTGATAAAAACTGCTTCGGCTGCCCAATCTGCGGCCCTTCGTGCCTGTACCCATCTTGGCACAATTCCCGTGTCCATCACCCCTCACCAGTCTCTAAATATGGTACAAGGTGTGATTTTTCACAGAGACCTCATCCTTCAAACTGATGAGGAACTTCGGGACAATCTCGGACGGCGGGGTGTTCACTTTGTTCGGCGTGTTCAGAAGGGTCCTAAGGATAATCGTATTGATACTGGTGGCTTTATCCTGGCCTTTGAAGGGGATACCCTTCCTGAGAAAGTTAAGATTATGGTCTATCGCTGTGATGTGAAGCCGTACATCCCACCTCCTATGCGGTGTTTTAAGTGCTTGCGTTTTGGCCACATGTCTTCTCGCTGTTCCCAGGACCCTCTCTGTGGTGACTGTGGACGTCCACTCCATGAGGGGAGTCCCTGTGTTCCCCCTCTTGTATGTGTAAATTGTCATGGTAGTCATTCTCCACGTTCAGCAGATTGCCCAGTCTATAAGAAAGAAAAAAAGATACAGGAGTATAAGTCCCTTGATCGTTTAAGCTACACAGAGGCCCGTAAGAAATATGCATGATTGCACCCTGTGTCCATGACACCTAGTTACGCCTTGGTTACATCTTCATCCCTTCCTTACCCCCGTCCCGGACCCCTCTCCTTCCCCCCTCCCCTGCGGCTCCCACACCCTCTCCTCTGGGCGCTGCTCCCCCTCCCCAGCCGGAGAAGTGTCCCACTCCTTCGGCGTCTGCCGGTCAAGGGCGCCTCTCCCGGGATGCCCCTTCCCGGCACCTTCCAGGTCAGAGGTCTGCTGCAGCGCGGTCTATCGGCCCCCAGGTCGCCCTGTCTCTTTCTGTTCCTGATCTTGCTGCAGCTGGCTCCATTATGCCATACAGCCCTCCTCGATCTCAGCCTGAAAAGAAGAAGAAACATAAGTCCCGGGACAAAGAGCCTCTGGTATCACCGGAGGTCCCTTCCCCGACTTCGCAACCGGATTCTGACCTGTCTCTTATGGACGTTGCGCCCTCCTTGTCGGTGACGGGTGGGGACCCGGCGGTATGACTGGATTTAGCGTGTTCAGCCCTCATTTAAACCATCGTTCTGTGGTTCTCCAATGGAATTGTAATGGCTATTATCGTCACCTTCCGGAATTGAAATCCCTTCTGTCGTCCTACTCAGCAGCTTGTGTGGTTCTCCAGGAATCTCATTTTACTGATGCTCACTCACCGACCCTCCGTGGGTTCCGTGTTTTCTGTCGAAATCGGGTCGGACCCTTGCGGGCTTCTGGTGGCGTTTGTACGTTGGTCCGTACAGACATTGCTAGCACGTGGATTCCTCTCCAAACTACATTGGAAGCGGTTGCTGTTAGGGTCCACTTAGACTCTGCAGTCACAGTATGCAATCTTTATCTCCCTCCTGACAGGACTTTTACACCTGCTGCCTTAACCACCCTTCTTCAGCAACTTCCTCCTCCCTTCCTCCTCCTTGGGGATTTTAATGCTCATCATCCTTTGTGGGGCAGTGCCTTTCCATCTAGACGAGGTCTTCTTATCGACCAATTTATTGCAGACCACGACCTGTGCCTTCTTAATGATGGTTCCCCTACTCATTTCAGTGCTGGTCATGGTACCTTTTCTGCCATTGATCTTTCTCTTTCTTCTCCCTCTCTCCTCCCTTCATTACACTGGTCGCCACACGACGACCTTTGTGATAGTGACCATTTCCCGTTGATTATCACGCTCCCTTCCCACTCCCCGATGGACAGGTTACCTCGTTGGTCTTTCCACCGCGCCGATTGGCCTCTATACACTGCACAGGTCGAGTTTTCTCCCTCTTTGTCGGGTTGTATTGATGACGTCCTACGTGACGTGTCTGACGCGATTGTTCGCGCTGCTACCCTTGCTGTCCCGCGCTCATCTGGCCAATTTCGTCGTCGGCCAGTCCCGTGGTGGAGTACGGCCATTGCCATTGCCATCCGTGATCGCCGTCGAGCTTTGCAACACTTCAAGAGGCACCCATCTGTAGCCAGCCTTTCTACCTTTAAGCGCCTTCGCGCTAAAGCCCGTTATTTAATCAAACAGAGCAAGCGGATATGTTGGGAACGATTCGTTTCTTCCCTTGGTTCCACTGTCCCTCTGTCGCGGGTATGGGCTACACTTCGCTCTCTCCAAGGTTGCCATCGGCAGTCCACCCTCCCAGGCCTTCACCTCGCAGATGGCATTTGTACAGACCCATTAGTTCTCGCAGAACATCTTGCGACCCATTTTGCCGTGGCATCAGCATCGGCCTCCTATCCAGCTGCTTTCCTTCATCAAAAACAGCAGGCTGAAGCTGTCGCCTTATGTTTCACCACTTGTGAGTCAGAATCTTACAATGAACCTTTCACTGAATGGGAATTTCTTTCTGCTCTATCTTCTTCTCATGATACGGCCCCTGGCCCCGATTCCATTCATAAACAGCTGCTTCAACATCTCAGTGCTCCACAACGGCACCATCTTCTTCGGGTGTTTAACCGTATCTGGCTCCAGGGTGACTTCCCTTCTCAGTGGAGGGATAGCATTGTGGTTCCTGTCCTTAAGCCTGGTCAGAATCCCCTATCTGTTGACAGCTATCGGCCAATTAGTTTGACCAATGTTGGTTGTAAGTTACTTGAACGGCTGGTAGCCCGTCGGCTCACTTGGGTCCTCGAATCTCGGGATCTATTGTCCCCATACCAGTGTGGCTTTAGAGACGGACGATCTCCAATCGATCATTTACTTCGCTTGGAATCCGCAGTTCTGCAGGCTTTTTCCCAGCGCCGCCATTTGGTTGCAGTGTTTTTTGACCTTCGCAAGGCCTATGACGCGGCCTGGCGCCATCACATCTTACTAACCCTTCATCAGTGGGGTCTTCGGGGCCCACTCCCGATTTTTATCCGCCAGTTCCTGATCCATCGGTCATTCAGAGTTAGAGTTGGTACTGCTTTTAGTTCTCCACGGACCCAGGAGACGGGCATCCCACAGGGTTCTGTCTTGAGTGTCCTTCTTTTCCTCATTGCTATCGATGGACTTCTGGCCTCTGTCGGTCCCTTGGTCGCTCCTGCCCTGTATGTGGATGATTTCTGCATTTGGGTTAGTTCCTCCTCGATGGCATCTGCAGAACGGCAGCTCCAGGTGGCTATACGGCGTGCCTCTGCATGGACCCACTCACACGGGTTTCAATTCTCTCCTTTAAAATCGCGGGTGGTCCACTTCTGTCGCCGTACTACGGTCCACCCTGATCCAGAGCTCTATCTTGCTGCACAACAATTGCCTGTGGTTCCACATTTTCGTTTCCTGGGTCTTCTTTTCGACAACAAGCTCACTTGGCTGCCCCATATCCGACTCCTGAAGGTAGGATGTTTCCGTAACCTCAATGTCCTTCGCTTCCTTGCCCACTCCTATTGGGGTGCGGACCGTTCCCTCCTCCTCCGTCTTTATCGTGCTCTAGTTCTGTCACGTTTGGACTATGGTTGTCAAGTTTATGGTTCAGCTGCTCCTTCCACGCTGCACGTGCTGGATCCAGTCCACCATCGTGGTATCCGTTTGGCCGCCGGTGCCTTCCCTACTAGCCCTGTTGATAGTCTCCTGGTTGAAGCTGGGATCCCGCCCCCCCCTTTCTGTTCGGCGGTCCCAGCTTCTGGTGTCTTATGCCCTTACTATCCGTTCTTCTCCCGCTCATCCTTCCTATTCTATCCTATTTCCAGACCATGGACGTCGCCCGCCTGACTCCCGCCCTCAGGCGGGTTTACCGGTTGGGCTGCGCCTTGCGTCTCTTAACCGTGATTTTCGGCTTCCTTCTTTGTCCTGTCTTCCTCGCTCCCTCCCCTCCACCCCTCCTTGGTTAGTTCCTCGGCCTCGAATTCGGATGGATCTCCGCCGCGGTCCGAAAGATTCCATCTCCCCGGTGGTGTTCCGTTCCTTTTTCCACCAAATTTTATGGGAGTTTCGGGATGCTGTTGTTTTTTACACTGATGGCTCTAAATCTGCTGCTCATGTTGGGTATGCCTTCACGTCCTTTGCTGGAACGGAAAATCATCTGCTGCCACCCTTATGTGGGGTGTTTACTGCGGAATTGATGGCCATTTCCCGGGCCCTTACCTTTATTAAACAATCCCAACACAACCGCGTTTTTGTTATGTACGGACTCGATGAGTGGCCTTCTTGCTATTGACCGGTGTTTTTCGCGCCATCCCTTGGTCTCTGCCATCCATGACCATCTCGCTGATCTTCACCGTGCTGCTTGTTCCATTGACTTCCTATGGGTCCCGGGCCATGTGGGTATCCCGGGTAATGAGCTCGCTGATCGTTTGGCTGGGGGAGCAGTTACTTACCCCCCGTTTTCTGTAACCCCTCCTGCAGCGGATTTACGGCTTCACATCAAATCCCACTTTGCACAGTCATGGGCCAGTTCTTGGGAGGCTACTCCACTGTCTAATAAACTTTGTGCCATCTCTCTGGTTCTAGGTTTCCTCCGGGAGAGTGGTTTTTATTCTCAGTTTTAAAGTTTTTAATCTCCCTCTGGTGTTGGGGCAGGGCGGTGAGTGTTTGGGTGTCTCCCACTGTAGGCGGTGTTCAGAGATTCCCGATTCACCTCCCTGCCTGGAATCCTCTTTTCTTTCCCTTTTACTCTGTTTTTACCCCTTCTTTTTAAGGCTTGGTTAGTTTTCTATTCCCATACGTACTTTCTGCATTATAGCGGTTGTCCCTTTTAAGTCACAGGTGGTCTTGCCTATGCTGCTTCAGCATAGTGTTGGGTTCGTTCTCTTGCCAACTTCCCTCGTTTGTTTTTACTAATGACAACGTGACTGCCCTTTTACGTTTCCCCTTTTTCCGTTTTATTGTTCTGCCTTTTCTGAGATGTCCCGTTAGCAGAATGGAGTCTATTTGAAACAAGGGACTGATGACCTTGCTGTTTGGTCCCTTTCACCTCAAACAACCAACCAACCAACCATCCCTTTACTTGTCTTTCCTTTATGCGTCACTGACGCCCACTACAGCTAGATACGTCCTCAGCATTTCCCTTTTCTTATTTTCTAGCTTCTCAACCACATACAAATTCCTTACTTTCCACATGACAACTCGTAGAACGTTATCCTTTTGTTGATTACTCAACTTTTTTCTCATGGTCACCTCCCCCTTGGGCCTCCTCGCCTGGAGGTTTGAGTGGGGGACTAGTCTTGCCAATGGAGAGTCTGTACAGCACAGACTTACTGAATCACATGCCTCATTGACGGACGTTATGTATCTTTAAGCAGTGGTTTATATTGCCTTCTGTATCCTCACGTTGTTGATCATTGCCGATTCTTCCTCATTTAGGACCAGTTTCAGGCCTCAATGGAAAGAGAGTGCCGTGAACCTCTGTCGGCCCCTCCGCCCTCTTTGGAAAGGCTGTTGGCTGAAAGAGGGTGACACCTGATGCTGGAAGTCTTCAGACACCAATGCTGATTATTCGTATTTAAAATTCAAATGATGGTGAGGTTCAAACCTGGGACTGAGGACTTTCCTGATTACGAAAAAAGACGCTACCCATGGGTGACTGGCCCCAAAGAGCAGGGTGTGACTCCCTGAGATATCCAGTCAAGCAGGAGCTATGAGCACTGGGGCTACTCATGCACACTGGGGGCAAACAAGAAGAGAATACTCCAGCCAGCACAATAACATTGTTACACTCAAGGCTGCGCCTTACAATCACATTTCCTTCTCGTCTCTGTTCAGCTATCGCCCCGAATATTTTCCGTGCATTCCCTTTTACAAAGCAGACAGGAAATCTCTGCCCCCCTGTCGTGTTTGAAGTTCCCTATGGCGTTACCAGAGGTCGTCCACGGAATCCTATGAGGTTTTCCGCTACTGGGATACAGCAGATTATATTCGCTGTCCACCTACAGGTGTAAGACATATCTCCCACAACGTCAGTATTGATGTGACGTTTTCATCCAGCTATCATTTGTTGCCTCTGTCTCTCGGATACATATGCTCCATACAAGTCTATTTTGTTTCCTTTCCAATTAAAAAAAAAAAAATCCATATTCAATAGACTACAGGTTACTTCACAAGTTGTAAACGTTGTCCATCAGATAAAATTGCATACACTGCGTAACCCATATTTTTTCTTTTAATGGTGGCCTCTACTGCAAACTGCTCAACACGAAAATTGTTGTTTAAGAAACACATCACCACTGCTGTCTTTTCAATGAATCGAATTGTGGAGACAGTACATGCATATATACAGTTCTATTTGCTTTACCCAAATGCAGATTTTGAATATACTCTTGATAACTTTTATAGCATAGCTCTTGTAATTCTTGCCCATCTTCTTCATTCCCTTGGGCTTCACATCAAACAGCACCTGCATATCCATGACCATATAGTTTCAACAGTAAGTTGATACCCCAACTTATCAGTTTGTTTCTCTCTCTCTCTCTCTCTCTCTCTCTCTCTCTCTCTCTCTCTCTCTCCTTCCTGTGATATAATTCAGCATCCATATATCAGTTTTCAAATTACCACACAACCAAAAGTAGCAGCCAGTTGACTTTAACTGCTTCTAAATTCTGTCTGATAGTTGTTCTGTCAGGGCAGCAAAATTGTTGGCCCTTATGTTTGGGATTTGGTTTATGCTTCACTGTGAACAATTTGTTGTTTTGCATCTTAGGCTACGCCAATGGGGAATATAGCAGAAGTAGTGCAGAAAAAGATCAGTTAATTGGTGGCACAGTCACGTTAAGTGAGGGGCTGGTGTTGTTGGCACTGAGTGTTCTGTTGCCCCGGTGGACAGTCCCTCAGCTGTACCGCCTGCAGTGAGCCCCTGTGTGAACACGCCCACCCACACAGTGTTTCTTTGTGCAGCTCGCCGACCGCCACAGGGGGCGGATCCACCCCCAAATCTGACCGTCAACCCCACAGCGGCCACAGCCCGACTCCTGCTGCAGCTGCGCCTCCCACGTCTGCCCGACACACCCCTCCACCTGATGACGCAGCCGTCTCTTACTTCCGGTGAGTTGTGTTGCCACACGTGCCCAAGTCTTACCCTCACAGTACTGCTTATTTTGGCATGATCCAGCCGATATAGTAAATAAAATAAAATACAGATTCCTTCAGTTTTTGGATAGAGGTTACAGTTGCCATTAAACATTACTCCTTTCTCACTTTTTTGGCTATGATATTTTGAAGATTGAGCACATATGCAGAAGATTTCTCGTTCTCTGTATTTGCAGTGAGAATTACGTTCAGTTCAGTCACTCAACTGTAGTTACGTAGGAAGTATCCCATTCAAATCATACCCATTCCCAAAGATTCTTTATATATTGATGTGTTGAATCTGATTTTGTTTTTAGTGACGATTGTGTGTCTTACAAATTGATTCTGAATTAAATGGGTGTGGAAACAGGATTTTTCACACAATTCCTCTCAACAAAACCTATGTGAATGGTTGTAGATATAAGTTGTTGAAGACACTGAGTAAGAAATGGCGAAAATAAGGTAAACAGAAATACAAGTAATAATGACAAAAAGTTAATATTTAGTACAGTAATGAGGATACAGATTGTTTTGGGTATGTCTTAAAATGTAATTCGAATATTCCTTAAATGGTTCCCTGGTCAGTTACATCTGTAGTGACTATTGGAAATCTGTGCCGCACTGTAACAGGAACCCAGATTTGCTGCTTATTGCAGGCAGTCTCCTTGAGCAGTCGGTTGCCTGAGCACACCTCCACTTCTGACTCAGCTTCTCATCGACACTTGCACTAGAGTTTATCCCGGCGGACTTGTGGGAAGAGTAGCAAAAGGGAAATCGAATCGGTGGATGTTACCCTACTGCAGAGGATGTACATGAGAACCTCTGGCGGTAGTGTTTGCAAACCATGGGTAAAAAACATGATCCACAATGGTAATTCCATCTACGCCAGCAAACGCATCAGCTGGTCTAATGGTTGAGGTATCTGCTCTCTAGAAGTGAGAAATGCAGTGGGTGTGGCTGAGTGGAGATGCGTACAGCACTGTATGGCTCGTCACTCGTAAACAAACTCCTGTATTCGATGGATGATGGTCACCAGGTGTGATGAGTAGTGGATTTGATTCACCGAGGAGAAGTTTTGCATAATTCTATGGTATAGTTAACTTTTATTTTTAGAAATGAGCAACCGACATGGGCAAAGATAGTTGGACCTACTGTGTGTGTATATATATATATATATATATATATATATATATATATATATATATATATATATATATATATATATATATATATATATATATATATATATATATATATATATATATATATAAAAAAAACCAACAGCAGAGTTTCCACAATGATGATGGTGCCACTACAGCGGAGTTACTAAATACAGTTTTCCTTAATTCCTTCACGAAAAAAGACAAAGTAACTATTCAAGAATTCGAAACCAGAACAGCTGTTAGCGTGAGTGACATAAAAGTATATATTTTAGGTGTTGTGAAGCAACTCAAATCACTTAAGAAAGGCAAGTCTTCTGGTCCAGATGGAATACGAATCAGGTTCCTTTCAGAGTATGCAGACACAATAGTGCCTTTCTTAGCAATCTTATACAACTGTTCACTTGGCGAAAGGTCTGTTCCTAAAGACTGGAAAGTAGCACAGGTCACACCAGTACTCAAGAAAGGAAATAGGAGTAACCTATTGAATTACAGAGACATATTACTGACCTCAATTTGCAGTAGGATTTTGGAGAATACACTGTACTCGAACATTATGACTCACCTCGAAGAAAATGACTTAACGATACATAACCAACACGGATTCAGAAAATATCGTTCTTGTGCAACACAGCTAGCTATTTATGCCCATGAAGTAATGAGTGCTGTCGACAAGGGATCTAAGATCGATTCCATATTCTTAGATTTCCAGAAAGGTTTGATACCATTTCTAACAAGAGACTATTACATGGTGTATACGACCCGGGGCGCCACCATCTAACCGTCTAGTACTGCCCCGGTACGAAATATCATAGATCCAGGGTTGATGCGCAGATCAGGTTGACTTGTAGTGGGGAGGGGGGGGGGTGATCTGTGTTCACATTTAGTGACTTTGCTGTTTCCTCTTTATTCACTGCTGTCATGTCAAATGAAAGAGAGTGGTTTCTGTGGCTGGGAGATATCAAGTGAATTAAAATACATTCACACAATTACGGAAGATTAAAATATGTCATTAGTTCCAGCTTTTAATACAATTTCCACCTATCCGACAGTCAAGCATTAATTATCTTGGAGAACAATGAAGTTACTTTTGTCGCTTTGCTGAAGTAATTCGGCTTTTATTGATCTTTTCCGCTGAGGCAGCCAGTTTGTTTGAAAAAAAGCGTTCAAATCCACACTATTGGCTAGTTTCAACTGTTCGCTGCATTTCAAGGGCACGTTTTCATCTTCTACAGGGTGTATACGACCCGGGACAACCGGGAGATCTGGGAAAAACCCGGGAACTTTTGCATCCGGGAGAAAACCAGGAAAAACCCGGGAATTTTTTAGAATTCTGGGAATTTTTAATTGTTTTAGTTTTCAGTTAAATTTTTGTAATTTTGACTGGCAGGAACCGTTACTCTAACAAATGATATTACTGTATCCTGCAACTGCAGATTAATACTGCAACAATGAAACTTAACGAGAAAAAAAAAACAAAATAACTTAAAATGCAAACGAAATGCGCCATATATGACGACGACACAGAGTCCTCATGCAAGCGTCTGCCAACAGCAAAACGTGTCAAAGGCTTTAGGAAGACTGTGCAATACTTCATAACAACAAATTCCTTCCAATGACTGTGAAGTCACAACCGTTTACATTACATTCGTGTTAGCAGTTACGAGCGAGGTCATGCGCATGCGCAGCTGAGTCGCGTTTGAGAAGCATATTCTCCCGCTTCTGGCTACAGGAATGTGGCTCTCCGCTGTGCAAGCAGTCGCAGCAAACAGCTAGATGGTACCGGGAAAAGGGGGCGCCAAATTCATATTCTCAAGGAAAAACTTATTAAACAAAGCGCCTAGCATCCAGCGCACGTTGGTCTATCGATCATTTATATGATTTTGAAACGCATCCTTGTTGGTTTCTGAACACATTTTAAGTTTATTTCTGAATGAATCGTAAGTTGATTTTTGAATGCGTGCGTAGTGTACGTGATGTCTCTGTCAGGAGCATCCTAATCGCATCTAGAAAATAATCTTTCTGCAGACAAAAGGGGATGGGGCCGTACGAGCTGAGCGGAGTAAAGCCGAACGGATAAATGCCAGTCGCTGTCTGTCTGGGTTTTCGAATGTTCAGCTTTCTTATAATTCGTAGCGAAATCCATAGATTCAGCCTACCAGAATGGAAATAAACGACTGCAGGAATAACAAGTAGGTAAGATTACGTATTATCTTCTCGTTGTATCCAAGAAACTGAAATTTTGACAGAAACTTTCTGGCCAGATTGCTACACTAGTAAGGCCGTCCCCGGCTAGCAGCCGCTTAAGTTGTGATTCGGAAGTAACGCAGAAAACGTTTTGTACGAATTTGTAACAACGCCTAATGGCAGAACAACTGCGGGGTAACTAAACCGGTGATTCTGGCAGGGCTACTGAAGTTAATCATCGAACAAATTTTGACAGTGGCAGGAATGTCAACAGAATTGGTGATGACAAGATTGTTAGAACGAGGAAGCAGAATAAACGGGGACATCACACAAATTATGGAAGGACGAGACTATTCCAAATTTATATAAGAATTTCGCAATACTGCTTTCCGATCTCATGCTTGAGAAACTGGTGCGTATGAATGAAATGTGAAACTATTTCCTAACATAAAGCTTTTTGCTTGTTGTAGGCCTAATAGGCATTTGATATATGTACTTAGTGAATTATATTCTATCGTGTATTAAAAATGACTATCTGTGCCAATACAGTCTCGCTAATTTGGGTGTGTGTGTGTGTGTGTGTGTGTGTGTGTGTGTGTGTGTGTGTGTGTGTGTGTGTGTGTGTGTGTTATAAAATTTGCTACAATATTAGAAAGGCCTGTTTTGTTTTATTTAGCATACATTGACAAAATAGATGTAATCAGATCCAGAAACCACACCAGTCTTAGCTATTATTTGTATTAACAGCTTTTTCAGTATTAGATAACGAAATTTCGAATTTTCATGCAGCAAAAAGTTTGGCCAACTTTGGTGAGGTAATAGATTCTTGTGCAGAAAGCAAAAGCACGCCATTTAAAGCTGTAGCAAGATTAGAGAGAAAAAATGCTAGGAGGTAAGTATTGAAATGTGTACTTTCTTGCTTGTCTCTTGTCTATATTGGTTTGATGCATCCTATATTTTACTTTTGTCACACAAAACAGGAAGTTATTAGCTATTAGGCAATAAAGAGTCCAAATTTTCTGAAGAGATCTTGTTCTCCCGATTACAAATAATCCCATCCGCTATTAATGGCGAGTTTTTTTAAAAAATAGAGGGGCAAGCTGTCAAACTGGCTGACTGGGAGCAGGAGAGGCAGCACAGGACATTTCTATTTCCACTGTCCTGAATATAGTTTAATGTCATCGCTTACAAAATATACAAGTTTCAATTCCACAGAGTGAAATACAGTGACGTGCGATAGGAGAACGCTGTACGAAGAGGTGTGGCACTGCACTTTGGCACACTTAAGGCCAAATAACATGTCTAATATTTTCTCTAACACGTATGTTTTTGTTTCAAATTTTTCAGAATGATGTGTTTTACAAGATGCACATAGGGTAATTTTGAAAATTCGTTTCTTTTAGTATTGACCCGGTTCGCAAATATCGTAGATGCGAGGCTGATGCGCAGAGAAGTCCGAGCTATAGTGGGCAGTCTCCACGTGACCCGTGTTAACGTTCAGTGATTTTGCTGTTTCTCCTTCGTTTACTCTCGCGTCAAATGAAAGCAAAACGGATATCTTTGGCCGGGAGGTATCAAGTGAATTAAAATACATTCACATAATCACCGAAGGCTGATATACGTTATTAGTTTCAGATTTTATTTTGTTTCCACCTTTCTGACAGTCAAGCACCAATCACCTTGCAGAACAATGAAGTTATTTTTGTCTGTTTGCTAAAGAAATTTGGGTTTTATTAACCTTTTCCGCAGAGGCATCCAATGTATTTGAAACGAAATTTTTAATTCCACAGTACTGGCTAGTTTCAACTGTTCGCTGCATTTCAAGTGCAAGTTTTCATCTTCTAGCACGTATGGCATTATGCCATAATAATGAGCCAAACATGAGATTACGCAGTACTGGTACTCCAAGAAAATTTACATCTGAATCTGGACACACGAATATGCGCTTTAAGTTGCAGTTTAAATGTGCACATTTTAGTATGGTTCACGAAATTCTGATCTCTTGGAGTACCCTGGGACGTCTTACTGCTTTTACAACGTAGTGTAAGATCTTTTAATGTTATACGTGTACGTACATACTGGCTTCTTTAGCAAATAAAAAAAATTATTAAAATAATAATAATAGTAGTAATAATATAATAGTAATAGTAATTATTTGTAATAATAATAATAATACTTGTTTGTTTGGTTGAGTAAGTAATTGAGAGATTAAAATTTACGCCGTGAATTTATCGAACTTCGCACGTCCGAAGATGTACGGAACGTAGCCAGAGCTCATTATATATTTTCTGTAGACAAAGTCTAATATCTGACCTGAGCTTCAATCATGAAAATGGAGAGACTAAAATTACTAAAACAGAGAAAAGCATACGAGTAAATAAAACATATATTCATTTTAACATATACATTACGATATGAATGACACTTACGTAAAATTATAGGTAAATAATTGCAGATCATTTACAAATGAGAGCGACTTATAAATTCTGCGCCTCTTTTCTGCAAATAAGTATGAAATGGCTAACTGTGGAGCCACACAAAATATTACGTCCCTCTAGGACAACGAATGACACAAGAGTGTTGATGCCAATTGGCTGTGACAAGAGAGCGGTGTTAATTGCTTTATTTTGCATTCTCTTGTCTTAAAAAATCGATACATATAATCTAAGTTAACTAAATTAAATATTGTCTGTGCTCGAGTGCAAATGGTTCCTTAAACTGCCCCCCAAATTGCGAGAGCAAAGGTATACCACCTGCAGCTAAGCAATTTGTTGACGTATTTTCTTTATTTATCATGTTATGAGTCAGAAGTTGTTACGTATCATGTTTCACAGATTCAACATACATATAATATCATACATGTCATATATCTATACAAATACATAAATAATATTTACATACAAGATAAATGAAAGTGAAAAGAAAAATAAAAATATTTGATACCGAGCGGTATTGAACCTGGGAACTCCAGTACCAAAATGCATTGTTGACGTATTTTCTTTATTTATCATGTTATGAGTCATAAGTTGTTACGTATCATGTTTCACAGATTCAACATACATATAATATCATACATGTCATATATCTATACAAATACATAAATAATATTTACATACAAGATAAATGAAAGTGAAAAGAAAAAGAAAAATATTTGATACCGAGCGGTATTGAACCTGGGAACTCCAGTACCAAAATGCAGTGCACTGGCTCAGAGCTATAACTACTCTCTTAACTCTAATATAGTTTTACATAGACTGTAACAAATTTCACAGTTCGTATTCACTTGTGCTGTTTCCTTGTAATAATTTGTTGGGCATGTAGTCCGTTGTTCTCTTTCACTTCAAAATGTTATTACACATGTTCATTCAATAAATAAAATTAACTAATGGTTTTGTGCATTTTCAGATATATGTGAACATATTCTCTTTAGAATGTCACTTGTTAGTAAAGGTTTATACTGTGCTAAAGTCTTTGCACTGTAAAATAAATGTCACGTGTCACACGTTTTGTTTACATTGAGACGAAAGATCTTTAAGAAACAAGTTGGAGATCAAGAATCTCGCAATGAAGCGTGCTTTGGAAGACGTAGTTAAAATGTGGTTTCGTCTTGGTAGGAATTCATGGTGTCAGTGGTTCCGTACTGCCCAGTCCGTATTACGTCTATTCAATAACCTCCAATTTCGTCTTCCAAAAGGCGTATGTCGTCCCCTGGATATTGTGTCGTCGTTTCGTCGAAAAGTGTGCCGTGGTTTTGCGACTCACGTCACCTATAGTGTACCATCATGAGCGCAGTGAACCGTTTTTTTTAAATATTTGCACACAACTTGTTCATACATTGTTCGTTGCAAAACAAAATGTTCGTTCACAACAGAGAGCACAAAACATAACAAATATCACTTCACTTTGAGTACAGTTTTCTGTTACATGTTTACATAGATATAAAAAATTTTCTGTGAAACGTGTACGTATACATTTACATTACATTGTTTGGTAATAAATATACATATTTTACATTTTTCAGTTGCATTAAACTAGATATTTACAAGTACATATGGGCCAGATATAGAAAAAATTATCTTATAGGTTCAGTGTATTGTGATACATTCAGAAAATCCATTTTCTTTTATAGGTCTCTTCCCCTTTTTAATAAAGTTTTCCTTTTAAGTATATTTTCCTTTACATCAGTACTACACAATAAGTGTTCTTCCTCATTAAATGTTTCCTGCAACATAAACTTTCATAGTAGGTTAGAAAACATCTTGGAGATGATCTGTCCTGAAAAGTCATGATTACAATAAGACACGACACGTCACATCCACAATCAATTCCAAATTAGCACATGCACAAAGTATCATTTACAATTAAAATAAAAAAAATATATATATAGCCTTGCTCAATTAATCTCATTTGTCATTTCCTGTAGAGTGTTTTTTGTGCGTGTTGTGTTCATGTGGATTGTGGTGTGAGTGTGAATAGCAAATCAAGTGTCTATCATACCACTTAATATATCAGGTTCAGGGCAGGAATTGTCTCTGGTCATTTAGTCTGTCAGCTTGTCTGCAGGGTATTAATAAATATAATCTGTAACTGTGCTTTGCATGAAAATTGTTAGTTCTTCTTGTGTCTTATCTTCTTGCTGCTGCTGTTATTGCTGGTGCTGTAAAATGTAGATACTTAAGATTACATATCTTCTTCTTCTTCCAGCTTGAAATACCAGATATGACTTACCTTGGTGTTGTATCAGTATACTCTGCTAATGGCTAAAAGTTTTCAAATCTTTGTGAGGGTACAAACCTAAAATTCTCTTATTCTTGGGGTTTTGTAGCAGATATGCTCCAGGGTGTGGTATATCAATGATTGTGTAAGGACCTTCATATAATGGACGCCACTTGACATTACGTTCTGGAGGTGATGACGATTTGTATTGGGTCTTAAGTAAAACTTGCATGCCTATTGTAAAGTTTTGCCTTCTTTTCAGATTAGCACCATAGTTCTTATTTCTAATGTCAGCTTGTTCAGTAATTGCAATGAGTACTTCCCTTACCTTTTCCTCGTGTGAAGGTTTGGTGTCAGAAAATTTTGGTAGTGGGTTGCTCCATTCATTAGTTTCCTTAGTGTCAAACATGATTTCTCTGGGAGTATAGGGTGTGTTGTATATATTTAAATTGTTGTGTATTTCCTCAAAAAGTGCTAAGTAATGTATCCAGTTTGTGTGCTGTGTTGAGGTATAAGTTCTCATGAATCTATTTAATTCTCTAAAAATTCTCTCACAAGGGTTGGCTGATGCATGAAACTTTGAAATAAAGATACTCTTAATGTTATTGTCCTTTAGAAATTTTCTCCAGATGAATCCTGCACAATACGTGGCATTATCTGATAGAATGGCTTTAGGTTTTCCACAGTATGGCATGTAATCATTTGTGAATCTTCTGATGATGGTGTTTGCTGTGGGTGACTTAATGGCAAAAAGTTTGATGTGCTTAGAAAATATGTCATAAAATGCTAGAATGTATTTACAACCACCGATGCTAGTTGGATGAGGTCCGCTAACATCTGTACAAAGTATCTCTCTAGGTCCAGTGGGTAAGATAGAGTGCAAATCTGTTTTGGTGGATTGATTTTGTGGCTTGGATTTTTGACATACGAGACATTTGCTGATAACATGTATTTTTCTTCTCATGTTTGGAAAATAGCAATACATTTGTAACTTGTTTAGACATTTCTTTGTTCCATAGTGTCCCCAAACTGTGTGAGTGTGTGCAATGAGTTTGTGCACAGAATCTTGTGGTATGCAAACGCACCAGTTAGTAGCATTTGTGTGTCTTTTATAGAAAAGTATGTTGTTGTGTAACATGTATCTGTCTTGTAAAGTGTCATTGTGTTGTTGTACTATGATTTGTTTTACTTTGTACCAGTGTGGATCTGAATCTTGTAGTGTTGCCATGTTCTTGCATAGGTCTATGTAGTATTGTGTAAACTGTTTGTCTTGCATGAGTAGTATTCTGTAATCGTGTGTGTTCTCAAAGTCTGTATTGTTATGGTGTAATCCTTGCGGTAGTCTTGAAAGTGTGTCAGCTATTATGTTGTCTTTTCCCGTGATGTGCTTGATTTCAAAAGAGTAATTCTGTAATGCAAGTGCCCATCGTGTAAGTCTAGGATGAATGAGTTTACATGACAAAAGGAAGGTAAGTGCTTGATGGTCAGTGTATATAATGGTGTGTCTTCCATACAGATAATAATTAAACTTTTTAAATGCCCATATAATAGATAATGTTTCCAATTCTGTGGTGGATTAAGATCTTTCACGTTCCGTTAAAGTCCGACTGGCAAAACCAATGATCTTCATATGTTCTGAAGTTTCTGTTTTAACAAGTTGAAATAAACAACATCCCAAACCAATGTTTGATGCATCACAAGCAATACAAAAGTTCAAATTGAAGTCTGGATGTTCCAGCATGTTAGAATTTACTAAGGCTTCTTTGATTTTATTAAAGTCATTTTCACAGTCTTGGTTCCAAATCCATACCTGGTTCTTCTTTAATAAGTTTAGTAAGTATCTGCTATTGAGTAACTGTTTAGGTATGAATCGTCTGAAAAATGAGCATAGACCGAGAAATGATTTTAACTGTTTCTTATTAGTGGGACTAGGGAAATGTCTGATGGCATCTAATTTTGAAGGGTCAGGTTTAATGCCTTGTGTGTTGATGATGTGTCCTAGGTATTTGATCTCAGAACAAGCAAATCTAGATTTACAAATATTGGCAGTGATACCAGCTTGTGTGAATCTGCATAGTAAAGTGTTCGGGGTATCAATGTGTTCCTTCCAGGTTTTTGAGGCAATCAGTATGTCATCTACATAGTGTGTAACAGTTTCTAGTAAATCATCACTGAGTACAGAGTTTAGTGCAGTAATGAATACTCCTGAGCTTACATTTAGGCCAAATGGTAATACACAAAATTGGTAAGTTCTGCCACCAAACTTAAAGGCTGTATATTTTCTAGATTCTGTGCTTATTGGCACCTGCCAAAACGAATTTTTAAGGTCTGTTGTAGAGAAATATTTTGCATCCAAGAATTTCTGAAGTTGTTCGTCAAGATTTTCTGGTTGTGTCCTCACAGGTAAGATAATTTGGTTGATAGCTCTTGCATCTAATACTAACCTGATACTTCCATTGTGTCTTTTCACTACATGCAAAGGGCTACAATATGGAGATGTTGATGGTTCTATAATATTCCATGTAATCATTTTCTTTAGTTCTTCCCAAACTGCAGGTCGCAGAGCTAGAGGTACATTGTATGACTGGTGGTAATAGATTTGGTGAGGCTTTACTTCAATCGTATACATATATGTGTTGATCCTACCTGGCTTACTTGTGAAAACATCCTTATTCTTAAGTAAAATATGTTTAAGCTGGGATCTCTCCTCTTCATTAATAGCATCACATTCTTATAACTTAGAATTAACTTGTGTAAGTACATCATTCACTATCTCACTGTGTGATACAGGTTGTTGTGTGGAATCTGTCAGTCTCACGTATAATCTGTATCTTGTAGCCAGAACAGTGCTTGTTATGGTCTACTAGTCGAGTGTCCAAGTTCAAAAATATGTCTCTGCCTTCATACTTAAAATAACAAATGCCTTTGGAGAAGTCTATAGTACAGTCCTTCTCGCAAAGAAAATCCATACCCAATATACAATTGGCAGCAAGGCTTTGGACAACTACGAAAGGCCATTGTACGATTCCATTTCCCATATTAACAGTCACAAATACCTGCTTATTAACTCTACTTGACTTATTACCTAATGCAGTTAATATTAAACAGTTTTGAACTGGGAACTCTGGTATCTTAGAAGTTTTCTTCATCATAGTATAAAAATTGTGGGAAATCACACTGACAGAAGCTCCTGTATCAATAATTATGTTAGTAGGTATACCTCCTACAATGCCTGAGGTGGAAGACAGTACAAATCTTTTCTTTACGTTGTGACATTGTGTGTTGTCATTTATCAGATCATCAGCTAAGTTTCCACTTTCATTATATCTTAAGAATAGTGTAGGCAACTTTTGTTGTGTAAATGTTAATTTTTCTTGTTTCACAGTTTCACTAGCAAGTGTGTATTCAAACATAGTTTCTAAATTGAAGTTGCCCCCCAAATGTTCCTCAGTCACGACCTGGGGCTCAGTAATGACTGGTTCTAGTTTACCTGGTTTGTCTGGTCATTGGCAAGTGTAGTTGTAGTTTCATTAGCTACCTCAATAATATTTACATTAGGATATTGTCTTTGCCAATCGCCTGTCTGTTTTCGGTTGGCTGAAGTCACTTGTTGGTTTGTGTTGCTTGTTTGCGCAAAATTCCCTTGTGGCATCTGAATATGATTTTGTGGTGGCGGTTGCTGTGTTTGCCACTGTCTCACATAATACTGGTTGTCGTTCTGGTTAAAGTGCTGTGTAGGTGTTCCATTTCTTGTGTAATCTGTGTTGTTGTTTCTTTGCCAGTGTTTCTGTTTGGCTTTGTGTCCGTTGTTGTTTCCATTATTCCTTCTTGAATTAAAATTGTCGTTTCTTCGTTTTTTGTATGGGTTATCTCCCTGTGTATAGTTGTAGTCGTTGTTTGTGTGCAGCTGTGAGTTGTGGTGATTGTTTTGCATGTTTACTGTGTGTTGTGAATTTTGCTGTGTGTTTGGTAATGTAGCAATGTAGACATGTTGATTCCTACTGCGTGAGTTGTGTGTTGGTTCTTGTTCTTCATACAGTAAATCAACAGTATCTAACGTTTCCAAAAAATATTCAGGATCGTCGTCCGGTAAGTACAGTAATTTCTCTTTAATATTAAAAGGAAGTCTTGCTTTCAGTGATCGGATCACATCTTTTGGTTTCACTGGTTCATTAAGGAAGTGTATCATGTTCAGGTACTTCTCGAAATATCTGCGCAGGTTGCCGTTTTTAGGATTGAAGTGTTCGGGTTCAGTGACTTGTTTGCGGATACGTTCCTGCACAGTGCGTGACCAAAACTTATTCAAGAAGGCGCGTTCAAACTGCTCGCATGGTACACATCTGTCGCTTTCATGGTAAGCCCAGACAGCAGCGTCCCCTTGAATGTAATCCACAACATACGCAATGCGTTTGTGGTCGCTCCACGAATGTGGGAATGCGTTCCTAAAAGCTTTTAAGAAGATGACAGGGTGTACAGTGTTTTTGCCTGGTATAAAAGGTTGGAATTTATGGTGCTTGAATAGACTTTCTTCTTCTTTGTTATGTGTTCGTCTGTTTCTTTCCGTGTAATCATTGAATTCTTACCTGTGTGTACATGGTTCTTCATCAGAATAATTGTATTGTATTTCAGGTGACGGGTATCTGTTGCTATGCGTGTCAGTGTATTGTGTATTTGAGTGTTGAAATTCGTGTGTGTACATGTGTTCATTTCCGAATCGAGATTTTCTTTTGTGTGTAAAAATGTGTAGTGGGTGTACTATTCTGTTGTGCTTGACATTGAGTTGTCTTTGTTTGCATATCGTCATCGATTACTTGTCTATTGTTGTTCATGTATTCCACTACAGAATCGTGCACAATATGTGGCATTTTGTTTTGTATACATTCTTCAAAAATTTCGTCTTTGTGTGCCGTCCATTCTTTAAATTGTGAATTAATTCGAGACAAATGGGGTTCAGCCTCTATCTGTATTGTTGTGTGAATCTGTTTGTGAATGTCAGCTACATTTGTTTCTATTGTATTCACCTTTAAATTAATTTCGTCACATGCGTGCGTGTTTGATTCTAATTTGCAATTAATAGTTTCACAGGTTTTTGTCAAGTCATGGATGTGATTGGCATTGTCGCTTTGTCGTAACTCTAAATTTTCGAATTTTTCGGTAAGATCGTCGACCTGTTTCGAAAGACGTGTATTAATTTCATCTACCTTTTGAGTCAGTGTGGCGAAGTCTGATTTTATGTCATTTCTGAAGGCTGCATTGTCTGTCATTAATTGTGTGAATTTTTCGTCATTATCTTGCTTAATATTGGATATGCCTTCCAAAATTGAAATCAGTATAGCGGCAAAATTTTGATTGCAAAATGAGCTTGCTCCCGCCGCGTCATTAGACGTGACGTGGTCTCTCAGGTTTGGTTCTGAATTGCTCCTTTCGGCGTTTGTGTGTATGTGTAGAGGATTATTTTGATGTGTTTGCGTGTCTGTATTAATTTCTGTGTCTGAATGTGTCTGTGTATCCATATTTGCATTACTTGATTGTTGTTCCATTGTGTACTGGTGTCGAGTTTTTACCATATCGTCAATAAATTGTGTGCAAGAAAAAAAATTGTTTAAACGCGTAGTGTGAAAATGTACTGCCTATGTGTGTGTTTAAATGACTGAGAATGATTAAGAGATGACTTTAAAGATCGAAAGTAGCATACGTATTAATGGTGACTAGCCATGTTGCTTGAATCTTGTACAATGTCGGCCATATTGTGCAATGTAACTTGCGTATTGTTGGATCGGAATGTAATCGTCTGAATAATGAGATTTCGCGGAATTTGGAAAAAATTACCAAATGGAAACTGAATATTGAATTTAATGCTGAGAAAAAGGAATGAAAAATTTTTTTTGAATGAAAAATGTGCTTGGAATCAATTGTGGATGCGCGAGTGCTGCGTCTTACCGTACATGTCGTCTTGATGCGAAGATTGCATTTCCAGTCCAAATTGTCTCCAGATTTTATTCGCTTTCTTCCATATTCTCGTCACATGGGTTGTTGCTGGTCAGGATGTACATGAAAAAGAACAATTAGTTGTAGTACAGATACAATAATGAGTCCTGGCACATAGTCGCCAGTTTAGCAAATAAAAAAAATTATTAAAATAATAATAATAGTAGTAATAATATAATAGTAATAGTAATAATTTGTGATAATAATAATAATACTTGTTTGTTTGGTTGAGTAAGTAATTGAGAGATTAAAATTTACGCCGTGAATTTATCGAACTTCGCACGTCCGAAGATATACGGAACGTAGCCAGGGCTCATTATATATTTTCTGTAGACAAAGTCTAATATCTGACCTGAGCTTCAATCATGAAAATGGAGAGACTAAAATTACTAAAACAGAGAAAAGCATACGAGTACATAAAACATATATTCATTTTAACATATACATTACGATATGAATGACACGTAAAATTATAGGTAAATAATTGCAGATCATTTACAAATGAGAGCAGACTTATAAATTCTGCGCCTCTTTTCTGCAAATAAGTATGAAATGGCTAACTGTGGAGCCACACAAAATATTACGTCCCTCTAGGACAACGAATGACTCAAGAGTGTTGATGCCAATTGGCTGTGACAAGAGAGCGGTGTTAATTGCTTTATTTTGCATTCTCTTGTCTTAAAAAATCGATACATATAATCTAAGTTAACTAAATTAAATATTGTCTGTGCTCGAGTGCAAATTGTTCCTTAAACTTCCTACGTAAAGATAGCTGCTCAAGCGCGGGCGCCTTTTACCTGGCGCTCTCCGGCAGCTGCTGGAACGAGCCTGTTTCCAGCAGGTCGTGGAAGAATATTGCAAATGCTGGTTCGAAAAGCGTTACTTTCAAAGTAAATATCCTTTAACGTAAGTTGGACTATGCGTGAGGGTGTACCATGGAATTCTTAAATCACAGTGTGTTTGACTCCATTTAAAAATCAACTCTTTGATGACAAGCCATTTAGAAGAATTTCAAACCCTGGAGATCAGACATTTATGTCATCATTAAAAATTTTACTGCCACATTTGTGTGATGTATCTTAAAGTGTAACACGCGCAAAAAATCAACATTATATCGAAAGACTAGCTTCTCTTGCAGCTTATTAACCTTTGTGACCAATATTATATGTGGAAGCTTTGCTTTTCTTGTAGCAACACTATGTATATTAATGTAAGCCATTAACTCGTGTGTTACTGCTGCTTAACAGGGATGTTGCTATTGGCTGACTACATCACGCGTCCTATGCTCTGAATACTCGCTGTCATGAGCTGGCGAGATCACGTGACATGAGCTGTGGCTGGCTTACAAAAGCGCATCGCTATCTCGATTTCAGTGATTCGGAAAGTAACATGCGGTGTTTGGTGGAAATCCAATGTGTGCTGTCGTAATACCAAAATGCGCAATGTACATGTTGCTGCACGCCAAAGATATTTCCCAAACGTGTCTTTTTCCCTGAGTTTCGTTTTCTAAAGTTCCGGGAAATCCATGCCCATGTCCAAAACCATAACCATTCAAAGGATTGATAATTTCTTGCACTTCCGACAGAAAATATACTGTCACTTAAGACGGAAAAAGTGTTTTCACGCGGGAGAAAGTGTATTTTTAAGCGCGAAATCCGGGAAAAATCCGGGAATTTTTTCCTTGTCCACGTATACCTCCAGTATTAATCAAATTTGATACGTATGAAGTATCGTCTCTGTTGTGTGACTGGATTCTTGATTTCCTCGCAGAGATGTCACAGTTCATTCTGATAGACGGCAAATCATCAAGTAGAATAGAAGTCATATACGGCGTTCCGCAAGGTAGTGTCGTAGGCCCTCTGCTGTTCCTTATTTACATAAATGATCTAGGTGATAATCTGAGCTGCCCCATTAGATTGTTTGCAGATGACGCTGTAATTTACCGTCTAGTAAAATCATCAGACGATTAATTCCAATTACAAAATGATCTAGAGAGAATTTCTTTATGATGCGGGAAGTGTCAGTTGGCACCAAACAAAGAAAAGTGCGAGGTCATCGACATGGGTACTAAGAGAAATCCGCCAAATTTTGGGTATACGATAAATCGCACAAATTTAAGGGCTGTCAATTCGACTAAATACCTAGGAATTACAATTACGAGCAACTTAAATTGGAATGACCACATAGATAATATTGTGGGAAAGGCGAAACAAAGACTGCGCTTTGTTGGCAGAAACTTAGAAGATGCGACAAACCTACCAAGAGAGCCTACATTACACTTGTACGTCCTCTGCTGGAATATTGCTGCACGGTGTGGGATCCTTACCAGGTACGATTGGCGGAGGACAGCGAAAAAGTGCAAAGAAGGACAGTTTGTTTCGTGTTATCGCGCAATATGGATGAGAGTGTCACTGATACGATACGAGAGTTGGTGTGGCAGTCACTGAAACAGAGGCGGTTTTCTTTGTAGGGAGATCTGTTTACGAAATTTAAATTGCCAGCTTTCTCTTCCGATGGAAAATATTTTTTTGACATCCACCCATGTAGGGCAAAATGATCAACATAATAAAATAAGAGAAATCAGAGCTCCAATGGAAAGATTGAAGTGTTCCTTTTTCCTACGCGCCATTCGCCAGTGGAATGGTTGAGAAGTAGTATGAAAATGGTCCATTGAACCCTCTGCCAGGCACTTCAGTGTGAATTGCAGAGTAACCATGTAGATGTTGATTCCCTCCTGTATAGAGATTAAAGTACTTCCTGCTTTGATTGACCAATATAATCAGCTGCAGATATCGACTTTGGAATCCACTGAACATTTAAAACCCTCCTGCACCTCAGGCAGGCAACAGAAGCACACCCATTTCGACTGGCGGTCATGGAAGACAGAGAGAATTAGTGTTCAAATTATATCAGGAGCAGGCAACAAACAGAAATTTTTCAATTTTCGTGCATGCAAATCATGCGGGTAATAGCGCGTAATTTGGCGCAGGAAGTACATACTTACAAGTAAATAAAATTTTAAAAACGCTCAATATAAGATGACACACACGTACATGTGCTACATGCACACCGAAAACATCATCGATAGTGTAGAATTGTATACTTAGTATCCAGGATAATAGTATTAATTATGCACCACTTGGTGATATTAAAAATCAGTATGCTCCGTAGAGAATGTGAAACAAAGGAGAAAAAAATAGAACACCAGGATGAGATGCAAGACTTGGAAAGGTAGAAAGTGGGGAAATGTTTGGGATGCAAACACGCCGGCCTTGGTGGCCGTGCGGTTCTAGACACTTCAGCCCGGAACAGCGTGACTGCTATGGTCGCAGGTTCGAATCGTGCCTTGGGCATGGATGTGTGTGATGTCCTTACGTTAGTTAGGTATACTTTGTTGTAAGTTCTAGGCAACTGATGACCTCAGAAGTTGCTTAGTGCTCAGAGCCATTTTGTGATGCAGCGTCAAGGATAACAGCAGCCATGTCTCAGAGCTGATAGTCCGTGCTATTGGAAACGACGTCGAACTGTTCGTGCAGATGGTCGTTGTCTTGCAAACGTCCCCATCTGTTGACGCAGGGATCGAGACGTGGCTGCACGATCCGTTACGGCCATGTGGATAAGATGCCTGTGATCTCGACTGCTAGTGATACGAGGCTGTTGGGATCCAGCACGGCGTTCTGTATCACCCTCTTGAACCCACCGATTCCACATTCCGGTAACACACATTGGATCTTGACCAACGCGAGTAGCAATGTCGCGATACGATAAACCGCAATCGCGATAGGCTGCAATTCGACCTTGATCAAAGTTGAAAACGTGATAATATGCATTGCTCCTCCTTATACGGGGCATCACTACGTTTCACCAGGCAACGCCAGTCAACTGCTGTTTGTGTATGAGAAATAGGTTGGAAACTTTCCTCACGTCAGCATGTTGTAGGTGTCTCCACCGGCGCCAATCTTGTGTGAATGCACTGAAAAGTTAATCATTTGCATGTCACAGCATCTTCTTCCTGTCGGTTAAATTTCGCGTCTGTAGCACGTCATCTTCGTGGTTTAGCAATTTTAATGGCCAGTAGTGTATTATTCAGACAAGATACTGCATCACTAGAAATACGTCTTCTCGCCACGCCTACTAAAGACAGTCTCTCTAATTTAGATTTTGTCATAGTTTTCGGAAAATATTGAAGTTCCTTTTTTTAATTTGTACTGAGGCATAATTTTAGTTTCGCTGTGTCAAGCAGTGTTTGTCGTTTTTTGAACTTTCATCAGATCCAGTGTTTAATTTTGACTACCTGAGGCAAGTATATGTGACACCCATTGCCCCGGGGGGAGGGGCGGATTGAATGGAATATCAAATGCGAAGAACCAGGACACCAGTTGCGTTACACAATTTTTATCGAAACTAGTGTGCTTGAAAATGAACAAAAATCTAAACGACAAAACTGGTCGCTGCAGTGGACTCAGGGAACTGCTGGCGTAATCGGCGCCCAGCGCTACCAACAGAAATGGCAAACGTTTAGATTCACGACCCAGTTCTGGCGCTACAGCTGCAGGGTTGATGGCGTTTGCAGAAATGAAAAAGCAGGGAAGTCGACGTGAAGTGTTGCGGACAAATCGGATACGTGACGATACCGAACGATGAACCCACGAGATACCTTTCAGTGTAGCTAGCACGATGGTTGTCGAGAGGCGTGAACATCCGTCGTTTCCCTTTCAGTTCTTGCTCTGAGGGGGATAGCTTGTTGATGTACAGAGTATCCAATAATAAATCAGTACTCCAACGAACAGCTCTAAAACCGGCAGCATACTTAAAACGTGCAGCCCATATTTTTGTAGGCAGGCACATTGATGATTTTGCGCTGATATATCAATACTCTCCTCGATACATGGGGAGCAGATAACGGTATTTTATAAAAAATTGATACATCGGATACTGTACATTTTAAAAATATCAAGTCATAAACAAGTTCCATCATTCCGCAATCGAAGTCTGTTAATTCCCGTTGTGCGGCCATCAAGACGTCGGAAACCCTTTGCCAGGAGTCACCTCAGTACAGGTGACAGCGCCGCTAACACGCTGCCCTTTTATACCTTGCGTACGCAATACTGCTGCCATCTGTATGTGTAGATATCGCTATCCCATGACCTTCTGTCAGCTCAGCCTGTCTCTGCCTTGAAGCACCCGGGTGGTTCTACAGCCCAAAACACCTGCTCTCAGTTAGAAATTAGAAACTACTCGAAATTGTACGTAGGCGGAATAGATTTTAAATGAGCTAAACATTTATTCAAAATAACTGATGCCTTGTCATCCACAGACTAAATACTTTCCTTAGTGATGTGTGTTATTACATTTTAATTAACAATATAGTCAAATTGCACACCATTGACTGCTAGACACATTTGGAATGGCTGTTTGAGAGAGAGAGGTGAACTGGACAAGCTACATTGGATGATACGTCGTTGTGTGGTCTGGCGCGCAGCATCTGCCATACCTGGGGTTCATGTCAGACTCTATCTTTCAGTGCTCCCCGTGGAAGGAAATCCATTTGAGTCAGATCAGGGTACCTGGCTGGCCTTTGTACTGCAGCATTCCGTCCCATACAACGGCCGTGAAACTTTCCATTCATTGGTCACTTTGGAGCAGGGGAGGGTCTGGGCAGCGGCCGTGTTCGATCCACATGAACTGTCGCTTGTCCACGGAACTACCCCTAGAAGAACAGGCTGGATGTTAGTAAGAATATGTGCATACGTATTTCCATTTAATCACCCCGTGGATGAAGTGAGGTCCCACAATGCAATTTCGTATCGTGCCAATTGATACATTCATGATAAGAGCCTGTTACTTCGGTTCTGATTTTCAGAATCGTCTGCCATGCACTGCAGCGCAGAAAGACAAAACTTTAAGCCACGTTCAAAATCACGTCCTCAGGAGTTCCCACTGGAGTGTCAGATGGCAAGGGTGGCATCAATGTAAATGCGAGGTGCGAGAGACACTCGTCTGCTGACCCCTCATTCCTTGGCTGCACGTCTGGTGCCACTGTGCCAATGGATAGGCGTCGCAGCCAGAGCGGCTTCCTCCAGTGCCCTGTCGGCTGCAGCCTTCGCCCTCGTCCTCTGTGAGACGTCGAAGCTGCCTCTTCGCACTGCTGACCTAATAACACGTGCAAGGGTCCGGCGGGATGAACGACGACGGAAAGGACAGACATTCCTGTTTCGACAGAATTTCTTTGACATTCGCCATATAAAAGTAGCAGTGTAAATTCACCTCATTAGTGTACACGTCTGCATGCAACGTAAATTGTACCAGAAATGACCTGCATATAGACGACACAGTTGCTTGGTAGTTCTGCAGTGCAGACAAGTAAACAGTGGAGGGGTCTGGTACAGTGGCGTAGCCTAGCCTGGCCGTGTTTTGTTTACAGCGGAGTACCGTGTGTCTGAAACCTCGTGAGCGAGTGAGCTAGCGAGTGCCCGCCCTTCCTACCCGGCCACGTCACGAGGTGCTTCTACGCGGTGTTCTGAAACATGGGGGGGGGGGGGGGGGGCGCTCAGGCGAAAACGCTTGCTATTGGGTGGAGCGCGGTGACGTCACCACGAGGACCCTGGCGCGGCGCAGCCGTATGCTTACACGGCAAATGCGCCGCAGCACAGATTTGGTGCCATGTTGCTCGTTCATTTTACTTTCGCTTTCGTTTGATACGCATCTGTAAAAGTCAAAACAAGGGGCATGACAGGTTTTGTACACATTAACAGTAAATAAATGATAATTAAGTTGGAAAATAACTCGCTCGTTTGATGAAGAAGCAGATATGAATATAGTCTGTTTCTACTGCCGTTTACCAGACGACGATGCAATCCATAACTACTTCCTCTTTGCGGCACATTTCTTCATTGCTTCCAACTTTGCTTCTTGATTGAGATGCATAATCCTTACAAATGTTCTCGTTTTTACATAAAGAGTAATAACTGGTTCATGAACCTCAGGAAACTTTTGTTTTGTAATAGACCACAGAGACTTTACGACATTTTTTGTTTACACACTCCATTTCCATGAAAAGCAGCAAATTCTTCTTCAAACAGCAACACTGTTGTTTTCCCATGCTGGCGTTGGAGTGTAAAGACCACCACGAGATGTAATTGATATCCAGTCTGCAGCGTGATCTCCTTCACTTTTTGCTGCTGGAAAGCCTAGTGTTGTGGCACTTGAATGCAATATAGCCTGTACTGTATTGTACCGCATCTGGAAGAACATCTCACACTACAGAGTCATCCCCCATTGCTACCACATCTGTCAGTTAATTTTCTTCCACATTCACAGTTTCTGGGATTTCTCATAGCGGCGCTTCGTCAGCAACATACACACAGAGCTCACTGGTAATGAAACGTGGGGGTGCAGGATCCGGGTCGACGTCACACTGGGAAGACTCCGTGTTTAATTCTTCAGTAACTGGCGTGTTCCCAGAGAGAGAGAGAGAGAGAGAGAGAGAGAGAGAGAGAGAGATCACTTGCATTACCTGTCAGTATAAGGAGACTTAGCCTGTTCCTTACTTAAATAGGTGTAGGATTGTTATGAAATATACCTAATCCTCATACCCTAGGAAAAAAACTTTCCACGCAATCTTGATTCAGTCTAAAAGTTAATATATAGCTAACTTAGACACTTCTCATACTTCCGAAAAGACCGAAGAGACATTTTATTGTAGTTATAAAACCTTTTTGGAAAGGCTACATTCTTTCTTTGTCACCAACGCGCATTGCTGGACAGATATCTAAGAATCTGTTCAAAGTATTTTCTCAGATTGAGAGATTAATTCCAAACCCACTACGCAGGGATGAGCATTCATATTTTGGAACTCTAGAGTTCAAGACATCAAAGACGTCGTTAACGAGTTCAATAAAATTACTTTCAACGTCTTTATGAAGAACATACTTCAAAGCCTGAGCTGTTTGTCGTGAAAATAGTCGCGCTGCCATCTGTACATTCTGCATTGCTCGTCGAGTTGAGTTTCAGTGCGCTTCAGTAATGTGGTGTGTTATCGTTAAGTCACTCTTCTGATGCTTTAAAAGTTCCTGTATAGCTGCCTTGGATATTTTGGACCCATCAGGTAGCGTAATGCCTGTATCCAAGAAACGGTTCCGTAATAACTTTAACAGGTGTGGTACATCGAAGAAAACCCATACATTCGTGGTGTCGTCTGCTTGATTTACGAAATAAGTTCTCTCTGTATCGACAGACAGTTCCTTCCAAACTTTCATATTTTTTCCGTCCATATCACACGTCACAGCAACAACACCGATTCCTGATTCTTCAACCGCCTTAATGATGCTCTGAAGCAAATTACTGGTCATCACAGTGTCGAAATCATAGTAAACTGGTTTTTAAATTCCTTTGTCCATTTCTGAAGGGTTGCCCTGCACTGCAAAGGAATTTTTCGCTTTCGCAAATAAGTGTATGCTTTAGGTGACAGAGCTCTTAAAGTTAATGCATGGGCTATGTCCTCTGAATTCCACTTTACCCTTTCATTTTCGTTTAATAGGCATCTTATTTGTGCCGGTGTAAAACACTTTGACAATACACTATTTACACTTTTCTGCAATTTTACTATTTCTTTCACGTCAGATGACTACTCTACCCGCTTCAGCGAAAGAACACGTTGGAGATCTTTCGTTTTACTTCGTAAGGCACATTTTTTGGTGCCGCTTCTGTCTGTGCGTTCAATCTCGGCCCTCAGTTCCTTAATTTCCAAATTCTTATTCACAAGTTCAGTGGGTGCATGAACGCAATCTGTACATGTGCTTCGGTCGACTTTCTTTTTTTTCGGTGACACAATTTCTAAAGCCGTCAAAGCTCGCTTTTGCAAACTTCTTGCTCCACAGCGTTGTGCACGACTTCCGGATCCCTAAGGAATGAATTTAATTTTAATTTTATTATTCCTAAAATTATTTACCGAGTAGGCCTACTCTTCCTAAAATTTTTGACCAAGTACTATGCAACTGCATTAATTTCTCACTAAAAATCTGATCAATTGATAAAAGCGATTAAATATCAGTGGCATAAGCGGCTACAATAGCCTAGTTTGATAAAATGTAAAAATACAATGTAAGAGGAAATACAGGTATACGAACCCATAACCTCCAACATGGACGTCAGAAACAATACCACTACGCTGCAAAGTCAACTGGTCAGCATCAGCTATTGTTACAGAAGTAAATGTAAACAAATTACGCGAAATATGCTGATTTTGTCATTTGAACTATATACTAGCTTTAAAATAGTCAACATATCGAGAATACTTAAAAAAACGGCTATTTCTAAGACAAATGTACCTATTATATCCAGGAGGAAAAGCAAATACACTTGAGCAACATTATTTATTGCCTGTACAATATAGCGAGTCATTCACTCCCGTAAAGCAATATAGTAATGTGTCAAAAAGCATTCCATTTATGTGATTTCGTTTGTATTACGGTAATTTTTCAGTTGCAATTATTGAAGGTGTTATGTATGTGCAGACGTCTTACCCTTTCGTTTGCATCACCGCTTTCCACAATTTCTTGTCCACGCCAGTTCGGAATATTTATGCAGGGGATTGCTGCTGGTAATAACTTCTTTCTTGAAGATAACCCTAGAAGCTCATTTCTCAGATCCAGTTCACAATCTTCTGGCCGATAATGAGCTGACCACACACGTGTAGTTTCCGCATTCACTTTGTCCTTGCGTTTGCATCGAACCATCCATTGACGTCGCAAGTGCTCATCCTTGGGAAAAGCGTGATAAGTAACGTCCGTCGTCGTCCAAGCACTGTTAATGCAATGTGCCACGGCACACTTACAGCGAGCCTTGCTCGTGGCTGTCTCAAAACTGAATGCTCGGCGCTGCAGCCTCCTCTCCGTGACGTCAAGGCGCGCGAGGGCGTCTGCGAGTTTTTTTACTCGCTTGGGGCCGGAATGGCCTGCCTGCTTTTCCTATACGCCTCGGTTCCGAAATGCCGTGCCGGCGATTCCGCGGCGCGCGCCTTAAATCGGTGGCGACTCACTGTGCAGACCCATCCGGGCAGCGTTCATTTTTAGGTAAATGAGTTGGCACCACTGCGAGACAGCACACGATAGCCATCTCCCGAAACACAACATTGTGGAGTAAATTACATCCACACAGGAACAGAAATAAAAAACCAGGGTTGCTACATCTATTACAAATATACATCATAATGCCTGTTCATCTGAATGCATTTTCGTCTACAATTCCCTCCTAAATGGATGGATATATTCTGAAGCGATTATAAACGAAATGTGGTGTAATTATACCGGACAACTGAGGACTTGCTCTTCCATTGTTTTTGCTCTAAGAGGTAAAAGTTCCCCGTGATTGGGTGGATTGAAGCGCAACCATTCTTGTGATACGAGTAGTGCTCGGAAGTAACGGGAAACTCGCCATTTCACGCGTTTTATTACTCAGATTCCTACTTCCTTTTTGTCATTGTGTGTACAACGTTATGCGTATCGGTTATTTAGTGTGTTGTGAGGTGTCAGAAAGGTTACTGCTATTTTAAGAGTATTACTGTAAAAACGGATTACCGCATTTGTATTAAAATTTGCTATGAGAACGGATTAAAATGCATCGTGGTTTTAGAAATATTATATACTGCTTTTGGTGAGTATACTAAGAGTGAAATAGGTGTTTACGACTGGTATAAACCTTTAGAAGAAGATGAGGATGACGAGAAGGTCATAATAGAAGACGAACTGAGAGTTAAACCAAACAATGCGTAAAGCAACACTCGATCGACTCGGTGACAGACGGCCAAGACCACAGAAATGTGAATGTTACGTTTCTGACAGTAATCTTCGGTTTTGACAGTACAGTGCACCACGACTCCTTGTCCCAAGATGAAACGGCCAGTATGCAGTACTTCTCACCAGCTCAACCCAGATGGCCTGAAGCAACGCGGAAAGGTGTCCAGCTTTGTGGCGGAACAGTTAATTGTTTCTGCACTGCGATAACGCACCTGCTCACAGTTTGTTGGGTGCTTGTGCATGTTTGGCTAGAAACAATACTGTAGTGATGTCCTTGGCCCCATGTTCGCTCCATGAGTGACATTTTGTTCCCAAAAATAAAGACAAACCTTAAAGAGCTGTCTTTTACATAAGAGATGAGATTCAAACTGCACCTCTGAGAGAACTAAACGCTACCATAAGGATTGTTCCAGAACAGTTTTAAGCATTGGAAGAACCACTGGAATAAATGTATAATATGTAATGGGAAATATTTTGGTGAAGACGACCTTGTTATAGACCAATAAATAAACCCAGTGTTGGATACAACATTCACCGCTGTTGCTTCCACTATCATATTGTCCATTTTGGTGCCAATGTCACGACCCTGTCACCGTTTTCTAAGAGGAATGTCGTTCGTTCACCACCCAAGTTTCGTCGATAGAAAAGAGTTCTGTTAATTTCCTGACTTGTATCAAGTATTTGCATCGCCAGTCAGTAATGACTTCTCTCTAGAGGGACCTTTCCTTTACTTAGAGGTCTGTTGCAATTAAATCATATTTCATGCAGTGTCTTACGCTAAACAGCTTTCTTCCAAGGAAAATAATTTTTTTGTTTTTACGGCAACAACTAATTTGTGTAATGTCAGCACTAGTTTTTAGCCATACAAAAGTCCCTATGGTTGATCTAATTACCTATTTTGAGAAGCTGCTTGCAATGATGGATTTATACTCCAAATTTCGTAGTGCACTTTCTTGGCGGTTCTGGCAAACTGTGTGGTTTATTTTCGGTCGCCTTTCTGATGCGTCCAATAGCGGCAAGGCTGACTTGTGTGTAAACTACAATCCTTTCTTTTTGAGACGGGCAACATTAGCCCCCAGTTCTTTCTCTGCTGACTCTTTAATACAATCCGTGATTGGAATAGTGGTGACTGAGCCATTTTTACCCCAAAGATCGGAATTCTTTGCATTGGGCAGCTTTTCCTGTGATGTGGTGCGCTTGTCGATCATCTCTGAATAACATATTCGTACATGTCCACAGCGCATTTCACACGGTGGATTACTGTCGACTGTTGAAGAAGATAGAAACGTGTGGAATAGGTTCCCATGTATGCGAGTGGACCTGAGCTCTTAAGTGACAGAACCCAGTATGTTGTCCTCAGTGGCGAGCGTTCGCCAGAGGCAGGAGTGCTCCAGAAAAGGGTGGTGGGACCGCTGTTACTGTCTGTATACATAAATGGTCTGGTGGACAGGTATTTGCGGCTGTTTGCTGACTGTCCCCTAGTGTACAGTAAAATATCGTCGTTGAGTGAGTGTAGGAGGACACAAGGCGAGTTGGACAAAATTTCTAGTTGGTGTGATGAATGGCAGCCATCTGTAAATGTAGAGAAACGTAAGTTGATGCAGGTGAGTAGGAAAAACAGACATGTAATGTTGAGGTACAGCAGTAGAGGTGTTCCGCTAGACACAGAGGCGTCGCTTAAATGTCTGAGCGAAAGTTCGCAAAGTGATACGAAATGGGAAGAGTTTGAGAGGACTGTGGTAGGGAAGGCGGGAGGTCGACTTTAGTTTGTTGGGAGAATTTTAGGAAAGTGTGGTTGGCCTGTAGATGAGGCTGCATGTAGGCAGCTGGTGCGACCTATTCTCGAGTACTGCTGGAGTGTTTGGTATCGGCAACAGGTAGAATTAAAGGAAGACAGCTGTAGGACTGACAGCTGGGCTGCTAGGTTTGCTGCCGGTAGTTTCGACTGACGCAGAGGTATTGCGCAGAAGCTTCAGGAACTCGAATCGGAATCACTGGAGGGGAGGCGAAATTCTTTTCGAGGAATTGTTGAGAAAATTTAGAGAACTGTTTTTTGACGCAGACTGCAGAACAATTCTATTTCTGGCAATGTACAGTTGAGACAAGGCGTGTGAAGGTAGGGTGAGAGGCATTGTCGCTCGTACAGAGGCACACAGGCAGTCGTTTCTCCCTCGCTGTATTTGCGAGCAGAACGGAAAGAGGAAATGACTGCAGTCGGTTAGGATAACTTTTTATGTGTACCAGTTACTACTTTTGTTTCATATGGTTGCTGCTCCACCTACATTGATTATTTTGTACTGGATGCAGCAGTTCTATTACCTCTGTAGTTTCTAGTTGGTATTTCACTTGTCTTTGGAGCTTCTTACTGGCTCTCTCGCTTGGGATTAGCATTTAACTTGCATCAGCTGTGGGGAGAGTTTCTCGTGACATTGGTTAAAGTTCAGCAATGCCAGATCTATACAAGTATTTTGATATTTGTAAGTGAACATGCGATAGTGAATCAACACTGTTTGTATTTCTTACAGGCACCTGATTTCTTTCTGGCATGATCTAATTTATGCATTGCATTAGATACAGGAAATACAGTACTTTTTTGAGACTGATCTAAAGTTACGGTTTAAGTGTTTCTACTACTACGGAAACAGAAATTTTACTCGGAAGCAGCATAGCTGGTGTATACTTGAAGTTTACTTAGACCTTTTTAAGTATAAATGTAAAGTTTTACGCCTTCTGTAGTGGTGTGTAACTTATTTTGTGTCGAGAATTTTCAGAAAATGCAGAAAGTTACACGAAGTTAACATGACTGAGTATAGTAGTTGTGCAGGATACCGCCTGCCACAGACCATATGGTGGCTTGCAAAGTTTGTAAGCAGATGGAAATGAATGTTCCAGTGGATGTATCTCTTGTTGCATGCATGATTATATAGCACATGTGACGATTATTATGCAGCGGGTAGTTAGTGTGTGTGTGTGTGTGTGTGTGTGTGTGTGTGTGTGTGTGTGTGTGTCAGGGAGAGCCGACCTGGTGCCCCTGTTGTATTTGAAATATGTCGATCGACTTATTGTGTACGAAGCAGTGACTTTTATATTTTTTGTCGGTACGTCAGGAAATTTCCGTGTTACTGGTCTGAATCACTTAGCTGTCTGGTGAGGAAATTGTATTTCAGTACTTGCAGATGCATTGAGTTTCTACTCTTTTCTTGCTAAGTGACTGAAGGAATTGGTACCCAGAGAAGGTAGTTTTGGGGTGTGTTTGAATGTAGATGAAGGATTGTGTAGCAACTGCATGCCGAGGTGAAAGGAGGCGGATATGTGGAGTGAATTATGAGGAAATGTGCCAAATGAATTTGTTAAGAGATGGAGTGCACCTATTTTTAATGGGAGATGGGTGAAGTTTTTGATTATGGGCTAGTTCTGTGGATCTGTCTGTAATACGCTGGTTAACCCGTATCGCAGAAGCGAGATTTCTAGATTTGTGACTTGTCGCTCGGAAGAAGTGTATTCCGAATTGTTGGCAGTTTTGCGGCTATGACAGTTTCTTTCATTTGGTGTGTGTGTCTCGATAGTAGAGAGTGTGTCGATGTTTTGTGCAGGAGCCTTTCTGAGGAGGAGCGAGTCAGGAGGCTGATGAAGGCGTCTGAGAAGGGGGCGGTGGAGGAGGTGCGGGCGTTGCTCGCGGCTGGGGCGGACGTGGGGGCGAGGCACTGGGGCGGGTGGACCGCCCTGCACTGGGCTGCACGGAGAGGCGACGCGGCTGTGGTGCGGCTGCTGCTCTCTGCGGCGTCCGACCCCAACGCCAGGAATCTGCTGGGGCGGACGCCGCTGCACTTGGCGGCATACTTTGGCCACGCAAAAGTGGTGGCTGCGTTGCTGCAGGCCGGAGCCGACAGGAGGGCGAGGACCGATGATGGGGAGACCCCCCTGGACTACGCCAGGCGGCGCAACCATCAGCAGCTCGTCCAGATGCTAACACGGCGTTAATACGCGCCACTAGAGAAAATAACATGTACTTCATTCTACATAACATTAAAATAAAAAATTGAAAAAAAGAACGCTTTCTCTATTCATTTCTACCTTTTGCAGTCCACACAATTTCTCCAGTATCACCACAACTACTGCAACAACAGGAGATATCTGTAAACCAGTGTGACAAACCTTCCTTTTGAGAATTCACTATGTAAAACATTTCACAAGCAATTTCTGCAAAAGCTCGGCAACAATTGCAAAATACTCCATCATTTATAAACTCCACTTCTCTCTCCCTCTCGGTCTTCTGTTTCTCGTCCCATATACAGTATTCAAACAGCTTACAAGAATACAGCCGACGTCTCTCACAACCGCCTGTATTTCGAAACGTAAACACCCAATCTCTTCCAAGACACAAATGCGAGAATAGCGGTTGTTGTGCGTTAATGTTAGTTCTTTGCACCAGTCTCCTACATTACCTAATTACTGCAAACTAATTGCTAGCAGTGTCTATGTTGCTACATCACATCACTGCAAACTGCACCATTCTCATATTACTGCCATATAAGCTGTTCAGTTAGAATGTATCTTCACTTGCGACCTCACACTGAATTCACTTCTGTGTGTGCACTGCGCAAGTACTTTTCATGTTTAATTGCAATGTCACATTGGTAGCAGTGCTCACACCACATCATCCTCACACCATCTGCAGGCTTCTTGCCAGCTCACCTTCAAATAAAGAGAATTGAAAAACCACCTAAAATCATTAGACTCCTAAACACCTCCCTTGCTTCTCTTACAGAACAAACTATCATCTATCAAGGAATTATACTCAATCGCATGAGACATGCAGCCATCACTGGAATTATACGGCAGTTTCGCCAAATTACACTTTTGCGTCTCTATAGGCGTTTTGGAAGCAGACCACATTTGGAACATTCATTCCCTGTCTGCTGTGATACAATTAGACTTGGCATCCCCGTGCGTGCACGTGTGACCAAAGTGGCAGACTGCATTCTGAACAAGAGCCTCTGTGGCCCTCATGTGGCGGCGTTACACACGGAAGCTCCTCAACATTCTCTGTGAGGAAGCAGCGGCGCCAGGAGACAGTATTGACTTGGTGAGTGACCTCCACGGCATTGATGAATACTTCAGGCTCTGCCAGTTCATCCTCAACATAAATAAATGTAATTACTGTGCATACACAGGAAAAGAAATCCACTACTGTTCAACTACACTGCTGATCACAAATTGCTGGAAACATTAAGTCACCTACCGTAAAATATCTAGAAGTAACTGTCCAGAGCCACCCTGCGTGCAATGACCAAAAATACCAATTGGTAAGAAACTGCGGCAGATCTTTTCTCAGCGATTCCATAATCACATGTTCTGGGCTCCTAAATCCAAATTTCGTGCTTCCTGCCTTGCAGTATGTCGGCTTTACAACAAAAGCCTCAAAATTTTCCGACTTTTCACACATTTTCCTTTCTTTGACAAAGACTACGTGTTTGTCAAAGATGAAAGCCCTACACAAAATTAAATTGGACAAACTCTTCTACAAAATGCAGCAATCAGGCGTGATTTTCTGACGACGAGCGGCGACGGCGCTACATCCTGCTGAGAAACGGCGACTTCCCTAAATTCGGAACGCGCCTAACGCCATTCATCTGTTGCACTCTATTATGACACCCTGGAATGGTACGGCAGTCTTCAGCACAGGGAAAACAGACGAGAACTCCATCTGCGTTCTTCGCATCATCAAACACAGCGGCATATATTTGAAACGTGTTCGTATTGTTTGAAACGTCTTCCTATTTATTTAAACTCGTTGTTTTAAGTGTGTGGTTGGTATCTGAGAAATTGCTAAAATTTATTTTGATATCTAAATACGTAAATCTCAGTCCAGTGCGACAGAAATGTGTAAAAATTAAATTTTGTTCGGAAGTATGCGAAGCACACGCTACACGATGCGAAATCCAGGCTAGCCGGTACATCAAACAATTCGCCTGCGAGAGAGGAGGTCGTTTTCAATGTAATTTATACATACCATTTGTCTGCAAAACAGGTTACTCGATTTAAAATATTGGTCCTGAATATTGTAAATCTTTATCTTCAGAATTGTAAAGAATAACTGCACCAGATCTGCTGTCGTGTCTATTGTGCAAATGAAGATAAAATGTAACGCATCCTGCTGTGTGTCAAAACTGCTCCAAAATTCACAAGATAACGCCTTTCTGAAATAACTTTGGGATTTGCAAAGTCTGAAATGATAATTTCATAGATACATTGTGGTGTGTGGCGGAGGACAGTTTGAGTACCTCAGCTGTTCCAACCTTTTGCCGTTGCAGTCGCTATGCGAGAAATATCTTTGGACTACTCGTCTATTAAGAGCTCTGAATGGAAAGTAAGAAACCAGGAGAACATCTGGCGTGCATTTCCTCGTCATGTTACAGTTTTAGGTGGAACCTTTAACCTGCCACCTCTGCAGTGGGCAACATAGGTGGCTGAGACTGACGGCAGGGCCAGGGAATCGTGAGAAACTGATCCAAGTGCTTCACTCAAAAACTACCTCGGGCCATTAATCTGAGAAACGAGTCGTGAAGACAGCATCTTAGGCTTGCAAGTGACAAATAGACCCGAACTTTTCGAATCTGTTAGGGTAGAACGGGGAATCGGCTATGACAAGAGCGTTACAGTGTCACTGAATACGACCGTAAAGAGAAATAGAAAATAAGTAGGGAATATTATTGTGCTTAGCAAGAGCGACGAGAAACAGGCTTCAGCTTTCCTTTCCTCTGCAGCACCAACAGCGTGCGTATCAGTGGAATCAGTTGAAGAGCATTGTCAAATACGCTTCAGACAGGTGCGTACCGACCAAATGCGTCTCAGTCCTGGTTTGACAGACATGAGTCTACGGCGCTGGTTTTCATTTCAGTGCGCGTCTCCGCACGCCAGATCACGAGATAACAAAGGAATTTCCGAGATACGAATTTCATCGATAAAAATGAAGCCAAAGAAACAGTTGTTTCTGGAAAGAGCGACATATCTGTAACATGTTGCATTATTCTCTATGTAACGAAAGCCTGTGTAAACATTCTGTCTTGTCTCTTAGGCAAAAACGCTTGGAACACTTTTATTCACGTGCAAACAGCAACAAGTGGCGTCAGACGGCCGGCGCAGTCGCCGAGGGAAACTCGCAGGTGGGGGCGCGACGCAGAATGCGGGCAGCGAATCCGGCAGAGGGCCGCGCATGCGCAGAAGCAGCGGCGGGGCGGGAGCAGGCGGTAGGGGCGTTGCGACCACGGAGGCGGAGAAAAGACCGGCCACACGACAGGGGGGCCCAAACTAAGTCAGGACGATCACTTTCCACATCAAATGTGTAATACTGTTTAGCGATTACAGCTACAGTTGTACTCAACAATTTCAAAGTCGGTGATGATCACAGACACCAGCGTCCGGTTGCAATTTAATGTCCCGGTATTACAAAGATATTTTCTCCCACTCTCGCAGCAATTTCGCATTTATGTCAGAGCACGCTACATCTATCTAATGGCAGCCCACGATGTACCAACACTAAACATTATTTCGATAACAACCTCTGTTACAATTAGTGCGCCAGATGATTTAATACAAGATGTCACGTTTGATGTATTATTTTTGCAGCAAGTCTCAACGGCAGCTGTAGGGACATCCGCTGGCTTTCAAGCTGCCATTACTATCGATGCAGAAATGTGTTATATCCTAGCAAGTCTGGCCAACCGAGCCCGCTGCCAAAAGGTTGGCAGCATCAGTCCGGACGCCGTCCGCACAAGCAGCGCCAGCGATTGAGGAAATCGCCGCAAGTCTGCGCGCGCCACGACTGGCTTCTTAAGCACTGCCGTCGCGAGCGCTAGTTCAGTTCTGGATTCTGCCGCTGAGTTGTATACTAGCCGCCGCAGTGTGTACTTGTTAGTCAGTGTGGGTACATCGCAGCCGAGTTATTTGTCGTCAGCCGACGCTGACCTAGCTGCCCGACTCGAACCAGACCGATTGCTGTAGAGACAATGTTCACCACTGTGTTTCTGTATCTACGTAATAAAGATAAGTACCGACTTTCATTCAATTCGAGTGTTTGTGTTTTCATTTCTTTGTACACTGTTCCAGCGGACCGGTCGGCCCGCTACTAAAAGTGTGGCGGTGCTCGTTGCTATGAAGACCGCCACAAAAACTGGCGACGAGAACTTCCGAACTCGTGTGCCGGGCTGGTTCAACTTGTTTCTTGTTATACTACTTATAGAGATAAAATTTTGGGGGCTGGTTTAATTTGTGTTCACTATGTCTGCCGAATTACAACAGTTGATCTTGTTACAGAGTCAGCAAATACAAAGTCTGGTGGAAGCAATTGCCAAACAAGCGGCTAATCCACCATCACAAAAGGAACAAGCACAGGCAGCACCACCGTTCCGTGCTTTTGACGCAGCGCGCGAAGAATGGCAAGAATATTTCGCGCAGTTGCAGGCGCACATGACAGTCTACAAAATCACAGGTACTGAGCGGCAGCTTTATTTAATTTCCACTGCAGGCGTGGAAGTCTATAGACTACTTTGTACGTTGTTTCCGGAATCCAAGCCAGAAGCTTTAGAGTATGACGTTGTTGTTAACAAGCTTGCTGAGTATTTCGAGTCGCGAGTTCATGTGGCAGCAGCCAGATTCAAGTTCTTCCGATTAAAGAAACTGCCACATCAATCTCATAAACAGTGGTTAACAGATTTACGGGGCCTCACCCGTCAGTGCCGATTTAATTGTGTGTGTGGAGCTTCCTACAGTGATGTCATGTTACGAGACGCTATTACTCAAAACATTGCAGATTCTCGTATTCGTGCTGCTATCTTAAAGTTGCCTGACCCGTCATTAGAGACTGTGATGAACATCATTGAAGCCCAAGATACTTTTGACTATGCTGAGTGTGAGTTAGATCAGCCATGTATTTCTCAAATTGCCTGTGCTAAGCAAGTTACGTCACGCCCGCGGCCCCACCGGCAGAGTCAGACTCTAAACCTTAGCCGGCCGCGTCATGTTAAAAACATTCGTCAGCCGCGTGTGCAAAATGATAGGGTTAAGTCTTGCCCTAAGTGTGTTCTCGCTCATCCTCGAGAACGTTGCCCGTTACGAAACGCGGTTTGTCACTTTTGTCAAAGGAAAGGACACATCCAGACTGTTTGTTTGCGTAAACGCAAGAACAATTCTAGTGCTGCCCAGCCCATGGATATTCATGTTATTCAAAGCCAGCCCGCCCAGAAGGTCGCGTTTACAGACTCTTCCACGGTTCGTGTGGGTAATCAACTTGTTCGCAATAAGCCACCCACCCAGCCCTCTGCTATGCGACCCAAGCGTAATTCAAACGCTGTAAAAAGTAATGTACAGACTGCAAGTGAAGCGGGAGTTGTTGTTCCACCCGCCCAACCCACGAGTTGTCGTAAGCAGCGAACGCGCGCTAAACGCGCTGATTTTGTGTCTTCCGCCTCCACTGCACCGATCCAGCGACAGTGTAATAAACTATTTGTGAAGCTACGCATCCAGGATAAGACCTTCAATTTTCAATTAGACACTGGTGCGTCTGTGACTCTCATAAATAGTGCTACGTATGCGGCTATCGGCCGCCCTAAACTTTCAGCGGCAAAACATTCTTTGGCTACGTATAGTGGAGAACAAATTCCTGTGTTAGGTGTATGTAGCGTGCCAGCCACATTCCGTGGCAATACAAAAACAGTTTCATTCACAGTGCTCCGCGCTCCAGACAGTGTAAACATTTTCGGATTAGACTGTTTTGACTTGTTTGGCCTGTCTATCCAAGACAATGTGTTGCAAATTAATTCTGTGGTTGTTCCTCAAGACAGCATAACCGATTTGTGTAAACGATACAGTGACATATTCAAAGACGAACTAGGTTGTGCTGCGAACTTTGCAGCTCATATTACGTTAAAAGATAATGCTCAGCCTCGATTTTTTCGTGCTCGTCCAGTGCCTCACGCCCTCCGGGCACCTGTAGAAGAGGAACTTCGTCGTTGGCAAAACAACGGTGTTATTCAACCCGTTTCAGCGAGCCAGTGGGCTTCTCCCTTAGTTATTATAAAGAAACCGTCTGGCAAGTTACGTTTGTGTGCTGATTTTAAGTCGACAGTTAATCCTCAGACTGTCATTGATTCTTTTCCTTTGCCTAGACCAGACGAGCTGATGGATAAGTTAGGGGAAGCTCGTTTCTTTTCCAAAATTGATCTCCGTGAAGCATATTTGCAATTGCCCCTCGACGAGCAATCACAACAGTATTTTGTCATCAACACGTCGTTGGGGTTGTTCCGTTTTCTGCGTTTGCCTTTTGGTTGTGCGTCAGCTCCAGCTGTTTTTCAGCGTTTTTTGTCACAACTTCTGGCTAATGTGCCATCGTGTTGCAACTATTTAGACGATATTGTTGTGTCCGGTCGGACGCCTGCTGAACATTTACGTAATTTGGAGTGTTTGTTTACAGTGTTGTCTCAGGCAGGCCTACGTTGCAACATCGATAAATGTTCATTTTCCTTACGGAGATGGAGTATCTGGGACATGTTATTAATGCTCAAGGCATTCATCCCTCCCAGTCACATTTAGCAGCTATTCGTGATTTGCCCGCCCCTCGCAATCTGCATGAATTGCAAGCAGTTCTTGGCAAATTGACATATTATGTTAGGTTTATACCTAATGCTTCCCAGATTGCTGCACCGTTGCATCGTCTCTGCCGTAAGAATGTTCCGTTTGTGTGGTCAGCTGATTGCCAATCAGCCTTTCAGAAGCTTAAAGAGGCTTTATTGAATGATCGTTGTCTGGTCCATTACGACCCTAACAAGCCTCTGGTGTTAGCTTGTGATGCCTCTTCCTTCGGCCTCGGTGCTGTGTTGTCTCACCGCGTTGGTAACACCGAACGTCCTATTGCGTTCGCATCTAAATTGCTAAACAAAGCTCAGTGTAATTATAGCCAATTGGACAAGGAAGCGTTGGCTATTGTGTTCGGTGTCACAAAATTCCATCACTACCTCTATGGTAGACCGTTCTATTTAGTAACAGATCACAAGCCCCTGACGTCACTGTTTCATCTGTCTAAACCAGTTCCTCAGCGGACAGCACAGAGACTGCAACGTTGGGCTCTTTTGTTATCACAATACCAGTATGAGATACTGTATCGCCCCACAGCTCAGCATGCAAACGCTGACGCGCTTTCTCGATTGCCGATTGCTGCGGATGATGTCTTCGATTCCTCTGAAGACTCTTGCCATCAGATTGATGCCGATGAGCATCAATCCCTCCGGGATTTTCCGATTGATTATCGTCAGGTGGCACGTGAGACAGCCACGGATCCTCATCTGAGTTTACTATTACGTTTTGTTCAACGTGGTTGGCCGTCCAAGGCAAAGGACATATCGGATCCTGTGGTTCGTCGCTATTATCCGCAACGTCATCTGTTGTCTGTTTCGCATGGAGTTTTGCTGTTACGCACCGAGAATGACCAGCTTCGTGTAGTGGTTCCCCAAGTGCTCCAATTCAAGGTCCTCGACTTGTTGCATCGAGGTCATTGGGGAGTGGTCCGCACCAAGCAGCTTGCCCGCCGTCATTGTACGTGGATCGGCATTGATAAGCAGATTACGCAGATGTCTACAGATTGTTCGACGTGTGCCGAACACCAAGCTGCTCCGCCTCAACGCTATTTTGAGTGGGCACGACCTGCCGGTCCCTGGCAGCGAGTACATATTGATTTCGCTGGTCCATATTGGAATTCTCGTTGGCTCATCGTGATAGATGCATTTAGTCATTTTCCGTTTGTTGTGCCCATGCAGTCTACAACGTCTGCACAAACTATAAAGGCGTTGACTTCAATTTTTTGTATTGAGGGTCTTCCAGAAGTTTTAGTGTCTGACAATGGTCCACAATTTACCTCTGCTGAATTTGAAAGTTTTTGTTCTGCCAATGGCATTCGCCATGTTCTTACTCCGCCGTTCCACCCTCAATCGAATGGTGCAGCGGAACGTTTTGTACACACATTCAAGGATCATATGGACCGCCTTGGTGCTACGCACTCTCGTCAGCAGGCCCTCATCACGTTCCTGTCGTCGTACCGCACCACGCCACGCGACGGCCCTTCGCCTGCGGAGCTTCTCCACGGCCGTCGTCATCGCACCCTACTACGGTTGTTGCACCCCCCGGATCGACCCGCCGCTTCTGAGCATCGCTCGCGTTTTCAGCGCAACGACGCCGTTTTTTCAGAGTTTATCACGGTCGCCGTCGTTGGGAACGAGGCACCGTGATAAGTGTCCAGGGTCGCGGTTTTTATACTGTTCAAGGTACTACTGGGGTGCACAGGAGGCATCAGAACCAGTTGCGCCGCGCTGGCCGCCCGGATTCTGCCGCTCGTTCTTTGTCCACAGATTTGGACCGTGGCGGGTTCCAGCCGCGCCTTCCGACTTCGCTGCCGCCCCCAGGGCAGCAGCAGCAGCAGCAGCCGTCGCCGCTACTACGCCGACAGCCCGTCCCGTTGATGCCTCCCGCGCAGCTTCATCCGGGAGCGCCCCAGGTGGTCGCTCTGGCGCCTGCGGTCCCTCTTCAGTCGCCACCGCCTTCGGAGCAGATGGACGTCGACCCCTCAGCCGGGCCGCCATCCCACGCGGTGGCTGTGCCGCCTGTCCTGCAGCCGCTTTCCTTGGGCACCCCCAAGGAGTATGACACCGCAGCGCCTTGTCCGGCGCCCACTAAGCAGCTGTCGACGCAGCGTCAGGAGACGCTGCCTCTCTTCGTGGGTCCCGACGCCCCGTCGCGTCCAGTACCAGAAGCTGCGCCCGTGGTCCCAGGCGTGCACCCTGACCTCAGTTTTCAGTCGGTGTTTCCCGAGGCCCCACGCAGCCAATGCTGGGGTGCGGACCGGGGACTGCCGCCGACAACAGTCTCCGCCCCGGTCTCTTCTGCTACGCCTGCGGCCAGACCCCTCCCCCGCCGTCGACGCTCGCCACGTCATTATTCAACGACGGTGCGGCGATTTGGGGGGGAGGAGTGTTATATCCTAGCAAGTCTGGCCAACCGAGCCCGCTGCCAAAAGGTTGGCAGCATCAGTCCGGACGCCGTCCGCACAAGCAGCGCCAGCGATTAAGGAAATCGCCGCAAGTCTGCGCGCGCCACGACTGGCTTCTTAAGCACTGCCGTCGCGAGCGCTAGTTCAGTTCTGGATTCTGCCGCTGAGTTGTATACTAGCCGCCGCAGTGTGTACTTGTTAGCCAGTGTGGGTACATCGCAGCCGAGTTGTTATTTGTCGTCAGCCGACGCTGACCTAGCTGCCCGACTCGAACCAGACCGATTGCTGTAGAGACAATGTTCACCACTGTGTTTCTGTATCTACGTAATAAAGATAAGTACCGACTTTCATTCAATTCGAGTGTTTGTGTTTTCATTTCTTTGTACACTGTTCCAGCGGACCGGTCGGCCCGCTACTAAAAGTGTGGCGGTGCTCGTTGCTACGAAGACCGCCACAAAAAAATGAACAGCGCAACGGCAGTTCTTTTAAGGGATGGGTTTACACCTGAAAACGTCCAACTTTATCCCAGCAGACGTGCAACTGCATGTTCTGTCGGTGAGACATTCCGCTTAAATATTTACGCGCCATCCGGGACTGAAGTTACATATGCACGATCGGACTATTTTTTTTGATCAGGATTTCCCACATCTTTTGGTAAATATGTATATGTGAAGCACACGTTACACGATGCGAATTAGAGGCTAGTCAGTATATCGAACAATTCGCCTACGAGAGAGCAGGCTGATTTCAGTGTAATTTGTATATGTCATTTGTCTGCAAAACAAATGACTCTGATTAAAATGTTGGTCCTGAATATTGTTAATATTTATGTTTAGACTTCATTTACCTGTTTGAAACATCTAAAATGATATATTTTCACAGATACATTGTGACAGTCACTGTACCTTACAGTGGACATGAACATTGATTGTAATGAAATTTGCTGTCCGAACGGAACGCTCCTCTGTTCTGTAACCAGTTATTATTAAGATAGTGACGGAACTGTCAAAAACGTATGGTGCAGGTCCAACGCGACAGCCGTCTGGAGGCAGAAATGGTGCCAGCATCAAAGAGTCAGCAGAGGGATTCGGTACGCCCGCGCATGCGCAGAAGTAAGCCTTCTGCTTCTCGCTCGGGTGGCCACCGGCCAAGCGCAGAGTTTCGTAATGCAGATTTTGCGCCTTTTGCGGTGAGTAACTCTTCACGAACACAGTAACTAAAGGATGTAGAAGAAGAGCCGGTAGAAGGAATTGTGACAGACGTTGCGAATGTGGTCACCTCTCTAAACCTCTGCACTCCCTCCGCATCAAACAAGAGAGCTCTAAGCGAAAGATTTTTCAGCCATCGACTCAAAAGGCGCGACACCCTTCTGTGGCGCCCTGCAAAATCTGACTGCAGGTCTGGACACGGAAGCCGCAGCTGAGCGGCGCGCCGCCACACGCACTCACTGCACGCACGCCTCGCCAGTGTCGGCCTCGAGGCCTGGCAGACTCCACACCACAGCGGGGTGTGAGCAACTGTGCAGGATTACGACGCAGCCCCTGTCAGCTTCTCTGACCGTGACACTGTAAGTGAGGAAGTAAAAGGTCTACCTCGTCCCAAAATAATTGGCAGAGGATAATGGAAACTAAATTGTAACCACCTCCACATAACATCGGTGAATATACATTTCATTGCTCGGTACAAATCGTGGGTTAACCGCAGACGTTTCTTCCGTAACGCGAGTGAGTGGCGGCTGAACCTTGCAAAACCCGGTGGTCGGAAATTATTTACAAATGTCTGCTACAGGATTGACGTAAAGCGTGAATTTCATTTTGAATTATTTGATACTTGTAAGAATAATTAGTAATTGCCACTACATCACTCAAAAAAATAATTCGTTCACGTGACGTATCAGACTGTAAATAACACAAAACATGTTGGCAAGTCCTACATACGACTTACTTATCTACAGAATTTTCATTTGGGGAATGGTAAACAGTTACATTATGTATAAAATGCTGCACAGGCAACCACGTCCTGCACGTAAACTCATGTGTGTTAACTGGAGAAACACTGGCCACGGTGGCTGGAAAGGAACAAGAAGGGGCGAAGCCTTCGACTGCAGGCGACAGACTAACTGGGCGACATTTTGGAAGAAAATTTCCTCCAACTGACAGCAAAGCGAGGCCGTGGAGATGGTGTAAAGCAGGCTGTTCCAGCTCGTCGGCACGGCTGGCTGAGGCAGGCGGCAAGGCGAGCGTTTTGACGTGCCAGCTGCGTCTTAGAAGATCCACAACCGCATACTCTTAGCTGCTAAGATGTGGTGACATGCTACATCAGGAAATACGATGTTCAGGAAATAAATAAGAAACAACTGTTTTACAAGAAATTGCATACTGAATTTATTGGGCCTCTGTAGCTTGACATTTTCTTTTCATTAGATGGCCTTGATGGTTGCATCACTTTTTACTCTTTTCATTGCTGAGAAAAGCTGCTCGCAACAATACGTAGATCCAAATATGCACATGATCTGAGCGGCATTGTTATGAAGCTTGGGAAATGGTTCAAATGGCTCTGAACACTATGGGACTTAACTTCAGAGGTCATCAGTCCCCTAGAACTTAGAACTACTTAAACCTAACTAACCTAAGGACATCACACACATCCATGCCCGTGGCAGGATTCGAACCTGCGAACGTAGCAGTCGCGTGGTTCCAGACTGTAGCAAGCTTGGGAAACGTCTTTTGCTGTAATGAACGATACCATCGTGACAAATCCAACGTATTCTAGTACCTCTCTTTCAACAAAGTTGAATTTTCCAAATCAATAATCTCCAATTGAAGTGACGGTGACAAGTCATCGGGGGAAACTGAAAAAGGAGTGCTGAACACCTTAAGTTCCATTTCGAAACTTAGTGAGGTCTCGGAATCGTGTTTCAAACGACGTGATGAGCTGCTTTAACTTTGCTTGGTAATCACCGAAAGTAGTACCTTCAGGTAGTTTTAAAGAAGCAAGACGATTGAAGAACGTTAAATTTCCATTACTCATCTGCCTCTCAAATAAACGTATCTTCTCCATGAACGCTTTGATCTGGTCGTGCATGTCAACGATTAGCTGCCCTTTGCCCTGCAGTGACAGATTTAAATTATTCAGATGCATAGTTATGTCAGCTATGAACGCCAGGTCTGATATCGATTTTATATCTTTCAGACAACGCATTTCTTCCCATTTCATTTCGAGAAAAAGGGATATTTTCCCACGAATGGGAAAGAAAACATCAAGAACTTTTCCCCGACTCAGCCAACGAACTGTACTGTGGTAAGGTATATCCTCATACTCCGCTTCAATATCTTTCAGGAATCCTTTGAATTGGCCATGATTCATACCGTGACGCCGCACAAAATTCACACACTTCACGACACCTTTCATTACGCCACCTAGCTCTACTGTTTCAGCACATTGTGCCTCATGGTGAATAAAACAATGAAGAGTCAAAATGTCTTTCCGAATTCGTCCCTGAGTTTATTTTTCAAACGAGAAGCAAAACCTTGGTGTCGCCCGATTATTTGTGGTGCACCGTCTGTCGCTATAGAGTGGAGCTTATCCCACGGCAAATTCGTATTGTCCACTGATTCACAAACAGCTTCAAAAATGTCACGTCCTGTTGCGGTGCAATCGAGTGCTACCACATCCAAGAGCTCTTCAGTTACTTGCAGCTCCATGTCGACACCACGCACAAAGGCTGCAAGCTGAGCACAGTCCGATATGTCGGTGCTTTCGTCCAGCGCTAGCGAAAATGCAACAAAGCTCTCCGCCTTTTTCCTGAGCTGTGTCTCTAAATCCGCTGCCATGTCCAGGATTCGACGAGACATTGGTTGCTTCGACAGGCAAACCCCTCCAATTGCCTGCACCTCCATTGGAAACAAACATTCTGCAACGGCTACCATGCACGATTTTACGAGTGGTCCCACAGAAAATGGCTTGCCACTTGTCGCAATGATGTGAGCGACCCTGTAGCTTGCTCGAATTGCAGATTCAGTAGTGTTTTCTCCGCTCTCATTCACCTGAAAATCATAAACGCATTACAGAACATGAACTATGTTGTATGTTTTGATACCCTGCGTATTACGAAACCGTTTTTAAACTTAACGTCTCCTGGTATGTCGTTCTTAAGCCTGGCCACCAGTTCTCTGCGTGCAACGCCCTCTACCTGATCGTAGTGCGCTGCGTGAAGACGTGTATAATGTCGTTGTATATTGTACCTCCTCGCAGAATTAAATACTTTATGACATACAAGACACTGCGGACGACCATCCCTCTCAATGAATAGAAAGGTATCCTCCAATAGAGGTACAGGGCTGCCGCGGCTAGTCATAGCTGTCATTGAACACGGATTATTGCGTCAGTTGCGGCTGCATGCGGCCAGGGGGCAGTGGGTTCGCTTTCCCCCTTCACGCGGGCTCCGACCTGCCGCAGTGAGCGCTCCGGAGCGCTTCGGCTCCCTGGAGCTCGGTTGGAACAGCCTGCTGTAAAGTGTCTGGTGGCAAAGCTAAAAAATAAACTGGAGTGTGGGAAAGGAAAGAAACAACATACTGTTGTCCAGTGTGTGATGTTGCGCTGTGCATGCCAGAATGCTTTGAACCATTTCACACAAAAGCCAATTACGTATACAAATTATTTGTAAAAAAATAGTAATGTAATTTAGTTGTGTATTAAGATATTTTTTAGTAAATGCCTTTCAGTTTGTTTGTTTCCAGACCTCAGAGTGTTGACTTGTTGTTCCGGTGAGAGGCAACAAGGCCAGGCTCACTCGATTACGGGGCCAGCGTGTGTGGGCGGTGGTGTAGTGACGTCACCACAGTGTGTCGGCAAGAGGCGCCTGCCGCGGCCTTCAGTTGATGACAGACTGAAGCAGAGAAACTGCAGGGACACTCACTGAGGCCTTGGTGACGCGACACAAAATTACAACGTTTTTCTCTTCCATTATCGTCAAGAGAACTGTAACATTTTCAATATGTGGAACGTAGTATTGAAAGTCTAAACCAGATGTAATCACTGACCAAATGAAAGGACGAGGTACTGATTTCTGTACGTTTCATAGCGTGCTTTTGGGCAGGACATCTCCACTTTGCAAATAAAACACAGTTGTTGACAGAGGAAATGGTGCCAGCCAGAACACATTCATAGCCTGATGGAAAAGAACAGTGCTATTACTACAGTTCATGTGGGGCTCTGTAGAAAACATCTGAGGCAGCAGAATGTAATGTTTAAAACGTTAACCAGATGTTATTTGTTATAAAATGAAAGTAAGAAGTACTCATGATCCCTACTTCTCAAAAAGAGTGTTCGAGTAGGGCATCTTCCATTTGCAGTCATCGGCAGAGTAGACTAAAAGACGTCCGTTAAATGCTGATAAAGAACAGCAGAATACCCCCTGTTACCACATTCCAAATAGGAATCTGTAGATAATAGCCTTTGACGTTGCAGAGAGTAATATTAAAAAATGTTAACCACATGTAATTACTTACCCTGTGCTAGAAGGAAGTACTTATTTCTCTTCATTTAAAAGCCTCCTTCCGAGCAGGGCAGGGCATCTTTCCTTGGCAAAAAATAAATAAAAAAATGCAGTCGATATCAGAATAAATGGCGGCAGCGACGTGGCGCTCATTAACCTGCTGGTAAGGAACAGGAGACAGCATTTGAGGCAGCAGGGTCCCATATGAACAGTGTCTAACCAGGTCTGTTTACCTGCCAAGCGGAAGAAGGGAGGAGCAGCTGCGTCGCTGGAAGGTGTCCACGTGTTTGTCGTCGCTGCCGGGGAGAGAGAGGGGCGCTGGAGTTCCAGCGTCAGGGGGGTAGTTGTGAGTTGAGACGCCGAGCAGGGGACTCTGGGCAGTGCAGGCGTGAAGTTACGAGCACCTGCGTTTAAGTAAAGTGCTTTGTGTTTGAATGCTGTGAAACAGAGGAGAGAGATACGATTAACGGTTCAGAATGAAATGAGGTGTAAGGATATCAGAAAAGAGTGTGAAGAGGAATGAAGGTAACATTTTTTTATTTACTGCTACTGCAGTCGCGCTAGTTACATTAGTTTCATTGTTGAATTAGACAGCCATATCAAGGAAATTGAGATTTTTTGTTAAAGATTGTTTAATTTTCACTGTGAGGGTTTTTTCATGTCTGTCAATTATTTCACTGACGTTTGTGAGAGTAAGATTTTGGTATCGGTGTCTTCCGTTGACAATGTTAATAAATGTTGTAATATGAACTGCATACGGGTAATAATATATCCGATAATGTAAAAACATTTTGCTAAAGGCATATTTCAGCACATCCTCGGTCCAAGTCACTTTTATTCAGAGCATTGTCTCACTCAGTGGTGTGTATAAAACAGTTTGCTCGCTGTCTGGAGCATTCCATTAGGCCCTCAGCAACTGGAGTCAGAAATTTGCAACTGGAGCGCAGACAGCAGCCAAGCACTGTGTTTCCAAGCAATTACATTACGAGGTGAGATGTTTCCATTTCAGGATCTGTTTGCTACGAAAATTATCGACGGACAGGCACCATTTCACGAACAGCATTACTTGCAGACCATTAACACACGGGGACCACTTTGCTTTTATTAAAGAGATTAATAGTAAAGTTCAGGTTTTAATCAGTTTACAGTTTTTACGGTATCAATACAGTAAAACAACATATCATCACGTTGGAACACATAAGAGACACGTTATTGCAGGGAAAAGAACAGCCACAAAAGAATGTGCACCATGCGGTTAGAAGCATGCCAACTGACTTACATAATTTCACCGCACTGACTGACTACAGATCTCCAGTTACATCGTATAGTGATGCAGCGGGCAATAAACACAATGCGAATAATTCTTGCTCTACAATCCCATTACAAAAGACGAAAGTTAGAGGGGCAGTTTCACGAAAAAGAATAGATGTAAAAACCACACACACACACACACACACGCACTTAAAATTTATTGTTGACAGCCACACAATTTATGCAAATTTTTGGATCGTCCCACTTTTAACAATTGATGTTATGCTGGGTATGGATTTCTTGACAGAACGTGACGCGATTTGGTACTATGAAGATGGATTACACGTTCAGCAGAGCATTTCAATACACGAATAGGAAATTAACAGATGGGAACATTTTCATACACAAAAAATAGCCAGTGGTATACGTCATTGTTTACTGACACGTCTTTTGCCACCGACAATACAGATGCAGAATTAAATTTCGACGTTTTGCAGACAATCAAAGCCAAGGAAGACAGTCGTGAAGCAGCAACAGACGAAGCAAACAACACTCCATTGGGCAGATTTTTCAGATCACCACTAATTCAACTGCTATTGATACAACTTTGCTCTCGCCACATTTAATTTTGAAGGATAAAAATCAGCCAGACAAAATAAAGCAACTTGTGTCTCTCCCCAAGTCACAGTGACTACGTCATCGTAAACTGACAAGACACTGGAACAGTTAATACAAAAGAGGCAGCTGAGAAGAGGAAAACCTTACAACAGAAGGTAAGTCACACTAAAAAATTTCAAGTTGGACAAAAGGTTTTAGTCAAACACGCCCACTGTCTTGTAAAGCAAAGAACAGGTGTCACAAATTTGCATTGCTTTATAACGGACCATTTCGGAATCGACCAATCCCACTTCCCAACGTAGGACATCTTGAAACACTCAGAACGGAAGCTTCGAGAGTCTTCATCACATCACCAATACAAAACCGTTTACTGTGTAATTGTTCGACTTTGTACTCCTCATGAAGACAACACTATAACGATACACAACACTTCGTTTCCCTATAACGCCAACCGTTTGTACGTAGTTTCATTGACATGTATGTGTGCATGACAATAACATTTTTATCTCATACAGCACAAGCCATTTCGGATGTTTATTTTCTCTGTTTCATGATTGTTACAGAGTATATATATCATTCCGTGTTCTAACATAACTGACCCCGATCGTTACAGTACATCATTTTAAAAGCAAAGGTTACATAAAAGAAGACAAACATTCTTTCGCCAAAGACAAAGGCATCACAAAAGATAAAAGCAACATGAGAAACAATAACATCGAATTTTGCGCGTCATAATGCATTTTCTCTTACAGGCTAACGTGCAGAAGTATGCGATAACGGATTCCAGATAGTACTGATAAAACAGGTAGAGTATGAATATTTGCACAGGTTCGACACGTACTGTCAACTATCGGAGAAGATATTTAATTTCTTCGTCTTCCACTGGGATACTCTAATCCTGAGCTATAACCAGGATTTCTTCATTGACGGTAAGAATTTTACTCTGTGTCGTATGTGAAGACTTAAGGATTAATTATAGATGGAGCATGTGCAGCAATGACTTATGGATTTTTACAACAAAGATATGGTGAGACAACAGGAAGTGAGGATAGCGAACTTTTCATGATTATTATGCAGATGTTTATGATTTATAATATGAAGTGTGGCACACTGATGTTTGTGAGTGTTAGGTATTGCGAGATGATTTAACCTTTGGAGCATGTTTTGTTGATTGTGTTTTGGTGTGTTTCTCAGATGAATAGAATTTCTAATGAAACTCCCCAGCAGATAAAAACTGCGTGCCTGACCGAGACTCGAACTCGGTACCTTTGCCTTTCGCAGGAGAGCTTCTGTGAAGTTTGGAAAGTAGAAGACGAGGTACTGGCAGAAGTAAAGCTGTGAGGACGGGGCGTGAGTCATGCTTGGGCAGCTCAGATGGTAGAGCACTTGCCATCGAAAGGCAAAGGTCCCCAGTTGGAGTCCCGGTCCGGCACACAGTTTTACTCTGCCAGGAAGTTTGATATCAGCGCACACTCCGCTGCAGAGTGAAACTCTCATTCTGGAATGTCTAATGGTTTGCGATAAGGTGTTACAAAGCGGTAAGACAAAACTATGAATTTACTTAAAGATAAACACTTTCTTTCAAACATATGACTTTTCTCTTGGGCAATAACAAGCTGAAGGTTTGAAGATGCTTATTACGATTTACTTGCTTTGATGACATTTGTGACTTTGCTCCCACTAATCGATTTTCTTCTCATTCACAGAATATCATTTATCATTACTTTTCACCAACATTTAATCGACTTCATCGGAAAGAGATCATTTCTTAATTATTTTTATTCTGCACGTTGACTTTAGTTGTTCATAAGTATTAAGTACTCTTCTTGATAACACTTAAATTTCGCATTTGGGGTGATTATAAGTAACTGGCACGTGCATAGGTTAAGGTTTTGTGGACACATTTCCATTTGCTTTATCTTTTTTTGTGACTGAGAGACAACTGAGAAAAACTATTGTTCAGATTCCATTCCATTCCTTTCCTTTAGCCTGTATGCTTCTGCGCATTTACTCGAGTACATAGAAACACGCACTCTGCAGAAATCACTATTGTACTCTTGCATAACAACACAATGTTTACCTATTGATATTTTCATAATGCATTATACATGTAATGATTACTGTATTTTAATGTTTCTTTTCTACCACAGTAAAACAAATTTCGATTATGATTTTTCTGTTTGACATGTTATGACGGGCACATCTGTCTAAATTGTAATGTCGATATTCGTGACAAATGTTTGTTAGTCTTTGTCATTTAATCCGAGAATCTACCATACGTAGTTTTAGATAAACGTCTTAGCTTTATTTTCTTTCACTGTATTGTAACAGAATATAAGTACTTTGTGAAAGCAGCACATTCATGGACTCGAGTATAGTTATTGTCTGTGCTGTGAGAAAGTTGGAGGTATTATTAACGTTTTCTTTACCACGACATGCCGCATCGATTATCGTGATTTTTGGCGACTTCACAGATATTTTGTTAAAAGTAACATGGAGGTACCTTTTGTGAGCGGTCTGGCTCTGACTTGTCACTGGATTTGTCACTGACACGTACGGAGTGCACCAAGTCTGCTCTCAGCCGCCTCCCAGACAATCACGATACAACGTCATGAGTGCTGGAAGACACTTCAACATGTGCTACATAGCGTGCTGGGTACACCAACAGCATCGTGTATGAAGAGCAGAAAAAGACATTGCTTCGACGTAATCACAATAAGTCTCACGAGATTTTGTGCAGAACAACGATAAAAAATAAAGCAATGAATGTAATTATTTCCCTCAATTGATGACTTTATAGCTAATGCACAAAAATGGAGTAGACCATTTTCTCAACTTGCGCACACTTCTTTCAAACGAAATGTAACTTATTCTGAGTACACCCGAGCACCAATGTAAACAACATTTGTAACTCGATGTGGCGTTCACCTGAGCACGAAATGGACGAAGCTTTCTGCAAAATAATTTATGAGCGAGTAGTCGCCACTACTTGCAAAACAAGTGAGATATTTTCATTTCAGGATCAGTTTGCTACGAAAATCGTCAACGGACAGGGATCATTTCATCAACAGGATTATTTCCAGAGCATTAACACATGAGGACCACTTTGTTTTTGTTAAGTAGATCAGTAGTTAAGTTCAAGATTTAATCAGTTTGCACATTTTTACAATATGAACACAGCAACAGAACGTTTATCACGTTGGAAGATATAAGAGACACGTTACTGCAGGGAAAAGAACAGCCACAAAAGAATGTGTATCTTGCGATTATAAAGATACCAACTGACACATAATTTCACTGCGGGAATTGATTAAGGATTTCCAATTACATTGATTACTTATGCAGCATGTAATAAATGCAGTCTGAATAATTCTTGCCCTACAGTCCCATTAGAAAAGAATAAAGAAAGAGGAGCAGTTTCAGGAAAAGGAGTAGATGTAACCCTAAAGACACACACCTATAATTTGCTGTTCAAGTCGACATATTTTATGCACAAGTGCCGCAACACGACGAGGTATGGACTCGCCTAATGTCTGAAGTAGTGCTGCAGGGAACTGACACCATGAATCCTGCAGGGCTGTACGTAAATCCGTAAGAGTAAGAGGGGCTGGAGATCTCCTCTGAACAGTATGCTGCAAGTTTGACAGCCGGCGGAAGTGGTTAGAATCAGAAGAGCGTTCCTGGAGCCACTCTGTAGCATCTCTGGACGAGCAGGATGTCGTATTGTCCTGCTGGAATTGCCCAAGTCCGTCGTTGTGCACAACGGACGTGAATGGACGCAGGTGATCAGACAGGATGGTTACGTACTTGTCACCTGTCAGGGTCGTATCTAGACGTGTCACGGGTCCCATATCACTCCAGCTACACCATTACAGCGCCTCCACCAGCTTGAACAGTCCCCTGCTGAAATTCAGGGCCCATAGATTCATGAGGTTGTATCCACACCCGTACGCGTCCATCCACTCGATACGATGTGGAAGGAGATTCGTCCAACCAGGGAACACGTTTCCAATCATCAATAGTCCAGTGAAGGTGTTGACGGGCGCAAAGCTTTGTGTCGTGCAGTCATCAAGGGTACACGAGTGGGCCTTCGGATCCGAAACACCTTTTCGATGATTTTTCGTTGAGTGGTTGTCACGCCGACACTTGTCGATGGCCCAGCATTGCAATCTGCAGAAATTTGCGGAAGGGTTGCACTTCTCTCACGTTCAACGATTCTCTTCAGTCGTCGATGGTCCTGTTCTTGCAGGATGTTTTTTAGGCCGCAGCGATGTCGGAGATTTGATATTTTCCTGTATCCTGATATCGTAGGTACACCAATGAAATGGTCGTCCCGGAAAATCCCCACTTCATCGCTGCTTCGAAGTTGCTGTGTCCCATCGCTGGTGCGCCGACTATAACACCGCGTTAAGACTCACTTAAATCTTGATAAGCTGCCATGGTAGCAGCAGTAACCCATCTGTGTAGATGAACTACATGCCGTACAGGAATCTGTAGATATCATTTTTATCGAATTAAAGAAATAAAGACACAGCCCTACATCTCAAAGGCAGCTTTCGAGCAGGGCATGTTCTGTTTGCAGATGAAAGGCAGTCGACTGCAGAGTTAATGGTGGCAGGCAGGTGGTACTCGTTATGCTGCTGATGAAGAACAGGAGAATAAGCGTATTACTACGTGACGGGTATGAATCTGTAATGAGTGAGTGAGATGACGGTAATTAATTTGTAAAAAGTTAATCAGATATAATTACTTACCAAGTAACAGAAAGTGGCTTTCAGTTATGCACATGTTAAAGACAACGTAGGTGTAGTTTATCTTCTCTTCGCAGAATTGCAGTAGTGAGGTCTCTAGAGTTGTGGTACCCGTTGTGGATGTCCAGCAGTGTAAGTCGGTGGGTGAACACACGCCGTGGGTTCTCGACCATCTGAGTGCAGACCTAAGTGAACGAGACACGATGAGTGTGGAATTACTTGTAGAAGCACAGGCTGCTCCTGCAGGGGGACCGGAGGTAGAAATTAAATTTTGACCTTCCGCTTGTAAGGAAAAATTCGAAAGAAAATGTTCGACGTAAAATGAGAGGAAGTGCTGAAGACGTTCGGTCGTATTACCGTATATCGAATCACTCCCGTCTCCGTTAAGTATTCAGTTTCCCCTGAAAGTATTCCAGCGTTTGCTCTGAACAAGCTACATCCCCTGAATATGGGCAAAAGTAGCGCAGTGAAATTCCATAAAAACACCGAGTTGTTTTGAAAGCTTCACGGTTTTAAGGCCATTGCCATTCAGCTGCACCCGCAGTACAACTGATCGAGGAGAAAGTGTGTCTCTGACTCTAAATTAAGTGGTTTATAGGTCGCTGCTCTGTTTCACTAGGGCAAGAATCTTTTCTCTAGCATTATAGAAGCACTAAATATTTTGAGTACTATTCCACGGAAACGGTGACTATGGAACGATGCTTCAATACTCTACGACCAGCAAAGACTTGGCTCAGAACCGAATCGAGACAGACGAGGGAGACTGGCTGCGTTGTTCCTGCGAGCGAACACCGAAACTACGTGAAAGAATACGGCGAGATTTAAAAAAAGAAAGTATCAGAAACATCTGAGTCCACTCCAAGAACTTAAATTATTGTATTCTTTCAGGAGTGCATTCTTATGTTGAGAATGTTTATTGAAAGCAGTTTGTCGCCAGTTTTCTGTTTTCTCTATCAAGAAATGATGCCTGGTTTGCCTACTCCCAATTCTTTGCGAATAGTATGACCTGCCCCCTCCCGCCACAATTGCTCTAGTTTATGTCGTGGGTACTCCCTTCGATTTCGCATTCATGGGGAGAAATCGTGGGGATAAGGAGTCGTATACATAAAAAGACATCTTCCTCCGGAGAAGATTCTCAGAGCAAAAGAATATTCTCTCAGAAAGTTTCAGTTTCCCATGAATGAAAAATCGGAAGCGTATTCTGTGGCGAGAGAGTTTCCTCCCCACTGCCTCCCCACCTCCCTGAGAAGGTTACATGTCTGTGTCGTCTGCCGTGTCTCGCACAAAACGCACGCGTAACGCCAGACTTCATTCAGCTTGCTCAAACAGGCAAACCGTTCAGTGTACAAAGATGGAACTGGCGTCAGTGTGTTCTGTAAACAGTTGCACTACATCTAGATTTCACTTTTATGTGCGGCAGCAAATAGTTAAGACGATTAAAGACAATTTATAAAAATGCATTTTCTGCGATCGTATTGAATTTACGACATGTGGGAACCTTTTCTGTTACTGAAGTTAGGTGAACACATTATGTGAATGAAATCTTAAAATTACATGATTTTTTTCATCTACTCCAAACCGGAACTGTCGCAGAGTTTCCTAAGACGAGATAATTTTGTTTTAATACGTCGCAGAATGGTGTGCTCGCGTGTCAAGGTCGCAAGCGATCGCCCGTGGGGTTCGTTGCGAGGAGCAGATCGCTAGGTTTGTAATCAACCAGCTGTTAATTTTTCTGATCCGCCTATATTTCTAACGTAACAAAATGAAAGATTTACGGTGTGTGAAGAGATGATGATGAATATCCGGAAATGTCAGTTGCGCACTTGTTCTGTGTATACCAAAGTTTTCTCGTACATCAGTGTGAAAACTTGAGTCTCTAAAGTAGCAAAAAAAAAAAAAAAAAAAAAAAAACATTTCAATTTTCACTTCTTTTGAAAGGTCGCTCATCTATTCTTTCATGATTTTTTGGAAGGAAATTCGCCATGCAAATAATGTTTTTATTGTAAAACTCGTAGAAGTTTCTATGGTTCCTCTCTTCTGTATTTCTTCGGGTACGTATACCTTCTTGCCTTCCAGGCAATATAAACTCTGCCTTTAATACCAAAAAGTGTGCAAAAGCTAACGTCAACAAAACTTAATCAGTTCGATGTATGCTACAGAGCACACTTCAAAAAACGGAGAATGTTCTCGGTTCGTGATTCGCCCCTCTAGTTTTATTCATACGAAATAGGAGCATGTTCTTTGTTTTTAGCGACTTCTTCCACTCATTTACTCAAGCTGAGAAATTTCTCGGGTGAAGTATATTTTCCGACTCGCTTTATCCGCGCGAACCTGGGAATGTTCTCCACAATTTCTAGTATAAAGTACATTCTCCGTTTTATTCATACGACCGAAGGTCGCGATTCTGTAAGTTGCACCAAACCATGATGACGCACACTTAGAGAGGTAATTCGGCTCAGAAAGTTTTCACTCTGGTAGGCGGCAAGTACTGGGCGTCCAGCAGGTTGTTTCAGAAACTGTTACATTATTCAATCTGAAGCTGCAAATCGAAATGTACAATTCTGTCCCAAACACAGCAATACTACTTGTGACGAACGTTTACCGCACAGGAGGCAATGTACTGTTTTTCTCCGACGTTAATACCACATACCTGTCAATTTCTGCGGGTTTTCGGCAGAATCGGGTCGGGCCAAACTGGGTTGCCAATCGCCAGAAACGTTGTATTAGTGTTTCCGCGTTTATTTCTGTTTCCTTTCTCTTTAATCTTCTCTCCTCTCACTTTGGGATTCCGAGATAAACCCCTTTTCCTCTTCCACTTTCCTCAGCAGCGACGTCCCTGCAACAGTGCCGCTCTCACTCCAGCCTAGCGACTGGAGAACTGAAGTCGGCGTCTGAACGAGATCTCTGTCACGGCTGGAGTTTAGCGTGGAATACGACTGAGTCAGTGCTGCCAAGCTTAGCCCGAATTATGCACAACTTTTCTCCTGTTTTTTTAATTTACGATTTCCCAAGACCATTTGAAATTTAATTTTCAAGGTTACTGCGACCCCATGTGGTGATTAAAGTACTTTAAAGAGAAAGCGTGTAATCCATTTGGAGTTGTGGATGATAACAAATCGAACACCACATTGCATTCCAGCATTGCTGATGGGGGGCGCCACGAACTTGTAAGTCATTTTCAGCCAGGTGTCCCGATACTTTTGACCACATAGTGTATGTGAAGGCATCGTCAAGATCTAAAATGGATGTTCCAGCATCAAGAAAGTGCTTACTGGTCCAAGTCAACGACAGACAGGTAGCAAATATGGTTTCCAGTCATTAAGCAATCGAGCCACAGAATGAACATCAGTACAGTAGTTACATGTGTAATGAATCTGATCTGAAATTATACTATGGAAGATACTGGTTGACATGGCCAAAGATGAATAACATGTCTATGTTGGACAATCCAAGTCCACAGGAAGATCATGGGTACATAAAATCAAACATCTTTGGAAGAGCTATGTTATCTGTGAATACATTTATAAATAAATACATCTTTGGAAGAAAAGTGTTATCTGTGACCACAAGGTATAAACATTATGGTTATAGCACAAAAATATGACATCATGGCGAAGAAAATACCCACATCATATACTGGTTTAAATGAGAAGCATGTCCATGTGTCATACATAAGCACGGTACAGAAAATTGCGAAAGTTTGTAATTAAAATATTTTTCGTTGTAACCAGTATGTTGCAGACCACTATAGTGTCAGGCCTATGGCCTGAATGCCAAAGTTAACAGCAAAACGGATCAACATATCAGCAGATCGAATTCGCGCAGTCTCTACTAATTCAGTTCTAAGGAGATGAGAAGCCAAGGTAACGTGGCAGTACTGCACTGGTGTTAAGGATGCCAATTACATTGGCACAAGGACGCCTCATTTAATGATACATAAACGGAAAAAAATGAACATATTCTAGTGCTCGATTTCACCTTCCGCTTTGACCATAGAGTGAGGATTCACATGCACAGAATTTATTTTCTGTTGTCGACACACATTGCCACATTGGTTGTGTATTCTTGGGGTGGCATAGGTTTGTGCGTAAAACGACCTATAAATTCCGAATGTCGCCAGATCGTTAGTTCAGATAGATTCCAATCGTATGTGCTGTGTATTAGGGACAGGTGTTTTGTAGAGACCATAACAAGTTGCATTTTATACTTGGAATAAATTGTTCTCTCAGCCTTGACGAGCAAAATGAGCAGACATCACGTCGCAGCACCGTCACGTCAGCGTGCATTCACACTGTCTGTCACGTCATGTAACGTCAATTCGCTTAGTCCGTGTCAGAGTACAGTATTTCAATTGAGGAACTAGGGTTATGAATGGCCAAAGCAAACCTCATAACTTGTGTTCTTGATCAGTCTTGTTTGCTGAAGTGCTGAGGCGTGAAGCAACACCTCAAAACATCGACATTTCTATGTTATGGGTGAGTGGGCGTCTCTTCTGTTATTGCCAAACCTAAACAATTTTTTGCTTTCAGATATCTCACATTGCTTGTGTGAGAACATCCAGTGCAAAAAACCTCCAAGTCGGCATCGAACATTTACAATTTGCCACGAAATCAAAGCACAATAAGAAAATGGAGATTAAAATGTTACAAAAGCACAATATCCACTACTATACAACGAGTTAACTTACGCTGACAGCAGATGATCATATCGTCGACACTTCATTCCCTGGAAACAGTGACCTGCCGTGACGTGAGGTGACGTGACGTGGCGGTCTGTTGACGACTTGTCTGAGTGCCGCCATTTCAAATGCATTGTGGAATGTTTTCACATGACGAGACTTGACGGCATCCCGAGATCATGCGACAATTTCAGCTTAATGTTGACAACATGCACACCACGCAATGCTCACACCAGACATTTTTCTACTCTATGGCTTTGATCGACGTCATATCTGACTCACAGATGCTACTTAGAGGCGACATCTAAAGGCAATGAGGTTCAATCCTAAACCAAAGAATGTATCACAAAAAAGACAGATAATATACATACATACAGTAAAATTTGATTGCAGCTCATGCGATTAATTACATAGCTATAAGCTATATTGCAAATAAATTGAGCTAACAAAAAAGAAAGTAACAACATAAAAAAACATACATGCATGAAACAAATTATCAGAGTTCACGTGTGCAAGTGAAAGATCCACTACAATATCACTCTTAGTAAACTCGTAATTTACATCTACGTGGACAATTTGCAAATCACACTTACGTGCTTGGCAAAGTGTTCATCGAACCATTTTTCACAATAATCCTCTATTATTCCAGTCTGAAACAGAATGCGGAAGAAACGAGCAGATGCATCTTTCCGAGCGAGACCTGATTTCCTTATTTTATGATGATGATCGTTTCTCCCTGTGGATGTCGGCGAAAAAAAAAATGCTTTCGCATTCGGAGGAGAAAGTTGGTGATCGTAATTTCGTGGTAAGGTTCTGCCGCAACGAAACATGCCTTTGTTTTAAATATGGCCGCCCCAAATTCTGTATCATGTCAGTGACACTCCCTCCCCTATTTCTCGACAGTACAAAATGTGCTGCATTTCCCTGAACATTCTCGATGAAGTCCGTTAATTCTACCTGGTAATGATCCCACACTGCACAGCAGTATTCTAGAAGAGAACGGACAACCGTAGTGTAGGCAGTCTCTCTAGTAGATCTGTTGCATCTTCAGCCAATAAAACGCAGTCTTTGGTTCTCCTCCCCCACAATATTTCCTATGCGTTCTTTCCAATTTATGTTGTTCGTAACGGTGATTCCTAGGTATTTAGTTCAATTTCCGGCCATTAGATTTGACTGATTTATCGTCTAACCGAAGTCTAACCGATTCCGTTTAGCACTCATGTGGATGACCTCACACTTTTCATTATTTAGGATCAATTGCCAATTAATACGAATTGTGAACTCTGAGACAGGAAATCACGAATCAAGTCACTGGCCAGCCTGTGACGATATTCCATAACCACGCAGTTTGACTACAAGCCGCTTGTGAGATACAGTGTCAGATGTCTTCTGGAACTCTAGAAAGACGAAATCAATCGGAAATCCCTTGTCAATGCCACTCAATACTTCGTGTGAATAAAAACTAGTTGTGTTGACTGTGTGTTAATAGACCGTTCTCTCCGAGATAATTCATAATGTTCGAACACAATATATGTTCCAAAATCCTGCTGCAAATAGACGTTGGTAATGTGGCCCTGTAAACTGATGCATTACTCCTACTGCGTTTCTTAAGTATTGGTGTGACCTGTGCCAGTTTCCAGTCTTTGGGTTACGAATCTTTCGTCACGGAGTTTCAACACTCACTTTCGCTACGTCAATCCTGTGTTCACTGATCTCAGTATATGTTTTGGTGCTCGTTATGCGAAAGTGGGTGTTTCGAGCAGGGCCAATTTAAAATCAAACACAACAATGGCAAAATGACATAATTAGGAACATATGGGAAACGTATACATACAGACTCCAGACAGCACAAGACAAGGAAATCTAAAAAGTTTTAAAAGCAGTAATAACAGGGTACAAGCAGTTGTACTTCAAAGATTCAAAAGGCAAAATGACTGCCAACAACAAACACAACTCTGTATTACTAGCAAAATGCTTCAACAACCTTCTAAACTGCGAGGAACCAACACAAAGACAATCTTTCAGAGAGCCTCTAAAGGAAATCCCGCCTTGAGAGCCATATAACTGCATTAGACTCAACAATACAGTGGCCAGCCGAAAAACAACAGGGCGCCAGGAGAAGACGGGGTATTGGCTGAGATGTGAAAACTAGGAGGGAGCGGGCAGTTGAAACCTTTTACGAGGTTACGAAATACTGCTGGGAGAAAGGAGGAGTACCGGACGACTGGAAGCAAGCCACAATCCATCCGCCACGTAAGAAGGGAGACAGGACAGGCACACACATATGTTGTTCAAGTGTGTGTGAAATCTTATGGGACTTAACTGCTAAGGTCATCAGTCCCTAAGTTTACATACTACTTAACCTAAATTATCCTAAGGACAAACACACACACACACCCGTGCCCGCGGGAGGAGTCGAACCTCCGCCGCAACCAGCCGCACAGTCCATGACTGTAGCGCCTCAGACCGCTCGGCTAATCCCGCGCGGCACCCGCATCTACCGAGCTCCCTACTGAGTAAGACAGAAGACCAAGCAGAACGCACAACTGGCGAGTACCAAGCGGGGTTGAGGAAAAATAGTTTTTCCCCAGCGCAAATTCTTAACTTGAAAACAATTATCAGGATCAGAACAACGAAGAACCTCAACACAGTCGTTACATTCACTGATTTCAAAAAATCTTACAGTTCTGTAAATAGACAGAGTATCCTTAACACTGGAAGAAGCAGGTGCTGACAAAATCAGCAGACAGTCAGGCAAACAGACACTTACAGACACAACTTCATAAGTTAAATTCCTAAGGAAATTTCTCAAGCCTTCAGAATTAGCACAGGAGTTCGGCATGGCGACGGCGTCTCACAGATCCTCTTCAGTATGATCTCAGACAAGGTCACGAGAGAGAGGAATAAATAACTACAAGAGAAAAACATCGACCGAATCAAATGGTTCAAATGGCTCTGAGCACTATGCGACTCAACTTCTGAGGTCACCAGTCGCCTAGAAAAAAAAAATGGCTCTGAGCACTATGGGACTTAACAGCTATGGTCATCAGTCCCCTAGAACTTAGAACTACTTAAACCTAACTAACCTAAGGACATCACACAACACCCAGTCATCACGAGCAGTCGCCTAGAACTTAGAACTAATTAAACCTAACTAACCTAAGGACATCACACACATCCATGCCCGAGGCAGGATTCGAACCTGCGACCGTAGCGGTCACGCGGTTCCAGACTGAAGCGCCTTTAACCGCACGGCCACACCGGCCGGCTCGACCGAATCCATCTAGTAGAAAGGGCAAGAACTGACGTGGAATGTCTTGTTTTTTTTTGTTTTTTTTTCTGACTATATTGCTATGATTTCTAAGGATAAAACAGATGCAAAGATAATGATAGGAACACTGGACAAAATTGCATCTCCAACCTGACTACAAATACCGAAAACGAAAACAGAATGCATTGAACATAAACACAATAGAGAAAAAGATATACAAACACAAGATGGAAACGTCCAAAGAGTTGATAAGTTTAAGTATCGAAGAGAATGGATACAATCAAATGGGTTAGATAACACTACAAGCAAAGAAAGATCGAGGAAAATTGAATTAGCAAACAAACTCACCCAAAACAAATTTAATAAAAAATCAGTATCATTCCAGGTAAAAATTTAACACCACGCAACAGTAACTACACCGGATGCACCATGCAGATCTAAATGCCTAACACCGAGTACAAGAGGTGAGGGAGAAGAACTGGAAATGCAGAAAGACTTCAGGGCCACAAAAGAACTAAACTAATAAATAGCTTGACGAAGAGGATAAATGAAGAGCTATAGAGAAATATAGGAACAATCGCAGACTCAATAAGAAAGAGGAGATGAAAGTTTTACGGTCATTGTACGAATGACTACTGGCTATTGGATGAAAATTTTAATCTCGTATTTCCAAATTAAAAAACATCACGAGGTGGCTGGAACAGCCAAGAAAGGATATGACAAAACCGAACGTCACAGAAGACACCAGACAAGACGGGGAAAATTTCAGGCTGCAGGTCAGTAGTGCAAAATTTCTTGTCCGACAACAAAACTCACAACCTAGGAGGCTGATGTCAAATGAACAGAGCCAGGCCGCCAGCCAATGCATAAAGAGATTCTGGGAAGAAGAGAAACGACGTACCATTGTCTTCGGTTCTAAGCTATCTATAGTTGCTCAAATTCAATTATAAAAAGAGGTCATAAGCAGGAAATAAGGAGAAATAAACACAGAATTCCAAAAAGAAGCACTGCAGAGGTAAGGAAAATTCACAAAAAGTGACAAATGTTCGAACCGGTCACGAGAATTGAGCTACATATTTCAGTTCAACATATCGAGTCCAAGTTTCATTATTTTCAGCGTTTCTGCAACTGGTTAGTGCTGTTCTGTGTCACTGTATTTCTGTTGCTACCGTCGCATTCTGTAGTACTCTGACAAATAAGAAATTCTGGAATCCATAACTAAACTTGATCTAGACAACTCAAGTACAAAGACAAAAACAAAAAAAATAAAGAAAATTCTAAAATGTAATAACAGTAGATACTTAATGAAATGTCAGGGAAAATAACGAACCGTGCAGCAGAGACCTACAGTTTACCTGTATAGGCCTGGCTGTCCTCTTATAGTCTCCTGCCTAACCTCACCCTCATAAATCGTGCAGTTTGCGGAAAAATACAGCCAAATATTCGTGGGAATCAAGATTGTAAATATGCGAGCTAACCGTTCCATTCGCACCAATTATGCTGTTCTTTCGGTGGTGGTGGTTGTTAGGATGTTTAAGGGGGACTAAACAGCTAAGGTCATCAGTCCCCCATTCCAAAAACAGGCGAGACATTAAGGCGCGGAGCAGATAAAACCCCAAGGGGAAGGATACACAAATGCGGTAACGAATACGACAGACACGAAGAGGACAGATGAACACCAGACAGAAAGAAACAGAAGAAAAGAAGATGGCAGGAGACTGGTTGACTGACCACGACAACAAAAAAGGGAAAGAGTCAACCAACCGACTACACACTAAAAGCTGCAACCAAATATGAGAGACTCGAGGACAAGAGACACACAAAGGGAAAGGTGCAGGACCACTCTAAATGGAACCATAAAAAGGTCTAGCACGGATAAAATGTAAAACACTGTCAGCCATGGAGGCATCGTCGCATAAAATCAAAGGCAAGGTGCCCGGGAGATTATAAGACTGCCGAAGGGTGCGCAGTCGGGGACACTCCAATAAAACGTGGGCGACCGTCAGCCGGGACCCACACCGGCACAGGGGGGGATCCTCCTGACGCAAAAGACGGCCGTGCGTCAGGTATGTATGGCCGATGCGGAGCCGACACAGGATGACAGAGTCCCTGCGAGAAGACCGCAGGGAGGAGCGCCACACATCGGTGTTCTTTCGATTCCTGCCCGACCTCACATTCGGAAATCATATCTTATTGGGAAATAAATAGCTAAATATTTTATGAGAACCAAGTATGAAAAATACGATTGCTGCTTGATTCACTGGCATCAGTTTAAGCTGCGCACTGGGGTCGCGGTGCTGCCTAACCGTACTCTCGGAAATCGCGACATATTTACAATAAACGGCACAGCTTACTTCAGGCACTGAGACAACCGGAGATAACATTTAATGACGGGACACTTTCATCTTTCGCATCGTAGACCGCTGCTGTCACGACGTCGCTAGTCAAAGTTGACTGGTGGAATAGTACTTAATGCTCGAAATTCATATCTAGGCCGGTGGAAAATCTTGTAAAAATAAATTATGCCTTACGATAGGTCCATGGAGGACGCGTGTTTCAAGAAACCATGGCGATGTGCTATCGTTGTCGAACATTATCCAAAAGATCGAACGAAGAAAGCACTTGGCATGGTAGCTTTGTAGGAATATTTATAATCTGCAGACGCCCGATCTTCCTGTAATTAAAAGATACATAAAATTAATCTTTCTCCTACACAGACTGCCTTAGACAGATTCGTATGAATAATCCGCTCGACTGATTTGTAAAATTATATTATTCTTAATATAAGTGCTGTGTCTAAGATCTCCATATTTATTAAACATGGAGGAGTCGAGAATTACTGTCACGCATGCGCAGTAAGGTGCAGTCATTTCGGTGGCCGTGCTTTGGCAGACAGAGACCACACTCTGCTCGGTGACTCCTCACAGACCGCTGCCGCTGCTCCGCGCTGTTGCCGCATTTCTCTGTTTCTGCAGACTCTGCTGGCAACGGGGACAGCAACAGCCGCCTTGTTCGCCTTTCGACTCAAACCGTTGCGGGGATACGGCGTGGGCCGATGAGGAGAGCCGTGTATTGTTGACAACTGCGTCACGTCTTCATTTGTCTTGTTTCCTGTAATGGGGTACAGTTGATTGAACAATCATTTTTGAAAGGGCCTTAGTCCAAATTTTGACAAAATGAGTTAAGCACGGTCACAGATCCTATACACACAGATAGACATTTTTGTATGAAAATGGCTTTATTGCCGATACCTCAAATGTGTTACTGCGACTCGTTACAGCGGCATCATTTATGAAACGGCTTTACTCCTGGAATAGTGCCCTTTCAATGGTGATTGTATTAGCATGCCATCTACCGAATACTTAATGCAGTATATCTTGACGTTTCTCTTTCCGTAGTTGAACCGTTGCTATTTCTGAAGAAGTGTTGTGAAACGTAAAATGACTCCAAGTATTGTGTTGGAGAGTAGTGACAGTACCAAGAAAGAAATAAAGAAAGAAACAAAAACGTGATGTTGGAAAACATGAGCAGAACGCTATAAGAACAGCCACAGTAATTTGTCATGAGTACACTAACCCTTTCAGTCATGTTCCCTTACACATTTTGAACACAGTAGTTACAATCAGATGTGGCTTCTAAACACACACATTCACGTCCGATTCCATAGTTGAGGAATTTTTGAAGGCTGTCGCCCTGTTTCCTGTATCTTTTTGTTTTTCGTGTTCTGTGCTGTACTCTACGTCAATTCATCATTACTTGCACACGGATTAGGGTTGCACAGTCTCCTCAGACATGTAGATAGCGGTTGCACAGAATGTATTGTTGTAGTACAGCTATACATGGCCGATGCGAGTCGACTACTTAAGTCGCATACGTGACGGCGCAGCAATAAATGCGCCGTGAGTGGCAGCGTTAGGCAAAGTGAGACGCGTACAGCGCGTGTCACGTGACCCGACACTACAGCGCGACACGCACGAGTCGCGCGGATGCAGCGCACACTTCGACGCGTACACCACACCTCGCACGCGCCGGCTGGCGACGCTCTGCGCTGACAGAACCGAAGCGCGCGCAACCTGTTATCTTCCTCAAACGATTTTATAGAAACTATTGACTGAAAATATTTGATTTTTGCCTTACTTGTATCGTTATGTATCAGCTTCGCGTCGAAGTGCCCATCATCTCGCTAATGACCATTCTTATTGTGATGTACACGGCCGGCCGGTGTGGCCGTGCGGTTCTAGCCGCTTCAGTTTGGAACCGCGTGACCGCTACGGTCGCAGGTTCGAATCCCGCCTCGGGCATGGATGTGTATGATGTCCTTAGGTTAGTTAGGTTTAAGTAGTTCTAAGTTCTAGGAGACTGATGACCACAGATGTTAAGTCCCATAGTGCTCAGAGCCATTTGAACCATTTGTGATGTACACGTTTTAGTAAGACACTGCGCAAAACTCAAAAAGTTTGCAACGAAAATTAGGGGTCGCTGTGGTTTTCCGTTTGGTACGTATCACACCATATGTTGCTGCGTATGAAATTTAGCTAACATGCTGAATTTTTGTTTTAGACTTGGGAGGGGGTCTCTATCTGCCTCCGATCTCGAGAAAACGGATACCATGTAGCTCGCTCACTTCCGATCTCACGCCCGCCAGAATGAAATAATCGCAACATCTCTCGTATCTCCTAAACCGCTCGAGACATCGAAACGAAAGTTTGGCGAATGATAGCACACAAGGAGGAGAGTGTTTTGCCAACTCTTAAGCACACGGAACTTTCTCTTCTATGGCGATATATCAGTACTTATACTTCCCTTTCTTTTTATTTCACTCCAGCGACTGTAATTTTTTAAGAGTCATTGACAGCTAGCGAAACAAGAGCTTCCTAGTATGAAAATAAACATGAAATTTCTTCTTGTATGTTACTGCAAACAGACACTATGAGGTTCTTCGTAAGCTATTGTTGCTCTGTGATTGCCAATTACTTGTTTAATGAGGCATTCCGTTTCGGAATTCTGTCCCAATAGCTGCTGTGAGATGAGTTTGGCAAATTACACTGTGACAAAGGACGTACAATTAAACCGGTCACCAAGAGAAATGTGGCCGTAACTCACAAACGGTAATGCTTCTTCGAATGAGAAAAGGTTAACAATTAACACAAAAATAGATTGCCGATTCTTTTGGAATTTTGGTGGAATTCCAGTATCCGCATGGCTGTAACGGATCGTGCAGCCACGCCTCGATCCCTAAGTCAACAGATGGGGACGTTTGCAAGACGACAATCATCTGCACGAACAGTTCGACGACGTTTGCAGCAGCCCGGACTACCAGCTCGGAGACCGTGGCTGCGGTTACCCTTGACGCTGCATCACAGTGCTGGTGTTCTCGACGACGAACTTAGGTGCACGAATGGCAAAACGTCATTTTTTCGGATGAATGCAGGTTCTGTTTACAGCATGGTCACATCGTGTTTGGCGACATCGCGGTGAACGCACATTGGAAGCGTGTATTCGTCATCGCCATACTGGCGTATCACCTGGCGTAATGGTATGGGGTGCCATTGGTTACACGTCTCAGTCACCTCTTTTTCGCATTGACGGCACTTTGAACAGTGGACGTTACATTTCAGACGTGTTACAACCCGTGGCTCTACCCTCCATTCGATCCCTGCGAAACCCTACTTTTCAGCAGGATGATGCACGACCGCATGTTGCAGGTCCTGTACAGGCCTTTCTGGATACAGAAAATGTTCGACTGCTGCCCTGGCCAGTAAATTCTCCTGATCTCTCACCAATTGAAAACATCTGGTCAATGGTGGCCGAGCAACTGGCTCGTCAAAATATTCCAGTCACTACTCTCGATGAACTGTGGTATCGTGTTGAAGCTGCATGGGCAGCTGTACCTGTACACGCCATCCAAACACTGTTTGACTCAATGCCCAGGCATACCAGGGCCGCTTATTACGGGAGGAGGTGGTTGTTCTGGGTACTGGTTTCACAGGATCTATGCAACCAAATTGCGTGAAAATGTAATCACATGTCAGTTGTACTATAATATATTTGCCCAATGAATAGCCGTTTATCATCTGCATTTCTTCTCGGTGTAGCAATTCTAATAGCCAGTAGTGTAAAATCACACCGAGTGTAACATTGGACGGAAAGAAAAAGCCAACCACCAAGTAACGCACTAAAAAACCCAGTCTAAAACCGTAGGCCAAAGGCCAGACTCCACAGAAAAAAAGGGGAAAACGCTTAGATCGAGCGATAAAAAAACCCTGCACGAATAAAACTCAAAACTAAATCTGCCATTGCAACATCGTCCGATAAAAGTGCAGGAAGCGCACCCGGCAGCGCAAACGTCAGCCCGAGCGGAGTTAAAAGCGGGCAGTCCGACAAGATGTGGACCACCGCCGAAGCAGACCCGCAGAGGCATAAAGGTGGGTCCTCGCGGCTCAGTAAACAGCTGTGCGTCCTCCTGGTGTGGCCCATGCACAGCCGGCAGAGCACGACAGATTCCTGGCGGGTCTCTCGCCACGCACCGGTAGCCTCCTCGGTGGCCTGAAGTTTGTCGGGTGAAGGAAGGGCGCGCCATTCTTCACCCCAGCTGCGAAGTACCTTCTGCCGCAAAACTGACCCGAGGTCACTCTCCGAAAGGCCGACCTCCGAGGCCGGTGCACCGACAGCCCGTTTGTCCAGCGCGTCGACACGTCCGTTTCAAGGGATGCCGACACGACCCGGGGTCCACGCTGAGACCACACAGTGGCAGCAATGGACAAGAGTATGGAGGGCTTCCTGGATAGCCGTCACCAGCTGATAATGGCGACGTTCTCGCCATAAAGGCACTCTCGACTAACATCACCTCGTCACGTCCAGTCTCAAAGGTAACCAACGCTCACAACCGTTACAGCTCGTATTTAGAGCAAACCTGATTTGCTGTCTCGTAGCGGCGCAGCTGTCGCCACTCCTATGCGACTGGCAAGAATTTGAAACATACATCATTTTTCAGATGCATGAGACAGGCGAAATACCCTCAGCCTTCAAGAAGAATATGATAATTCCAATCCCAAAGAGAGCAGGTGTTGACAGATGTGAAAATTACCGAACTATCAGTTTAATAAGCCACGGCTGCAAAATACTAACACGAATTCTTTACAGACGAATGGAAAAGCTGCAAGAAGCCGACCTCGGAGAAGATCAGTTTGGATTCCGTAGATATGTTGGAACACGTGAGGCAATACTGACCCTACTACTTATGTTAGAGAATAGATTAAGGAAAGGCAAACCTACGTTCCTAGCACTTGTAGACTTAGAGAAAGCTTTTGACAATGTTGCCTGGAATACTCTCTTTCAAATTCTAAAGGTGGCAGGGGTAAAATACAGGGGGCGAAAGGCTATTTACAATTTCCAGAATGAGATTTTCACTCTGCAGCGGAGTGTGCGCTGATATGAAACTTCCTGGCAGATTAAAACTGTGTGCCCGACCGAGACTCGAACTCGGGACCTTTGCCTTTCGCGGGCAAGTGCTCTACCAACTGAGCTACCGAAGCACGACTCACGCCCGGTCTCACAGCTTTACTTCTGCCAGTATCTCGTCTCCTACCTTCCAAACTTTACAGAAGCTCTCCTGCGAACCTTGCTCAGATGGTAGAGCACTTGCCCGCGAAAGGCAAAGGTCCCGAGTTCGAGTCTCGGTCGGGCACACAGTTTTAATCTGCCAGGAAGTTTCATATCAGCGCACACTCCGCTGCAGAGTGAAAATCTGATTCTGGAAACATCCCCCAGGCTGTGGCTAAGCCATGTCTCCGCTATATCCTTTCTTTCAGGAGTGCTAGTTCTGCAAGGTTCGCAGGAGAGCTTCTGTAAAGTTTGGAAGGTAGGAGACGAGATACTGACAGAAGTAAAGCTGTGAGTAGCGGCCGTGAGTCGTGCTTCGGTAGCTCAGTTGGTAGAGCACTTGCCCGCGAAAGGCAAAGGTCCCGAGTTCGAGTCTCGGTCGGGCACACAGTTTTAATCTGCCAGGAAGTTATTTACAATTTGTACAGAAACCAGATGGCAGTTATAAGAGTGGAGGGACATGAAAGGGAAGCAGTGGTTGGGAAGGGAGTGAGACAGGGTTGAAGCCTGTCCCCAATGTTATTTAATCTGTATATTGAGCAAGCAATAAAGGAAACAAAAGAAAAATTTGGAGTAGGAATTAAAATCCATGGACAAGAAATAAAAACTTTGAGGTTCGCCAATGACATTGTAATTCTGTCAGAGACAGCAAAGGACCTGGATGAGCAGTTGAACAGAATGGACAGTGTATTGAAAAGAGGATATAAGATGAACATCAACAAAAGCAAAACGAGAATAATGCAATGTAGTAGAATTAAATCGGGGGATGCTGAGGGTATTAGGCTCGGAAATGAGACGCTTAAAGAAGTAAAGGAGTTTTGGTATTTGGGGAACAAAAAAACTGAGTATTGTCGAAGTAGAGAGGAAATAAAATGTAGACTGGCAATGGCAAGAAAAGCGTTTCTGAAGAAGAGAAATTTGTTAACATCGAGTATAGATTTAAGTGTCAGGAAGTCGTTTCTGAAAGTATTTGTATGGAGTGTAGCCAGGTATGGAGGTGAAACGTGGACGATAAATAGTTTAGAAAAGAAGAGAATAGAAGCTTTACAGATGTGGTGGTACAGAAGAATGCTGAAGATTAGGTGGGATATCACATAACTAATGACGAGGCATTGAATAGAATTGGGGAGAAGAGGAGTTTGTGGCACAACTTGACTAGAACAAGAGATCTGTTGGTAGACTACAACAACAACAACCTTTTTTCAGATGTAGTGCGATTTTTTTCCGTCAGTGTATTTAGCGAGTTGAAATTTTTGATATCGTAACTCTGTAATTTCGATCACGTATTCATTGATTACGCAGATATTAAGTAAAGCGCAGTTGCTGCACAGAAAAGAAAAAGATGGTCTACGACCTTATCTGATGTAGGTCTGATCAACACAGAAACTCTGTTGCAATATTATTACTGAATTATATTAGTGGATTAAATTGATAAATACGTCTCACTTTCGTCTGAAATGCTGTCGTTTAAGGTTCATCAGTCCCTATCATAAATTTTCCCTTTCTCAGTAGAACGATGATCATAGTTGGTGATGCTGACGTTACTCGTATTAAATGATCCTGACAGACTGCCCAAAATCTGCGTGAATTCTGGCACTCAGACCTCTGGGTTGCGTTAGTCGAGGAGAAAACAAGTATATGATGTTTGTGCACGAATTCAGCAATTTTGTGACTTAGAATGCACGCACATACGCTATGTCATCAAAAATATACGGACATACCCAAAACATACGTTTTTCATATTAGGTGCATTGTACTGCCACCTACTTCCAGGTACTTCATATCAGCGACCTCAGTAGTCAATAGACATCGTGAGAGACCAGAAAGGGGTGCTCCGCAGAACTCACTGACTTCGAACGTGGTCAGGTGATTGGGTGTCATTTGTGTCCTAAGTCTGTACGCGAGATCACCACACTCCGAAACATCCCTAGGTCCACTGTTTCCGATGTGATAGTGAGGTGGAAATGCGAAAAAAGCATAAAAGCGTACAGGCCGACCTCGTCTGTTGACTGACAGACGCTGCCAACAGTCGAACCGTGTCATAATGTGTAATAGGCAGAGATCTATTCAGACCATCACACAGAAATTCCAAACTCCATCAGGATCCACTGCAAGCGCTATGACAGTTAGGCGGGAGGTGAGAAAACTTGGATTTCATGGTCGACCAGCTGCTTGTAAGCCACACAGCAGGCCGGTAAATACTAAACAAAGCCTCGCTTGGTGTAAGGAGTGTAAACATTGATGGATCAAACAGTGGAAAACTTTGTGTGGAGTGTCGGTACACAATGTGGCGATCTGAATGGCAGGGTGTGGGTATGGAGAATGCCCAGTGAATGACATCTGCCAGCGTGTTTAGTGCCAACAGTAGAATTCGGAGCCAGTGGTGTTGTGGTGTGTCGTGTTTTTCACGGATGGGGTTGGCACCCTTTGTCGTTACGCGTGGCACTATCACAGCACAGGCCTACATTGATGTTTTAAGCACCTTCTTGCTTCCCACTGTTGAAGAGAAATTTGGGGATGGTGACTGTATTTTTCAACAGGATCGAACATCTGTTCATAATGCACGCCATGTGGCGGAGTGGTTCCACGACAATAACATCCCTGTGATGGACTGGCCTGCGTAGAGTCCTGACCTGAATCCTACAGAACACCTTTGGCATGTTTTGGAACGCCGACTTCGTGTCAGGTCTTTCCAAGTGACATCGATACCTCTCCTCAGTACAGCACTCCGTGAAGAATGGGCTGCCATTCCCCAAGAAACCTTCCAGCACCTGATTGAATGTGTGCCTGCGAGAGTGGAAGCTGTCATCAGGGCTAAGGGTGGGCCAACACCACACTGAATTCCAGCATTACCGATGGAGGGTGCCACGTACTTGTAGGTCATTTTCAGCCAGGTACCCGGATACTTTTGATCACATAGTGTAAATGGTGTGGAGACGTTTCGCCCCATGGGTACTTGTAGCACAAAGACAAAATAGGGCGGGTATTCCGTGATGACCTACACGAGACAGACGTTCGATTATCAAACGAAGTTCACTCACCGAATGCGTCGTACACCCGCCTCCTCAAATGTGGTTGGAGGCCATCGAGCATCGGGTCCTCCCTATCTGGAACAGCTGCCACAACCCTGTTTCAAACAATTATCCGTCGCACAGCAAACTGGATTTTACAATTTTAGATGTTTACACAATGGCGTAAGTTCTTTGACTGTACTTCCAAGAGGACGTCGTACTCCTACGTGAAAGATCGCTGCTTCTTTCGCCGCCTAATTCTTTACTGTGATCTCGATTTTCTTTCCTGGTTTCCATAGGCCCCTGCTGCGTTTGCTGTAAATACGGGAGCTCCTAAGGTTTCTGATAACCTGTACTTTAGAATTATGAAGAAGAAACTCTTCTACGTTCGTCAGGTCACGTAAAGAAGATTTCGCTACGACTGCGATCAGCAATTACTGTAGAGGGACGCTTTGCGTTGTGCAGTTAACAATGAGAGTATAGGCGCGCTCTGCACTTCTTGCCGAGATACGAACTCTGCTGTATCTGTATTGAAAGATTCCGCCTGACCAACACAGATCGGGTGTATTTGAATATCCGTTCAGAATGGTTATACGCTTCAGCGGACAACTGCTGAGAAAAAACGGTCACTAAATCAGAATGATTAGTGTAGGCAGTCTGGATGGAGATAAAGCAGAATTTTTTTCCCCAATAGTTCTCATGATGTAATTTACAACTCGACAGAAAAACCTCAATTGCAGCCACATATTAATTAACAAATACCTTGTCAGAAATGATCACGAAACGTTAGACATCTACCATTTATTATATTATGACTAGAGACTACGTAACTGATAGAAACCCGCGTTATATTTGTGACCTGAAACTTGTAACAGAGGAATACGAATTTTTCATTTAAATGCCGTTGAAGTTGCATCTAATGTTACTCCGTGAAGAGGGGGCTGTGACTGTTTGTGTAATGCAACAAATGGAACAAAATCAGAGACAAACACAGCAACAGTTAGACACAATCGGACAAAATCTTCAAAAGTTAGACACAATGGAACAAAATCAGAGACAAACACAGCAAAAGCTGCAAAAGTTAGACACAATGGAACAAAATCAGAGACAAACACAGCAAAAGCTTCAGAAGTTAGACACAATGGAACAAAATCTTCAAAAGTTAGACACCACACTTGAACAAACACGTGAAGATTTAACTACTGAGTTACATAACATCGAATCGAAATGTCAAAAGGTCTGTAATGACGTAAAAACACAAATTTGTGAACATTTTCAACCTATTTTTTCGCGGCATGAAAATGCATTACAGAATCACGAAGCAGCCATAAAAGAACTGCAGACTACTGTTCATGAAAATCATGAGACCTTGCAAGCTAAAATGGACTCAGTTGCATCTACCGATTCGGTTACGCAACTTGCAAAAACTCAGGAAAACTTAAAGGACACAGTAGAAAGACACATGGTGGAAATTAGTTCATTATCAGAGAAAGTAGCCGAACTTTCGGATCAGGTCACTAACTTATCTACAAAGGTAGATGATGATCTGAATGACACAAGACCCGTAGCCTTCACTGACACAGAAGAGTATGAACAAATTAGAAAATTCAAACAAAATCAAAATCAAATCAATACACAGTACAAAAGAGAAATCCGGGAAGTACAAGATCAGTTGACACAGGTAATACAAGAATTACGTATTTCAGAGGACACTCGCGCTCCAACATGGGAAGAGGAACTTAGAAATACGCAAAAGCCACAAAATAATAACACAGGGCATTTCGGTAATTATGAAAGAAATTGGCAAGGTACACCGAATTCTGAGATGGAACCGCCGACACGACGTAACAATGACCGATATGCTACTCGCCGACACGATGATTTTGACTATAAGCTGTTCATTACTACACGTAAATTCAAAACGTTTAAGAATTCTGCCAACGACATTCATCCACAAGCGTGGCTCCATCAATTCTCTCATTGTTTTCCTCCCAACTGGTCATTGGAGCACAGGTTAGAATTTATGTGTGGCTACTTAGAGAATGAACCAGGTGTAAGAATGCGATCGGTCATTCACGATTGTCACAGTGAAGGAGAATTTTATCATGCCTTCCTCTCAGCATATTGGTCTCAAGCCACACAAGACCGCGTAAAACATAGCATCATAATGATGAAACATTTCGAACAATCTGAATTTTCCAGTCTTGTGAAATATTTTGAAGACATGTTGCACAAGAATCAGTACCTGTCAAACCCATACAGCCCCTCAGAACTCATCCGCATTTGCTTAATCAAATTACCTGAACATTTATGGCATATTATTTTAGCAGGACGTTGCAAAGACGACATTGAAGCTTTTCAGGGACTCTTACAAGAATTAGAAATTGACACAGACAGTCGCGGGATGCGAAAACGGGAAAACAATCACTACAGGGCACATCCGTCACAATTCCGTGACGACAGAAATAATAACTGGACACGACAAGGCTATTCTTACAACGCAAATCGTGATCAAAACAGACACCACCCATATGACAACCACTGGCAGAGTAATAATAGTTACAGAGAAAGATCGCATTTTCGTAGTAATGAATATGACAGAGATAACCATAGAAACAGACAATATGGTAATCAGAACTATTATTATCAAGGGGGACAGAATAATTTCAGACGTAACAGTTCAGCGCGCAGTTACGATTCAGGGAGAAATTCTCCACCACGTGACCAACACGAAAGAAACTGTGTAAACTACCGACAAAACGACAGACCTGAATTCTATCAGAACTGGCGTGCTTTAAATAGAGCTGGGCCCTCTCGGCAAGGCGAATTTGTGGAAGTTAGGCCTCCTAATCCCAGTAACGACGCACAGCAACAAAGAGACAGACAATGACTCGCACCGCAGGCATACATGTGCGCCGGCTGGCTCCGAGAGAAATAACATTATATCTGGTACTGCTAAGAAGATTTTAATGCAACATTTTGGTTCACTTGAAAATACATTCTGGATTTAAAGAACTTTCAGTGAGATACCAGATGAGACAGTGGTTAGTTTATGTGACAGCTACATGATTTTATCACGACGCTACTAATGAGCGACAATTTACAATGTTGCTTTTGCGGTGTATCTGTTTGATATCTGCACAGCTTTTCTGAATTCTTCTGTAAAGTAAAACATGTTTTAGTAGTAACTTTTGTGCTATTGCTACAAGGAGACAGCCTTTTCCGTAGGACAACAATACGTTACAGCACAGTACTTTCCTCATCACGGCAATAAGCGTAATAACTAAGTTATCTATACGCAAAGCATTTCACTTTTGTGTATCATGAAGTAAGTACATTGATTTCTGCAGAACTTAGCTTTCGAAGGACAATAACTATGACACTTCCCAGAGATTATCTTACAGCAAGACGCACATTTAGCGCTACAGGACACGTATTTGAGTGATTAATTTTGTACTTAAAACATTTATTTTTAAAGATTTTTGAATTACAAAGAAAGTTTTTCGTGATACATTTCATTCCATTGCTGTAATCTGTAACACCTGAGGGTATAATTACAATAAACCTCAGGGGGGTACACGCCTGCTTTGTGTACCATGTGTTTGGCAAGCACAAGGAGCCCTAGCTAATATGGTATTTGCTTATACAACTTTACACATCGGTACCATATTTCTCTAACACATAAATAACACAGCTATCTGATCATTTAACAGAGAAACAAACATCTTTTTACTACATCAGTGACACATGTTTACGCAATTACAGAGTTGGATTACTTCACACTTAAGAAATTGTATTTTGTCTGTACTGTGTGAACTCTTCATATTTTTTCGGAACCATTGTGATACAATGAGACCTTTGAATGATGTATTTGGTAAGGGAGCATGATTTTAAAGTACGTTTGAGGCAGATGACACTTTTGACATGAGCAGAGAATTTTGTTAGGTTTTGAAATTATTGGAGGAAGCTACGACGATTTTGAGATTTGACTGAGGTGTTATGATGTTATTATTACGATGACGATGTGTATTATGCTGCTGAGGTATGTTTATGATTAATAGGCTGATGCTATATGAGTTATTTGATTATGCTACTTATCTGTTATGATGCAATATTGAAGAAGTGTCGACGAATAAGGTAAGGAGTAATGAATAATGGTTAGGGACGCGAACTTGTGAAAAAGGATGTTGGAAACCAAGAATCGTACTTTAAGAGTTATGAAATGTGTGTGTAAATGCGTGAACGTATCACAATGCCGGCGAAGAATTTTTTGGACACTGTTATATTCATAGGATTTTGTTTCTACACATTTGCAACGCAAATTCTCGACCTGTGAAATTTTTATATGAGACTGTCACTGTAGCGGAAACTGCTGTCGTAGATATTTCCGTAAGAAAGTTAAGTGACCACCTGCACATAATGCGTCGTGGGCACCCAGGTGTGTCAGACGCCTGGAGAACAAGCCATTAGTGTGAGTGCCTCATCAGAAGCACAGGTAGAAAAAAAAGAAAGGGAAGGCCATTGTCCGCGCTACTGACATCTCCTTGTTGAAAGCATACTGTGGAGCTCGTAATTTATGATATTTACTGAAATGCCTAATAAAATGACAAGAAATATTTTTACATCTGCACACCTGATTATGACAAGTGTCTTTGTACGAGAGTTGAGTGCTACTGACTTACGAAATGCCACATGACTATTGAATGATATTTTTATGCTTTGCTTTTCATAGTTGCTTATTTAATTTGATGTCTGGTTTCCAGCTGTGTTGCAGCATTGCTTTTATAAAATGAAATGCATTTGCTAATGTGAACACTTTCTGTCAACAGATCTATTAAATAATTATTTTATGATCCACATTCTTTAAAAAAGGAGCACTTGGAAAGGAAAGAACAATAAGAAGGAACTAGTAACAGTAACAGATAATTTTCTTTTCAAGTACATGGTAATATTTTTTTACAATAAGTTGTTATGGTGCACCACTTTAATTACATAGACATTAAGATGTGAATATACATTTCCCTTGTCTGCATTATCATCTTTAGTGTAATATTTTTTCTGCTTGCGCTATGTCATGTTTAGGTATAAGTTGCTGCTGTTTGCCAGGCATAGTGTTATTGAATTTGACTTTTGCTAATTTATGCTGCTAGCTTTGCCAATTTGCATTTTTTGTCATTGCTGTTTGTGATAATTTGTTATGTGATGCTGCATTGCCTCGTCCCTTGGTATATATATCTCTGAGCTCAGTAGATTTAAGTTAGCTTAAGAGGGGTAGACTATATAAGAAACTAACTGTGATGACTTGGAAGAAATGTATTGAGAAGCTATATGAAAATGGTTTGGGCAAAACAAAAAAAAAAAGGATACTGTACAGTGGAGAAAAATTATTTTGACAGAGGATGTGAACAGGATACAGAAAGCAGGCTTAGATAGGACTTTTGGGAATAATGATGAACGAAGGGAGATCTCCATGCAAAATACTGCAGTAAAACAAACCCTGTCCTTTCCTTGTATTATTCCGCTATATGCTTGTGTACCCTTGTGTATTTATGTTCTTCCTGTATTTATATGTGTATCTGACAAGATTTATGTTGTCGAATTTTTTCTTCTTCTAATACTAAGCTACATTCACTATGATGAGGAATACTGTTATCCTCAAATATAATTGGCATTAATAATATGTTATTTACTTTGTAAAGATGTTAGACATTATTTATTCTGTTTTGTTGCTCATGTGTGAAGTTGATGTTTCGAAAGTTATTCTGATCTTTTATGTATGTACTTATGTCATAATTCCTGTAACACTGATGTATATGTTTATTTGTATTCTTTTGTAAAGCCCCTATTACTACAAACGTTATCTGTATTGTTATGTTTTTAATGATGTATTTTGTACCTCTGTAATTGTATTCTTACGTCATAAAATTGTAATTGACACCAGTTCATCTAATCAAGTAACTTGAAAGTTCCATTTCACTGCACACATTTCTGTTGGTCATAGTATATGGACAATATGTGAGAGGTAGGGACTGATAGTGTTTGCACGTGTGTTAATAATTCAGCAAGGGACTGGATGACAGTATTGCTGGTTCTAAGGACAATTAGAAAAAAAAAAAAAAAAACTTTGTGAGAGGACAAGTGGTGGTTTATGGACTTGCTATATTCTCCGCAAGACTCTTCGATGGTGAATGTGCACCTGCACAGTCGCAACAGATGGCTGCTGGCCGTCTACACAAGGACTACAGTGGGTCTGCATCTTTGATGGCCCACCAGTACCATTATTTCTACAAGGACTGCAGTGGGTCTGCACCTCTGGTGGCCCACCAATACCACAATCTCTACCAGGACTACAGTGGGTCTACTCTGTGATGACCTACCTACCAATATTCTTCGAAACGTCGACTGACTCTGCTGTGGGTTTGCTCTGTTGTGGCCCATTACCTGTCAGCATGTCATGAGTCAGCACTGTCTTTCCGTTGGAAGGACAACACTACTTCTTCAAGACTGCATGGTAATCCACTACTTCTGTGTGCAATTTTTTTACTAATGAGACTTTGTGAAAAAACAAAAACTGTAATTACTATTATGATGAACAATCTGGACTGTCTTTATGGACTGTGAGAAAATTTTAGCTTTTGACCAACATTGTATCAATAAGTGTGTGCATTTGATATCTTTCTTACTGTAATTATGAAAATAAATTTTCAAATCTGTATTGGCCACTGGCCAAAAAAATTTGTAAAATTTTTCTTGCGGGGAGCATGGGGGCTATGTAAGTAGGCTGTTTATATTTTCTTATTGGCAAAGTTACGTAGCGCTCTATATGAAAATCACTGGCTGTGCTGTGTGCAGTCTGTGGCTAGTTTGCATTGTTGTCTGCCATTGTAGAGGGGCAGCTGGATGTTAACAGCGCATAGTGTTGCGCAGTTGGAGGTGAGCCGCCAGCAGTGGTGGATGTGAGGAGAGAGATGGCGGAGTTTGAAATTTGTAAAAATTGTTGTCATGAACTGCTATAGCTGGATGTGAACAGCGCGTAGCGATGCGCAGTTGGAGGTGAGCCGCCAGCAGTGGTGGATGTGGGGAGAGAGATGGCGGAGTTTTGAAAAATGTCATAAACTGCTGTATATATTATGAATCTTGAGGTAAATACATTGTTTGTTCTCTATTAGAATCTTTCATTTGCTAAGACTATCAGTAGTTAGTGCCTTCCGTAGTTTGTATCTTTTATTTAGCTGGCAGTAGTGGCACTCGCTGTATTGCAGTAGTTCGAGCAACGAAGATTTTTGTGAGGTAAGTGATTTCTGAAAGGTATAGTTTAATGTTACTCAGGGCCATTCTTTTACAGGGATTTTTGATAGTCAGATTGCGTTGCGCTAAAATTATTGTGTGCCAGGTTAAGCACAGTCTTGTATAAATTGTTCTAAGGGGACGTTTCAAATTCTGCAAGCTTCGAATTCGCGTCGTATGTAACTCTCAAGGGCAGCGCAACAAGACAAGCGTCGCAAACCGACAGCTGCTCGCATAAATACGCCATTCAGAGAGCAATTTTTCGTCGCGGGAAAACGCTCAGAGAGTAAATAACACGTGGCGGGAAAAACAATCTCGCAGCCAATATGACTGAAAGATGCGCATCAGTCGTACAGAATTTTGACATGAGCTAAAAATAAAATATATTCACTGAAGTAATGTATAGTTTTTAAAATAGCACTAGCCCTCTGTCAACCCGTATGTTTACAGAAATAATCCTCCAAATTTTTCCAGCCATTGATATGACGCAATTTATACACATGGAAAAAAGTTTTGCATCACCTCGGTTCCGAGAGTTCCGAAACCTGTATAGAAAACTGGAATAGAGGTCAACATAAACACCATTTCCGCCCGTTTTATTGCTCATGAAAACCACACATTGCATGTTGTACCACCATACAGCGAGACCTTCAGAGGTGGTGGTCCAGATTGCTGTACGCACCGGTACCCAATAGCACATGCTCTTGCACTGATGCATGCCTGTATTCGTTGTGGCGAACTATCCACATGTTAATCAAGCCACTGCCGGTCCAGATTGTCCCACTCCTCAACGGTGATTCGGCGTCCATAAACAGCCCTTTTCAATGTACCGCAGGCATGTTCGACAGAGTTCGTATGTGGAGAACATGCTGGCCACTCTAGCCAAATGTAGTCATCCTGAAGGGAGTTATTCACAAGATGTGCACGACGGGGACGCGAATTGTCGCACGTGTAGACGAATGCCTCGCCAATATGCTGCCGATATGGTTCCACTATCGGTCGGAGGATGGCATTCACGTATCGTACAGCCGTTACGGCGCCTTCCGTGACCACCAGTGGCGTACGTCGGCCCCATATAATGCCCCCCCCCCCCCCCCAAAACATCAGGGAACCTCCACCTTGCTGCACTCGCTGAACAGTGTGTCTAATTCGTTCAGCCTGACCGGGTTGCCTCAAAACACGTCTCCGACAATAGTGTGGTTGAAGGCATATGCGACACTCATCAGTGCAGAGAACGTGATACCAAACCTGAGCGGTCCATTCGGCATGTTGTTGGGCCCATCCCTACCGCACTGCACGGTGTCGTGGTTGCAAAGATGGATCTCGCCATGGACATCGCGAGTCAAGTTGCGCATCAAGCAGCCTATTGCGCACAGTTTGAGTGGTAACACGACGTCTATGGCTGCAGGAAAAGCATTGTTCAACATGGTGGCGTTGCTGTCAGGGTTCCTCTGAGCCATAATCCGTAGGCAGCGGTCACCCACTACAGTAGTAGCCCTCGGGCGGCCTGAGCGAGGCATGTCATCGACAGTTCCTGTCTCTCTGTATCTCCTCCATGTCCGAACAACATCGCTTTCGTTCATTCCGAGACGCCTGGACACTTCTCTTGTTGGGAGCGCTTCCTGGCACAAAGTAACAATGCGGACGCGATCGAACCGCGGTATTGACCGTCTATGCATGGTTGAACTACAGACAACACGAGCCGTGTACCTCCTTCTTGATGGAATGTCTGGAACTGATCGGCTGTCGGCCCCCCGACGTCTAATAGGCATGGTTGTTTACACCTTTGGGCGGGTTTAGTCAAAAGGACTGTGTCTGTGATACAACATCCACAGTCAACGTCTGTCTTCAGGAGTTCTGGGGATCGGGGCATGAGTTAGCAGAAACACGTGTTTTGCATGAAGAGGTTTGATTTCTCGTGAGCACTTCGTTCCGGCAGTTTTGAGGAAAATTAACTAATGACAATCATCGCAGCACAGCATAAAATTCGTTGTAAGACATATAAGTTGGCAGAGGTAATTAATCCTGCCACCTTATACCACTAACAGATTAATATACTGACCCTGTGAAGATATAGGACACAGGCCAGGAGAAAGGAGAGTAAATAACTTAAATTTGAATACCATCATAGTTGATATTTTACGGTTTCCAACCGGAGACATTCCAAAGCATGTTTAACCGATTTATTTTTCATAATGCGGGACCAGTCAGTATATATTTCCTTAAAGTCAGTACCGCCATTAGACAGTCGTATATTGGCAAAATGGTATACTCAGTGATGAAACAAAGCAGTAGGCTTTACCAGAAATATCGACCCTTAGACAATGTGTCTAATAGTGTATTTTAAATACGAGAGTATGCCATCTTAGGCACTGTATAACACTTAAAACATTTGATAATGTCACTTTGAAGCGAAATTTATCTTGTAAGTGTAAATGTAACACCAGATAAACAACAGTCTAATATCGCTACTGACTTTAAAGAAAGGTTTAACAGATTTCAGCTCTCGTTTTTTTACAAGCAATGGCGGCTATGGCGTTTGGCACATGGTGCACAGTACGACCGGAATGCGAGATGAATCACCTATCAGCAGCTGGAATTTGAGCGAACGCTACCATTTCATTACAAAGGAGACGAGAAGCCAAGGAAATGTGGCAGCACTAAACTGTTATTAAGGATGCGAACTGCACTAGCACAAAGGCGATAAAGCATTCCCACCTTATTTAACGACACTTAAAGGGACCATACCGTGGTTCAGGTCGAAAAAAATCGATTTTAGGTTTTCATCATATTTCGACGGCTTAAGGTTTTATTTAAGTAATCTGAAAAGGATTGTGCTGAAAAAAATTTTTTTCGAGCATTTTCCTACCACGTGTGTTCATGTGCCACGCCCACTTCTCTGTCACCCGCTTTTCTGCATATATTTTAGATCTTTATATCCCCTACATTGAACGTTAGGATTTTTTTTTACTTCCGAGTGTGTTGGCTATCCTTGGAATGCAACAGTCGGTGTTCTTTTGTTTCTGCTGTTTGTAAACAACACGGTTAGTTTTTTTCAAGTATGATTGCGAGTAGTTGTTATAGAAAACTTGCAGATATACTATGGGCAGGCAATTAGGAGAAATAAAGAAAATCTGCAGGCAATGAAGAGATATGTTTGGGCCATATTCTTCCATAAGTCCTCTACTGATGATAGGCCATGTCATGGATTGTGTACATCACGAGAAAATTCGTGGTGCAAATACAATAGGGCTCAGGCAACTGTAGAATCTTATTCTCACCAGCATTCTCTTCCTGCTGCTGTTATTACAGCAATTAAACCTATTTTCAGAGACTTGGCACATCCTGACCTTCTAACGAAATGTCTGCAGGGGCAGACACAGAACCCAAATGAATGTTTCAACAGCATAACTTGGAGCCACCTTCGTAAAACTGTATTTGTAGGCATGAATACAATGAAACTAGGAGTTCATGATGCTGTTATTACATTCAGTTGTGGTAATATTGGAAAGTGTTGAGTACTGAAAAAGCTGGGAATTAATCCTGGTGAAAATATGATCACTGGGCTGCAACACTGCGATAAAATAAGGATACCCGATGCAGACAGGTCTGCATCTAATATGGCCAAGAAAGCTAGACAGACATCGAGCAAGGTGAAAAAGAAGCTGGAAGACCTGCTAGAGGCCAAAGAAGGGCCATCATATGCAGCAGGACAGTTTTAATTAGCTGTAAATAACAAATTTCAAAAGTTTTCTTCTTTAAAGTCAATATTCCGCAAACTAAAATTTTCAGTACATATGCCCCTTATATCTGAAACTGTCATAGATAAATGAATGAAATTTTCAGAGACTCTGCATAACATAAAAAGCCACCTCTGGTGCTACATTCATTAATATATCCCCATTACAAAGTTAAAAAAAATATTTTCTGCTCAAAAACTTTAATATTTCTTGTTAATAAATTTAAAAAGTATATCTTGAAGACTATAAAATGGATAAAAAAGATTTTAGTACAGATGAGTCTATTAGCATCATGTAACATACAGTAAAAATATTAACGTCTTGCATCAAATAATTTATTTCAGAAATGAGTCAAATACTTGCCTAAATTAACATGGGTTAGATAGGTAGGGTGTGGTCCCTTTGAACAGAAAAACATTTTCGAAAGGCATTTCGTTCCATGAACTAGACAGCTATGATTGAAATGGCAAATAAGCGTTCTGTCGAAAATAGAGGATAAATTCTCGCTTCCGTTTCCAACTGTCGGCTTCCACCAATGACGTCATACCTAAGTCAAGGTCGCTACTTACAACGTTAACTCCCCACCGCACCCCCGTTATAGTTAGTGGTAAGATGGCCCAGTGGATAGGAAAGCCCGTCAAAAACTGCACACAGACCAAGCATGAAAACAGGGAGAGGCTGTACTGGACTGTGGAAAAAAAAGCAAAATAGAAAGAGTGAACGGTTGAAGAACAAGAAGTGCAATATAGGGCAGCCTGAAACATTAGCGGCGCCGTGCGAAGTCATCATGGTGTATGACTGTATGGTGCGAAAATTGGCAATTGACCCTGAATAACGAAAAGTGTGACGTCATCCACATGAGTGCTAAAGGAAAACCGTTAAACTTCGGTTACACGATACATCAGTCGAATCCAAGGGCCGTAAATTCAACAAAATACCTAGGAATTACAATTACAAACAACTTAAATTGGAAGGAATACACACAAAATGTTGTGGGGAAGGCTAACCAAAGACTGCGTTTATTGGCAGGACACAAAATGTAACAGATCTACTAAAGAGACTGCCTACACTACGCTTGTCCGCCGTCTTTCAGAATAGTGTTGCCCGGTGTGGGATCCTTACCAGAGAGAATTGACGGAGTACAGGTAAGTCCTGAAAGAACTAGGGACTCACGCCTCCTGAAAATGACGTAATAAAGGAGCGTGGAGTCAATAATTAGAGCGACACCAACTTGAAAATTCTAAAAGAGTGCATAGCAGGAGTGTGCAATGGTTTGTTATACGATGCCAGTCTCTGGACTGTAGACCACAACAACATCTGTTTTGGTGTTGCTTTCGGTACTACTATTGTTGCTGTAGCTGTGTACTGTCCATTCTTTGAGTATTGCCATGTATGGTATCACTCCATTTGTTGATTCCACGTTCTATTATTATTCATGATTTTTATTGGATGTTAATTATTTCGTCAAGGGTTTAACTTTTTCGTATCGCTCGCTATGCTCTTGGAAGCACGAAAAACATTACTAACGTTGGAATCGACAACTACACTTAACCTAGTGTATATCAGACAATAAATAAGTAAATATTCCTAGAAGAAATAACACTTTTGAAAAAACACGAAAAATAACGAACCGAGGGATGGAGAACTAGAATTGACCTGTGTAACTGTCGTCTTTGGCTGCTGCCACGCCTCACCCTCGGCAATCGTGGCACATTCGGAAGAAAACGGCCAAATATTTGTGGGGAGCAGGATTATAGATACGACTGAGGATCGCCTCACACGCAGCAATTTCAGCTACACTCTTTAAGTTCCTGTCCAACCCCGCCATCGGAAATCATGGCGTATTAGGAAAAAATAGCCATATATATTTACGAGAACACGATTATAAATACGATTGCTACTTGATTGACACGCAGCAACTTAACCTGTGCACTTAGGTTCTTGACTAACCACAACCTAGTAAATCGAGATATGTTTATAATAAACAGCGTAGTTTACATCAGACACTAAGACAACCACAGATAAAATTTAATAACAAGCCACTTGAACATCGTAAACTCATGGCGTCCTTCACTCGGGATGTCATTGGTCAAAGCTGACAGGTAGAAACGGACGCTAGATTTGCTTCAACATAGAATTTAATGCCCGGAATTCATTTAAAATAAGTTAGGAAGTGTTTAAAATACGTTACTTCTTACGATATTGCCATGGAAAATGTGTGTTTCACGGCAGCACGGTGATGTACTGAACACGTCACGTTGTCTACGCGAGCGAATACAGCAAGCACTTCGGATGGGCATCTTATGTAGCACCATGTACAATGTGTAGTAATTCCGAGCTTACTCTAATTACATGATTTATGAAGTCAACGGTTCTCCAACACAAACTGCTTTAGACGAATCGTAATAAAAAGTCTGGACGCCTGTTTTGCAAAACTAAATTACCTCGAATATAACCGCTGTGTCGAAGACTGTAGTCACCCAACATACGTGATGTGAGAAGTAAAGTTATGCGTCCGCGGTATCGTGCAGCGATTTAACGCCTGTGGTTTGGCTGCCAAGGATTGGCGGAAAACAGATGCTGGTTCAAGACTTACCAGAGACGGCTATTGGCGTTGCCCGTGCCGCTACAGCATTTCACGGTTTTTTAAGGTTTTGCTGAACGCGGACAGAACCATTCGTGATGCTCGCCATTCGACTCGTCTCAGACTGTTGCTAAGACACGACACGGGGCGTCGGAGAGGCTCCTGTATTGTTGAAAACTGCGTCACGTCGCGATTGCTGTTGTTTACTCTAAGAGGGTATGAGGACAATTATCGCCGTATAATTACAGGAGGCGTATATGGGCTGTGGTCTCCGGGGCAATTTCGCCGAAAACAACGCCCGCACAGCCTTACTTCCTGCCCCGTCTAACACTTTCCGAACATCACAGAGGCTCTCCTGCGAAACATGCAAGACCGGGAGTCGTGAAAGAAAGGATATTGCGGAGGCACGGCGTAGCTCCAGGCTGAAGCCAAGCAACGCCTCCGCAAGTTTCTTTCTTCCAGGAGCGCCGGTCTTGCACGTTTCGCAGGAGAGCCTCTGTGAAGTTTGGAATGTAGGAGACGAGGTACTGGCGGAAGTACGGCTGTGAGGGCGGGGCGTGAGTCCTACTTGGGTAGCTCAGCTGGTAGACCACTCGCCCGCAAATGGCAAAGCTGCCGAGTTCGATTCTCGGTCTGGCACACAGTTTTAATCTGCCAGGAATTTCACATCAACGGTCGCTCTGTTCAGAGTGAAAATTGCATTCTGCCAAGTAGTTTATTTATTTTTTTTTATTTTACACGTCTAGTTCATTAGGACCAAATTTACGAGGAAATGTCCGTGGTCATGGAACGAGACAGTACATGAAATTAACATCAGAAACGTTGACAACAGATAACATCTACACGATGATGAGCAAAAACTAGCATAATCAACAATATAACACACGAATTTTCTTTCTTTTATCCAGGAACTCCATGACATACTAGAAGGAGTGAGCTGTTTTCTTCGTGGCAGCTTACCGAAAATGGATGCACCGGAGTACAGCGGTAAATGAGGTGCGGGCCAAGTGCAGACTGGATTCCTGCCTGGTATTAACCGAGCGGACAGCTGCTGCTCCTCGGCAGTAGGCTCATGTTGTTAACAGCGAACGGAACTGAAGAAAATGCCTGTTGAGAGGCCAGTGACAGAATTCCAGGGGTCTACAAGAGGTTCGCAATCGTGCACCACATTTTGCTCGAGCTTCCCATTTCTGAGCCAAAAATACCCTTTGAAAACAAGAAGAGTTACCCCAGAGAAAGTAATATTACATGCCATAAATAAATGAACAAAGTAGACTAATTTCCACGTTCGACTACCACTTATTGCAGATACTGTACTAATAGTAAATAAAGCAGCATCATGTTTTTGAACACGGGCTTTCCATGACCGCATAGTTCTTAGGAATTTTGACTGTTCAGATTCACTTATTATTTGCCCACGCTGTGTAATCAGAACGACAGTTTTGATTGAACTGTCTGATAGAAAGCGTAAAATTTGAGTCTTATTGTGATTTAGCATCAGTTTTGTTTCTACAAGCTATGAACTTAATTCTTGAACTGCACCATTTGATACGTTGCCTATGTTGCACTCGACATCCTTCTCTATGAAGTTAGCGTCATCAGTAAACAGAAATATCTCATAATCACCTGTGATATAAACATATATCATTCACATATATAAGGAACAGGAACGGTCCCAGCACCGACCTCTCAGCCCCCCCCCCCCCCCCTCTGCCCCTGCTTTACATAACCGTCTCCCAGTCAGAGTCCGCTGTATGTTCTTAAGATATGAGTAGAACCAGTTGTGTGTTACTCATCTTATTCCATAATGGCCCAACTTCTGTAATAACATTTTGTGACCAACACAATGAATCACCCTAGTTAAATCAAAGAACATCCCTGGTGTTCGCGAATTTTTGTTTATTGCGTTAAGTGAGTCACAGAGAAAAAAGAATACAGCATTTTTAGTTGTTAAAGCACTTCTAAAATGAAGCTGATCACTTGACAGAAAATTATGTGAACTAAAATGATCAATTAAGCTTATATGTACAGTCTTTCCGACAACTTCAACAAACGTCGATGCCATAGAAAAAGGTCTCAAATTGTCGAGATTATCCCATTCTCCTTCTTTATAAAGTGGTCTCACTTCTGAGTACTTAAATCGTTCAGAAAACTGACCATTACTAAAGGAAAAATTACTAGTATAACATACGCATCACAGTGCTTTAGTATTCCGCTACGTACCACGTCATATCTACGAGAGCCCTTAGTCTGCAGCGATCTAAGTATTGACTCAGTCCCCCCTCTGTCAGTACAACTGAAGCGTGTTTCAGAATGCAGTCTCGAAAAGCCTAAGTTTTATTTAATTCACCTGCTATATTGCTCATATGGTTTTAATTTTATCCAGAGAATTCGGTATTGTATTTGCATATCACGCTTTTTGCCTCCATAATAACACTTTTAAGCAGTGTACAGTTCTGTTCGTGACGGGCTACTGCAACTCGATTGTGGCTGTTTCTAACATTATAAATTCCCACTAGTCAGCCACCTAGATTGCCTGTTAGTGCTAGTATCCTGTTTTCAGTGTTCTAATGGAAAGCGACTTCCAAACGCCATGAGAAATGTGATAAGGAAAGCGTTTTTTTGTCAGTCGTCTATGTTACCAGCAGTGTAAACGTCCTGCCACTCTTCTTCTTTAATGAGGTTCGAAAAAACGTCTGTTGGCGCTGGATTAACTTTTCTAAATACACTCCTGGAAATGGAAAAAAGAACACATTGACACCGGTGTGTCAGACCCACCATACTTGCTTCGGACACTGCGAGAGGGCTGTACAAGCAATGATCACACGCACGGCACAGCGGACACACCAGGAACCGCGGTGTTGGCCGTCGAATGGCGCTAGCTGCGCAGCATTTGTGCACCGCCGCCGTCAGTGTCAGCCAGTTTGCCGTGGCATACGGAGCTCCATCGCAGTCTTTAACACTGGTAGCATGTCGCGACAGCGTGGACGTGAACCGTATGTGCAGTTGACGGACTTTGAGCGAGGGCGTATAGTGGGCATGCGGGAGGCCGGTTGGACGTACCGCCGAATTGCTCAACACGTGGGGCGTGAGGTCTCCACAGTACATCGATGTTGTCGCCAGTGGTCGGCGGAAGGTGCACGTGCCCGTCGACCTGGGACCGGACCGCAGCGACGCACGGATGCACGCCAAGACCGTAGGATCCTACGCAGTGCCGTAGGGGACCACACCGCCACTTCCCAGCAAATTAGGGACACTGTTGCTCCTGGGGTATCGGCGAGGACCATTCGCAACCGTCTCCATGAAGCTGGGCTACGGTCCCGCACACCGTTAGGCCGTCTTCCGCTCACGCCCCAACATCGTGCAGCCCGCCTCCAGTGGTGTCGCGACAGGCGTGAATGAAGGGACGAATGGAGACGTGTCGTCTTCAGCGATGAGAGTCGCTTCTGCCTTGGTGCCAATGATGGTCGTATGCGTGTTTGGCGCCGTGCAGGTGAGCGCCACAATCAGGACTGCATACGACCGAGGCACACAGGGCCAACACCCGGCATCATGGTGTGGGGAGCGATCTCCTACACTGGCCGTACACCACTGGTGATCGTCGAGGGGACACTGAATAATGCACGGTACATCCAAACCGTCATCGAACCCATCGTTCTACCATTCCTAGACCGGCAAGGGAACCTGCTGTTCCAACAGGACAATGCACGTCCGCATGTATCCCGTGCCACCCAACGTGCTCTAGAAGGTGTAAGTCAACTACCCTGGCCAGCAAGATCTCCGGATCTGTCGCCCATTGAGCATGTTTGGGACTGGATGAAGCGTCGTCTCACGCGGTCTGCACGTCCAGCACGAACGCTGGTCCAACTGAGGCGCCAGGTGGGAATGGCATGGCAAGCCGTTCCACAGGACTACATCCAGCATCTCTACGATCGTCCCCATGGGAGAATAGCAGCCTGCATTGCTGCGAAAGGTGGATATACACTGTACTAGTGCCGACATTGTGCATGCTCTGTTGCCTGTGTCTATGTGCCTGTGGTTCTGTCAGTGTGATCATGTGATGTATCTGACCCCAGGAATGTGTCAATAAAGTTTCCCCTTCCTGGGACAATGAATTCACGGTGTTCTTATTTCAATTTGCAGGAGTGTAGTTTGCAATTATATTTAACATTTGTGTACGCACAGATTCTTTTACCATTAACATTTGTGTGTCATGTTTTGAAGGGTATTCACCCTTTCACAAACAGAATGCCTCTCTAGCAATGAAGAATGAAACAGAATGTTGTCCTTGGTTGTGCTACCGTTCCCCTGCACTCTTGTTACAAAGAATATAATCTGCATTAGATGATGTGAATTTAGGAGATCTTTCAGCATTCTTTTTGTTGCACAGTCACTTGTATAATTAATATTAAAGTCACCACGCAAACTACAAGGTGTACAACTTTTGTTTCCGCCGTCTTTTTCCCTAACATTTGAGGCTTTCATCAAACAAATTGGTCACGCATCTATTATTCATAGTATTTTCCATCGCTGTCCACTACTTTCTCCCATCTTTCGGGCAGTGTACGAATCCCACGTCGAAAAAATTGTTCATCTTTACAAACGATCCACGAACCGATCCAATTTGTGGCCTCTTCATGAGACCGGAAGTGAAATGTCAGCCAGGCCATGCGCCATTGATCTAAACAGGTGACAGTCAGAGGGAGCAATGTCTGGAGAATACGGCGGCTGGGGCAGGACTTCCCATTTTAACGTTTCCAAGTACGTTTTGACTTCTTTTGCAACGTGGGGTCGAGCGTTGTCGTGCTGCAAAATCATCTTATCGTGCCTCTCGCTGTATTCCGGCCGTTTGTCTTTTAATGCTCTGCTCAAACACATTGATTGCGTTCGATATCGAGCACCTGTCATTGTTTCACTGGGTTTTAAAACCTCACAGTACACGACACCGCGCTGGTGCCACCAAATGCAGGGCATGATCTTGGAGCCGTGAATATTCGGTTTGGCCGTCAACGTGGAAGCATGGCCCGGATATGCCCATGATTTTTTGCCTTTGGTGTATCGTAATGAACCCATTTTTCGTCCCCGGTCACAATGCGATGCAGAAATCCCTTCCGTTTTTGCCTCTGAAGCAACTGTTCACAAACACACAAACGTCGTTCAACGTCTCTTGGTTTCAGCTCACACGGGACCAAACTTCCTTCTTTCTGAATCATGTCCATAGCTTTGAGACGTTTTGAAATGACTTGCTGTGTCACTCCCACTAATTGTGCCAATTCTTCTTGAGTTTGACGCGAGTCTTCACTCAGCAATGTTCCCAATTCTGCATCTTCGAAAACATTCTCTCTTCCACCACTATGCCGGTCTACGACGTTAAAATCACGGTTCTTGAACCGTTGAAACCACTCACGACACTTTCTTTCACTAATAGCGTCTCTGCCAGACGTACTTGAGACCAGTCGATGAGACGCAGCCGCTGTTTTCTTCATACTGAAACAAAACAGTAACGCCTCTCGCAAATGACGATGATTATGCTCGTAAACTGACATTTTCAATCGAGAACAACTTTATGATGCAGACACAAATAGACAAATGTTGACCGAGTTCCAAGCTAACTGCCTGACGTCTGCGGTCTGTTTCTTTCGACCGCTACTTACCGTTGTAGCCACCTATCGGCAAACGGCGGAAGCAAAGTTGTACACATTGTAATTTTTGGTGCTTTCTGTAAAGTGAACCAAGAGCTCTTCTTAGCTGGAACGAAAATGTCCTAAAATCAGAGTTAGGGGACCTATCAATAACTGTAATTAAAACTTCAATTTCACTAAATTCGACTGCCTCAGCAGAACACTCGAAGACACAATACGGTGCAGTGCTTTGCTGTGTTAACAGACTGAAATGGAATACCATTTTTCACGTACATGTCCATACCCCACTCTGAGAAGAGCTCCTTGAAAACTAGCCAGCTAATCTGTAAACTGGTAAAGGACGCCTATGAACTTTCACATTATTTAAGTGATGCTCTGATATTCCAGCAATGGCAGTATCAACATCTATATGCATTTCACTAATTTTAACCCTATTACTTCCTATATTTGATGAAATGTGCTAATTCCTTCATTACGTAGATACCTGACTTTTTCTAAAGGTGAATTCTTGATTAGAGAGACTTCCCTTAAGCTGAGATACCTATCAGCCGACTTCAAAAATGGTTCAAATGGCTCTGAGCACTATGGGACTTAACTACTAAGGTCATCAGTCCTCTAGAACCTAGGACTACTTAAACCTAACTAACCTAAGGACATCACACACATCCATGCCCGAGGCAGGATTCGAACCTACGACCGTAGCAGTCGCGCGGTTCCAGACTGAAGCTCCTAGAACCGCTCGGCCACCCCAGCAGGCCAGCCGACTTCAATCCAAAAAAGGCACAACTCTAGCACCAACAACTACGGGAATTTTCCCATAAGCGATCCCACCCTCCCCCACTACACTGTCACCTATAAGCTTTGCCAACTCCTCATCCCATACCTATCGACACGCAGGCTGTGCCTAGCAAAACCCGATCTATCGATAGATTAGATTTCATGAGATTAACTTTCATTCCGATTGATCCGTAGTGAGGAGGTCCTCTAGGAAGTAGAACATCTCAGAAAAGCAATAACACATGACAAATATTTACAACTACAACAAATAAACTAATATACCTTCCACAGGTCCCAAATGGAATGATTGTCATTTTTTTTTTTTTTTTTTTTTTTAGAATTGAAACTATATGAAACGTGCATTTTGCAACACTCATTTACTAAGATCGCATTAGTGTGCTGAATTCAAAATTAAAAAAAATGTTTTTATATATAAGGTAATAAACATATAATAGAACTACAACAATACTTATTTACAGTGAACACATTACTGCACCAAAATGATGCAGAAGTTAGATTGTACTTTATATATATATATATATATATATATATATATATATATATATATATATATATATATATATATACTCAACTGGCAGCATTGTTTTGGAAATCTTTCAGCTGTTAAGGGGACCACATTCGGCCTATCTAACCCATGTTAATTTAGGCAAGTATTTGACCCATTTATGAAAAAACTAATTCATGTAGGACCTTAATATTTTTACTGTATGTTACGTGATGCTAATAGAGTTAACAGTACTAAAATCTACTATATCCATTTTATAGATTTTAAGAAATACTTTTTTAAATTTATTAACAAAAATATTAAGCTTTTCTGCAGAAAATATCTTTTTGTTAACTTCCTAATGGGGGAATATTAATGAATGTAGTACCAGAGGTGGCTTTTTATGTTACGCAGAGTCTCTGAAAACTTCATTCATTTATCTATGATAGTTTCTGATATAATGCGGCATATGTGCTGAAAATTTTAGTTTGTGGGAAATTGACCTTAAAGAAAAAACTTTTGAAATTTGTTAGTTACAGTTAATTAAAACTGTCCTGCTGCACATGATGGCCCTTCTTTGGCTTACTAGCAGGTCTTCCACCCTCTTTTTCATCTTGCTGGACGTTTGTCTTGCTTTCTTGGCCATATTAGATGCAGACCTGTCTGCATCGGGTATCCTCATTTTATCGCAGTGTTGCTGCCCAGTGATCGTATTTTCACCAGGACTAATTTCCAGCTTTTTCAGTACCCAACACTTTCCAATATTACTACAACTGAATGTAATAACAGCATTATGAACTCCTAGTTTCATTGTATGTATGCCTACAAATACAGTTTTAGGAAGGCAGTTTCAAATTATGCTGTTGAAACATTCATTTGGGTTCTGTGTCTGCCCCTCCACACATTTCGTTAGAAGGCCAGGATGAGCCAAGTCTTTGAAAATAAATTTAATTCCTGTAATAACAGCAGCAGGAAGAGAATGCTGGTGAGAATAAGATTCTCCAGTTGCCTGAGCCCTATTGTATTTGCGCCACAAATTTCCTCCTGATGAACACAATGGCTTATCATCAGTAGAGGACTTATGGAAGAATATGGCCCAAACATATCTCTTCATTGCCTCCAGATTTTTGTTTTGTTTCTCCTAATTGCCTGCCCACAGTATACCTGCAAGTTTTCTATTTCAGTTTTAGTTAACCAACCTTGTCCTGTGAACAGTTTTACAAACAATTTTACAAACTGCAGAAACAAAAGAATACCGGCCGTTGCATTCCAAGGATAGCCAACACACTTGGGAGTAAAAAAATCCCCAACGTGCAATGTAGGGGATATAAAGATCTAAAATATATGCAGAAAACTGGGTGACAGAAAAGTGGGCGTGGCTCATAAACACATGTGGTAGGAAAATGCTCTTTAAATGCCGGGAAAAAATTTTTCAGAGTACTTGAATAAAACCGTGATCTACCGAAATATGATGAAAACCGAAAATCGATTTTTTTCTACTTGAACCATGGTGTGGTCCCATTAAGATAGCAGAATCATTTACCTCTATTACCCAGGTCTGAAATCGATCTCGGACATCAGTTCATTGAATATATAGAACGAAAGGCGTCCAGACGTGAGCAAGTGTTTTGGCCAACACAATGATGATGATGTTTGGTTTGTGGGGCTCTCAAGTGCGCAGTCATCAGCGCCCGCACAAAGTCCCAATTTTTACGCAATCCATTTTTTTACGCAGTCCAATCTAGCCGCTGTCACGAATGATGATGATGAGGGCGAAATGATGAGGACAGCACAAACACCTAGTCCTCGGACAGAGAAAATCCCCAACCCGGCCGGGAATCGAACCCGTGATCCACATTCAGCAACGCTAGTGACTAGACAACGAGTTGCGGACTGGCCAACACTATAACGGAGCATTTATCATGAGTGGTGTAGAATATCTACAAATTTTTTGGTCTAAACGTGATACAGAGACGAGAACCAATGTGTGGGTGACGTTTTATTTAGTCGGCATTGGGGTGGACAAGCAGGAGACAGAGGGGTACTCACTGTGGGTATTCACCCCACGGTCCTCAAGACTGTACGTAGTTACGCTCCTGTAGCAGGTCCAATCTTTTTTGAAATAGTTGTGTTTTTCACTATCAGGTATCAGTATTGTTCAGGCACCTTCTATCCCAGTATAGTGTAGCCATTAAGCGTTTCTTACCACATTTCCGTTTTTATGTAGTTCTTTTACTGCAATATGAAACTGTACTAGTTTTCCAATTAATAGCAATAATAGTAATAATAATAATAATAATAATAATAATAATGGCAAACCGAAAAAATCCTGGATGACTGGAAGATTGCTCTATTCATCCACTACATAAAAAAGTAATAAATCAGATGTAAACAACTATAGGCGAATCTCTCTATTACCAGTCACCTACAAAATTGAATCAGCTTGTCTCTTGAATACAACACAACAGCAAATAGAACCCTAAGTAGCAGAATATCAAGCAGAATTCAGACTGAACAGATTATGTCTGGAAAAATTTTCAACCTCAAAACCACACTCAAAATGCGAGCTCTCAGACAAAAACGGGTGTAGTATGCACATTTGTAGATTTCAAAAAATCATACGATTCAAAAGACAGGCCCTCACTATTCCAAATTTTAGAAGAGAGGGGATTATATCCCAAAACACGAGAAATAATAAAACAAACACTAATTGGCACGAAATCCGAATAAAAATTTATGGGAGTCGTCTCAGAATCCATCGACATTCAAACAGGTTTGAGACAAGGTGATGGAATCTCTCCTATTCTGTTCAACGTAGTTCTAGACAAAGTCATGGAAGAATGGGGGAAAGAGCTCAAGAAATGTGGGTTTTGGGAGCCAATCCGACTGGGCGTTGCCAAAAACAACCTCTACATACCATATCTTGCATTTGCGGACGATGTGGCGATACTAACAGAGGATGAGCAGACTGCACTCAAACAGCTGGAAATACTCAAATCATGTGCAGAAAAAGTAGGTTTACAAACTTCATTTGAGAAGACTGAATTTATTTGTTCAAAAACAGAAATTGCAAGCTTGAAAACAAAATATAGTAAACTTAACAGGGTCCCATACTTTAAAACCCTGCAGAATTCACCGAACCGACAGGTATTGAAAACATCTCAGAATAACGCCTGCAAAATTAAAAAAGGATTATGGTTAACGCAAAACTTCTACAACAAAATGTCAGTGTGAAGAGGGGCAAAAATTCGACACTACAATACTGTCATCAAACCAGCAATCCTCTATGCAAGTGAAACACTAATCCCTAACAGAAAACAATAACTTCAAGACATCAAAAAATAAGAGAGAAAGATCATCAGGAAAATTCTAGGAGGAAGACATACCCAATACGATTATAGGCTACAATCAATTTAAACAACAGAAAAGTTTTCAAACATCAAAAGTGATATTAGGAAAAGGAGAATTAAATATCTTGGGCATCTCAGCTGACCACCAGAAAATCTATTGACGAAGAGAATAGTAGATTATGTAACTGAAGAGAATAATAGATTATGTAACCTCACTTAAGAATTCCACACCTTGGCTAGATGAAATTCGAAAGGACATAAATAATGCAAACATAAGACCAGTCGACATTCTAGAAAGAGACACCTTCAGACACAAAGTAGACGAATGGGAAGTTATATCAGAACAACCAAAAGAAAAACAGTACCGGCCTAAGTGGTAGGATGAGCCTAAACAAGCATTTTCGGAAAGAGTGAAAGCCTATTGGAGGAACAAGAAGAACTCAAAGAAACATTGATCGAGTTATTTGCTTAACGTCAGCCATTTCTGGGGAGAATTCGTCAATAATAGTAATAATAATAATAATAATAATAATAATAATAATAATAAACCCCGTGGAGGCCCGGGAAAAGAATAGGCCTCCAGTATGTTCTGCCAGTCGTAAAAGGCGACGAAAAGAACAAACCAGTAATAGGGCTAAGCCCCCTTTTAGTGTGATTACTTGGTTCAGGATAGAACTATAGACGCCTCGGACAAGCGCCGTCATGGTCGGGGACGACGCTTGAACCCTATGCCCGCCCACAATGGTAACGACACTGCTAGCCAACTGGAAAATGATTTAAATCCGAATAGAGGTGTTTTGCAGGATATGCTTCCTGCAACCACCCTAGAAGGAAAACAAAGACAGAGGATGAGATGGTCAGATGAAGTTAATCGACACCTCATGTTCTGTTATTACCAAGCAACAACCCTAGGAACCAACACAACTGGATACAGATCACAAGTATACACAACATTTATTACCAGATACCCGGAATTAAAATTTTTAACAGAACAACGACTAGCTGATCAGATCCGTGTAATAATCAAAAATAACAGGATACCCCAGTCAGAATTAGAAAACATCAAACAACAAGTACAACAAATACTGGAACAAAATAATGTGCAATCAGAAGAAGAAGAAAACACAGTAATGGACTCAAACATCCCAAACAAACAAAGACCAACACGCATCAATTAAACAATCAGAGGAAAACTAAATCTTAAGACAGCCACCAGAACAAGCACAAATAGAACACGAAGAGACACACGTGTTAGATATAGAAGAGAAATTTCAGCTGACATATATAGAATACAAAGACACAAATACAGACATTAGACCATTCTTGCATAGACCGCCAAATAACCCACAAGTCGAAACAACAATAAAAACTATCAACACAATCATACACAACAAAATAAACGAAAACACAACTATGGAAGAGTTACAACTACTGGTTTATATAGGAGCACTCACTACACTAAATATACACACTAGGCAGAGATCAGAACAAACCAACACACAGAAAAAAACCCACAAAACCAGCATGGCAACACAGGTTACAGGTCAGAATAAAAAAACTGAGAAAAGACATCGGACAGCTAACACAATTTATAAGAAATGAAATATCAGACAAAAAACGAAAAAGGTTAGGTAAAATCTCACAACAAGAAGCAATAGAGCAATTAGATGAAAAAAAGCAGAAATTGCAAGCATTGGCCAAACGACTTAGAAGATACAAAAAAAGTGAAAATAGAAGGAAACAAAACCAAACATTCAACACACACCAAAAGAGATTTTACCAAACAATGGATAACACACACATTAAAATAGACAATCCACCAAACATAACAGACATGGAACACTTCTGGAGCAGCATATGGTCAAACCCGGTACAACATAACAGGCATGCACGGTGGATACAAGCAGAAACAGACACATACAAGATGATACCACAAATGCCTGAAGTGATAATTTTGCAACATGAAGTCACCCGAGCAATTAATTCTACACACAATTGGAAAGCCCCTGGAAATGATAAAATAGCAAATTACTGGCTAAAGAAGTTCACCTCAACACATTCACATCTAACTAAGTTATTTAACAGTTACATTGCAGACCCATACACATTCCCTGATACACTTGCACATGGAATAACCTATCTGAAACCTAAAGATCAAGCAGATACAGCAAACCCAGCTAAATATCGCCCCATAACATGCCTACCAACAATATACAAAATATTAACTTCAGTCATCACACAGAAATTAATGACACATACAACACAGAACAAAATTATAAATGAAGAACAAAAAGGCTGCTGCAAAGGAGCACGAGGATGTAAAGAGCAACTGATAATTGATACAGAGGTGACATATCAAGCTAAAACTAAACAAAGGTCCCTACACTACGCATACATTGATTACCAAAAAGCCTTTGATAGTGTACCCCACTCATGGTTACTACAGATATTGGAAATATACAAAGTAGATCCTAAATTGATACAGTTTCTAAACACAGTAATGAAAAACTGGAAAACCACGGTTAATATCCAAACAAATTCAGATAACATCACATCACAGCCAATACAGATTAAGCGTGGAATATACCAAGGAGACTCATTAAGTCCTTTCTGGTTCTGTCTTGCTCTGAACCCACTATCCAACATGCTAAATAATACAAATTATGGATACAATATTACTGGAACATACCCACACAAAATCACACATTTGCTATACATGGATGATCTAAAACTACTGGCAGCAACAAATCAACAACTCAACCAATTACTAAAGATAACAGAAGTATTCAGCAATGATATAAATATGGCTTTTAGAACAGACAAATGTAAGAAAAATAGCATAGTCAAGGGCAAACACACTAAACAAGAAGATTACATATTGGATAACCACAGTGACTGCATAGAAGCATGGAAAAAACAGATGCCTATAAATACCTAGGATACAGACAAAAAATAGGAATAGATAATACAAATATTAAAGAAGAACTAAAAGAAAAATATAGACAAAGACTAACAAAAATACTGAAAACAGAATTGACAGCAAGAAACAAGACAAAAGCTATAAATACTTATGCTATACCAGTATTGACCCACTCATTTGGAGTAGTGAAATGGAGTGACACAGACCTAGAAGCACTCAATACACTTACACGATCACAATGCCACAAATATAGAATACATCACATACATTCAGCAACAGAAAGATTCACATTAAGCAGAAAGGAAGGTGGAAGGGGATTTATAGATATAAAAAACCTACATTATGGACAGGTAGACAATTTAAGAAAATTCTTTCTAGAACGAGCAGAAACTAGCAAAATACACAAAGCAATCACTCATATAAATACATCAGCTACACCATTGCAATTTCATAACCACTTCTACAACCCTTTAGATCACATAACATCAACAGATACAAAGAAAGTAAATTGGAAAAAGAAAACACTACACGGCAAGCACCCGTATCATCTAACACAGCCACACATCGACCAAGACGCATCCAACACATGGCTAAGAAAAGGCAATATATACAGTGAGACGGAAGGATTCATGATCGCAATACAGGATCAAACAATAAACACCAGATATTACAGCAAGCATATTATTAAAGATCCCAATACCACAACAGATAAATGCAGACTTTGCAAACAACAAATAGAAACAGTAGATCACATCACAAGTGGATGTACAATACTAGCAAATACAGAATACCCTAGAAGACATGACAATGTAGCAAAAATAATACATCAACAACTTGCCATAAAACATAAACTAATAAAACAACACGTTCCCACATACAAGTATGCACCACAAAATGTACTGGAGAATGATGAATACAAATTATACTGGAACAGAACGATTATAACAGATAAAACAACACCACATAACAAACCTGACATCATACTCACCAATAAAAAGAAGAAATTAACACAACTAATTGAAATATCCATACCCAACACAACAAATATACAGAAGAAAACCGGAGAAAAAATTGAAAAATACATCCAACTGGCTGAGGAAGTCAAGGACATGTGGCATCAGGATAAAGTCGACATTATCCCAATTATACTGTCAACTACAGGAGTCATACCTCACAATATTCACCAGTACATCAATGCAATACAGCTACATCCAAACATATATATACAACTACAAAAATCTGTAATTATTGATACATGTTCAATTACCCGAAAGTTCCTAAATGCAATATAACATATACCATACAGTTACAAGGAAGTCACGCTTGACCGAGGTCCGCGTCACGTTCCATTTTTAACCAGACTTAAGTCTGAGAAAAAAAAGTCAATAATAATAATAATAATAATAATGCTCACGATCGGAAGTGAACTCTTGGTTTACAAATTACCAACCATCATTGCTAATATATGGGAAAACAGCATAATACCAGCTTTGGAAAACTGCTTTGATCCAGCCACTACACACAAAGGCGTGTGATACAGATCCAAACATTTACCGAGGTATTTCACTTCTACCAATTGTCTCACGTGCTCTGCTTACCAGACTGGAGCAGCAGACAGACCATTTGACAGGCAGGCTTCCAACCTGGCCGACCAGATGCGCAACAGATCGGGAACCGCAAGACGATACTGCAAACTGCAAAGTTTCTACTTTTATAGACTTCAAAACAGCGTTGCGTTTCATTCGACCGCATCACCCTGTTTAATGTACTTCGTGAATGCGGTGTGCAGAACGAGACGACTAAGTTAATCGAACAGGCCCCGACAGGTACAGCTCTAAAGTAACATTAATGGGCGAAATCTCCGAAACTTTTCAAATTAGATCTGGACTATCCCCATGCCTATTCAACAGCACTCAATAAGATCACCAAACTCGGGAGAAATAAATACCTGCGATAAGTATGGGAACGGAAGGTAAACGAATGAACATCGAGTGCCTTGCTTTTGCTGACGATCTAGCAAGGAAGCCAGCCACGCCATGAGACTGTCATCAAGACCGGATTCCAAATCTCTTACGAAAAAACGCAATACACAGACTGCAAGAGCCCAAAATTCTCCCACTTGCAACCAAGTATGGTAACACCACACAAGTAGAACAGTTGAAGTACCTAGAGGAAAATGCTGGAAACACTAACAGCGGAAGAGTAGCTTACAAAACACGTGAACAAAAACTGCGCAAGCCTGCGCAATTACGTGGTTTGTGTACAACAAGAAGTCGCTGCCCATCAGATCCAACCTTTTCACCACCACACAGACGCCTCACAGAAGTGCTCCACGTGACGGAGGGGCCTACCGATGTCAAAGACACGGAGAAAATAGAACGGCAAAACAGAAAATATTTAGACCCAAAATTCAAATGATATCTGGGAGCGCAAACGCTCAGAAGAACTATATTCGCTGACTGAGTGGTTCACCTCACTTGCACGGAAAAGGCACATGGAATTCTACGGTCATATAGCAAGAGTGGACGACTCTCGCTTGATCAAGAAAATCCTCCACATCGTCAACAGGATCCGACCATCTAAATTACGCTGCCCAGTAGACACCCGAAGTGATTTTAAAGAAATCGGTGTTGACCTACTGACAATTACTTGTACAATATACAAGAAGAAAATCAGTGCACATAACTTCATGCCCAAGAACTCAATAGGAATGAATTTGAAATTTAAAAACATATGGACGCAAGGAAGAAGACAAGTCCAAAGTGAAAAGATGAGGAACTTTTAATAATTATAACCTACACAAGTCCAAGGGATGAATGATAGAGTTTTTTTTTATTTTGTCAAACAGTTTTGCTGCAAATGGCTGTGAAAAAATTGCCGTACGAGTAGATCCTCGACCGACTCTTTTGTGACGACGAAAGTGACGCTGGAGGACGAGACGAATGTGGATGCAACGAAGCAGACGAAGATGACTGTAATTGTACAATCGCATTCGCAATTTGCAACTGCATTTCATTAATATTTAATTATTAACTGTTCCCCAGTTCAGGAGGATTGCGCACTGTTAAACAGTCTTGTTTGTATTAATGTTTGGCGGTCAGCTTTTGAGCCCCCTCTCTACGAGCGCCCTTGGCGGGTGCTTATCTCACCCCCCCTGCCCCCTGCCCCCCGCCCTCCGCCCCTTCCCTACGCCACAGGTTCCAACGCATCCATATTGGGGTCCAAAACTGAATGATACAGCTGTCTAGTGTTTCGAACTTGTCATTCCTGGATTTTCCCTTTTTTTTGACACATTTTATTTGCAGTTCTTAGTAATATTAAAACACAACTAGCTCTTTACTCGCATGAAGTGCCGAGTGCTATTGACAAGGGATTTCAAATTGATATCGTATTTCTGGATTTCCAGAAGGCTTTTGACACTGCGTGCTTATGGAATATCGTCTTAGTAATGTGACTGGATTCGTAATTCCCTGTCAGAGAGGTCAATTACTACGAACTGTGACGATCTAGCAAGGTTCAAATGGTTCAAATGGCTCTGAGCACTATGGGAGTTAACATCTGTGGTCATCAGTCCCCTAGAACTTAGAACTACTTAAACCTAACTAACCTAAGGACATCAGACACGTCCACGCAGTTCGTAGTAATTGAGGGAAAGTCATTGAGTAAATCAGAAGTGATTTCTGGCGTTCCCCAAGGTAGTGTTATAGGCCATTTGCTGTTCCTTATACGTAAAAAGGATTTGGGAGACAATATGAGCAGCCATCTTAGGTTGTTTTCAGATGACGTTGTCGTTTATCGACTAGTAAAGTCATCAGAAGATCAAAATAAATTGCAAAACGATTTAGAAAAGGTATTTCCATGGTGCAAAAATTGGCTATTGACCGTAAATAATGAAAAGTGTGAGGTCATCCACATGAGTGGTAAAAGGAATCTGTTAAACTTCGGTTACATGATAACTCAGTTGAATCTAAAGGTCGTAAATTCAACCAAATACCTAGTAATTAGTTACGAACAACTTAAATTGGAAGGAACACGTATAAAATACTGTGAGGAAGCTAACGAAATGTAACAGATCCACTAAAGAGACTGCCTACAGTACGCTTGTTTGTCCCGTTTTAGAATACTGCTGCGCGGTGTGGGATCCTTACCAAATAGGACTGTCGGAGTACATCGAAAAGTTCAAAGGAGGGCAGCACGTTTTGTATTATCCCGAAATAGGGTAGAGAGTGTCACTCAAATCATACAGGATTTGGGCGTTTTCGTTGTGGCGGAATCTTCTCAAGAAATTTCAATCACCAACTTCCTCCTCCGAATGCGAAAATATTTTGTTGTCGCGGAGCTACATAGGGAGAAACGATCACCATAATAAAATAAGGGAAATCAGAGCTCATACGGAAAGAAATGGGTGTTCGTTCTTTCCGCGCGATATATGAGATTGGAGTAATAGAGAATTGTGAAGGTGGGTTGATGAATCCTCTGCCACACACTTAAATGTGGTTTGCAGAGTATCCATATAGACGTAGGTATAGATATGTACCTACAACGTTTATCAAAGTACATGTAGCTAAGATATTGAGATTAGTAAATCGTATAGGACAAAAGAATGGTAAAAATAAAAACGCTGGAATATGCTGCTGAGACGCATCAGGAAGAAGAGTTGGTGCAGAATAACCAGAGAAAGAAGAGAGAAAAATATTGAGGAAAATAGAAGGCTCCAAGGCTACAGCCTCGCAAACGCGTTTTTCGCCCGCGTCTGTGACGTAATTCACGCAACACTCAAGACTGTTCAGTGGTAGCCGCAGGGCGCACTCCTCACGCAGTGTGAAGCCCGGGGAAATCCCGTCAGCAGTGCGCCGCGCCGGTGCAGGCTGCGGAAACACCTCCTGGAGCTGTGAGTGGAAGCTGATTGAATAAGAATGCGGTTTTCGCATGATGAGCTGCGATAGTTGTCCACAGGGGCCAGAAACTACGAAATGAGAAAATCCACTGTATTCATTCCTTGCTAAGCGAGAGATCAACGAAGGGAAAATTTGTGTTTCTACACAGAAAACTGAAGGCAAATCCAGACAAATTTTTCGAATACCACAGCATGTCTGTTGACTGATTTGAAATGCTTCTGAGCATGGTCAGAGACGGAATTTATAAGGAACACATCTACATCTATGAGGCGACGTATCAGTGCAGAAAAAAAACTCGCAGTTGCTTTAAGGTATGTCTTATTTTTTATATTCTAATCTCCGTGTCTATGATCGTTAAAAATTATTTTAATTAATATTCGTGCATAATGTTAAAGTCCATGAACCCAAATTCTATACGGAATATAATTAAGGGGCAATTAAAGCTCTAAAAGAGTAACAGAACATTCTTCTTCACCTTGTTCAGTACAATATCATACACTGCTTTCGTAGTATCGTACTGCATGCTGTTTAACTGTGCTGCCACTTGGTGAAGATGGTGGATGTTGTGTCTAGGAATCCTGCATACTCGGTTCGGTAGACAAACAAACAAACAACTCGTATTAATGAGTTTTACTACAACAAAACAAATAGAATACTTAACTTTGATAGATGTGCGGAAGCAATGGGAGACATACAAAACAACCAATCTTCTTCGTCTGAGCTACATAAAGATTCCTAACGAAGTGGGTAACGTAGAAGCTGCTACCGAAGTGAGCTCCCACCATACGGGCGCGGCGCTTATGTCCCCTTCACGCAGGAGCCGCTGCTGTAGCGTTGTCGTCCTGGAGGGAGGTCGGTGAGCGTGCGATTGGCTGTCCTCTCCTCACAGCCTTCTCTTCCCTGCCGATTGGCGTGCCGGCGTTGACTTTATGCATTAACAGTCAAGAGGAAAGCTTGGGCATTACATAAGATTTTAAAAGCTCAATAAATTTAAACTGAAAGTCAAGTTTGATCTGCAGTTTCAGTATACTAATCACAGGAAGCTGCGAAATGAGATACATCTCATCCGCGTCAGGCACAAAGGGTGTAGATTGTGCCAAATGTCCTTTTAACACTTGCCTTACGAGTGTACTTCTTCCAGATGGAGACCGAGTTATCACTGTAATCTGATCACCTGCAATGATGTTCTTATCCCCAAAAGTTCTGAAAAAATAACGGTTTTTATATAATTTAACGAATATTAAAAGGTGTACTACTTGGCTTCCGCCGTTTTTTCCCAAACATCTGAGGCATTAAAGAATTAAATTGGTTACACATGTATCATTCAAAGTATTTTCCAGCGCTGGCCTCTACTTTCTCTCATCTTTCGGGTAGTGTACGAATCCCACGTCCAAAAAATTTTCATCTTTTGTAGTGATCCAATTTGTGACTTCTTCATGAGATCAGAAGTGTTGGTCAGCCAGGCCATGCGCCATTGATCTAAACAGGTGATAGTCACAGGGAGCAATGTCTGGAGAATATGGCGGGTGGGGTAGGATGTTAGAGGTCTGAGCAGATGTAATTTCGATGCATTCCTCACGCGCTGCCTGCGATATGTAAGGTATAAGAGAATCTCAGACCAGAGAGCAGTGTTGACTGCAGTAGGAACTGTGTAGCTGTAGCAGTAAGTTGTTGCTAGCAGCCTGGTCTGGTGTATCGCGTTGGCTGGGCCGGTCGTGGTGCAGCGATGCCGGAGCCTGAGCATTATTGTATAAGGTAAAAAGCAGCCTCTCGCATATCTAGTATTGTTATCTCAAGTCCCATGTAAATGTTTTAAAAATGTCCTAATAAAAGTGTTTTTACCCGTCAACTGGCATCATCTAGGGGTGTCTAAAGCAGAGTAATGAATAAATTTACGGAAAAAGTTAATTAAACCCAACAAGATGCGTAGTTGTTTCTTCGTCGTAGGTACAGTAATGTCAAGTAAAGCTTGAAGTTTTTCCGGGTCAGGCGTAATGCCTTCTGCTGAAATTACATGTCCAAGAAATTTTATGGAAGTTTTACCAAAGTGCGATTTGCTAAGATTAACTGTGAGCCCTTGTGCACGAAAAGTTTGTAACAGTTGTTCAAGAATCAAATTATGTTCAGACCAGTTAGCTTCTGCAATAAGAATGTCGTCTACATACGTTGTGATTCTGTCTTTAAGTTCTGTCGGAAGTATACTATTCAAACCGCGAATAAATGCTGCTGAAGAAATTGTTAAACCGAACGGTAATTTACAAAATTGATAAGAGTCACCAAAACAGAGAAATGCTGTGTACTTTCTGCAGTTCAGATGAAGCTGAAATTGCCAAAATCCCGATTTCAAATCAAACGTGGAATAAATAGCATTACTATGAAATTTCTGTAGTTGAATGCACCACCCAGACCTTACCAGAAATTTTTCCATTGCCACCGACAGTTCTAACATCGCTTTAGGCGTACACATTTTTCAGGAAATTGAAGAAGACGGTACTACAGTAATTAAAAACATCGCCTTTGCGAGTCGCATTCTGTCACCTGCTGAACGCAATTACTCTGTTACAGAACTTGAAACATTATGTGTTGTATGGGCATTTACGAGATTTAGGCATTTTCTTTATGGAAGACATACCACTGTTTACACAGATCATAGATCTAAACAGTTTTTACTTTCAGCAAAATTTACACACGACAGATTAAGCAGATGGAAACTTTATTTACAGGAATTTAATTTTACAATTGTTCACATTCCCGGTACACAAAATATTGTAGCAGACGCACTATCCCGTTCTCTCAGCAACAATCATCAAGACATCGCAACCAACTTCTGTCAAGCGAATTTTAGAGTCATGTATATTCAACAAGTTGCATTCGAAAATTTTATTTCGTCATCATTACGAGACATAGCACAAGAACAGAACAAAGACAACGTATGGAAAGAAATTAAACGCCTTTGGCAAGATAAGAATAATGTTACCATCAGAAACCATTACACTGTATGCAATAACATTCTGTTTCGCCGCTCTCACCCTGACAGCAACAATTGGTTATTATGTATTCCTGACGAACTTGTTAACAAATTAATTTGGTACACTCATTTAAGTTACGCACATTACGGAGCCAGAAAATGTTTTCTTATACTGAGACAGAACTGTTATTTTGCCAACATGGAGAAACGTATTCGACGAGTATTAGCGTCATGTAAAATCTGCCAGAAAGCTAAATCAGACACGACTTCACATATTCCTCCGTTACATCCCATTGTACCCGTTAAATTGAGACACATGGTCGCTGTAGATATTTTTGGTCCGATTTCCAGAACTAATAGAGGTTTTTGCTATATCTTTGTTGCTGTTGAACTCACTTCGAAATTTGTTACCTTCACTCCGTTGCGCAAAGCTACTGCCAAAACTATTTCGAATGCATTTGTAAAAGATTTTTTATCTCACGTAGGGCATGCATTGAAAGTAATTTCCGACAATGGACCGCAATTTCGATCTGCTATATGGACACGTATGTTACGAGCAAGAAACATTTCTCTGATCTATATATCCAGGTATCACGCTTCTTCGAACCCTTGTGAACGACTAATGAAAGAAATTGGTAAACTATGTAGAATATACTGCCATAAAAAACATATTGATTGGGATACACATATACTGTCATTCCAGGATGTAATTAACTCCATACCAAATGAATCTACTATGTCCGACTGTTGTATTGAAAAATGTTGAACCACCCAACAAAATTAAAGAATTAGTATCTTTTCCTACATCTCGTCGACTACGCCACCATGAAATAATTGACATTGCACTCAACAACATCAAGCGTGCCGCACAGCGCCGAGGAAGACAGCAAAAGCAGGTTTGTACACGCCGTGACTTTCACATTGGACAGAAGATATCAGTACGCACACATTATTTATCTAATAGAGCAAAACGTAGATGTAGTAAATTTGAGCTTCTATATGCAGGTCCCTATCGAATTCGCAGCATTCCTCACCCCAATGTAGTAAACGTCGAAACTTTGAGAACCAGAAAAAGCAAGGGCAATCACCATGTCTCCAATATTAAACCCTTTATTGAATGAATATACTTTATGATTTATCACACTGTAATGCCATTTGCAGATATTTGTATGAACACTTACTGATGATTATCATATTTTTTCCTGGCAACTGCCCGGCAAGGTAAGGTTAGCAGGTCGCTTTTCTTGTCGTTATATATGAGACCGTGCACATTTTCCATTTTTTGTGTATGTATGATTGTTTTCCTATCGAAAGTAGAATTTTTGTCTGTATGCACTATGTAATCTTTAAGATATAACAAATACCAGTTGACTTTGACATTTTTCCTTATGATATCTCAATATCTTGACTATTCTACACTTTTTGCCACTACATTATGATACCATGTGTACATTTTTTGCACTTGAAAACTGTCTATGTTTTTGACCTAATACGTTTTCTGTCATATTATGCTGTATGCTTAATTATACTACTATAAACAAGTTTTTATCTAATGGGTATATGATTTAAATACAAGATATTAATCCTTATTCATCATTTTCAGAAAGCAAACAAACCACAGTGGTTTACGCTGAAATGGAATTTCACCTTCGGAATGAACGAAAGAAAATGCAATATCTTGTCATGAAGAGTAAATGGATCAGAATTAACAAGCATTAACCAGAATATACTACACACATCGTATGATAGCAGTCTTGACTAATTATTTTTCTTTCACAATACGAGGTGATTGAGCAAGCTGTCAGATAGAACTACACATCTTAGTTTTAGTGATGAAATATGCTAGAAATAAGAAACTCTATAGTATGAATAGTTGTATGAAGTAAATGGTAATATGAATAATGGATAATGAAGTGTCTATTTTTTGCAGATGATAATAAATGATGATGAATAGTTGTATGAAGAATATGCTAATATGAATAATGAGGTTTTTCTTTGCAGGTGATGATAGTGATGAAGTTATGGTAATATTAATAATGAAGTTTTTCTTTGCAGATGATGATAATGATGAAGTTTATATATCTACTATTAGTTAAGAGATGCTATGTAATTATTTAAGTATTTGTTGCAGTTCGTTTTGACAGTATGTCCTATGTCATATGGTATAATGACTGAATGTTTTGGAAACGACAGCTAGAGAACATACATATTGAGTACACGTTTCACTACCTGTTAATTCGAAGTTGACTACTTTTCAGCATAATATGCGTTTCTTCTTTCAGCTCAATAATCCATTTTGTATTTTTTCCAAGAGAAGCTATTCATGAAATTAATGTGCTATAAGCAGTTAGTCATTAAACCTTTTCTAGTACTTGCATTTTTTTTACCCATTTGTGTGTATCATTCATGAATGTGATCACATGTACTCTACTTGTTTCGTAACCTTGCTACAGCTGACACATGACAAATGACGTTATTAATCCTTATTTCCAGCAATAAGTCAAAAGCAAATATTTCCATGCCCCAGCAATTAATTATCGATCCCAACGCAATGCATTGCTAGCAAAAAAAAAAAAAAAAAAATTATTACCAGTCCCAACTATTACCAGTATACAACCAAATAATGCTACCAGTTGAAGTATTTCTAGTCGTAAATATAATGCAAATTTCTCAGATGTATTGAATCCATTATATCTATGTATTATTGGACCACAGACCTTGAGTAATAGTTACAGTGTGTTACATTTTAAATATGTCCTATGTCACTTGAATGATGAGTTCTGAGCAATACTGAATGATGTTTTGTAATAATGCATAAATGCTATGCCAATAATTTCTATAAATAATAATTTTGTTATATTCTATAAATGCTATGCCAATAATTAACTCTTGTTTTGAATGATGACTTCTGAATAATACTGAATAATGTTTTGTAAAACTATATGAATACTTTGTAACTGGCCAATGAGTGCCAATAGTTACCGCAATCAGATGAGTTATGAATAGTGTTTTGTAATATTCCATACTTGCTACATGTTTAGTAACTGGCCAATGAATGCCAATGATTACTATAATTATATTAATTATGTATAAATGCTATGCCAATAATTAACTCATTTTGAATGATGACTTCTGCATAATGCATAAAACAATGCTTTTTAACTGGCCAATGAGTGCCAATATTTACTGTAATCAGATGACTTATGAATAATGTTCTGTAATACTTCATACATGCTACTTAAATGCTCTGTAAATAGCCAATGAATGCCAGTAATTGTTCAGATTGGTTGATAGACTAGTGTAATTCTCAATGATGACTAGCATAAGACTTAATGTCCTTCACCTTCTGACCTAATTACCAGAAATTACTGCAATATCCGTTTGTCCTGTCCATCCTCATGGAGCACTATATTTGGTTTTTGCACTAATTCTACGTTGATGTAAGGGTATGGATTCTACAATAATGTGGTGTTGACGTATCAAGCCGTCCACCACCTTGAACGATGGAGATGTCATTATGGTTCTACTGTTTGGTGTAGCTAATGTACTAGCAAAATGATAACATTGAATATTAATACAACATATCAGTGTCTTGGCTGCACTGATAAATACTTCAGGGAAGAGAACTTCATATTGTCTCACTTGGTGCTGTGCTTCTGTAGAAAGATATGGACTTTCAGTGCAGCTACGTGCAACCTACTGTGCTACAACCATGATGCAATCCTTCCCATTCCTTTCCTAGTTCTTGACATATGCTAAAGACGTCTACAGTGCGTGTGCACTTTATTTCACTCCATGATATGTTGTAAATATGCTAAAGGCTTCTACAGTGCGTGTGCACTTTATTTCACTCCATGATATGTCTTAAACATGCTAAAGACTTCTACAGTGCGTGTGCACTTTATTTCATTTTTAGGGTAATCAATTCTTGTAAAATGCTAAAGATTTTTACAGTGCGTGTGCACTTTTTTTTCATTTGTTAATAAGATCAGGTGTCCTAAAAATACTAAAGACTTATAAAGTGTGTGTGCACTTTATGTCATTTGTTAATATATTTTGTATTCAGTGCTTGTGCACTTTATTTCACTTCATGATATGTTATGCACTTTGTTATTTGTTAATATCTTTTATACTCATTGCGTTTACTTTTTGTCATTTTCTAGTATATTCTGTACTCAGTGCGTGTGCACTCTATTTCATTACTTAATATGTTCTGCACTTATCAATAATGTATATACTCTGTGACTGTAGACTTAGTAACTAAATAGATTTTAGAAAAATTTGTTGCTCATGGCAAGTCCAATTGACTCAGATGTAATTTCGAGGTATTGCTCATGCGCTGCCTGCGATATGTAAGGTATAAGAGAATCTCAGACCAGATAGCAGTGTTGACTGCAGTAGGAACTGTGTAGCTGTAGCAGTAAGTTGTTGCTAGCAGTCTGGTCTGGTGTATCGTGTTGGCTGGGCCGGTCGTGGTGCAGCGATGCCGGAGCCTGAGCATTATTGTATAAGGTGAAAAGAAGCCTCGCGCATATGCAGTAATGTCATCTCAAGTCCCATGTAAATGTTTTAAAAATGTCCTAATAATAATCTTTCTCACGAAAAGTAACTTTTAACAACATTTCATTTCAATTTAAAGAATTTACTAATTTCTCCAATCCATGATCATCTCGATTATTGCAAAAGAAAAATTAGTTGTTTCCTTTCATAAATGACAAATCTATCGGCCAGCATTGCACAGGGCTGCGCCAGAAAAATTTATCGTAAGAGCAGATATATATGCGTTATCCGGCGACTTCATTGAGATAAGAATTTTTTTTTTATTCAGAATGATCTTTCAGGGCCATGACCCAGCACTGCTGACGTCCAAAATTTACCAGGTTAAATTTACAGTCAATTATTGAAAAGTTATAAGTGAGCGACAATTTAATTGAGAGGTTAGTTACATTGTATTATTACCAGGTTACTGAATTTATTTTTTGTAGGGACGTTACACTGAATGTGAACGACATAATTATAATTTTTACTGTTGAGAGGTTTAGGAATTTTTCTGTTTTGAGGTTACACTAAGTGTGAATGACTTTTGTGGGGAGGTTACAACATGAACAGACATTAAAATTGCACGTTAATTTTCACTAGCAGGCCAGTGTGCATATGATAGGGCTTGAAATGAAATTATGAATATTTTTGTACTGGATCAGGTTTCGGACCCACATACATACCTTTGGAGGACACCTAGAGATGATTGCAGTATTGGGAAAAGGAAAGAAATGATTGAACTATACTGTTCCGAGAGATTCAGATCCTCAAAAGAGGAGATACGAATTAGAATCACAGTCCAGCACAAAGTTTGTCAGAGACTCTAGTTCAATCAAGTACAAGTAAAATAAGAGCCATGTTCTTTTAAATGGCTGTTGGTTCATCAAATAAAATTTTCTAATGTAAGTAGGTTTACTGGCGACAGTATTACTGTTTACCATGACTTACGCCGATGTCATTTCCCAACATAAACCGGCTCGCCCAGTTGGTAATGAAGGAACGTGATGTTTAATGTGATTCTGGATTATAACGTCTTTCTCTTGAGGTTACCAGAGGTAAAGTAAATCTGTTCATGCCTCTTAAAAGTAAATGCCAGAACCCACGCATTTTATCTGTGATAGATCGTTACAGCAGACCACTGTGGCCATATTTCCCGGCCGCCGGAGTGCGCTGGCAAGGGATCTTACTGCCTTCCGATATACGTTGCTGTCAGTTCTTCCATATGATTTGTCGACGAGAACTGTTTCAAAATGACAGAAAATGTTTTAGAAAATCGATTGTTTTCCTTTGCAATGAACAGAAAGATTTTCATTCTAACCTATCCAAGAACAAAATTTTCGCAATATTAGCTCAAATTCAATATTTGCTTCTATAATGTAGGAAAGCATTTCACAGTTGCACAACCCGCATCTGACTCATTAACCTTATGCTTAGTCGCTGGCCATAAATCCTTGCTCAGAGTGACACCAGTTTAAGTAACCTAATGTAGAGAAGACTGTTTGCCAGTGCTGTTTCTCACCGGAAAATACGCAATTCACTCACTGGACTCCGTAAGTACGCTGTAACAGTAATTTCTGTGTGTATGCAATGCTTATAAATTGTGGAATTTAGTGGTGCTCTTTCTTCCACTTCTGTATACAATATGCCTGACCTAAACGGGCACTTTATAATTACAGGCCGTGGGCACTGCAACATCATACTGACAACAGTAATGTGCTTTTACTGACAACCTCACTGTTTGTTTTACCTAATTTTGTAATAATTTAAATAAAACATGTCCGTCCATCGGGAGACATTTCGTCCCCCTTTTCCTTCTCTGAAATTTGTCAGTGAGCTTTTTACCTTCCAACCAGCGCAATGCGGCAGAGTACGGGCGGTAAACGATTCACAAACCACGTTTTCGTGCCGTTAAGGCGATTTCTTCAAACATTGTCATAACTGAAGGAATTTAGTATCTTCTTAATCGTCTTATGCAGCAACGTTCATAGGTATCTCAAATAGGAAACGCTCTTTATCTTTATCCAGGTACGAAGGTTGTAAAACAAACTTCCCACAGTTTGTGTCAGGTTGATCTTTTCTTCTTATAGCACTGCGTAAGTATTTTGTCTAAGAGGTATCAGAAGTAGTGTTCCTGTAGCTGTGGGAATCATTGGTTGAAAACGAGTTTAACACCGATGGGTACAGTACTGCTAAATATTCAAAATTATTATCAACATAAGTCTGAGTTGATCCACAAACTGAGGCATATTTATAATATTGAAGCTAGACTGTGTATCCTTGACTTCCTTGACTGGGCACTGGAAGGCGTTTACACACACGTATACAATACTATTAATACATCGAACACTATAGTTAAAGTTGCTCTCACAAAATTATTTTTTTTAGTTCTTCTGGGTCTTCAGCGTGCAATATGTGTTGTAGGTACAGTCTTAGACAAAAAAATTGACCGCTGAGTCGTTCACGTAAGGTGAACAATAGTCGTGCTCCCCTCAGAATTCTATGTCTACCAGTATGCTCGATCCGGCACCATTTTAGGCTGCGGCTCTTCCCGGAGGAAGTCCTGACTGCAGTCTGAGAACATCACTCTTGACTACGACCTTAGTCTTGAGGTAAAACGCGAGACTATCTAATACAATGTCCAGCAACCGAAAGCACACGTCGACAAAATTTTTACCGCCCCTTTCCTCTCGGTGCTGAAGCTATGAGCGTAATTCAAGCGAATCTACAATATATTTCGGTTTCTGTCACATTGGTAATAACTGTTTGGTTCAACAATATTTTAGCGAGAGATTTCTTGGCCGACCATCTGCCTCTGTACACCACATGCAGCTGAGTTCTCTGGGACCCGTTTGCTGCCTACCAGCGGGGGGTGAGGCACTGCACTGCCTCGCCTTCTGCCGATAACGTCTGCTCCTCTCCTCACTCTCGACGGTGTAAAATGCTTGAATGTTGTTGAGTGGTGACCCATAAAATCTGTCTACAATTTGTGTTTCACACTCGATAGCAACGGAGGCACAAAACCGTTTTTATTTGATGAGTATTTTATTACACTAATATGCAATACATCACTGTGGCACAGAATTAATTTCATTGTTTCTGATCCAATGCGCTATAATTAAAGCATAACATCCTGTTCTTTTTCCTTTCAAAGGAGATTCTTCAAATACATTATTTTTGTCATGGATTCATATGTGTTAGTCAAGGTACAGAGAGTAAACGCAATGCAATGTGTTTGGTTTCTTTCTTTGATTGCGTATGGTAAATGGATGCGAAACATTGTGTCAATACTTTTCATAACCTGCTCTACAGCTACTCATGCAAATTGCTTGTTATGACGTCCATACATTAATTAATGGAGAAGTGAATGCTGTTCAAAAATGATATTTAAAATATTCAATTGGATTTAAGGCAACAAAATTGCTCATATTTGAAGCTACCCAGAGAAAAAGTAAGTTGCTAGAGCCGCTGTTAGCAAATGTCTGCAGAGAATTCCTAATTGCTACTGTGGAAATTTAGCATACAGGCCCTATAGTAATCAAGAGGTTCATTTCCTTCATACTTATCACCCTGGCATGTGAGTATTAAGGGAAGAACAATACTGAAATTCGTATCGTTGATGGTCGATTCGAATTTCTTCAGAAACACTTGTATTGTGAAGCAGCTTGGCAGTAAGAAAGCCAAAATCTGTGACCATTAACACAACTTACTGAGTCGAGCTACCAAAGGAGTTGATGTGTAAAGGTTTTCTTCTGATTTCGCCACAGAATTTTTTCTGGAAATTCGCAGCTCCACAAAGTAAACCAGAAAGAGAAGCTCGCACACACTGGCCCCTACTACGGTTAGGACTGATGACTCATTGAGCTGTTGCGACACGAGACACGGGCGGTACCACAGGGCTACAGACACACTGCCGCCAGCATGCCAATGTCACCATGGCATTGGTCGCTCAGCCTCATAACGCATTCTGAAAGATAATAAAAGTTGTCACTTACGTGAAGTACAGCATTTCTTTAGCCAAAAAATTGAATTTTCTGTCTCAGTGTCTTAGTTTACATGATGATTATAAAGCACGAGTCATTCAAAAGGAAAGGGAATATCAAGTGAATTTAGCGAGTCATGTCAGTACCATACACAGAAGCGATTGCACTGTTACAGTGTTCCCAAATGTTTGTGATGACGTTACCAATTATCAGCTGTGCTAGGAACAGTTCTGCAGCAGTATGCGAGGAGAATCCCGTGCTCGTGTCATAGGATACAGAGAGGAGGCACGGGGTTTGTTTAATATGCACCGTTTTCTCTTACCAGTTGTGTGAAACATTCAGGTGTATAATCTTCCATCATGATTACAGTTTCTCACAAAATATATACGAGTAAAACAGTTACCTGGTTACTTTGTGACAAAAGATTATTTCAGTACAACAAAGTCTTTGGAAGCCAACTTTGCCCACCTGTCACGAAAAGTAAGATAACAGACATTTTGCACCTCGGAATAGATTGCATGTATGTGCAGTCTTGTGATCATAGAAGTAGAATTTCATGAATTGCACGAGAATGCAGAAAAATGTTGGTGCGAATGGAAACTATAAGAAACAGAGTTAGCTAATTATTCTGTGCTACATAATAATCAATTCATTTGAAAATTCTGAAGGGAAGAAACTAAAAATTATGCCCATTAAGACAGAAACTAAAGTGCCAATGCGGGCACTGTGCAGACCTGCGATCTTTCATCTTCAGCTCTATACAAATAATGTATACTAGCCAGCGTATTCTTGCTTTCGTAATCTTTCCCTCTTGTTTAGTCTTCTAATGATGAACTGGATCCACACCCATGAGTCTGATTGTTTCTTTGTGTACTTTCATCTACTACCTTTGTGTGTTATTGCTCGGTGTTCAAAAAGCAAAATATTATACATGCTCCCACGAGGTATTAGAACGAGGTCGCAAGAAGGCTAACGAATTATAATCAAAATACACTGAGACGCCAATTTCTCTGTTGTCATGGTGTTAAGTCGACAGAAATAGTTGGATATTATTGCCTGCATAACCGGAATCCCGTTGTCGTCTTCTCTTACTGAGATTTTCATATTACCCTGAACACAAGACGCCGAGATTAATATGTATAGTCTCCGTGACGAAACATCCCACATTCCATTCATCCTGATCCATTCGTTACGTGCATCGGCAGCAATGAGTGATAGGAAAGCTGTTGTGAGGTGACGAATGACAATAACAATGGTAGTATTAACAAATCAGTAATCAAGGATGATTACTGAATTACAGACAGTTGTTAACGATTAACAAAATAACCAAGAAAGGCTGAGTGTTTAATTGGCGTACTGCATATGTGTTCTTACCACTTTGTTACTGAATTCTGTGTTTGGTTGTTTGCAGAGAGAAAAGAAGGAACCCTGTAGTCATACATATCGCTAGTACGAGATATTATATCTTTGCTTTACATCACGAGATGAACATGGCGTCACTGAGCTGATATTTGAAATACATTTCTGTTTTCTTTCTCTGTTTCTCTCTCTCTCTCTTTATTTTTATTTTTTGAGGGAAGCATCGAGAAGCGCGAATAATAAGCAAGTAGGCATATACTCTATTTACAGTTATTTTCGTCGGGATACATAATGAAAATATACACCTTTTAACTGTATTAAATTGCGTAATTACAATTACTGACAATCTATTCGTGAGCCTGTTCGCATTCAGTGGGGTGAAACCTGTCACAGAAGCAAGCAAAACACGAATATTTCTGGCACCATGCGCAACACACAACAAACAAAATCTCGCTGTACTGACGTGTTGCCCGATATACTGCTCGGAAAACATATCTGATTCGTGTTGCTAAATACAGCTCTATCAGATATCAATTTGGATGCGAACCAAGTGTATAAAATTGTATCTTGAAATACACAGAAAGGTACATAGATGTATTCCACTGAAACATCACCATGACCAAGATTGTAACTGGGGTCGATAGTATCGTCGTCTACCACCTTGACAACTTGAACGGTGACAGTGCTCGGCCGGTTACTTATGTTTACTGGTGTCAAACCTGCAGGATGAAAACACAAAAATGTTAATAACCCGAAGATCATTAACTTTGGAACCCATAGTGAAGAAAAGCGGTCATCAGTTGGAAGGTTAGTTTGAACACCACAGTGCTTTAATAGGCACGGTCCTGTTGGAGGTGGTATGCCGTTGCTTTCCACCAACCTTTGAGTTGACTTACCTGCCCAGTTAGTGGGGGAACCTACAGTTTAACGTGGCTCTCGGACCACAGTGCTACCCAGATACCTTAGCAGGAAAATCTTTCTGTTTATTGCAAAGGAAAACAATTGATTTTCTAAAACATTCTCTGTCATACAGAACTTGAAACAGGTCACGTCGACCAAATCATATGGAAGAACTGACAGCGATGTATATCGGAAGGCAGTAAGATCCCTTGGCTTTTGGTTTGGCAGTATTCGATAGTCATTTCTAGGCCCAAGTAAATGAAGTAAGGCAGCGCGTTTTTGTTATCAAGTAACGTCTTCGTCAATTACTTTGGTTTTAATGTAATCTACGAGTAATTTCTGATGTCTGATATTAACATCAAAAAGATTCCGTAGACAGGGAGAGAACCTGTTCTTGGGCAACTACTTTCTGTAATCACCAAAAGGCATTAAAATATCTTCAAGAAAATGTGTTCCAGCAGCGGTATGGAGAAAATGACAGTAATAATGACGGTAATAATCGAATTATCCGGCAACATCACACTTCACAGTGGATTTTCTAGAACTAAGAAATTTGCTGAATTAGTGATTTCAAAATGGCTTCACATCGAGGCTATGATGCCTAGAAGAGTCTTTACATCCTACTGACATGAGAATAGCGTAATATCCAAGGCAGAAGCTCGCTTCTAGTTAACCATTTCGTAGACTCGAATTATTTCCACCGTGACTACTTTTGTAAGCAAAGCACATCATCCGTTACAGCACACTCATGTGACTGGGAAATGTGGCCACAGTGGTCTGGAGTAACGAACTATCGCAGGTGCAGTGCGTGAGCTCAGGCATTTACCCTTAAGAGGCACAAACAGATTTACGTTACCTCTGGTAACCTCAAGAGAAAGACGTTGTAATCCAGAATCCCCATCAAACATCACGTTGCTTCACTACCAACTGGGCAGATCCGGTTTACGTTGGGAAATGACATAGGCGAAAGTCATGGTACACAGAAATACTGTCGTCAGTAAACTTACTTGAATATTTTAGTTTATTTGATGAACCGATAGCCATTTAAAGGAACAGGGCTCTTATTTTACTTGTACTTGATTGAACGAGAGACTTTGAAAAATTTTGTGCTGGACTGTGATTCTAATTCGTATCTCCTCTTTTGAGGATCTGAATCTCTCGGAACAGTATAGTTCAATCAATTCGTTCCTTTTCCCAAGACAGCAGTCATCTCTAGGCGTCCTCAAAAGGTAAGTATGTGGGTCCGAATCCTGACCCAGCACATAAGTATTCATAATTTCATTTCAAGCCCTATCACGTGCACACTGGCTTGCTAGTGAAAATTAACATGCATTTTCAGTGTCTGTTCACGTGTCGCCAAAAAGGTGTCGTTATTTCTGGTCCAACATGCACACATCTTACTGTTGGTGAGTAAGCAATTGATACTTAAACTATATTCTTGGATGATAAAGAAGGACGGTAGGTGTGCGGTTCGATTGTCGCTTAGGTACAAAAATTTGTATCGATATTCAAACACCTAGCAGCTGGTTAGAAAAACCAATACGTAACATTTGATTTCACTTAGTTAACAATCGGATTACGTGTTGAGTTCGTATCTCCATCACAGCACTTAACATCATGTTCTTCATCTTTAAATGCATGCTCACTTTTTCCTTCTGAATGTAGGTACATCAGACATCTTTCGTGGTTAGTTAAAAGGGACGAAAGGGTCTTCATAGAAGCCCCAGTTTATTACAAAAATTGACGTCTTTAATTTTTAAGTTTAAATTTGGTTACTGACATTGACGAACATTTCGGTAGTTCATGACTCTTCATGGCTAGTCAGCAATACGATATGATTTGATTACATAAATACTTGTTCCATAGATCATGAATACGAAACTTCGTAATGATATGGAATGTGTCATTTTAATGGAAGATTTCTTTAAATACTGTGATTCAATTTCTTTACAACAGTTTTTTACTCTATCTTTCTTTCTTTTTTATCTTTATCTCTCTCTCTCTCTCTCTCTCTCTTCTCTCTCTCACACACACACATTCTATTTTTTTATTTGTCTTTTGTACTCGACTATCGGCCAGGCACGAAAACGTCAATGAGTGAGCTTCTTAGTTTTGATTAAACTTATGAAAGAAATATAAAAACAACTACGAGCCTTACCGATTTATGATGCTCAGTTTGCAGTCGGTTCCGAGTGTTGTTAGTAACTACGCTTCAGTCCCTAAACCTAGTTACAGAAATGCGAATCAGACGCATTACGTATTGCAGGCTGTGGCAGCCACGTCTTTGAGACGGCACCTATGGCCACTTTCCAGCCCACTGTAGCAACATATTGGTTCGTCTTCTCCCTGTTGGTACTGTAACTGAGATTTGGCAACAAGGCAAGGTATGTTTGGCAACTCTGTGATCGACAAGTTACTTCCTGGTGTGCACGGAATTAAGCATCAAAGTTCACTTGATTTTCCCTGTCATTTCCATTGAATAATCTGAGTTACTATAGTTTGAGGTGTAACAAAAGATTGGAAGTTTACGGTTTTCAGCTGCACGTGGAAATCGCAACTAATCTCGTCCTTTAAATATCGGTTTACGAGCTCTAGCCACAATTGGCCTCGTAAGAGGAAGACCAGAAAGATACCTCTTCGCCAGCTGTGTGGTATCGTGCTGACTTGTAGAAAGCGTCAGTTCTGGTCTGCGGTTCCAGTCTCGCTGCCTGCAACGTTCTTATCCCTTCTGTGAAAGAGCTACAAGCAGTCAGATCGAACACGGGTAAGGAAATCGCAAGAAAATACTTTCGGCTCATAGTGCAATGGTGGAAACTTACAATGTTGCACAACAGGTAACACATCTTTCCGCTGCTGACAAGCAAATTTTGGGTTCCTGGGAATACATAACTTTATTTATGAAATGCCACATTTGCATACCTCTTGAGTATGACGCAGCATACCAATTAAACACAGACCCAATCGAAATCTAAGTGAGTAGTATTTTACTAATTCGTGCCGATAGAGGCACGACTGTGTACAGGTACTCAGTATTATTAAAACAGACTTTCGTCGTAAGGTTATCGTGGCTAGTTTTATTTCATTTCTGATAATACAGTGCACAATTTTCGTAAGGTTTCTTTTAGTGTTGTTAAAACAAGAGAGAGAAATTAATCATCAACGATATATGGGAATTCTCTGATGTTATCTATAACAGTCTGACGAAGCACATGCAGTTTATTGATTACATGCATGTAGAAAACTTGTTCTGAGTTAAAGCTGTCAAATTCAGATGTTCAAATGTGTGTGAAATCTTATGGGACTTAACTGCTAAGGTCATCAGTCTCTAAGCTTACCCACTACTTAACCTAAATTGTCGTAAGGACAAACACACACACCCATGCCCAAAGGAGGACTCGAACCTCCACCGGAACCAGCCGAAAGCTGTCAAACAAGCTTTGAAGGAGAATAAAATGCCACTACCACATGACAGTTAATGTAGAAAATACTTTTCTGACGTATTTTGGCACGACGTGCTCTCACCATACATAATACACAAGTTTCGATTTGCATCTGCTGCATGGCCGTCTGTTGAACATGAAAAGAACGAAATGTCGCAGAAGTTAGCCCTTTTTACACACGCAACTAGCTTACACGTAGCTACAACAGCTCCAGAAGTTAACAACAATTCCTCCGGAACTTGCGTATTCCGCAGTGCTGTGAGATAATGCATATGGCCGGATCTAGACTTCTGAGAGACAGACAGTTACAGTTTTTGCTTTGGACGAGGTTTTCAACAAACAGATAGCGCAATAGAGTAGCTCAAGTCGGAAGGAACACTTCCTTTTTAAATTTCTGCATCCTACACTGTAGGTAGTTCTGTGTAGATGGCAGTTACGTGATTTTATTTCGGTGATTCCAAAATAGAGTCGAATGTATGCACTGGGTAGCCGAGGCAGCTAGTTCATGGTGATTCGGTCAAGCAAGTAAATGAATGTACTGAACACGTTGCAGACCACCACAGGGAGTCTGTGTGTCAGAAATCTCACCCAGTGCGGCGCAACGGCGTTACGATAGAAGAATGAGTCACTGGGAAGAGGATTTGCTGGTCTGTTGGATTGTTGATAGGTTCATATACTTATGGTGTGGGTCTGATTCCAATTTCTGCTGATGGGTTTTGATAAGAGAGCAGATTCTATTCTATTCTGGCTACGCCAAATGAAGAAGGCATTGTGATCTGAAATCACATTAAATATGATATTCCTTCTCTAGCAAGTAGACGTTAGGTTGCACAACAATAAAGTCAGGAGAGGCGACATGTAGAAACATTATCAGCAGTAACCTTTCTTATACTAGTTATTTATTTCTAGTTGCAAAACAATGGCTATGTAGGGTCAAAGAACACATATTCCATCATTTATTTGGGCTTGTGTATGTCGATAAAATTGTTTCTCAACTGGGAATGTAACTCAGACCGCCCTTAACGCGGAATTTGATCCCTTCGTGACAATGCAGCTCCACTACAATTTGCTGTTTGTTCAAAATCTGCAGATTACTCAAGTTTGAGCGTGAATGGGTTCGAATCCAGGCCCAGCACTAAAGTTTTCATTATGTATTATCATGGTCTAGCATCAGAACACCTACCTGCTGGTGGACAATAATTTTGATTTTTAATGTATTTTCATTCGTTGTCAATACTAACGATATCTGACGTTTTTGACTCCCAGTGAGACACAGAACTATTTGCGAGGTCACTGTAAGTTCAAGGACGTTATTACGAGATGCTGGTGGAGAAAAATTCGGTAGCTGACTTCTCTTTGTGTGTAGTCAACAATGGTATGAGTGGGGTTCGATTCCCAGTCAGCATTTTGATTCTGTGACCTTCCTGGGTGGCAGCGGGGAGGGGGGGGGGGGGGGGTAGGGGAGTGTTTCTGCAATTGACCTCTTAAAACGGTATTCTAACACTTTTCTGCGCATTTTAAAAGTGTCAGTACAACATTTGTTCTACTAAAATCATAAAGTTCTATCATACCAGATCTCAAAATCTACGGTATCGATCCTTTTTTTTCCCGGACCGAGACACCACCAGTAGGGAGAACCTATGCGTACAGTCACAAAAAAAGCACTGAAAGGAGGGTTGGGTTGTTTGGGGGAAGAGACCAAACAGCGAGGTCATCGGTCTCATCGGATTGGGGAAGGATTGGGAAGCAAGTCGGCCGTGCCATTTGAAAGGAACCATCCCAGCATTTACCTGGAGTGATTTAGGGAAATCACAGAAAACCTAAATCAGGATGGCTGGACGCGGGATTGAAGCGCCGTCCTGAAAGTAGGTCGTACTGGATATGTAGTCTGCAACGTCAACCATACAGGTCCACTGCTCATATTGCCACTGTTGTGTTGGAATGTACAGACTCTGACAGAGGTAACTACCACTCGGCCCGTTATGGCTCGTCACTCGCAACGCTGCAGGAACCAGGGAGCGGCTGTACTACGGCCGTCAGGGAACTGGCAGCGTATGTAATGTATATATGTGTGTATGTTTTTGCTACACGAAAGCGCCGACTGCCAGATGGCGCCGCTAACCATGGAGTGTGTAAGCTCGATTCACAAAAATCTGCTAACGCTATTGACATCAGTTTATGGAGAGGCGAAGTACAGGCGAATTTGGCAATTCTATATATTTTCTCATTTTCATGTGTAAAAGAATCTTTTAGTGATTTCAAAATTCAAGTGGACATAGGTTGTTATTTTATTGACGTCACTTACGTCACATCAATTCACCTTGCTACCAAGTGATGGAATGGAAACAAAAGAAAAGTAGGGATTTGCTCAGAATAGTCCTCTTACATAAAAACTGATACTTTAGTGTTAGAAAACGAAGTAGGGCAAAAGTTCTACAAATAGTAGACGGCATAGTTTGACTATATAAAATTACCTGTTAAGGGAAAGCGTTGGTCAAAATAAAAGCGGCACCAGTCATAGTTGTAGAAGTGTGTCTGTACTCTGGCAACCCGTTAACAGCGTCAGTGAACTACAACCGACGTGGCACAGTGCAGAACCGTTTCACATGGAGATGAGCGTACGGCGTAGGTAAACATTCCACGTCTAGATGTGTTTTGACCAGTGTCGTTAGATGTGTCCAGGTTGCTCATCCGGTAAGAAGTTAGGGTCAAGGTTCAAGGTTGAAGTCTCATGTAGGACACGAAAGTCTGACCGGTTGACGACTGGGCAGGTAGATCGCCTTCGCGAAACAGTTGACTGCCGGCTAGTGATGGGGAGCTCGTGAATGAGTCGTTCAAATGAACGCTACACTCCAGTGAAGTGTGAACTAACCACTCAGTTTCAATGAACTGGTACTTCAAACTCTTCACAGATAGCACACTCCACACTTTTCTCTAGTTCACTCACTCTCTTCCCCTCTCCCTCTCCCTCTCCCACTACATCGGCGCTACGTCACTCATCCTCCCTTCAGTCCTCCCTCCACTGCCTGTCGACGAATCGCGCGCGTTTGTCGGGGAACGATAGGTTTAGGAAGGGTTTGGGAAGGTGAGGGGCGAGGGGAAGGCAGCGTCAGCTGCTTCCTGCAGGGCTCACAACATTACCCGTGACTATTTGTGCAGTTATACTTCGCGTCTACGGGTAGCCTACCGTTGGCAGCGCTTGCAGACAAATGAATATTAAAGATACAAACGAAGAGGCTGGCTGTGTGAGCACGCACAGCCAACATGAAAGTAAAATGCTTGCCTTCTGAGACTGGAACTGAAGCATGAGTCAAATCCACACTGAAGGATAATTGTTCATGTAGGATTGTTTATCTCGTACACATTATTTAAATAATTACACTAAATGTCAATTTAAGGATTGTCCTAATTATATTTAAAAAATACATATATATTTATGAATAAACATCAACGGATTTGGCGAATGTTCAGAGATTTCCGTTTGATAACACGATTTGTTCCTCTTTTTCCTGTCAGGCGATTTCTTCTGTCAGTTACAAGGTGTCCTGCCTTCGAGAACACTCTTTCACGCGGCATGGAGGTTGCAACAATACACAGTCGTATTTTTGCAAGTTCATAGAGCGAGGGGTATACTGACAGCCGTTCAGACCAGCACTGAAGTGGACTGCCTTGTCTCTGTAGCAGGGGCTCTTGTAAATATTTGTCCACTTCCACTATTGCAGCAGCTCTCGGGTGTGGACTACTCTGCAGCCTGGAAAACACTTCGTCAAATTCGAACCAGAGACCAGAAGTAGATACAGTGGTTAGAACTGAGATTGTTGCAGTAGCAGTGGATGTGTTCGTCACAAATTTCTCACAGTGCCTGATCAGGTTTAATTTCACCTTCTCAGCAGAATTTTTATGAGGAAAACCAGTACTTTGAACTGGGGATTTAATGAAGTTGCTTCTGCGAAAATTGAATCTTCCTCTACATTTCGAAACCGTCATTTTAAGTCCTTAGCTAGCTTTTCGGCCATTTGCTGCACGTCTACATGAATTTCAGTGTTATTAACAAACCTGCAACACCATTTTTTCAACGAGCGACTAAGGAGTATAACTTTAGAAGCAGTGACAACATTTTCACTTGATCTTTCCTCTGTGCAGTCTTTGAAAACTTTCAACAGGTCACAGGCCTGTGTTACACTTGCAATGTCCTCTGCAGTCAGACTTGGAAGATCCGGATAACTCAGAGTGATAACTGTCATTAGGGAATTCTTAACCTCGATTATTCTTCGCAGCATATCATAGGTTGAATTCCATCTTGTAACAGTGTCCTATCTTTGTGTCAGAACTGGCTCATTTAACTGTTCCTGCATCATTTTCAGTTTCATGCAGGCCTGTGAACTTCTTTTAAAAAATTGAACAATTTTTTTTTACTTTATTCAGAATGGGTTGAATGTGTGGAAGCCTATTCTGAGCAATTAAATTGATTGTGTGTGGAAAGCAGGGGTTGTGTTTCCAGGCTGTGAGTCTTATAGCTGCCACAATATTAGCAGCATTGTAGCTAACAACACACACGATTTTTTCTTGAATGCCCCATTCCATTGTGACACGACACAGTTCTTCGGAGAGTTTTTCTGACGCGTGCTGTGCCTTTCGTCGTATTTAAAGCACTGTAGGAGGGAAGGCGCCAGCTACAGGTCTTAAACGTAGTGTGCTGTCACCGACAAATAACTCTCATCTGTGGTTGAGGTCCACCCATCCATTGTCAGCACAACCGCTTCCGCAGAATTAATTTTGACTCTCAAAATTTCTTTCATCATGGCGTACTGTTGTTGTAGTAGTGTATTGGAAATGGTCTTCCGAGCTGGCATTCTCTAAGCACCATTTAGTTTGCCTACAAAACTTTGGAAATGTTTGCTTTCCACTATGTTGAAGGGCAAATAATCCTTTACAACAATCTCCAGAAGTGTGAAATCTATCTCCTGATTTCTTTTGTTCGAAAGAGGTTTCGAAGATTACGTAGGTAATGTCCTGTGTTATTGATGCCTGCTGTCTGATAATGAAGTGATACTGTTATTTTCTGGCACCGACTGCTGTTCGCTGCTGACAATTGCTGGTGGTGGTTCTGGATTGTGCGGGTTATTTGTCCAAGAAATATCAGAAGATGCAGGAGCAGGGGGCACTAAGCGCCTGACTGACAATGACACTGTTGGATGCAGCACTCGAACATGACGTGCTAGATTAAATGTATTTCCTCCTTTATATGAAACACACTTAGAACAACAGCTGCACTTTGCTTTCCCATCACCTAAATCGGCGAAGAAACCCCAAAATTCACTACTTTTACGTGATCGCGAGTTGCTAGCCATAGTATAAGAGTGAACAGACACAAAAACTGGTTTCTGAATAAAATAAAGAGGGATTTTACCTGAAATTGTATAAATGACTACAGGTTACAGTTTACGTTTTGAATCTGGAGGTTTATTATTCTCAAAACAAATAAAATCTATAGGAAAACTTCTGAATAATTACTTTAACGTAGGTATATAGACGTTTTGACAGTGATAAACATACTCATTCTATTTTGGATTAAATTTTAAAAGGAATAAAATTGGACGGCATTTCATTGGTAGCCCTAGTTTTCAGTCCATGAATACAACAAATAAGGTTTCACTTGGCAGATAAAGACTTTTTTGGGCGCTTCATGAGAAAATGTCGAGCAAGATTAAATGTAATACCTTCTTTTTATGTGAAAGGCTTCTTTGTTTATCTTTCATTTCTCCCCTTCGACCATGCTCTATTTAAGTTAACTCAGACACTGCAAGAGTGTAAAACGTTGCTTGCACGTTACTGCATAGTTCGGCCATCTGTTGGTAAAATTATGAAGTATTACGAAGCTTCATTGTACGAGCGAGGCGAAGCGAACGTAGCCGCGGCCGAGCAACTTCGCCAGGCTTCCGTACTTCGTGAATGAACTACTTCATTTGAACGCTTCACGGCAAGAGTGACATGAATGAAGTAGTTCACGCGACTGAACGAGTTCGACCCGTCTCTACTGGCGGCAGGAAGCTCGACAGAGGCCGGGGCTTCCCCGAGCAGCTGACGCAGTGCGGCCACACCTGCGGAAAAGTACTGGCTGTCATGGCGGTGGAGGGGGGATGTGCAGCAGCTAGGCTGACGTCACGGTGGGGACGACAGTGGCCTTGGTGTCGCAGGCATCCTCCGCCGCACACCACCAAGCTGTCTGACGAGTGGGGATGTAGGTGCTTACTTATTTTTGCAAAACGCTCCATCACATTGTTAATTTGTCAGTTCTTCATGGCAAGGTTCGGTTTCTATACCAGATAGGCGATGAACAAGACCAAATAGAACGAACTAGGATCTTCCGGACGACAGCATACAACTATCGTCATTGCAGTACATATCATACACCTTATGTAGCTGATAAACATTGTTCTGTATTAATATGGAAAGCATTGGTACTTAAAAAACGACTGTATACACCATATGAGGTTTGCAGGTATAACAGTGATTTCTGCACCTTTAACAAACGATGCGATTTCTCATTTCGGATAGTTTTAGTAAAACTAGTTTGTCGACTGACGAGCTGCATTCCTTTCGTCTTCTACACAATGTTCATTCCCAAGAGGTGAAGCTCACTCGAAGGCAGACTCAGAATTTCTGTGCTGGGATTCGACAAAGTGACTTCGCCAGAAGATGATGGGTACGAAACTCATTGAAGCGTTGCGACGAGACGACGCCGCCACTCGGCTGATAACCCGAGGAGAGTTCGTCGAGTGACCCCTCGGTTTCCGGGCCCACCAGACTCAACAGTCTCAGCAAGCTGGAGAGAGCCTTTAATCTCCCCTGCACAGCCGACACAGCTGTAAGACTAGGCGACAGTGGTAAATGGTAGAATGGCGGTGTTGAACAGCTGAAAAAAAATTTTTTTGTCATAGTCTCTTTCATGGTTTCAGACCACTCTTTCTCACTTCTCCTTCGCGCTGCATGTGTCATTTCCTCACTGACGCAAAATCTCCGTTCTAGTTTCCTGTTGCACTTTCTCGCTCTTTGGCCAGATTGTGTCTAATTCATTCACAGGACTGCAGACTTCTGATCATTCCAAGATGAGGTGCCACTTCCCCTTGCGCTGTTCTCATTTATGCCCTTATTTATCTAAGATTGCTGTAATTTTTCAGGGAATCCAGCGTAACTGGACTGTCTGTGCATATTTCTCGTGAGCTGTCCTGAGCTTCTGTGCCTATATCTGGAACAAACAGCATTTTCTAAAAAATATTTTCCAGTTCCTAAAATTATTCTCTGTTCCACAAATCGAAATGCCTCGATAATGCCCACGCGTAGTTCATACATGTCAACAGCCACAGTTACTTTAATCATTTCCACCGGAAGATAGCGATGGATTTGCAGGTATGTGTGCAAACTGAGGAAGTAACTTCATGAACCATGATCACTGCAGCTCAGAACTCTGCCGATGCTGAAATGACGGTCGAGTGGAGGATGATTAAACTTTGCTATCAGGACACAAGTGATTGGCCTTTTCCACTACTATAGACATATTCGTAAGGTACAAAGAACTAAATACAACAGGACTGACACGTCAAAAAGAGTGAGAGGTAAACTATTTAGTGCTCGTTCCACAGTATCGAACGTGAAAAAGTGCTCATAGCTCATAAGGTATGCGTTTTAGAACTTCGTTTACTGGACCGTTTCTCTCTGATCGCCCTTTATAGAAGTGTCCATTCTTGTTCTACTGAACTGGCTAATGCTCTATATTGCAGTATCAGTAGCTTCAGAGACATTTAAGCTTGCCTCTCCATTACTTAGTACTTACGTATTCCACTTTTTTACGTATTGTTTCTTCCTGACATGTTTCGAACTTCAGTCTACTCTTCACCACTATTAAATTGTGAGCTGAGTCTATAACTGCTCCTGGGTATGCGTTACAATCCAATACCTGATTTCGGAACCTCTGCCTGACTATAACGTAATGTAACTGGAATCCTCCTGTATCTCACGGCCAGCACGTTCTCCAGACATAAGCCCAATCGAACATGGCTGGGATAGACTGAAAAGGGCTGTTTATGGAAGACGTGACCCACCAACCACTCTGAGGGATGTACCCCGAATCGCTGTTGAGGAGTGGGACAATGTAGACCAACAGTGCCTTGATGATCTTGTGGATAGTATTCCACGTTGAATACAGACATGCATCATTGCAAGAGGACGTGCTACTGCGTATTAGAGATACCATTGTGCACAGCAATCTAGACCACCACCTCTGAAGGTCTCGCTGTATGGTGGAACAATATGCAATTTATGGTGTTCATGAGCAATAAAATGGGCGGAAATTATGTTTATCTTGATTCTATTCCAGGTTTCTGTACAGGTTGTGGATCTCTCGGAACCGATGTGATGTAATACATTTTCATGTGTGTATCTACAGGCAGATAGGATTTGGAAACCTTTTTAGCATCAAATGCTCAGCATTGTCCTAACAGAAAACCTGAAGGTAGTATTGTTGGACCTCCTCTTACAAAGTCAATACCGTCTTCAGTTGCTCATATCTCTGTTTTAAGTATGTGGATATTTGCAAGTAACTTGAACCCTTTATAAGCTGTTTTAAATGTGTGTTTATATCGTCGAAATTTTTTGACACTGTACCATACTGGCTCTATTCACTCAATGAGTGATTATATTTACTGTATGTATGATTGAGGGTTTGCAGAATAGTATGACGTGTTTATCATATCTGTAAATGTCTTGCATAATATTTGTTTTGCACTGGTGCTCTTTCAATGAAAGACAAATACACATTTTAAATAACTTTGTTTATTAACGTTTTTTTACATGCACAAAATCATCATCATCATCATCATCATCATCATTTAAGACTGATTATGCCTTTCAGCGTTCAGTCTGGAGCATAGCCCCCCCTTATACAGTTTCTCCATGATCCCCTATTCAGTGCTAACATTGGTGCTTCTTCTGATGTTAAACCTATTACTTCAAAATCATTCTTAACCGAATCTAGGTACCTTCTCCTCGGTCTGCCCCGACTCCTCCTACCCTCTACTGCTGAATCCATGAGTCTCTTGGGTAACCGTGCTTCTCCCATGCGTGTAACATGACCCCACCATCTAAGCCTGTTCGCCCTGACTGCTACATCTATAGAGTTCATTCCCAGTTTTTCTTTGATTTCCTCATTGTGGACACCCTCCTGCCATTGTTCCCATCTACTAGTACCTGCAATCATCCTAGCTACTTTCATATCCGTAACCTCAACCTTGTTGATAAGATAACCTGAATCCACCCAGCTTTCGCTCCCATACAACAAAGCTGGTCGTAAGATCGAACGGTGCACAGATAACTTAGTCTTGGTACTGACTTCCTTCTTGCAGAAGAGAGTAGATCGTAGCTGAGCGCTCACTGCATTAGCTTTGCTACACCTCGCTTCCAGTTCTTTCACTATGTTGCCATCCTGTGAGAATATGCATCCTAAGTACTTGAAAACGTCCACCTGTTCTAACTTTGTTCCTCCTATTTGGCACTCAATCCGTTTATATTTCTTTCCCACTGACATTACTTTCGTTTTGGAGATGCTAATCTTCATACCATAGTCCTTACATTTCTGATCTAGCTCTGAAATATTACTTTGCGAACTTTCAATCGAATCTGCCATCACAACTAAGTCATCCGCATATGCAAGACTGCTTATTTTGTGTTCACATATCTTAATCTCACCCAGCCAGTCTATTGTTTTCAACATATGATCCATAAATAATATGAACAACAGTGGAGACAGGTTGCAGCCTTGTCTTACCCCTGAAACTACTCTGAACCATGAACTCAATTTACCATCAACTCTAACTGCTGCCTGACTATCCATGTAAAGACCTTTAATTGCTTGCAAAAGTTTGCCTCCTATTCCATAATCTTGTAGAACAGACAATAACTTCCTCCTAGGAACCCAGTCATATGCCTTTTCTAGATCTATAAAGCCTAGATACAATTCCCTGTTCCACTCATAACACTTCTCCATTATTTGCCATAAGCTAAAGATCTGGTCCTGACAACCTCTAAGAGGCCTAAACCCACACTGATTTTCATCCCATTGGTCCTCAACTAATACTCGCACTTTCCTTTCAACAATACCTGAGAAGATTTTACCCACAACGCTGATTAAAGAGATACCTCTGCAGTTGTTACAATCTTTTCTGTTTCCATGTTTAAAGATTGGTGTGATTACTGCTTTTGTCCAGTCTGATGGAACCTGTCCCGACTCCCAGGCCATTTCAATTATCCTGTGTAGCCATTTAAGACCTGACATTCCACTGTATTTGATGAGTTCCGACTTAATTTCATCCACCCCAGCCGCTTTATTGCACTGCAATCTATTGACCATTTTTTCCACTTCCTCAAATGTGATCCTATTTCCATCATCATTCCTATCCCATTCTACCTCGAAATCTGAAACATTACTGATCGTATTTTCACCTACACTGAGCCACTCTTCAAAATATTCCCTCCATCTGCCCAAGGCATCCACAGGATTCACCAGCAGTTTTCCCGACCTGTCCAAAATGCTTGTCATTTCCTTCTTACCTCCCTTTCGAAGACTGCTAATTACACTCCAGAATGGTTTTCCAGCAGCTTGACCCATAGTCTACAACCTGTTTCCAAAGTCTTCCCACTATTTCTTCTTGGATGCTGCAATTATCTGTTTGGCTTTGTTTCTTTCTTCAACATAACTTTCTCTATCTACCTGGGTTCTGGTATGTAGCCATTTTTGATACACCTTCTTTTTCCTTTTACAGGCTGCCTTGACTGTATCATTCCACCAAACTGTTTTCTTCATCCTACTTCTACACACTACTGTTCCAAGACATTCTTTAGCCACTTCTAGTACTGTGTCCCTGTACCTTGTCCATTCCTTTTCCAATGACTGTAATTGACTACATTCAACTAACTGGTACCTTTCTGAGATCGCTGTTATGTACTTGTGCCTGATTTCCTTATCCTGAAGTTTCTCCACTCTTATCCTCCTACATATGGACCTGACCGCGTGCACTTTTGGCCTCACAATCCCAATTCCACTGCAGATTAAATAATGATCAGTGTCATCAAAGAATCCCCTGAATACACGTGTGTCCCTCACAGCCTTCCTGAATTCCTGATCTTTTTATATATAGTCAATGACAGATCTGGTTCCCCTGCCTTCCCAAGTATACCGGTGAATGTTCTTATGTTTAAAAAGGGAGTTTGTGATTTACTAAGCCCATACTGGCACAGAAATCCAAGAGTTGTTTCCCGTTCCTGTTGGCCTCCATATCCTCTCCAAATTTACCCATAACCTTTTCATACCCTTCTGTTCGATTTCAAATCATGGCGTTAAAATCACCCATGAGCAGAACACTGTCCTTGTCCTTTACTCTAACAACTACATCACTGAGTGCCTCATAAAAACTATCCATCTTATCTTGATCTGTCCCTTCACAATGCGAATATACTGACACCATCCTAATTTTCTTGCTAGACACTGTCAAATCTATCCACATCAGTCGTTCGTTTACATACCTTATTGCAACTACGCTGGGTTCCATTTCTTTCCTGATGTAAAGCCCTACACCCCATTGTGCTATTCCTGCTTTGACTCCTGACAGGTAGACCTTGTATTCTCCCACTTCCTCTTCTTTCTCACCCCTTATCCGGATGTCACTAACAGCTAAAACGTCCAGCCCCATCTTACTTGCAGCCTCTGCCAGCTCTACCTTCTTCCCAGAGTAGCCCCCATTGATATTAATAGCTCCCCATCTCATTACTATTTGTTTGCCAAGTCGTATCTTAGGAGTCCTTGGTTTGTCAGTTAGAGGTGGGACTCCGTCACCTCCAAAGGTCCGAGGCACTTTGCTCTGATTGTTGCCAGCATCATGTTTAAAGTATCAGGGAAGCAGGTTGCTAGTCTTACTTGCCCCGAGTCCCATTGGGTTTTACCCCTAATGGCTGAGGGACTAACCGGTGGATTTGGTAGTCTTTGCCGTATGAGCACAAAGGTGACCACGACTCAGAATATGTCAGAGATGGCCAGCCTTATCCCAAAGTAACTGGTATCCCGACTGTCGGGACCACTTACTTGGCCACTCATACGTTGCCCGTGGTTCATGAACTAGGACATGACTACAGGAACCCACACCATGAACCACACATGCACAATATAAAAAGCAATTGTTGACACATTTCTTAATATTCAATCTGTCCTATATCTCTACATTATTCTTTAAATAATTGGTTTTTTTATGCTATACATTCTGCTTCCATTGTGTTCAAACCAACAGGAGCAACGACGTATTTCCGTTCTCTGTCTGTGAACCAGGCTCTAGAGTTTCAATATTTATAGGATTATAGTAGCAGCCTTTGGTGCTGGAAGCATACATATGTTTACATATTGTTCTAAATCATCTTGTTTGCAACATTCACTTACATAACATACAACATCGTTTAATAACGCTTTCACATGTAGTTGCCACCGTATTTGTCTGTTGCAATGCATGGAGCACTGCATAACCAATACAACTTCACGACACTTCAAAGTTTTAAATAAACACACTGTGAAGAGTGCTGACGATGAGAACTTTAATTAGGAGTTTTATACAGGTCGATGATGGTTGCCTTATTGCTACAGATGTTCATGTCAAGAGGAAGTTGAAATGGATAGTAGTGTGTTGTCTTCAACCTCTCAGTGTGCTTCATCGGCCAACATTGCTCGCCCTAATTCATACCTGTAAATTGTGTTTTACATTACGACGAACATCCACAGTTTCTACTATAGCTCTACACTCACGATCACAATTTAATCCTACATTTACATGTTTTGAACCATAAGCTAACATGTATGTGCTGGTAAAGAGTAGCATTCTGAAATGAACTGACAATATAAGAGAGCTGTATGGTTTATATACCTCTCTGCAGTCTAGATGACCTCGAAATCGCAAGCCTTAATGCAATAAAATGTAAAAATAGTGTAGCACAATGGCAGGGCAGTTAACACACTTTCTGAGCAGTGAAGAGATAGTGAAAATGACACTGTGCAACGACTCTCGTCGCTAAGTACTATTTAAGTATCCACGGCCCAGTTCACCTCAGGATACAGAGACCAAGACCGTGGGAGAAGCATAACTGATAAATCATATGTAATTATTTGATGAAATTATGACATACACCTCAGGATCCAGAAGACAGCCCCTGGGTAATTACATATCCTGATGGTTAAGCATGCACATAATTGAATCAGCACGTGAGGATAAAGAGATCTCTGGAATTAGCATTAGATTTGATCATCATGTGACGTCACAGCAGCGGGCAGGACGTGCAGCTGCCTCAAGCGTGCTGCAACATGTGACCCTGTTTCTGTTGTGATAGTACTGAGGCCATTGAAACTGGAATATTTAGAAAGCGACACTGAATTGTCTGTAAATAGAACACTCACCCCATGCTTGAGATAAACACATCAGCCTTCTCCACTGCTAATCCATTTCAAGATCCTCTACTGATGTCTAGGGATATTGAATCCTGTCTGCATGAATGGGTCCTTGACTAGATGCTTGTTGACTATTGATGCCGGATTCCACTGAATTTTCCGTAAATGGTTGGCAATCAAAGAGGACACAACGAGGTTTTCTGCTGTGCATGATGAGGGTTTCCTCGATTTCAAGTGTTGATGTTCTGCCTGTAGAGCATCTCGATGACTGGCCAGCTGAGGATTCGTCAGAATGTTCTTCCAGACCTTTAGGAGAGCTAGTTTCTTAGAGCTGGGGTTGGGATGATGCTGAGAACAGGAAGTCTTCGAGCGATTGTACTCTGAATACATCCCATAATACCTGATTCAGTTTGACATCTATCTTCTTAGTATGAGCACTATTGATCCTGGTCGAACAGTAATCTTCAGCAACAGAGCACCTATGATAGGGTTAGAGCTATGGATCTCAAAACACGAGCATTAGCTCCCCATAAGATACCAACAAATTTTTGAAGACTGTTGTTTCTCGTTTTGACTTTAGGTGCTACTTGTAAGTCAAGAGTTCTATCTAGCGCTCTTCCTATGTATTATGGTGTAATGCAGTACAACGAGACTTGGTCTCTGAATCTGTCTTCTGGTGTGCACTCTGACTGTCTTCTGCATAGATGTAATGTAGTTACAAGTATTTTCTGTGGATTTAGGTGGAGCCACTATTTCTTGATGTATACATCTAAGACTTCCATATCAGTGGATAAAGAGGTTTCAGCAACTCTGAGCAACCAAGCAAATGTCATCAGCATAAATAAATTTTTTGAAGACTTTTAGTAAGCTGTGCATGTACAGACCAAAGAGGTAGTGGACTCAGAACAGACATTTGAAGTAAACTATCATATGTTTTAAGTGCCCTGCATCTGTCATTGTGAGAATGGATATGAAATGCTCTATTGCTTAGCATATTGTTAAGTAAGTCCTTAAATTTACGACACAATCGTGAATTTCTAAAGAAGTGCTTCTCACCAAGCAGTGTCGAGAACAGCCGATAGGGCCAAAAAGGCAGCTACACTTACTAATTTCTGCTCATACTCATTTTCGATATAAGTAACTAGAGAGAGTGTCTCTTCCTTAAATTACTTTGGCTTCTTAAGCTGGGCTAGTGCCTTTGTTTTTAACGAAAGAGTGTGTTTTGATTGTTTCTATATGTTGTGAGTTGCACTCTGTAGCTTCGTAGGTGTAACCAACAGTCTATAGAAAACATGGCTCATTAGTCAGAATGGTATGTTTTCATTATTTCTATTTGCTTACTTCTTTAATATCTGAAAACAGTTTACTATTCACATTCACCTGATAGGTACTTTCCAATTACTTACACAGCTCCAGGAAATGCTATTAGGTGATGGGGCTCAAGCCTGCAGAATTCTTAGCCAGGTAGTATTTACCATGATTGGCAAATCATCACGCAATACAAAGTAACTTTATTAAATTTGGTTAAATCTAAGGCAATTCCGTGTTTCTTGTTTCTTTTACAAGCCTGACAATAGTTGATTGGCAAGCAAAACGTGTAATGAATGGTAAAGCAATGTGTTTTTGCGATCAAGAAAATTAAAAGGTTTCATAATTTAGTTTTAATCTTTTAGTAATACATAAGATCACTTATCTCCAGCACCTGATAAGTCAGGTCTTAATAACACGTGATTAAGGACACGATCATTCGTCGACTACTTCAGACTGACTTTGTTAAAGAATGTCTGTTTCTGATTTTCTGATCCCAATTACAGTCACTGTTGACAGGGGAGAGGTGAAAATGAAAATATTTAAGTTTAGTAGAAGCAGTAATGTGGCTTACCAAACGTGTTACTCTTTGAACGGAAATGTGCTTAATGATGTGGTGACGTTGTTCATCTTTAATCTGAGGCTCTTATTTGGTTTGGACGCAGCGTGTAATCCTGGCGGATTGGAGGACGATGTTATTCTTACAGCTGAGTCCTGGCATTCGCCTTATGAGTGGGTTAAAACCTTCCTTTAAAAAAGCATCACCTGCGATTGTTTGTCGATCGTTATGGCATTTTGTGTCCTGTTACATTGTACTAGTAGTCTTTAAGACTAATGCTTAGGAACTAATCTCTAGTATGATACGAAGGGATTTGTAAGATAACTTTGTAAGTCGGAGGTAAGTGCTATGTTATGTGGGAGAAACTGCTGTCTGAATGGTGTAGTGATCTATGTCTTTGTATAGTCAATAGCATAGCTACATCATATTAATAATTTCTGCTGTCATGACATTACATAGGTTCTGTTTTCAGCTAATGTAGTTATGTCAGTTATATCTCACTGAAGGTAAGATTACAGATAGGGAAGTGGTCATGGATGTAAATGAGGTGGGAGATGTAACTGTGCGAGATCAAATTTGACAGTGTTCTGAAATATCAAGTCGAAACGAGGCCCAGGGAGTAAACAGTCTTCTGCCAGGAGTACAGGCAGCCTCGGGAGAGCCGGCCACGGCGGTGCTCTCCCACCTGTTGTGCCAGGCGTATGAGACAGGCGAAGAATGTAATGTTATCAATTCCAAAGAAAGCAGTTGCTGGTAGGTGTGAAAATTACTGAACTATCGGTTTAATAACTGATCGTTGTAAAACACTAACTCAAATTCTTCACAGAAGAATGAAAAAACTGATAGACGCCGACCTCAGGGAAGATAAGTTTGGTTTCCCGAGAAATGTGGGAACATGCGAGGCGCAACCTGACCAAATGGAGGGTCGGTTGTTAGTACACGTTCCGAGACGTCGACAGGTAACCAATTTAGTATTGAAGTGAAGTGTGGGTGAAAATCGTAGGGGAAGACCAGGTGGTGAATACAGTAAGGAGATTGGGATGGATGTGGGCTGCAGTATGTACTTGGAGATGAAGAGGCCTGCAAGTTATAGAGTAGAATGGAGAGCTATTTTTAAAACCAGTCTTCACACTAAGGAGCGCAACAACATCTCTCTGTGTTATAACATATTATTTTCCAGTTGGTGTATTTCTTCATTGTTTATAACTGACTGTCAGCGTACCTCTGAAGATGACGTGAGGAATACATATTTATTTAAAGTAGGGGTGGTTGAAAAGATCACAGGTTGGTGATGGATAGATTTCGTGGATCCACTGTATTTTAATCTACTCGACTTGCTTAGCGATGATTCCTGCTTGTTTGTGAAGGGGCTGACCTGCTCGTTAATTCTGCCGCATGTCGGGCCCTGACAACAGTACGCAGTGTCGTCTGTGTACAGGGCTCTTCTTTCGATCCTCGACCTTTAGCGATGTCAGCCGTGTTGTTGGTGTGTAGCAGTGGAGACGTGACTGTCCCACGTGGCGTCTCTGCGGCTGGCATAATACTTGTCCAATGGTGATCACCAAGCAGCGCTTGTACTTACCTGTTTCCAGCAACGGTTTTAGTAATCTGCACGCTTTGGCATGCGAAGTTCAAAAGTAACGTTTCAAAGAGCAGCCCAGCATGCCACAACCAATGGAAGGCGCGTTCGCCGTGCACGAGAAAGCGTGCTGGCGCCACGCCTGCCGTGTTGCGTTCAGCCTGCGTCGCTCTGCTGCTCAGTCCTGGGACCGGGTCGCCGCTGAACCCGGCTTGTTCTTGTGCGATTATGTTGCTCTACTCCTTGAATATTTTTAGTCTGTCTCGAAAGCTTTCCCTGTCACTGAGAGCACGGTAACCTATGATTTGGTGTTGTTTTTTGGTCTTTCGGGAAATCATCTTGATTTTAGCTTGCTTCTATTTTAGAGAGACTATTTTGTTTAATGGCCGCGATGAAGAAACGTCTGATGTGTTTGAAGCAGGTGTCTTGTGAAAGGAGTGATTTATTTTGTTATCTTCCAGTGCCTCCAGTCTCTCAGCTGCTTTCTTTCCATTTCATATTCGTCAGTCTTATAAAGTAGTGGATGTTAAGCGGTTGCATCCGGATTTTCGAGTATTATTTCTTCGTCGGTTTCATCGGATTTTGGATACCACGGATGACCATGAATGTTTTTGTAGCACTTTGAGGAACTTTTTTGAGGTTGTCAGTAAGGAATGACATTCTCATCTGCTATTAAGGATGGCTGTTCGCAAATGGTGTGCTATAACCTGTTGGAACTTTTTTCCAAAAACTACTGCTATTGTGGGACCTAATTCTTGTGATTACCTCGCGCATCATTTGCTGGGTTTCTCTTCTTATTAGGTCATTAAAAACGTTCAAGGCAATCGTAGGATATCCATTTGCTTAGTGCCGTATGGTCTATAGAATTTCCCTACTGTTCAATTTTGTTTCTTATGTGCGTCAGGAGTCTTAAGGAGTGGTTTGAATAGTTGATTCGCTAGGTTTTGTATTAAAACTTATCAATCTGATTTTTTCGACTATCCGATTTCGTGAGTTTATGATCGTTTTAAGTTTTTTCCTAGTTTTTGTGATACACAGCATAATAAATGATAGGTATTCGTTAGCTATGTAGTCGCCAAATTCAGTGTAGCTTCAGAATCTGGGTAGCTATGTTGTTAGTATATGTTCTAAGATAGAAGTGCCATAGTGATTGATAGAAGGCGGCGAGTCATTTCTGAGTCTTGCGTGATTCAAAATGGCTACAACAGGTTTAATATCTTTCTTGTTCAATTTTTCAGCAAATATCGCAGATCTAGTACTGAGTCTCCTGTTCCTTTAGCTGGGCACAATGAGGGTATATAATTAACGAGATCAGTTGGCAGTTCCTCGGCAGGATGCATCGTGGTTGTGTTTTATATGAAAGACTCCGAAGCATTACCTCAGCTTCTACTACGGTCTGGTTTGCGTGACAGATACAGCTATCTAGATTGATTTCTCTACCTGCTCATGAGGTATGTGCTGCGACTATAATACCAACTTCTTTTTCTCTTACTATGCCTTTAGGGAGTTTGTTTTTAGAGCAGAAACCCAGTGTGTTAACTATGCAGATAGCGGCAATATCTTTCTTAGGCTTGAATGTGAAGGTTAATTCTTGTTTCCTGGTGTCTCAGGCTACGTTGGGCATAGGCCTCCTTGTCTATCATTATGGCGATATAGACGTGGATCCGTGTTCGCCAAAGAACGTAGTAGGAGCTTTTTAGAAACTGCTGTTATTTCCCTTCTTTCAAATATCGTGTTGGGAAGGGCTGTAGTGAAGACTCAGAGTATGTTTTCCGTTTGTTTTCGTGACACTCTTGGACGAAGACCGTGATAGTTTCATCAATGCGCTTAATGTTTTCAGTTTTGTTTGCTGAGATAGGCTGTTTTGGTCTTTCTTTGCGACTCTCATCACTATTAACGTTATCAGTGTTGTAGCTCCTGCATTTTGGTGTTTCTTGTTCCGGGTATATTTTGCAATTAAAAATTCGATGTGCTCGACTCCGTTCTCCACATTTCAAATTATATCGCAGCTTTTCGTGTCTTATTGGAAAGTGTTGCAATATGGACATTGCTGTTATTGAGGAGGTAGTGTTTAAATAGTCCAACCTTGTGAGGTACACAGTGCATTCTGAAATGGTGAACAAGTAGCTTGTTAGTTGGTTCTTTGTAACTATAGATGACTGGAAGGAATAGCGGGGAATTTTGATTTAGTTTCCCGGTACCTTTAGGTACCCTTCAGTTTTTTCGTTTGTTGTATCACGGTCAAAATTGGTTATCACAAAGGCGAGCGTGAGTCTCTGTGGGTTCTCTTTTGCTTAGTGTTTGGCGTGCGGTGTGATTTCTGTTACTGTTGCTTCAGATCGGTAAGTAACTCAAACTGTTCTCTCGGGTTTCGATATCTGATGGGTGTGTTGTGAAGTTTGCAGATTTTTTCGGATTTTTTCTGTGAACGACTTGGTGGCCCAGGCAACTGTTTTAGTGCAGGTTACAACGATTTGGCTGTTTCTTTACCACCTTCTTAGTTTATAGTAGGGTTTGCTAAAGTGCCATAAGTTGTGTTAGATGTGCCTTAATTCCAACTGCATCCAACCAGTTGTAAACCTTGTTCTTCGCGAGATGTATTTCGATGAGTGTAAACTTTTTGTAATTGGAGTATCGTGTTTGTGGCGGCTTTGCCTGTTTACTTTGGGTTTCTTGTCCGGGTTTTCGGCTAGTTCGCGTAGCGTTGCGTTTCTGGAGATCTGGTGGAGACAGAGTTCTCTACTTGAGTCTGGTGCGCTGAAAACTGTTGTTGCATATCGGAAACAGGACGATCCATAGTCCCCACACCCTGCTTGAGAACGCTCGCAGTCAGCGATGAGTTCTGTGCCTTTAGCCTCGGCAGATGCGAGTTGGTCGTCCCTGTCTCAAAGTGTGGCGGTTGTGCAGACTGCTGATCCCAAGTCTGAATCGCTCTGACAATGATGCATTTGACGACAGCGGCGCGAGTTACGCATGACGCACTTTGCAGGGGACATCGTCTGAGTAACATGTGTGCCGTCTAACAACTACGTAGATGTAACAACAGTTCAAGCAGTTTCGGCTGCGAGAATGCTTGTCTCTAGATATATCAGAGGAAAGCCCTTAATAGGTATATCGGTTACAGAAGTTAATGCTTGATACCGCACGAGTGAAAGGGTTGTAACAGGTAATTCCCGGACCACCCATATCTGCTCGCTGGTTGGCCTTTCTGAAGATCAGAACGTGACAGCAGCGGCTGTAAGCAGCAGCAGGGAGTGGCCAGTGGTGGGGCTTGCAGTCCTCTGCTGCTCCTGATTGGCTGAAAGGCCCACGTGTAGAAGGATTTCGTGGAGAGGCTTGGAGCTCGGGGAATCGAAAGCTGGCCGTCGGCGCCCGTGTGGCCGACGTGGCGGGTCGCGGGCGCTCTGGAGCGGAGTTCTGTGTCGCGACGCACAGTGTTCTCGAGTTTCAAAACGCCTTCTCGTTTGCGCGCATCCATTACCGCTAAAGAACTTTCCTGTTGTTATCTATGAATGTTGCATAGTAATTAGTGTGGGCGTTTACGGCGAATTGTAGCTCAGGGAAAACTCTGTGATGTCAGCTAAGTGGCAGTGGTGCTCCGACTAAAGGTGACTGACTTGGCTGGGGGTAACTGGATAGCGATAATCTCAGTTTGTTATCCAAATCTGGGAGTAATGTTTTTTGAGTGACCGTCTTCCTGTTGAGTTTGAACTGTGTATTTCGTACAGCCAGTCGAAAGTAATTTCCTGGACTTGGCTGTGAATGTTGCCAGTACTGCGGTCGGAACTCGAGATCTTGCCTGGGGGTAAGTAGGTAGCACGAGGGCCGTTAACTACTGGCTTTCGAGCGATGAGGTTCGATACTTTCCAGCGGGTCGAGGCTCAGCTGGCGACCACTGTGTCGGACCGACTTTACGCGTGTCCCGGTGGTGCAGGACGCTTGTCTGGGTGGGCCCCGTGTCGGCTCTGGCCACCACCACCTAAAGAGAAGGCCGCGGCGCACTCTTGTGACGTCACGCAGAGCGGGCCAGGGTCGGCTTGGCGCTGCGCCGACAGCATTGAGGCGCACGGCCTGCAAATCTTCGTTGAACGGTTTTACAGAATGTGTTGAGCTGCCGGCGGCGCCCTGCGGCCAGGCGGGCTGCACCCGACACCTGCCTCCCTCGTGGCGCGGCGGCCTCTGGTTCCACTGCGTCTAGTACGAAAATTGCGGTTAACACTGCGGGTGCCTGCTAAGTGCGCGATGATTGCTGTACTTTCACAATTCACGAAAATCACTCCACTTAGTACTATTTATCACAGGATTTTCAGTTGGGCTGGATACTAAATTCACACAGACACTCCTTTACTTTGCTCACTCCGGTTTTATTTGAACAAATGGGAGATCGCCTATTGATTACGAATCACAACAATTTCGGCGTACTGTGTGCTTCTGGTGAAGCTACTATGGCACATGTTTTCCATGACTCACAGTACTGGCACAAGTTTATCCTTCCACAGTACTGTTTCTGTAAATACGCCTTTAAGTAATGTTCTTCCTTGCTCAAGAGTGGCACATGGAACATTAACTTTTAACATCTGCCATAGTACCCTTACAAACCTCTAGCTTAACAAATCATCTTGTCTCACAAACCCAATAATGCTAATCTCATGTAACTCTGCCATTCGACACTTTGCGTTCACTTCGAGCCACATTTCACACAACAAGTAATGTGTTACTTTATTACTATACCTGTTTGAGCCACTATGTAATGAAACCACTAATAAGCTGAACAAAGGCATTTACACTTTTATCCACACACCACTTCACTCATTGGCCCCTCTCTTTTGATTTTATAAGTATCTGAATGTCTCTTGTCATGGTACTTGAATTACAAATCATGTGAAAGTACATCTTTCACACACATATGGAAAATTTCCTTGTTTCACACAATGTTATATACTAATATCATACATTATACATTAATAAAACCGACAAACTGCAAAGACAGATCGTCGAAGGAAAACGGAGAAAAAACGTCCTACGAACATGTGTCCAGAAATGCACCATCGCCACCGTAGATGACACTGACGAACGGGAATTCCTCCGACAACGTACTGCGTTTTCCTTGTATATAACAGGCTGTGTGATTGACGCAGCCTATTGTATACACAAAGCATTTCCCAACAATTTTAGTAAGTAGTCTCAGTGCATTAGAATAGGTAGACAGGGGCTACCACTCACAAATAAGCACACATTTATAAATGAACGAACGTTAGGAAGGAAAAGTACTGGCTGTACGATATCAGATTTAATGACATTTAATATTGTCATACCAGGTATAGTCCATTGTTATAGCTGGGTTTAATGCAGTGTAGTGTGGAGACAGTTATTTGCGAAAAATACTGAAGGAGGCTACACCGAAGATTTCTGTTTCTCCTGGCCAGATTTCTCTCGGCTGCCGGACACAGCTCTAGACCTGCAGGGATGTTCGTTGGGTTCCACCAAAGAAGTATCCTGTTCTTCAGTATGGGGAGCGTCGTTCCATTGCAAACGAAACAGACGAAGAGCACTGGTCCTTGCACCATCGTAGCTAGATGTATATAGTACACTAACTGCGCTATTCCCTGAGCTTGGTGGAACCCAGTTCTAATAATAATTCCTATTCCACTTAATACAATGGCTTTAACTGACATAAAAAGACATTGCTTCTTTGAGGCAAATTTCTTGGTATCAACAATTTTGAGTTGCCGCATGGAGCACCGAGTACATAGGTACATATATGCAAGCAGTCCGAGACAAACCAAATTGAACGCCACAGACACTGAAATCCCTGCAAGGACTACTATGCGACTGTGGATCAGGTAATATTTACTCGTCTTTTCCAAAGCAACAGCTGCCACACATACTATACTCCACGGTATAAACACACACAGCACCTCACGACGGAATAACTGGCTTACTTCAGCAAGTAGTAGCTGGTCAGGAAGCCTGAGATGGCGAACACAACAATACATCTTGTAGCAGAATGAGTTCAGCCAGATACAGCTGAGAAGTGTGAGGGCGCTGTCTATCAGCACTGCTGTAGGTAAGTCAGGGACGCCTGCCATACGATACACGACCTCAGAACACAGGATCTGAATTATGCACGTGATCTGAAAGGACAAGAATATCTTTCCAGGCAAGTTACGTAACTGGGGAAGGTACATGTATACTCCGGCAGTTGAAAAATGGAAAATGATATTTATCAGTATAAATGAGATTTCTAAAGGCTTCAAGCCGTCTATTTTGAAATCCTTGTATTTCAAGGTGGCGTTGTTTAAACTGTTTTTGTAGTTCAGTGTCTGTTCTGTTACCTTTTGATACAGTACACTGCGACTACTATGGTATAATCCAGATACGGAATTAGTGAACGTACAATTATGGGCTGTCCTAATGGAGGAAAAGTCGCGACACTTTAGCAACAGAATAGCTCTGGAAACAGAGCAGATGGCGTCTGTAGCGTTCGACTGCAGACATGATTGATCGTCAGGACTATCGAAATAGCAGTGACCATCGTGCACGGACCATCATAGTAAACGGGACGTCCTGACAAATGCCGTACGAGTTGACCGCCATCCAGGCCAGCAGACAGGGGTTGACGTTTATCCTCTGCGTGTAGGCCCAGTAGCTGGTGACGGGTATGTGGGGCGACCTCTGCACCACGTCGTCCCACAGCTGCTCGCGGCACTGTAAGCGCTGCTTGACGGCTTCCAGTGGCAGGTCTTCCAGCGACACGTGGGGTGGTCCAGGGCGTTCACTAACAGTTACACGCAGTCAGTGCCCACGGAGAGCGTAGCGTGGCTTCTGTCCTCCACCTGCCACTCCTCGTCTGCAAGAAAACGACAGCAAGTAGGTGGTGGCCGTACACTGCAGGCAGCTGAATCCAAAGTCTTCTCTGGATGACGAGCCTGGGCGTTGTTTACCCACATTACCCAGGTTCAGTTACCCAGAACTATGTAAGGCGGCATGTCAACACAAAGTAAGAGTATTAACAAAGACAGGTATCATGTTACTATGCACGTCTATTTCATTCACAGGGTGTCCAAGGAGTCCCTGCATCGCTCTTGACATAGTAAAAAAGAGGAAGTAAATAGGTTTTATAGATATTCCTGCATTGGAGATGGAAAAAAACAATGTTATCAGAATTATATTTTTGTTTCACCACTGCAGTCTTTGAGTTCCGAATCCATGGACCAACAGTTATCTTGTAAAGGAGAGATTACTGGAGGATTCGTGGGTGCATGAACATCTGCAGATAGGAAAAACTATGTAAGGCATGATGAGACCATTTGCCTCAGTCCACCTCGTAAAGTAGCCATGCCTGATTGAGATAAATGTCCTGTATTTTCAGGCTGTCTGAGACCACATATTGGAAGCAATAAAAAGTGACAGTAATGTGTGTCACCCAGTCTCAATCAGATGAGCAGTGTCCAATGAAAACCACTTGCAAAAGAGCTGTTCGACTTCAAGCATCTTGTTCAACAATGCACGACCATATTGAAAAAATATGAATACGAAAGGATTTAGGCCCATGTTTGTTACTGAATTATCTGACAGTGTGGAGCAATCATTTGTAACCTACTGTACTTTGTTGTGGCGACTTCTGCCATGTCTCGCTCATGAGTGTTGTTTACGTATAAATGTGCCATATACCACTATTTGATCAGGAAAAAACTGTTTTCTTGTCTAAGGAAAGTACCCATTATCAGCAAGAGTTGGAAAGGAACCTACCTCACCTTATGTGGGCCATTGTGTGATCAAAATACCTGTTAGGACCACATTCTTTTGAAGCTTACATGAATGGGAACTTCCATTTCTTTGTACAACAGAAGTTTCCGGTATCTCACCTCCATGACAAGGCAATCACGGATCTTGTGTGGTTGTAGAAGGAAGGAGCTTGAGTCTCGTTTTGTTGTTCAGATGTGTGGGTTCCTAATGAACAACTTATTCTCGGATTGTATTTGGTTCTGCGGCATTTAAAGCCACATTAAAATGGTTACCACGAAATCCCAACATTACCACCTCAACAACCTTTTGAAATCGTCATGACAAACTTTTGATCTTACCATGCAAATAACTGAATATGAAGAATAATGAAGTCTCATGTGGCACAACATTGAAAGATTAATGGAAAATTGACACAAGTGTTGAAGTCTTTCTAAGCAGATTTACTAGAACGATCCGCAATAAAGCAAGGGAGACAGCGAGGAAGGTGTGATCGTCCATACACTGATAGGTTGGATACGCATTTTTTTTTATATCTAAGTACGTCCATATAGAATATACTGTTTTGACATAACTCCATAGGCGTCCTGTACAAATAAATAGGATGCAGGCTGAATTCTCGTCTGTGTGATATTTCACTTTCCTCCGTGAACTTAGTGACCCCATCATGCAGCGTAAGAAAAGTGATGGAGCATATTCGTCACCAGTTTGTTTCGTTAGCACGAGATAGTCGAGAAATAGCACAACAAAATACAGTAACTGACGATTTTGGAAGTACCTTTACCACAATGAACGATTTACTGTTAATACTCTGTTTGCATACATTCAAAAACACGCAAAAAATGTAATTACTTCGTCTCATTCGTACCTTGTGTAATGATAATGATGCAGCAATAAATGCAATTGGGATATATATGCCTCAGCTGCTGAGTGGATGAATGTGGGATTACAACTCCAGAAATTTGGGATTCAGGCACTGCTCCCGAGATTCCTTCTGTCACTTATCTCTTCTTTCACCTCTGATTTATGGAAATCGAAAATTTTGGAACTGTAGAATTGTTCGGAGACCCAATAATTAACTTTGTCCCACAATTATTAACTGGGTAACTTAGTTAAAAAGTAGGAAGACGACGAGTGACCACAACCTGCAGTAGGACAGTGGCTCGTGAAGCACTGTGGTGACCAAACCAGGCTTCAGCTTGATGACGGCTTTACCTACTGCATTCTGAGAAGTCCTGATGGTCGTTTTCCTCGAGCACTATTCCTGTTCAGAGTACAAATCAAAGGAGAATGATATTGATATGCTACACATCATCCAACGTGTACAGAGTGAGTCACCTAACGTTACCACTGGATATATTTCGTAAACCACATCAAATACTGGCGAACCGATTCCACAGACCGAACGTGAGGAGAGGGGCTAGTGTAATTGTTTAATACAGATCATACAAAGATGCACGGAAGTATGTTTTTTAACACAAACCTACTTTTTTTAAAATGGGACTACGTTAGTTTTGTTAGCACATCTGAACATATAAACAAACATGTAATCAGTGCCGTTTGTTGCATTGTAAAATGTTAATTACATCCGGAGATATTGTAACCTAAAGTTGATATTTGAAACCTCCGACGTTCAGTTGCGTCTTGTAACAAACACGGGCCACAGTTGGCGAACAGCATCTGCAGGGACATGTTTACGATGACGACCGTGTTTACGAGTGTGGCTGTAGTGCACTGTTGTGGTTTGGTCTATTTGTCGCAGTGTCCGCATGTAGCGCTTGCTGCTATTGTTATTCTGCATTCGTCTCCGCACGCAGACCAACTGTAGTACACCGTGTTACCAGACGTCTGTGATAGTGTAGTGTTGTAGGAACTGTGGCCATGGTGTATACGAACCCTGAAAAGGCGGAGATGATACTCATCTATGGCGAGTGTCGACGAAATGCAGCTGAAGCCTGCAGGGTGTATGCAGAACAGTACCCGGACAGAGAGCATCCAACGTGCCGCACATTGCAAAACATCTACCGCCAACTGTATGCAACAGGTATGGTCGTAGCACGCAAACGGGTCCGTAACAGGCCCGTCACAGGAGAAGCGGGTGCAGTTGGTGTGTTAGCTGCTGTTGCCATAAACCCACACATGAGTACACGGGACATTGCGAGAGCCGGTGGACTGAGTCAAAGTAGTGTCATGAGCATACTGCATCGTCACCGCTTTCACCCGTTTCATGTGTCGCTACATCAGCAATTACATGGTGATGACTTGAATCATCGAGTGCAATTCTGTCAATGGGCATTAACAGAGAATGCGTTGCAGTTCTACCTGTTTACCGATGAAGCGGGTTTCACAAACCACGGGGCAGTGAATCTACGGAACATGCATTACTGGTCCGTGGACAATCCTCGCTGGCTCAGACAGGTAGAGCGACAGCGACCGTGGACTGTAAATGTATGGTGCGGAATCATTGGCGACCACCTTATTGCTCCTCACTTAATTGCAGGGGCCCAAACAGCTGCAACATACATCACGTTTCTACAGAATGATCTGCCAACGTTGCTCGAAAATATCCCACTGGAAACGCGTCGACGTATGTGGTATCAGCATGATGGTGCACCTGCACATTCCGCAATTAACACTAGGCTGACCCTTGACAGGATGTTCGATGGGCGTTTCATAGGACGTGGAGGATGCATAAATTGGCCTGTTCTCCTGATCTTACACCTCTGGACTTCTTTCTGTGGGGTACGTTAAAGGAGAATGTGTACCGTGATGTGCCTGCAACCCCAGAGGATATGAAACAACGTATTATGGCAGCTTGCGGCGACATTACACCAGATGTACTGCGGCGTGTACGACATTCATTACACCAGAGATTGTAATTGTGTGCAGCAAATGATGACCACCACATTGAACATCTATTGGCCTGACATGTCGGGACACACACTATTCCACTCTGTAATTGAAAACGGAAACCACGTGTGTACGTGTACCTCACCCCTCATTGTAATGTACATGTTCGTCAGTGAAAAAAACTAATAAAAAGGTGTTAGCATGTGGACGTAATGTGCTGTTCCAGTCTCTTCTGTATGTAAGGTCCATCACCGTTCCCTTTGGATCCCTACGTAATTCGGTGCTCTCCGATACACACGATCGAACAGTGGAGGAGTGGTACTCAAGCGTCAACTTTAGGTTACAATATCTCCGGATGTAATTAACATTTTACAATGCAACAAACGGCACTGATTACGTATTTGTTTATATGTTCAGATGTGCTAACAACACTAATGGGGTTCCATTTAAAAAAACGTAGGTTTGTGTTAAAAAACATACTTCTGTGCATTTTTTAATGGTTTGTATTAACCAATTACACTAGCCCCTCTCCTCACGTTCGGTCTGTGGAATCGATTCGTCAGTATTTGATGTGGTTTACGAAATATATCCAGCGGTAATGTTAGGTGACTCACCCTGTAAGGTTCATTGGCGTGTTGAGCGCAAATGTATACCGAGTAAGACGAATAAGTTGTGAAAGATTCTTATACACAGGCACATTCTGTGAAAGGCCGAATGCACGACATTGTCGTAGACACTCCATTTTCTTTGTTATTCATTCCACTCCCACCACATTATCGCGTGGTGCGCAAGCTTCGGACACTTTGCTGCTCTTCAGCCTATCGACGTTAGGCCAGTATAGCTTTTATGGGAGAAAGAATAAAATGACAGGTTTCAAAAAAATAAAAGCCATAGCGTCTCTACATAAACACATGTACATTGAAGTTGATGATGGTGCTATGGTGAAGATAAAGCTCGAGCTTCTGGAAAGTCACTGGTAGTTAGTTCCCAATAACTACTACGAGGGTAATACAGCATGATGCAGGTGCCGGCCAGAAAGGGTGTATGTATTGAAGGTGTTGGAGTGGGCTGGGAAGTGTGATTGACAAGTTGATGTGGGTAGATGGAGGTGTGAAGGAGGGATTACAGTGGTCAGGAGGCTGGAAGCGGGATCATCTACATATTGAAGAGGCATATACGCTAGGATTGTAGCTGGTTGGAGGAGTAAGTGTCTACATACTATTCTGGAACAGGAAGAACCAGCCAGCTGAAGTTCCGCTCGAATAGGATACAGAAGGGTGGCAAGTGCAGGGTGGATATGACATGTTGGTATAGGCGCACCAGAAGCCTAGGTATCCAGAGGATAGGCGAGAAATATTGCTTTTGTTCCCCACGTTTATGGAACGTTTACAATTTGTGACAAAGTCTGAGGAACTTCAGAAGAGAGGGCAATGTAATCAGCTGGTAGAGGTTGCGTCTGAGACGGGAAAGATGATACTGTGTGCAAGGTGTTCTAAGACTGTAAGGAATGGTAAATTTTTGAGAGAGCTGAGATCCAAGCTATATTGGCGGAAGTAACACTGGGGAAATTAAGGTTTTTGGAAAGACGGAGGAAGAAACAAGATCAGGGGTTAATGTCCTGTTGGTGAAACAGCTATTAGAGCATAACCCAGAATTAGGAAGAACGGGGACGCAGGACAGCTGCGTCCATCCATAGGAACCGTCGTGTCATTCACCTTAAGCTGTGTAGGGACATCACAGAGAAACTAAATTTGGTCGAAAATCAAGTTTGTAGCCACCAGCTTACCACAGCATCGCCTTGTTCAGTGGGTTTTTTCCAAGTACAGAGGATGGCTGGATGATGGAATCCCCACATTGTCGAGTTTGCTGTTTTCTTAATTTGAGTTTGTTGTAAGCTGGGGATGCGTCATTATTCCAAGATATGAGAAAGTGAGAGTCCTCTGCCCATGTCAGCAAAGAGGAATGGAGCAGAAGGTCCACCGCCTTACTGCAAGCGCTTATCTTCCTCCACGTAATTGGGCACTGTCCCTGCACTGTGAGAGAACTGTGACTCGGAGTTATCTGTTGAGTGTACGTGACTGTAATGGATGCGTTAAGAGCTTAACATCCACATCTGACACACATGTTGTTGTCTCATGCTTTTAATAAATTTACAAGTAGATAAATGAAACAGTCAATGATCAGAACGCCTTATTGTTTGGAAAGCAATGCACTTATCTTTAGCTCCTCGTGGCTGTGGCTGCGTGAGCACGTGTGGTATTAATTGGGGTTCAAATACACAGGAGCTGCTGAAAACACTGAGCGGCATTACAGTGCAAGTCTGCAGATGATGAGCACTGAATGTTTACTACAACTGTGCCAAATATGTGTCTGTTGTTGGCCCCCGACTCTCTGTACGTGCATGCTTGGCCTAGGCTTGACTGAGTGACGTTACGCTGACACTGCACTCTGAAGGCAGAAATTCGTCGCTTCTCTGCAGTGGTCATGGAACTGTTGATACCCTTGTAGACAGAACAGAACTCAGGCTGGACTCTGGCAGAACTCGTACCAGGCACTGGCAGAGCTGGAAATACTTGTGTGTGGCGCCTCGAAGCTACAGGAGGAGTGGCTTACTGTTTCTTTCTCATAGGCGGTGGCGATGCTGCGTAGGTGTACAGCATCTCTGCGTTCGATTGACGATTTGCTGCAGGCGATTATCGTCGACACCACATGTGTCACAGGCCTCACTGAGGAGAAGTAATGTAATGTAGAGCACAGACACGAGGTCTGGTGATGAGAAACTTTATGCTTCAATTCCCCCTCCCATTACTGGGGAAATACCAGCAATGCAAATTACTTCCATTGCCTGGATTCGAATCAGCTCACCTTTGAAGAGAGTACCACCACGCAGTCATGTTTATGTGTGCCATGGTGGAAGTTAGGGAGAGAGAAATGATTGGTGGTATTTATTGTAATAATTCCTTGGGTTTTTAACATAAGTGATTTTGATGTAGCAGAGGCTACATTAAGAGGTGAAGTTACCGAGGCAGATGGAGATATGCTCTTGAGTAAGATTTACAGTGGCAAAAGAAGTATGGTGTGCCAGACAAGGAGCTATACAGTAAACATAATTCATTGGGACACCTGGCACTTGCCAGTTTCCTCCCACAGATCCGAATGTGCGACTATTGCGGAATATTTCGCCAATGGAGGAGTCATCGTACCACTTTTCAATATCAGGCCACATGTCCTGTGGACAGACACCAGTGGTTCCCATTACCTTCGGCATTGTCATGCCTTTGAGCACTGCTGACTCTTCAGGGTTTTAGGAGCAGTGGAAAAAAGTTCCTTGAAGCTCTATCCGCCCATCCATCATTACTGATGATTTTTATTCTAAATTTAAGCAGTTGCGAGGTTCGAACCTGGGTTCCATGACGTTTTGATTAGTATACAAAGACACTACCCTTAAACCATAGGTGAGCCGTGGGATATAAACTTGCATACAATCTGATATCACACAACTTGACTAGAGCTAGTAGGAAATAAGAGTTTTTTAAGGAGGTCGAAAGTAATGGAGTCATGAGCAGCCTCTCATAAGAATTTCCTGAAATTGTAAGACGTCGTGGTCTCCTTCATTGCTTACATATTCTGCCCTCACAATCATATTCTGCACATCAAGACGCTTCACTCGAGCCCAAACTCGAAAAGATAAAGTCAGTATTGTATGAATTCACGTAAACGATATGCAAATAAGTAATAAATCGCAAGTGCGCACCGTGGTTGAAATACTCGAGGCTGGCGTACACACATACATTCCAGACATGACGGTCACAGGAGCTTTTAGCTCGAGAGAGGCAACTGCACCCCAGGAGGCCGGTCCCAAGCTATCTACGTCGGCCAGTGAGCGCCTGTAGAGCAGACAGCGTTAGCCCGATTGAAAGGACGACACCGTGTTCAGCTTAAAAGCAAATTCCGCTACATTGTGTGGGAGCGGCCAGCCTACGCATTCTTTACACATAGCACGCGGTTTCAGATATTTTCACAGGGAGACAGCAAACGCCAAACACCGATACTACAGATTTCCCGATTGGTCGCTTTAAACAAAACGTCATTCTCCCGTTTTAGAAGAGCAATGCTGATTGGCAGACGATATTTCTGACGCCTAGAGCTGAAGGAGTAATGGAAGAGATCGAAAGATACCCCTTCACGTCTGGCGTGCAGAGGGGCCGTTCCGTTGTCGCTCTTGGACCGAGAACACATAACGAGAGCGTGCGCGCTCGTACATGTACTCAAAGAGCGAGGAACAAGTCTCTCCTCAGTACTTCACTGGGAGAGCACCTCTGTCGAGAGCAAATCGAAGTGCAACTGTATATTGAGTCCTTGCGATTAAGCGTTCTTCACTGTGTTGGCCACCACACTTATTGTGTGGTGTGAATGGACTGAGTAATAGTTAAATGCTTGCGAGCGAATTTTTGAGTGGCATCGCGGTGGACTGATTATCTGACCGGTGTACCACGCCAATAGACTATGGGCGAATAGGAGTCCTTGACTTCATCAAGGCGTAGAGAGTGTTTGATTGGCGAAGGTCAATCCAGATAGAATGAGAGTTATCTTATTTGTCGGCAGCGAGCGGCGCAGACAGCAGTCATCACAGCTACAGCCCTTGCGACCCCCACATTTCCTCCACAACAGTACCCTTCACTGCATATCACACGTGACAGCCTCGACTGTACCTAGCAACATCCTAACCGATAATTATTCAAGTTGAGTAGGTGCAGCTCTCAGCCATTCTGCCAAGTCAATAACAATCTGAAACTTTGTATAGAAATTTCATTAGCGAATCCTATCCTTAAGAGGTAACTTCACATTCTGAAAAGAACCCAGAAATAACGTGTTCAATTCATAACTAAAAGTGCTATTGTGATTTCTCAGAATTTTTGCAAAATAAATAATAATTTTCGTTACTTTCATGTTTATCTTACACTAACTATCACTACTCCAGTACCCAAGTATCCCACTAGTTACGTAAGAAATTTTGTGAATTTTTGTGTCATTTCCTTACAGTGGACGACTCCAGAAGGTATTTATTGCTGAAAGTTTTTCAGGCATTTCTCTTTAGAACGTTAGGAGCGTCTGACTTCTGTGGTAGTGTGGGGGTGGAAATTGCATCTTGCAGGGGCCAAAGGGTAAAGAGTACATCTCAGATTAATCTGTTGCGCAGAATGATAGAATAGCACCAACCCACACGCTCACAAAATGTGTGGCTTTATATTGTGTTGTAAATGCTATATTTAATTCGTTTTGTGGCGTTACAAACAGGTATTTTATACTGGGACCAAGAGATATGGTGGTCGTATTTGTGTGACATTGTATGTACCGAATTGTCGAGCAGTCATTAGATACAGTGAGTATATCTTTAAGATATGAAGCACTGAGCCTGGCTTGTTGAGGTTGTTTGGTAACGTGTGGTTGTTATGGATGAGAGGAGAATGAATCCTTTTTCAATAGATTGTTCAGTTTATGGAAAATGTGGCAGTGTTTTTGTTCATGTGTATCACCAATCCCAGGGTTTCTGATCTGCAGAAGTAGGTGCTGGTATCAGGATATCTCACAAGCACCCATTGGCAGTACCATCTGATTGTATGTTGTAGCAATTATCTGTGCCTTGTAGAGTGTAGAATGACGGACTGTGTTACGTGACTGTAACAATTTTCATTAAAGTATAGTTGTAGCATTGAGATAACATGTGAATGATGATGATCTTGTTGGATTTGATGGAACAGACATATGGATGGAATGCTATGCTGCTGCTTTGTCTTGATGTTTTATGTGGCGAAACAAGGTTAGGTGTAGGTTTTAAGCTGATGTTTTGGTGTGGCTGAAGATAAAGTTGGATTGCTTTTTGGAAGTGACTTGGATGTTAAAATGGAAAGTGGCTGTGGCTGTTATCGTCATCTGTTGGACGATATGTGGACGTTGAAAGAGAGTGAATGTTGTGGATAACAGTGGTTCTAAACTGGATGTCTTTCATGTTAGGGATGCGACACAAGAAACTGTTGAGATGACGACTGTGAGCTCGACTGATGGTGTAGAAAACTGTGGATCTGAACTCAATATCTTGATTCGAGTTGAGGCTGTGTAGATGATGCTGTTGTGCAAGGATTGTACATTTGGGCACAGTTAACATGGTTGGTTTTACGAACTTCCAGTATGCTGCCGTAGTTTGGGTCAGCAACTTCTGGTAATCAGTGAACGAAAAACCATTCCAAGGTTTTGTTCATTCGATGAGTTACCTGTATGCACTGTAAATGTTCATTGCACATTTTTGACATATTCGGAAATGCCATTTTCGACTATGTTATGGTGATTTGAAAATGGGTCTCGGTCCGAATTTGAAAATGGGTCTCGGTCCGAAACAAATCATCGAATGAATAAAAAATAAAAATTCGCAACTTGGACTGGTTTTCTGTCCTACTGATGGGTGGTCTTGTTTGTAACTGGGATAGGTCAGGTGGTTCTGCGATGCTGGGTCAGACAGTTGTCACACATGAAGTATTTTTGACACCTGTGGGCTTGGATTTGCGATTTAGGTTATTTTACACAATGGCAGCGACAACAGATCAGGGCTCAGTTCTTGATACATTGGTCTGTTGTGGGCAAGCATCTAGTTCTGCTGGACAGTGATGCGTAAAGAAGCCGGCAGAGAAGCGCCACGGTTTTAATAGTGGCGATGGCAACTCTTTCAGACAGGGGCGTTGTAGCAGCCTGCTGGATGGTGCAAACCATTTCGAACATCGCCACGTGCTGAGAAAAGATTCACACCAGTTGCTTCTTTCCCTCCCCCTACCCCCCCCCCCCCATCTCGACCAAACTGCCACGACCTCTCCGATCTCTCTGGATTATCACGACAACTTTCCCCTGAAGATAAAATGGCTCTGAGCACGATGGGGCTTAACATCTGAGGTCATCAGTCCCCTAGAAGTTAGAACTACTTTAACCTAACTAACCTAAGGACATCACACACATCCATGCCCCAGGCAGGATTCGAACCTGCGACCGCAGCGGTCACACGGTTCCAGACTGAAGCGCCTAGAACCGTACAGCCACACCGCCCGGCCCCTGAAGATATCTTCAATGTCGGGCTTAAAGTTAGCTTCCAGACAAACGGCTAGTAGTCCACAACTCTGTAAGGTCTTGTCGCTGCTCATTCTTTAATATCTTGCCACCACTCGTGAGGAATTGAAACATCAACTTCAGCTCACACGTTTGTTCTCTGTGTCCATAACAGTTTCAGTCATGATTATAGACATGCTGCAGAGTGCAGCTCAGTCTGGCAACAGATGGGGTACGAGTCTGCTTGTTTAGCAACTTGCTAACAATGCGTATTTCCTTTTATGTGCCAGTATTATTCGTATGAGTTTCTGCAGTAAATTATCAGCGACAGCCGAAATTTTGGAAAGGCCTTTCTTCTCAGTATTACAGTTCCTGGTTCTACTATACGGATATTCGTATGATAACTTACTTCCTTATCTGTTGTAACCCTTTTCAACCACCGTAGTTTCTTAATTAGTTGGCTTACTACCAATGAAAACCCTGCTAGTTCGATTGCCTGAAGCGGTGAAGATTGATAACGGCAGGCATAAATAATTTTTCCGCTGAGAGAGCACAAGCCCACTGTCCTCCCTTCCTCTCATTTAAATGGAGTTACTCCCTACCTAACAAGTAGCTATCAGGGAGGTACAAAGAGAGAATTAAACGATTACAACTCGTTTCATGTCTGGTGTACAATAGATAGATGATCGAGTAAGAGATGAAGTCCAGCAACGAGAATAAAATAATAAATTTAAAGAATATAGTGATTCGAACAAATAGAGTTCTTTAGCAAACAGGTGCGATAGCTGAAAATACAGTGTTTCCTCAGTCCTACTACAGTTCATAGTATTAACACTTTTAAGGATAATATTAACAGTGTATCTCATACAATTAACTGTTCTGTTACAAATCGAAATATTGTTCGACAAAGAAAATTAGTAAATACGATCAGTATCATGCCAGGATCATAGATGAGAAATGTAGAACACTATACCAGTTACAGTATTGACAAAACATTAGCTTGTCTGTAGCCGTTAAGTTGCAGAAACCATTCGCCATTTTTAAAACAAGCCTTAGACTAGGTCTGAAAAAAACTACATGTACAGAATTTTAGAGTGTTTATAGAAGATAAAAAGGAACACTTTTTTATATGAGGCACGTGTTGCACATGTATGAAGGTCTTATCTGCACTGGCGTTCAGAGACGGAGTTCAAAGTGCTGTGGGATGGGCCCTGTTTTAGAGGTGCTGCGGGCCTCCTACGGGAGGGAGACGAGTTGTTCAGTGTACCAGACACTGGCGGACACACCAGGTGAGGTGGTTGCTGTTAGCCTGAGGCTGCAAACATTATTTGTGAGACATCCACTTGTTTCGAGTGTGTTACACAATCGTTAGTACCCAGCTGGCACTTGAGTAACGTCTCTAAAACATCACACCTGTGACATTTGTGTCACATAAAATTTGTTCATTTTAATCTTCTCTAAACACTCCAAAATTTTGTCTACGTAGTCTTTTTTAGTCCCTGCATAATGAAGAAGTCAATAATACATCGAAATGAAGTAGTTAGCTTATCAGATCCAGACGGAGAGTTGCCGAAGAATCTACAAACTGACTTTGGAAAGAGCACCAGAGATCATGCGTGGCGTGCAAAATCACGCAAGAGCTAAAACTACATGTTCAGAAGGATATTTGAATCTCATTCCTCGAACAACTGAACAGTTGTCAGCGCATAACTGTGAAGTGGCCGGGTCCAGTATTAAACTTACCTACAATCTTGAAATCGTCTTTGTAGAATGAATAGATGTCAGCTGCATCGTACCTGTAGACACGATAGAAGGCGTACAGATCGTCAGCGAGACTGAACATTTGCGACGCCTCTGGCTGCCGCTCCTTGCACAGCACACTGAAGTCGTCATCAGAGGAGAGGCTCCACGGCTGATAGCGCAGCAGGCGTTCACTCAACAGCGGCCGGCCTGTAGCACACAAGCTGCCAGGTTAAAAGTTTAAAACCTAGCATGTATAGCTTATGCAAGAACGTATAAGTATCCAAAAATGTGTGTGAAATTTTATGGGACTTAACTGCTAAGGTTACACACTGCTAAGCTTACACACTACTTAACCTACATTATCCTAAGGACACACACACACACACACACACACACACACACACACACACACACACACACGCACACCCGAGGGAGGGCTAGAACCTCCGCCGGGACCAGCCGCACACCCCATGACTGCAGGGCCCTAGACCGCTCGGCTGATCCCGCGCGGCTGAAAGTATCCAGAATGGATTTCCACTCAGCAGTGGGTTAGAAACTTCCTGGCAGATGAGTACTGTGTGCCAGACTGGGACACAAACCTGGAACTTTTTCATTCTTTAAAGGATGCATTGTAAGACAGCAAACAATCGCAAATCCATTGGTCTTTTTAGCATTTTAGCGCATCGAGATTTCAACTTTAGATTTCAGAATACTTGAGTGATATACCAATTGTAACTATTTCTTGCAGATCATCCACTCCGTTCTGTGCTGCTGTATCGTTTTGACTGGTTTCAGACATCAAACAGCAGAACTGCAGCACTTGCCGCAGAATACCTCTTTTCTTTAAAGAAGAATTTCGCATTCATTGCAAGAGAGTGAACATGTGATATTTATGTTAAGGATATGAATGACTTGTTCAAATTTGTTATAAATGATTTTAGACGCTGACATGTAGACATGTATGTTATGAGCTGAAGCAAAATCTTCCACGTTACCACTTGAAAATGGCTCAAAAGGCCGAAACTGCAATAGTAAAACAAAATTTTTAAAGTCAATGGCGAATATGACGTCCTTAAAAAGATAGACATCGAGCTAGCCAGGCACGAACCGAGAGGCGGCGTCACAGCCTTACTTCTGCCAGTAGCTCAGCCGCTGCCTTCCAGCCATCACAGAAGCTCCCCTGCACGGCTGGCGGGACCAGCGCTCCCGGAAGGATGGGCACTGCAGTGACCTGAGGCCTCGGTAATTGCTTCCTGGACGAATCCTCACTCTGCAGTGGAGAGTGCAGTCACTTGAAACGTTGGGGATCTGACCTGCCAGGGAGTTTCGTATCTGCTTTAGGTGATGTGACATCTGCGATAATTTTCCGTAGAGACTGTATGACAGCTGAAAGCAGAACCCCCACAGGAAGAAGAGCTCTATGGACAAATGTGAATGTACCGTCAAGCAGGTCCACTTATTCAGTCCCTTTCAGCTAATCCAACGGCTAAGGACAGCGCAATACGATGACTTAAACTATTTCAAATCCGTCTTTGCAAATACCAAAGATGTGTTTTTATTTCACAATAGGTCTTTCGCTTTACTCATTATCAGTTGTGGCATTTTTATAATGTTTCTGCTTACATCCGGCAGTGTGCATCCCACCATCTCACACTGCTATGCTTGACATGCAGAAGTACATGTCTGCTGACGTAAAACTTGACAAAATGACGCTTCACTATTGCATAAAAATGTTTGTTTACTTGGCTCTGAAGAATTCACTCTGTCTCGCTTCGTGAGTGGTTGGTGCCGGTCTCTCATTTGGCAGTGAAAATTATCATATAGAAATTATTGGCCGTAAAACTTTGTCCTAAGGTCAGTGTTCCGTACATCGATTCGATACATATGTGTCAGGTACATGTTGTGAAGAGAATGGAGCCCTCAGAATCGGGTGTGAGACAATTTTTTCCTGATTAATCTACGACTGCATTCCCTATAGCCCATCAACGATGGAAAGTTTCCATACTGCCAGATACAATGCAGAACAATCCATACTCCCTCTATTCCTTTTAGTATGGTCGTTGGTTATCACTGTTACTTGACAACGACGTTGCCAATTAAAGCATGAAGCTGCATCATAATGAGTTCCGTGTGATGTCTGGGTCCCCAGTTTGACCGGAAAGCAGTCCCTCCCATATGACATGTGGTGCCATGGTGCTAAGGCTCGCAAATCATTTCCACGCTACGTACACCAGCACGCTGTTCTGCTTGGAGGTACAGTACCACACCTACTCCACTGACAAGCTGGGACTCAGACTCCGTGCCGTGATTGAAGTCATCATTTCTACGCCTCAGATGGGGGATGTACGTGCGTACTGACAATGATCTGAATAAACATTATATGGAGATTTGGTTGTGATGTGGTCAATGGCTTCCAGCTTGTAATAAAATTCTATTGAGCTCTCCACTCTTTTCATAAGTCCAAGATCAACTGCAAGCTCTCTTATTACATGTAAAGTACTGGTTCAGATGCTAACTCCTTTATAAAGTAAAACATAAAATTTTACAAAACAAAAGGTAGTTTTATGTAACCTAAGCTTTCTGTTATAGTATTTGATTAGCTTTAAATTCTATTCCTCTACCCTGCTATTTAACTTATTTTTACTGTGTAATGCAAATATTCACTTTTTGTTTCCTTTTTAGATATTGAACCTGATATTACTAATATTTATTGGAAGTCACAGCTATGACTTGTTCAAATGGAATTCACATTGAATCACTTGACACATCACAATAGCATTTCTTGATTTTTATTTTGGAATTTAAGTTAATTTTATTTTTGGATGGTTCCAGTCCTTCCTGCCCCCTTTCAACCTATTTCAATCAATATATTATAAATAGAATCTGCTGGCCATTTATGAGAAACTCCAAATATCATTTGGGCATTTGAATGTATCCATTACAATCGGCTGACAGCAGAACTTTCAATTACATGAAACTTAATTTGGTTCATATGACATAATTATGACATAGGGGTCTTTTGACACCATGGAATAATGTCACAAACCACCACAATAAGGAAACTACTGTTGACAGTAGTGTGGGGTGAGTCATGGCACCATGTAGATGACTGCGTCCAGTACATGTCTTGACAGCTACAAGTTTGAAGATGGTACTTTGGTTTTGCCCAGTGTGAATGTGGAAACACTGATGCAGCAAGCTAGTTAAAATGCATCTCACTACTATTTCGCACATGGAAGCCACGTAAGTTCTTTGCAAAGTTCTTTTTATTTATAAAGTTAAAGAACACCTCAGACAGGAAATGAAGTTATACATCTGCAACCCTGGAGGAAAATATGACCATCCAAGATAAGCTGGTACAACTTTTTCATGGGCCATCCCCTCTCCAACCCCTAAGTGTATATTGGTAACACCTGTTGCAGGCTGTAATGGGAAGTTATGATGCCTGAAAAGCCTATTTATGTAGCCAATGACATTTTTAATTCAATGGCGAGACAAAAACAGTGTTTAATCTAACAACTACCTTGACATATCAGATCTTAGAGTGGAATCAAAGTGAATGTTCAGGGAAAAAGCCTGTTTGCAGTGGCTAAACAAAAAAACATGTAACACTTAATGTAACACTGGGTTTTCATCAATTATTTTTGCACTCTTCTTTCCGACATTGATTTGTATCCAGCAGGACTCTGGACAAAAACAGTAAATAAGGGAAAAGTGTCAGTTTTGAGGCTAACCTAAACCTCAGAGAAGGCTATATATCAAGTCTGTCACAACATAGATCCATCTCTGAGAGAAAGCTGTTAATAGAATTTGAAGAGAGGCAGTGAAACACTGCTCTACACCCCAATACAAGAACCTCTTGTAAGCAGCAGAAGAACATGAAGATACGACTATGCAGACAATACCACTCACCAAAACCAGGATTGTATATCAGATGAAATTAATAAAATTTCAAAATCAAAGTTGCACATGTGTTCTGTATACACACATATATGATTATATTACATTAACAGAATTGTCAACATGTATCAAAATCATGCTGTGAAGTAAAGGCCATCCACAAAATGATTAGTTTGTATGTTAATGGCAGGACTGAGATGGTTAACAGCTGTGCATTGTCTATGATGTAATATCCTCCCGTTGGCTGCGAACAAACCAGTCCAGAGACACGATAGAAATATCTACTTTCTACCATAAACTAGTGCAGTACGTGGAGCACTGTTTGTGAAGTTTAGCTAACGAACCTGTCCACAGGAGTTGTTGACTTGAGGAACTATGTTATTAATGGGGGCACATAAAAGCTATTTCAAGGTAACATATGTCCATCTAAAGTACCTGCACTTATCAGGTATCCATGGCAAGGACTAAGGAATGACAGAAGCCCCTGGTTCCAGTCAAGATGCCACAGGCTCATAAGCTTTCCAGTGTTCTTGACTTTGCTGGTTTGTCTTCAGTCAAACAGAAAGGGAGGGTACTGGCTCCATGATGTGCAGATTGATTGGACACCCAAACCAATGCAACTCGCTTATTTGGGCCTGAAGAATGCCTCATTGCAGCATCCAACCAAGCAGTGAGGGGTTGCTCTTCACTGTGAAATTCAGTGTGAGAACAGTGAGACTGACACACAGCAGCCTTATGTAGTGATACACACCACTATGAAGAAATGTGGTGACACATACCACTGTGGAGAAGTTGATGCATATCCCTACATCATATTTCTAACAAATGATACTAGCAACTCTGAGTTATTTATGTAGCAAGATTAGAAAAATAAAATAATGTTTTGAGTATAGAAGTACAGGGCATAAGACGCATGTCAACGCCTTGTGTTCGCCAAAGTTCCATCTGAGATGTGGTATTCCAATGGTGAGTTTGGGTAATGTATAGTACAATTACTGGAATTTCTGATCCACCTGTTATGGAAACTTTTTGTTTATAAATGCCCAAAAATGATTCAGCATTTTTCTGCCATCATCAGTGAGTACTTTTACTCAGCTACATGTTTCAAGATCTCATAATTTATGTCTTTTCACTATTACCTAATTTTTCTGTACTTCTAGTTTATGTATGTTACTCTATTTTTCTACGCACTGATAGATTATCATCTGCAATTAAATTATGTTCCTGTGAGTTTGGTTGGCTAATAACCAAATCCCTACCTATGAAGCAATTTTGTTGCACCACAAAATTTCATGTCCATTTCGCAGAACTCCACTCACAAGCTATAATTCTTTTCTTTACTGAGAACAATGTTTATATTCCTGTGTCAATCACTATTTATGATCACTTGGGTTTGACACTAAGTTGGAGCTTCTCTCTCTCTCCCCTCTGCCTGTGCCACAGTGAAGGCTCCAATAAGAATATTTTTTGATTTTATGATGATCTCAGCTCCCTATTTTCTGACCTGTGTTATTCAGTGGAAGATGATTTTGGTACTCAGGAAAATGCATCTCAAATGTCACAAAAACTGATGCAAACCCAATGTAAAAGTGAAGCTTTCAACAACTTGGAGGCACTTGTGTGATTGGATTGAAGAGTTCCTAGATAAGAGAACGCATCACGTCATTCTCAATGGAAAGAAGTCTTCCGAAGTAAGAGCGATTTCAGGTGTGCCACAGGGGAGTGTTGTAGGACCGTTGCTATTGACAATATACATAAATGACCTTGTGGATAATATGGGAAGATCACTGAGGCTCTTTGCGGATGATGCTGTGGTGTATAGAGAGGTAACAATGGAAAATTGTACTGAAATGCAGGAGGATCTGCAACGAATTTATGCATGGTGCAGGGAATGGCAATTGAATCTCAATATAGACAAGTGAAATGTGCTGCTCCTTTATCATTTAGCTACAATATAGCAGGTCAGCAATCGCGCAAGCGTTACGGAGATTATAGATAAACTTCAGTGGAAGACTCTGCAAGAGAGATGCTCAGTAGCTCGGTACGGGCTTTTGTTGATGTTTCGAGAATATATCTTCAGGAGGAGTCAAGCAGTAAGTTACTTCCTCCTATGTATATCTCGTGAAGAGACCATGAGGATAATATTAGAGAGATTAGAGCCCACACAGAGGCATACCGACAATCTTTCTATCCACGAACAATACGAGACTGGAATAGAAGGGAGAACCGGTACTCAAAGTTCCCTCCGGCACACACCATCAGGTGGATTGCAGAGTATGGATGTAGAAATAGAAGTAGTTATTAACATCTTAGTGCTTTATTAGGCATTGTCTTACTGGATGTGGTATGCCACTGGCTTCCTCCAACTTCTGAACTCACTGACATAGTAACTTACATGAAGACCTAGAGCTTCACACTGGAATGGAAACTGTCATTTTCCACATAGAAAAAGTGACAGATGATTCTTGGGACTGAACCCAAAACACTTTAATTTGTAGCCTCACACCCATTCAAGAAGCAATCCTCGTACTCTTAGAAAAGTTTGTAAGCATTCAAGACAAGATCCAGAGTTTCATTAACTAACAGTGGCATTATACACACAATACTGGAAGGAAAACTAGAAATGATTAGCTACAAAATCTGATATGCCATACAGAGGACCCATTAGAAAGATGCACCACAGAATGCAGGCAGTAATAGCTTTATTATCATGAAAAATCAGTACTGTACAATGAAATAAATCTGCATTTGTCTCATTGCATGTTACTGAAATTTGAAATCTGCATAAAGATAAGTATCAAATGTGAGGAAAAAATAATTTTAAAGTGTCAAATGGTTGGTTGGTTGGTTTGTTTTGGGGAAGGAGACCAGACAGCATGGTCATCGGTCTCATCGGATTAGGGAAGGATGGGGAAGGAAGTCGGCCGTGCCCTTTCAGAGGAACCATCCTGGCATTTGCCTGGAGTGATTTAGGGAAATCACGGAAAACCTAAATCAGGATGGCCGGACGCGGGATTGAACCGTTGTCCTCCCGAATGCGAGTCCAGTGTCTTACCACTGCGCCACCTCGCTCGGTTAAAGTGTCAAATGTGATGTGGAAAAAAAAGAACATTTGAGTTCCAACATCCATCCATCATAGTAGATTAATGCTTAAGATATAGTCTGGTAAATATTGTATACAATCTAATTTCTCTATCATACTGTAGTGACAGGATATATATACTTCTCAGCTACATAACTGAAGATGCATGCCTTTAGATGGGGAGAAAAATGTGGAGGAAAATTACATCAATAAAGTACAACATGACATGAGGTTGAGCAAATATAGACAACATGAGCCATGTCATTTTATCAGGAGCTGTCCATCCATTTCCTTGAAGAAATTTAGAGAATCCATGGAAAACATAGATCTAAATTTCCAGAGGACAATCGGAACTCATTCATCTCAAAATCACATCCTGTGAAATTAGCACAGCTGTGAGAACAAAAATTCCTGTGATACTCTACAAAACATGTTTTCCAGAACATTAGCCTGTGCAACTGTTTAGAAAACACACACAACAGGACAATATTTATTCTGTTAGCAATAAACATGCCCAAAATAATAAATTCTCTAAATACAGAGATTGTAACATGAGCACTGGACTACTGAAGCATCACAGATTGCTACTGTTGTAAACAAATTCTGAAAGATAGGAACATACTTCTGCCTAACAAACCTGGTAAGGTGATCAAACATGATGCAACAGCCAATACACCCAGTATGGGGAATGTTGTGGAATACGGTGAGGACCTGCAAATGTTAACAACATACATGACAGCAGATATCTGTACACCAAATTCAAATGAAGCTAAATCCCCTGAATCCCCATGGCCAACCAGAAGTTGAACATATGAGAACCACCAAGACAGCCTATATAAAAAGTCTTCCATTAATTTATAAGCAAGATCATATCTTGCAAAACATGAAACAAAAAACGAAAACCCCAGAACTTCTTCACAAAAACATTGACAGTGATGCATGTGGTAGCAAAACAGATGACAGTAACAGAAAAGTCATAATTACAATGCTTTGCCTTAGAAAGTTTCTCCCCTAAAGAACATAAAAATACATTTCACATTTTTGGCTGCAGCAGGGATACTAAAATGACAGATACATAATTGACTAAGGTGAGGACAGGAGGGAGAAGGAAAAACCAAACTTTTTCTACACAGTAGACCACTAGACCTGAAGTGGCAGCCATCAGATTAAATAAAACAAGTGGATCTTGCAGAACAACCTCTGGCAATTGAAGTGTTACTTTATGGAACAGTGGCTTTTCATGGGAATAGAAAAATGCACAGGTCTTTTCAGTTTGTAAGAAGAGGCACAGGAAACATGTTTGGAGCTAAAGACCTGAACAGCAGATAATTTTGTTCTCCTATATGACTTTGGAAACAAAACAGCTCCTCTGCAAGAATAAAAATGGATCCTACAGTCATTGATCAATTAAAATCAGTTGCTCTATTCACTCACAATTCTGCTGCAATGCAGTCAGCCAATACAATTTTGAATACCAGATAAATTATGCTGATCAGAAACATTCACAATTTGATCCAGTGACTGCCTAATATTAGAGAATTGTCTATGAAACAACAGACATAAAAATTTATTTTGGCTGCACTGATTAGTTAAACCTGGATTTCTTGCATTTTATGGGCTGTCACCTTAACCATTATGGACATATCCCTGCAATAATAAGAACTTGACTGAAAATGGTATCTTGCAAATCATCCTCTTCAATTTCCTTCAGATTTAGAGTATTTGGAGTTTAGTGCTGGAACATCAATTTCCTAAACCAGCACTATGCAGTTACCAAACAACTAAAAAAATTTGACTTTGATGATCTGAAGATTTCTGAGTGCTGTCAACAAAAAGATATTTCCTAATTATTAACACAATTGCTGGTAATTGAAACTATAGCACAAAAGTGCCTTAATGAAAAAGCTGCTAGTTCGAATCTTCTAATCGGAACTACTAATTTTTGAAAACTTTCATGTCAACTAACAACTTGCAAATTAAACAAATACTGAATTGTAATGGTTTAGTAAAAATTACATTTTTTTCAACATTTGAGATATTAAAACAAAAATTTTGATGCATTTCTGTGAGATTTCTTTATTTTCCATTTGATGCTCTCCATGTTTGTACCAAATTGTAATTTTTCAACAATACTTGCATTTTTATGTAACTTATAATTAAAAATAATTTTAATAAAGTATGATTCAGCATGATATAAAATTAACATTCATTTTACATATGGAATGTAAATAAAACTAAAAGAACCGGTAGCAATTAGTGTTATCTGAACCACCAATTTTATGATTTTTATACTGTTATCCTATGCACTCAGCTACAGACAACTATATAATAAATTTTTTATACTTACCAGCACTCACAAATCACCAAACTGCCAAATGCATTTCTTGTTTCTACTTCTATAGAGAACTGTGTCATACTGCTTTACAAAATTATTGGCTGGTCACTGACCTTAAAATCCTGAACCTAAGATGAAAATGTATGAGGACACTTAAGTGATATCCCCTTGGCAGCCCTGGAGGCATGCTTGGTTAGGATAATTGTTAATATAACTGATCCTAAAACCAGGAGTTATAGCCTCAAATCTGAGACATAGCAACAGTTTTCATCTGTGGGTTTGTGTGTGTACCAACGCAGTCTCTCACAATTGTCATTTGTGTTCATACAGATAACGAAGTAATTCTACAAATATACATGCTAAGACTATTTCTTCTGCTCCAAGAAAGCACTTTAAACAATAGTGCACAGCCCCCACCCCAAATGAACATTGGACACTGCCAAGGTAGGGTTGCTGGCATGTCAACGATACTGAAAACAGTTAGGTGCAAACATGAATAAGTACTATCTGAGGAGAAATCAAGCTAACACATGGTTCCTCAAGAGAGGCAAAAGCCTTTTCAGCAGTTGCAGGAGCAATGGTCTGTATGATCAATTGACCTGGCCTTGTAGCATTAACCAACTTCCTGTTCCAATACTGCAAGTGGATGAAAGCAAAGGTAAACTGCAGCTATGTTTGTTTTTTTCTTCTCAAGAGCATGCAGCTCTACTGTAAAAAATTATCTTAGGCAAAATATTCTGGAGGTAAAATAATCCCCCCGTTCAGATCTACAGGTAGAGGCTACTGAGTAGGATTTTATCAGGAAAAGCAGGACAGACACTATATGTCTGAGTATGGAGTATTACATACCTTAGTAGGGTAAGTATATATCACTAGGGGGTAAGATAGATACTGCCTACAGGAAAATTAGAGAGACCTTTAGAGAAAAGAGAAGCACTTGGATGAATATCAAGAGCTCAGACAGAAAACCAGTTCTAAGCAAAGAAGAGAAAGCAGAAATGTGAAAGGATTATATAGAGTGTCTATAGAAGGGCGATGTGCTGGAGGGCAATATATGGAAATAGAGCAGGATGTAGATGAAATGGGAGAAATGATACTGTGTGACAAGTTTCACAAAGCCATGAAAGACCAGAGTCAAAACAAGGCCCTGCAAGTATACAACATTCCATTAGAACTACTGATAGCCTTCGAAGAGCCAGACCTGACAGAACTCTACCATGTGGTGAGTAGGATGTAAGAGATAGGTGAAATACCCTCAGACTTCAAGAAGAATATAATAATTCCAATCTCAAAGAAAGAAGGTGTTGACAGACGTGAAAATTACCAAACTATCAGTTTGGTAAGTCATGGCTGCAAAATACTAACACGAATACATTACAGATGAATGAAAAAACCGGTAGAAATTGACCTTGGGAAAAATCAGTTTGGATTCCGCAGAAATGTTGGAACACGTGAGGCAATACTGACCTTACGACTTATCTTAGAAGAAAGATTAAGGAAAGGCAAACGTTTCTAGCATTTGTAGACATAGGGAAAGCTTTTGACAATGTTGACTGGAATACTCTCTTTCAAATGCTAAAGGTGGCAGGGGTAAAATACAGGGAGCAAAAGGCTATTTACAATTTGTACAGAAACCAGATGGCAGTTGTAAGAGTCGAAGGGCATGAAAGGGAAAGAGCGGTTGGGAAGGGAGTGAGACAGGGTTGTAGCCTATCCCTGATGGTATTGAATCTGTATACTGAGCAAGCAGTTCAGAAAACAAGAAAAATTTGGAGCAGAAATTGAAATCCATGGAGAAGAAATAAAAACTTTGAGGTTCGCCGATGACATTGTAATTCTGACAGACAGTGAAGTACCTGGAAGAACAGTTGAACGGAAGGAACAGTGTATTGAAAGGAGAATATAAGATGAACATCAACAAAATCAAAATAAGGATAATGGAATGTAGTCTAATTAAATCAGTGATGCTGAGGGATTAAGATTAGGAAATGAGACACAAAGTAGTACATGAGTTTTCCTATTTGGGGAGCAAAATAACTGATGATGGTCAAAGTAGACCATATATAAAATTTAAGGTCGCAATGGCAAGTAATGCTTTCCTTGAGAAGACAAATTTGTTAACATCAAGTATAGATTTAAGTGTCAGGAAGTCTCTTCTGAAAGTATTTATATGGAGTGCAGTCTTGTATGGAAGTGGATGACACGAATGACAAACAGTTTGAACAAGAAGATAATAGAAGCAAACATCAAACAATGGAAAATCCAGGATGGAATGTAACAATACCAGAGAAGGAAAGTTGCTACTCACCATATAGCAGAGATGCTGAGTCACGATAGGCACAATAAAAAGATTCACACAATTAAGGCTTTCGGCCATTAAGGCCTTTGTCAGCAGTAGACACGTGCACCCTCGCACGCACGCTCGCAGTCTTAGAGAGCTGAGACCACAGCTTGGCAGTGTGGTCTCAGCTCTCTGCACGTGTGTGCGCGCGCGGGCGTGTGTGCGTGTGAGAATAGAAGCTTTTGAAATGTGGTGCTGCTGAAGATTAGATGGGTAGATCATGTAACTAATGAGGAGGTACTGAATAGAATTGGGGAGATGATGAATTTATGGCACAACTTGACTAGAAGAAGGGATCGGTTGGTAGGACATGTTCTGAGGCATCAATGGATCCCCAATTTAGTATAGGAGGGCAGTGTGGATGGTAAAATTCAAAGAGGGAGACGAAGAGATGAATACACTAAGCAGATTCAGAACAATGTAGACTGCAGTACATACTTTGAGATGAAGAAACTTGCACAGGATAGGGTAGTATGGAAAGTTGCACGAAACCAGTCTCTGGACTGAAGACAACAACAACAGCCTAGGAAGGTTAGAGACTTTAAATAGGAAAAATGGATAGGTTGTATTCAGTTGTAGTATGAACTGAAGTGCAGTGGCAGAAAGGACAGGACTTCTGGTCAGGCCAGTACAGGATTATCAACAAAAAATCAAATAGGGGTCATGCAGGGAGAGCCCTAGTAATGAGCAAGAAAATAGGCACATGAGTAAGCTATTGTCAACAGCAATGTCACTGAATTACCATAGCTGAAATAGGCATGAAGAAAATACAACAGTGGTAGATATTTGTATGGCAACCAGACCAGCAGAAGAACGGAATAGGAAAAAGTTTGATGAGTAATTATTCAACAGCTAAGGAAGATGACAGCCAATTCTAGAAGGTAATGAAATTCAATAGTAGGAACAGGATGTAAAATAGTTAAGAGAACATCCAATGGCACAAATGACTGAAAGGGGGAAACCGCCTGGTAGAATTTTGTGCATTGTAGTCACTGCAAACACTTTTTTCAAGTATCATGAAAGAAGCTTGTGTATGTGGAATAACATGGAGAAACCAAAACGTTTCAAACACATTATGTAATGTCAAAAACAAATATTTTGAAACAGGAATGTAAACTACAAAACATTTCCAGTGCTAGATGTGGACTCTGGCTAGAGTTGTTTTTATTAACTGCAGAGTAACGTTGAAGAAATGGTAAAAGTAGAATTTAAGTACATGGGATTTGGATAAACTTGCATGAACCGAAACTCTTTGATGGTTTGAAAATGAGCATTAGGCAACAAGTGATAAATAGAGGGTAAGTATACACTGGGTGATGAATAGGCAGATTTGAGATGAAACAGTGAAGGCAGGAGGAAACATAGGTAAAAAGTAAGGCCTAGTAGGAATACCTTCACAACTCATGAGATACTGGATTTAATTGATGAGAAGAGAAAATACAAACATGTAGCTATTTAAGCAGACAAAAGGGAATACAGACATTACTGGAATGATGTTGACAGAACATGCAATATGGCTAAACAAGAATGGTTGTAACGCAAAGGGGAACAAACTTGCACAAGAAAGGGGAAAGGAAGTAGTTGTAGACAGGACTGGAAATATCATAATATGACCAGAATTTGATACAGCACTGAAAGAGTGAAGTAGTAACAAGGCCATTGCAGTTGATGACATTCCCTCAGAATTGGCTCTGAGCACTATGGGACTTAACTACTGTGGTCATCAGTCCCCTAGAACTTAGAACTACTTAAACCTAACTAACCTAAGGACATCACACACATCCATGCCCAAGGCAGGATTCAAACCTGCAACCGTAGCAGACGCGCGGTTCCGGACTGTGCGCCTAGAACCGCTAGACCACCGTGGCCGGCTCCCTCAGAATTATTGGGATACATGGGAAAGCCATCCGTGACAACATTATTCCACTTTTGTGCGAGATATAAGATAGTTGACATCCAGTCATACATCAACCAAAATTTAATACTTCAAATTTGAAGAAAGGTAGGTGCTTACAGGTGTGAATATTATCAGATTAATATGACATGCTTGCAAGAATGGAAAAGCTTTTAGAGGGTTAACCTTAGATAAGATCACTTTGGGTACCAGAAACATGTAACACAAGGCAATACTGATACTATGGCTTACCTTAGAAGATGAGTTAAATGAAAACAAAATTGTGTTTACAGCTTTTGCAGATTTACTGAAATGCTTTTGAGAATGTGGAGTTGACTGCACTCTTTGGAATTTGGGCAGCAGCAGAATAAATAGACAGGAAGCAAAAGTTTGTTTGCAACTTTCACAGAAACCAGGCACCAGTTGTAAGACTTTAAAGACATGAAAGGGAAGCATTGAGTAGGAAATGAGACAGGCTTGTAGCCTACATCTGATATGCACTCTGTACGACGAAGACACAAACGAAATCTGGAAGAAAGTAAAGCAAACTGTGTGTTTACCAATGACAACGTAATCCTATCAAACAAAACAGGCATCTTGAAACTGTCAATGAAGGGATGTGTGGGAGGTAAAACTCTGAAGAGTAAAATTGGATATCAGCACTAAAGGAGATTGTATGACAAACATCAATTAAAAGCAATGGAATCTAGCTGAAACTAGACTAGACTAGAAATGAGACACTAAAAGTAGTAGACAACTTTTGCTATTTGGGCATCAAAGTAACTGACAATGGCCGAAGAAAGAAAGAAATAAAGTGAAGAATAGCAATATCAACGAACATGTGCCTAATAAAGAGGACTGTTCACATCTAATATAAATTTAAGTGTTAGGAAGTCTTTTCTGAAGATATTTGCAGTGCAGCCCTGTATGGAAGTCAAACATAAATGATAGGCAATTCAGACAAGATGAGAATGGAAGCATCTGAAATGTGATACAGAAGAATGCTGAAGATTTAATGGGTAAACAAAACAAATGAAGGAGGAACATAGGGACCAATTTCACTAACACAAGGAGCCTGTTAATAGCACAAATTCTGAGGCTTTTAGGGATAGTCAAGTTGGTAATGGAGGGATATGTGAGGGTAAAAAGTGTAGAGGGATACTATGGCTTGAAGACAAGAAGCAAGTTCAAATGGATGTAGGAGGTGGCAGTCATCAGAGATTAAGAGGTTTGTGGAGGGTAGTCTAGCATGGGCAAGTGCATCAAGCCAATCTATATTATATTCACCAAAATTGAGCCATAACATAACACTGCTTAATTTCATACAGTCACACAAATTCTAATTTTAAGTCTATGATACTTCCAAAGAATAAATGACTCATTCTCTTCAGAGTGGCCTTCTCAGTGACAGTAAGGTACATTTCAATGGTTGTGATCTAAAAGTTATATGAATGATCAGTGACAAGAAATTTGAAAATTTATTAGCATCTTGCACTTCATTTTCCTATGCTGCTACTTTGAATCATATTAACTACTCCCATAATCTTTAGTTACTTATCGGTAACTATTTTATACAAAATGTGCTTCGTCATATAAAAAAAACAATAGTTTAGTGAAATCAGTGGGTACAACCAGAATCTTTAATATTGAAATCAACAATACCCACACCATACAACTAATTGTAACATCGATTTTCTATTAGCCAATCACACAGTTTTATTTTGAAATTTTAAAATGATGTGGATGAAGCAGGGAGGGAATAATAAATAAAACTTTTGAGGTCATTCACTTTGTGAGAGTTTCCTGTTCTTGCTAGCCCATTCCTTGGGATGTCGACGTTTGCATTACTTACAGTATCTTGTTTGTAAACTGTGTCCTGGCAACACATTATTTACCATTCTTCCTGATGCCAACAGCAGAGTCATAGAGATATCAAAAACTATTATTATTCTAAGCCTGGTAAACAAATACAGGCACCACTATATGTTCTGCCTAGCATATTCCACGGATTTTTTTATGCCACTGATATCAGCGCAATGAACATGTATCTGACAAAGGAACCAAAATATGACATACAGAGCGTGTTACAACCAAACACTACTCTCAGTTTACACATAAGGTACAACAATCTTGGGGGGTTTTCTTCCAGATTTGGTTGTTGTGTTTTTCCCAGTTCACTTTCCCATCAACATGAAATTTGGCAAGTTTACTTTCTATACTGACTCCCAGACATGTACAATGAAAGAGTGTTAAAAATTGAAATTCTGGACAAAGCCCTTCTTCTGAAATAGAAAAACACACACACACAGCCACTGTCTCCAAGAACTGAGACATGATCATCTGCTTTTGGCATGAGCAACAATCTGTTAGGGTGGGTTGTGAGGTATGAGGCGGCACGGGCAGGGAGAGAGGGATAGCAATGTAAAGGTGGGTGGAAGGATGGGGGGAAGATAATGTGTATTGTAGGAGGGGAAGGGGAGGAGAGAAAATGAGAAAGGGAAAATAATGAGTGCACAGTGCACTGGGAGGGTGTGTGTGTGTTTTTAATTGTATTTTCGTGTTAGTGGTCATGTTTACGTAATGACATCATAGGTGGCATATTGGAGTCTTAGTGTATGGTTGCTTCTGCCATATTTGTGACGTCATGGATCATAGTAGATGGGTGGAATTGGACACTTCTGTATTTGTGACTGACAAGACACGGCATGGGAGATCTGTTTCTGGGACAACGCTCTAAAGGAAATTTTAGGCTGTGCAGGCCTCAGTGTGACCCTTAGTATATTCCTTGCAACCACATTGCTTTCCAGTATTCTTAGCTGGTGGTGTCTCCTTACATTTCCTTTCCCCATAACACACTGTACCAGAAAAAATCTACCTTGCACTCCAAATTCTTTCATCACCACTACTAGCACCACTAGTGGTATCAACTGCAGTAGTAGAAGTACTGCCAGTATTAACTTTTAGTTCTTAGTATTATTCACTGACATTGCTAATTGAGACACCCAAATCATTGTAATACTATTTGTCATATTAAAACTTAGTTTCAGGAAAATATGATACAAAAAGGGTACAGTATTTGTGAAACCGTGGTCCAATTTAATACAGGGCCTGATGGACCTAATCAGATCAGGTTCAATAAACAAACCAAGAAGATCATAAAAATGTCATCAACGAATCTTGATCTGGTGAAGGGTTTGTGATTCTGGGTGGTTAGAAAGGAATCCTGTAGGTGGCATATGAATGAACTGGCAGAACATGGTGCCACACAAATGCCCTTTGATGTGCTGTAGATTTGTTTGTAGGCGGTGCCTTCAATGGAGAATTGTGGGTGAGAATCTAGTTGGTCATGGCGACCAGGAAGGGACTGTAGGTTAGGGCAGAGTCAGATACTGGGAAAGGTACTGTTCAGTAACAGAAAGCCATGGGTGTTGGGGGATGTAATCATAGAGGGTGATAGCACTGACAATGATGAGCAGGGTGCCAAATGGTAAAGGAGCAGGAACTGTGGAGCTCAGTGAAGGAAATGATTGGTGTCTTTTGTGGCAGGGTAGGTTGAAGATGAGCAAAGATTCCATCTTTGGGAGCACATTAAAAAAAAAAACGCACACACGTAACAAGCTTTTCTAAATTGTGCAAATGGAAACTCTTCGTACAACGTATGTCATCCCCATAAGCCTGAACGTTCACTAGTCTGTATGCTCCATCCCACCTATTCCCTATCCTGCTCTCATTCTAGCACTGCACACACCTATCCCACAACTCCCCCCCCCCCCCCCATGCCCCACACAGCCTCCCAACACTCCACCTAGCAGCCCTATTCTGTCCCCCCATGTCCTTGACCAATACCACAGGCAGCACAGCATCACCTCCACCCCTACCCTGCTATCCCTCACTTCCCACCCCACAGCTCCTCTTTACCTCTCACTCCAACAGATTTCTACTCACATTAGATGTGTTCATGGCCTAGTGTTGTTCTGTATTTCATGTGAATTACTTTGTCCTAAAGCTTAAATATTTAGCAGTCAATTCATTCTACCTACCTGCAACCTAAGGTCTCCTCAATGTGTTGAGTTGGAACGCATGCTGTGTATATCATTACTCTATCCTGACATTTCCCATGTTTGATTTTAATTTCTCTGTTCTTTGGAAAACACAACTGAGGCATCTGAGTTTTGCTTGTCACCATTGGACCAGTTCAGATACAACCTCACATGAAAAGCTTGAACAGCAATTGCTCAGTTACACAGCTTTGAGCTAATGAAAAAACAGATACATTTACAATACAGATGTAACACATGATATGAAGGTGCAATATAGTCCTCACTTCCGTAGTTGTTCCAAAAAGAAGTGATAAGATTGGTACAGCAAAGGCATGTGTGCTATATCTAAAACTACTTGCCTTTACCAACTGCTGACATTTTGATATCAATGCACGAACTACAATATCACTAGAAGAATGAACATCCTGAATGTCAGCACGACACTACACACACCAAGTTCATAGAAAGAAAGGTAAGTGAGGAATTCGAATCACAAAGGTTTCTTTTTGGGGAGGGGGGGGGGGGAGGGGGAGGAAGGTCCTACTTGACACAGACTTTGGCAGCTGACACTAACAAAAACCTGACAAGGCTACTTTTATAACATGACAATATCTAGCGCGAGTGTACATTTGTGTTTTCACTGCTTCTAGAGAAACTCTCTAGATGAACGATTCAGAGCAAATGATATCTTTACAGTGTCACAGGAGTGTTTTGATCTAGCTACATAAAACAAATTACAGCACTTTGATGAAGAAAGAAATGAATGATATATTTTCAAAACAAGCTTGATGAGGAATGAACTTTTCATAAAATGTTGATGGCCACACACTGGAAAATTCAAAATCCTGCCAATCTCAGAAAAATTGAATCAAGGAGTGAGCTGTAACAGTAACTTCAGCATGTTTTAATTTGCCTGAAGCTGATAGTGACATTCTGCTATAATTACCTTTAAGCGTATGTTGTATGTTACAGACGGGCCATACTTGAGGCCGCACAGTTTAACTCTGTGATTATATTAACATTTAAGTAATTTATTTGATACTAAATATTTAGAGTGGTAATGTTAAGATCTACTCGTTAAAGAGCACTGCAAACATTCCAACATTCTGTAGTTAAAACTTTAACACTCCTTTTTTCCTGTTAGTATCAGCATTACCACCATTTCCTTTTTAGGGTTGTACATTACACTACCAACTGCTCTTTCATTTAATAGTATTTAAGCTCCTCAAAGGATTTCATCAACAACTCTTGGTCCCCTACCACTTCCCAATACTTAATAGATTCTGAATACCTACTGAGAAAATAAAAACAGATCAAGAATGGCAATATTGCTAACAATAACTTTGAGGATATAAAACCAATTAGATGAACAATAGTAAAAATTATACCTGAGGAAAAAAATTTTTTAGGTCATGAGTTTAGATTTCTCCATCAGGCACCATGATGAATAGACTGCCAAATATTGTCTTTGCAATAAATCCACATATATATCCCTCTTGTCTGAGAAAGCAACTCTGGCTAACTTAAAAATTGACCACAAATATAGCGTATGATCAATTCGTCCAGTAAACCATACAACTTATCTACAGTAGTAGCTAAATCATCTGCACTCTAGCTAGTGGAGTCCATTCATATATTACTTTATCATATCCATTAATAATACCTCTTTCTAAAGAAGGAAGCAATCTAGACATTAACAACACACCGAACTAAATCTCAAAGCAGGAAATTAATTTTTAACAAGTGACTGCTAACGTCACAACTCAAGAACATTTGACAATTTCTTAGTAGACAGCAAACATGTGATCATTGACTACTGGGATGCCAACATCACACTAACAATAAGCTGCAGAAATTTTGAAACATTAAATATTAGAGAGCAGCATCATATACTACAAGACACCAATCCATTGCAAATATGTTTCACAGCCAACAGTCAACTTCGTTTGGTCAAGAAGCAAAACCAACAGCCAATACCAAATTTTTCATCTGACAAACAGGACATGTAATCTCCTTGTTTACACACCACATTGCACAAAGAAATTAATGAAACAATGGTAAAAAATACAAGAAGCTATTTACCAAGGATTCTGGTTCAGCATATATTTCATTCTTCTCTTTTTTCACCCAACTAGCTCCCTTGCAGTCCATGATTGCCCTCCTAAGCCACTGAAAAACAAGAAAGCAAAAGTGATATGTTTACAGTGTCATTATTCAACATAGTGCACAGGTAGTATTTTCTGGCTGCAGCAAATGAGTCTATGCATATGAAAAATTTAAAAATGACTGAGGGACAAAGAACCTGACAAAATGAACTGATTGACAACTTGCTGGTTATGAGGACTCTGAAGCCTCAGTGTCATTAAAGGAAAACAAAACTAAATTTGAGAGAAAACAAAAACCCCCACACAATGGAAACAAATGACTTTCAGTTACTGCTGTTCCTTAGTAGCATTTGGTTGTGGTAATCAGTCTTATCCTGAATATGATAGCTGACTTATCTTTCTTTTTCCACATAAATTTCTAACTGTCATGTGAAGCAACTAAGACAAAGTGAATTTACCAGATAAATCTATTTACTGTAGACAATTTTACGTATGAAGAATAAAAGATTAAAATGAGTCTCGAGCTGTATCTAAGCCTGTCAATGTATCCTGCAAATTCCTTAATATATAGAATAATGTAAGAGGTTTATAATTATGTTCTTAACAACATATGCAAGAACAGAAAAGAATTATTTCTCAATCATATTGGCTGCATTTTCAATCAATCTATAAACCCATATTTGCTCATGGTATTCAGGAAAGCAGAACATGAAAATCCACCCATAGAGACAGAACTTGCTTGTTTTGAGTCAGTTTAGTATGTATTTTTAACAACTGTTTGCTTATACAGTCATCTATATTCAACGTTATCAACTCAATATAAAGCAATGCTGCAAACCTTACCCAGTCACTAAAAAACACACACTGCTGACTGCACGTTGCATAGAAAAATAAATGATTCTTGACTGTCAAGATTTAACGATTAAATTCCTCTAACAAGACTTAGTGAATTTATTTTCTCTTAAGCGTCCCATGACGATGTTCTGTGGTTTTGGGATGCTATCGTCGGTGGCAATTACACATACCCATTAGGCCTTACAGAGTCAATTATATTTCCCATATCCTTCCATAGATTGAAACGTGCACATTACTACAAACAGCAATTGAACACTATTTACTAAACTACGGAGCACATAGGCACATTGAAAATCCATGGAAAACGCAACACAATAAATTCCCTCTACAGCATTCTCTTTCATACCAACATAACCAATCTCTGATACTCTGTATTAACGAGTGCTAACGAATCTGATGTATCGGCAGTTGTGTCTGCGCTACAACCCGGGCTAACTACAGATCAGATTACAATAAACTCTTACTGTCCCTATTCCTTCCTCCACGAATATCGTTACCGAACTTCGCATGCACAACACAAGTAAATATAACAATATGAATGCAGCATGTGTGTGAACTTCATGAGGGCCTTTTTTCGTCCATGACAAAGTATTTCACATTAACCTTCACTTTCTCTAACCACCACAGCATATAGACACTTTTCCGGTAATTACAGACAACACATCAAAATTTCTGGCGGTTCTTTTGCTAAATCACGGGAAACATTTAGCAATTTTATCGGACAGAACTAAAACACCAAGCAGATTACATACCCACGCGTCGATCTGGTATTTTTCGTAATTGTCTAACAGCACAGGTACGTAATGTGCGCTAATATGTTTGTCTAAACACTAGTCACCTCCTGCTCGCAATGCGGAAACACAAGCTCACTAAAAATAAGTGTTTGGTTCTGATACAAATAATCTGAAGAAATAATTACTTACGAAATTCTAAAGCTATCTCAAACCATAACCACAAGCGCCAAAGATGATACAAGAATTAAATGTGGTACAAACTTATCGTTCAAATGTGCCCAATAAATGAAATTAAACTAATACAATAATTGTACGAACAGTTAATGTGGCATCATTACAAGGCATTGGCAAACTATGTCATTCGAGGCAATTAGCTGTAATGATAATAAAAATTAAGTATTGACTTAGTACCACACTCAATATGTGTCTTTCCGTGATTTCCTGTCTCCACCATCAAATCACTCACATATTGCACAGAAAACGCAACACATTAACGTACGAACGCATGACACGAACTACTAAACTAGTAAACTCTACAGTCATCTGCTGCTGTGGTCAAAGTCAATCAATGCGGAAGAAAGAACCTACCACGGAGGTTGTTCTAACATTGTTGGAATCAGAGCTGCATATCGGCTAGGAAAAAAATTACAGTCGTTTGTTGGTTAATTTGGGGGAGGGCACCAAACAGTGAGGTCATCGGTCCCGTTGCTGAAGAAAGTCGGCCGCGCCTTTTCAAAAGAACTGTCCTGGCATCTGCGTGAAGCGATTTAGGGAAGTCACTGAAAACCCAATCAGGAACCTGGACTCGGGTTTGAACCGTGTTCCTCCGGAATGCGAGTTCATTGTGCTATAACTGCGCCACCTCGCTGTTTCATGAAAGTCGTATGGGAAACTATGTGTTTTTTATTAATTTTTTCATAGTTGCAAGTATGGTTTCGAAATCTACAAATAATTCCACAGTATTTATGGATACTATGGTCACACAAATTAAAAAAAGAAAAACATTATTCACCCAATCGGCTAAATAACAAAGCTTCAACCAAAACAATATTGCGATAAATATATGCTGTTCTTACTAAATTTTAAAAATAATACTACTAACGAAAACAGAGACTCTCAAGGCTTGAAGTGTAATGTGGAATGTATGATATGTCAGCTTAATACTGTCTTAAGGAACCATCTACCAGATTTTAAACAAATTTAAGTAAAGCAATGCTTTATACAATTTTAGCATTCAAAGAACCCTCATCCCTATCTTCAGAGCATATCAACATGAACAAAAGTACATGTCTGAGAGTTTTCTTAAGTTATTAGTGCTGTACGTGAAATAGTTTGTGGTAAATCTTCGTTCATGATTTAAGCCCAGTGCACATGTGCCACTAATATAACACCCCAGATGATGGAATACTGGACTGACACCACAGTTAAATGAGTAAAGACACAGTTTTCAGTTACATGGCAAAAATTAAGCAACATTTATCTTGTGATATAAAGTTCAACTCCATTCTACTTTGTGACTCCACTTACCAATCCCACCAGTGAATTGCGTCATTTGGCTGCGTCCTTTTGACTGAATTTCAAAGCACCATCCCTTGTGTGTGATGCGCATTCTGGAGTACCAAAAACGTTTAAAGACCTGTTGTTAGCAACATTATTACAGATCCTTAGCTGCAGGGAACGTTCTTTTTCTGGAAGTATAAGAACCATCACCAAAAATACAGAACTTTAGACATAAAAGTTGCTTAAATTATAGATGGCTGAGCCTGAAAATAATGGCAGTGAGATTTCTGGGGAAAATTTAAGAGTATATCGAAAGAATAGGCTAATGAGAAATTCGTTGCAATAGACAAAAAACTCAAAGCCACCATGATGGCAATTGAAGCTGCATGTGAGAATGTTTTGCTTGAACGAAAGTTTCCAAATCATACTGTACTCATTGGGGGAACTTTAGTAATTCAACAATCAACTGGAAAAACTACAGTTTTGTTAGTGATGGGTGTGGTAAGACACCCTGTGAGACATTACTAAATGGCTTCTCTGAAAACTACCTAGAACAGACAGTTAGGAACCTCTCTCATGATGAAAATATATTGTTTCTAATGGCAACAACAAACAGACCTGACCTCTTTGAGGATGTCCACATCAGTGAACATGGTATGGTTGTGACAGCAATAACTTTTTTTATTTATTATTATTTTTTAATTTATATGTTGTTCCAGTGAGCCATGTTGTGACACTATCACAGGACATGGAATCTGCCAATTTTATAAGCTTTTGGCCAGAATTTATGGTAACACACAAAACAAAACAAAAACAGAAAACAGTAACTTAGGTCCCACTACAAAAAATACATTTTAGAGACAGACAGAGATTACAAAACAAAAACAGTAAACAGTAACTTAAGTCCCACTACAAAAAATACATTTTAGAGACAGATAAAGATTACAAAATAATAAGTGTTACAGAGAAATAGATATTACAAAATATATGTTTGCAATAAAAATATTTGGTATTACAAATACAAATTTGGGCATACATTTGCAATTTACAATACAAGAAATGTTAAACACTGTAGTTCAATGACTCTTCTATTGTATAAAATGATCCTTGCAATAGGAACTGCCTTAAGGTTTTTTGAACAAGAGATCATCATCTACCAAACACTTAATTCTTGAAGGGAGGGCATTAAAAATCTTACAGCAACTGAAATGGACTCCTTTCTGCACCATACTTAGATTTAGCTGTTCATAGTGGATATCATGTTTCCTTCTAGTATTGTGTCTGTGATATGCAATATTCAGCTTAACAGAGTACAAAGAATAACTAAAACAAGCATATATATATATATATATATATATATATATATATATATATATATATATATATATATATACGTGTATATCTCATTGAGGAACTGAAAGTTTAAGCACAGGGCAGGAGCATGTAGAGGAACGTTGGCCCAAGTTTAAAAGAATAGCTGAGCATGCACTGAATAGATATGTACCCAATAGAAGAGTTCATAATAGTAGGCACTGTCTACAGTATACAGTTACTGTAAAGAAACTGCTAAACAAACAGAGACTACCATGTAATAGATGTAAAACAAAGCATAGAGCTGCAGCTAGAGAATTGCTGAATAAAACGCATTTGTCTGTCAAGAGATCAATTTGTGAGGCTTTCAATGGCTGCCGTAGCAGTGTTCTGTCAGCTGCCCACGTCGAATATCGATGCTGTGACTCTGAAGTGGAGCTGTGAAGGAATAAACATAGCTGAACCCAGACCAGGCAGACCTCACGTACTGATGGACGGGAATTACCGGGCATTGTTGACAAATAATATTTCACAAAACCCAAAGCAATTCTGGTGGTACGTAAAGGCTGTTAGTGGCACAAAAGTTAGTGTCCAGTCCCTAGCGAATGAAACAGGAACTGAAACAGAGAGTAGCAAAGCAAATTCTGAAATGCTTAACTTTGTTTTCAGATTTTCCATTGCAAAGAAAAACCCAGGAGAAATCCCCCAATTTACTCCTCATAGCACTGGAAAGACTAGGGAAATAAGTACTATTGTCAGTGGTGCTGATAAACAACTGAAATAGTTATACTTGAATAAAGCCCGAGGGCCCAATGGGATCCCTGCCAGATTCTATACCGAATTTACAGCTGAGTTAGCCCCACTTCTAACTAAAATCTGTTGCAGATGCCTCAAACAAAACATGGTGCTTAGTAGTTGGAATAAAGCACAGGATACATCCATCTATAAGAGGGTGGTAGAAGTGAACCACAAAATTACAGTCTCCAGTATCCTTGAGACTGTAGAATCTTAGAACATATTCTGAGCCCAAACAGGATGAGGTATCTCGAACAGAATTACCTCCTCCATGCCAGCCAGCAACGATTCCGAAAATACCAGTCATGTGAAACCCAACTCATTCTTTTCTCACATGACATACTAAAATCTTTGGATCAAGGCAGTCAGGTAGATGCAGTATTTATTGATTTTCGAAAAGCATCTGACTCAGTACCACACCTGTGCTTGCTATCAAAAGTACGTTTGTATGGGGTATTAATTGAATTTTGCAACTGGATTGAGGAATTTTTGGTAGGGAGCGTGCAGCACGTTATTTGGATTGAGAGTCGTCGTTACGTGTAGTAATACACATGTGCCCCAGGGAAGTGTGTTAGGATCTTGCTGTTCATAGCGTATATTAATGACCTTGCAGACAATATTAACAGTAACTTCAGACTTTTTGCAGATGGTGCAGTTATCCATAATGAAGTACTGCCTGAAAGAAGCTGTGTAAATTTTCAGTAAGATCGTCATAAGATTTCAAAGGCATGTAATAACTGACGACTTGCTTTAAATGATCAGAAACATAAAACTGTGCACTTCAACATGAAAAAGCGTAATATCCTATGACTATAATACCAATGAGTCACAGTTAGAATAGGCAAACCATAAAAATACCTGGGTGTAACACTTTGTAGCGAAATGAGATGGCTTAGTCGTTGGGAAACCAGAGGGTAGACTACAGTTTATTGGTAGAATACTGGGGAAGTCCAATCAGTCTACAAAGGAAATTGCTTACAAATCAGTCATGTGATTGGTTCTAGCATATTGGCAAGTGTGTGGGACACATACCAGATAGGACTAACAGGGGATATTGAAAGTACACAGAAAACAGCAGCACAAATGGTCACAGGTTTGTCTGATCTTTGTGAGAGTTTCACAGAAATAATGAAGAAGGTGAACTGCACAATTTGAAGATATACATAAACTATCCTGAGAAAGGCTACTAACAAAGTGTCATAAACCGACTTTGAATGATGACTCTGTGAATATATTACAACCCCTTATGCATAGCTCACATAGGTACACTGAGGGCAAGATTACAATAATTACAGCACATGCAGAGGCGTTCAAACAGTCATGCTTCCCATGTTCCATGGGAATGAAATGGGAAGAAACACTAATAACTGGTATTTGGACATACCCTGTGCCATTTACTTCAGGCTGCCTTACAGAGCATAGATGTAGATGTAGGTAAACAGGAACTGTCTACAATTGTCATTTAGTTGTGCCAAAAGCTAAAATAAGAATTAATCACTATGTCTAAATCAATGAACATAACAAATTGTTAAAATCTTAGAAGACTGGCGTGTGTACAAATTTTCTGAAAATGTTTGGCACTACATGAAAAAAAATTATACTTCAGAAACCCATTATTTTATTTTCTGTGTGTTTACAAAAGCTGCTCACAGAAATTGGCAATGGCTGGGAGAATGATGTATTCACCACATGCCCCTCCATTTCCGCATCTGACGATGCCTAAGGACAGAGGATGACACGGCAGCCAGTCAGTACTATTGAACCTTCAAGGCCTGTTTGGATGGTGTTTGTTTGTTCTTTGAGTTAGAAAAACAATCTGCATTTTCTTTAAAATATGGTGTGATAATTTGCGAAAGTTGGGTAGAAATACTGTTGTTACTCTGCTTAGCCGGTGTGACAGCAAGAAGATATGAAATGTGGTATCATTCTGTAGGTTGGGTACAAGATGAGTACGCAGCAATTCTTACAACATGATCTGTGTGTTTTTAGTTAAATTATTTCAATAGAAGCATATATCAATTTCCTACTTTCGAAGCTGTTCATAGGCAAAGTTTTTGAGATAGCAGATATGAGCACAAATGGTTAATATATGTGGTGGAAATGTATCGTACCCATGCTATCTGGTACATGGGTAGGTTCTGGTTGTGTGTAAGCATGTGTAATTGAGTAATTAGTGGAAGGCGATTTGTAGTTTCACTGCAGTTCATTGAATTCTACAAATGTTGAAAATCAATGCAGTATTGGAAAATGTATTCAGATCATAGTACTGGCGACATACATTTGAGCATCTATCCAGTGAATTTCAGAAAGGAAGTAACAAAGGTTACTGATGGCAATATACTTTCAACTTGACTCTAGCTTTTAATACAGCAACATGGATATTCAATGTTCGATTATATTATAGTGCACTTAAACAAAGCATAGCTCCAAAATTTATTATAGAGTAACATTAACATTTTGTCATTTTTAACTGTGTAAGTAGGCTGTTTATGTTTTCTCTATGTAAGTAGGCTGTTTATGTTTTCTTTATGTAAGTTTCTATGTAAGTAGGCTGTTTATGTTTTCTCTATGTAAGTAGGCTGTTTAGATTTTTATATTGGTAATGCCACGTAGCGCTCTGTATGAAAATCACTGGCTGTGCTGTGTGCAGCCTGTGGCTAGTTTGCATTGTTGTCTGCCATTGTATTGTTGGGCAGCGGCAGCTGGATGTGAACAGCGGATAGCGTTGCGCAGTTGGAGGTGAGCCGCCAGCAGTGGTGGATGTAGGGAGAGAGATGGCGGAATTTTGTAATTTGTCATGAACTGCTACATATATGATGATATTAAGGTAAATACAGTGTTTGTTCTCTATTAAAATCTTTCATTTGCTAACTATCTCTATCAGTAGTTAGTGCCTTCAGTAGTTTGAATCTTTTATTTAGCTGGCAGTAGTGGCGCTCGCTGTATTGCAGTAGTTCCAGTAACGAAGATTTTTGTGAGGTAAGTGATTTGTGAAACGTATAGGTTAAAGTTAGTCAGGGCCATTGTTTTGTAGGGATTATTGAAAGTCAGATTGCTTTGCGCTAAGAACATTGTGTGTCAGGTTAAGCACAGTCTTGTATAAGTTGTTCTAAGGGGACGGTTCAACTGACATTGGGTGCAAGGATGAAAAAATATTAGCTTTCAAATGTATCTTCTGGTCATAGTAATCAGCATCCAACAGAACATGCCAGACTCCAAAAATTTGTGTTTGGGGACATGATATAAATATTGGGGAGATGACAGGTAAACGCCACATGTGAAATATCGAAGTGTTATTTGCAGTTTTACTCGAACTTATAATGCATCTTTAATATGAGTATCTGATTTTTAAATAGTGTCCAATATGTAGCTCTACAACTATGTAACATTTGTTCTTGTTATTCGAAATTGGTTCACAGATAGAAATTTTATTATGATTGCTACGTCTGTAAACATCATCCACAATCTCATGTAAGTACCCCAAAATGTATTTTTGAGGATGCTGTAGAGGCACTATAACGCTGACATGCCAGTATCTACCACCTGCAGTTTCAGGCAAACTGGGTTTGCATCCAAAATTTGTGTTCCTCATCTTTAAATGGAGCTTGATACATGATTCAAGAAGTACTCTAAATTTGTTTTTGTAATTCAGAAATGATTTATAAAACAATTTTCAGGTTTCAATGGTAATTCTTTTAAAGGTGAATGTGTGATTTCCATTTTATTCCTGCCTGAAATCCGTTTTGGTATCCTTTGCATTTTCTTTCATGTGTAATTAATTATTCGAATGCCACGCTCTGTACTACTACATAATACCTGCCTAAATAATTTCAGTTGACACTGATGCTATATAGGAAACTGTGTAACTATGCAGAAATTGTAGCACCCCGATTACTGTGGCATCACTCAAGTGAAGCCACTTTTAACTATGTCATAAAAGACAAAGTCGTTTTAACAATTTGGCACTACTTTCCTTCACCCACACTAATTAGTGTCAGAAGTAGATCGAGCAATTGCCATTATGATTTCAGTGATTCTGAAGCTAGTATGCAGTATTGGTAGCTTTGATATTTATACCAGTAAATTAGGATAATATACAGATTCAGTTTTACACCATACCAAAGATCTCTACAAAAAGTGTCGGTTTTAGTACTGTTTGTTGTGTGACAGCCACAGGAAGTGGTGTGTCTGCCAGTCCAACTGGCACTTATAAAGGCTGACTTCTAAACATTGTGTTGCAACTGTATAGTGGCAAATAAGTTATATTATAGCCTACTTAAAGAAAGTACTAGTTAATTTTATGTGCATTTAGAAAAATATCCTACATATTCTTTGAAATGCAGAGAGATAGTTGTGAAAGTTTGATAACAATAATAATGTTACTGTACTTAAGCAAAAAAAGAAAAAGAGACGTGGAGCATGATTTCATTAATGGTGAGTACCAAGTAACTTTGACAACATCATGGGTGCTTTTATTCCAAACAGCATGCGCCCTGACTGTGACTATATGGTGTGTATTTTAACAGCAATATAACTTTCTACATTTGGGGTTGCTAGCAATGAAACGTTTGGCCACTGCAGTTGTGGGCATGTCAATGTTAATTGACATGCCCACATGATGTTCCATTATATGATGCACACTTAAGATTTCTGTCTGAGTAAGAAAGTATTATTGTATAATTAATGGAAAGTGATTTGTAGTTGCACATTAACGCACTCATTTCTACAAATGGTGAAACTAAATACATAACTGGCAGTATATTCGGATTTTAGGTTTGGCAGCTTCAATCCTCTCAATCCTTCCCACTCCAATGGCCAGTGACGCTCGATATTCCAAATATTGCTTTTCATAGCTCTTGCATGCGCCATTCTCGAACCTGATTGCTTCCAATTGAGGGAAGTCTGTGTCAACTCAGTGTCGAACTATAGCCATAATGTTGAGAGAAAAGTTGTAATTACCATGTTCAAATAGGTGTGAAATGGCTAGTTCTTCATATATATTCCTTTCTGAGGTAGAGATTGCAGAGCTTTTACAGATATCTTAAAGTGAAAACTAGAACAACAACGATTTCCATGACAATGGTCTATATAGTGACAATGATTCATCTGTGAACAATTCGAGTAAAATGATAGTGGAAACACACCACCCTGAAGAGATTCAAAAAATATCACACAATGAATAGTTTTGGATTGTAATGCTTATGTAAATATGTTTGCAAAAAAGTACACTTCTTGTTTTAATGTATATCCTAATTGTTGGTCAGTGACCTTATTGTTTCCAAAAAGAGTGAAATTCTCTGTGGCACACTCACCACCAAGTGATGGCGATTTAAATATGAGTGTACACAGTTGCCCTATGTCTCCATTACAGAGTACAAAGCGTTAGACACTGACCTAGTGGATTTGAGGAAGGAAGTAAGGAAGTTTCTGGTGACAGTATAACTTAAGAGGGTGGTGGTGGTGGTGGTGGTTAGTGTTTAATGTCTCGTCGACAACGAGGTCATTAGAAACGGAGCGCAAGCTCGGGTTAGGGAAGGATTATGAAGGAGGTCGGCCGTGCCCTTTCAAAGGAACCATCCCGGCATTTGTCTGAAACGATTTAGGGAAATCACGGAAAACCTAAATCAGGATGGCTGGAGACGGGATTGAACCGTCGTCCTCCCAAATGCGAGTCCAGTGTGCTAACCACTGCGCCACCTCACTCGGTTATAACTTCAGATTAAGTATACTTTTTTATAAAGGAAATGAACGATATTAGAGAGAATAAGTGTAGGTTTTGACAATGCAAATGAATTGTATTAGAGTGTCTTTAAGTGCACCTGCACAAAGCATAATTCCAACTTCATTATAGAGTAACTTTAATATTTGCTCTTATTTAACTGCTGTGGGGTGCAGGAGTGACTTGCAACCAATGTGATGCGACAGCAAGTTCCATGTGACTTTTCAATGTAAATACGTACATTAATACAGTAGAAGAAGAATGGGTAGCTTTGAGGGATGAAGTAGTGAAGGCAGCAGAGGATCAAGTAGGTAAAAAGACGAGGGCTAGTAGAAATCCTTGGGTAACAGAAGAAATATTGAATTTAATTGATGAAAGGAGAAAATATAAAAATGCAGTAAGTGAAACAGGCAAAAAGGAATACAAACGTCTCAAAAATGAGATCGACAGGAAGTGCAAAATGGCTAAGCAGGGATGGCTAGAGGACAAATGTAAGGATGTAGAGGCCTATCTCACTAGGGGTAAGATAGATACCGCCTACAGGAAAATTAAAGAGACCTTTGGAGATAAGAGAACGACTTGTATGAATATCAAGAGCTCAGATGGAAACCCAGTTCTAAGCAAAGAAGGGAAAGCAGAAAGGTGGAAGGAGTATATAGAGGGTACATACAAGGGCGATGTACTTGAGGACAATATTATGGAAATGGAAGAGGATTTAGATGAAGATGAAATGGGAGATATGATACTGCGTGAAGAGTTTGACAGAGCACTGAAAGACCTGAGTCGAAACAAGGCCCCCGGAGTAGACAATATTCCATTGGAACTACTGACGGCCGTGGGAGAGCCAGTCCTGACAAAACTCTACCATCTGGTGAGCAAGATGTATGAAAAAGGCGAAATACCCTCAGACTTCAAGAAGAATATAATAATTCCAATCCCAAAGAAAGCAGGTGTTGACAGATGTGAAAATTACCGAACTATCAGCTTAATAAGTCACAGCTGCAAAATACTAACACGAATTCTTTACAGACGAATGGAAAAACTAGTAGAAGCCAACCTCGGGGAAGATCAGTTTGGATTCCGTAGAAACACTGGAACACGTGAGGCAATACTGACCTTACGACTTATCTTAGAAGAAAGATTAAGGAAAGGCAAACCTACGTTTCCAGCATTTGTAGACTTAGAGAAAGCTTTTGACAATGTTGACTGGAATACTCTCTTTCAAATTCTAAAGGTGGCAGGGGTAAAATACAGGGAGCGAAAGGCTATTTACAATTTGTACAGAAACCAGATAGCAGTTATAAGAGTCGAGGGACATGAAAGGGAAGCAGTTGTTGGGAAGGGAGTAAGACAGGGTTGTAGCCTCTCCCCGATGATGTTCAATCTGTATATTGAGCAAGCAGTAAAGGAAACAAAAGAAAAATTCGGAGTAGGTATTAAAATTCATGGAGAAGAAATAAAAACTTTGAGGTTCGCCGATGACATTGTAATTCTGTCAGAGACAGCAAAGGACTTGGAAGAGCAGTTGAAGGGAATGGACAGTGTCTTGAAAGGAGGATATAAGATGAACATCAACAAAAGCAAAACAAGGATAATGGAATGTAGTCTAATTAAGTCGGGTGATGCTGAGGGAATTAGATTAGGAAATGAGGCACTTAAAGTTGTAAAGGAGTTTTGCTATTTGGGGAGCAAAATAACTGATGATGGTCGAAGTAGAGAGGATATAAAATGTAGGCTGGCAATGGCAAGGAAAGCGTTTCTGAAGAAGAGAAATTTGTTAACATCCAGTATTGATTTAAGTGTCAGGAAGTCATTTCTGAAAGTATTCGTATGGAGTGTAGCCATGTATGGAAGTGAAACATGGACGATAAATAGTTTGGACAAGAAGAGAATAGAAGCTTTCGAAATGTGGTGCTACAGAAGAATGCTGAAGATTAGATGGGTAGATCACATAACTAATGAGGAAGTATTGAATAGGATTGGGGAGAAGAGAAGTTTGTGGCACAACTTGACCAGAAGAAGGGATCGGTTGGTAGGACATGTTCTGAGGCATCAAGGGATCACCAATTTAGTATTGGAGGGCAGCGTGGAGGGTAAAAATCGTAGAGGGAGACCAAGAGATGAATACACTAAGCAGATTCAGAAGGATGTAGGTTGCAATAGGTACTGGGAGATGAAGAAGCTTGCACAGGATAGAGTAGCATGGAGAGCTGCATCAAACCAGTCTCAGGACTGAAGACCACAACAACAACAACTTGTAACTATTATTAACAAAAGGTTTAATGAAGTAATTGTATTTTGAATGCTATTAATCGCTTCCTGAAGCGAAACACGAAACCAGTCACAGTTTTCTCCAGGAAGAAAAGCAGTCTGTAAACTTTTGAAGAGGACATGGCTCAAAAGACGTTAATGTTAGGTGAACCACGAAATTCTTCTATAATGTCGTTTGGATGATTCACCTTTCGAGACACACAAAATGTGGCTTCATCACTGAAAACCAACACTGTCAAAAACTGTCTTCCGCTTGTAGTCGCTTGAAGTCGTCGCCTGTAGGTGGTATGGTTTTAAGCCTGTATTACATGATGTACCTAATATGTAGTACTAAGCCCATGCAGCAGAGCCCCAAGCGTACATGTTTGGAACTGCACATTGGTTAACGTCACTTAATTACATGATGCAGACAGATTAGTCCTAGTGTAAGTCCAGGCACTCACACTAGATGGTAATTATGTGCAAATCTTGAGGTGGGCTGTCTGATTTCTTGTAAAGGTGTTCATTCAAATTAAAAATGTCTGAGAACTCGAAGTTTCTATTTATTAAGTAATTGTTTGCATTTCTTTTTATTATTATTTATTAAGTCATTGTTGTTCACTTATGTAACTATCATGGAACTATATTATTTCTGTTCTGAATTATGGGCTTAACTGTTTGTTTTAAGTTATGACATATGGCATCATAAGAATACGTTTGTCTGAACTGCACTGTTACAGCATTATGCACATGGAGGATGCAGTTGTTTTTCAAGCTACTGGACAGGCAGTGTTTGTCACTCTTAGGATTAGGGGAGTATAATGAAGAACACAAGCCAGATATTGTTGGGTTCAAACCAGGCTGGGAAAAAGGGAGGAAGGTGATGGCATGTATTCCCTATTGATGAAAGAACTGACGCACATCTGCAGGAATTCTGGAACTTCGTGAGAATGGGGTGGCTTATTTCGACAGGCGGTTGTCGATGAAGGAAGTAATTCACTCAACTGATACAGTAATGTTAGAGACTCTTTCATCTAGACATAAGTAAGACTTAAACCAGTAAATAATTTTTTACCCATTTTGTAATCGAGCACTCTCACCTACTCTTGGCAGTTTCTCCTTCCTGGAATGTTGAAATATACCAAAAGATGAAATCAAATCAAACGTGACCTTTCAGCAATTATGGCACTACATATAGAAATCTAAAGTACAGATATAATGTTCTACACTTAATTACTCAGAACTAAACGTTTGCCGACGACTTTAATATGATACAGTGGGTTGTGATGACCATACAGACACGATTCTTCACCAAACACATGATTTATACCGCTAAATGCTTGTTTATTTCTTTCTATCTGTATGATACGAAACAATCAGTACTAAGACTGATTTCCTGTAACAATTTGTCTAAAAGAAAGTTTGTTGGCAAAATATCGCTTTTGTTTAATTATTACGTTTATGGAAATGTAATCACAGAAAACTGTGGTAAATTTACACTATGGAAACCTGAAGTTTAAGTGCGTTTAAAATAAGTTGCGACTCTCGACACTTCACTACAGAGCGAGTGGAGGGAAGTGCAGTTTACCAGTGTGTGCTGGGCGGGTTTGCAGGTGACCACAGTGTAATGCCAGTACAGACCTACTCGGCGCAGAACCAGTCAGGCTCGCTTAACTGCCGCTGAAGCCGGCCAATCTGCGATCTTTCTGAAACGATTTTAAAGAAACTATTCGGTAGTAAACGCTCATTGTCGCGCATCTCATAGCTTAATTCGCCAGCTTCATGATGAACCATCTAGCATTTCGTTAATGGTTATATTTATTGTGATATTTCGCTAGTAGGTAAACTATTCAAGAAATTCTTAGTTTGCAGTGAAAAATAGGTACCGCTATGAATCTGTGTTTGGTTCGTGTCAGATGACGTGTTACTGTGTATTAAATGTAGATAATATATTGAGTCATTCTTTAAACTTGGAAGTATATCGCTGTCTGTTTCCAATCTCGAGATAATAGAATGTATGTAAAGCGCTCCATCACGAACTCGTGTGTCAGTGAAAAACTAGAACGACATATTCAAAATTTCCTCGTACGTCATTAATGGTCTGAGATATCGAAACAAGATTTTGGCAAATGATAGCACGAGAGTGTTTTGGCATATGATTAATATGTAAAATTCAATGTCTGCCTCGATATTCAAGCGACTCCAGACTTTTTCAATTAAATAATGTAATTATTGAGAACCATAGATGTCTTGTGAAATGAGAACTGCTGTAGGTTTTGTAATAGTACATGTAAAAAATTTACAAGTTTATTTCTATACTGAGACACGCCTGTTTCACAAACTATTGACCTGACTTGCCCTTAGTTGTCAGTTTAATAATCCAATTTCTCATTATTCTGCTGCAATTTCAACTGTATTAGTCCGTAACGTGGTTTGTTTGCTTGCTTGCAAAAGCTGAGATAGAATATTTAATTTTTTTTCATCTTTTGTATATAGTTGAGAGCATGTAGAATCCAAGTTTTCTACTTCCAAAACCCTCAGAACAATTTTTGTGGACAGAAAACCACAAAATTTGGGTACTTTTCTCGGGTTTTCACCTATTACTAGGTCACAATGCGTCCTACTCAGAATTTCACTACTAGCAAAATGAAGGAGCATTAAATTTTGCATCGAATTATTATGTAAATGCCAATATCGGTGTAGCCATCTGGCTGCATTTCTAGCAACTTGTCTAAAAAATCGTCTTCAACTCCTGTAACTCAAAAATGCCTACTCCAAATGGAAAACGTAATCAAAGTTGTAGAACATGAAATTTCATGTTACGAAAGCAGTTTTAGGTACTATAAATTGTTCATACTATTGAAACTAAAGGTATCTATTTTTCTTTTTTGCAAGTTATTCAATAAAATGAGTTTCCAGTGGGAAGACGGCTCTCTAATGAGCACATATGTGTTTCTATGTACATCTTTTCATGTTTCTTCATTCGTGTGTATTTTTATCCATTTTTATGCATCGCTTTATTGGTGATAGTGGATTCCTAAAATGAAAACCAAGTACATAGTAATGGCCAGTATGAGTTTACGTACGAGTAATACACAAGTAAGTACAAATTGCAACGTAACCTTCCAATACTGGTGGTTGTATAAGTCCACCTAAGTAGGTAGATTACCGTCGCTTTTGACATGTCCTACCGCTCCAGCAAGCTACCGTCTGCAGTAAATGGTTTCTTAAATTCGTGTGGTCCACCAAATTACTGGCCCCTCCGAGTTATTGCTGGGTATTAATAATTTCTAGCGGAAGGTTTTAACGAACCGGTAGAAATTTGAACGCAATGGATAACGCATTTTTTCAACCACTACAGAAGGCACCTATACAGGGCTTAATAGGCAGTATATAGCTTTTATTTGCTTTCATGACCCACAGTTCGACTGTGGTACTGACTGCCACCTATTCTTTATGATGGACGGAGTAAATAATCAGTCGAGGGTAGAGATTAATTGGTATTTATGCAATACCGATGGTATTTCAACAACTAGTCGTGTTTCTCTTGATATGTACATCATCGAAACCGGTCTCTAGTTAACATGCTTCAGTTTCGCCACGTAATTATGAAAAGGGACAGATGAGCGCAGACCTGGCTTCAATGTAATTTTATACAACCGCACAATTATACCCAAACCCTCGGTTATTACATTCAGTTACTATAGATTACTCAGAAAAAGTTCCGCAAAGACAATACAAGCAAAACTAGGTCAGGGTGGAAGAGTATTTCGCAAATCTTAATCAAATCAGTGGGCATTAAAATCCGATACTTTTCCTAGTGGCACAAGTATTTTACCTAACGCACAACATCGCCAACAAATCAACTCGTTATGGGGTTGCAGAAGAAACATCACTTCAATGCTGTTCAACCCACATGGCCAAGTTTCAGTAGCCAACAGAAACCCAGAAAAATATTGACCCACACAATTATTCCTTCCTATTTTACACTCGCTCACTATCGTATGATTATTCATCGTGTACAATATATTTGCAGACCGAAACTACAATTTATCAATGCGGCGGTTGCTCCAACCGACCACGCGGCGCGAAAGCAAGTTCACAAAGAAAACATATGGAAAATAAATAAAAATCCCCAAAACATTACTGTAAATGGAAGAGCAGATTAAAATACATTGAATGAGTGAATTTCCGTTAAGCACAGAGCAGTAACGTGACCGTGAGCTTAAGGCACATGGTGCGTTGCCTGAACAAGGCACTGACGCAAGGTCTACTGAAATTCGAGTAAATTAAGAAAATCCATCCTCTTATGGGGTTCGGTGGTAATCTCGCACCTGATTTCAACATTTGGACTTCATTACAGAGCAGATTTAGGACAATCTAATACCTATGTTAACATTACCGAGACGAGAGCTGCGTCTCCATGTCTGTCCGGCACCACGACCCAGGAACAAGCGCTCTTCCAACCGAATTCGCCTAACCGTTCCGCTTACAAACGTGGTGGGGGTGGCGCGCCAACCTGACAGAGCCAATACGAGCACCTACGTGTCATCTTTGCCCTGACCTGCAAACTTGGTCTCTGCTACACTTGTTCACGCTTGGGGGGTTGGTACTACCCTACGCCAGAACGAGCATTCATGCAGTGTTACAATATGTGCCTAAAGCTTTCTGCTAGTTCACACATTCACTCATTTATACCGTCCAGGCCGCACAAAGGAAAGGAAAATGGGAAACGTGGTACATAACAGAAAAAAATTCAATAAATAACCCTGTTTAGTCCATTCTCTCCTTTCGGACACCAGCTGAGGTATTACCTGCAAGAGAAGAAACTCTTGCTAATAATTTCTGCGTGCTAGCAATTTATTAAAACATTGGAACCGTTCAACAAGTTCCGTTTCATCACTCGGGTATCATCGAAGAAAATGGACTTGGGGCTGTCTTTCCGATGGAACGACAGTCCAGAACATTTTTCAATTGATGCCACGGGGAGGAGACCCTGATCTCCACGCTCACCAATCCGTTTCATATATATATTTTTAACATGCTATGCTAGGCACTGTTCAAAGTACAACATTTGACAGTTAGTCTGACAAGACCACACAAAATAATATCATTGACACAGTGACAATTGCAACAAATATTCTCAGCATTGCGAATGTTCTATAAGTGACATCATCTCAGATAATTAATCTCAATTATAAAATACAGATGGGTACGTATTATGCAAACACAATGAATTATTGCAACAAATATTCAGAGCATCCTTCAAAGTTTTAGTAATGATATCACCTTAAGTAATTAATCACAATTGTACAATACAGATGGAAACAAACTTAATTGTTTTAACTCCCTGTGAACTGGAACACTCATGATAAGGGGGGCAGTTAATGATTCTCAACAGGCATCACAGAAGTTCTGTCCTAAATATTAAAATGAGTAAATATTCACGTAATTGAAGATACTAATAAATACACATAAAGGAAACACTCTTAGTTATGTCAAGACACTATGAGATGAAACATTTATAGCAAGGGTGGCAGTTACTGTTTAACAACACATCAAAAATGAATAAACAATCACTTAATAAAAATATATCGTCTTTAGGGGCTACAAAACATTTTCTATTATTCGTCTTATCAGAAACTCTAATAAAAACTCTAATTTCAGTTCCATTAGTTATTGAGTCTGCTAGCCTATCACTAAACCCTTAATAAAGCATTCTCATTATTGATTGCAATAAAGCTACGTGGGCTATGAAAGCAATGTTATGAACAATTATATAGGCACAAATAGCTCACAAAACAATATCCCTTTACACATGTCTTAGGTCCAGTTAAAATCAAGTATCATATCTCTGCTACACTGAGGCTTAAGGCCGCCTTGTCATGACACACACTTAATTCTGGCCAGACAGGATTGAGAGAAACATTGTCGGCCTAGGTTCTGATTAACTCATTAGGCGTACATGTTGCTTTGGGTCAGAAAATTTACCCGATCTTACGTCCCCAGTTTCAGGCTGGTAGATGACAGACTAACGACATGTACCTTACTATACTTCTAATTTTAGAGATAATACTTTATGTTGAAGCCAATGGTCCTCTCCTTTTCCTCTCTGCTGAGAATCCGCTATGAAGTCATCAAAGAAGGATACACTAATGACACGACTAACGTAGGACAAGTAACATTTTATACATCTTACTCAAAATATTCACATGAATAAGATACAAGATTCTCTCTTGAGGTTAGAGCGGCATGATACAGAAACACTTGAAAGAAGGGGCTAGCTCTCTGGTTAGGTCGGTTATCACTGGCACTTCCTACACTTAAGTAGTCACACGCCACTGTTAAGTCACACGCACACAATCTAGGGTTATCGTCGGGCAGGGCTTTGTCCCCCCCAATTTACTTTACTTGGGGGGTAGCCTATTACACTCAGCCGACTCTCATTCCGCACACGCTGTCTCCTTAAGTTTTATTGCGTCCAGCGCCATTGTCTTCTGCGAAGTTCTGGCGGCAAGCTAGTCGTCCATTGGCAGTGAACACACTGTTAAAGCGGTTGCCTTTGTTGTCCTGCAAGCACCCTGACCAGTGGAATGGGCTGGACTAAAGGTACAGCAGTTACCGTAAGCCCGCTTAAATCACCTGTCATATACTCGTTCTGAACGTTTGTGTCCCTTTATGGCTTGAAGTTTTCCTACTGTCTTCAACCGGTAAATTATTGCGTGGTAGGTTTACTAGCGTTTATTGTCTTAACTTTCGGTGGCGAACAGTTCGTAGCTCTCTCACCAGGCACTGCTGGCGGTGTCTACACCGCAACGTCGTGGTTCACTGAAAATGCAAGCGAAGTTCATCACGACACACTTTTCTTAATTAAATATCGGTGGGTCCATGTCCTCTTTACGTCAAAACCTATCACGGATCACGAAAAGTGCTAGTGAAGTTGATCGTGATACCATCTACTTAGTCAAATATCGGCGAGGTTATGTCCTCTTCGAGTCCGAAACCTATCATGGATCAGTAAAACTGCTAGTGTAGTTCATCAGGATCTAATTAAATATCGGCGAGTTTATGCCCTAAGTCCGAAATCCGCTGTCTTTATATTGCCAGTCTTTCACGGTTCAGTCTGTACCCCATCATCTCTTAGCCCTGGAAACAAACCGAACGGCAACCTACTTCTCCACTGACAAGTTCGGTAACGCTAATGGCTTCTGCTGAAGTCATTACGACCGCCGCCTCTTGCATCCAGTCGTAACGGCGTGCGAGTCGCCGCCTGACAAGATGCACCGGAGCGATCTCATCAGGGCCTCTTTAGTGGTTAAAGGCTTAGCCGCTCCGCCCGGCCGTGAATACCTGCAGGTAGCCGCCCGAGGCCGTCGGCGCGTGCCAGCAGCTGAGAGCGGTGCGTCAGCACAGGGCCGCCGTGGACGACTAGCCACGCCCCGGCTCTGCCGCGTGGGGAGCTCTGCCCTTTTCTCGCCATCGCCTTGCAACATTCAGACAGAACAATTGTCATTCTCTTAAATGTTAGTGGTCATCATCTCCTCACTTGATTACACCAAGTACATTTCTCAATTAACATACAGTACACAAATCTTAATTATCTACAGGTTTCACCGGGGCTTTACAATGGATGGCAAATAGTTACCAATACAAAATAATTCTTAACCTCTACATATTACATTTTGTTTGTACACAGGCCTCTCTAAAATCTTACGCTAATCTGTTTGGCAATTTACAGTAACTGAGTTCAAATACAGGTTTCTCGATTCGTGAATAATGATTACAACACAGGAAAAAAATGCGTCTCCAAAAGGCGTCACTGTGCGGAAGACGTTTTATAAAAATTGCAAGCCTATTTTTTGGTTACAGGTGATTTACTTCTCTCTGACAACTGTTAAATTCTTATGGCTACTTCCTTAGATACCAATCATATTTGAGTGCCCATAAAGGAGCAACCCTTCTGTCTCGATTGTGGAGTAGGGCAGGTATCTTGGGTTTTGGGGATTGTTATGTAAACCACTACACCACCACCACGATCTACCTCTCTATCTTCCTTCCTTCTTGCATGCTCGCATTTCCAAACTACTCGAGTATTACTCCAGACATTTATATGTCACACCACAACGTTTTAGATATTCCTTTCACCATCAAAATTTTCTAATCTACTATTATGAGAGATCGTTAGCAGTACTGACAGATAGCTAGAAGCATTATCCCAACGTTTTTTTTTTTTTTTTTTTTTTGTTCCTTTAACACACAGGCAAGGCCAACACAGGCGACGTAACTGCTCATCCATTAGGTATGACCAGTTTAGCACACCATCAAACACTGAGTAGCTAGTTACACATCACAAGAAAAAACATAGAATAAAGGTTCATTGGAATGATACCACCAGGAGTTATTACCTCTCGTTACAGTTTCATGCTTTACCCGACTCAGATGTTTCCTCTCCGTTTTGTCAAGTTCAGTCCGCCAAGAACAAGTTACGGCTGTTTTTTACTTGGAAAAGACTTACAGAACATTACACCAACAACTTTGGGTCATCACATCAGTCCTCTTTACTCGCAATTTCATCTGAGGCCATTCTAATCAGCATCTCCTCCCTTTTAGTGCTGTTTATTCCCTGGGAACAAACATTCAAGCACAGAAACCGCATACCGCATACTAATAGTTATAAATCTAAGGACACACTTTACATCTTATATCTAGAGTGTCATCATCTTACGTCAAGGAGATGACTGCAACCGCTACTCCCTCCTGTTACCTCTCTAGGGCTTCCTCTTCATTCAGTACTGCCTTCATTCCTCTGGATGGTTTACCTCCAGGAACCTCAACTTGCCTCCGTCTGATTATCCTTGCTATGGTGTGTCACATACTCCTTACCAAGTTCACCTCGCTCTTGGGGTCTCTCAAAGTCACCACCGCGTAAGTCAGTAACACTTTATAGCGCTGGGTCTCTGCACAACACTAAAACACAAATACCACAACCACACAAAAAAATTCGGTGCCTTTTGCAACCGACAACTGGTCCCGTCGCTACCTTGGCGCGAGCCATTAATACCACATAAGCGCATCTATGGCGCATTTCCCCATCAATATACTTTGCAAAGGTATACCTTTCCCAGCGTAACTCCTTCTCGTTTCCCTTACGAGTCATCCTCGCTTCTCCAGAGCAAATCACCACCATAGCGTACTGTGGCGAAATAAATAAAAAACATTTGATTTTATTGTGTTTTTTAACTTTAGAATTTTTGAAAGGCTTTTTTTACGGATTGTATTGACCGGCTTGAATGCGGACAAATACAGTGCTGCGTGAAATATGCCTGTAATATAATTTACCATTCTGATTAATTACATTTTGAATTCTACGTCATTGTTGATTTAATCAGAGTTATCACCTTAGACGTAGAATTAGTCCTTCTGCCACAATATTAATTCATCAGTCGCCATAGAAGTTCTTCTCTTTGTTGACCGCGTGTATCTTCCTAAGTCGGCATCGGTTCACTTCACGAAGACGGTGGAAACCAAGGAATACAAAGCTACGTTGCTTTAAATAATTTTCGTAACACTTGGATACTTCTCACTATTTTTTATTCACAAGACAATAAGACTTGCTCTGCTCGTCGCACAAACCATAATTACTAACAATATGGCTGCCTCTCTGCAGACACCAAAAATTACGTCCATCCTCCACGAGGCAACAATCAAAAGTGTCCCTTAGCTCCTTCTTGGAGTATGAAACAAAAGAGAATCCAATGTGAACATTACAAAGATTATAACTTACATGCCTCTCAATTTAATCTTTGGCGCAGCCTTTAAGGTATTGTATGTCTCTGTGTCGGAATGTGTCATTACAACTGCCCCCCTACTGTATACTGTCACTAGAAAATTTTATTTGGTTGACAGGATACAGTAGTCGACCTTGCAATTGATAGGTTTGCGGGTCTTTTATTCACAAACTTCACTTTTACTGTTTCATTTTCATGGCACTGTGAATTCTTTGGTATTACTGAGTGTGTGTCAGTTTTTTGATATACTTATGCTAATATTTACAAACCTTAATCCTAATATACAAAGTTTTGGTCAATACTGAGAAAACGACATAATGTGGTAAAGTTTGTACAATAAAATATACAATGAATACAACGTTATTTATAAATGTTTCCTTCCTCATCAGAGGTGAAAATAAAGTCCTTGTATTGCCTTCTGTATTTATTCTGGGGCGACGAGCTTTGTTCGCTAGCCGCAGTGTTGAATATGGGCGGGTGATCGCGCGCCTGATTGTTTGGTCGTCCGTTAGCTGGCGACGTTGGTTGAATGCGCGCGCCAGTGCACTGAATATACACCGACGTGCGGGTACCGTCGAGACTTCCGAACCTCAGTATGCGTGTGCTTTTTGTAGTTCCTTCCAGTACTTAGACTGGATACGACGAGGTACATTGGAATATGTGCTCCGAAGAACACACCACACTATGTGCGAGGCGGAGGACGATCCCGTCGATGCAGCTCCTGGTAAGAAGCGTACCATGTCAAACTTGTTTGGCATTATCCTTTCCTATTGGGACGCCATGGGTCGTTTGACGATACTAGCTTCAATTTTTCGATGTCACTTGTTTAGGCTCGCTGACACTTGCAACGTAGCACTACTTTGCACAATTTTAATTTCTACACATGCCATTTTAACCGCGAGTATTGCGATCGAAACTTCCTTTTTCACTACACTTTTTTCTTCGCATTAACCCCTTTTACCTTTTGTACCGAGATTCATTCCCCTCAATACTTCTGGTCAATGTACATAAATATTCACAAATTTGTAAGTCACGGGACTCGGCATGAAATGCAAAGTACATCACATACAATGGAATAACATAAAACACATACAATATATTGGTTACATTAATTACAGGAAGAAACTATCGACGAAAACCGAAAAAATTTTTCACCACTCATAGTGGTTTCTTCGTCTTGGATTTTACTGACACACACACCTTTTTCCATTAATCTGTTAGAAGGAACAAGTCCTTTGTTTTCTTTCTTGAACTCGAGTGTAAGTTAAGGTTTACCTTCGTTACGTATTCTTCATACGCAACGACATGCATCAGCATGCAGAGAATACACCTGTAGCCGCTCCACTGCACCTTGGGAAGGGAATTTTCTACCTTCTACTTAGGGTGATGGCAACGACTACGTGTATGCTACGCTTTTTACGTATAAAATCCGAAAATGCACAAAATAATCATTTATATGAGCATAACCCTAATATGTACAGTGTTTTGTGCTTAAGCACGTTCTGGTGTGCTTGTAAATCATTACCTCTAATAAAATTTCCTACATTAACATAGACATATAAACATAAAATCTTGAAGTTCAGGATGTAGCTACTATTAATATGTACACAGTTTCATAATAGCGTCACGCCCTTGTGTGCGTGTATCATCTTCAATTAAAGTACGCTTATAGGCGTCTTGTGTTATCATGGGAGAAAAAATACCGACATTTTAATGCATCGGTTGTCATGAAAATCTATGTACACGAATAATCCGACTTTCATAGCTTCAGTGCAGCATGAAATTCTGTATGACGTTTTTTTTTCACAGTTTATTTTATAGACGATTCCTTTGCTTACAGGTTGTCGATCACACTACTTACCTGTTCCTCGTATAGCGGCGATGTCATTTTCATTCTTTGTGACCGTAAATCGTTATATGTATGAAAGATATAATTTTAACATGATTTATCCTTTCATGTTTCAAGTGTGTACTCATATCTTCCTTCTGCATACATGAGTGAAGAATCGCTAATGTTGCACTGGGTATCAGGTATTTCGTATTTTCTCGTAAACTCGTAGAGTCTTACGGTTTTAATTAAGTTATTTCTTGATGTTATGTATACATGTTTATAAGAGGTTGTCTTAGAGTTTAATTTTCCTTAAACACTTCTACGTTGTTTAAGTTTCGTACATGTACAGAGCTTCTTTCGCCTTTCACACATTCATACATACGTTTATACACACAAAAAATATCTACCACTTAATATACACATTACTGGTGGGGCCCTTTTTCGGTACCCTGCACCATTCCCTCAATATTCCAAAATAATTCAGGGTGTGCTGAGCATCGTCCCTTATACTAATAATACTTACAACTAAATATTTCTTCTTACATACATAACTGCCTTACGGTCCATTAATGCGCAATCATTCCATATTTTCCTCCTTTACACTTTAGCCTTCGTACATGTAACCTCGTGTATAGCTTATATATTCTACAAAGTTGTTTGCTGAGTGCTTTAGGTATTTCCTAACGTTAATGTGTTTCTCTCTATATAAATCCTAGGTATTTGTTTTGAGAGCGATTCAGTTCATGACTCACGCTGCATAGATCTGTTTATTATTTTCCTATTTTAAAGCTAGTGTCATTCTTTTCCTTAGCCACAAAAATTCACACGTTTACCTTGTTGTTCATTCTGAAAATCGCTAGCTACTGTGTAATGTAAATGTATGCGTTATCTCTTTGCTTTCCTCTTTGCTGCTTTTTCCCAATATGTAATTGTGTGTTGTTCTCGTGTACATGGCCTTTCTTCCGGTTATATATCTGCATTATTTTTTTTTTCTATTTTCTTTCTCCTTCCGTACAAGCTAAGATTTTACTCAATATAATATTACAATACCGTCCATGACCAGTATGTACTTGTATGTTCACTTTTATTACGTAATACCAGCTTATAATTAAATTTTCTAAGCTACTATTTACAAGACTTGTGTACCCTTTTCTTTCTTGTTTTTGAATGGCTCTCGTCACTGTGTCTCATAGTAAGCGTGGTCTCAAAACTTTTAAACGTTCCGCGCATGCGCGCTTGTGTACCATGACTGGACTGCAGGCGCGAAGAAAACTCTGCATTGTTGGTGAACATTATTCGTGATACCCACCATCGTGTAATATGAGTCACGTGTCGTCTGTGACTCGACCGCGCATGCGCCTTCGCTTTTGTATACACTCAGCTGATCGGACAGGGAAGGGGGAAGATTTCTCCCCGGCATGCTGCCTGCAGCGCGGCCAATGACCTCATCTTGCCATGCAGCTATCGCGTGCTCATCAGCTGAGCGTTGGATTGCAACTTCGACTCGTGGCTTGTTGCTCGTCTCAAGCGAACAAACTCTGGCCTTCGCGTTAATTTGGCATTGTTCCTCTCTCTTAAATAACTGAGTTAGACTACAAAAGTACCGTATGGTTTATTTTATAGTGTTAAGACTCACAGTAACACGTTTCATTAGGTGTGGTTAACTATGCGTTTTAAAGCTGGCATATGCCCCCAGTTGGTTACTAGTTTCGATGTTTAACTGAAATTTCAGTTATGTTTTCTAGTTTAATGCATGTTTTTCACTAACTGACTGTCTTTTTCAATGTATTTCTTAAACTACGAACACTGGACTTAAAGTTTCTTTTTTTTTTTTTTTTTTTTTTCGTGCTCTCAAGTTTCTTAGGTTAATGACAGCAATTTTACTATGTGATCCAAGGTTGTATAATTTCAATTTTGCTAAAATAATATATAACCTTTAATGAAAAAATTCCTTGATATCCTTGTGGGGGTATAACCCTTTCATCTTGCCCGTTCATGTGTTACCTAACAGATAACATCTTGGGTGGGGTTTGTCTATTATAATGAAAGGGCCATCATACAACAACTGCCACTTTTTGTTTAATGCCTTAATTCTAGAGGATTTTGGGTGGGTACGTAATAGTACTTCCTGTCCAATGTTAAATTCTGTAACCTTTCTTATCTTTTTGTTGAATTGTTTTTTCCTTATTTCTGCTTGTTCTTCCATCTGTAGTAATGTTTGACGTACCTTTTCGTCTAGTGTTATTTCCTTTGTGGCTAATTTAGGTAAAGGTTTAGCCCATTCGTCAAGTTCTGTGCCTTGAAACATTAACTCTGTAGGTGTAAAGCCTGTTGAAGTATGAATTAAATTATTTATAATATGCTGAAAGGGAGCTATGTATTCCACCCTCTTTGTCTGTTTATTTGGTATATAAGTTCTTATAAAGCGATTAAATTCTTTAAAATTTCTCTCAACCGGGCTCGATTCTGGGTGAAATTTGGATACTAATATATGTTTTATGTTTTGAGATTCGAGAAATGTTTTCCATTTACACTGCTGGCCACTGTAAATGCAACACCAAGAAAGACAAGAGGTAGCACAACAAAATTTATTTTGTAGATAACATGTTGACCAAATATCAAATGATCACGTTTGCAGACGTCTGTGACATGTGGTTCCTGCCAGAATCAGTAGCCAGAGTAGCCGCCATTGTTGGAGATCACCACTGCCACACGTCTCGGCATTGAGTCAAAGAGACGTTGGATGTGTTCCTGGGATACAGCAGCCCAAGCAGCTTCCACACGTTGCCAAAGATCATCTGGTGTGGCAGCTGGGGATGTAATCTGGGTCACTCGTTGAGCAACCATGGACCATATGTTTTCTATCGGCGAAAGATCCGGAGAGCGAGCCGGCCAGGGAAGCAATTCAATCTGGTTATTGACAAAGAACCTTTGGACAATGCGTGCCACGTGTGGTCGCGCATTATCCTGTTGAAATATGGCTGTGGCCGAGCCCTAAAGGTAAGGAAGGACAACTGGCTCCAGCGCCTCTGATATGTAGCGCCGGCTATTTAAAGTACCGGAAATGCGTACTAGAGGTGTGCGACAGTAATATCCAATACCGCCCCATACCATAATACCCGGTGCAAGATCAGTGTGGCGGTGCATAATGCAGCTGTCCAGCATCCTCTCTCTAGGGTGTCTCCACACTCGAATCCGACCATCGTGGTGCTGCAGACAGAAGCGTGCCTCGTCAGTAAAGACAACGTCATTCCATTCTGCCGTCCACATCAGTCTGTCATCACACCATTGGCGACGGAGACGTCTGAGGTTCTGCGTCAGTGGTAGACGAAGCAATGGACGTCTTGCGGACAGACCACTCTGCTGTAAACGGCGTCGAATGGTACGCGCAGACACTGGATGATACGTTACAGACGCAATGTGCTGTGCTATGGTTCGGGATGTCAGTGAGCGATCCGTCACTGCCATGCGCACAATTTGCCTATCAGCACGTGCAGTGGTGCACCGAGGTGAATGCGATCGACCACGTCGGTCCGTCGTACCCTCCTGCATCCAACGGTCACATATCCGCATTACAGTTGTTTGGTTTCGTCCAACACGACTAGCGATTTCTCTGTATGATCATCCACAATCTCGGTAAGCCACTATCCTTCCTCTGTCGAACTCGGATACTTGATCAAAAGATGTTCGCTGTTGTCTACGAGGCATAACTGATCGTCTTGTGAAACAACCACAAGGTAAACACACGTGCCGAACGTACACTCGTCGAAATCACCAAGCGTTAAATGGCGCTATGAGGTGGCGCCACAGGCGCGCGGGATGTGCGTCTGCGCTGAAATTCTAATCAGTTGCATATCTCATCGCTGGAAACCCATTGTGTAAATTTCACTTGATTCGGATGCTTCCTTCAGGGTGTTGCATTTACGGTGGCCAGCAGTGTATTACTAGTGAAGTTTGTTGCATTATCAGCCAATATAATTTTCGGTTTTCCCACTAGTGGTATGTAGTCTTCTATCATGCGTTTGATTATTGATCCCGACAGTACTGCTTTTATAGCATACATTTTTAAGTACTTTGTGAAGACATCATAAAATGCGATCACATATCTAGCTCCTCACCTACCTCGTGGATATTGTCCTGCTGCGTCCACGGAAACTAGTTCTCTTGGTCTAGTTGGAATGATAGGGTGTAATACGTCCAAACAAGATCTATTAATATGTTTAACCTTCTGACATATTGTACACTTTTTTATTATTTGTTCAATCCTGCGTCTGAGGTTCGAGAGGTAACAATACGTTGATATTATCGCTGTACATTTTGATACCCCATAGTGTCCCCATACTCTATGTGTGTGTCTTATCAAATTGTCGATGTATTCTTCCGGGATGCAGACAGACCAGGTGTTCGATTGTGGATTGCGCCTGTAGAAAAGAACATCGTTTGACATTGTGTAATATTGTTTCAGTGTACTATTGTCACTTTCGAAATGTGGTGCTACAGAAGAATGCTGAAGATTAGATGGGTAGATCACATAACTAATGAGGAGGTACTGAATAGGATTGGGGAGAAGAGGAGTTTGTGGCACAACTTGACCAGAAGAAGGGATCGGTTGGTAGGACATGTTCTGAGGCATCAAGGGATCACCAATTTAGTATTGGAGGGCAGCGTGGAGGGTAAAAATCGTAGGGGGAGACCAAGAGATGAATACACTAAACAGATTCAGAAGGATGTTGGTTGCAGTAGGTACTGGGAGATGAAGAAGCTTGCACAGGATAGGGTAGCATGGAGAGCTGCATCAAACCAGTCTCAGGACTGAAGACCACAACAACAACAACAATTGTCATCTGCCTGCAGTTTTTGTATAACTTGTCTCCATCTATTGTCTTCCTTTTGTAGTTTGCTCATGTCCTTACACATCTTTCTGTAATATGATTGAAATGTGCCATCATGCATCAGAAAAACTCTAAAATCGGAAGTCTGTTCGATCAATTCATTGAACTCGCTCAAACCTTGTGGCAAGCGCGATAATGCGTCGGCAATTACATTCTGTTCACCCTTGATATAAACTATCTCGAAATCAAATTCCTGGAGGAATAAACACCAACGTGCAATCCGTTTGTGCAACAATTTGCATGTGAGTAAAAACGATAATGCTTGATGGTCACAAAACACTCGTGTATGCCTTCCCCAGAGATAGTACTGGAACTTGCGGAAAGCTCACACTACAGCTAACGCTTCAAGTTCAGTTGCCGAATAGGCTCTTTCACATTCCGTTAACGTTCTACTGGAAAAACTAATTATGTTTACTTTCTGTTTTCCATTATCATCTACTAATTGGAACAGACAAGAGCCTAATCCCTGACATGAGGCGTCCGTGCTCAAACAAAAGTTGTAGTTCATGTTAGGATGCTTCAGAATGGGTGCGTTTATGAGTGCCTGTTTGATTTTTACGAAATCTTCCTCACATTTTACTGTCCACAACCATGTGTGGTTTTTCCTTAAAAGGTTGAGTAGGGAATCACTATTCAGTAACTGTTTGGGCACGAATTTTCGAAAAAATGACGTGAGCCCCAGAAAAGCTTTCAATTGTTTACGTGTTTGTGGTGAGGGGAATTATTTTATGGCATCAAGCTTTTTTGGATCTGGTTAAATTCCGCCTGGTGAAATAATGTGGCCTAAAAATTTTATTCGATCCCTTCCGAATTCGGACTTCTTAAAATTTGCTGTGACGTCATATTCTCGGAACTTTTGGAACACTTTGTGTACCAATTCTACATGCTCTTGCCAGGTGTCCGTGGCTATCAAGAGATCGTCTACATACAACGTCACTTTGCTGATCAATTCTGGACCCAATACTCTGTCCAAAGCCTCTATAAACACCCCAGCACTCACGTTGAGTCCAAATGGCAGTACTTGGAATTGATAGCTTCTGCCAGCATGAATGAACGCAGTATATTTTCTGCTATCACTATGTAGAGCTATTTGCCAATACGAAGCCTTCATGTCAACAGATGTTAAATACTTCACTCCATGCCCGCATCTCGTGGTCGTGCGGTAGCGTTCTCGCTTCCCACGCCCAGGTTCCCGGGTTCGATTCCCGGAGGGGTCAGGGATTTTCTCTGCCTCGTGATGGCTGGGTGTTGTGTGCTGTCCTTAGGTTAATTAGGTTTAAGTAGTTCTAAGTTCTAGGGGACTGATGACCATAGATGTTAAGTCCCATAGTGCTCAGAGCCATTTGAACCATTTGAACTTCACTCCATGAAATTGAAGCAATTGCTCGTCTAAGTTCTCCGGCCTAGTGCGTATTGGTACGATGATCTTATTAATTTCCCGCACATCAAGTACTAATCTGACTGACCCGTCAGGTTTGCTGACAGCTAGGATGGGACTGCAGTACGGTGAATGCGAAGGTTCTATCACCTTCCACAGAACCATTCTATCTATTTCTTTGCGAACCGCTTCCTTCTTTGCCCATGGTATCGCATATGATTTATGGCAGTACGTTTTATGTGGGTAGACTTCCATTTTGTATTCATACTTTTTGATTATTGTCGGCTGTTTTCTAAAACTGTCTCGGTATTCATAAATAAGATCTGCTAGTTCATTTTGTTGAGTTTCTGAAAGACAAGTGGATTTTCCTACCTTCTCGTGGGCAGCCTGTTCGTTAATTATTTCCGTGTCTAATTGTTCGGGGAAAGGAATATCTATCAATAAAACTTGTGGGTAAACTAATTTTACTTCAGCTTGTTTCTGTGATTGGCCATTACAATCTATTGTTGACTTTACAAGATTGACCTTCACACTACGACTGCCCACTCGGAAATAGCAAAGTCCACTGCCTATGTTGATGTTTACTTTATACTGCCGGAAAACTTCCATACCTAAAATACAATTGACGATTAACTTGTCAACGATTAAGAATGTACAGTTTATCGTGACATCGCTAATGGTAACAGGTATTTGCGTCTGCCACTTAATACTTTTTGGCTTGTTACCTACAGCTGTCAAGATTTTACAATTTTCCGTTGGCATCACTGGTACTTTTAATGCTTTCGAAACTTCTTTAAATAAACTGTTAGAAATAATATTCGTAGATGCGCCTGTATCTAAAATTACGTTGGTAATTATAGTTCCTATCTTTGCTGTTATTACAGCCTGCACGAGGTCACTTACCTTGTCCGGTGCTTTCATCTCTTCTTCACATAGATCATCTTCTACGGCAGCATCCTGATCATATCTTAAAAATAATTGTTTAAGATGCAGTGTGTGCTTGTTTGTGCCCCCTGTTGTCAAATCGGTCGGCCGGTGGGGTCTCATTACGACCGATTGTTGTTTACCAGGGGAGACAAAGGCGTTGCTGCAGTACTGTCCGTTACCTCTACAAAGTGTACTGAGTGGTTATTCTGTCGCCAATTAGTTTCCGGACCGCTGCGTGCAACATTTTCTTGCGACCGGCCGAGTCGTGTGAAGTTAGCACCCCTTTTTCGAGAAATATACATTTTTTTCACAGTTCTTGATACATGTAGCATAGTTCTAGAGTTCTTTGTACAAAATTTCAATAGTTCTGCAGAATTTAGCGACGAAAACAACAATACTCGAAAAAATTTTCGTATCGAGAACGTTCTTTGGCAATTTCCGCAGAATGTAAATAAGTACAAGAGTTCTGAGCACAGTTCTGAACAGAGCTCCAAGAGTTCTTTCGAAAATCCAAGTAACATTTTTTTGTGCAGCTAATAGTTTACGAGATAATTGAAATTTAATGAGAAAATCTTTTCAGTTACTGTGAAGTTGGCACCCTTTTTTTCAGAAATATATATTTTTTCAGAGTTTTTGATAGATATGGCATAGCTCTAGAATTCCTTGTACAAAATTTCAATAGTTCTGCAAAATTTAGCGAAGAAAACAACAATATTCGAAAAAATTTTCGTATCGAAAACATTTTTTGTCAATTTTCGCAAAAATTAAACTAGTACAACAGTTCTGAGGACAGTTCTGAACAGAACCCCAAGAGCTCTATCTAAAATCCCAACAACATTTTTCTATGGCGATAATGGTTTGAGATAAATTGATTTAATATGGGACACACTTTCTTTACGGAAAATATAAATATATTCGTACAACAGTTCTGATGACAGTTCTGGACACCACGTGAAGAGTTCTATCGAAAATCCTAGTGAAATTTTTTTGTGCAAGTAATAGTTTAAGAGGTAATTGCAACTTAATTAAGAATTCCATAAGAGCTTCTACTGTGAAGCTGGCACCCTTTTTTTTCAGAAATATATATTTTTTTCAGAGCTCTTGATAGATAAGTCATAGTTATAGAGTTCTCTGTACAAAATTTCAATAGTTCTGCAGAATTTAGCGAAGAAAACAACAATACTCGAAAAATTTTCGTATCGAAATATTCTTTGGCAATTTCCGCAAAATGTAAATAAGTACAAGAGTTCTGAGCACAGTTCTGAACAGAGCTTCAAGAGTTCTTTCAAAAATCCAAGTAACATTTTTTACTGCAGCTAATATTTTACGAGATAATTGCATTTTAATGAGAAAATCGTTTCACTTACTGTGAAGTTGGCACCATTTTTTTCAGAAATATATATTTTTTCAGAGTTCTTGATAGATATGGCATAGTTCTAAAGTTCTTTGTACAAAATTTGAATATTTCTGCAGAATTTAACGAAGAAAACAACAATACTCGAAAAAAATTTCGTATAGCAAACATTCGTTATTAATTTTCGCAAAAAGTAAATTCGGACAACAGTTCTGAGGGCAGTTCTGAACAGAACCCCAATAGTTCTATCGAATATCTTAATTACAATTTTTTGTGCAGCTAACATGTTACGAGATAATTGCAATTTAAGGAGGGAACCTCTTCACTTACTGTGAAGTTGGAATCCTTTTCTTCAGAAATATATATTTTTTCAGAGTTCTTGATAGAAATGTCATAGTTCTAGAGTTATTTGTACAAAATTTGAATAGTCCTGCAGAATTTAGCGAAAAAAACAACAATACATTCTTTGTCAATTTTCGCAAAAAGTAAATTCGTACAACAGTTCTGAACAGAACACCAATCTATCGAAAATCCTAATAATATCTTTTTGTGGCGATGATAGTTTATACGGTAACTGCTTTGATGTTAGACCCACTTTCTCCACAGAAAAAGTAAATTCGTTCAACAGTTTTGATGAACAGTTCTGGTTAACACCTCAAGACTTCTATCGATAATCATAATAACATTTTTTGTGGTTATAATAGTTTTTATGGTAATTGATTAATTGTGGGGCACACTTACTCAAAAAAAAATTATGTCTGTCGTATGCTCTGATGCCAGCTCTGGATAGCATTGTAAGAGTTCTATCGAAAATACTAGTAACATATTCTGTGCAGGTAATTGTTTACATAGTAACTGCCTTTATTAAGGAATGCTTATGAGCATTTCCCGTGAAGTTTGAACCCCTTTTACGATAAATATAAATTTGTTTCACAGTTCTTGGTATATACGCAATAGTTCTAGATTTCCCTGCTCAAAACACGAATAGTTCTACAAAATTTCGGGAAGAAAACAATAACTTGGCAAAATTTTGGTATGGTAAAAAATATTTGTCAGTTTGGGAAAAATAAATTTTTATAACAGTTCTGTTGGCAGTTCTGGATAGCACCGGAAGAGTTGCATTGAAAATGATAAGAACATTTTTGTGGCGATAATAGTTTATACAATAATTGTTTTAATCTGATACTCACTTTATCTAATATAGCAAAATTCGTAGAATAGTTCTGATGACAGTTCACCCTCAGAGTTCTACCAAAAACTATAATAACATTATTTGTGACGATGACATTATATGAGATAATTAATGTGGGACTCACTTTTGTCATGTAAAAGTAATAAATTCGTACAAAAGATCTGATGGCATTCGTTAATACGACCCTAAGAGTTCTACCGACAACTGTAATATTTTTTGTGGGGATAACAGTTAATGAGATAATAGCATTTTCGAGAGACCAACTTGGTCTACATTATAATAAATTGGCACAACCCTTTTGCTGACAGTTCTGGATAGCACCGAAAGAGTTCTTTTAAAAACCCTCATAACATTTTTATGGTGCCAGTAGATTGTCAAATAGATTGTGTGTTCACTCTGCAGTGGGTGTGCGCCGATGTGAAACTTACTGACAGATAAAAACTGTGTGCCGGACCGGGTCTCTAACCCCAGGCTGTGACGAAAGAATATCGTCACAATATCCTTTCGTCCAGGAGTGCTTCTTCTGCAATTTTTGTAGGACACCTTCTACGAAATTGGGAACGCAGGAGATGAAGTACTGCTGGAAGTACAGCTATGAGTACGATCGTAAATTCTCACTTTTATTTTGGAAAACCGAAAATCGAAAACCCGGATGTATATCCTACTAAATACAAAAAGTCTAAATGTTCAGCACTATACAAATGCCAGTATACCTTCTTAAGACTGACTGTAGTAACTGTAGGTGGAAGCGTGGGATGTGCACGCTTAGATGATTCAAGGAGAGAAGACTCGTCAGTGCAAAACAAACAGATGGCTGAGAGAGTAGATACATTCACACGCGCCACTAACCAGATGGCGTCACACCTGTCGAGAATCGCACCAGAGGTGCAATGAGCTGTGGTGGAGTACTGTTGGCGTGGTTACTATGCAACTTACATGATGGGCATCAATACACCGTTATATTAATGTACAATACTTGAGAAACAATGTCATTCACACACTCCGAGTTCCTTATCACTCAGTACTAGACTAAATTACCGGCCTAGTGATAAGCAGCCTATGTACCTCACCGACTACACATCTTCGTGTTATAAGAAAAAAAGAGAAAAATACCAAGGGACATAAAATATGAATCCGGATAATCCGGATTACTGAGGACCAAATAAAGGAGGTTCTTATTTACAAATTTCGAACTTCTTATTAACTTTAATACTGTATCCCCTCAACATTATAACACCTCTATCAGTCATGTATTGAATCACGATTTAAACATACTACTTAGTTCGTTTGTACGATATATTCAGTAAATATACTTACATTTCTATACATTGTAAAGACTTTTAACTCTCGCTGTAGTGTAACTCATCAAACTTCCACACTTCGTTTCTAACTAGAACAAATGTTTGCAACAATATTAACGACAGCAATTTCAAATCTATTCCTTACACACAGCACATGTTTTTATGTATCCTAGCGTCTGGTGATGTTGCCACATAACTTTCATCCATGAGGGTCCTGGGCATATTTTTAGCTGTTAGTGGGTCCTGGATGTCATGAGAGCTGAAAACAATTACTGTTTTACGTAATAAAATTCATCTGGTTCTTCCTGATTCTAAAAATATACACTACATGTGTGCCTTTCATTCTTGTATGATTCAGTATCGATGCTAATGCTCTTTTGATGAGATATGAGCCGATTGCTCGTTTTTATCCACTGTGCCCTTTCGTATTTCATTTCAGCGATTAATTTATTTGTTTATCAACGTAGTAAGTAGTACAAAGCTAATCCAGAATGTAAACTGCACTTAAATTCTGTTTGAACTGTTTAATAGTCAGTGTCCGCTGTCTGAACGTCAAATTTCAGATTAATGCACTGCGCCTGGTTGCGTTATTTTATAGGAATTTTATTATTGTAAGTGGGAAGTACTAGATAATGTTGAAGAAATCCAAAGCATATTGTTCGAAGAGCATAATATTATTCGAAATTTACCTGTACCAATAGGTGCAGCCAAAGCAGCATTTGTGATGCTGTAATTACCTCATAGATAACGATATTTGTCTGTTGTAGTTTTGTATTCCAATCAGAATTTTGAGAGCATCAAAGCCTCATTTCAGTGTGAGAGAGGGGTAAAATCAATAGATGATATTGAATTGAAAGCCTTCATCAGTCTCTTGTTTTTAATTGTTGTTAACAAAAGTAACAGATAAAGCCTGGACGATGTGTGTGGAACTGATGGTGATGGCATTGAAAAATTTCACCTCGCAAATGAACATAAAACGTTTCCAATTTATTCTGGAGAGCCTTAGATTTTACAGTCGCGCTATTCGTGATGAAAGGAGAGAATTAGACAAGCTAACAGCTATTCAGGAAATATTTACTGTGTTTGTACGCAACTACCACAAATCTTACACCCTTGGAGAAAATGTTACAGTAGACAAGAAGCTGGAAGGATTCTGTGGAAGGTACAGTTTCCGCCAATACATATCAATCAAAACAAACGAGTATGGATTCTTAAGTGTGGATTCTTAAGTATTTTACCTGTACAATTTCGAAATATATGCAGTGTTGCAACCAGAAGGATTTACCAACTGAGCAATAAACATTTTGATGTTGTTCTGTGACTGTGTAAACCTATATATCAGTCAGGTCGAAATGTGAAAGCGGACAACTGGTTTACTAGTACTGGAATGATAATAGAGCTATTTAGGGAGAATTTTTCTTTTGTTGGCATGATGAAGAAAAACAAGCGTGGAGATTTCTCTAGAGTTTGCTATCAGTAAAAGAAGGGCTGCCCACATTTCCTTTTTTGGCTTCCACAAGACTGAACTCTAGTTTCCTCCGTACCTAAAAAGGGGAAGTGAGTGATCCAGGCATCACGTTTGCATGAAGATAATTCGATAGATGCTGACATTGTAGATAAACGGACGCCATCCACCGTAAATTTTAAAATAGCGTTAAGTGTGGTATTTTCACAGCGGATAAGCCGAATGCTTTGTACAACGCTGAAAGAAATGTGCGCCGCTGGTCAATGGTTGTATTTTTCTAATGATCAGTACAGTTGGAATCTATGCACAAGTGATTTATTGTGGCAACAGTAAGAATTGTATCACAAGGAAAGGGTTCCTGAATCAGCTATGTTATACAATGTTGTTTTCTTCGCTAAATTCTGCAGAACTATTGAAATTTTGTACAAAGAACTCTAGAACTATGGCATACCTATCAAGAACTGTGAAAGAAATATACATTTCTGAAAAAAAGGGTGCCAAATTCACAGTAAGTGAAAAGATTTTCTCATTAAATTTCAGTTATCTCGTAAGCTGTTAGCTGCACAAAAAAATGTTACTTGGGTTTTCGATAGAACTCTTGGAGTTCTGTTCAGGACTGTGCTCAGAACTGTTGTACTTATTTACAATTTGCGAAAATTGACGAAGAATGTTTTCGATACGAAAATTTTTTCGATTATTGTTTTCCTCGCCAAATTCTGCAGAACTATTGAAATTTTGTACAAAGAACTCTAGAACTATGGCATATCTAACAAGAAATCTGAAAAAAGTATACATTTCTGAAAAAAAGGGTGCCAACTTCACAGTAAGTGAAAAGATTTTCTCCTTAAATTGCAATTATCTCGTGAACTATTAGCTGCACAAAAAAATGTTACTTGGGTTTTCGATAGAACTCTTGGAGTTCTGTTCAGAACTGTGCTCAGAACTGTTGTACTTATTTACAATTTGCGAAAATTGACGAAGAATGTTTTCGATACGAAAATTTTTTCGAATATTGTTTTCCTCGCCAAATTCTGCAGAACTATTGAAATTTTGTACAAAGAACTCTAGAACTATGGCATATCTATCAAGAAATCTGAAAAAAGTATACATTTCTGAAAAAAGGGTGCCAACTTCACAGTAAGTGAAAAGATTTTCTCATTAAATTTCAATTATCTCGTAAGCTGTTAGCTGCACAAAAAAATGTTACTTGGGTTTTCGATAGAACTCTTGGAGTTCTGTTCAGGACTGTGCTCAGAACTGTTGTACTTATTTACAATTTGCGAAAATTGACGAAGAATGTTTTCGATACGAAAATTTTTTCGAATATTGTTTTCCTCGCCAAATTCTGCAGAACTATTGAAATTTTGTACAAAGAACTCTAGAACTATGGCATATCTAACAAGAAATCTGAAAAAAGTATACATTTCTGAAAAAAAGGGTGCCAACTTCACAGTAAGTGAAAAGATTTTCTCCTTAAATTACAATTATCTCGTGAACTATTAGCTGCACAAAAAAATGTTACTTGAGTTTTCGATAGAACTCTTGGAGTTCTGTTAAGAACTGTGCTCAGAACTGTTGTACTTATTTACAATTTGCGAAAATTGACGAAGAATGTTTTCGATACGAAAATTTTTTCAAATATTGTTTTCGTCGCTAAATTCTGCAGAACTATTGAAATTTTGTACAAAGAACTCTAGAACTATGGCATATCTGTCAAGAACTCTGAAAATAATATACATTTCTGAAAAAATGGGTGCCAACTTCACAGTAAGTGAAAAGATTTTCTCCTTAAATTGCAATTATCTCGTAAACTATTAGCTGCACAAAAAAATGTTATTGGGATTTGCGAAAGAACTCTTGGAGCTCTGTTCAGAACTGTGCTCAGAACTCTTGTACTTATTTACATTTTGCGGAAATTGCCAAAGAACGTTCTCGATACGAAAATTTTTTCGAGTATTGTTGTTTTCGTCGCTAAATTCTGCAGAACTATTGAAATTTTGTACAAAGAACTCTAGAACTATGCTACATGTATCAAGAACTGTGAAAAAAATGTATATTTCTCGAAAAAGGGGTGCTAACTTCACACGACTGACCGGCCGTCGCTATTCCTCCTTGGTCTGTCATTCCTATTACTGTAACTATTGTAATTTTCATTTGTGTGCCGCCTTTCATCACGCGGGCCTGACCAATCGTTCACGTGATTTCTATCATTTCCATGCCGGCGTGGACCGTATTCTGTATTATATCTTCGGTCTTCACGTCTCTGTGGCGCCGAATTCCTCCGATTTCCGTAATTCCAGTTTCCATTATTTGGCCTTGTCGCATACGGATGCCAACTGTGTGGGTTTTGTCCACTGCCATTACAATGATATCCGTTACCGTTGTTTTGACTGGTTCCGGAATATTCATTCCGATTACTTGTGCTCGGCTCTTCTTCGTATATTAGATCAATTGACTCAAGCACGGAAAGAAAGCATTCAAGGTCGTTCTCCGGTATGGTTACCAATTTTTCGTGTAAGTTCGCGAGTAGTCTGTTTTTCAGAATTTTGAGAACATCTACGTGCGGTATTGGATTGTTCCAATAGCGCGTCTTATTCAAGTACTTTTCGAAATACTTTCTCAACCCGCCGTTTTTGAGGTTGAACGGTTGTGGGTTGAATACCTCACGTCGCAGTCTTTCTTGGACCCCAGCAGACCAATATTTCTCCAAGAAAGCCCGTTCAAATTGTTCGTAGGTGACGCACTGTTCAGCCACGTCTGTGGCCCACAAAAGTGCGTCGCCTTGTGTGAAGCCTACTACATATCTAATCTTCTGTGCCTCAGTCCAGCTTCTTGGTAAGACATTTTTAAATGCTCTTTCGAATACGACTGGATGAGTTTTTCTGGATTCTGTGGAGGAAACTGGAAACTGTCTATGTTTTAACGGGCTCTCATCGACTAGAATCGTCGAGATGCAAGGCGACACGCCTACTGCCTGTTGCAGCACCGCGTTTGGCGAATAGCCATTGTTTGCCTGTGCCGGTGCGTGCACATACGCCGGACAGGGCGCGTGATGTTCTGCGTTATTCACATCGTAATCTGGCACGGGCGAATAAGTGTCGCGCTGCCTGCTGCTTGACGTAGGCAAGTCATTTGAAACATTCAGTCTACCAGCAATTTCCTTGCGTATTCTGTCCTCAGCTACTTTGATTTCATTACCTAATTTTTCAAAAAGTTTTGTTTCCCGGTCAGTTAGTGATTCATTTACATTAACGGTTTCTAAAGTTTCATTTATTTTGATAATATCCGCCTTGATACGTCCAGTCTCCTGTTTCAGAAGACCGACTTCTTCGTTAACTTTATTAACTTGGTCAGGTATTTCTTCACATGCGGACTGTACTCTAGTTAAATTTAATTGAATAGCCTGTACGTTTTCATGTATTTCTTTTTGTACCGTTTGTGTTTGATTGTGTGTTTCTACGATTTCTGACAGATCCTGTTCCTCTTGGTTTGTAAGATTTGACAATTTCTTTTCTAAGTCATTTGCCAATACATTGTATACACTATTGACGGTTTTGATGACTTTGTCTTCGATCTTTTGATCGATTTCATTGGTGAGTTTATTTAAGCGTTGATCGAAATGTCTGTGCATGTTTTCAAATTGCGTGTTTACACTTGAAAACTGCTGTTGGAACCCAATTTCCATGTTTGACAATTTTGTGTTTGTCATGTTGTGGCTGATTTCTAGATTCGACAGTTTTGTGTTGGTTGTGTTGTGGCTGACTTCTAGATTCGCCAGTTTTGTGTTGGTTGTGTTATGACTGATCTTTAAATCAGATAATTGCTCGCTCACGTTTGACATCAGACTATATAATGCCTCAAGCGTAACTGACGAAGCTTGTGTGTTTGTATTTATGCCATTATTTGAAGCCATTGTTTCTCTGCCACGGTCTGATTGAATCGAAACCGGGCTAGGTTCACTGATTTCACGCGAAATATTTTCATCTGATCTGGTAATCGATGCTTCATCGACTGTGCACAAGGTTTCATTTGCAAGTGGTTCGTTATTGTTAATCCCTGTGGAGTGCAATTGAATTGTATTTACTTCTACATTATGTTGTGCTGAAAAACTAATTGCGTCATCATTTACGCCACTATTGTCAGAATCGGTGACGTGTCCATGAACATTTGTCAAATTAAAGTTCTCCGATTCCATTGTGGAGATATTATTTTTATCTGTACTTTACTGTTAATCTAAATCTTTAAATTCTCTCGCAGTTGAATTAATAAAAATATCTCGCGATTGTTATTTGTTGCGCGTCGGAAATTTACAAGATGGCGCACTACGTCTTCTAATTCTGCGATTGTTGAACATAAAAAAGTAATTATCAAAGTGTAATTGTGTGTTGCCACAAACACTACCAGGATTTTAATATGGAAAGGAAAAGGTTCTGCTTTAAGTGGAGCTAAGCCAAGGTGCAGCCACTGCATGCGTTTGCGGTTTCCTACCTTAATTCCGGCTGAGCTGCGTCACTCACGATTACATTAGTTTTGTAAATCCTTGTCCTTGTCCCTTCTGGTTATTGTGCCATCCGTTTATACAGTTAATATTGTTTCACCTTATTCGTCATTTTCCATGTGCGTCATGTAACAGAGAAACAGTAATTAATACAACTACATTTGTAGCACAACAATGAAGTACTTACTCTTTGTTCCACCAGCACTGTCCCTGTTAGCGGTCGCCAGTGTGGCGAAATAAATAAAAAACATTTGATTTTATTGTGTTTTTTAACTTTAGAATTTTTGAAAGGGTTTTTTACGGATTGTATTGACTGGCTTGAATGCGGACAAATACAGTGCTGCGTGAAATATGCCTGTAGTATAATTTACCATTCCTATTAATTACATTTTCAATTCTACGTCATTGTTGATTTAATCAGAGTTCTCACCTTAGACGTAGAATTAGTCCTTCTGCCACAATATTAATTCATCAGTCGCCATCGAAGTTCTTCTCTTTGTTGACTGTGTGTATCTTCCTAAGTCGGCATCGGTTCACTTCACGAAGACGGTGGAAACCAAGGAATACAATGCTACGTTGCTTTAAATAATTTTCGTAACACTTGGATACTTCACACTATTTTTTATTCACAAGACAATAAGACTTGCTCTGCTCGTCGCACAAACCATAATTACCAACAATATGGCTGCCTTTCCGCAGACACCAAAAATTACGTCCATTCTCCACGAGGCAACAATCAAAAGTGTCTCTTAGCTCCTTCTTGGAGTATGAAACAAAAGAGAATCCAATGTGAACATTACAAAGATTATAACCTACATGCCTCTCAATTTAATCTTTGGCGCAGCCTTTAAGGTATTGTATGTCTCTGCGTCGGAATGTGTCAGTTTCTTTCCACAGCCAGAACACAATCTTACTTTAATTGATCGTTTGAAATTAATATAATATGTTTATGTGTTTGCTGCTTGATTGTTACCTGACTACTGTGATATGCGTGGTGTGAAGTACTTGAAAGTGTGCCTTAGGTACTGTTCCTACGTCAATACGCCAATAACTATTCTTATGTAAGATTGCTTACGAGGATAAAGTTCCGTTTCAATTTAATTATTCTTGTTCCGGTGAAGAACTGGTTATTTCATTAATGACATGCTATGAAATCCCTTTTTTCTAGATTTTCCACTAACTACTGTTAATTAAAAATTAGTTTACGTGGTAAAAACGTATAATTTAACCGAACTTTGTTCCTTCGTCATTGGTAAAGTACTTAGCAGTGGCGATTCGGTTATAATTTCACCTACTTCACTCGGTTTTGCATTATACTTCGGAGTAAATGCCTTTTCTCCAGATATTAGGGTCTTTAGGTACAATGTCATATAGGAAATCATAATTAGCTGGAGAGGTAGGAGGGTTATAGTCTCACAGAAATGAAAACAACAAATAAACGGGAATGAACTATGTTACAACAAAGGAATTCAAAAGTCAAAGCTTCCAAAAAGAAACGCAACTTCAAAAAAGTTAAAAACATAGTTTCAACTGAGGACAGAGAAATTGTGTGATTGTGAAACTGTTGCGTTCATCATTTCCTTGGGAGTGATCACGTCCACATTCTTACGGACGCCTGTATAGGGCAAGCAGGCGTATCTCATTTAGTTACCGGTCGTACAAATCAGGTGCATCGGTAAGAGACGCCTCTCATATGACGCACATACTGTCACTAACGCCGTGTGTGACACAGCGGACATGTTTTCCGGTGGAGGATTCGGCAGACGTGTCGCCTTGTCATCAAAGTTCTGCGGTTCCCATTAGAAATCCGCGTCCTTTCGGCTGCTAATAGTAAGGTTGCGCAGAATCATCTGTCATTATAGGTCCCTATCTTACAAATCGCTGTTGCAAACGGACGTTACACAACGACACAGGCACAAATTTGAATAAAGCGAAGCTCTTAAAAAAAAAAGCACGAGAGAGATTTGATCACCGTATCCACTTAACCACGACGCCATTTTTCGTTTTGGCTGCTCTATATCGTAATTCTTGTTCTTGGACCGTTCACTGTTTCCATTTTTTTTTTAATTCCAGTACAAGTTGTTCCTGTTATCATACTTGATCTGTGTTCAGTTTTCGACGGGCCATCCACTGGGGCTTTTTGCCACTGAATCTGTGGGCCGGAGGGAGGGGGGGATTGCGAACGGGAGCTTCCCTTGTTAAGATGACAGCAACTACTGCTGCTATTGCTGGAGCCAATAATAACAACAATAATGACGTTCACTTTTATATACAAACGAACTGCTGCAGAGTGGGCACCTGAACGTTGTTAGTTGTGAAACAAATTATCTCCATGATCCTTCCGGAATCTTTCACATGCACCTACTTCTACACAGATTCCGTATATAACGGACTATAAGCTGTACCTTAATTTTTAATCAATTTCTTAAATGAAGAATTTTTTTTCATTTTTGTTATTGTATTGCAAAGCAGTGCTGAGAAAGATTCTTAGTGTATAAAACCGAACCGACTTTTAATATACCGGAAAATCGTCATCTGATCTTTCTTCTTCTTCCTCTTCATCGTCATCGTTCTCCTCTGCATATATAAGACGGTCTTCACTGCCAGAGACTGTTTCTTATGTCGCACTTCTTGGAAGATTTAACAATAATGTCTTCTCTCACTCTAGACCATGCCTGTTTTATCCACTGGCACACTTGTTTGATTGTAGGTCGCTTTAAACCTCCCTTGGGCGTGAATTCATGTTGGATTTCATCCAATATCCATTTGTTCCACTCCTCTCTCATATACAGTCTAAATGAATTTGTCATTCTAGAGGACTGATGAGCTCAGATGTTAAGTCCCATAGTGCTTAGAGCCATTGGAGCCATCTGAACCCTGCCACAGAATCTTTCAAATGACTAGTAAACTGACCTAGCACTAGAAGAGAACTCTTCTTCAAAAAAGCATTTTTCCTTGTCTCCCACACTCTGTTAATCCATAACTTCATTCCACTCTCGCCCTTCCAACCCCTGTCATGTACTTACGCAAAAACACCTGGCTGTATTTAAGAACATTTCGGCATTGTTTTGCGCTCGAAAATGATCATTGGATTAAGTTTAGTACTGTCAGCTCAACATGAAAGGACACCAGTGTAGCACATTTTTTTTTTTGTCCACTTGTTTTTATAATCACGATGTTAGCACCTTTCATGGTTCAAATGGTTCAAATGGCTCTGAGCACTATGGGACTTAACATCTGAGATCATCAGTCCTCTAGAATGACAAATTCATTTAAACTGTATATGAGAGAGGAGTGGAACCAATGGATAATGGATGAAATCCAACATGAATTCACGCCCAAGGGAGCTTTAAATCGACCTAAAATCAAACAAGTGTGCCAGTGCATAAAACAGGCATGGTATAGAGTGAGAGAAGACATTATTGTTAAATCTTCCAAGACTTGCGACATAAGAAACAGTCTCTGGCAGTGAAGACCGTCTTATATATGAAGAGGAGAACGATGACGATGAAGAGGAAGAAGAAGAAGAAGAAGAAAGATCAGATGACGATTTTCCGGTATTTTAAAAGTCGGTTCGGTTTTATACACTAAGAATCTTTCTCAGCACTGCTTTGCAATACAATAATAAAAATGGTACAAAAATTATTCATTTAAGATGAGAGGCATCCACTTGCCTTTCTCATACTGTGGCATCAAGCAGTCAGGCCTGCAAGATGAGTGGTTTGCCAAGCGAGTGGATTCTTCCTTAATTTATCGAGCAACATGAATTCTCGTATCTTACTATTTAGTTACAAATTATCCTCCTGTATGAATAATACGCAACGGAAACACGCATCTGACTATCAGTGATTTATAGAACTCTGACTGTACACTACGCACTGGCAATACCACATTTACCTTTTGTCTTTGATTTAACGGCTTTTATATAAATTCGGGACATTACGATAACATACAATTTAATGAAAAAGGCCACCAATCTCTTTCTTTTCACTATCTGATTTATTCCTAAACACACAAATTCTACAACCTACAACAAAATCACATGAGAAATTCCGCCCAGTGGACATGGCTTTACGTTAGTGAATCTCTATACTATGGTCTCGTAATCTATTTACCGCAACAGTGCACTCCCTGGATCGGATGGTGGATCTTTTATTGTACCTCACACTTCGCCTCTCACAATAATCCTCACGTAACTTTCCTCCAGATCGAGCGATACAGAAGGAACAGGCATACCCACAAATCTTTCGAAACTACCTTGCTACTCCCATGCAAAACACACATACCCAAATTACAAGACATACACAACACAACAATATGAAATATTACACAAAGAACGGTTACAACTTCATCACTTTCCGCTTTCCCACTTCAATCAATATTTATCCCAGTTTCACACGACACTGCCCCACTTTGTAAATCTACTTTCCTACTGTGAACTCTGGAGATAAACGCACGTCTTCCTGTGCAATGCAAGCCAAGTGGCGTTGCTGGAAAAACGGCCGACTCACCTTGATTCTCTCTCAGAGTTTAAATTCAGCGTCACACGGAATGATATTTCTTAAATACTTCAACTTATGATACACACGCTATTTCTTAAATATTTCAGCTTATTGTACACACGCTATTAATTCTTAAATATTTCAGCTTATTGTACACACGCTATTAATTCTTAAATATTTCAGCTTAAGCTCACGGAAGTATCTCAACTTATAACTACAAGTGGGCTCTTTGTGACCGTTGGTTTACTACAATCCCCTTAAAATTACCTGCCTCACTTTGTAATTTTCGCCACAAAAGGTCCTGTGAAAGAGAAATTATTAATTCTAACTACTCTTAAATATTCCACATCCATACCATGCCTCCACTCTTTCATTACGGAGCACAACAAAAAAACAGGTCTTTACAGCAGAAGGTTCAGCGGCAGAGTCCCTGAAACATGGCCGTATTCCGATTCTCTCGCACCTCTCTCGAAGTGGGAGAAGCACCCTGCTACCTTATTGGTCAGCCACATTTCAGACGCTCAAAGCTCTGGTAACTTCCATCTCTTTGGTCTCACCAAAGGTAGCCAAAGGATCGACTCAAAGATGATCATATATTCCGATTCACTATCTGTGGTTAGCAGACGACCATACATTCATTCCTTTCACATATCTCACCAAACTGGATGTAGGGATTTATTTTGAGGGAGTGCACATGTGATCAATTAAATAAATAAATTGTCATTCTTTCCCACACTGGTATCCCGCTTCGCTGTATTAATTGAAATTGAGTTACTTTTACACAAAAAATGTGTTGTTCTGACAAGAATTTCGTACCTATTTTCAATGTTGGGCGGTACTGTACCCTTTCACCACCGGCTACCCATGCAGAAAAAAATGGCACGGTACTATCCTTGCAATGCGAGGGTAGTTCTGAACATTTTTTTTTTTTTTAAGAAAATTGTATTAAAACAAACGTAGCAATTCATCAAAATAACCAGGAGGAGACCTTAGCCCCTGGTGACCTCAAATTGACGACCAAATGTTGTTACTTTACCAAATTGGCAGTTGTTGCATTATTGTACTCTCCACAATCCGGAGTAACGTACACATACAAATTTACAACAATCTACATGACAAATAAAACATCACATCGTAGAAATGAAAAAATAGCCTTCGTTACACTTTAATGTGAAATGTCACCACTGTGATAGTAAAAATAAGTGGCTTCAGTCAAAACACCAACAAGATTATTACTATGGACGACATCAAAATACATCAGTTAATTCCGATATTTGTTGTGCAATGCAAACTCTTGTCCCCTGTGACAATCTTACTGATCAATGCTACATGAACCGCTACGTTAGTATTACGCCACTGGCTTATAATTAGAGCATCATTGTACCAAATATTCTAATAAACATGCTACGTGAACTTGATAACCCAGAACAGACAAAAAACAAACACTAACTATTCTAAACACAAATGTCGATGAAATACAATTACACTTGCTGTCCCTTCAGGAATGAAACACATAAAAAAAACATTTACACAATTACAAATACATTATTCCCTATCTTGCGAGTCACACGGAAACCTTTCATTCTGTGATTTTCTTGGGGTCAAAAAGTTGCTGATAGTTTTCCTAGAACCACTGTCTCGGTGTCAAAGCTCTCCCATGGTTACCCGGACGAAAGTCTTTGAGTCACTCAAATCGGCATTTTGAACACGCACTGAACAGTAAACTGTATCTCACATTAAACACAAATGTCATAGTCACTGTCAGAGTACCATCCACACGAATCTGTTCGTCCAAAAAAATGGCCCTACAACTACTATTACCCACGGTTCTGTCCTTTCAGTTCATGGTGTAATTAAAAGTCGTAAGTTTCAACAAACAGCACCTATTCCCGCACCAGTTCAAGAAATGTTTCCTACTACATACGCAAATGTCAATGTCCCACTCTAGTTTCTTGCCTTCATACAATAATTGTTCACCAAACGACAACTGTCCTCTAAGTATACCAAGTGTCCCACATGCAATTCACAAAGCACACTTAACAAGTCACTGCCAAAAGTTTATGGATCCCACCATTCAGTGGTCAAGACAAAACAAAACGATCGTCCTGTCTGCTAAAGACAAAATCTTTACCACCACTCACAACGTGGAAACACCAGTCCTTCACTTTCCACATTATGGAAAGTCGCAGTCATCTTGTTTCACGGCTCCACAGTCCAGTACTAGTTAATAGCTGCTGGTAAAAAAAATGCTCGCCGGGCTCTGCCGCGCCTCGTCCATTCTGCAGTAGCGCCGCTGCGCGCGCCGTTGAGCAGAAGAAACCACCCGCTGTTGCCTCCGCGGGGTACCTTCCCCAGTCGTAAGGGTGGCGGAACTCATGAATGGCCAGTGGTACGTGCGTGTCGCCCCAGGCCGTTGACCTGCTGTAGCGGGCGCGTGGAGTGTACCCCGTCCGACAGTGGAGTGGGGAGTGCCGCGGCTCTGTCGCCTGTCGCCATGGCATCGTCAGCTCGGCCCGCTAGCGGTATGGGCGTTACGACACCCAATCAGTTAGCCTTCCGTGCATCTCGCAACATTACAGACAAAAGGAAATTCTTACATTAAAATTATACACCCTAGTTTTCTACACATACAACATCAACATTTATCTCTTTTCTATAGACAGCCCATACTCGTGCTATTCATTGTACCTGTCGTCCCTCATACAAAACATGAAAGTGTAAAAAAAAACAAAAGGAATAATAAACAATCTATACAGCTCATAATTACAATATCAAATAGTAGGCTACTCTAACATCCTATCACAGTGAAACTATTAGAAACTTTATCCTAGAACTACAATATACAATGAACTTTTGTGCTTGTGACACACTGAAATTAATACCCCTTGAAAGTGTTCTAACAAAAAATAAGAATAATCTACATAGCTCACAATTACCTACCACATGTTATTAAATAGTAAACTACTTTAACATCCTAACACAACAAACATTTTAGAAACTGATGACTCTAAATCTACAACATACAATGCACCTTTGTGCTTGTGACAGACTGAAATTAGTATCTTTCTATATATTTTACCTTTTTATTATATATAACAACATTTCTAGGACATGTATGAACCATCCACATAATGTCAGATCCTGACCTGCCATCGAGGTTCATCCCAATCAAACAATACATAATAATGTTGTAGTTACAGAACGGTAGCATCCCCTTTACAGGAGTGTGCGCATTTATCACACTACTCTACGACTCTCACTCACCAGACATCACATTTTCCCTCTCATTCAATCCATAGATACACTAACAGAATAGGTCTAGAAGTCGGCTAACCTTAACACCACCACACTCACGACAACATAACATACCTTAGCTCCCTTATACTCAACCACATAACACATGAAGCTGTTTCAGAGATAGCATTCCAGTCTCCGAATTCGTCCTTTCACTCTGGCACCTCTCTCCATCGGCTTACCTCCGCATTCGCTTTACCCATTAATCATTCTGCTAAACACCAACTTAGAATTGCGACATTTCATCTAAGAACAAAAAATACACAAATTAATCAACCTACAAAATAACTGTACACATTCTTGGTACCGTTTTGATTGGTTATACTGGTACCAGGCTTCAACAACAACAACAAATATTATTTTTGCCCAATCACAAATTTTATGCTAAGAATTAGATCTACACTTATATCACATCTTACGTCAGTATTCCACAACGTTCACCATCTGGGTCTCATACTCCCTTTACGTCCTTTCACATTGTGCAGTTGTCCTCATCTCTTCATTCGTATTTCGGCTCTCCGTCCGTCCATTACTCCATCATTTCCTGGTCTTCCTTCATCATTGGCATCAATCTCTATTGCAGCATACACAGGCCTCTCTGTAACATACATCTAAGACATCTCCACATTATTAATTCTACTCACCTTTATTTACCACTGTTTCATCACGTCGAATCTTTCTTTATTAATCACACTGCTTCACGTCGCTTCTCTCCTTAAATATCACCTTTATCTACTACTATTTATCACGTCGCTTCTCTATCTACCATCTTTATCCACTCATTAATCATCACGTCGTTTCTGCTTGATCCTTATTCATATGACAAAAAATACGTACATACACCACCCTATCGACTCCTGTTCATGACTCATTCGACCAGTCTATTCCATCATACTTCCTGACATCCCGCCTGAAAATTCTTATGTTCGATTTTGACCCTGCACAACGTTACACACCACAAATAAATACACTGACTATCTACCATAAATTGCCTACTTTAGATCTATCCTTAACTTTTCCGTAATTTGATGTTAGAAATGTGATGAAGCCCACGAGATTGTTTTCCCTTGATCGTCTCAATCAGTACAGCATTTTCATGGACAATCCGCCTCACTCTGAATGGTCCACTATACACAGTAAAGAATTTGCTAGTTAGGAATCTGTGCTTCTTTGATAATCGATGAGTTTTATTTAGAACCTTGTCTCCTACTGCCAATTCGATCTTACGGATCTTTCCTTTCTGCTTCTCCTGCCTATCCTTAGCTGCTTTCTTAATACGCTCTATCGCTACCTTGACAATTTCTGTGTGCCTCTGCTTTCCTGATCGCGGAAAATCTACCAGCTCCCTGACTCGATCTGGTGGTGGTTCATTCTTTAGTACCGTAATTGGTGATAATCCAGTTGCTTCATGTGGTAGCTCATTGAGGATGTCCTGAAAATCTTTGAGAAAAATACTCCAACTTCTGTGTTGCCTATGGCAATAGATCTTACACAATTTTCCCAGTTCTTTTACCACTCTTTCACTGGGGTTACTTGCAGCATGGTATCGGGATATGAACACCGGTTTTATCCTTCTTCTCTTCAGTGTGGTTAGCCATTGTCTGGATCTATATTGCGGTCCATTGTCAGCTATGAACTTTTCTACAGTTCCTACTTCTCGCAAAAAGTTTTTAACGATCGCTGCTGCCACTGTCCTTCCCGTCGCACGTTTCAAGGCGGTAAAAGTCACATACTTTGACACCAATTCCACTGCTACTAAAACATATCTATATCCCTGCACTGACTTAGGTAGCGGGCCAAACAAATCTGTTGCTCCGAATTCCCTCAATCTACCTGGCACTATCGGAAAAAGCGGTGCTTTGCATGAGATAGTTAACGATTTTGCCTTCTGGCACAATTTGCAACTACCAAGCACGTTCTTGATCCTCCTCTCCATACTAATGAAATAAACTGATTCCCTTAACTTCTTACAGCATTTCCTTGCCCCGTAATGCCCGTAACTTAGGTGAGTGTACCAGATCAGCTTGTTGACTATTTCATTTGGTATACACAACACCCAGTCCTGTGTGTTCGGATTTCTACGGTAGAAAAGGACCCCGTTCTGAATTGTATAAAAACGTGCTATATTGGCATCTAAGTTCCCTCTAACTCTGTCCTTCACCATTCTCCATGACGCGTCTTTATCCTGCTCTTTCGCGATATTTGTGAGTACCGTCCCTATGTATTTCTCGAACGGCACGCCCTGCATATACAATATATCATATCTGTTCTCGTTTACCTCCTCATCAAAGCATTGACCGTGACCTACTGGATTCCTTGACAACGCATCTGCCACTATATTCTGTGGCCCAGGAATATACATGACCGAAAACTGAAACTCCTGTAAATAGAGTGCCCACCTAGCGAGTCGTCTATGGTTAAGTTTGGCCGACATCAGAAACTGTAGTGACTTGTGGTCAGTATAGATTTTAGTATGCCTTCCATACAAATAGTATCTAAACTTACTAAAACCCCATACTATTGCCAAAGCTTCAAGCTCAGTTACCGTGTAATTTCTCTCAGCTTTGCTAAGCACTCGGCTCGCAAATGCAATAGGTTGTTGTATTACTTCTCCTCCTTGCTCTTGCTCTTGGAACAATGTTACCCCAAGTCCACTACGGGAACTGTCCGTGGCCATACAAAACTCTTTCCCTAGGTCTGGATGCCCGAGAAGAGGTGCCGATAGCAGTGCCTTCTTTAACGCCTCATACTCTTCCTGCGCAACAGGGTCCCAATTCCATACCGTTTTCTTTCCAGTCAGCTGACATAGTCTGGGTGTCGCTGCACCCCCAATCTTAATGAACCTCCTGTAAAAATTGATTAATCCTAAATAACCCCGTAGCTGACGTTTTGTTCTTGGCACCGGAAAATCTCTGATTGCTTCGAGTTTGTCTGGATTTGGTCTTATTCCCTCTGGTGTCACAATGTGACCTAGAAACTCGATTTCTTTTCGTCCAAATTCTGACTTTCCCAAATTCACGGTCACCCCATGTCTCTCCAGTGCACCGAGCAATATGCCTAACGTTCTATTGAGGTCTTCCCAGTTTCTTTCGGCTATCAGGACATCATCCACGTACTGTGTTACCTTATCTTTTATTTCATTAGGAATGACAGTATTTAGCGCTCTGATAAATGCCGCGGATGATACATTTAACCGAAATGGTAGTTTCCGGAACTGATACGATTTCCCGTAGCACAAGAAAGCAGTGTATTTTCTACACCCCCTGTCTAACTCCACCTCCCAGAAACTCATTCTCAAATCAACTGAGCTGAGAACTCTGATCCCGTGGAACTTTTGTAGCAATTCGTCAAGTGTCAGCGGCCGATCTGTCTCTGGCTCTATTATCTTATTAATCCTTCTTGCGTCCAAAACTAATCTAATTGACCCATCCTTTTTTTCAACACAAACTAAAGGTCTGTTGTACGGACTGGATGCTGGTTCGATAATCCCTTGTTGTAGCATGCTTTCGATCTCAGCTTCCACTCTTTCTTTGTACACAACAGGTATCGGGTACACTTGGGCCCTAAACTGTTTATGTGGCTTGACCTTGAATCTATACACAAAATTTCTTATTGTACCCGCAGCATGTTTAAATACCTTTCTATTCTCGTATAAAATTTTCTGCAATTCCCCGTAGACCGTGGTCCCTCGTAAATGCCAGATTTTCTCCCTGATCTCCTCCTCCAAACATTTATGAATTTCCTTCTTCTCTTGTTCGAACCCCGTATTCTGTGCCTGTTTACCGGACTTTACCGCCAGACATAATGCTAAGTGTGCGTTATCTTTACCATGTAAGCAATCGTCGAATCTTAATGTAATTTCCTCCGAATCTCGTTTCAACTCCATCGAACCATTTCTCATGTTAACGACTGCTTTATATTGGTTCAAAAAATTAACCCCTAATATCCCTTCAACAGTTAGAGATGACACAATCATGAACACTGTACTAAACCTCTTCGCCTGGCACACGAAGTCTACCTGCGCTTGTAACTTCACCTCAATTCCCTTTCCTGTAATTGCCCCTCTCACTGTTGTCCTTTGCAATGGCAACGTTGGCCATGGTTTTGTAAGACTACCACACTTGAACACATCTTCCCTCAAAACACTCATTACACTGCCTGTGTCGATGACACAAGGTACGATTATATTATTTATTTCTACGCTAATTATTGGGTGGACTTCACTCCCCACATCTCCTACCTCCTCTAACAGATTATCCCTTAGTTTTCCGTAATCGATATACCTAATATTTACATCATTAATAGTCCTGGTTTGTACCCGTCTATCAAGTAGTCATCTTCTTGTCCCTCCGTCATTGTGACAATGATTGTCCTGTCGTGAACCCAATAATTGCCTATCCTCTCTTCGCCCATCATTTTCATTTTCCCTTCTTCTTCCATCTCTGTCCCATCTTCTATCTTCCCGGTTTGCTGGTCGATATCCCCATGAATTCTGCCCCCTATTTCCTCGCCATCTTCCATTTCCGTCATTCCTCTGATTCCATGCTCTCCTGTCATTCTGATAGTTTCTACCGTTCCTATCCTCAACTCTCTCTGACCTAAGAGTCATGTCGCCGTTCACAATGTTGCTCTCGTTACCCAGTTCCTGTAAGAAGTGCTGAAATGACGCAGAATCGTTCAAGCCTCTGCCTGCTATCACTATATCTCTGCGCAATCTCACTGGCAACTTCGTTATACAGATCCTAATGAGCTCCCCAGTTTCGTATGGCACATCCAAATACCTGTTTCGTCTCAGCATTTCCTGATAACACGACACTGGATCTCTTATACCACCTTCGTTACAATTTGGCATCGTCAATATGCTTTGCTTAACCTGGTCCTGCTTACTTTTCGACCAGAATTCATTTAAAAATTTGTCACAAAACATCTTGTAGCTACTACAGTCTTTAATAACTTCCTGCATTTTCGCTCTAGCCTCGTCCCTCAAATGGTTACACACAAACTTCATTTTTAGGAGCGGTCCCCACGATGAAGGTAATGAATCTTGAAATTGAGACAGCCACAGGCATGGATGTTGGTAATTATCAGGATCCGGAAAACAAGTGTACGTTTGTACCGACACGAAGTGTCTCCTACATTCTTCTTCCGCATTTATGTTTTCCGACCTTGGGCTATACCCAGTTGGGTTTGCCACCTGTTTTATCCGACACAACCGTTCTTCTAACTCTCTGAGTTCGTCATCCTCTTTCTGCCTATTTTCGATTTTTGAATTTATCTCACTCTCCCTCCGCAGTCTACCTGGTGGTGTTTCACCTTCGCTTCTGCACGCTAATTGCAACTGTGCTAGTTCTTCCCTATGTTTCCTATTTGTTTCTAATTGTGCCTCTTTAAACTGTAATAGTGATTGTATCTCCTCCTGGTCGGCATAAACCTCTCGCTGCGTACTGTCAGAGCCTGTTTCGCCTCTTATACTGATCTTTTCTACATCTGCGCTAATCGTATTCATTCTGACCACTACCTCCGCAACTTCATCCCTGTGTTTATTTAGCGCCATTTCCTGCCGTGTGACTTGAGCTTCCACGCTGTCTAATGCCCCTTGTTTATCTGCAAGTAAGTCCTCCACTATCTCTTTGATTCGCTCATCCGGCCACACGCCCCTATGTTCTGTAATATCGCTTTCTATTGCACTTATTCGTACCTCCAAATTATTGGCTTTTTCTTTCACTGCATCACATTCTTGCTGCACCGCATCCAGATTCTTCTCCCCCTCATCTAACCGATTATTAACTGCGGACAGACGCTCATCGATAACTGTGTGTAGCTTCCTCATTGCCTCTTTATTTCCCTTATCTATTGCCTCCAATCTTTCCTTATTTGCTTCCAATCTCTCCTTAGTCTCCCTATCTCTCTCCTTAGCCTCCCTATCTCTCTCCTTATTCTCCCTATCTCTCTCCTTATTATCTCTATTGATTGCTTCTAATCTTTCGTTAGTTGCTTCGAATCTTTCCTTACTCTCCCTATTCATCGCTTTATTATCTCTACTCATCGCTTCTAATCTTTCGTTAGTCTCCCTACTCATCGCTTGTAAAAACTGCAGTATCACATCGTTATTTCCTACTTTCGACGCGCTCACCTCGTTCGCCTGAGAAACCGTAGCTTCACTAAGGGTAGCTGCACTTTCACCGCACACCTGGCCTAGTCTCGGCTCGCCCGCGTCTTCGGGAAAAGCCCGCGTTTGTGGACAAAGCCCGCCGCATAAAGGATCCCCTTGCAGCGGTCCACTGAACAATACAGCCTCTTCGGAGTGTCTGCCGTCCCCGCTCATTAACCCATGGTCAACAGCTACTTCCTGCTGCACTGCTACGTTCACGCCAGAATCGCTATTCTCCATTGTGGCTACGTTTTTCGACTGCGACCTAGTTACTACGGACATTACGCAAAAAAAATTATGAAACGATCTTCCAGCCTTGTGCGATATAGCAATTAATTACATAAAATAAAATAAAAGATCCTCACCAATCCAGAAAGAATTTGCAAACAGAAAAAATTTTACTTCTTAGCGCTATCACAATACATTCCATAAAAAAAATCTTAACAGCAAACCCTAACAACAAAATATCCTAACAAAAACGATCCTGGCAAAGGAATCCTGACAACCAATTAAATATCCTGGTAACAAAATTATCGTGGCAAAAAACGGAATCCTGGCACAATATCCTGGAATAAAACGGAATCCTGGCAGGGTCGAAATTATGAGAGGCACCCACTTGCCTTTCTCATACTGTGGCATCAAGCAGTCAGGCCTGCAAGATGAGTGGTTTGCCAAGCGAGTGGATTCTTCCTTAATTTATCGAGCAACATGAATTCTCGTATCTTACTATTTAGTAACAAATTATCCTCCTGTATGAATAATACGCAACGGAAACACGCATCTGACTATCAGTGATTTATAGAACTCTGACTGTACACTACGCACTGGCAATACCACATTTACCTTTTGTCTTTGATTTAACGGCTTTTATATAAATTTGAGACATTACGATAACATACAATTTAATGAAAAAGGCCACCAATCTCTTTCTTTTCACTATTTGATTTATTCCTAAACACACAAATTCTACAACCTACAACAAAATCACATGAGAAATTCCGCCCAGTGGGCATGGCTTTACGTTAGTGAATCTCTATACTATAGTCTCGTAATCTATTTACCGCAACAGTGCACTCCCTGGATCGGATGGTGGATCTTTTATTGTACCTCACACTTCGCCTCTCACAATAATCCTCACGAAACTTTCCTCCAGGTCGAGCGATACAGAAGGAACAGGCATACCCACAAATCTTTCGAAACTACCTTGTTACTCCCATGCAAAACACACATACCCAAATTACAAGACATACACAACACAACAATATGAAATATTACACAAAGAACGGTTACAACTTCATCACTTTCCGCTTTCCCACTTCAATCAATATTTATCCCAGTTTCACACGACACTGCCCCACTTTGTAATTCTACTTTCCTACTGTGAACTCTGGAGATAAACGCACGTCTTCCTGTGCAATGCAAGCCAAGTGGCGTTGCTGGAAAAACGGCCGACTCACCTTGATTCTCTCTCAGAGTTTAAATTCAGCGTCACACGGAATGATATTTCTTAAATACTTCAACTTATGATACACACGCTATTTCTTAAATATTTCAGCTTATTGTACACACGCTATTAATTCTTAAATATTTCAGCTTATTGTACACACGCTATTAATTCTTAAATATTTCAGCTTAAGCTCACGGAAGTATCTCAACTTATAACTACACGTGGGCTCTTTGTGACCGTTGGTTTACTACAATCCCCTTAAAATTACCTGCCTCACTTTGTAATTTTCGCCACAAAAGGTCCTGTGAAAGAGAAATTATTAATTCTAACTACTCTTAAATATTCCACATCCATACCATGCCTCCACTCTTTCATTACGGAGCACAACAAAAAAACAGGTCTTTACAGCAGAAGGTACAGCGGCAGAGTCCCTGAAACATGGCCGTATTCCGATTCTCTCGCACCTCTCTCGAAGTGGGAGAAGCACCCTGCTACCTTATTGATCAGCCACATTTCAGACGCTCAAAGCTCTGGTAACTTCCATCTCTTTGGTCTCACCAAAGGTAGCCAAAGGATCGACTCAAAGATGATCATATATTCCGATTCACTATCTGTGGTTAGCAGACGACCATACATTCATTCCTTTCACAGATCTCACCAAACTGGATGTAGGGATTTATTTTGAGGGAGTGCACATGTGATCAATTAAATAAATAAATTGTCATTCTTTCCCACACTGGTATCCGGCTTCGCTGTATTAATTGAAACTGAGTTACTTTTACACAAAAAATGTGTTGTTCTGACAAGAATTTCGTACCTATTTTCAATGTTGGGCGGTACTGTACCCTTTCAAAGAAATTGATTAAAAATTAAGGTACATCTTATAGTCCGTTATACAGGGTGAGTCACCTAACATTACCGCTGGATATATTTCGTAAACCACATCAAATACTGACGAACCGATTCCACAGACCGAACGTGAGGAGAGGGGACAGTGTAATTGTTTAATACAAACCATAAAAAAATGCACGGAAGTATGTTTTTTAACACAAACCTACGTTTTTTGTAATGGAACCCCGTTAGTTGTGTTAGCACATCTGAACATATAAACAAATACGTAATCAGTGCCGTTTGTTGCATTGTAAAATGTTAATTACATCCGGATATATTGTAACCTAAAGTTGATGCTTGAAACCTGCCGGCCGCGGTGAGCTAGTGGTTCTAGGCGCTCAGTCCGGAACCGCACGACTGCTAAGGTCGCAGGTTCGAATCCAGCCTCGGGCATGGATGTGTGTGATGTCCTTAGGTTAGTTAGGTTTAAGTAGTTCTAAGTTCTAGGGGACTGATGACCACAGATGTTAAGTCCCATAGTGCTCAGAGCCATTTGAACCATTTTGCTTGAAACCTCCGACGTTCAGTTGCGTGTTGTAACAAACACGGGCCACGGTCGACGAGCAGCATCTGCAGGGACATGTTTACGATGACGACCGTGTTTACGAGTGTGGCTGTAGTGCACTGTTGTGGTTTGGTCTAGCTGTCGCAGTGTCCGCATGTAGCGCTTGCTGCTATTGTTATTCTGCATTCGTCTCCGCACGCAGACCAACTGTAGTACAACGTGTTACCAGACGTCTGTGATAGCGTAGTGTTGTAGGAACTGTGACCATGATGTATTCGAACTCTGGAAAGGCGGAGATGATACTCATATATGGCGAGTGTCGACGAAATGCAGCTGAAGCCTGCAGGGTGTATGCAGAACGGTACCCGGACAGAGAGCATCCAACGTGCCGCACATTGCAAAACATCTACCGCCAACTGTATGCAACAGGTATGGTCGTAGCACGCAAACGGGTCCGTAACAGGCCCGTCACAGGAGAAGCGGGTACAGTTGGTGTGTTAGCTGCTGTTGCCATGAACCCACACATGAGTACACGGGACATTGCGAGAGCCGTTGGACTGAGTCAAAGTAGTGTCATGCGCATACTGCATCGTCACCGCTTTCACCCGTTTCATGTGTCGCTACATCAGCAATTACATAGTGATGACTTTACTCATCGAGTGCAATTCCGTCAGTGGGCATTAACAGAGATTGCGTTGCAGTTCTACCTGTTTACCGATGAAGCGGGTTTCACAAACCACGGGGCAGTGAATCTACGGAACATGCATTACTGGTCCGTGGACAATGCTCGCTGGCTCAGACAGGTAGAGCGACAGCGACCGTGGACTGTAAATGTATGGTGCGGAATCATTGGCGACCACCTCATTGGTCCTCACCTCACTGCAGGGGACCAAACAGCTGCAACATACATCGCGTTTCTACAAAATGATCTGCCAACGTTGCTCGAAAATGTGCCACTGGAAACGCGTCGACGTATGTGGTATCAGCATGATGGTGCACCTGCACATTCCGCAATTAACACTAGGCTGACCCTTGACAGGATGTTCGACGGGCGTTTCATAGGACGTGGAGGACGCATAAATTGGCCAGCCCGTTCTCCTGATCTTACACCTCTGGACTTCTTTCTGTGGGTACGTTAAAGGAGAATGTGTACCATGATGTGCCTACAACCCCAGAGCATATGAAACAACGTATTGTGGCAGCCTGCGGCGACATTACACCAGATGTACTGCGGCGTGGACGACATTCATTACGCCAGAGATTGCAATTGTGTGCAGCAAATGATGGCCACCACATTGAACATCTATTGGCCTGAACACACTCTATTCCACTCCGTAATTGAAAACGGAAACCACGTGTGTACGTGTACCTCACCCCTCATACATGTGCGTCAGTGAAAAAGACCAATAAAAAGGTGTTAGCATGTGGACGTAATGTGCTGTTCCAGTCTCTTCTGTAGCTAAGGTCCATCACCGTTCCCTTTGGATCCCTACGTAATTCGGTGCTCTTCGATACACACGATCGAACAGCGGAGGAGTGGTGCTCAAGCGTCAACTTTAGGTTACGATATCTTCGGATGTAATTAACATTTTACAATGCAACAAACGGCACTGATTACGTATTTGTTTATATGTTCGGATGTGCTAACAAAACTAACGGGGTTCCATTTTAAAAAAACGTAGGTTTGTGTTAAAAAACATTCTTGCGTGCATTTTTTTATGGTTTGTATTACCCATTACACTATCCCCTCTCCTCACGTTCGATCTGTGGAATCGATCCGTCAGTATTTGATGTGGTTTACGAAATATATCCAGCTTTAATGTTAGGTGACTCACCCTGTATAACGGACTATAAGATGTACCTTAATTTTTAGTCAATTTCTTAAATGAAGAATTTTTTTACCATTTTTATTATTGTATTGCAAAGCAGTGCTGAGAAAGATTCTTAGTGTATAAAACCGAACCGACTTTTAATATACCGGAAAATCGTCATCTGATCTTTCTTCTTCTTCCTCTTCATCGTCATCGTTCTCCTCTTCATATATAAGACGGTCTTCACTGCCAGAGACTGTTTCTTATGTCGCACTTCTTGGAAGATTTAACAATAATGTCTTCTCTCACTCTAGACCATGCCTGTTTTATCCACTGGCACACTTGTTTGATTGTAGGTCGCTTTAAACCTCCCTTGGGCGTGAATTCATGTTGGATTTCATCCAATATCCATTTGTTCCACTCCTCTCTCATATACAGTTTAAATGAATTTGTCGTTCTAGAGGACTGATGAGCTCAGATGTTAAGTCCCATAGTGCTTAGAGCCATTTGAGCCATCTGAACCCTGCCACAGAATCTTTCAAATGACTAGTAAACTGTCCTAGCACAAGAAAAGAACACTTCTTCAAAAAAGCATATTTCCTAGTCTCCCACACTCTGTTAATCCATAAATTCCAGTGATTCCCATATTGGTTCCCGAAGCATGTCCGCAACACTTGCGTGTTGTGCGAACCTAGCAGTAACAAATATAGCTGCCCACGTCTGAAGTGCTTCGATGTCTTCCTTCAGTCCGACCTGGTATCGATCCCAAACACTCGAGCAGTACTCGAGAATAGGTCATACCAGTGTTCTACAAGCGGTCTCCTTCACAGGTGAACCACTCTTTCCGGAAATTCCGCCAGTAAACCGAAGCCGAGCATTCGCCTTCCCTACCACAGTTCTCACATGCTCGTTCTACCTCACACGGCTTTGCAACGCTACGCCCAGACATTTAAACGACTTGACTGTGCCAAGCAGGACACTAGTAATGCTGTATCCCAACATTACGGGTTTTCTTCTTCCCACTCATCCGCATTAACTTACATTTAGGGCTAGCTGCCATTGATCACACCAACTGGAAATTTTGTCCAAGTCGTCTTCTACCTTCCTACAGTAACTCAACTTCGACACCTTACCGTACACCACAGCATCATCACTAAACGACCGAGGACTGCTGCCCACCCCGTCCGCCAAGTCATTTACGTATCCAGGGAACGGCAGCGCTCCCGTCACACTCCCCTGGGGCACTCCTGACGATAGCCTCGTCTCTGGCGAACACTCGCCGTCGAGGACGATGCAGAGGACTGTGCTATGTGAGAAGCGCTCAAGCCCCTCACATATCTGTGAACCTGTTCTGTGTGTCTATACCTTTCTTAACCCTGCAATAGGCCACCGTGCCAAACGCATTCCGGAAATCTAGAAACATGGAATCTGCCCAGTGCAGGTCATCCGCAGTTCGCAGCATATCGTGTGAGAAAAGGGCAAGCTCAGTTTCACACGAGCGATGCTACCCAAAACTGTGCTGATTCGTGAACATAAGCTTCTCAGTCGCAAGAAAATTTGTTATATTCGAACTGACAATATGTTCAAGGATTCATTATGTAGCAAACCGATGTTAGGGATATAGGTCTGTAATTTTGCGGATCCGTTCTTTTACCCTTCTTACATACAGCAGTCACCTTGTGACACCATAACTCTACTGCTCTACTGATTTATTTTGCTTTTGTTTCATTTAATGTTACATCATTGAGTATCTGTAAATGTGTTTGAAACGATAACATAAAATTGTATACTCCTTTCTTTCTTAAAACTTTGATGTCGTGATTTGATTCTACGTAATGTAGTATATCTGTCATTTAAATTCTTTGTCCCATTTGCAGGGAATAAAACTTACTCTATATAATTGTACCCCCCCATGAACCATGGACCTTGCCATTGGTGGGGAGGCTTGCGTGCCTCAGCGATACAGATGACCGTACCGTAGGTACAACCACAACGGAGGGGTATCTGTTGAGAGGCCAGACAAATGTGTGGTTCCTGAAGAGGGGCAGCAGCCTTTTCAGTAGTTGCAAGGGCAACAGTCTGGATGATTGACTGATCTGGCCTTGTAACAATAACCAAAACGGCCTTGCTGTGCTGGTACTGCGAACGGCTGAAAGCAAGGGGAAACTACGCCCGTAATTTTTCCCGAGGGCATGCAGCTTTACTGTATGATTAAATGATGATGGCGTCCTCTTGGGTAAAATATTCCGGAGGTAAAATAGTCCCCCATTCGGATCTCCGGGCGGGGACTACTCAAGAGGATGTCGTTATCACAAGAAAGAAAACTGGCGTCCTACAGATTGGAGCGTGGAAAGTCAGATCCCTTAATCGGGCCGGTAGGTTAGAAAATTTAAAAAGGGAAATGGATAGGTTAAAGTTAGATATAGTGGGAATTAGTGAAGTTCGGTGGCAGGAGGAACAAGACTTCTGGTCAGGTGACTACAGGGTTATAAACACAAAGTCAAATAGGGGTAATGCAGGAGTAGGTTTAATAATGAATAGGAAAATAGGAATGCTGGTAAGCTACTACAAACAGCATAGTGAACGCATTATTGTGGCCAAGATAGACACGAAGTCCACGCCTACTACAGTAGTACAAGTTTATATGCCAACTAGCTCTGTAGATGACGAAGAAATTGAAGAAATGTATGATTATGTAAAAGAAATTATTCAGATAGTGTGAAACGTCCCCTTAGAACAATTATACACGACTGTGCTTAAACTGACACACAATATTTTTAGCACAACGCAATCTGACTATCAAAGATCCCTGCAAAAGAATGGCCCTGAGTAACATTAAACTATACCTTTCAGAAATCACTTACCTCACAAAAATCTTCATTACTCGAACTACTGCAATGCAGCGAGCGCCACTACTGCCAGCTAAATAAAAGATTCAAACTACTGAAGGCATTAACTACTGATAGGGATAGTTAGCCAATGAAAGATTTTAATAGAGAACAAACAATGTATTTACCTTAATAGTCATAATATATATAGCAGTTCATGACTAATTACAAAACTCCGCCATCTCTCTCCCCACATCCACCACTGCTGGCGGCTCACCTCCCACTGCCCAACGCTATGCGCTGTTAACATCCAGCTGCCCAACAATACAATGGCAGACAACAATGCAAACTAGCCACAGACTGCACACAGCACAGCCAGTGATTTTCATACAGAGCGCTACGTAACGTTGCCAATAAGAAAACATAAACAGCCTACTTACATAAAGAAAACATAAACAGCCTACTTACAAGTGAAGGGAGACAAAAATTTAATAGTCATGGGTGACTGGAATTCGAGTGTAGGCAAAGGGAGAGAAGGAAACGTAGTAGGTGAATATGGATTGGGGCTAAGAAATGAAAGAGGAAGCCGCCTGGTAGAGTTTTGCACGGAGCACAACTTAATTATAGCGAACACTTGGTTTAAGAATCATGATAGAAGGTTGTATACATGGAAGAACCCTGGAGATACTAAAAGGTATCAGATAGATTATATAATGGTAAGACAGAGATTTAGGAACCAGGTTTTAAATTGTAAGACATTTCCAGGGGCAGATGTGGACACTGACCACAATCTATTGGTTATGACCTGTAGATTAAAGCTGAAGAAACTGCAGAAAGCTGGGAATTTAAGGAGATGGGACCTGGATAAACTGAAAGAACCAGAGGTTGTACAGAGTTTTAGGGAGAGCATAAGGGAACAATTGACAGGAATGGGGGAAAGAAATACAGTAGAAGAAGAATGGGTAGCTTTGAGGGATGAAGTAGTGAAGGCAGCAGAGGATCAAGTTGGTAAAAAGACCAGGGCGCTTAGAAATCCTTGGGTAACAGAAGAAATATTGAATTTAATTGATGAAAGGAGAAAATATAAAAATGCAGTTAATGAAGCAGGCAAAAAGGAATACAAACGTCTCAGAAATTAGATCGACAGGAAGTGCAAAATGGCTAAGCAGGGATGGCTAGAGGACGAATGTAAGGATGTAGAGGCTTATCTCACTAGGGGTAAGATAGATACTGCCTACAGGAAAATTAAAGAGACCTTTGGAGATAAGAGAACCACTTGTATGAACATCAAGAGCTCAGATGGAAACCCAGTTCTAAGCAAAGAAGGGAAAGCAGAAAGGTGGAAGGAGTATATAGAGGGTCTATACAAGGGCGATGTACTTGAGGACAATATTATGGAAATGGAAGAGGATGTAGATGAAGATGAAATGGAAGATACGATACTGCGTGAAGAGTTTGACAGAGCACTGAAAGACCTGAGTCGAAACAAGGCCCCCGGAGTAGACAACATTCCAGTAGAACTACTGACGGCCTTGGGAGAGCCAATCCTGACAAAACTCTACCATCTGGTGAGCAAGATGTATGAAACAGGCGAAATACCCTCAGACTTCAAGAAGAATATAATAATTCCAATCCCAAAGAAAGCAGGTGTTGACACATGTGAAAATTACCGAACAATCAGTTTAATAAGCCACAGCTGCAAAATACTAACACGAATTCTTTACAGACGAATGGAAAAACTAGTAGAAGCCGACCTCGGGGAAGATCAGTTTGGATTCCGTAGAAATACTGGAACACGTGAGGCAATGCTGACCTTACGACTTATCTTAGAAGAAAGATTAAGGAAAGGCAAACTTACGTTTCTAGCATTTGTAGACTTAGAGAAAGCTTTTGACAATGTTGACTGGAATACTCTCTTTCAAATTCTAAAGGTGGCAGGGGTAAAACACAGGGAGCGAAAGGCTATTTACAATTTGTACAGAAACCAGATGGCGGTTATAAGAGTCGAGGGGCATGAGAGGGAAGCAGCGGTTGGGAAGGGAGTGAGACAGGGTTGCAACCTCTCCCCAATGTTATTCAATCTGTATATTGAGCAAGCAGTAAAGGAAACAAAAGAAAAATTCGGAGTAGGTATTAAAATCCATGGAGAAGAAATAAAAACTTTGAGGTTCGCCGATGACATTGTAATTCTGTCAGAGACAGCAAAGGACTTGGAAGAGCAGTTAAACGGAATGGATGGTGTCTTGAAGGGAGGGTATAAGATGAACATCAACAAAAGCAAAACGAGGATTGTGGAATGTAGTCGAATTAAGTCGGGTGATATTGAGGGCATTAGATTAGGAAATGAGACACTTAAAGTAGTAAAGGAGTTTTGCTATTTGGGGAGCAAAATCACTGATGATGGTCGAAGTAGAGCGGATATAAAATGTAGACTGCCAATGGCAAGGAAAGTGTTTCTGAAGAAGAGAAATTTGTTAACATCGAGTATAGATTTAAGTGTCAGGAAGTCATTTCTGAAGGTATTTGTATGGAGTGTAGCCATGTATGGAAGTGAAACATGGGCGATAAATAGTTTGGACAAGAAGAGAATAGAAGCTTTCGAAATGTGGTGCTACAGAAGAATGCTGAAGATTAGATGGGTAGATCACATAACTAATGAGGAAGTATTGAATAGAATTGGGGAGAAGAATAGTTTGTGGCACTACTTGAACAGAAGAAGGGATCGGTTGGTAGGACATGTTCTGAGGCATCAAGGGATCACCAGTTTAGTATTGGAGGGCAGCGTGGAGTGTAAAAATCGTAGAGGGAGACCAAGAGATGAGTACACTAAGCAGATTCAGAAGGATGTAGGTTGCAGTAGGTACTGGGAGATGAAGAAGCTTGCACAGGATAAAGTAGCATGGAGAGCTGCATCAAACCAGTCTCGGGACTGAAGACCACAACAACAACAACCTATTGGCGGTTGGCCGCAGCTGTCTACGGCGCGCCACTCTCGAGGCTATTCTCGCTTACAATGCAGAGTTGTCGTCCATGAAGGCATTTACGGTCACACTTTATGTGAACGTTGCATCTTTAAGAGGTTCATCATTTTAAAAGTAGAAAAAGACATTTGCAGATTCAGGTGCAGAGTTAGCTATTTGCTGTATGTGTCATTTTTTCTTGTCTACACTGTTTCATTCATGAAATATTAAATAACTGTTATCAACACAATTTTTAAGAAAGTAAGTAAAGTTGATCTGGTAACTGTTTACCTTGCGATTAAATGACAATAGAGGTGAGAAAAAAATACACTTTTCATTCTAGTACAGCGCGAAATGTTCTTACAATGAAGATAGTTCGCTTCGTAGCCGCGAGGAGGCCAAGTAAATAGACTGAGTTGTTCTCTCCTTCTTTTTTTTAAGCTGGTAGCCGCGATGGATGCTCGACACTGTGCAGTAGTAGCATACGTAGGGTTAAAATACTGAAAAAGAGAAAAATACACCGAAAGTACTGGGTGCATCCAGAGGTGAGTAGTCGTTTGTTGCAAAAAATGGTTCAAATGGCTCTGAGCACTATAGGACTTAACATCTATGGTCATCAGTCCCCTAGAACTTAGAACTACTTAAACCTAACTAACCTAAGGACATCACACAACACCCAGTCATCACGAGGCTGAGAAAATCCCTGACCCCGCCGGGAATCGAACCCGGGCGCGGGAAGTGAGAACGCTACCGTACGACCACGAGATGCGGACGGTTGTTGCAAGGAGCGTTTTACGTTATATTTAACGAGCTACGAGAGGATGAAATGAAAATTTTCAACTATTTCCGAATGTCTTTCTCAAGCTTCGATGAATTACATCACACGCTTTACAGAAGCAAGACACGAACATGAGACTCGCTATACCTTTAATGGAAATGCTGGCTATAACTTTAAGGTAAGTGAATCCTAATGTGTAAGTATCCTGTCTCAGCCAAAAATTATCTCAGCTAAAATTAAAGAAACCCAGTAGTGTGTATCACTAGTTTTAACACTTTCATTTCAATTAACAAAAAAGATAATGATTAGGTCAATAAACGAACAAGTTCAATTCTCTTTTCTTTATTGATATTGAATGAAATGTTACATGTAAATCTGTCTTTTGAGGATAAGAAACATCAATTAACAGTAAATGAAATTAACAGAATGGACATGCAAAAAAGGAAAGTAACTCCTTTTAATTCACTTTTCTGCGAAAACCCTCTACTTAAGAGTCAAAATCAATAAACTCTGGTGAAATAGAAGGCGATTGTTCTCTAGACATCAGAATTCTTTCAGCTCGATACTGTTGGGACTGCATCTGCACTAATTGAGGAGCTGCACGCTGGTTGTACATGTATGTATGTAATGTTTGGAAATGTCCTGGGCTTACTGCCATCGTTGGTTCATGTTGCATAGGTTGCTGACACGCTGCATAACAGCCATGAAATGGTTGCGATTTTGCGTTTCGGATGCGCTGAAGTAGGCGTAAAACTTCCATACGGAATTCTAGTTTTTGATCTAAATCAAACTTACGCAGTGTGAGCAACAAGGAATCAAGAAAGATTTGTCTTCGTCCTCAGCGGACGGAGAACGAATTTGAGGACTATCCAGAAATTTGCATAATTTAGCTTCCAGATCTGTTGTCACTCTTCTCACTTTCGTTTTCTTTTATGGAACTGATGAGCCTACTGAAATCTGCTCAGGTGTTGAGGCGTCAGCTGATGTTACTGGATTGCCGGTGTCGTCTTCTGCCAGGGAAAATTCCAAAGAATGTTCCAAATGCTGAATTTCATCTTCCTGTAGACTTGAAACTGAATCCCTTGTTTCTAAAGCAGGTGCCAAGAACCCCAGCTGGTCAGCGTACACGTATTTTAATATTCTTACTGCTTCTGAATCAGATTTCTTCACTTTCCTTACATATTTCCGATGTTGTTGTTGTTGTCTTCAGTCCTGAGACTGGTTTGATGCAGCTCTCCATGCTACTCTATCCTGTGCAAGCTTCATCTCCCAGTACCTACTGCAACCTACATCCTTCTGAATCTGCTTAGTGTATTCATCTCTTGGTCTCCCCCTACAATTTTTACCCTCCACACTGCCTTCCAATACTAAATTGGTGATCCCTTGATGCCTCAGAACATGTCCTACCAACCGATCCCTTCTTCTGGTCAAGTTGTGCCACAAACTCCTCTTCTCCCCAATCCTATTCAATACTTCCTCATTAGTTATGTGATCTACCCATCTAATCTTCAGCATTCTTCTGTAGCACCACATTTCAAAAGCTTCTATTCTCTTCTTGTCCAAACTATTTACCGTCCATGTTTCACTTCCATACATGGCTACACTCCATACAAATACTTTCAGAAATGACTTCCTGACACTTAAATCTATACTCGATGTTAACAAATTTCTCTTCTTCAGAAACACTTTCCTTGCCATTGGCAGTCTACATTTTATATCCGCTCTACTTCGACCATCATCAGTGATTTTGCTCCCCAAATAGCAAAACTCCTTTACTACTTTAAGTGTCTCATTTCCTAATCTAATGCCCTCAATATCACCCGACTTAATTCGACTACATTCCACAATCCTCGTTTTGCTTTTGTTGATGTTCATCTTATACCCTCCCTTCAAGACACCATCCATTCCGTTTAACTGCTCTTCCAAGTCCTTTGCTGTCTCTGACAGAATTACAATGTCATCGGCGAACCTCAAAGTTTTTATTTCTTCTCCATGGATTTTAATACCTACTCCGAATTTTTCTTTTGTTTCCTTTACTGCTTGCTCAATATACAGATTGAATAACATTGGGGAGAGGTTGCAACCCTGTCTCACTCCCTTCCCAACCGCTGCTTCCCTCTCATGCCCCTCGACTCTTATAACCGCCATCTGGTTTCTGTACAAATTGTAAATAGCCTTTCGCTCCCTGTGTTTTACCCCTGCCACCTTTAGAATTTGAAAGAGAGTATTCCAGTCAACATTGTCAAAAGCTTTCTCTAAGTCTACAAATGCTACAAACGTAAGTTTGCCTTTCCTTAATCTTTCTTCTAAGATAAGTCGTAAGGTCAGTATTGCCTCACGTGTTCCAGTATTTCTACGGAATCCAAACTGATCTTCCCCGAGGTCGGCTTCTACTAGTTTTTCCATTCGTCTGTAAAGAATTCGTGTTAGTATTTTGCAGCTGTGGCTTATTAAACTGATTGTTCGGTAATTTTCACATGTGTCAACACCTGCTTTCTTTGGGATTGGAATTATTATATTCTTCTTGAAGTCTGAGGGTATTTCGCCTGTTTCATACATCTTGCTCACCAGATGGTAGAGTTTTGTCAGTACTGGCTCTCCCAAGGCCGTCAGTAGTTCTACTGGAATGTTGTCTACTCCGGGGGCCTTGTTTCGACTCAGGTCTTTCAGTGCTCTGTCAAACTCTTCACGCAGTATCGTATCTCCCATTTCATCTTCATCTACATCCTCTTCCATTTCCATAATATTGTCCTCAAGTACATCACCCTTATATAGACCCTCTATATACTCGTTCCACCTTTCTGCTTTCCCTTCTTTGCTTAGAACTGGGTTTCCATCTGAGCTCTTGATGTTCATACAAGTGGGTCTCTTATCTCCAAAGGTCTCTTTAATTTTCCTGTAGGCAGTATCTATCTTACCCCTAGTGAGATAAGCCTCTACATCCTTACATTTGTCCTTTAGCCATCCCTGTTTAGCCATTCTGCACTTCCTGTCGATCTCATTTTTGAGACGTTTGTATTCCTTTTTGCCTGCTTCATTTACTGCATTTTTATATTTTCTCCTTTCATCAATTAAATTCAATATTTCTTCTGTTACCCAAGGATTTCTACTAGCCCTCGTCTTTTTACCAACTTGATCCTCTGCTGCCTTCACTACTTCACCCCTCAAAGCTACCCATTCTTCTTCTACTGTATTACTTTCCCCCATTCCTGTCAATTGTTCCCTTATGCTGTCCCTGAAACTCTGTACAACCTCTGGTTCTTTCAGTTTATCCAGGTCCCATCTCCTTAAATTCCCACCTCTTTGCAGTTTCTTCAGTTTTAATCTACAGGTCATAACCAATAGATTGTGGTCAGAGTCCACATCTGCCCCTGGAAATGTCTTACAATTTAAACCTGGTTCCTAAATCTCTGTCTTACCATTATATAATCTATCTGATACCTTTTAGTATCTCCAGGGTTCTTCCATGTATACAACCTTCTACCATGATTCTTAAACTAAGTGTTAGTTATGATTAAGTTGTGCTCTGTGCAAAATTCTACCAGGCGGCTTCCTCTTTCATTTCTTAGCCCCAATCCATATTCACCTACTACGTTTCCTTCTCTCCCTTTTCCTACACTCGAATTCCAGTCACCCATGACTATTAAATTTTCGTCTCCATTCACATATTTTCGATAATAGTCCCTAATGTTACGCCACTTTTGTTGTGCCTTCTGGCCTACAAAGGAGAAAAAAAGAAACGGAAATTTAACGTAACTTTAAAATCTTTAACATCATTAATTAATGACTAAATATTGAACGTAATTTTTGTACATTTATATCTTTGGTTTTAGATATTTGGCTACTGGTTGTCACTTAGTTGATCTGCACTATACGTACAGAATAGGCAAGTCAACAGCCAGTGACATAGTGAGGAAAGTGTGCTGTGCGATTTGGGGCTGCCTGCGTGACAAGTGTCTGCCTCAGCCGACAGAGGAGGAGTAGAAGAATATTGCCAATGGATTCCAAATCCGTGCAAATTTCCCAAATTGCATAGGGGCAATCGATGGTAAACACATTCGGTTGGTCAAACCAAAGACGAGTGGTTCACTGTTTTATAAGGACTTCTTTTCCATTGTTCTTTTAGCAGTGGCAGACTCAGATTATAGATTCGTTTTTGTTGACATTGGTTCGTTTGGAAAAGATTCAGACGGCATAATTTAAAAAACAAAAAATCTACCCTGTCGAAACGTCTGAACGGAAATACATTGTGTATACCAGAGCCCCCTGGCTTACCAAATGCCACTGGGATAGTATGTGTTTGTTGGTAACGAAGCATTTGGACTCTCAGAACACGTACTACGACCATATGATGGTAAAATGTTGACATGTGAGAAGAGAATTTTCAACTACCGTTTGTCACGGGCTCGTAGGTACGTTGAATGTTCCTTCGGCATATTGTCGAACAAATGGCGCGTCTTCCAGCGAGCCATGAATGTGAAACTGGATTATGCTCTTGACATAACAAAAGCATGTTGTGTTCTGCATAATTGTGTGCGCGAGAGAGATGGGCACCGAATTGAAGACACATTTATTGTGAATGGATTTGAGACTGCAATGAACTTCGATGAAAGAAGAAGAAGTGTGTCAGCAATAAGAAACAGAGACGTAATGGCAAATTATTTTGTAAGTGAGGCTGGTAAAGTGCCTTGGCAGGACAGCAAAATCTGAGGTGTTACATAGAGCAGAAAATGAACTTTTTCATGCATTTTCCTTAATACCTACAGTTTTATTAATTTTATTGTTCTAGCTTGTTATTATCAGTAATTTCACCTGTAAATTGACCTGAGACTTAATAAAACTAAGTAATCAGCTATTGTTGACTCTTTCATACACTATCCAGAAACTCGTTTGAGAGCAGTGCTTACTGAACCTGGTTTGTTTAGTGTTCTATTTTTAGTGATTTATCACTCTATCCAACATTGTAATTGTCCAAGGCGATCATGTGGCTTAATTCGTGAGATGCAAAACAATCGATACCATTATTCCCAATTCTTACATATTATTGTCCAAATATGCTGTTCTTTTTTATTGTTATATTTGTGCATTTTTGTTACATTATCAATGTGTAACATGTCAACAATAATAGAAATGCAGGACTTTCTCAACACTTATCATTGTTCAGCAATCTCTAAACAAAAATACTTAATGAGTTCCAGAAATCTAATTCGCTAACTATGTCGCAATTCAGATTGATCTTTAAACCAATTGTATTATTCTAATAGTGGACGAAACACTTACCAACGGATTTTTTCTCTGTGCTCGAATGATCTGCGAAATCATCGAATAATGCACAGCAGATTTCATGCCATGCTGCATCCTTCTTATTTCTGTCATTGTATTCCTCGGTCCTTACATCCCAAATACAAGGCCTTTTTCCCACTTCCATTATCAGAATGTCCATATCTATTTTCTCAATGTCTAGTGGGCACATCGTGGAAGTCACTTTGTAGTCACACGGAACGGAGCACGCAACCGCCTGCTGCAGATGGCCCTCTACTCCGCTCCCAGCACTGACTGCTGTCAGCTGGGCCTTCTCCGCACACCTGTCGCACCGCCCGTGTGAAACGCCCAATAGATTCTCGTGACCCACAGCGCTGCGAGCGCCGCAGCGGGTTTTCCGCCTCGCTATGGGCGATGCGGCTGGCAAGCGGCAGAATTCCGCAGCCGCAGACGTTCCGCCCCGTGTGGACTGCTGCGTCTGCCCCATGCGCCATAGCGGTGCGGTCATTTACCGCGCGTCTGACGTTCCACAGCTATTCCGCTCGTGTGGCCCCGGCCTTAGCTGTTACCCGGGAAACGGCGTCTCGTCCCCACCGCTGAGCCAAACGTCAAAAGTCGCAACTAATTTTAAACGCACTATCGTCTCACCTGTTATTATGATTACTTCCATTTACGTGGGCAGTAAAACGTTGCGCACACGTGGACGGCGCAGTTGTCCCATCGATTATTAATCTCCACCCGTCCAAACCACGCCCGAGCAAAGCCCAGTACTGCACCATAATCTATAAAAACATAAAAGTCAACAAACATCGTTGCAATCGCCCCATCAATCGTTTAAAGAGTGGTTCATAAAACCAATGATGATAGCAAACATAGTTTATTTTACGAGGCTTACATTCACTTTTGAAACATCAGAAAAAGCACGCCGAAATGTTTTTTTTATTTTTAAGAATCCCAGCAGAAGAACGCAAGTTGTGTGTGGTCAGAGATAAACACGAACAACCGGAAATAGATACCTATTTCTTCACAAATCTACCCACATTTCTAACGTTAAGTTACTCTTCGCGCAATGATACCTACCGATGTGACTGATGATCAACTACCTTTACATAAATCAAACAACGAAACTAAATGAAATAAATCTTCCTAAGAAAATGAATTTTTTGTCGTCTAACCTATTTCTTTGTATTTAACCATTTTAGTACGGAATTTAGGAAAAGAAGCTTGAATAATCTAGTCCCTAGCAGTCTGTGTCTTCCCTAATCTCCGACAGCAAACAGTACATCTGTGAAGGAGACCACGTATAATACGCTTTTGCGACCTATTCTTCAGTAACGCTGGAGTGTTCGGGATACACAATAGGTCCGTTTAAACGAAGACATCGAAACAATTCAGAGCACGGCTATTAGGTTTGTTGGGGGTAGATTTGAACAACACGTAAGTTTTATGGAGCTGCTTCAGGAACTCAAATGGCAATACCTGGAGGAAGGTGTCGTTCTTTTCGAGAAATACTATTGAAAAAATTTAGAGAACTGGGATTTGAAGCTGGCTGCCGAACGGTTTTACTGCCGCCGACATACATTGCAGTGGGAGGGGGGAAGGAGGGGGGGGGGCGAATAAAGGCAGGAAGGTGATCCAGGAGAAATTAGGGCTCATACGGGGGCATGTAGACAGTTGTTTTCCCACTCTGTGTTTGCGAGTGGAGCAGGAAAGGAAATGACTAGCAGTGCTACTGGGTACCCTTCGCTAATCGCCCTAAGTGGCTTGCGAAGGATCTATTTCTACGTGATTACTCTGCTGTTCACAAAAAAGTGCTTGGCAGAGGGTTCAATTAACAACCTTCAAGTTGTCTCTCAACCGTTCCACTCTCCAACGGCTCGCGGCAAAAACGAGCACTTACATTTTCTCTGCGAGCATGATTCCTCTTATCTTACCGTGATGATCACTTCTCCCTATGTAGGTAGGTGACAACAACATGTTTTCGCGATCGGAGTAGAAAACTGGTGACTGAAATTTCACAAGAAGGTCCCGTCGCAACGGAAAACGCCTTTGTTTTAATTATTGCCACTTCAACTCACGTATCGTGTCTGTGGCTCTATCTCCCCTACTTCGCGACAATACAAAACGGGCTGCCCTTCTTTGAACTTTTTCGATGTCATCCGTCAGTCCCACCTGATGCGGATCCCACACCGCACAGCAGTACTCCAGAATAGGGCGGACAAGCGTGGTGTAAGCAGTCTCTTTAGTAGACCTGTTGATGCTTCTAAGTGTTCTGCCAACGAATCACAGTCTTTGGTATGCTCTACACACAAAATTATCTATGTGATCGTCCAGTTTAGGTTATTTGTACTTGTAATCCCTAAGCATTTAGTTGAATTTACTGCCTTCAGATTTGTATGACTTATCGCCTAGTCGAAATTTAGCGGATATCTTTTAGTACTCATGTCAATAACATCGCACTTTTCTTTATTCAGGGTCAATTGCTACTTTTCCCACTATACAGATATCTAAATCATTTTGCAAGTCGTTTTGATCATCTGATGACTTTACAAGACAGGTAAATTACAGCATCATCTGCAAACAATCTAAGACGGCTACTCAGATTGTCTCCTATGTCGTTAATATAGATCAGGAACAATAGAGGGCCTATTACACTTCCTTGGGGAGCGCCGGATAATTACTTCTGTTTTACTCGATGACTTTCCGTCTGTTACTACGAACTGTGACCTCTCTGACAGAAAATCACGAATCCAGTCGTACAACTGAGGCGATATTCCGTAGGCAGGCAGTTTGGTTAGAAGGCGCTTGTGAGGAACGGTCTATAAAGCCCGCTAGAAATCCACAAATATGGAACCAGTTTGACATCCCCTGTCTATAACACTCATTACTTCGTGAGTACAAGGAGTTAATTGTGTTTCACAAGACCGATATTTTCTGAATTCGTGCTGACTATGTGTCAATAAATCGTTTCCTTCGAGGTAGTCTCGCGTGACTTATAATCATATGAAATATTTTTCTCTTTCTTTTTACATGAATGTCGTTATTACGCGGTGGGCTTTTCTCAAAATTAATTGCTAATTTGGTTATTAGTTTAATGTTGATTTTTTCTTTGATTTGAATTAAATTGCTTTTTGTAAGACGGTTTGTTCAATGAAAGTTAATCCTTAGCAAAATCATTAATCACGTTAATAATTGTAAGACACACTGATGTTGTAAAACGTTAAATATAAGTTAAAAAATAATATAAACCTTTTTAGGTTCTTGCCTCGGCTTAACGTTTCTACTCAAACATGAGACCTCTAATTATTATTTGCATTTGCCCACACACACGAGAGAGAATAATTTCTTACCATTTTGATTCGTAATGCATTGTAGTCTGAGCCGTGGCTCTGGATCTCGGCTGTTATACTGAAAATAAAAATCTTAAAGCTATGTCGTCCGTTGCAGTGGCTGTCGGCTGTGGAAAAAATTTGTATTGTAATTGAAGCGTGCGAATAATTCGCTTCCGCTGATTTCATTAATTAAAAGTGCCACGTAATGACGGCTGTGGCTGCAATTGTTGCGCTGAAAATAACTTGAATTACTGATATTCAAAGGAAGCGGACATGAGATAGGCCTCACCTCTTACAATTAAAACTGAGTAACAGCGTGAAACCGATATATTATGTGCTTACAAGTACAATAATGCTTACACGCGACAGCACTCGCCACGATGTCCGACTACTCGCATCGAAGACAAAAGAGAGAGTGATAACGGACAAAATATGACAAAACATGGTTCCTTTTCCATCTACGTGGTCCATTATTGTCAGAGTGTATCTTTTTTATTCTTTGCACTCGAAAATGACGCACGGAATTTTATATCGTTATAATAATAATAATACACATGAGGGAACATTACATACTGCTTGAGCGGTTAACGTTCACGTATAATTCAATATTAAACGTTTTTTTGAAATTCCTCTTTCACTTTTTTGTAATATTTCTACTAGGGACAGTACAATGCCCCCCCCCCCCAAAAAGTTTACGACACAAAATGTACGTATTAGTTCTTTTTTCTCATTAACATTTCCTACTTTACGTCCACAGTGTCCACACACACAGTTTTTACAGGTTTCATTTCACGTGGGTCGCATTTTATCATAATGGCCACCATGTTGTTTCACATTAGATTGATACAACAAATAACACAAATTGAGTTATTTACACCAAAGGATTTCGTATACAATTGTTTACAATGTAGTCATGAACTAAACGAAAATAATATACAATCAAGTTGCCATTCATCATATAATATTTTAAACATTTTCTAGATTGGGTTTTCATCCCAAGGTCGTACTGTCGTTGTGGCTGCTTGTTTTGGCTGTTGCAGCTTATGCAGCGTTCGTTGGCACACGAGTTAGTCTGATATTTATACAGTCCCAGGAGTGTTAACTGTTCGCTCCCCATTCGGCGCGGCTTGAGGAAAACCCTAGGGAAAACGTCGGCGGAGCGACAGACTAACCTGCTTTGGCTGTTGTCAATTAATTATTTATACGATGTCAGTTCAGAATTTTGAATGAGCATATGTTAATGAGTACCTATTTGTGACAGTATGCAAAAGAAATGACATTATGACGACAATAGATACACCGTAAGAGAATTTCTGTACGAGGTTTGTCCGGAAAATACGTATAAAAGTTGAATAATGTCTCTATGTTACAGGTGGCAGTCACGGCCAGGTGGGACGACTGCTGTAATCAATCCCGTCAACGCTCAGTTCGAGACAGAGCACTCTGCGTGGAGGTGGGAGTGTGCGGCAGCTTGTTGACAGTCGCCCTTTTTCACCTGCCGTCGGCACGGAGCTCTCTGTCTGATTGAGGAACAGCGCGTCACCATCAAGTTTCTTGCAAAGCTAGGCAAGAATGGCCGTGAGATTTTTGAAACAGGTTTGCGGAGACAATTCTGTGAAGGAACCAACCGTGAACAAGTGGTTAAAAAGGTTCCGGGATGGCCGAGAAGAAGTGAACGGAGACCCTCGCCCAGGACGCCCGTCGACATCGAGTTCCGATGCAAACGTTGAGCGAATTCGGGCTCGTGTTCTTAAAGACCTTAGATTGACAGTCGGAATGATTGCTGACGAGCTGTCAATCCCCAAAACAATCGTTCACGAAATCCCGACACAAAAACTTGAAATGAAGAAATTGTGTGCGAAAATCGTACCGAAGCTCTTGACGCCAGAACAGAAGGCAAAGAGGGTCGAGTGCTGTGAGGATTGGTTGGAAGCAGAGGAACGAGCAGACTTTCTCAACCGAGTCATCACTGGAGACGAGTCCTGGTTTCACGAATTCGATGTGGAGCTCAAATCTCAAAGCAAGGAATGGAAACTAGCAGGAGAACCTAGAACAAAAAAGTCAAGGTCCAATGTGAGGCCAATGTTGATTGTTTTCTTTGATTCCAGGGGCATTGTTTACAAGGAATTTGTCCCTCCCGGCCAGAGAGTGAACGGAAATTTTTACGTTGAAGTTCTGACTCGTCTCAGAGCTCGTGTGGCCCGAGTTCGACTGGAGTTGGCAAAAGGGGGCAGGTGGATCCTCCATCACGACAATGCGCCCGCTCACACGTCGCTCGTTGTGCGCGAGTTTTTGGCCCGAAGCTCAATCACCGTGACAGACCACCCGCCTTATTCACTAGATTTAGCCCCGTGTGACTTCTTCATGTTTCCGAAATGCAGAATGGTGCTTCGGAGGCGGCACTTGGGAGATGTGGAAGCCACAAGGCGGAAACGACACGGCAACTGAACAACATCACAACTGAAGACTTTCAGCAATGTTATCAACAGTTGAAACGGCGTCGGCAGAAGTGTATCGCGTCTCAGGGCGAGGACTTTGAAGGAGACCATGTTGTAATACCTGAATAATTGTAAAGTAAAGCTACTATTTAACTTTTATACGTATTTTCCGGACAAACCTCGTATATGAGACAGTATCACAGTTTCTGTAGCTATTTGTCGCGGTGTTGCTGGTGTTCTACGTCACGGCGTTCAGCTCGTGGCAGCGCCGGTAGGTGTGGTCTGCACTGTGGGTCCCCTGCGGCGACGGAGAGGTCAGCGCCCGCTGGGCATAGGCGTGGCTCCCGCCGGCGTGCAACGTCACAGTCAGCTGATCGACCGCGCAGCTGGCGATGCGCGTCTGTCTGCGGCCGGGCGCGATGGGGTGGGACGAGGAGGACCGCCTCCCCCTCCCACCTCAGCCCCCCCCCCCCCCACTCTTCGTGCTCGTCGACAGGATTCAGCTCAGCTACGCATCACCTGCGTTGTACATGAAACACACACGCATACAACGTAATATTTCCTTCCCGCTGATGATGTTGGGGCTAGTGGGAGAGGAACGTTTATTAGTGCGGCAGTTGTTGTGAAGCTTTCACGTTTCCGAGCGTCAAGCTAGTAGCATTGTCTTGCAGAACAATATGACATGGATCTTTTTCCTAGAATACCATTTAGATACGACACAGTTTTCGTTATATCTCACTTTTGGTTTTGTTAAGATCATTTAATGTTTCCACTGCACTAGCAGGCACTTTTAGGCGCCCATATACGAGTTCAGCACAAAACATTCGTTACTTCTGCAGTTGTTTTTATATGGATTTTATATGGCAAGCTGGATAGAGGGACTGCAGAGGATCAGTTCGGATTCAGAAGAGGAAAAGGAACAAGAGATGCTATTGGCCTGTTGAGAACTATAGGGGAAAGATATATGGAAAAGGATAGAGAAATCTTTGCTGTTTTTATAGATTTAGAAAAGGCTTTTGACAGAGTTCAGTGGAACAAGCTGATGGATATTTTGAAGAGGAAAGGAGTAGATTGGAAAGAGAGACGACTGATACAGCTTGCCGATGACCACAAACGTACAACAGTAACTTGTAGCAGCAAGGCGGTTATTCTCTTAGCGTTAACAATCTACAGAGGGTGTCCAGGACTTGTTTACGTTTCAAGCGTGGGGGAAGCAGCGTCGCAGGTAGCGACGAAACCTTCTTCGGTTGCACGTCTGCAGTCGGAAGGTCCAGAAAGACGCGATGGAGAGTTCGCTCCGAATCTTGATCTGTTACTCAAATCTAACGTGGCAAAAACGGTGAAAGCCTTTGGCACAACAATATCGCCAGCTTTAACGGAATGTTTGGCACAGTGCTGTTTTCGTGGTGTTTTATAAATTCACGTTTTTATAATTGTACGTTTGTGTATTGCTGAATAATTGAAAACCCTTAAACTAAGGATAAATGTAGTTACGATGGAGAGTTGACCAAATATTTAGCTTTTGGGAGTGAACGATTATGGAAATTATTGTCACTCATATCAGACACTACCAATTTGTAGTGACGAATGCGATTTGGTTTCCATGTCCATATAGTGCATACGAGTTTTAGCCTATGTTTCACAACAATAAACCATTATCATGGCATGTGAACAAACCAGTTGTCAACGCTCACATAATGCTGACGTGATAATTAAGAAGCCAGAAGATGACGAGTTTTTATAACTTGTCCATGACAACTGCGAAAATAATGAACTGTTTTTATTTGCGGACAGATGGTTTAATAGAGCACACAACTGTTTGCTGTAGGAAGGTGGAAGTGTTATACAAACACGAGGCCACAAGTGGCTAGTGGAAGTCAGTATCGTTTTTGAATAATGAAAACGGTACGTAATGTCAGTTGGGAAGAAGATAACTTTTGCGAGTTAGTCTGTGATGCCATAACTCTAAATGAGGCTTTATGTAGCCTAATCACAGATACGTGTGCCTCACGTACGTAATTTATCGTTTGCTAAATGAGATTTTCACTCTCCAGCGGAGTGTGCGCTGATATGAAACTTCCTGTCATATTAAAACTGTGGGCCGGACCGAGACTCGAAATCGGGATCTTTGCCATTTGCGGGCAAGTGCTCCACCATCTGAGCTACCCAAGCATGACTCACGCCACGTCCTCACAGCTTTACTTCTGCCAGTACCTCGTCTCCTACCTTCCAAAATTCACAGAAGCTCTCCTGCGAACCCTGCAGAACTAGCACTCCTGAAAGAAAGGATACTGCGGAGACATGGCTTAGCCACAGCCTGGGGGATGTTTCCAGAATGAGATTTTCACTCTCCAGCGGAGTGTGCGCTGATATGAAACTTCCTGTCATATTAAAACTGTGGGCCGGACCGAGACTCGAAATCGGGATCTTTGCCATTTGCGGGCAAGTGCTCCACCATCTGAGCTACCCAAGCATGACTCACGCCACGTCCTCACAGCTTTACTTCTGCCAGTACCTCGTCTCCTACCTTCCAAAATTCACAGAAGCTCTCCTGCGAACCCTGCAGAACTAGCACTCCTGAAAGAAAGGATACTGCGGAGACATGGCTTAGCCACAGCCTGGGGGATGTTTCCAGAATGAGATTTTCACTCTGCAGCGGAGTGCGCGCTGATGTGAAACTTCCTGGCAGGATAAAACTGTGTGCCGGACCGAGACTCGAACTCGGGACCTTTGTCTTTCGCGGGAAAGTGCTCTACCAACTGAGCTAAGCCATGTGTCCGCAATAGTTTTTCTTTCAGGAGTGCTAGTTCTGTAAGGTACGCAGGAGAGCTTCTTTGAAGTTTGGAAGGTAGGAGACGAGGTACTAGCAGAATTGAAGCCATGAGGCGAGGTTGTGAATTGTGCTTGGGTAGCTCAGTTGGTAGAGCACTTGGCAACGAAAGGCAAAGGTCCCGAGTTCGAGTCTCAGTCCGGCACATAGTTTTAATCTGCCAGGAAGTTTCATATAGTTTGCAAGTTTACTTGCTTATTATGATGTTAAATGTAAACTCTGAATGCTGTTTGCACATTTATTTTTTCCCGTTTTCATGTACTTTGCTCCCTAGGAATTTAAACTGCCGACATTACGGAGCGCTAGCAGCAACAGTCAGTCGCTGAGACAGCGACAAAGCTCTGTAGGGTCAAGGAGAATGAAGGAAAAAATAACTTCGGTTTCTTCATTATTACGATCTGTTAGTGCAATTAAAGGTGCTGAACGTCAATACAGTGTCATTACGTTTGAAAGTCATTCAGTGACGTGTGTGCAACTTCAGCAGTGTATCCGGCATCGGTAATCGCATTTCGAGAATCGATAAGATAGTGTTTACAGCACGAACCAGAAGCGGTACTGGCAGATCGGTTTATGAAGAGCATGTGTATTAGCCGTATGTAGGACTGTTAAAAGTACTTTGCATATTTTCTTTGGCGCAGTTTCCAGAACGAGAAGACAGACGTAAAATATTTTTACACTTCACATTTCTTTGGTGTTCTATATTTATAATTTTATACAAAGAGCTATAAGGAGTACTATCGCCATTGTTATGTACCATGTACTTAATCGTTGTGTGTCACAGTGGTGCCCAGCAGACGTATTACGCTTTTTTCCGCTGTTAACTTTTTGAACGACTTATTGTTAAAGAAATTCCAGAGCCAGTACTGCGTGAGCAGACCACGGTCCCCATGTGTAAAGCCCACATGGCGACTGCCGAAACAGACTGCTATTGGTACCTGTCGCCCTCTCAGCTGTTGGCAGCACTGGCACCGTGGAAGTGCCCTGTGACTTGAGTCGTCTGTCACATTTGTAGTGAGCTGTTTGCAGTGTGAGCGTCTGCGAGGGTATCTAGCGCTACAGTTTCCGAGTCGAAAAGTTCTTGTGCAACACGGATATCGTGAATAAGGTAAGGACGACGATTTTCATTCGTTCCTCGTGTGTTCAATTATTTTCTTTTTTGTTTTTGCAAACCCATTGCAGTTGTACAGTATCATTTTATTCACCACCGAGGCTATTGCGTATAAAGCAAACCCTGAAGGTTACTATGCTCTCACAATGCTAGCGAATTTCGTATTAAAATTTTTGGTGTTTTAAAACTCTACCGAGATTCCGGTTAAATCTGTTTTACTGACTTAAGGCATAAATGAAAAGACTGTCTCGGATGATATTTTTTCCTCGTCTTCGCGCCATTTTGCTGAATTGTTTTTCTCGAAATATTGGATTTTATTCGTACATATCTGACGCATAAAAGAACTATCCTGCTTGTAGGTAAGGAATAACAGAGGGGAATGGTGGAACACAAATATTGTAATGGAATAAAAAGTATTTCTTCTATTATCAGCAGATGCGAAGCTAAGATAGAATCTAACCCACTCTGGAAGAAAAACAACTAGGTTCTGTCTGGTCACAGCGTAGACCTTGGGACTGTCAGATCCTACAATTGAAAGAAAATCAGCCCTCAGTCACTGTTTTTAACAAATTAACCTGGTTTCGACTCTGCTATCATATGACTAAAAACGTATGATGGAGTATAAGCACGGAACTGTCGTGAAAGACTGGCAGTAGTTATATCTCATATTATAAAATAATAAAGTAAAATATTAAATATGCCAAAAGAGCATTGGCATAAAGGTATTTAAGATAAAGAAAACTGTGATGGCGAGCCACTAAAGGCTGCTCGATACTTGCGTGGTGCAGGTTGCGAAACGGTCCGTTTTGCTCTTCTGGCATATTTATTATAATATTTAATATAATATTTTATAATATGAAATATAAGTACTGCCAGTCTTTCACGACGATTCCGCACTTATACTCTATCATACGTTTTTAGTCGTAATTCTGTGACCATGTTATAGAATATAGACCATTCTTTGTTTTTAATTCTGAGGAAGAAACTCCTAGCGGTGTCGAAACCAGGTTAATTTGTTAAAAACAGTGACTGAGGGCTGATTTTCTTTCAATTGTAACTAATAACGGTCTCTGAACGTGCAGCCATGTACAACATTTTGTCTGATCCTATATTATTCGCTCGTCATCACACTATGAGACGATTTTTGATAATTCCGGACTGCGGCATTGAATATTTCGCGAGCACTCGGCTTTACGAAAACTGCAGAATACGGCACTTTATCCTCACAAATATTTAGTCCAACTAATCTATTAGTTTGTTTCTCCCAGTCCTGTATTAGCAAACAGCCCGTTACGTCACGCAAATGTGTTGTAGTACAGAGCGCTTTTCCATGTAACTTCGATATTACTGCTTTCCTAGAGTAATGTTTGTGATAACAAGTACGACTGTAGGCTAGTCTTACGTTACATAAGGCTGTGCTCCATTTCGTCTTTATTGTTTTTGTGTAAGTGCAGAAATCAATGAATCCTTACATTGACCTAAAATTGATCCTCTTTCTGGAGACTTCTACAAATGTCAAAATGCTCGCCGTTATCAGTTTGTCTTCACTTCGATTAATAATCGTGTATTTTCAGACTGTGGTTGTGGCTTATACGTATCAAAGAGCACTCGGTTTTCTTACTAAGGAAGTACTTGAATGGGCAAACAGTACCGCACATTAAGAATCAATATTGAAATTTTTTTTGATAAAACCGGTCGTCCTCGATGTCCTTAACTCTTTATCATTGGTCAGAACGATATCGAAATGCAACATGTGACAGCTGCAGATCGTAGTGCAGTAAACTGACTCTCGCAACTGAGCAGTAAAATCATCAAACGTAATGGACTGATTCACTTCCAAGAATATTACTTGAAAATGAAAATATAATATTATTAGCCTCGGCGTATTTGTACTGTAAGAGCATGGACTCAAATATTCAAATTACTGTGGAACCACGTAATTACCATCATATTCAGGCTGTCGTAGTCTAATCATAAAAGTAATGTTGCTCTCCTCTGCAGCTCATTGCTGTGAAAAAATGTTTGTTAATTGTTAAAGCGGGCAATCTCTACGCTTCCGCCCTGATTTCGCATTATAGGACGACGCGTAATGGCATCCGTTGAAGCAGAGGCCGCTAGAATTGTGGAGCTGTAAACGTCTTAAGAAAAATTCAGTGCAGCTAACCCGAGGGCGCACAGTACATCGAAATAACTCACATATAAACTTTAACGTACTATATTAGCAACCTGTAACTTTCGTGGTACAATATGCCTCTCTCTCTTCCGGTTACTAGCAACAAACGAAGAGGGAGGAACAACACTAAAATGTAGGAGCGTTCTTCTCCCGTATTAATTGCATAGAAGTTATTACATTTAACGAGTTTGCTCCTTGATACTAAGATTAAATTTATGTTTACAATAAAACAGGAAAATTTTACGGCGCCTTTGCGGTCGATGAAACACGTAAGATTCGTGTAAATTTACTTCGTCGTGAGATACACTTCTCGTTCCAAGTTCTTTTTAATGTCTTTACGACTTAGTTGTGGCTTGATAGAAGCTGAGGATTCACATATATATTCTTGTTAAATAAAACCACAGGAGCTGTTGAATAACACTTCGTTAGGATAAATAAAAAATTAATCAACTGCTGCTGCGGTTTTGTTCATCAGGAAAGCGATTCTTACAGCTATAGTTACCTACAATATAAACTGTATTGCTACTACGTAGTGCAAGCAATACAGTTTACATCACAGCAAGCGTATCTCTTGATATTAATACGCTAAGAGTAATTTGAACGTCTTTTGTTGAAGTAAACAAAAAATAGGAATGCGAATGATGGTAGACAAACGTTCAGGATCAAGGGCTGATATAACCACCTTCCTGCGTCCCTGAAACCTTGGTTGTGCAGACTTACTGGTCCGTTGCATATCACGAGGTGTAGTTTAGGTTGAAGTAAGGCGGTATGATCGAGAGACGGGTAATCCAATGGGTGTGGGTGCGAAATAGAGGGATGGGCAACTGATTGCTATTGTAACATAGTCTGTCTACATTGACACTGCACTTACGTCATACAGGGTGATTCAGGAGGATAGGTACACGCTTTGAGATGCGATAGTGTTAGTGATTCTGAACAAAAAACTTCATGTGGACACATGCCCTATTGCGAATGGTTTCCGAGATAGAATGTTAAATATCACTTTTGTACGGTCTTCTGTAATACATCGAGAACCGCACACTCTAGCGAAAAGGTCACAGTACGCATTTCAACTGAATTAAATTTGCTACAAGAAAAGGTCCTATTTATTTTTTGTTCAGGACTAGCAGTTCGCGCGGAGAGATGCCGAGAATATTGAATATCTCACGCGACGCGAGTGCGCTATAGCTTATGTGCTTTTTCTAGGCGAGTTTGAGGTAGTTTTCCGACTTGATAGACCACAAGCATCCTGTATGAAAATGTTCGTCTGAACTTTCACTATATTACCGTGGTACGTTGTAAACAATGACAATGAATAATACACAAAATAAATAGAAGTGTACATTGTGTTCTATCTCGGAAACCATTCTGAATAGGGCATATATTCACATAATCTTTTCAGTTCATAATGACTAATGCTATCACCCGTCAAAACACATACTTTTCCTCCTGACTCACCCTGTATATCGTACCTCCCAAATTAAAACCTAAAGGTAGCTTCAGCAAACGTTTGTACGATGAGTCTCCCATGAATGCCCTGCCGATGCCACACATTGGTTTTGACCTGTGTCGTAATTTCAGGGGACGCCCTCTATGCAGAGACAACACACATTTGTTTTCCTTCTACATTGTTGCTTGGAAGTGTGTGCTGATACTTTTATGTACCTTAGACTGAGAGGGGAGTGTTACTCGGCGAAGCGTATGAATGTCTTGTAAGGGGAATAAATTAAATAGCTCTTTTTGCTGCAGGTATTTCACGCATACTGCATTTTGGTGACTGGTTTACCCGGCTTTTTCGTCATCGGTCAGAGGAGATGTGTAGTACTATTAACAGGTACCATATTTTCGAATCTTAGAAGAAAGATTAAGGAAAGGCAAACCTACGTTTCTAGCATTTGTAGACTTAGAGAAAGCTTTTGACAATGTTGACTGGAATACTCTTTCAAATTCTAAAGGTGGCAGGGGTAAAATACAGGGAGCGAAAGGCTATTTACAATTTGTACAGAAACCAGATGGCAGTTATAAAAGTCGAGGGACATGAAAGGGAAGCAGTGGTTGGGAAGGGAGTAAGACAGGGTTGTAGCCTCTCCCCAATGTTATTCAATCTGTATATTGAGCAAGCAGTAAAGGAAACAAAAGAAAAATTCGGAGTAGGTATTAAAATCCATGGAGAAGAAATAAAAACTTTGAGGTTCGCCGACGACATTGTAATTCTGTCAGTGACAGCAAAGAACTTGGAAGAGCAGTTGAACGGAATGGATGGTGTCTTGAAAGGAGGATATAAGATGAACATAAACAAAAGCAAAACGAGGATAATGGAATGTAGTCGAATTAAGTCGGGTGATGTTGAGGGTATTAGATTAGGAAATGAGACACTTAAAGCAGTAAAGGAGTTTTGCTATTTGGGGAGCAAAATAACTGATAGTCGAAGTAGAGAGGATATAAAATGTAGACTGGCAATGGCAAGGAAAGCGTTTCTGAAGAAGAGAAATTTGTTAACATCGAGTATAGATTTAACTGTCAGGAAGTCATTTCTGAAAGTATTTGTATGGAGTGTAGCCATGTATGGAAGTGAAACATGGACGGTAAATAGTTTGGACAAGAAGAGAATAGAAGCTTTCGAAATGTGGTGCTACAGAAGAATGCTGAAGATTAGATGGGTAGATCACATAACTAATGAGGTACTGAATAGGATTGGGGAGAAGAGTTTGTGGCACAACTTGACCAGAAGAAGGGACCGGTTGGTAGGACATGTTCTGAGGCATCAAGGGATCACCAATTTAGTATTGGAGGGCAGCGTGGAGGGTAAAAATAGTAGGGGGAGACCAAGAGATGAATACACTAAGCAGATTCAGAAGGATGTAGGTTGCAGTAAGTACTGGGAGATGAAGAAACTTGCACAGGATAGAGTAGCATGGAGAGCTGCATCCAACCAGTCTCAGGACTGAAGACCACCACAACAACAACAACAACATTTTCGAATTGATAGTGTGACACATCTTGTAGAGTACTAGTCCATTTCCTCTTACGAAATTCGTGCGGCAAGAATCGTCATGTGCAGTAAAATGTACTTGCCGTCTAGATCGGAGAACAAGGTCTCTTTACTGGTCACGCCTTAGATGTTTACGATCGTGTGATAGTTTGATCTTCTGCTGCAAATTTGTAGTGTTGTATGGAGCCCAGATTTCAAATTAGTGTTCACTGATCAGTATGCAAATGAGTAGACATCAGTAACTTTATCGTCGGGATGGAAATTTCACTGTTACCTACATAACGTACACGTACGGAGAATTTTTCGTCATTAAGAGTGTGACGCCAGTGCCTTCTCTCACGGCAAGAGTTACCTTGTGCTGTGATTGGCTGAAAACAGCAGTCGGAGCACAGGCCAGATTATATTAAATTTTCGCGAAGTGGCATGTTTCGGAGTCATTGCGCATTAAATTGCGCTCTACGAAACTTCAGTTGCTGGTACATTTTAAACGACATAGATACTGGAAAACGGAAACTACCTTTGCTTCCATGCACTCCAGGCACGCGATACGAGCATAAGCTAGGGTTTCCAGTACGTGGAGCTGGAACAATGGTTCTGCTTACGTGGTCCGCTGTGTCGTTGTGAAGACAAAGAAATAAAGGAAATCGCGGAAGAGAAGACTCGATGTGACGTCAACACTGGTTAATAGAAAGACTCACTCCGTGGCGTACAAGGGCGAGCAAAGTTTTGAAAATAATTACAAGGGGCAAGCAAACCCATTTGCTGATTTCGCCTTTCAGCAAAACCGTTAAGAATACATACATACCAATAGTGTGGGAAGGTGTGTTAGGTACGCAGCGCTGTTCTACAAGGAGAAACAACTCATTAATAATATGGACACAATTTTATAGGTGGTCCTCTGTAAAACTGTTTCGTTGCTCCAATTTTTAAAAAGATGTATATCTGGAAATACATTGGTCGTACTTTGTTTTGAGACCATTTACAAAAAGGAATTCCTATTTAATGGTGACTGTGATAACAATCGGCCCGAGAAACCTTTTGTTATTGTTACTGTTTTACATACACAGCGCATCACATCATAATGGAAAAAAGGAAAACGTAATTTGAAATGAGACATTTCTTTTGTTTTTATTGAGACTAAAAAACTCTAGGTAGGCCTACAATTTCCAAATGTAGTTTTCGACAGTATGGGAAACAAATTCTTTCATGAGAGCCACTAGATTTAATTTTTCCTGCCCTGTCCTGATGGACATGGAGGAGTAGAAGGCTGAGTTTCGACGGGATCATCGTTGATCTGAGGCAAGTTTTAAGTCATCTCAAGGCGCTGAATGACCTCTCAGAGGATGCTGACAGTATTAGAACTGCCAGAACCAGAATGATGCGAATAACTTGCTGAATGAACCCTACCAGGATCAGCAGTAAGTTTTCTTCCAGTAGAGGGTACGTTACATTGTTGTATACCGGTCGTAATGGTTCGCAAAATTTCGAGTTGTGCATAAGGGTTAGTCTGTTGGATTTACTCCAAGCAATTCTTCCAAACGCTGTGTAGATGGAATGTAGATGGGATAATTTCTTTAAATCCCCTTGGTTGACCCTTCGATCAATCTCGTTCAGAAGGGGATCAGGAATTTCAAACAAATCCTTTCTGAATTTCAGTGCTTCCAACAATTCTTTGGGAACAGTTGGTGTTTCTGTGTCTTTCAATTTCACTGGAATTTTTCTCGGACGTGGGGTATTTCGGTCTTTAATATTTAGGATTTTAGAATAATCTTTGGATACCTGTAATAGCATATCAAATGGTTCTGTAGTCGTAGGATTTGCAAGAGCTACTTTCAGAACCTCTGTAGAATGTTCCCCTGGGATCTGGGCAGTTTCTCACACAGTCCAAACACTTAAGTTGCTACTGTTGTATAAAAACAGTTTCAAACTTTTCAGGCAGCTTCTCATCGCTCCGCAGGACTGATCTTTTGTATCTAAGTGAGCTCGGTACATTCAGTTCAAAAATGATCAAATGGCTCTGAGCACTATGTGACTTAACTGCTGAGGTCATCAGTCCCCTAGAACTTAGAACTAATTAAACCTAACCTAAGGACATGACGCACATCCATGCCCGAGGCAGGATTCGAACCTGCGACCGTAGCGGTCACGCGGCTCCAGGCTGTAGCGCCTTGAACCGCTCGGCCAACCCGGCCGGCGGTACGTTCAGTATTTCGGTGACTGTCGTCTGGATTCCGTCACAGTTTTCCCTGAAATGTCAAAAATATCGCTCTTATAGCACATCGGGTGGGAAACTTTGGAATCAGTCGTTGAGCATTTTGGTCTGGATTTGTTTCATTGGCACCAGATAGTAGCACATCATCTGCATACACGTCTTTCCTTTTTGCGGATTCTAGAATTATATTTGAGGCGTCTTTCACTGTTACCAGTACATCGCACGATGGATCACAACTTCCTGAAACTTTTTCGTGCCGCCGGCCGGAGTGGCCGGGCGGTTCTAGGCGCTACAGTCTGGAACCGAGCGACCGCTACGGTCGCCGGTTCGAATCCTGCCTCGGGCATGTACGTGTGTGCTGTCCTTAGGTTAGTTAGGTTTAAGTAGTTCTAAGTTCTAGGGGACTGATGACCTCAGCAGTTAAGTCGCATGTTGCTCAGAGCCATTTGAACCTTTCTCGTGCCAGTTCCAAACAATAATTGCTGCAGTGGATGTAAGAACTCTTTGGCCGGTCTTGAAGGGTTTTCTTCACCCCTTGTTCCGCCCAGACATATTAGCCACACAACCGAAATAGTGGGTGCGTAAAAACTCAGTTTTAGTGACAGTCATAGAAGGCAGCGGACTGTATAAACGCAGACTAAGTTTTTATTTCGAGCGCCTCGTGGTCAACAATATGTACACAGAGTGCGAGTCACGTTCGTCGTTGAATCTGTTCTAATTCTGTAAGAAGGCGAATTTTTATACGCTGCACAAATTCTCGCTGGATAATGTGAGCCATAATTTCCAGTACTTCGTTTTGCATCGCTGGCGCCAACCAAGGGTCACGCTGTTTGAGCCGTCTTCAGTTCTGGCACATCATTCTTCCTCATCGGAAAGCGTCGTGAAGTTCCCAGAGGCCGTTTCATGACCTCTGTGTGTCTCCTGTTCGACCCAGGAACCTTAGAATTACTAGCAAAGCGGTTCTGGCTTTATCTTAATAAGTCGGGAGATGCGTGACTCGACCAGTCACAGGTGTGCTATTTTCTCTTTGGTGGAATAACTGCGAGAGACCCTCGATGGGAAAGACTCTTCTCGTTTATCTTGAATTTTTCCGTTGCTTTTTTTCCAGTTATAGGAAACTTCTTTAAGGGGGTAGGACTTCAAACGGGCCGACTTGGAGCACGAGAGGCACCACAGGACATTTCCACTGTCTATACTTTTACAAGTAAATTCATAAAACTTTGTCAGCATGACCAGGAAGGATTCAGGATTCACACTCGTAGCAGCGAAAGTTCAAAAACATAACAAAATAATTTTTTACATGTGAAATTTCATCATTTTTTCACTTACTCTTGGCTGCATTTGTTGCTATAGGTACACTTTTCTTCATAAGTAAGACAAACTGCTCGATAAATTTTGCACAGCGTACAAACCATAGTTACAGTGTCCGAAACTCTATAATCTATTTAATTTATGAAAAATGAATGAGCTGTTACGTTTTAAACTTTATGTTTAGAAAAAATCTAATTTTTTAGGTAACTATCTAAATTTTTTCCAGTTTTTAATAGATTTGGAAAAATCTACAGTTTCATACATCTGTAAGTATGTTTTGTATGCTGTGCAAAATTCAAAAATGTACCTATAGCAACAAATGCAGCCAACAGTAAGTGAAAAATGATGAAATTTCATATCTAAAAAGAATTATTTTGTTATTTTTTGCATTTACACTGCCATGAGTGTGAATCCTGGATCCTTCCTGGTCATGCTGACAAAGTTTTATGAGTTTGAAACTTCCTGGCAAATTAAAACTGTGTGCCCGACCGCAACTCGAACTCGGGACCTTTGCCTTTCGCGGGCAAGTGCTCTACCAACTGAGCTACCGAAGCACGACTCACGTCCGGTACCCACAGCTTTACTTCTGCCAGTATGAGTTTATTTGTAAAAGTATAGACAGTAGAAAATAAAATGTCCTGCGGTGCCCCTCCTGCTCGAAGTCGGCCCTTAAGGAAAGCCGTCTCTTTCCGAGGTCTTCTATTGTTCACTACGAGGATGAACCGAACGCAGTCATATCAGAAACCACTGCCACTCTCTTCTTTGTATTGTAGCCACGGATAAGCCACAAGCCATTCCGATGTATGAGGTCTTTCAGTCCTTCGTGGAAATTTGCGCTTCTGTGATGAGTGAAATTTTGTTTCAAGAACAGGTAAACTTGAAGTAAAGCCCATTGTGTTTTCATGCGAGGATGGGTGGGTCTGCGTGTTTGACAGTCCTGTGTCACAACTTTTATGTCCATCGCCTCTACCTCATTGTATGTGCCGCAAGAAAGAGGAATCATCGTAAATATTATTAAACATCTTCACTGGTGTCCAAAGTCAAAGCAAGAAACGGAAATTTTTCAAGGTTACCTAATAGGACTAGAATAAAAAATATTGTTGATACTGTTCAGATTATAATGTCTGAAGTTTTGAAAATAATTACAATTGGTAGAATTAATGCAATTTCTACATCAAAGATTAGAAAAAGTACTGCGATTAAGAAGAAATATGATCTTAAAAGGAATCACCATAAAGCTGTTCTAGGTATTAATTATACCCTTGTTAATTAATAATCTTCGCCTACCTAAACGTTCATAAATAATATGAGATGAACAAAACAATCCAGAAGAACATAAACCATGACCAACCATTAAAGAAAGTGAACCCATACTTTATATTGCCAAAAAACAGTAAAGAGATAATAAAGTAGAAACAATGCAAAGACTACAGAACGTAATCAATTGCCACATGCATAACAGTAGACAAAAATGTTCGTTTTTCCCGACTTAACGGGAGTGTGACCACCTCTGGCACCAATGTAAGCCTAACAACGACGGGGAATGCTGCGAATGATGTCACCAATGTCATATTGAGGGAATAACGCCCTTACTTCCTGCACAGCTGCTCACGGCTCATAGCAGAGAGGGGATGCTAACGTGATGCAACCCGTTTCCCCGTTTCCCCGTTTCCCCGTTTCCCCGTTTCCCCGTTTCCCCGTTTCCCCGTTTCCCCGTTTCCCCGTTTCCCCGTTTCCCCGTTTCCCCGTTTCCCCGTTTCCCCGTTTCCCCGTTTCCCCGTTTCCCCGTTTCCCCGTTTCCCCGTTTCCCCGTTTCCCCGTTTCCCCGTTTCCCCGTTTCCCCGTTTCCCCGTTTCCCCGTTTCCCCGTTTCCCCGTTTCCCCGTTTCCCCGTTTCCCCGTTTCCCCGTTTCCCCGTTTCCCCGTTTCCCCGTTTCCCCGTTTCCCCGTTTCCCCGTTTCCCCGTTTCCCCGTTTCCCCGTTTCCCCGTTTCCCCGTTTCCCCGTTTCCCCGTTTCCCCGTTTCCCCGTTTCCCCGTTTCCCCGTTTCCCCGTTTCCCCGTTTCCCCGTTTCCCCGTTTCCCCGTTTCCCCGTTTCCCCGTTTCCCCGTTTCCCCGTTTCCCCGTTTCCCCGTTTCCCCGTTTCCCCGTTTCCCCGTTTCCCCGTTTCCCCGTTTCCCCGTTTCCCCGTTTCCCCGTTTCCCCGTTTCCCCGTTTCCCCGTTTCCCCGTTTCCCCGTTTCCCCGTTTCCCCGTTTCCCCGTTTCCCCGTTTCCCCGTTTCCCCGTTTCCCCGTTTCCCCGTTTCCCCGTTTCCCCGTTTCCCCGTTTCCCCGTTTCCCCGTTTCCCCGTTTCCCCGTTTCCCCGTTTCCCCGTTTCCCCGTTTCCCCGTTTCCCCGTTTCCCCGTTTCCCCGTTTCCCCGTTTCCCCGTTTCCCCGTTTCCCCGTTTCCCCGTTTCCCCGTTTCCCCGTTTCCCCGTTTCCCCGTTTCCCCGTTTCCCCGTTTCCCCGTTTCCCCGTTTCCCCGTTTCCCCGTTTCCCCGTTTCCCCGTTTCCCCGTTTCCCCGTTTCCCCGTTTCCCCGTTTCCCCGTTTCCCCGTTTCCCCGTTTCCCCGTTTCCCCGTTTCCCCGTTTCCCCGTTTCCCCGTTTCCCCGTTTCCCCGTTTCCCCGTTTCCCCGTTTCCCCGTTTCCCCGTTTCCCCGTTTCCCCGTTTCCCCGTTTCCCCGTTTCCCCGTTTCCCCGTTTCCCCGTTTCCCCGTTTCCCCGTTTCCCCGTTTCCCCGTTTCCCCGTTTCCCCGTTTCCCCGTTTCCCCGTTTCCCCGTTTCCCCGTTTCCCCGTTTCCCCGTTTCCCCGTTTCCCCGTTTCCCCGTTTCCCCGTTTCCCCGTTTCCCCGTTTCCCCGTTTCCCCGTTTCCCCGTTTCCCCGTTTCCCCGTTTCCCCGTTTCCCCGTTTCCCCGTTTCCCCGTTTCCCCGTTTCCCCGTTTCCCCGTTTCCCCGTTTCCCCGTTTCCCCGTTTCCCCGTTTCCCCGTTTCCCCGTTTCCCCGTTTCCCCGTTTCCCCGTTTCCCCGTTTCCCCGTTTCCCCGTTTCCCCGTTTCCCCGTTTCCCCGTTTCCCCGTTTCCCCGTTTCCCCGTTTCCCCGTTTCCCCGTTTCCCCGTTTCCCCGTTTCCCCGTTTCCCCGTTTCCCCGTTTCCCCGTTTCCCCGTTTCCCCGTTTCCCCGTTTCCCCGTTTCCCCGTTTCCCCGTTTCCCCGTTTCCCCGTTTCCCCGTTTCCCCGTTTCCCCGTTTCCCCGTTTCCCCGTTTCCCCGTTTCCCCGTTTCCCCGTTTCCCCGTTTCCCCGTTTCCACAGCACCTCGCAGCAGCCGCGCGTGAGATTCTGTGCTCTCCTCCCAGTACCTGACAGCAGTTAAATCGTGCTGATTCACCAGCACAATTTCGTGAAGAGGTGTTCGAATGGTCAGCAAAATGGTTCAAATAGCTCTGAGCACTATGGGACTTAACTTCTGAAGTCATCAGTCCCAAAGAACTCAGAACTACTTGAACCTAACTAACCTAAGGACATCGCACACATCCATGCCCGAGGCAGGATTCGAACCTGCGACCGTAGCGGTTGCGCGATTCCAGACTGTAGCGCCTAGAACCGCTCGGCCACAACGGTCAACACAATCCCAGCCCACACCATTAGGGATCCTACTCGATGTCGATCTTTTTTCCACAATGTTTGCGTCCCAAAATCGTGTTTAATTTCGTGATTCAATCAGACAATTTAATAAGACAAGCATTCTAGCACGAACATCCCATTATCATGCGCGCATGTATGGAGAATCAATAAAAATTCACAATCACCTTAACAATGTTAATAGAAAAGAGGAAGTTCTAAAGTTGGACAAAATATGGATGTGGACGTTGCGCCAACAGAATGACAATCGATTACTCTTAATCGAGAATGATGATGCCTTCCAAAGATAGGCATACCGTCGGCATCACGTGACGAATGGTGGTGTCCTCTATGCGCTCTACAAATGCGAGAGTACCTGGAGCCTCAGTGGCAGTAGCCGGACGACCTCAAAAGATCCCTCCCACAGGTAGAGACGAAACGTGAGGTGGACATTTTATACATCGACCACGGCCTCTCAGCCCGGAAGTTGCAACAGAAGACAACCCCGCTTGATAGCTGCTTTTATATCATTGTTGGCGTGGTTTTCCGTTGATAAGAATACAATCTTCCATGCAGAACACAATCGTAACGATATGTTCACGTTTTGTATGATTATATCATATTGAAGTATACACAGGACGGGGAAATACCAGTTTGTAGCTTCAATTTTGGACACCAGTGTATACAGTGAATTACAAAAGCGGTGGAAAACCAGATCTTAAAGCAATACTGCAGTGTAAATGGAAGAACATTAACATCCGACATAAAAAACAAGCTTGCACATTTCGTACCAAATCTATTACGACTGATTATTCATCAGAAGGAAACTCAAGCGGAAAAATAAAATATTTTCAGTTGTGAAGGTAATGTGTACTACGATATTTGTTCAATGATGAACTGCCGTGTAAAGCACTGTTTTTGTATTTGACATTCAGCGCCGGCCGGGGTGGCCGAGCGGTTCTAGGCGCTACAGTCTGTAACCGCGCGACCGCTACGGACGCAGGTTCGAATCCTGCCTCGGGTATGGATGTGTGTGTGATGTCCTTAGGTTAGTTAGGTTTAAGTAGTTCTGAGTTCTAGGGGACTGATGACCTCAGAAGTCCCATAGTGCTCACAAGGGAACCTCCCCATCGCATCCCCCTCAGATTTAGTCATAAGTTGGCCCAGTGGATAGGCCTTGAAAAACTGAACACAGATCAATCGAGAAAACAGGAAGAAGTTGGGTGGAACTATGAAAAAAATTGGTAAAATATACAAACTGAGTAGTCCATGAGTAAGATAGGTAACATCAAGGACAGTGTGAACTCAGGAGCGCCGTGGTCCTGTGGTTAGCGTGAGCAGCTGGATCAAGTCTTCCATTGATTTAAAAATTTTTTTATTTTCGCAAAGTTATGATCTGTCCGTTCGTTCATTGACGCCTCTGTTCACTGTAATGAGTTTAGTGTCTGTGTTTTGCGACCGCACCACAAAACCGTGCGATTAGTAGACGAAAGGACGTGCCTCTCCAATGGGAACCGAAAACATTTGATCGCAAGGTCATAGGTCAACCGATTCCTCCACAGGAAAACACATCTGATATATTCTATACGACACTGGTGACGGTATGTGCGTCACATGACAGGAATATGTTGTCGACCCACCTAACTTGTACACTTGGCGAATGGGTAAAATGATTCTTCTACCTTGCCCGATTTAGGTTTTCTTGTGGATGTGATAATCACTCCCTAAAGTGATGGAAAGCATAAGAATTTGTCACATAAACTGCAACAAATGAATGAATGCAACAGTTAGAGTCGCACAGTATTCCCTGTGCTCTGTCAAAACATATGTTTTTAACGTTTTCAAATTTTTCCGTGTGTAGACCGTCAAATCCAGCATATGTCGAAGCAAATCTGACCATGCCCTGGAATTTTGGAGAGCGAAGTTTATTACGTGTGAGTGCCTGAACTTTGATAATTGTCTGAAAATAACAAATTAAAATTTTTACTCGAGGGAAGACTTGAACCAAGGTCCTCTCATTCCGTAGCTGCTCTCGCTAACCAGGAGACCACGGCGCTTCTTGCTCCCCATTGTCCTTGATGTTGCGTATGTTGCGCATGGACTACTCAGTTTGTATATTCTGCTTATTTTTTTCATAGTTTCACACAACTTCTTCCTATTTTCTCGATTGATCTGTGTTCAGTTTTTCAAGACCTATCCACTGTGCCAACTTATAACTAAATCTGAGGGGGGTGCGGTGGGGAGGTTCCCTTGTCAGAGCCATTTGACATTCGACTTTCAATTGTTAAATCAATTTTAGTAAACTGAACAATGTTTGCAGCGTTACATGTAACAATTTTTGTGACAAGTATACAAGTGAACATTGACTTGCAGTATACCACTGAACATTTCCTTTTGTAAGTACTGAATGGCATTAATATACAGGCTGTATCAAATAGAATAATCAGACTTCAAAAAATCATAACTATTATGTTGTTTGAGATGTGTCTGTGGACACCGTACTGTTGGAAAAAGAAAAGTCTCAGAGTTTTGGATGGTTCCCGTTATCAGGGTGTATACAAGGACAAGAAATAAAAATTCCCGAATTTTTCCTGGTTAAAAACACACTCTCTCCATAGTGAAAATACACTTTTTCCGTGTGAAGTGACAGTATACTATTCCTCGGAACTGTAAAACTTATCAATCCTTTGAACGGTTATGGTTTTATACACTGGCGTAGAATTTCTGAGCCCTTTTGAAAACGAAACTCAGAAAAAGACCATTTATGCTGTATATTTTCGTATTACGAAAGTATAAATTCGAATTCCACGAAACACCTCATGTTACTTTCCGAAGCATTGAAATCGAGATTGCGATACGCTTTTGTAAGCCAGTCACAGCTCATGTCACGTGATTTCGCCAGCCAATACAGAGGATATTCAGAGCTTAGGACACGTGATGTAGTCAGCCAATAGCATTACCACTGTTAAGTAGTGCGTGCACCAAATAGGAAAAGTTAATGGTGTATATTAATATGCATAGTGTTGCTACAAGAAAAGCAGAGCTTTCACATATAATATTGGTCTGTACGATTAATAAGCTGCAAGAGAAGCTAAATTTTCACATACAATGTTGATCTTTCTTTGCGAGTGTTACACTATAAGATACATCAGACAAATGTGCCAGTAGAAGTTTTAATACCGATATAAATGTCTGATCTTCTGGGCTCGAAACTTTTTCCATTTGGTCGTCTTCAAATATGTGATTTTTAAATGAGTCAAACACTCTGTGAGTCAAGAAATTCATCGCACATTGTCGCACTTTGTTCATCATGCGTAAAAGGAAATTTACTTTGAAAGTAACGCTTTTCAATCAATCATTCACAATTATTTTCCTGGGACCTGTTAGAAAGAGGTTAGTTTCAGCAGTTGCCAGCTTGCGTGCGCCAGTAAAAATTTTACGGGTAGCATCTTGCTCCTTGCTTATACAGCTAACGGCCATACTTTTGTAGCCAGAAGCGGGAGAAGGTACATGCGCGACTCAACTGCGCATGCCCATGGGTCCGCTGGCAACTGCTTACACGAATGTAATGTAAACAGTTTTGACGTCATGCTCATCGGAGACAATTCGTTGTTATGAAGCACTGCATAGTTTTTCTAAAGCCTTTGACACATTTTTCTACTGGTAGACGCTTGTATCAGCACTGTGTTATGTAATGTTCATGGCACATATCCTTTGCAACTTAAGTTTTATTTTATTTTTTCCCTCGTTCATGTTTTATTGTTGCAGTATTATTCTTCAGTAGCGGGATGCAGCAATATCCTTTGTTAGAGTATTTATTTCTTACAGTCAAAATTACAAAAAAATTAACTGAAAACTGAAACAAAAGAAAACGATCCCGGAATTCTACAAAATTCCCGGGTTTTTCCTGGTTTTCTCCCGGATGAAAAAATCCCCATGTTTTTCCCGGATCTCACGGTTGTCTCGGGTCGTATACGCCCTTGTTATGTAGCGACAGTGTGCGCCCACTTCATTTCTACTAAAAATTGCATTCGGTGTTTTACGTTTTGCGCAGTGCGGGTCAGTAGTAAGTATTCAGCGTGACTTTCGTACTAGCCACGTTGTGGATCCTCCTGCAGCTCAGAGCTTTACACGGTGGCGTGAACAATTCCGAGAAACAGGGTCTTTGTGTAAAAGCAAATTTGCTGGCCGTCCCCGAGTGTCTGACACGGACGTCTAACGCATCCGCCACAGTTTCACGAGGAGTCCGCAGAAATCCGTTCGCCGTGCAGCACGACAGCTCAACATGACCCAGATGTCCGTCTGGCGTGTGTTGGCGTCGACGTTTACACGTGAAACCGTAAAAAATTCAGCCACTGCAAGCTCACCGTGATGATAATTTTTGAATGAAAGTATTACTGGGCGATGAATTGATGGCATAGACCAAATGATACAGCCTTGCATTACTGGCCTCCGAAGTCACCGGACCTGGTTATTTCTTGTGGGATGGCTTATAAGACTTGTTCGCGTGCCTCCGTTACCAACAACAACGAGTGAACTGAGACGTTGCAGAACAGCAGCTGTGTGAAAGCTGTAACTCGAGAAACGCTCGCTGCAGACTGGGAACAATTTGAATATTGCATTGACATATGATGTGCATGTCAAGAAGGCATATTAAACACCTATGAAAAGGTATGAAAACTTAGTTTCCTGGTTATATAAAAAAAATTATTGCACATGTGCACTAGTTTAAGAAACATGGACGTGGCAAATGTGATATACTCTATACACTTCGAACCTGTGTACTTCCAAATTATGATAGATAACATCTCAGTATTTATTGTACAGATAAACTACTCACCTCTTTGCATGCATTTGCTAAACTGTTTGTGTAGTAATTTGTCACGCTGAACCCTGCTTGGCGTGTAGAAACTTACGTGCAGTGTATCATCAACCATACAATCGATTTACTTGTCACTGGAAAGGTATCTCTCTCCTCCATGGTAAAAAAATTCCTTCGGTACGTTAGCTTCAGTTGTTCCGTTGCAATATATGACCTAAAGTCACAAAGCATGAAATACAGTGAGGTCATTCATCACTGTAGATTCCTCAAACTACGTCAAGGAGTTATGGTACTTCGTTTATAAACGTTCTAAAAACTAATAGCGAAAAGGTAGCCACTTCACTGCCAAGCACGAATGTTCGGCTATAATATACCAATTTTTTTTATGAAATCACATGAGAAACGTCACGTAGTGAAAACCCCATGCCAATCCAAAAGCAGTATTTCCTTGATTTTTGTGTGCAAATAGTGCCGGCCAGAGTGGCCGAGCGGTTATAGGCGCTGCAGTCTGGAACCACGCGACCGCTGCGGCCGCATGTTCCAAACCTGCCTCGGGCATGGCTGTGTGTGATGTCCTTAGGTTTAAGTAGTTCTAAGCTCTAGGGGACTGACGACCTCAGAAGTTAAGCCCCACAGGGCTCCGGGCCATTTGAACCATTTGTGCAAATAGTGAAACGTTTCTCGAACAAATGAATATCGGAAAAGGATGTAGATATACCTCATTTATATACAACAGTGATCCATATGACTGAAAATTCTGTTCCCACTTGGGTTCTTTTGTGTTGAAGGGCAAGAAAGCATTTTCCACGAACAGCCCGGAACAAAATGCCGTGACTATGAGCCAGGGATAACCAATTGTGATACGGACTCTGGATAACAAATGAGCGCTTACTAAACTTCAGGATAGTTCTCTATAGTGGTTTAATAAATTGAAGGCTGTGTTTTAGCACAAAAAATTGTGTACGCAATAATTGCCACGACTGAGTGAGCGCATCGCTTGACTACTATCGCAGGGTTTACAGAGAGAAATTTGTCCCCTACTGAAAGCAGCCAGTGTCAGATCATCAATGTATTATGTATTCCTATGAGACATAAATGGAGGATATTTCGTACTAGTCAAATTAATGAAATTTTAGTACTGAAATGTGACTGTAGTGCGTGTCGTGAACTATGAACTTCATAACTTCCAATATAGTAATATTTCGGAATATACATCTCACTTTCCTGATCCTGCAACAGCTGTGGACTTTCTCTTGCTGTGGAATAAAAGGATGATCGGAGTAAACGGTCAATTTCAGGACAAGCTGCAGTGAGTTATGGAGGGATTTTCATGCAATAATACACCTAGCTCAAACGCGTGCGTCCAGATACTAATTTTTTTGCAGCTTACAAGAATTATTTTATTTTAGCTTTAGATACAATGTTATATGTATGTAGTCTGCGTGTTTCTGAACGATTTTCTTATATTGTTACATTGTGATTGTCGATATCTTTGTTGATTGAACTTCTACATGCTTTGTTGTAGTGAAAGGGAATACTTATTCACTGACCTTAAATTATTTCTGGAACGTTTATTCGTTTTTCCTGCTTGAATCCTTGGGGCTGACGTGATACGGATAGTCAAGCGCTTACGCGCCCAAAAGTCAGTCGCAAGTACGTCAATGATCATAGTGACAAAAGAAGGAATGTTATTGTTGTTCTGGTCTTCAGTCCTATGACTGGTTTGATGCAGCTCTCCATGCTACTCTATCCTGTGCAAGCTTCATCATCTCCCAGTACCTACTGCAGCCTACATCCTTCTGAATCTGCTTCGTGTATTCATCTCTCGGTCTCCCTCTACGATTTTTACCCTCCACGCTGCCCTCCAATGCTAAATTTGTGATCCCTTGATGCCTCAGAACATGTCCTACTAACCGGTCCCTTATTTTTCTCAAGTTGTGCCACATGCTCCTCTTCTCCCCAATTCTATTCAATACTTCATCATTAGTTATGTGATCTACCCAACTAATCTTCACCATTCTTCTGTAGCACCACATTCTGTTCTTGTCCAAACTATTTATCGTCCATGTTTCACTTCCATACATGACTACACTCCATACAAATACTTTCAGAAATGACTTCCTGACACTTAAATCTATACTCGATGTTAACAAATTTCTCTTCTTCAGAAACGCTTTCCTTGCCATTGCCAGTCTACATTTTATATCTTCTCTACTTCGACCATCATCAGTTATTTTGCTCCACAAATAGCAAAACTCCTTTACTACTTTAAGTGTCTCATTTCCTAATCTAATTCCCTCAGCATCACCCGACTTAATTCGACTACATTCCATTATCCTCGTTTTCCTTTTGTTGATGTTCATCTTACATCCTCCTTTCAAGACACTGTCCATTCCGTTCAACTGCTCTTCCAAGTCCTTTGCTGTCTCTGATAGAATTACAGTGTCATCGGCGAACCTCGAAGTTTTTATTTCTTCTCCATGGATTTTAATACCTACTCCGAATTTTTCTTTTGTCTTCTTTACTGCTTGCCCAATATACAGATTGAATAACATCGGGGAGAGGCTACAACCCTGTCTCACTCCCTTCCCAACCACTGCTTCCCTTAAAAGAAGGAATACACATAACAATAATATTGTAATGTATACATAGCGATGTATCGAAGTACCTCTACATTAATGAAATCAAATCTGAATGTTGTCACAGAAATATGTTAACTATTTTACAGAAACACAGTAGAATATTGCTGGTATCGAGAGGTTGAGTTGAGGTGCCGTAATGGTTACGTAATTCAAGTACCATTACAATGTGAGACTGTCTGTAGTATAAAACAGTGGAAATAGTCCAAATAATTTGGTTTTTCATTTTTGTTCTAAAAATAAAATGCTTTCTTAATTTAAGCAACCTTTATTAACTATCTTTCATAATATTGACTATGAAGAACTCATATTTGGAATGAACACAGGAATTTAGCGTGCAGAGTCTACTTAGAAGCAAGAAAAGGTGCATTATTCATGAAAATGATGATTAATTTTACATTTACGAGATAGGTATTTCAAATTGAATGTAGGACAACCAAGGCTAGACTTGAACCAGCGAACCATGAGCTGCACCAAATTAAGTCCTACTACGCTACCGTTTGCGCTATACATTCAATGTGTGTTTGTACCTCAACTGCATCAAAAACTTCGAAGCTAATTTTTTCTGGAAATTTACGTTAAACATTAAGAACAACCTGTTTCTATGAACTTTTTATCCGTGTTTCACTACGGACCAGGAAGCAACGTCACCCATTTTCGTACTGCTGAGGCCGTGTCCTGCGTGAGCAACAGAAGCCAACGACAGCGAGCTACTTGTGGATCGTAGAGTAAATATCTCTGGAGTGAGCATTGCGGTCTGCGCATGTTGTTAACATTAGACCAGGATTGTGACGTGTTTTCGGGACTACGCTGTGCGTGTGTGCTTTCCGCAGCGTTTGAAGTTTATAATATCAAGGGTTTTTGTTGTGTTTTCACCGTTTGTTGATAGTGTAATAGCGATGGTGCATTACTGTTGTTGCTATGGATGCAAAGAAAAATATGTGAAATGAGGGATAGTAACTTTTCATGGGTACATACCATGTAGCTCTAATTGTAGTTATCATTAGTAAGAGACATGGTATATGTTAAAAATTTCGAGACGCATTATAATTAAGGCTTGATTCTGTAGACCTACTTTTCAACGATTTTATGACTATATAATAGATATTACGGCTCGTACAAAAGCTTACAAACAATCGCTTCCTCTCGTAAATTTGCTAGTGGAACAGAAAGGGAATTGTTATTTGTTTCAGCAAATACTATCCTCCATGCATTTATCAGTGACTTGTCGATATATACATAATTACTCAGCCTACTATTTATTTAATAAACTGGGAGCAAGTATGTAAAATGCGTTAAATAAGTACTTCAAAGTGTCATAAGTAAGAAAAATTGTGCTTTAGGTCGCAAAAACGAGAAAATAAATAAGCAGAAATAGCAGAAAAAGGACGAATTAGCAGGGATATAATCGCTAATGTTGGCAAATTCGGTGTTTTTCGGACACTTGCAGAAGTACGGGCGTACTGTCAAGTCGTTTTGCAAGACTATCACTGCAAAAATGAACGTCAGGCTCTGTAATACCAAAAGTGCCGTATCAGACCGAAAACTACCAAAAATCGAGTGCATCTGGACACTTATCGCAAAGAAGCAGGATGTAATATCACTTGCCCTTAAGTTACGTAGCTGGTTTATTCCCGGTATCAAACGGATACTGTTAAAATGTCTGCGCAACATATATAAATAATCCACGAAACGTACTAAAAGAATCCGTCTGTACTAGGGATGTCGTGACATTCTAAATATACAGGGCGCTATACGGACACACACATGACGTCCCGAGAACACGTGACCAGGCTGCAATGTATGTTGACAACACAAAATCTGTTCTGCGCATATGAATGCTCACTCCAGAGATATTTACTCTATGTTCTGGATACGCGACAAGCAGCAGCATCGGGCGATTAGTTCGGGTGTTATGCGTGCGAGAGACCCATGTCGCGCTACAAGATGGCTGCTTAGAGCCATCCAGCTGTTCCTATAATACTGCATCTGGAGAGTAAGGCTACGGAATTAAGTTTACGTAAGAAAATAAAGCTAAAAGGAATGCTGTGCATGAAATTTACTAATGGAGAAATCTCCATGGAGAATTTCATAAATATCATCAGCTACGAATGTCACCAGACAAATTCTTCAAATACACATGAATGAGGAGAGGAGCATTCTACTATCTTATCAATAAATTAAGTACGAATGTTTTTTTACATGACCAAGAACTTTTAACAGCCAATAAATGCGGAGGAATGACTACTACATGACTAACTACGCTAAATGTCAACATAAGTATGCAGAATGACACCGAGGCACTAAAGCAAACTGTGCTGTAGGGTTAGCGTATACAGTTGGTGATTACGTGTTTGGAGCAGGTCGTGGGTTCGAAACGGGACTGGTCTTATAATTTTCATTGACTCAGTTACAATTCTGTATACTAAGTCTTATATATACTGTTTACACTGCATTGCTAAGTGTATTTAAAGGCACTGCCAAAGAACATGATCTCCACACCTATCCCAGTATATCACACACATTTACTTCCTAATAAATTACAATGAACCATTAAATTTTACAGAAATTTGATGTTGCGAACGTTATTCATCAGCAGTCAGTATTAACGCCAAGCGTTTCAATTACTCTAAATAGTCTGTAAAAGTAAAGATACCAAAATTTTTTAAAAGAAAGTCAAACGTTTTGTGTAATGATTTGTCTGAAAGTATGAAATAAAAAATATTAGGGAAACGTTTGGTGCACCTCATTTCCTGTTCATGCTTTCGAGCACCATTCAAACGCACGTAGAACGTTTCTCTGATCTACTTACTTCTTTTACACATCATTTCACAAAATATTTGGATGATTTCTTCCATCCTTTAATTTCAAGTTTTATTCAGAAAGCATGATCTTACTGACTCCTCGTTTGCCTTCCTAACTTACTTCATTCGAAGGAGCCTTTCTTACATTTAAAAACCGCGCAAATGTATCATTTTATGTGCAAAATAGCTAGGTCTTGAACAGATGAAATTTTTGGCACTTCATTTACATAGCTTGGCAGCAGCTTTTCGTTAAATATTTAGATTTCCCTCAGCTTATTAATTACGTTTTCGTTAATTACACTGATTAGTTTCAAGCAGTTAAACATTTTCATGTCAAATAAGACCTCATGCTGGTCACTTTGATACCCCGTTTACCTGTTTCTCTCCCTTTGTTTGGTTTGAAAATTTGGACAAAACCTCGTTGTGCAAGTTACAGGGAGTCTTCTTTTCGCTCTGCCCACGCGTTTACAAAAACGTATCGAGTGTTGATCAAATGATAAATTAGCCCTTCCTGCGTGCTGTCATTTCCAAAATTCGTAGTTTCGATATCTTGAACCTTTTATGAGATATGACGATTTTTACGACCACTTGATTCCCGAAGCGCAGGAAAGGTTCGGACGCGCCGCGAGCGACCCGTCTGCGGATATAACAACCAATATCTCAAGAATGAAGAGAGACATCATTCCGGTCTCAACTTTAAATACAATTTTGATATGATGGTTACATTTCATACGCAATAATGTATGGCCTTAAATCTCTACACACTGTGATTTTACTTCTGCAAATTGTTAAAAATTTCGTTCAGCCATGTACTTAATTTCGTGCAGCACAGTAACTATGAAGAATAACCATAATAAATTCAGATCTTTATCGTTTAAAGATACAGGGTGTATACGCCCCGGGGCAACTGGGAGAAAACCGGGAAGAACCTGGCAATTTTTTAGAATTCCGGGAATTTTGCATTGTTGTAGTTTTCAGTTAAATTTTTCTAATTTTGACTGGTAAGAATCGATACTCTAACAAAGGATATTACTGTATCCCGGTATTGCAGAATAATACTTCAACAAAAAACATAAACGAGAAAAAACAAACGAAAATAACTTAAACTGCAAAGGAAATGGTCCTTGTACAACGACGACTCACAGTGCTCATGCAAGCGTCTGCCGACATCAAAATCTGCCAAAGGCTTTAGGAAGACTATGCAATGCTTCATAACAACAAACTGCCTCCGATGAGCGTGAAGTCACAACTGTTCACATTAGATCCGTTTCTGGCTACAGGATTGTGGCTGTTGGCTGTGCAAGCAGTCGCAGCAAGCAGCTAGATGCTAGCGGGGAAAGGGGGCGCCAAATTCATATTCTGGAGTGGAAAAAAACTTGTTTCACAAAGCGCCTAGCATCCAGCGCACGTTTGTCTTTCGATTATTCATATCATTTTAAAAAGCTTCCCTGTTGGTTTTTGAACATTTGTGAACACATTTTAAGTCGATTTCTGAGTGAATCATAAGTTGATTTTTGATTGCGTGATGTCTCTGTAAGGTGAATCCTCGTCGCATCTAGAAATAAACTGTCCGCAGACAAAAGGGGACGAGGCTATACGAGCTGAGTGGAGTAAAGCCGAACCGATCAATGCCAATCGCTGTCTTATTATGTGGTTGATTGGGTTTGCGAATGATCAGTGTTATAATTACTAGCGAAATATATAGATTCAGACTACCAAAATGGAAGTAAACCACTGACAGGAATAACAGGTGAGAAAAAGTACTTATTATCGTCTCGGTGTATCAAAGAAAATGAAATTTTGACAGGAAATATTTGGCCAGATCGCTATACTAGTAAGGATCAGTTGTAGCCCCGGCTAGCAGCCGCTTAATTTCTATTTTGGAAGTAACGCGATAAACGAGTTGTACGACAACGTAATAGCGCGTAACCGGAATATAATAGCGGGATAACTAAACCTGTGATTCTGGCAGGGTTAGTGAAGTTAATTGGCGAACAAATTTTGACAATGGCAGGAATAGCTACAGAATTGGCGATGACAAGATTGTTTGTTAGAACGAGGAAGGAGAAGGAACGGGAACATCACACAAATTATGGAAGAAAAAGACGATTCCAAATTTATATAAAAATTTCGTAATACTACTTTTCGATCTCATGTTTGAGAGACTGGTGCGTATGAATGAAACGTGAAACTATTTCCTAACATAAAGCTTTTTGCTCGTAGTATGCCTAATAGGCATTTGATATTCGTAATTCGTGAATTATATTCTGTCTTGTTAAAAACATTTCCATTTGTGCCAAAACAGTCTCGTTTATTTGATGTGTTACAAAATTGTTGTAATATTAGAGAGGCCTATTTTGTTTTATCTAGCACAGTGATAAAATAGACGTAATCGGATCAGAAACCACACCAGTCTTGGGTATTACTTGTATTGACAGCTTATTCTAACAGCTTTTTCTGTATTAGATAACGACATTTCGATTTTTCATGTAGCAAAACGTTTGACGATTGTTTCCCAGAAAGGAAAGCACGCCATGTAAAGCTGTAGCAAGATTAGAGAGAAAAAATGCTGGGAGCTAAGGACTGAAGAAATGTGTAATGTCTTGCTTATCTCTTGTCTTCATTGGTTTCATGTATCTTATATTTAATTTTATATCACACAAAACAGCAAGTTATTAGCTAATAGGCAATAAAGAGTCCAAATTTTCTGAAAAGTTCTTGTTCTCCCGATTACAAATAATCCCGTCCGCTATTAATGAGTATTTTTTTAAGAGGGGCGGGCTGTCAAACCGACCGACTAGGAGCAGGAGAGGCACCACAGGACATCTCAATTTGCACTCTCCTGAATATAGTTTGATGACACGCATTACAAAATATACACGTTTCAATTCCACAGAGCGTATAATACGTCTTAACATTTCCTCGAAAACATGTTTTATGTTTCAGACTTTTCAGAAAGATATGCGCTACAAGATGAACATATTTTTGAAAGTTCGATTTTTTAGTAGTGACCCGGTTCGCAAATATCGTAGATCCGGGGCTGATGTGCTGAGCAGTCAAGTTATAGTGGATAGTCTCCAAGTGACCCGTGTTTACATTTAGTGATTCTGCTGTTTCCCCCTCGTTTACTCTCACGTCAAATGAAAACAAAACGGATATCTGTGGCCGGGAGCTATCAAGTGAATTATGATATAATACAGTACTGATGATGTTCCAAGAAAATTTTAATCCCGAAAACCACACTGAAATGCTTCATATCAAGTCGATGTCTACTTCATTGGGGATCTGGACATTAAGTATGCACTTTAAATGTGCACAATTTAATATGGTTCACGAATTCCGATGCTCTTGCAGTATCCTCTCATGTCTTGTTCCTTTTATGACATAATGTGTGATCTTTTAATGTTTTACGTGTACGCACATACGGGCTTCCTACGTCATGATAGCTGCGCAAGCGCGGTGTCGCCTGTTACCTGCGCTCTCTGGCAACTGCAGGAACGAACCTCTTTCTAACAGGTCGCGGGAAAATATTCCGGATGGTGGTTTGAAAAGCGTTACTTTCAAAGTAAATATCCTTTTACGTAAGGTGAATTATGTGGAAGAATGTACCATGAATTTATTAAATCACAGAGCGTTTGACTCTCATTTATAGATAAACTCTTCGATGACGAGCCATTTAGAAGAATTTCGAACCCTGAAGATCAGACATTTATGTCATTATTAAAAATTTTACTGGCACATTTGTGTGACATATCTTAAAGTGTAACACGCGCAAAAAAGATCATTACATGCGAAAGCTTAACTTCTCTTGCAGCTTATTAACCTTAGAGACAAATATTACATGTGAAAGCTTTGCTTTTATTAGAGCAACACCATGTATATTAATTTAAACTATTAAATTTCGCTGTTTGTGTGTTCGTGCTACTTAACTGTGACGTTGTTGTTGGCTGACTACATCACGTGTCCTATGCTCTGAATATCTGCTGTCGTCTGGAGGCGAGATCACGTGACATGAGCCGTGACTGGCCTACAAAAGCACATCGCAATATCGATTTCAATGATTCGGAAAGTAGCATGCGGTGTTTGGTGGAATTCCAATGTATACTTCCGTAATACGAGAATACGCTGCGTACATGTTGCTGCACATCAAAGATATTTCCCAAAACGTGTGTTTTACCCCGAGTTTCGTTTTCTAAAGTGCCGGGAAATTCTACGCCCATGTATAAAACCATAACCATTAAAAGGATTGATTAGGGAAAATATACTCACTTAACACGGAAAACGCGTGTTTTCACCAGGGAGAAAGTGTATTTTTAACCGGGAAATCCGGGAAAATTCGGGAATTATTTTCCTTTAGATTAGATTAGTACTTGTTCCATAGATCATGAATACGACACTTCGTAATGTGGATCGTGTTAGGTTAATAAAAGGTGTCTATACAAGATATTACGTTTGACAAAATATTACATGACTGCATACGTTAAGGCAGTCGCCTTTCTCTGGGCCCCAACTCATGCAGGCATCCCATGGCATGAGCTGGCTGACCGTTTGCCTGGAGAAGCAGATACTCAACACCCTCCCCCCCCCCCCCAACCAATTTCCTTTCACGATTCCAGCTGCGGATATGGGTATCTACGTCAAATCTCTCTTCGCCCAAAAGTGGAATGCCATTTGGAACACTACTACCCATAGTAATGAACTCCGCACAATCATGGGGCCTACTGCAGTTTGACGCTCTTCTTTCGACTCGTCTCGGACAGAGTCCACTATTTTACGCCGTTTACGCATTGGTCATACCCGGCTCACCCATTGTTCCCTCCATCACGACCCACACACGCAATGTGGTTGAGGAGCCAGACTGACGATATCCCACATACTGGTGGAATGTCCCCTTCTTTCGGCCCTTCGTCTCAAGTATAGTCTTCCTGATTCCTTAAATTTAATAGTAGCAGTCTATCGCCTGATGGGTGAACTAGTCATCAGTTTCCTCCGTGAAAATTGTTTTTATTTCCAGATATAAGGTTCTCTTTTAGTCTTGGAGCAGGGGCAGGTTGATGCTGGTTGGGGCTTCTTTTCGGTCTGTGACCCCGTGACCGCCCCTTTTTTCCAGTTTTTTAGGTTTGGGACATGAACCCGTGGTCTAGGGGTAGCGTCTTTGATTCATAATCAAAACGTTTTCGGCCCCGGGTTCGATCCCCGCCACTGCCTAAATTCTGATAAATAATCAGCATTGGCGGCCGAAGACTTCCGGCATAAGAAGTCAGTCTCATTCTGCCAACGGCCTTGTCAAAGAGGGCGGAGGAGCGGATAGAGGTTCAGGGCACTATCTTGTCCTAGGGGTGGGAAATTGCCCCTAAAGGCGGAAGAATCAGCAATGATCAACGACATGAGGATGCAGAAGGCAATGGAAACCATTGCATTAAAGACACGTAACGTGTATCCACAGGACATTTGGCCTGTAATTGAAGAAGTGTCATGATGATCTCTCCATTGGCAAAAGATTCCGGAATAGTCCCCCATTCGGATCTCCGGGAGGGGACTGCCAAGGGGGATGTAACCATGAGAAAAAGATTGAATAATCAACGAAAGGATAACGTTCTACGAGTCGGGGCGTGGAATGTCAGAAGCTTGAACGTGGTAGGGAAACTAGAAAATCTGAAAAGGGAAATGCAAAGGCTCAATCTAGATGTAGTAGGGGTCAGTGAAGTGAAGTGAAGTGGAAGGAAGACAAGGATTTCTAGTCAGATGAGTATCGGGTAATATCAACAGCAGCAGAAAATGGTATAACAGGTGTAGGATTCGTTATGAATAGGAAGGTAGGGGAGAGGGTGTGTTACTGTGAACAGTTCAGTGACCGGGTTGTTCGAATCAGAATCGACAGCAGACCAACACCGACAACGATAGTTCAGGTATACATGCCGACGTCGCAAGCTGAAGATGAACAGATAGAGAAAGTGTATGAGGATATTGAAAGGGTAATGCAGTATGTAAAGGAGGACGAAAATCTAATAGTCATGGGCGACTGGAATGCAGTTCTAGGGGAAGGAGTAGAAGAAAAGGTTACAGGAGAATATGGGCTTCGGACGAGGAATGAAAGAGGAGAAAGACTAATTGAGTTATGTAACAACTTTCAGCTAGTAATAGCGAATACCCTGTTCAAGAATCACAAGAGGAGGTGGTATATGTGGAAAAGGCTGGGAGATACGGGAAGATTTCAATTAGATTACATCATGGTCAGACAGAGATTCCGAAATCAGATACTGGATTGTAAGGCGTACCCAGGAGCAGATATAGACTCAGATCACAATATAGTAGTGATGAAGAGTAGGCTGAAGTTCCTGACATTAGTCAGGAAGACTCAATACGCAAAGAAGTGGGATACAGAAGTACTAAGGAATGACGAGATACGGTTGAAGTTCTCTAACGCTATAGATACAGCAATAAGGAATAGCGCAGTAGGCAGTACAGTTGAAGAGGAATGGACGTCTCTAAAAAGGGCCATCACAGAAGTTGGAAAGGAAAACATAGGTACAGAGAAGGTAGCTGCGAAGAAACCATGGGTAACAAGAAATACTTCAGTTGATTGATGAAAGGAGGCAGTACAAACATGTTCCGGGAAAATCGGGAATACAGAAATACAAGTCGCTGAGGAATGAAATAAATAGGAAGTGCAGGGAAGCTAAGACGAATTGGCTGCAGGAAAAATGTGAAGACATCGAAAAAGATATGATCGTCGGAAGGACAGACTCAGCATACAGGAAAGTCAAAACACCCTTTGGTGACATTAAAAGCAACGGTGGTAACATTAAGAGTGCAACGGGAATTCCACTGTTAAATGCAGAGGAGAGAGCAGATAGGTGGAAAGAATACATTGAAAGCTTCTATGAGGGTGAAGATTTGTCTGATGTGATAGAAGAAGAAACAGGAGTCGGTTTAGAAGAGATAGGGGATCCAGTATTAGAATCGGAATTGAAAAGAGCTTTGGTGGACTTACGGTGAAATAAGGCAGAAGGGATAGATAACATTCCATCAGAATTTCTAAAATCATTGGGGGAAGTGGCAACAAAACGACTATTCACGTTGGTGTGTAGAATATGAGTCTGGCGACATATCATCTGACTTTCGGAAAAGCATCATCCACACAATTCCGAAGACGGCAAGAGCTGACAAGTGCGAGAATTATCGCACAATCAGCTTAACAGCTCATGCATCGAAGCTGCTTACAAGAATAATATACAGAAGAATGGAAAAGAAAATTGAGAATGCGCTAGGTGACGACAAGTTTGGCTTTAGGAAAAGTAAAGGGACGAGAGAGGCAGTTCTGACGTTACGGCTAATAATGGAAGCAAGGCTAAAGAAAAATCAAAACACTTTCATAGGATTTGTCGACCTGGAAAAAGCGTTAGACAATATAAAATGGTGCAAGCTGTTCGAGATTCTGAAAAAAGTTGGGGCAAGCTATAGGGAGAGACGGGTCATATACAATATGTACAACAACCAAGAGGGAATAATAAGAGTGGACGATCAAGAACGAAGTGCTCGTATTAAGAAGGTTGTAAGACAAGGCTGTAGCCTTTCGCCCCTACTCTTCAATCTGTACATCGAGGAAGCAATGATGGAAATAAAAGAAAGTTTCAGAAGTGGAATTAAAATACAAGGTGAAAGGATATCAATGACACGATTCGCTGATGACACTGCTATCCTTAGTGAAAGTGAAGAATTAAATGATCTGCTGAACGGAATTAACAGTCTAATGAGTATACAGTATGGTTTGAGAGTAAATCGTAGAAAGACGAAGGTAATGAGAAGTAGTAGAAATGAGAACAGCGATAAACTTATCAGGATTGATGGTCACAAAGTCAATGAAGTTAAGGAATTCTGCTGCCTAGGCAGTAAAATAACCAATGACGGACGGAGCTAGGAGGACATCAAAAGCAGACTCGCTATGGAAAAAAAGGCATTTCTGGTCAAGAGAAGTCTACTAATATCAAATACCGGCCTTAATTTGAGGAAGAAATTTGAGGATGTACGTCTGGAGTACAGCATTATATGGTAGTGAAACATAGACTGTGGGAAAAGCGGAACAGAAGATAATTGAAGCATTTGAGATGTGGTGCTATAGACGAATGTTGAAAATTAGGTGGACTGATTAGGTAAGGAATGAGGAGGTTCTACGCAGAATCGGTGAGGAAAGGAATATGTGGAAAACACTGATAAGGAGAAGGGACAGGATGATAGGACATCTGCTAAGACATGAGGAAATGACTTCCATGGTACTAGAGGGAGCTGTAGAGGGCAAAAACTGTAGAGGAAGACAGAGATTGGAATACGTCAAGCAAATAATTGAGGACGTAGGTTGCAAGTGCTACTCGGAGATGAAGAGGTTAGCACAGGAAAGGAATTCGTGGCGGGCCGCATCAAACCAGTCAGTTGACTGATGAACAAAAAAAAAAAGATTTGGTCTCATCTTTTATGCATCTACTTTGTGTGCTTAATGTTGATTATTTTATAATTTGACTGGCTGACACGATCCCTCCACTTTTAGCAGACATTTTCTCCTGTTACTGACTGTGGAATCGCGGGACTGATGACCTCACAGTTTGGTCCCATAACCCCTCTGTCAGTCAATCAATCAGTGCTACTGTCCCTTAGTACGTGCTTTAATCCTCAACCACAAAATAAACAACTTTCTGTGAACACGTCCTTTCACATAAACCATTCAACGTAAAACCTCACAAAAACATTGAAACACGGTTCGCCCTCCATCTCGGGGCTATTAAGCAGCAGAAAGCACCATTAACCACAACTAGCATAAACTAATCTCACACTTCAGTAAGTCTGAGCTTTTCATGTACCAGGCGAGTCTACGCTCTACCAAAAGCGACGAAATAATCAATTTCTACATCAGCTGATAATCTTCTTCAAAAATCTTTTTAAACGACCAATAACTGCTTGGAACACATTTGAGTCCTGACCACATTGCAGACTAATTAACGTTTCCTACGAGGGAGCCGCCCTCATCACATCTCTCCCGAGGTTTACAACTCGAGTGATGTTCGGATACAACTACTGCTGAAATTCCCGAAGGACAAGCCAAGAACTACTGTCTGCGAACAGATATATCACGCTCTCGCTTTAACAATAAGTGTTTCTTCTATGCAGTCACCAGCAAGCGTTCGTTGCGGCCAGCTGCTTGGAAGTTACCTTTGACGAGTCATGTGAAGTTAGCACCCCTTTTTTTTTTCGAGAAATATACATTTTTTTCACAGTTCTTTTTAGATGTGCCATAGTTCTAGAGTTCTTTCCATAAAATTTCAATAGTTCTGCAAAATGTAACGAAGAAAACAATACTCGAAAAAGTTTTCGTATCGAAAACATTCTCTGACAATTTCCGCAAAATGTAAAAAAGGACAAGAGTTCTGAGCACAGTTCTGAACAGAACTCCAAGAGTTCTATCGAAAACCCCAGTAACATTTTTTTGTGCAGCTAATAGCTTACGAGATAATTGCAATTTAAAGAGAAAATCTTCTCACTTACTGTGAAGTTCGCACCCTTTTTTTCAGAAATGTATACTTTTTTCAGATTTCTTGATAGATATGCCATAGTTCTAGAGTTCTTTGTACAAAATTTCAATAGTTATGCAGAATTTAGCGAAGAAAACAACATTGTATAACATAGCTGATTCAGGAACCCTTTCCTTCTGATACAATTCTTACTGTTGCCACAATAAATCACTTGTGCATAGATTCCAACTGTACTGATCATTACAAAAATACAACCATTGACCAGCGGCGCACTTTTCTTGCAGCGTTGTACAAAGCATTCGGCTTATCCGCTGTGAAAATACCACACTTAACGCTATTTTAAAATTTACGGTGGATGGCTTTCGTTTATCTACAATGTCAGCATCTATCGAATTATCTTCATGCAAACGTGATGCCTGGATCACTCACTTCCCCTTTTAGGTACGGAGGAAACTAGAGTTCAGTCTTGTGGAAGTCAAAAAAGGAAATGTGGGCATCCCTTCTTTTACTGATAGCAGACTCTAGAGAAATCTCCACGCTTGTTTTTCTTCATCATGCCAACAAAAGAAAAATTCTCCGTTCATAGCTCTATTATCATTCCAGTACTAGTAAACCAGTTGTCCGCTTTCACATTTCGACCTGACTGATACATAGGTTTACACAGTCACAGAACAACATCAAAATGTTTATTGCTCAGTTGGTAAATCCTTCTGGTTGCAACACAGCGTATATTTCCAAATTGTACAGGTAAAATACTTAAGAATCCACACTTAAGAATCCATACTCGTTTGTTTTGATTGATACATATTGGCGAAAACTGTATCTTCCACAGAATCCTTCCAGCTTCTTGTCTACTGTAACATTTTCTCCAAGGGTGTAAGATTTGTGGTAGTTGCGTACAAACACAGTAAATATTTCCTGAATAGCTGTTAGCTTGTCTAATTGTCTCCTTTCATCACGAATAGCGCGACTGTAAAATCTAAGGCTCTCCAGAATAAATTTGAAACGTTTTAAGTTCATTTGCGAGGTGAAATTTTTCAATGCCATCACCATCAGTTGCACACAGATCTTCCAGGCTTTATCTGCTACTTTTGTTAACAACAATTAAAAACAAGAGACTCATGAAGGCTTTCAGTTCAATATCATCTATTGATTTTACCCCTCTCTCACGCTGAAATGAGGCTTTGATGCTCTCAAAATTCTGATTGGAGTACAAAACTACAATAGACAAATATCGTTATCTATGAGGTAATTACAGCATCACAAATGCTGCTTTGGCTGCACTTATTGGTACAGGTAAATTTCGAATAATATTATGCTCTTCGAACAATATGCTTTGGATTTCTTCAACACTATCTAGTACTTCCCACTTACAATAATAAAATTCCTATAAAATAAAGCAACCACGCGCAGTGTATTAATCTGAAATTTGACGTTCAGACAGCGGACACTGACTATTAAACAGTTCAAACAGAATTTAAGTGCAGTTTACATTCTGGATTAGCTTTGTACTACTTACTACGTTGATAAACAAATAAATTACTCGCTGAAATGAAATACGAAAGGGCACAGTGGATAAAAACGAGCAATCGGCTCATATCTCATCAAGAGAGCATTAGCGTCGATACTGAATCATACAACAATGAAACACACACATGATGTGTATACTTTTAGAATCAGGAAGAACCAGATGAATTATATTACGTAAAACAGTAATTGTTTTGAGCTCTCATGACATCCTGGACCCACTAACAGCTAAAAATATGCCCAGGACCCTCATGGATGACAGTTATGTGGCAACATCACCAGCCACTAGGATACATAAAAACATGTGCTGTGTGTAACGAATAAATTTGAAATTGCTGTCGTTAATATTGTTGGAAACATTTGTTCTAGTTAGAAAGGAAGTGTGGAAGTTTGATGAGTTACACTACAGCGAGAGTTAAAAGTCTTTACAATGTATAGAAATGTAAGTATATTTACTAAATATATCGTACAAACGAACTAAGTAGTATGTTTAAATCCTAATTCAATACATGACTGATAGAGGTGTTATAATGTTGAGGGGATACAGTATTAAAGTTAATAAGAAGTTCGAAATTTGTAAATAAGAACCTCGTTTATTTGGTCCTCAGTAATCCGGATTTCCGGTTTATCCGGATTCATATTTTGTGTCCCTTGGTATTTTTCTCTTTTTTTCTTATAACACGAAGATGTGTAGTCGGTGAGGTACATAGGCTGCTTATCACTAGGCCGGTAATTTAGTCTAGTACTGAGTGATAAGGAACTCAGAGTGTGTGAATGACATTGTTTCTCAAGTATTGTACATTAATATAACGGTGTATTGATGCCCATCAAGTAAGTTGCATAGTAACCACGCCAACAGCACTCCACCACAGCTCATTGTACCTCTGGTGCGATTCTCGACAGGTGTGGCACCATCTGGTTAGTGGCGCATGTGAATGTATCTGCTCTTTCAGCCATCTGTTTGTTTTGCACTGACGAGCCTTCTCTCCTTGAATCATCTAAGCGTGCACATCCCACGCTTCCACCTACAGTTACTACAGTCAGTCTTAAGAAGGTGTACTGGCATTTGTATAGTGCTGAACATTTAAACTTTTTGTATTTAGTAGAATATACATCCGGGTTTTCGATTTTCGGTTTTCCAAAATAAAAGTGAGAATTTACGATCGTACTCATAGCTGTACTTCCAGCAGTACTTTATCTCCTGCGTTCCCAATTTCGTAGAAGTTGTCCTACGAAAATTGCAGAAGAAGCACTCCTGGACGAAAAGATATTGTGACGATATTCTTTCGTCACAGCCTGGGGTTAGAGACCCGGTCCAGCACACAGTTTTTATCTGCCAGTAAGTTTCACATCGGCTCACACCCACTGCAGAGTGAACACACAATCTATTTCATAATCTACTGGCACCATAAAAATGTTATGAGGGTTTTTAAAAGAACTCTTTCGGTGCTATTCAGAACTGTCAGCAAAAGGGTTGTGCCAATTTATTATAATGTAGACCAAGTGGATCTCTCGAAAATGCTATTATCCCATTAACTGTTATCCCCACAAAAAATGTTATTACAGTTGTCGGTAGAACTCTTAGGGTCGTATTAAGAAATGCCATCAGATCTTTCGTACGAATTTATTACTTTTACATGACAAAAGTGAGTCCCACATTAATTATCTCATATAATGTCATCGTCACAAAGAATGTTACTATAGTTTCTGGTAGAACTCTGTGGGTGATATTCAGAACTGTCATCAGAACTATTCTACGAATTTTGCTATATTAGATAAAGTGAGTATCAGATTAAAACAATTATTGTATAAAGTATTATCGCCACAAAAATGTTCTTATCATTTTCAATGCAACTGTTCCGGTGCTATCCAGAACTGCCAACAGAACTGTTATACAAATTTATTTTTTCCAAACTGACAAATAATTTTTTACCATACCAAAATTTTGCCGAGTTAATGTTTTCTTCCCGAAATTCTCTAGAACTATTCGTGTTTTGAGCAGGGAAATCTAGAACTATTGCATATATATCAAGAACAGTGAAAAAAATTTATATTTATCGTAAAAGGGGTTCAAACTTCACGGGACATGCTCATAAGCATTCCTTAATAAAGGCAGTTACTACGGAACAAATTACCTGCACAGAATATGTTACTAGTATTTTCGATAGAACTCTCACAATGCTATCCAGAGCTGGCATCAGAGCATACGAACAGACATAATTTTTTTTTGAGTAAGTGTGCCCCACAATTAATCAATTACCATACAAACTATTATAACCACAAAAAATGTTATGATTATCGATAGAAGTCTTAAGGTGTTAGCCTGAACTGTTCATCAAAACTGTTGAACGAATTTACTTTTTCTGTGGAGAAAGTGGGTCTAACATCAAAGCAGTTACCGTATAAACCATCATCGCCACAAAAAGATATTATTAGGATTTTCGATAGAGCTCTTGGTGTTCTGTTCAGAACTGTTGTACGAATTTACTTGTTGCGAAAATTGACAAAGAATGTATTCGATAAGAAAAATTTTTCGAGTATTGTTGTTTTTCACGCTAAATTCTGCAGGACTATTCCAATTTTGTACAAATAACTCTAGAACTATGACATTTCCATCAAGAACTCTGAAAAAATATATATTTCTGAAGAAAAGGATTCGAACTTCACAGTAAGTGAAGAGGTTCCCTCCTTAAATTGCAATTATCTTGTAACGTGTTAGCTGCACAAAAAATTGTAATTAGAATATTCGATAGAACTATTGGGGTTCTGTTCAGAACTGTTGTCCGAATTTACTGTTTGCGAAAATTAATAACGAATGTTTGCTACTCGAATTTTTTTGGGTATTGTTGTTTTCTTCGTTCAATTCTGCAGAACTATTCAAATTTTGTACAAAGAACTCTAGAACTATGCCATATCTATCAAGAGCTCTGAAAAAATATATATTTCTGAAAAAAAGGGCGCCAGCTTCACAGGAGGAGCTCTTATGGAATTCTTAATTAAGTTGCAATTACCTCTTAAACTATTACCTGCACAAAAAAATTTCTCTAGGATTTTCGATAGAACTCATCACGTGGTGTTCAGAACTGTTGTACGAATATATTTATATTTTCCGTAAAGAAAGTGTGTCCCATATTAAATCAATTTATCTCAAACCATTATCGCCATAGAAAAATGTTGTTGGGATTTTCGGTAGAGCTCTTGGGGTTCTGTTCAGAACTGTCCTCAGAACTGTTGTACAAGTTTAATTTTTGTGAAAATTGACAAAAAATGTTTTCGATACGAAAAATTTTTCGAATATTGTTTTCGTCGCTAAATTCTGCAGAACTATTGAAATTTTGTACAAAGAGCTCTGGAACTATGGCATATCTATCAAGAACTCTGAAGATAATATACATTTCTGAAAAAAGGGTGCCAACTTCACAGTAAGTGAAAAGATCTCCTCATTAAAATGCAATTATCTCGTAAACTATTAGCTGCACAAAAAAATGTTACTTGGATTTTCGAAAGAACTCTTGGAGCTTTATTCAGAACTGTGCTCAGAACTCTTGTACTTATTTACATTTTGCGGAAATTCAGATTATGTTTTCAATACGAAAATTTTTTCGAGTATTGTTGTTTTCTTCGTTACATCTTGCAGAACTATTGAAATTTTATGGAAAGAACTCTATAACTATGGCACATCTAACAAGAACTGTGAAAAAAAGTTATATTTCTCGAAAAAGGGGTGCTAACTTCACACGACTCCTTTGACGCACGCCGTAGTTCAGCCATCGGCTGGGCGTTGCAAGCTCGCCGACTTGACAGGAAACAACTTTCCTCGATCATAAGGTGTCAGACAACTGAAACATTTTAACACAAATATAAGAAACCTATATAAACAACTTAACAAACTCGTCATTTTCCTAGCACATAAACATACACTACTGGCCATTAAAATTGATACACCACGAAGATAACGTGCTACAGACGCGAAATTTAACCGACAGGAAGAAGATGCTGTGATATGCAAATGATCAGCTTTCCAGAGCATTCACACAATGTTGGCGCCGGTGGCGACACCTACAACGCCCTGACGTGAGGAAAGTTTCCAACCGATTTCTCGCACACAGACAGCAGTTGAAACGTTGTTGTGATGCCTCGTGTGAGGAGGAGAAATGCGTACCATCACGTTTACGACTTTGATAAAGGTCCGATTGTAGGCTATCGCGATTGCGGTTTATCGTATCGCGACATTGCTCCTCGCGTTGGTCGAGATCCAATGACTGTTAGCAGAATATTGAATCGGTGGGTTCAGGAGGGTAATACGGAACGCCGTGCTGGATCCCAACGGCCTCGTATCACTAGCAGTCGAGATGACAGGCATCTTATCTGCATGACTGTAACGGATCGTGCAGCCACGTCTCGATCCCTGAGCCAACAGATGAGGACGTTTGCAAGACAACAACCATCTGCACGAACAGTTCGACGACGTTTGCAGCAGCATGGACTATCAACTCGGAGATCATGGCTGCGATTACCCTTGACGCCGCATCACAGACAGGAGCGCCTGCGATGGTGTACTCGGCGACGAACCTGGGTGCACGAATGTCGACACGTTATTTTTTCGGGTGAATCCAGGTTCTGTTTATAGCATCATGATGGTCGCATCCGTGTTTGGCGACATCACGGTGAACGCACATTGGAAGCGTGTATTCGTCATCGCCATCCTGGCGTATCACCCGGCGTGATGGTGTGGGGTGCCATTGGTTACACGCCTCGGTCACCTCTTGTTCGCATTGACGTTACATTTAAGATGTGTTACGACCTGTGGCTCTACCCTTCATTTGATCCCTGCAAAACCCTACATTTCAGCAGGTTAATGCACGACCGCATGTAGCAGGTCCTGTACGGGCCTGTCTGGATACAGAAAATGTTCGACTGCTGCCCTGGCCAGCACATTCTCCAGATCTCTCACCAACTGAAAACGTCTGGTCAATGGTGGCCGAGCAACTGGCTCGTCACAATACGTCAGTCACTACTTTTTATGAACTGTGGTATCGTGTTGAAGCTGCATGGGTAGCTTTACCTGTGCACGCCAACGCAGCTGTGTTTGACTCAATGCCCAGGCGTATGGAGGCTGTTATTACGACCAGAGGTGGTTGATCTGGGTGCTGATTTCTCAGGATCTATGCACCCAAATTGCGTGAAAATATAATCATATGTCAGTTCTAGTATAATATATTTGTCCAATTCATCATCTGCATTTCTTCTTGGTGTAGCAATTTTAATGGCTAGTGGTGTAGATACCAAGTTGAGGTGGTACAATCAAGTGATGCGTTTTTTCCGGCATTAAGACGGTTTGGCGCATTACAACAAGCAGCTCTTTCCCGACATCAGCACTGATCGGAGCAAAAAACATCTACGTTCTAAAGCTGAGTGATCGTTTCCAATTATTTTAGATGACAAAACGGGCGGTAACTATGTTGAGATGCGTCTGTTGAGTGCTTTATGAAAACAGCTGTTATAACAACACACGGAACCAGATCAAGTTTGGCTTGAGGTACAAATACATACTGCGGAACCTGGATAAGTAAGAGTTAAAGTGACTGGGCAATGTTTTCCTCATTTGTAGATGTTCTGCATCCAATTTGTCACACGGGTTAAGATGGGACTTTCTTCGCTCTAGGGATTTCTTAATGGAGGTCTGCTACCTTCTCTCCATATTTACTTACATTTACTTAAATGTTGGCATACTTCTTCAACATCGATACTTCGAAAATTTTTCAAGCCCGTATTGTTTACAAAACCATTGACACAAATGTCCAAATGTGTGTGAAATCTTATGGGACTTAACTGCTAAGGTCATCAGTCCCTAAGCTTACACACTATTTAACCTAAATTATCCTGAGGACACACACACATACCCATGCCCGATGGAGGACTCCAGTCTCCGCCGGGACCTGCCGCACAGTTCACGACTGCAGCGCCCCAGACCGCTCGGCTAATCCCGCGCGGCCCATTGACACATCTGAATCTTTCTAAAATATGAAAAAAAAATGTTTTTATGCGTGTATTGACATCCAGCTAATTTGTCTTTATCCTTTCCTATACTGATATTCAAAAATCAGTGATTTTCCAAGATATATTTGAATGAACATTGGACATATCAAAAGATCAAAATCCATGTTAAAGATGGAATATAAAATTACACTCCAGTTACTTTTGAGTGCTGTTGGGCATTGTGTGGATGTCACTCGAACCTGCAGGGAATGAGGAACTGGTGCGTTACCTGATACGTATCTGGACATCAAAGGGAATCCCTTGGTAGATCTCAACATGTTTACGAATGGAAGTTTTAGGGGCTGAAAATGAGTCTAGTGATTATTCAGAGGATTGTCATTTATTGTATGAACTATACAGGGTAGTCACATAAGACGTAACACCCCTTTTATTTCTTGAACTGATTACTCACATCGAAACGCAGTTTTCGGCAAATGTTTGATCGTCGAGGGGCGCACATATTTTTGTTTGGTTAATGTTTTTAGCGCTCGTATCAACGGAGATATTGAAGTGATACGTTTCTTTCAATGGAACTGTATACTTCTTGTTGTTAGTCTTCAGTCCTGAGACTGGTTTGATGCAGCTCTCCATGCTACTCTATCCTGTGCAAGCTGCTTCATCTCCCAGTACCAACTGCAGCCTACATCTTTTTGAATCTGCTTGGTGTATTCATCTCTTGGTCTCCCTCTACGATTTTTACCCTCCACGCTGCCCTCCAGTACTAAATTGGTGATCCCTTGATGCCTGAGAATGTCCTACCAATCGATCCCTTCTAGTCAAGTTAATGCCACAAACTCATATTCTCCCCAGTCATGTTCAATACCTCCTCATTAGTTATGTGATCTACCCACCTAAACCCACCATTCTTCTGTAGCACCACATTTCGAAAGCTTCTATTCTCTTCTTGTCCAAACTATTTATCGTCCACGTTGCACTTCCATACATGGCTATACTCCATACAAATACTTTCAGAAACGACTTCCTGACAAATCTATACTCGATGTTAACAAATTTCTCTTCTTCAGAAACGCTTTCCTTGCCATTGCCAGTCTCCATTTTGTATCGTCTCTACTTCGATCATCATCAGTTCTTTTGCTCCCCAAATAGCAAAACTCCTTTACTACTTTACGTGTCTCATTTCCTAATCTAATTCCCTCAGCATCACTCAACTTAATTCGACTACATTACATTATCCTCGTTTTGCTTTTGTTGATGTTCATCTTATACCTTCCTTTCAAGACACTGTCCACTCCGTTCAACTGCTCTTCCAAGTCCTTTGCTGTCTCTGATAGAATTACAATGTCGTCGGCGAATCTCTAAGTTTGTATTTCTTCTCCATGGATTTTATTACCTACTCCGAATTTTTCTTTTGTTTCTTCACTGCTTGCTCAATATACAGATTGAATAACATTGGGGAGAGGCTACAACCCTGTCTCACTCCCTTCCCAACCATTGCTTCCCTTTCGTGCCCCCCGACTCTTACAACTGCCATCTGGTTTCGGTACAAATTGTAAATAGCCTTTCGGTCCCTGTTTTTTACCCCTGCCACCTTTAGAATTTGAAAGAATATTCCAGTCAACATTGTCAAAAGCTTTCTCTAAGTCTACTAATGCTATAAACGTAGGTTTGCCTTTCCTTAATCTAGCTTCTAAGATAAGTCGTAGGGTATTGTCTCGCGTGTTCAAATATTTCTACGAAATCGAAACTGATCTTCCCCGATGTCGGCTTCTACCAGTTTTTCCATTCGTCTGTACAGAATTCGCGTTAGTATTTTGCAGCCGTGACTTATAAAACTGATAGTTCGGTAATTTTCACATCTGTCAACACCTGCTTTCTTTGGGATTGGATTTATTGTATTCTTCTTGAAGTATGAGGGTATTTCGCCTGTCTTATACATTTTGCTCACCAGATGGTAGAGTTTTGGTATACTTTTTATAACTGAATTTTATAACTGCATTGTCTTGAAGAGAATTACTGTGGTACAGAGTTTGTTAATAAAAAATTCGGTAAATTTTTTAGAATGTGTGAGCACAGTGGCCGGAATCGCCATTAGCGGTGCAAATAACGTCAAGCAGAGCTCTCGTGCTGCACCGTCAGAATGTCAACATGTTTACCAGTTTACTTGTCTGCCCTGGAGGACCATCATTTTTCCTTCAACATTCGTCACGTGTAGACATGTTACAATACGGAGAAGTTGGATATACTGCTTTTATATGGTCAATGTAAAATAATACGCTACAGCGGTATAGAGCTGCCTATCCGGATCGCCAATGTCCCACGTCCCAAGCAATTGTACGAATTAAGACGCTAGTGCGGACAGGCTGTTTGAACGTCAAAAAGAGGACAAGAAAAAAGACTGCAGCTGCCGGAGAACAAGAAGAAGCTGGTATGGCTACGGCGCTAATGAATTCGCACAGTTGTACGAGACATAGGCTATTGCGAGGAATGTAGTCTCATTAGCATCCTGCATCGACGGAATTTCCATCCCAATCATCTGCCACATCAGCAGTTAATCGACCATGATGTCGAAAGTCGTACCGAATTTTGTCGGTTTGTCGTTCAGCAACTGGGTAAGGACTCTACGTTTTTCCAGCGCATGTTTTTTGGCCGATAAAGAAACATCTACTAACCACTCTCGTGTAAATTTGCGTCGACGGACGTGTAGCGTAAAAGTATGGCGTGGCATCATAGTAATTTACGTTGTGGGGCCTTAATTAATCTCAGGCGTTCTAAATGGGCTCTCGTACTCACTCTTTCTGACGAACATTCTGCCGGTTCCTGTAGAAGAGATACCGCTGTATACTCGACAGTGCGTGTGGGTGGAACCCGACGGTCGTGCAACTCACTCGTTCCGTGTTGCAACACACATACTGAATGAGTACTTTCCTGGATGTTGGATGTGACGAAATTCTGTTGTCAAATCGTCTGCGAGGTCCCCTGATGAATCCTCCTTTTTTTTTTTTTTTTTTTTTTTTTTTTTTTATTGGGAGCACTCAAAGATGCAGTCTATGACAAAGCCCAAACTACGTCAGACAATTTGTATCGTCGAATGGCCAGTACATACTCTACCATAACATCCACTTCAATTACGCCTGTTCATCGTTCCTTCGAACGGCAACTGGCCTTGTGCTTTTCAGTCCATAGTCTACAGTTTGAACACATGCTTTAGGATAAAGTTACTTCTCTGGAAGGTAAAATTTATGTGGTTTGGATGGTTACTAAATCATTGTTGGTTAATTATTTCATATACGTGTGTACGAAATTGCATTGCAGTGTCAAATAAGTCTACAGCGTGTACTGCACGTATCTGGTAACATTCATTAAGCGCTTCCGTTCAGCATGGAACCTTCCCTTAAGATTATTATTTATTTCGCGGCGTACACGTGGTCACGAAAGAATTTTTAATAGAATGCTTAGTTCAACGAATATATCCCCTAAGACATAATTTAGAGCAGTGTAGGTAGAGGCAGTTGTCAGGTAACGTGTAGCTTACCTCCAAGATGCGCACAGCCATGTACAGGAAAAGATTGGTCTAATATTCCTCTTCACATTTAGATACTGAAAGCAGTAGTTGGTTTTTGAAGCGCATAAGACCTCTTTATTTAAAAAAAAAATGAAGTCGATTTCCCTGTTTCAGCTCCTGAAAATGTGGGAGGATGCATATATGCATAAATGTGAAATCATTTTCCCTCTGTGATACGCTAGAACCTAGCTTAAAACGTTTATATAAAACATCCGTAGGTGAACCAGTATCTAGGTCATATGTTGGTTGGAGGGGAAATAGTTTTATCCTCGGAGCGCTGGCTTGCCTTACGGTATCTCACATTTTAGGACATTTCTCGAATTTTTTTACGTCAGATTTCGACGTAAACATTAACAAACGCTGTATTACTGTAACTGCCTTTTCAAGCTATTAGACGCAGTTATAAAAAAATATAAGATTCGATTTAAAAAAGGAGACAGGTACCTAAAGTAATCCAAGGTTTCTAAGCAAACTGTTTGGTGTTAAATTCAGTAATTTTTTTGGGCGACAGTGTTCAAAAAGGGATATCAATTTATCAAGAAATATGTTGCATTTATCATTAGCATTTGGCTCGCGGTAAACATCTCCCCAATTAACATTTCTTAAACTTTCTCTGAAGTGCTCTAAAGATACCGGACTGACTAGCCTTACACTTTTACTTATTAGTTTCTGAACTGTACACCGGGTGAAGTTGTGCATAATGATGTGATAATCCATTTATAACAGGGAATGCATGTGTTAGTTTGACATCCTCTTGCTGTCCAAATGCGTTATCTATTAGTGCTACTGTCTTGAGCTATATGTGTAGGGAAAATGATCACTAATTCTAAGTTATGTCATTAAAAACACTTCTAGTTCTTTTCCTATCAGAATTGCTCAGAAAGTTTACATTGACATCGCCACAGATTAATAAATTATTTTTGTCTGACAGACAGCATAATGAGTCGAAAATTTTTATGAATAGCTCCCAGACTCCTAATGGGGACCTACACAGATTTGCTATCAACACTACATTATCTAGCTATAGTTCACATGCACAAACGTCAAAGTGCTGACAGACATAAAATTTGATTACTTCTACAATTTTGTACATATTCGCTTGTTTTGTTTAATGGCAACTACTCCTTTATCTATGTTAGATCTGCTAGCTTAAGATGCTAAATTATACCCACTGATAGTGACTCTTTCCTTCCTCAAAGTTATATGGTGTTGAGACAAATTATGTCACTCTCACTCTTATTTTCGAAATCATTTAAACACACTGACGGCTCATCTACTTTATTTTTGATTCCCCTGACATTTTGGTGAAATAAATTGATACAGCCGTTAGCTTTATCCCTATTTTCTGTACATGAAACTTCTTTTATTTTACTTTTTATTGATTATTGTGTCTGGACTTTGGCTTTAACCTATAAAACTTGTCTGCCTGATATCATTAACCACAGGGATCATACGTTGTGAGACTGTGGCCTCCTTACGGTATCTGCTAATAGAGAAGCTAACTTACCTTTCCCCTTCCTATTTAGGTGCAGGCCATGTGTAGTGTAACCCCACCCACCGATAGCATCAACTGGAACAGCACTCATGTGAGGTTTTGTCCAGTGTCTGGAGCATCCAGTTCAGCTCAGTGTAAACATGCCTTACATCAGTGTTTACCCAGGGCCGATCACAAACCCCCTAGATTTGTGTGCCCAGTATCTGCTATTTACCTGATCTTAGCTGCATAGCTGACCTACGTTTTCTGTGTGTTAGTAGAAGCAAACCACAATTTATTTCCTCTGCAGCGCGACTGGAAATTCCATAGATGTTCCGTGTGTGTTTCAGGCGTGGTAGTAATGGCAGAATCAAAGTCGAAGAAGGGCAGTTTTGGAAGCGACCTGTGCACACTGCTGGAATCTGGCAAAGGTGCAGATGTGACTCTCGTGGTGGGCGACTCTCACTTGCCGGCCCACAGTGTCATTCTGGCAGCGAGGAGTCCCGTCTTTGATGCCATGTTGCGGAACAACATGCTAGAAGCTACTAGTCGCCTTATCAAAATCACTGATGTGCAGAAGGCTGTGTTGCAGCAGATGCTATTGTTCATCTATACAGACACAGTTCCGGAACTGGAAAGATTTGCAGCGCAACTGTTGGCAGTCGCCGACAAGTACGACTTGCCCCTACTTAAACGGCGGTGCGCGTCGCGAATGGCGCTGGACTTGAGCGTAGAAAATGCTGCAGCTACTGCCTTGGTGGCCACCCTGCACCGCTGTCCAGAGTTGAGGAGCGCCGCTGTGGAATTCATAGCGCGACACCCCGAGGTGATGGCCGGCAGCGACTGGGCGCAACTGCTGCGGGAGAATGCAGAGGCTGCAGCAGACATCTCCAGTCTGGTGGCGGCAGCATTGCCACGGCCACCATCCACAGAGACATCGGGATACAGGTGTGTGTGTGTGTGTGTGTGTGTGTGTGTGTGTGTGTGTGTGTGTGTGTGTCCGTGCCGCCGCGCCCCCGCGCCCGTGCGTCCCCGCTTTAAAAAAGTTTACCATTTTGAAGGATAGTAGTCTGGATCAAAACAAGGAACATATGTTCAGGAAGCATGAGCTGAGAAATGATTACCTTAAGAACTGTGGGGATTTGTTCCTCTTCGCTTTTGTGGAAAACATCCCTAGTGCAAGCTATTCGCTATTTCGAATGACTTACTGCAACAGAATGCAGTCGACAAATAACACATTCTCCTACTGTGGAACAGCGGAGTTGCTAATGTAATGTGCTTGTTGTTGCATACGACTTGCAACTGTGAGCCATCGCCAAAGCAGGTGCTCACTAAGGCGTCCATTCACATTAGGGTGCTGTTCTTCGCGCCAGACGTCTTCGGGAATTATGCGCTCTCTGAAAAACTCCAGAGTTGGTCTAGCAGTACAGGAAAGTTATTCAATAGGAACTATACATTGCACCAGTCAACTCCTTCTGTAGATCGTGTTAGTCCAACTCCGGTCTGTACATTAATGGAAAATCTGCTCTGATATCTTGCCTCCATTATAATTGTAACTGGAAAGATACTGCTACAGTGGAAAAACATTTGACAAACTTTAGAGATCCATGGATAATAAGAGGAATGTTTCCCTCATTGTGAAATGCATTTTGTAGGTCGATTGTAATAACAAAGAACGTGCTGTAGAATAGATGTTTCTTCATAGTAATGATGAAAAATTGCTCTCAGCTCTTAAAGTACGAATTTCAGAGCTTATGTTTATGGAGAAGGGTATACGTATCAATATCAGTTAAGAGACACTACTCCAGAAATAACGAAGTTGAAATGTACAAGCCAAAATGTACCTGAGTTCTGCCATGGCCTCGTGTAGCGCTCCGACTAAGAGCGCCCGCTTTCGAACCGTGATGACGACGTAAAATATTCCAACTGACTTCTCACCAGTACCCTGCCATAATTGCCTGTATTGGTGGACATGCAATGGTGCAATTAAATTTGATTCCAGGCGCTAAAAATCCTTTAGATGGTACAGTAATGAAGAATTCCATTTACGTACATGTTTTACAAGCTGCTACATTTACAACAGTTGTTCAAAATAGTGACCCCCCACCGTCACTGCAGGCATGGCATTGTTGCACAAAGCTCATGTCATACCACTTCTAATATCCTCTGTGTCGTTTCAACAGCGCTCTAGGCGTAAAGAATTGTCTGCATGGCGATCGTCTTCGGGCTCGGTAGGTGTCTACTATGAAAGACATTTCACATGGCCCCGCAGGAATAATTAAAGTGGAGTGAGGTCAGGTCAACATGCTTGCTGTGGAACAGTATCTTGTCTGCCTATCTCCTTTTTCCGGGAATGTCTGATCCAGATGTTCGTGGAAATGAGTGTTTGAAGGGAGGTGGGGCTCCATCGTATTGTAACCACATCCATTGAAGAATAACAAGTGGGATATGTTCTGGGAACTGTGGTAACATGTCTGACAATACTGTGCACACTGGCCCATTAAGTGGGGAAGAAGAAGAAATGGCTCTAGTATGTAATCATCGACTCTAATTGGACACACGTAGATAGATAACCTGTGTTCATGGATTTTTACGAATGTAGTGTGGGATTCTCACCGGCACAGACATGATATTGCAACTTCTTCCATGAAAATCACACATAAATGAAGTGAGGATTGACTGTGATGAGCTAAAAGAACCATTGGCTGAATACGACATTAGGTCCGAAGTCAGCAGGAGTTAGAGCGTGCTCATTTTTCCTTAATACTGGAAATATAAAACTTGGAAACATTCGTTTCCCATTCAACTGGTAGTGCTGGCTGCAGGCGCCTCATCCACTCAAGATATGCTTCCTCTAAGTCTGTGTAGCTCATCCTCCTTGGTCGTTTTGTATTTTGGTACCAACTGCCCCGTTTCACTTTCAGGTTGAAACAATCTAGGAAACCTGATGCTAGCCTGAAATCGGCTTTGCTAATATTTGGTCCTGTACAACCTTTATGCTTCTTACATTTTCGTGAACTCTAGATTTTATCCTGTGGCTTTGTCCACGTACATGTTTTACATATTTGTTGCATCTCCTAAACCCTTACCTTAGTCTATCTCCATGTCCTCGTACTCTCTATTCATCTCCTCCTCACCCACACCTTCTCTACCCACTCCCCATATTCTCCCTTCTGTCTCCCTGTCTGCATCACGTCCTACTCCCTGCGATCTGTATATATTTCCTGCACCATCTCCCTATTCATATCCTCCTCCCATGTCTCCCCCCCCTTGTCCATTCCCCATTCCTTCCTACCCTCTCTCAGCCCATTATTCAACCTGCCTCCTTTCCTCTGTGCATACCCTCTGTCACACAGCCTTTCAGCAGGTGTGGCCATCTGTACATGGAGCCCCTGCTGAACATAGATAGAAAGGCACATAACTTTTCACAACATGTCTATGGTGTCGTGCAGCATACACGTCAGGAGCTTGAAAACTGATTTTTTTTTTTACCCACTGACGTGTAAGTTGCCCTACAAAAAATGTCAAGAAGGTATGCCGCATTTCCACACGATGAACCTGGCATCCAGGACAGCCTATATACGATGGGATAAACAAACATTTTTGCCAATAGCTTCACTCTATAAGGAAGTTATAAGCCCCCCAGTGCTTATACACATGAGGCCAACTATTGTTGCGCTACAGTAGGTTGGAATCGATCCAGGCGTTTGGGATTAGATTCCAGACATAAATAAATACACTTCGCAGTAGAATTTCCTGCTTCGCCGATGCTAGTTGTAACCTTCTGTCACTATAGGGCTGCAAATTGCAGTGCGTAACATGCAGTGTTCAACATAACTATGACGGTGCATGAGAAACAGCTTGTTGTAGTAGAGTTTCTAACCACAGTAGACGTGCCTGTAATTGAAATCCACAGAAGAATGAAGGCTGTGAACAGTCGTGATCGTATAGACATCAGCAATTTGACATTGAGTCAAATTGGTAAAACCAGCTTTAAGGTACTCATCGCCCTCCCACTTAAAAGCCAAAGGAAGTTGTTGACAGGTTTCATGTCAGGAGTGAGCATTCAAGGGACTCACCATACATTAGTTTTCTGTGATATACCACACTTTTCTAATAGCTGTGTCTGTATTATCCAGTAGTTCATCAAGCCAATTCTAAATAGTCTCAGCAGTTACCGCATGCGGTCGTCCACTCTCAGCTCCGCCACACATGCAAAACGCTTTACAGTGTGGGCAACCGCAAGCACAGTGTGGCATGTCAAGAAGTAAAACCACTTCAGCTGTAGGATTCTTTTAGTATTATGCACTATCAGTTTCACGGCACTTAAAGATGCATCTTCAGCTACAGCTGCGTCTTCAGGTGCAAACTAGTAAGTTCACGATACATAAAAAAAAGAAATTGAGACCCAGCGTTTGTAGCGAGTCCGTAATGCATTAGTGATGTCGATAATCATCACTGTCCACAGCTTCCATTTTTCTATGGATTTCAATTGTAGGTACGTTTTCTGTGGTTATAAACTAGATTGCAGCATGCTGTTTGTCACGAACAAACATAATTACGTTACACCCAGCAATGTTTAAAAAAATAAAATTTGGAACCCTGTAGTGGCAGAGGGTTGCAGCTTGCGTCAGTGAAGCTGGGAATTAGACGAGTAATATGCGTAACATGTAATACCTCAGATCAGCATAAAAATTCGGAGGCATTTCTGTTCACCATTTACAGTGATAATGTCAACCTTTAGGTTCTTAACCTGCTTTATCAGCTGCATCATAACACTTCTGAATTAGGTAGTCATAAAAACTTGTTTTAAGTGCTGAAATGTCTATCAATTCCAAGTGAAGGTGTAGTCTGTTGCACAGCTCGATTCCAGTTTGCAGTGGCCCATTTCGTTTTAATACTGTATTTGAATTTTGGACATTTATTTCCTTGTTTCTTGTGTTAGGTGAGTGAATGCCCTCTTCTCTAACTACAGGCTGCATATCACCAGAGTTACCAAAAGTACATTACTTGGCAAATTTATAAGCAGAGGGATGGAAGGCTATGGTTTTTTATAAATAGAGCCTCCAATGCACTTCTACGAACTGCATTCACCACAGCTCCTATAGTTCTCCTTTCGGCTCTGAAACGACACTTGCTAGCATTAGTTTCCCCCAAAAGATTGCAGCATGTTGCAATACAGATTCTGCTGCCACAGTACACAATTATTATTTTCTTTGATGTACAGCTTGAGAGGACTATTATACAGTAACAAATGGTATTAAGTTTATTGCTTATATTTACAACTGCCAAGATGAGAAACATAGTAGATACCATCGGTGTAACAAAGCAGCTTAAATCACTTAATAAAGGCAAGGTCTCCAGTCCAGATTGTAAACCAGTCAGGTTCCTCTCACTGTATGCTGATAAAATAACTGCATATTCAGCAGTTATATACAACCACTCGCTCACAGAAAGATCCGTACCTAAAGACTAGAAAACTGCTCAAAACACACCAATACCGAAAAAGGGAAGTTGGAGTAAGCCGCTGAATTACAGGCCTATATCACTAACGTCGATTTGCAGTAGGGTTTTAGAACATATACTGTATTCGAACATTATGAAGTACCTCGAAGAAAACGATTTGACACATAGTCAGCACGGTTTCGGAAAATATCGTTCTTGTGAAATACAACTAGCTCTTTACACTCATGAAGTAATAAGTGCTATCGACAGGGTATGTCAAATTATCGTATTTTTAGATTTGCAGAAGGCTTTCGACACCTTTCCTCACTCTGTGTGCCTACAGAGTATTGTGGATTCGTGATTTCCTGTCAGAAAGGTCACATGTCGTAGTAATAGACGTAAAGTTATCGAGTAAAACAGAAGTAATATCCGGCGTTCCGCGAGGAAGTGTTATAGGCCCTCTATTGTTCCAGATGTATATTAACGACATAGGAGACATTCTGAGTAGCCGTCTCAGACTGTTTTCAAATGATGCTGTCTTTTACCGTCTTGTGAAGTCATCAGATGATCAAAACGACCTGCAAAATGGTTTAGATATCTATATGGTGCGAAAAGTGGCAATTGACCCTGAATAAAGAAAAGTGTGAAGTTATTCACATGAGTACTAAAAGAAATCGGCTAAACTTAGATTACGCGATAAGTCACACAAATCTGAAGGCTCTAAATTCAATTAAATACTTAGAGATTAAATTAAAAATAACCTAAACTGGAACCATCACATAAATAATATTGTGGGTAGAGCAAAACAAAGACTGCGATTCATTGGCAGGACACTTAGAAGGTGCAACTGGTCTACTAAAGAGAATGCTTACACTACGCTTGCCCGCCTTATTCTGGAGTATCGCTGTGCGGTGTGGGATCCGCATTGGGTGGGACTGACGGATGACATCGAAAAAGTACAACGAAGGACAGATCGTTTTGTATTATCGCGAAATAGGGGAGATAGTGTCACAGACGTGATACGTTAGAGTGGCAATCATTAAAACAGAGGCATTTTTCGTTGCGACGGGATCGTCTCATGAGATTTCAATCACCACTTTTCTCCTCCGATTGCGAAATATTCTGTTGGCACCCACCTACATAGGGAGAAATGATCATCACGATAAAATGAGAGATCAGGGCTTGCAGAGAATAATTATAAGTGCTCGTTTTTCCCCCGTGCTGCTCGAGAGTGGAACGGTAGAGAGACAGCATGAAGAAGGTTCATTGAACCCTCTGCCAGGCACTTCATTGTGAATAGCAGAGTAATCATGTAGATGTAGACGTAGATCTCTGTTGGACTTACCTAAATCTATCCTCCTCAATCTATTTCCAAGAAGTTTCATTGCACTTCAATTTTCTAGATTTCTGGGGAATAGATCCATAGGTTGGTCAACGGATACTTGCTCCAAATGTGTGCTAATTCGTAGTAACTGTTTTTTGTGTACCTGTTATCGGATTATTTGTACAGAATTAATCTGTAATATGTGAAGTGCATATCTTCTTTCTGTAATGCTTCTTTGGTCGCTACTTTTAAGAGCATGTTTGAATCGTCTGGTAAGATGGTGTATTTTTCAGCTGGCTGGTTGCAAGTCATTTACGAAGTCCCAAAACAGGACTAGTCCCAGAATGGAGCCTTGTGGTACACCATACTTAATATATTTGAATATAATTCGATAGATAAGCCTACTCACCAAGCGGTGGCAGGAGGAAAAATGTATAAAATTTAAGGAAATTTGCGAACTTCCAGAGCCAGTGGCTACTCCTTCTGGCAGAAGGCTTGAAGAGAAAGGAAGAGGAATGACAGATAAGGACTGACAAAGTTTAGGAAATAGGAAAACTTGAGCAAAGTCGCCCAGAACCTTGTCAGGGGAGACTCAGAGGGATGAGAAGGAAAGACTGTTGGGGACAGCACCATCCAAGGTTTGAAAACCTGAGAGCTTAAAGATGGAAGACTGGGTAATGAGGAACAAAGTACTGATAAAGCACTGTGCAAGAGTTAGTAAGAGTGGAAACCTAAGCACATTACAGGTGGCAGACAGATGGAGGAGGAGGAGGGGAGATAGCCAGGTCAGAAATTGTCATATAGAAGACTAAAAATGAAGAAAAGGAATAGCTGTTGAAAATAAATGCCGATACCAAAGAAATTTACTTAAAGGATAGATGGATGGTGAGAACCAAGCACATATTCTAACAGATCCTACCTACACAGTTCTGAGAATCTGGTATCATGAGGGGAAAGGGGGAAAATCCAGATGGCACATGTGGTGAAACAGGCATAGAGGTCACAACAGTTATATTGAAGAGAACGCTCTGCAGTAGGATATTGTATGCTGCCAGTATACACTCTTTGTTTGTGCCCATTCGTCGTAGCTGATAATCCTCTACCTTTTTCTGAACATCCACAAACCCAATCACCCTGGCTATCCCATCGTTGATGGCTTGAAAGCAACAACTGAACATATCTCTCTTGGTTGATAAACGACAGCAGCCTCCCTCCTGTGTTAGAGAGACCAACCATTTCCTAGATAATCTGAAATCTGTGTGTCCCATTCTCTCTAACCACCTTGTTTGTCACCACTGGTGCTACGACCCTCGTTACCAGTGTCCCCACTGTATGTGACCTGTCTGCTGCTGAATACTACCTCAACTACCTCTCATTTGATTCTGATCATATGACGTCCTTCCTGCTCACATTAATCAACTTTGTACTTACGAAGAACTAATTTATCTTTCAAGGGCAGATGTTCAAGCAGATCATGAGCGTGACTGTAGGGTCCAGGATAGCTTCTTTCTAGGATAACTTTTTCATGGTTGATAACAAAACGAGAGAAGGAAAGTTGCTACCCACCATGCAGCAGAGACGCAGTCGCGACTCAGCACCTCCGCTGTGTGGTGGGTAGCAACTTTCCTTCTCTCGTTTTGTTACATTCCATCCTGGATTTTCCATTGTTTGATTTTTCATGGTTTACTTAGAGAAGGCTTTCCTGCAATCAATAACCCTTGAGCCCCTTGTTTGGCTTACATTTGGTGACGACATCTTTGCCATATGGAATCATGGTGAAGCTGGCCCCTCAAAAATTTTTGGAGTCTCCCAGTTAAATTTCATATGATCCTGCTCTGAGTCCTAAGCAACTTTCCTTCATGTTGATCTCGTCCTCAGCAAGGGTCAGTACACACTTCTCTTCACAGTAAACCTACAGACAAGTATTTACAATTAGATAGTTGGCATCCTTTCTATTTCAAACGTTCGCTTAGAACCAGCCATCAGATTTTTTCAGATGCAGACTCTTAGAGCAACACACCACCATTTTCTCCTTAGCCTTTACTGAACATTAGTATCCCACCAGCCCAGTTGAAAAACAGATTTCTCAGGCTACCACATCCAATGCTGGTTTTGCTGAGACCTCTGTAAAATAACTTATGAGCACACAATTTGCCCACCACTCGTAGAATAACCTTTTGTTGCCCACCCTCTCAATATACACAATATCCTGTGGCCACACCTTAGTGTTGTCGCAGTTTTTTAAATAAATCTATTTGGCACACACACGCTAAACCTTCCTCTATTATTGGTTTTGTTCCTTGTGATTAAGGCTATAGATGGCTACCAATACTGCATATATAGGTGCATTTATGTTGAGTCACACAATAAGGCCGAATTATTCCGAGTAAAATATTTTTCTTATTTCAGTATTTGAAAAAACATTATTTTTTGTTAAACATAACTCTACGATTTGGAACACCATGACAGTTTCATTTGCTGTAAAGCAGTGTAAAAAATTAAGTTATAACTTTTTAACTTGTAGGAGGCCAAATGAAGAAAGTAGCCGCCATGGAAATTACCTTTGACTTTCATTTGAATCTTCTCAGGAATACCCGTCAGACTGGTGAAAATCCAGGCTGCACATACGTGTGCTCAAGTGTGTCCAGAGATTCGTGTTCACTTCATTTCATTTCTCATAAAGCTCGATTAGAAACACTAGGTGATAAATGTAATTATTTACTTCATTTTTGTTCCGGCTTAAAATGAATGGCTAAATCTCTCGGGATTGATCATATATGGAATACAAGAGCCTGTCCAACTCCTGGGTGAAACAGTATGAACTTCAAATTCATTACTTTGCATAGTTCTAACCCGTGAACAGGTCGTCACAATGTTAAGGACAATCAGAGCACACAGCAGTAGTCCAATAACCAGTTGATAAACCATAAATTAACTCTTCCTTATGTCCCGTTTTTCTGGTAAGACAGTGCAAAAAAACGAAACCGTAAATATTTGTTGCATAGCGCAACACTCTTCTTCGCCGTCGGTTTTAACAGGGAACCTGTATATTTCTGCTAACAGAAATATGTAGCGCATGTCTGTGTGATGTTTATTAAAAATAGTGTAAAAATTTGAAGTAAATCTGGCATGAACTTGTAGAGATTTTTGGAGGAAACGTTTCCTCAATATTTGATACAACAGAAGTATGCACATCCAGAAAATAATTATTAGAATGTAACACTTTAGTTAAAACATTAAGTGGTAAGGTCTTCACTACACTTGCCTGTGTTTTTAAAGTGTAGCTACAGTACACCTGGGTACATGGCGTATGTGTGAAAAAAGCTTCATTTAGAAAAATTGTGTAGCAGACAGCCGGTTATCATTCTACAGTATTGTAGTTTCCTTTTAGTGTTTTGCAAAAATTCTATATATTCTGAATTGACAGCTGCATTGCCTGATACTAATTAAGTCGGTATTTTGCATGTGTATGGGACCTTGGACACCAACCTGCGTTTTATTTACTGATGATATGTTCGCCTTGTTTTGGATTTGAGTAAACATGGTCTGACATGAGGTGGGCCACTCCCCTCTGCTGCCACCCAGCTCCATTAGTCCGTCATCTGCCACAGCATCTATTCTATGCCATTTCTTGAAAATCAGAATGGCCAGTGCTTTATTTTCTGCAGTCGCCAGAAGTGATTCGTTGCTTCATGGGTCAACGATTAACTGCTGCTAGAAGGGAAGAAAGTGGTTAAACATTATCTGTGTAGACTCTTGTGGTTATCTCATCTGGTCCAAAAGCCTTTGCAATACTAGGTAATTATTGTTCTATACCATGATCGCTTACCACAAAGTTGTTAGGATTTTTATAGTCGGATTGTCTGGCAATTCGAATCACTTGCAAGCTGAGATTGAGAGTGTGGTGGGTTACCAACACAAGTACAAGGATAGCGTACCAATAGGGACAGACAAACAAGTGGTTCCTGAAGAGGGGCAGCAGCCTTTTCAGTAGTTGCAGGGGCAACAGTCTGGATGATTGACTGATCTGGCCTTGTAACATTAACCAAAACGGCCTTGCTGTGCTGGTACTGCGAACGGCTGAAAGCAAGGGGAAACTACAGCCGTAATTTTTCCCGAGGACATGCAGCTTTACTGTATGATTAAATGATGATGGCGTCCTCTTGGGTAAAATATTCCGGAGGTAAAATAGTCCCCCATTCGGATCTCCGGGCGGGGACTACCCAAGAGGACGTCGTTATCAGGAGAAAGAAAACTGGCATTCTACGGATCGGAGCGTGGAATGTCAGATCCCTTAATCGGGCAGGTAGGTTAGAAAATTTAAAAAGGGAAATGGATAGGTTTAAGTTAGATATAGTGGGAATTAGCGAAGTTCGGTGGCAGGAGGAACAAGACTTTTGGTCAGGTGATTACAGGGTTATAAATACAAAACCAAATAGGGATAATGCAGGAGTAGGTTTAATAATTAATAAAAAAAATAGGAGTGCGGGTTAGCTACTACAAACAGCATAGTGAACGCATTATTGTGGCCAAGATAGACACAAAGCCCATGCCTACTACAGTAGTACAAGTTTATATGCCAACTAGCTCTGCAGATGATGAAGAAGTAGATGAAATGTATGACGAGATAAAAGAAATTATTCAGGTAGTGAAGGGATATGAAAATTTAAGTCATGGGTGACTGGAATTCGTCAGTAGGAAAAGGGAGAGAAGGAAACATAGTAGGTGAATATGGATTGGGGGGAAGGAATGAAAGAGGAAGCCGCCTTGTAGAATTTCGCACAGAGCATAACTTAATCATAGCTAACACTTAGTTCAAGAATCATAAAAGAAGGTTGTATACCTGGAAGAATCCTGGAGATACTAAAAGGTATCAGATAGATTATGTAATGGTAAGACAGAGATTTAGGAACCAGGTTTTAAATTGTAAGACATTTCCTGGGGCAGATGTGGATTCTGACCACAATCTATTGGTTATGAACTGCAGATTGAAACTGAAGAAACTGCAAAAAGGTGGGAATTTAAGGAGATGGGACCTCGATAAACTGAAAGAACCAGAGGTTGTAGAGAGTTTCACGGAGAGCATAAGGGAACAATTGACAGGAATGGGGGAAAGAAATACAGTAGAAGAAGAATGGGTAGCTCTGAGGGATGAAGTAGTGAACGCAGCAGAGGATCAAGTAGGTAAAAAGACGAGGGCTAATAGAAATCCTTGGGTAACAGAAGAAATATTGAATTTAATTGATGAAAGGAGAAAATATAAAAATGCAGTAAATGAATCAGGCAAAAAGGAATACAAACGTCTCAAAAATGATATCGACAGGAAGTGCAAAATGGCTAAGCAGGGATGGCTAGAGGACAAATGTAAGGATGTAGAGGCTTGTCTCACTAGGGGTAAGATAGATACTGCCTACAGGAAAATTAAAGAGACCTTTGGAGGGAAGAGAACCACTTGTATGAATATCAAGAGCTCAGATGCAACCCAGTTCTAAGCAAAGAAGGGAAGGCAGAAAGGTCGAAGGAGTATATAGAGGGTTTATACAAGGGCGATGTACTTGAGGACAATATTATGGAATTGGAAGAGGATGTAGGTGAAGACGAAATGGGAGATAAGATACTGCGTGAAGAGTTTGACAGAGCACTGAAAGACCTGAGTCGAAACAAGGCCCCGGGAGTAGACAACATTCCATTAGAACTACTGATGGTCTCGGGAGAGCCAGTCATGACAAAACTCTACCATCTGGTGAGCACGATGTATGAGACAGGCGAAATACCCTCAGACTTCAAGTAGAATATAATAATTCCAATCCCAAAGAAAGCAGGTGTTGACAGATGTGAAAATTACCGATCTATCAGTTTAATAAGTCACAGCTGCAAAATACTAACGCGAATTCTTTACAGACAAATGGAAAAACTGGTAGAAGCGGACCTCTGGGAAGATCAGTTTGGATTCCGTAGAAATGTTGGAACACGTTAGGCAATACTAACCTTACGACTTATCTTAGAAGAAAGAATAAGAAAAGGCAAACCAACGTTTCTAGCATTTGTAGACTTAGAGAAAGCTTTTGACAACGTTAACTGGAATATTCTCTTTCAAATTCTGAAGGTGGCAGGGGTAAAATACAAGGAGCGAATGGCTATTTACAATTTGTACAGAAACCAGATGGCAGTTATAAGAGTCGAGGGACATGAAAGGGAAACAGTGGTTGGGAAGGGAGTGAGACAGGGTTGTAGCCTGTCCCCGATGTTATTCAATCTGTATATTGAGCAAGCAGTAAAGGAAACAAAAGAAAAATTCCGAGTAGGTATTAAAATTCATGGAGAAGAAGTAAAAACTTTGAGGTTCGCCGATGACATTGTGATTCTGTCAGAGACAGCAAAGGACTTGGAAGAGCAGTTGAACGGAATGGACAGTGTCTTGAAAGGAGGATATAAGATGAACTTCAACAAAAGCAAAACGAGGATAATGGAATGTAGTCGAATTAAGTCGGGTGATGCTGAGGGAATTAGATTAGGAAATGAGACACATAAAGTAGTAAAGGAATTTTGCTATTTGTGGAGCAAAATAACTGAGGATGGTAGAAGTAGAGAGGATATAAAATGTAGATTGGCAATGGCAAGGAAAGCGTTTTTCATGAAGAGAAATTTGTTAACATCGAGTATAGATTTAAGTGTCAGGAAGTCGTTTCTGAAAGTATTTGTATGGAGTGTAGCCATGTATGGAAGTGAAACATGGACGATAACTAGTTTGGACAAGATGAGAATAGAAGCTTTCGAAATGTGGTGCTACAGAAGAATGCTGAAGATAAGGTGGGTAGATCACGTAACTAATGAGGAGAGATTGAATAGGATTGGGGAGAAGAGAAGTTTGTGGCACAACTTGACTAGAAGAAGGGATCGGTTGGTAGGACATGTTTTGAGGCATCAAGGGATCACCAATTTAGCATTGGAGGGCACCTTGGAGGGTAAAAATCGTAGAGGGAGACAAAGAGATGAATACACTAAGCAGATTCAGTAGGATGTAGGTTGCAGTAGGTACTGGGAGATGAAGAAGGTTGCACAGGATAGAGTAGCATGGAGAGCTGCATCAAACCAGTCTCAGGACTGAAGACCACAACAACAACAACAACAACAGGGACAAGAAAGGAGGCATGAAGGGCGCCAAAAACAGAAATAACAATCATCCATTTATTGCTCCATTACACACGCACGTCATGATACGAGACATTATGATTCCCACCCTCAAATCTATTATGACAAACAATATGTATCACGAAGGGCACAGAATGGATTTTAAGAAATTACAATGGCACATGAACTCCGCTATGACGAACAGTGTGCATAATGAGGGGCACACAATTTTTCCAATGTAAGAAATTAAAATAATACTAGCATAAAGTTAACTAAAATGCCTTGAAGGAAATGTTTATGGGAAGAACACGATGGGGCCGCAAGGGAGGAGGCAACACAATACTTAACTCAGGTGCACCAAAGCAAACAACGGACACCAGGCCGCGCCAATCACGGACATGTAAGGCACGCAACTGCTCTCTCCGTTGGGGTTCCACCGAAGTAATAGCAACCTGAAACATTTTAATACTTGTAACAGTACACTAGTGATCAACAAATTAAAAAAAAGAAAACATGACATAGAATAATTTAAGAATATCACATTATATCACTATGAACTTAAGGTCTTCAGTAATTAAGATTACGAAACAGGTAAAGGGGCATGTGCCACTATTAAATCTTCCCTAATTACACTACTAAATTTCTCAGTACCCAAGTTGCAATTAACGCAACAAGAATTAAATCATTTAAGTGATAATGTTTATATAATAATAATAAAATCATTTTATACATCAGAGGACCAAGAATGGGCTGATCAGTACTCCCCAGTGAAGCGGTTCACACAAATGGTGCTCCACGGCTCCGAGCACACAGCCCCATACAAAATGCAACACAACCACAGCGACCCGGCGTACTACCAGAACCACCAGGCAGTCGTACTAAGCCAAAACAAGGACCGACTTAAAATAACGAGACCTAGTCCGGGCCGGACAACAGACCAAATGCCGAGAAATCCATAAGAAACCTCAGCCAACTTAATACCAAAACAACAGTTTATGAACAATATGCAAAACACAAGACGTCTCAGTCCAAAGGCTTCCGTTTAGTCGCGAAGGTGGTTCCGACCCACCTGCTGAGGTGCCAAGCATCGTACGGAGTGCCGAATCGAGCTTCACCTTCGTTAACGGAAAGCGGAAGCACCACAAGACCAAATCTAACTGCGCAAGGCAACCTGTAAGGAGTGCCACTCGAAGACTACGCACTTGAAGATCAGACATAAAGCATCCTGACTGACGTGCCGCTGAACGGCGCACTTCCGTCACCAGCGTCTAGTAGAGTAGGGAGAACAGCGTAGCCCATCAGTATACATCCACGGGACGGTAAACGAGGATAGCGATCCCAGCGACGGAAAGACAGGACGACGAAATGACATCCCGCCGAACATGGAAGGTATTTCAAACTCAGGCTCGGCAAACTACAACAGGCGAGATTTTTCTCCCCTTGCGAATCAAGTTAAACGGCACACCACGCCGCTGTCCACACTATTAACCGTAAAATCACGGTCCGGTCTTCCCATCGGGCCGCACTCGGCGTCCAGACGCAAACAACCCCCGCCGAGCCGAACTGTCTCCACGCCAAGGCAGCCACCTCTTTCCTCTCCGGCCAGCGATAACACACGGAAAAAGACCGCCTAACGCCAAAGCGCCGTCTGAGTGAGAACTCAGCACTAAGATCCTCAAGTGACACTGTACAGTGGCTTATGGTGTGTGTGTGTGTGTGTGTGTGTGTGTGTGTGTGTGTGTGTGTGTGTGTGTGTGTGTGTGTGTGTGTACAGATGTAAGTATTCCCATGTCATTTCATGTGTTTTGCAGCAATATGCCAGACAGGATCAAGCAGAAGATGATGGCCAGACTTATGGAGGCCGCTCGCAGTGGGAGCGCACGAGAAGTGTGGGCGCTGCTGCTCGCCGGAGTGGCAAAGGACGCCCGAGACGGCAGAGGAAACACGGCGCTGCACCTGGCGGCCGACGGAGGGCACGCCATCACTGTGAAGCACCTGCTCGATGCGGGACTGGATGCCAACAGTGTCAACTCGAATAGGAGGACGCCCCTACACCTGGCAGCTCAGAGAGGGAACACGGATGTAATATGGATGCTGGTGAGAGCGTCAGCACGAGTAGACGCTCAGGATGCCACGGGGCAGACTGCACTCCACGTGGCTGCGAGTGTCAACACTGCTGTAAAAGATGATAGAGTACATGTAGTGAATACACTGCTCCTGGCGGGTGCGACAAAAGATATAACTGACTCACAGAAGCGGAAACCTGAGCATTTGGCAACCGTATCAACAAAAACAGCTTTCAGCACTTTCAACACTGTTTCCAGTCCTTACATTGACTTGTAATAAAGTTTTACTTTATTGTTGTTGCTGTATACACTACATATTTAGCTAAAACAGTTAAGATTCCAACTAACTTTGATCAGGTACAGTGATCTAGATGTCATCGTGCAGGCAGTGAATTTCGTTTTAGTGTCTAATCCTCTCAAGAATAAACCAGCTCTCAGCACACTACTTCTACTTAAACATCTACTTAAACAACATATATCTCCAGATCCAGATGTAAAAGGAATGAGATCCTCAAAAAGTTCGCACTTATATGAAGTTTCAGCTGAAAATCACACAAAACTTCATCCACAGACATTCGTAGCTTTATTTTGGAACCCTTAATCCATGCACACATTGCCTCAGTCATAGAACTGTGTAGTATTTTTGTTAGAAGTTATGATACACATGTGCACCAGTGAATCCAAATGTATAGTGATAAAGGCTATTGCATTTGAATAAAGTTTAAGCCCACAGTCTTTTATTTTTTGTTTTATTCTGATTTCCGTGCTGTACACAAAACTTTCCTCTGTCCACAAACGACAAACGCTACTTACGTTGACAGTGTTTATTCTGGTAGCAGTGTTTAAATAATGTGGTTGGGCTCATACTGCAGGGTGTATACGACCTGGGACAACCGGGAGAACCTGGAAAAACCTGGGAAGTTTTTAGAATTCTGGGATGTTTTAGTTTTCAGTTAATTTTTTGTAATTTTGACTGGTATTAGATAATACTCTAACAAAAGATATTACTGCATCCCGCTACTGCAGAATAATACTGCAGCAATAAAAGATGACCGAGGAAAAAAAATAAAACTTAAGTTGCAAAGAAATGTGCCATGTATACAACATAACACAGTGCTCATACAATCGTCTGCCAGTAGAAAAATGTGTCAGTCTTTAGGAAGCCTATGCAATGCTTCATAACAACGAATTGCATCCGATGAGCATGAACATGTCAAAACTGTTTACTCTGAGCAGTTACAAGCGGATCCATGCGCATGCGCAGTTGAGTTGCGCATGTACCTTCTCCCGCTTCTGGCTACAAAAGTGTTTCTGTCAGCTGTATAACAGGGTGTATACGACCCGGGAGATCCGGAAAGAAACCCGGAATTTTTCCATCTGGGAGAAAACCGGGAAAAACCCGAGAATTGTTTAGAATTACGGGAATTTTTCATTGTTTTAGTTTTCAGTTAATTTTTTGTGATTTTGACTGGTAAGAACCAATACTCTAACAAAGGATATCACTGTATCCCGCTACTGCAGAGTAATACTGCAGCAACAAAACGTGAACGAGAGAAAAAAACTGAAAGTAAAACTTACATTGCAAAGGAAATGTGCCTTATACAACAAAAAGACAGTGCTCATACAAGCGTCTGCCAACAGCAAAGTGTGTCAAAAGCTTTAAGAAGACTGGAATTCTTTATAACAACAAATTGCCCCAATGAGCGTGACGTGACAACTGCTTAAATTAGATTCGTTTGAGCAGTTGCGGGTGGGCTGTTTAGCATGCGCAGTTGAGTCGCGTATGAGTAAAATCTTCTCCCGCTTCTGGTTACAGAAGTGTGGCTGGGCGCCACTACTTAATATTGTCACGGTTCGTAAATACAGTAAATCTGGGGCTGAAGCACACAGCAGTCTGAGTTGGGGTGGGGAGTCACCACGTGACCTGTGTTTACCTTCAATGGTTTTGTTGTTTCTTGTTCGTTTATTGCTCTCGCGTTAAATGATATCAAACGGATTTCTTTGGCCAGGAGCTATCACATGAATTAAAATACGTTCGCGTAATTACAGAAGCCTAAAATATGTTGTTAGTTTCAGATTTTATTTTCAGCTTTCTGTGACAGTCAAGCATTAATCGCCTTACAGAACAATGAAGTTAATTTTGCCAGTTTGCTAAAGAGATTTGGCACACTATTTGAAAAGAAGTGTTTAATTTCACACTATTGGCTAGTTTCAACTGTTCGCTGCATTTCAAGTGCACGTATGGCATTATGCCATAATAAAGAACCAAACATGAGATAATAAAGTACTGGTACTCCAAGAAAATTTACATACGAATGTGCATTTTAAGCCGAATTCTTCGTTTTAGTATGGTTCACGAAATTCCGACGCTCTTGAAGTATCGTCTGATGTCTTGTTTCTTTTATGACATACGTAAGACCTTTTAATGTTTTACACGTACGAACATACGGGCTTCCTGAGTCACCATAGCTGCGCAAGCGCGCTGACGCCTGTTATCTGGCGCTCACTTGCAACTGCTGAAATAGGTCGCGGGAAAATATTGCGAATGGTGGTTTGAAAAGCGTGACATTCAAAGCAGGTTTCCTTTTACACAAGATGAACTACGTGCGAGAATGTACAATGAATTTCTTAAATCACAAAGCGTCTGACTCTGATTTAAAAATCAACTCTTTGAGGACGACCATTTAGAAGAATTTCGAGCCCAGAAGATCAGACATTTACGTCGTTATTAAAAATTTTACTGGCACATTTGTGTGATGTTTTTAAGGTGTAACATGCGCAAAAAAGATCAACATTCTATAGTAGTGGAAGCTTAGCTTCTCTTCCAGCTTGTTAATCTTGGAGACAAATATTATATGTGAATGCTATGTATATTAATTTAAACCATTAACTTTCCTTATTTGTGTGTTCGCGCTACTGAAGAGTGATCTTGCTATTGGCTGACTACATCACGTGTCCTATGCTGCCATCAGCTGACGAGATCATGTGACATGAACTATGACTGTCTTACAAAAGCGCATCGCAATCTCGATTTCAAAGTTTCGGAAAGTAACATGCGGTGTTTGGTGGAATTCCAATTTATACCTTCATAATACGAAAATATGCAGCGTACATATTGCTGCACATCAAAGGTCTTCCAAAACGTGGTTCCCCACCACCCCCCCCTTCCCCCCCTCCCTGAAATTCGTTTTCTAAAGTGCCTGGAAATTCTACTCCGGTATATAAAACCATACACATTCAAAGGATTGATGAGTTTTACTGTGCCGAAGAAGAGTAGACTGTCACTTAACACGGAAAAAGTGTTTTTCACCCGGGAGAAAGTGTATTTTTAACCGGGAAATATCTGGGAATTTTTTTTCCTTGTCCACGTATACACCCTGTCAGAGGCATTTGAACCATTTTGGCCTATATCGATGTTTCGTTGAATGGTTTGCACACTGTCTCTTGTTGATGACCCAGCATTTAAATCTGCAGCAATTTGCAGAAGGGTTGCACTTCTGTCATGTTGAACGATTCTCTTCAGTTGTAGTTGGGCCAGTTCTTTCAGGATTTTTTACTGGCCACGGCAATGTAGGAGATTTGATGTTTTACCGGATCCTGATATTCACGGTACACTCGTGAAATCGTTGTACGGGAAAATCCCGACTTCATAACTGTCTCAGAGACGCTGTGTTCCATTGCTCTTGCGCCGACTGCAACACCATATTCATCTTGCCAGCCTGCCACTGTAGCAGCAGTTACTGATCTAACACCTGAGCCGGACACTTCTCGTCTTATATAGGTGCTGCCAGCCACAGTGCCATATTCTGCATGTTTACATCTCTCTGTATTTGAATAAGCATGCCTCTACCAGTTTCTTCGGCACTTCAGTGTAATTGCATTGGGTGTCAATTAACAACTCAATTTTGGATTCAAACACTGTCGAAGGTTAACAAAACCAAACTGTACAACAGAATAAATAAACTTTTTATGTAACTTTATTATAGAACAGGAACAAAAATTTTGTGATTTTTCAGCTAACTGTTCACTGTATAGCCAGATTATATCGTTTGAACTTGGCTGTGAAGATTTTAGTTGTGCATGTCTTCTGACTGTGTAGAATAATTTCGTTTTTCTAGAGGAATAACTGTCTAATTCAAAATTTTCATATTTTTCTCTGAAACACAGTGCTGTATTACGTTCTGCTCCTTAAAGAATAGACTTATAAATGAAACCACTATTTTGGTAAAACACAGTTTATATAGAGCAGGAGAAAATGCTAATAACTCACGAATTTTAACATAATTGACTCCTAAATGTGTAGTTACGTGCGCCAATCAGCAGTTAGTGTTTGTGTGTAGAACTGGAAAAAAACTAGTCACCTGGCTGTTTTTCGTATGTCACAATTTTTTGGGTGTAATACGTTGACTCTTCCCTTCGAGTGTTTATTGTTATCACTGTATACAGGAAAGATTTAGTGTGCATGTCTGGTGAATCAGAAATTTCTGGTGCTGATAAATTGTAATTAGCACTATACTCAGTCCCCAGCTTTTTGTATTCCAGAATTTTGTGGTCCCAGTTAGAATGCCTTCGTCTTCTGAATGTGAATTCCACTTCAGTTTCCAATTGGAAGATTGTGTCACAGATGTAGTACAGAATATATTACTTAGAGGACTTTGACAAACTGACAACTGCAAACTGTGTAGAGGTTGCGACGTTTTTCAGTTACACCGATAATTTACTTTCAAACTTTATTAGTATTCTCCCAACTGTCGGCCACTCATATTCGTTGGCCGACTTACGTTCTGCAGTTATCTTAGGTCAATGGCACGATTGTTGATGTGACTCACCTGTAAACTGTTCACATGAGGAATAACAATTACTGTAAAAAATAAGTAAATCAATCCTTAACACAAAACCCCGAGTTATCTCGTTTATTATTATTTTGGTAGAAACTTTAGATCCCGAGTATACTCGGGAAACTTAACAACAGAGCTTCGAAAAAGTAACAGCCCACTTATAATTTGTCTGAGCACCAGTTCGACCACTAGAGGGCACCTGGACCTGCATTTGTAGCCTGGATGTCGTGTTTTGGTTGATGTGGTTGTCATTAGATATTGTTTCTACTGTGTGCAGCTTTGCATGTCTGACAACTAAATGCACGCTTTCCTGGGTTTGACATAGAATTTAGTGGCTCAGAAAGTGTAGAACAATGTGACGTTACCCCACTGGAGACAAAGTGACGACGGATGGTCAGTTGAGTGACAAGTCCTGCCAGTAGTACGAGATACACATCCACTGCGCACCAGCCAGCTGCTCCGAGATTTATGTTCACATCAAATCATTGTGAAATACATGTGTAGACTTTGTTACAAGAAAATAACAAATGACTTAAAGTTTTAGGATATTTTAGTCAAAGTCCTGTGCACTAGTATACTCAGAAGTTTATTATTGGTGATTTTCAAAGTTTTGTAAGTCATTTTGAGCTTTAAAAGATACAGGGTGGCGCACGAAATGTGTTACCAATTGTTTCTTCCACAATTTACGACGCATTTCAGATATCCCACTGGGATCTCTACAGCAGTACCAGCGGAGCTTGGAAAAACAAATGAGTTACGAAATGACGTGTAATTCACGATACTGCCGCTAGGAGACTAGTAAGCAGCAATGGCTGACAATGGAAGACTGACGACACAGCAACGATCGGCAATTGTTACTTTTTCACGAAACGAAATGCCTTGTTGTGACTCAGAGACGTTTTCGACAACAGTTTAACACAATGGGTCCCTTGCAAGAAGACAATCCACAGTTTGTACGATGAATTTGTACAGGAAGGAACAGTATTGGAAGCGAAGCGACCTCGGCCTAAGCCTGTTTGTTCGCCGGAGAATATTGAAGCGGTACGAGTTGCTGTACAGAGAAGTCCCAGGAAATCGTGTAGAAAGGCAGCAGTGCAACTGGGAATATCCAGACGCTCCGTTCAACGCGTTCTTAAGTGACCTCCATATATACCCATACAAGACGACCTGTGCACAGAAGCTCACTGAAGAACACAAGCAGCAGAGACTACTGTTTGCTCAGTGGGTGGAGGATAGGGAAGAATCAACAACGTATGGTTTTCAGGAGAGACACATTTTCATTTAGATGTGTTTAACAAACAAAATGTAAGCTTTCGGGCCACTGAAAACCCACAAGTGCTTCATGAATAACAACATTATGCTCAGAGGGTGACAGCGTGGGCAGCAATTTCCAGTCACGGACTCATTGGACCCTTTTTCTTTGAAGACACTGTGAACAGCGAGCGTCATTTGAGCATGCTTCGCAATAGCTTCATTCCACAGCTACTTGCTACTGCCTTGCCCTTCAACACGCAGTGGTTCATGCAAGATGGAGCAAGGCCACATACTGCAAACACTGTGTTGGAGATTTTACACGAGCGTTTCGACATGCGGATCATTTCACTCAGGTTTCCAGGTCGCTTCAATCATGGACAAAATTGCCCCCCCCCCCCCAATAGTCCAGACCTCAATCCATGTGACTCTTTTCTTTGGGGGTACCTAAAGGAAAAAATTTTCCCGAAACGTCCACGTGATTTAATGGAACTCAGAAGACTTATTCTTCAAGCTTGCAGTGAAATTACGGAAGACATGTGCCGTAGGGTAATCACTAACCTCAGTGTTCGTTTGAAGGAAGTTAGGAAACGAAATGGTGGACATATTGAGCATGTGCTGAGTTAGAACAAATCTGCGTGGACGGCTCTTCATTGTAGTATATGTGCGTTTCAGATTGTGTTGACAATAAAGTTTACATTCAAAAACAAAATGGTAACACATTTCGTGCGCCACCCTGTATCTTTAGATGTCTGTATGTAATGTTGTAATATTGCTACAAGAATTTGCTATGCTGAAATCGGGTGCTAATAGTAGAATAAAAGCGGGTTAAAAGCTGTGAGCTGTCTGGGGAGAAGTTAACCGTGCATTACTGCGCAACTGTTCCACCAGGTAACTAGTCTAGGTTTACCACATTACCAATCACACTAACATTGATTATAATCTTTTACAGTCATACAACAACCGGTAATATATCTATATATAAAAAGAATTTAAATAAAAAGAAAGAAATCAGTTTATATTTGGAAATTTATTTTAAGATTGTTCATTGAAATTTCAGCATATTATATGTGAGTTATAACTGAGCTGGTGCCTTGTTTAAGGATTGTAAAAATGTGAGATTTTAATCTTACGGAACACATCAAATATGGAGCCAAGATTGGGAGACTGCATACAACCCTGCATTCACAAAACAACACCCAAAGAACGTTGAAACATAAGCAAGAAGAGATTAACCACAACCAACAGATTCAGTTTTCACCCAAAGAAATTACGTTCGTAACACAATCCTGTCCATCATGTAATTACCACACACTGGTATACTAAATTCATATTAACTCTTTGTGAAATCTTCCCAAAAAGAATAGCTGAAGGCTACTTTGATGATTACACCACATGCTCCACATGGTCAACTTGGTTTACAGAACGCGTATAACTCCACAGTAATTTTGATAATTAAAATAAATTCGATCGAAAAGCAATTGACAAAAGAAAAACCTTGAACTGGTTACTAACGTCTTACTATTAACCTGATGGGTCAAACAGTTATATAAGCACGTGGTACTGGTCTCGCAAAGTACACTCCACGTGGGTTGAACATAAAGAAAAGCATAAAGAAAAGTTGCTATATTGTAAAATATTGTCAAGACGAGACGTTATAATCACACAAGCATTCACATTTAAGATTGATGAACTTAGAGTTACTGATCAACACGTGGTTCCACTTTACTCACAAAGTAATGACAAAGCAACTACCGCAAAATAATCTGAACTTCACACGAGAATTGCACTCCGGTGCAATTTAAGATAGCATTAGATATTTTAGAGCTAAATCTGAAATCAAGGTATTAAGTTTTCAATTAGGCTGAACTTAAGAAATCCATTGTCCTACGGACTTAGCAGACACGCGCTTAGCCGGAGATCTTACCACTTCAGACGCTCGCCACGGTCCCACCGCAACTGCCTACTGCCGAGCGTGCTTCCTGAGGGTGGCTCACAAAGACAAACGGAAGTTGCCAGAGGGGCAGCTTCCTATACGAACATGACAACAGACGGACAGAACCATACTAAGGATAGAAACCTCTTTGCTTTTAGGAAGCGTAGCTACCTGTTCCGACGTTGGTCCTACTGTTCTCTAGCAGACAGGCTTGTCTGCTACCCTCAAGCATACAACTACAAATACATTTGCTCATTCATACTCTCACAAAGAAGGGAAGGGGGATGACAGTATCTTATCATATACAGTATATAAAAGAAAGTGGATGTAGGTTCCGTATGAGACTGTGTGACATGAATTACATATAAACTGTGTTTTAAAGTGTAGTAGTGTGACAGATCGTTCTTGTTTATGTGTAAAAGTAACACGTTCCACTACTCAGTCTCCTCCCATATAGTCAGAAACGCCACAGTAAATTTAGGAGAGGAATTTACTCCGTAAATGACAACAGATTTAAGAAATTAAACATGAAAGGAATCCAACAGAGACCTTTCAATGTCATTCACTATAGGATGCTTTTCATTGATAAAATAATATTCTTTCGAACATTGAGGCATGTTGCTACTGTAACAGCTACTGAAAAGGTGCAGTTAGTCATGACTTGTCCGTGATTCATTAACAAGTCTGTAATCGTGTATAGTGGTAAAGTTCAACTGATGGTGAGAATGCTTCTTTTGTAGATCCCAGTTTCGCTTCTTCGATAAACATTGGACAGAGAAATATGGGGTACTTCAAAAAGACATTCAGTTCGACAAGACTTTCATCATCAGTGAAGACAGAAATTTGGAGTGAATTTTAGCTTGCACATTGACTCTTAATAGTTTACCTTAGTTCCAATTGCAAGTTCCCAGTAGGTGTCTCCCTTGCGCAGTTAGCCTGTTCATTGCCCACTGTGCCTCAAGTTGAGATGGCAGTAACGAAGTTTTGTATTTTCCATTTCAACTGTTGCTGTATTCGTTTTTGTGCTGTTACATTTCTATTAATTTATCTGCATTGGCATATTTAATAATAGTTTGGTGGCACTACACAAGTATGAATTTATTTATCTCTTGTGATATCACCTTTCTCATCTCTGAAGTATTCTTCTTGGTAATTCACAGGTTAATCTCACATATCTAAGTAGAGAACAGGATATTGTTGCAAGATTGTTTTCAATTCCAGAAAAAAAATTTATACTTTATGTACTTTTTGTGAAATTTCTTATAAAGTTTTGCATCCAATGTTGAGCCATTCTACCGTATCTTCCTTCATCGTCGTCGTCTTTGTTGTTGTTGCTGTGAGGCACCGTTATATCAAGTGGAAAGGTGCGTCGATCTTAGAGCATGAGATGTGGTAACCTTAAGTCATTGACAACACACAACGGTCACGGTAGCACCTGATTCCAGAATGGCTGCAATAGTTAGGAACTACGAACTACCCCCTCTTGACCGGGGCCCCAAAACTTAACTCGTAACGAGATCCCTTCGAAGCAAATTGTCATAACGGTCGTCTATAAAGGCTTCGTACAACGAGAAGAAATGTTAGTTTATGGAATAATAACAGATACGACCAAACTGTCTTGTTTCTTCTGTTTTATTTAACGTAACTTTGTTCACAGTTTTATTTCGCATTCACACTCTGATGTGGAGTATATGCGAGTGCCTGAACCCTAACTCCCAAGTTCCATCGAAACCCTTTGATGAACGGTTTTGGTTGCTCGACACCAACAGTCAATGATAATGATGCGGTATTTTGTTATTGACTCTTGTAGTTTAGCCACCGGCCTCCACGAAAGTTTGTTAGGCGTAAGACACCTTTCTCTCCGATCCGCTATTATTAAGAGTTCGCGTATAAGCTAACGTTTTTCTCCTTTTCATAAATTGGAGCCCGCTCTCCGCGATATAATTAAAAAAAAAACTGTCTCAATACCGCGTCCCTCGTGAGATGCGTATAGATTTAACCTGGAATTGACCGCCCTGTAGGTGTACTCAATTTAATGACCACACTTCGCTATTCGCGATTTCGTGTAACTAAATGTCCTTTTGTTATACCGTAGTTATTTAAAACTCGCCTCTATATTTTTTTCACAATGCATAATTAGCACTTCTTTATATCTAAGTGTAAACGAAAAAATTACTCCGTATCATCGGCTTCGTCGGTATAAAGCAAAACATCTCAATATGCCCAATTTTACCTCTTTTTATAGGATCGGCTACCTTACTTACTAGTTTACTACGTATTATTTCCAATAACACTAAACAGGTATCGCCGTTATATTTTAATTGTAGTCAAAAGCATATTATTATTATTATTATTATTATGACCGACCAAATCATAACAAATCGGGCGGCGTGCGTTTTTAACTATAGCTTTACACTCGCCCAGCCTTTATTCATGCAATATTATATATGAAAATACAGACAGGACCGAAAGATCGATCTCTCTACCGTAACCAATAGAGGCAAATACGCTATTCAAGTTCCGTTACATCTATCTTGACTCGTATTGTTACACCATGCCCAGAGCATCTTTCATCTTAAGCCATAAGTTATCAAGAATACATGTTGTGGGGCAGTTGCGACACTGCAGTTGATCTTCAATGTCCTGGACTTCACCACAATCACATTTGTTGTTTGCTTCATCTTTAATAAGATTTGTTTTGACTGATACTACAACTCTTACGATGTTTTCTCCAAAACTTCCAGCTTGATGTATTGTTGCTGTTCATCTGTTGTGAGACAGGACAGTCGTGTGGGGGCACATTTAGCTAACAAGTAGAGGTCCCCAGCAGAGCGATCGACTTTCTGAAACCAAATATACGGTGATGTAGGTTAAGATCCCAGGTATCAAACCTGCAGCCATTCATTCTGGTTGGCTCTCATTCACGAGTAACTGATAAAAAAAATTGGAATTTCACACTGTGGTCAATAACGTAAAAAAAGTCGTATTACTGCAACCTCCCAACAGAAAATTCTCATTTGTAACCTCCCTACAAAATTCTTTCTCATTTGAAACCTCCCTCCAGAAAATTTAATAAATAATATGAATAATTTTATCATTTAACCTCCCCACAAAAATTCTTTCTGATCTAATCTAAGCTCAAAATTCATTCACATTTAGCGTAACCTCAAAACAGAAAATATTAACATAAATGTTATTCACGTTTAGTGTAAGCTCAAAACAAATTCCTAAACCTCTCAACAGTAAAAATTATAATTCTGTCGTTCACATTCAGTGTAATGTCCCAATATAAAATGAATTCAGTAACCTGGTAATAAAACGATGTAACTAACCTCTCAATTAAATTGTCGTTCACTTATGACTTTTCTATAATTCACTGTGAATTTAACCTGGTAAATTTTGGACGACAGCAGTGCTGCGTCATGGCCTTGAAAGATCATTTTGAATAAAAAAAAGGAAAAATTCTTACCTCATTGAAGGCGCCGGATATATCTGCTCTTACAATAAATTTTTCTAACACAGCTCTGTGCAATACTGGCTGACCTATTTGTCATTTATGAAAGGAAGCAACTGATTTTTCTATTGCAATAATCGGGATGATCATGGATCGGAGGAATTAGTAAATTTTTTAAATTGAAATGAATGGTTGTTAAAAGTTACTTTTTATGAGGAAGATTATTATTACGAGAGTTCTAAAAACATTTACATGCGACTTGAGATAACATTATTACATACAGGCAAGGCTGCTTTTTACCTTATACAATAATACTCAGGCTCAGACATCGCTGCACCGCGACTGGGCCAGCCAACACGATACACCAGACCAGACCAGACCAGACCAGACCAGACGAGACTCCAGACTAGCAACAACTTACTGCTACAGCTACACAGTTCCTACTGCAGTCAACACTGCTCTCTGGTCAGAGATTTTCTTATACCTTGCATATCGCAGGAGCAATACACCTCTTACATAACCCTCCACTGGGGGGGGCAAAAATTTGGCAGCAATGGTGAGTCAATTGGACTTGCCATGAGCAACAAATTTTTCTAAAATCTACTTAATTAAGTTAACAGTCCCAGAGTATATATATATATATATATATATATATATATATATATATATATATAAAGTGCAGAACATGAAATGAAATAGAGTGCACATGCACTGAATACAGAACATATCAAGCAATGACAAAATGTATACATAATGAGTACAAAACATTTTAACAAATGACATAAAGTGCACACACACTGTATATATCTCTACCATTTTACAAGAACTAGGAAAGGAAAGGGAATGATTGCATCATGGTTGTAGCACAGTAGGTTGCACGTAGCTGCACTGAAAGTCCATATATTTCTACAGAAGCACAACACCAAATGAGACAATCTGAAGTTCTCTTCCCTGAAGTATTAATCAGTGTAGCCAAGACACTGAAACGTCGTATTAATGTTCAATGTTATCATTTTGGTAGTACATTAGGTACACCAAACAAGTGGGACCATAATATCTCCATCGTTTAAGGTGGTGGACAGCATGATGTGTCAACACCACATGCCTGCAGAATTGATACTTTTCACCAACGTAGAATTAGTGCAAAATCCAAATGTAGTGCTCCATGATCATGAGGATGGACAGGACAAACGGATATTGCGTTAAGGTCAGAAGGTGAAGGACATTAAGTCTTATACTAGTTATCATAGAAAATTACACTAGTCTATCAACCGATTTGAGTAATTGTTGGCACTCATTGCCTAGTTACTAAACATTTCTGTACTATGTATGGAGTATTACAGAACAGTATACGTAAGTCATCTGATTACACTAAATATTGGCCGTCATTGGCCAGTTACAAAGTATTCATATAGTTTTATAAAACATTATTCAGTATTATTCAGAACTCATCATTCAAAATGAGAGTTAATTACTGGCATAGCATTTATAAAGTATAACAAAAGTATTATTTACAGAAATTATTGGCATAGCATTTATGCATTACTACAAAACATCGTTCAGTATTATTCAGAACTCATCATTCAAGTGACATAGGACATATTTAAAATGTAACACACTATAACTATTACTCAAGGTCTACTTTTTGTGCTAGCAATGCATTGCATTGGGATCGATAATTAATTACTGGGGGATGAAAATATTTGCTTTTGACTTATTGCTGCAAATAAGGATTAGTAACATCATTCGTCGTGAGTCAGCTGTAGCAAGGTTATGAAATAAGTAGAGTATATGTGATCACAATCATGAATGACACACACAAATGGGTAAAAAAATGCAAGTACTAGAACAGGTTTAATAACTAACTGCTTATAGCACATTAATTTCATGAATAGCTTCTCCTGGAAAAAATACAAAATTGATTATTCAGCTGAAAGAAGAATTGCATATATGCTGAAAAGTAGTGAACTTCGAATTAACAGGTAATGAAACGTGTACTCAATATGTATGTTTTCTAGCTGTCCTTTCCAAAACATTCAGTCATTATACCATGCAACATAAGACCTAATGTCAAAATGAACTGCAACAAATACTTAAATAACTACATAGCATCTGTTAACTAATATATCAACTTCTTCATTATTCTCATCTGCAAAGAAAAACTTAAGTGGTGCGTTAAGTGGCCATATAAAATTCATCACTATCATCACCTGTAAACAAAAACTTCAATATTCATATCACCATAACTTCATTATTATCATCACCTGCAAAGAAAAACTTCATTAGTCATATTACCATATTCTTCATCACTATTCATCATCATTCATTATCATCTGCAAAAAGACACTTCATTATGCATATTACCATTTACTTCACATAACTACTCATAGTATAGAGTTTCTTATTTCTAGCATATTTCATCACTAAAACTAAGATCTGTAGTTCTGTCTGACAGCCTGCATCAATCGCCTCGTATTCTGAAAAAAAAAAATTAAGACTGCTATCACATGATGTGTATAGTATATTCTTGTTAATGCTTGTTAATGCTGATCCATTTACTCTTCATCACAAGGTATTCCATTTTCTTTCGTTCATTCTGAAGGTCAAATTCCCATTTCATAGTAATCCACTGTGGTTTGTTTAATTTATTTCTTTCACACGTTATTGCTTTGAAAATGATGAATAAGGATTAATATCTTGCATTTACATCTTATACCCATTAAATAAAAACTTGTTTCTAGTGATATAATTAAGCATACAGCATAGCATGACAGAAAACATATTATGTCAAAAACATAGTGTTCAGGTGTAAAAAATGTACACAGTCTCATAATGCAGTAGCCAAAAGTGTAGAATAGTCAAGATATTGAGATACCATAAGGAAACATGTTAAAGTCAACTGGTGTTTGTTATATGTTAAAGATTTCGTAGTGCTTACAAACAAAACAGGAAAACAATCATACATACACGAAAAATGGAAAATGTGCACGGTCTGATATATAACAAGAAATGACTTTCTTTGTGTTCAGCTTGTATGTTGTGTAGTTGATAGAGGCGAGAATTGAAGACTTTAATGGAGAAAGGAAGTGACAAAATTAATATGTCACTAGATAGAATTGCATAATTGGTCATAAAATCTGTAAGTTTATCTGGAAAAATGTGCACGGTCTGATGTGTAACGACAAGAAGAGCGACCTGCTAACCTTACCTTGCCAGGCACTTGCCGAGAAAAAATACGATAATCATCAGTAAGTAGTCACCTAAATATAATTGCATCATTGGTCATATAAAAATCAGAAAATGACATTACAGTGTGATAAATCATAAAGTATGTTCATTCAATAAAGGGTTTAATATTGGAGACATGGTGATTGCCTTTACTTCTTCTGGTTCGCAAAGTTCCGACGTGTACTACATTGGGGTGAGGAATGCTGCGAATTCTGTATGGACCTGCACATAGAAGCTCAAATTTACTGCATCTACTCTTTCCTCTGTTGGATAAATAATGTGTGCGTACTAATATCTTCTGTCCAATGTGAAAGTCACGGCATGTACAAACCTGTTCTTGCTGTCTTCTCCGGCGCTCTGCGGCACGTTTGATGTTGTTCAGCGCAATGTCAATTATTTCATGGTGTCGTAGTCGACGAGATGTAGGAAAGTTTACTAATTCTTTAATTTTGTTAGGTGGTTCAACATTTTTCAGTATAACAGATGGAGATAGCATAGTGGATTCATTTGCTATGGAGTTAATTACATCTTGGAATGACAGTATGTGTGTATCCCAATCAATGTTTTTTATAGCAGTATATTCTACATAGTTTACCAATTTCTTTCATTAGTCGTTCACAAGGGTTCGAAGAAGTTTCTTGTTCGTAACATACGTGTCCATATAGCAGATCGAAACTGTGGTCCATTGTCGGAAATTACTTTCAATACATACCCTACATGAAATAGAAAATGTTCTACAAATGCTTTCGAAACAGATTTAGCAGTAGCTTTGCGCAACGGAGTGAAGGTAACAAATTTTGAAGTGAGTTCAACAGCGACTGAGATGTAGCAAAAACCTCTATTAGTTCTGGGAATCGGACCAAAAATGTCTACAGTGGCCGTGTGTCTCAATTAAACAGGTACAACGGGATGTAACGGAGGAATATGTGAAGTCGTGTCTGACTTAGCTTTCTGGCAGATTTTACATGACGCATAAACTCGTCGAATACGTTTCTCCATGTTGGCAAAATAACAGTTCTGTCTCAGTATAAGGAAACATTTCCTGGCTCCATAATGTGCGTAACTTAAATGAGTATACCAAATTAATTTATTAACAAGCTCGTCAGGAATGCATAATAACCAGTTGTTGCTTTCAGGGTAAGAGCGGCGACACAGAATATTATTGCGTACAGTGTAATGGTTTCTAATGGTAACATTATTCCTATCTTGCCAAAGGTGTATAATTTCTTTCCACACGTTGTCTTTACTCTGCTCTTGTGCTATGTCTCGTAATGACGCCGAAATGAAATTTTCAAATGCAACTTGTTGAATATACATGACGCTAAAATTTGCTTTGCAGAAGTTGGTTGCGATGTCTTGCTGATTGTTGCTGAGAGACGGGATAGTGCGTCTGCTACAACATTTTGCGTACCGGGAATATGAACAATTGTAAAATTAAATCCCTGTAAATAGAGTTTCCATCTGCTTAACCTGTCATGTGTAAATTTTCCTGAAAGTAAAAACTGTATAGCTCTATGATCTGTGTAAACGGTAATGCGTCTTCCATAAAGAAAATGCCTAAATCTCGCAAATGCCCATACAACACATAATGTTTCAAGTTCTGTAACAGAATAATTGCGTTCAGCAGGTGACAGAATGCGACTTGCAAAGGCGATGTTTTTAATTACTGTAGAACCATCTTCTTCAATTTCCTGAAAAATGTGTACGCCTAAAGCGGTGTTAGAACTGTCAGTGGCAATGGAAAAATTTCTAGTAAGATCTGGATGTGATAAAAGTGGTGCATTCAATAAAGTTTGTTTCAGATTGACAGATTCAGAATGTGCTTGGCTATCCCAGGACCAAATAATGTTTTTACCTGTCAATTGACATAATCTAGGGGTGTCTAAAGCAGAGTAATGAATAAATTTACGAAAAAAGTTAATTGAACCCAAAAAGCTGCGTAGTTGTTTCTTCGTCGTAGGAACAGTAATGTCACGTAAAGCTTGAAGTTTTTCCGGGTCAGGCGTAATGCCCTCTGCTGAAATTACATGTCCAAGTAATTTTATAGAAGTTTTACCAAACTGCGAGTTACTGAGATTAACTGTGAGTCCTTGTGCGTGAAAAGTTTGTAACAGTTGTTCAAGAATCAAATTGTGTTCAGACCAGTTAGCTTCTGCAATAAGAATGTCGTCTACATACGTTGTGATTCTGTCTTTTAATTCCGTCGGAAGTATAGTATTCAAACCGCGAATAAATGCTGCTGAAGAAATAGTTAAACCGAACGGTAATTTACAAAACTGATAACAGTCACCAAAACAGAGAAAAGCTGTGTACTTTCTGCAGTTCGGATGGAGGTGAATTTGCCAAAATCCCGATTTCAAATCTAATGTGGAATAAATAGCCGTACCATGAAATTTCTGTAGTAGTTCTTCTAGTGTCTGTGGGCGATCTGTTTCATTAATAATAATGTCATTGATGTGACGCGAATCAAGTACGAGCCGAAGTGAACCATCCTTTTTCTTAACAATATGGAGCGGGTTCATGTACGGACTAACTGCCGGTTCAATAATTCCTTGGTCAAGCATAGCTTGCAATTCTTTCTTAACTCGTTCCGTGTGAATGTATGGAATAGGATAATGTTTGGCTTTAGATGTATCGTGCTGCTTAACTTGAAATTCATACATAAAACCGGACATAGTACCAGGGACGTTGTCAAAAACTGGAGCTTGCTGTAAAAGAATTTTGTGTAGTTGAGTACGTTCGTCGTCTGTATTTGCATTGCTCTGTTTAACTTTATCAGAAATCATCTGCATAACGTCATAATCGCCTTCGTCTGGAGAATTATAGTTGTGTACGTACGTATCTGTGAACAATGTCAAATGACAGTCTATGTAACGCGATATAGAAATGACCTCTGTACGATTAATTGTTTGTTCTTCTGCAGATAAAGAGTGCTGAAATTCTAAAGCCAGTTGTACATTTTCATCCTTTAACATTAAATAGGAATTTTGAAAGTCAATAATTGCGTCGTGTTGTACCAAAAAATTCGTACCTAAAATAACGTCTGTTGTCAATAAGGGAACAATCCAAAAATTTGAGTGGAACACATGAACTGCAATACAAAACGATAAGTGTGTCTGTAACTTTACATCTACTCATTTACCAGATACTGCTCCTTTTACTTTAGTTTTGCCTAATGGTAATGTAGGATAGGTATTCTATTTGTTACATTCGTTGAAAGTTTCCTCATTTATAACTGACATAGGTGATTCAGAATCGATTACTGCTGAAAATTTGGATGAGCCAATCTTTACTTCAATGACAGGGTGTGAAATGGTTTTTTGAATAACTGGTTTTTCCTGCAAAAGAGTGTCTCGTATGTCGTCCAAAGTAATAACATATTCGTGAACAAGATGCTGTGTGTCAAAAGTATAGCTTACGTTGCTCGAAGATGCAACCTGTGCTGTATCTGGTCAAATTCTTTCTGACGTGCTATTATTTGCGGGAGGATGCTGTGGCATTTCAAATATTTGTACTGTTCTGTTATTTCTTCCTGACGTATTACGTTCGGGATGATACCGACTGTCTGGTTCATTCATGATAATCTGTTGTTGCGGATGATTTCGCTGCTGGTAAGACCGACTGTTATTAAACGTACGCTGAAAATTGTGTTCATTACTTTTACGTCTGTCATAATAGTCATTTCTATACGGTGCATTGCGATATGAGTTGAAATGGTGTGTTTTCTGTACGTACTGATTTCCTTGTTACTGTGCGTTACTATTTGGTGGAGCCGACGCTATACGTGTAGGCGGCGAAACATTAAAGCTTGGTTGACCTTGCACATTACATTGTTGGTTAGGTATTTTAACCGGCTGGTTTTGTTGCTGTTGTGGGGAAAAACCTCTATTGTTACCAAAATGCGGTTGCTGATAATTTTGACGATTGCTCAAAATGTTGTACATACTGATGATTACAATTTTGTCTGTTATTAAAATTACGCTGTTATTTCTATTCATTCCTGGAGTGTCTAATGAAAATTGTCACTTTCGGTAAAACTTGTCATATCGGGTTTTCTTTACACGTTTCTTAATTCTAGATAGATCGATAGTTGAAGAGCTGTTTTGATAGATATAAAGGATAGTAGGAGAGAAGGCAGCAGTGCAGAAAACTAAAGATGAAATAGCACTACTACGGCTCAGGGCCCTGGGCACGCTACGGCACATATTCATCGAAGTGTAATGAATCCCCTGAGGTCAATTACGGGCTGCAACTAAATTTTAGTTTCTGCGTTACAGGCAATGGCGGTGAAAATTCAAAAGCAAATTGTCTTATCCAGGCCAATTCTAGTTTCTGCATTACAGGCCAAGCTGGAGAAAATACAAAAGCAAATTGTCGTATCCAGTCCAAAGCGTGTACCTGTGTTCTGTCATTATTAAGTACTTTAAATTTTTTTACGGATAAAAATTGCTTATAATCAACGTTATCGTCTCTGTATGTCTGAACAGTTTCAGGATTGTATGATAATCTGTTTGTCTGTGACTGTTCGGAATCTAACTCACGTACTCTCTGTAGATTACCTAAATTATACTGGCTGTGTGAGTCTGACAAATGTTCGGAAAGTGGCGTATGCTGTGATGTGTTAAAGGCTGAAATATTTTTCATCTCTGTCACCTCTTGCTGTAAAGTCGACAATTTTCTACGTAATGTATTATTAGACGAACCTATCTCACTGATCGTCTGCTGTAAATTTTGGAATTCGGGTGTTTGATTAAACGAAATCGGTGAAGTATCGTCTGATTTGGTGTCATTATTATTTTCGATAACGTCAACACGACTGGCCAATTCATCATATTTTTCAGTCAGTATTTTTACCTGATCATCGTTTTTAGTATCGCAAGCATTAATTCGGTCTTGTATTTTACGTGTGGTTCTGTTTAATTTCTTAACGTCTTCTTTGATGGCATCAGGATCCTGTATTAGTTCTAATTGTTCAAGTCTGTCGGTCACTGTCTGAAGGTCTAATGTGTGTGTGTCTGTTTTTGTTTTAAGATCGGAGATTTCATCATGCAATTCGGTGTTCAACTGTTTGATTTCGTCTGATACTGTAGCAATATTGTTGTCTACGTATGTTTTTGCTTTCGTAAACAATTTACGCTTATCTTCCTGTCTCTGTGCAGTAATTGTTTCCATGACTTGTTGCTTTACTTTATTCTGTTCCTGTATAAATTTACGGTAACGCGTTTCACTGTTTTGTAGGTGGTGATTAAAGCGTTCGTCAATTTGGCTGTTCTGTTGGTCAAATTTCACGTCTACCTTCGCATCCAGTGTGCGTGAAGGTTCTGCTGACATTAATTTAAACTCGTCGCGTAACTGTGTTGCGTTTTCAGAGCATTGTTTAGCGACTGCACTAATATCATCTCTAAGTAAATTAGTAGTGGCTGCATGTGTATTACTTAATTCTTGAGCCACAGATCTAATTTCTTCACTACTGCTCCTAGCACAAGCCTTAATTTCCTCACGTAATTGTTCTTTAGTATCATGACATTGCGCGGCAACGGCTGTAATCTGTTCACTAAGCTGTTTGGAATTGTTATCTAGTTTTTCATTAAGTTGTTTGTAATTGTGGTCTTGCTTATCATTCGACTGTTTAAGACTTTCATTAATTTGTTTATATTTGTTGTCTTGTTTTTCATTGAATTGTAGCAATAATGCTACAACTTGATCCAAGTCAAAATTACCTACTCTATAATCTGTGCTGTGTGATGGTGTATCTACATGTGTCGCATTTTGTGTAACAATTTGGTCATCCTCTGATTCTTGAAAAGGTTTGCCAATTGGATGTGCACTGTTGGTCACTACACCGGAATCAAATAAATCTAACGTATTCTGACTACACTGTTCATTTTCGTTAGAAACATTTATCTGTTCGTTACGTAAATTTTGCAAATCGGGTGTGTCAAGCTGGACAGCGTTCATTGTAACGGAACGTGCCTCGCCATCAATTGTTACATTTACTCTGGACATAAGTGAATTTGTTTGCTCATCATTACGATCAAAATCATTACTAGTGATCGGTAGGCACTGATTATCTGTAATTAGGGGATTATCACTATTACACTGAGTGTCGCTAGTATTATCTGTCAAACTATTCGAGTCGGCTATTTCACTCATTGCACATCGCGATGTACTGTTAAGTTTTTCGCGGCATTTTTTTGCAAATCAAAATTAAGTACAAAAATGAAACAAAGGCAAAGCAAAAATGGAACAAACACAATTACAACAAAGAGCAATAAATTGCCGATGATCTGTGAAAGAAAGAGTGACAAATTAGTAAATGCGTTGCGCCAGATGCAAACTACATTTGAGTAAATAAGAACAGATATATGACTACTTCTCAGAAATTCACAAAGAATACGATCCTGGCCGGTTGTCGCCAAGTGTAACCTCCCCACAAAAAGAATTAAAATAAATAAATATTATTTGGTTAATGATTCTGATTTTTTGTGTAACCTCAGAACAAAATTGGTTCCATTTTATAATCTCCCTACAGAAATTCATTCACATTTAACCTCCACACAATATTTGTTTCCCATTTAATGTAAGCTCGAAACAGAAAAATTCCTAAACCTCGCAATAAAAAATAAATTCAGTAACCTGGTAAATTTTGTACGACAGCAGTGCTGCGTCATGGCCCTGTAAGATCATTCTGAATAAAAAGCAAAAATTCTTACCTCAATAAAGTCGCCAACTATCTGCTCTTACAATACCATTTTCCGGCACAGCTCTGTGCAATGCTGGCCTATAGATTTCTCATTTATGAAAGGAAGCAACTGATTTTTCTTTTGCAACAATCGGAATGATCATGGATTGGAGAAATTAGTAAATTCTTTAAATTGAAATGAATGCTTGTTAGAAATTACTTTATATGACAAAGATTATTATTAGGACATTTTTAAAGATTTACATGGGAGTTCACATAACATTACTAGATATACGCGAGGCTGCTTTTACCTTATACTATAACGCTCAGGCTCCGGCATCGCTGCACCACGACCGGCCCAGCCAACACGACACACCAGACTGCTCGCTAGCAACTACTTACTCCTACTGCTACACAGTTCCTACTGCAGTCAACACTGCTCTTTGGTCTCAGATTCTCTTATAGCTTACATATCGCAGGCAGCGCGTGAGCAATCCATCTGCTCGAGTGCGTTAGCAACAATTTGCTTAATCATGGACCTCTTACACAGTGATTGACATTAATCACTCTTAACTACCAATTTAAAACACATAGAGTTTTTCTTTTGACGTACACGGAAAACGACCGTCATTTAGGGTTTTTTTTTGTTGAAATAGGGGTCTTAAAACTAATTGAGGGTTGAATACTCATTTTAAAAATTTAATCATAAAATCTGCAATAAGAGCAGGGGGTACAAAGTTTGTGTTTTTACTTTACAATGGTTATCCTTTGGTGTCACTCGAGTCGTTAATAATTGAAAGTTTCTGTTAATACAGTGTTTTTTTTCTCTACACAGTTTCCAAAGCCCTCGGAGTTGGTGCAGCAGCCGGTAGTCGAACGTGTACGTGGAGCCAAACATGATCAAATATCCGTCGAATTTCAGAATGAGCTTTTCACTCTGCAGCGGAGTGAGCGCTGATATGAAACTTCCTGGCAGATTAAAACTGTGTGCCGGACCGAGACTCGAACTCGGGACCTTTGCCTTCCGCGGGCAAGTGCTCTACCAACTGAGCTACCCGTCCTCGCAGCTTCTGCCAGTATCTCGTCTCCTACCTTCCAAACTTTACAGAAGCACTCCTGCGAGTTTCGCAGGTCCTCAGTGTAAGCAGGAGATCCCATGTTCGAGTCCCGGTCGGGCACACATTTTCAGCTGTCCCCATGAAGATATGTCAACAGCACTTTTCGGCAGCTGAGGGTTTCATTTAATTAACACTGTCGTTATATTTTCAAGATGGTGGACGACAACTTGTTATTACGCTCCGCAATCGCTAGTAGCACAATTGCATCGTTTGCGTGTATTTGGAAGAAAAGCGGCTGAGAATAAGGAAACATACTTGGATGAAACCCTAGGTATTACGTCGAGATGATAAAATCATTCAGCAAAATTTGTTACGAGAGCTGCTTTTGGAGGAAGTCAAGTCTTGCAAACTAATTGACGGAGTTGTCTCATTTTTGGTGAAAGTGTAGCTTAAAGTCCATCTTAAAGATATCACTGTAGGTGTTCGAAATGGCCACCATTAACATCCACACGCAAATGGTGCCGCCGAACTGCAGCACGAACTACTGACTGCAACGTGTTCAGTTGGATATTTGCACATGAATGTCCGATGGATTCTCCAAGTTCATCCAATGTGCGTGGCTTTTGTCGATAAACGACGTCCTTCAGTGTTCGCCACAGGTAAAAGTCCAGAGGAGTTAGGTCTGGGGAACGTGGTGGATACTCCACAGCACCTCTACGGCCTATCCACCTTCCTGGTAGATTTTCGTCGAGATACGCCCCAACACGATTTTGGTAGTGGGCTGGGGCACCATCTTGTTGAAAGTAAACTCTTCCGTCTCCATACGTCTCGGATGGCAGGTAAAATGGATGTCTGAAGCTTCTGAAGGTACACCTCACCGGTAACTGTGCCGTCAAAGAAGAATGGCCCAATCAAGCCCCAGTAAGACAACCCACACCACACATTTACTCCTGGCAAATTCACGGCTATGTGTGCATGGACGGTCGGATTTTCGGCGGCCAAGTAGATGCACTTGCGGCGATTTACTGTACCACTGAGTTTGAACTGTGACTCATCAGACTACACAATCATCTCTGTAAACTCTTCATCGTTGTCCACCATGTTAGTAAACCACTCGCAGTACTCCATTCTACGATCTGGTTCGTCCTCGTTCATTGCGAGTAGCAGTCGTGGGATGTAGGACTTCCACTTTGCTGTCTTCAAAATTCGACGAACACTTGAGCGACTGACTCCACTTTCACCTGCACACTGCCTCACAGACTTCTGTGGTGAGCGAGTGAATTGTTGTAAGACACAGCGGGAGTTAGCTGGACTTGTTACTGCTACAGGTCGTCCAGATCGTTGTTTCTGTACATCTTTAACACAGCCTTCGGCTTCAGATTTGTCTCGAATGCGACGAATCGTTAAACGTGTCGGTGGCTCTGTTTGATACTCATTTCGCCATTGCCGTTGAACCTCATTAATGTTTTCGTACTTAAAATACCACTTTGAAACTGACTTCCTTTCATCGAATGTAAGCCTTGCGCCACCCATGTTTACTCGAGTAACTAGGTGCAACTAAGAACAAAACACTGACTATCTGGCGACTGTCATCTGATTAAATAAAACAACACGACACAATGCTTGTGTGACGATTGCCAGAACTACAAGCTACAAACTATTACACTACCAAAGATGAGACAACTCCGTCAATTAGTTTGCCAGTTATGGACTTTTAAACATTGGACACATTTTTTTGAACCCCTCTGTTTATACACTATTGGCCATTAAAATTGCTGCACCACGAAGATGTCGTGCTGCAGACGCGAAATTTAAGCGACAGGAAGAAGATGCTGTGATATGCAAATGTGCCTGGTGAAACGTTGCTGTGATGCCTCGTGTAAGGAGGAGAAATGCGTACCATCACGTTTCCGACTTTGATAAAGGTCGGATTGTAGCCTACCGCGATTGCGGTTTATCGTATCGCGACATTGCTGCTGGCGTTGGTCGAGATCCAATGACTGTTAGCAGAATATGGAATCGGTGGGTTCATGAGGGTAATACGGAATTCCGTGCTGGATCCCAACGGTCTCGTATCACCAGCAGTCGAGATGACAGGCATCTTATCCGCGTGGCTGTAACAAATCGTGCAGCCACATCTCGATCCCTGAGGCGACAGATGGGCACGTTTGAAGGACAACAACCATCTGCACGAATAGTTCGACGTCGTTTGCAGCAGCCTGGACTATCAGCTCGGAGACCACGGCTGCGGTTACCCTTGACGCTGCATCACAGACAGGAGCGCCTGCGATGGTGTACTCGACAACGAAACTGGGTGCACGAGTGACAAAACGTCATTTTTTCGGATGAATCCAGGTTCTGTTTACAGCATCATGATGGTCGCATCCGTGTTTGGTGACATCGCGGTGAACTCACATGGGAAGCGTGTATTCATCATCGCCATACTGGCGTATCACCCGGCGTGACGGTATGGGTTGCCATTGGTTACACGTCTCGGTAACCTCTTGTTCGCATTGACGGCACTTTGAACAGTGGACGTTACATTTCAGATGTGTTACGACCCGTGGCTCTACCCTTCATTCGACCCCTGCGAAACCCTACATTTCTGCAGGATAATGCACGACTGTATGTTGCAGGTTCTGTACGGGCCTTTCTGGATACAGAAAATGTTCGACTGCTGGCCTGGCCAGCACATTCTCCAGCTCAGTGGTGGCCGAGCAACTGGCTCGTCACAAAACACCAGTCACTACTCTTGATGAACTGTGGTATGGTGTTGAAGCTGCATGGGCAGCTGTACCTGTACAAGCCATCCAAGCTCTTTTTGACTCAATGCCCAGCCGTATCAAGGCCGTTATTACGGCCAGAGGTGGTTGTTCTGGGTACTGACTTCTCAGGATCTGTGCACCCAAATGGCGTGAAAATGTAATCAGATGTCAGTTCTAGTAAAATAAATTTGTCCAATGAATACCCGTTTATCATCTGTATTTCTTCTTGGTGTAGCAATTTTAATGGCCAGTAGTGTAAATTACTTACGAACAGATGAAAGTGTATGTCAGTACTTGATCAGTAAAGTGGCTTCTCATTTAAAAAATCAGGATACTCTCTTGAGAAATGCTATACATGCAGAAGACAGGCAAACTGTGACACTGCGCTATCTTGATACAGGAGAGAGCTACTCCTCGTAGTTTACGGTACAGCAATCAAATATCACATTGCACATTAACTCAAATAATTCCAGAAGTCTGTGAAGCGATTTATAAAGCATTGAAGGGGGAATATGTGAAGGCCGATTAATGTTTGGTACGCTATATGGGCGATAGCATGCAGTGTGTCCCTTGCTCACCCCCTATCCTAGTAGAAGCGTAGAAGGAACAAACCAACTTTGAAGTCAGAGACGTGAAACAGCTGTAGCGACGCCAGCGCTCAAAGCGGCTACATTTGACATTGCAGTGAACAGAAGACGAATGACTTTTATGGTCAAATCTACAGCCAGGCCCTACATTTGATCATATTTATATTCCGACTGGCGAGATTTAACAAAGTTCCCTATTACACCATCAAATTTATTTGACGTAAATATTTTACATATCAACTTTAACAAATAAATATGATAGTGTAGTACCGGCCTTAGAGGAACGGCTGGCCCAATGAGAGTGTGTCGAGTGCCGACGGCTGCAACACTCGCAGGCGGGAATCGCGTCAATGGGGGCGCAAGTGACTCTCAATTAGCAGGGAGTAAATTAACAATAAGCGATACATACGAACACAGACTGAGCCTTAATATGTATAACTGGCAATGAAAGAAACCAACTTTCAGACATTTTCATTATAAATAGTTATTTTGTTATTACTCATGGTCCTAATCATTAGAAATTTTGGTCTTACGTCAAAGCGTTAGGTGGATCAAAACAAAATGTCCAGATACACTGTGACCAAAATGGTACTGAAACAGAGGATGACAGACTAAAGACCGAAATACTGAATGTCTTTTTCCAAAGCTGTTTCACAGAGGAAGACTGCACTGTAGCTCAAAAAAATGGTTCAAATGGCTCTAAGCACTATCGGACTTCAATTCTGAGGTCATCAGTCCCCTAGAACTTAGAACTATTTAAAGCTAAGTAAACTAAGGACATCACACACATCCATGCCCGAGGCAGGATTCGAACCTGAATCCAGACTGAAGCGCCTAGAACCGCTCGGCCACTCCGACCGACTGCACTGTAGTTCCTTCTCTAGATTGTCGCACAGATGACAAAATGGTAGATATAGAAATAGATGACAGAGGGATAGAAAAACAATTAAAATCGCTCAAAAGAGGAAAGGCCGCTAGACCTGATGGGATACCAGTTCGATTTTACACAGATTACGCGAAGGAACTTGGCCGGCCGCGGTGGTCTAGCGGTTCTAGGCGCGCAGTCCGGAACCGCGCGACTGCTACGGTCGCAGGTTCCAATCCTGCCTCAGGCATGGATGTGTGTGATGTCCTTAGGTTAGTTAGGTTTAAGTAGTTCTAAGTTCTAGGGCACTGATGACCACAGATGTTAAGTCCCATAGTGCTCAGAGCCATTTGAAGGAACTTGCCCCGCCTTCTTGCAGCGGTGTACCGTAGGTCTCCAGAAGAGCGCAGCGTTCCAAAGGATTGGAAAAGGGCTCAGGTCATCCCCGTTTTCAAGAATGGACGTCGAACAGATGTGGAGAACTATAGACCTATATCTCTAACGTCGATCAGTTGTAGAGTTTTGGAACACGTATTATATTCGAGTATAATAACTTTTCTGGAGACTAGAAATCTACTCTGTAGGAATCAGTATGGATATCGAAAAAGACGGTCGTGTGAAACCCAGCTTGCGCTATTCGTCCGCGAGACTCAGAGGGCCATAGACACGGGTTCCCAGGTAGATGCCGTGTTTCTTGACTTCCGCAAGGCGTTTCATACAGTTCCCCACACTCGTTTAATGAACAAATTAAGAGCATATGGACTATCAGACCAATTATGTGATTGGATTGAAGAGTTCCTAGACAATAGAACGCAGCATGTCATTCTCAATGGAGAGAAGTCTTCCGAAGTAAGAGTGATTTCAGGTGTGCCGCAGTGGAGTGTCGTAGGACCGTTGCTATTCACAATATACATAAATGACCTTGTGGATGACATCGGAAGATCACTGAGGCTTTTTGCGGATGATGCTGAAGTATATCGAGAGGTTGTAAAAATGGAAAATTGTACTGAAATGCAGGAGGATCTGCAATGAATTGCCGCATGGTGCAGGGAATGGCAATTGAATCTCAATGTAGACAAGTGTAATGTGCTGCGAATACAGAGAAAGAAAGAGCCTTTATCATTTAGCTACAATATAGCAGGTCAGCAACTGGGAGCTGTTAATTCCATAAATTATCTGGGAGTAGGCATTAGGAGTGATTTAAAATGGAATGATCAGATAAAGTTGATCGTCGGTAAAGCAGATGCCAGACTGAGATTCATTGGAAGAATCCTAAGTAAATGCAGTCCGAAAACAAACGAAGTAGGTTACAGTACACTTGTTCGCCCACTGCTCTAATACTGCTCACCGGTGTGGGATCCGTACCAGATAGGGTTGATAGAAGAGATAGAGAAGACCCAACAGAGAGCAGCGCGCTTCGTTACAGGATCATTTAGTAATCGCGAAAGCGTTACAGAGATGACAGATAAACTCCAGTGGAAGACTCTGCAGGAGAGACGCTCAGTAGCTAGGCACGGGCCTTCGTTTAAGTTTCGAGAACATACCTTCACCGAGGAGTCAAGCAGTATATTGCTCCCTCCTGCGTATATCTCGCGAAGAGACCGTGAGGATAAAATCAGAGAGATTAGAGCCCACACAGAGGCATACCGACAATCCTTCTTTCCACGAACAATACGAGACTGGAATAGAAGGGATAACCGATAGAGGTACTCGAAGTACCCTCCGCCACACACCGTCAGGTGGCTTGCGGAGTATGGATGTAGATGTAGATGCAGATGTATGTTAAAACTACTTCCCCATAAACTGTTTTTAACAAATTTGCTTAAAACTTGAGTGGATAATTGTAAAAAACTTTGTAGCTTAACCTGCTGGGAGGCCCATGGGTGTCCAGTGATGTGACTCCTCATATGTTACCCACGGTATTCACCCTTTGGCTGGGGGTCTGGTACAAATTGTGGTGATGGCTCGCGGAATTTACAGTAGCCACACCCATGCAATAATGGCAATGACCAGCAGAACTACAGGCACAGGCGTAACGCTTGAAAGGACCACTCGGCTTGAATAATTCTGAGTGTGCCATTCAGAAATGTGTGCGGTCGCAAATGGAGTGAGGAAGGAACGCAGTTTGGTGACAACCAACAAGGATATAAGTTGTACTTCTGTCACTGAAGGTTAGGCATACGTTACCGAAGTGCGAGGCGTTCGATATCTTTGTAGGGCTTTTCTTTTATTACGACACTGTTGACGCCTTACTGCAAAACCGGAGTAAGCGAGATGGATCACTGGAAAAATACAGGCTTAGAATCTGACAATCTTGGTACTGTCGTAGAGCTTAGTTCCGGTTAGGGGGGAAACCACATTAGGAGGTTCAAAAAATTCTGATTTTTTTTTTTTTAATTGCGTGAATCGTTAGCTTAACTAGCCAAGAATACGCTGTCAAAACTTCAACGCTAAATACGAATTCGTTTAGATTTTATGAGCATAGAACCGAGCAAGACGTGAGAAAATCAATTATGACGACATAGTATGATTACCATGGATGAAAAACTTCTACACGAGTATTGCCCAGGGGGAGAAGACAGCTGGTGCGCGTGACAGAGGCGAACAGCCTTTGGAATGGAACACGAACCGCACCCTACTCCGTTGCACCCTGACGTACAGAAGGAAATTCTTCCAATGTATGAAGATTTATCAAGGGGGTGAATTACTGGAGAGTTGTATAGGTGGTCACACACAAAATGCGAACGAAAGTTTTAATTCCACTATTTGGCCATTAGCTCCTAAACACTTGCACTCCGGACTAAAGGTCGTTGAATTGGCATCGTATTTAGCAGCGGGCTTATTCGATGCCGGAAATTCATCCCTTCTGATGGTCATGAACGAGGCAGGAATTGTAGTGGGCACGCAAAGCTTCAACTGTGCCGAACAAATGGATAACAAGCGCGTGAGCCGGCAGAATCGACGTAATGCGTTGGAAACGAAGGAAAGTGGGACAACTCAGAAAGCACTGCTGCAAGCGCAAAACAAAGCCCACGAGGAAGAAGCAGAATTGCTATACGGTGAAAGAATCGCAGATTAATCGGTAAGCATTGTACATTATTGTTAACGTGCTTGAATTTCTAGTTTCCGAGAATTTATTTTACAAACGCATTTATCTCAAAATGACTTTTTTCACATTTGCGTGCAGTCTAACTCAAAAAATGTAGAACCGATCATTATGAAAATTGATAGACTGATTCTTTATAAAATTACGAATTATATGAAACAACTTGTGAGATAATATATTGATTTTAAGGGCATTTTTCTTTGCATAATTAGAGAACAAATCGTGAGAATCTAAGTAAATTGTTTCAGCGCCTGCAATTTTTTTAATTTTCACCTGCACGTGTTCCTATTCTTAGAAATTACGTTATTAAGGTAAAATTTTATGTACTGACTTGACAGAAAATCCTAAGAAGTAGATGTAGATTAATGAAAAATCAAAACCTTTTCGATTTCAGATGAAATCGGAATGGCTACACTGCACGCAATTGTAGATCTATATACACAATTTTCAGCGGTCATCACAGCGTAACTTTGTTATTTTTTGCTGAAATTATTCAAAAAAATTCAAAAAAGCTGCTCGAAACATGAATGAAATGATATCAAAATTTTATTAAATTCTAATTCTTCCCAGCCAAAAGAATTCCCAAAAAAATAGTCTCAAACAGCTTCCTAGCCTCCTAACGTGGTGTAGCTTCTAATGCGGCTACCTCTTTATCGACAGAAGAAAGAAATAGAGAATCTACATCTACATGGATACTCTGCAAACACATTATTATTCCAATCTCGTATAGCGCGCGGAAAGAATGAACATCTATATCTTTCCGTACGAGCTCTGATTAACCTTATTTTATGGTGGTGATTGCTCCTCCCTACGTTGGTCGGTGTCAACAAAATATTTCCGCATTCGGAGGAGAAAGTTGGTGATAGGAATTTTTGTGAGAAGATTCCATCGCAACGAAAAACGCCTTTCTTTTAACTATTTCCAGCCCAAAACCTGTGTCATTTCTGTGACACTCTCCCCCATATTTCGCGATAATACAAAACGTGTTACACTTCTTTGAAGTTTTTCGATGTACTCCGTCAGTTCTGTCTGGTAAGGATCCCACACCGCGCAGCAGTATTCTAAAAGAGGACAGACAAGCGAAGTGTAGGCAGTCTCCTTAGCAGGTCTGTTACATTTTCTAAGTGTCCTGCCAATAAAACGCAGTCTTTGGTTAGCCTTCCCCACAGCATTTTCCACGTGTTCCTTCCAATTTAAGTTGTTCGTAGTTGTAATACCTAGGTATTTAGTTGAATTTCCGGTCTTTAGATTAGACTTCTTTATCGTGTAACCGAAGTTTAACGAGTTCCTTTCAGCACTCATGTGGATGACCTCACACTTTTTGTTATTTAGGGTCAACTGATACTTTTCGCGCCATTCAGATATTTTTTCTAAACCGTTTTGCAGTTTATTTTGATCTTCTGATGACTTTATTAGTCGATAAACGACAGCGTCATCTGCAAACAACCGAAGACGGCTGCTCAGATTGTGTCCCAAATCGTTTATATAGATAAGGAACAGCGAAGGGCCTATAACACTACCTTGGGGAACGCCTGAAATCACTTCTGGCTGACAACACGGCAATAGAGTAAGTAATGAAAGTGGGAGGGTCAAAAAATCAAGTGCAGCAGTATGCGGTCACGGGCAACCACCGGCTATTCCAGCAGAGCGGATCCACATTTACCGTGGCCCGTCAGTAGCGTAAATAACAGAGTCGTCTGAATCGATCCACGCCTACTTTTTTTTTTTATTCCACAAAATCAGTAACAAAAATGCCTACAATGAAATGACATAAATAAGGTGACAGACAATTGCAGTCACGAAAGTTCAGCATTCAAAGAATGAGTCTTTAGCAGTAGCACAATTTATTTAGCACCTTCACTGTCACCTTCAACTGGTGGCAGTTCAGCATGGCACATTTTCTTCTTCTGCAGCCTGAGGTTCATCATCATCATTTCCCACACCCAAATTAATCATTCAGTAAATCCTGTCTACCGTAGAAATCAGCAGGTGCGCTGTCTCGCGTCAGTCGATAGATTACGCGTTTCGGCGTTTGTGTTTGCCTAAGGGTGTACTGGCCACTAAATGAGTTTTTCGCAAGTTGGTGTGCCTTATTTTGGCACACGCGGTAGGGATTTTGGCATCGCCGAGACAGTGATTCTGAATATATGCTGGTGTAGCTAACTAGTACCAGTTCTCATGGGCTAATCATTTTACGAGGGCCGTTCAGTAAGTAATGCCTCACATTAAAAAAAAACGACGACGTTTGGAACAGCATGGACTATCAGCTCCGCGACCGTGGCTGCGGTTACCCTTGACGCTGCATCACAGACAGGAGCGCCTGCGATGGTGTACTCGACAACGAAACTGGGTGCACGAGTGGCAAAACGTCATTTTTTCGGATGAATCCAGGTTCTGTTTACAGCATCATGATGGTCGCATCGGTATTTGACGACATCGCAGAGAACGCACATTGGAAGCGTTTATTCGTCATCGCCATACTGACGTATCACTTGGTGTGATGGTATGGGTTGTCATTGGTTACACGTCTCGGTCACCTATTGTTCACATTGATGTCACTTTGAACAGTGGACGTTACATTTCAGATGTGTTAAGACCCGTAGCTCTACCCTTCATTCGATCCATGCGAAACCCTACATTTCAGTTGGATAATGCACGATCGCATGTTGCAGGTCCTGTACGGGCCTTTCTGCATACAGAAAATGTTCGACTGCTGCCCTGGCACAGCACATTCTCCATATCTCTTACCAATTGGAAACGTCTGGTCAATGACGGCCGAGCAACTGGCTCGTCACAATACGTCAGTCACTACTTTCTATGAACTGTGGTATCGTGTTGAAGCTTCATGGGCTGCTGTACCTGTACACGCCATCCAAGCTCTGTTTGACTCAATGCCCAGGCGTACGAAGGCCGTTATTACGGCCAGAGGTGGTTGTTCTGGGTACTGATTTCTCCGGATCTATGCACCCAAATTTCGTGAAAGTGTAATCACATGTCACTTCTAGTATAATATATTTGTCCAATGAATCCCCATTTATCATCTGCATTTCTTCCTGGTGTGGCAATTTAACGGCGTGTAGTGTATTATTGAATTCTTGTGTTCAGAAAAAGAAACCGTGGTGAACGTCGATAAACGTTTGTGTGCAGTGTATTTCGACGCTGTAGTTAATAGGAGTACAGTTGGGCCATGGGTAAGAAAAGTTACAGCCTCAGGAAGTGCAGAAACAGAGCTCCACGATCAGCCACGCTCGGGACGTCCTGTAGCAGACACTGCTCCAGACGTGCTGAATCGTACGGATGCCGTTATTCATGCCGCCCAGCTCATCACAACTCGACAATTGGCGGTACAGTTGTCGGTCAGCATCGGAAGTCTGCAATGATGGAGACTCTCGGATATTCAAAGAGGTACTCACGATGAGGTCCACGAATGCTCACAGCGGACCACAAGATTCAAAGAAAGGCCTGGCACCCTTGGACTTCCATCTCTTTGGGCCGCTTAAAGATTCTCTGCTTTGAAGATTACGAGAGTGTCAGTCACGCAGTGAAAACATGGCTACGCCTACAGCTTTTACCAGCAGAGAATACAATCTCTCCAGGAAGTTGGCCTACGGCTGTAGAACGTGATGGAGACTACGTAGAAAAATAGGACGTGGATGAGACAGGTTGATGTATGTTGTCACCAAATTCTGACTTTTAACAATGAATATTTTGTGAGAAAAGAATGTGGGGCATTACTTATTGAACGACCCCGTACGTCTCCCCATTCACTAAGGATTGCTACTATAGCTAAACTGTTAAAGTAACATGCGTCATCCCGTGGACTGTGAGCTTGGATTCAGCACGAAAAGCGTATGTTGCACTGCGTGCATTTCTCTCAGTGGGAGAAAATAAGTATTTACATTATTTAGATGATGAAGTAAGCCCTCGGGTTTGGAATGTTTTCCACAAGTGCTGTTTTCAAATAAGCAAAGTTACAATAATATGAATTGTATATATTTGCTACATCGCAATACCTCTGTTTGAGCGTACTCTAATTGCATTGATCATTTTCATACATGACATTGTTGTTGTTGTGGTCTTCAGTCCTGAGATTGGTTTGATGCAGCTCACCATGCTACTCTATCCTGTGCAAGCTTCTTCATCTCCCAGTACTTACTGCAGCCTACATCCTTCTGAACCTGCTTCGTGTATTTATCTCTCGGTCTCCCTCTACGATTTTTACCCTCCACACTGCCCTCCAATACTAAATTGGTGATCCCTTGATGCCTCAGAACATGTCCTACCAATCGATCCCTTCTTCTAGCCAAGTTGTGCCACAAATTCCACTTCTCCCCAATCCTATTCAATACCTCCTCATTAGTTCTGTGATCTACCCATCTAATCTTCAGCATTCTTCTGTAGCACCACATTTCGAAAGATTCTATTCTCTTCTCCAAACTATTTATCGTCCATGTTTCACTTCCATACATGGCTACACTCCATACAAATACTTTCAGAAACGACTTTCTGACACTTAAATCTATACTCGATGTTAACAAATTTCTGTTCTTCAGAAACGCTTTCCTTGTTATTGCCAGTCTACATTTTATATCCTCTCTACTTTGACCGTCAACAGTTATTTTGCTCCCCAAATAGCAAAACTTCTTTACTACTTTGTGTCTCATTTCCTAATCTAATTCCGTCAGCATCACCTGACTTAATTCGACTACATTCCATTATCCTCGTTTTGCTTTTGTTGGTGTTCACCTTATATCCTCCTTTCAAGACACTGTCCATTCCGTTCAACTGCTCTTCCAAGTTCTTTGCTGTCACTGACAGAATTACAATGTCGTCGGCGAACCTCAAAGTTTTTATTTCTTCTCCATGGATTTTAATACGTACTCCGAATTTTTCTTTTGTTTCCTCTACTCCTTGCTCAATATACAGATTGAATAACATCGGGGAGACGCTACAACCCTGTCTCACTCCCTTCCCAACCACTGCTTCCCTTTCATGTCCCTCGACTCTTGTAACTGCCATCTGGTTTCTGTACACATTGTAAATAGCCTTTCGCTCCCTGTATTTTACCCCTGCCGCCTTCGGAATTTTAAAGAGATTATTCCAGTCAACATTGTCAAAAGCTTTCTCTAAGTCTACAAATGCTAGAAACGCAGGTTTACCTTTTCTTAATCTAGCTTCTAAAATAAGTCGTAGGGTCAGTACTGCCTCCCGTTTTCCATATTTCTGCGGAATCCAAACTGATCTTCCCCGAGGGTGGCTTCTACCAGTTTTTCCATTCGTCTGTAAAGAATTCGCGTTAGTATTTTGCAACTGTGACTTTTTAAACTGATAGTTCGGTAATTTTCACATCTGTCGACACCTGCTTTCTTTGGGATTGTAATTATTATATTCTTCTTGAAGTCTGAGGGTATTTCGCTTCTCATACATTTTGCTCACCAGATGGCAGAGTTTTGTCAGGACTGGCTCTCCGAGGGTTTTCAGTAGTTCTAATGGAATGTTGTCTACTCCTGGAGCCTTGTTTCGACTTAGGTCTTTCAGTGTTCTATTAAACTCTTCACGCAGTATCATATCTCCCATTTCATCTTCATCTACATTCTCTTCCATTTCTATAACATTGCCCTCATGACATAATAAATTAAAAATACATTTCAAAGTTGTAACATCCACCAGATAAATTTTAGCTACAGTGCGACGAGAGGAAATTATGTCTCTAACAGTTATAAACATTATCTATCCGACATATAGAAAAACAATGAAATAAAACAAAGCGATGATAAATATTAATTATTTATACAACATTTTATGATGTAATTGGACATATCGATGTGTATCATACAAAGGCAATGATAATTGTAAATTCCTTTAATGATGTGCGTTTGTCTTCCTTTGTTATGACCTTTGTTTGGTTGGCTTTTGTAGGTTGCGGACGCAAGTCGCATATCAAACTGAGGTCTGTTAAGAAATTGTAATTATTTGTTAATTATTACTTGAGAATAGAGTTCATTATTGTCATAAATATGAGTGAATTATTATTTGTAACTTTAATTAATATTAAGCACTATCTGTGTTAATTATTTCTTGCCGCTGCAAGGAGCGCAGCTATTGATGATAGCGATTTGTATCGCATTTTTATCTGTTTTTCTTACGAAAGTATTAAAGGTTTGCTTGATGAAAATTAGTCTAAATAGTCCACAATATGAAAGTAAAGTTTAATAAGCATTAATTCAAATTCTTATTCCGTTAAAAGGAAATATACTCTAACAATAGAAAGTCTCTATCAATTGTCTGCCGCCATCTTAACAATTATCTCAGCGGCAATTTCAAATTACGCAACTCTGCAGTCATAAATGCGGAAGATAATAAACATGTGTAAAGATAAATGTGCACCGGTGGTCCTGAACTCATTTTAACGAAAATAACGCGAATCAGATTGGTTCTTTAAAAACAATGCTCATACCACGATCCGTATAACAAACTTTTATTGCTGATGTATGGAGCCGAAATTAATTACGCACGAGTTGCGAATAATATTGTTTCAGGTAACATACGTCAGTGTTGTGCGCGGCTAATACTCGGTGGTTTTGAAGATCATTTTGCTGAAGACAACTGTTCCCATCATAATCAATAGTTGTATAGAATTTGTTGTATGAACTGTGATTTAGTGACTCGTACACAGCTTACAGACAACACTTTAACACAACGTTAACTTGGATTTCTTTAGCAACTTGACCAAATCTTTAGCAGGGAGAAAAAATTATTTTGTAATTACTCACTGTAATGAAATAACATTATCATTTTCATTTACAAATTAGTTAAATACCAAACCACTGAATAACACAGCGAACGCCACGGCTGCTTAAAGTGCACTGCGTGCATATCTCTCAGTGGGAGCAAATAACTATTCACAATATTTAGATGATGAAGTAAGCCCTCGGATTTGGAATGTTTTCCACAAGTGCTGTTTTCAAATGAGCAAAGTTACAATAATATGAATTACATATATCTGCTATTTTTTCAGTACCTCAGTTTGAGCGTACTCTAATTGCACCGAGAATTTTCATACATGACATAATAAAATAAAAATACGTTTCAAAGTTGGGAGGCAAGCTCAGAGAGAAGGGGTAGACTGCCAGATGAAATACTTAAAAACATAATGAAACACAAATACATGCAGGTGGAGGTCCAGAATCCTACATTAAATACAATAAACATTTTCACATATATTTCTCAGTAGTAGCTAGAGCAGGAGCTGTCGTGATACATTCTCTCTCGTTATCTTAGTTCTGCTTATAGGTTCACCTGAAACTAACGAGCAATGCGCGCCTGACTATCCTCCTTGTACCTTAAGGCGCGTCATGAATTCCGATATTACTTCTGCTTATGCTATGACACGATCTTCTTGACAACCTTTGCCTCTCTCCAGTGCTTTAATACTGGGCAACATATTCATTGGTGATCTTGTATCATTACGTGTTTTGTTTCCTTGAGCCAGTACTTTTTGTTACCGTAAGTCCTCATTGACGAGCTCTGCGGTGATTTATTCAACCTACTGTAACACCTACAATGCCTCTCGGTGTTAATACACCAAAATAGCTCCCAAATTAGCTCCCATGCCCTCGAAAAATAAATTCAAAAAATGTCCCAAGCCCCTCCACAAGTAGTAATTTACGAAATAGAAATAAGAGACAAATAGAGGGAAATCTACAGTAGAAAAGTAATAGAAAAAAAAGAATTTTAATTATAAATTTTGGAAGCATGAGAGGGGGAAAAAACGATAGAAATGGTTAAAATAGTAGTTATTCTTATATATGAGAAAATGAATGTTATAGTCACAGAACGTAGGTCTTGAACACCAAAGATAGCGTTTACTAAAGTATAAATACACATACAATGCAATTATGATGGTTCAAATGGTTCAAATGGCTCTGAGCACTATGGGACTTAACATCTATGGTCATCAGTCCCCTAGAACTTAGAACTACTTAAACCTAACTAACCTAAGGACATTACACAACACCCAGTCATCACGAAGCAGAGAAAATCCCTGACCCCGCCGGTATCAGTGATCATAAGTCAGTGGTTGCATCAATGACTACAAGTGTAATAAGAAATGCCAAGAAAGGAAGGAAAATATATTTGCTTAACAAGAGTGATAGGGCACAAATCGCAGAATATCTGAGTGACCACCATCAAACGTTCATTTCTGAGGAAGAGGATGTGGAACAAAAATGGAAAAAATTCAGAAACATCGTCCAGTACGCCTTAGATAAGTTCGTACCGACTAAGGTCCAAAGCGAGGAGAAAGATCCACCGTGGTATAACAATCATGTACGAAAGGTACTACGGAAACAAAGAAAGCTTCATCATAGGTTTAAGAGTAGTCGAATCATAGCTGATAAGGAAAAGCTGAACGAAGCGAAAAAGAGCGTAAAGAGAGCAATGAGAGAAGCATTCAACGAATTCGAACATAAAACGTTGCCAACAATCTAAACAAGAACCCTAAAAAGTTTTGGTCATATGTAAAATCGGTAAGCGGATCTAAATCCCCTATTCAGTCACTCGTTGACCACGATGGCACCGAAACAGAGGACGACCGAAGAAAGGCAGAAATACTGAATTCAGTGTTCCGAAACTGTTTCACTGCGGAAAATCGTAACACGGTCCCTGACTTCAGCCGTCGCACGGACGCCAAAATGGAACATATTGAAATAAACGATATCGGAATTGAAAAACAACTGCTATCACTTAGTAGCGGAAAAGCATCCGGACCAGACGAGATACCCTTAAGATTCTACAGTGATTATGCTAAAGAACTTGCCCCCTTTCTATCAGCAATTTATCGTAGATCGCTGGAAGAACGTAAAGTACCTAGCGACTGGAAGAAAGCGCAGGTCGTTCCCATTTTCAAGAAGGGTCATAAATCAGATGCGAATAATTATAGGCCTATTTCGCTTACGTCAATCTGTTGTAGAATAATGGAACACGTTTTGTGTTCTCGTATTATGACGTTCTTAGATAATACAAATCTCCTTCATCATAACCAACATGGATTCCGCAAACAGAGATCATGTGAAACTCAGCTCGCCCTATTTGCCCAAGAAATTCACAGTGCCGTAGACACTGGCGAGCAGATTGATGCCGTATTCCTGGACTTCAGGAAGGCATTTGATACGGTTCCGCACTTACGTTTAGTGAAAAAAATACGAGCTTACGGAATATCGGACCAGGTTTGTGATTGGATTCAGGATTTCCTAGAAGAAAGAACACAACATGTCATTCTTAACGGTTCAAAATCTGCAGATGTAGAGGTAATTTCGGGAGTACCGCAGGGAATCGTGATAGGACCTTTATTGTTTACAATATACATAAATGACTTAGTTGACAACATCGGTAGCTCCGTGAGGCTATTTGCAGATGACACGGTTGTCTACAAGAAAGTAGCAACATCAGAAGACTCGTACGTACTCCAGGAGGACCTGCAGAGGATTAATGCATGGTGCGACAGCTGGCAGCTTTCCCCAAACGTAGATAAATGTAATATGATGCGCATACATAGGGGCAGAAATCCATTCCAGTACGATTATGCCATAGGTGGTAAATCATTGGAAGCGGTAACGACCGTAAAATACACTCCTGGAAATTGAAATAAGAACACCGTGAATTCATTGTCCCAGGAAGGGGAAACTTTATTGACACATTCCTGGGGTCAGATACATCACATGATCACACTGACAGAACCACAGGCACATAGACACAGGCAACAGAGCATGCACAATGTCGGCACTAGTACAGTGTATATCCACCTTTCGCAACAATGCAGGCTGCTATTCTCCCATGGAGACGATCGTAGAGATGCTGGATGTAGTCCTGTGGAACGGCTTGCCATGCCATTTCCACCTGGCGCCTCAGTTGGACCAGCGTTCGTGCTGGACGTGCAGACCGCGTGAGACGACGCTTCATCCAGTCCCAAACATGCTCAATGGGGGACAGATCCGGAGATCTTGCTGGCCAGGGTAGTTGACTTACACCTTCTAGAGCACGTTGGGTGGCACGGGATACATGCGGACGTGCATTGTCCTGTTGGAACAGCAAGTTCCCTTGCCGGTCTAGGAATGGTAGAACGATGGGTTCGATGACGGTTTGGATGTACCGTGCACTATTCAGTGTCCCCTCGACGATCACCAGTGATGTACGGCCAGTGTAGGAGATCGCTCCCCACACCATGATGCCGGGTGTTGGCCCTGTGTGCCTCGGTCGTATGCAGTCCTGATTGTGGCGCTCACCTGCACGGCGCCAAACACGCATACGACCATCATTGGCACCAAGGCAGAAGCGACTCTCATCGCTGAAGACGACACGTCTCCATTCGTCCCTCCATTCACGCCTGTCGCGACACCACTGGAGGCGGGCTGCACGATGTTGGGGCGTGAGCGGAAGACGGCCTAACGGTGTGCGGGACCGTAGCCCAGCTTCATGGAGACGGTTGCAAATGGTCCTCGCCGATACCCCAGGAGCAACAGTGTCCCTAATTTGCTGGGAAGTGGCGGTGCGGTCCCCTACGGCACTGCGTAGGATCCTACGGTCTTGGCGTGCATCCGTGCGTCGCTGCGGTCCGGTCCCAGGTCGACGGGCACGTGCACCTTCCGCCGACCACTGGCGACAACATCGATGTACTGTGGAGACCTCACGCCCCACGTGTTGAGCAATTCGGCGGTACGTCCACCCGGCCTCCCGCATGCCCACTATACGCCCTCGCTCAAAGTCCGTCAACTGCACATACGGTTCACGTCCACGCTGTCGCGGCATGCTACCAGTGTTAAAGACTGCGATGGAGCTCCGTATGCCACGGCAAACTGGCTGACACTGACGGCGGCGGTGCACAAATGCTGCGCAGCTAGCGCCATTCGACGGCCAACACCGCGGTTCCTGGTGTGTCCGCTGTGCCGTGCGTGTGATCATTGCTTGTACAGCCCTCTCGCAGTGTCCGGAGCAAGTATGGTGGGTCTGACACACCGGTGTCAATGTGTTCTTTTTTCCATTTCCAGGAGTGTACTTAGGAGTTACTATCCGGAGCGATCTGAAGTGGAATGATCACATAAAACAAATAGTGGGAAAAGCAGGCGCCAGGTTGAGATTCATAGGAAGAATTCTAAGAAAATGTGACTCATCGACGAAAGAAGTAGCTTACAAAACGCTTGTTCGTCCGATTCTTGAGTATTGCTCATCAGTATGGGACCCTTACCAGGTTGGATTAATAGAAGAGATAGACATGATCCAGCGAAAAGCAGCGCGATTCGTCATGGGGACATTTAGTCAGCGCGAGAGCGTTACGGAGATGCTGAACAAGCTCCAGTGGCGGACACTTCAAGAAAGGCGTTACGCGATACGGAGAGGTTTATTATCGAAATTACGAGAGAGCACATTCCGGGAAGAGATGGGCAACATATTACTACCGCCCACATATATCTCGCGTAATGATCACAACGAAAAGATCCGAGAAATTAGAGCAAATACGGAGACTTACAAGCAGTCGTTCTTCCCACGCACAATTCGTGAATGGAACAGGGAAGGGGGGATCAGATAGTGGTACAATAAGTACCCTCCTCCACACACCGTAAGGTGGCTCGCGGAGTATAGATGTAGATGTAGATGTAGATGTAGATGTAGAATCGAACCCGGGAATCCGGGCGCGGGAAGCGAGAACGCTACCGCACCACCACGAGCTGCGGACGCAATTATGATACTCCAGTCTCTATCCTCTAGTCTGTTCGAAGTCAATTAGGACGTTCAGCTTTAGGAAGCAACAATAGGAGCTTTATTAAACCAGGGCGAAAGAATAAATCGCGACGAGATTGTTTTTTGGGAACCATTAATTTCAGATCAGAATTAGAACTTTTGTCATATTAGAGGAACGGGGAGGTGATCAATAATCTCTCTGACTTTAACGTCACTTCGTGTGAAGATTTAAATATTTTACGGAATTAACGACTTTCGAACAGATTCGGACATCGTATTGTGATAGTGGAAAAGCTTTACTTCACGCGACTAGTAATCTTAGTTCGTGACAGTTTATGGATATTAAACGGGAACAATCGTTTTATCGAAAGTGGCAGAACATTGTTTAGTATCTCTGATATTAACGGGATTCCAGATTAGATACTTATTCAAAGAACCCCTTTGAATGCGATCGTGTGAATGAACTGATTTATTAATAATTATTGTCAAGTAAAATAACGGGTCAATTTGAAACTGACTATTCGTCTCGAACTTTACTTCGATTTCGGTTCATAAATAATCAGGTTACGTGATTTTCACCAAGAATAAACTACAGACTAGTAACTGAAACAAGTGAACGAGAATCTATTGAAAATACTTATCACGTCTGAGAACATATGCTGTTACAGCGTGATTACCTGTATATACCACATTAATGCAATAAATGCTCAAAATGATGTCTGTCAACCTCAATGCATTTGGCAATACGTGTAACGACATTCCTCTCAACAGCGAGTAGTTCGCCTTCCGTAATGTTCGCACATGCATTGACAATACGCTGACGCAGGTTGTCAGGCGTTGTCGCTGGATCACGATAGCAAATGTCCTTCAACTTTCCCCACAGAAAGAAATCCGGGGACGTCAGATCCGGTGAACGTGCGGGCCACGGTACGGTGCTTCGGCGACCAATCCACCTGTCATGAAATATGCTATTCAATACCGCTTCAACCGCACGAGAGCTACGTGCGGGACATCCATCATGTTGGAAACATCTTGTAGCAACATCCGTAGAGCATCGGTAGGAAATCGGCAGACATTGCGCCATTTAGATTGCCATCGATAAAATGGGGGCAATTTTCCTTTCTCCCATAATGCCGCACCGTACATTAACCCAACAAGTTCGCAGCCATCGTGGATTTTCCATTGCCCAATAGTGCATATTATGGCGGTTTACGTTACCGTTGTTGGTGAATCACGCTTCGTCGCTAAATAGAACGCGTGCAAAAAATCTCTCATCGTCCCGTAATTTCTCTTGCGCTCAGTGGCAGAACTGTACACGACGTTCGAAGTCGTCGCCATGCAATTCCTGGTGCATAGAAATATTGTACGGATTCAATCGACGTTGATGTAGCATTCTCAACACCGACGATTTTGAGATTCCCGATTCTCGCGCAATTTGTGTGCTACTGATGTGCCGATTAGCCGCGACAGCAGCTAAAACACCTACTTGGGCATCGTCATTTGTTGCAGGTCCTGGTTGATACGGCGGAACACTTCCTGTTTCCTTAAATAACGTAACTATCCGGCGAACGGTCCGGACACTTAGTTGATGTCGTCCAGCAGCATACATAGTACACGCCCGTTGGGCATTTTGATCACAATAGCTATACATCAACACGATATCGACCTTTTCCGCAATTGGTAAACGGTCCATTTTAACACGGGTAATGTATCACGAAGCAAATACCGTCCGCACGGGCGGAATGTTACTTATACGTTTGTGACTATTGCAGCGCCATCTATCACAAAGCGAAAAAAGTGGTCCAACTAAAACATTCATATTTCTTTACGCACTACACGAATATGTAATAACAAATGGAGGTCCCTATTTAAAAAAAAAGAAAAAAGCGCCGTTGATATCCGTTTGACATACGGCAGCTCCATCTAGTGGGCCAACTATAGCGCCATCTGGTTACCCCCTTCAAGCTAGACGAGTTTCGTTCTTTGTGGTTTTTTTCGTTTGACGCTTATTTCGTGAGATATTTGACCCGGTCGCTATCAATGGACCACGCTGTATAACGATAACAAAAAACCAGCGAGTACAACAAGTCGATATTGATTCTACCTCTGTGCTGGAGTAGCCGTGCGGTTCTAGGCGCTAAAGTCTGGAACCGCGCGACCGCTACGGTCGCAGGTTCGAATCCTGCCTCGGGCATGGATGTGTGTGATGTCCTTAGGTTAGTTAGGTTTAAGTAGTTCTAAGTTCTAGGCGACTGATGACCTCAGAAGTTAAGTCGCATAGTGCTCAGAGCCGTTTGAACCAGCCATTCTCTAACGTTTCTCAGTCGAGTGACTATTGTTTCGCCGTAGCGAGCCCGGGCGAGCAGCTGGTGCTCCGGAGGTATGCCCGCTAGGGACGCGATATCGGAGCCTGCTGACTGCAGCACATGCCACAGGTATCACGCGGTGCCACATCGACTCTGCCGAGCCTCGCTTGGCTGCAGCGTCCAGCACCTCTATACAACGCAGTTAGAAAACTTTGGAATGCCGGCACAATATTCCTTTTCCACACCAAAATAGCGTAGTGATTTTACCACCACAGTTATGTGTGTCCTCGGGAAAAAAAACCGCTTCAAGCTACTTTTCATGATTTGCCACGCTGACTTGCGGTTTTCAGATTTCAAGGTAAGTTCGTCGCTGGAAAAACAACTGCAGCCCTCTGGGAGAATCTTCGACGCAGCGTAACAGCTCGTAGGTTATTGCTGGTAGTGTAGCGACCCTTTTTTCTCTCCCGACTTCCGTATCTTTGCATGAAAGTAGGTATGTTAATTTATCTATACATTGACTGGTATTGGGGGGTTTTGTTTTATCCCGGCTAGTTTTTAAGTTAACCCCAGTGAGTCACTACACGTATTGTCTTCCCAGTTCTGAAGGAAAAAACCATAAGTTGATTATATGATAGCGGAACAAACACTGGTAGCAGTTATTTCTGTAAAATATCTGGGAGTATGTGTATGGAACAATTTGAAGTGGAATGATCATATAAAATTAATTGTTGGTAAGGCGGGTACCAGGTTGAGATTCATTGAGAGAGTCCTTAGAAAATGTAGTCCATCAACAAAGGAGGTGGCTTACAAAACACTCGTTCGACCTATACTCGAGTATTGCTCATCAGTGTGGGATCCGTACCAGGTCGGGTTGACAGGAGAGATAGAGAAGATCCAAAGAAGAGCGGCGCGTTTCGTCACAGGGTTATATGGTGAGCGTGATAGCGTTACGGAGATGTTTACCAAACTCGAGTGGCAGACTCAGCAAGAAAGGCGCTCTGCATCGCGGTGTAGCTCGCTGTCCAGGTTTCGAGAGGGTGCGTTTCTGGATGAGGTATCGAATATATTGCTTCCCCCTACTTATACCTGCCGAGATCACGAATGTAAAATTAGAGGGATTCGAGCACGCACGGAGGCTTTCCGGCAGTCGTTCTTCCCGCCAACCATACGCGACTGGGAGGTAATGACAGTGGCACGTAAAGTGCCCTCTGCCACACACCGTTGGGTGGCTTGCGGAGTATAAATGTAGATGTAGATATAGATTCACTTCAACTACGTTTTGTGACGTAAGGATACGGCTGGGAATACTGCAGCCTGCTGAGCTTGTTACGCATAGTCACTTTTAGATGCTGGAGTCCTCTTACCGTGATTGCAGCTACAAAATGAATGGCAGTTACCGTCCTACTTTGAGGGAAGCATTACTGAACACTATCGATAATTGGTATTACTTACATGGTACTGACCGAGGTGGTGCAGCGGTAGCAAACTGGACTCGTGTTCTGGAGGACGACGGTTCAAATCTGCGTCCGACCTTCCTGATTTAGGTTTCCCGTGATTTCCCTTTATCGCTTCAGGTAAATTCCGGGATGGTTCCATTGAAGGGCACGGCCGACTTCCTTCCCCATCCGTCCCTAAACGCCGGCCGCGGTGGCAGAGCGGCTCTAGGCGCTCAGTCCGGAACCGCGCGATTGCTACGGTAGCGGGTTCGAATCCTGCCTCGGGCACGGATGTGTGTGCTGTCCTTAGGTTAGTTAGGTTCAAGTAGTTCTAAGTTCTAGGGGACTGATGACCACAGATATTAAGTCCCATAGTGCTCAGAGCCATTTTTTTTTCGTCCCTAAACGGATGGGCCGATGACATCGCTCTTTGGCCCCCTCCCCCGAATCAACCAACCAGCCAACTTGCATAGTATCCTGAGTAGAACTTCGCGGTACTTGTATCTCAATGTGCGATTATCTCAATATGCGATATCTGCTTACTTTGAAATCTGTATTAGGAGTATGTATACTCGGACAGGATTTGACTATACTGATGTATTATATTGTCTCTCTCTGTCTTTCTCATGTAGTTAGGATTTCCACGAAAATGAATATCATAGCGGGCGATCTTGCTAAAACATGGATCTCCGTTAACCACTCCTACTAAAGTGACAGATTAGAGGGAAAACCTGCCGGGAAATGTTAACTGAAATTTCTAGTGCGGCTGGTAGATCTGTGTTTACTCAAAACTACGTCCTTTACGGTTCGGCTTGTTCGGTCACAGAACGGAGTCAGATTGCGAAAGAAACTAGAAATACTTTCCTTTATCCAATGAAAGCTATCAGCATTAGCTTGCATGCTAGGATTCAGATGGTTGATTGTGCAGAGTTGTTTCAGCTGAGCTCTGAGCAGTGTAATTTTGAACTTACACTGTGTCATCAAAAGTATCCGGACACCTGACTCAAAGTGACTTACAAGTTCATGGCGCCGTCCATCGGTAATGCAGGAATTCCATGTGGTGTTGGCCCACTCTTAGCCTTGCTGACAGCTTCCACTCTCGCAGACATACATTCTATCAGATACTGGAAGGTTTCTTGGGGGATGGCAGCCCATTCTTCACGGAGTGCTGCACTGAGGAGAGGTATCGATGTCGGTCGATGAGGCCAGAACGAAGTCAGCGTTCCAAAACATTCCAATCTTCTATAGGATTCAGGTCAGGACTCTGTGCAGCCAGCCGGTCTGTGTGACCGAGCGGTTGTAGGCGCGTCAGTCTGGAACCGCGCGACCGCTTCGGTCGCAAGTTCGAATCCTCCTTCGGGCATGAATATGTGTGATGTCCTTAGGTTAGTTAGGTTTACGTAGTTCTAAGTGGCTCAAAGCCATTTCAACCATTTTGAACTTTGTTCAAATGGTTCAAATGGCTCTGAGCACTATGGGTCTCAACTGCTGTGGTCATCAGTCCCTTAGAACTTAGAACTAATTGAACCTAACTAACCTAAGGACATCACACACATCCATGCCCGAGGCAGGATTCGAACCTGCGACCGTAGCAGCAGCGCGGCTCCGGACTGGAGCGCCTAGAACCGCACGACCACCGCGGCCGCCGAACTTTGTGCAGGCCAGTTCATTACAGTGATGTTATTGTCGTGTACCCACTCCTCCACAGGCCGTGCATTATGAACAGGTGCATGAACATTGTGTTGAAAGATGCAATCGCCATCCCCGAATTGCTTTTCAACAGTAGGAGGCAAGAAGGTGCTTAAAACATCAATGTAGGCCTGTGCTGTGATAGTTCCACGCAAAAGATGCTCGGCCGGCCGGAGTGGCCGAGCGGTTCTAGGCGCTCAGTCCGGAACCGCGCGATCGCTACGGTCGCAGGTTCGAATCCTGCCTCGGGCATGGATGTGTGTGATGTCATTAGGTTAGTTAGGTTTAAGTAGTTCTAAGTTCAAGGGGACTGATGACCTCAGAAGTTGTCCCATAGTGATCAGAACCATTTTTTGAAAAGAAGCTCCCTCCATGAAAAACACGACCACACCATAACACCACCGCCTGCGAATTTTACTGTTGGCACTACACACGTTGCCGAATGACTTTCACCAGACATTCGCCATACCCATACCCTACCATCGGATCGCCACACTGTGTACCGTGATCCGGCACTCCACACAACGTCTTCTCACGGTTCAATCGTCCAATGTTTACGCTCCTTACACCAAGCGATTCGTCGTTTGGCATTTACCGCCGTGATGTGTTGCTTATGAGCAGCCACTCGACCATCATATCCAAGTTTTCTCACCTCTCGCCTATTTGTCATGGTACTTGCAGTGGACCCCGATGCAGTTTGGAATTCCTGTGTGATTGTCTGGATAGAAGTCTGCCTATTACGCATTACGACCCTCTTCAAATGTGGGTGGTATCTCTCAGTCAACAGACGAGGCCGGCCTGTACGCTTTTATGCTGTACATGTCTCCTCACGTTTCCGCTTCATATCACATCGGAAACAGTGGACCTAGGGATGTTTAGGAGTGTGGAAATCTCTCGTACAGACGTATGACACAAGTGACACCCAATGACCTGACCAAGTTCGAAGTCCGTCAGTTCCACAGAGCGCCCCATTCTGCTCTCTCAAGACGTCTAATGACTAGTGAGGTCGCTGATATGGAGTACCTGGCAGTAGGTGGCAGCACTGTGCACCTAATATGAAAAAAGTATATTTTTCTGAGTGTCCTGACACTCTTGATCACATAGTGTAATATAGCGGGCGCTCTTCCTAATATAGTCCTGCTACAGTGACAGATTAGACGGCCAAACTGCCGGTAACTCAAAAATGGCTCTGAGCACTATGGGACTCAACATCTTAGGTCATAAGTCCCCTAGAACATAGAACTACTTAAACCTAACTAACCTGAGGACATCACACACACCCATGCCCGAGGCAGGATTCGAACCTGCGACCATAGCAGTCCCGCGGTTCCGGACTGCAGCGCCAGAACCGCTAGACCACCGCGGCCGGCGCCGGTAACTGGTAACTGAAATTTCTAATGGGGATGGTAGATTTGTGTTTACTCAAAACTACGTCCATTTCCGTTCTGCTTCTTCAGTCACACAATGGAGTCAGGTTGCGTGAGAAACTACACTACTGGCCATAAAAATTGCTACACCACGATGACGTGCTGCAGACGCGAAATTTAACCGACGGGGTGAAGATGCTGTGATGTGCAAGTGATTAGCTTCTCAGAACATTCACACAAGGTTGGCGCCGGTGGTGACACCTATAACGTGCTGACATGAGGAAAGTTTCCAACCGATTTCTCATACACAAACAGCAATTGACCGGCGTTGCCTGGTCGAACGTTGTTGTGATGCCTCGTGTAAGGAGGAGAAATGCGTACCATCACGTTTCCGACTTTGATTAAGGTCGGATTATAGCCTACCACGGTTGCGGTTTATCGTATCGCGACATTGCTGCTCGCGTTGGTCGAGATACAATGACTGTTAGCAGAATATGGAATCGGTGGGTTCAGGAGGGTAATATGGAACACCGTGCTGGATCCCAAAGGCCTCGTATCACTAGCAGTCGAGATGACAGGCGTCTTATCCGCACGGCTGTATCGGATCGTGCAGCCACCTCTCGATCCCTGAGTCAACAGATGGGGACGTTTGAAGTACAACAACCATCAGCACGAACAGTTCGACGACATTTGCAGCAGCACGGACTATCAGCTCGGAGACCGTGTCTGTTGTTACCCTTGTCACTGCATCACAGACAGGAGCGCCTGTGATGGTGTACTCAACGACGAACCTGAGTGCACGAATGGCAAAACGTCATTTTTTCGGATGAATCCAGGTTCTGTTTACAGCATCACGATGGTCGCATCCGTATTTGGCGACATCCCGGTGATCGCACATCGGAAGCGTGTATTCGTCATCGCCATACTGGCGTAACACCAGGCGTGATGGTATGGGGTGCCATTGGTTACACGTCTCGGTCACCTCTTGTTTCCACTGATGGCACTTTGAACAGTGAGCGTTACGTTTCAGATGTGTTACGACCCGTGGTTCTACTCTTCAATCGATCCCTGCAAAACCCTACATTTCAGCAGGATAATGCACGACCGCATGTTTGAGGTCCTGTACGGGCCTTTCTGGATACAGAAATTGCTAGACTGCTGCCCTGTCCAGCACATTGTCCAGATCTCTCACCAATTGAAAACGTCTGGTCAATGGTGGCTGAGCAACTGGCTCGTCACAATACGCCAGTCACTACTCTTTATGAACTGTGGTATCGTGTTGAAGCTGCATGGGCTGCTGTACCTGTACACGCCATCCAAGCTCTGTTTGACTCAATGCCCAGGCGTATCAAGGCCGTTGTTACGGCCAGAGGTGGTTGTTTTGGGTACTGATTTCTCAGGATCTATGCACTGAAATTGCGTGAAAATATAATCACATGTCAGTTGTAGTACAATATATTTGTCCAATGAATACCCGTTTATCATCTGTATTTCTTCTTGGTGTAGGAATTTTAATGTTCAGTAGTGTAGAAATATTTTCCTTTATCCAATGAAAGCTATTAGCTTCTGTGCTGGGACTGATATGGCGGATTGTGCAGAGTGGTTTCAGGTGGGTAGTCTAACATTGGACTTAGTTTGTCCCATTAAGCAGTTTCGTAACCGTTTATTTGATAATATATTTTATGTTTTAACTGTACGTTTCAGTAATTTTCTGTCAAGTTGGGATAAAGGGTTTGTTTTAAGAAGGGGGCTAATCTTCCGGTGTACTCCGGTTATTACAGAAATGCACACGTGTGTAGGTGGTAAACAACAGGCGGACACGTGCGTGGTCGGACAGCTGAGCGCCGAATGACGTCAGAGCGATGGCCGCCGCTTGGGGCTGGAAGTGGTGGGGGAGCCGGCGCGCGTTCGAAGTTCGACGCGCGGGCGGCGATGTGGCGTGGCTCGCCGTTTCTGGCTGAGTTTCTCCTGCTACGAGGATGGAAAGACGTTTACCAGGCAGTCGGTAAATGATACTCTGGTGTAGAAATCTTTCGTGACAAGCCTGTAAGCTGACGAGACTTAGCTTGTCCTTATTAGTTTCTTGTTGTACAGAGTGAGTCACTAACTATTGCACTTCTATTTTTACGGCGGAGACAGTGGCAGTTTTGGAAGCACTTAAGTTTGTCTCTAGCGCTTCCTTCCCCAAGATATCTGACTCGCAAAGCGTTCTTAAAAACATTCAGTACAGTCGATGGAACAAAACAACCAACAGTTATATCTTTGATGTGAGATCTGGATATATTTGCAGCACACGCACGGGCCGGACGATCCATTTGTTGTGGGTACCTTCCCACTCTGGTATCCTCTGTAATGATGAAGTCGATGCATTAGCCAAACAAGCGGCAACCTTAGGCACCGTCCTGGATCTGCAGCTTCCTTATACAGACTACTTACGTGAAGTCAAGGATCACGCAAGACAACAATGGCAGGGAATGTGGAACGTTTCTCAACAGACAAAAGGCGGTTATTACGCAGTGCTCCAACCTCGGATTCCTTCACAGCCGTTGTTCATGAGGACACATCTGGACCGATCCACGATTTCTACCATCATAAGACTCAGCTTCAATCATGCTTCTTTCCCACAACATCTACATCGGATCAACGTTTACAGTTCACCAGCATGTGAGTGTGATCCTGAGTCGGAAGCTGATGTCAACCACATCTTATTTATGTGCCCCAAATTTGACCGTGAACGGTTGGTCTTTCTGAAGATATTGCTGAGTATGGGCTACCATCTTCCTCAATCAGCTTCTTCTCTTTTGTGTACTAAAGATGTTCGTCTATATAAAGTGATAGTTAACTTCATCAAGAGTACTGGTCACAATCTGTAGGTTTTAATGGTGTACGTAAATTATAAATATGTCTTGCTGATGAAGATATTTCAGAATTGGTGTGAATTGTAAGCCAAGACACTTTTAATTATTTTCCAATTCAATTCAATTCAATTTTTAAAATATTATGTACAAAACTGTAACAGTTAAGCTTTTTATTCTTGTAAATATGCATTTCTGTATTTGTTTATTCAATTATGTGTACATTGTCACTATGTGTTGCCGATGACTAAATTGAGTACACACTCAAAGGCCAAATAAACTATTGCCACCAAGAATAACTCCGAAAGTATGATAGCAGCTAAAAAGTTTGTGGGGCAAAAGTTGCATGGGACAGCGGGGACCATAATATGACGTTGGTTTTTTTTTGCTAGGTGGGGTCGCGTCATGATTGTTTTTCATGTTTCTACGATACCTATCTACATCAGTGGTATAAAATGATGGACGCAGTCCAAATAAAGAGGATTTGTTTTTTCATTTTTGCCTTAAGTAATTAAATTGTTATGTTTTCTTAATTTAAACAACTTTTATGAACAGTCTTTCATAAAACATCGATAGTTAAGAATTTGCATTTGAAATGGAAACAGTAATTTCGCGTCCAATATGTAATTAGAAACAATATGACGTGCATTATTCATAGAAAATTATGATGACTTTTTTAATTTCGAGATGTCAGTATTTCAAACTGAACGAGAAAAAGAGTTGATGCTGCAGAGATTTGAACCAACACACGAATGATCGCATTTAGTATACAGTCCATTATGTTACCGACTGCGCTACACATTCCATTTGATATTGTTTGTCATCTGCGGTATATACGACGCTGGGAAAACTTCAAAGCCGATTATCACCGTAAATTTATGAAAAACATTAGGAACAGACTATTTCACGGCACTTTTTAACGTGTTTCACCACGGAACAGAAAGCAGCCTCAGCCATTTTGATACTGCACATTAACAGCGCAACAATCAGAGCACAACGCTGCAGAGACAGTGACTGTAGACGATTTTTGAAATAAAAACTACACAGCCAAAGCGTGATTATGAAAAACGTTGAAGGCTGTTAATACATTTCAATATCTTAAAGTTTAGAGAAAGCGTTTGACAATGTTGACTGGAATACCCTTTTTTAAATTCTGAAGGTGGCAGGGGTAAAATACAGGGAGCGAAAGGCTATTTACAATTCGTACAGAAACCAGATGGCAGTTATAAGAGTCGAGGGACAAGAAAGGGAAGCAGTGGTTGGGAAGGGAGTGAGACAGGGTTATAGCCTTTCCCCGATGTTATTCAATCTTTATATTGAGAAAGCAGTCAAGGAAACGAAAGAAAAATTCGGAGTAGGTATTAAAATCCATGGCGAAGTAATAAAAACTTTGAGGTTTGCTGATGACATTGTAATTCTGTCAGAGACAGCAAAGGACTTGGAAGAGCAGTTGAACGGAATGGTAGTGTCTTGAAAGGAGGATATAAGATGAACATCAGCAAAAGCAAAACGAGGATAATGGAATGTAGTCGAATTAAGTCGGGTGATGCTGAGGGAATTAGATTAGGAAATGAGACACTTAAAGTAGTAAAGGAGTTTTGCCATTTGGGGAGCAAAATAACTGATGATGGTCGAAGTAGAGAGGATATAAAATGTAGACTGGCAATGGCAAGGAAAGCGTTTGTGAAGAAGAGAAATTTCTTAACATCGGGTATAGATTTGTCAGGAAGTCGTTTCTGAGTTTTTGTATGGAGTGTAGCCATTGAAACGTCCCCTTTGAACAATTTATACATGACTGTGCTTAACTAACACACAATATTTTTTTTAGCTCAATGCAATCTCACTTTCAGAAATCCCTACAAAGGAGTGGTCCTGACTAACATTAACCTGTACCTTTCACAAATCACTTACCTCACAAAAATCTTCGTTACTCAAGCTACAGCAATACAGCGAGCGCCACTACTGCCAGCTAAATAAAAGATTCAAACTACTGAAGGCACTAACTACTGATAGGCATAGTTAGCAAATGAATGATTTTAATAGAGAATAAACAATGTATTTACCTTAATAGTGTTGAAAAACCATAATATACATGTTCATGACATCCATTTTTACAAATTTCCAAACTCCGCCATCTTTCTCCCCACATCCACCACTGCTGGCGGCTCACCTCCAACTGCGCAATGCTACGCGCTGTTCACATCCAGCTGCCCAACACTACAATGGCTGACAACAATGCAAACTGGAAACAGACTGCACACAGCACAGCCAGTGATTTTCATACAGAGCGCTACGTAACGTTGCCAATAAGAAAACATAAACAGCCTACTTACATAGCCCCCATGCTCCCCACGAAAAAAAATTTACAAATTGTTTCGGGCACTGGCCAATACAGATTTGAAAAAATTTTTCATAATTACAGTAAGAAAGATATCAAATGCACACACTTATTAATACAATGTTGGTCAAAAGCTAAAATTTTTTTCACAGTCCATAAAGATAGTCCTGATCATTCATCATAGTAGTAATTACAGTTTTTGTTTTTCACAAAGTCTCATTAGTAAAAGAGAATGCACACGGAAGTAGTGGATTTCCATGCAGTCTTGAAGAAGTAGTGTTGTCCTTCCAACGGAAAGACAGTGCTGACTCTTGACATGCTGACAGGTAATGGGTCACAACAGAGCAAACCCACAGCAGAGTCAGTCGAAGTTGATGAATATTGGTAGGTAGGTCATCACAGAGTAGACCCACTGTAGTCCTGGTAGAGATTATGGTATTGGTGGGCCACCAGAGGTGCCGACCCACTGCAGTCCTTGTAGAAATAATGGTATTGGTGGGTCATCAAAGGCTAGACCCACTGTAGTCCTTGTAGAGATGGCCAGCAGCCATCTGCTGCGACTATGCAGGTGCACAATCACCATCGAAGAGTCTTGCAGAGAAGATAGCAAGTCCATAACCACCACTTGTGCACTCACGAAGTTTTTGGAATTGTCCTTAGAACCAGCAATGCTGTTATCCAGTTCCTTGCTGAATTATTAACACACGTGCAAACACTAACAGTCCCTACTTCTCACATATTGTCCATATAGTATGACCAACAGAAACGTGTGCAGTGAAATGTAACTTACAAGTGAATAATATGATGAACTGGTGTCAATTACAATTTTATAACATAAGAATACAATTACAGAGGTACAAAATACATCATTAAAGAACATAACAATACAGATAACATTTGTAGTACAAGCTTTACAAAAGAATAGAAATAACATATACATCAGTGTTACAGAAATTATGACATGAGTAAATACATAAAAGATCAGAATAATTATTGAAACATCAACTTTACACATGAGCATTAAAATAAAACAGAATAAATAATGTCTAAGTATATTTACAAGGTAAATAACGTATTATAGCGCCAATTATATTTGAGGATAACAGTATTCCTCATCATAGTGAATGTAGCTTATTATTAGAAGAAGTAAAAATTCTATGAAACTACACAGAGACAGGAATAAAACAAATGCACAAGGGTACACAAACATATAGAGCGATGACACAAAAGGAAAGGACAGGGTTTGTTTTCAGTGCAACATTTGGTACTGCAGTCCAACCCAAAACTTCATTCCATAGATCTTTCGTCTTATTTCAACCTTTGCTTCCACCAAAAAAAATCCTAACCAAGCATGCTTTCTGTATTTTTCTCGTATAACCTCTCAGTGCATGTCTTCAAATTCATCGCCCTTCATTCTCTTATAGGCTACCCCCTCTTAAGCTAACTTAAATCTACTGAGCTCAGATGCTAAACTAAGGGACGAGGCAATGCAGCAGCACAAAACAATTAACACAAACATCAATGACAAAAAATTTAAATAGGTAAAGCAGTTGCAATATTACAACTAATATAAGGCACTGTGCAGCAAACAAGAAAAATAAATCAGTAGTAAAACTAGCTTAGAAGAGTAACACAAAGTCAAATTCAGTAACACTATGCCTGGCAAACAGCAGCAGAAATAACTTATATCTAAACATGACATAGCTCAAGCAGAAAAAATAGTAGACTAAAGACAACAATGCAGACAAGGGAAATTTATATTCACATCTTAGTGTATATGTCATTAAAGTGGTGCACCACAAAAACTAATTCTACAAAAAATTACCAAGTACTTGAAAATAAAATTAGATATGCAGTTATTTTTATCAGTCTCTTGTTATTGTTCTTTCCATTCCAAGAGCTCCTTTTTCGAAGAATGTGGATCATAAAATAATTATTTAATGGATCTGTTGACAGAAAGTGTTCACATTAGCAAATGCATCTAAGTTTATTTTATAAAACTAATGGTGCAACACAGCTGGAAACCAGATATCAAATGAAATAAGCAACTATGTACAAAGTAAAGCATAAAATAATCATTCAGTAGTCATGAAGCATTTCATAAGCTAGTAGAAATTCTCTCAATTCTCATAGAAAAACACTTGTCATAATCAGGTGTGCAGACATACAAATATTTCCCATCAATTCATAAGCATTTCAGTAAGTAGCACAAAGTACGAGTAATCATATGTTTTCAAGTAATGAGCGTGTCGTATTAGCGATGCTTTCTACAAAGGAATGTCAACAGCGAGGTTAATGGCCTCTTTTTTTCTCCACCTAATGGCTTTCTTTTGTCAGACGACTATCTCTCAGCTGGGTGCCCATGACGCATTACGTGCAGGTGGTCACTTAACTTTCTTACGGAAATATTTATGACAGCAGTTTCCGCTACAGTGACAGTCTCATATATTTCACAGGTCAAGAATTTGCGTTACAAATCTGTAGAAACAAAATCCTATAAATATAACAGTGTCCAAACAATTTTCGTCGGCATTGTAATACATTCACGCATTTACATACATTTCATAACTCTTAAAGTACGATTCTTGGTTTCCAACAACCTTTTTCACAAACCAGAGTCCCTAACCACTACTCCTTATTCCTTACCTTACTACACATATACATATTCATCAACACTTCTTCAATATTTCATCTTAATAAATATGTAGCATAATCAAATTCCTCATATAACATCGGCTCATTGATCATAAACATACCTCAACAGCATAATACACATCGTCGTCGTAAAAATAACATCATAACACCTCAGTCAAATCTCAAAAACGTCGTAGCTTCCTCCAATAATTTAAAAACCTAAAAAAATTCTGTGCTCATTTAAATAGCGTCATCTACCTCAAACGTACTTTAAAAATCGTGATCCCATACCAAATATATCATTCAAAGCTCTCATAATATCACAATGGGTCTAAAAAAATATGAACAGTTCACAAGGTACAGACAAAATACAATTTCGTAAGTGTGAAGTTATCCAACGGTGTAATTAAGTAAACATCTGTCACTGCCGTAGTAAAAAGTTTGTCTCTCTCAGTTAAATGATCAGATAGCTATGTAATTTATGTGTTAGAGGAATATTGTACCGATGTGTAATGTTGTATAAGCAAATACCATATTAGCTAGGGCTCCTTGTGCTTGCCACACACATGGTACACAAAGTAAGCGTGCATCCCCCTGAGGATTAATGTAATTATACCCTCAGGTGTTACAGATTACAGCAATTGAATGAAATGTATCACGGAAAACTTTCTTTGTAATTCAAAAATCTTTAAAAATAAATGTTTAAGTACAAAATTAATCACTCAAATACGTGTCCTGTAGCGCTAAATGTGCGTCTTGCTGTAAGATAATCTCTGTGGAAGTGTCGTAGTTATCGTCCTCCGAAAGCTAAGTTCTGCAGAAGCCAATGTACTTACCTCATGATAAACAAAAGTGAAATGCATTACGTATAGATATCTTAGTTATTACGCTTATTGCCGTGATGAAGAAAGTACTGTGCTGTAACGTATTGTTGTGCTACTGAAAAGGCTGTCTCCTTGTAGCTATAGCACAAAAGTTACTACTAAAACATGTTTTACTTTACAGAAGAATTCAGAAAAAACTGTGCAGATGTAAAACAGATACACCGCAAAAGTAACATTGTAAATTGTCACTCATTAGCAGCGTCGTGATAAAATCGTGTAACTGTCACACAAACCAACCACTGTGTCATCTGGCATTTCACAGAAAGCACCTCAAATCTAGAATCCACTCTCAAGCAAACCAAACTGTTGCATGAAAATCTCATTAGCAGTGCCGGTATATGTTCCAAGTACGTGACCCTCATAGTCATTACGCGATCGTGCAACTAACAAGTAAGAATGTACACACACAATAACACTGTGTCATCTGTTCACAATAACAATGCATTCGTAATTTCTGTTTAAATAAGTTCTCTTGGTTCTTGACTGGATATTTAACTTCAAACATTGTTGCATGTCAACAGATTCTAAGTCTGACAAATCATACTAGAAATGTGAAGTTAAAGTTTTATGGCAAAGACAAAGTTAAAAAGCAGATTATCTTTCAATAAACGGTTTTACATGTGAAATGTGTAATCTTTTACCCTTTATAGCGCGCAGAGTTTCAACTTCAAAGCAATTATCATGTTGTATACGTCGGTAAGGAATGCTAAAATTTTTTTTCAAGATTAGCGTGCATGCTATTTTTCACTGAGCCAGCTGGCGCGCCTGCGGTGCGAGTCATTGTCTGCTATCTCTTTGTTGGCGCGCGTCTTTATTGGGATTTGGAGACCTAGCTTCTACAAATTCACGTTGTCGAAAGTGCCCTGCTCTATTTGAATTCCGCCAGTTCTGATAAAATTCAGGTCTGTCGTTATGATTATATCGTCTGTTGTCACGTCGGTAGTTTCCATAGTTTCTTTCTTGTCGGTCACATGGTGGAGAATTTCTCCCTGAATCGAACCGCGCGCTGGACCGTTGTGTCTAAAGTTATTGTGTCGCCCTTGATAATAATTGTTTTGGTTTCCATATTGTCTGTTTCTATGGTTATCTCTGTCATATTCATAATTACGGAAGTGCGATCTTTCTCTGTAACTATTATTACTCTGCCAGTGGTTGTCATATGGGTGGTGTCTGTTTTGGTCACGATTTGCGTTGTAAGAATAGCCTTGTCGCGTCCAGTTATTATTTCTTTCATCGCGGAATTGCGACGGATGTGACCTGTAATTGTTGTGTTCCTGTTTTCGCGTTCCGCGATTGTCAGTGTCAATTTCTAATTCTTGTAAGAGTCCCTGAAAAGCTTCAATGTCGTCTTTGCAACGTCCTGCCAAAATAATATGTCGTAAATGTTCAGGCAATTTGATTAAGCAAATGCGGATGAGATCTGAGGGGCTGTATGGGTTTGACAGGTACTGATTCTTGTGCAACATGTCATCAAAATATTTCACAAGACTGGAAAATTCAGATTGTTCGAAAGGTTTCATCATTATGATGCTACGTTTTACTCAGTCTTGTGTAGCTTGAGACCAATATGCTGAGAGGAACGCATGGTAAAATTCTCCTTCACTGTGACAATCGTGAATGACCGATCGCATTCTTACAGCTGGTTCATTCTCCAAGTAGCCACACATAGATTCTAACCTGTGCTCCAATGACCAGTTGGGAGGAAAACAATGAGAGAATTGATGGAGCCATGCTTGTGGATGAATGTCGTTGGCAGAATTCTTAAACGTTTTGAATTTACGTGTAGTAATGAACAGCTTATAGTCAAAATCATCGTGTCGGCGAGTAGCATATCAGTCATTGTTACGTCGTGTCGGCGGTTCCATCTCAAAATTCGGTGTACCTTGCCAATTTCTTTCATAATTTCCAAAGTGCCCTGAGTTATTATTTTGTGGCTGTTCCGTATTTCTATGTCCCTCTTCGCGTATTGGAGCGCGAGTGGCCTCTGAAGCACGTAATTCTTGTATTACCTGAGTCAGCTGATCTTGTACTTCCCGGATTTCTCTTTGGTGTTGCGTATTAATTTGATTCTGATTTTGTTTGAATTTCCTAATTTGTTCGCACTCTTCTGTGTCAGTGATGGCTACAGGTCTTGTGTCATTCAGGTCATCATCTACCTTTGAAGATAAGTTAGTGAACTGATCCGAAAGTTCGGCTACTTTCTCCGATAGTGTACTTATTTCCTCAGTGTGTTTTTCTGAACCAAGTTTCAGAGTGTCCATTTGTGTTGAATTCGTATTTACTGTGTCCTTTAAGTTTTCTTGAGTTTTTGCAAGTTGCGTAACCAAATCGGCAGATGCAACTGAGTCAATTTTAGCTTGCAAGGTGTCATGATTTTCATGAACAATAGTTTGGAGTTCTTTTATGGCTGCTTCGTGATTCTGTAATGCATTTTCATGCCGCGAAAAAATAGTTTGAAAATGCTCACAAATTTGTGTTTTTACATCATTACAGACTTTTTGACATTTCGATTCAATGTTATGTAACTGAGTAGTTAAATCTTCACGTGTTTGTTCAAGCTTATGTTCCACTGAGTCTAACTTTTGAAGCTTTTGTTCCATTGTGTCTAACTTTTGAAGATTTTGTTCCATTGTGTCTAACTTTTGAAGATTTTGTCCCATTTGTTTCTGATTTTGTTCAAGCGTTGTGTCTAACTTTTGTAGCCTTTGTCCCATTTGTTGCATTAACTGTAATAACAATGCACTGGTGTCTGAAACATGTTCCTCAGTGCATTTCGACAGTGAATTTGCACCGGCAACATTCACATTTTGACAAGCGGAAAATGTGTCTTGACTCATTTGAGAAAACGGTGAGAACCCAAAACCTGAGTCTACAGTATTTGCAATATTGTGTTCTGTCATTCCCGATTCCTGAGGCGAGATGTTGCCGACCGTTCGATCGATAATGCTTCCCTGTTTAGCACCTGTTTCACTGTCTACACCATTATTTGACGCCCGCTCCATTTCCCTATGCACAGTTACCAAATTACTACTTTGAATATTAGTTAATTCATTACATGGTGGCGTTAACACACTGCTTTCGTCTTCACTGTCATTTCTCAGTTTACTTTGGAGCCTAGGGTTACGTTTTTCACACGCAATTATTGTCACAATATTTCACACGACAACACAGAAAAACACAATTTGAAGAGCAAAACTAGGGGAACACATTAACATAGCACTGAAAATAATATCTAGTTAATTGCAAGCGCAGCTGCGAAATACTTGGTGCCAATCTACATGCATGCCACAACTGTTTTACTGTACAATAATGAAAGACTGCAACTACAAAGGAGATTCTCTCTACAATTACTCAATAGCAATAAACAAAATCTACACTAATTACACAAACTACAAGAAAAAATCAGAAGATTCCAGTGAGGTATCCTCGGCTAAGGGTCGACATATGAAACGTCCCCTTTGAACAATTATTCATGACTGTGCTTAAACTGACACACAATATTTTTTTTTAGCGCAACGCAATCTGACTTTCAGAAATCCCAACAAAGGAGTGGCCCTGACTAACATTAACCTGTACCTTTCACAAATCACTTACCTCACAAAATCTTCGTTACTCAAGCTACAGCAATACAGCGAGCGCCACTACTGCCAGCTGAATAAAAGATTCAAACTACTGAAAGCACTAACTACTGATAGGCATAGTTAGCAAAAGAAAGATTTTAATAGAGAACAAACAATGTATTTACCTTAATAGTGTTGAAAAACCATAGTATACATGTTCATTACATCCATTTTTACAAATTTCCAAACTCCGCCATCTCTCTCCCCACATCCACCAATGCTGGCGGCTCACCTCCAACTGCGCAACGCTACGCACTGTTCACATCCAGCTGCCGCTGCCCAACACTACAATGGCTGACAACAATGCAAACTGGACACAGACTGCACACAGCACAGCCAGTGATTTTCATACAGAGAGCTACGTAACGTTGCCAATAAGAAAACATAAACAGCCTACTTACACCATGTATGGAAGTGAAACATGGATGACAAACAGTGTGGACAAGAAGAGAATAGAAGCTTTCGAAATGTGGTGCTACAGAAGAATGCTGAAGATTAGGTGGGTAGATCACATAACTAATGAGGAGGTATTGAATAGAACTGGGGAGAAGAGAAGTTTGTGGCACAACTTGACTAGAAGAAGGGATCGGTTGGTAGGACATGTTCTGAGGCATCAAGGGATCAGCAATTTAGTATTGGAGGGCAGTGTAGAGGATAAAAATCGCAGAGGAAGAGCAAGAGATGAATACACTAAGCAGTTTCAAAAGGATGTAGGTTGCTGTAGGTACTGGGAGGTGAAGCAGCTTGCACAGGACAGAGTAACATGGAGAGCTGCATCAAACCAATCTCAGGACTGAAGACCACAACAACAACAACAACAACAACAAAGTTTTAATTAACGTAAGTTGGTAATAAGGTATCTAATACGTAAGTAGGACCTAGTTTCAAGAGAGTAACAACACCATTGTACGTGTGCTACGGCTTCTGACCAACCATCGCGTTTGTGTTTGTTTGGATCAGATTTATTCTTATGATGAACGGATGCAGTACGATACGGTAACTGGATTACGGCGTTCACCGGGGAGGTCATGCGTAATAGACGGAAGGGGCCCTCGTAACGTGGAGTGAACTTTTTAGTTCGTCCCTTTCTTTTACCACGGGATTTCGGAACAATATCAGAGCACCGGGTTTATATCGAGGCAGTGTAGTGCCTTTGTTGCGGCATTCTAGCTGTTTTTGCGTGGTTTTAAAATTGCTGCGTTTAACTTGGTTCCATATGGCTAGGAGACGATGAGCTAGCCTTTTCACTTCGCCTGTGTTGAGGTCAGGGGGAATTTCTCAATCTCAGATGGTGAGTTCATGGCTCTCAAATAGACTGCTCCGTATGGGGAGTATCCCGTTTCCTCGTGGACACGACTATTGTATTTTGAGGCAACAAATCTCACATATCTGTCCCAGTCTAACTGGGTCTTCCCTACACGATGCGACAGCATTCGCACAATAGTTTTGTGCACTTGCTCTAGGCGCCCGTTGGCTTTAGGGTGCAAGGGTGTAGTTCGCCACTTTTTGATTCGTAACGTTTCGCAAACTTTTCCAAACACCGTCGACATAAAATTTGAGCCTTGGTTTGTGATTATTGCGTGGGGACTTCCGAAAGGCAGAACCAAGTGACTGACAAACGGGCAAGCAACAGTTGCAGCAGTCATATCTGCAAGTGGTACCAAAATTAAGTATCTTGAAAACTGATCAATAATACACAATATACAAGGTGTTTCAAAAAGTATATACGTGTTACAAAGTATTATGAGGGTCACTCGAAAAGAAATGCACACTATTTTTGTAAAAGTACAGTTTTCATTCTGCACGTGTAAAAGTTTTACAGTGCGTAGATACATCCTTCCCGCTTGTTTTCAAACTTAGTTCAACCTGTTCCCGTGAGTGGCGCCGTCACAGCATGTCTTCAAAATGGCTCCTACACATGATGTTCGTCAGAAGCAACCTGCTGTCGTAGAATTCCTGTGCTGTGAAACGAGACAGTGGGAAACATCCACAAGAGGTTGAAAAAGGTGTACGGAGATGCTGCACTACAGTTAGTTGGTGGGCAAGCAGGTTACATGATTAAAGCGGGCACGGCAATATTGGGGATTGTCCTCCCAGCGGCAGGCCTCGTACTGCACACACTCCAGACAATGTGCAGAGAGTTAACGAATTGGTGACTGCTGACAGACGCATCACAGTGAATTGTCACGCTATTTTGGGATAGGGGAAGGAGGTGTTTGCAGAATACTGAAAGTGTTGCTGTTAAAAAAGGTTTGTGCCAGGTGGGTTCCCAGGATGTTGACACTGGCTCACAAAGAAACAAGAAAAATGGTTTGCAGCGAACTTTTGCAACAGTACTTGAATGGTGGAGATGGATTTCTTGGAGGAATTGTGACAGGTGATGAAACATGGCTCCATCATTTTTCACCAGAAACAAAGAGGCAATCAATGGAGTGGTATCATGCAAATTCACCCAAGAAAAAAAGAATTCAAATCCACACCTTCTACTGGAAAAGTTATGGCTACGGTGTTTTTCAATTCCGAAGCGCTCTTGCTCGTGGACATCGTGCCAAGTGGAACCACCGTAAATTCTGATGCATATGTGACGACACTGAAGAAACTTCAAGCTCGACAGAGTCGTGTTCGACCACATCGGCAAAAGCAGGATGTTTTGCTGTTGCACGACAATGCACGGATGCACGGCCACATGTCAGTCAAAAAAACGTGGAAGCGATCACAAAACTTGGATGGACAACACTGAAACAACTACCTTACAGTCCTGATCTGGCTCTGTGACTATCATCTCTTTGGGAACTGAAAGACTCTCTTTGTGGAAGAAGGTTTGAAGATGAAGACTCCCTTGTGCACGCTACCAAACAGTGGCTCCAACAGGTTGGTCCAGAATTTTACCGTGCTGGTATACAGGCGCTGGTTCCAAGATGGCGTAAGGCAGTTGAGAGGGATGGAAATTATGTGGAGAAATGAAAATATTGTTCCTAAAGGATGTATCTACACACTGTAAAACCTTCAAACATGTAGAATAAAGGATGGATTTTATAAAAAATAGTGTGCATTTCTTTTGGAGTGACCCTCGTATTTTGTCCAAACTATCCATCACTGCGCCTCGTTTGGGAATTGGAGAAACGAATACATAGTCTAGTTTATGTTAATAGCCACTAAATGTCAGTTGTCTTCTGGTTTGCTTGGTAACCGCCATATGTTTAAAATGGCTACTCGGCAGCAGAAATCATTTTGTATTCTCGAGTTTGCGAAGTGCAATTTCGTGATTACAGTGCAAAGACGTTTCAGGTTGAGGTACCAAATTAATCCTCCGAATGGGTGGAACATTCGCAGATGATACAGGATGTGTATATAAAGGAAAGAGTCGTGGTCGCCCTCGTGTTCCTGAAGAAAATGTTGCACGAATTCAAACTGCTTTCCAACGTAGTTCTTCATAATCGTCGTGCCAGTCGGGAGTTACAACTGCCTTTTTTTTTTGGTCATCAGTCTACTGACTGGTTTGAAGCGGCCCGCCACGAATTCCTTTCCTGCGCTGACCTCTTCATCTCAGAGTAGCACTTGCAACCTATGCCCTCAATTATTCGCTTGACGTATTCCAATCTCTGTCTTCCCCTACAGTTTTTGCCCTCTACAGCTCCCTCTAGTACCATGGAAGTCAGTCCCTCATGTCTTAGCAGATGTCCTATCATCCTGTCCCTTCTCCTTATCAGTGTTTTCCACATATTCCTTTCCTCTCCGATTCTGCGTAGAACCTCCTCATTCCTTACCTTATCAGTCCACCTAATTTTCAACATTCGTCTATAGTACCACATCTCAAATGCTTCGATTCTCTTCTGTTCCGGTTTTCCCACAGTCCATGTTTCACTACCATACAATTCTGTACTCCAGACGTACATCCTCAGAAATTTCTTCCTCAAATTAAGGCCGGTATTTGATATTAGTAGACTTCTCTTGGCCAGAAATGCCTTTTTTGCCATAGCGAGTCTGCTTTTGATGTCCTCCTTGCTCCGTCCGTCATTGGTTATTTTACTGCCTAGGTAGCAGAATTCCTTAACTTCATTGACTTCGTGACCATCAATCCTGATGTTAAGTTTCTCGCTGTTCTCATTTCTGCTACTTCTCATTACCTTCGTCTTTCTACGATTTAGTCTCAAACCTTACTGTGTACTCATTAGACTGTTTATTCCGTTCAGCAGGTCATTTAATTCTTCTTCACTTTCACTCACGATAGCAATGTCACCAGCGAATCGTATCATTGATATCCTTTCACCTCGTATTTTAATTCCACTCCTGAACCTTTCTTTTATTTCCATCATTGCTTCCTCGATGTACAGATTGAAGAGTAGGGGCGAAAGGCTACAGCCTTGTCTTACACCCTTCTTAATACAAGCACTTCGTTCTTGATCGTCCACTCTTATTATTCCCTCTTGGTTGTTGTACATATTGTATATGACCCGTCTCTCCCTATAGCTTACCCCAACTTTTTTCAGAATCTCGAACAGCTTGCACTATTTTATATTGTCGAACGCTTTTTCCAGGTCGACAAATCCTATGAAAGTGTTCAAATGGCTCTGAGCACTATGGGACTCAACATCTTAGGTCATACGTCCCCTAGAACTTAGAACTACTTAAACCTAACCAACCTAAGGACATCACACACACCCATGCCCGAGGCAGGATTCGAACCTGCGACCGTAGCAGTCCCGCGGTTCGGGACTGCAGCGCCTGAACCGCTAGACCACCGCAGCCGGCTATAAAAGTGTCTTGATTTATCTTTAGCCTTGCTTCCATTACTAGCCGTAACTGCCTACAACAACCATTTGGCGTGTTTTGAGAGGTCGGCTGGTTATGAAGCAGTAAAAGTTACAGCTGTTACTAGCTCTGCGTCCTGCTGACAAACGCGAACGTGTTGCATTTTATAACGAGATTCTTGATGCTAAAGACAACGGTAACAGTTCGACTCGTCATGTTCAGTGATGCAGCGACATTCCGTGTTATACGTCAGATAAACAATGTTGGAATTTGGGGCCTACAGAAGCCACATGCAGCCATTGGGCATGTACGAGATTCGCCCAGTCAATGTGTTTTGTGCGATATCCCGATTATCTGTTTGCGGTTCATTCTTCTTCGATGGAAAAACGGTTAACGGTGAGCAGTATCTCGCTATGTTACAAAACTGATTGTTTCCGAGGCTGCACAAAGACAGTTTCATTTTTCAACAACTGGGGTACCCCCTCACTGGAGTCGTCAAATGCGTGAGTATGTGAATAAAATTACAATGAAATGAACACCCTTAGCTGCTTACAGGCGTTGACATACGTCAACGGGGACAGATGAAAATGTGTGCCCTGACCGGGACTCGAACCCGGGATCTCCTGCTTACATAGCAGACGCCCTATCCATCTGAGCCCAAAAATGGCTCTGAGCACTATGGGACTCAACTGCTGAGGTCATTAGTCCCCTAGAACTTAGAACTAGTTAAACCTAACTAACCTAAGGACATCACACACATCCATGCCCGAGGCAGGATTCGAACCTGCGACCGTAGTGGTCTCGCGGTTCCAGACTGCAGCGCCTAGAACCGCACGGCCACTTCGGCCGGCTCCATTTGAGCCACCGAGGACACAGAAGATAGAGCGACTGCAGGGATTTATCTCTGGCACGCCTCCCGCGAAACCCACATTCTCAACGTATTGTCCCGCACTGCATTCGTAGTGCCCCTGCCCATTATACTCATTTTTCATCTGTCCCCGTTGACGTATGTCAATGCCTGTAAGCAGCTAAGGGTGTTCATTTCATTGTAATTTCATTCTGTCGAGCTGCGTGGTCACCGATAGTATCTGTTCTTTCGGACATACAGATACCATCTTAGTATATATATATATATATATATATATATATATATATATATATATATATATATAGAGAGAGAGAGAGAGAGAGAGAGAGAGTAGGAGGAGTCGGGGCAGACCAAGGAGAAGGTACCTGGATTCGGTTAAGAATGATTTTGAAGTAATAGGCTTAGCATCAGAAGAGGCATCAATGTTAGCACTGAATAGAGGATCATGGAGGAATTTTATAAGGGGGACTATGCTCCAGACTGAACGCTGAAAGGCATAACCAGTCTTAAATGATGATGATGATGATAATGATATATATATGTGTGTGTGAATGAAAGTCTACCAGCCGGCCGTGGTGGCCGTGCGGTTCCAGGCGCTACAGTCTGAAGCCAAGCGCCCGCTACTGTCGCAGGTTCGAATCCTGCCTCGGGCATCGATGTGTGTGATGTCCTTCAGTTAGTTAGGTTTAATTAGTTCTAAGTTCTAGGCTACTGATGACCTTAGATGTTAAGTCGCAAAGTGCTCAGAGCCATTTGAACCATTTTTGAACGCATGCCCGGTTATGGGAGGAATTCTAATGTCGATGTGATATTGTTCCGTTCGTTGATGGAGGACATAGTGAACATCTGTAATCTGAACTTGAGATATTCGTATAATGTCTGGAAAGTTTCATATTGTATGTCTTAATGTTTAATAATTATTTGCGTTCGAAATACGTATATTCTTTTCGAAACACCCGGTATATTTATTATTCTTCGTGCTTTGTGGTAATGGTCTGCAGATATCAAGAGCCACGATTTGGAAGTGTTTCGATGCTTCTGGTAACGTTTATAAAGGAACTTTAGCCCTTGGTGGAGGCGCTATTTGCGCACGAGGCAGACAACTTTGTGCGTACTTACTGACGCCGGTTTATGGACCCCTCCACCGGTAATTTGGGGCTATTCCTGCACTCGTGGATCCTCGCCTATTATGGCGGGCCTGTAAACTCTCATGACTCATCATGTTATCTGCTATATTAGCAGGTCATTTGCCTCTCCATTTTCTGCGATCCATTGCGTCCTTCTTAAGGCTGTTGTATGTTGTACCGTCCATCATGTCATCCAGTATCTGGAATCTCTTCCTTCATCGCTTCCTTTTCCCTTCTACATAACCTTCTAAAACTGTTTTTATCAGTCCGTCATTCTTTCTTAATATATGCCCAATCCAATTTCTTTTTCTTCTCTTTATTACATCTAGTAACTTTCTTTTCTCTCCCACTCTTCTCAGTACCTCTTCATTTTTTACTCTGTCCATCCAACTTATTCTTTCCATCTTCCGCCATGTCCAGATCTCAATAGCCTCCAGCCTTTCTCTGTCATTTTTCCTCATAGTCCATGTTTCAGCGCCATATAGAAGAACACTCCGTACAAGACATTTTATGTGTCTCTTTCTGAGTTCTCTGTCCAGATTGCTGCAGAAAATTCTCCTTTTCTTATAAAACGGCTCTTTTGCCACTGCTATCCTTGTTTTAATTTCTGTGGTGCACTTTCAGTCGGTGTCTCTCCTGCTTCCAATATACTTAAAATTTTCCACCTGTTCTAGTATTTCTCCATTCAGCATAATTTTCATTTCCTTATTTCCTCCTAGTGCCAATACTTTTGTTTTATTTGTGTTAATTTTCATTCCATATTTTTTTCCATTAGTTGCAATGGTGTCCACCAAATCCTGTAACTCTTTTTCCCCTGTGGCTAGAAGGACCATGTCATCAGCAAACCTCAAACACCCTACTCTTCTTCCTCCAATTTCTACTCCTTTGTCATCTAATGAGCATTGGTCAATCATATTTTCCAAGTAGAGGTTGAAAAGAGTAGGTGATAAACAGCATCCTTGTCTTACTCCTTTTCCTAGTCTGATCCAGTTTGTACTTTCTCCTCTCACTTTAACTGAAACTTTTTGATTAAGATAATTCTCTCATGACTAGAGACCGGATTATATGTATCATAAAAGCGTTACAGTATGCATGAAAAATGCTTAAAAATGACCGAAAAGTGTCCACATATGCAAGACCAAATAATAAAACAAAAACATTGCAGTTGCTGCCTGCATTATATCTCAAAGTCGACTCTGTGCATATCAGTTACGAGGAAGAGCGCCGGTCACGCGGAAAATCGGTACAATTAGAACGCTGATATTTTCTGAATACTTTCTGGTAGGGGCGCCTTTCTGGGATCACTTTCCAATAATTCGCAAAATGGGGAAGCATACCGTGTTTCAAGCACTGTTCTTTCTTTGATACTGTTGTCGGTAACAAGCGGATGCGATATGTACAGGGCCAACTTCGAGACTTATCGCACGCAGAGGGGCACAATCAAAAACTGCGTAATATTCTATTTAAAACAACAACATACAACCACGAATTTTTTTGAACAGCATTAACTTTCAATTAATACTATTAGACCAAAGCATCATTTACAATTTATTTTACATTTTTCAACAATTGTAAACACAAACGACCAAGTTCCAAATGTTCGGTAGTAAGATTGTGTCTTTGGTCACTCAAAACATTTTTATAAGCAGAAAAGGACCGTTCTACGTCAACTGAGGTAACTGGGCTATGGGGGCACTTTTGTTTCTGGTAGAAGTTCACCCATCCCATTAATGAAACCATCATTTTGGCACGAGGGCTCAAAGCCTTTGTCATTGTTTAAAATGTTTTGAGACTTTCCTTTAAGTTTTCTTAGGAATACTTCCGGCAATGAGGAGTTCAAATGGTTCAAATAGCTGTGAGCACTAAGGGGACTTAACATCTGAGGACATCAGTCCCGTACAATGTAGAACTACAGAGTGTTAACTGTAAGACGGCTGAGTTGTGCAGGGAGAGGAGGAAGCAAGCATTGGTTGGCGAGGGGAGAGGAGGGGGGGGGGACAAGGCACGCCTACCAGTTGCAGTGCTGCCACTACAAATTGCGCGTCATGCTTACACGAAAGCAGACGAAAGGCTTGGAAGTAAAACTCGCTTCAAATGTTGTTCGTAAACGAAACTGAAATCGTCATGTACATTATATATATATATATATTATGTCTACTACGCGCTCACAAACCATTGTAATATGAATGTGTTTCGAAATAATACAGTAACCAGTGGCGTTTCCATACAAAGCAATACGGTAGCAAGGAAAAATGAAATATAAGGTAATTCGGACTAAATAGGGGGCTCCTTCAAAGTGATCGCGAACAAAATATCTGAAACGGAAACTCACCTTTTCTTGCCAGGCGTTTGTGGTGATACGCCAGGATGATTCTTGGAAAACTGTTTGAATCTTCCAGTGCTACGCATGCTTTGTCCTGTGTATGGAGCAGCTCTCACTGAAGATTTGTAAATGGGGTGAAGCAATTTTTTCTGCTCCCTTTCCCTTTCGCAGCATTCAGTCACACGCAATATAATTTTGCGAGCATCGCTACGTAATACTGGTTTCCTTCTAACAGTAGGCATACCGGTAGGGGCTGTTGGCGACTCTCGAGATGGGCCAGCAACTGCCTCTTCACTCATTTTGATAATGTTTAGCACAACTGCACAATAAAAACGCGCAGAACAGTACAGAGCAAAACAATAACGAAGCGGACGACAATGGCTACCTTGTACAACACAGTCGGCTACGTAATGTTCGCAGCAGTCGAAACTGCGTGCGTACCGAAGCCTCCCGACGTTTACCAACTTCTACCGATTCAGGACTAGGGAGAGGTCTGCCATCTAAAAGTTTACACACTGTACTTAAACCTAACTAACCTAAGGACATCACCCACATCCATGCCTGAGGCAGGATTCGAACCTGCGACCGCACTGGTCACGCGGTTCCAGACTTAAGCGCCTAGAACCGCTCGGCCACACTGGCCGGCTTGAGGAGTTCACTGGAATAATTTTATTCATTAACTGAACAGATTCATTCAACGCCAAAATTTGAGTTTCAAGTTTTTAATACTTGCAGGTATATGAGAAAAATGAGTGCTGATCAGAGCAATGTTTTGTGTAATACCGGAATCATTAAAAGCTTCCTTGCACTGGCAAACTGCTAAAGTCTCTGAACTATCGAAGTCGTTTACTACCCCTCTAAACTAAACTAAACTAAACTAAACTCCTCCCGCACAGGCCATGAAGTCCCAAAGGTACCGACTGGCCGCCGTCTCATCCTCAGCCCGCAGGCGTCACTGGATGCGAATATGGAAGGGCATGTGGTCTGCACACCGCTCTCCCGGCCGTATGTCAGTTTCCGAGACCGGAGCCGCTACTTCTGTCAAGTAGCTCCTCAGTTTATCTCACAAAGGCTGAGTGCACCCCGCTTGCCAACAGCACTAGGCAGACTGGATGGTCACCCACCCAAGTGCTAGCCCAGCACGAAAGCGCTTAACTTCGGTGATCTGACGGGAACCGGTGTTACCACTGCGCCAAGGCCGTTGGCCTACTACCCCTTTAATGGCCTCTAAACAATACAGCTTCGACCCACGTACCCCAACAAGTTACCATTGGTTGGGGAAAATGGTTCAAATGGCTCTGAGCACTATGGGACTTAACTTCCAAGGTCATCAGTCCCCTAGAACTTAGAACTACTTAAACCTAACTAACCTAAGGACATCACACACATCCAAGCCCGAGGCAGGATTCGAACCTGAGACCGTAGCGGTCGCGCGGTTCCAGACTGAAGCGCCTAGAAATGCTCGCCCACTCCGACCGGCAAGTCGACAGTATAAAACAATTCCGTCATATGTAAATGTTCCAGGATGGTCAGCTATCCACGAAACTACATTTATTTTTTCGGGGGCCATAGCGCACAACACGTTACACACTACACGTCGTAAACACGTTCAACTGTGTACGAGTAAATAGAAAGCTAAAGTGAAACAATGGACGTGCGACTAAAGGCTTGCGTAATTTCATTTAACTGTTGCCGACGCGTGCGGTACGACAGCGGAGGGGATTAACCGGGGCCGCGGGAGCAGCAGCATTGACTCTGTCTGCCGGCTCCTGTTCCTCTTCTGTAAGAATTTCGCTAGGCAGTGTCCTCTCGCTTAGTGATTGCACGTAGTTCTAGGTCGCGGTCAACCTGTGAGACACAAAACGAGATCTAGCTAGAGACCGCCCATTTAAATTTTTAAAATATTGTAAACACAGAACGAAAATATACGTCCTCACCAGTTTATAGTTAAAATATGCAATAAACGGTGAAAAGGAGTCCAATACCTAAATGCATATGCCACTCGTTGTTGCAGTTCCTTGGCTACTACCACTTTGTTACCCATCGGAATCTCGCGATATACACACGAACCATGGACCTTGCCGTTGGTGGGGAGGCTTGCGTGCCTCAACGATACAGATAGCTGTACCGTAGGTGCAACCACAATGGAGGGGTTCTGTTGAGAGGCCAGACAAACGTGTGGTTCCTGAAGAGGGGCAGCAGCCTTTTCAGTAGTTGTAGGGGCAACAGTCTGGATGATTCACTGATCTGGCCTTGTAACACTAACGAAAGAGGACGTTGTTATCAGGAGAAAGAAAACTGGCGTTCTACGGATCGGAGCGTGGAATGTCAGGTCCCTTAATCGGGCAGGTAGGTTAGAAAATTTAAAAAGGGAAATGGATAGGTTAAAGTTAGATATAGAGGGAATTAGTGAAGTTCGGTGGCAGGAGGAACAAGACTTTTGGTCAGGTGAATACAGGGTCATAAATACAACATCAAATAGGGGTAATGCAGGAGTAGGTTTAATAATGAATAGAAAAAATAGGAGTACGGGTAAGCAACAACAAACAGCATAGTGAACGCATTAGTGTGGCCAAGACTGACACGAAGCCCACGCCTACTACAGTAGTACAAGTTTATATGCCAACTAGCTCTGCAGATGACGAAGAAATTGATGAAATGTATGATGAGATAAAAGAAATTATTCAGGTAGTGAAGGGAGACGAAAATTTAATAGTCATGGGTGACTGGAATTCTAGAGTAGGAAAAGGGAGAGAAGGGAACATAGTAGGTGAATATGGATTGGGGCTAAGAAATGAAAGAGGAAGCCGCCTGGTAAAATTTTGTGCAGAGCATAACTTAATCATAGCTAACATTCGGTTTAAGAATCATGAAAGAAGGTTGTATACATGGAAGAATCCCAGAGATACTAAAAGGTATCAGATAGATTATATAATGGTAAGACGGAGATTTAGGAACCAGGTTTTAAATTCTAAGACATTTCCAGGGGCAGATGTAGACTCTGACCACAATCTATTGGTTATGATGGTCGAAGTAGAGAGGATATAAAATATAGACTGGCAGGGGCAAGGAAAGCGTTTCTGGAGAAGAAAAATTTTTTAACATTGAGTATAGATTTAAATGTCAGGAAGTCGTTTCTGAAAGTATTTGTATGGAGCTTAGCCATGTATGGAAGTGAAACATGGACGATAAATAGCTTAGACAAGAAGAGAATAGAAGCTTTCGAAATCTGGTGCTACAGAAGAATGCTGAAGATTAGATGGGTAGATCACATAACTAATAAGGAGGTATTGAATAGAATTGGGGAGTAGAGGAGCTTGTGGCACAACCTGAGTAGAAGAAGGGATCGGTTGGTAGGACATGATTGAGACATCGCGGGATCACCAATTTAGTATTGGAGGGCAGCGTGGAGGGTAAAAATCATAGAGGAAGACCAAGAGATGAATACACTAAGCAGATTCAGAAGGATGTAGGCTGCAGGAGGTACTGGGAGATGAAGAAGCTTGCACAGGATAGAGTAGCATGGAGAGCTACATCAAACCAGTCTCAGGACCGAACACAACAACAACAACAACAACACACATCAACCCAGATTCGCAAAACTCCTGAAGATACACGTTGACGGTGGATATTGTATCAGAGACACAGTCCGTTTGACTGTTCAGAGATGTCACTAAACCCGCCCAAAGATGTAAACAACCATACACGAGCAGCGCCTGTTAGACGGAGGGGGTCCGACAGCCGATCAGTTCCAGTCATTCCACCAGGAAGGAGGTACACGGCTCGTGTTGTGTGTAGTTCAACCGTGCCTAGACGGTCAATGGCGTGGTTCCATCGCGCCCCCATTTTTGCTTTGTGCCAGGAAGGGCTCTCAACAAGGGAAGTGTCCAGGCCTCTCGGAGTGAACCAAAGCGATGTCAATGGGACATGGGGGAGATACAGAGAGACAGGAACTGTTGATGACATGCCTCGCTTACGCCGCCCAAGGGCTCCTACTGCAGTGGACGACAGCTACCTATGGATTATGGCTCGGAGGAACCCTGACAGCAACACCACCATGTTAAATAATGCTTTTCGTGTAGCCACAGGACAACATGTTACGACTCAAACTGGGCGCAATAGGCTGCATGATGCGCAACTTCACTCCCGACGTCCATGGCGAGGACCATCTTTCCAACCACGATACCGTGCCGAATGTACCGCTCAGGATTGGCATCACGTTCTCTTCACCGATGAGTGTCGCATATGCCTTCAACCAGACAATCGCCGGAGACGTGTTTGGAGGAAACCCAGTCTGAACGCCTTAGACACACTGTCCAGCGAGTGCAGCGAGGCGGTGGTTCCCTGCTGTTTTGGTGTGGCGTTATGTGGGGCCGACGTACGCCACTGGTGGTCATGGAAGGCGCCGTAACGGCTGTACGATACGTGAATGCTATCCTCCGACCGATAGTGCAACCGTATCGCCAGCATATTGGCGAGGCATTCGTCTAATGGACAACAATTCGGGTCTCCATCGTGCACAACTTGTGAATGACTTCCTTCAGGATAACAACATCGCTCGACTAGAGTGGCCGGCATGTTCTCCAGACATGAATCATATGAAACATGCCTGGGATAGATTGAAATGGGCTGTTTAATGACGACGTGACCCACCAACCTCTCTGAGGGATCTACGCCGAATCGCCGTTGAGGAGTGGGACAATCTGGACCCACAGTGCCTTGATGAACTTGTGGGTCGTATGCCACAACGTATACAGGCGTGCATCAGAGCCAGAGGACGTGCTACTGGTTATTGTGGACCACTACCTCTGAAGGTCTCCCTGTATGGTGGTACAACATGCAATGTGTGGTTCTCATGAGCAATGAAAAGGGTGGAAATGATGTTTATGTTGATCTCTATTCCAATTTTCTGCACAGGTTCCGGAACTCTCGGAACCGAGGTGATGCAAAACTTTTTTTACGTGTGTAATATACCATCTTCTGTAAAAAAAAAAAAAAAATCGGATAGTGACGCATACCAGTGGCATTCTATATCTCTCTCTTGTGATTCTTTCAGTTCTTCTGTGGAAACATGACCTGCTTGCGCAACTCTGACTTTCCTGCTTAGGATTTCGACATTGCTGTACAGGCGGCCAGGCTAATGCCGGACTGTGTAATCGTATTCTGACAATTTTAATGCCCATCTATTCAAGCGACTACTGGGGTCTTTTACGCTTAACACCCATACTAAAGCAGCTTGGTCTGTAACCACAGTACACTGACGTCCTTACAAAGTAACACTTAAAGTAATTTACTCCGAACATGTGAGCTAGAAACTCCTTCTCGGAGGTACTGAAATTAATTTCTGCTATTTTCGTTTGTGTGGAGACGTAACCAATTCGCCTTTCCCCACCGTTATATTCCTAAAACAGCCCTGACAGCATAATATGATGCGTCCGTCGAAAGAATGAAAGGTTTTCCAAAATCTGGATGTATATTAGTAAAGATGGAATAGTCAAAATTGCTTTAATTTTCCTCATTGCTGCTTCCCACTCATCTGTCCATTGAAATACCTCACCTTTCTTTAGTAATTTTGTTAAAGGCTTTGCTATTGTAGCATAGACTGGAATAGAAGGAAGAACCGATAGAGGTACGCAAGGTACCCCCCGCCACACATCGTCAGGTGGCTTGCTGAGTACGGATGTAGATGTAGATGTAGATATTCGTGCACAAAACGCCTTTAATAGTCGGCTAAACCTAAGAAAGTTTGTAGTTCTTTGACATTTCTTGGGGTTGGGAAATTATCCACGGCTTCACTTAGCATAGGTTGTGACTTAACTCCATCTGAACTAATGGTGTGCCGCAGCTTCTGAAGCTGTGACTGTGCAAAAGAACATGTTTCCAATTTTAAAGTCTAAACAGTACATTTCTTATCCTTCCATCGCGCTCTTCCACTGTTTTTGCAAAAATTATGATGCCTCGAGATACGCAAGACACGGAGTACGCTTTGAACCTCTCGATAACAAGTCGGCAAATCTTTGAAAACTGTCAGGCGCGTTAGTTACAAGGGAATGGCCCAGTAAGACATGTCCACACCTACCCTGATATTTCTTACACAGGAAAGAGACAACAAAAGAAATGCACTGTCAAAATTTTAGTTGCTAAGAGCCACTGGCTCTGAGCACTATGGGACTTAACTGCTGAGGTCATCAGTCCCCTAGAACTTAGAACTACCTAAACCTAACGAACCCAAGGAGATCACACAAATCCATGCCCGAGGCAGGATTCGAACCTGCGACCGTAGCGGTCGCGCGGTTCCAGACTGAAGCGCCTAGAACCGCTCGGCCACACCGGTCGGCCTAAGAGGCACAACAAGTATTAAAAAGAATATCTGAAAATTGCCAAATTCGTATAAATGTACACCCCTACGGGCGCTATAGCAACTGCGCATGCTCAACTAGGCACACACACACACACACACACACACACACACACACACACACATACACACGCACACACACGCAGCCGAGGTCAGCGGGTCATTTATAAACAGGAAACACGACACAAACCGATCGTAATTTCTAAAGGACGTTTCAGGTTACCGTTCGTTGACAGTTTCACTAACACTACAGTACACAGTTGCTATTCCCTTGAATTAGCCATCCAAGTACCATCTATTACAAATAATCAGTTGCTTTTTCCAGTATTGGTAAGTATTGACAATAGAGATAAAGCTGAATTAATATTTATTGTGCTTCCGTAAGGCATGCCTGCTAATAGTATTTTTTTCTCCTTCGAGTTTCACAGTAATGTGGAATCCAATAAACGTTCTCAATTGATCAGTGATGAAATACGAACAACGTGGTTTCCAGCCGAAATCACTTACTTCTCCTGAGGACGTAGATATGTCATTTGCTAGTTGGTTTACTTGACATTCATTCGAATGTTATCGACATTTCGTTTGAAATTGTGGATCGTTAGAAGAATGTGACGATTCTTCAGTGAACTGTGGTTCGGATGACGTCAGTTCTGCCAGTAACCTAAAAAAAAAAAAAAAAAAAAAAGAACACGACAAAGAAAAGGCAGTGAAATATTGGTTAAACGAAAGAGGGGCTGTACAAATGAAAGAATGAATTACATGAAGTAAGAAATATGCGCTAAACGGAAACCCGAAACCATATGAATGAAATACTATTCGAAAGATTTAGAACGGCTCGTGAGGGGCTATGCTCAGTTACGGATGTAGATCAACGGGACTGGGCCCTCGGAATCGCGTATGACATGAACATTGCTAATTTCCAGGATTCGTCGACCTGGCTACGCAGGTTCAGGAAGTCGTATAGAACAGGAAGTCGAAAAATTAACAAGTTTACGAGATGTAAACGTGTAGAGCAGCTGTCAGTGATACACAATGCCATAGAGAAATTCATAGCTGACGTAAAGACGAAACTTGCCGTTATCCCCGCAACTGCTGTTTACAACGCTGATCAGTCAGGTTTCGTGAAAGAGCTGCAGGCACACCGCACTTTATCATTTCGGGGTGAAAAGAAGACGGAGTCGGTTGCCCATTCAATGAATGCAACGACATATTCATGTACGATAAATAATCATAATAATAATGTCGTGTGACGAGGGCCTCCCGTCGGGTAGACTGTTCACTTGGTGCAAGTCTTTCGATTTGACGCCACTTTGGCAACCTGCGCATCGATGGGGATGAAATGATGATGATTAGGACAACACAACACGCAGTCCCTGAGCGGAGAAAATCTCCAACCCAGCCGGGAATCGAACCCGGGCCCTCAGGATTGACAGTCCGTCGCGCTGACCACTTTTTTTTTTAATTCACCAAAAACAGTAACAAAAATGGCTACAATGAAATGACATAGATGAGGTGGCAGATAATTGCAGTCATAAATTACAGTGTTCACAGAATGAGTCTTTAGCAGTAGCACAAATCAGCACCTTCACTGTTACCTTCAGCTGGCGGCAGTTCAGCATGGCACATTTTCTTCTTCTGCAGCCTGAGGTTCATCATCATTATTTCCCAGACCCAAATTAACCAATCAGTAAATCCTTGACGGGTGTTCCTTCCAGGGTAAATTACGTGGACAGAGCAGCAGTCCCGAACAGCGACATCGCAAAATATTTCACTGCCTTGTTATTTTTGTCAGTTCCAGCCATCTAAATGCATCCTTGGGGAGTTCAAGATCTTCCTTTATATCAGACACCAGATGTTTATCGCCATATTCTTGTATCTGCTGTAATGCTGATTTATTTTGCATGTGCGACTTGCAGGTGAGGTTAGGGTCGGGAACGTGACCCAATCCATTCCCTCTCTACTAGGAATCCAGTTCCTAACCTATACCCATTCGGTTGAAGACAATTCGGAGCATGTTACCATATTTCTTATTGTGATTCTGATATTTAAGTATTTTCTCGAATTCATTTTCCATATACATCTTGTATTCAATATGTTCATCGCTCCCAATATTGTTAAAAACGTAACTTGTATATTTGCCCATTAACCAAATCACTGCGTTATTTTTTGCCTGAGGGTAGTAACTTTCCTCTGGTCTGAAGAAAATGTTAGTCGGTACATTGTTTACTGAAGTTCTTGTTATTTGAGCAATTTTCTCGCTGGTCCACCTCCAGTTGATAATCCGATCTCTACAAGTGTAACGATGAGGCATACTATCAACTAGGTTGCATTTGCTGCAGAGGTTAGTGTCACTTAAACCGATGGCAAAGAGACGCTCATTAGTGCTGATGATGTTATTGACTATCTTGTACCACGCTGTTCTCACGTCAGACGAAAGAACATCACTACTGATGTTTTTCCAGACCACATTCCATGCTATTCCAGAATATTTGGTTTCTATGTTATTTTTCCTTTCGTGTTTCCGTCTCTCAGCTAAAATCGCCTTTGCTGTAACGTTTTTGGAGTTTAGAAGCTTTTTGCTGAGATAACTTAGTTCAAGATAATACTCCCTAATGTGTTTCAGCTTAAAACTTATGTTTTGTATATTTATCGGCGGCTCTACACTTTCTGGCCTGACAATATCGTATAGTTTTGCTGTAATGCAACGTGGATCATTACACATTATGCTCCATGTTCGTATACATACAATGCCGTCGCTTTAGACTTGATGTCAGTTAGACCCATTCCTCCATTGCTTGGATTCAAAACTGCTGTCTTCACCGGCACTCGAAACAATTCCCCTTTCCACAAGAACTTTGCTGAGGTGGACATGATCGTCTTCTCCACCATTGATGGAATGGGGAGAACCTGTGCTATGTAGTAGGCCTTGGATAAAATATACGTGTTGATAAACAGTATTCTCTGGAACTGGTCTACGCTATGTTGACAGTTTTCAATCAAAGCTGCCTTGATTTTTCTTGCCACCTCCTGCCAATTTATTGCTATCATTTTTAAAAGGGACATTGTCAATGCCATTTCAAGAGCTTTGTGTTCATTAACATGGTTCGCTCACTCAATGCGCAAGTTAGCAAGCCGCTTTATATTTAGAAATTTACTTTTATTTTCATTTACCCTCGCACCTGATGCGGAACAGTATTTTGTAAGTATCATCTCTAGTTGTGTCCCATCTGTTTGGTCTCTGATGATTACGCCTACAGCGTCCGCGTTAGCACCTACCACGGTCTTTGTACCTTGAATTGTAATGCCTGTCAGCCTGTGCTGTAGCTGTCTCAAGAAAGGTTCCAGCGATAGAACGGAGCATGGATAAGAGGCTTCCTTGGGTAACACCCAAGATGTGGTGTGCTGAACCCACTCTCCTCCTATTCGCCTCCTCCACTGAGGATGACACGGCGGTCGGATGGTCCCGGTAGGCCACTCGTGGCCTGACGGAGTGCTTACTGTGTAAAAACATTTCAGGGTAGGTTTCGTTATGTCTGACTGGACAATTCCCTTGTAAGTGCTAGGTTAGCAGGCAACTGACAGTCCGGAAAAAATAACGCCTGCGTGTAGAGCTCTGCGCGACGTAACTTGTCCACACGCGCGAGTCTTTCATTCGCATCCACTGATATTAAAATTTTGTGAACCACTGTAGCCCTTTCTGCATGCAGTAGTTCCGGTGCTGTGGTAGTGTCTGGCCCAAACGCTCATCTGCCTGACATCTTAATTCAGGTTCCACTCACTGAGGATGTGGACCGTTTTTGGATATCAGTTGCAGAGACGTGGTGGAGTCTTAGCTCTAAGGACGGCGGCAACGATTCTGATGTGTAAAGAGCGTAGGGATTTCAGAAAATACTGTACACTTGTCGTCCCGTGCTAAGACCATTCCATTACAAGAGTTGCTGATTGTTGGAAGAGAGTACATGTTCAGAGGCTCCTGCAGACAGAATTCTGCCTTGGTACGGATAACAGGTGCATAACAGTGAGCGAAGTGGCGCATTAACGGAACAATAATACTTGACACCAAAATGTAATAGCGCACACATCAAGAAAAGTTTTGCATTACCCCGGTTCCCAGAACTCCTAAAGACAGACGTTGACTGTGGATATTTTATCACAGACACAGTCCGTTTGACTGTTCAGAGATGCCACTAACCCCGCCGAAAGATGTAAACAACCATGCATGAGCAGTGCCTGTTAGACGGAGGCGGTCCGACAGACGATCAGTTCCAGTCATTCCACCAGGATGGAGGTACACGGCTCGTGTTGTTTGTAGCTGAACCATGCCTAGACGGTCAATACCGTGGTTCGATCGCGTCTGCATTGTTACTTTGTGCCAGGAAGGGGTCTCAACAAGGGAAGTGTCCAGGCGTCTCTGAGTGAACCAAAGCGATGTCAATGGGACATGGGGGAGATACAGAGAGACAGGAACTGTTGATGACATGCCTCGCTTACGCCGCCCAAGGGCTACTCCTGCAGTGGATGACTGTTACCTACGGATTATAGCTCGAAGGAACCCTGACAGCAACGCCACCATGTTAAATAATGCTTTTCGTGTAGCCACAGGACAACATGTTACGACTCAAACTGGGCGCAATAGGCTGCATGATGCGCAACTTCACTCCCGACGTCCATGGCGAGGTCCATCTTTCCAACAACGATACCGTGCCGAATGTACCACTCAGGATTGGCATCACGTTCTCTTCACCGATGAGTGTCGCATGTGCCTTCAACCAGACAATCGCCGGAGACGTGTTTGGAGGAAACCCAGTCTGAACGCATTAGACGCACCATCCAGCGAGTGCAGCGAGGTGGTGGTTACCTGCTGTTTTGGGGTGGCGTTATGTGGGGCCGACGTACGCCGCTGGTGGACATGGAAGGAGCCGTAACGGCTGTACGATACGTAAATGCTATCCTCCAACCGATAGTGCAACCATATCGCCAGCATATTGGCGAGGCATTCGTCTAATGGACGACAATTCGCGTCCCCATCGTGCACATCTTGTGAATGACTTCCTTCAGGATAATGACATCGCTCGACTAGATTGACCACCAAGTTCTCCAGACATGAACCATATCGAACATGCCTGGGATAGATTAAAAAGGGCTGTTTATGGACGACGTGACCCACCAACCACTCTGAGGGATCTACGCCGAATCGCCGTTGAGGAGTGGGACAATCTGGACCCAAAGTGCCTTGATGAACTTGTGGATAGTATGCCACAACGAATACAGGCATGCATCAATGCAAGAGGACGTCCTAGTGGGTATTAAGGTACCGGTGTGTACAGCAATCTGGACCACAACGTCTGTATGGTGGTACAACATGCAACGTGTGGTTTTCACGGATAATAAAAAGGGCGGTAATGATGTTTATATTGATCTTTATTCCAGTTTTGTGTACACGTTCCGGAAGTCTCTGAACAGAGGTGATGCAAAACTTTTTTTGATGTATCTATTATTTTTTTTTCGTAAATGTTTTCGATATGTTGTTATCTACCGATAAAATTAGATATGTACAAGTAAGTAAATGGAAAACAGGTATCATTGTAGCTTATGAAAGTACGTAATGAGTTTCTGAATATGTATTAGTAAATGAGGAGAAAATAGTTGTCATAATTATTTTCGTAAATGTAATTCATTGCACTGCTCCAGGGGTTTGTGCGCAGTAGCAAGAGGGAAGGAACACAGAGAGACCTAGAACTATGTGTGACTGATGACCGAAAAAATTATTTAGTCGTAAAAAAGTGCGGTTTAACAACTATAAAGTGGTCTGGTGTTACTTAGCATCCTATTAATTCGTCTCTGAAATTTGTAAAGCGTGGATGAAGAATTTCCACGCTGATGACGCTGCAGGGTTTTAGAGCGATGGATGCTGTAGTAACAATGGCTCCAAAAGGCGCCAAATTGGTCGATTAATGTTATCAGAGACGTGAAGAAACAGTGCGATCGTGGTTTGACCACCGCTCATCTAAACGACGCTCGTGACAACGAACTTCACAACACGACGATGCAAGACCTTGCAATTAATATTCTTAAAATTTAGAACTCTATGGAAGCTCGTTGCAGTTTTCTGTTACTTGATGTTTTTGTTTATTACTGTGTGATCAAAAAGTCTCTGCAGCTCCGTATGATTGTTCGCCAGCCTGGGTTACTTCCCTTCAAGTGGACTCTCCCAACATCCCACTGTTTCGTTTACCTCAGCCAGCGCCCGTAGTGTCGTTGGTGTGTGTTGTTACGTGTTGACGTGAACGTTTAAGTTTAGTTTCTTTGTTCGTTTGTTTCGTTTTTGCCACTGTTAAAATGCTACTCATTGAAGAACGTGTGTTTTTAATCTAACAAGTGTTCAAAGATAGCGGTAAATACACAGTTTCAGTTCGTCAAACATTTCAAAAATGGTTCAAATGGCTCTGAGCACTATGGGACAAAACATCGGAGGTCATCAGTCCCCTAGAACTTAGAACTACTTAAACCTAACTAACCTAAGGACATCACACACATCCATGACCGAGGCAGGATTCGAACCTGCGACCGTAGCAGCAGCGCGTTTCCAGACTGAAGCACCTAGAACCGCTCGGCCACACCGGCCGGCGTCAAACATTAAATTCAGTTTTTCCGGAGACAACAGTCCCACATCGTGATACTGAACGAGAATTCATTAACAAAGTTCGAAGTACGGGTTCAGTGACAGATGCATGGAGAAGTGGTCGTCCTAGCGTTTTGTCTGAGGATAAACTACTCGATATTTCCGATAAAATGTCCATGAGTCGGAACAAGTCAGTAAGAAAACTCGATCAGGAAGTAGTGTTAGTGTCGCAACGGCCCACGCAGCTGTGGTGAAAAAATTGGAAGAAAGTGACAGTCGTGCAAGATCTGAAAAATACTGATCATGGCAGTGGTTCAAAAATTTCGTTCAACAATATGGAAGGCATATCCTTAAGGAAACGTTTTTCGGTGATGAGGCGTGGTTTCATTTATCCGAGTAAATGAACTCGCAAAATTCTCGTATGTGGAGTACTGCAAATCCATTGCGTATTCACGAGGAACCAATTTATTCTGTGAAAATATGAGTTTGGATTGCAATTTCTAGACGTCGGATTGTGGGTCCCATATTTTTCAACGAAACAGTAAACGCAGAAAGATACTGCAGTGATGTTCTGTACCCATTCATAGGAGAACTCGTGTTAAGTGAAATACTGAACGGTTATTTTCAACAAGATGGTGCAAACGCGCATAGAGCTCGCGTTTCAACGTCATTGCTTGCTGATGTCTTTGGTGATCGTTTAATTTCACAGGGACCTTGGCCTCCACGATCGCCTGACCTAACACCACCTGACTTTTTGTTCTGGGGTGCAGCGAAACCAACTGCCTATAAAAACCGTCCAAAATCCATCGACGAATTGAAAACTGCAGTATCCACTTTCACTGCTTCCGTTACAGAAGAAATGTTACAGCTTGTGTTTATAAACATGATTAGACGAATTGAATTGTGTATTCAACATCAAAGGGGGCACTTTCAACATTTAATGTGGAAATTTGTAAATAAAAATGAATATTCAATAAAGTAATAACTTGTATTTCGCTGAGTTTCATATCGGTATATTCACTGCGACATACGGCATGCGCGGCTAACAATCATATGACACTGCGGAGAGACTTTTTGAACATCCCGTATATGTAAACAATTCTAAACGACAGTGTTAAATTCGAGTCTCCGTATTTTATCTTTTCACAGACGGTTGCGGGACACGGTTATTCAATACTGAAATCTAACACCTTTCAGTCGTCTAATTTCCAAAATGTGATTTTATTACTCTACCAGTTTCGGCGATATATTACGCCATCCACAGATACGAATCGTTGAATACTGGCCCCTATTTTGATCAGAACCAAGGTTGGAATCTTCCTACACGTCGGTCAAGGGACATGAAGATGGCGTAATATACCACCGAAATTGGTACCCCAATAAAATAAGTCTGGAAATTAGACAGCAGAATGGTCTTTGATTTGACATTCTGTGTTACATTCAATAGAAAGCATTTCGCGCTCCCATATCCAAGGTACTTTGACAGTTGCTTGAAACGTTTCCTTGAAACCGCAGTATTTCGTAATCTATAAGACTTGAAAACGACGACATTAACATTTCTGAAGTGATTTTGATAATTCACGCAGAGAGAACCGAAGTTTTATTTGAGAGCATTGGTCGATTTGTGATTCACTTCCTTTTGACTGATGTATGCGGAAGCGCCAGAGATGTGAACAGGCAGAATACGGCGCTGCGGTCGGCAACGCATATACAGGGTGTTACAAAAAGGTACGGCCAAACTTTCAGGAAACATTCCTCACACACAAAGAAAGAAAATATGTTGTGTTACTTCCCATGTTAGAGCTCATTTTATTACTTCTCTTCAAATCACATTAATCATGGAATGGAAACACACAGCAACAGAACGTACCAGCGTGACCTCAAACACTTTGTTACAGGAAATGTTCATTATGTCCTCCGTTAGCGAGGATACATGCATCCACCCTCCATCGCATGGAATCCCTGATGCGCTGATGCAGCCCTGGAGAATGGCGTATTGTATCACAGCCGTCCACAATACGAGCACGAAGAGTCTCTACATTTGGTACCGGGGTTGCGTAGACAAGAGCTTTCAAATGCCCCCATAAATGAAAGTCAAGAGGGTTGAGGTCAGGAGAGCGTGGAGGCCACGGAATTGGTCCGCCTCTACCAATCCGTCGGTCACCGAATCTGTTGTTGAGAAGCGTACGAACACTTCGACTGAAATGTGCAGGAGCTCCATCGTGCATGAACCACATGTTGTGTCGTACTTGTAAATGCACATGTTCTAGCAGCACAGGTAGAGTATCCCGTATGAAATCGTGATAACGTGCTCCATTGAGTGTAGGTGGAAGAACATGGGGCCCAATCGAGACATCACCAACAATGCCTGCCCAAACGTTCACAGAAAATCTGTGTTGATGACGTGATTGCACAATTGCGTGCGGATTCTCGTCAGCCCACACATGTTGATTGTGAAAATTTACAATTTGATCACGTTGGAATGAAGCCTCATCCGTAAAGAGAACATTTGCACTCAAATGAGGATTGACACATTGTCGGAAGAACCATTCACAGAAGTGTACCCGTGGAGGCCAATCAGCTGCCGATAGTGCCTGCACACGCTGTACACGGTACGGAAACAACTGGTTCTCCCGTAGCACTCTCCATACAGTGACGTGGTCAGCGTTACCTTGTACAGCAGCAACTTCTCTGACGCTGACATTAGGGTTATCGTCAACTGCACGAAGAATTGCCTCGTCCATTGCAGGTATCCTCGTCGTTCTAGGTCTTCCCCAGTCGCGAGTCGTAGGCTGGAATGTTCCGTGCTCCCTAAGACGCCGATCAATTGCTTCGAACGTCTTCCTGTCGGGACACCTCCGTTCTGGAAATCTGTCTCGATACAAACGTACCGCGCCACGGCTATTTCCAAGTGCTAATCTATACATCAAATGGGCATCTGCCAACTCCGCATTTGTAAACATTGCACTGACTGTAAAACCACGTTCGTGAGGAACACTAACCTGTTTATGCTACGTACTGATGTGCTTGATGCTAGTACTGTAGAGCAATGAGTCGCATGTCGACACAAGCACCGAAGTCAACATTACCTTCCTTCAATTGGGCCAACTGGCGGTGAATCGAGGAAGTACAGTTCATACTGACGAAACTAAAATGAGCTCTAACATGGAAACTAAGCGTTTCCGGACACATATCCTCATAACATCTTTTCTTTCTTTGTGTGTGAGGAATGTTTCCTGAAAGTTTGGCCGTACCGTTTTGTAACACCCCGTATAAGACAAGTGTATGACGCAGTTATTAGATCGGCTACTGGTGCAACAACGAAAGGTTATCAAAATTGAAGTGGTGTTACAGTCGACGCACGAGCGATGGCGAGGCAGAAATGAAGTGGGGATTTTCCCGTACGAGCATTTCACGAGTGTACCGTGAGTATCACTTGACTTAATTCCTTTGGCCCCTGTGGGGGCATAGGGCATCCAGAAGAGCTCGCCATCCGTGTCTGTCTTTGGCCATTTGCCTGAATTCTGTCCAGGTCTTGCCAACTGTGGTGTCACCGCCAGACACCACACTTGTTAGGTCACGGCCGGCCAGAAATTCTGCACGCGTGCGGTGCTCCTGCACATGTGCAACTTTCGGATCACAGCGTGTACGCCGCAGCCGTCAGCGTTCATGTAGTGCATGTTTCTACGCACAGATGTCGCTTTATCCACTTGGTGAGGTACTCTGTACCGGCGAATTCTAGTGCCCTTTCCACAGCTTGCAAGCCAACCATGGGAAGGTATTTCGCTTATTAAACATGATTTCAAATAACATTAAACTAATGCAAGGTTTCCTACAACTAATTCTCGGTGCCCTCTGTTACACCCACATAATTTCTGTCTCACTGACCTCTGGACTGAATGATAACCGCAGACCTCTCGATGATGACCTGTACTATTATTGCTACATCTTTCATCAGTTCCGTCTGAAATCTGCATAATAACCGACAATTAGATGAATGTTATGTTTTATTGACTTCAGCTGAGCGTAGCCCTTCACACATTAAAAAAAAAAGGACCCTAAATGTAAGTATACAACAATCGGTTTAATGATCAATTTTCCTGATAATAATGTAACGTTAAGTAGAACGATGCAATAATGCACAGTTAGTAAACAATAATTTTTAATTATGAAAGGAATAAATCCAAGTACGTTTATCACTGGTCATGAGAAATGATACAGTTAATATCGGGCACAAAAGCACGGCTCATTGACAAACGCAACCAGTTGCGGGAGATTTTCATCACTTATGCTTGATCGAAACGACTGAGAACATAGATCTTCCGTTCTTTGTTTTTTCGCAGTACCCGGCATTTCTCAGTACTTCTCTGTTAAGATTACGGTCACCAGGGGTAAACGAGACTGGGTATGTTGCGCCCTTGCTTGTACCACATAAACAGGGAACAGGAGCCGCCGCCGTTCATTTAGGTCACATGTCTAATAACAGATGTCGCTGTCGCACACGTGCGCACATGTGCAGCACTTCCGCACGTCTGCACACTGTGCAGCGTTTGGCCGGCCCTGTGCTGGGTGGTAGCCTTTAAATAGGCCGCGGTCCGTTAGTATACGTCGGACCCGCGTGTCGCCACTATCAGTGATTGCAGACCGAGCGCCGCCACACGGCAGGTCTAGAGAGACTTAATAGCACTCGCCCCAGTTGTACAGCCGACTTTGCTAGCGAGGGTTCACCGTCTACATACGTTCTCATTTGCAGAGACAACAGTTTAGCATAGCCTTCAGCTACGTCATTTGCTACGACCTAGCAAGGCGCCATTATCAGTTACCATTGATATTGTGAATCATGTACCGTCAAGACCGACGTTCTTCATTAACGGATTAAAGTTAAGTATTCCACCAGCTACGTCCGTTTTTCTAAATTCTAATTTCCTTGTCCTGTTCCAGACCTCACGCCAGCCTGCGTGAGCTAAAACGCGTGCCTTTCGGCCTCCTTCTAGTAACACGGTGTTGGCTCTCATGCCAGCCAAAACACCAACTCTTTTTGCTTCCCCTTCCACTGTCCTCTTCCATGTGCCCATAGGTCTTCCTCTACATCTACATCTACATGACTACTTCGCAATTCACATTTAAGTGCTTGGCAGACGGTTCATCGAATCACAATCATACAATCTCTCTACCATTCCTCTCCCGAACAGCGCGCGGGAAAAACGAACACCTAAACCTTTCTGTTCGAGTTCTGATTTCTCTTATTTTATTTTGATGATCATTCCTACCTATGTAGGTTGGGCTCAACAAAATATTTTCGCATTCGGAAGAGAAAGTTGGTGACTGAAATTTCGTAAATAGACCTCGCCGCGACGAAAACGTCTTCGCTTTAATGACTTACATCCCAACTCGCGTATCATATCTGCCACACTCTCTCCCCTATTACGTGATAATACAAAAGGAGCTTCCCTTTTTTGCACCCTTTCGATGTCCTCCGTCAATCCTATCTGGTAAGGATCCCACACCGAGCAGCAATATTCTAACAGAGGACGAACGAGTGTAGTGTAAGCTGTCTCTTTAGTGGACTTGTTGCATCTTCTAAGTGTCCTGCCAATGAAACGCAACCTTTGGCTCGCCTTCCCCACAATATTATCTATGTGGTTTTTCCAACTGAAGTTATTCGTAATTTTAACACCCAGGTACTTAGTTGAATTGACAGCCTTGAGAATTGTACTATTTATCGAGTAATCGAATTCCAACGGATTTCTTTTGGAAGTCATGTGGATCACCTCACACTTTTCGTTATTTAGCGTCAACTGCCACCTGCCTTGTTCCCTGGGGATTCCATTCCAATGCTTTTTTCTCGATGGCTCTATCTGGTTTTCTCAAGGTGTGCCCCAACCAACCTCACTTTCTCTCTCTTATCTGGTCTTTTATAGGTATCTAGTTTGTTATTTGCCAGAGCTCCTCATTACATATTTTTCCTGGCCACCAGATAATCATGATGCGTCGAAGACATTGGCTTTACATTTCCTTAATTGGAACTTTATAGTTCAATTATATTATTAACAGTAATACGCCTCTTTTTGGCTTCAATTAATAAGAATAAGGGTATTTTATTTACCAACCTTATGAAGCTTTGTAGCCGGCCGTTATGGCCGTGCGGTTCTAGGCGCTTCAGTCTGGAGCCGCGTAATCGCTACGGTCGCAGGTTCGAATCCTGCCTCGGGCATGGTCGTGTGTGATGTCCTTAGGTCAGTTAGGTTTAAGTAGTTCTAAGTTCTAGGGGACTGATGACATCAGGTGTTAAGTCCCATAGAGCCATTTGAGCCATTTTTTATGAAGCTTTGTATCTGGGATGTTATCTTTTTATCCATTTTCCAGCTTTCACTGGCGTACAGAAGGACAGCCTTCACATTTGTATTAAAAATACGGATTTTTGTTTTGTACGTGATATTTCTATTTTTCCATATTGGATACAATTGTATGAAGGCAGCATTTGCCTTTTTAATGCGGTTTTTCTCATAATCTCTAGCTCCATCATCTTCCGTCACTATACTACCTCGATACAGGAATGAGTTGACAGTCTCCACCCGCTGCTCCCCTAATAACAGTGGCACCTCCATGTTCCCTGAATTTACTCTCATTCCCTTTGTTTTGCCTGTATTTATCTTGAGGCCAGCAGTCTCTGCTTCTTCTTTCAGCAAGTTTAGTTTAGGTTGCATATCAGTCAGCCTTTGACCTAATAAAACTATGTCGTCTGCAAAATCCAAATCCTCCAGACGTTTATGGATCCCCCACCTGGATTCCTCGTCTCCTACCTGCTGTGGCTCTTCTCACAACTGAGTCTACAACAAGTAGAAAAAGTGTTGGTGATAAAATGCAACCCTGCCGGACACCAGTTGTTACTTTATAGGCTCTGTCATATTTCCCTTCTGGAGTACGCAACATTTGTAGCCATCATATAGGTCTTTTATGATTCTAAGATCAAAAATGGTTCAAATGGCTCTGAGCACTATGGGACTCAACTGCTGAGGTCATTAGTCCCCTAGAACTTAGAACTAGTTAAACCTAACTAACCTAAGGACATCACAAACATCCATGCCCGAGGCAGGATTCGAACCTGCGACCGTAGCGGTCTTGCGGTTCCAGACTGCAGCGCCTTTAACCGCACGGCCACTTCGGCCGGCCGATTCTAAGATCTTCTGTGGTATGTCATACTTCCGCAACACCTGCCAGAGCACTTTATGTTTCGCGGAATCGAAGTCCTTTTGAAAATTAATGAAAGATACATGGTTGCTTGGAATTCTTTGCTTTGCTCTAAAATGATCCTAAGGGAGTTAATAAGATAAACAGAATTGAGGTGTGCCCTAAAACCGGCCTGTTCTTTACGCAGTCGCTTATCCAGGAGTCCGGTAAAACATCAGATGTCGGAAATCGCTGATGCCGGAAAAGGATCCTGCAAGAATGGGACCAACGACGACTGAAGAGAATCGTTCAACGTGACAGAAGTGTAACCCTTCTCCAAATTGCTGCAGATTTCAATGCTCGTCCATCAGCGTGCAGACGATTCAAAGAAACATCATTGATATGGGCTTTCGGAGCAGAAGGGCCACTCGTGTACCTTTGATGACAGCACGACACAAACCTTGTAAGACGTATGCGTTGCCGGCGATGGGCGAGGCATGGCAGAGTCTCTGACCAGAGAGTAGTATGTAGTTAGTTGTTGCTTGTCGCGAGTCAGTCAGTCGGCTTTAGTCTTCTGTCCGTGCTAGTAAGCAGTAGTCTGTGTGAGTCGGGAGTAGTCGGCGCGTGTCGGCTGTCTGCTCTGCTCGGGACTCTGGTCAGAACTCTGGAAGATGAGTATTGTTGTAGAAGGTAAAGAAGCAGCCTTGCGCATATCTAGTAATGTATATTAATTGTCATTTAATTTCTTTCAAAAAATGCCCCAATAATAATTTTTATAATATAAAGTAACTTTTTTAAAGAAAAGCATTCATTTCAATTTAAAGAATATTTCTAATGCATGATCATTCCTTCCAAGAATCCAAAAAAAAAAGAAATATACGCCAGCATTGCACGAAGCTGTGTAGAAAATTATTATGTAAGAGCAGATATATTTGCAGTTTTTATTGAGGTAAGAATTTTTGCTTTTTTATTCAGAATACAGGGCTGAAGGGCAGCGCTGCTGTCCTCATAAAATTTACCAGGTTATTGATTTTTTTTATTATTTTGGTGTTTAAGAATTTTTCTGCTTCGAACTTAACATTAAATGAGAAAAGAATTTTGTGTGAACATTAAATGTGATTGCATTTCTGCAGACAGATTATAAATGGGAGCCAGTTTTGTTCAGAGGTTACAATACTTCAAAAATTCATTTAATTATTATTTTTGTGGGGACGTTACACCAGGTTCGTGGTTTCCTAATTAAATATTTTTGTGGGGATTTTACGCTTGGTCCATTTTCATTATTATATTTTTCGTGTGGGGGAGGTACACTTGGCGACATCCGGCCAGGATCGTATTTCTTTGTGAATCTTCTGATATGTAGTCATATATTTGCTCTTATTTACTTAAACGTAGTTTGCATCTGACGCAACGCATTTACTAAATTGTCACTCTTTCTTTCACAGATCATCGGCAATTTGTTGCTCTTTGTTGTAATTGTGTTTGTTGCATTTTGCATTGTCTTTGTTTCATTTGTGAATAATTTTGATTTGTGTAAAAATGCCGCGAAAAACTGTTAACAGTAAACCGCGATGTGTAATGAGTGAATTAGCCGACTCAAATAATTTGTCCAGTGGTACTTGCGACACTCAGTGTAATGATGACAATTCTCCATTTACAGACAATCAGTGCTTACTGACCACTAGTAATGATTTTTATCCTAATGATGAGCAAACAAATTCGATTGTGTCGTCTGTTAATTTAACGACAATTAATGACGCGGTACGTTCTGTTACAATGAACGCTGCCCAGCTTAACACACCCGGTTTGCAAAATTTGAATTGTGAACAGATAAATTTCTCTAACGAAAATGAACAGTGTACTCAAAGTACGTCAGACTTATATGATTCCGAGGTAGTGACCAACAGTGCGCATCCGATTAGCAAACATTTTCAAGAATCACAAAATGACCGAATGGTTACACAAAACGTGACAATTGCAGGTACGCTATCAAACAGCACAGAGAATGGAGTAGGTAATATTGGCTTGGATCAAATTATGGCACTATTGCTACAACATAGTGCAAATTTCAAACAACTTAATGAAAATAATGAAAATCTCAAACAACAACTTAATGAAAAACTAGACAACCTTAATAAAAAATTAGACAGCAATTGCAGATAGCTTAGTGAACAGATTACAGACGTTGCCGCGCAGTGTCATGATAGTAAGGAACAATTACGTGAGGAAATTAAGGCTTGTGCTAGAAACAGTAGTGAAGAAATTGGATCTGTGGCACAAGAATTAAATAATAGACATGCAGATACAACTAAATTACTTAGAGACGAAATTAGTGCAGTCGGTCAACAATGCTCTGAAAACACAACACAGTTACGCGACGAGTTTAAATTAATGTCAACAGAACTTTCGCGCACACTGGATGCAAAGGTACACACGAAATTCGACCAACAGAACAGTCAAATTGACGAACGTTTTAATCACCACCTACCAAACAATGAAACGCTTTACCGTAAATTCATACAGGAACAAAATAAAGTAAAACGACAAGTTATGGAAACAATTACTGCACAGAGACAGGAAGATAAACGTAAATTGTTCACGAAAGCAAAAATATATACGTAGACAACAATATTGCTACAGTATCAGACGAAATAAATACTATCAAACAGTTGAACACCGAATTGCGTGATGAGATTTCCGATCTGAAATCAAAAACAGACACACACACAGTAGACTTACAGACAATGACCGACAGACTCGAACAATTAGAACTAATACAGGATCCCGATGTTATCAAAGCAGATGTTAAAAAATTGAACGAAACCACACGTAAAATACAAAAACAGATTAATGCTTGTGACACTAAAAACGATGATCAAGTAAAAATACTGACTGAAAAATATGATGAATTGGCCAGTCGTATTGACGTTATTGAAAGTAATAATGACACCAAACCAGACGATACTTCACCAATTTCATTTAATCAAACACCTGAATTCCAAACTTTACAGCAGACGATCAGTGAGATAGATTCGTCCAATAATACATTACGTAGAAAATTGTCGACTTTACAGCAGGAGGTGACAGAGATGAAAAATATTTCAGTCAATAACACGTCACAGCATACGGCACATTCCGAACATTTGTCACACTCACAAGCCATTATAATTTATGTAATTTACAGAGAGTACGTGACTTAGATTCCGAACAATCACAGACAAATAGATTCTCATACAATCCTGAACCTGTTCAGACATACAGAGACGATAATTTTGACTACAAGCAATTTTTATCCGTAAGAAAATCTAAGGTATTTAAAAATGACAGAGCACAGGTACACGCTTTGAACTGGATACGTCAATTTATTTTTGTTTTTTCACCAGCTTGGCCTGTAATGCAAAAACTTGAATTAGCATGGATACAACAATTTGTTTTTGAATTTTCACCGCCATTGCCTGTAACGCAAAAGCTAAAATTTATTTGTAGCGCGTAATTAACCTCAGGGGATTCATTACACTTCGATGAATATGTGCCGTAGCGTGCACAGGGCCCCGAGCCGTGGTAGTGCTGTTTCATCTTTAGTTTTCTGCACTGCTGCCTTCTCTTCTACTATCCTTTATATCTATTAAAACAGCTCTTCAACTATCGATCTATCTAGAATTAAGAAACGTGTAAAGAAAACCCGATATGACAAGTTTTACCGAAAGTGATAATTTTTCAGTAGACGCTTCAGAAATGACAACCACGAGAACTTTAATACCTGACAAAAAATTTAATCATCAGTATGTGTAAGATTATCAGCAACAGCAAACACATTTTCGTAACAATAGAGGTTTTTCACCGCAACAGCATCAAAGCCAGCCGGTTAGCATACCTAACCAACAATGTAATGTACAAGGTCAACCAAGCTTTAATGTTTCGCCACCCTCACGTATAGTGTCAGCTCCAACAAATAGTAACGCACAGCAACAAGGAAACCAGTCCGTACAGAAAACACACTATTTCAATTGTTATTGCAGTGCACCGTATAGAAATGACTATCATGAGAGACGTAAAAGTAATGAGCACAATTTTCAGCGTACATTTAATAACAGTCGGTCTTATCAGCAGCAAAATCATCCGCAACAACATATTATCATGAATGAACCAGAAAGTAGATATCATCCAGAACGTAAGACGTCAGGAAGAAATAACAGAACCGTACAAATAGTAGAAATGCCACAGCATCCTCCCGAAAATAATAGCACGTCAGATAGAGTTTGACTAGATACAGTACAGGTTGCATCTTCCAGCAACGTAAGCAATACTTCAGATACACAGAATCTTGTTCACGATAATGTTATTTAAAACATGCCTTGTTGAATGCACCACTTTTATCGCATCCAGATCTTAGTAGAAACTTTTCCATTGCCACCGACAGTTCTAACACTGCTTTAGGCGTACACATTTTTCAGGATATTGAAGAAGATGGTTGTACAGTAATTAAAAACATAGCCTTTGCGAGTCGCATTCTGTCATCTGCTGAACGCAATTATTCTGTTACAGAACTTGAAACATTATGTGTTGTATAGGCTTTTACGAGATCTCGGCATTTTCTTTATGGAAGACATACCACCGTTTACACAGACCATAGAGCGATACAGTTTTTACTTTCGGCTAAATTTACACACGACAGATTAAGTAGATGGAAACTTTATTTGCAGGAATTTAATTTTACAATTGTTCACATTCCCGGTACACAAAATATTGTAGCAGACGCACTATCCCATTCTCTCAGCAACAATCAGCAAGACATCGCAACCAACTTCTGCAAAGCAAATTTCAGCCTGATGTACATTCAACAAGTTGCATTTGAAAATTTCATTTCGTCGTCATTACAAGACATAGCACAAGAGCAGAGTAAAGACAACGTATGGAAAGAAATTAAACACCTTTGGCAAGATGAGAATAATGCTACCATCAGAAACCATTACACTGTACGCAATAATATTCTGTTTCGCCGCTCTCATCCTGACAGCAACAATTGGTTATTATGCATTCCTGGCGAACTTGTTAACAAATTAATCTGGTATACTCATTTAAGTTACGCACATTACGGAGCCAGAAAATGTTTTCTTATACTGAGACAGAACTGTTATTTTACCAACATGGAGAAACGTATTCGATGAGTTTTAGCGTCATGTAAAATCTGCCAGAAAGCTAAATCAGACACAACTTCACATATTCCTCCATTACATCCCATTGTACCAGTTAAATTGAGACATATGGCCGCTGTAGACATTTTTGGTCCGATTCCCAGAACTAATAGAGGTTTTTGCTACATCTTTGTCGCTGTTGAACTCACTTCAAAATTTGTTACCTTCACTCCGTTACGCAAAGCTACTGCTAAAACTGTTTCGAAAGCATTTGTAAAACATTTTCTATTTCATGTAGGGCATGTGTTGAAAGTAATTTCCGACAATGGATCACAGTTTCGATCTGCTATATGGACACGTTTGTTGTGAACTAGAAACATTTATCCGATCTATATATCCGGGTACCATGCTTCTTCGAACCTTTGTGAACGATTAATGAAAGAAATTGGTAAACTGTGTAGAATATACCGCCATAAAAAACATATTGATTGGGACACATACATACTCTCATTCCAGGATGTAATTAATTCCATACCAAATGAATCTACTATGCTATCTCCGTCTGTTATACTGAAAAATGTTGAACCACCTAACAAAATTAAAGAATTAGTAACCTTTCCTACATCTCGTCGACTACGACACCATGAAATAATTGACATTGCGCTGAACAACATCAAACGTGCCGCAGAGCGCCGGAGAAGACAGCAAAAACAGGTTTGTACACGCTGTGACTTTCACATTGGACAGAAGATATTTGTACGTACACACTATTTATCAAACAGAGGAAAGAGTAGATGCAGTAAATTTGAGCTTCTATACGCAGGTCCATATCGAATTCGCAGCATTCCTCACCCCAATGTAGTACACGTCGAAACTTTGAGAACCAGAAAAACCAAAGGGAACCACCATATCTCCAACGTCAAACCTTTTATTGAATGAACATACTTTATGATTTATCACACTGCAATGCCATTTCCTAAATTTTTATGACCACTTATGCAATTATATTCACATGAACACTTACTGAAGATTATCGTATTTTTTCTTGGCAAGTGCCCGGCAAGGTAAGGTTAGCAGGTCGCTCTTCTTGTCATTACACATCAGACCATGCATATTTTTCCAGATGAACTTACTCATTTTATGACCACTTATGCAATTATATTCACATGAACACTTACTGATGATTTTTTCTTGGCAAGTGCCCGGAAAGGTAAGGTTAGCAGGTCGCTCTTCTTGTCGTTACACATCAGACCGTGCATATTTTTCCAGATGAACTTACACATTTTATGACCACTTATGCAATTATATTTATGTGACTACTTACTGATGATTATCGTATTTTTTCTTGGCAAGTGCCCGGCAAGGTAAGGTTAGCAGGTCGCTCTTCTTGTCGTTACACATCAGACTGTGCACATTTTTCCAGATAAACTTACGTATCTTGTGAATAATTATGCAATTATATCTACTGACATATTAATTTTATCAAATTTTCTCTCCATTAAAGTCTTCAATTTTCGCCTCTATTAACTACACAACATACAAGCTGAACACAAAGAAAGTCATTTTTTCTTGTTATATATCAGACCGTGCATATTTTCCATTTTTCATGTATGTATGATTGTTTTCCTGTTTTGTTTGTATGCACGATCAAATATTTAAGATATAACAAATACCAGTTGACTTTGACATTTTGCCTTATGAAAGCTCAACATCGTGACTATTTTACATTTTTTTTTTTTTTTTTTTTTTTTTTGCTGCTACATTGTGATACTCTGTGTACATTTTTTGCACCTGCACACTGTCTATGTTTTTGACATATTACGTTTTCTGTCATGCTATGCTGTATGCTCAATTATGTTACTATAAACCAGTTTTTATTTAGTGGGTATATGATTTAAATGCAAGACATTAATATTTGTTCATCATTTTCAGAAAGAAATAACGTGTAAAAGAAATAAATTAAACCGAAATGGGAATTTCACCTTCGGAATGAACAAAAGAAGATACACATCGTAGAATAGCAGTCTTAACTATTTTTTTTTTCAGAATACGAGGCGATTGATGCAGGCTGTCAGACAGAACTACACATCTTAGTTTTAGTGTTGAAATATGCTAGAAATAAGGAATAGTTGTATAATGAATAATGAAGTAACTTTTTTGCAGATGATAATGAATGGTGATGAATAATGATGAAGAATATGCTAATATGGATAATGAAGTTTTTCTTAATAGGTGATGATAATAATGGAGTTATGATGATATGGATAATGAAGTTTTTCTTTGCAGGTGATGAAGTTTTTTCTTTGCAGATGGGGATAATGTTGAAGTTTATGTATTTATGCCATGTAGTTATTTAAGTATTTGTTGCAGTTCGTTTTGACAGTATGTCTTATGTCGCATGGTTTGATGACTGAAGGTTTTGGAAATGACAGCTAGAGAACATATATATTTTATACACATTTCACTACCTGTTAATTCGAAGTTCACTACTTTTCAGCATAATATGCGTTTCTTCTTTCAGTTTAATAATCCATTTTGTATTTTTTGCAGGAGAAATTATTCATGAAATTAATGTGCTATAAGCAGTTGGTCATTAAACCTGTGTCATTAATGAATGTGATCACATATACTCTATTTGTTTCATAACCTTGCTACAGCTGACTCGTGACAAATGACATTACACATCTTCATTTGCAGCAATAAGTCAAATGCAAATATTGTTATCCCCCAGTAATTAATTATCGATCCCAACGCAATGCATTGCTAGCACAAAAAAAATGTATTACCAGTCCCAAATAATGCTACCAGTTTAAGAGAGTTCTGAGTAATACTGAATAACGTTTTCTAGTCACAGACATTGAATAATAGTTATAGTATGTTACATTTTCAGTATGTCCTATGTCACTGGAATGATCAGTTCTGAGTAATACTGAATGATGCTTTGTAATAATGCGTAAATACTATGCCAATAATTTCTGTAAATAATATTTTGTTACACTCTATAAATGCAATGCCAATAATTGACTCTAATTTTGAAATACCTTCTGAATAATACTGAATCAAGTTTTATAAAAATATAAGAATACTTTGTAACTGGCCAATGAGTGCCAATAATTATTTTAAATATGTCGTATGTCACTTGAATGATGAAAAATGTTTTGTACTATTCAATACTTGCTATATGTTTTGTATCTGGCCAATGAGTGCCAATAATTATTTTAAATATGTCGTATGTCACTTGAATGATGAAAAATGGTTTGTACTATTCAATACTTGCTATATGTTTTGTAACTGGCCAATGAGTGCCAATAATTATTTTAAATATGTCGTATGTCACTTGAATAATGAAAAATGTTTTGTACTATTCAATACTTGCTATATGTTTCGTAACTGGCCAATGAGTGCCAATGATTACTATAACTAAGTGAATTATGTTAATACTATGCCATTCATTAGCTCCTGTTTTCAATGACGATTTCTGATGGTTTGTAACTGGCCAATGAGTGCCAATGTTCACTGTAATCAGATGATTTATGAACATTATTCTGTAATACTTCATACATGGTACAGAAATGTTCAGTAACTGGGCGATGAGTGCCACCAATTACTTAAATCAGTTGTTAGACTAGTGTAATTCTCAATGAAGACTAGTATGTGACTTAATGTCCTTCACCTTCTGACCTAATTACCAGAAATTACTGCAATATCCGTTTGTCCTGTCTATCCTCATGATCATGGAGCACTATATTTGGCTTTTGCACTAATTCTACGTTGGTGTACCTTACAAGAACGTGGTGTTGACACGACATGCTGTCCACCACCTTGAGCGATGGAGATGTTATTATGGTCCCACTGTTTGATATACCTAATGTACTACCAAAATGATAACATGGAATATTACTACGACATTTCAGTGTCTTGACTACACTGATTAATACTTCAAGGAAGAGAACTTCAGATTGTCTCACTTGGTGTTGTGCTTCTGTAGAAAGATATGGACTTTCAGTGCAGCTGCGTGCAACCTAAAGTGCTACAACCATGATGCAATCCTTCCATTTCCTATCCTAGTTCTAGTAAAAAAAAAAGTATGTACAGTGTGTGTGCACTTTTGTCGTTTTGTTAACATGATTTGTATTCATTGCATATACATTTTGTGAGTTGCTGATATGTTCTGAACTAACAGTGCGTGTGCACTTTTGTCATTTGTTAATATGATTTGTACTCATTGCCTATACATTTGTGATTTCCTGATATGTTCAGTACTACAGTGCATGTGCACTTTATGTCATTTTGTTAACATGATTTGTATTCATTGCATATACATTTTGTGTTTTGCTGATATATTCTGAACTACAGTGCGAGTGCACTTTATGTCATTTGTTAATATGATTTGTACTCATTGTGTATACATTTTGTCTTTGCTTGATATGTTCTGTACTCAGTGCATGTACACTATATTTTATTTCATGTTCTGCACTTTTATATATATATATATATATATATATATATATATATATATATATATATATATATATATATGTATGTATGTATATATTCTGTGATTGTAAACTTAGTAAATTAAGAAAAATTTGTTGCTCATGGCAAGTCCAATTGACTCACCATCGCTGCCAAACTTTTGCCCCCCCAGTGAAGGGTTATGTAAGACGTATGCGTTGCCGGGGATGGGCGAGACATGGCAAAGTCTCTGACAGAGAGTAGTATGTAGTTAGTTGTTGCTTGTCGCTAGTCGGCATTAGTCTTCAGTAGTCTGCGTGAGTCGGCAGTAGTCGACAGGAGTCGGCGCGTGCCTGCGCGTGTCGGCAGTCTGCTCTGGTTCGGACTCTGGAGGATGAGTATTATTGTAGAATGTAAAGAAGCAGCCTTGCGCATATCTAGTAATGTATATTAACTGTCATTAATTTCTTTTTAAAAAAATGCCCCAATAATAATGTTTATAATATAAAGTAATTTTTTTAAGAAAAGCGTTCATTTCAATTTAAAAAATATTTCCAATGCATGATCATTCCTTCCTAGAATAAAAAAAGAAATATATAGCCCAGCATTGCACAAAGCTGTGCCGAAAAGCTTTTACGCAAGAGCAGATATATTCGCAGTTTTTATTGAGGTAAGAATTTTTCCTTTTTTATTCAGAATGCAGGGCCGAGGCGTAGCGCTGCTGTTGTCATACAGTTTACCAGGTTACTAAATTTTTTTTATTATTTCCGGGTTTAGGAATTGAATTTTGTGGTTACATTAAATGTGAATGCATTTCTGCACAGAGATTATAAATGGGAGCCAATTTTGTTCAGAGGTTACAATATATAAAATTCATTTAATTATTATTTTTGTGCGGAGGTTACACTAGGTTCATGGCTTCATATAAAATATTTCTGTGGGGAGATTACAACGTCGATCACACTTACGGACCCTTAGTTAATTTCGAGAAGACGACCCAGTCTTACACCAACGTCTGGAGAACGAGTCGATAGATGGCTCTCTTGCTCTATCGAACGTCGGGTCGAGAGCAGGTGTCGCCCCCGACAGGAATTTCATTTCATTGCTACAGGAGCATGTTTCTTTTGTATTTGTACTATTCGCAATATCTTCATGTCTTTCATTTGGGCATTTTCAGTTTTATTCATTTCCTTAATTAATTAATTTTCTAATTAGCCACTATTTGTCAACATATGGACATTGTAGACACTATTTATGCAGTACAACAAAATGTATGTCAGCAAAGGTTGTAAGCCTGACTTTGGAAAAAAAAGGCGCTGGTTCTAGGCACACAAAAAAAAAAAGTCGGTAGAGCACTAGCCCGCGAAAGGCCAAGGTCCCGAGTTCGAGTCTCAGTTGAAAAAAAAAAAGAAAGAAAAAAGGGTGTAGCGTCTTTGATTCATAATCAAAACGTCTTCGGTCCCGGGTTCGATCCCCGCCACTGCCTAAATTTTGATAAATAATCGGCATTGGCGGCCGAAGACTTCCGGCGTAAGAAGTCAGCCTCATTCTGCCAACGGCCTTGTCAAAGAGAGCAGAGGAGCGGATAGAGGTTCAGGGCACTCTCTTGTCCTAGGGGTGGGAAATTGCCCCTAAAGGCGGAAGAATCAGCAATGATCAACGACATGAGGATGCAGAATGCAATGGAAACCACTGCATTAAAGACACGTAACGTGTATCCACAGGACATGTGGCCTGTAAATGAAGAATTGTCATGATGATCTCACCACTGGGAAAAGATTCCGGAATAGTCCCCCATTCGCATCTCCGGGAGGGGACTGCCAAGGGGGAGGTTACCGTGAGAAAAAGATTGAATAATCTACGAAAGGATAACGTTCTATGAGTCGGGGCGTGGAATGTCAGAAGCTTGAACGTGGTAGGGAAACTAGAAAATCTGAAAAGGGAAATGCAAAGGCTCAATCTAGATATAGTAGGGGTCAGTGAAGTGAAGTGGAAGGAAGACAAGGATTTCTGGTCAGATGAGTATCGGCTAATATCAACAGCAGCAGAAAATGGTATAACAGGTGTAGGATTCGTTATGAATAGGAAGGTAGGGCAGATGGTGTGTTACTGTGAACAGTTCAGTGACCGAGTTGTTGCAATCAGAATCGACAGCAGACCAACACCGACAACGATAGTTCAGGTATACATGCCGATGTTGCAAGCTGAAGATGAACAGATAGAGAAAGTGTATGAGGATATTGAAAGGGTAATGCAGTATGTAAAGGGGGACGAAAATCTAATAGTCATGGGCGACTGGAATGCAGTTGTAGGGGAAAGAGTACAAGAAGAGGTTAAAGGAGAATATGGGCTTGGGACAAGGAATGAAAGAGGAGAAAGACTAATTGAGTTCTGTAACAAGTTTCAGCTAGTAATAGCGAATACCCTGTTCAAGAATCACAAGAGGAGGAGGTATACTTGGAAAAGGCCGGGAGATACGGGAAGATTTCAATTAGATTACATCATGGTCAGACACAGATTCCGAAATCAGATACTGGATTGTAAGGCGTACCCAAGAGCAGATATAGACTCAGATCACAATATAGTAGTGATGAAGGGTAGGCTGATTTTAAAGACATTAGTCAGGAAGAATCAATACGCAAAGAAGTGGGATACGGAAGTACTAACGAATGACGAAATACGTTTGAAGTTCTCTAACGCTATAGATACAGCAGTAAGGAATAACGCAGTAGGCAGTATAGTTGAAGAGGAATGAAGATCTCTAAAAAGGGCCATCACAAAAGTTGGGAAGGAAAACATAGGTACAAAGAAGGTAGCTGCGAAGAAACCATGGGTAACAGAAGAAATACTTCAGTTGATTGATGAAAGGAGGAAGTACAAACATGTTCCGGGAAAATCAGGAATACAGAAATACAAGTCGCTGAGGAATGAAATAAATAGAAAGTGCAGGGAAGCTAAGACGAAATGGCTGCAGGAAAAATGTGAAGACATCGAAAAAGATATGATTGTCGCAAGGACAGACTCAGCATACAGGAAAGTCAAAACAACCTTTGGTGACATTAAAAGCAACGGTGGTAACATTAAGAGTGCAACGGGAATTCCACTGTTAAATGCTGAGGAGAGAGCAGATAGGTGGAAAGACTACATCGAAAGCCTCTATGATGTTGAAGATTTGTCTGATGTGATAGAAGAAGAAACAGGAGTCGATTTAGAAGAGATAGGGGATCCAGTATTAGAATCGGAATTGAAAAGAGCTTTGGAGAACTTACGGTCAAATAAGGCAGAAGGGATGGGTAACATTCCATCAGAATTTCTAAAATGATTGGGGGAAGTGGCAACAAAACGACTATTCACGTTGGTGTGTAGAATATATGAGTCTGGCGATATACTATCTAACTTTCGGAAAAGCATCATCCACACAATACCAAAGACGGCAAGATCTGACAAGTGCGAGAATTATCGCACAATCAGCTTAACAGCTTATGCATCGAAGCTGCTTACAAGAATAATATACAGAAGAATGGGAAAGAAAATTGAGAATGCGCTAGGTGACGATCAGTTTGGCTTTAGGAAAAGTAAAGGGACGAGAGAGACAATTCTGACGTTACGACTAATAATGGAAGCAAGGCTAAAGAAAACTCAAGACACTTTCATAGGATTTGTCGACCTGGAAAAAGCGTTCGACAATATAAAATGCTGCAAGCTGTTCGAGATTCTGAAGAAAGTTGGGGTAAGCTTTAGGGAGAGACGGGTCATATACAATATGTACAACAACCAAGAGGGAATAATAAGAGTGGACGATCAAGAACGAAGTGCTCGTATTAAGAAGGGTGTAAGACAAGGCTGTAGCCTTTCACCCCTACTCTTCAATCTGTACATCGAGGAAGCAATGATGGAAATAAAAGAAAGGTTCAGGAGTGGAATTAAAATACAAGGCGAAAGGATATCAATGATACGATTCGATGATGACATTGCTATCCTGAGTGAAAGTAAAGAAGAATTAAATGATCTGCTGAACGGAATGAACCGTCTAATGAGTACACAGTATGGTTTGAGAGTAAATCGGAGAAAGACAAAGGTAATGAGAAGTAGTAGAAATGAGAACAGCGAAAAACTTAACATCAGGATTGATGGTCACGAAGTCAATGAAGTTAAGGAATTCTGCTACCTAGGCAGTAAAATAACCAATGATGGACGGAGCAAGGAGGACATCAAAAGCAGACTCGCTATGGCAAAAAAGGCATTTCTGGCCAAGAGAAGTCTACTAATATCAAATACCGGCCTTAATTTGAGGAAGAAATTTCTGAGGATGTACGTCTGGAGTACAGCATTGTATGGTAGTGAAACATGGACTGTGGGAAAACCGGAACAGAAGAGAATCAAAGCATTTGAGATGTGGTGCTATAGACGTTGAAAATTAGATGGACTGATAAGGTAAGGAATGAGGAGGTTCTACGCAGAATGGGAGAGGAAAGGATAATGTGGAAAACACTGATAAGGAGAAGGGACAGGATGATAGGACATCTGCTAAGACATGAGGGAATGACTTCCATGGTACTAGAGCAGGGCTTAACAGCTGGCCAGTTTTGAGCGCGGGTACTCGCGTCTGCTCAGGCCCGTGCTCGCGAGCAGGTGCAAGGTCGCGGAGTAGGGAGGGAGGGGAGGGAGGGGAAATGCGCGCTCACGTATGAATAGGGCCGCAGCGTGCCTATTGAATTCGCACCGACTGTGTAACGTTTGAAGTACTACGATCAGCTCTAACAGTCACTTCGCTGGTTAAGAATCATGTCAAGTCGCCGTTGTGTAACCTCAACCATGCTTTCGCAGTTGAACCCCCACTGCGAGGAATTGTATCTGTTTACAGAAAAAGATGGTGTTGCAAAATGTTTAGTATGTCACAAAACGCTAAATTCTTTTAGGAAATTTAATTTGCAGCGACATTATATGTCGTACCACGCGAAAGACTACGGAAGTGGAAAATGTGATGGACGAGATCGTGCACAGGAAGTTATTAAACTTAAAAGGAAGCTATCCGAAGAAGATCTGGACGACGAAGAAAAATCAACTGAGGCAGCTGTCACAGTGAGCTACAAAATTGCTTTGCTTTTAGCAAAATCCCTGCGCCCCTTCACTGATGGCGATTTAATAAAGGAATGTTTGGTAGTTGCAGCGGAACATTTGTGTCCATCTCAAGTTGAACAGTTTCGGATTGTGCCATTATCTAACATGACCATTATGCGTCGCATACAGGACATGGCAGACAACGTCCAGAGCCAGCTTGCAAATATCTGTAAAGATTTTATGGCGTATTGTCCAGCTCTGGATGAAAGTAAGTAGTGTTGAAGAAAGTGTTGAAAATATAGGATTGTCGTGGAATTCTTTAGTTTCAGTGTCTGCAGACGGTGCACCAGCGATGACAGGGAACAAATCAGGTTTCGTTGCGCTGTTGAGGGAGAAAATACAAAAACTGACCGTGCCGAATGAAATAAGGGGCGTTCAGTGTGTGATCTACCAGGAAAACTTGTGTGCAAAGAGTATCACTCTAAAAAATCTGATGAGTGTTGTTGTTCGTGCAACCAATTATATAACGAAGCATGGGCTACAACACAGGCAATTTAAAAGCTTTCTTGAGGATGTAGAAAGCCAGTATGGTAGCCTGCCTTATTACAGCGAGGTTCGCTGACTTAGTCGTGGCAAATTATTAAATCGATTTTTTTCCCTAGTAGATGAGATAAATATGTTCATGGAAATAAATAACATGTGTGTTGCTGAATTGAAACAGCCTTCATGGAACTGTGATCTCGCGTCCATAGCAGATTTAACTAGCCATCTGAATGCTTTGAACGTTTCACTACAAGGTGAAGATCTGCTACTTACTCATTTCATAGATAGAATACGAGCTTTTAAAATGAAATTGACACTTTGGGTGAGTCAGCTGGAAACAGGAAATCTAGCTCATTTTCCTAAATTATCATCAATGCAAGACGTTCACAAAGACTGTGAACATTATTCATATAGTTTAGTTGTCCTTAAGGAAGAATTTGATCAGCGCTTTCAAGATCTGACAGCACTAGACAGTGATTCTGATCTGTTCTCCTCTCCATATTCCGCGAATATTGAAGAGATTCGTCCTGAGCTGCAACTAGAAATTATTGACCTGCAGTGTGACAGAGAATACAGAGACAAATTTCAGAACAAGAAAAACATTTTGGAATTCTACAGACACTTCCCTCAGGATAGGTTTCCTCGTTTGCACAAACTGGCGGCTACAATAATATCAATGTTCGGTTCCACGTATGTTTGTGAATAACTGTTCTCTGCAATGAAATGTAACAAGACGCGCCTGAGAAACGCATTGTCTGATCAAAATTTAAACTGCACGCTGCGCCTACAATGCGCAAGAACATTACTTCGAACATAGACGCAATTGTAAAGGTCAAAAAGTACAAGATAACCGAGAATCCCACACTTCAGTGACACCTTTTATTGTGTAACAGTTCACAAATTAATACGAATGTAGAGGGATACACTAAGCTAATAAAATTATGTGGCATGTGTACAATCTCCTTTATTTGTTTCATTTGTCGCAGTAATAATTCGTGAGTGATATCCCTGCAGGTGGCCGTGGATTTACATTGACTGGCGGCAGCCGTTGTGTGCCCCACGTGACTCTCCCCACTCTCCACTCTGGTCCGGTAGTGGGGGTAGCGTGTGCTCGCGCTGCTCCGTGCTCGCGCCTTGTTGCTCACAGCTTGCTCCGCGAGCACGTATGTTGTGAAGTCCTGTACTAGAGGGAGCTGTAGGGGGCAAAAACTGTAGAGGAAGACAGAGATTGGAATACATCAAGCAAATAATTGAGGACGTAGGCTGCAAGTGCTACTCTGAGATGAAGAGGTTAGCACAGGAAAGGAATTCGTGCCGGGCAGCATCAAACCAGTCAGTAGACTGATGACCAAAAAAAAAAAAAAAGTAGTGTGAGTAGTGTGTCTGTCTAGGAACCGATGATCTCAGCAGTTTGGTCCCTTAGGAACTTACCACAGTATTCCATCATAGACAAAATAGGTTTAGTTTATTTCACTATGGATTAGCATCTAACGGAAAAAACAGTAACAAATGCCGGTCACCTAATTTCAAAGCCAACTTCCATACACCCAGCAATTTAGCAAAAAACGTGTTTGCAATGTGCTTAGGTGAAAAAAAAAACACGATATTCACTGAATTGTATTCGGAATTTTACTTTTTTGTTTAACCAGGAGATTGGCGTAGCATTTATTATAACATTTCCTGCAACTTTCGGAATTAGGTATTCATACACTATTTGAGTTAGTTTCAAATTCAGTCACTGTAATATTCTTTTCATAAAATTAAATGGATATATATTAGGAAGTATATCCACATCTAGAAATTTATTTTTGTAGTGAAGAACAGGTAGTGGTGACATTATCCAAGTCTGTCTGATTATTTGGAGAATAGCATTTTTAGTCACTGAAATTGAGGAGAATACGAAAACACCAAATATTCTTTCACAGCAAGGGCAAGAAAGTTGCACAGCCGTAATACAGACTAAGTGTGTGTGAAATCTTATGGGACTTAACTGCTAAGCTCATCACTCCCTAAGCTTGCACACTACTTAACCTAAATTATCCTAGAGACAAACACACACAGCCATGCCTGAGGGAGGACTCGAACCTCCGCCAGGACCAGCTGCACAGTTCTTGACTGCAGCTCTTTAGACCGCTCGGCTAAGTCAGCGCGGCCACAGACTAAGTACTGTGGTCTTAGCTCCAGCAAAATTACTCGATAATAAGAAATTTTTATATTCACTTGGCTTCCCAAATTTTTTGAAACTTCTTCCGAAGCTAAGTCGCGCAAGTTAGCATCTCTGTATTGTCCGCCCCGATAGCTGAGTGATCAGTGTGACGGATTGCCGCCCTACGGGCCCGGGTTCGATTCCCAGCTGGGTCGGGTATTTCCTCCGCTCAGGGACTGGGTGTTGTGTTGTCTTCATGATAATTTCATCCCCATCTGGCCCACAGGTCGCCCAACGTGGCGTCGAATGTGATAAGACCTACACGAAGGCGGCCGGACCTGCTCCGCAAGGGGCCTCCCGGCCAACGACGCCAAACGCTCATTTCCATTTCCATCTCTGTATTCCAGCCTTGCGTAGTCGCAGAGCACTAGATACTTTAGCTCTTGATCAATTAATGGAGACATATTGCACAGTGAAGCACGCAGTAGCAGAGCCCTTCAAACACGGAGCACGTGGCTTGTGGGGGAGCAGTGTGGTGCGCATGCGCGAGCCGAGATACGCACCGGCGCAGGCGTGACTGGAGACTGGCGTGTCACGTGTCACGTTTGGACGCGGCGCCAGTCTGAAGTGTCCCGTCTGATTACTCTGCGAGGTACGCCTGCGACGTCTTCCGAGGACGTAGCTCGAGGTACGCTACGCCGCACAGTGCGTGGCCAAAAAGGAAAAAAAAAAGTTTAAAGATGGGGGTTTTGGACTATCAGGTTGGCAGCAGCAATGCTGGGACAACTGAATGCCGGCTGTGCGGACGACCAGATGTTCATTTGTTCGGTTATATCTCAGGTCAAATGCGGCAGTTCATTGTTAGCGTGCGCGCAGCTGGCCAGGCTACAAAAACAGTCGTGTTGTTGAAGGAAGTTATTTATGTTTTGTGCAAGTGAAACCAATACTTTCAATATGGAATGTATTCCAGGAGGTATGTAGTAGTGAAAAAACACTTATATCACTATTAAATCATCAATTATGCACGTTTACATTTCAATTAACGTACTACAGGGAAATGAATGACAAAATCGTGAAATGTGCTTAAAAAATAGAGATAAGTTACGAGTTCCACGACATTCCGCTTTCTTTTGCGCTGTGTACGCAAGTATATATTATTACCTTTGTAAATTAAGCTTCAAATCCTGCGACTAGTTGCGACTCTGGCTTTGAGCCACGTTTTAAGCGACACTTGCAAAATGTCACTGTTCAGACATCTTCAAAAATGACAGAAGAATCAATTAATTATGAGTTTTATTTGTACAATTTAAATTACAATCGACACGTAGAAGCATTGTAAAGAATAAAATAATTAGAAAAATGACGAAAAGTGTAACACAGATTTTTTTTAAATTTCAGTTTCATCTGATCCAGCGTATTCCAGAATCGGATTTTAGAGGAAAGATATTTTTCTAATAACAAAAGAGTATTTGCCAAATGATTTGTAAGGGGTCATAGAACTGATGCTGCGAAGATTGTGAAAGACGTCACACTCTCAAGTCCATCCAAGGTGAAAAAATACAAGGCAGGCTTGCGATTTTCAACATCATCGTCATCCTCATATGATACAAATTAAGGTCTAGCACTCCTTTTCGACTTGCAATTGTCAAAAGAATCTTACCAGCATTTGAGAAATGGGGCTAAAGAAAAAGGCTTAAACACACTATATCCACCGTATTCAGCTGTTTTGGTAGCAAAAAAAGCTTGCTGCCCTCCAGACGTAACCCTCACTTTTACCGAATCAAAAGCTGAGGTACGGTTGCAAGCTTTGTTAGACCACACTGTTCAACGTGTTCTACTGCTGAAACGAGACGATATTTTACATATGAGTGATTCGGAAATGTCTAATGTGGCCCTTATTTGTAAGTGGGGCTTTGACGGAACCTCCAGGCAAAGCATGTATAAAATGAAGTTTGGGCAGATTCAAGTATTTCAGATGCAACTTTATTTTTCACTTCGCTTGTATCCTGGCTGTTTCCGTGCGTATTTCCTCTGCCCTTTCACAAGGAAGGGTCCGAATGGCTGCTTCGGTGTTGGCAATGATGTCCTCCATAGGTATGGTTCTCGGGACGATAGCGAAATTCCCTCCTTTTTGAAGAACAGACACTTCCTCTTCGGACAATTGTCGTTCAGTGAGGTTGACCACTGTGTGTGACATGTCGGGAATCGCCTTGTCGGTCTGCTTCCGGCATGTTTCAAACGTTTTCTTCTGCCGCTCGGTGCAGCGCTCGAGTTCGTTCTGCATGCTCCTGTGAGTGATGCTGTCGATCTTGTCCCAGTCGTCTCGATGCATTCTGCTACTTAGTTGATAGAAAATGTCCAGAAGTTCCTGATCCGTTCTTGCCAAGTCTCTCCGTGTTGTATGTTTTCGTTGACGAAGAAAAGCTCGTTCCATTCTGTCGTAGATACGATGTGCTTGGGCGGTGGTGAATAGGCGCTTACATCTCAAGAACTTCGGTGTAGCACATTCATCTCGGCATCGTGACAGAAAGGCGAGAGAGGACATCAGTCGCGCTTTCTTCTTCCGTCGTTGGTTAAGGCGTCGGTACAATCTGCAAATCTCCTCCCCGTAGAGGCGTAATACAAAATTGTTAAGGCTTTCGTGGTCACTTGTTGACAAACCGCCTATTGGCTTCTGTCTCGGGTTCTTCGGCCGACGTTCATCTAATGATTTTTCTGGCCTTAACAATTTTGTAAAATGAAATAATTTTTTGTAATATTTTACACCATCTTGTAACCTATATTTGGTCCTTTCCTGGAGTTTTCCACTTTTTTGGTTTATTTTTTAAGCATTAACTAAAATATCCCCTAAATACTAACTTTTATATGAATAAAAATATATAAATATAAATAAATAAAGAGACATAGATTTTGACCGCCATCTTGGATCCACCATTTTTAAATTTTTTGAACTCTGTCATCATCAGTAACCTCGATAATTCCCTAAAAATTACTTTTATACATAATAAATGATAGTAGTGTACATAGAGCCTGCCATCTTGGGTCCGCCATTTTGTTTTTTTCACTTTTTGATATCATATTCTTAATCAGAAACTCCGTAAACCCTTACATACTAAGTTTGGTACAAATTGAACAACTACTTATATTTTGACCAGCTTTTTGGGATTCTGGCCCACTGTGCGCCGCTGTGAAATCATCTTCACAGTGCATGCCCGACACGCGAAATTTTGGTTAAAATAGTGCACGAATATTAAAACCCCCTTGTTCTTGCACTCACAAAATATAAAACTGACGTTGGTGAAATTTTCACCTGAAAGCATTTGTGAATTGTAATATCATAAATTCAGGAATTGCATAGTTTTGTTTGTCTGGCGACTTTTTACTAAGCAACTATTGTCCTTGTAAGGGTTAAGTTCACATCGTTGTTGTACACGTAATTTGTTTTTGCATAGTATTTACAAAAGTATTCTTTCATTTATATTCCTGTCACGACAAAGTTTAAACTGACCATGTTAACGAATCAGCCGATTAAGCCGGTGGCGCAAGAGAGCGATAGGGCTGTGAAACTGCAGCGCAGTGCGCATGCGCTGTAGCTCGGGCGGCTCCTCTTGCGTGCTAATCTGAGGCTGTTTGCCGGCTTTGCAGACCGCAGGTGCCCCTATCAGGCTGCCCGCCCCGAATTTCGCTGCAACACTGAGGTACGTTGCGAACGGCTGTGCTTTGCACCCTGTACATGTGTCGTGTTAGGCGAGAGAGTGGCTAGTAAAAGAAAGGATGCAGTAGTCACTGAGTGTATAAACACACGACTCCAAACCAAGTAACTATTTCCTACAATGATATTGTACAAGACAGTGACACTTTTAACTACATATATTCTGCTCTTATTGCTTGTGTAACTGAAGATGGGTACGTGGTCCGAAACTGCTTCTGGGCATGAATCTGTAGATACACCTGCCTGTGTAGAGTCCCATCAGTGAAACACGTACCAGTGATGCGGTTTTTGTAGAATCTGCACAGCGGGCTGGCACTTGAAAGCAGTCGTCTACCGACTTTTGTTTCTGCGAGGGTTTTCGTCTGACGTGTCGTGTAAATTGCGAAGAGTAATTACCCTGCGGTCTGCAAACGATGTTTCACCCTCAAGCAAAAACTTGTATAAAAACCTCGCACCACTCCTGTACAGCATTGGAAGTGTAACCGATTCTGAAAGTCATTGCCACAAGCTGTTGACGGAGCTAAATGTGCGAAAGGCGGTGATCGCAAAACACTCCTTCACCTGCCGCCTCGCTCATTCAGCCTGGGAGTGGGTTTGTGTGTTCCCACTGCTAAGTTGTCGGCAGAGTTTGTTCGGAGCTTCTTTGTTAGTGTTTTTTGTTCTTCACGCTTAAGGGTTCTCGAATTTTATAACCACCCGAATACGCAGTGTTGTCCAAGTGTGTATTTATTCCAGTCTTCTATTATTCCCCCCCTCCCCTGCCCTCTGACTGTGCATTTTCTCCTGTCCTCTGTCTGTCCTCCTCCTCTTCTCTCTCTCTCTGTCTCTCTCTGCCCATCTCTTGCTTCTCCCTCGCTCTCTGTACATCTCACGCTCCCCCCTTCTCCCTCCACGTCATCACACGCGCGCTGGTGGTTCTGAACCCCACAGCATTTCTTTCCAGATTGCAACTGTTTGTACCAAATTTGGTTGAAATCGGTCCAGGGGTTTCGGATGAATATTTACCTGTGGCTTGCCCACATATGCACCTGTCGAATATATTTCACACATATTTCGCACGTATTGGTACACGCATTTCATCTGAATCTCTAGCGAATTTAATCCTGTATTTTGATTTACACGCAGCTCAGTGTTTATGATGAATCCAGCACCAGCGGTATTTCCGAACCGGGGCAAAATCTTGATAGTGGCACCCCCGCCCCCACTCCATCCCCGCCTTTCCAGCGTTGTTGTATCTCACATATTTTTGTAGAGTTTGATATATAAAACATATAAGTTCGAGGAAATACAAGACATGTTATTTGGTCTTCAGTGTGCCAAACTGCAGTGCCACGTCTCTTCTCACAACATTTTTCTATCGCACGTCGCTGTATTTCGCTCAGTGGAATTTACACGTGTATATTTTGTAGTGGAAGCTATCAAACATACACACATCACAAAAAGTTTTGCATCACCCCAGTTCCCAGAACTCCTGGAGATAGACGTTGATTGTAGATATTGTATCACAGACACAGTCCCTTTGACTAATCAGAGATGTCGCTAATCCCGCCCAGAGATGTAAAGAACCATGCATGAGCAGCGCCTATTAGACGGAGGGGGTCCGACAGCCCATCAGTTCCAGTCATTCCACCAGGAAGGAGAAACACGGCTCGTGTTGCCAGAAGTTCAAGCATGCCTTAGACGGCCAATACCGCTATTCGATCGCGTCCGCATTGTTACTTTGTGCCAGGAAGGGCTCTCAACAAAGGAAGTGTCCAGGCGTCTCGGAGTGAACCAAAGCGATGTTGTTCGGACATAGAGGACATACAGACAGGAACTGTCGATGACATGCCTCCCTCAGCCCGCACAAGGATGTCCGCTACCTACGGATTATGGCTTGGAGGAACCCTGACAGCAACGCTACCATGTTGAATGGTGTTTTTCGTGCAGCCACAGGATGTCGTGTTAGGACTCAAACTGTGCGCAATGGGCTGCATGATGCGCAACTTCACTCCCGGCGTCTACGGCGAGGTCCATCTTTGCAACAACGACACCATGCAGTGCGGTACAGATGCGCCCAACAACATACCGAGTGGACAGCTCTTCGCCGATGTGTCGCATATGCCTTCAACCAGACAATCGTCGGAGACGTGTTTGGAGGCAATGCGGTCAGACCGAGCGCCTTAGACGCGCTTTCCAGCGAGTGTAGCAAGGTGGAGGAAGATTCCCTACTGTTTTGAGATGGCATTTGTCGGGTCGACGTACGACGCTGGTGGTCATGAAAGGCGCCGTAACGGCTATACAATGACGTGAATGCCAGCCTCCGATCGATAGTGCAGCGATATTGGCAGCGTATTGGCGAGGCGTTCGTCCTCATGGCCGACAACTGGCGCCCCCATCGGGCACATCTTGCGAATCCTTCAGGAGAACGACATCGCTCGACTAGAGTGGCCAACACGTTCTACACACATGAACCCTGGGATAGATTAAAAAGGGCTGTTTATGGACTGCGTGACCCACCAACCACTCTGACGGATCTACGCCGAATCACCGTTGAGGAGTGGGATAATCTGGACCGACAGTGCCTTGATGAACTTGTGGATAGTATGCCACGATGAATACAGGCATGCATCATTGCAAGAGGACGTCCTAGTGGGTATTAGAGGTACCGGTGTGTACAGCAATCAGGACCACCAGTTCTGAACATTTCGCTGTATGGTGGTACAACATGCAATGAGTGGTTTTCATGAGCAATAAAAAGGGTGGAAACGATGTTTATGTTAATGTCTATTCCAATTTTCTGTACAGGTTCCGGAACTCTCGGAACAGAGGTGATGCAAAACTTTTTTTGATGTGTGTACATTCAGGTCAGTGGAAATTAAAATGTGCTGTGGTGCCTTTCCTGCTCCCAGTCGGCCTCTTTGACATCCAAGCCCCCTTCAAATAAACACTCACAATTAATACTGGGTGGGATTATTTGTGACGGGAGGAATAAGAACTCTTCAGAAAATTTGCACTCTTCATTGCCTGTTAGCTAATAACTTTCTCTTATGTGTGACATAAAATTGAATACAGGTAACACAAAACCAGTAAAGACTAGAGACAAGCAATACAGTACACATTTCTTCAATCCTTAGGTTCCAGCATTTTCTTCTTCTGTGCTTTCCTTAATGCAAAAGAACCTATTACCTCATGAAAGTCCGCCTCATAGGCAATTTTATTGTCAGTGGCTAGGACTGGGAGGCCAGACAGACGTTCCTCAATCACTGCCGAACGCAGACGGCTTTTAATTGTTTTCAGTTCGCTGCAGCTTCGTTCACAGCTTGCTGATGTCAGCAGTGACGTGCAGTGCAGTGCATGCGTAAAGCTGCACTGATGTAAGGAAAAAACTACTTCCAGGAAAAACTTCTCGCAAGTCATGCTTGCACAGATCTTGTAACAGACGAACGCAATTGATTTTTCATTAATTTTACTCACTAACGTCTTGAATAGGATCGGTTCCTGCCAAACATCAGCTGCAATCAAGTCTTTCGAATATTTTCGTATTGGATCGACTCACATTTTTGCAGACCCTCAGTCTGCCACTGTGTGACCACTGAGGAAGGCGAAATTTTCATGTAGGCCCTTTGCGCTGACTACCCTTGTTTCAGTTTACGTTCAAATTTTGTCAACTGTTACTTTGATGTCTCTGAAAAACAGGTTAGTTGGGTCTAGAGTTCATGATTCGTACTCGCGGATTTCGTCGTGTTGCCTCCTCTTTCTGGAAGCTCGTTTGCTTTCTGCATCTACGTATACATGGATAATCTACAGATCACAGTTAAGTGCCTGGCAGAGGGTGCATCGAACCACGTTCACAATAATTCTCTATTATTCCAGTATCGAACAGAGTACTGAGAAAAACGAACACCTATATCTTTCTGTGCGAGCTCTGATTTCCCTTATCTCTGGAAGAATAACAGCCCAAATTGTGAAGTTGAGGATAAATATAAAATCCATGTTGTAGATGACCAGTTTCATACTTTAATTCTGCGGCAGGAGAAGAGTCTTCAGTTTATTCCAGAGCGTTGACAACATATGAATTATTTATTAGAGCTGTTACAGCTAGGCGTCAGCCTATCATCTTGTCTGACTACTTCCTTTTGGTTTGTGGGCACTCAACTGCATGGTCATCAGCGCCCATACAAAGTCCCAATGTTTACACAGTCCAATTCAGCTACTTGCACGAATGATGATGATGATGATGATGATGATGAAGAAATGATGAGGGTAGCACAAACACCCAATCCCCGGGCAGAGAACATCCCCAACGCGGCCGGGAATCGAACCTGGGACCCTGTGATCCTGAGGCAGCAACGCTAGCCACAAGACCACGAGCTGCCGACACAACCCCAAATAGGCTAACCGTTTGTGGACACGATGGCGGAGAATGCAACCCCCAGAAATTTTAAGGAGTGTGACACACGTGGTACAAACTCTGCAAGTTCGTTCATTCCCATGATTCTGGATTGGACTTCTTTACATATGCCGACCATATTAGACGCATTATCGTAAGACTGATCACGACATTTTTGCACATCCGAACTATCGGCTTACAGTATTTCTAGTATTCACTTTTTGATGTATTATCCAGTCTCCCCGTCAACTTCCTTTATTTCACATCCAGCTTCTGTAATTTTTGTATAACGTTTCACTTTACTCATTTGTTGTGCGTGGAGTGCAGTCAAATATGGTGGTGAAATAGTTGGTCTCCTTGATCTCATTGATAATGGCATTTCGAACTTTGTTTGTCATTATATGGATGATTTCATTTTGCATTGACTTCGACAAATAGGATACCTGTTGCCTTTTTATGTGATCTAACTGATACTTAATAGTAGGATTGAATTTGCCGACCAGGATTATAAAATTAAGAAAAGTTGCTTTACTAGTTTGAGGAAAATTTTCAGCGAGATGACTGCGTGTTTCTTCAGAACCTCTAAAGGCAAGACAGTTTGTGGCAAGATACACGACAGCGTTCGTTATTACGCGCAGAATATGTCTCCGTTTTCCTTTCTCAGAGTGAATTATTTTCGCGATCTCGCGGTCGATGCCCTGACACGATTCCATTTACTGCAAACGAGTCTTCCATTTTATAAAATATTCTTTATTTGTTTGTGATGCTTCGTGCTCAGACAATTTCTCTGAAGCTTTTTTCCAATTCACGAGACCCTCCCTACACAGGGCTGATGTAGAAGAGCTGCCGTACGGCTTGCGATCAGTACAGTAAGCTCTGCATTTTCTGCTTTCGAACAAACAAGTCAGGATCTTCCAATATTTTCCTGATTTGCCATTGTTCCCAGCAACATGTGATATGTCAAGTGACTAACGTTGCATACAGTGGACGTAAACTTTGTTTTCTGGTTGTTTATCATTCAGTAATACAGCTCGTTTGCTGAAGAATGACCTCTGTTGATTTGCAATTTTTTTGTGGTCCGGCCATGTGCGTGGGTCCATTAGATCTATAGTTTTGTCTTTGCTACCCGTCTGCAATAAGTCGACAAATGCTAGCTCAGCGGCATGTTGCTCCTGAGATAGTACTGACGATGAAGTCTGTTTACCGTCATCTGAGACCTGAACCTTCGACTGTTCAGTCGAATTATCTTACTCTCCAAATTACAAGAATTGTTCGAAGTACCTGAAATCATAATATCAGAAGTATCAGAGGGGCTTGATGATACGTGTGCTTTGTGAAGCCATCTTCTCATCTTAGAAGCCGATTTATTTCTTTCTTCAATTTTATTCTTATTTCTTTTTCTGTTTTAAGCCCAGAAAGCTTGCTTCTTGGTGCATTCATCGTTTACTCTTTACTACCTAAAAATATAAATTTATTTTAACTCTGACACGTCGTTCTTACATACAAAATCATGATCATGTTTGTGAGTTTTAGTTAATTGCAACACCAGTTTGTAAACCAGCATTTAGAAACACTCCACAGAAATACAATACTGTGCGCCATTACGCCTATACTCCGGCCTCGCTACCGAGCAACCGTCTCTAGCCGCTCGCAGACGCGACTTCAACTCAAGGACTGACACTCCACTCCCGCTCACCCAGTCCCACACTGTTAACTGCATTGCAGTCTTTTCTTCAGTTTATGATCGCTGCACAGAGCGTTTGATAGATACTGTGTAAGGTTACACCTATGTACCACTATAACATGTTCATAAGCATCTTGTCTTATCACCTGCATCCACTCATGCCCATTGTGCACTCCGACGGACTTGGGCAATTCCAGCAGGACAATGTAACAGCTCACACGTCTAGAATTGCTAAATAGTGGCTTCAGGAACACTGTTCTCAGTTTACACACTTCCGCTGGCCACCATACTCTCCCGAGACGAAAAATTGTTAAGCATATCTGGGATGCTTTGCAACGCACTATTCAGAAGAGGTCTCCACCCGTTTATACTCTTAGGGACTTACGGAGAGCCTGGAAGTTCCCTCCAGGACAGCTTCAGGCAGTAGTGGAGTCCACGCCACGTCGTGCAGCGACACTTCTGCGTGCTGGCGGGGGCCCTACAAGAAATTCGGCAGGTTGTAAGGGAACAACTGTGTGAGGGGAAATGACAAGTTTAATGTCGCAATATTTCTCACCAAAATTACAGCTCTTCACACAGTTTTTAACTCGCCAACATAAAAACAGCGTAATGCATAACACATCTTGCAAACATCAAAAAGTGATATAAGATTATACACAACAATGTTAAATGTTAACTCCCTGAAAGCACATTAATCCTAAGTACAGTATTATGGAAGTTTAATTCGAAGTTTCTTTACCTTAAGCCTAAGCACAATAATATGAAAGTTTAATTTGACGTTTCTTTACAAAACTGCTCCTACACATACGTTATGATGTTGGTCAGTAGCACGAAAATCGTCCGATTCCAGTACAAAGCTCGGTACTATTTAGGATGACACTCAAGTCTACGGTGGATGGTTAGTCAAGTGACAAATTTGAGCGCAAGGTTACCCAAGGCCGCTGGATGTGTGGATGGGATCATTTCTATGCAACATGGCGCACCTACGCCCATTGGAAATCCAGTTAAGCAGCTGCTAAAATGCCATTTCGGAAACGCTACAATTATCAGCCACCATTTCCCTAGAGCCTGGCCGTCCCGACCATCTGATCATAATCCGTGTGAGTTCTGGCTGTGGGGCTATCTGAAAGATGTTGTGTTCTGTGTTTCGATTGCAAACTTAGCTGCATTGAAGGCACGTATTGCGCAACACAATCTGAACGTGACCCAGGAAACACTTCGATCGGTTGTGGAACATGCAGTTTCTCGATTTCAACTTGTTGCAGACAACGATGGACAGCGTATTGAACATGTTTTGCGCCAGTCACACGGAAGTTAATAATCCGATTTGAATTTGACTGATGCTTTTTATGCGGTTTTTGACCTCAGTACAATTAGAAACGGATGTGATTGATGCTTTTTGTGCTGTTTTTGGCCTCAGGACAATTAAAAACCGATTTTTCCCATCCGATGTGATACGACCTTGCTGTGGCGCATGGCCTTATGTAAATAACAGTGTCGTACCTGTACACCCATGCACACTGAGTCGCACAGTTTGTTCAAGATCAAACGTACACCTCAGGCATTGTTGTATGATTCATTTGTCATTTGTAGTCGACCACTATTAAATTACGATGCTTACAACGCCATCTGTTGCTACATTTTGTAACTATTTCTTCTTCGGCCATACGTTTTCCCCATTCTTCGATAATATTCCACTGCAGTTTGACGTCATTCTGACCAGCGGTGTAATTTCTGTAACGGTTTGAAAGTTTCTTTAATTATAATCACCCTGTATGCTAGAGGATTTCCTAACCACAGACTGACAGATTCAAGATGGTTCACTCCTGTTTTCAGTGAACTATGTGAGACTGGTGGAGTAACCAGCAGTCACACCTCACCTGAGAAGGGCGTTTGTGAAGGAGAACGCCTTACGTGGTTAATCCTTCAATTACCACACGCGAATGTTATGCAAGTATTTGTGTTCCGCATACAAGAGTACAGTGGACTTCATGTATATTCGGACTGTGTCCTTACGATTTAGAGCAGATCAGGCATTTTCGAGAAGGAAGTGATGATGACAGATAGGACTTGTGTCGCTGGTTAATTGCAAATCGGAGAGAAATCCCATTAATAACGTCCTTTGGTGAAGCCAACTCGACTCGTGACGGTATCAGTGTTGCCCGTAGCTCACATCGGTGGTCCGACGAAAACCCTCATGGCTTTGTGGAGAAATATTTTCAAGTGTGGTTTTCTGAAAATGCATGGTGTGCTGTGACAGACAACCAGCTGACTGGGCCTGTCGTGTCAGCACACAGGTGCCCCATTATCTGGACTACTAGGAAAACCGGCTTCCAGCGGTACTGGAAGAGGTTGCTTTGGCTGTGAGGACGGATGTGTTCTGCCAGCACGTCGGCGGTCCTGCACACCCTAGTCGTCTGGCGAGACACCATCTAAGCATGGCATTTCCTGCAGAATGGATCGGCAGAAATTGCCACTTTCCTCGGTCACCAAGGTTCCCAGATTGCACCCATTTACGTTTTTTGCCTATAGGGCTGTTGAAAGGCGAAGTCTAGAGATAAAGAGTGGAGACGCAACACGAGCTGATCGTCTGCTGTATGAAAGCACTGGCAAGAGCTTCTCAAAAGAGCTCTACACATCCTCTAATTGGGAGAATTCTAAATCGCATTGAAATCAGAGATGGAATTTACGAAAATCAACAATGACTTTAATCACCTGGCTTTTTCTTAAGACCTTCAGCGAGTATTGGGTTGGGTTTCATTCTGACAGCTGCGTCTCTGTCATCTTAAAATTTGGATAAACATTACATGAAAGTTTTATTCGAAACAGTAGACAGTACCACCTCCTAAATTACTTACCGTCCCCACTGAACATCCAGTGCACATCGCACGTAAATTTTGTGCAGCTCTCCCTGACAGAGACTGAGAAACAAGCGAGTAATAGCGACACCACACACTGTATTCTCCCAAGTACCCTTAGCTGACCCAGGGCTGTGAGAAGTGGGCAGCTGTGAGTGGCGGGTCGTCGCCAGCACCGCAGGCTGTGGCGGGGGGCTCTGCTCCACACGAGTGAGAGGTGAAAGGGCGGAGACTGGGCAGAGGGGATTACTGTCCGACGTCCCGTCCACAACTGGGCCATTAGAGACTGAGCACAATCTCGGATTAGGGAGAGGTGGGGAACGAAACCGTCCAGGGAGCTCTTCAAACGAACCATCCTGGAATTTGCCTGAAGTGATTTAGGGAAATCACGGAAAATCTATGTCATGATGACCCAACGCGGGTTCGAACAGTCGTCCTCCCGAAAGCAAGTCCAGTGTGCTAACCACTGCTCAAATGTAAAAAGCAGTTTGTAAAGTACATGTTTCACATATACCGTAACACACAAACGAAAGTATTTGAAGGCACATCAAACTATTTCAGCATACAATGTTTTACAATTAAGTGATCTCGTCAGTAGTTGTTTAGACAGGACATACAGCGAAGTGCCACTATCTTGTCACACTACAAGGGCTCTTCAGACAGCGGCTTAACTTATCGCTGGAGGCTCCAGATAGAGAGAATGCATTGGAGTCAAGTAGCTGTTGACACAACGCTGGCTTGCAGAGTCGCGGTGGAATTCCAGCCTAGCCTATAGGACTGCCGGCCGTCGTCTTGAGTTTCGGTGAGAGACGGGAGGCCCTCCCTGCCTTGCCGCCTTCTGGCCACGCCCCACTCATGTCCGTTCACTTGTTACCACTATATGGGCGACCGCAAGGGCGTACCGGAAGCCGTGAGCGACCAGTTCTTGAGATTCCAATGCCAGTAGTGTAACAAAATCGACTGAAAGACCGTAGTCCGCGTATCTAACAACACACGTTGCCTTATTGTCACCTCATTACCGTCTACAAACACACAATATTTTTCTTTCTTGGCTCCTCTTATTATTGCTTATTTTTTCACGTCACTGATGTCGTGAAAGCTATCATGAAGCAAAAAGTAAAAATGTGAGATATAGAATTCTTTGTACATATTAAGAAATAATTTTCGCAACAAGATAATTGTCCTTGGGACTCGCGTTATTTCAGTAAATTACAAAGTGCACACAGTAACTAGGGTAAATATACAATAGGGTGTACTTTAGGAAACGATTTAATTTCCGAGAAACGCAATCTCCACCTTATTGCAAGAAGGCTTTAAATCATACATAAAGTGCCTAAAGGCCATGAGGCCATGCACTTAACTTTTTGGAAGAACTTGGCGTATGTTCTCACAGAAAAAGGTATTCACAATGAGAGATGAACTGTAAGGAGTCAGGCAAATCCAACACCTTCCATGAAAACCCTGACATAATAAGCAAATCCAGTAGTATGTCACATAGCTCCGAATAAATCGTGACATTAAGTTAAGCAAAGTAATACGAGTACCGAGTGAGCAAATGGAATACCACAGACTAACACAAGAATGCCTAAATGCATGTCATACCTTCCCACCGTCAGACAGACGCAGTTCCGAGGGGAGAAACGAGAACAGAAGCCGAGAGCAGAACCGTGTTAAGCTGGAAGGCCATACGTTAAGGGACGGACGGACACCCGCGTCGCCAGCTAACCGCTAGGACCACACCACCCGCAAGTTTTAGCGTGAGACTTTTTCGCGTCTCTGTTACGTCAGGACCACCCCCCAGCCAATGTTAAAAGCTAGAGCCCTCCAGAAGGACAGTATAGACCTTACGATAACACAAAAAGGGCTACACCACCCGCAAATTTTAGCGTGAGGCTTTTTCGCGTCTCTGTTACGTCAGGACCACCCCCCAGCCCATGTTAAAAGCTAGAGCCCTTCCGAAGAACAGTATAGACCTTACGATAACACAAAAAGGGCTACACCGCCTGCAAGTTTTAGCATGAGACTTTTTCGCGTCTCTGTTACGTTGCAAACTTTAATTACATTGGCCCACCACGAAAAGTATAACGTTTCTCATTGGATAGCCAGAATTTTTGTAGGCGGAGCTTAACGTTAACATTGAGACCCTGATAGGTCAGTTGAAAACACAGCCAGATAGTTTTTTTAAACCAACTTTGGTAAATTGTAGTAAGGAGAAGTTATGAGATAGTTGCTTCCGAGACGGCGAGGTGGACAGAGCCGTGCTGCCTGCCGCCCCCTGATGAACACCGACAAGGTAATGAACACACGCGATGCCGCATAACAGCGGATAAAGCTTCACTCAGAACTGGAGAAGTCTCATCTGTTACACCCCCTTGTTGCGTAATACTAGTGTCGATCGTCAATTAAAGCTCATGGTGTTCACATTTGCCACTTTAAGTAAAAATCTGAAACGCAATGATTTTTCTGTTATATAGTTATTGAGAAGCCACATCAGCCACTGTAATTTACGACAAGTTAGATAAGTAATTAAAGATAATTGAGGATCACTGTAGACCATTTTGATAGTTTTCTCTTTTGTGAAACTTAATTTAAACCTAGATTATAGATGTGATATGGCATAGGTCATCCTTCGATCCATTGTAGAACTTGGAAACCCATTCAGGGAATATTCGTTCACATATTTTGTTGAACGCAGTTGGTTTTTACCATCCTGTATTAAAACATTTCCTTTTATCAATAGTGTAATTTATAAACAATGTTTTGTGAGTAGAATAAAATCTCCAATGGTAAACTTAACTATTTTTTCGAAGTTATTTTACCAGCTAACTAAAAATAGGAAAGCGTTGAACCCCTTCCACTAAATTTAGTTAGTATTAAGATTCTTTTACAGGGAGTGCAGTGGAGCTGACGCTGAAATCATTAAGTATTTGGTTATATCATCGCTAGTCTCACTGAACTCTTCTGAACTCTACGTGTCATGTGTGGTCTGGCGTCTCCTTACCAGCAACAGGTCCCAGGTTCAAACTAGTCAATTCCCTAAAAAACACACTCAGAGCGTCGTTGGGCGAAAGTGGTAGGGAGGCACGACATAGAACAAACAGACACCACGCAGAATGTTAGAAAATGGCGACCCTACAAGGACGGTAAAATACCATGATTGAAGGTCGACCACATGCCTAACTAGGTCAGAAAAATATGCTGTTAAAAATTTTTTCGTGTTGTGACGTAACAAGACTGTTACGCCACTTGGTAGGAGCCGGTGGAAAGGCACGCGTACACACACGCCGACGGGCGTGAATTACTGGAACAGGCTACGTAATTAATGCTATGAAGAAAAGTACGTAGCTGGATTAATACTTATCTTTAATCAATCATTGTGGTACATCGCTCTTGACTATACACAGGAGACTTTAATTACAATCACGGTAAGGCTAATGGCGCCTTGCTAGTTGGTAGCCATTAACTTAGCTGAAGGCTATTCTGTCTCTCGGCTAATGAGAGAGAAAGGCTTCGTACATCTAGTCTCTAGCTAGGTCCTCGTACAACTTGGGCGAGTGCTTGTTCGTATCACGAGACCTGCCTTTTGGTGGCGCTAGGTCTGTGATCACACAGTGGCGACACGCGGGTCCGACATGTACTAAATGGACCGCGGCCGATTTAATCTACCACCTAGCAAGTGTGGTGTCTGGCGGTGACACCACATTTCGTATAAAAAAAAGTTTTTTGAAACGTATAAATAGTTGAAAACAGTAGCTGCAGCGATAGATAGTGAGACATTCTAGCAGAGACAATAGCATAATTAAGTTACGAATTTTAAAAGTTGTTAGAATTAAGTTTTCTCCTCAATGCAAGCGCACAGGTGGCGGATGCATCGTTGACAAGTTGGTTCTGACCCAACGAGTAAGTGAATGGTTTGTCAAGTCGTGTGTGCAAAAAGTTTATGAAATGCGTGAGATCACATGAGCGCATGTTGACGCGAAGTAGGGCGCGTGAATTGCTTTTAAAACAGAAAATAAGGGATTCGGAAAGATTAGCAGTGGCAGATCGAGACCTTGACCGATCTGAGGTAGAGACCCAATATGAAGACGGACAGAGAATAGAGGACAGTACAACAGACGATGCAGTAACGCGTGAAATAGGACATATAACACACCATAACGAGGATAATGTACGTCAAGGCATAGAAAACGTAAGTCAGCATACGACAGAGGAGCACGAAAGTAGAGAGACAGTCGATGAGAATTCTAACTTGAATACGTAGAACCCATAGTACAAGTAATCAGAGCTCCCTCACCACAGAGTACAAGGAATGCGAGCACAAACGTGTCACAACACAGTTCAATGCAATCGGTTGCAAACCAACACTTGGGCGAAAACACAGAGCGTAGGACGTCGGAAGAAAACGCAATAGGACCCACCAATCTGGCAGAATTATTACAATTAATGACGGAAACCATGACAAGACAAAATAAAGATATTGCGAACCAAATTAAAATTCAGAATGCAAAAAACGACGAACTAATTTGCAGAAATCACGAGACAAATGCGTGAGATTAAAGAACAAAACAATAAATTCAGTTACACCTAAGTCATATTGAAGACAAGGCAAAAGAATCTCGAGAGGTGATAGGAAACTTAATAACAGGTCACAATCAATTGAGAACAGACATTGACAAGGAACAAGCGGACGTACAAACATTGTGTAATGACACTCAGGACGCGATCAAAACATTACGTAACAACACCCAGGGAGAAGTCAAGAAACTAGAGAAACAGATAAACGTAATTACTAGACAAGCAGCAGGTACAGCGCGTGAAATTGTTGAAAACAGTGTGTTACACAAACGTATCACAAAAGCAGCGCTGAAAAGATATGATAACCGCATAGCCAAAATAGAAACGCAAACGAAGCAACAATTTCAGAAATTGCGAACAGAGTTGTTGCAAACCATTGAAGAGCGTAGTGAACAGGATCGAACAAGTACAGAGTCTGCAACTACATCCGTATCTGTAACAGCACCGGAAAAACAACCAATTAACGAAGATATTACGCATTTGCGATTCCAATCACAAGCGGAAAGTAACATGCGTGAAATCAGACAGCCTGCACAGCAACAAACACGTTTCGAAATTCTTGATGAATAAACGTCATCACAAACACATGCGGAACCACAAATGTATGATTCAAGACAGTTTGGATCGTGCAATGAAGCAGCAAGGTTAGCCAGACAAGAAACCGAACCAATACCTGACAATGGAAAGCCAGGTCGCGAAGAGTACAGTGCAATGCATTCAGCTACACGTTCACAACCGATGAAAGAAAATTATTGCGTACCACTCCAACGATACTACGCAAGGGTAGGCAAAAGTTACAGTGGACAATATCCAATGGATCTATCACAGCCGGAAAGAACGGCGGGAGAAATGATCAGAAACAAAAGTGGCGAAGAATCGCGAATTTCATATGGAACTATGACGAAGTACGACAATGATCATTTCCTCACAGTCAGAAAATTTCAACACTTTCGAGAAGGAAACTCATTACATCCATGAATTTTTATTGATCAATTCCGAGTAGGATTACCAGAGCACTGGACGCTAGCACACAAATTAGACTTTATATGTGCACAAATGTCAGGAACAGTCGCAGAAACCATGCAGAATGTTGCAGCGACATGCCGATCGTACGAAGATTTCAGAGAGAAGTTTCTCTCACGATATTGGTCCAGCGAAGCACAGAACAGAGTGAAGTACGAATTATTACAGAACCCATATTTTGAAAATTCAGGAGAGAAGAGTCCCGTGAAACTTTTCGAATTAATGGCAAAGAAAAATCAATGCTTAGATGTACCATACAGTGACGGAGAGTTGATTAAATTATGCGCGATGAAGCTACCATTGAAATACCAGCAATCATTAGTAGGTCGCGGAGGCAATGACGTCGAAGCATTTAAAGGTATTCTAAGGGAACTAGAGTTCATATTTTCAGAAGATGACACAAGAAAAAGACGAAGCGCACGTGAAAACGAAAGCAAAAAGCAGTGGAATCCACAAGACACAATAATTACGAACCATGTGATAACTTCGCTCCAAGAAACGACAATAGATTTCAACAAAGAACCGGTTATGGATTTAGAAGAGAATATAACAATAACTATAATTCACCCAGGAACGGCAACAACTATTACATAGGGAATAACGATATCCGGAACGGCTACTGGAGAACCAATAGACCGACAAATTATCAACAAAGAAACCACTATCAACAAGCTGAACAAGAAAAGAGAATACAGATAGAAGAGGTGGAGGTAAGACCACCAAACCCCGATAAACGTTCGAATTGACAGCTAAGCGCCCATGCCAAAGAGAATGACGCACCGACCTAGGACAATTGCAGCACCTTGAACAGAGAAGTAAAAATCTTATCACGAGAAGAGAAGAAGGAAGAAACAAATCCACTGGAACCAGATGAAAATGAAGACAAGAAAATAACAATATCGTGTTGGGACGAAATTAATTGGGAGAATACTGACGAGGAAGTGAATTACCAGAGGCATGCACAACGAATGCAGGAGGAGAGGACGAAGTAATGAGTATTGGAGAGCTATTTGAGATGGAAACCAGGGAAAGTGAATTCAATGAGGATAATGCACAGTCGACAGAAGCTGAAAATAAGTTACGAGTGGGCACACCACCCAACGTATATAATGAAGGAAGTTATGAAGCGATAATTAGAGCATTTAGATGCGATTATGTGGAAGTAGCGGTGAAGAAGGAGAAGATAGACGAGGATGAGGAAAAAGTAGAGGATGTTGAAGAAAGCGTAAATGAAGGAAGAAATAGAGAAGAGGAAATAAAAGAGAGAGAAGTAGCAGTCAAAGCTTATCGTACAAAAAGTTCGAATTCACAAGGGAAATTCCTAAAAAGACTCATGTATGATTCAGTGGAGGATTCGTTGATGCAAGAAGAAGAAGAAGAAGAACAGAACCAATCCTTTCAAATTCAACCAATTGTGAAGGCCATGGTAAAGCATATCCCAGTCATTATTGTAATTGATAGCGGAAGTGAACTGACTGAGATCTCAGAAAATTTATTCATGCAGTGTAATGCCAACGAGGAATTGCCACTTCTGAAAACACGTGAGATTAAAGTAAGAGGTCCTATTAGAAACAATGCTGCGGAAGTTACGAGACCAACAAGGTTAACTCTTTCGTGCCAAGGTCAAAAGATTGAAGCCAACTTCGTGATTATACCTAAACTAACTGTAAATTTGATTATAGGTGCAGATTTTTTAAATGAGAGACAAACGATAATAAGTATGGGGAAAGGTAGCATTACATTCGGGAACGTCACGCTTCTCTTTGAGCAAAAGCTAAATTTAGAAGAAATACCAGTTATAAACAAACAATTAAGAATGATGCGAGATAAAGAGAATGAAGAATTAGAATGGTATGCACAAAAGGGGGAATCGCCTCAACTCATTTTAGAAGTTCAAGGTATTTTGGAACACAGTAAAAGAGAATTAGAGGGTATTTTACGAGATAAAGCAAAGGTATTTTTATCTAAGACTGGCAGTATTAAACACTTTCAGTACAAGTTTGAAGATTAATTTTATTACTGGTAAATAATCAGCACAATATTTCAAGATTATGTTGCAGATAAGATCGTCAGGAGAAAGAAGAATGAAGAGAGAGGAAGGTGGGAAATAAGAAAGTAGTTTCAATAAAAACAAAAACAAAAATAACACCAATAGTACCATAGATTAAGAGGAAGGGATAAAGCATAGATAGTCTAACAGCATGAAATACTAAAATGCTATACACCATGACACTACACAAAAAAACGAATTTGAGGATTTTTGTAGAAGTTAAGACTCAAAATATCTTAGAATTGTAACATGGAAAGGGCGCCAAAATTTGTAAAGCTTTTTAAGAAGGCGTAAAACAATGTAGGTACTAGACATACGTTAGATGATTATAAGTAAAACTTTTTGTAAGAACCATTGTAAAAGCTCCAACAAGGACAAGATGCAATGACCCACTAGTTGCAACGAGAGAAGTATCAGGAAAGAAAAGGATGTAATTAGCAAGACACGATTCCTACAAGGCAGAAGCATCGAGAGAAAGGAAAGGACTGCGAGACCAGCAGAAGGCCCTTGTATTGAAAGTGAGCAATAAATCTGCCCGCTAGATAGAACCCTGCTGGGACGGAACATGGAGCCGCACAGTGGCAGAGCCCTGCAGAGACACAATGGGACACCAAACGCTGGATGGGTCTCTGAGCGCCCCGAATGAACGGAGTGAGCAAAAAATGGCCCGACAAGCACTTGGGCAAGCCACCACTGGTAAAAAAAAATGTGTAAAAGTTACACTTCCGCTATTAAACAGCACGCTGATGCACGAAACTGAAGAAAACGTCCACAAAATAGAAATGACATGTCCAAACCATTTATCAAACTGTTATTAGGACGAGAACTTCAAAGCGACTAGTTATCAATAAATATTTCCATATCCTGCCCCAGAGAAGAACCAAGAAGCAAGTAAGAAGCAGAGAAAAAGCAGGAAGAACAGAAGTTGAAGATTCGCAAGATTGAGACCAAGAAAGAAGATGGGTGAAGAATAGACGACATACCTTCCCAAATCCCTATCCCATTGTAAACTAGTCGTCTGCGAAGTATTACAACGAAAAACGACCGCTTTCAGCGACACATAACGATGACTTTCACGCATACAAAGCCAGTAAACCACGAGATTCTGCACTCACAGCTCCATTTCATTATGGGACCTCCACAACAGCCACTTGCAAAGCCAACAAGGAACGACGAACGAAGCTGTACATCAAATACTTGCCCACATCCATCTTGCTGAAGTCCATCACCTTTGGGCGAAAAACATTCGCCAACCTCATGCTTAAACATTCATAGGATTGTGCGAATGTGTGAAATCAAATTATGTGATGTAGGAATTGTGCAAAAGAAACGTGTGAAAAACTAAATAAGTTAAGCACACCAGACAGCTAATAAACTACAAAATAACAGCCATTGACTATGGACTTAAGGAAAAAGTAGACTATCGATAAAAATAAGTCATTTGTTCTGAAAAGGACAGTATATAATGAACAAAAGTAAGGCATAATAAACACTAAAACTGTATGCCACTTATTTTCTCCTCATAAAAACAAAGAATAAAAAATTATCTTGTTGGATGTTTTCCCTTTTGTTCAACATTTGTACCATTTGTTAGGATAATAGCTCAATACTTGTGTATGTATATTTCTTTGTCAAAGCAATTCTTGGAAATAATTTTTATTTGTTAGTGTAACAATGTTGAAATTAGTGTCTAGAAACAAAAACATTTTACTTGTACATGATATTTAGGAAATGTGTTAGGAATAGATTTTACTTAATTACTACATTTATAAAAAAAATATGTTTCTAAGAAAATCGATGTGAAAGACTCCTCACTTTCGATAACAAACTTCTTAAAAAACAAACTTCACACTTAAATAAAGAAAGAAAATAATTAAAAATTAATAATAGCATAAAAATATTCTTCTCTTGTCATTTTTGAGAATAATTTGGAAGAATATAAAAATATAAATTAGTAATACAAACTAGCATAGAACCAGAATAATGTGGCTGAACACTAGGCATCAAAATTTAGATAAAGGAATAATTTTTGACTGACTTAGACAACGATTCAATAATTGCCTAAATTCAGTGTAAAAATTAAGTTCGAAGGGTGGTGGTATATAAGGTGTCAGGCAAATCCTACACCTTCCATGAAAACCCTGACATGATAAGCATATCCAGTAGTATGTCACATAGCTCCGAATAAATCGTGACATTAAATTAACCAAAGTAATACGAGTAATGAATGAGCAAATGGAATACCACAGACTAACACAAGAATGCCTAAATGCATGTCATACCTTCCCACCGTAAGACAGACGCAGTTCCGAGGGGAGAAACGAGAACAGAAGCTGAGAGCAAAACCGAGTTAAGTTAGAAGGGCCTACGATAAAGGACGGACACCCACGCCGCCACCTAGCCGTTAGGACCACCCCCAGCCCATGTTAAAAGCTAGGGCCTTAGCGTGAGACTTTTTCGCGTCTCTGTTACGTCAGGACCACCCCCCAGCCCATGTTAAAAGCTAGAGCCCTTCCGAAGAACAGTATAGACCTTACGATAACACAAAAAGGGCTACACCGCCTGCAAGTTTTAGCATGAGACTTTTTCGCGTCTCTGTTACGTTGCAAACTTTAATTACATTGGCCCACCACGAAAAGTATAACGTTTCTCATTGGATAGCCAGAATTTTTGTAGGCGGAGCTTAACGTTAACATTGAGACCCTGATAGGTCAGTTGAAAACACAGCCAGATAGTTTTTTTAAACCAACTTTGGTAAATTGTAGTAAGGAAAAGTTATGAGAGAGTTGCTTCCGAGACGGCGAGGTGGACAGAGCCGTGCTGCCTGCCGCCCCCTGATGAACACCGACAAGGTAATGAACACACGCGATGCCGCATAACAGCGGATAAAGCTTCACTCAGAACTGGAGAAGTCTCATCTGTTACACCCCCTTGTTGCGTAATACTAGTGTCGATCGTCAATTAAAGCTCATGGTGTTCACATTTGCCACTTTAAGTAAAAATCTGAAACGCAATGATTTTTCTGTTATATAGTTATTGAGAAGCCACATCAGCCACTGTAATTTACGACAAGTTAGATAAGTAATTAAAGATAATTGAGGATCACTGTAGACCATTTTGATAGTTTTCTCTTTTGTGAAACTTAATTTAAACCTAGATTATAGATGTGATATGGCATAGGTCATCCTTCGATCCATTCAGGGAATATTCGTTCACATATTTTGTTGAACGCAGTTGGTTTTTACCATCCTGTATTAAAACATTTCCTTTTATCAATAGTGCAATTTATAAACAATGTTTTGTGAGTAGAATAAAATTTCCAATGGTAAACTTAACTATTTTTTCGAAGTTATTTTACCAGCTAACTAAAAATAGGAAAGCGTTGATCCCTTCCACTAACTATAATTAGTATTAAGATTCTTTTACAGGGAGTGCAGTGGAGCTGACGCTGAAATCATTAAGTATTTGGTTATATCATCGCTAGTCTCACTGAACTCTTCTGAATTCTACATGTCATGTGTGGTCTGGCGTCTCCTTACCAGCAACAGGTCCCAGGTTCAAACTAGTCAATTCCCTAAAAAAAAATTTCAGAGCGTCGTTGCGCGAAAGTGGTAAGGAGACACGATGTAGAACAAACAGACACCATGCAGAATGTTAGAAAACGAACAGTTGGATTTTAGTAAAAATTGATTTTTGATATCTTTTTTAATTGCTTTGCAAAGTAGCTCCGCACACCTCCACCCTACCTTTAATGGCTCCACATGGATCAGCCACTGGTTGCCTCCGAGTCCTTTACCTGTATGTTTTGCCTTGTTTTCATTACATTCCGTTGTACACTGTTTTCTGCTGTTTTTCGTCTCCACAATTCCTCTCATTCTAGTCTGCAGATTTGAATTTGGTGCTGCAATAGTTTACTATAAATTGTGATATGTAGTGCATATCTGACGTTATATAAATTTTGTTAAAATCTCTTGAGAGCCATACACATTGCACATGCATCGATACAGATGGGTGTGTAGTTTTAACGATTACCTAATACAAAGAAATAATGAAAAATATTCACCCACCCTACCAATAACCAGTCATACAGTGTGTGCCACAACTTTGCCTTGAGTGCCACCTGATGGCAGTCGATCAGTTTGGCGTCTCACCAGTGACCGAGCCGCCGCCGGTACACACCCACACCTGCAACAGACACGCACTATTTGAGAATCTGCACTGTGCTCCTATTGATGTTTTAAGGTATTTTGCAGTTCTATATTTCTAGCCTATTATTGTGGGCACTTTTCATTTTGTGGTTTACTGAAATAACTTGCATTCATGTGAAAAATATTTAATAATATGTGCAAAGATGTCTGTATCCCACATATTTAATTCTTACCTCACTTAGCCGAAACGTGTAATAAAAATTAGATATAATAAAGGATGGCGAACACAGAAAAATGTTACGTGTTTTTGTATGAATTTTGCAAAGACGTCATGTCTGCTGTTTGCATTAGCGCCTGTCATGTGACCACAGTCAGGACTTCCAACACGGCAGACATCGACATTTCATTCCCTCAGCATGCTCTCATTTGCAGACTCCAGGAGATTCCACAGTAAACGTGCTCAGGATTTCAGGAAAGGAATTCTAATATGGAATCGATGGGTTCAGGAGGACCATTCTCAACGACACGCAGAATGTCAGTGGCCACATACGTCTAGTGCCTGAGACGAGTTTGTTCGATCCTGCAAAATGGTACAGAAAAGTCACAAACGATGCTTGAACTAGGAAACAGGCTAATTATCAGCAAAACAAGTATCCACATATACGACTATGCGTCAGGTGTGCAGGGTTCTATGGCCTAACCCCAACGTCACTTTCTCTTATCTAATTACAAAAGATTTTAACTCGACTAGGACAATGACTATGCTACAGATTTTCATTATTCACAGTATTCACCATTAAAAACTACCTCGGAATAAATTTATTTCATTACTTGTCCGTTGACTTCAGCATATCCCTTGATTTCGCTAGGTGAGGAAGACTTCCACCTCCACCATTTCTTCCCTCTGTAACCTTCCTAGTCACAGACGCTATTAATCCCAGACCTAAGGATGACCGACTCGAGCCAGAGGCTGGCCAGATCGCCCGTGGGGTAATAAGTGGGACAATGGCGCTTCTTCATCATAACACACACCTGGCTTTTCTCTCCCGTCTTTCGCCATGCCGCAGCGCTTCTCTCTGGTATATCTGCTGGGCTTGGGCTGAACTAATCTCCGTTAAATCACTTAACCTCTTAAATTCTCCTACATCACGCAAGCCTTCGTATATGTCTTGCATTGTTATGATTCACCTCTCCTCGCAGATGTGTCCTGGGCATGCGAAGTGCGCGTGATATGAGATGCCTATTTCTGCTCACAGGCTGGACTTGACCTCTGCCCTGTTCGGTACAAATGCATCAGACAAGTACCGTGACCTGTCAATATCTGCAGAGTTCCAGTGAAGGTAGGAAACGCAGTACCCTACTTGCTGTTTCAGATGCAGCCCTCTCGCAGTGCCAAATCTGCCTTGCGTTACGATTGACATTATTGTCTCGACTCTTTTCAACCAATATATGACCCCACTATGGTGACCACTCAAATCTACTGGGCATATTATGGACAACAATAAAAACACTCAACTCTAAAAATAACACACAAAGTACTGTAATTATAACAACTAAAAAGTCAAGAATGCTGAATTTTTTCAAAACCATTATATCTGTATGAAGGTGTTTTATTCACAAGTACCGGTTTAACGTTGGAATGGATGCATCATCAGTGTCATACGCATACTTCCGACATACTGCTAACAGGACGATGTGGTGTATCTCTGAACTGCGGCTGCCCTTCCCAGAAACTTGTTTGTTAAGCCCATTATTACCGCGACCTGATCTGCAGATGAAGCACCGAACTCCCCGCCCCACCTGATGGCAATACTCCTGTGAGCTCAGCAAAGACCCGCTGACAGCTTGACCAGCCAGTTATCTCGTTTATTGATGGCGAATGAAATCGTATTTTCTAATACACCTGGTAGAGTAAAAGGTTATGAACATCATTAAAACGTAATTGCACATAAACATTTTGTCAAACCACCTTATGCCATTCCAGTACCCAAAAAATCGGAAGGTCAGAAGGATATCGTTAGAATACTTGAGTCGGTAATAATAGCTCGTAGCACTAGCCCATATAATAACCCGTGGGTTCAGGTAGGTAAAAACGATGGTAGTGTGCACGTAGTTCTTGATGTTGGGCATTAAATAAGAGTGTAAAAACAGAGTCAAGTCGTGCTGAAGATCTGGTCGAACTTCTCCAAAAATTTCACAAGGTCAGTATATGACCATTGTTGATTTACAGCGTTGGACGAGATGGCCACTGTGCCTCCAGCAATACGACGTACAGGATAGATACGTAAGACGCGCTGAAAAGTATATGCCTCATGCAACATCTCAGTTACCCAGAAATGCAGAGGTACCAAATAAGCTGAAGAGAATGTTGCTACATTCAAGATTTGCAACTTCAATGATGTATAATGTAAAAATGTAATAAGAGATGTTCGCAAAAATATGAAGTACTATCAAAGGGTCGATGACGCATTGAAATCAGTAAAGGTAAAATTTGACGATACCGATGCCACTAATATTAGGGCTTGACACGGAATATATAAGGGAGTACTGTATTTGCAGAAGGTAGCCATCCCAAGAGTATGGCGTGTATGTTGGCCTGAGCAGCTTGTAGAAGAAGCGATAGATTACTTTCATTTGGCTCATGGTCATTGCGGAGCCGAAAAGTATGTAGAAAAATTGTTAGAATGCATCACTTTCAATAATCTCGTAAGGAGAGTGTCACAATAAAATCGTGTGATATATACCAAAGAGCAAAAGGGAGAAATGTCGCAAGCAGAGATCTTATGCAGACTATTGAACCCAATGAAGTGTTGAATATAGTCACAATGAATATTTTCGGACCGTTACCGAAAACCACTGGTAATTTTTCGTATATTTTGGTGATGGTGGAAATTTATCAAACTGTATCCATTGACGAAGGCAACAGCAAGAGTTGTATACAAGAGACTGTTATCTACTATTTTCCGAATCTAGGTAAACCACAGAGCAATGAAGTAAAGCTTTTGCATGTAACCACATTCAATCTGTGAAGTAATCCGGCAGAGGCAGATATGCGAGAAATTGGGTGATTATGTGAAACATACTGCCACAAAAACCGCCGAGCATAGGGAAAGTACGTAACTGAATCTGAGCAGATAATGAATTCATTAAACTGTGAAAGTATAAGATTCACTCCTCAGGAAATTTTGAAACAGGAGGAAAAAAAAGGTTTTGTGGGAAAATTATTAGTTTACCTCTTGTAAAGAGTTGACAAGAAGAAATAATTACTTAGAAACAAGACGGAAAAGCAATCTCAGAGAGGACTTGTTGCCATGACGAAAACTTAAAGCTTGAAAATATAAAGTAGGCGATTTGGTTCTCATGAAAGCTTACGAGAAATCTAGGGAGATTAACCATGAGATAAAAGAATTTAAATTTGTGTCTAATGAACCATACAGGATAGTAAAAATACCATACATCAATGGTTATTACTTAGAATATCTTATATCAAAAAAGAGTTATGCTATTTTGGTTCAAAACGACAATGGTCAGATGTAAAATATAGTCTTGAAAGAAAGAAGAAGAAAAAGTACAAAATCAATATGTAATTAATTAAAGTATTGCAGAATTATGTACAAGTGCATATGTGTTAAGAGCAGTGAACAATGTATAAAGTAATTTCCCAAGTTTCAGGGGAACCAAATGTTATATGAAGATATTGTAGAAAGGACTAAACTTCTATGATGGAACCTTGGAAAGGAAGTAAAATACTAAGTTGTAAGTTGTGAAAAAGAACTCGCGATGGATTGCTAAAGTGGAAGCCATGGGGATTAAGGAAAAACTCACTTAGTTCTCCATAAACATAATGAAAGAAATGAAAATGAAGTCAACAAGAGATGCTCTATGGCGCACTGCCCTCTATGACGCACTACCCTGTTTACTGTTCTATTTCAATAAATTTTACACGTGTATGATGTAGTTTGTAGACTTATTAGTGTTCAGTAGTAGGTACAGGAGAGTAAACTACTAACAAGTGTTCAGTCAGTGGCCAATTTGGCAATAGACGTTTCTGAAAGTAAATAATAAACTGTTTATATTGTGATAAACGTATACTATACGGGTAACGAATTTCAAACTCAAACTGAAAAAGTGTTGTAGAACAGTTATTTTCTTTACATGTTAATGTAAGATAATCTTTGTTTTTCAATATGTGGTAACCAAATGAAAAAGGCATAATCTTTTTGAAGTATGTAACGAGTTCATCCTTTTAGGGTGATTCAACAAAATGTGGGACATATGAGACGCTACAGTCACATTTTTATGCAAACAGTATAGAATGAAAATCGACTCAGTAAAATCGTGAATGTTATATTAAAGGTCACTGTTGAGGAAACATCTATAATTTTGTCTAGATGTAGAAGTGTTATTTCTGTAATAAATGTTCGTTGGAAGGAGAGTGTACTTTGTGAAAACATTAACAACTAATGGAAATTAATGTAACTTATAAACGCTCTGACTGTAAGATTCTAAGGGTATTATAACATGTAATTGATTTAAACAAAGTGAAATCATGAAGGCAGGGGATCCACTACGTTTTCTCGACAGCCAGTCTTTTGACTGAAGTTGGAGCGAGCAGCGCGAGGGAGGGAAGAGAACGGAGAACCAGAGGCAGCTGCAGGCGCGCCCCCGCAGTGCACGTGTCGTGGCGAGCCGCGTCCGGCGACGTGAGCCTCGGACAGCAGCCATTCGGTGCGGCAGAGCTCAGTATATGGCGTGGCACTGGCCCGCAGGTCCTGCAGTCGTCTCCAGTTTATTTGGTGCTGGACAGCAACTGGTATTATATAATGGAATATGGAGCCAATGATGCAGCAAGTTAACGTGCCTACCGCATGTGCATGGTAGTTATAAATTAATTCCTTCACTGGAGACGTGAAGAGCCTGTCAAAATTTCCATTCAGCAAGCAACGACTTCAACACCGATACGACTGCAGCCACCAAGGCAAGACATTTTTGTATTAACCGTATTTAGCAGTGTATCACGATGTTACAGTCAACGTCATACATTGCCAAAGTTTTAATATAGTTTCATGAAAAGTATTTGTTAGAATCATTGTCACAAAGTCATAAATCGAGCACTAGTTCACTGCCTATCTTTGTTGAATGTAAGTCTTGTCTAATTCTGTACGGTCGAATGATCGGAAATAATTAATTTTGGTATTACAACAATCTTTCTGTGTCATATATGGTATGGCATTGTAAAATTCAATTTTGTGAGATTACTTCCCTTTAAATATGCTTCAGCAGAATATTAACTTTATGGCACAAAAGTCATTAACGTTAATTAACTTTTGGCACATTCGAGAACGTAAACTGAGAGAAGGTATCTAAATTGCTCCTTCAGAGCTCGCGACCAAAGCGACGTTCGTACACACAGTCTTTCCTTCAGTGGGTCTGTCGTATGGTAAGGCTGCACAGGAGCAAGCTGTTTGCTACAGGGGTGCGGATAAGACCGAATCCAGGTGGGCCACATACAGTGTTGTGTGTGTGTGTAGTGGCTTGTGCGGCGTACCAATCCCGAAAACCGAGCCCCATTATCGATAGCTCGGTTTGGAACGTAGTTTATATCATAGGTACGTGCGTTGCTGGTAATAGTGTTGTGTTGGGTAACAGTGGCAAAATTTTTGTTACAGATTCTGGTTAGTGTTAGTAATAAAAGTGCAACGTTGTGCAGTCTCAATGGAAACGTTCCACCGGGAGACCTCAGAGCCGTACCTCTCGGTACAGGCCGTGCGGCGCAGTACGTTGGGGCTCCAGCGGGCTTCACTCGCCGTAGCGTGGCCAACGCCTTATTGTCATTTCTGGACAGCTGCAAATGTTATTCTGCGCATTATTAATTTTAGTTTAAACAATGTTAGCGGGCCACACGCCTAAGTATTGTCAAGTTCATAGTTACAAACTTTTCCTTTCCCTGCGGCGTAATGTTAAAAAACGGTTCTATTACACCCGATCCGGACATTTAAAATAGAGGTGAAATTGTCATACGTGGAATTGCTGGGTTCGGTTACAAAGTTATTAGCAGACAAAAAACCAATTACAAATCAATTTAGATTAGATATTGTATGGAGCGAGAACTGGCAATTCATCCTAAATAATGGAAAGTGTGAGACTATCCACACGAGTGCTAAAAGTAATCCGTTAAACTTTAGTTGCACGATAAATCAAGAAAAATCTAAAGGGCGCAATTCAACTAAATACCTAGGAATTAAAATTATGTACAACTGCAATTGGGGAAAAAAAACGTAGAAAATGTTGTCGAGAAAAGGCGAACCAAACACAGCGTATTATTGCCAGAATAATTAGAAGATGCAACAGATCTACTAAAGAGACTGCTTATACACTTCTCTTGCCTTTCCTATTTAGGAGTACTACTGCGTGGTGTGGAAACATTTCCAGATAGGATTAACGGAGCACATCGAGAAAATTCAAGCAAGGGGAGCACGTTTGTATTATCGAGAAGTAGGGCAGAAGGTGTCACAGACATGAATCAGGATTTGGGGCGGACACTGCTAAAACAAAAGATTTTCTCGTCGCGGCGGGTTCTTCTCACGGAATTTCAATCAGCAACTTTTTTCTGAAAATCCAAAATTGTTTTGTTGACGCTACGTAAATAGGGAGAACTGATCATCACAATAAACTGAGGGAAATCGGAGCTCGCACAGAAAGATTTAACTGCTGGTTTTTTTCCACGCAGTGAGAGTGGATTAACAGAGAATTATTCCGAAAGTTGTTTGCTGAGTGGCCATGTAGATGTAGATACTTCGTGGTGAAGAGCTTATTAGCCTAAGAGCATAAAACTTTTACGTTGCTAACAAGTGAACTAATATCTAATCTACTCCATGAGACACTGCAGATACCAGATGAATTCTATGTTGCTGAATAATAGCTTGTCAGACCACGCATATATCTTTTTATGTGTTTTCTTGAGCATCGCAACAAAGTTTGTTACATTTGTCACTGTTACACATTCACCTTTTCTGTGTTTCGTTGTCTTTTGTTGTGCATGAGCCCCACATACTAGTGTGTAAATATGTTAGTGATCCGAAAAACAAATCCAGGAAAACCTGCCCTCAAGTAGTTTAGTACAAAAAAGAGGTGTTGCAGCCAGAGTGACATATCGACCATAAATTGTACGGGAATAGGAGATGGTATCAGAGTGTACTGGCTACGACTAATTTCAATTAAAAGTATCCAACCACGAAAACTAAAATCGCTTTCCTCTCTCTGAAATGAAAGAAAAGATGTTTTCGTTGTTTCCGAGACATCGGACTGTCTGACTTATCTTTCATTTATACTGCTGATAGTTGGGAACGTACACTGCTTTGTGAGAAATGTTTGTTACGACATGATATAGGAATGGCGTTTGCTATACACTATTAAAATGCAAGTGTTCCTTTAGTGGGACTGGGACATCTATTTCTTGTTAGAATCTATATGCGATACCATTCCACTTGGGAATGTCGCCTGATTGTCTGTCCCACGCGAAGTCTGGTAAAATATGGTGACCGATTTTCTAGTTGTGGCCGTCATTAACGGCAGCTGTAGAGAAGTTGTAGCACAAGGGGTGATCAAGAAGTTCCCATTAGAAGCACACAAGAGTTCAGAATCGGTACGCCACTCAGGCAAAATCGCCGTCAGCCCTGAGGCATTTATCGCACCGACGCACCCGTCTGCTGAAACACTGGGCCCTGCTGTGTGAAGAGGTCCGAAACTGCCTGCTGCATATCCTCTTCCGACGGGAATAGTCAACCGTTCAAGGGCCTTTTCTAAGGGAGTGGCGGCGTGTAAACAGCGCGGGGAGAGACCAGGACTACAGTGCGGCTGCCCAACTGTCTCCCACAAGTCGTAACGAAAAGAGTTGGCCTCCCAGATCGACCGGAGTCTTGTGTGGAATCGCAACCACCACGGAACTTGGCGCACCATTCTTCATCGGTGGTTTCCGACACACATGCTGCCCCGTACACATTATTCATTCTCCAATGGATGTCTACAGGCGTTTCTCCTTGAGCACCCAAGAAGAGAATAACGGTACGTTGAATCTGTTTGGACGCATTTCTGGATTCTCCAGAATTCCCGTTTCTGAATTTACAGGACGCTCGTCGGAAAGACACGAATGCCTCATTAATCCCTTGGCTATATTTCGGTGCTTGTATACCTGCATCGGAGTGTTGCGCTACGTTGCATGTATGCTGCAGCAGTGCACTGAGTCAGAAACTCTTCGACCGTCCCTTACAGTTTAGACGATTGTTTCCGTGGTAACATATTCTTACAGACTGAAGACAGTTCATGGCTATTTCCTACCGATCGATTGTTTTGTAAACCACTTCTTTCGTGGATGGACAAAGATCTTTCATATTGTTTCTACTGAACCTCACCCTGCCATCTGCTTTTCCTACAGAGCACTTTACGTCAGAATCACATTTCTGGGTGGTTATTCCCGGCTGTTGCTCGTATTTACTCCCTCTGCCAATGTATAGCCAATAGTGTATTTGAACAGTAATTGACTTAATCACCTAATAAACAGACAACACTTGCGACAGCGTGCTCGACAGCAACCAGTCGACTAGGATGAGGGACGCCTTCTATGGCAGTGTCATTACTGTCGGTAGTCAACAAATCGACTTTGCTGCCACCGTAAATTAATGACAGCTGTATGATTGCACTCGAGATCTCTCCTAATTACTTTGTGCAAGCATACAGGTATATTAGCTGTTTCAAATAAATTGTGTCTGCGATTTTCAAACCTATTCTCTATTCGTAATTCATGTCCTTTGTGCCAATTGTTGATTTCCTTCATTTATGCTTGTATGACATTGACAAGAAAACTCAAGAGAAAGGGGAAGAGTGCAAATAGTTTGGGTGTCAGTAAGTAGTGCAGTACTGTTCCACTAGAACATCGTATTTCGATAGAGATCCGAGAAAGAATCTGAATGGGCTTTATTCTTGCAGTGACTTCAAAATTTCCGCAAACTGCCCAAAAGTGAGAAAAAATGGCCAGCTGAAAGACCAGTTCCCATTAATGCTCTGGTAACGGAAACTGAATGGACATTATTCACACAGTTCACTTCAGTGTTCCCTCAACACGAGCAGAGCTTTTTGTATGATACGTTCCTTAGAACGTAACATCAGATGGTGTCTAAGAATGAAACAGCAGAGAAGATGACAAGGAGAAGGAATGGCTCACCTGAATAATTTCCTAAGTAAGGATTGGGCCTTCGTCCAGCTTGAAGTTCATGACCTAAAAATATTGTACGTTGTTTGAACAGGTTGTAAGCAATCGCTAACAGTCCCTCAAAGCCCCCATAGCAGTAGGTCACCAGGCATTCTGGGCAGTAAAGTGCCGTGACCAGCATCAGCCCTTTCTTTATGTGTTAAGTCATATAACAGCAGACACAATTTTGCTTGTTATATTTCAGTGACGTCAGCGCCAGCGCTTCTTTGTCTCTAGGCTAGTTTCAGGAATAGCACCTGTCCACATCCCAATGCTATGGAGGGGAAGGGGAGAACCTCCCACCCCACAACCCTGCTCGGCAGCCAGTGCTGTGCAGTTTTTAACTTGCACGCGTGTTGTCGTATGCTGTCCGGCATGAAGCACTGCCAGCACCCACTATTCGACTGAAGGTTATACGTATAGAAGACACCTGCACATACTGCTACGTTCACGTTCTTATGGGAGCGAGAGTCGACTGTAGTTCACAAGTCCGTGCAACCCACTGCTCGTTCGCGCTACTGCTTAGTGTTCGGATTTGAGGCTCCGCCCCCCCCCCTCCCCTCCTCCCTCAACATCCAGCTGCCCGATCCAAGCGCACCCTTTCTCAGCAGCCAATTGCACACAACGCAGCAGAGAAGCTGTGACCTGGTGACGTCATGTATAGTTTTGCACACAAGCTTGACATCGTCTAGAGTCTCTTTGCAGGATGTTATCACTAATGAGTAGAAAAAAAATTTCTGAACGCTCTGACGACATCACACACACGTGTGACGTCAGAGTCCTTAACTGCTCATGTAAAACATCTAATGCCGTCATTTCGTCCCTGTCTGTATGGCTGTATCCCATGTGTTTAATTGAGGAGACGCCTTTATTGAGTGAAGAAGAATTTGACAAGTCTCTTTGTTATAAACATCTTTCAGCATCAAGACTGGATTAGGCACGATGGCGAAGGTGCATAGGACATTAGACAGGAGGGATGTTGTTTATCCAATAATGGCTATACAGCAGGATGGCTAGAAGATGCATTACGTGATTGGGTCCACCAGTGGAACATGCCGCACATATTGGAATTGTTTACCGTCTTAAAAATGCCTATCTGTTCTCCCACCACACAAGATGGGTAAGTAATTGCAATTAGTAGTCATCTACCTATAATATTAATAATAATAATAATAATAATAATAATAATAATAATAGTCTCCATGTTATAACTGATACATACTAATTCTGAATGTGCAGTTAAAATTATTTTGTAGACTCATTTTAAATTACGAACTATTGGTACACTTATAATTTCTATTATTAATTACGCAATACTGGACTAGTTACTATTTTTATGACTGGATTGATTTATGAAATAATAATCCAAAGTAATAATGTAACAGAAACTAGTAGATATTCATTTGTTAAGAAAAACTGTAAACCCTTTAGAGCAGAGCATTGTTATTTCCACACAGTGTGGGAGTCGTAAGCGTGCCTTTGATGTGAGCGGACTTTTTTTTATTTTATGCGAAAAATGTAATTTTAGGTTTGTTAACCTGAAAAATCAAAAGAAGACTGTATGATATACTAAAATTAAAGAAACTATATTACGTAAAAATAAAAATTCTGCAACAAGAGTCATTTAATTTATTTAGATCAATGCATCTATGAGGACCTACAAATGTGACATTTTCAGCTTCAAGAATGAGACCCCTAGACAAGAGGAACTGGAGCCAACTCTACATGAAAAGCTAAGTGAACTAGAAAGCTTAATGTAACTTTCACTGCTCTCAAATCTTCATAAAAGACTAATGTGGGCAATAGACGGAATTAGGATGGAGGGAGATTACAAGTGGCGCATACGGCTGCCCGCCCCTGGCTCTGAGGCACGTATCAGTCACACAGCGTGACGTTCATGACGCCATCGGTACAGACGAGACTTCAGCATGCTGCCAGGAATACCATCCTCAATGTTTCAACCACTGGTCCACAGACATAGGTAACTGTTAATTTAGTTCTGAAGATAATATTAATGAGAGTAAAGGTTGCGAATGCTGTATATATTTACAGCGATCAGTAAACAATTCACCTACTTGTGGGAGAAATGTCAGAGTGTGAGGACATCAAGACGCATATCAACACTCCCTGCTTCAAAAAAATGGTTCAAATGGCTCTGAGCACTATACGACTTAACTTCTGAGGTCATCAGTCGTCCCTGCTTCATGGCGGTGTAAGTTTTGACAGTGGGATCGCAGACGAAACAAAAAGCAAGCTCTGCTAATAGTAAGTGCTTGCAACCACCTGACGTGGATATAACGTTGTAAAATCAAACCTCCTGTCCTAAGACCAATAGCTGTAAGCACGTCAGTGTCGGTATGAGATCGCACTGGGAGTTCTGCCCAGTGACAGTGTTTGAAAACTGACTCTCTGGTAACATCAAAGTAATACCACACACGGATGAGCCGGCCGGAGTGGCCGAGCGGTTAAAGGCGCTACAGCCTGGAACCGCACAACCCCTACGGTTGCAGGTTCGAATCCTGCCTCGGGCATGGATGTGTGTGATGTCCTTAGGTTAGCTAGGTTTAAGTAGTTCTAAGTTCTAGGGGACTGAGGACCTCAGACGTTAAGTCCCATAGTGCTCAAAGCCATTTGAACCAACCATCACACACGGATGAATGGCGTCGACTATGCGATGTGGCCATGCACATTTCAGCCTTGTTCCTGAGTTATGATCACTCTCTGTCGGTGACACTGAATGACCATGTAGTCCCTTTCGGACAGTTCCCTGAAGTAGTCAAACCACAGAACGACAGGTTGCGCACATCTCCACAGGACGAGGCTTTTTAGAGTTTAATGTATACAAGATATGGAGTACAGAATAAGTTGAAGTGACAACTAAGGTGACAGTCACACATTCTCAAGTTCTGTGAGACATTGTGGAGCAATCTGCCAGAGTCATCTCGCCAAACTGTCTGCCTTTCTGAAGAAACCATAGCTCAACTCTACGACGTATGCTGTGCGTCGACGGAGGTCTAGAATGTGATTCAACTTTACCAAATGTGGGCAGAGAACTACGATCTCATTTACACATGTTTATATATCCAGTTATATGTAACAGCTTAAAAAGTTTAGGGGCCATACATTTGTTATATTATTGCACTGTAAAACGCACTGCATTGTAATGTAAGCGAATATTTACCGTCATGACTGAGAGGACTAAACAACCTTAAGACAAGGGTCTTCTATTAAGCGACTGGTACTCCAGAGGTGGTGCTGGAAACCGTAAGGACAACACAAAACGACTCTTTCCTTCCCAATAACATACATACTTTAATTATCGGGTCTTCAGATGTGGGAAAGCTAATCTACTGCTGTTAACACATCCTGAGGATGTCTGCTTCGAGCATGTATATATTTAATCGAAAACCGAAATATCAGCTATTGCAGGAAATTTTGTATAGCATCGAAGGAGTAACATACCAGACATTCAGCAAAAGACGTGATATTACACCACCTGGAAAAGTGAAACCAAACAGGCATTCAGATTTGACGACATTGCAGAAGTTAATCAGGACGATATCCAAGGATATTTCTGCTCTGGCAACCGTATACAAGTCAATACATCCTATTTCAGCCAAGCATACTCAAGGACACAGACGCAGGTGGTCTAGGATAATGCAAAACTTATTATCGCTTTCAAACAGAACAATCTGAATTCAAACTGTATTTACCAAGCACCTGTAGGTACCGAAATGTCATACGGTTTAATTCATTACCACATCTGGAGACTGATGGGGTAACTCGCAGTATGGCTTTCTGGCTATAGATAAAAACGGAAAATTCAATGAGGGCCGATATGGACGAAACTTCATGAGAATCTGCATAAAAGGCAGTGTATCAAAACGCAACTGTAACAGTATTCTGTAGACCACAGACAAATATGCGTGTGTTGTACGCTGGTTTTGGAGGGTGCAAAACAGAAAATCGAGGCAATCAGAGCTACATAAATGGAACTAGAAGGTTTCATTGAGGCAGTGGCTAGAAATGGTGAGGTCGTGAATGCTAGAATACAGAAATGTGAACTACTCGTCAATGAGAAAACTGAAAAAGTCAACACAAAACTAATTGATATGCGTGTATGTGACAACGCAATAGCAAAGACACCTGACTCCCATCATCAGCCCAAGTCTTAAAGTATATATATATTGTTGTGATGTCGTCGATGGTGGTCGAACCCGGAACTCCAGATGGGCGAGCTGAAGCCGGGACCCACCGCGCCGTCTTTCGTCAGGAGGCCGAGCAAGTTCAATACTGTCAAGGGTCAGTGCACAGTGATGCAGCGGTATTTGGTGGCATTACTTCACTCTCATAATTTACAGTGCTTCTAAGAGTGCAGCGCAGTGTCGGCGGCCGCCCGCGCGCTGTGCCGCGAGTCCAGCCGGCTCAGCAACTCCTGCTATGCCGGCGCCGCTGCTGGTGTCAGCAAGGCCGCCCGCCGCTGTAAGTCGGCCGCGCTCTTTCCGGTCGCCGCCCACCGGACGTTGCGCTGCCCGCTATTCCGGAGGCTGCTAGAGTCCCCGGTCCTCGCTGCCCACCTCCCAGTCTGGCCTGCTCTGTCCGACCATGGGACGAACGTGGTTGTCCTGGTCACCCGTGGCCCTCACCCGCTGCTGCTCCCAGGATAGGACCGGACTCGAATCCGCGCCCTCCTGGACGCTGTGCCGCAACTTGCCACCAGTGGTACTTGCCGGATGGCAACACCCGCCGCCGACTCCGGCGCTGCTCCAGTGCTGCGGCGCCTCAAGCAGCGTATGCCTCGCCCGGATCGCGGTACGCCAGGTAGGAAGCGAACGTGGCCCGTCCTGGACCCGCTGCAGACCGCTGTTACTGCACTCCTTTAGGCAGACCGTGCAATCTCCAAGTACCCGGCTGCCGTTCCAACCTGCACCGGTGTTGTGTCCCCAGAGGTGGAATACAGCCCGAACAAGTACATAGAAATAAAGTACAGATATACACAGAATATTTACGAAATCGCTGCCAAACTGGCCCCTATAAGCCAGTACAGGTCCATCCCAACGCTCGACTGGCCTAGCACACTCCCTCCCAAGGACTATTTAAATCGCTTTTCCCCTCGCTTCTGACATAGTGTCAGAGAGACAGAAACCATGGCAAGGATAAATTCCCACACGTCAGCCATCTACAAATCGCCACTTGGCTCTGGCGTAGTACCTCGCCCCATATCGCAATAAGTTCAAGCAATGCTGCGGTTTCCGGCCTCGCTGTTACTTCACACAAAGCAAATCGAGAGCGCAAACCGCCATCGCAGCACTGCGCTTGCGAGTGCCATGTTTGCATTGCCTGGCCTACTAGCAACACAGCCGCGCGGGATTAGCCGAGCGGTCTGTGGCGCTGCAGTCATGCACTGTGCGGCTGGTCCCGGCGGAGGTTCGAGTCCTCCCCAGGCATGGGTGTGGGTGTGTGTGTTTGTCCTTAGTATAATTTAGGTTAAGTAATGTGTAAGCTTAGGGACTGATGACCTTAGAAGTTAACTCCCATAAGACACACATTTGAACATTTTTGAACCAGCAACACTCCGGGAGCGACCCCAGATTCCATTGTCCAACCGCGCGTTCATTGATTTAATAAAATTTCCTCTTTCATACGGTTAAGATTAATACTAGCGCAACACACATCTGTAGTGGAAACGTTTAACTGACAATCCGAAAAGGCTGTAACACACTATGGAAGGAAGTTAAGAAGAAGAAGAAAAGAGAGTACTTGCTATTACTAAGTTCATTAATCATAACAGTAATGCTAAGTTAGAACACATTGTGTCAATAGGATGAAACCATATGTTACGTAAGTGCAGAATACATTGAACTGGGAAGGCAAGACGAGTTCGAGATACGGAATCTGAAAGAAAGTGCAGCTTATCAAAGCAAATATTTTTGAAAACTTCAAATATCAAAAACTATATTCTGAAAGAGTTAAAAGGGTGTGGTGAATCATTACACGTGAATATAGTGCATTATTATTATTATTATTAAACCGCCTTCAAATATCAGTACAAGTGTGGCGACGTAACTGTGTAGTCAGTTTGGAAACAATCGTCTTACACACTGGTATTTTATCCTAGGGGTAATACAGCCTTCTATCGATAACGAGAACAACATTTTCGTCTTAGCTGTACTTTAAAATCCCCATAAATAATTGCATTTTCGTACATATCCTATCACAACTCGTATTGCATATTTGTTCAAATCCAACCGGAGTTAGTACAGCTATAGTATTTGATGCTGCTTTCTTCTGCGTTTCACGTAATCATCCAAATTTAAAGCGGAGCGTTATCTTGTCGTTGTATTCATGTAATTTACATAGTTCAGAGTTTTCCTTCAAATGGTTCAAATGGCTCTGAGCACTATGGGACTTAACTTCTAATATCATCAGTCCCCTAGAACTTAGAATTATTTCAACCTAACAAACCTAAGGACATTTCACCCATCCAAGCCCGAGACAGGACTCGAAACTGCAACCGTAGCGGTCCCGCGGTTCCAGACAGTAGCGCCTAGAACCGCTCGGCTACCCCGGGCGGCTCAGGGTTTCTTCCATATTATCTTTACACTTGCAGTCAAATGCCACATGGCTGTTGGGAAAGCACTCGATACCATGTCGATCTCTGTGGAGTATCGAGGAATCACAAGTTTCGTTTGCCTAACCTTACTGTTCATTCTCCAACTCCCTCCTAACAGACGTCAGTCATCTGCCACCAATAACAGCAAAGTATCTATGGTACATGAGTACACCTGTGCAGGAATCTATGGCCACCATTCTCCATTTGTCTATTCAGAATGTCATCAGACTCCTGCTGTGTGTGGTAACTCATATGTCAGGCGAAAGGTGGCACAGGCAAAATACCAAAGTAAAAAGTTAATACGAATTTTATTATAACACAAATAAACAAGTTTGTCAAACAGGAGTCAGTGTGGAATGAAATCATTGGAAACAAGTCACTTCTTCAATACTGAAAGAACAATAGTAGTACCTGTAGACAGAAGGCCTGACGATATCACAGTAAACTGAAGGTTCGAGAATGCAATGTCCCTACACAAATAAAGCCACAATCAAAGCCCGGAAGCGATGTGCAAAAGTTAAAGTTCTGAATGGGTGAGTGTAAGTAATGTCTCGAAGGGCCCCACAAAAGTTTGTCTGGTATGTTACCGATGAAAAACAAACACGAATACTACCAACATGTCTCTCCGGTGTGGAGGGCACGACGGTGCAGCTCCACAGCTGGCAGCTCCTGGAGGAGAAGGACGACGCGGGCGGCGTCGACGTAGCAGTGGCTCCAGAGTGAGATCCCGATTGTGGGAATGCATTCGCGGCCGGCGCCTGGCCCAGGAAGCTCACTCGGAGTTAACTGGTCGAGCTTAGCCTGGGCAATGGCCTAAATACCGCTCATTAACAAGGATACAGCAGGCGCTGCTTGGGGTCACGTGCCGCCCGGAGGAGGGAAGGCGTGCGGGGCCAGCGAGCACTGGCGGAGCCCGGCCCGCCGCCTGCTGACCTGGCGCAACCCGACCGTCCCTCGTCTGCTGTCTGCAGAGCCGAGCTGTCCCCTGCGGGATGCACGCCGCACAACACATCTGTGTGGCCGGTTGCCGGTTCAGTAGGCGCACCGCTTGAGACGGCGAATGGGCAGATGTGGGCTGTTTGCACAATTTAATGTTTGCGAACAAACTGTTTTAGCGAGTTATTAATTTTTCCGTGCTGTTGCAAACCATATTATAAAAAAAATAAAAGCTTTGGGGTGCTGTTGCAATTAAGTTTTCTTTCCATGCACTGCAATTGTGATCCTGTTCTATTTATTGTGCGGCTTGCATTTTGTTTTCCGAACTTTATACTGAACTACTTCCTCTATCCATTTTTTACCTCTACTCAAAACTGACCACACAGCATATTTTCTGGTTCAACACGGTGTTGTTCAAGGGAGCGAAGCTGTAAATGCTAGCATTGCGTAAGGAGGTACAACATTCAGCTGTTTTACGGTACACAGTTGGTTAAAACTGTTGCATGTTTATGTAATACAGGTGTGAGCCGGCCGCAGTGGCCGAGCGGTTCTAGGCGCTACAGTGTGGAACCGCGCGACTGCTACGATCGCAGGTTCGAATCCTGCCTGGGGCATGGATGTGTGTGATGTCCTTAGGTTAGTTAGGTTTAAGTAGTTCTAGGTTCTAGGGGACTGATGACCTCAGCAGTTAAGTCCCATAGTGCTCAGAGCCATTTGAACAGGTGTGAGATGTCATGTTCGTTGTGGAGTAACGCTATTTACGACATCCTGTAACAGTGGTAACAGTTAACGTGGTACCCGTCCAGGGACAGTGCTGTGACGCCATATACCACAAACATCGCTGACAGCAGATCTGAGTAAACAACTTACGATGGAGGAAAATTAACATCGACCTACACAGAAGCGTAAAGAGTGAAAAAATTAATGGACTTCACATCGAGGGAGGAGAACCTGGTTTCGGTAAAACAACTTCCAACAAAAGTGGGCAGGACAACACCTTCTACGAGCTGCTCCCTGTCTGAGCAGTGTCAGTGATGAGAGAGATTGGTGCGGTGTGGCGTGTGAAGGATACAGGATGTTCCTGCAGACGGACATGTAGGCTACTAAAGAGAACGTAGCACCGATGGATTTAGGTAAAAAAAACTGGCAACAATGCAGCGAATGTCTTATCATTGAGAACTACCCAAAAATACATGAGCACGTCATGATACTGAATGAAATCAAACCTCAATAATTATGTACCTTATTCCATTTCAGTTTGCCAGATTGCGTTTGTGATCGTAGTATCTGCTTAATATTATGCTGCCAGTGCAATAAAAGAAACCCGTAGCGTGGAAGACCGTAGTATATCTAAGGCTATTCGACTATATCCCGCCAAAATAAGAATAACTCACCACAAAGATACCCTTAGAAACCGCTATTAGTTCTACTTAGGCCACACTATACAAAGAATATGTACAAAAATTAGAACCAGATAGCTAGGCAATTGCTTTCTTATTATTTTTCCGAACCAAACGTACTTGCCCGTTTTTGTAAATTTTCAGAAATATGCAGTATAGCGTTGCTCACGTGCAAGGACAGACTTCTGTGGTTGAGTGCTTTACATAAAGTGTATACAGATGTGTGAACAACCTCTACATACGGTAAGACGGATGACACTCAGAGGTTCCGAGGACGTCGTGCACTATGGGCACTCACCGTCACAGCTGGAGTCCAGAGAACTTCCAGCACGCCGTGGGGCAGCCAGAGAGCGTAATGCTGCTTTCGTTACGACCGCGCCAATAAAAATACCTTCCTCCAGAATGTAGGCCACAATAGATTGTCTGGTGTAATACAGAACAAACACAGTATATTGCCTATAATTTTGCAGTCATGCTAAGTCATTAGCAGAATAAACAAGATGCATTGTAATATAATGTGTATGTAGCGTTAATGGTTATCTTAACTATTTGAGAACTCCTGTTTTTCAATACAGCACAGATTTACTATGACCCTTTTATAATCTCGCATATATGGATAGGTCTGTTAGTAAACTTCCATCCAGCACAAAAAATTTAAAATATTACTTTACCTGTTTATTTCCAGTCTTAGCTCTTCCTAAAATTTGTAAATGTGTTCTGCAAGTCTGAACACATAAACTAAACTGAGTTTCGGTCTAACAGTTCTTGAAGCTTTAACAGCACCGTCCGACCGCCATGTCATCCTCGGCCCACAGGCGTCACTGCATGCATCTAACGTGAGTCACGTGGTCAGCTCACCGCTCCCCAGGCCGTTGTCGATTTACGAGACCAGAGCCGCTACTCCTTAGCCAAGTGGCTGCTCGACTTTGTCTCACCGTCGACAGGTGCTACTCACTTGCCGATAGCACTTGGCAGACCCGAATATTTAGGCACCCGAGTGCCAGCCAAGGCCGACAGCGCATACCATTTATGATGTGGGGACCGCCCCTACGACAGCGGCATGGCCGTTGACAAGTTTGTAATACCACTACTCCTAAATATTCTCCATAGAACATTGTTTATTATTGAGTGTATAAAATAATTCGAACAAAATATTTCATATAACATGTGTCCAATTTTCATTCGGTACAGAAACACGGATGTTTATAAAATTAGATTTTTATTTCGTGTGCTAGTATGACAATTTGCTATGGGATTTTTTCCAGTGCCGTCACGATATTTTAGCCTCTTAGAGGCTGTAAAGTTGTCAGTACTTGAAGAATGGTTGTAAATGTAATAATGTTCTGTAACTAGAGTCTTTGTGTCTCAAATTGTTGTAGAAAATGGAGCATACGTCCGCGCTTGAGAGTTGGGGCAAGTTGGCGGCAAAGAGTCTCCACGCGCCGGCATCCGAAGCCGACAGCTCTCCGCGCCAGAGGTGCCGTACCAGCCAGCTGGCCACTGTCCGACGCAACGGAGTCAGCGGGAGAATAAACAGGTAATTGGAAGTAGCAGAGGAATCCTGAGTTTGTCAAATATTGGTTTCCCTATGGTTACTGTGTGTTAGAAGTTCAGTTGTACACAAGAACCCTGCGCCAGAGTTGCTCTGTGAAAGTTCTAGCTAGACATAGCATATAACAGTCACCCAGGGAAAGACAACTGATTGTGTATCTAGTCGGGATCGCAAATATCTTCGATCAGTTATTGATTTAGAGTTTTATCGGATTTTGGTCCGCCGGCCGGAGTGGCCGTGCGGTTAAAGGCGCTGCAGTCTGGAACCGCAAGACCGCTACGGTCGCAGGTTCGAATCCTGCCTCGGGCATGGATGTTTGTGATGTCCTTAGGTTAGTTAGGTTTAACTAGTTCTAAGTTCTAGGGGACTAATGACCTCAGCAGTTGAGTCCCATAGTGCTCAGAGCCATTTGGATTTTGGTCCGCTAAGTTAGTGTGATCGATTTTAGTAGAGGAGGAGGAGATTAGTGTTTAACGTCCCGTCGCGATTTTAGTAGACTGGTTGTGCAGTCTGTCTGCTTTGGGTTTACACTGCTCCGTAAGGGAAATTTAAGGTACGCTGAGGTCAAGGAAAGGCTTAGCTACGGCATCGCACTTGGTGAGTGTGTTAGTTGTTGCGGGCAGGACGTAGATACAGTGGTTAGTATCCACGTGGAAAAACTAAAATCACTCTCATCTCTCAGAAATGAAACAAAAGACACTTTTCTCCTGGACCGCTTTCGTTGCTTCCGAGACACTGAAGTATGCCAATTAGCTCTCATTAGTTCTGCCGATAATTTTAGGTAGACACGACTTTGCGGGGGACTATTTCTTATTGCGTGATTTAAATATACAGGCACATATGTATCGCGTTCGCTTTACGCTAGTAGAACAGAATGCAAGCGTTCCTTCAGCGGGACTCGTGAAATACGTTTCTTGTTACAGCTGATAGGCGCTGCATCCCATCTCGCAAAGTCACGTCATTGTACGTCCTGCGCACAGACTGGCAAAAATATTGCAGCCGATTTCCTTGTTGCGGTGTAGTAGTTTATATGATGTTTCTTGTTACTACATACTGCTTATAGACTTAAAACAGTTCACGGAAATTTTCCGCCTAACGAGTGTTTTGTTAGCCACTTCTTTCGTGCGTGAATTAAGTTTCCTACACATTTTTTCCTCTCAGCGTGGTAACTGTTTCTGCTGTATGTCGTCATTGCATCTCTGGTTTTTCCAGATGGTTACTCCGGCCTACAGATGAAACTTGCGACAGCGAGCAGGACAACGGTCAGTCGGCGAGCACAACTGACGCTGTGTGCGTCAGTGTCGTTATTGCCAGCAGGCAACACGTCAGGTTTGCCGCCAACACATCTCGCTCAGAGTCACATGAGACTAACTGCTCTCGCCACTGCACTTAATAACTGTACGAAAGAATACACGTATATCGACAATTTCTAATTATTCCGCATTCGTAATTCACGTCCTGTGTGCCAGATGTTAGTTTCGTTCATTTATGATCGTACGACATTGAGAAGAAGTCTCAGGAGAAAGAGGGAGGGTGGGACTCGTTTGGACGCCAGCAAGTAGCTCAGCGTTGTCCCAGTGGAACGTCGTGTCTCGATGACGATGCAGGAACAGAATCTCAATGAGCAGTACCCTGGTACTCCCTTCAAAATTTCCGCAGCTTGCCCAAAACTAAGGAGAAAGGGCCAGCTGGAAGACGTTCTGGGAGAACAAGCTGAATTTACATTATTAATGCAGTCCACTTCAGTTTCTCCTCAGCGTAGGCAGAGCTGTTTCTAGGAGACATTCCTTACAACATGTCAGAGGGTGGTCATGGATCAAACTGCAGGGAAGCTGGATGATACCATAAGTAAGGAACAGGGATTTGTCCAGTTCGAATATAATGAACTGATGATTTCGTGTCAACGGAGTGTAAAGCCTCGTCCATCCTGCTCACTTTAATATTTTATCAAGAAGGCCAAAAATTATTCTAGAACACTACTCCTCACATCTGAATGCCTAAAGACAGCTGGGTGACCAATTCATACTAATGTTTTGGGAACGGAATTTGAGTGGGAAGTACTCGTGACAGCTGCTTCAGTATTCCCACAACACACCCAGGGATCATCTCAGGCCATTTTCTTTGCGACATGATACCAAAAGGTGGCCTTGCATGTCACTATAGGGAACCTGCGGAAGATAAGGAATGGCCGAGCTGAATAACTGCGTAAGTAGGGAAAGGGCATTTGTCCAGCTAGAAGATCATGACCTGAAAATATTGTATGAACGAAATATAAACGAGATTCAATCATGCTACTCAGTAATCCCGTATGTTATTTTTCACCACTTCCCTCTCAAAATAATATCAGAAGATGGTTTTATGTGACTCTACAGAACCTTTGAAAGATAAGCATGGCCCGGCTGAATGATTCCGTAAGTTAGGAATGTGGTATTCTCAACTCACATACGGTGTTCTGATAACGTGTAGGGACGGATTCTGAATGAACGTTATTCTACCTGCTCATTTCAGTATTACCACGAAGTACCCGAGTAAACATTTTACACTACTGTTACTTACAACGTGATTCAAAAAGCAGATCCAGTATGTCACCCCTAGAGAACTGAGGAACACAGGGTAATGATCAGGTGGGTAACGTAGTACGGAAGGCAGGGAGTATTCTCCAGCTGGAAAACCGATTCTCACTGATGTCGTGGGACCGACATGGCACATGGTGTCCACATCAGTATTCCCTCACCACAACAAGGTTATTCTCGGCCACTTTCCTTACAACATGATACCAGGGAGCGAACTGTTGTTTTATTGCAGATAAGCTGAAAATGAGGTGGGATGGTTGAACTGAATGTACATTTTTCTAGACTTTAGTGTTGCCATTGTTCCGCATCTACGCGGGGTCGGTACGGCTATTTGTCGGAAGCGGCGTGGTTGATCTGACAGGTAGCCGGGTGCCTGTGCTGTCGCCACCTAGTTACCAGCCAAAAGGGCATCAGAGTACCCAGCTGCCGGCACGAGGTGTTATCAACGTGAGAAAGTAAACGAATGTTCCCTGCATAGCATGTAACTGATGTTCGGTTCAGGTTTTTTTTTTTTTTTTGTCATCAGTCTACTGACTGGTTTGATGCGGCCCGCCACGAATTCCTTTCCTGTGCTAATCTCTTCATCTCAGAGTAGCACTTGCAACCTACGTCCTCAATTATTTGCTTGACGTATTCCAATCTCGGTCTTCCTCTACAGTTTTTGCCCAATACAGCTCCGTCTAGTACCATGGAAGTCATTCCCTCATGTCTTAGCAGATGTCCTATCATCCTGTCCCTTCTCCTTATCAGTGTTTTCCACATATTCCTTTCCTCTCCGATTCTGCATAGAACCTCCCCATTCCTTACCTTATCAGTCCACCAAATTTTCAACATTCGTCTATAGCACCACATCTCAAATGCTTCGATTCTCTTCTGTTCCGGTTTTCCCACAGTCCATGTTTCACTACCATACAATGCTGTACTCCAGACATACATCCTCAGAAATTTCTTCCTCAAATTAAGGCCGGTATTTGATATTAGTAGACTTCTCTTGGCCAGAAATGCCTTTTTTGCCATAGTGAGTCTGCTTTTGATGTCCTCCTTGCTCCGTCCTCATTGGTTATTTTACTGCCTAGGTAGCAGAATTCTTTAACTTCATTGACTTCGTGACCATCAATCCTGATGTTAAGTTTCTCGCTTTTCTCATTTCTACTACTTCTCATTACCTTCGTCTTTCTCCGATTTACTCTCAAACCATACTGTGTACCCATTAGACTGTTCATTCCGTTCAGCAGATCATTTAATTCTTCTTCACTTTCACTCAGGATAGCAATGTCATCAGCGAATCGTTTCATTGATATCCTTTCACCTTGTATTTTAATTCCACTCCTGAACCTTTCTTTTATTTCCATCATTGCTTCCTCGATGTACAGATGGAAGAGTAGGGGCAAAAGGCTACAGCCTTGTCTTACACCCTTATTAATACGAGCACTTCGTTCTTGATCGTCCACTCTTATTATTCCCTCTTGGTTGTTGTACATATTGTATATGACCCGTCTCTCCCTATAGCTTAGCCCTACTTTTTTCAGAATCTCGAACAGCTTGCACCATTTTATATTGTCGAACGCTTTTTCCAGGTCGACAAATCCTATGAAAGTGTCTTGATTTTTCGTTAACCTTGCTTCCATTGTTAGCCGTAACGTCAGAATTGCCTTTCTCGTCCCTTTACTTTTCCTAAAGCCAAACTGATCGTCACCTAAGCGCATTCTCAATTTTCTTTTCCATTCTTCTGTATATTATTCTTGTAAGCAGCTTCGATGCATGAGCTGTTAAGCTGATTGTGCGATAATTCTCGCACTTATCAGCTCTTGCCGTCTGCGGAATTGTGTGGATGATGCTTTTCCGAAAGTCAGATGGTATATCGCCAGACTCATATATTCTACACACCAACGTGAATAGTCGTTTTGTTGCCACTTCCCCCAATCATTTTAGAAATTCTGATGGAATGTTATCTATCCCTTCTGCCTTATTTGACCGTAAGTCCTCCAAAGCTCTTTTAAATTCCGATTCTAATACTGGATCCCCTATCTCTTCTAAATCGACTCCTGTTTCTTCTTCTATCACATCAGACAAATCTTCACCCTCATAGAGGCTTTGAATGTATTCATTCCACCTATCTGCTCTCTCCTCTGCATTTAACAGTGGAATTCCCGTTGCACTTTTAATGTTACCACCGTTGCTTTTAATGTCACCAAAGGTTGTTTTGACTTTCCTGTATGCTGAGTCTGTTCGTTCCGACAATCATATCTTTTTCGATGTCTTCACATTTTTCCTGCAACCATTTCGTTTTAGCTTCCCTGCACTTTCTATTTATTTCATTCCTCAGCGACTTGTATTTCTGTATTTCTGATTTTCCCGGAACATGTTTGTACTTCCTCCTTTCATCAATCAACTGAAGTATTTCTTCTGTTACCCATGGTTTCTTCGCAGCTACCTTCTTTGTACCTATGTTTTCCTTCCCAACTTTTGTGATGGCCATTTTTAGAGATTTCCATTCCTCTTCAACTGTACTGCCTACTGCGCTATTCCTTATTGCTGTATCTATAGCGTTAGAGAACTTCAAACGTATCTCGTCATTCCTTAGTACTTCCGTATCCCACTTCTTTGCGTATTGATTCTTCCTGACTAATGTCTTGAACTTCAGCCTACTCTTCATCACTACTATATTGTGATCTGAATCTTTATCTGCTCCTGGGTATGCCTTACAATCCAGTATCTGATTTCGGAATCTCTGTCTGACCATGATGTAAACTAATTGAAATCTTCCCGTATCTCCCAGCCTTTTCCAAGTATACCTCCTCCTCTTGTGATTCTTGAACAGGGTATTCGCTATTACTAGCTGAAACTTGTTACAGAACTCAATTAGTCTTTCTCCTCTTTCGTTCCTTGTCCCAAGCCCATATTCTCCTGTAACCTTTTCTTCTACTCCTTCCCCTACAGCTGCATTCCAGTCGCCCATGACTATTAGATTTTTGTCCCCCTTTACAAACTGCATTACCCTTTCAATATCCTCATACACTTTCCCTATCTGTTCATCTTCAGCTTGCGATGTCGGCATGTATAACTGAACTATCGTTGTCGGTGTTGGTCTGCTGTCGATTCTGATTAGAACAACCCGGTCACTGAACTGTTCACAGTAACACACCCTCTTCCCTACCTTCCTATTCATAACGAATCCTACACCTGTTACACTATTTACTGCTGCTGTTGATATTACCCGATACTCATCTGACCAGAAATCCTTGTCTTCCTTCCACTTCACTTCACTGACGCCTACTATATCTAGATTGAGCCTTTGCATTTCCCTTTTCAGATTTTCTAGTTTCCCTACCACGTTCAAGCTTCTGACATTCCACGTCCCGACTCGTAGAACGTTATCCTTTCGTTGATTATTCAATCTTTTGCTCACGGTAACCTCCCCCTTGGCAGTCCCCTCCCAGAGATCCGAATGGGGGACTATTCCGGAGTCTTTTGCCAATGGAGAGATCATCATGACACTTCTTCAATTACAGGCCACATGTCCTGTGGATACACGTTACGTGTCTTTAATGCAGTGGTTTCCATTGCCTTCTGCATCCTCATGTCGTTGATGATTGCTGATTCTTCCGCATTTAGGGGCAATTTCCCACCCCTAGGACAAGAGAGTGCCCTGAGCCTCTATCCGCTCCTCCGCCCTCTTTGACAAGGCTGTTGGCAGAATGAGGCTGACTTCTTATGCTGGAAGTCTTCGGCAGCCAATGCTGATTATTTATCAAAATTTAGGCAGTGGCAGGCATCGAACCCAGGACCGAAGACGTTTTGATCATGAATCAAAGATGCTACCCCTAGACCACAGGTACCAGCCCAGAATTTACCCAGTCATATGTGGAAAACCGCCTAAAAACCATATCCAGACTGGCCAGAATGCCGACCCCCATCGTTAATCCTCCAGGAGGATTCGACTCCGGGGCCAACGTGACCCGCCCCCCCCCCCCTCCACCCCTCATCTCCATCCCGAAAGTGGGTATGGCTATCTGGGCAGGCAACGGTTGAGGTGAATAAACTTACAAAACGGCTTGGATGAAATCCTGCTGCAGGATCATGTGTCGATAAATTCGTAAGAATGGAATCTCAATGGACCATTCTCCGCGCTGCTGTTTTCAACACTCTCTCTACAAGGCCAGAAGTTACTAGCTTGGTGCATAAGTTCGCAATGATTTGGTTTTGAATGTTTGTATTCCGGTTGATATGGGTTTATTTCTTGATTTACAGTTTTCATTTGCAGTTCACTGTTGATATTTGAGCTTACACACTGTCACTTTGTCATTTGGAGACAGTGAGTGGAGCTGTGGACGCTACAAAATAGATAGCCAAGTGGAGAAATCGGAATATACCCAACATATTCCTCTGAGACCAATGGAGGGGCGACAGCAGTGTACGCAGCCAGAAACATTTGAGCTGTCTGGGGATAATGATACTGGACAGACCACGGCAAGAAAATGGTTACCTCGCGTCAAGGAGGATCTTTTCGACAATAGTGACTCTCCACGTTAAGGACGACTTTCGGGGTTTGATGAAGATCAACAATGATCCACGCCAGTTTACTCGAGAACCGGTTGTTTTGCCTTTTCTGTGTGCTAAACCGGTCTTTCCGACGATTGTATCGTTTCCGATTTCTTTGCACATTTATCCCAGTAATTTCGTCTTGGCTTCTTTGCGCTTCCCATGTATTGCATTCCAAAAAGCTTCTATTGCCGTATTCCTGTCCTTTCCTGAAGAGTTTTGTACTGTCTTCTTTCTTCGCTCATTTGAAATATTTCTTATGTTACATTAAGTTTCTTTGCTGTTGAGTTCCTTGCACCTATGTTTGTATATCTAGCTTCTGTGGCTGCCTTTTTTTACAGGTCCCTTGCTCTTCAACAGTACTGCCTATTGTGATATTCACTGTCGCAGAATCTCTAGCCTTAGGGAATTTGAAAGGCATTCCATCGACCCTCAGTAGTTTAGCACCTCACTCCCTCCCACACTAACTCTTCCAGACTAGGGAAGTTAGAGAGCTTCAAAAGTTTGGAACGAGCGACAGGAACTCTAGCTTATACTTCGCCTCTGACTCTCCTGGTTGCGAGACGGAGGACTTTTTTTCTTTTTTTACCGCAAGTAGTGACCGAAATACTCAACTAGAACATCTAGACATCTAATAGTTCACGCAGATGTGTCCTCCCTGGTCACAGCCATGTCTAACAGAAATGTAGTCTGCAATGACTTCCGTAAAGTCGACACAGGTACTGTAAAGTCTAAAATCTACTTCTACACCAGCATATTTATTCTACAATTCACAATTAAGTGCCTAGCAGGGGGTTAATCGAACCACCTTCAAGCTATTTCTCTACTGTTACGCTCTCGAAAGGCACGTGGTGAAAACGAACACTTAAATATTTCCGTACGACCTGGATTTTTCTTATTTTATCATGATGATCACGTATTTCTATGTAGGTGGGTGCCACCAGAATATTTTCGCAATCGGAGGAGGAAGATGGTGATTGAAATCTGACTGGACGATCTTGCCGCAACGTAAAACGCCTTTGTTTGAATGACTGCCACCCCTGTTCACGTATCATGTCAGTGACACCCTCTTTCCTATTTCGAGGTAACACAGAACGAACTGTCCTTCTCTGAACTTTCTCGATGTCCTCCGTCAGTCGCACCACACCGTGCAACAATGCTCCAGGTGGACAAGCGTATTGTAAGCAGTCTCTTTAGCAGAACTGTTGCACCTTCCTAGTGTTCTGACAATCGGTCGCAGTCCCTGGGTTGCTCTGCCTACAACATTATCCATGCTATCTTTCCAATTTGAGTCATTCGTAGTTGTAATCTCGAAGTATTTAATAGAATTTATAGCCTTTAGCACTGTGTGTTTCATCCTGTAACCGAAAGTTAGCGCATTTATTTTAGTACTCATGTTGATGACTTCTCACTTTTCGTTATTTACAGTCAATTGCCACTTTTCACGCCACACAGGTATCTTGTCTAAATCGTTTTGTAATTCGTTTTGGTCATCTGATGACTTTACAAGACGGCAAATGACAGCATCATCTTCGTCTCACTAGAGACATAGCGAATCTTTACACATTGCTGGATACGTAGAATTCAGAAAGCTTCAACGTGAAAGTAGTGGCATGTCTCCACCATAACACTTCAGCAGCTTTACAAGAAGGTTAAAAAAAACAGAACACTGAAATAATTTCTGACGAGAAATAAAAGATGATACATGTCCAACATGAAATCGAAAGAAACGGACAAGAAAGTTTGAGCATCACCGTTCTTGAACCAATTTAGTTTCGGGGTAGATCTGACCTTCCAACCTCTAACACAGTTTGCTATGCCATTCTGTCACTTCACAGGGCGGCAATACCTTTTATTTTTCCATTATATCACTTGATCGTTCTGTAATATTGAATGTAGTTCTTGAGATAGTCGACGCATTTCTCTACAATCGTTGGGGTTTCTCTGCTGCTCCCACAATATTCTGGAGATGTTTCATTTATGTTTCTACTGCAGACATGATCAGGACGTGAGAAGCTATGTATATAAATTTGTAGAACTGTTAGAGGAGATAAATCCAAATGGTCCAAATGGTTCTGAGCACTATGGAACTTAACATCTGAGGTCATAAGTCCCCTAGAACGTAGAACTACTAAAACCTGACTAACCTAAGGACATCACGCACATCTATGCCCGAGGCAGGATTCGAACCTGCGACCGTATCATCAGCGTGGTTCCCGGCTGATTCGCTTAGAACCGCTCAGCCACAGCGGCCGGCTCCGCAGGATTAATTTCAATAAAATTACACATAATAAGCATGCATACAAATAAAACGTTCAAAAACTTCTACCCATACACGCACTGGCTACCAGCTTTTCACCAGCGAATGAATCTTTCAGACGAATGCGCTTCTGATTTGCGCCAGGGTTCAGATCAATCAACGTGCTCCCATAACTAACGTTACCAGTATATTTGAATAGAGAACCTGTACCCAACTAAATATCTGTAAACTGATTTGGCACTAAAATAATGTGAACGCGTATGTCACTCCGCCCACATTCACATCAGAGGTCACTTCACTTTCGATCGGCCCAGTGTAGGTTCCAGTAGCCGTCTTAACATTTATACAGCCAGCCAAATATACCCATCAACGTTGTCATTATTTACGTGATTAAGAAACAGCTCCGAAACACATCTCGCCTTCTGTATCGACCAGACAGTCTACTACCGCTACATTACTAACAACAACAGTTATAATAGGCTGCACTTTCCCTACATAATCTTTCCTTAGTTCTGTTTCCACCAACAGACCACTCTAAATTTCCTCAAAACTACGAATGTACTTCGCGTTGGCAACTACTGTGCTTGGATGTTCAACATCGTAATCGTTACTGAATGTCTCGACGAAAGCAGCACGAAATTCTAGCTAATTTTTAAGTGAGGTCTGCAAAATTTAACCAGTCGGCTGGAAATTGCACTCCGCTTTCCTGAACCGATCAAAACACAAATTTTTAGACAGTAAATTGCTCTTTATCATATTCCGTGATGATCTTTTCGATCCCATTCTGGCCGTCAGCAATGGCTAACTTCCCACGAAAATTACAAAAGGCGGAGATCCTTTCAGCCTGTCTTCCTTCCACTCGATTTATTCAGTCGAGCTGAGAATTACAGGCTGTGTGGTAAGTGGGGCTGCCAGACAGGGTGGGCGGCGGCTGTAGTGCTGAACTTAATGGTGGGCAGAGGCGCGAAGTTTACCAGAGGCGGCCGCGTCTGTCGGACAGCCACGGCTGCGCCAGGTGGGGGCGTACCGGCGCCAGCCCGGCAGGGGGCCCCAGGCAGCCACGGCCTGTCCGTTCCTTCATTGCCAGCGTGGCGCACTGCGCACACTTTCTTCGTCATTGGTAGTCTGGGGCCTAAGGGTATGTAGCCTACTGGAGACATAAAATGAGTTTAGTTTGTAAAAAAGGATTCAGTAAAAAAATGGTTCCGCAATGAAACATAAGAAATAGCGGTAAATTTAAATCGAAACGTTTATTTTCAACTCAGAACACAACTCCCGCGTGCGTTTGAAGAGTATATGAATGTTGGCTGTTGTCCTTTTGGACTTCAAAACACGTGTTGCATTGAACTGGTCTCTGCTCTCTGCAAGTAAGTTTATTTCACGAAATACGTGTAACGGTCGTTTCCTTTATCTTCGTCCTTGTACGTAGGTAACAGCGGCCCTTGAATTTTCGTGGTGTTTCTTCAACGGACATATTTCCTGTATCCAATGGCTGGAAAAATATGAGGGCCATCTTCCTGTTCTTCTGGAAACGGAATAATTTCTGGATAACTGGACAACTGTGTCCACGACACCTTTGGTTGAATTATGAAAGGTTATTATGTTAGGCTTCTGTATGTTTCTGGATTCAAAATTCATCACTATACATGGTTGACTGCAGAAAACTCTATTTCCCTTTCTTTGGTAAATGGGATACGAGAATAATAACATTTCGAAATGCAAAAGCAGAGAACCCGCTTATTCAGAGTTCCTTCGTATGTCGGTTTGTAGTTCAGCAAACAATCAGCGCTGCAATAACAGTTTTCACAACTGACATATAAGTTTTTTTTGTTTTACATCTTCCAACAATGGACGTACAGTTTGTGTGGGTGAATCTGGATTAATGGACTGTACTGACTCCATGCACAATAACTTCCCATGTTACCTGCGTACAAGGATTTAGCATTACACGAAGCAAACACCTTGAGACCACACTTAGCTCTATAGGTACTGAATGAACCCGCAGTTTTCTCTGAACCTCACTTAGACGGTATGATTCTTTGCTATTCTTCACAAATTCGGCAAAACGTTTTGTACCATTTCTCGTTTTCTTGTCATGAAATCTGGTGCACGTCACAATAAACAGAAAAATCGTGTAACTCATACGAGCTCGAAATACTTCTGTTGCAATGTCATGAGTGACCAACAGCTCAAGAAAGTGTGTATGATTGCGTTTATGCTTGCGATCAGCGCTTAGCTCGTTTAAAGTACAAAAAATACGATGCTCTTACCAGGACTTCCCACGCATTTATCTAGTACACGGCACATCTGTAGAGTGTTCGTACGTGACTTGTGTCAGCTGTGTGTGGCAATCAAAACAAGTGCTCGCTAACTTTATCGGGCCATCCATCAAGTATCTCGAATACCAGAAAGGTGGAATTTTATCTTAAGGGACCTTTGCTCGCGCCACGAGGACAGCAGTACGTGGAAAAGTTTGCCGCGGCTTCTGTACGCTATAAACTCTTCACTTGTGTAAGCGTGTTTGATATTAAGTATTTTTTGTGTAGCAAGCGACGTTGGATGACCTGGATGGGACACGATCTTAAACAAATCAAAAATCAAACGAAAAAGAATAAATTTTAAAGTCATGAAATGAGAAAATGAATCAAGTTCAAATGGTTCCAAGCACTATGGGACTTACCATCTGAGGTCATCAGTCCCCCAGAACTACTTAAACCTAGGTAACCTAAGGACATCACACACATTCATGCCCAAGGCAGAATGTGTGTTACAGATTTTACATGGCATGTGAAAGTAGAAGTTGTACATCCTGTAGCTGACTATATTTTTTTGGAGAACTTTACGTTGAATGTCTGGGGAAGGTATCGTTATTGGTACGATTTATTGTAATAAAACTTTCGAAAACGTCATATTGGTGGTTAAAGAATAATTTAGCTATTTTCGTGTGACGTCATCCACATGGGTGCTGAAAGGAACTCGTTCAACTTCGGTTACACGATAAATCAGTCTAATCTAAAAGCCGTAAATTCAACTAAGTGGTTGAAATGGTTCAAATGGCTCTGAGCACTATGGGACTTAACAGGTATGGTCATCAGTCCCCTAGAACTTAGAACTACTTAAACCTAACTAACCTAAGGACAGCACACAACACCCAGTCATCACGTCAACTAAGTGCCTAGCTATTACAATTACGTACAACTTAAATAGGAAAGAACACATAGAAAATGTTGTGGGAAAGGCTAACCAAAGGCTGGGTTTTATTGGAAGGACACTTAGAAAATGTAGGAGACCTACTAAGAAGACTGCCTACACTACGCTTGTCCGTCCTCTTTTAGAATACTGCTGCGCGGTGTGGGATTCTTACCAGATAGGAATGACGGAGTACATCGAAAAAGTTCAAAGAAAGGCAGCATGTTTTGTATTTTCGCGAAATATGCGAGAGAGTGTCACGGAACTGATACAGGATTTGGGCTGGAAATCATTAAAAGAAAGGCGTTTTTCGTTGCGACAGAATCTTCTCACGAAATTCTAATAACCAACTTTCTCGTTCGAATGCGAAAATATTTTGTTGACACGACCTACATAGGAAGAACGATGACCACGATAAAATAAGGGAAATCAGAGCTCGCACGGAAAGATGTAGGTGTTCATTCTTTCCGCGTGCTATACGAGATTGGAATTATTGAGAATTGTGAACGTGGTTCTATGAACCCTCTGCCAGGCACTTAAATGTGATTTGCAGAGTATCCATGTAGATGTAGATAAGAAGACAAAGCGCTGTCTCGGTTCGCGAGTGGATTTTGAGACGTGAAAATTTCAGCGCCCACAGTCAATGTCGCAAATAGGACGCTGGTGCGACCTATACTTGAGTACTGCTCGAGTGTTTGGGATCTGTACCAGGTCGGATTGAAGGAAGACACCGAAGTAGTTCAGGGGCGGACTGCTAGATTTGTTACCGCTAGGTTCGAAAAACACTTGAGAATTACTGGGATGCTTCGGGAACACAAATGGGAATCCCTCCAGGGAAAGCGGCGTTCTTTTCGAGAAACAGTATTGAGAGAATGTAGAGAACCAGCATTTGATGCTGACTGCCGATCGATTCCACCGCCACCAATATACACTGCACGTAGGGACCACGAAGATGAGATACGGGAAATTGAGGTTCCTACAGAGGCATACAGACAGTCGTTTTTCTCTCGCTCTCTTTTCTAGTGGAACAGTAAAGAAAAGGCCAGTAGTGTTACATGGTAACTTCCGCCACGCACCGTACGTTGGCTTGCGGAGTATCAATGTAGATGTAGATGTATGCTGTGAGCTACATATTTGAGTCTGTTACGAAACCGATAGACGCGGCAAACCATAGCACTTTCAAGTATTTTGTCATTCCGAATTTTGCCTCTCGATCACTTCAAGGAGCGACTTGAAAGTCATTAGAAGTACAACCAGAAGGGTCGTGTTTTTTCGCAAAATTCTTGCACCGTAGCGATGCGATAAAATACCTGTAAATTTTGAAACCTTCGCATTGAATGTCAGAAAACTGTATATTATTTGTAGGAAAGGTTCGCCCTGTTGTGTCAGTTTGGTGCGAGAGTGTTTTGAGACGCCAAGGGGACTTGGTGCCACGTCAGAGTTGCCAGCACGGCAGTCGTGCAGTGGAGGCTGCGGCTCGGCGGCTGACGTCCAGAGGCACCCCCAAGTTTGGAACGGCCAGTGAAAGCCTGCCGACATATCGCATTCCTAAAAAGGAGGGCAGTTCCAGCGTTGCGATAGGTGGGTGGGATGATGTGCAACAATAAATTGGTAAATATTTAAGAAGTCGAAATTAATGTGAAAATATTCTACAATATTTACACATAAAGAGAGTCACATTCTTTACAGGTCAGAGAGACCTTGACCTCAAGCTGTGCGGCCGACACTTATCTACAAACGTAAGTGGGCGCCTAGCAGTCAACACTCCAAAACTGTGATAAGCTGATAAGCGAGTGGCCGTTATCGGATATCGACACTTGCGCAGTTGGGCAAGTAATTTGTGATTCTGCGTCGTTCGGAAATAGCGAGGGCCGAACTGGAGAGAAACAGCTCCATTTTTGGCAGGTATTCCAGGGTATTCCAGACATTACCTTTACATCTGTGTATTCTGTTCCACTGAGATTGACGTGTTCAGCTCTATCTATAAGGAGCTCTAGAATTCACTCGCAAATCTGGTCCGATACTCGGGTAACCCGTATTTTTTTCACTAGACGGCAGTGTGGGATGGTGTCAAATGCCTTCCTAAAGCCAAAGAACGCGGCGTCAACCTGAGCGCCGTTGCCTGCAGTGCTATGGAGCTGACAGAGGAACAGCATGAGCGTGGGAGTAATACCGTGCATAGCTGTGAAATGAAAGGAGATGTAAATTAAAAGCTGAGGAGCAAGTGGTAGAACTGTATTTAATTATCTCCATTTTTCACCCACAAGGCACTTGTATTTGTTTCAAGTTTAATTCAAGACTGCAACACATTTCACCTGTTTTAAATTAAACATAAAATATATATATACATGTGACTGGTGGCAAATTATTAAACATAGTCACTATTTGTAAACTCTGACAGCACGGCCACAGAAACCACACCTATTGGGCGGGTTTTGGGAAAATCCAGTGCGACTGTTGGGGCCGACCAATGCGGCGCTGTTGTGGAGCGCTGCCCCTCTGTCTGGGGCCCAGGGCCACCTGGCCTGGCGTCAGCCGCTGGCGGAAGGCCCGGCTGGAGGTGGCGGGGGGGGGGGAGGGGGCGGTTCAGGGAGGCGGCAGCTGCAGCCGACACCAAAGTTTATAGAACAGGCGCACGAAGCTACAGGGCCGTGCCTCCCATGTTGGTCACTTGCAAGGTTTTATTCACCCTTATCGATGACATTTCTGGAGACAAAATCTCCCCTGCAGCAACCAGCACGGGTTCTAGAGACAACGGTCTCTTGAAACGCAGCTTGCTCTCTTCGTCCACGTGGCCCAGAAGGCGGTTGATGCACACGACAGGTAGACGCCGTGCTGCTTGATTTCTGGACGGTGTTTGGCACAGTTCCACACTGCTGCTCTTACAAAGAAAATACAGGCGTACAGAATAGCAGACCGCCTGTGTGTTTGGACTGAACTGTTTCTGGTAAACAGAATACAGAAAGTGATTTTCAATGGGCTGAAGTTTGCAGACATAAAAGTAACTTCAGATGTACCACAATGAATGGGGTATTATAGGCCCACTTTTATCACTGTTTGCATGGAGTGGCAACTGATCTTCAAGATAAGTAGATGTAACGTATTATGTAATAGGCAGGAAGACACACTGCTACATGACTACAGCATTGCAGAGCAATCAGTGAAGGCAATTACATCCATAAAATATTTACTTGTATGTGTACAGAGCAATCTAAAAGCAACAGCAGGTAACCTAAAAGCCAGGCTAAAGTTCACTGGAGCCGGCCGGGGTGGCCGAGCGGTTCTAGGCACTACAGTCTGGAACCGCGCGACCACTACGGTCGCAGGTTCGAATCCTGCCTCGGGCATTGATGTGTGTGCTGTCCTTAGGTTAGTTAGGTTTAAGTAGTTCTAGGGGACTGATGACCTTAGAAGTTAAGTCCCATAGTGCTCAGAGCCAGAGCCAAAGTTCACTGGAAGGATCCTTAGGAAGTGTAGTCTACCCACAGAGGAGGCAGCTCACAAAACACTCGTTCAACCAATACCCGACTATTGCTAATCAGTCTGGGATCTGGAGCAGGCAGGACTGATAGAGGAATTAACGAAGATCGACAGAAGAGTAGCTTGTTCCGTTACACAAGCATCACGGAGACGCTGCATGAGACACATTCTGCAGCACTGCGTGGTTTAATGTTAAAGTTCATAGAATGTACTTGCAGTCATCTCGCAAAAGACCGTGAAGGTAGAATTGGAGAGAGTCGAACACACACAGATGCTTACTGACAACCGTTCCTCCCTTGAAGCATTCTCGACTGGAACAAGAAAAAGGGGAAGTGTCAGTGACTTACAATGTATCGTGCACCATGTACTGTAAGGTGAACTGCAGGGCACAGATGTGCATGTAGGTGTAGAGGTTGGCAGCAAGGCAAGTGTCTTCTTATACAGCACAACGACTTTTGGTGTGCAGCACAGGCCGCCAGCACGGCGGGCACTGCCGAGACTTCCCTCGACGCCAACAGCAGAGACGGGCGCAGTGACAGTGGTGTGTGCAGCAACAGTGCAGCAACAGCGCAGTACACGGGACTGGCGCCGTATTATCGTTAGAGATCAGTTCCTTTTCTGTGTACCGTATGACGGTGGATATATCTGCGTGTGGTCGCTAAATAGGAAATAAACGTATCCAGGCTGCATTTGTCATCAGCATGAAGGCCTACCACCAGAGGTGGTGGTATGGGGTGCCATTTGGTACGTGAAACAATCTAGTTCACTTAACCTATAACATAGATGTTGCTGGGTACATTTCTGATGTGCTAAGGCTGACTGATGTGCCCAACTTTTGAGGTCTACGTAATACTGTTTTCCGACGAGATAACGCAAGACCACATGCTGACAGTGCCTCCCTGACATGCCGCCATACAGAGGGCGCTGGACTGTCTCCCTGGTCAGTCCATTCTCCAGATCCCTCAGCCAGTGGAGACCTCTGGTGGCTTGTTGCTGGGAGGCAGGGACGCCACCACTTGGCAGCCAGTATGGTGGCCTCTGGCAGACACCTGAAGCAGCATGGAGGCACATACGTGTATTTGTCGTCTGAGCCCGGTTCAGCTTGATGGGCAGCCATATTAGAGCGACTGTTGATGCCAGAGATGGCAGCTTTGAGTACTGAATGTCGCACCCTGTATACCCCGAATCACCTACAAAACTTAATCGTGCATCCTCGGTATTACGCTGTAGTATCCACAGCAAGTATTGTTAATTGATATTCCTGCTTCTGTTGCAATTTCATTAGCAGGCAGTGCCAGAGTAATTAATTTTATGTCAAAAACTGCTACATAGTTGCAAAATACATGTGACCTGTTTAGTCCGTCTGACTGGAATCAAAGACAACTGACCGACTATCATTTGTGGTACAATCGCGGCCATTCTTCATCCAGTGCCAAAAGTTACCGTTTGACGTCCTTCAAACTGAAAATGCGACAAAATTTTCAATTACGGATTATCGAATTTAAACGAGTTACCGAGTGCATTGCGACATATCAGATCCCAGGGGAATAAAACATTTGTCTGCGAACGGACGGGCGGATTGCGCAAGCGCGCTCACGCGGCAGGTGACACGTGTGACATCGGATGCGGCAGATAAGCCGGCAGGCGCCGCCCGCGGGAGACGTCACGCGCCGGCCGCAGCAGGTGTATAAGAGCGGCTGCCGCCACCTGCGCTGCCGACGGCGCTCCCTCGTCTGACGTCACTCTGCTCCGGTCCGCCTACACTCTACAGGGTGAGTAGCGGCGCTACTAAATGGGGGCTGCAGAACGCCAAGCGTTTAGCAAACGTTAGGTTTTTTGGCGCGGGTCGGGCGAGGAATGAGTCATCTATGTCAGCAAAACTCCCAGCTAGCGGCTGGCGCACCAGAAAGAGTTCAGAGCGATTATCCACAGGTCTTGGGTCGAGGCTCTACGTCCAATCATTTTACTTTTGTTCATTTTATATGTCACGCAGCGAAAAAACCGGAATAATACTCCAGACAACGTATTTATTAATATTTTAATAAAACGCATGAACACTAATGTGAAAGTAAAATTTGAGATTGCAAATATTTGTGCTAGCTGTAAAGTAATGCCTCCGAATTTTTCTTATCTGAAAACTCTTAAAGCACTTTAAGTAAATCAAGTTCATTCACATTCTACATATCTATTAATCGACACGAGCCGGCCGCGGTGGTCTAGCGGTTCTAGGCGCTCAGTCCGGAGCCGCGCGACAGCTACGGTCGCAGGTTCGAATCCTGCCTCGGGCATGGATGTGTGTGATGTCCTTAGGATAGTTAGGTTTAAGTAGTTCTAAGTTCTAGGGGACTGATGACCACAGTGTTAAGTCCCATAGTGCTCAGAGCCATTTGAATCGACACGACCACGCTTGCGACCAACTCGTTTGTCCCGACAAGACACCAGTTTCTCGGTGCTGTCACTGTAGAATGTTTGACTTTGTTGACGAGCCCACAACCTCACCTCCCCACGCACCGCTTCCCCACTACCAGAGTCTGCAGCTCGTGGTCTAGTGGCTAGCATTGCTGCCTCTGGATCATGGGGTTCCGTGTTCGATTCCCGACCAAGTTGAGGATTTTCACTGCCTGGGGAGTGTGTTTGTGTTGTCCTCATAATTTCGTCATCATCATTATCATTCGTGACAGTGGCTAAGTAAAGAAATTGGACTGTGTGAAATACTGGGACTTTGTATGTGCGATGATGACCGCGCAGTTGTGCGCCCAACACAACAAAACTTCATCACCAAACATAACTATCAGAGTGAAGTGCTCGACGGCGTTTCTTTAAATTTCACGAACAGGTGAAAATCGAATGGAACAAAGTGGGGGCTGTACGGAGTGAAACAAAGGCGTCGGATGGTCGCCGATGTCGCAGCGCCTGTGTGAGGTCTGGCAGCGTCGCACTGGAGGATACGGTTCTCCGCGTGCGGACGGACTCTTCTGCGGTCCGAAACTGAATTACTGGCGCCACACTGTTTCTCACGCACTAACGTAGCTAGGTTGCACAGCGTCGTGTCACACGCCACGAATCAGAGCCCTCTAGCGGCAGACGGTTGTTACATGCGTCAGCGAAGCGGGGAAGTCGACCGAGTGACACGTATGATGTGTGATACCTCAGCCGATGTTGAGAACAGATGGAAATATACGGAGATGTTGCTTTTCAGCACTGTCTCATAAATTTTCTGGAATGGATTGTAAGGCACGCACGAGAAATTTGTATGTAAAACTAGATACTTTTATCGTTTTACAGTTGATGATTCGCACGGGCTGGGGTGATATAAACGGGAAAAGCAGTAACACATGCCACAAATGCTGACTTTTTTCAATTACATGCTTGTTTTCAGGATTCCCAAGAAAAACAAATTTGAGTTACATAGATTGTCGGAATACGTCTGGACTGTAGAATGACACACACTACAGAACATTAGAAATGTAACACCAAAACTATAAGAAAACTGACAATCAGTCTATAAGTTTAACCACTTGCAAACCTTCCCATGTTTCAGACGTATTGAAAGGGTACAGTACCGCCTGACATTGAAAATAGGTACAACATACTTCATTATTTTTGTCAGGACAACACATTTTTTTTGTAAAATAACTCAATTTCAATTAATACAGCGAAGCCGGATACCAGTGTGGGAAAGAATGACAATTTATTTATTTAATTGATCACATGTGCACTCACACAAAGTGAATCCCTACATCCAGTTTGGTGAGATCTGTGAAATGAATGGATGTATGGTCGTCTGCTAACCGCAGATAGTGAATGTGAATATATGATCATCTTTGAGACGATCCTTTGGCCACCTTTGGTGGGACCAAAGAGATGAAACTTACCTGAGCTTTGAGCGCCTGAAATGTGGCAGACCAATACGGTAGCATGGTCTTCCCCCACCTCGACAGAGGTGCGAGATGACCTGAAGAACGGTCATGTTTCAGCACTCTGCCGCTGGATCTTGTGCTGTTAAGACCTGTCTTAGTTGTGCTCCGTAAAGACAAAAGAGTGGAGACATGGTATGCATGTGGAATATTTAAGAGTAGTTTGAAATAATAATTTCTCTATTTCAGGAACTTTTGTGGGGATAATTAAATGTCAGGCAGGTAATATTAATGGGATCGTAGTAATCTTCGGAAGTGACCAACGGTCACAATGAAACCATGTGTAGCAATAAGTTGAAATACTTCCGTGTGCTTAAGTTAAGCTGAATTACTAGCGTGTGTACTATAAGTTGAAATATTTAAGAAATAGCGTGTGCAGGACTTGAAATTAGAGGCGAGTACTTCCACGTTGTGAGTACTGTGTGAGTCTCAATCTGTGTATGAGACAAAGGATAAAGAGAAGTACTCGTCCATGGTATCAGTTGAGGACTCGTGTGTGTGATGAATGTGTTCTTAATATTACTTTGCGAGATATGTTTCCGTGTGACGCTTAATTCAAACTACAACACTCTGAGAGAGAAACAAGGTGAGTCAGCCGTCTATCCAGCAACGCCACTTGGCTTGCATTGCACAGGAAGACGTGCATATATCTCCAGAGTTCATAGTGGGAAAGTAGAATTACGAAGTGGGGCAGTGTCGTGTGAAACTGGGATAAATATTAATTGAAGTGGGAAAGCTGAAAGTGATAATGTTGTGACTATTCCCTATGTAGTATTTCATGTTGTAGTGTGGAGTATGTCATGTAATTTAAGTATGTGTAGTTTGCATGGGAGAGTAGCAAGGTAGTTTCAGAGGTAGTGGGTTATGCGTGTTCCTTTCGTACTGCTCGGTCTGGAGGGAAGTTTCGTGATTATGATTGTGAGAGTCGAAGTGTGAGAAACAATAAAAGATCCACCATCACATCCAGAAAGTGCACTGTAGCGTTGAATAATTACGAGACCATAAGATAGAGAATCACCAATGCAAAGCCATGCCCACTGGGCGGAATTTCTCATGTGTTATTGTTGTAGGTTATAGAATTTGTGTGTTTAGGTTACAGAATTTATCGGAATAAATAAGATAGTGAAAAGAAAAAGATTGGTGGACTTTTCCTTCGAATTGCATGTTGTCATGATATCCAGAATTTTAATGTGTGCACCACTCATATTATTCCGATGACCACATGTTGATAAAAGCCGTTAAATAAAAAAAAAAAAGAAAATGTGGTATCGCCAGTGCGTAGTGAACAGTCAGAGTTCTGTAAATTGCTGATAGTCAGATGAGCGTTTCCGTTGCGTATTATTCATATAGGAGGATAATTAGTAACTTAATTGTGAGTACGAGAGTTCATGTTACTCGACAGATAAGAATGAATCCACTCGCTTGGCAGACCACTCATCTTGCAGGCCTGACTGCTTGATGCCACAGTATGAGCAAGGCATGTGGGTGCCTCTCAATATATGTGGTTTCTGTTAGTATAACCACAGTCCCAGATCAAAGCATTAGTTGTACAAGTTTAGAAAAAAGAAAATGTCAAACATAAACAAACCTGTCATGTGGTATGACTTTGGCTCTCTGAAGGGTGTCACACAAGATGGACAACAAAGTTAGAATCTTGTATAATACCTACTAATCATGCCTCAGAAGTATTTTCGTCTGTGTGTAATGTATGTGTGTTACAACTATCTGATATGGAAATTAGTCCAACATCACATTAAATGCCAACGTCCCATGGTAATAGAGCTAATATTACCTCCAGTGCACTATACCACACGTTCTGACGTTCAGTCAGTGAACTGGGACCTGCATTACAGGACTATTGTTCCTGAGCAGGCGTACCACATTACTGGAAACTGTGAGATGCTGAGTCAGAAGATTTTCACCAGTCGCAAGTTTGCTAGATCCTTATGGCTGTCTTGAAGAACGAGTGATCTGACACAGACAGAAACAATTTGCTATATTTTATAATGTGCTGTCCAGAGATTGTTTGACAGTGAATCTCCAATCACCATGACCCTCTCATTCCAGCCGATGTGTTCCTCTGGTTCTTTTCCCATTCACAGATTCACCTGTTATTGTTTCCAGGACCCCTTTATGTCTCAACAGATAAGGGAACTAACATTCCTCCTGGGTTTATGTTTTGTCTGCAGCTGTAGGTGGCGGTTAAGGGGTCGACGTTTTAAACTAAAAGCACAAAGTCATGTGGTTGTGTGGGTAAAATTCACACACTTTTGTTTCGAATGTTGGTGTAGTCAAGTAGGCAAAACTACGGACATAAGGTATTTATCATTCTCTGTCAAGATGACATTTGTTCATCCACCTGAACAGCTACCTCGCTCACAGCTACATAGCTTCTTGCACCCTCATGATGTGGTGCAGGTATGACCCTGCTGCATCTGTGAGGCTTCGGCGGCAGTGTTTCAGTATTGATTGCTCCTCCGCCCCCCCCCCCCCCCGCCGTCCAGATCTCCACGTCTATCGACATTTAAACAGTCACGGATGAACACTTTCGGTTGTGTTGAGGGCGTGGCCGCTTTTGGCGGCCGCTGTCCTCCAGTCTGGAGGTACCCGGCTGTCGCTGGAGCAGTGTGATGGCAGCGTGGCGTGTCTCTGGTCAGTGTAAATACCACCAACCCCGCACTTTTTTTTATCCGAAGTGAGTTTCTTGAAATGTGGCTTCACCTTTTTAAGGAAATAAAGTTACTATTTCCGCTGGCTGGACAACTAGCTTACACGTTCAGTAACTTTTCCCTTTTCAATTCATTCTTCTTTCTATGGATGGAAATCCAAATGTCTCTTTCAAGATTCGTGCACAGTGTTCCTCGTTCGCTGATTTAACACATAAGAATGTAGAGCCAACCTTTCACTTTCATTGCTCGCACCCTGAGAAGATCAGTAGAAACATTGTCGATGCCTGGTCCATGTTAATTCTCTACTTCTACAGAACTATTTCGAATGGCTGGTCCATGTTAATTCTCGACTTCTACATAACTATTTCGAATGCCTGTTTTAAAATGGATTCTTCGGCGACTTTTACTAATAAAATAATGTAAATCCAATAAACAGATAGTGATTTCCCATCTAATTCAAACGCCCAGTCTCGGCATCTAATGCACACAGTCTACACAGTCAGTATAAGCGCGAACTCTGAACTTCTTCAGCGAAAATCAGATCTCGTAGTTGAGAAACTGTATCATCGGGTGTTATCTACTGTTACCATTACCATCTGCAGTGCCGAGTTATCGTGGTTTCAGCTACAAAATGATTGTGTACGTGTTAGTTGAAGGGAAAGCACATTCTCTGTGGCTGGCTCCGACATATTGTGCTCTGTGTTGTTGTCGGATGTTGTTCTGTTCGACTATTTGAGAGGCGTTGAGAATGAGTTGCAGGCTGAGTAGGCCAGCTTCCCATAGATAATGTTTCCCAGAAAAACCCTTCAGGTTTTAGTAGATGGTTGATCCCCTGTGTGAAACAACTCCTGCAAGGATACACGCACAACTATTGGTTAAATGACGAATAATACAGATTCCAGCCATAAAAATAATGTTTTCTTGAATAACAGGAGAAGTGTAGAGAATATCTCTTTCAATAAAGTACTGCTACAGTTCTCGACAACCTTCTTAGTATTTTGGTAGATGTCCACTTCGAACGATTTCCTGATCAAGTAAAATCGCCTTGTAGAGAAAATAATGGAAATGATGCCTCCGCCCCTTCTGAGGCTTGTTGTGCAAATAAAATGTGCTGAACGAAAAAAGTAACTATTTAAAATGTCATTATTAAAGATTTGTGGCTATTCAGCAATGGCATGAGTCTCACACAGCAAGGATATGACGGTACTGCAACTGGTTGGTGACTGACCACTTCAATGCACTGTCTCTCAAGACTGGTCTGCCTATCGCTCGCAGAAGTATCGAGAGTTGCCTGTAAGGTGAAAGGGCTTCTCGGTGATGCCGTGTTTCAGAATCGGCCACAATGGAAGTGGTTAAGGACATCACGCAGACGGCGGCCGTGGACCTGGGGGACCTGCTGGACGCCGGGGACGGCGCTGTGGTGACGCTGACGGCGGGCGACACGCGGCTGTTGGCGCACAGGGCCGTCCTGGCGGACAGGAGCCCTGTGTTCGCCGCCATGTTCGCCCACGACACCCTCGAGGCCAGCAGCGGCGCGGTGAGGATCCCAGACGTGGGGGGCCCGGTGCTGAGGCAGCTGGTCTCGTACCTGTACACCCTGCAGGCCCCCCAGCTGCCCGACACGGCCCCCCAGCTGCTGGCCGCAGCGGATAAGTACGGGGTGTTGGGGCTGAAGGCGGAGTGTGAGAGGCAGGTGGCCGCTCAGCTGACTGTTGAGACCGCGGCAGCCGCAGCCGTCCTCGCAGTCCGCCACTCCTGCAGTGACCTCAGGCGCACTGCCATCGAATTTATTAAGACTCGTACCCACGAGGTGATGGCCACTCAGGGGTGGACAGATGCGATGCTTCATCAACCAAAAGACTTGATCAAAGTGAGCCGGTTGCTGTATGATCCACCACCACGAACCAGGTAAATATGAGATAACCCACTCATTTGTGTCTTTCAATTCTGGATATATATATATATATATATATATATATATATATATATATATATATATGTGTGTGTGTGTGTGTGTGTGTGTGTGTGTGTATGTGTGTGTGTGTGTGTGTGTGTATTTACAAGTCTATAATTTTTGCAACTGAGTTTCCTTAGATGTGTAAGGAAAATACACAATCATAGACAACATTCTGAGCCATCAGGAAATGGCTGCCATTGTCCCCCTTTAGCAGGTTTATTGAGTCCCTAAACTGAGTCCAGTTCATTGACAGGTACGTTATCTAAGAAAAATCATCAAACAACCAATTTGTAGACATTATTCTGTCTAACCATGTGTAAAAAAGTGGTTCTTTAGATTTTGGCGTCAAGTGTCGGAAGAAAAGGCTACATTCACTGTGTGAATGCAGCATGAGCCATTCTGCTGCTGACACAAAGCTGTATTTGCCAGCACAGGCTCTAGCACAGTGATTTGTGCATCCTGTATAAGTCTCTGTAAGCCTGTTCTCATGAAGTAGCGTTTAAAGTAGTTCAGTGCCTCTGTGGCTGATGACAATGAGGCACCATTGAATAGTGTGACGTTGAATAAACATGGCGACCAACTATGTCACTTCTGACCGACACCTCGAGTAAGGTAGCGAACTACAGAACAGTTCGACTGCTTGAGTAATCGCTACTCACACCTCACTACTACTGCTTTGTCTCTCCCAGGTCAGCGCCAACATTTTCAACATCTCAAGCTCAAATACATGCGCTGTAACTGTACATGACGATTGCTCCAATAGTGAAATGAGTACTTTCGACTTGATTTTGTAGTCGCTGAAATAAAATCACATAACAATCAGCTGCACTATTGGCATTATGGTATGATGCAGAAATCTCTGCAGGAAGTGTTGTCTCCCAGCTGAGAAGATGTAATCTTGTACGAGTTAATGGTTACACTAACACTGGATCATACAAAATAAACTTGGTGACCAAAATCAGTCAAATTTCCAGAAAGTTCTCAAGATAGTTTTGTCACATTTACAGCTGCAATAGTGTGTCATCGTGTCAAGAGTAGTTAATTATTCTACAGTGCTTTATTTTTGTGTTAGAGGTTTATATTTTTACAAATAGAATAGGTGTATTTGGTTTATAAGGACATCATTCATACACAGTCATTATTGTGTTCAGGCACTGGGTCCATTGTTATTCTGGAAGTGTCGTACTTTAATTACAATTTCAAAAAGGAATTTATTTCTTACAATGCGGTGGTATTAAGCTGCAACGCAGCTTTGTTTATCGAATATAATAGTTTTTTGAAGAGGTCGTTCATTATTATTCTGTTATTATTTACACCATTCATCTTGGCAAAGACGAGGCATATCTTCAGTAAATGTAGCTTATGTAGCATAGGTGATCCCTCTGGATAAATTCGATGTGGAAAAATTTACCAAAGGCTGTAGGGGAGTGGAAAGAGACCTAAAGAAAGTATCATGCAACTGCTCAGGAAAGTGCTTAATTTTTTCTCACATAGCACTCAACATTGATGCATGTGGCCTAAAGAGCATAATTAACCGAAACAAGTAGATTTATTCATAAGACCATAGAGAATTTGTTTGATGTGTTGTCATACAGGGATCTACAAGTACGTTCATCGATCGTCATTTTTTTATTTGGAGTTATTAACTGTTTTTGCAGTGATGTATTGAAAGTTGTACATTTGAAGGTTATAGGGATTAATATTTAACCATTCAAAAACGCTGCACGAAACATTTTGTGCGTGTATGTGGTAAGTGCAGCGAAGAATTCACATCAGAAAACAGTTTTGTCATTTCGAGTAGGATTGTTTTGATTAGGCAGTTTACGAGTACGGTCCAATCAATTACTGGCAAATATGATGAAATGCGACCGTCTAATCTTCGTGCAACACTTGAATTCAATAGGGAACGCTTAGGAAGAAAGAAAGGAGTAACTTGGGGGTTTAAAGTCCTATTGACTGCAAGACCATTATGGTCAAAGCAGAATTTACAGCTCCCAAACTCGAGGAAGGAAACTGATAGTTCCCTTTCAAAGGAAAGGTCTCGGTATTTGCGTCCATCGATTTAAGGAAATATAGGAAAACGTAAATCAGGATGTGCTGGAGGGTAACTGAACCACTGGGCCTTAACTTCATAAAAGGAAATTGTTTGGCCCTGTCAAAAAATGTACAATCAAAGGTTAATGTGAGTTCTCAGAATGTAGCATCACGCATCTGGTGTGACGAAAGTGTTTTGCGTTAAGAAATCCTTCCAAGCGGTATGCCCATAGTAATTAGCATGTTTCGTAATCGTGGCTGGATGCAAAGGTTTTCATCTTGTCATTTGAACTAGTAGTATATGCAAATGGTTCAAATCTGAGCACTATGCGACTTAACTTCTGAGGTCATCAGTCGTCTAGAACGTAGAACTAATTAAACCTAAATAACCTAAGGACAGCACACACATCCATGCCCGAGGCAGGATTCGAACTTGCGACCGTAGCGGTTGCTCGGTTCCAGACTGCAGCGCCTAGAACCGCATGGCCACTCCGGCCGGCTAGTATGTGCACATCAAACGAAAAGAGAAAAGTAATTATGATTCTTATTGTCTGTGCATGTCTTGTCAACAACGACGGTTGGTGTTGGTTTCGACTTCGCCACATACCCGACATTTCAAGGCATTATTTCAGGTTAAAACATGTCACTCCTAGCGACTGGCGAAACAGAAATCGACAATCAATGTCTCCTTGTGTGCAGTGATTAAAGATGCTGTGTGCAGGCTTAGATTCCCCCAGTCACACAGAACTTTTCGGTATCTTATATCCAGTTCAGACATGTGCACATATCGCTACAGGTGAACTAAGCAGATGTTCAACGTGTATTTGTGGCTAGAAAACAATGATAGGTGCTGGATTCAATTCCAGTAAAGGAACAAAATTATTTGTCTCGCCATTTCAGGTTGTCATCTCGCTAACAACGTAATATTTGGATATATAACGTATTATTGTTCTTAGTTAACAATCCCATTAGGTGCTGGGTTCAAATTTCCATACACCCAAAACTTTATGGAACGTCAATGGAAGATTTCAATGTTGCAGCATGTGCACACTGGCTTACCTGTGGCTGAAACGATATTTAATATCTTTGGTATTTAGTTAACAGAGACAATGGTTGTTCGATCTGAGTCCAGGATGTCAGTATATACAAACGTCTTCGTCACGTAATTTCAAGCTGTAAGTTAGTTTCTGAAATGTTATTTATTGCAATAAACTTGAGTTTACTGTAATCTAATAATAATATTTTTTCTGGCATTGACGTTATTGTGATATGGGTCTGATTGTGGACTGACAGCCTTACAGATCAGTTTCCCCAAGTGGCCTCTTGCAGTAACCAATTTGAACCATGAAACGCCCATACCAGAAAAGAGAGCAGAGGGACTGCAAGACAGTAACACTATATGTGTAAGTAGGCTGTTTAGGTTTTCTTATTGGTAACGCCAACTCTGTATGAAAATCACTGGCTGTGCTGTGTGCAGTCTGTGGCTGCTTTGCATTGTTGTAATACTCGCCATTGTAGTGTTAGGCAGCTGGCTGTGAACAGCGCGTAGCGTTGCGCAGTTGGAGGTGAGCCGCCAGCAGTGGTGGATGTGGGGAAGTGAGATGGAGAATTTTTTAGAGCAGATAATCTGGACGTGAGTCCTTCAGAAACAGTACATTTGTAAGAATGGATGTCATGAACTGCTATATATATTATGACTATTAAGGTAAATACATTGTTTGTTCTCTATTAAAATCTTTCATTTGCTAACTATGCCTATCAGTAATTAGTGCCTTCCGTAGTTTGAATCTTTTATTTAGCTGGCAGTAGTGGCGCTCGCTGTATTGCAGTAGTTCGAGTAATGAAGATTTTTGTGAGGTAAGTGATTTCTGAAAGGTATAGTTTAATGTTAGTCAGGACCATTCTTTTGTAGGGATTTTTGAAAGTCAGATTGCGTTGCGCTAAAAATATTGTGTGTCAGTTTAAGCACAGTCCTATATAATTTTTCTAAGGGGACGTTTCATAATACCATTATTTCTACAAGGACTACAGTGGGTCTGCACCTCTGGTGGCCCACCAATACCATACTCTCTACCAGGACTACAGTGGGTCTACTCTGTGATGACCTACCTACCAATATTCTTAAAAACGTCGAATGACTCTGCTGTGGGTTTGCCCTGTTGTGGCCCATTATCTGTCAGCATGTCAAGAGTCAGCACTGTCTTTCTGTTGGAAGGACAACGCTACTTCTTCAAGACTGCATGGAAATCCACTACTTCCGTGTGCATTTTCTTTTACTGCTCAGACTTTGAGAAAAACACTGCTATTCTACTGTTATGTACGATTAGGACTGTCTTTATGGACTGTGAGAAAATTTTAGCTTTTGATCAACATTCTATCAATAAGTGTGTGCATTTGATTTCTTTGTTATTGTAATTATGACAAATTTTTTCAAATCATTATTGGCCACTGCCCAAAACAATTTGTAAAATTTTTTGTGGGGAGCATGGGGGCTATGTAAGTAGGCTGTTTAGGTTTTCTTATTGGTAACGCCACCTCTGTATGAAAATCACTGGCTGTGCTGTGTGCAGTCTGTGGCTGCTTTGCATTGTTGTAATACTCGCCATTGTAGTGTTAGGCAGCTGGCTGTGAACAGCGCGTAGCGTTGCACAGTTGGAGGTGAGCCGCCAGCAGTGGTGGATGTGGGGAGAGAGATGGGGGAGTTTTGTAATTTGTCATGAACTGCTATATATATTATGACTATTAAGATAAATACATTGTTTGTTCTCTATTAATATCTTTCATTTGCTAACTATCCCTACAGTAGTTAGTGCCTTCCGTAGTTTGAATCTTTTATTTAGCTGGCAGTAGTGGCGCTCGCTGTATTGCAGTAGTTCGAGTAATGAAGATTTTTGTGAGGTAAGTGATTTCTGAAAGGTATAGTTTAATGTTAGTCAGGGCCATTCTTTTGTAGGGATTTTTGAAAGTCAGATTGCGTTGCGCTAAAAATATTGTGTGTCAGTTTAAGCACAGTCCTGTATAATTTTTCTAAGGGGACGTTTCATATGGGTGTATACTAAACAGGTGGAGTGGAATTCAGGTCGTTTGGATAATTTCAAGGGTGCCTGAGCTAACCTGTCCAGTAATTCTGTATATACCTTATGCCTGTGCGTGGAACTACCTGTTGTATGGTGGTGTGTTCAGCTGCTGTAGGGAGTTCAGGTGGCGCATCTGAATGTCATTAGCTCACCGACAATTCATTTGTATTAACTGGACTGCTATCACAGTGTTCGGCACATGTCGTCTGTTGGTGGCCTGTGTGTGGATGGTCCCTCATCTGGGCTGGCTGCAGTAAGCCATGTCACATCCCCATGTGGACACGCCAGCCAGCTCTCACTCTGCCTCTCTCTGTATGTGCAGCGCACCAGCCGCCACCATCACCACTGCCGCCACCACCACGTCCAGCACACCCAGCCAGCCACCTGCTGCTGCTGCACCACCCACGCCTCCTCCACCTGGACAAGTCACTGTCTCTCGCACGCGGTGAGTTCCCTCACTACACACACACACACACACAAACACATTAGCACTACATTGTTCAGAAGATAGAAAGACTAAAAAAGGAAATGTAAAGCTTCAGTCTAGATTAGTGAGGGTTAGCAACATGAAATGGAAAGGAAATCATATGGTCAGATGTATAATGGGGTGGTATCCACGGAATGAGAAAGTTGTATTATGAGAGAATGGGCAATCTAAAATCTATTGTGAACATTTCAGTGATATATTCCCATCAGAATCAGTAAACCAATCCTACAATATCTCTGGCATTTAAGGCGACGTCACACACAGAAAATCCAGTCACAGAGAGGGATTATGAGAGCACTTTATGCATAACAATGTATTTAAAAAGATATAAACATCTAAAAATCATGGAGTATAGGAATGCTGTAGCAAGGGGCGAGTAAAGACAGATTTATGAGACAATTTAAGGTTGTTGGTAGAAATAAAAAAGGAGAAAGGATCCTAGACCTCTGGGTTAAGTTTGTGCTAGTAACAAGAATCATTCTGTTCAAGAATGAAAACAAAAGCAACAGTCTGCTGAGGTGGCCTGTTCTGCCTACGCTCCTCAGGGCTACAACCAACATGTTTGCAACACTTTATTTTGGTGAAACAGGTAGTCAAAGTAACAACAGACATGCAAAGCATAAACTCTGCCTACTGTAGATCATATTTCTGTCTGTCAACACATTTAGAGGGCTGAGATACACTCATTTATTTCTGGGAAGAGAGGGTGCAGGGTCGCCCTCTTCACCACAGAGCAGCATCTGCATCCAAAGTCTTAAGTTATTTGTTGGATGTAGTCCAAACTTTGTCTTCCTCTACAGTTTTTGCTCTCTGCTGCTCCCACCAGTACCATGGCGTTTATTCCCTGATGTCTTCAGATATATCCTACTTTCCACAGTTCCTTTCTTATCAGTTCACCTAATTCTCAACATCCTTCTCTTCCACCCATTTTGAATGCTCCAGTTCTCTTCTCTTCCTGTATCTCCCATCATCGATGATTCATTTCCGTACATTACTGTGCTCCTAATGCACATTCTCAGATACTGCGCCCCAAATTGAAGCAATAGCCGTGTTTTTCCTGTAACGATCTGTTTTCGTGTGCGACATTACTTCTTATAACAATCTCGCTTTGCCCTTCTGTGTAAATCTGCTTCCCTGGTGGCAGAATCACTTAAATTCCTTCACTTTGTGGCCACTATATTTTGATTGTAAGTTTGTCATTGATGTTATTTCTGCTACTCCCAAATACTTCTGTCTTTCTTTTGTTTAAATCGTAACTATGTGCTCAACCTACTGTTTACTGCATTCAACAGCTCTGGTAATTCTTCCTCACTTTCGAGAACATGGTAATATCACCAGTGAATTTTATCAGTGAAATCCTTCACCCTGAAATTACTTAAATTCAATTCCACAAACGATTCCTTAATGTACAGTTTGAACAGCTGAGGATACTACCTTAATCCCTATATTGCACCTTTTTAATCATAATACTTCTTTCTTCAATTTTTACTGTTCCTTGTGCATTAGTGTACATACAGTAATTTATATAATCTGCTTGCCCTCTATATCTCACACGTATTTTTGAGAATTTCACGTGTGTCACATTACTTTACATTGTCACTCTTTTGAAAGCTAGGCTAATCCAGTGAAGGTTCCATGATTTTCCTTAGACCTTTGCTTCCCTTATAAAGTGCAAGGTCAAATCTGCCTCTCTGGAGCCAATATCTTTGATAAATGTAAACTTATCGTCCTGTGACAGGTCCTCAGTTTCCTCCTTCCATTCTTCTGTATATTAATCTTATCAGCAATTTGGATTCATGAGTTGTTAACTCATTGTGCAAAAGCTATCGCATTTATCAGCCCTTTGTCGCATCTGGAGTGTGCAGATGATATTGTTCTTGAAGTTTGGTGGTATGTCTCTAGTCGTATAGATTCTACAGATCAAGTTGAATAGTCGTTTGACTGCAGCCTTCCACAAGCACCATATAAATTCTGAAGGAATGTTCTCTAACCATCCTGCTTTATTTTTGTGCAAGACTTCTAGAGCTTTGTTAAACTTTGAGTCAAATGGCCAATCCTCTATGTTTTCCAATGCTTGACCTTCATTTATGCTAATATCGTGTCATCCGATAGTTCATTCCCTCATGGAGGAGCACAGTGTACTGTTTTCAGCCATCTGCTCTCTCTCTCTCTCTCTCTCTCTCTTTCTCTCCTCTGCATTTAACAGTGGAATTCTTTTCCAACTCTTAGTGTTTTTATCGTTGTATACAATTTCACTGAAGGATCTTTAGGCTTTTACAAATGCCGAATCTGTCCATCCTATGATCACTTTTTACTTACTTAATCTAATCCTTTCTACAGACATTCTACTTTATCGCACCTCAGACTTACAGTGACATTATTTAGCGAACTGCAATACTGTATTCTTGGCTTTCCCTGTCTATTGTTGTACTGCTTTCTATCATCAGTCATCATATATATATATATATATATATATATATATATATATATATATATATATATATATGCTAAGATTTCTTCAGAGTCGCTTTCGCTTTCCTTGCACCAACATTAGTCTGTTCAACATTAATGTTTGGCGTTTTGAGAGACATCATTTGCTGTTCACCTGAAATTCAAAATTTGGCATTCATTGTCGATTTATGTACAGCCTCATAGAATTAAAAATAACCATTGTTTTCCTCAGTACATCAGTATACAATTTATTTACACAGATTCTTCCTGACAATTCTCTTAAGCTTCAGTTTACTCAACAGCATGACTAAATTGTGCTCTGAATCAGCATCTACTCCTGGATCAAACAATTCATCAGGTTCTCTGTCTGGACATGATATAATATAGCTGGAATTTTCCAGTACCTTCAGGTCATTACCAAGTATGCCACTGCCTTCTTCCTTAACCTTCTGAAAGGCCAGACCCACATACGAATATCACAGAATACAGAGTGTAGACATGCAGTAACGCCGCCATTAACAACAGGAGTTGGAACGGAGCAGGGGGCTTCTTACAGAGGGTGCGGTGTGGAGAGAACCTGCTGCTAACTGATGAGCAAATCCCACTGAGGACACTTCAGTAATGGTAGTACATGATAAGCCAAACATCTTGTAATTTTTTCTGGAGGTGCTGTCCTATAGGTGATACATATTTCAAAATTGGTTGTTGAATAAAGATATTTATTAGCAACTTGAAGTGTTAATCATGGTACTTTCCAGAGTTTTGAAATGTCGCTTGTCCTTACTATTTGACTGATTGTTACCATTATAACAGCTATAAAGAAAGACACACATGAATGCCTGTACCTGATGAACATTGTTTGATCTGTATTGGTCTCAGATGCAACACATCAGGGATTGGTACCCACTTAGTACTAGAGCGTTTATTATGAATAGCAAATCAACAATATCAGAAAGGGAGCAGATGAACCGGAAGTCAGCTAAGTTACGTGGGTTTCATACAAATGGGCAGAACACAACTCAGGTCGTTTGGATACTTTTGAGGACGATAGTATCTGAGCTGACCTGCCCAGTAACTCTGTAATTAAGTTATGTGTAAGTGTAGGGCACTGTATGTACATTTCGTTCAAGCTCGCTTTTGAACTACCTGTTGTGCGGCATTGTGATAAACTGCTGTGGGGAACTCAGGTGGTGAATGTGATTATGTCACTAGCAAGTCGTCTGCACTGTCTAGTCCGCTAGTCCCACTGTCGGCGTGAGTTCTGTGTTTGTGTGTGTGTGTGTGTGTGTGTGTGTGTGTGTGTGCGCGTGTGTGTGGACGATCCCTCAGCAGCGCTGGCTGCAGTGAGCCGCCCTGAGGAGCCTGTTCACACTGTGCCCCTCTCTGTGTGTGCAGCCCACCAGCTGCTACACAGCTGGGGTCCACCACCACCACCGCCACTGCCGCCGCCACCACCACCACCACCAGCACCACCACCACAGCTGCCATCAGCACCACCACCACCACCACCACCGCCACCAGTAGCACTGTGAGCACAACCCGCCAGAGGTCTTCTGCTACTGTGCTGCCCACAACTCCACCACCTAATGAAGCCACTGTCTCTCTCATGCGGTGAGTTCCCTCATCACACACACACACACACACACACACACGATCATTATCTGATAGATAACATATAAATACTGAAAGACGAAGTATAAATGCTGAGCCTGGATTTAAGGAGGATCAGCAAAGTTTTGAACTGGGAATAAAATCAGAACATACAGTCAGGTAACAGGGCGGTATCCACAGGATTAGGAGTTTCTATCATGAGAAAGACGTTAATTAAGAGGAGGTTTGGTAGGGAAAATAGTGAGTCGTTGTCAACAGTTCAGTGATTTCCTGTCATCAAAATCAACAAACCAATGCCAATATGAATTTAAGCATGTAAGCCAACTTCATAGACTGAAAAACTAGTGACAAGGAGAGAGTATGACTGCACTGAATGTGTAACTCTCTACATCAAAAGAGATAAACGTCTAGTACTCTTGGTGCATTGGAATGGTCTAGCAGGGGTCAGATAAACACATGTTTGTCAGACCATTTGGGGCGGTTGGCAGGAATGAGACATTTCTGCTAGTAACAACCAAAGAGAAGCAAATGTCGGCAGAGCCTCAGCTTGTCAGGGTGTGGACCACTTTTGGTCACTCTGCCGCAGTATGGAGTAACAACCAGTAACAGTAACAATACATATGCAAATCAGGAACTCTGCCTGCTGAAGATGATGTTTCCATCTGCTCAAGCAACAGCTTTAGAGTGCTGTGAGCACCCAGATTACACAATCGTTTGTGGTGTGCATTACCATCTCTGTCTTCCTATAAAGTTTTTACCCTCCAGTACCAGGGCACTTATTCCCTAATGCCTTCACATATAATCTATTACGCTGACCCATCTTCTTCTCACGGTTTTCCACGTATCGCTATCCTCACCTATTCATGAGAGACGTTTCAGGGTTCTTCTGTTATGAGTTCACCTAATTTCGACATGCTCCTATTGCACCGCATTTAGGATGCTTCGATCTCATTCTTGTTTTTTTCCTTTATTCCACGATTCATTTTCATACATTACTGTGCTACAAACATTCAGATGTTTAAAACATCCTCGTAGATCAAAACAGTGTGCCAGACCGAGACTCGAACTCGGGACCTTTGCCTTTCGCGGGGAAGTGCTCTACCATCTGAGCTACCCAAGCACGACTCACGCCCCGTCCTCACAGCTTTACTTCTGCCAGTACCTGTGAGGACGGGGCGTGAGTCGTGCTTGGGTAGCTCAGTTGGTAGAGCACTTCCCCGCGAAAGGCAAAGGTCCCGAGTTCGGGTCTCGGTCCGGCACACAGTTTAGATCTGCCAGTAAGTTTCATATCAGCTCACACTCCGCTGCAGAGTGAAAATCTCATTCTGGATTCAGATGTTTATTCCCCAATTATGCCCTATCTTTGGTACCAGTAGCCTTGTTTTGCGAGGAATGTCCTGTTTTCGTGTGCTACATAACTTTTTATAACAACCTCGCTTTGTCCCTCGGCGTAAATCGGCTTCTCAGGTAGCAGAATCGCTGCAATTCATCTATTTTGTGGTCCTTAATTCTGACGTAAACTTTGCCACCAGTGTTATTTCTGCCACTCCCCAATACATTCCTCTTTCTTCCATTCATATTTATTACAGTCACCAACTCTGGTGATTCTTTCTCACATTCAGTGAACACAGTAATATCACCAGTGAATTTTATCAACGAAATCGTTTTCACCCTCAATTATAATTAAATTCCAGGAAGTTTCTCCAGTTGCACCAACGATTCTTTAGTGTTCAGTCTGAAAATTTGTGGAGACTACCTGCATCCCTGTATTCAATCATCTTTAATCAGAGTACCAATCCTTGTTGATTATTGTACATATTCTACGTTACCTGCTATTCGCTATGTCTTATACCTATTTTTTAAACGTTTCGTACATTTCTCACCATTTCACGTTGTCAAACGTCATTTAAAGATCAAGAAATCCAATAAAGATCTCAATTTTCCTTACATTTTCCTTCCACTATCAAGTCGAAGGTCCGATCGGCCTCTCTCGATCCTATACTCCAAATTTAGCGTCCTCAGTTTTGTCTTCCATTCTTCTGTATGTTATAAGTATTCTTGTTAGTAATTTGGATCCATGAGCTCTTTAGCTCACTGTGCCAAAGCTATCGCACTTATCGACCCTTGCTCGCTTCTGAAGTGTCTGGATGGTCTTTTTCTGGCAGTCTGCTGTTACGACTCCTGTGTCATGGATTCTAAAGACAAACGTGAATTGTCCTTTGATTTACACCTTCCCTAACGATCACGTAAGTTCCGAAGGAACGTTAACTATCCATTCCACCTTGTTTGTGTGCAAGTTTTCCAGAGCTTTGAGAAATTTGGAGTGTAATGGCCAGTCCCCCACGTTTTCCAATTCGGCTTCCATCTCTTCTTCTGTCACGTCCACTGATAGTTCCTCCCACTCACAGAGGTCTTTAACGTACTGTGTTCTGACATCTGCTCTCTCCTGATCGTTTAAGACTGGAATTCTTTTCGAACACTTACTGTAGTCGTGACAAAAAATAAAAACACTTACAGCTGTCCTTATGATTTTATTTTATTTTAAGGATGCTGTAGATGTTTTCCTTTTTTTATCACGATAGTAAACTGCCGTCGTCCCAGAGACGTCCTGCTAAAAGGATGGACATACAAAAGCTTAGTGTAGTCATCCCTGCATTTAATTTTTCTGAAGGTTGTTCTGACTTTTGTATGTGCTGAATGCGTCCTTCCTAAGTCCCTTTCCTTTTCGATCTCTTCTAATTCTTCCTGCAGTCATCCTACTTTTACTTCCCTCAAATTTCCGATTGATTTCATTTCAACACTGTGACCTCCGACTTAGATCCTGGAGTAGCCGAGAATCGTCGTGACACATTCACTTGATATTTCACTGTCATTTTCGTTAAACACTCTGAATGGTTGTTAAGTATAGATGGTATAGATTAGATAAATTATGTTTCTGAGTCCAGAAAGCTCGTTCCAAGCTGAGGCTACAACCACTTTAACCTTTTACACCGAACATTATCCAATTTGGCCATCATGGGGTAAAGGAGAGAGCTACATGTCACCGTTGTCCGATAGCTCAGGAGTGAAGCGTTGACCCACGAAAGGGGTGACTGTGTTAGATGTAGGCTGAAATCTCGCTGGAAAGAATTTTTTATTTCTTCTGTGACAAAAGTACCCTCAGGCAGACCCACAAGCAGTTAAGAAGTCCTTAGAAAACTTATTCCACATAAGTATTTTCCTATCTTGATTCAGTGCACTGTAGGCCTAAAAGTGAAAAACTTACGGATTTGAAAACGTAGTCGCTGCTGTTTCTTCTCCAGACATAATTTCTAGTTTTTTTATGCAGAAACAAGTGTAGTGACTTAATTGGGCCACTGAAAAACTTGTTAACTTGATTTCGTTATATGTCTGTACACATTGCTACTATTCCATACATACTTTCGTGGTGGTCCTGTAACGCAACTTCATTATTACTGTGGGCTGCACATAGTGAAAGCCTGTTTTTGCGCTGGAAGGGTAAGATATCTCTCCAACTCATGAGGATATATGGGCGTTTGTGTTATGGGAACTTTGTTTTCCTGTAGAATATTTTTTTTTGTAAGGTTAACATGGTAAGTTGCAATTCATTTGTTTTAGTACCACGTATACCTCATTGGTTTTTTGTTGGTTTACTGAACACGACAGCTACACGTAAGAAATACCATTAGGAATGTAGTCTCCCACATTATCTTACGTTATCGAACTTGCATAGTATTCATTCGACTGTTTCATTTTCTTAACATCTTTTTGAATGCTTTTTCTTTGGTCATTGATAAGATTTTCTTGGTCTATTTGTTTCTCTGATTTGAAACAGTGTGTTATTCGTGCGTTATGATAAATCTTTGTGGGTGTTCGTCTTTTCTAATCGGTGTTACACTGTCTTTTTATTTGGGTTATTGCATGTTAGAGGTGATGCCAATGAATGTATCTGTAAGGAAAAGTGCTTTAAGTGAATAATATTAAAAAGAGCTAAGTCATAATGTAGATAGTGTCAGGTGGTGTTAAAAAAAACGAATCATTTCTGGTGAATGACCTGCATCTCTACAGCACATGTAAGACACAAAAAACAGAAATAGACAGAATAGCTACTGAAGAGTAGGACTATCCAAATAATTCCCTCTGCTCTTTACTTACGACGTAGGATTCACAGTCGGTAAGTCTGGATATTATTCGTAACAGTGCTTCGGATCAAAATAGAAGTTACAGAAACGCGAATGAAACTCTGGGACGCCATTCGCATATTTCGGCTGCCAGTCAGTGCTGCAGCAGACAGCTTTTCCGCATCTTCACAGCGTATCAGCTGTGCAAACGTATTCTCCCTGTCACTAATGCAGAATTGAAAACATCGCATAACACATTTGCCAACCACGTGATCGTCGATTTACGTCCTAGTGTGTTTCAGATTTGTCCTGCTAAATTCACTTGATACTTCGTTGTTATTTCCGGTATATAATCCGACTGATTCTCACTTCAGGTTGAACTCTTGGGTGTCAAATTTATTACTTTATTCTAGAAATATCATTCCACTTACAATATATAGCTAATATCGCATCTAACATTACGTCTCTCTATTGACGAAATATACCACAGTGGGAGCACACTAGTAGTGGTTGTGGATCGCCAGCTAAATGGCAACCAGGCTGCTATGTGCGGTGATCGCTGCATTAGCCGTTGGTTCTAGTCGCGATAGGAGCCCAGTAGTCATTTTGTTTGGCTTCCAGATCGAAAACCATCGAGGAGATCGTACCGTCACCATCGTAAGTCTCAATCACAATTTTAGTTTATCACGCAGTTGATCCGAAGCTGAATAATTAAAGAAACTGTGAATGTGCATCCTTTTTAGAAATTATATTTTCCTCCTTATACCACACACGTCTCAATTTTTTTGAATACGCAATTCCATTGATTACGTGTGGCATTGAATAATTCCTTACCTGTGTTTCTTTTTTCAATTATGCTCCGAGTTATTGCCCACGGAGTAAAACTTATAATGACTGAGGTAACTGGCTCTTATCAAACTAGTGTGGGTAAAGAGAGATCAGTTACCCAAACTGTTTGTGACTATACACACTTCATAGATACGGCACATGTTCCCAGGTTTCATTGCGCTGTAATGCGTCTCGATTTCGAGAAGGCTTTCTACAAGGTGAGCCACCAGTGTCTTCTGAAAAGAACGGATTTTCCCCAGGGCTTTTTCAACATCATTTCTAGAATGTTGAAGAACTGCCCTTCGAAAATCATGATTAATGGTCAGCTAACCAGACAATTTGAGTTCACGAATTTGGTGCAGCAGGGTTGTCCTGTGTGAATGGCCCTGTTGGCCATTGCCACTGAGCCCCTACCAGCCACTCTCCATAAACATCTACGAGGGGTGCATGCGCACACAACCACACAGGCAACCACACACACACACGGCCAGAATATCGTCTGTAGGGCATACTCAGGTGATGTAGTCTTGTGATCACCGGTGAAGGCGACTCGGAGAAGGCATTGCAGATCATCATCAAATACGAACTTGCATCAGGTGCGAAGCTGAGCAACACTAAATCAAGCACCATGAATGTGAGGTGTGGAATATCTTTGCAAAACACGCGAGACCTCAATCCAAGTTCTCGGTCTGGACTAATATAAATCGTACTGTAGCTGTGAACTCTAAGAAAATGCTTGCTAGCATGCCAGCTAGCTTCAAAGAACATAGCACGAGAAGACTTGACGGTATCCAAATGGCAGACTTTGCCAATATGTACATGATCTCTAAAATCAACTGTGTGGCTCAAGTTTTACCCATACCACATGTAATAGTAGCAAGATTTCTCTCAGCTTTGGGTCATTTTGTAACTCGTGTTCATATTTTTAAGATAAAGTTCGACACGTTGGCCCTCTCAGCCGGAAGCTGGGGGGGGGGGGGGGGATTAAATCTCACCTACGTTGGGAGAAAGTCACAATCTCTATTCGTGTGTTTTATACACACGAGCTGTGGAAGAAGACACCCACGACCCTCAAGTAACATTTACCAGACGAAATTACTCGCACTGTCCTGAACCCACCAATAGATGTACAGCACGCCCCAGTGGCTTTTACCATTTTGAACAATTTTGATTCTTGTTCAGCTATACTCAAACCAGAGTTCGTCCGTCAAATATGGTAAAAGTTAGGAACATGTACGTGGATTTAACGGAAAACGAAAGCAGAAATGTGACTGTAGAAAAGTATCCACACTACAGCTGTAAGGTCATTTGGAAAAACATCGGCACCCTTCACCTACCAACAAATATGAAAACAACTTGGTAGAGAGCAGTAAACAGGAAAGTAGGAACCAAACCGAAACTTAATGCAATCCATCTGGGAGACTTGTGAACGAGCGAGAATTACTGTCTGATTGACGCCGAAGAACACAGGTTTGAGCCGAAGTGAACGACATCTGGCGACTTATCAGACAGCTGTGAGTTAGCCACAGTAACTGGAACTCTACTCCCAATAACTTGACTGCCGATTTCTTGAATCCTAGCGACGTGCCATGTCCATTTGCAATGAAGAAATGCTGTAAAGGTTCATCCCGCTTCTAGCTCCTGGTGGAAAGGAATTTGATAGTGACCGTGTCTTTGTATGTAGTCAACAGCGATGTGTGTAACGTCCGATTCCTAGTCAGCACAGAAATTTTTGTCATGTTATTCAGAATTCAGACATGTGCATATTCCGCTGCTATTGAAGTAAACCAAAACGTAACGTATACACGTGACTAGACGTCAATGTCGATAGGTGCAGGGATCGAATCCTGCTAAGGGGAAATTTTTCGTCTCGTTATTTCAGTTTATCATCTCACAACCGGTGAAAAATGACGATTTCTAATGTTTTATTGTGCTTACTTAACTGTCAGTTTAAGGCCTGGGTTAGAATCTCCAATCAGCACGAGACTGTCATGTCATTTCAAGTTTAGACATGGGCACTCTTTCTCACTTGTGACTGAAACCATATTTATCATATTTTATGTTATTGTTAGCAGGAATAATAGCTGCTGCGTTGTATCTGGAGATCGTAGTACAGAAAAAAAATGTACGCCATACAATTTCAAGGTGAAAGTTGCTTTTTGAAACTTCGTTTATCGTAATAAACTTGCGTTTACAAGTGTAATGGCCTTGTAATATCTAATAGCATGCCTTCTGGTATTTGTGTTATCATAGTGTTAATTTGTATTCTAAACTGGTAGTCACACAGAGCAGTTGAATTTTGTGATCTCTTGCAGTAACCATTTTGTATAGTGAAACGAGTGTACACAAAAGAGAGCAGAGCATCTGTGTTATTTCGATTGCATACAAAGCAGGTGAAACAATTCTGGTCGTTCAGATAGTTTTGAGAATTATAGTACATGTTAAATACATGTGCATATACCATCAGGCACACTAAACCTGCCCGCATCTCGTGGTCGTGCGGTAGCGTTCTCGCTTCCCCCGCCCGGGTTCCCGGGTTCGATTCCCGGCGGGGTCAGGGATTTTCTCTGCCTCGTGATGGCTGGGTGTTGTGTGATGTCCTTAGGTTAGTTAGGTTTAAGTAGTTCTAAGTTCTAGGGGACTGATGACCTAAGATGTTAAGTCCCATAGTGCTCAGAGCCATTTGAACCATTTTTGAACACTAAACCTGAAACACACACACACAAACACAGACAATTTTTTATGTGGGTGGAGTTGCCAATCTGATGTTTTTAATACCTGAAATATATTGAACAATGGTGTGTGTGTGTGTGTGTGTGTGTGTGTGTGTGTGTGTGTGTGTGTGTCAGAAACTTTAAATATTTGATGAGGTTGCATCAAGAGATCAGCTGATAGGACGATTGAAATTTTTTCACTGCCTATGAGGAAAGTCCCTGTTTGAAAACTAGGAGATGGGATTCTTCTAGTGTGTCATCTCTGGTAGTTAAGCTCCAGACAGAGAGGTAGTATTAGCTGCCGCAAGCCTGTGTTGTAGTGGAGCAGAGCGACTGATTAGCTGTAGCATCCCGAGATCAGAGGAGGTGACTTCCAGGAATGAGTGTGACAAAATGTGACAGTGTAATTTATTCAGAGGTCGTATAGCGCTATTTGTAATGGACGATGAGTGAACGTTTTTTTGAAGGTGCGGTAGAACAGATCTGCTGTAGCTTAATGCACGCAGGGTTGTGCACTGTTTTGTATTGTAGGAGTGGCAATACGAGATGCGGCAGTAAAGTAATGAGACTGATGTGAAAAATAATTTTGCTTACTGTTTCAGTCAAATTTAGTGTTGTCTCTTTCAAAGTAGTTCTCTTCTGATAAACACACTTTTTCCAGCGCTTCTGCCATTGATGGTAACATTTCTGGAACTCATCTTCTGTAATATCATGTAAGACCCTCGTCACAGCTTTTTGGTTATCTTGTGTTGTTTGAAAATGGTGTACCTTGACCACCGTTTTAATTCTTAGAAATAGAAAAAAGTCGCACTGAGCGATATCTGGTGAATAAGGTGGCTGTGGTAGTACTGAAATTTGTTTTGAGGTTAAAAATTGCTGCACTGAGAGAGCAGTATGAGATGGCGCATTATCGTGTAGAATTCAAATCTTTCTCATACAAAGATCTTCAGTTATTATTAGATGAACCGTTTCTCGATTGATGTTCAGTTCTTCTGCGATAATTTTCACGGATGATCTCCGATTAGATCGTACTAGTTCATGCACCCTGGCCAAGTTGGCATCTGTCCAGGAGGTCGATGGTCGTCGACTGCGGTATTCATCTTCAACATTCGTTTTGCCTTCACTAAACATTTTATGCCAAACTTGAGCTCATGACATAACCTCCTCTCCAAAAGCCTGAAGCTTACTGTAAGTTGTCGTCGCGTTTTCGTCCAATTTAAAGCAAAAAGAAATGGCATGCTGTTGCACAATATTATGCTGTTCCATTTCCATGATGAGAGACACTAACACGTGTAAACTTATTACAGCACAACTCATGACTGAGCAGTTGCATTGATGTGCCGCTTGGACTACAAGCAGCTTATTGACGAAGGTCAAAGATATTGTGCCTACACAAGCCTGCAGGGTTGACACATGTTGCAAAGAAAAATCAGTCATTACTTTATTGTCAAACCCCATATAGTAGGTTTGTTTCAGGACAGACTTGTATTCACAGCAGTTGTGTTGCCTTGTGTGTCAGTTTTCCTTATCGCGTGTGTGTGTTGTGTTTTTTGTGCAGAAGACTTCCTGCAGAGGAGAGAGGCAGGAGGCTGATCCAGGCGGCTGTGCAGGGGTTAGTGGGGGAGCTGAGGGCGCTGCTTGCCGCAGGGACCGACGTGGAGGCTAGAGGCGGGTGGGGCTGGACTGCCCTGCACTGGGCGGCAGTTAGGGGTGACGTCGAGGTGGCGAGGCTGCTGGTGGAGGCGGGGGCGGATGTGAACGCTAGGGAGAGCAGCAGGGAGCAGATGATGCCTCTGCACCTGGCTGCAGAGCGGGGCGGCGCCGCTGTGGCGCGGCTGCTCTTGCAGGCGAACGCCGACCCCAATGTAAGGGATAGCGATGGGTGGACGCCGCTGCACTGGGCGGCATACAGTGGCCAAGCGGAAGTGGCGGCCGCGCTGCTCGAGGCAGGGGCCGACACGGGGGCCGCAGCTGGTAATGGGCAGACAGTGTTGGACATCGCCAGGCAGAACGACGACAGGCGGCTGATGGAGATGCTGTCATGAGGCAGCCAGCCCAACAAACTTACCACAAGAGAAAGAACTGAAACTGCTTCTCTACTAATAATATGCATCCTTAAATAAACAATATTCCAAAACTCAATCCTACTGTCACTCATTAATTTTGCCCCTCCTCAAGTAGCATACTGCAGGCAGATCCTGTAAGCAATGCTGCGGCAAAACTGAGACAATGCCAGATAACAATAAAGTAATTCAGGTAAAAACAGGCAACCTTTCTCTCAAGGAAAACGTCTAGAGTACACTTCTAGACTGAACTTGCCTAAAGCCAACAGTTCATTATGGATGAACAGAACCATTCTATAATATCTCATTGCTGAAAAGTATTTCGCACCAGCCTACAAGGCATGAGACTATTGCAATTTGCAACATACCAACATCACTGTTACGAGTTCTGTCACCAGAATTTTCACTTCCATCATTACACTCAATTTTCTTCTGATTATTCAACTAACATATTACACTACCGTACTTCCTGTATTTAAGTACAATGTAATAATAGTTGCAAATTCAGATGACATAATGTGCCTATAGTCTAGAACTATACAATCAATCCACATTTAAGTAAACACAATGAGAGCACAACCCCGTATCTCACAATTCCCATACGGCTGTTACGCAGCTCTTGCAAAACGCGCCACCACCTAACAGATGATGTGCAGCTTTACTCTGATGTAACATAATAACAAAGTAAACTTCCCCACTCTCTCTCCACATTCTCCTCCTGTCAGTTTGCACTGCACTTCCCTCAGCCAGGCACCACTGCTGGCAACACCCTCACTGCCCCAGTCGTCAGTCTGCAGAACTACAGCTCTCACCAGCTCTGTGACCGACACTGAAATGTTCCACTACCAAAGCACCAAAACCAATGGCGCCTATAATATCCTGTGGAAAGACTATGTGTGTACAAAGAACTTCGAAATATGCGAAAACGAATAAGACAACAGTACCATCAGCTGTGCCAATGGTTAAACACTGAATTACAGTTCAGAACCAAATGGCAGCTACAGATATCTTCAATGCTCTCATACAGCGGCAATGTAATACAAACCTGGCAGAAACCTGGGGAATTTAGCTGCAAAATTTACGGCTCCTTCACTGTAGACCATTTGGTTTATCAAGAGAAAAAAGATCCATTTTGATTGTAATAAAAAAGTCACCAGAAGCAGTAAAGTAGTTGCAAATTAACGATGCCTATACAAAATGTGAAGGAAATTCTATCCTCATAGTACCATTGTGTGTACTTGACATAAAAGATTGAAAGAACCAAAGTAATTCTAGTTGTATTTGAGACAGAACACTGAGGCCCAAATTTCAGCACATGAAGGCAATCTCACACTGACGCACACGAATCTCGTCACTCATCAGTCACAATGGCACAGCTGAGGCGGTAACGCAAGTCGTGGAACTACAGGTAATAAAATTACATTTAGTTTGACTTATACATCGAGTAAATAAGTGTAATGAAGAGTGTATGTCTATCAAGTCAGTCACTAATACCTTAATTAATTCTCTTCTTGGTGACTGCACTTGAAGCAGATATTAAGTCAGAATAATTTGACTGTATTTTTTTAAAAAAAGAGCAGCTATTCCATGTCGTACAGGTACCGAGAACCAGGGCCGGCACTAGACTTTCTGGGCCCCAGCTGACTGTTGTTAGACCCCTCCGAATTTTCCTATTTTAAACTAAGTTAATTTGGGTAATACCAGAAAGGGTTAACAAAAAAAGTCAATAATGGCTTTGTTAAGAAACTGTAACTCCCATAGTTTGCATAAATTCGATACTTTACTAAACAATCTTTCATGGAAGCTCAGTCTTCTATAATCGCAATATAATGTAACAAGTGGATGAACTGTTACCCTATTGCGACCGTAGCTGATCCAGGATCCCACTCCTGCCCCACTGTCATTCTGTACAAGGTGTATACACACCGGAAAATCCGGCAAAAACACGGGAATTCTTTTATCCAGAAAAAAACAGGAAAAACCCGGGAATTTTTAACGATTCCGGGAATTTTTAATAATTCTGGTAATCTTTAATTGTTTCAGTTTTCAGTGAAATTTTTGTAATTTTACCGGTAAGAACTGACGCTCTAGCAAAGACTATTTCTGTATACCAGACATAGGGTGTAGACTAAACAGCAAACTGCTTCCGATGAGTGTGACGTCACAACTGTTTACCTTAGTTTCGTGTGAGCAGCTGCAAGCAGGCTTACGCGCAGGTGCAGTTGAGTACCATATGAGCAGTACCTTCTCCCACTTTTTTTTACTTAAAATGTGGCCGTAAGCTATATCGGCAGTAGCAACAAGCAGTCACATGCTACCAGGAAACATTTTTCTGGTGCCCCTTAGCTGCCAGATCCGCGCTTGGGCAGAGTAGTCTGAGTTGTACGGGGAGGGGGTGTCTCCACGTGACGTGTGTTAACGTTTAGTGATTTGGCTGTTTCCTCTTCATTTACAGCTCTCTCGCAAATAAACACAAAACGGTTGTCTGTGGGTGGGCGTTATAAAGTGAATTAAAATACATTCACATAATTATGGAAGGTTAAAATATGCATTAGTTTTTCTTATTTCCATGTTTCTGCCAGTGAAGCATTAATCGCTTTACGGAACAATGAAGTTACTCGTATTTTTGTTGGCTTGGTAAAGAAATTTGGCTATTATTAATCTTCTCTGCCGAGCAGTCAACTTATTTGAAGCGAAGTGTTCTGTTCTGCGCTATTGGCTAGTTTAAACTTGTAAGGTGGCTATAATTTCACGTCTTACAACCACCCGCCCACATACTTTGCTGTGATCTACAAACACAATTAGGTATCATGCGATAGGTTGTACATTGTATTTATGAATATATAAAGGAGACTGACATGGTAATGTATGCCTTGAAAATAATTGTTAATGCATATTACATGAAAGGTGACGGAGTGTCTTTATTATCAGAATGGCATAATGAATGATTGCCTATACTAGTAGAGGTTGGAACGACAGTGGAAAAGAAACCGCAGGTGAAACTCAAGCCCTGGGTGGAAGGGCCACACAGGTGTGGTGGTCCAGGTCCACAGGAAGTGCCAAGACGGACAGTCTGGACACCTGAGCGAGAAGACACAATACACGGGCGGCGGGCCGCATCGGTCGCTATTGCAGTAGGGCTGGAAGGATAAGTGGACAATATTTCCAAACTCTGTAAATCTTGGATGCAGGTGAGAAGAACGGAGAAGCGGCACGTCTAAAAGCATGCAGGCTGGGTCATTTCTGCAGATTTTTACTCAGAAGCGTACCATTGTTGCAGTATAGTTATTTCCTCGCAAACTTTCCGCGCTGGTCGAAAAAAGACTGTAATATGGTTGGTCGGCGTTCAGAAGAATCTGTAGAGAGGGAGAATATTTCGTGGTTTCAGGAATATGATTCGTTTTCGGAATTACGGTGGTGAGGAGCTAAGCCTCGCTGGGAAGCCAGTGGAGGAGAGACATGGTCTTCCATTGTGAGCGCCCATGTGTATCAGCTTTGTTGGTGCACACAGACTTGCTGACTTTGCTCTCAGGAGAGTTTATAGTTAGAACAGTTAGGCACTGTTGCGAACCTGTACGATTCTGGACTTCACCACTGGGTTGGAAGTCACTGTTGAGTACGCAGCGGTCTGTAATTTAGAGCACTTGCTCTGCCTATACTTTTGTTGAGATGTTATCTGAACTCTGTCCTTGTGGCTGGAAGTTTGCGTTTGTCGTATGTAGAACACAGAGAAGAGAAAACAGTATTAGAGGATATTAGTCAGAGGACCGCCTTCTACCGTCCTAGTGTTTGAAAGAGGTTATTTGTGGCTGGAGTTCTTCCATCATCACAGACAAGTATGAGAACCGTCACTTCGATGCACCAGATGCAGTACATACAGTGATATCACAAATTGCTTCGGTTTATTAGGGCTATTAAAGCTAAACAGCTGTGGTCACGTTAATTTATTTCCACTGAGGTTTCACACCACAATAGAGCATCTTTGAAAGAAGTGTCTTCTAGTGTTTGGTACATAGATGATGTCAGTCACTTCGCGTTATTGATATTAGATGGTGCGGTCATAAAAAGGGGCAGAGTTGGGCAATTTTACTTAGGAAATATAAACTTTGTAATATAATTCTTTTTAATCTGCAATAAATATATAAGCAGGAACAACGTTTATCATTCAGTAGTATTAGTAGCCTTAATGTTTCATTTATGTTTAGGTTGTAATGTATATGTTAAAGTCTATTAAGAGATCCTAAGATCTTCTTCAGGGTGGTAGTCAGACAGGGCCGAATCGCAACTGCTAATAACTGTATATTACTGTCAACTATGTTTGGCTTTCTTCTGTGGTCCTTTGCCAGGTAGAGGCTGATAACATTGTAATTTGTGTCAGTCAGTCACCTAGCACTGACTTTTGACGAATCTGAGTCCCACACAATGACTCAAGTTCCATGTGTAGTATCACCAAACAGATAACCTACCTGTCCACAATTGCTGATGTCCTTATTCAAAATATAACAGTTATGTCAAGAGAAAGAAACGACATGAACAGAAGAGTAGGATCACAAACATAGTGAAAGAAGAAACACGAAGAACTGAAGACTACGTACAATTACACCTCTCTTAGCCGATGCAGAAGATTTATAGATGGCCCATAAAGGTCCTACCTGACTGTACCTTCCCCATGCTGTGCACAAATTCGACAAAAATCTTGGCTGTTTCGAAACATACACCCACTTACCTGGCTGTATATTCCGAGGACCCTTCCACATCATCATCTCTGCGAGAGGTTGGTAACCTGATGGCATCAACAACGGGCTGAGGGTCCAAAGACCAACTTGTAAAGGCAACATGTCCCATCTCGAACAATCTTCACATGCTAAACTTCACAAAAAAACTATAGCTTCCATTCCCATACTCAAATGAAGACAAAAGTGTGTTGTGAAATCCGAATCAGTGTGTGACTCTTCATAAAAAAGGTACATAATGTAGTGAACGCTGAACACTTTTCCAGTACCTGTCATTTTGTACTTTTTTCAGTGTAGTCTTAAGAAAATATTTACGTATTCACGTAAAAGTATTGTTTGACATTCTCTTTGATAATGATATGATGTCCACCACTGTTTTTATATATTTGTGTACTCCCAGATTTTTTTGTATATGTATTTATGTAAAATTATTGTTTACAATTTTCTTTGTTAATGATTCTATGGATTTTAATGTTTTTTATGTATTACATTTTACACACTGAACAAACACATTAGATAAAATTGGTGGTCGATCCGAATTCTTATTACAAATATTAGTTGTCACAGTAAATGTAAATGCATTTTGTCAAAGTACGCTTTAGAACATAAGATTTAGGAAATGTTTAAAGATTATACACGTTAGAGAAACACTAGTCTTCTTCAATCAGTTTGTGAAATGAAGTTTTTTTTTTAAATGTAAACCAAGAGCATAAATATGACCAAGTGAAATTACGTAGACCAACAGACAACCTCTTGAATAATTGACATAACTGCTTGTTTTTCATATTAATGGCTAAATAAGTACATGTAATTTATTGAACGACCACTTTGAAAAGATTAGGACACTTTACATTAATATTTCTAGCTTCAGCATATGTCTTACGGATGGATGGATGACAGAGAGCGTAGGCCTGAAGTCTAAAGGTAGCTGGGAACTGCGATTTGTGAAAGAGAATAAAAATTTACTAATGTTAGTTAAATTTCTTTTGATATTGTATATTCCAATAGTCACATATCGGAACAGTGTTACAAACAAAAGAGGTAGACAGATTATAATAAATGTGTAATAAGTAAATTTATGCAGTAAACCCATGAATGAATGCAGAATGATTGTAGAAGAACATATGATTCAAATGTTCCTCTGCCCCTGTATTCTTATTAGTTCGCTTGTACAGACATTCTATGGTTATATGACTTTGAACTGGATGAGATAATACTATAAGAATTACCCCAGCCTAGCACAAAATAGTTCGTTAGGTGGAGGTATTGTAAGGTGGCTATAATTTCGCACCTTACAAGCACCCATCCACATAATTTTCTGTGACCTTCAAACACAATTAGGTATTATGTGACAGGTTGTACATGGTATATAAGAATATATAAACGAGACTGACATTGTCACGTACACCTTGTAAATAACTGCTAACGCTTATTGCATGAAAGGTGACATAATTTCTTTAATAACAGAAACGCATAATGAATGGTTGCCTATACTAGCAGAGGTTGGAACGACAGTGGAAAATAAACCACAGGTGGAATTCAAGCCCTGGGTGGAAGGCCCACACGGGTGTGGTGCTCCAGCTCCATAGGAAGTGCCACGTCGGACAGTCTAGACACCTAAGCGTGAAGACACAACACAGGGGCGGCCGGCCGCTAAGGCCGCTATTGTAGTAGGGCCAGGAGGATCACCGGATAATACTTCCAAACTCTGCAAATCTTGGATGCAGGTGAGAGGAACGAAGAAGCGGCACCTCGGAAAGCACGCAGGCTGGGTTATTTCCGCAGATCTTTACTCAGAAGCGAACCATTGTATGAGTATAGGAATTTTCTCGAAAACTTTCCACGCTGGACGAAAAAAGACTGAAATACGGTTGGCTAGCGTTCGGAAGATTCTGTAGAGGGGGAGAATATTCCGTGGTCTCGGGAATATGATTCGTTTTCGGAATTACGATGGTGGGGAGCCGAACCTTGCTGGGAAGCCAGCGGTGGAGAGACGAGGTCTTCCGTAATGAACGGCCGTGCTTGACAGTCGCTCGGTATCTGCTTTGTTGGTACAGAGAGACTTGGTGTCTTTGCTCTCAGGTGAGTTTGTAGTTAGAACAGTTAGGCACTGTACTGTTGCGAACCTATATGATTCTGGACTTCACCGCTGGGTTAGGTCGTCGTTGAGAATGCAGCATTCAGTAATTGAGAGCACTTCCTCTGCATATACTTATGTTGAGACATTATCTGAACTCTGTCCTTGTGGCTGGGAGTTCGCGTTTCTCGTATGTAAAACACAGAGACGAGAAGACAGTATTAGAGTATATTAGTCAGAGAACCGCCTTCTACCGTCCTAGTATTTGAAAGAGTTTACTTGTCGCTGGGGTTCTTCCATCGTCGGAGACGAGTACGAGAACCATTACTTCGACACACCGGATGCAATACATACAATGATTTCGCAAGTTGCTTCGGTTTATGTGCCGTCGGCCTGCCCCTTAGTGGGCAACTAAAGTATGAGTAAAGAAATCTACTTTCTTGCATACAGGTGTTAGTGCTACGTACTGCAGGGAGCAAGAGATTTCGCACCACGCTATCATCTTTTAGCGACGCCTGGAAATGGCTGTGTGGCCTGCCGTCCTCCGACCAGTAACAACAAACAGCTGGCAATCGCGTTTATTCGCGTTTTGACGTCTTGTCAAATAGTGTCTGAAGTAGAGGTAATCTCGAAAGTACATATACTTTGTTGTTTAATGACTTAGATTAACGAACGAAGGCTTACAATACTTCTTCCGAAGATGTTTAATACTCCTTCCTGTGCTTCGTAGTAAATGCTGTAAGGATTATAACTACCCAAAACATGCATCATCTAGAGGGTTAGATCTCCTCGTTCAAAGACGGCAGATTACAGAGCCTGGGCTAAACTCAGGGTAAAATCTCCGTTTTCGAAGCGCTGTTGCTGTTGCTATTTCTGTCTGTCTGTCTGTCCGTCCGTCTGTCTGCCTGCCGGCCCCAGTCGCCAGTCCGCCAGAGCCGCCGCCATGTGCTCGCTGCTGCTGCTGCTGCTGCTGCAGTAGCCGTCGGTCCGTCCGCCTGCCTGTTCGCCGCCGCCGCCTTCTTGCCGACGACGTCCAACCGCTGCCTGGAAGGCTTCGCCGGACCGCTTTTCGCCTGCCAGAGGAGCTGCCGCCCCTCGAGCTGCCGGCTCCTCCACCGCCGCCCCAGTCCTTCGCCGCTGCCACCGTTTCTTGTTTCCTGCAGCCGCCGCCGCCGACGATGTTGCCGCCGCCGCCGACGATGTTGCCACCGCCGCCACCGCCGCCATCACTGTCACCATCACATCCGTCGCCTTCTTCACCCTCCTCTCTCAAGCCTCTACCATGTCCCACCCCATCACATCATTTTCACCTCCTGCTCAGCTGCTCCAACCATCATCACATGGAGCTCATCTGCCACTCATATTCCCGTCCTTCCTTCCCTCCCTGTCCACCCCACTCTTGCGCTGTTTTCAGCTGTAACAACCCCCAACTCTCCCTCTCCCTGTCGCTATCGCCCCATCGCCATCGGCAGACTTCCCACTGCTCCCTGCACCACCTCCAACAGGGTTCCAGCCAGCACGGATTTCGGCTCGCCGGTACATGGTCTCTGTGGCCCCCACACCCCCTGCCTCTGCTCCATCTGCCCCTCAGGGGGAATTGTCCACGCCATCTCCTACAGCAAACCATCCTCCAGCCCCCTCTCCACCCTGTCCTGTCCATAAAACCTTCCGAACACCCTAATATTGACCCCTCTCCCGCAAAGAAAACCCCTGATCCCCATGACCCACGCAGCCCCCATGGACTCGAACCCGACCCCCATCCCTGCCACACCTGCCACCCACAGCTTTGTATCTCCAATCCTGACCCTCAATTCCTCAATGCCCATATCCTCACCCTGGCCATCTGTAAATACTACCCCAATGCCTCCATCTCCCTTCTAATTCCTCCCGAGAACTCAGTGCTCATTAAATCCCCCAATGCTTCCTTCCATACCGATCTCTTCTCCCAAATCCCACACATGCAATTTGGCCAATGAGCCACCCTACCACATCCCAGCCTCTCCTGACGTCCACCAATCTTCACCTCCGTGACCACGAAGCTTAGCCCTGTAGTCACAGAGGTTGAGGTGTTGCCAGAACTCAACTCCCAGCCCAACATCGAAATCTACTCTGCCCATTGCATCTTTAATGATGCTAGGCCGACTTATCTAATATGGTTATTCACCAAACCCTCCCCTTCCATTGACTGCCTCCATACAGAGGGAGCCCTCATATACACTTGCCATTACATAGTCGATTCCTCCTGTTCCCGAGTCCAATCCTATTGCGGCCAATGCTGCCTGAAGTACAATGACCATGTTACCTTGAAACGTCCCCTTTGAACAATTGTACAAGACTGTGCTTAAACTGACACACAATATTTTGTTAGCGCAACGCAATCTGACTTTCAAAATTCCCTACAAAAGAATGGCCCTGACTAACATTAAACTATACCTTTCACAAATCACTTACCTCACAAAAATCTTCGCTGCTCAAGCTACTGCAATACAGCGAGCGCCACTACTGCCAGCTAAATAAAAGATTCAAACTATGGAAGGCACTAACTACTGATAGGGATAGTTAGCAAATGAAAGATATTAATAGAGAACAAACAATGTATTTACCTTGATATCATCATATATAAATATAGCAGTTCATGACAAATTTCAAAACTCCGCCATCTCTCTCCCCACATCCACCACTGCTGGCGGCTCACCTCCAACTGCGCAACGCTACGCGCTGTTCACATCCAGCTGCCTAACACTACAATGGCGAGTATTACAACAATGCAAAGCAGCCACAGACTGCACACAGCACAGCCAGTGATTTTCATACAGAGGTGGCGTTACCAATAAAAAACCTAAACAGCCTACTTACATAGAGAAAACATAAACAGCCTACTTACATAGAGAAAACATAAACAGCCTACTTACAACCTCCACCTGCAAGAACTCCCCTACCTGTCCCCACTGCAAAGCTTCACACTTCTTAAAGAACTGCCCAACCTCACCTCTCCCCCCCTCCTGCAACACCTGTAACAAACCACATCCTACCTACTCCTCGAAGTGTAAAGAGAAGCATCCTCCAGTCACCCCTGAGCTCATTTCCCAGTCCATTCCGTTGATGACCCCATCCACCACAACAACTTGCTCCACCCTCCCCCTACTGCAGAGGACATCATCTGTTTCATCACCATTGCACTCCAAAACATCTGCCCCTTCCAACACTCCCACACACTTTTCCAAATCGCCCTCACTGCCCATTCCATCCTCCATCTTAACTCCTATGCCATCTACTCCCACAACCAGGCCCACTTCACCATCACCCCGCTCACCACCCTCTAACTCTCCTCTCCCATGGTGCTACAGTATCCCTGCCCACCCACATACTCCACACTCTGCATCAGCACTGCATGGATGCCTTCATCCTAAATGAAACCTTCCTTCAACTCTGTATCTCCACCTCCACAGCCCCTTACAACTTTCACTGCACCAAAAACCTGTACCCTCTGGCATGTGGCGGGGTTGCTATAGGCCAACTGCATCTCTGTTTGCCCCCAACCTCTCCTCAACAATCCTGCTGTGCATCTCACAATCAGCCTCTTCTTCCCCATTTTTAACGTCACTTGTGCCACCATTTATGTCTGCCCTCGAACCCCCATCCCATATGATTTCCTAGCCTACATTGACTGCACCTTCTGCACCTAGGTGATTGCTGCCAACCTCAATATCCACAGCCATGCTCATGCCAACCTCCAACGGTGGCATCAGTTCATCACCACCCTCCAGCCAGACCTGGTTCCGCTCTCCCAGCACAGCTGACCCGACTCCAACACCAATCTCGGTGTGATCATCACTTTTCTGGCGGCGTTCGTAGCGACAAACAATTCGCTGTAGAAACGGCTTACGAAGTCACCGCCACACTTTTAATAGCGGGCCGACCGGTCCGCTGGAACAGTGAACAGAAAGATGAAAACCCAAACACTCTGATGGAATAAAAGTCGGTACTTATCTTTATTAACGAAGATACAGAAACACAGTAGTGAACTTTGTGTCTACAGAAATCTGTCTAGTTCGAGTCGGAGCGGCTAGGTCAGCGTCGGCTGACGACAAACAACAACTCTGCTGCGATGAACACACAACTGACTAGCAAGTACACAGTCCGGTGGCGAGTATACAACTGAGTGGCGAATACAGAACTGTCCTAGCGCTCGCGACTCCAGCGCTTAAGAACCCAGAAGCCAGCGGTGGCGCGCGCAGACTTGCGGCGATTTCCTGTCTCGCTGGCGCTGCTTATGCGGACGGCGTCCGGACTTTGATGCTGCCAACCTTTTGGCAGCGGGCTCGGGTGGCATTAGTGGCTAGGATATAACACTCCTCCCCCCCCAAATCACCGCACCGTCGCTGAATAATGACGTGGCGAGCGTCGACGCCGGGGGAGGGGTCCGGCCGCAGGCGTAGCGGACGAGACCGGGGCGGAGACTGTTGTCGGTGGCAGTCCCCGGTCCGCACCCCAGCATTGGCTGCGCGGGGCCTCGGGAAACACCGACTGAAAACCGAGGTCAGGGTGCACGCCTGTGACCACGGGCGCAGCTTCTGGTACTGGACGCGACGGGGCGTCGGGACCCACGAAGAGAGGCAGCGTCTCCTGACGCTGCGTCGACGGCTGCTGAGAGGGCGCCGGACAAGGCGCTGCGGTGTCAGACTCCTTGGGGGTGCCCAAGGAAAGCGGCTGCAGGACAGGCTGCACAGCCACCGCTTGGGAAGGCGGCCCGGCTGAGGGGTCGACGTCCATCAGCTCCGAAGGCGGTGGCGACTGAAGAGGGACCGCAGGCGCCAGAGCGACCACCTGGGGCGCTCCCGGAGGAAGCTGCGCGGGAGGCATCAACGGGACGGGCTGTTGGCGTGGTAGCGGCGACGGCTGCTGCTGCTGCCCTGGGAGCGGCAGCGAAGTCGGAAGGCGCGGCTGGAACCCGCCGCGGACCAAATCTGTGGACAAAGAACGAGCGGCAGAATCCGGGCGGCCAGCGCGGCGCAACTGGTTCTGATGCCTCCTGTGCACCCCAGTAGCACCTTGAACAGTATAAAAACCGCGACCCTGGACACTTATCACGGTACCACGTTCCCAACGACGGCGACCGTGATAAACGCTGAAAAAACGGCGTCGTTGCGCTGAAAACGCGTGCGATGCTCAGAAGCGGCGGGTCGATCCGGGGGGTGCAACAACCGTAGTAGGGTGCGATGACGACGGCCGTGGAGAAGCTCCGCAGGCGAAGGGCCGTCGCGTGGCGTGGTCCGGTACGACGACAGGAACGTGATGAGGGCTTGCTGACGAGAGTGCGTAGCACGAAGGCGGTCCATATGATCCTTGAATGTGCGTACAAAACGTTCCGCTGCACCATTCGATTGAGGGTGGAACGGCGGAGTAAGAACATGGCGAATGCCATTGGCAGAACAAAAACTTTCAAATTCAGCAGAGGTAAATTGTGGACCATTGTCAGACACCAAAACTTCTGGAAGACCCTCAATACAAAAAATTGAAGTCAACGCCTGTATAGTTTGTGCAGACGTTGTAGACTGCATGGGCACAACAAACGGAAAATTACTAAATGCATCCATCACGATGAGCCAACGAGAATTCCAATATGGACCAGCGAAATCAATAAGTACTCGCTGCCAGGGACCGGCAGGGCGTGCCCACTCAAAATAGCGTTGAGGCGGAGCAGCTTGGTGTTCGGCACACGTCGAACAATCTGTAGACATCTGCGTAATCTGCTTATCAATGCCGATCCATGTACAATGACGGCGGGCAAGCTGCTTGGTGCGGACCACTCCCCAATGACCTTGATGCAACAAGTCGAGGACCTTGGATTGGAGCAGTTGGGGAACCACAACACGAAGCTGGTCATTCTCGGTGCGTAACAGCAAAACTCCGTGCGAAACAGACAACAGAAGACGTTGCGGATAATAGCGACGAACCACAGGATCCGATATGTCCTTTGCCTTGGACGGCCAACCACGTTGAACAAAACGTAATAGTAAACTCAGATGAGGATCCGTAGCTGTCTCACGTGCCACCTGACGATAATCAATCGGAAAATCCCGGAGGGATTGATGCTCATCGGCGTCAATCTGATGGCAAGAGTCGTCAGAGGAATCGAAGACATCATCCGCAGCAATCGGCAATCTAGAAAGCGCGTCAGCGTTTGCATGCTGAGCTGTAGGGCGATACAGTATCTCATACTGGTACTGTGATAACAAAAGAGCCCAACGTTGTAGTCTCTGAGCTGTCCGCTGAGGAACTGGTTTAGACGGATAAAACAGTGACGTCAGGGGCTTGTGATCTGTTACTAAATAGAATGGTCTACCATAGAGGTAGTGATGGAATTTTGTGACACCGAACACAATAGCCAACGCTTCCTTGTCCAATTGGCTATAATTACACTGAGCTTTGTTGAGCAATTTAGATGCGAACGCAATAGGACGTTCGGTGTTACCGACTCGGTGAGACAACACAGCACCGAGGCCGAAAGAAGAGGCATCACAAGCTAACACCAGAGGCTTGTTAGGGTCGTAATGGACCAGACAACAATCATTCAATAAAGCCTCTTTAAGCTGCTGAAAGGCTGATTGGCAATCATCTGACCACACAAACGGAACATTCTTACGGCGGAGACGATGCAACGGTGCAGCAATCTGTGATGCATTAGGGATAAACCTAATATAATATGTCAATTTGCCAAGAACTGCTTGCAATTCCTGCAGATTGCGAGGGGCGGGCAAATCACGAATAGCTGCTAAATGTGACCGGGAGGGATGAATGCCTTGAGCATTAATAACATGTCCCAGATACTCCCTCTCCGTAAGGAAAAATGAACATTTATCGATGTTGCAACGTAGGACTGCCTGAGACAACACTGTAAACAAACACTCAAAATTACGGAAATGTTCAGCAGGCGTCCGACCGGACACAACAATATCGTCTAAATAGTTGCAACACGATGGCACATTACCCAGAAGTTGTGACAAAAAACGCTGAAAAACAGCTGGAGCTGACGCACAACCAAAAGGCAAACGCAGAAAACGGAACAACCCCAACGACGTGTTTATGACAAAATACTGTTGTGATTGCTCGTCGAGGGGCAATTGCAAATATGCTTCACGGAGATCAATTTTGGAAAAGAAACGAGCTTCCCCTAACTTATCCATCAACTCGTCCGGTCTAGGCAAAGGAAAAGAATCAATGACAGTCTGAGGATTAACTGTCGACTTAAAATCAGCACACAAACGTAACTTGCCAGACGGTTTCTTTATAATAACTAAGGGAGAAGCCCACTGGCTCGCTGAAACGGGTTGAATAGCACCGTTGTTTTGCCAACGACGAAGTTCATCTGCTACAGGTGCCCGGAGGGCGTGAGGCACTGGACGAGCACGAAAAAATCGAGGCTGAGCATTATCTTTTAACGTAATATGAGCGGCAAAGTTCGCAGCACAACGTAGTTCGTCTTTAAATATGTCACTGTATCGTTTACACAAATCGGTTATGCTGTCTTGCGGAACAACAACAGAATTAATTTGCAACACATTGTCTTGGATAGGCAGGCCAAACAAGTCAAAACAGTCTAGTCCGAAAATGTTTACACTGTCTTTAGCGCGGAGCACTGTGAATGAAACTGTTTTTGTATTGCCACGGAATGAGGCTGGCACGCTACATACACCTAACACAGGAATTTGTTCTCCACTATAACTAGCCAAAGAATGTTTTGCCGCTGAAAGTTTAGGGCGGCCGATAGCCGCATACGTAGCACTATTTATGAGAATCACAGACGCACCAGCGTCTAATTGAAAATTGAAGGTCCTATCCTGGATGCGTAGCTTCACAAATAGTTTATTACACTGTCTCTGGATCGGTGCAGTGGAGGCGGAAGACACCAAATCAGCGCGTTTAGCGCGTGTTCGCTGCTTACGACAACTCGTGGGTTGGGCGGGTGGAACAACAACTCCCGCTTCACTTGCAGTCTGTACATTACTTTTTACAGCGTTTGAATTACGCTTGGGTCGCATAGCAGAGGGCTGGGTGGGTGGCTTATTGCGAACAAGTTGATTACCCACACGAACCGTGGAAGAGTCTTTAAACGCGACCTTCTGGGCGGGCTGGCTTTGAAGAACATGAATATCCATGGGCTGGGCAGCACTAGAAATGTTCTTGCGTTTACGCAAACAAACAGTCTGGATGTGTCCTTTCCTTTGACAAAAGTGACAAACCGCGTTTCTTAACGGGCAACGTTCACGAGGATGAGCAAGAACACACTTAGGGCAAGACTTAACTCTAGCATTTTGCACACGCGGCTGACGAATGTGTTTAACATGACGCGGCCGGCTAGTGTTTACGGTCTGACTCTGTCGGTGGGGCCGCGGGCGTGACATAACCTGCTGAGCACAGGCAATTTGAGAAATACATGGCTGATCTAACTCGCACTCAGCATAGTCAAAAGTATCTTGGGCTTCAATGATGTTCATCACAGTCTCTAATGACGGGTCAGGCAACTTTAAGATAGCAGCACGAATACGAGAATCTGCAATGTTTTGAGTAATAGCGTCTCGTAACATGACATCACTGTAGGAAGCTCCACACACACAATTAAATAGGCACTGACGGGTGAGGCCCCGTAAATCTGTTAACCACTGTTTATTAGATTGATGTGGCAGTTTCTTTAATCTGAAGAACTTGAATCTGGCTGCTGCCACATGAACTCGCGACTCGAAATACTCAGCAAGCTTGTTACCAACAACGTCATAGTCTAAAGCTTCTGGCTTGGATTCCGGGAACAACTTACAAAGTAGTCGATAGACTTCCACGCCTGCAGTGGAAATTAAATAAAGCTGCCGCTCAGTACCCGTGATTTTGTAGACTGTCATGTGCGCCTGCAACTGCGCGAAATATTCTCGCCATTCTTCTCTTGATGCGAGGGAAAATGCTAAGTCTTTCAACGAAAATGCTCCTTTTCTGGATTTACCTCATTTGCGTCGAAAATGATTTGAGCTCTTATTCCAGTTATATCGATTACAGAATAGGATACGACCAGTGGCCATCTTCTTGTGACCCATGCTATGGAATACGCTCTTCCCAGTTGATCGACTATGTAGACGCCTCAATTTGTCACATTGTAATAACTGCCTTATTGCAACAAGTTTATCAGTTGCTCTCCCTTCTTGTCTTGAGCTTTTGTCGTCAAAACGGATGCAACGTAAAAGGAACAGCAGTCTTCTATAGCTTATCACGTCTCCCGTAATCTCCATATTTCTGCCATCTGCTTTCCACAGTTCGACAACATTAGTGTGGCTGGCTTGCGTAATCCCAGAGAGGTAAAGCAATCCCAGTAATGCCATTATTTCTTCTTCTGTAGTGTTTTTAGCATCCCTTTCTCTTGAATACTGTACACTTTCTTTCTTAGACTGAGTACAGAAGAGTGTGTACTTAATATTTTGTCAATCGTTTCCAGGCTAAGTACTGTCCATTTCACTTATGACCTTTCTGGATACACTTTCTGACCCAGGAAATATTTTTACAATATTCTTTCTTTTTGTTTTTATGACTACATTAGCGCATAATTGATTCCATTTTCATTTTTCTCTTTCCTAACAAAAATATAAACAGTGGAGAGCGACTGTTTGCGGTCATCGTCTGAATTGTGTTCCCGTTCGGGATCCGAACCTCGGTCACGTCGTGTGGCAAACTGTTCCTCTTCTTCCTCAGCGTCCTCGCCAATTTTCTTGCCTGATTCGGTGTCGAACCCTGGATCCTCGTCGAGTGGCCACGCAGCCTCCTCGTTGTCGGCCAGCTTTGCTGTGGTCTGTACAGGGTGACAGGGCCCGCTTGTGGACGAAAGGTAACGAGGTGAGAGAGAAAGGAACGCCACTTACACGACTGGGCGCGTTGTGTACCTTGTATTCTAAGACAGCACACGCGTTGTTTATTTTACGTTTCTGCTGCTCACTTGGACGTATGACAACACAACTTACCACTGAGCTAGCTGAAGCTATAATGAAGGTATAGGTACGGCTGGCAATTTTATAACAACAAAGCAATTTTTTTATTTATTATGCAGAGAATTGGACAAGACAATGCCATTTGCGGTTGGCGCGTTTTATGCATAGTCGCGCTCAATCGAGAGTTAAACTGCAGTGAAGACTGAAAACTTCCTTTACTTGTTTGTAAACGTAAAACTCTGCACTTAAAAAAAATAAGCAGGTAATAGTTATCCTACACCTGCCATACCAGTGAGTAATATTTGGAATCAGTCGTTTTACAGAAACACGTAGATGTACGAAATACAGAAACCTGTACTGGCATTCGCAATTATTCCCTTAAAGCCTACCTGTAAATAAAAGTTATCTGAGAACGTCTTGCCTTCAACAAAACACAGTTTCTTCTTTTTCACCCATACATGTTTCGGCGAAGCTTTACCTTCATGACAGGTTCCCTTCATTTTTCTGTCGAACAAAGAATATATTCAAACTTCCTGGCAGATTAAAAATGTGTGCCGGACCGAGACTCGAACTCGGGACCTTCGCCTTTCGCGGACAAGCGCTCTATCAACTCAGCTACCCAAGCACGACTCACGCCCCGTCCTCACAGCTTTAATTCCGCCAGTACCTCGTTGAGTCGTGTTTTGGTAGCTCAGTTGGTAGAGCGCTTGCTCGCGAAAGGCGAAGGTCCCGAGTTCGAGTCTCGGTCCGGCACACAGTTTTAATCTGCCAGGAACTTTCGTATCAGCGCACGCTCCGCTGTAAAGTGAAAATTTCGCTCTAGAAACATCCCCCTGACTGTGGGTAATCCATGTCTCCGCAATATCCTTTTTTCCAGGAGTGCTAGTTTCTGCAGTGTTCACAGGAGAGTTTCTGTAAAGTTTGGAAGGTAGGAGACGAGGTATTTAGGAATGAAAGCTGTGAGGACGGGGAGTGAGTCGTGCTTGGGTAGCTCAGTTCGCGTGGCCAGCAGTCTGGCTTTAGCTGTCGCCGCGGTCGCACGCTCCTCAAGTTTGCTCCGTGAACGTTCAGTGTTTACGCCCGTGTTTTCGTGTTTCGTGACTGTTTATCGGCTTTTTGCACGTGAATTAAGTGTTATAAATTGAGCTGTTGGTCTTCGTTCATGTCGTCTTTCTACGTAGTGCTGTTGGGATTTCGGCGTTGTCCGAAATTTCTTCGCTGCAAAACACCATGGCAAACTCCGTGAGAAAAAACACCGTGATTTTCACCTTCGACAAGTACACCCGTCGAGTACAGCCCTCTGCAGTTGAAATACACGACTAGATTACCGAGGTATTTGGGCTTCATCTTGAATCTGTTCATACCATGCAGCTAGACTCTGATGAATACTGCATTTTTGTAAAGTTTAGCGATTCCGTGAGTGTAGACCGCTTTCTGGAAGAATTTGGTTATGAAACGGAATTTATACACCGTGATATACTAAAAGTACTGTAAAACTCAGGAATTCCGAGTCTGTAATTAGAAATGTTAGTGTTTTGAATATTCCCATAGAAGTAGACAACTCGAAAATTAAAGATGTCCTTTCAAAGTGTGGGGTTGTCAGGCAAATAGTCAACGAAAGGTGGGCTTCGCATTTCAAGCTGCAGTGCTTTAACGGGATTCGCTCCGTGGAGATGGAAGTGAGGACAAACATTCCCTCCCACATCGTTGTTGACGGGCACAAGGCGCATGTTATTTACTCAGGGCAAACCCCTACATGTCATGTATGTAACGAGTCTGGTCACCTCCTTCAGGACTGCCCTTGCCGTGTTTTTGTGCTAACAAATAACCTTACGCAACGCCGGAAATTAACACTCAACGATTTGTTGCCAGCCAGTAATACAACAGAGGCGGCGGCTGTCGTGGATCCTGTTACTACCTCTGAAAATGTTGCACTTAATATTAATGACTTTCCGTATTTAAAACCTGCATTATCTGCTGAAATTCCGTCCCGTGACAGCGAGACTCCCACTAAAAAGCGTCCTCTAGAGGACACTGAAAAAAATGTTGATGAGGACTCTTCCTGTGAAACACCCGTTGCCAGGAAGCCGAAGCCAAGTCCTGAAGATCTGTTGGAAGTGGTAAAAGGAGATAAAATGCAGGTCGATTTGGCTCCCACTTCCGCACAAGGAATTATACCGCCACGAGCAGATAGTGACGCAGCTGGTAGTGACCTTTCACGGAAATGTGACCCTGAGCCTGAGGTCGCAGCTGCAATAACCGCATCGAGTGCACAGCCCATACAGTGCGAACAGTACGAGGAGGTACCAAGTAGACAACCTGCTGACTCCGAAGCGCAACACCGCGCCGAAGGAGGAAATAAACAAGCATCACCGCCTCGCCAGCAAGACAACGCAACCGACAACACCCCGGAGCCAAATATTGACGACTCGCAAGGCACCGCCGTTGCGCAAGACGGCCACCGTCGGAGGCTGCGACCAAAACCAGGTCTTGCTGTCACGCGTCCTCAAGCGAAAACCACACCAGAGAAGAAAGACGTCAAGAAAAAGAATATTAAATATGAAGTCATCAGGGCCAACACTGACGAGGAGAAAGAGAAAGACCACAGTGACTTATAGCAATGCATTGTCAGGATTTCAGGATAATTTTCTTTTCAAGCACTTTGTTTAAAAGCAGTAAAATTTTTTCTATGAAGTTAGTGCATGTAATGGGCACACAGCTTGTAAAGATCGTGACTTGTAGAGAAGCACGTTGCTGCTATAATCATACCGACCAAATAGCTTCTTCTGGTATGTCTGTGATGCAAGTTTATAGCACTACTACTATTAACATTAATAAAATACAATCGCCCTTCAAATTGGCAGAAGCAGAAGAATTCTTGTACCAGTCTGGGACAGATATCGCGTTGCTACAAGAAGTTGCGATGACGGCATTTCGGATCCCAGGCTTTTTTTGAATTGTTAGTGTTTCTACGGAAGCCATATCGGTACAGCCATTCTTATAAGGGAAGGCATTCCGGTGACTGAAATCGAACGACTAGAATCAGGAAGAGCCGTAGGCATAAAAATTTTCGATATGACCGTGCTTAACCTTTACGCCCCATCAGGAAATTCCCATAAATTGGATGGTGCGATGCTTTTTAAGATGAACTAATTTATTTATTGACGAAAAATCCGTGTTCTCTTATATTAGGTGGACATATTAACTATGTTTTAAACCAGAAAGATCAACAACCCAATTTCAACTACTCGCCACAGTTAAAAAAGTTAGTAAGTGATCTACAACTCAAAGATGTATAGGAACTTCAGCACCCGAGCACCCGACATCAGTCGAGTTCACGTATATAACCAGCCACTTCCGCAGCAGACTAGATAGAATTTACGTGTCACCAAATTTGCAAAATTTTTTATTAAACGTTGAAACTGTTCCCGTGGATTTTAGCGATCACAGTACACTTTTAACTTGCTTTAATGTAAGTGTACAGCCAACCCGTCGACTCAGAGGTCAATGGAATTTGAATATCTCTGTTTTAACTGCCGAAGAACTGGAACAGGAAATAAGAATGGCGTGGACTATGTGTCTCCGCACAGCAGACAAGCACCCAACAGTCATTGACTGGTGGACTAGGAGGGCTAAACCAAGGTTGCTGAAAGTTGTCGTGAAGTATAGTGTAGCGAGGCGCAGGGAGTTGAGGAATACAATGGAGTTTTATTATAAAGTCTTAAGAGACTTATATCAAGAGGCACATGATGACGTAATTCGTCTGAATGATATCAAAAAATAAAAGCCAAATTATTAAGCAATGAACAGCAACAGATGGAGGAACTAAAAATTAAATCGAAAGCCACATCAGTAGCAGCTGGTGAAACTGCTTCTCTGTATCACTTGGTGCGGCATGCTGAAAACAGACGTCAAACTTTTATTGCTGAAGTCCAGACGCCTACTGGTACAAGGCTCACATGCCAGAAAGAAATACTGGACCAAGTCCACAGGTACTATGACAACTTATATGCCCCTACCACAGTGGACGATGCAGCCCTCGAGGACTTTCTCCCTATTTTAGGTCCACAGTTGTCGGGAACAGAAAACGCTGACATCCTGTCACCTATTACTAAAGATGAAGTGCATGAGGCAGTGCGTAACTCACCTCTCAAAAAATCTCCGGGACTTGGTGGCCTCCCTGTGGATTTTTATGCCCGCTACTGGTCTATAATTGGGGACAAGATCACTTCCATGGCGAACGTGGTCCTGACCGGAAAAGCGGTCCCTGCAGAGTTTAAGGAAAGTAAAATATTACTGATTCCTAAGAGTAAAGGCAAAACCAACTTAAACAATTATCGGCCTCTTTCGCTACTAAATTCTAATTACAAAATAATTTCGCGTATTATCAACAAAAGATTCCCTGCCTTTTCCAACAAAATATTGAGTCATCATTAATCTTGTTCTCCAACCAGAACGATATTCGAAAGTCTATCTGCATACAGAGACGTCATTGCAATTAGGTCAGTGGCAAGTATAAAATGTGCTTCAATCTTTATAGATTTCAACAAAGCTTTTGACCGCGTTAGTCATAGCTACCTCTTTGCGACGCTGTCAAGAATGGCTTTCCACCCTCAGATTGTCAACATGCTAAGAAATATTGCAACAGGTATAAAAGCGAAAATAGCAATCAATGGGCAGACATCTAAACCCATACAGATTAGGCGAGGGGTTCCACAGGGCAGTCCCTTATCTATGTTTTTATTTTCCGTACGTTTAGAGCCCTTTCTCCGCAGTGTCCACGCAAGATTAACAGGCATAACATTGAGTGGTGAGAAAACCGTCATACGAGTTTATGCTGATGACGTGGGTGTTGTAATAAGGAATAAGGAGGAGACAGTTACACTGGAAAGAGAAATCCAAAAGTATTGTCTAGCGTCGGTAGCGACAACCAATGAAAACAAAAGTAAAATATTGAATCTGCGGGGCCTAGATCACCTCCGACTGGCATGGGCAAAACAAGACAACAAACATAAAACTTTGGGAATAACCTTAATGGCATGTCCGATGAGGATGGCTGCTTTTAACTGGACGGAAGCTAGGAGGAAAGTTCATGGTGCTGTAATGGAGAACATCCATCGAACTGTGGACCAGGTGCGAAAAGTCAGATTCATGAACTCCTGCATTTTGTCTAAAGCGTATTTCACTGCACAGGTATTTCCAATCCCAAAACTAGTAGCGAACAGGATCATGTCCACTGTTACCAATTATTTATGGCGAGGAGACATATTCAGGGTTGGTGCGATTACCGTTATACTGGATGTCAGAAACGGGGGCCTCAGTTTGGTGGACATTCGAAATAAAGCGTCTGCTCTGTTCCTCAAATGGGCTTTCCATATACTCAGAGAACTTCCACAATGTATAACCGCAAAGCTCTTTCAGGCTGTGACACCCCATAGCCTGCAAGCACCGATTGATGTGCGAATGATTAATGCCCGTCTGCAGTATGTGAGGAACTTTTTCCTCGAAGCAAGTTACCTTAGTGACGAAATCAGAAGCAACACATGTATCACAGCGCGCGACATCATACTTGAAAGGAAGTTAAATGAGGGCAGAAACAAAATTGAAAAGAAATTCCCTAATTGTGACTGGAAAGCTGTATGGCGGAACATCGACTATGCCGGGCTATCTGCAGACGCTATTTCCGCATGGTACAAAACAGTTAACAATGTGATCAGCACCAACGAGAGACTATATGGGATCGGTTTAAACCAGACACACCTTTGTGGAAAATGCAGTCTGGTGGATACACTCACCCATAGATTCACCTGTGGCGGCAGTGTGAATAACTGGAATTGGATCAGGCAACAAATCGCCCTTCTCGCCAGATCCTCGACCGAATATATAACGCCATCGCTCCTCCTGAGACCAGACATGACATACTTTCCGAAATTAAAAACCAACGCCATTAGCTGGTTACTGGGAAAATATTTAGTTATGTCATCAACAAACTTGGGTCAGACAACGAGATAGAATTCCCCGTTTACATGAAATGTGAATACGCAGGAATCAGCACGTATCGCAACCACAAGAAGCACTACGGCAACATGCTGGAGATCATTTTTGAAGGAATGGGTGTCGGTTAAATATGTGGCACCACTACAACACCTTGGACGAGAACGAACAGAAGAAAATTAAAAGTCACTTGTGTTCTTATTATTATTTACTTCTATGTTACAGGAAGAGTTTTTTTTAAACATTTTGTTCAGAATTACTCGTGTTCGACTTCCAAAGTATTTGTGTTATTCAAGAAGAATTGTTAAGTTGCTGTCAGTGATCAGTTTCTACTCAGAGAAGAGGTTTCTTTGTCTTTCTTACATCGGAGAATGGGAATTTTGTGTTAAGATTTCTGCACACCTAGTGCTATGACCCAACTGGGGACATGAAGAAAGGGGTGGGAGGGGTTTGGGCCTCGACGCACCGGCAGTGCCGTGGAGAGACCCCACTGCTAGTGCGGCGTGTACCACGACGCCCTGTGACCTTCCTAAAAAAAAAAAAAAAGTAGTTAGCGCGCGGGAATAGGATACGGAAGGTCATGGGTTCGCGCGTGGGTGGATGCGAAAAATTTTCTTTTCTTCTTCATAAAAAAAAGAAAAAAGTTGATAGAGCACTTGCCCGCAAAAGGCAAAACTCCCGAATTCGAGTCTTGGTCCGGCACACAGTTTTACTCTGCCAGGAAGTTTCATATCAGTGCACACTCGGCTGTAGAGTGAAAATTTCATTCTAGAAACATCCCCCAGGCTGTGGGTAAGCCATGTCTCAGGAATTTTCTTTCTTCCAGCAGTGCTAGTTCTGCAAGGTTCGCAGGAGAGCTTCTGTGAAGTTGGGAAGGTAGGAGACGAGGTACTGGGAGAAGTAAAGCTGTGAGGACGGGGCGTGAGTCGTGCTTGGGTAGCTCAGTTGGTTAGAGCACTTGCCCGCGAAAGGCAAAGGTCGCGAGTTCGAGTTTTAATGTGCCAGGAAGTTTCATATCAGCGCACACTCCGCTGTAGGGTGAAATTTTTGATTCTAGAAAGAATATATTGTTACACGGGAAAACGTATAATTTTAGAATTGTACATTTTTATTCCAAACGTTCTCAGAAAGAAGTATGCGTTAATGGCACATGCTGTTGCTGATGTCCGTGTCTGCTATTTCCAGTTAGGCTGGTATCTCGGTATTGCAGATGACGTGCAGCGACATGAACAACGGCATGTGCTACTATGGTTTACATGTCTGTTATAACGTTCTGAGCAAAAATAACACATTCCCAAAAATATGCGTATCCCAATGCGATATTTTTACTCTGCAGAAGAATAAAAGAAACCCGCTGGAGATAATGAAATATGGCCGAAATACGTATCGGTAAAAAGAGAAGAAACCGTGTTTGTTCAAGGTTGAATCTTTTCGAATTTTTGTTCTTAAATCAAAGACGAGATAAAAAAAACTGAGATTTCATGTCGAGAAATCACCTCAAGATGAATACCTACTCACAACATTCCAAGAAGCTGTATGAAGCGAAGAACCTGAGGATACAAGACGGACGCCTGGCTGTCGCTCTCGTAGGGCCGGCAAAGACGAGGTCACACTAATTACAGGGCGCACAGGAGCGAAGTGGCCGGGGAGACGGTCCAGTATGTGCTACTGCAGGAAAAACCCTCTACCACGCACTTCGCAGGGGTTTGTACTGTATGGAAGTGGAAGTTGATTTAGATATTACCAACATGTTATTTTTACAGCCTTATGACTGAATATTTACTTTCGGACACGAAAAAATAAATTTCACGAACTAGGTGACTGACGCAATAGCGGTAGTGCATGATGTAGAAAAATATATTGTCCCAAATAATATATGATCTCAACCACATGCACCCTTATTTATTCTGTAATTACTGCTTCCATTTCCTTACAGTTTGCATCCTTCAGCTTTACCTTTAGTTGCCCACATTAAAAATGGTGTTACAAGCAATTTGAGTGAGTGAGGCGCAGGAGTTTGAACTTTCTTCGATGTACAAGACTTTATTGTTTAAACGTTTGCATATCCCGTTAACGTTAGTAACGTCTTCACACTACGACATTCAGTAAACAGATAACCGAAGATTTCCGCTGCTCGCCTGGCATTGTCCTCGTTATATACCAGCGTATTTTGATGTTATTCTCAGACATGCACATACAACTCACACAGCTGATACAATCAGCTGGTCTAATGACATTTCTCAATATATTGCAGTGTTCTCTGTTATTATCTCTAGTTGATGGCTCTTGATACTGCTGTATTCCTCGGTAATATTATGCTTTTAATATGTGTTATTCTGATGCGTTGTGTTTTACACGCTTGCTGTTTGTCGCTTGTAAAACTGGACATCTTTTTCCTGGAAAATATGAAACGAACATATGTGAAGTATTACATCTTACATCCAACCTGTGGCCACTGGTGACGCCTCAGGAGTTGACTGAATGACTTCGCCGCAGCTGGGTAGGGGCTCATAATGACGGCCGGCCGCGCCGTGCCACAAGTCACGCGTGCAGCGTGTCTGGACCACGGGCCCGGCCTGCCTGCCGCTCGGCTCCGCTCGGTCCTTCTCGGAGGCGCCCGGAAGAGCGCAGCGCTTCACCCGGCGTCGCGGTGCGGCGTCTTCCGGCCGGCAGGAGTCTCTCGAGTTCGGCAGACTCGCGCTGTCAGCGCTGTCTACCCTTCGCTGTGTGATCTCGGTACGATGGAGGTTCACTGGGCCAGTGGCTGTTTGCACGAAGGAGGCAGTCGAGCGATCTACCGTCGCGATTCTTTAAAATGAGTGGCAGTGACAGAAAAGAGCGAAGAGGTTTCCCAATTCATATACGTTACAGGTAGTGCATATCCACTGTGAAACGACATTAGATGTACATGTACATGGATGCTCTGCAGATCACACTTAAGTGCCTGGCGGAGGGTTCATCGAATGACCTTCACAACAATTCTCGATTATTCCAATATCGAACAGTGCGAGGAAAAACGAATGCCTATACCTTTCCCTGGTAGCTTCCGTTTCCTTTATTTTATTACGACGACCGTTTCTCCCTAAGTATGTCTGCGTTAGCAAAATATTTTCGCATTCGAAGGAGAAAGTTGGTGACTGAAATTTCGTGAGATGATTCTGCCGCAATGAAAAACGCTTTTTGATGTCCACCCCAAATTCTGTATTATGTCAGTAACACTGTTTCCCCTATTTCGGGGTAATACAGAACGTGCAGCTCTTCTTTGAACTTTCTCAATGTACTCCATTAACCCTATCTGCTGAGGATCCCACACTGTGCAGTGGTACTCCAAAAGAGGGCACACAAGCGTAGCGTAGGCAGTCTTTTTAGTAGATCTGTTACATTTTCTAAATATTCTGCTAATGATTCGCAGTCTTTGGGTAGCCTCCCCCTCAACATTACGTGTTCTTCCCAATTTAAGTGGCTCGTAATTATAATTCCTAGGGTTTTAGTTGAATCTGCGGGCTTTAGATTTAGTGATTTATCGTGTAACCGAAGTTTAACAGATTCCTTCTAGCACTCATATGGAGGACTTCATTATCTAGGATCAATTGCCACTTTCCAAAATATACAGATATATTTTCTAAGTCGTTTTGCATTTTTTGATCTCAGATTGTTAAGAAATCATTTATATAGATAAGGAACAGCTGTGGGTTTATGACACTACGTTGGGCAACGCCAGAAATCACTTCTGTTTCACTCGATGACTGTCAGTTATAAGGAACTGTGACCTCTCTGACAGGATACCACGAACCCAGTTAGCTAACTTAGGTGATATTCCATAAGCACCCAATTTCAGTACAAGCCGCTTGTGTGGTACAGTGTCAAAGGCGTTTTCGAAATCCTTGTCGATAGCACTCAACACTTCGCACTTCACAAGAATGATGTTTTCTGAATCCGTCTTTACTGTGTGTCAATAGACCGTTTTCTTCGAGGTAATTCATAGTCCTCACACGCAATACATGTTCCAAAATCCTACTGGATATCTACGTTAATAATATGGACCTGTAATTTACTGGATTACTCCTTCCACCGTTCTTGAATATTGGTGTAACCTGTGCAGCTTTCCAATCTTTTCATACGGATCTTTCGTCCAGCGGACGGTTGTATGAGGTTGTTATGTATGGCGCTGTTGCATCAGCATACTCTGAAGGAAACGTAAGTGGTATACAGTACGGACCGGAAGACTTGCTGTTATTAAGTGATTTAAGTTGCCTCACAAATCGGAGGATATCTGCCTCTAGGTTACTCATGTGGAGAACTGTTCTTGATTCGGATTCTGGAATATGCAGAAAGAGTTTAAAGATTTGATTGACAATGAAACAGGATTAAATCACGAATGTCGACAGACGAGATTCCTTGTTTTGTACATCGAAAAGCATTTTGTGCTAAATTTGCATGCCTTTGGCACATGGCGAAATTGGAAGAAAGCATAGTATAACTGCTGAACTCACACGCATCTTCCGTTTTCAGCTGCAACGGTTTTCAGTGAAACTGAACGATTCCTATGGAGACTTCATATCGTACTGCAAAGTACGTAGACAGTAAAGTTCCCTAAGATCACTGGTGTTAAAGGAAATACGGAGTTTGAAGAATACGTTGTGGCCTAGAAAGAATTACAAGGTTAGTTTTATAAAGTTTTCGAGATTTTTAAAAGTTTGTTTCCATTAGCGCTTCCTTGCGTATTAATACAGGTTACGTAACATCAGTGCTCTTGTGCCAAGTTATCCTCTTCCTTTGTGTAAATTTTTCTGTCAAAACATGTCTAGCAAATGCGATGTTTGCTGTAGAAATCTGAAGGCGGGGATATGAAGACTGTGTAGGTTATGGTTTATTGGGGCGAATTTAGCGGCGAGGAAACTAGGTAGATAAGACGCTCTCCATGGCAACGTACGTTATGTAGAAAGGACAGAAAAGTCGCTGAAAAGGAGGCAAAAATTTGTGCCCTTGAGGCTGAATTAGAAAATGAGGACTTGGGATTATGTAGGCTAAGGGAAGAAACAGGGACGGGAAAGGTAGAAGCAAAAAGAGAAACTGTTGAAAAAACTTCGAAATTCAGTTAGTACATCAGTTTGGCTTGCTATCTGAAGTAGTGGAGGAAGGGCCTCATCCAGATGTAGTTGAATGTATTTTGAAGCAGAATATTAGCTTCAAGAAAAAAGACATATAGGGATCAAATCAGATTAGGAAAAGAAGAATACTGCTTTTAGTTAACAGTCAAGGCCAGGAGCTTCAGGAGGAATTAGGTGCAGCGTACCAGGTCACAAGTTTTGTGAAAACAAATGCTAGGGAGATCAGGTAATTACAGTTGGGGCAGCAGGAAACAGCCTGCGGTATGAATCCAAGCTGTACTATTGCGAGAGACTTGGATGAAATAGGAACATGAACTGGCCGCACAAATGTGGTGTCTGTGGAGGTCTTTCAGCGCCATGTTCGGTCCTGCGTAAACACTGCTGTAAGGCGTGTTAACACTCTGGCTTCCTATCTGAAGTAGTGGAGGAACGGGATGTTCCAGATACCGCCAAAACCTCACATACGCGACGTTCCTGTTGACACTACTGGTAGGTGAGGACACACTACGCATGGCCTGCACCTAAATAGGAAGGGGAAAGATAAGTCAGCTTCTCTATTAGCAGATACTGGGGGAGCCTCAGTCACACGAGGGTGACCCCTGTGGTTAATGGCACCAGGTAGACAGGTTTCTTATGTTAAGGTCAAAGTCCAAACAGGCAACACTCAAGAAAAATAGAATAACAGAAGCTTCATGTACAGTAAATAGGGATGAAGCTAAGGGTAGTATCAACTTACCTCATCAGAATATCAGAGGAATAAAAAATAAAGTAGATGATCTGTTAGCATATGAAGATGACCTATTACGCTGTCTGTCAGACAAAAACAGGAAGTTGTTAATCTGTGATGATTTCTAAGTAAACTTTCTAACCAGTTCAGATGGGAAAATTGTAAGTGTTATTAATTGCATATAACATAGAATCAGCTATCAATTTCCCTACACGTGTAGCTCAAGGCAGTAGCGCTCTAATAGATAATGTATTTGTACAGCAAGAGGGTGTAAAACTAACACCTGCTTTCCCATTGATAAGTGGATTATCAGCCAACAGCAAGGTGTACAGTTCAGAAACCATGAAATAAAACTGTAAGGTTGCTCAACCCCGTGTTTATTGGACACTTCAGAGAAAATTTAATAAATCTTAATTGGGGAGATGTATATAATGAGCCAAATGCACTTGTTCCTGGGCATGGCCCGTGAGCCAATTTCTTGGCCACCCCATTTCTACACTCCTCGTTTCTTTTGTAATTCCTGCAAACACTAACAGCTGTACTCGTACTGGTAACTAATTTAAATACAACCTACTGGTGAATTTTGCTTAATAGGTATTCGGCCACTGTCCATGGCATATTACTGTGCCTAAGACTTCGTCTCCTAAATGTGGAGGCACCACCAGAGGCAATAAACAATGACACAACACTAACTTGTGGAAAGAGACCTATCCGAGATTTCAATTTTGATGTATTCTAGAGCTTCCAGCAGATAAGGGCAACGCTACAATGCTCATGAAATAATGAACCTACTGCAGAAAAACTTGCGTTGTATTACAACCACGAAGGTACAGTGAGATTAAAAGCCATCTCTCAAGATCAGTACTTAGGGTAACGCATCAGCTAGTAAAAGCCTCTTCGATTTCTCTCACCAACTAGAAATGTCTTACTAAATCAGAACTGGTCCCATCAAGATTGTGTGGTATACCAAAAATCCACAAACCCCTCATTCCATTAAGACCAGTTGTTAGCGCTATGGACTGTTCGACAAGCGTCACTGCCAAATACCTGGCCAGTCTTATACAGACCTCTGTAGCAAAAAAAGACGTATAAAGGGTTCAGTTCATTATGCAAAAAATAGAATCCTTCATGTCCATCAGATATTAGCCCATTTAGACGTTCTATTACTGCTTACTATAGTTGCTCTTAATAAAACGATGTCACATATGGAATTTACACTCAGACAAAAAAAGGAACACTCCGTGAAGGAAATATCCGAAAGATACAGCAAGTAGTAGTTGTGCTGTACATGAGCAGACAAACAAGTGGATAGCTTCTTCAAGAGGGAAGCTTAACAAGTTAAGTAAGTCAATAATGCGTCCTTATGTAAGCAATTTTTCATCTTGACATTGATTGACAGAGTTGTTGGATGTCTCCCTGAGGAACATCATGCCATATTTTGTCCAAATGCTGCGGTAGATCGTCAAAATCCCGACCTGGTAGGACGTCCCTGCCTATATCGCTCCAATTATTCTCAATTGGGAAGAAGTCTGGCAACCTTGCTGGCCAAGGTAGGGTTTGGCAAGTCTAAAAACAAATAGTAAAAACTCTCCCCATATGCGAGATGGCATTATTTTGGGAAAAAAGTTAGCCAAGAATGGCTTACCTTGAAGGCAGCAAAACGGGGTGTAGAACAGCATAGACGAACTGCTGTGCTGTAAGGGTACCACAGATTAAAACCAAAGAAATCCTGCTGTGAAAAAAAATGACACCCCATACCATCACTCGAGGTTGTCAGACCATATGGCGGACGACAGTAAGATTGGTATACCACGACCATCTGGGGCATCTCCAGATGCGACTTCGGCCAGGAATCTCATTGACTGGAACAGTCTTCAATGATGAGCCTCGCTTCTAATTGAGCCCCAATGTCCAGCAAAGATGTGTCTGGAGATGCCTTGGAGACTGGGGGATATCAACCTGACTGTCGCCCACCATAAGTCCCAACAACTGGGAGTGATGGTCTGGGGTGCCGTTCACTTTCATAGCAGGACCACTTTAGTAGTCACCCGCACAGCAGAGCGATATGTCCACGTCCAGTTTTGTTGTCCATCATGGAAAGCCATACTGGCCTTACATATCAGCAAGGTATTGCTCGCCAAACACACCTTGACTAGGAATGGTGCCAAACCTCTCCCCAACTGACAACGTTAGGGGCATACTGGGCAGGGCCCTCCCACCATCTCGGGGTTTTCATGACTGAACTTGCCAGCTGGACATGATTTCGAACAAGGACATTCAACAGCTCTGTCAGTAGATGCGAAGCCGAATAACTGAGGCGGACCAATGCGTTACTGACTTCGCTCAGTTTGTGAGGCTCTCAAATAAATCATCCAGTTTTCTGAAACTGTATTCATTACAACATTACGGGAAACACACTCAGCACAGTTACAACGGAGTTCTATATGTAAAACTGGATGGAATAGCTCATCAGCCCAGCAAGAAAAATTACTATCGTTGGTTTTGTTATATTGATGACACTCATACTTCGTTATATAGCCTCATGGACAAAAAGAACTCAGAATTTCTAAACTTTCCGAATGATATTAGTTATAATATAAAATCCAGTATAGAAAAAGAGAAAGAAGTTGAAATATTTTAGAATGTACGGCTACTTAGAAAATCCACAGATGTTAGGCACAGAAGGTCTGCATAAACCTCATTCACACATGTGGATACATTCACAAAAATTCCAGTCATTGTCCCAAGTTGAAAAGAGCAGTGATGAGAACATTGGTGGGCTGGGCTTAAATAATGTGTCACCACTGTAGTTGGAGGACCACTCCGACCGTTTAAACACTACTTTCAGAAGAAATGATGAATCTGAGAAAGAGATAAATAGGGCAATAAGTCCATAAAGGTATGGAGCTTCTCATGAAGAAGAACCAAAGATTTACTCCCATTCGTAAAAGCAGTCATGGTTCACATGATCAGAGTACGAGGAATACATAGTATTGATGCAGTGTTTATACCATTTACGAAGGAGCGTGAATGTTTTGAACACTGTAAAGAATGTACGGCCAGCACTTGCCACAGCAGGAATATATAAATTGTGTTGCACACACAGTCAAGCACACATGTGTAGTGCAAACAGAAGTAATGATTTCTTGCTTAAGGAACAGAAGAGCAGATGTCATCTGCGAAATAGCAATAAATCGGCGGTTGCAGAATATCCAATCGGACCAGGGAAACTAAAAATTCGTCTCTGCCATACGGAACCAATATTACTCTGCTTGAATTTACAGAGAGGGCATTCAAATTCCAAAGCACGAAAGCAACTTTAACGGAAAGAAGAATGAGAGAAATTAGACTAGTTGCTGGCCTCAGTGCTGAATACAGAAACCAGCGCCAAGTGTTCCCCAGCAGAAGCTCGACAACACACGCACTCGTGACTCTGCGCTCTTATGCAGCCGTCTGATGACGTCACAGCCCGACTGGCAGGGATCCGAACAAACAGTTCAGCTTGTAGAGTTTATAGAAGTTACAAACTGCTGCCTGAGCCTTTATAGCCTCTGAAGGTATCTCCAGCATTTGGAGACTAAACGTTAGAGACCTTTCCATTTTTTTTTTTTTGAGTCACCAGTTTTCTGATTCTTTTGATGAGGTCCACCACGAATTCCTCTCCTATGCCAACGTCTTCATCTCAGTGCAGCACTTGCGACCTACGTCCTCAATTATTTGCTGGATGTATTCTCCAATTTCGTACCATGGAAGTCACTCCCTGATGTCTTAGCAGATATCTTATCATCGTGTCCCTTCCACATATTCTTTTCATTCTGCGCAGAACCTCCTCATTCCTTACTTTGTAAGTTGACCTAATTTTCAGCATTCGTTTGTAGTACATCATCTCAAATGCTTTGATTCTCTCCTGTTCCGGTTTTCCCACAGTCCATGTTTCACTACCATTCAAGGCTCTGCTCCAAACGTACATTCTCAGTAAATTCTTCCTCAAATTAAGGCCTATCTTTGATACTAATAGACTTCTCTTGGTCAGGAATGCCTTTTTCGCCGGTGCAAATCTGCTTTCGATGTCCTGCTAGCTCCATCTGTCATTGGTTATTTTGCTGCCTAGATAGTGGAATTCCTTAATTTGATATACTTCGTGACAATTAATCCTGATGTTATGTTTATCTCTGTTCTCATTTCTGCTACTTCCAATTCCTTTCGTCTTTCTTCGATTTATTCTCAATCCATATTTTGTACTCATTAGACTGTCCATTCCATTCAGCCCATCATGTAATTCTTCTTCACTTTCACTTTCAGGATAGCAATGTCATCAGCGAATCGTATCATTCAAGCCCTTTCAACTTGAATTTTCATCCCACTCCTGAACCTATTTCCATCATTGCTTCATCGATGTACATACTGAAAATACGGGCGAAACACTACATCCCTTCCTACATCCTTAATCCGAGCACTTCATTCTTGGTCATCCACTCTTATTATTCCCTCTTGGCTTTTGTACATATTGTGTATTACCCGTCACTCCCTACAGCTTACCCCCGTTTGTTTAGAATTTCTAACACGTTGCGCCATTTTACATTACTCAACGCCTTTTCCAGGTCGACAAATCCTATAAACGTAGCTTTATCGTTCTTTAGTCTTGCTTCTATCACCGACAGCAACGTCGTAATTGCCTCTCTGTTGCATTTACCTTTCCTAAGGCCAAATTGATAGTCATTTAACTCATCCTCAATTTTCTTTTCCATTCTCCAATATATTATTCTTGTCAGCAATTTGGATGCATGAGCTGTTAAGCAGGCTGTTCGATAATTGTCGCACTTGTCAGCTTTTGCAGTCTTAGGAATTGTGTGGATGGTATTTTTCCGAAGCTAGATGGTATGTTGGCGGACTCATACATTTTACACACCAACGTGAATAGTCGCTTTGTCGCCAGTTCCCCCCAATGATTTTAGACATCCTGATGGAAAGTTATCTATCCCTTCTGTCTTATTTGATCTTAAGTCCTCCAAAGCTCTTTTAAATTCTGATTCTGTTACTGGATCTCCTATCTCTTCTAAATCGGCTCTTCTTTCTTCTTCTGTCACATCAGACAAATCTTCCCTCCTCATGGAGGCCTTCAATGTACTCTTTCCATATATCCACTTCCTCCTCCTTTTTCAACGGTGAAATTCCCACTGCACTCTTCATGTTACCACCCTTTGCTAACAATTTCACTCAAGGTTGCTTTGACTTTCTTATGCGCTGACTCAGTCCTTCCAACAATCATTTCTTTTTCGATTTCTTCACATTTTTCAGGCAGCCATTTCGTCTTAGCTTTCCTACACATCCTGTCTATTTCATCCCTCAATGACTAGCATTTCTGTATTCCTGAATTTCCCTGAAAATTTTTGAACTTCCTTCTTTCATCATGGGTAATAAAAGAAATACTTCAGTTATTTATTTTAATTCCTATGGTTTCTTCGCAGTTACTTTCTTTGTACCTATGTTTTTCTTTCCAACTTTTGTTATTGTCATTTTCAGAGATATCCTTTCTTCTTCAAGTGGACTGCCTACTGGGATATTCCTTGTTGCTGTATGGCCTCGCAGCTCTTCAAGAGTATCTCGTCGTTCCTTAGTACTTCTGTAACTCACACATTTGCGTATCGATTCTTTCTGACTTATCTTTCAAACTTCAACGTACTGTTTATCATTACTACATTGTGATATGAGTCTATATCTGCTCCTGCGTATGCCTTACAATCCACTATATCTTTTCGGAATCTCTGTCGGACCATGATGTAATCTAACTGTAGTTCCCCATATCACCCAGCCTTTTCCAATTATACATCCTCCTCTTGCGATTAAGAGTATTCGCTTTTACTAGCCGAAACTTATTACAGGACTGAGTTAGTCTTTCTTCTCTCTCATTCTCTATCCCAACCCCACATTCTCCAGTAACCATTTCTTCCACGTTTACCCCTACAACTGCATTCCAGTCTCTCATGAGTATTGGAGTTTCATCTCCCTTTACGTACTGTATTGCCCTTTCAATACCTTCATATACTTTTTCTGTCATCTTAAGCTTCCGACGTCGGCATGTACTATCTGAACTATCGTTGTCGGTGTTGGTTTTTTGTCGATTGTGATAAGCGTCACTGTATCACAGAACTGTTCACTGTAACACACTCTCTGCTCTACCTTCCTAAAGAATCCTACTCCCATTATACTGTTTCATGCTACTGTTGATATTACCATAATAGCAGGCCAAAATACGACCGTCCCGCCCCGCAGCAGAACCCATGGATAGAGACCTGCACCGGTGCCTGGTCACCTACACAGCCTTGTACGACGATCCCCAGTCGACATTCGAAACCTGTGCTCGCCGGTGAACACAAGCCCACTCCACTGATCCAGATTCCGTTTCACGTGTCCCCTTAGGCAATTTCTTCGCACTCCTAGGTCCCAGGTAGTTGTTTATTGTTGTTCGTAGTGGTCGCCTAGTGACCATATTCACCTAGTGGAACTGGCTACTTACTGACTGTGTCGACGAGCCTCCAAGTTGACAGCAAACTGAGGGAGTACTTTTACAAATAGAGACTCCAGCAAAACACAAGCGGAATTGAGCCCACAGAGTCCTACCTCCATGATACAGAGGCACACAGGCAGTCATATGTGTCCCTGGATAGGACCAAAATTTCCTGCAGCTACTTCCTTAATTGCCTTGGTGCCTCCCTCTTCCCGTCAGTCATTTATGCAGCACTGCGCGGACCTGTGAATGTCGTTTGGTTCTATTCTAAATCAACTGCACTACATTCCTGCAAAAAACTGGGGAGCAAATGCAGACAAAAAGACAACGCTGCAATTTGTCTTGGTTATTGAGCTGTTGCATATTTTGCTAAAGCGTTAAGGAGCCATGTTGACTCTTAATGACATTGCTACAACAGCTCCCACTTAGTGGTTGCATGTTCTGTCAAATTTTGTCCCTGCTAATCTCACAATCAAGGATGCCAAGGTACTAATTCTTAAGACAGAGTGCAATAAGTATTCAGTCTAACTGAGTAAGGTAGCGCAGTATGGTCTTTCTTGTCACGAAATACCAAGATTCAACCTCACCCAAATGGCACAGGAGAGACATGGCAACGTCTTGAAAACGTGGTCTTATAGTGGAAGTGCTGCTCGTGACTATGGCGCCCAGGAGCAGACGGTGAGCCATGTTGTGGGGGAGCGGCCACTCCATGCCTTTGAAGGCCGTCTGCCGTGATTGTCCAATCATAGTTCTGGCTGCATGTTTGTATGCGAATTGTTGTATTTCATCAGAAATGATCAGTTCGCCAGAATATGTTAGCAGACTCGCATACCAGCCGTAATTCCTGTCTGACACCTCGATTCGTCTCTAATGGGCTGGCGACCTCTATCAATGGGAAACGTAAAAGCTGAAGAGAGGCAAGTTCAGTTTAGTTTTCACTATTCTATTCTACAAAATACAGTCAAGTTTCAGAGTATCATCTGTCACATAAGCTGACTCCATTTTATTTCGAAAGGTTGAACAACATGGAATGGAGCATGACAACGCTGCAAGCGGATGATCTGAGGCATCATATCCTGTCCCAGTCAGCGCATGCTGTTCGACGCATCACAAGAGACACGTTCGGCAGGGTGAGATGTGAGAGGCGGCGTCATGTTCAGTTTAAGTGGAGGAATAAAACTGGTGAGTATATTATTTGGAAGTTCGTTATTGTTAAATAAAGTGTAATGTGCTCATTTAGGTATTCTATAAAAACTCTCGTCGATGCTTATGATGATGGAGTTGCACCACATTTGAAAATTCAGTCCTAATAACAGTGCATAGAAATAAAAACATCAGAAGTAAATAATAATCACACTGGAGAAAAGAAACAGTTATCTAATCACAACCGATCGCATCTAACAAGAGAAGATGACCAACCTGATGTCACATACAAAACGCACACTTGCAAGTTGTGAGCCCCAGCTGTCTATGTCGTGCGGAGATTTGTGCCACGATTATGACAGTACGCAGTTAGACTTTCTGAACACATAGCTTTTCAACGCTCGTGTACCACTTGTTTCTGGCACGCTCCACTGCGTTCGCCCATTGTCGGAGCTCGAACTATTGTACGGTACGGTGAGTAAGAGGTTCGCGTTTATAGTGCCGGTGAACCGACAAGCTATAGTGTGGCAGCTCCAGGAGCAGTATACAGTGACGGTCAAATTGCCACGTTTAAACGTTAAAGCTCGCGACAGTTGTGACCGGTAAGCGTCGTTATATGTGGCTATTCGACTAACTCTTACACGAGGCAAAAGAAACTCTATGAGCGTTTCTTTGTGCTACTATTTGTACCTTGCGATTCAGTTGCGGCAGTCATAGAGAAGACCCGTTAAATGGAGAGAAGAATAGTTGATTGACGTTAGACTATTCTTTAAGAGAGGATGGTGGTGACAATCATGACGATACCCTTTCACCACGATCATTTTCGTCAAACAACTTCATTGGCACAATGCGACGGAGACGTAAAATCACGAACTGACTGTTTAGGAAGCTTGCTTTGACGAAGTAATATTGTCAGATTTCACCTTGCCTCTGCCCGTAACAGAGATCTGTGTGTGTGTGTGTGTGTGTGTGTGTGTGTGTGTGTGTCTGTGTGTCTGTGTGTGTGCGTGTGTTTTACAAAGAACTTCTGCAGAATATGTCCTAAAATATTGCTAAACAGTGTTAACCATATATGCGCATGGCATTGAAATACTATCTGCTCATATTGCTTACCCGTTTTTCAAGTTAAATAACATGTGTTCTACTTGAAGAACAAAGTTTCGAAACACATGGGACAGACGTGACCGGCTCCACGCACGTCTTCCCACACTTGCGACATGAAGCGGGTCTGAGGGCTCTGGACGTCTCCCCGCTGCACAGTACTCTGCACTCGTGCATCAGGCAGCTGCAGTGGGGCGCAGCCAGTGGCAGGCAACCTGCATTCAAGACGTCTAAAATGACTATTATCATAAGTATGGCCATTTATTTTAAGAGAGGGCGGGTGTTTGGTATCTAGGGTTGAGATCTCGCAAGTGTACGTTTTTCTCCTTACAAAACAAGGTCGAGTTAGTTATGTTTATGTGGAAGGTTACAAGTAATAAACATGAAGGTTGAGGACAGATTTCATTCGGTGTCAGATAAAGAGAGATCATGCTGACACAGGAGTAGAGCACACCGCCTCTAGCCCTGACAAGGGCCTGAGTTCGCCGACAAAGAGAGTCCACGAGTCTCTCCAGTTGTGTCGTGTTCAGCCGACGTCACTCAGCAGGTCCCGTAGAGCCAGCCGCCAGATCGCAGCGACGTTGAGACCGCCGCTGTCCACACGCTGGTGCCAGACATTTCCTGTGAGGCTGAGACCGGATGGCTTAGCGGGCATGTCGGGATGCGGCAGGACGGCTGAGTGTTCGGTCTTCCAGCCAGGAGCGTGTCCACGCGGTCTGTGAACACGGCTGCTGTCTTGGGAGCGTCCCCAGGGTACTCAGCACGAAGGTAGCGCACAGGTCCGGATTAAAAAATCACTATGCGATGTGATGCGATCTAGACTGCTCGCTCACTAAACTTCAGCACAGATCTCTGACACGTGACGTTTTAAGATTCCCATTCATTGTCGTTGCGATAAAAGTGACAATGCAGGAAGGTACTGTAACTTTTACGAAATTTTTTGACCTTTAATGCCATACGCTACAGACCGTACGGGGATCCACTAACGATGCCAACCCCAGTAGAACACACACTAAGAGTCGCAAGAAAGGACAGAGCCCATTTCCTTAGAAATAGTGTAAAGTGCGTTATAAAAAGTAGCGGAATTTGGCACATTGTGTACATTTATTTACTTCTTTATGAGTTTATTCCACCTGATAAAATTAAGGCATTCGTGCACTCTCTTACATATAACCTGACATCTCAGTAAGTCAACATTATGACATGTGAAGTACACGAGCAGCACACGGTAGTGATAATTATACTACTTCTGCTAGTAATAACAACAACAACAACAATGGAGACACATAAGAATACACGTTTCTCTTGATGCGACTTGCAGAACTGTTGATACACATCCGAGTGACAAAATCAACTGCTGATGTAAAATTTTGCAACTGTTGCAGGTATTATCACTGATGACAGAAATTAATGTATGGGGTTTCATAAATTCCACATGTTATGCTTTATATCAGAATACACATACTACAAAAATTGTAGCTCAGCATCTTTAAGTTGACTTAGATGTAAAACAGTGTAAAACATCGATTCTCGCAGCAACTGTTTCAAACTGTGGATGCATTACTTTTACATGTTTGTTCACCTTTCTTTTAACAAATTACATGATAAAAATATCAAAACTTCACGTATGCAATTACGTAACATTATTGCTTCAGTACAAACAGCCATGATTGCACACGACGTTTGACCTTGGAGCGGAGTGGAAGAGAGGGGAGTCCCTTTCTCTCTCCCTCTGTCGCTCTTTGTTTTAACTCGCAATCGTCGGTAGCTATAGAAAACTCTCGCTTCCCCACGGGAGGTATGCTTCCAAAAGGATGGAGGCACAGGAAAGTTCCATGTGAGGTAACGTCGTGGTGAGGCTCTTGTTAATACTCGTACTTCTGTATTTATGGGAAGCATTGTCCGATTATCTACGGCTAGAAGTCGAAATCTATCGTTTTCTAAATCCTGCTCTTAGATTGTGTGGCTCGCCTAGGGCCAGATATAAGCTCAGATCTCAATTGAATTGCGATGAAGAGTGGATAGGAGTTTAAGAGAATTGTCTGGAAGAATAAATGCGGAAAGCAGTGGGACACTGAAGTGGAGGGCATTCATGAAGCCTCTGAATTTCTCTTGGGCTGTAGATACTACGTTGATGAATACCAAACAGTTCATTTGAACAGGAATGGACATCTATGAAAAGGGCATCACAGAAGTTGGACAAACAAATAACTGGCAACCAATGCTCTACAATCGATACAAAGTTAAGAGATGTTCAATTGACTCTTTTATTAGAACGTGTTACGCGTTTCGGGTTTAACACCCATCTTCAGACATATGTTACAAACAAGTACAAAACATAAGCGAACAGTACACTCAACGCATCTCAACGTTACAGAAAGTGAGATGTGGTCATATGAGTTACATACCACAAACTTCAACTCCTTCCTACCCAACCAGGCGTACAGCCTTGACAACTCAAAGAAGGTGTCGACTAACATATGACTGCGGCTCGAGCAGTCTTGAAGCAGAGCGTATACTGACGCTGAACAAGTCAACCAGCAGCGAAGTGCCCTCGCTAGGGGGTGCTGTACGGTTTACATGTAATTTAAGAATAATAGACTCATCATATAAATCTAACAGGGTGTAATTACGACTAGCAGTCGGAATAGTACTTCTGTACACGTTAACACTAAAAGTTTTTAAAATTTTTTCTAAACTCCAAATTTTTTTACATTTCCATACTATGCCTATAGCCAGTAGTGGCACTAAACACTACTCAAAACATATGTCAGTATAAAATAAATAATAGGGACAGGGGGGGGGGAGTTTCTTGGTGAATAAACGTTTCAACCTCTCAAATCTCTAAAAGAATACCACCAAATTAAATATAACCAACATTATCCATCATAAACTAAAACCCTGTGATCAGCTCGCGTACACAAACGTCTTAGGCGCCATCTGTTATAGCCAACGGCAACCACATCGGCCCATCCGCCTATCGAGTTACAGCCAAGTGATACTCATGGGCCATGACTGCCCAGACAGAAGCCTTCAAACACCAACTTACACTTCTCTACCACATGGAAAAAGTTTAATGGTGAGAGGAAGAGCATTTTCATAAAATCGCAAAAGATACGTGGGCTATACCTCATACATTCCTTATATAAACTAGTGGCACGACAATTGCCCGAGTCCTACCTATGCTATCCGGATACCGGAGAGCTATAGATTTTTAAAAAACAAATACAAAACATTAAAAGTGTTAAAACTTTAGTCTAAAATCAATAAAATGAACCATGGTGTCACCAAAGAGCACCCAAAGGGCACCGTGGTGGACAAATCTGTAAATGACAACCTATACGCTCATCTAACTTTCCCTGTATGACGAAAAACTAGCCAACCACTGGGCAAAATACTTTGCTTATCATAACGGTACGTGGACAGAACACCACGAGCTCCTATAAAATACACAATCATACTTTTAAAGAGGGGATCATACATACCAAGTTCAAAATAGTATCCGTTCAAGCAAGCCAGAAAACCAGTGGTTCCCACCGGAAGGCTGTTTATTAAATACTGGGTGTGCAGCGTGCTGTATACGCGCGTAGATCTCCAGATCTTCAAAGTTATCTAAAATCTTCCCTTTAGTTTATAAATGCTGATTTCTTAGGCTATCTTCTATCGGGGCCCGCTTTTGGCCAGTCTCCCTTATATGGCGCCCCAGCCCACTATTATTACTATAGTTATGTTCTCTAAACGTTGTGGCAAAATCCCTACCCGTCTGGCCAATGTATGTCCCAGCACATTCCCCACACTTAATTTCGTATACACCGGATTGCTTAAAATTATCTGTTTTCCCTTCGTCCGTATGTACTAATATTCCCCCCAACTTCTTCCTTGTATGGAAGCTTACGCAAACGCCAGCCTTCCTGAAGGCTCTAGTTATTTTTTGGCAACATGGTCCAACATATTCCATTGACACAATATTACTATTTAATTTTTGGCGGCCTGTCTGCCGCGTCTTGTTAAGAATCTTAGCTCCAAACTCTCGTATAAATTTTTCCGAGTACCCGTTAGCCTGTCGTAATTACACCCTGTTAGATTTATATTCTGAGTATATTATTATTGAATTACATGTGAATGCATGAAGCACATGACCATGCAGCGCCCTGACACTTTCTTTGAGTTGTCAAGACTGTACGCCTGCTAGGGTAGGAAGGAGTTCAAGTTTGTGGTATGTAGCTCATATGACCAGATCTCATTTTCTGTAACGTTGAGACGTGTTGAGTGTGCTGTCACTTATGTTTTGTACTTGCTTATAACATGTCTGAAGATGGGTGTAATCCCAAACGCATAACATGTTCTAATAAAAGATTCAATTGAACATCTCATGCGATTGAACAGCATCGGTGGCCAATTATTAACATAAAAATAATCGCAGGCCTCAGACGTGATTTTATGTTCCATATATCAAACAAAGGTAGATATAAGGAGCTAACAGAAAAGAAACCTTGGCAAACAGAAAAAACACTGCAACTGATCGGTAAACGTAGAAGGTGCAAAAACGTTCAGAGGAACACAGGAATACAGCAGTATAAGTCACTTTGGAACGAAGTAACTAGGGGTAGATGTGAAACCAAAGCGAAATGGCTGTTGGAAAAATGTGAAGAGAAAGAATAATACATGGGCGTCTGAAAGATTTATTCATTGTACAGATTACTCAAAAGAACATTTCACGTAATCTTTAAGAGTGCATTAGGAATTCCACTGTCAAATGCAGAGGAGAGTGCAGGTAGGTGTAGAGAGTAAACTGGAGGCATCTACGAGGGGAAAGACCCGTCTGATGACTTGACAGAAGAAGAAATGAGAATCACAGTGGAAGACATTGGAGATCCCACATAAGAGTCAGGGCTTAACACAGCTTTGGAAGGCAGAAGCGATAGGTAACATACCTTCGGAGTTTCCGAAATCATTGGCGAAAGTGTCAACCAAGAACTACTGAAGTTGGCGTCTAGAATATACGAGAATGGCGCTATACCATTAGATACAACCCTGAAGATATAAGCAGATACTTCCGAGACCTATCGCACAATCAGCTTAACACCTCATGTATGGAATTTGTCGACAGGAATAATATATACAGAGGAATGTAAAAGATAATAGAGGATGTGATAGATGACGATCATTTTGAATGTCAGACGGCTATTAGCACGCGAGAGCGGCACGTCTGACATTGTAACTGACGAGGGAAGCAAAACTTGGGAAATAAAATGGACACATTCATAGGCCCTGTAGACCTAGAAAAACCATTCGGAAATGTTAACTTCTGCAAAATGTTCGAAATATCGAGAAAAATAAGAGTAAGTTGCAAAGAAAGACGGGTAATTCGTACAAGAACCAAGAGGGAACAATAAAGTTGCATGACCAAGAACAAAATGGTGTCCCATATTTGGTAAGCTCCATTCTTCACCCATTCTGCTGAGAACCTCATCATTTCTTTTCTTATCAGTCAATCTAATTTTCGACATTCTTCTCTAGCACCACATATCAAACGCTTCAGTTCTCTTCTGTCCCGGTTTTCCCACTGTCCATGATTCACTTTCATAGAATACTGTGCTCCAAACTTACACTATGAGTTACTCTTCCTCCAACTAAAACCGACATTTAATTGGATAGATAAAAAAAAAACTACTCAGCAAGCGGCAGCAGAGCACACACATAAAAGACTGTTGTGATTGGCAAGCTTTCTTGCCAGTGGCTCCTTCTTTAGGTAGGAGGGTTGAAAGGGAAGGAAGAAGGGTGAAGGAAAAGGACTGGAGAGGTCTAGGAAAAGGGGTAGATTTTGGAAAAGTCACCCAGAACTGTGGGTCAGGGGAGACTTACTGTACGAGATGAGAAGGGAAGACTAATTGTTGGGGACTGCATCGGACGAGATTTGAAAACCTAAAAGCTTAAAGGTAGAAGACGAGGTGATATGTACGATAGAGATTACTGCTAAGACATTTATCACAAGTTATAAAGAGTGAGAAGCTAAGTGCATTGTACATAACAGAGGTGGGTTGGTTCAAATGGCTCTGAGCACTATGGGACTTAACATCTATGGTGATCAGTCCCCTAGAACTTAGAACTACTTAAACATAACTAACCTGAGGACATCACACAACACCCAGTCACACGAGGCAGAGAAAAACAGAAGTGGGATGGGGCGGTGAAAAATAGATGGAAAAGACAATGAAAGATGCAGGAAACTGAAACGGAGTGAAGCAAAGAGCAGTTACAGTGATAAATAGCTGGGTGGCGAGAACCAAGGACATGTTGTAGAGCTAGTTCCCACCTACGGAGTTCTGGGAAACTGGTGTCTGGGGGAAGATCCAGATGGTGAAACAGGCACCGAGGTCACGAATGTCATGCTGTAGAGCACGCTCTGCCACAGGATATTGTGAGTTGGCAGTGTATACCCTCACCCTATACCCATTGATGCTAACTGATAATCTGATGGTAGTCATGCCTATGTAGAAGGCTGAACAGTGTTATAATAGCTGGGATATGACTTGTGTCGTTTCGCAGCTGGCTCTCCCTTTGATAGAATCTGTTTTGCCAGTTACAGGGCTATTATAGGTGGTGATAGGAGGACACATTCTTATTAACTTGTGATCACTGTTTTAGCAGTAATCTCTGTCTTGCATGTTACCCTGTGTTCCACCTTTAAGCTCTCAGGTTTCCGAATCCTGTCCGATGCAGTCCCCAACAATCAGTCTTTCCTTCTCATCTTGTACAGTAAGACTCCCTGACCCGCTGTTCTGGGTGACTTTCCCAAAATCTACCCCTTTTCCTAGATCTCTTCAGTCCTTTGCCTTCACCCTTCTTCTTTCCCCTTCAACCCTTCTGCCTGAAGAAGGTGCCACTGGTTCCAAAAGCTTGCCAATCACAACAGTCTTTCATGTGTGTTCTGCCGCTACTTCGTGAGTAGATTCTTTTATCTATCCTATTAAATAATTTTTATCAATAATTGTTTGTTTTCGTTGTTACAAAACTGACATTTGATGTTAGTTGACTTCGTTTGGCCAGTAACATCCTCTCTGAATGTTTTCCTCTACTTTTTATGTTCTGTTTAACTTGTCCATTATGAGTTACTTTATTCTCAAGGTAGCAGAATTCTTTTAGTTGGTCTAGATCCTCGTCTATAGTTCGGACCTTAACTTGAACACTGATCCCATTTCTGCTAGACTTCATTAATTTAGTCTTTCTTCGGTTTAGAGTTAATTCATAGAGTGTACCCATTAGATTGTTCATTCTATTCAACACCTCCTACAATTACCTCTCCCTTCCACTGAGAACAGCACTGACATCAGCTATTCCTGTCATTGATAGCCTTTCAACACGAATTTTAATTCCATTTCTGAAGCTCTCATTCTTTTTTCGATGTACAGATTGAATGGTAGGGGCGATTACATGTATGTCTTTCACCTTTCCTAATTTGAGCTGTTATTAGTCTTCCTATTTTATCCTCTATTTCGATGTACATATTGCACGTAACCCTTCTTTTGCTAGAGGTTACACCCATTTTCCTGAGAATTCCGGAAATCCTACATCATTTTAAATTATTGTAGGATTTTTATCTAACTACAAATCCTACGGACGTTTCTTGATTTGTCCGTAAGTCTCGCTTTAATCATCAATCGCCAACTGAGAAGTCCTTCGCTGATGCGTTTATCTTTCCTAAAACCAAACTGATCGTAATCTAGCACTTCCTCAATCTTTTTTTTCCTCTTATACACATATTCTTGTCAGGAACTTGAGTGTGAGAACTCTTTAGGTAATTGTGCAGATGTCCTCGCACTCATGTGCCCTTGCAACATACAGAACTATGTGAATGATATTTTCCAGAGATACTGATTCTTTATCTGGAGAACCAGTTTGAATAATAATTTGGCTTCCAAATTTCTGAACAATTTTCGAAATTCCTAAGAACTCTTCCATATGCCGTCCACATGATTTGATCGCGAGTCTTCCTAACCCCTGTTTGTTTCTGTGGGCTGGAGAGGTAGGCATCTCGACGACCGCTGCTTCCCGTGACGTCTCACGAGGCCACCTGATGACAGAGCAGCGTCGACGTGACCGCCACAGGCAAAAGCGACTCCCGCCGCTGAACACCACAGAACGCCCTACACTATGCTGCTTGTGGTGTGGTGTCAGTGGTAGCCACAGATCTCAGCCCATGCTACATCGGTCAATCTGTGATGGCTGGCGAACTTCCCAGCACTCTGTTGTCTCCACCCCAACCCGTGGCTATACATTCTGCAGTCGTTGCCCTACAGCCAGATGCCAGTGTAATGTGTCGGTACGATGCTCTCAAGTCCTTCATGCCAAAGATTCGTTTTTTTACAGAGACATAAAGATCCACGTTCCTTGGACTTTCTCTTTTGCGATTAGCCGCTGAGTAATTCCAATAGCATTAGGAACACAATAGACATCGTGTACACACATCATTCTCCATCTGTAGTAATGTCTTTTCTGTACTGAAAATAAGCTCGCATAAGGACGAAATGCGAAAAATCTCGCACAGGCATTAAAAAAATGCAGTATTTTTCTTAAAGACGACTTATCTGCCATTAACTGTAACATTATTTGTTTTCACGACTACAGTTTCGATCCTATGCCCTTTATACAGGTATACAGCAATAACCGAAAAGTGAAGGGCAGATGGCATGCATAGAACGCCACTATCATCCCATACATGAGGCAGTTATATTACAAAAAATGCTAAAAACTGTATATCACTTGCATTGGGCCACTTCTGACGTGTGTATCAGAGTATCTTAACATTGTGCTTACATTCGTTAACAGAATTTGCCATTCTGTTTACGATACAACCATTTGATGTAAAGAAATAAGATAAGACACTTCTTTATTGTGATAGTGCGTAATAGAACATATGGTATCCATCATCAAAGGCTTACAGTAGCTTGGCTGCTCATAAAAACATGGCAGTAATAATCATATATATATATATATATATATATATATATATATACATCATTTTACATATGTATTCTTTGTACCATATTAACATCACAAAGGCATAAATCGCCTTCACAACAACTTTCGTACATCAATTGATCCACTGGACAAATAAAAAGAAAAAGGAGTACAAAAAGTGAGAGAAAAACATGTGATGGGATACTTGTCACAAATTACAGAACATTATGTGTATCAACATGTAATTGCAAAATGTACTGTTAATATGTAAGGTACTCTACCATTGCAAATGTAGTCATACATTTCCATGGTCCTTAGAACGTTTGGGCCGAGAATGGCTTTTTTTAGCTACACTTGCAAAACACCTTATTCAATTTCTTACTGAATTATTAAAATATATTACTTACGTTAAAATTAATGCACCCTAAATATAAAAACGTGTATGAGTGGACATAATTCTTCCTGATTTCCATACAAAACATACAACTCATGGGAAACATCATAAAGACTACTCATATTGTAAAACCAGCATAGACACGATTCTGTGCAAATCGTTACGTCCTATGCTTGTCAGTAACTCAAAGTCAAATAGACAAACTATACATCCTCATTAATGTTACTTTCTATTATCAGCACATAAAACTGACTGGAATTTATCTCAAGATCTCTTATTTCTTAAATCTGTCTTATTGTTGGGCAACCGGTGTGGGTGATTTTTGAAATAGTTGAATATTTCCACTTCTTCAGATATTTTGATACTTCTACCCTTAGGTTAATTTTTATTACTGGATCTACGTTAGGTGATGGTACTCCTCTCTCTTTGCTTGATGTGCTCTTTAAATTTGTCGGTGGAATATGAGCTTTGTAACGTCTGGTCAAGATGTCCGTGCTGTAACTCATACGATTACTGACACTGTATATTGATCTAGTTTCAAAAGGTAAATGCTACCTGCATACGCTTTGTGGGGGCAGAAAGTGAAAGCTGTGCTTCCTACAGAAGTCTGATCCACTGGCTTGTTCACCAGTCCGTCGTCTCCCGTCTTGTGCAGAACTGCAGGCCCAGGCGGCTGTTTTCCGGGAACGACTCTCCAGCTGCTGGCGGGACGTGGGGCAGCTGCTCTCACACGGTGCGACGCACTTGTCACAGCTGTTGGTTCCCCTCGCATTCGAAAGTATGGTAAGTGGAGTTTTTTCCTCCTCTTATAAACTGTATTATACGTACAGGGGGTGAGAAAATGACACACACACCTGGTCAGTTCTTGGAGACTGTTTCCCAGTATACCTTTTTCACCCTGTAGCTGTCTTTGGCTCTCCAGTTCTAATACTAACCATCTGGAAGAATTCTGAACCAACCTCTACTTCTGTGAGCCTTTTGGGGCTATGATACAGGGAGGCTAAGCTCGGAATGGTTAGAGATCGAAGAAAATCGTCTGTATCTTTCTTTTCTCGTATTTGCTAGCTACTTCTTTAACAGATTCAGATAACTTTGCATGCTGCTTTACAAGGTGAAGGATGTTAGCTTCATATTTAGTGGGGAGTGGTCTAGAGTCTCAGTGTGGCATTTCAAGTCTCCATCAGCATCTTCTCTTCCTAAGAATCTCTACTCCATATGGAAGGCCTATAAAATTACTTCTCTCAACATGGAGGTTCGTCAACTTCAAATCTCGTAATGAACCTGTATACGTACCACACAATTCATACATTTCGAGACAACTGCTCAAACTCTTCCCACCTTAACATTCACGTGACCATTTCCCACGACTCCATGACAAGACGATAGCGCAGCTGACACTTGTGGCTCGACGCCATTGGTGGCCCCCCGTGCTCACCACTGCCAGCCAGCACTGTCCGTGTGACACGGCAATGCCCCAGCCGCCGCAGCCATAGAGGACGCGCGTCAATAACGAAAACCTGCAGTTGGGGTCCACCAGTTAGTGCATGTTGCGTCTGCGAGTGGCTTTGTTAAAGGCACTGCGATAGTACAGTCACAACCAGAACATTTTATGAATATGTCAAGGCCAAAGAAAATCTCTGTCAGACTAACCTGAAACCGGATGCTGCTTTCTGAGAACATTCATCTTAGTCGTTAGCCTTTCTGCACGTGTCTCGTGGCCTAACTCCAACCATTATCGAGTCTGAATTCTCTGTCTATGACTTATGAACACTACCACCAGTGATTTTCCCACTACCGAGAGTAAAAGCTATGTGGTCTTAACACATACACTGGACTCGCATTCGGGAGGACGACGGTTCAATCCCGTGTCCGGCCATTCTGATTTAGGGCACGGCCGACTTCCTTCCCCATCCTTCCCTAATCCGATGAGACCGATGACCTCACTGTCTGGTCTCCTTCCCCAAACAACCCAACCTTAACACATAGAATGACCACTGTGCATTATGACTGGATTCTGACAGTAATATACATGGAAAGCAAAAGGACGCAGTATGATCTGTGTCTTTGTGTAACTTTTTGTGGCGTATGTAGCAACGTGCCAGTCCCTAAAGTATCGTGTGAGCCTCATTTTGGATCCTTTCAGAAGAGAAGTAGGCGATACCTGTTTTAGTGAAGTGAAAAGGTTCTGGGTAGATTAAACCTTTTTGCTATAATTATTACAGATGTTTGCTGGATGGTAATTTCAAAGATTGATAGTAGCGGGTTCCGCATTTAAGAATGGTTTCTGCCGACATCGTATCATGTCCTGTCATTGCATCTTGTTTTCGTTACCATCATCTATGCATTTCACTGCAGCAAAGGCAATTTACCTGATACGTGTCCAATATTTTGTAGAGTTAGTACCTCACAGCTTGCGAGAATGTTTAAAGGACGACTTCTTTATTACATTTGCGGTGAAGCTACGCTTTGTTGATCATACACTGCACCTGCTTAGGAAAAGTGTAATTGCGAAAAGTTATTCAGTGAAACCAATGTTGTACAGATAGATTCGATTTAAAGCCACACTTTGCTTTCTGAATGAAACTTGAGTCTTCAGACAGCTGCAGCAGTCTCGAGGTATTCGTATTCGAGATAATTCCTCTCGTGGTTCTTCACTACAGCCCTGCAGAGTAGTACGGCAGGGCGTGCTGTGGCCCAGGTAACGACGCAGCTCACGATTTTGATCCTGTGCCCCTGGTAACTGGGCTCTCACATAATACTGTGTACAAGTATGTATGTATGTATATATGTTCAGAATAGTTCAAATGGCTCTGAGCACTATGGGACTTACCAGGTCATCAGTCCCCTAGAACTTAGAACTACTTAAACCTAACTAACCTAAGGACATAACACATATCCATGCCAGAGGCAGGATTCGAACCTGCGACCGTAGCAGTCGCGCGGTTCCAGACTGAAGCGTTTAGAACCGCTAGGCCACACCAGCCGGCATAGATTAGGTCTAGATGGCAGAAAACGCAGTGGCGCCATCGCAAGGACGACGGATTCAACGTATTGGAAGGTGCCGATTCAAAAGTGTGCACCACCTTCCAATTCACTGCTCCTGCACAACCAGGGAAATTCTGAATTTTATTTTTCGTTTTCTATACTGCTTATCGACGTACGGGTAAGAGTCAGCTGCAGCCACGTGTCACCACTACAGTGAGTTTGGGTCGGTCCGTACGCCGGGCCCCCTACTGTGTGGACTCGGCCCGTGTCGCTCGCTGGCCTCTCTCGCCCTGTGTTGTCGTGACGCCCACAGCCGGGTTGTCGGAAGTGGGAAGCGGCTCAGACCACAAACGGGATGTTAGCTGCCCGCTGACCGCTAACCGCAAGCTGTCACAGCGAGGACGTGACACACGTCCCACGCACACACACACACGTAAACGCGTGCAGTATTCCTGGCGCACATCCGCAAAGCTCTACTTACGCAAATACGAATTGGAGGCGATAAATCGCGATCCCGTCTAGAACCGGTCGGCCATGTATGTATGTATGTAAATTTAAAAAATATTATATTCGAAAAGGATTTCTTTTTTCTCTGGCTCCTGCAATCAATATAAAACTGATAAAGGAGGTATTTCATTCAATAAATATGAGAAAGAAGAACAACTGTATTGTGAAAACAACTGAAAGCTTTTTAATTTCCATTTTTTCTCGTATTTGTTATATATGTAACAGTTTTGTTATTTCGTAGTTGATTCATAACAATATACACATTCTTTTGTGAATAAGGTAATTTTTTAATTTCCAATGTCTATTAAACACTTATTAGTAACTCACATAGAGAGAGAGAGAGAGAGACAGAAGTTTTCACTGTGTACATACTTAGAACAGCAAAATCAATGGCAGCTCAAAAACAATACACACACACACACACACACACACACACACACACACACACACGCACCATAAACATATAAAATACTTTCTTTACATGGATGCATATTGTACATGTTCCACACGAAATATATACTCTGTCTGTCTCTCTCTCTCTCTCTCTCTCTCACACACACACACACACACACACACACACAAACACACACATGGACTGTGTGGAATGAAACATTCATAATCTCAAACATGCAGTCAGAACTGTGACAAACAGTTCATCAAACTATTCCACACACACCCAGTCAAGTGGAACACCTTTTTATCTTTTTACTAACAAATAAACCCACCCAGACACATCAGTAAATAGTCTGGGTGCAGCAGATTTCCACACCTATGCCCCCCGATGAACCACTTGTGATCGTGATAGGACACCCCTGCTTCCAGCTGGAATTGCAGTATATACCTCAGTATATAACCTCAATCGAAATGTCTCCTGATAAGCATTTGTGGTGCAGCGCCAATGTCCTAGAGGAGGCACCTGTTGAAGTCCCTGAACGTGAAAGTCTTTCAGGCTGTGCAAATCACCGTGTCTGTCATGCAGACTTGTGGGATAGTCCAGCTCTACCTCTAGGACATATCCCTCAACAGCATCAGCAGCCACATATTTGATCTCTTTCCTCAGTCTGGTGATTTCCCCTCTGGACATCCATAAGAGCCCTTGAAAAGGTACACTTTGTTGCATGGTTTGCCTGTAGAGACAGTTTACATCCAGGTAAAGGTGATACTGAAATCGTCAGACAACCTGTACTCCCCCTCGATCATTTGCAGGTTATTTGCCTTGGCGTACCTGCGCACACGTTGGCATGTTCCAGGAAGACAAGCATGTCAACATTGGTCAAGAATTCGATGATGGCTTGTGTCTTTCTTAACATGGCATCCCACGAAATCTCATCCCTATGCTACAGAACTTCTCGATGTTGTCGGTCAGATGTACACTGGTGTTCATCATTTTATATGTTCTGATAAATCAGAGATGCCGTCCTGCCATTCATTCACCAAGTGCCTGTTTTTGCATTCATTATGGAAATGCCTCTTAGTTTACTAGAGAGTCCAGATATTCGTATGGAAAGACCCCTTCTCCGTCACAAGTTGAAACTCTTGAAACTCTACATCATCGAGATAAGTGGCTCCCTTTGCTAAGAATATCTTCAGGACGCGTTGGTTCAGCAAATATATAAAGAGACGTGAGCACGAAGCGTTGTGAATCCAGGAAGTGGTGTATTGGTTCCCTATCTCAATATAATCTATTGTGGAACCACTGTCACCTGTTTCAGTGTGACCCAAAAGGATTGGAGACTCCACGTACAGAGAACAAGAGCAGTTCCGTCCCACTTCCCTCAGACACTCCCGACGGCACCCATGTCTGTGGTGAACACTCACCTTCCAGAACAACATACTGTGTGATGCTAGGGTAGATAGAAGAAAGGAAAACAGAATGGGCAAGTGCGAGAGGGACTCACGCACTAAGAGTTCTGTACAAACTCCCCGTCGTGGGAATCGAGATTCCCAATAATTTTTACCTGTTATCGACACTTTGTAACTTTACTGGCAAGATACTCGTCCCAGGAATACCAAGATCGGTTCAAAAATTCTACGTTATTTCCTCAGCCCAGCCCAAACAAACAAGAACAAGCAAGCAGATGACTTTAGTTTACGTATGTAGGGAGAGAAGATGTAATAACACATTTCTGTTTACGTACTAAATCATGAATACAACATACATTTTATGTTTAGATGCAGTAATGTTCGTATGTTATACTTTCAACAGGTGGTGAATACAATGTATGTCCAAATCGAAAACGACATTTTTATGTGATATAATTACAAGTTAACAAGTTTCAGATTTTTTGCTTTACTTGCACCGGAAAACTTAGTTGTAGCCAAATCTCATGATTCCAAGTCAATGGAGGGCACCCTATAGGCTTCGATGAGTGAGTTTTCGATTATCAAAACACGAGACACAAACGGCCGTCCGTATCTGTTGACTGGAGTCAGTTATAAGCTTACAGTTTTTACGCCGCCAAGGGTCGATATACCTTTGTATGTTACATAATTTGAACATGATACCCAGAACTGATCCAGAGAAAAAGATTCCTAACAGATGGTCAGACAAATAGACAAACTGATAAAAAATAATACGAAAAGTATTTTCTAGAGTTATATAGTTATCAATAATGGATTTTAAGATTTTTTCCTTTATTTGCACTGTGAAATCTGGCTTCTTTCAAAATGTCATGATTCTAAATCAACAGGGAGCACCATGTTGATTTTGTGAGTGATGTTTCGAGTATCAAAATATATCATTTAAATGGCCATATCTTTATTGCATTGACTTAGAAGCTTACGATTTTTACAACGCCAAAGTACCATAGACCTTAATATGTGACATAAATGGTCCAGAAAAAATGATCTTATCACTCGGACAGTCAATACAGTCCTTCAAATGTGCAATAGTCGAGACGTGTTGAGATACAGACGACATCGTGTTAGATGACGAGCAACAGACGCAAATTTTCGGCAAAAGCGATCAGCCAGGCAACAGACAAACACTACAACATTTTGAGTCAAACTGACATTTCGTGTGTGCACAATTAACTCAGATAATGTTTCAGGTATGGAGCGGGTGATGTCTGTCGTTGCGTTTGTAGAAGGTCATAACATGTGTTCAGGTTTCTCACATCGTTGGTAACGAGTAGGATTTTGACGGATTTGTGAACAGTGTGGCCATTCTATTTTCGAAAATCGTTCAAAAGTTTGAACAGAATCTCCTCAGAGCTCCAGCCAGGCCATGTGGCTTTACACGTAGGAACTCGACGCTGCTGGCAGCTCCAGAACATTTGAGTTGGATACATCGGCACGGGAGTATACACTCATACATTCAGACGTCTGTAATGTCAACTACCAAGAAATATCTGCACCTCTCTTATCGGATGTCACAGTTTGAGAAATTTATTTATTTAATAAAACCCCACTAGGCATCTGCTGTGCATTAATGTTTTTATGCCTGCACAAAACTGAATGTACTACACTCATGCGCTGACAGTAATTTCAGTGTCATGTAATAGTGCTACATGTAACTGTATACTAAGACAGGCTGCTGCTTGTGGATGTTATGAAAGTAATTTGAACTATTGTCTGTGTGTCTCAGCGTAACAACGCAAGTGATCAGCAACTCCATGGTTGGATTAAGGACATGGAACGTGTGAAAGACATGCTGCGCACGAAATTAACCGGATGGGTACATGACATGCAATTAGCCAGCAAACAGGTGGAGCACTACGAGGTGGAAGAAGACAAGGACGGGCCAGGGCACTTGATAATCAGGTATAAACCAGTGTACACTCAAATGTCTGTCGCACTCACTATGGTTTATTGGAGTTTATCTCACTTTTATCCATGGAAGTATTCATTGAAGTTATAGAAAACACAGGGATCATATAATTCAAAATGGAGTAAAGAACTAGCATTAATAGACAGTAGTGAAGGACATGGTTACAGAAACTCGTGATTTACAAAGGTTTTTGACTCCGTTTAGCCTTCGATTTTTTGATTCGCATTGTGTCTTAAAATGTGCCACGTATTACGTAACAGACCAGCGGAGAAAACTGACACAATAAACGGTGTTACTGCATTTACTAGAGAAAGTATTGATGGTTACAGACACTTCCGAAGTTTTCATAATTTGTGCAAACAATGATGTGGAACCTAACACGAAAAGTGAGCGTGTCCTCGTCTTATTCGGGACAAAAAAAAAAAAAAAAACACTTCGGGAGAAATTACGGTAATACCATGTAGTAGCGACTCTAGTCCAGATACTGGCATCCAGTCGGTGAGGAAAAGAGGCCACAATTCATGTTCATCTCAATAGATGGAGGAAAAATTTAAGCAGCGATGAGGGAAGGAAGCGGATAGCCATCGTTCTTATATTTTGTCCTGTGGTTGGTGTGTTTAAATCAGTCCGTAGTATAGAGCGTAAATAGTGGAGGTTGTGAGCGGGAGGAAAGCGGAATAGTCTCTCGAGTGGTTGACATATGGGGCCGTGGAATGGAGTTGTGTAGGAGATACGTTGGCACTATGGAGGGTGACCAGGTGGCTTCCTATGTGGGAATGGGCAAGCTCCCAGCAGGCACCCCAGGTCTTGTGGCTTATTGTGAGGTAGCTATGGAGGTGGAGAACATGGATTAGGATGGACAATTAGACTCAGTCGTGATTGCTATCAATTAGATGAAAGACTTTTGCAGTTATATCTGAAGATGTCGGTAGGGGAGCTACTTTGGGATGAGTGTGTCTGGGAAATGGACTAGGTCTTTTGAAACGAAGGTGATCATCCGACATCTACAGTTAAGTTCATCATGGGAACTGATGTGGGTAAACAGCTGCGGAGAGGCAGTGATTAATGTGAGGAACGAAATTATGTGCTATAGGATTTCTCGGACAGAGACAGGCAGTAGGACAGATCACGGCCAGGGTGGTAAAATACACACTCAGGATAAAGTATTATGCAGGATGATTGAACATGATTTGTAGCCAACTGGAGCTGTTTTCGAGGAACGGTATTGTTACTCCACAATGTTTATTGTGTGGGGATTTTTGGTTTGCTACTCCACATCTGTCATCAGAACTGTGAGTGGGTTAACGGTTCACTGTGTACGGACACATGCAGATAGTGTGACGGGATAAAACTATCGATATTGTGTCAGGCAGTGGGAATGAAGATAACAGTGGTTGGGAAGGAGAACTGAAAATCGGAGATGGGTAGATTTCAAGGCAGGGGTGCAGTACACAAAGGAAGCAGCTGATCGGATAGCAGAGTACTTGTGGAGTGCACATGGGGGGTTTCAGGGTAGCCAGTAGTTTGAAGTACTCTCATGAACACTCGCCAGTTGGTACACATTTAGGGAAATCAGATAGCTTTCAGAGTAAAGTCAGTTCGACTCTGAAACTATTATCAGTCTACTGTCGAAGTATTTGTAACATAGTTCCCAAATTTGCTCTCCTCCATGAACGTTCTCAGCCTCAAATTATTCTTGAATTGAGAGCTGGCTAAGACCCTAAGTAAAAAAACTCTGAGATATTTAGCGAGTCTTGGAATGTTTATCGGAAACACATATTCGACGCCGTAGGAAGGGAAGCGTTCATTGCAGTTGACAAAAAATATTCTCTTTACTGAGGTTGAATTTGAGTGCAATAGTGAAGTTACGTGGTCGCACATAACAGGACTAGGTGAAACCATATCAGTTGTTGGATGTTTTTACCACGCACCCGACTCCACTGGGACAGATGTGTAGCCATTCAAAGAAGGTAAATAGTCAGCATTGCATAAATATCCAGATCACGGGACACTAGCTGGCGGTGACCTTAACCTACCGAGTATAGACTGGGACGTCTATGGATTCACTGCAGGTCGTGCAGACAGACAGTCTTGTGAAGGACTTCTGAGCACGTTTTCCGAAAACTTTGTTGAGCAGCTAGTTCGTCAGCCAGCACAAACAGGCAGGACCTTATCGATGGCGTCAGCATAGAGATGGGGATTAGTCAACATGATGTCATCATAGCGACTATGGTTACGAAAGTCAGTAAATCAGTCGAGAACGCTAGGAGAGTTGATATGCAGTTGTCAGCGTCTCACTTAGACAATAAAATACAATCATTTAATTCCAGAATTATGGCCATGGAGGAATTATGGCTAAAGTTTAAAGAGACTGTAAATCGTGATCCGGAAAAGTATGCGCCTACTAAGTGGATCAAGGGCGGAAAAGACTTATCGTGCTTTAATAACAAAATTCGGAAAATGCTGAGGAACGAAAGGCTGTTACATTCTCGGTTCAAAAGAGAACGCGCAAATGAGGACAGCAAGGTTTGTAGATATTCGTGCGTCTGTGAAAAGATCAGTGCGCGAAGCATACAACAGCTACCACCGGAGAACCGGAAAAAGTTTTGGTCCTCTGCAAAATCGTTAAGCGGATCTAACGCTTCCATTACAGTCACACGTTGACCAGTCTGCTTTGGCGCTAGAATATTCCAAAAGGAAGGCCAAAGTTAAAAATTCCTCGTTTAAGAAATCGTTTACGCAGGAGAATGGTACAAACGTGCCGTCGTTTGACCATCGCACAGAGTCCCGTATGGAAATCATAGTAATCAGTACCGCTGGCGTAGAGAAACAGCTGAAACAGCTGAAAATAAATAAGTGGCAATGCCTAGGTGGAATGCCAGTTTGGTTTTACAGAGAGTAGTGTGCGGCCCTGGCCCCTTACTTAGCTTGCATTTACCGCGAATCTTGCGATCAGCGCTAAGAACCAAGAGAATGGAAAAAAGTGCAAGTGAAGAAAGGTAAAAGAACGGACCCAGAAAATTGCAGACTAATATCCCTAACACCTGTTTCCTGCAGAATCCTTGAACATATTCTCAGTTCGAACATAATCAACTTTCTTTAGACTAAGGAGCTGGAGCTTATGTGCACAAATCAACACGGTTTTGGTAACCATCGCTTCTGTGAAACTCACCTTTCCCTTTTCTCGTATGATGCACTGAGAGCTATGGATGAAGGGCAACAGGCAGATTCCGTATTTCTAGATTTCTCGAAAGCATTTGACACGGTGTCCCATTGTGGGGTGCTAACGCAAGAACGAGCATATGGAATAAGTTCAGGGACTGCAGGTTGACACAAGGTGACGTCGACAAAATTTCTACTTGGTGTGATGAATGGCAGGTGGCTCTTGCTGTAGAAGACAGTGGATGAGTAGCAAAAACGAACCCGTAATTTCCGTATACGGCATTCCAAGTGTCCTGCTTACCACAGTCACTTCGTTGAAATATCTGGGCATAATGTTGCGAAGCGAGATGAAATGGAATAAGCATGGGAGGATTCTGGTAGGGAAGGGGAACGGTCGACTTCAGTTTATTGGGAGAGTTTTGTGAAAGTGTGGTTCGTGTGTGAGGGAGACCCCGTTTAGGACGCCAGAGCGACTTCTTGTTCAGCATTGCTCGAGTGTTTGGGATCTGCACCAGGTCGGATTGAAAGAAGGCATCGAAACAATTCAGGGGGAGCAGGTAGATTTCTTACCGGAGTTTCGATCAGCATGCAAGTGTTATGTATATGCTTCGGGAGCTCAGGAGGGAATTGCTGCAGTGAAGAAGACACTAAAAAAATTGGCTCTGAGCACTATGGGACTTAACATCTTAGGTCATCAGTCCCCTAGAACTTAGAACTACTTAAACCTAACTAACCTAAGCACATCACACACATTCATGACCGAGGCAGGATTCGAACCTGCGATCGTAGCAGTCCCACGGTTCCGGACTGCAGCGCCTAGAACCGTACGGCCACCACGGCCAGCGAAGACACTCATTTCGAAGAAAACAACTGAGGAAGTGCAGAGAACCGGCACTTGAACCTGGCTGCAGAACGATCCTAATGACGCCAGCATACATTTCTGGTAGGGACCACGAAGACAAGATACGAGGAATTACGGCTCCTAAGGAGGCATACAGACAGGCGTCTGTCCCTCGCTCTGTCAGCGAGCGGAACAGGAGAGGAAACGACTAGTTGTGGAACAGGGTACCCTCCGCCACGCACCGCACGGTGGCTTGCGGATTATGTATGTAGATGTAGATGCAAAAGACGATAGTTGAGAGGAATTATTGGTTTCATGTTCGTAAATTTAGTGAAATCACTTTTGGCTTGGTTTCATTTGGAATCGTGATGTTTTATCTATTCTATTTCATTTGTTTGGTCTTATGACTGCATGCATGAGGGTTGTGTTGTAATAGGTGGCCCCAGTTGTGTGTAGATAAGGACATTGACAGGAGTTTATGACGGCGGTGACGAAGCTACAGTGGTGGTGGATGTGGTTGGAACTTCCTGCACCGGCAGTGGTGGGGGCGATGGGGCGGGCCGCGGATGGGGGCTGGCGACGGTGGTGGCGACAGAGGCAGCGACGCTGCTGGAGAGGGAGTCGACGGTGGCGCGGGTGGCCGCGACGGTGGTGGAGCATTTGACGCAGGCAGTGGCGAAGGAGCTGCCAGACTACGGCTCTCTGTGAGTGGTGAAGCAATGAGGACGACGACGAAGGGTGGGAGATGATCGGCGAAGAACCACTGCGAGAGTCCAGGTGAGAGCAGAGGTGCTGGCGAAGTATAGTGGGGCGTGTCAGTAAAACGGAGGATATACTTCGTACTGGAAATTTTGAGAGGACATTTTGAGGTTAACATGAGTAAATCGAGACAGAGAATATACTCCAGCCGAGAATATACTCATCGCGAGTAAAAGGGTGAGCGAGTCAGAATATACTCCAGCCGGGGAATGTGCTCGTTGTTGTTGTTGTGGTCTTCAGTCCTGAGACTGGTTTGATGCAGCTCTCCATGCTACTCTATCCTGTGCAAGCTTTTTCATCTCCCAGTACCTACTGCAACCTACATCCTTCTGAATCTGCTTAGTGTATTGATCTCTTGGTCTCCCTCTACGATTTTTACCCTCCACACTGCCCTCCAATACTAAATTGGTGATCCCTTGATGCCTCAGAACATGTCCTACCAACCGATCCCTTCTTCTGGTCAAGTTGTGCCACAAACTTCTCTTCTCCCCAATCCTATTCAATACTTCCTCATTAGTAATGTGATCTACCCATCTAATCTTCAGCATTCTTCTGTAGCACCACATTTCGAAAGCTTCTATTCTCTTCTTGTCCAAACTATTTATCGTCCATGTTTCACTTCCATACATGGCTACACTCCATACGAATACTTTCAGAAATGACTTCCTGACACTTAAATCAATACTGGATGTTAACAAATTTCTCTTCTTCAAAAACGCTTTCCTTGCCATTGCCAGCCTACATTTTATATCCTCTCTACTTCGACCATCATCAGTTATTTTGCACCCCAAATAGCAAAACTCCTTTACTACTTTAAGTGCCTCATTTCCTAATCTAATTCCCTCAGCATCACCCGACTTAATTAGACTACATTCCATTATCCTTGTTTTGCTTTTGTTGATGTTCATCTTATATCCTCCTTTCAAGACACTGTCCATTCCATTCAACTGCTCTTCCAAGTCCTTTGCTGTCTCTGACAGAATTACAATGTCATCGGCGAACCTCAAAGTTTTTATTTCTTCTCCCTGAATTTTAATACCTAATCCGAATTTTTCTTTTGTTTCCTTTACTGCTTGCTCAATATACAGATTGAACAACATCGGGGAGAGGCTACAACCCTGTCTTACTCCCTTCCCAACCACTGCTTCCCTTTCATGTCCCTCGACTCTTATAACTGCCATCTGGTTTCTGTACAAATTGTAAATAGCCTTTCGCTCCCTGTATTTTACCCCTGCCACCTTTAGAATTTGAAAGAGAGTATTCCAGTCAACATTGTCAAAAGCTTTCTCTAAGTCTACAAATGCTAGAAATGTAGGTTTGCCTTTCCTTAATCTTTCTTCTAAGATAAGTCGTAAGGTCAGTATTGCCTCACGTGTTCCAGTGTTTCTACGGAATCCAAACTGATCTTCCCCGAGGTTGGCTTCTACTAGTTTTTCCATTCGTCTGTAAAGAATTCGTGTTAGTATTTTGCAGCTGTGACTTATCAAACTGATAGTTCGGTAGTTTTCACATCTGTCAACACCTGCTTTCTTTGGGATTGGAATTATTATATTCTTCTTGAAGTCTGAGGGTATTTCGCCTGTTTCATACATCTTGCTCACCAGATGGTAGAGTTTTGTCAGGACTGGTTCTCCCACGGCCGTCAGTAGTTCCAATGGAATATTGTCTACTCCGGGGGCCTTGTTTCGACTCAGGTCTTTCAGTGCTCTGTCAAACTCTTCACGCAGTATCATATCTCCCATTTCATCTTCATCTACATCCTCTTCCATTTCCATAATATTGTCCTCAAGTACATCGCCCTTGTATAGACCCTCTATATACTCCTTCCACCTTTCTGCTTTCCCTTCTTTGCTTAGAACTGGTTTTCCATCTGAGCCCTTGATATTCATACAAGCCGTTCTCTTATCTCCAAAGATCTCTTTAATTTTCCTGTAGGCGGTATCTATCTTACCCCTAGTGAGATAGGCCTCTACATCCTTACATTTGTCCTCTAGCCATCCCTGCTTAGCCATTTTGCACTTCCTGTCGATCTCATTTTTGAGACGTTTGTATTCCTTTTTGCCTGTTTCACTTACTGTATTTTTATATTTTCTCCTTTCATCAATTAAATTCAATATTTCTTCTGTTACCCAAGGATTTCTACTAGCCCTCGTCTTTTTACCTACTTGATCCTCTGCTGCCTTCACTACTTCACCCCTCAAAGCTACCCATTCTTCTTCTACTGTATTTACTTCCCCCATTCCTGTCAATTGCTCCCTTATGCTCTCCCTGAATCTCTGTACAATCTCTGGTTCTTTCAGTTTATCCAGGTCCCATCTCCTTAAATTCCCACCTTTTTGCAGTTTCTTCAGTTTTAATCTACAGGTCATAACCAATAGATTGTGGTCAGAGTCCACATCTGCCCCTGGAAATGTCTTACAATTTAAAACCTGGTTCCTAAATCTCTGTCTTACCATTATATAATCTATCTGATACCTTTTAGTATCTCCAGGGTTCTTCCATGTATACAACCTTCTTTCATGATTCTTAAACCAAGTGTTAGTTATGATTATGTTGTGCTCTGTGCAAAATTCTACCAGGCGGCTTCCTCTTTCATTTCTGTCCCCCAATCCATATTCACCTACTATGTTTCCTTCTCTCCCTTTTCCTACACTCGAATTCCAGTCACCCATGACTATTAAATTTTCGTCTCCCTTCACAATCTGAATAATTTCTTTTATTTCATCATACATTTCTTCAATTTCTTCGTCATCTGCAGAGCTAGTTGGCATATAAACTTGTACTACTGTAGTAGGTGTGGGCTTCGTATCTATCTTGGCCACAATAATGCGTTCACTATGCTGTTTGTAGTAGCTTACCCGCATTCCTATTTTCCTATTCATTATTAAACCTACTCCTGCATTACCCCTATTTGATTTTGTGTTTATAACCCTGTAGTCACCTGACCAGAAGTCTTGTTCGTCCTGCCACCGAACTTCACTAATTCCCACTATATCTAACTTCAACCTATCCATTTCCCTTTTTAAATTTTCTAACCTACCTGCCCGATTAAGGGATCTGACATTCCACGCTCCGATCCGTAGAACGCCAGTTTTCTTTCTCCTGATAACGACATCCTCTTGAGTAGTCCCCGCCCGGAGATCCGAATGGGGGACTATTTTACCTCCGGAATATTTTACCCAAGAGGACGCCATCATCATGTAATCATACAGTAAAGCTGCATGCCCTCGGGAAAAATTACGGCTGTAGTTTCCCGCGAGTTTCATCGCGAGTAAAAGGGTGAGGGATGTTGCTCAAAACAAAGAACGTTCTCCGATTTCGTGTGAACAGAACTAGAGGAGCTTCTCACAACCGGAAAATATTGAAGCGAGATCTGTAGCATTCTTCGGGCTGAGTAAGTTTTACCTACATTTTGGCAATGATGGCAGAATTCATATTGCTTGGGAGGCAAAAAAAGAAATATATAGCCCAACGAAGTGCTGAATTGAGGAGCTGTAGAAGTTTATATCGCTTTGACAATAAGAACATCATCTGCGGACGACCTCTCAAAAGAAGTGAAAATTGAAACATTTTTAGTGCTATTTAGTAGACCCAAGTTTTCAGACTGACGTACGAGAACATTTAGCTGTAGGCCTACACCAAACAACCGTGTCGCTGACTTCTCCAGACATTCATCATCATGTCTTCTCACAGCATAAGTCTTATATAGTGTGATGTTAGAAATAAGTAGGGTTACCAGAAAAATTAATAACTGGTTTATTGCAAACCTAGCGACCTGTTACTCGTAAGGAACGCATGGTGGTCCGCTTACGTGCTTGCCACGAGAGCAGATACTTGTGCGCCGTATTTAACCAAAATTATCTCGTGTTAGAGAACTCTAGCTTCTATAACTGAAAAGTTTTCCGCATGTTGTAAATTCGGTAACCTCAAGAAAATGCATTTTCATAAGCTGTACGTAATTGTCTTACTAATTGGTTGCCGCACATAAAATAAACAAAATGAAACGTAGTGCAACTCTGCCTGAACACAGTGGTGCCGGTTCCAGACATGTCGCCCGTTTGAGCGAGCTGAATGACACGTGACACTGCACGTGCTTTCTGTGCCGGACACGGCAGACCACACACACCGAGAACTCAGCAGGGAGCAGAGGTAGTGAGAAAAAGGAATCCTCTCGTCACAGATTATGGCTTCGAATGTTTTGCTCGTAAGAACTTTCCCTGAGAATGTTCTTTGGATGGAGAATCTTCTCCAGAGAACGTCGTCTTGTTTATTCATACGACCCAGCGTGTTTACCTTCTGTTGGATGTCAGTACAAAGGCGAGAACCAAAGACGCATGAGGCGCCACAGCGGCAGTGGTGCAGCTTAGGTACCGCCCTCCTAGTCCAGGCAGCACGCCATTTCGTGCCTCTTCTGGAGTTCACGTATCGCCATTTACAGTCGGTCATTTCTAAATTCCGTCAATCCACTTCGTTACTGGACTCGCATGGTACGTTCAGTAATGGCTCCAGCACTACAGGCCAAAGCCGCCTATAGCACACAGACCCCTGCCTCTGCACGCAAATTCTCGACGATTGACTTCCGTCGCAGCGGTCTGCCCCGCTTGTCGACACTCCAGCTCCATGTGGCGAGTATTTATTGCGTCCTCTGTTGATTTGCCACTTTGTGTTGCAACGCACTTGCTCCTAAACTGAATATGGCAGTCAGTTTTGTATCATTATAGCAGTGTAGTACATTCGCAACTGTCCAGAAGTTTCGAGATTTTCTTTAGAGCTTGTTTCAGTGGATATTGTTTGTTCACCTCCTTGCTGCATTTAAATCCGTTCTTTCGTTGCCTTATGGAATGAACGGCTCCATTATGTTAAAAACAGCCCTTTCCCGAAATCCTTCCCCAACCAAATTTCCGATAATGTTTATTCAGATCATAGTCAGTGTGCACGTACATCCTGCATCTGGGGCGTAGAAATGATGATTTTCATCACGGCACGGATTCTGAGTCCCAGCTTGTCAGTGGAGTAGGTGTGGTACTGTAGCTCCAAGCAGAACAGCGTGCTGGTGTACGTAGCGTGGAAATGATTTGCGAGCCTTAGCACCATGGCACCACATGTCTTATGGGAGGGACAGCTTTCCGGTCAAACTGGGGACCCAGACAGCACACGGAACTCATTATGATGCAGCTTCATGCTTTAATTGACAACGTCGTTTTCAATTAAAAGTGATAACCAAGGACCATACTACAAGGAGTACAGGGAGTACGAATTGTTCTGCATTGTATCTGTCAGTATGGAAACTTTCCATCGTTGATGGGCTATAAGGAATGCAGTCGCAGATTAATCAGGAAAAAATTGTCTCATACCCGATTCTGAGGGCTCCATTCTCATCACAACATGTACCTGACACATATGCATCGAATCGATGTACGGAACACTGACCTTAGGACAAAGTTTTACGGCCAATAATTTCTATATGATAATTTTCACTGCCAAACGAGAGACCCGCACCAACCACTCACGAAGCGAGACCGAGCGAATGCTTCAGAGCCAAGTAAAAAAACATTTTTATGCAATATTACGTCAGCACACATGTACTTCTGCACGTCAAGAATAGCAGTGTGAGATGGTGGGATGCACACTGCCGGATGTAAGCAGAAACATTATAAAAATGCCACAACTGATAAGGGTATAATGAGTAAAACGAAAGACCTATTGTGAAATAAAAAAACATGTTTGGTATTTGCAAAGACGGATTTGAAATAGTGCAAGTCATCGTATCGCGCTGTCCTTAGCCGTTGGATTAGCTGAAAGGGACTGAATAAGTGGACCTGCTCGACGATACATTCACGTTTGTCCATAGAGCTCTTCTTCCTGTGGGAGTTCTGCTTTCAGCTGTCATACAGTCTTTACGGAAAATTATCGCAGATGTCACATCACCTAATGCAGATAGGAAACTCCCTGGCAGGTCGGATCCGCGACGTTTCCAGTGAATGCAGTCTCCACTGCAGAGTGAGGATTCGCCCAGGAAGCAACTCCCGAGGCCTCTGGTCGCTGCAGTGCCCATCCTTCCGGGAGCGCTGGTCCCGGCGGCCGTGCAGGGGAGCTTCTGTGACGGCTGGAAGGCAGCGGCTGAGGTACTGGCGGAAGTAAGGCTGTCACGGCGGCTCTAGGTTCGTGCCTGCCTAGCTCGATGTCTATTTTCGCCATTGACTATAAAAATTGTTTTACAGTTGCAGTTTCGGCCTTTTGAGCCATTTTCAAGTGGTAATGAGGACGATTTTGCTTCAGCTGATGACAGACATGTGTACATGTCAGCGTCTAAAATCATCTATAACAAATTTGAACAAGTCATTTATATCCTTAACATAAATATCACATGTTCACTCTCTTGCAATGAATACGAAATTCTTCTTTAAAGAAAAGAGATATTCTGCAGGAAGCGCTGCAGTTCTGCTGTTTGATGTGCCTGAAACCTGTTAAAACGATATAGCAGCACAGAACGGAGTGGATGATCTGCAAGAAATAGTTACAATCGGTACCTCACTCAAGTGCTCTGAAATCTAAAGATCAAATCTCGATGCGCTAAAATGCTAAAAAGACCAGTGGATTTGCGATTGTTTGCTGTGTTTCTATGCATCCTTTAAAGAATGGAAAGGTTCCAGGTTTGTGTCCCAGTGTGGCACACAGTACTCATCTGCCAGGAAGTTTCTAATCCACTGGTGAGTGGAAATCCGTTCTGGATACTTTTAGCCGCGCGGGATTAGCCGAGCGGTCTCAGGCGCTGCAGTCATGGGGTGCGCGGCTGGTCCCGGCGGAGGTGCGAGCCCTCCCTCGGGCATGGATGTGTGTGTGTCTGTGTGTGTGTGTGTGTGTGTGTGTGTGTGTGTCCTTAGGATAATGTAGGTTAAGTAGTGTGTAAGCTTAGGGACTGATGACCTTAGCAGTTAAGTCCCGTAAGATTTCACACACGTTTTTGGATACTTGTACGTTCTTGCATAAACTATCCATGCTAGGTTTTCAACTTTTAACCTGGCACCTTGTGTGCTACAGGCGGCCGCTGTTGAGTGAACGCCTGCTGCGCTATCAGCCGTGGAGCCCCTCCTTTGACGACGACTTCAGTGCGCTGTGCAAGGAGCGGCAGCCAGAGGCGTCGCAAATGTTCAGCCTCGCTGACGATCTGTACGCCTTCCATCGTGTCTACTGGTACACTGCAGCTGAGTACATCGATTCATTCTACAAAGATGATTTCAAGATTGTAGGTAAGTTTAATACTGGGACCCGGGCACTTCACGGTTATGCGCTGACAACTGTTCAGTTGTTCGAGGAATGAGATTCAAATATCCTTCTATGTATTTTTAGCTCTTGCGTGATTTTGCATGCCACGCAATATAATCTCTGGTGCTCTTTCCAAAGTCAGTGTTTAGATTCCTCGGCAACTCTCCGTCTGGATCTATGACAAGCTAACTACTCCATTTCGATGTATTATTGACTTCTTCATTATACAGGGACTAAAAAAAGACTACGTACACATAATTTTGAATTGTTTACAGAAGATTAAAAAAAACAAAGTTTATGTGACACAAATGTCACAGGTGAACCCTCCACCTGCACGTGGCCCATGAAGGTTTCGGCGCCAGCGATGTACAGAGGCTGTGTGATGTTTTGGAGACGTTACTCAGGTGCCAGCTGGCTGCTAATGGTTGTGTAACACACTCGAAACAAGTGGGTGTCTCACAAATAATGTTTGCAGCCTCAGTCTAAAAGGCAACCACCTCACCTGGGGTGTCCGCCAGTGCCTGGTACACTGAACAACTCGTCTCCCTCCCATAGGAGGCCCGCAGCACCTCTAAAACGGTGCCCATCCCACAGCACTTTGAACTCCGTCTCTGAACGCCAGTGCAGATAAGACCCTCATACATGTGCGACACGTGCCTCATATAAAAAAGTGTTCCATTTTATCTTCTATAAACACTCTAAAATTCCGTACATGTAGTTTTCTTCAGACCTAGTCTAAGGCTTTTTAAAAATGGCGAATGGTCTCTGAAACATAACGGCTACAGACAAGCTAATTTTCTGTCAATACTGTAACTCGTGTAGTGATTTAAATTTCTCATGTGTGATCCTAGCACGATACTGTTCGTATTCACTAATTTTCTTTGACGAACAATATTTCGATTTGTAACTGAACAGTTAATTGTATGACGTACACTGTTAATATTATCCTTAGAGGTGTTAATACTATGAACTGTAGTAGGGCTGAGGAAACACAGCTATCGCACCTCTCTGCTAAACAACTATATTTGTTCGAATCACTATGTTTTTTAAATTTATTATTTTATTATCGTTGCTGCACTTTATCTCTTACTCGATCACCTATCCATCGTGCACCAGACATGAAACGAGTTGTAATAGTTTAATTGTCTCTTTGTACCTGCCTGATAGCTTCTTGTTCGGCAGGGAGTACATCCATTTAAATGACAGGAAGGGGGGACAGTGGGCTTGTGCTCTCTCAGCGGAAAAATTATTTATGCCTGCCGTTATCACTCTTTACCGCTTCAGGCAATCGAAATTGCAGGGTTTTCATTGGTAGTAAGCGGACAAATTAAGAAACTAAGGTGGTCGAAAAGGGTTACAACAGATAAGGAAGTAAGTTATCGTAAGAATATTCGTATATTAGAACCAGGAGCTGTAATACTGAGAAAGAAGGCCTTTCCAAAATTTCGGCTGTCGCCGATAATTTACTGCAGACACTCATACGATTAATACTGGCACATAAAAGGAAATACGCATTGTTAGCAAGTTACCAAACAAGCAGACTCTTACCCCATCTGTTGCTAGACTGAGCTACACTCTGCAGCATGTCTATAATTATGACTGAAACTGTTATGGACACCGAGAACAAACGTGTGAGCTGTAGTTGATGTTTCAATTCCTCACGAGTGGCGACAAGATATTAAAGAATGAGCAGCGACAAGACCTTACAGAGTAGTGGACAACTAGCTGTTTGTCTGGAAGCTAACTTTAAGCCCGACATTGAAGATATCTTCAGGGGAAAGTTCTCGTGAAAATCCAGAGAGGACGTGGCAGTTCGGTCGAGATGGGGGTAGGGGGGGGGGGGGAGGGGGAGGGAAAGAAGAAACTGGTGCGAATCTCTTCTGAGCACGTGGCGATGTTCGAAATGGTTTGCACCATCCAGCAGGCTGCTACAACGGCCCTGTCTGAAGGAGTTGCCATGGCCACTATTTAAACCGTGGCGCTTCTCTGCCGGCTTCTTCACGCATCACTGTCCAGCAGAACTAGATGCTTGCCCACAACAGACCAACGTATCAAGAACTGAACCCTGATCTGTTGTCGCTGCCATTGTGTAAAATCACCTAAATCGCAAATCCAAGCTTACACACCTCACAAATACTTCCTGTGTGACGACTATCTGACCCAGTATCGCCGGCCGGTGTGGCCATGTGATTCTAGGCGCTTCAGTCTGGAACCGCGTGACCGCTACGGTCGCAGGTTCGAATCCTGCCTCGGGCATGGATGTGTGTGATGTCCTTAGGTTAGATAGGTTTAAGTAGTTCTAGGGGACTGATGACCATAGATGGTAAGTCCCATAGTGCTCAGAGCCATTTGAACCTTTTTTGACCCAGTATCGCAGAACCACCTGGCCTACCCCAATTACAAACAAGACCAGTCCAAGTTGCAATTTTTTATTTTTTATTGATTCGATGATTTGTTTCGGACCGACACCCATTTTGAAATCACCATAACATAGTCGAAAATGGCATTTCCGAAGATGTCAAAAACGTGCAATGAACATTTACAGTGCATAGAGATAACTCATCGAATGAACAAAACCTTGGAACGGTTTTTCGTTCACTGATTACCAGATGTTGCTGACCCAAACCACTGCAGCATACTGGAAGTTCGTAAAACCACCCATGTTAACTATGCCAAATGTACAACCCTTGCACAATTGCATCATCTACACAGCCTCAACTCGAATGATCTAATAAATATAAAGTAAACGCATTATTCACGACACTAAACTTACATTTCGCACCCCAACAACTACATGCACTGCACCCTCACCATGAAAGATATTGAGTTCAGATCCACAGTTTTCTACACCGTCAGTCGAGCTCACCGTCATCATCTCAACAGTTTTTTGTGTCGCATCCCTAACATGAAAGACATCCAGTTTAGGACCACTGTTTTTCACAACATTCACTCTCTTTCAACGTCCACATATCGTCCAACAGATGACGATAACAGCCACAGCCACCTTCCATTTTAACATCCAAGTCACCTATTCCAAAAAGCAATCCAACTTTATCTTCAGCCACACCAAAACATCAGCTTAAAACCTATACCTAACCTTGTTTCGCCACATAAAACATCAAGACAAAGCAGCAGCATAGCATTCCATCCATATGTCTGTTCCGTCAGCTCCAACGAGATCTTCATCACTCACATGTTATCTCAATGCTACAACTATATTTTAATGCAAATTGATACAGTCACGTGACACAGTCCCAGTCACTATACACTCTACAAAGCACAGATAATTACTACAACATACAATCATATGGTACTGCCAATGGGTGCTTGTGAGATATCCTGATACCAGCACCTCATTCTGCAGATCAGAAACCCTGGGATTGGTGATACACATGAACAAAAACACTGCCACATTTTCCATAAACTGAACAATCTATTGAAAAAGGATTCATTCTCCTCTCATCCATAACAACCACACGTTACCAAACAACCTCAACAAGGCAGACTCAGTGCTTCATATCTTAAAGATATACTCACTGTATCTAATGACTGCTCGACAATTCGGTACATACAGTGTCACACAAATACGACCACCATGTCTCTTGGTCCCAGTTTAAAATACCTGTCTATAACGCCACAAAACGAATTAAATATAGCATTTACAACACAAGACTATAAAGTCACACATTTTGTGAGTGTGTGGGTTGGTGCTATTCTGTCATTCTGCACAGCAGATTAATCTGAGATGTACCCTTTACCCTTTGGCCCCTGCAAGATGCAATTTCCACCCCCACACTACTACAGAAGTCAGACGGACACTCCTAAAGTTCTAAAGAGAAATGCCTGAAAAACTTTCAGCAATAAATACCTTCTGGAGTCGTCCACTGTAAGGAAATGACATAAAAATTCACAAAATGTCTTACGTAACTAGTGGGATACCTGGGTACTGGAGTAGTGCTAGTTAGTGTAAGATAAACATGAAACTAACGAAAATTTTTATTTATTTTGCAAAAATTCTGAGAAATCACAATAGCACTTTTAGTTATGAATTGAACACATTATTTGCGGGTTCTTTTCAGAATGTGAAGTTACCTCTTAAGGATAGGATTCGCTAATGAAATTTCTATACAAAGTTTAAGATTGTTATTGACTTGGCAGAATGGCTGAGAGCCGCACCTACTCAACTTGAATAATTATCAGTTAGAATGTTGCTAGGTACAGTTGAGGCTGTCACGTGTGATATGCAGTGAAGGGTACTGTTGTGGAGGAAATGTGGGGGTCGAAGAGCTGTAGCTGTGATGACTGCTGTCTGCACCGCTCGCTGCCGACAAATAAGATAACTCTCGTTCTATCTGGATTGACCTTCGCCAATCAAACTCTCCCTACACCTTGATGAAGTCAAGGACTCCTATTCGCCCCTAGTCTATTGGCGTGGTACACCAGTCAGATAACCAGTCCACCACGATGCCACTCAAAAATTCGCTCGCAGGCGTTTAACTATTACTCAGTCCATTCACACTGCACAATAAGTGTGTCGGCTAACACAGTGAACAACGCTTAATCGCAAGGACTCAATATAGAGTCGCACTTCGATTCGCTCTCGACAGAGGTGCTCTCCCAGTGAAGTACTGAGGAGAGACTTGTTCCTCGCTCTTTGAGTACATGTACGAATGCACACGCTCTCGTTACGTGTTCTCGCTCCAAGAGCGACAACGGAATGGACCCTCTGCACGCCAGACGTGAAGGGGTATATCTTTCGACCTCTTCCATTACTCCTTCAGCTCAAGGCGTCAGAAATATCGTCTGCCAATCAGCATTGCTCTTCTAAAACGGGAGAATGACGTTTTGTTTAAGGTGACCAATCCGGAAATCTGTAGTATCGGTGTTTGGCGTTTGCTGTCTCCCTGTGAAAATCTCTGAAACTGCATTCTAAGTGTAAAGAATGCGTAGGCTGGCCGCTCCCACACAATGTAGCGGAATTTGCTTTTAAGCCGAACACGGGGTCGTCCTTTCACTCGGGCTAACGCTGTCTGCTCTACAGGCAGTCACTGGCCGATGTAGACAGCTTGTGACCGGCCTCCTGGGGTGCAGTTGCCTCTCTCGAGCTAAAAGCTCCTGTGACCGTCGTGTCTGGAACGTATGTGTGTACGCCAGCCTCGAGTATTTCAACCACGGTGCGCACTTGCGATTTATTAGTTATCTGCATATCGTTTACATGAATTCATACAATACTGACTTTATCTTATCGAGTTTGGGCTCGAATGAAGCGTCTTGATGTACAGAATATGATTGTGAGGGCGGAATATGTAACCAATGAAGGAGACCACGACGTCTTACAATTTCAGGAAATTCTTATGAGAGGCTGCTCATGACTCCATTACTTTCGACCTGCTTAAAAAACTCTTATTTCCTACTAGCTCTAGTCAAGTTGTGTGATATCATACTGTATGCAAGTTTATATCCCAAGGCTCACCTATGATTTAAGGGTAGTGTCTTTGTATACTAATCAAAACGTCATGGGACCCAGGATCAAACCTCGCTACTGCTTAAATTTAGAATAAAAATCATCAGTAATGATGGATGGGCGGATAGAGCTTCAAGGCACTTTCTTCCCCTGCTCCTAAAACCCTGAAGAGTCAGCAGTGCTCAAAGGCATGAGAATGCAGAAGGTAATCGGAACCACTGGTATCTGTCCACAGGACATGTGGCCTATAATTGAAAAGTGGTATGATGACTGCTCCATTGGCGAAATATTCCGCAATAGTCGCACATTCGAATCTCTGGGAGGAAACTGGCAAGTGCAAGTGTCCCAATGAATTATGTTTACTGTATAGCTCCTTGTCTGGCACACCATGCTTCTTTTGTTACTGTAAATCTTACTCAACAGCATATCTCCATCTGCCTCGATAACTTCACCTCTTGGTGTAGCCTCTGCTACATCAAAATCACTTATGTTAAAAACCCAAGGAATTATTACAATAAATACCGCCAATCATTTCTCTCTCCCTAACTTCCACCATGGCACACAAACAGGACTGTGTGGTGGTACCCTCTTCAAAGGTAAGCTGGTTCGAATCCAGGTGATGGAAGAAATTTGCATTGCTGGTATTTCCCCAGTAATGGGAGGGGGAATTGAAGCATAAAGTTTCTCATCACCAGACCTCGTGTCAGTGTTCTACATTACATTACCTCTCCTCAGTGTATCATGATACACTGATGCCTGTGACACTGTTGAAGGTGACACATGTGGTGTCGACGATACTCGCCTGCAGCAAATCGACAATCGACCACCGCAGAGATGCTGTACACCTAAGCAGCATCGCCACCGCCTATGAGAAAGAAGTAGTAAGCCACTCCTCCTGTAGCTTCGAGGCGCCACACACGACAAGTATTTCCAGCTCTGCCAGTGCCTGGTACGAGTTCTGCCAGAGTCCAGCCTGACTTCTGTTCCGTCTACGAGGGTATCAACAGTTCCATGACGACTGCAAAGAAGCGACGAATTTCTGCCTTCAGAGTGCAGTGTCGGCGTAACGTCACTCAGTCAAGCCTAGGCCAAGCATGCACGTACAGAGAGTCGAGGGCCAACAACAGACACATATTTGGCACAGTTGTAGTAAACGTTCAGTGCTCATCATGTGCAGACTTGCACTGTAATGCCGCTCAGTGTTTTCAGCAGCTCCTGTGTATTTGGACCCCAATTAATACCACACGTGCTCACACAGCCACAGCCACGACGAGCTAAAGATAAGTGTATTGCTTTCCAAACAATAAGGCGTTCTGATCATTGACTGTTTCATCTATCTACTTGTAAATTTAATAAAAGCATGAGACAACAACATGTGTGTCAGATGTGGATGTTAAGCTCTTAACGCATCCATTACAGTCATGTACACTCAACAGATAACACCGAGTCACAGTTCTCTCACAATGCAAGGACAGTGCCCAATTACGTGGAGGAAGATAAGCGCTTGCAGTAAGGCGGTGGACTTGCTGCTCCATTCCTCTCTGCTGACATGGGCAGAGGACTCCCACTTTCTCATATCTTGGAATAATCACGCATCCCCAGCTTACAACAAACTCAAATTAAGAAGACAGGAAACTCGACAATGTGGGGATTCCATCATTCAGCCATCCTCTGTACTTGGGTAAAACCCACTGAACGAGGCGATGCTGTGGTAAGCTGTTGGCTCCAAACTTGATTTTCGACCATATTTAGTTTCTCTGCGATGTCCCTACACAGCTTAAGGTGAATGACACGACGATTCCTATGGATGGACGCAGCTGTCCTGCTTCCCCGTTCTTCCCAATTCTGGGTTATGCTCTAATAGCTGTTTCACCAACAGGACGTTAACCCCTGATCTTGTCTCTTCCTTCGTCTTTCCAAAAGCCTTAGTGGCCCCAGTGTTACTTTCGCCAATATAGCTTGGATCTCAGCACTCTCAAAAATTTACCATTCCTTACAGTCTTAGAACACCTTGCATTCTGTATCATATTTGCAGTATCAGACGCAACCTCTACCAGCTGATTACATTGCCCTCTCTTCTGAAGTTCATCAGACTTTGCCACAAATTGTAAACGTCCCATAAACTTGGGGAACACAAGCAATTTTTCTCGCCTATCCTCTGGATACCTAGGCTTCTGGTGCGCCTATACCAACATGTCATATCCACCCTCCACTTGCCACACTTCTGTATCCTATTCGAGCGGAACTTCAGCTGGCTAGTTCTTCCTGTTCCAGAATAGTATGTAGACACTTACTCCTCCAACCAGCTATAATCCTAGCGTCTACGCCTCTTCAATATGTAGATGATCCCGCTTCCAGCCTCCTGACCACTGTCATCCCTCCCTCAACCTCCTTCTACCCACATCAACTTGTCAATCATACTTCCCAGCCCACTCCAACACCTTGAATACATACACCCTTTCTGGCCGGCACCTGCATCATACTGTATTACCCTCGTAGTAGTTATTGGGAACTGACTGCCAGTGACTTGCCAGAAGCAAGAGCCTTATCTTCACCATAGCACCATCATCAGCTTCAATGTACATGTGTTTATGTAGAGACGCTATGTCTTTTATTTTTTTGAAACCTATCATTTTATTCATTCTCCCATAAAAGCTATACTGGCCTAACTTCGATAGGCTGAAGAGCAGCAAAGTGTCCGAAGCTTGCGCACCACACGATAATGTGGTGGGAGAGGAATGAATAACAAAGAAAATGGAGTGTTTACGACAAAGTCGTGCATTCGGCCTTTCACAGAACGTGCCGGTGTATAAGAATCTTTCAGAACTTATTCGTCTTACTGGGTATACATTTGCGCTGAACACGCCAATGAACTATACAGGGTGAGTCACCTAACATTACCGCTGGATATATTTCGTAAACCACATCAAATACTGACGAATCGATTCGACAGACCGAACGTGAGGAGAGGGGCTAGTGTAATTGGTTAATACAAACCATAAAAAAATGCACGCAAGTTTGTTTTTTAACACAAACCTACGTTTTTTTAAATGGAACCCCGTTAGTTTTGTTAGCACATCTGAACATATAAACAAATACGTAATCAGTGCCGTTTGTAGCATTGTAAAATGTTAATTACATCCAGAGATATTGTAACCTAAAGTTGACGCTTGAGTAACACTCCTCCGCTGTTCGATCGTGTGTATCGGAGAGCACCGAATTACGTAGGGATCCAAAGGGAACGGTGATGGACCTTAGGTACAGAAGAGACTGGAACAGCACATTACGTCCACATGCTAACACCTTTTTATTGGTCTTTTTCACTGACGCACATGTACATTACCATGAGGGGTGAAGTACACGCACACACGTGGTTTCCGTTTTCAATTACGGAGTGGAATAGAGTGCGTCCCGACATGTCAGGCCAATAGATGTTCAATGTGGTGGCCATCATTTGCCGCACACAATTGCAATCTCTGGCGTAATGAATGTCGTACACGCCGCAGTACATCTGGTGTAATGCTGCCGCAGGCTGCCACAATACGTTGTTTCATATCCTCTGGGGTTGCAAGCACATCGCGGTACACATTCTCCTTTAACGTACCCCACAGAAAGAAGTCCAGAGGTGTAAGATCAGGAGAACGGGCTGGCCAATTTATGCGTCCTCCACGTCCTATGAAACCCCCGTCGAACATCCCGTCAAGGGTCAGCCTAGTGTTAATTGCGGTATGTGCAGGTGCACCATCATGCTGATTCCACATACGTCGACGCGTTTCCAGTGGGACATTTTCGAGCAACGTTGGCAGATCACTCTGTAGAAACGCGATGTATGTTGCAGCTGTTTGGGCCCCTGCAGTGAGGTGAGGACCAATGAGGTGGTCGCCAATGATTCCGCACCATACATTTACAGTCCACGGTCGCTGTCGCTCTACCTGTCTGAGCCAGCAAGGATTGTCCACGGACCAGTAATGCATGTTCTGTAGATTCACTGCCCCGTGGTTTGTGAAACCCGCTTCATCGGTAAACAGGTAGAACTGCAACGCATTCTCTGTTAATGCCCATTGACAGAATTGCACTCGATGACTAAAGTCATCACCATGTAATTGCTGATGTAGCGACACATGAAACGGGTGAAAGCGGTGACGATGCAGTATGCGCATGACACTACTTTGACTCAGTCCACCGGCTCTCGCAATGTCCCGTGTACTCATGTGTGGGTTCATGGCAACAGCAGCTAACACACCAACTGCACCCGCTTCTCCTGTGATGGGCCTGTTACAGACCCGTTTGCGTGGTACGACCATACCTGTTGCATACAGTTGGCGGTAGATGTTTTGCAATGTGCGGCGCGTTGGATGCTCTCTGTCCTGGTACCGTTCTGCATACACCCTGCAAGCTTCAGCTGCATTTCGTCGACACTCGCCATAGATGAGTATCATCTCCGCCTTTTCAGAGTTCGAATACACCATGGTCACAGTTCCTACAACACTACACTATCACAGACGTCTGGTAACACGGTGTACTACAGTTGGTCTGCGTGCGGAGACGAATGCAGAATAACAATAGCAGCAAGCGCTACATGCGGACATTGCGACAGCTATACCAAACCACAACAGTGCGCTACAGCCACACTCGTAAACACGGTCGTCATCGTAAACATGTCCCTGCAGATGCTGCTCGCCGACCGTGGCCCGTGTTTGTTACAAGACGCAACTGAATGTCGGAGGTTTCAAGCGTCAACTTTAGGTTACAATATCTCCGGATGTAATTAACATTTTACAATGCAACAAACGGCACTGATTACGTATTTGTTTATATGTTCAGATGTGCTAACAAAACTAACGTGGCTCCATTTAAAAAAAACTTACGTTTGTGTAAAAAAACCTACTTCCGTGCATTTTTCTATGGTTTGTGTTAAACAGTTACACTAGCCCCTCTCCTCACGTTCGGTCTGTGGAATCGGTTCGTCAGTATTTGATGTGGTTTACGAAATATATCCAGCAGTAACGTTAGATGACTCACCCTGTATACATTGGATGATGTGTAGCATATCAGTATCATTCTCCTTTGATTTGTACTCCGAACAGGAATAGTGCTCGAGCAAAACGACCATCAGGACTTCTCAGAATGCAGTAGGTAAAACCGTCATCAAGCTGAGGCCTGGTTTGGTCACCACAGTGCTTCGTCAGCCACTGTCCTACTGCAGGTTGTCGTCACTCGCCGTCTTCCTACTTCTGAACTAACTTACCCAGTTAATAATTGTGGGACACAGTTAATTATTGGGTCTCTGAACAATTCTACAGTTCCAACATTTTCGATTTCCATAAATCAATGTCAGAGGTGAAAGAAGAGATAAGTGACAGAAGGAATCTCTGGAGCAATGGCTGAATCCCAAATCTCTGGAGTTGTAATCCCACATTCATCCACTCAGCAGATGAGGCATGTATGTCCCAATTGCATTTATTGCTGCATTATTATCATTACACTAGGTACGAGTGAGACGAAGTAATTACATTTTTCTCCGTGCTTTAGAATGTATGCAAACAGAGTATTAACAGTAAATCGTTCATTGTGGTAAAGGTACTTCCAAAATCGTCAGTTACTGTATTTTGTTGTGCTTTTTCTCGACAATCTCGTGCTAACGAAATAAACTGGTGACAAATATGCTCCATCACTTTTTTTTACGCTGCGTGGTGGGGTCACTAAGTTCACGGAGGAAAGTGAAATATCACAAAGTCGAGAATTCAGCCTGCATCCAATTTCTTTGTACAGGACGCCAATGGAGTTATGTCAAAAGAGTATATTCTATATGGACGTAGTTAGATATAAAAAAATACGTATCCAACGGATCAGTGTATGGACGATCACACCTTCCTCAGATATCTATGTGTCTCGCTGTCCCCCTTGCTTTATTGCGGATCGTTCTAGTAATTCTGCTTAGAAAGACTTCCTCAACACTTGTGTCAATTTTCCATTAATCTTTCAACGTTGAGCCACATGCGGCTTTATTATTCTTCATATTCAGTTACTTGTGTGGTAAGATCAAAAGTTTGTCATGATGATTTCAAAAGGTTGTTGAGGTGGTAATGTTGGGATTTCGTGGTAACCATTTTAATATGTCTTTAAATGTTGCAGAACCAAATAGAATCCGAGAATAAGTTGTTCATTAAGAAACCCACACATCTGAACAACAAAACGAGACTCAAGCTCCTTCCTTCTACAACCACACAAAATCCGTGATTGCCTTGTCATGGAGCTGAGATACTGAAAACTTCTGTTGTACAGAGAAATGGAAGTTCCCATTCATGCAAACTTCAAGAGAATGTGGTCCTGACAGGTATTCTGATCACACAATGACCCACATAAGGTGAGGTAGGTTCCCTTGCAACTCTTGCTGATAATGGGTACTTCCCTTAGACAAGAAAACAATATTTTTCCTGAGCAAACAGTGGTATATGGCACATTTATAAGTAAACAACACTCTTGAGCGAGACATGGCACAAGTCGCCACAACAAAGTACAGTAGGTTACAAATCGTTGCTCTACACCATTGTCAGATAATTCAGTAACAAACATGGGCCTAAATCATTTCGTATTCATATTTTTTCAGTGTGGTCGTGCATTGTTGAAGAAGATGCTTGAAGTCCAACTGCTCTTTTGCAAATTATTTTCATTGGAGACTGCTAATCTGATTAAGAGTGGGTGACACACGTTTCCTGTCACTTTTTATTGCTTCCAATATGTGGTATGTCTTTGAGACAGCCTAAAAATACAGGACATTTATCTCAATCAGGCATGGCTACTTTACGAGGGGGACTGAGGCAAATTGTCTCATCATACCTTACATAGTTTTTCCTATCTGCGGATGTTCATGCACCCACGAATCCTCCACTAATCTCTCCTTTACAAGATAACTGTTGGTCCATGGATTCGGAACTCAAAGACTGCAGTGCTGAAACAAAAATATAATTCTGATAACATTGTTTTTTTGCCATCTTCAGTGCAGGACTATCAATAAAACCTATTTACTTCCTCATTTTTACTATGTCAAGAGCGACACAGGGACTTCTTGGACACCCTGTAGATGAAATAGACGTGCATAGTAACACGATATCTGTCTTTGTTAATACTCTTACTTTGTGTTGACATGCCGCCTTACATAGTTCTGGGTAACTGAACCTGGGTAATGTGGGTAAACGACGCCCAGGCTCGTCATCCAGAGAAGACTTTGGATTCAGCTGCCTGCAGTGTACGGCCACCACCTACTTGCTGTCGTTTTCTTGCAGACGAGGAGTGGCAGCTGGAGGACAGAAGCCACGCTACGCTCTCCGTGGACACTGACTGCGTGCAGCTGTTGGTGAACGCCCTGGACCACCCCACGTGTCCGCTGGAAGACCTGCCACTGGAAGCCGTGAAGCAGCGCGAGCGGTGCCGCGAGCAGCTGTGGGACGACATGGTGCAGAGGTCGCCCCACATACCCGTCACCAGCTACCTGGCCTACACGCAGAGGATAAACGTCAACCTCTGCCTGCTGGCCTGGATGGCGGTCAACTCGTACGGCATTTGTCAGGACGTCCCGTTTAGTATGATACAGTCCGTACACGATGCTCGCTGCTATTTCGATAGTCCTGCTGATCAATCATGTCTGCAGTCGAACGCTACAGACGCCATCTGTTCTGTTTCCAGAGCTATTCTGTTGCTGAAGTGTCGCGATTTTTCCTCCTTTAAGGCTTCTGATGATTGTACGCTCTTTCATTACCCATTTCAAAGTTTCCTAGTTGGATATACTAAATCTACCCGCATACTGTATCAAAAGTTAACAGAAGAAACCCTGAACTACAGAAACAGTTTAAACAACGCTACCTTGAGATACAAGGATTTCAAAATTGACAGCTTGAAGCCTTTAGAAATCTCATTTATACTGATAAATATCATTTTCCGTTTTTCGACTGCTGGAGTATACATGTACCTTCCCCAGTTACGCAACTTGCCTGGAAAGATGCTCTTGTCCTTTCAGATCACGTGCATAGTCCAGATCCTGTGTTCTGAGGTCGTGTATCGTATGGCAGGCGTCCCTGACTTACCTACAGCAGTGCTGATAGACAGCGCCCTCACACTTCTCAGCTGTATCTGGCTGAACTCATTCTGCTACCAGATGTATTCTTGTGTTCGCCATCTCAGGCTTCCTAACCAGCTACTACCTGCTGAAGTAAGCCAGTTATTCTGTCGTGAGGTGCTGTGTGTGCTTATACCGTGGAGTATAGTATGTGTGGCAGCTGTTGCTTTGGAAAAGACGAGTAAATATTACCTGATCCACAGTCGCATAGTAGTCCTTGCAGGGATTTCAGTGTCTGTGACATTCAATTTGGTTTGTCTCGGACTGCTTGGATACATGTACCTACGTACTCGGTGCTCCATGCGGCAACTCGAAATTGTTGATAACAAGAAATTTGCCTCAAAGAAGGAATGTCTTTTTATGTCAGTTAAGGCCATTATATTAAGTGGAACAGGAATTATTATTAGAATTGGGTTCCACCAGGCTCAGGGAATAGCGCAGTTAGTGTACTATATGCATCTAGTTACGATGGTGCAAGGACCAGTGCTCTTCGTCTGTTTCGTTTGCAATGGAACGACGCTCCCCATACTCAAGAACAGGATACTTCTTTGGTGGGACCCAACCAACATCCCTGCAGGTCTAGAGCTGTGTTCGGCAGCCGAGAGGAATCTGGCCAGGAGAAACAATGAACAGTCTCCCTTTTCAGAATCCTCGGTGTAGCCTCCTTCAGTATTTTTCGCAAATAACTGTCTCCACACTACACTGCATTAAGCCCAGCAATAAAATGGACTCTACCTGGTATGACAATATTAAATGTCATTAAATCTGATATCGTACAGCCAGTACTTCTCTTTCCTAACGTCTCCTTCATTTATAACTGTGTGCTTCTTTGTGAGTGGTAGCCTCTGTCTACCTATTCTAATGCACTGAGACTACTCACTAAAATTGTTGGGAAATGCTTCGTGTATACAACAGGCTGCGTCAATCACACGGCCTGTTATATACAAGGAAAACGCAGCACGTTGTCGGAGGAATTCCCTTCGTCAGTGTCATCTACCGTGGCGATGATGCATTTCTGGACATATGTTCGTATGACGTTTTTTCTCCGTTTTCCGTCGAGGATCTCTCTTTGCAGTTTGTCGATTTTATTAATGTATAATGTATGATATTAGTATATATCATATTATGTCTGAAACAGAGAAATTTTCCATATGTGTGTGAAAGATGTACTTTTACATGATTTGTAATTCAAGTACCATGACAAGAGACATTCAGATACTTATAAAATCAAAAGAGAGGGGCCAATGACTGAAGTGGTGTGTGCATGAAAGTGTAAATGGGTTTGTTGAGCTTATTAGTGGTTTGATTACATAGAGTGGCTCAAACGGGTATAGTAAAAAAGTAACACATGACTTGTTGTGCGAAATGTGGCTTGAAGTGAACGCAAAATGTCGAATGGCAGAGTTATATGAGATTAGCATTATTGGGTTTGTGAGACAAGATGGTGATTTGTTAAGCTAGAGGTCTGTAAGGGTACTATGGCAGATGTTAAAAGTTAATGTTCCATGTGCCACTCTTGAGCAAGGAAGAACATTACTTAAAGGCGTATTTACAGAAACAGTACTGTGGAAGGATAAACTTGTGCCAGTACTGTGAGTCCTGGAAAACATGTGCCATAGTAGCTTCACTAGAAGCACACAGTACGCCGAAATTGTTGTGATTCGTAATCAATAGACGATCTTCCATTTGTTCAAATAAAACCTGAGTGAGCAAAGTAAAGGAGTGTCTGTGTGAATTTAGTATCCAGCCCAACTGAAAATCCTGTGATAAATAGTACTACGTGGAGTGATTTTCGTGAATTTCGCACTTAGCAGGCACCCACAGTGTTAACCGCGATTTTCGTACTGGACGTAGTGGAACCTGAGTGAGGCAGGTGCCGGGTGCAGCCCGCCTGGCCGCAGGGGGGCGCCGGCAGCTCAACACATTCTGTAAAACCGTTTGACGAAGACTTGCAGGCCGTGCGCCTCGATTCTGTCAGCGCAGCGCCAAGCCAACCCTGGCCCGCTTTGCGTGACGTCACAGGAGCGCGCCGCGGCCTTCTCTTTAGGTGGTGCCGGCCAGAGCCGACACGGGGCCCACCCAGACAAGCGTCCTGCACCACCGGGACACGCGTAAAGTCGGTCCGACACAGTGGTCGCCAGCCGAGCCTCGACCCGCTGGAAAGTATCGAACCTCATCGCTCGAAAGCCAGTAGTTAACGGCCCTCGTGCTACCTGCTTACCCCCAGGCAGGATCCCAAGTCCCGACCGCAGTACTGGGAACATTCACAGCCAAGTCGAGGAAATTACTTTCGACTGGCTGTACGAAATACACAGTTCAAACTCAACAGGAAGACGGTCACTCAAAAAACATGACTCCCAGATTTCGATAACAAACTGAGATTATCGCTATCCGAACGCGTTTTGAAACTCGAGAACACTGTGCGTCGCGACACAGAACTCCGCTCCATAGCGCCCGCGACCCGCCACGTCGGCCACACGGGCACCGACGGCCAGCTTTCGATTCCCCGAGCTCCGAGCCTCTCCACGAAATCCTTCTACACGTGGGCCTTTCAGCCAATCAGGAGCAGCAGAGGACCGCAAGCCCCACCACTGGCCACTCCCTGCTGCTGCTTACAGCCGCTGCTGTCACGTTCTGGTCTTCAAAAAGGCGAACCAGCGAGCAGATATGGGTGGTCAGGGAATCAGCTGTTACAACCCTTTGACTCGTGGGGTATCAAGCATTAACTTCTGCAACCGATATACCTATTAAGGGCTTTCCTCTGATATATCTGGAGACAAGCATTCTCGCAGCCGAAACTGCTTGAACTGTTGTTACATGTACGTAGTTGTTCGACAGCACACGTGTTACTCAGACGATGTCCCCTGCAAAGTGCATCATGCGTAACTCGCGCCACTGTCGTCAAATGCAGCATTGTCAGAGTGATTCAGACTTGGGATCCGCAGTCTGCACAACCGCCACATTTTGAGACAGGGACGACCAACTCGCATCTGCCGAGGCTAAAGGCACAGAACTCAACGCTGACTGCGAGCGTTCTCAAGCAGGGCGAGGGGACTATGGATCGTCCTGTTTCCGATATGCAACAACAGTTTTCAGCGCACCAGACTGAAGCAGGGAACTCTGTCTCCACCAGATCTCCAGAAACGCAACGCTACGCGAACTAGCCGAAAACCCGGACAAGAAACCCGAAGTAAACAGGCAAAGCAGCCACAAACACGATACTCCGATTACAAAAAGTTTACACTCATCCAAATACATCTCACGAAGAACAAGGTTTACAACTGGTTGGATGCAGATTGAATTAAAGCACATCTAACACAACTTATGGCACATTAGTAAACCCTACTATAAACTAAGAAGGTGGCAAAGAAACCGCCAAATCGTTGTAACCTGCACTAAAACAGTTGCCTGGGCCACCAAGTCGTTCATAAAAAAATCCGAAAAAATTTGCCAACATCACAACAGACCCATCAGATATCGAAACCCGAGAGAACAGTTTGAGTTACTTACCGATCTGAAGCAACAGTAACAGAAATCACATCGCACGCCAAACACTAAGCAAAAGAGAAACCACAGAGACTCACGCTCGCCTTTGTGATAACCAATTTTGACCGTGATACAACAAACGAAAAAACTGAAGGGGACCTAAAGGTACCGGGAAACTAAATCAAAATTCCACGCTATTCCTTCCAGTCATGTATAGTTACAAAGAACCAACTAACAAGCTACTTGTTCACCATTTCAGAATGCACTGTGTACCTCACAAGGTTGGACTATTTAAACACTACCTCCTCAATAACAGCTACGTCCATATTACAACACTTTCCAATAAGCCACGAAAAGCTGCGATATAAAGAGAAACGTGAAGAACAGAGTCGAGCACATCGAATTTTTAATTGCAAAATAGACCCAAAACAAGAAGCACCAAAATGCAGGAGCTGCAACACTGATAATAGTGATGAGAGTTGCAAAGAAAGACCAAAACAGCCTATCTCAGCAGACAAAACTGAATACATTTAGCGCATTGATGAAACTATCACGGTCTTCGTCCAAGAATGTCACGAAAACAATCAAACGGAAAACATACTCTGAGTCTTCACTACAGCCCTTCACAACCTGATATTTGTAAGAAGGGAAATAATAACAGCAGCTTCTAAAAAGCTCCTACTACGTTCTTTGGCGAACACGGATCCACGTCTATATCGCCATATTGATAGACAAGGAGGCCTATGCCCAACCTAGCCTGAGACACCCGGAAACAAGAATTAACCTTCACATTCAAGCCTAAGAAAGATGTTGCCACTATCTGCATTGTCAACACACTGGGTTTCTGCTGTAAAAACAAACTCCCTAAAGGCATAGTAAGAGAAAAAGAAGTTGGTATTATAGTCGCAGCACGTACCTCATCAGCAGGTAGAGAAATCAATCTAGATAACTGTATCTGTCACGCAAACCAGACCGTAGTAGAAGCTGAGATAGATGCTTCATAGTCTTTCATATAAAACACCACAACGATGTATCCTGCCGAGGAACCGCTCGTTAATTATATACCCTCATTGTGCCCAGCTAAAGGAACAGGAGACTCAGTGTTAGATCTGCGATATTTGCTGAAAAATTGAACAAGAAAGATATTAAACTTGTTGTAGCCATTTTGAATCACGCAAGACTCAGAAATGACTCGCCGCCTTTTATCAATCACTATGGCACTTCTATCTTAGAATATATACTACGTACAACATAGCTACCCAGATTCTGAAGCTACACTGAATTTGGCGACTGCATAGCTAACGAATACCTATCATTTATTATGCTGTGAATCACAAAAACTAGGAAAAAACTTAAAACGATCATAAACTCACGAAATCGGATAGTCGAAAAAATCAGATTGATACGTTTTAACACAAAACCTAACGAATCAACTATTCAAACCACTCCTTAAGACTCCTGACGTACATAAGAAACAAAATTAAACAGTAGGGAAATTCTGTAGACCAAATGGATAACCTACGATTGGCTTGAACGTTTTCAATGACCTAATAAGAGAAACCCACCAAATGATGTGCGAGGTAATCACAAGAATTAGGTCGCACAATAGAAGTAGTTTTTGGAAAAAAGTTCCAACAGGTCATAGCACACCATTTGCGAACAGCCATCCTTAATAGCAGATGAGAATGTCATTGATTACTGACGACCTCAAAAAAGTTCCTCAAAGTGCTACAAAAACATTCACGGTCATCCACGGTATCCAAAATTCGATGAAACCGACGAAGAAATAACACTCGAAAATCCGAATGCAACCGCTTAACATCCACTACTTTATAAGATTGACGAATATGAAATGGAAAGAAAGCACCTCAGAGACTGGAGGCACTGGAAGATAACAAAATAAATCACTCCTTTCACAAGACACCTGCCTCAAACACATCAGACGTTTCTTCATCGCGGCCATGAAACTGAAAATAGTCTCTCTAAAATGGAAGCAAGATGATTTCGCAACCCGAAAGACCAAAAAACAACACCAAATCACAGGTTACCGTGCTCTCAGTGACAGGGAAAGCTTTCGAGACAGACTAAAATTGTTCGAGGAATAGAGCAACATAATGGCACAAGAACAAGCCGGGTTCAGCGGCAACCACAGCACAGGCGACCCGGTCCCAGGACTCAGCAGCAGAGCGACGCAGGCTGAACGCAACACGGCAGGCGCAACGCCAGCAAGCTTTCTCGTGGACGGCGAACGCGCCTTGCATTGGTTGTGGCATGCTGGGCTGCTCTTTGAAACGTTACTTTTGAACTTCGCATGCCAAAGTGTGCAGTTTACTAAAAACGTTGCTGGAAACAGGTAAGTACAAGCGCTGCTTGGTGATCACCATTCGACAAGTATTAAGCCAGCCGCAGCGACGCCACGTGGGACAGTCACGTCTCCAGTGCTACACACCAACAAGACGGCTGACATCGCTAAAGGTCGAGGATCGAAACAACAGCCCTGTACACAGACGACACTGCGTACTGTTGTCGCGGCCCAACATGCGGCAGAATTAACGAGCAGGTCAGCCCCTTCAAAAACAAGCAGGAATCATCGCTAAGCAAGTCGAGTAGATTAAAATACAGTGGATCCACGAAATCTATCCTTCATCACCAACCCGTGATATTCAACTACCCCTACTTTAAATAAATATGTATTCCTCACGTCATCTTCAGAGGTACTCTGACAGTCAGTTATAAACAATGAAGAAATACACCAACTGGAAAATAAGATGTTGTTGCGCTCCTTAGTGTGAAGACTGGTTTAAAAAATAGCTCTCCATTCTACTGTATAACTTGCAGGCCTCTTCATCTCCAAGTACATACTGCAGCCCACATCCATCCCAATCTCCTTACTGTATTCACCACTTGGTCTTCCTCTACGATTTTTACCCTCCACACTTCACTTCAAAACTAAATTGGTTACCTGTCGACGTCTCGGAACGTGTCCTACTAACCGACCCTCCATTTGGTCAAGTTGCACCTCGCATGTTCCCACGTTTCTCGGTAATCCAAACTTATCTTCCATGAGGTCGGCGTCTACCAGTTTTTACATTCTTCTGTAAATAATTTGTGTTCGTATTTTACAACGATGAGTTATTAAACCGATAGTTCAGTAATTTTCACACCTGCCAGCAACTGCTTTCTCTGGAACTGATAACATTACATTCTTCTTAAGGTCTGTGGGTACTTCGCGTGTCTCATACGCCGGGCACAACAGGTGGGAGAGCTCCGCTATCGCCGGCTCTCCCGAGGCTGTCTGTAATCCTGCCAGAAGACTGTTTACTCCCTGGGCCTCGTTTCGACTTAGATGTTTCAGAACACTGCCAAATTTGATCTCGCACAGTTACATCTCCCACCTCATTTACATCCATGACCACTTCCCTATCTGTAATATTACCTTCAGTAAGATATATATCTGACATAACTACATTTGCTGAAAACAAAACCTATGTGATGTCATGACAGCAGAAATTCTAAATATGATGTAGCTGTGCTATTGACTATACAAAGACTTAGACCACTACACTGTTCAGAATGACTCCAGTTTCTTCTATATAACATGGCACTTACCTCTGACTTACACAGTTATGTTACAAATCCCTTCGTATCATACTAGAGATTAGTTCCTAAGCATTAGTCTTAAAGACTACTAGTACAATGTAACAGGACACAAAATGCCATAACGATCGACAAACAATCGCAGGTGATGCTTTTTTAAAGGAAGGTTTTAACCCACTCATAAGGCGAATGCCAGGACTCAGCTGTAAGAATAGCATCGTCCTCCAATCCGCCAGGATTACACGCTGCGTCCAAACCAAATAAGAGCCTCACATTAAAGATGAACACCGTCACCACATCTTTAAGTGCATTTCCGTTCAAAGAGTAACACGTTTGGTAAGGCACATTGCTGCTTGTACTAAACTTAAACATTTTCATTTTCACCTCTCCCCTGTCAACAGTGACTGTAATTGGGATCAGCAACTGAGAAACAGACATTCTTTAACAAAGTCAATCTGAAGTAGTCGACGAATGATCTTGACATTAATGACATGTTATTAAGACCTGACTTATCAGGTGCTGCAGATAAGTGATCTTATGTATTTCTGAAACATTAAAACTTAATTACGAAACCTTTGAATTTTCTTGTTCGCAAAACCACATTCCTTTACCATTCATTACACGTTTTGGTTGCCAATCAACTATTGTTAGCTTGTAAAAGAAACAATAAACAGGGAATTGCCTTAGATTTAACCAAATTTAAGGAAGCTACGTAGTATTGCGTAATGATATGCCAATCATGGTAAATGCAATGTGGCTATGAATTCTGTAGGCTTGAACGCCATCATCTAATAGCATATCTTGGAACTGTGTAAGTAATTGGAAAGTACCTATCGGGTGAATGTGAATAGTAAACTGTTTTCAGATATTAAAGAATTAAGCAAATAGAAATAATGAAAACATACCATGCTGACTAATGAACCACATTTTCCATAGACTATTGGTTACACCAACGAAGTTACAGAGTGCAACTCTCAACATATAGTAACAATCGAAACACACTCTTTCGTTAAGAATAATGGCGCTAGCCCAGCTTAAGAAGCGAAAGTAATTTAAGGAAGAGACACTCTCTCTAGTTACTTATATCGGAAACGAGTATGAGCAGAAATTAGAAAGTGTAGCTGCCTTTTTGGCCCTATCAGCTGTTCTCGACACTGCTTGGTGAGAAGCACTTCTTTAGAAATTCACGATTGTGCCGTAAATTTAAGGACTTACTTAACAACATGCTAAACAATAGAGCATTTCATATCCATTCTCACAATGACAGATGCAGGGTAATTAAACCAAATGATAGTTTACTTCAAATGTCTATTCTGAGTCCACTACCACTTTGGTCTGTACATGCACAGCTTACCAAAAGTCTTCAAAAAAATTGATTTATACTGATGACATTTGCTTGGTGGCCCAGAGCCTCAACGTTTATGATGCTGAAACCTCTTTATCCACTGATATGTAAGTCTTAGATGTATACATCAACAAATAGTGGCTCCACCTAAATCCACAGAAAATAATTGTATCTACATTACATCTATGCAGAAGACAGTCAGAGTGCACACCAGAAGACAGATTCAGAGACCAGGTCTCGTTGTACTGCATTACACCATAATACATAGGAACAGCGCTAGACAGAACTCTTGACTTACAAGTAGCACCTAAAGTCAAAACGAGAAAGAACAGTCTTCAAAAATTTGGTGATATGTTATGGGGAGCTAATGCTCGTGTTTTGAGATCCATAGCTCTAACCCTATCATAGGTGCTCTGTTGCTGAAGATTACTGGTCGACCAGGATCAATAGTGCTCATACTAAGAAGATAGATGTCCAACTGAATCAGGTATTATGGGATGTATTCAGAGTACAATCGCTCTAACACTTCCTGTTCTCAGCATCATCCCACCCCCAGCTCTAAGAAATCAGCTCTCCTAAAGGTCTGGAAGAACATTCTGAAGAATCCTCAGCTGGCCAGTCATCGAGATGCTCCACAGGCAGAACATCAACACTTGAAATCAAGGACACCCTCATCATGCACAGCAGAAAACCTCGTTGTGTCCTCTTTGATTGCCAACCATTTACGGAAAATTCAGTGGAATCCGTCATCAATAGTCAACAAGCATCTAGTCAAGGACCCATTCATGCAGACAGGATTCGATCTCCCCAGACATCAGTAGAGGATCTTGAAATGGATTAGCAGTGGAGAAGGCTGATGTGCTTATCTCAAGCATGGGGTGAGTGTTCTATTTACAGACAATTCAATGTCCCTTTCTAAATATTCCAGTTTCAATGGCCTCAGTATTATCATAACAGAAACAGGGTCACATGTTGCAACATACTTGAGGCAGCTGCACGTCCTGCATGTTATTGCATTAAGTCTTGGGATTTCGAGGTCATCTATACTGCAAAGAGGTATATAAACCATACAGCTCTATGATATTATCAGTTCATTTCAGAATGCTACTATTTACTAGTACATACATGTTAGCTTATGATTCAAAACATGTAAATGTAGAATTAGCATGAGATCGTGGCGGTTAACGCAAGTACAGATCAGCTTTTGAAAGCCACCTAACAACTTGTTTTTGAAAATCGGCAACCGGCAATGGTTTTGTGTAAATAAATTTTGCATATCATATTCGTAGTTGACTGCTCTAATTAAGTTGTAATCTTTATAATTTTACTACAGCCTGGTTTCTCATGCTGTTTGTTTTCGAGAATGCAGCGATAGATAGCAGGCACTACATAGTGTGTCTCAAATGAACATGAATATTATTCAAAGGGCCATTAGTAATTGATACGCGTAGCCACTGCATTGGAAAGCACGTTTCCTCATAACATTAGCAGTAAAAAGTTCAACTCGATCATCCATTATATCATTCAGAAGACACACTAGTTGATACCGATAACTCGCGCCATAAGTATGCACGATAATATTCTTCAGATCCATTTGTTCCTTTTTAGGCCACTCGGCCAATGGGTTAACAAAAATTTGAAAGTGCACGAAAGACTAGAACTTAATAGTGCGACGCAGCAAAACGGAGCAAACGAAACAAAACCGTGGACGGGACAGCACGGCCTGTATTCGCCTGGGACGTGTCGACTGCCCGCGCCCACGTGTCAACAGGCGCACGAGGCTGGCTGCACCGATGTCTCTTTGTGCAGAGTCTGCGTCCGTCTTGTGCACACGCAAATTTACACAGGTGTAAAACGTACGTTTACGCTAGCTACGAACTGTGCCCAATGCTGAAAAATACTGAACCTGCCGTTCCAACTGTGTTTCGATCCATGACGACATCAAAACGGAAATAAAACACTCGTCGAAATCTAACGTGCATAAAATATCTGACACAGCAAGAATTATCGTTACTGTAACACTCCATTTCTTTGGCTCCGCTAACTGACGACCGTACTGTAACCTGTCAACCCAGCCTAGACCTCGGGCTATGCAACACATCACTTTTCCACCTATATTAGAAAAAAATGCGTAATATAGCAACCATGTAAACATCACCGCGTTCTGTTGTATCCGTAAGTATATATGACGTCACAGAGTACATCATTACGCCACGGGGCAATGTCGACGCCCCCTATCGGTAGCTGCGACCTGCTCCAGTTTAGACAGCCGCCTGTACTGGGAAGACGGGTATTTGCAGAACCTAAGGAGTGTTGATGCTTCAAAAAGGTGAAACAAGACGGAAGTCAGACAACTACAAACTTTTTTTAACTGGCTAACTACTAAATGGTTTATGACCAAATGGGTCAGAAATGCGACAGCGAAATCTTCGCGAATCGCTTTTTTCTTCAGCAGAGCCATAGAAGTACCGGGTGGTCGTAAGTAAAATGTAGCCACTCACCGAGGTCCATTGTGGTCTGTAATTACCGTATGGCAACGAAACTTGGCAGGTATGCTGAGGCGTTAATGCGAAATCAGTTTGCGCCGGAGGAAATCAGTTCCGATTTTGGTTACCAGGTGCGAATCTGTCGTTGTGCAACGTCTCGCCGAAGTCTTCGGTGCTCATACTGAACAAATTGTTCAACTGGCGGTTAATAACAAGATCTACATTCTGCCCTTCTCACTTGTTTGACCCTTCCTGCCCACGTTCCGTTGCCAATCCATTACATATGGAAACATTTCTATACGTCTTTCTTCCGTTGATAGAGCCATTTGGTGGCCAAAATCGGAAATAATTTCTTTCCAGTGTAAATCGGTTCCGCAAGGGGGCTTTAGTATACCAAGTTTCGCTGCCATACAATAGTTGCAGTCCACACTGGACCCCTGTGAGTGGCTCAACTTCAGATTATGAGCACCCAGTGGTACAGCACCGCCACTGCCAGCCCAAGTATCGTGTGAGACACCACACTGTCAAAGATGCTGCTGGTGGACAGAACACGTGAAGAATTAAAAGCACCCAGAAACACTGTACACATTCGTAAGTCACCAGCGATCTTACTCCGTTATTATGGGCAATAGATGTGTGCTTCAGAGAGCGAATTCCACACATTCTCGATTAAATGGCTCCGGCCACTCTTCATCCGTCAACGTCACATTTCCCGACAATTCAGCCAACTGATCTCGCTACCCACGAGACGTTTTGGACAGGTCTTCATTACGGTGCTCCAATTGTGTTGCATATTTTGTGATAGCCGAGTGTAAAAACTGAAACCACCACACACACACACACACACACACACACACACACACACTACAGTGTCACGAAAGTGAGAGCCATTTGGAGCTCAGATTTCGGGTTACGCATTATTCATAAAATTCGCGGAACTTTTATTTAATCATCCCGTCCCTCACGTGTGAACACAGTCACTTTTATGTGACATCACGCGTCCTGTGCTGCGATTGGATGCGGGGAGCAAACTGGACAGTCGCTGTGCTGATCTACCTGTTTGCGAAGTTAAAGTTATCAATTTCATAGTTTTGGTACTCAAATTTGCGTTTTATGACGATATGTAGTCTAAATGATACAAGACATTTCAGAAGTCTTCAAGATTTTCAGTACTTTATCATGCTAAAATGTCGGTAAATCTGACGTCAGTGGCTACCGATAATTCCCAAACAGTGACTTACCATCAGTAAAGGGTAAGGCTTCTGGAGCAGTATCTGCCTAAACGAAATAATATTCGCTATAGGTTTCAGTCAAATATAATTAGCAAATGCCTCCACAAATGTAATTCCGACGTGATTCAGTGCTCTGACGGAAACTAATAACAAATCTACCTCGATTCTTGCAAATATTGCACTGGAAATGGCTGGCTCTGAGCACTATGGGACTTAACATCTGTGGTCATCAGTCCCCTAGAACTTAGAACTACTTAAACCTAACTAACCTAAGGACATCACACACATCCATGCCCGAGGCAGGATTCGAACCTGCGACCATAGCGGTCGCGAGGTTCCATACTGTAGCGCCTAGAAACGCTCGGCCACCCCAGCTGGCTTGCACTGGAAATGGCACAAATTAAATCTAGATTCTGCCGTCGTTATAGGTCGCACATAAAAATTTACACTGCACTTTAATCGTGTCATTTGAACGTCAGATAAAGAAGTTGGCAAGTGACGGTCGATCACTATCCATTCATTCTTTGGTCACGTAAGATACGACTAATGCGCAAGCACGATTGCGACAACTTTTCTGCACAACAAGCCACAGGGAACACGACGCGTCTCAAAGACCTTGCGTAGCTTCGTCGACACACGAGTCTCTCTTGGCCAACAAATAGTAACACGAGAACAAAGCGCTGCAGAGTTCTATAGAGCAAAAAAATTGTGGTGTGTGATCGCTTCTCTTTTATCAGCAAATCACGAAACATGACGTCACAGAACGATAAAAGAGAATAAGAAAGTTTTATTTCATGAAACGCAAACATTACGATAAATTCTCAAGAATTCGCCAACAACCAAGCAAATCTTCGCCTCAGTCTAAGGTAGGTTGGGGAAAACAACAGATCCCTCGTGCATCACAACCTAAATCCCAGAAAATTGTAAAAATACTGAAATAAACGCAAGTGCCGCGTTTCTTCGCCAGAAGCACGTCGGCATGACGCCACGAGTGGAGTGCAGGATTCAGAATGCCTATGCACTAAACAACTTCGGATGTCTGATTAGTTTACAGACGAGTTAACGTCTGTAATATTTGACGTTAAGCGTGTAAGCGAGAAAAAGTTTTGGAACTCTTTAAAATTATTCTCAACGTGTGTTCGAAGTCGCGAAGTGCTCAAATACTGGGTGAATAATGTTCGCGTATTTCAGCGCCGTGCGTTCCGTTACCTCGCGACACGCCAAATTTACAACTGTGATACTTTTCTTATTGTGTAAAAGCCGTAACGGCAGGTTATACCTTAGAATGAGTACCTTATAACATTTTAGATGTTCAAATTCGGCCAAATTAGGCGAAATGTTGAAAAATAAACTTCTGTCAGCACTTCAAGGCGCAACAGAGGCAACCTGCTGTCACTCTCGGCTGGCGGTCCAGAATTACAGACAACCACGGCTCCTGGAGACTGTGGCAGAAGACGCCGTGTCGCACTAAAACTCACTCAGTCCGAAGTGCTGTTTGGTGGTTTTCGCATACTTGCGTCCTCTACGAACATTGGTTATTTCGTTGCAGTGACGTAGCCAGGAACGCGTGGTTTTCGTTTCCAACAACTGTGGTACGAGAAATCTGCAGGAATCGACAATGGTACATCGAAACACTGCCCGACTGAATGTGGCGCTATTTTCCGTTCGTTGCACGCTATTCTCGCTCAAGGAATCAGCGATTAAACGACTGTAACAAGGCGGTAAATAACGAGTAATAAATTATTAAACACTCGACGCGCTAATTTAACAAACTATTCGCCATCCCTTTGTTCGTATCGGTCCTAATTTTTAAAGTAAGACAATGTATTAAACAAGAGCAGTTTCGTGGTGAGTTACGCGACAAGCCACACAAAAGCGCGCGGCTGCCCCATTTCTCCCTCCCCCCTCCCCACCGATAAACAACACGATGACTCATGAGGCTGAGTTGCTAGCTCGGCCCGCGGCATGCGAGGGAACGGCTGCAGCAGAGCGAGCGAGGCGTCTACGTCCGTGTCGGCACTGCCGGACCGACTGGGTCCAGCGACGCCACAGTCCGTTCATCTCGTTCCGTGCTATACAGTTGGTAACAACCCCCCCCCCCCCCTTCCTACATGGGGCTCCCAAAACCGGATTTCGTAAACCGATTTCCCAATACCACTTCTGGTGAACGCAACAATGGAACCAAGACGCTGTATTTTCGTCACGGGACCAGGAGAGGTGTGAACAGAAGATTGTATTCGTGCTTACGCATTTGCTATTCATGGACATATGACACATTTGTAGTCGATGCAACCAACGTGGTGGTGTTGGGTCCCTATGGGACTAAACTGCTGACGTCATCGGTCCCTAGGATTGCACACTACTTAATCCAAGTTAAACTAACTTACACTAAGAAGAACACACACTCCCATGCCCTAGGGAGGACTCGAACCTCCGAAGGGCTGAGCCGTGCAGATGCCACCGACGCGATGTCTTCGGACTGTTACTGACAACAGTGAGAGGCAGGCGGCAGATGCAACACAGATTTCGGCGAGCTCGCTTTAGCGCGCCCCATTGTCTGTTGGCTGCCGTGTGTAAAACTAACTCTCGTCCCTTAATACGAGGAGAAGAAAATGTGATTCCTCTAAAACGATGAAAGAAGAGTTCCCTTTCTTGAAGTACACCACGACTATACAACCATACGCTGTGTCGTTCGGTGTTTCTCATTGAACAATGGCGGACGTGTCGATAAAACACAACTCACAAAGAAAAACAAGCAGCTGTTGCCAGTTTTTGCAAGAATTTCTAGCAGCGTAACTTTCTTTTCAAGTACGAATAAGCTACAAACAGAGGAAGACTTTGGCGTATCAGGATCACATGGAGAAACAAACAAGGTGGACTTGTAACAATGTGAGCATGCTTGCTGCTGAGTGATTCAGTATTGATAAGGACCTACAATGCTGGAGCCGCACAATGTTGTACCGGTACTGAAATCTGCAGCGCGCCGTCGGCAGGCAGCGTCCTGGTGATGTAGGGGCCGACTTGTGCCGTGCAGCGACTCTGTGTCAACCCCTGGCAGCGAAGGCTGTCTGAGAATTCTAAGCAAGAGCGAAGCCAGCATTGCTGAACTCTCTACTCTCCTCGGAAACTGCTGATTCCAAAATTCCCCCACACTGTCTCGGGACATCATTCGCGCCAATAACGGCCGTTCCCTCCAATTCCGAGCAGGGCTTTATGACGTCAACTAGCCTCAGTTTAAGTTGACCAGTCATGCCTCTGCTGTTCAGCTGAGGGCACTGAACTTGCCATTTCACTGGCTACGAAAACAACCTGCCTAGACCGCGGGCCATCTGGCGCCAGACAGTCGCACCCAGACTTGTGGACACAAGTATTGTCAGAATCAAGAGGAGAATGCAGTCAGTCGGTGCCAGGAATCTCCGTTCCGGACGCGCCGGAATGGTAAACACATAAACTGCGGCGACACTCGGACGTCTCGCAGGTCGTTCCACCAGGGGCTTAAGCCTACTGTACGAACCCCTCAGATTCAGGGAAGTGCAGCCCCCAACCGGAAATGCCATGTGCCACGTCCTCCGATGGTTGCCTCGCACAAGCCACCCAGGGAAGTAACCCAACACGTATAGGAATCAAGTGAACATTATTTTTTGAGCACTCAGTACAAATACTCTCACTACAATAACCTTATTCGGTCTGTTACTACCGTGCAGTGACATAGAACACTAATAAAATTGATTAAAATGAGACACGCAAAAGAGGACACAGAATCTGTCATTCCCCACCCCCAGTCAATTTAGATTATTTTTGGTAGTGGATGACTCATTTGACAAATGTATTGTGTCAATCACTCAGAAAGAATCGCTCCAAACAGTTTCCAAAATGTCACAACGAACTGGCACATTAAATTGGAAATTGATGATGAAATAAAAGGTGGAATTTTTCTTATAGCTTCGCCAACATCTTACTCACATTGACGAATAAGTCACACGCAACACAGATTCACCCTCAGGGAGCCCACTGTCATACATGGACATACTCACACAGTCATACAAATGTTGAACACATGCCAGAAGGCTAAGTTCGAAGCTGCAGTAAAATGTTGACCTAATGGACCTGCAAGCTTCTCATTAAAGTAGCGTTTGAGAATTAGCTACTGGTGCCCAACTCAAACACACACATACGTCTGCATGAAGCCAAAAAGACAAACAATATCTCTATGCTTCATGGTTGAGACGTTTAACCACTCTCACGCCGTTTCCCTGAACAGAAAGGATGATAAATATTTTACAGTGATCGATTGGCTGATGGTCCATTCACCATTAACCAGAATTGTAACCACAGATATTCCGCTCACATAGACAAACAAAAATACTCTCGTGTAACAGTAGCATATTATTGTGTATAACATTTTGTAACTATTGAAATTTGTACACATAGTGACAATTGACAGGCATGAACATAAGTGAGATAGAGAGATATAGTGTACATGAAAAGACAGAAATTTCGTAAGTGTACCTGTGTGATCGAAGATCATGTAACATAGTGTGCATCACCAAAAAAAATTGTTCCAGACATGATGATAGGGAACCAGGATATCTTTAACATGAACATGTACATATAAAAAAATAAGATTGAAAGCTATAAAGCAAAAAAATATACATGTATTTGACATTGAATTTCCTATCTCTACTGTCCGAAGTAAAGTTTGGGGGGGGGGGGAGGGCGAATAAAAACAATGTTTTCACTAAAAGCACAAATGTTACTGTGTTCACGCAGATGTCTGAGCAAGAAAAGAAAAAAAAAACAGTTGACCGTAACGTCCTTCGCATGCTGACGTCACACAACGAATCACTCAACACACGAATATTGCCACACTCGTCTGTGGAGCGGGATGGTGGTTCCTGGCGTGGAGAAAGCTGCGCCAGCTGGAAGGAGTGCGACTGGTGGTGTGGGCCACCAATCTAATGTTTCTGGGAACCAGGCGCGGCATCCGGAAGTTGCTCCAGTCATCGTTCACTCTCTGTAGCGGCACTGTCCATCGACAAGAAGCTCGTGGGGTGGTACGACAGCCTATTGTTGATGTGCAGCACAGTGCGGTACGGTGGCAAGCACACGTACGGGCTCTGATTGTATTGAGGACCGCAAGAATCGGGACAGAGCCGTAGCACAGGTAGTTGGCCGTCCTAAGACAGTACACTTGGTCTTATCTAGAACGAAAAATTGCAATACGGGATTCTACTCTCAGAGTGACTGCAACACTCGTGGATTCATCTGATGGAGGATGAAACCAGGATAGCAGATCGATCAACGTGGCTGATTGCTCGGAACTGCTCTCTGTAGGAGAGAACATAATCACGACAAACTGCAGTCCATCAATACCCGGCACAGAACTGCTTTGGGCGTGCAGTCCGGCCTATTATTGTGATTTATGCGAATTCGTGCAGGAACGGTAAACGGCGTCCGTCAGAAGTGCGCCTCAAGAGATCTCTCCGACTCTTCGTGCTACCACTGTCAGAGTACGCCCTCGTCGTCTGGCACCTCTCCTGCAGTGGAATCCCCATTTCTGCGTCACCGCTGAGCGGTGCCGTGCTGTCTCCTCGGCCAGCCGCCAACGGGGTCGCCCGTCCCGGTGGGATCCCGGGGTTGTGTCCGCCTTCAGCTGACCGGAGGCTGTCGGCCAGGTGGGCCGCCGCCTCGTTCAGCAGGTGGGCGGCACTCGCCTCTGAGCCGTCGCGGAGGGGCGGGGCGTGTCGTGACTGACAGCCGCCTCGCTCGGGCGTCTGCCTGCCGCTCGGCCTCCATTTACTCCACACCGACCACCGTGTAGCGTCACTTCTCGTCCAGCAGTCACTCGCTGTTCGCAGTACCTGCGCAATACTTACGACCTTTCATAAAGAGTGCCTCCTCAAAACTTTTTACTAAAACAGCATTCACAATCTGTAAAGATCGTATTTTGTACATTCCATAAAACAAATTAATAGAGACGAATATTTACATGAATATAACTGTTACACTAATACAACACAAAATTCTTATACTCTGCTCAGAGACTTTATAATTAATGCTTATTGTAAAGAATAGTGACTTCACCTATGGGCCCATTGTTAATACCAGGGTACGACTCATTGAGATACAGAGAGGCTCAAGTACTCCACCCGTAACTCTAAAATACTGTACGTAATCCCGCCTATGACATACCCGTCACTGGAGCATGCTCACAACTACTGCTGACACTTTAACTTCACTAACTACGCTATCTACAGGCGCCACTGCACGTCCCTCGCCGTCTCGGATCCCAGAGGCCTCGATGGATCCCTGAAACTGCTCAAGACATGGCGGACGCACACAAATAAACAATGAACACATATTAGACGAGATATAATTAGCTGCGATCGCCTTAGTAATGGAAATTAATAAAAATACTGTATGCAACTTATCGGCTACACCCGTTTACCATACATACTCCCCCGTCCTGCCCCGCTGAGACAACTCGGTGGATGTTGCTGTCTCTGGCGCGGCCGATCGCTGAGTCGGTCGCTACTCATCTGAGATGGAACTGGATGTACACAAACTTACGGTGGAAAATTTACACACACAAAAAAAAAAAAACACGGCAGACTTCGCAAGTTACAATGCAAGGACTCTAACTCTGTACACAGCTTCTTGTAAATATCATACTTTTAGACTTCTCGTGTGTGCTAGGTCTCACACCGAGACACCAGTTACCGGACTTGTTGAGGAATTCCATACGTTCGGCATTACACCGCTCACACGATAAATTCCGACGACCGCACACGTTCAGAGACGTGACTTACCACCGTAGGAGAAACTCGCCACACTCCAGGAAGGTGCAACGCGCTGTGGCGTGCCCAACACGCCAACGAAGAGAAAAGCCTCACTGAAAGTAGGTGCAGCATCGCAGCTGTGTGCCCACGACAGCAGTGACAAATACCGCGCAAACAAACAAGTGGTGCAGCGCTGTGAGGCGTGCCCGGAACACTGTCGATATGCACCCAGTAGCTCTTCCTCAACAAAGACTCAGTAATTGGTACGGTGTAAAGACAAAACACACAGGAAGGTGCACTCTGTGTTACCAATGACTCGGAAGAGTGGTGGCTCCCGCATGACATGGAAAGTACAGAAAAGTGAGTTAGACCGACCCTTCGTTTTCGGAGTTAACAAAGAATGCGGAAGGTCCACATGTCGCCTCGTAGCCCCTACAAGTTACACATGTACATGTTAAAGAATATAAATAAAAACAAAGTACCACACTTAATGTCTAATACGTACACAACAGAAAGATGTCTATTTTACAAATGTTTCCCTTTTGTTTCACACACACGCAACACTTTTTTTCTGTACAAAAACTACGTTCTTGCACTCTTCACATTTCAACATATGTAAACGGCTCTGTCCGAGTATTTGTGCGGATTTTCCCCGAGCCGATACCGCACGGTCCTGGCTTCAATCTCGCCCTCCATTTCTGTTTCGGTGATTGGAACTTGGGTTAGGACCACGTATTTCGATTCACTCGTCCCGCTCTCCATGTGAATCTCTGCGCCTCCAGCTCGTGTCGTACTGGCGGGTATCGTTTTGTCTCTGCAAGTTACTGTGCCGTCCCAATTTTGTCTCTTATAGTCCTGCCTCCACGCTGATGGATGTTGTTATTGCGCGGTGCTCCACGAAAGTCGCTATTGTAATACTTATTTTGCCCTTTCCTTCCATCATGCGCTGCTTCTTTTTCGAAAATTAACTCCAACTCGCGCAGAAGGCTTTTCAATGTTTCGATATTCGCTCGGTACTTTCCTACAAGCACTAGCTGGTAGTTGATCGGCAGTTTCGCGAAACAGAACATTATTTCACCATCACTATGTGGCACATCAAGAAACTGATTCTTTCTAATTAAAGCCTCAAAGAGCTTCGTGGGGCTCTTGTATCCTGACGCCTCCGGATACGGACACAAAATGATTTCTTCTTTTATTCGGTCTTGCACTTGGCGCGATCAGTACTTTCCCAGTAACGCGTCGGTGAATTCTTCGTACGTTCGGCATGTACCTGCAACACTACGCATTTTCTCAGCTGCCGTGCCCTCGATGTACCCGCAGATAAATTCTAATTTTGCTGTCAATGGCCAAGATATCAGTAGCGTGTTACAAAATTGTGACAGCAAAATTTTTGGGTGAAGTGAGCCTCCATTTTCCCGGAAATTTTGGAATTTGAGGACCGATAAAATGTGTTTGTAATCAAAGTCTGGTACCTCTAGCACATTTCTATTGGGTGTAGTATGACACGCGCCCGTCTCTTTGACGCGAACTGACACCTCCTGGTTCTGCCCCACAATGATACTGGAACTGAGCGTCAGTTGTCACGGCCGGGCTGCAGTTTTACAGCCGTGCGCTCCCTGGGCTGCAGAGCGCGGTTCGTACTCGACTGCGTCGCGCCGAGCCGGCCGTCGCCTCTGGACGCTGTGTACCAATTTGTACTCGGCGTTCCCGGCGTGCCACATCTTTTTCTACGCTTCCACACCTTTGGGTGGTACCCGCAACGCGTTCTTCAACGCTTTCCATTCTTTGCGTTGTGCTCGCAAGTGCTTCCTTCCACTGGGCTTTCATTGCATCGATTCCTATTGCATTCATGTGTCCAATTCGCCTAGCGATTCTTGCACGGTTATTTGCGGTTTTGGCCAATGTTTTGGCGCCAGCTGCCTCTACCCTTACTAATTCTGCATGTCTCTTGGCTTCGGTGGCCCTTTTCTTGGCTTCGACACTCGTCTTACCGACCTCCGCTATTCCATATCACATAATCGGTACTGTTTAGTTATGCGGCTCTGATGCTGCTGTCGCGATTTTGCATGTCGCGTGCTGGCGTTCCAGTGACGTGGCGGAATATAGGCGGATGATCGGGCTTGGGACTCATTCAATGACATACGTGTAGCGTACATAAAAAGAGTACAATTTAAGCAGTGCTGGTTGAGCAAGCTCTCCCACCCAGTAACGTTATATCGGGTGCGGAACAACAATTTGACCAAAAGTGCAGGGCGGAAAGACAGTATGAAACGTAAGAATGTCAGTGTCGTAACTAAGGGTCGCACATGCGTATTTTCGGCGCTATAGGTACGTAATTAAAATCTGACATAGGGACGTCTTTACTCAAAATGAAAGGTAATCCACAGAAAATGTACGCGTGAACACAGTCTTTCGACTAATCAGTCTTCAGGACGAGAAAAAGCAAAACTTAGATCATCACATACACGTTTATCATACTTAGCCGACGTACGAGGCAGTACTTCTTTAGAAATGAAGACAATCACATGTCCATGTTTCATGTAGTAGTAAATGTATAAATGTCGTGACACAAGCGTCTGTTACGTTATTATGGGGCAACATACGAGACCCTACACCATCGGTATTAATGAAAAGAGAGACAGTGAGCCGTTGCTCAATTCCCAATGCACGGAAAATGAAACACAACTTTTAATGGCGTGGGTTGCATTGCGCCTATCATCGTGAGTAGAGACGAAATAATTTTATAGCGTCTGTGATGTGGAAGTGATGGCTCAGAGACCGCTCAATAGTGTGATATCAAGTTGTCTCTGTATCTCCACATACACCTGTCACACACTAACCTATGGAGCCAAGTTGCCCTCATTTGTCCCCCTCTCAGAGACAACCCGTATTCTATTCATTCACGGTTTAGACTGTACTGAAATGTGGTGAATTTTGCCTCTACGCCGCCATCAAGGTGTTTGATACCTGCTGCGAGTTCCCATGTTTGTACTGAGCAGTCAAGATGAACGGTACGACAGAGACGACGACTACACGGGAAACAACATTCAGATGGCGAAAATTTGGGAAACCGTTTTCCTCTAATGATGTGGTTACATGTTAAACGTTATTCGACTTTGCTACGGCGAACAAACGTCAATGTCTCGAGCTTCATAACTTTTACACGCATGGTCTGTACAATGCAGCTATCCTTTGACGAAGCGAACTTATCAGTCTTTTTGTAACATGAAGAGCAGACATTAACAGATGGTGGAGAGTACGGCTTCCTGACAGACGCCAGTGCAGTCGTGATGTGGTGGAGGGTGAAGAGGAGACTGGAAGTAGAGCAACGTTCAAAAGTCACGTGCTCGGCCATTGAAGCTTTCGTAGGTGGTTTCTTGAGCGACCAGGTTTACGCTCGTTGTGGAAAGAAGTGCGAGATGGACACTGTTGCAAACACATTTCACCAAAAAGCTTTAGGCGTTTAGGCACGGCGACAAAACTTCTCAAACGCTACAGACCCATCCACACGGCTGTGCACAGGAGATGTTTTGTCTCCGGCCACTGTTTGCCGTAGCCCTCGCCACTAAACGAGAGGCTGGCTCTATCTATAAGCACATTTCCAGGATCGATATCGCAATGTTACGTGATAAGACGGAACTGGTATTGCCAGATCGATTTGCAAATACTGCCCTCCGTACTATGTAGTAGCAGTCCTACTATTTGACGTTCACAGATACGCTCCCCTACGTAAGTATATTACTGAGAAGTCGGAGATTCGAATACTAGAGAACAATTCTATCATCACAAATGTCCCGCAGATGTGTTTGTCTCATATTGGGCAATGACTTCGAGAGAGTATGTAGATGTACAATTCGCGCCCATCTGTGGTACAGCGTTGCGATGGCGCCTGTTGAAACACGACGAATGGCACGTCTAATAAGAGGAATTAAAAATGACAACTTTTGTTTTCGTGGTCATTCAAAAAAATGTCGGAATTGTTTTAATATATACCAAGAATGTGAAACAGACTACAGTGGAATTTCGAGATGTAAGACGCTGCAGGAATATTATTAGCATGTTGCCAACAGAGAGCACGTGATCCGTTTGACGAGGCGAACACAAAACCACAAGGAGTATAAGGTCTGCGCTCATAGCCCGGACAGGTATCCGCCATCGGACAGATATCGGCCATTTGCACGCTTTCATAGAGGTTTAATACCTACACTAGAAGAAAAAGTGTCTTATTAAACGGAAAGAATCACCTCTTCAGAAAATCATGGATCTTTTTAGAGTACTTAATACATTATTCTAGTGAGAAGCAAAAAGGCCATGCTCACTCGATTTCACACCTAGCACATGTGGCAATGCAGAGCCGTTCGTAATGAATGAGACGAGTGTGTGGGTGTTACGACGTCACCTTAGTGTGTGAGCAACATACGCCTGCCGTGGCCTTTAGATAATCAAGTGCTGTCCCCCCCCCCCTTCCCCCGCCCAAAAGAAAAAATGCAGAGATACTCACTAACCTCTTGATAGTACGAGATAAAATAATAATAACAACTATTTCTTTTCGCGTCGCAATGGAAAACGCCATAATAACGAAAACATGTCAAGCAGTCAACTCTTACAACACAAGTAAGGCCTGAATAAATTCGTCTCCGATGCTGATTTGACGGCGGTGAGTTTCCTGCTCTGCTAATGGTGCATTTCATTTGCTTGCCAACGGCCACTAACACATGTGAAAACAGAGAGGGTATTACGAAACCTGAATATGCTTAGGACGACAATGCGGGAAAACAGTTAGCAATAAGTATACATATTCGCTGTGGTATTTTAGGCAAAATTAGTTACGTTATTTATATTCAGGTAAAACTATGGTACACCAGTTCCGTGGAAAGACAGGCCGCACAGATGGGAATGTACAGCAGAAACTTGCACCGTCACCACGGCTACCGTCTTTCCTTGAGAAGCTGCACAGGATCTCCGAGACTCGCAAACGTTACTGGAATGCATCTTACAACTGGCAGCAGACGCGAAATGACGTCTGCCTTTTTCATAGAAGATCAAAATCGCAGCATTCATTCACACTATGCAGTACTTAACTCGGTTCGCCCTATTACTAAATATTCAGTTTATACAGTAAAGTATGGATTACATGCAAAGGTAATTGTAAAATCATTCCTCTGTCGGAGAAAGAAATGCTCTGGATAGAGGAATTATTTCCTGGATGATTGCGTGACAGACGCAAGACTGCTTTCTCGTCTGAGCATTTTGCTAATTCCTTACCTAAAAAAAATACGAGAGTGGTAGTAGAAATAGTCAACTTCGTCATGAATTACAGGCTAGGTAATGTGTAGTTCATTGGAAATAGTACAATTCCGTTGTGTTTAAAATGAAACTTGGCAAGTACGATAACTATAGTGAGTTTGTCTGTGGAGGGCCCAACTTAAAACCTGGGGTTCTGTAATTGCTGGTAACTCAATCGCATGACGAAAGTTATCATTCAAATGGTCAGCGCATTAAACTACCAGAAACGTACTGTTTGATTCCGAGTTGCCTCATTCGTTACTTCTTTCTGTTTTCATTCCTTTAACAGAATCCCAGTTACTCCGGAGAAACTCTGAATGTTAACTGCCATCATTCCGTGGCGCCAGCAGCAACAATCGACCGCTGATGCAGCGACAGAGCTCTGTGGTCTGCGGGAGACGGAGAATTAACGGAAAGATTTAGTCGGCTTCTACATTACTATGATCTGCAATTGCGATTAATGTCCGAATGTGGTTACGACCAGTACAGTGTCACTATGCGAATCTGGTGCTGGTTTCGTGATTTTGAGGATCGCGTGCTGGATTTCCAGTGACGTGGCGGAATATAGGCGGACGACCTGGCTGGGTGTCATTCAGTGACGTATGTGTAACGAACGTATGAAGCGACTAATTTAAACAGTGCTGTTTGAGCGAGGTTTGCCATCCAGCACCGTTATACAGGGCGTGGAGAAACAGTTTGGCCAAAAAAGGAGGGCGGAAGGACAGCACGAAACATAGGAATGTGTATATGGTGACTAATAGTTGTTAATGCATATTTTCAGCGCAACGGAAACGTAATTGAAATCTGACATACTGAGGTCCTTGTTCAAAATGATAGGTATTTTACAGAAAATGTATACATAAACAGAATGTTAGGACTAACCAGTCGTCACGACGAGAACAAGATAAATTTCAAGCGTCACAAACACGTGTATCGCATTTAGCTGACGAACGAGACAGTACTTCTTCAGAAATGAGGACAATCACATGCCCATGTTTCTTGTTTGAGTATATTTAAAAAAAGTGAAAAATGAGCCACCACTTAATTAACAGGAGTATGTACAGAGAATGTTCTAATTAACCACCGTTTCCATGCTGCCGTACCGCCTTAAATATTTAACTGCGACCTGTATTTTCTATACTCAGATTCCTTCGTTTGGCGCTCTCTTTGTGCCCTACGCTTTTGGTCAAATTGTTTTTCCGCCCTGTATATGCCAGACGATGCGTTACAGAATGTTGTTCGAATTCTCAGGAGTCCAGTACACTTAATCGTTCGTAGGATGTGCTAACAACGGCAAAATGTCAGAATGCGTCGGTAGCGATTTGTAACTATAGAGTTCAGTAGACAGTAACTATGTAAAAGGAAATGTGACACGTATAACGAGGCACTACGGAATTAGACGTGTAATATGTTTTCTGATTACAAAAAGTTCTCTAGTAGAGCGGTAACCGCATAAATGTCGTGACAAGCGTGTGTGTCACGCTATTATGGAGCAACGTATGAGACCCCACAGAATCGGTATTAGTGAAAGCATGCACCGTTGGTCAGTTGCCAAAGCGTTCAAAATTAAACAAAACACTTAACTGGGTGTATGACATTGGAACTATCATCGTGAATGAAGACGAAATAAATTTATAGTGTCTGTGATGTGGAAGTGTGGATTCAGAGACCGATGAATACGGTGAAATTAATTTCTCTCTCTCTCTTTTTTTTTATAAATATCTACGACACTATGCAACCAAGTAGCCCCTATTCCTTCTCCTGACCAGAGGCAAACACTATTCTACTTATTAACTGTTTTGACAATACTGAAATGTGGTGGATATTGCTTCTAGCCCTGCACCGAGGCGGGCTAACAGAATCGGATACCTGCCGCGAGTTTCCATGTTTGTACTGAGCAGTCAAGATGAAAGGCGCGGCAGAGACATCGACTACGCGGGACACAACAATTAGATGACCAAAATTTCGGAAACCAATTTTCTGTTGTGATGGTTACATGTGAGACCTTAATCGATTCCACTAGCCGGAAGGAACGCCTGCGGTGCGTTCCAAGCTTCATACGTTTCACACCTATGGTCTCCGCTGAGCAACTGTCGACGATGAAACAAACTTGGCGGTATTGTGAAAGGAAGACGTCAACATGTAATGTAGAGTACGAATTCCTTACGGACGCCAGTGAAAATATAAGGTGGAGAAGTGTGAGGAGCAGATCACACGTAAAGGGTTGTTCAAAAGTCTTATCCAGGCCCATTAAAGCGTTCGTGGCTGCTTTATTAGTAGACCGGAATTACGCTCGTTGTCGAAAGAAATATGAGGCGGGCACTGGTGGAAGCGTTTTGCACCTGAAAAGATTAGGCGTTTGGATGTGGGCAGAAGACTTGGAGTAAATTCACATTCCCACCGCTGTACGCAGGGTTATGGGACGTTTTTGTCACCATCCACTGTTGTGAGCTCGAGCATTTGCCACTAAGCGAGAGGCGGCTGTGTAGCAGTCCTACTATTTTACTGTCACAAAACGATTTGAAGGTCGCATACAGCTCCCCAAATATGTATATAACCGACAAATCAGAGATTCGAATACTAGATAATAATTGTATCATAACGAATTTCCCGTAGATGTACTTGTCCCATACTGGGCAATGATTTAGAAAGAGTACGTAGACATACAAACCGCACTCGCTCGTGGGACAACTTTGCGATATCGACTATTGAAACACGAGTGATAGCACGTTTAATAAGAGACAATCAATATATAATAACTTTAGTTTTACGTGATAACAATAGGACACTACGGCAGAGTTTCGAGATTGGCCGAAGGTACGGAACACGGTTTGTGTCCAAAATTTTGCACAGGCTGGCGTGTAGCTTGTAACGCATTCAGGCACCGTGAACAAAGCTCTTGTGGCGTTGGTTCTCGCGACCGGCTCTGCCCAGCAACAGGACAGAAGAATATGGATGACAAGTTTTTCTGTTTTAATTTTCTGCCGCCTTCTCAGTGAATTACTGTTTGACTTGAACGTGTTCTTTGTCCTCACAGGTGCAGTGTGTAAAGGTTCTGGGTAGATATATTTTAATCTGTTTCCAGTTACGAATGGAATCTGTCGAAACAGAGAAGCAACTGCTGGACTCTCTGCGTTTATATTCCGCATCGGCACAAAGATGATGACATAGTCGACAATTTTTTATGCATCTTCACAATCGGTGTCTGTTGACAAAATAGACGCTGATAATGCGTATATGATTAAGACTTGGCCGCGACTCAAGACGAATCTTTCTAGCCGTTACAAGTCTTCGTAACCTTGGAGCGTAAATACATAACAACTCTTAACACACAAAGCGTGTTATCCAGGTGAGCGCAATAAAACAGAATCTCATGCATTCACTGACCCGGATGAAAATGTTATGACGGTGTTTTTTGACGATTTCTGTACTTGTTTTCTGGAAGATTTTCTGACACAACCACCTCCTCTTCCTGCTCAGAAATTTGGGACAGCATCAGCTGGAGGCAGCTGTGACAGAAGGCCAGCCATGAATGTGCGGACTGCCAGACAGCACTGTCGGGATGCTTTAAAATGGAGCAGCTGGCCAGCGGCTAGGCGTGTGATTCGCGTGCTGGAACGGACGCGCATCTCGTGAATGGCGGGCGACGCGACGTGCTGGTGTGGCCAGTAGCAGAACGATCGATTAGATGTACGGCATTTATTTGTTTTGATAACATATTGAAGCAGTAGCAGAACAAACAGTACACCATTTAAATGCTAAAACTTCATAATAGGACAAATCTTTCGCAATACTAAACGCATCGTCTTAGTGAGAAGACTGTAAGGCCGAGCTCTGTCGAAGGCAGGGGCTGCACGTGTGGCGCTGCAGAGTCGGCCGAGATAAACAGGGCGAGTGTGTCCGTGTTGTGACGTCACGGTTGTGTACCACGTAACGAGGCCTGCCGCGATGGGTACAGAATGTGCGTACACTTTCCAAAGTGGGTGTCTACATCTACATATTATCCGTTTCCCGGGCTGCGTGGGCGGCAGTGAATTATCAGTACTGCTTACTATGCAAGTGCTTGCAGACCGTCACAAACGCACGCGGAACAAAAGTCGTTACAGTCTGCCCAGTGACGGAGCACTGAGGAATGGTTGGACACTCTTCTTTCAAAAGGAAGAATTTTAACCCAACTGGCTCCACAAGCTACGCACCAAACCTGCTTCAAAATCCTTGCACGGGTTGAAAGCAGGGATGCGTGTCGGTCGTCAGGTCTAAAACGCTACGAATGGCGAAGATATTGAGACGACAGGATGTTAATTTCTAACTCGGTATACGGCCGTCCTCCATCAGTAACGTATTCGGTTCTTCACGCTTCATATCTCGATACTGTGTCGGTATCTGTACTGGAGTATGCAGGGACCATAGCCTCTTATTCTGTGTACATTCAGACATCACAGATGTTAGTTCTTAAGGCATAATGACACACACCACACGTACTCCTGAGGAAACGGCGAGAAAACTGTTTGCTTCCCGGCAGGACGATATTTGCTCTTCAGTAGAAGCGGCCAGCTAAATGAGCCACAGCCTAACAAGAACAGAAATTCTGTCGTTTGTGAAAATAAAGACTTGTCAGGACAGTGTGTGAAACGTTTGCTGTCGTCCCACCTGACCAAACGCAACAAGGATAGATACCGGATTAGCACTGCGAGTCTTGGGGAAATTAGCTTAACTGAATTGCTACACGTGTGACGCTAATACGACACGGAGATCCGTCGTTGAAATGAGTGCTTAATACTGCAACTGTCTTATCCACCTGGTTTCGAACCTCGACACGGCAAGGATAGATGCACTTGCCGTCTACATGTGTGTGACTATGGCCTAAGGTATGAAACGCTGTGTGTGTCCAAAGTTTCACGAGCGCCGTACAACGCAAACAGGCGCCGTAAAATAAAATAAAGCTTTGGTGGCGTTCGTTCTCGCGTTCGGCGCTGCCCAGACACGACAGAATAATATCGCTGACGCAAGATTTTTTTATATTTTTATCACCTTTCCAGTAAATTAGTTGTTAGTTTCCATCGGTGCTCTTCTTCACAGGTGCAGTGTGTTAAGGCCGTTGAGAGATCTTTTTCCGTATCCGTTACCAGATACGAATGCAGTCTGTAGAAAAACAAGGACAGCCGGCCGAAGTGGCCGTGCGGTTAAAGGCGCTGCAGTCTGGAACCGCAAGACCGCTACGGTCGCAGGTTCGAATCCTGCCTCGGGCATGGATGTTTGTGATGTCCTTAGGTTAGTTAGGTTTAACTAGTTCTAAGTTCTAGGGGACTAATGACCTCAGCAGTTGAGTCCCATAGTGCTCAGAGCCATTTGAACCATTTGAAAAACAAGGACAACAGCTGGACACATTGCCACGAAGTAAAACATGTTCTCATACTGCGATTATATTCCACGTCGATGCGAAACAGACGACGCTGTCAACTTGTTTATTAAACCTTCACAATCGATGAGAGGTGACAACATATCTGCTAATCCTATGTGCTTGTTTAAGGTTTCGCCTCGACTCGACAGGAATTTTTCTAGCCATCACACGTCTTCAAAGCCATGGAGCGTAAATAAGTTCCATCCCTTACCGCTACGTATATTCTGCACCACGTGTGTCATTAAAGTGAGGATAATATAAGTAGCACAAGCGTTAACTGGCTTGGATAGAAAGGTTCTGAAGGTATTTTTTGGCGATTTCTATACGTGTTTTCCAGAAGATTTTCTCACAGAATCGTCTACTTCTTAGGAGTGTAGGATACAATCAGCTGGAGGCAGCTGAGACACAAGTCCATCCATGTAGGTGCGGTGTGCGAAAGAGCACACTTCGAATGCATTACAATGTTACAACTGCCAGCGACTAGGGGTGCGATTCACGTGTGGGAATGGACACGCATCTCGCAACTTGACGGCTACGCCAGGCTCTGCTGCTCGTAAATATTAAAAATTAAGCCGCTGTGCCAATTATGGATTCACTCTCGATCAGATGATGCATATACATTTTTCCCCCGTTTTCGTTTGTTTCAGAAAACCGCCATTATTCGCGGGAGACTTAAAATTGACATCGTTCCGCGTGGTAGCGGCAACAATCAGTCGCTGAGGCAGCGACAAAGCTCTGTCGGTTGCAGGACATGGAAGACTAACGGAAATAGAAATTCATCTCACACACTACTGCTCTCTACATTTGTGATTAACGTTTAAATATGCACATAATCGGTACAGTGTAACTACGCGGATTTGATACTGGTTTCGTGATTTTCTGTGTCCCGTGCTGGCGTTCCAGTGACGTGCCAGAATATGGGTGGCAGTCACCCACTGACACATGTTCAGCGTTCGTAAAAAATGAATAATTTAAGCTATTCTGGTTCAGCGAAGTTTGCCATCCGGCGTCGTCATACAGGGTGGGGAAAGGCAGCATGAAATACAAAAATTGTGAGTATAGCAACTAGGCTTCGCGATTGAATATTTTGGCGGCACCGGAACATAATTAAAATCCCACACACGAGCGTCTTGGCTCTAAATGATTGGTAGTTTACAGAAAATATATACGTAAACACAGGCTGTGTGAACTAACCAACCGTCACCATGAGAACAAGATAAATTTAAAGCGCCACTTACACGTGTATCACACTTAGCTGACTTAGGACACAGCACGTTTTTAGAGATGGAGAGAATCAGATGTGCATGTCTCATGTTTCAATATGTCTTAAAAAGGTGAAAATGAGTAAAAAAGGATCCGCCACTTATTGCTATGTCATAGCACATGTTTAGACCGACCACAGTTGCCATGTTGGCATAGCGCCCGAAATATTCAACTGACACTTGCGATACCGAAATTCCTTCATGCTCTGCACTTTCGGTTAAATTGTTTTTCACCACCCTGTTTGTTCCTGACGTGACGCGACAGTAATAATCGAATTCTCAGCCATCCAACACATTTCGTCTATGGTAGAAAGTGCTACATACGGCAAAATGACGGAATGCGTTACGAGCGATTTATAACTTTGAAGTTCAGTAGACAGTAACTACGTAAAAGCACATGTGATACATTTAACCAAATCGTTAGGAAGCGAAGTATAAAATAAGTTTCCTGATTAGAAATCATTGCCCACAGTGGGCAATGATTTCTGAGGAGTGTGTAGACACACAAATCGTGCCAATCTGTGGTACAACTGTGCTATGTCGGTTATTTAAAAGCGACGGATAGCACACTGCAGAAGAGGAAATAAAAATGATAATCTCGTTTTTCATGGTAAAAAAAAACATTGCGGGATTTTTTAAACATATAGCAGAAATGTGAAAGAGACTACTGTAGAATTTCGAGATGGAAGACGCGACGGGAACATTGTCAGCATGCTGCCAACAGAGGACAGGAGATCCGTTTGTCGAGGCGAAGACAATGCCTTAAAAAAAGGTATTTTTGGGCTTATCGCCCAGAGAGTAAAACACTGTCGAACAGATATACGCCATTTACACGTTGTCAAACTGTATTACACTTACAGTAGAACAAAAATGAGACGCTTTGAAATAGCGAAGAATTTACTTACTTACACGGCTAGCATATGTGGCAGTGCAGAGCCACTCGTAATGAATGAGACGCGAGTGTGGCTGTCATGACGTCACCATAGTGTATCAGCAAGAGACGCCTGCCCTGATCTTTAGATAATGAAGTACTGTCGCAAAGAAACTGCATAGATACTCACTAATCTCTTGATAGTACGAGACGCAATAATAACAACTTTTTCTTTTCCATCATCATTGTCATCATGACAATCATAACACACTCTTAATATGTGGCCGGAATATGTAAAGCGCCACAGCCCCACTTTTCAATGGAAGATGCTGCAATAAGGAAAACATGTCACCATTGAGCTTGAAGAAACACGGGTAAGGCGAGAAAAATAATATGTCAGGTGTAGAGATGCAAACGGTTGCATATACACCGCTAGATGTTTTTATGGCGTTTTAAAGGTAGAGCCAAACAAAAAGTGCGCCCTTGACATTCCCTAACTTCCTAAACAGACGGGACTTTTCGAGTGCTAATTGTCTTTTCTTAGTGTGGCCAATAACAGAGTAAGCAGTGTATGTTCCGGAATATGTAAAATTTTGTAAGTACCTTTGTAGGTACGCAAATTACGATGCTGGTTTGACGACGATTAGTTTTCTGCGTTTCTAACGATGCATTTGCTTGCCGACGACCACAAGCACATACGAAAACAGTTAAGGTATTACGAAACCTGAATGCAGTTACTAGTAACTGTAAATATTGGCTGTGGTGTTGTACGCAAAATTAGTTACCTTACTGATATTCAAGTGAAAGCGAGCCCCATCACTTGTGTGAAATGCGGAGGAGAATGTACAGCAGTAACTTGTAGTCGCACGGCGGCTATTGCCATAGCGTTGAGAGATTACAGAGGACTCTCAAGACTTGTTTACGTTTTAAACATAAGGGAAGCAGCGTCGCAGACGTCGACACCTTGTTCGGCAGCACGGCTGGTGTCAGCTGGTCCAGAAAGAGGCGGTGGAGAGATTCGTGCGAATCTTGATTTGTTACTCACGTTTCACCCGGCCAAGAACGGCGAAAGTGTCAGAAGAATGTCGCTACGACACACTCCGTCCCCAGTTTGAACGGAATTTTCGGCACAGTGCTGTTTTAGCGGCATTTAATAAATATCTCGTCTTTGAAACTGTGGGTTTATGTAATACTGAAGAACTGAACGTCCTCGAACTGAGGAGAAATGCATTAAATAATTGACGGAAGATTTAGCCTTGGAAAGAGAACAATTGTGGAACTTACTGTCAGGTTATAGTGACGAACACGATAGCTACTTTCTGTTGGGATGATCGACGACTTTTGCTATTCGCTTTCCCCTCCGTGCGTGCGAGATTCAGACGCTGTTTCACGACAGTAGATCGTTATCACCGCGTGTGAAGGAGCCGGTGGTCGACCGTCACGTGACATGTGTGAACGCAGAGACAATAATAATGAACCCAGATGGTGATATTTTTTTATATCTCCTCCGTCACAGTCATTGAACTGTTTTAATATGCGGGCAGACGGTATAACGGAGCACGCATCATCTGATGTTGCAAAGTGCAAGTGTTATAAGAACGCCAGTAGTGGTTACTCGAAGCCAGTATCGGTTTTGAGTGAAGAATAGGATACATTGTTTCGTTTGGGAAGGAAGATAACTTTGCGAGTTTGTCTGCGAAGGCGTAACTCTAAACGTGGGTTTACGTAGCGTAGTTGCAGTTGTGTGTGCCCTACCGACGTAACTCGCCGTTTACAAGTTTACTCGCTTATTACTGTGCCGAACCCAAAGTCCGGCTGGTGGTTGCGCATTTATTATCATTTCTTCCCGTTTTCATTTACGTCAGAAAGGAGCCATTACTCGCGACAGACATTCCGGAGCGTTGGCAGCAACTGCCAGCCTCTGAGGCACCGACGAAGCTCTGTCGACTGCAGGAGACGGAGAAAAAATGGCGGAAAGATAAAGTCAGATTCTACACTACAGAGATCTCAAGGAGCGATTAAACGTCTTCAGAGTCATTACAGCGTCAGTATGCGAAACCGAAGGCGGTTTCACGATTCTCTGTAACCCGTGACGAGGGCGCTAACCGCATCCTCAGGCGTCGAATATTTATTCTTTCACAGTGTCGAATGTGCTTCGAAACAGCAAAATGATGGATTGCTGTGATATCGATTTTCATTTTTAAAGTGCAATAAAAAATCCGGCAACTGAAACCGCATTTCGACGATTGACACGAAAGTGTTGACATGACGAATCGGAAGTGGTATTCGATCGGTTCATGAAAAACAGATCTGCTAGCCGCATGCAGTACTGTTAAAGTGCGTTCCGTCAGATTGTCTCCAGTGTCCAGAGCCACCCACTCCAAACCTCGGGCTGGAGTCCGCTGCTACCTGCCTTAATGCCGCCTTTGTGGCTGAGCGGCCAGCCCTGCCGGAGGAAATCCCAGAGCCGGCACATCCGGAGCAACACTCAGGTCCCACTGTGAAACGTTTCCACCTGCCTGCCGCTCGGCTGGCGCACGCTTCAGCTTACTGCGTCCACAGGGCTCGGCGATCACTATACTAACAGCAAGATCTGATGTTTGCATCTAACGAAATTGTAGATCCCCAGATATGCCGTCGTCTGTCGCTGAGCAACTGCGGGCCAGATATTTACCCAAGCGTTCGTCTTAAACTGTGTGCATGTATTCTCGCTCAGTGTAGACGCGGAAACTCCGCTAACGGAGTTTCTGTATGTACAGAAAATGAAAGCGCCACATGTGTCGTCTCGCCTTAGAAATGACCAACTATTCCGATAGGAATGCAATCTCATACCGAATCGCCGAAAATTCGGCGTGTGCGCCTGACACACTCCATCTGTTGTTCTCTGCTGCTACGGTCCACAGGAACGGTACACCACTCATTCAGTAGATTGAAAACCACTCAAAACTCCTTGTCCGTTCTTCACACGGTCAAACACGCCGGTATTGACTGCACACATCTCCTCACGAAGGTAACGACATATGTACTCCTCGCATTTTCACTAAATTGCCGGCATGTTTTAAGCACCGCGTGCCTCGCGTTTAGCGGGAATATCAAGTAATGAAACCAATCGAGGGTGCAACGGACTTGTGTACACTACAAACGAACCAATATTTCGTCATCTTGTACACACATGTTTTAATTGTCGCATTGTACCCAGAGGAAACTACAGCTGTAATTTTTCCCGAGGGCATGCAGCTTCAGTGTGTGCACGGAGAGCTGCATCAAACCAGTCTCTGGACTGAAGACCACAGCAGCAACAACACAGTGGAGGGAGGCTGAACTTGTATTTCAGCCGATAATTGCGACTGTGTGTGTGTGTGTGTGTGTGGAGAGATGCCGAACGATACTTGTGGCCTGCGATTTGCTTATACTGGCGCCAAAGACCGCGCACCTGATAACTTCCGATCACTCAAGTCTAGCAATGCTGCGTCTTATCAGCACTTGGGAGAGTGGGCAGCAGAAACGATTCGCCCCTGTTTAACGTTGCGCCTGTTGGCCGTTCAGATAGAGACAATAAAGGTCATACTAGATTGGGATAATTTTTTAGAAATACGTCCACATCTGGAGCATTCCTTACAGGTCATTCTCGAATACAACACCCTTTCCTGGGCTGTTCGTTCGCGTGCATTAAATGTGCTTTGACCTGTTTTAGCAGACGCACTATGACCAGCAGAAAGATTGAGTGCGTCAGTGAAACACTGCTTGTGATATTCGATTGCCTCGGTACAGTAGCGGATGGGGCCTCTCCCGTACTAAGTCTCGTGTAATTCGCCCACCCGTCGACAACTGAACTGAAATGTTGCCGTATGTGTTGCCACATTTCCCAGGCTTCGGTGATGTCGGAACTGGGGTGTGCAACAGCAAGATAACTTGAACTGAAAGAGACAGGCGTATCTTTGTGATGGTATTCCGTAATTTGAGAGCGCATTGGAAGCCACAATACTCAGAAAAATAAGCAGGCAACATTTCCGCACGACACCTTCTCTGGCACCATGAGGATAGTGATACGCTGCCGAAAAAAAGGTGATGGACATTTTCAAAATAATCTAGACCTGTTACTAAAGCTTAACTCCCAAGAACACGGGCAGCGTCTGACGCAAGAATGCGAGAATGCGAGCAACTCCGTTCCCAGTTGTAACGGAATTTTCGGCCCAAAGCTGTTTCCGCGGCAATTTATAAGCACAGCGTCATTGTAATTGTCCGTTTATATAATACTGACGTATTACAGAGCGGTGAACTGGAAAGAATTTCTGTTACGATGATGACGTGAAGGCTTTTCTTAGCTGTAGTTAAATCGGAAAAACGTACCATTTCTTACCGTGTTTGCTGTGAATGTTGTTTCAGTCTATTCCCCTAAGTAAATAAATAAAAGAATAAAACAGAAGATGTACCCCGAGATGGCAAATCACTTCATCGTATCGCTAGTAGGGAGACCTCCGGGTTGAAAACGGAGATTTAGCCATTGAGAAAAGTTTGCTACCGTTACTAACTAGAGACGCTTCCTTAGTTCTGATATAAAGAAGTACACATAGCGATAGGTGAATGACATACACAGAATCGAATGACGTCGTTAAATATACTGACATGAAGCGCCTTTTTTTTTCTTTCGTGGGTTTGTACATGCAGGAACAAAGAGGTGCTATAGTTTCTTTTGACCAGAAGACAACATAGCTTCAAATGTTACCAATTCTGACTGAACTGGAAGCACGTAAATACTGCGTCCAAAACCATATCTGCTCCAAAACTTTAAGAGTAGTTGGAAGTTTCGATGTTTACATCGAAGCATCGGTCTGAGCGAAACAAGAGTCGTAGTATGCATCATTCATAGAAATGTTCTCCAGTACGGCAAACGCTTTACTACATAAAATTAATTGTATCACTGACAAATTAAACATTCTAATAGAACATAATAACTCTTGTACAGCAACTGTGTTTCCCGTAATTGGGTCACAGTTTTCAAAGATTACGTACATGTACGATTCCCGCCAATTTCTAGTACAGTTTTCTAGTATGGACTATTTAACCGCACCAGGGAGTGGAGAACACATTTGGTAAAAGCAGATATTAATTATATATTTCTTCTGTGCCGTCATCAAGGCAACTTTGATACTGATACGTGGCCGGAATGTGTAAGATATTGCAGCACTACATCGCGGATGAAGGTGCAACTACAAAGTTAACACTTTGGCAGCAGAAGTTGCGCGATACGATTGTTGTGGTAGAAAACGAAGCTATGGAAATTTGTGGGTTTGGCACTTGTAACCCGCCGTGTTCCAAACGACCGGCTAGTTATACGCTATTTATTTGTTATAAAAGTTTCTTAAAGCTGTAGCAGAACAAAAAGTACGCCTTTTAAACACGTAAACTTGATAATAGGGGGAATCTTTCAAAACGCTAAACGTATCATCTTAGTGAGGAGAGTATAAGGGCAAGCTCTGGCGACGGTATGGGCTGAACACGTGGGGTTTGAGAGTTGGTCGTAATAAACAGGACGCGAGTGCCAATGTTGTAACAGCCCGGTTGTCTGTCATGGAACGCGATGCGCATGGAACACAACTAAATTCCCTAAAGTAGGTGTCTACACCTGCATACGCGTTTTCACGGCTGGGTTGACAGTGGTGAGTTGTCGGTACTGCTTAAGATGCAAGTGCTTGCCGACCACGACAGACACACGTGAAACAAAAGTCGTTGCAGTTTGCCCACTGACGGAGAGCTGAGGAATGTTTGGACAGTCTCTTTCCAAACAGAGAATTTCAAGCCAAACGACCGCACACGCTACGCGGCCAACGTATTCCAAAATCCTTGGATTGGATGAAAGTAGGGATGAAGGCTATGTCGGTCGTCAGATCTAAAACTCTACGAGTGGCGAAGATATTTGACACGACAGAAAGTTAACCTCTGACCCACTTTTATGAATTTACAGGTAACGTTTTCCGGTACATCTCGCTTATTATCTCGATATTGTTTCGATATCTGTACTGGATGAAACACAAGTCATAGCTCTTTATTCCGTGTAAAAATCGGAGATTACGGATGCTACTTCTTGAAGTATAATGCCACACGTAAGATGGCTATGTGCTTCCCGCCAAACCGATATTCAGTCTTCCGCGGAAGCGGCCAGCTAAATGAGGCGCAGTGCAGCAAGAACAGGAATTCCTCGAATTGTTGCAGTTTTGTCGTTTGTTAAAATAAAGAGTTGTCAGGACAGTGTTTGAAAAGTTTGCTGTCGTTCCACCTGGCCAAACGTAACAAGGATAGTTATCGCATTAACACTGCGAATCTTGGGAAAATTAGGTTAACTGAAATACAACAAGAGGAGATGTTGAAGTCAGTGTTTGATTGCAGGCATTGATAATGTAATTGTCTAGTCCACTGCGTTTCGAACATCAGCACAGCAGGGGTAGAGGCACGCGCCGTGCATATGTGTATCCGTATGGTCGAACGTATGAAACGTGGTGTGTGTCCACAGCTTCACACTCGCCAGCGAGGAGCCGATGACGGAGTCGAGCACCGTAAAATGAAGCTTTCACTGTCTTCGATTTCGCGATAGGTGCTGATCAGCGGCAAGACACAATAATATCACTGACGCAAGCTTTTTCCTGTTTACCGCCTCTTCGGTGGATTGACTGTTGACTTGAATGCTCTCTGTCTCCTCTCATGTGCAGTGTGTAAAGGCCCTCAGCGGATCGTTTTCCATCTGTTACCATTTAACGAATGCAGTTTGTAGGAACAGAAGGTGAACAGCTGGACACATTGCGACGAAGTAACACAGATTCTCACACTGGGTTTAAATTTCACACTGATAAAAAACAAACGATGCTGTCAACTGTTTTATTACATGTTAACAAGCCAGTGGCTGGTAACATATCCGATAATTCTACGTACATGATTAAGAGTTCGCCTTGACTCTAGAGGAATTCTTCTAGGCATTACACGTCTTCAAAATCATGGAGTGTAGACACGTCCCACCCCTTTCCGCTACGCCTATTCCGCAAAACGCATACCCAGGTGAGCATAATAAAACGGCATCACACGAGTTAACTGGCTTGGATGAAAACGTTTCGACGGTATTTTTAGACGATTTCTATGCGTGTTTTCCGGAAGTATTTCTCACACAATCGCCTCCTTCTCAGTAGTGTAGTGTAACATCAGCTGGAGGCAGCTGTGGCAAGAAGGCCAGGCCATCCATGAATGTGCCGAGTGCGAAACAACACAGTCCATATGCTTACAATGGTACAACTGGCCAACGACCAGGAGAGCGATTCACACGTGTCTCTCGCAACTGGAGGGATACGCAAGGTTCTGCTGTGGGTAGAAATTGAAAATTAAATCGGTGCATCAACTACGGATTCACTCTGATTTCGACGATGAACATTTTTTTCCCGTTTTCATTTACTTCAGAAACCGTCAAATCTAGCGGGAGAGCTAAAACCGCCAACGTTCCGCGATGCTGACAGTAACAGCAACAGTCGCTCGGGCTGCGCCAAAGCTCTCTCAGTTGCAGGAGGCGGAAGATTAACGAAAAAATAAATGCAGCTTGAACATCACCACTATCTGCATTTGTGATTAACGTCGAAATGTGGTTAAAAAATGGTTCAGATGACTCTGAGCACTATGGGACTTAACTTCTGTGCTCATCAGTCCTCTAGAACTTTGAACTACTTAAACCTAACTAACCTAAGGACATCACACACATCCATGCCCGATGCAGGATTCGAACCTGCGACCGTAGCGGTCGCGCTGTTCCAGACTGAAGCGCCTAGAACCGCACGGCCACACCGGCCGGCCGTAGAAATGTGCTCGTTATCAGTACAGTTAAGCTATGCGGATCTGATGCTGGTTTCGCGATTTTATGTGTCGCGTGGTTGCGTTCCAGTGACGTGGCGGAATATAGGCGGACGATGGGCGTTGGAGTCGCTCAATGACATATGTGTAGCGTATGTCAAAAAGTGAATAATTTAAGCGGTGCTGGCTGAGCGACGTTTACCTTCCAGCAACGTTATACGGGGTGAAAGAAAACAATTTGACCAAAGGTGCAGGGTGGAGTGACAGTGGGAAACATAGAAATTTGAGTAACGCAACTAAGGGTCGCAAATGCGTATTTTCGGCGCTACAGGAACGCAATAAAAATCTGACATAGGGACGTCTTCACTCAAAATGAATGGTAATTGACAGAAAATCTACCTGGAACACAGACTTTCGACTAACCAGTCTTCAGGATGAGGACAAGAAAAGGTTAAAACACCACATATACGTTTATCATACTTAGCCGACCTACCAGACAGTACTTCTTTAGAAATGAAGACAGTAATATGTCCATGTTTAATGTTTCAAGAAGTCTAAGAAAAATGAGCCACTACGTAATTAACGTAAGTATGTCGTAGCTAATAACGATAGTCGACTTCTCACGAGTCCACAGATCGCGCCGGAAACGGCAAAATGGCGGAATGCGTTGGTAGCGGTATACAACTTTAAAATTTAGTACACGGTAAGTACGTGAAAGAAAATGCGATACGTTTAACCAAGGTGCTACTATGTAAGATGTAATGTACGTTTCTTGATTACAAAAAGTCCTCGACCGAAGTAGCGAATGTATAAATGTCGGGACAAAAGCGTCTGTCAC